>NW_025421426.1:0-2400000 GCF_011764305.1 Mustela putorius furo
TGAATTTAAATTTGGAGGTCCGCTTTCTGAGCCTTCCATCTTAACTGACCTGGTGCTCCTCGGGCTCAAAAGATGGGTGTGGAGCAGGTCAGTAAAGCGGTCATTTGTGAGGGCAGGAGGAGGCACAAACTCTGCTCTAGGGATCATCCCCCATTTCTTTCCTTTTTAAAACAAAATAATTAATTAATTATTTTGACTGAGAGAGAGCACACAAATAGTCAGAGGGGAGAGCAGACTCCCTGCTGAGCAGAGACCCGATTGCGGGACTCGATCCTGGGACCATGAGATCAATCTGAGCCGAAGCGGAGGCTTAACCCACTGAGCCACCCAGGCACCCCATCATCCCCCATTTCTTTGATGATCAGTGTTTCTGAAACCCAAATGTCTTAAAATTGATAGAGATGCTTTGCCCCCAAGAGCTGCCATGACATTAATCACGGCTCTTACAATAGAGGGCATATGGTGACAAATACTTCTTGTGTTGAACGGAAGGGGAACAGAGCCCCCCACAGTTTACTGTAACAATGGTAACTTATTGACGCATGGAGCAGGACGGTGCACCGAACGGCGCTCGAATCCCAAAGCAGAGCACAATCGGCTCCTAGGACCCCTGTCGTCTTCCCGGAGGGTGACCGCTTCCTAATCCTTTAATGGCCTAGCTTTAGTCCTTTGTCCTGTTTTAACTATCATATACATTGAATGTGCAGAATTCTCTTCAGTCACTACTGGTCCCTTTCCAGTGATTTTGTAAGAGATCCCCCTTTTAACCTGGTTTTTCCACTCGTAGTCGTCAGCATCTCTACTGCCCCACGTTGTCAGAGATTTCCAGCCATTCTTCGGTTTTTTGATGATGGCTTCTCCTTCCCTTACCGAATGGGTAAGGGGACAACAGTGTTAGTTTTTGAGGATGGTTTTGTAGTTCATCTTGGGAATCCCCCAATCTGCCGCTTGGTTGAAATTTCGAAGATCGGGGCCAAGCTGACTCTGGATTGGGTCGTCCGTGAGCTCGCTGTGACTCTTGATCTTGGATTCCATGAGTTTATGAGGCACTCGTTTGGTATAGGCTGATTAATTACTTCAAATAACCCAAAGAAAAAACAAACAAAGCGGGTGGGGGGCTCCTGGTTGTCATCATTGGGTTCAGACTGCTTCTACTGGCTGCCTGTCAGTTCAGGTCATGATCTCGGGTCCGGGGATCGCGTTCCCGCCTCGGGCTCTTCCATCTTCCTGCTCAGCGGTGTAGCCTGCGTCCCTCCTCTCTCTCTCATTGCCTGCCTCTCTGGCATACTGTGATGTTATCGCCTCCTCGTTTCAATAATAAATAACATCTTTAAAAAAAAAAAAAAGGCAAAAACCAAAAAAAAAACCCCCCCAAACAAAACTGAAAATCGTGATATCCAGTGGCGTCCTCTCTTGATGAATTGTGGAAATGGTTTTTTTCTTCCTTCCATCAAACCTCTCCCTGCCAGGTTCCCGGACAGGCCTTTGCCAACCGCCCACATACACCCTGTGTGCAGAACGATGTGCATATAGTCTCTGTGTTGGTTTTGCGTTCGTAGTAGCAGTGCTTTGGAGAAACTCTTCTTATTTTGAAAGGTAGATGGGAGCCCAGCGGGACGGACTGCAGACCAATTTCTGTCTGTCCTGTAGCTGCAACCTGCCACAGCCAGAAAGGCCTAATGAGTTTTGGGTTGATGGACCACACCTGCAGGAATGCATTAATAACTTCCTCATTTGATTTGGATTTGCTTCTAAAATAAACCTTAAACCCAGCTGTGGCGGCCCACGTGACCCAAGGCGTCTGTGGACGGCTCTGGGGAAGGTGTCTGGAGACGCAACCCTCCTAGTCCCGCAGCAGCGCCTCTCGCCTCTCTCCGCCGCCGAGCCACTCCTGCGGTCTTCTCTGGGCAGGTCCCCCCCTTCCCCCCGCCATGGTGCCCCGGGATTTGCTGCATTCTGTGTCCCCTCGACTTCTCAGGGAGGCCTCATAACCGCAGGATTCCTTCATTCAAATGTCTCCCATTTAATAGAAGGGGACCACTGAGCGTTACCAGAGAGGGCTTAACCACCTATGTTCCTGAGTCCTGCTGGCGATCGGCATGAACCCATGTTCCAACCCAAGCCGTCAAGCCCCTGCCCCACCTGAGCCCCCGCTTTCTACGGCCTCTTGAGCTGAGTGAGGCAAAATGGCTCCCGTGGGGGAAAAAAAGTTTCTGACACTCTTTGCTAAGATACTTGGGACTCTGCCACGGGCCACGCAAGTGGGTACAGCAGATGAAACAGTGGCGAACACAACAAAACAGTGACAGCTACTGTCTTTCAGGACCTCCCTGTGTGCCAGCGCGAGCCAGACACAGCCCCCGTGCCAGGGCTTCTCGAAGTGGGGATCCCCAGACTGTCCAGCATCTCCTGAGCGTGTGTTAGAAATGCCCCGGTTCTTAGGCTCTACCCCTGAATGAAAAATGCGGGGCCTCAGCCCTGTGGTCTCTGTGTGTGAACGAGCTCCCAGACGGTTTCTGGCGCACACTGGTCTGCAAATCCCTGGTCTGTTTTGACCCACCAGCAACCCCGCGGAGGAAGTATCCCATCCTTCCCGTCTTACAGGTGAGAAAGAAGTAAGTTGCTAAAGCCCCCCCGGGGCGTTGGAGCCAGGCCTCCCACTCTAGCCCCGCTCCACGGTCGAAGCCTTTGTTCTGTGCCCTAACTCAGTTTTGTGTACTCTTGGTGAGGACGTAGACGAGAAGACAGGTTCGTAGACAGGTTAGCGGGCCAACCAGTACAATAATCAGAGCAGTTAAGTTTTTGGGAGGGACATGGAATGGGCTGGTGGGGAGGGGCTGTGAAGGGACGGTGGCCCTGTGGGACTGTGGCCATCCACTTGAGCCCAGCTCAGTGAGAGGGAAGGGGAGGGGCTGGGGTGCGGACTTGGACCTGCCCCGCAGAGCCCTGCCCCGTGTTCTCGAACTTGATGTGTCTGCTGATTATTCCGTGTGATGTCACTCACCAACGGACAGGTTCCCTGTGGTCCCTACCCCCCCCAGAGCAGGGGGCAGTCATCATGCCCGTTTACAGATAGAACTGAGAGCCTTGGAACCACCAGCGTCCAGCCAGGCCTCACACACAGCTCCAGGATTAAATTCTCATTGCTTCTGTGGGCATTTCTCACAATGGAGATGACTTTGGTGGGCGGCGGCGTGGGGGGAGGGGACCCTCCCCTGTGCCTCGAGAACGTGTATTCGGACCCTGGCTTGCGACAAGCTCTCCCTATAAATCTTGTTTGCTTTAAGAAGTCAGCACAGGGATGCCACAGAGCATTGCTTTAAGTTCCCCAAGAACTTTCTAACCATGACAGAACAGGTTTCTGCATCTGTGCTGTGCAAGGCGGGAGCCACGAGCCCCCATGTGGCCGTTTAGATTTAGATCGAACACCAGAGCACACTTTAAACCACCTCCCAGCCACACCAGCCGCCTCTCAAGTTGCCCAGTAAACATATGTGGGCTCGGGGCTGTCACACCAGAGGCATGGATGTATAATCCTGGTTTGGAGGTATTAGGCTGAACCATCGATAGGTCAAAATCAGTAGAATGTGGGTGACTTTCTATTGGTATGATGTAATGGAAGCTCTCAGGCAAGACCAGGGAAAATCCATCCCTTTGTTACAGGGGCAAGAACTGGGACCCCACCCACCTCGCTGAGAGCCCAGATGCGGCCCAAACCCAGGTTCCCAGACTCTCTCTTGAGGTTTGTCCGTCTGCTCGGGGATTCTCAGCTGGGCATAGACTGACAGTGGGGCTGGACCATTCTCTGCGGGAGGGGGGCTGTCCTGGGCTTTGTAGGATGTTTAGCAATGTCCCCGGCCTCCCACCCACTAGACGCCAGTAGCACACACCCCTTGAGTCCCGGCAAACAAAAATGAATCCAAGCATTGCCCAATAGCCCTCAGTGGGGTTTTTGGGGGGTGGGGAGGAGAAAATCACCCTAGTTGAGAATTACTAGTTGAGCTGAAAATTGTAGCTAGTTTCCATTCTTTTCCCTCCTTTGTAGTTGGGGATGGGGTTGGGACCCAGGGATCCCTGGGGGCTGGTTTCCTCCATCCGCGGAGATGGGCTGCCTGTGAAATGAGGAATGGCTGCCCTTGGTCGATGGCAGAGAGATCGACATTTGCTTACAGCTCATTTTTCTTTTGAGCTCTACCAGCGTCTGGGTCTTTTTTAGGCAAACAACTGGCTTCAGCCCTAGAGATAATTAAAACCCATCTTTTTTCCCCTCTCTCCACCCCATGCCCTAAAACCCTTTGGTCCATTCAATTCACAATGATAACATTGTTCGAGCAATACTGTGCACATGTTGACATGAAGTGTTTAATCTTGTGGTACAGTAATTCCCCTGCCCCACCCCCACCCCCACATCTGTGCCGCGGCAACACCGATGACAAATGCGGGGCCTGCCAGCGGCCGCGCCTCCGCGCCTGCGTCTCTGGCCATCTAACAAGGAGGCAGTGTCCTGCGAAGACCCTCTCGGAGCGCCTGGCGCTGGGACTCCAGGTGGTCTTGTTGGCAGCCCAAGTATTTTGGTGGAAAGTTCGAGAGTTGAAGCAGCAGTCCAGGGGGCAGGGAGACAATGCTGCTTGTGTGCCCTCCGCCAGGCAGGGCCCTGCCCCCAACCCCGATGTTGGGGGGATAGGACGAGGGCAGAGGATGGGGGGGAGACGGATGCATGCTATGCCGTCTTCAAGCTGTCAACCCTGTCTCCAGGGCGACTTTGACCTTGGGCAGGAGCAAAACTTGCAAAGCGAAGAGGCACCTGAATCGAATGCAGTCTTTACTCTCCGAGTGCAACTTTTAAGGTTACTCTTGAGTTCACATGTGTGCCAAGAGCTTCCGATACTCTAGAGTTGTCCTTACCTGATTGTCCTCCGTGGCTATGACGTCTGCGGTGGCGTCCAGTGTCAGGGAGCAAGTCGGCATGGCGGAGTGGTGAAGACCATGTGGGTATTCAGACCAGTCGTGTGGCTGTGGGGAAAGTCATTTTACGGCTCTGAGCCTCAGTGTTTCCATCTGCAAAAAGGGGCACGATTCATGTGCCTACCTCTGAGTAGGATTTTTTACAAGGGTCAGTGAGATGTCGTGTGTGACACATGTGATGTGATGTTCAGGACAGTGAGAGGGCCTTTATAGTTGTGACTCACCCCCATTCAGGTGGCTACTCTCCAAACAAAACCCAACCTCAGAAAATAACAAGTCAGCACGTGTTGGTGAGGATGTGGAGAAATTGGAGCCCTTGTTGTAGCGTTGGGGGGACTGTGAAATAGTGCAGCTCTGTGGAAAACAGTGTGACAGTTCCTCAACAAATTAAAAACAGAATTACCCTATGGACCGACAAATTACTTCTAGATACAGACCCGAAAGAATTGAAGGCAGGGCTTCAAGGAAATGTTTGCCTCCCCGTGTTCATAGGGGCATTATTTATAGTAACCAAAAGGTCGAAGCAGCAACCTGAGTGTCCATCGACAGATTAACAGATAAACCAAACATGGTCTGTACACACAACAGAATAACCGTTCAGCCTTGAAAAAGCGAGGGAATCCTGACAGATGTCAGATGCTCCTGTGTAGATGAATTTTTGGAGGACAGGATGCTCAGGGAAAACAAGCCAGACACAAAAAGATCAGTGCTATAGGATTCCTCTGGTGGGGAGGTCCTTAGAGGAGTTGAATTCAGAGACAGAAAATGGAACTGTGGGTGCCAGGGCTGGGGGTGGAGAATGGGGGCTCGTTTAATGCATCTTTCAGTCTTGCAAGATTAAGAGAGTTCTGGATATTGGTTGCATGGTGCTGTAAATGTATTTAACATGACTGAACTACAAAAATGGTGAAGATGGTAAGTCTTATGTATATGGTACCTCAGTTAAGAATCAAATAGAAAAAACAGTAGCCATTAGCCAGCTCAGGGGTCAGGCAGCTGACAGAGTTGCAATCCTTTCTTTTTTTTCTTTTTTTTAAAGATTTTATTTATTTGCCAGAGAGAAAGAGTACACACAAGTAGGGGGAGCAGCAGGCAGAAGGAGAAGCAGGCTCCCCGCTGAGCAAAGAGCCCTATATGGGACTCGATCCCAGGACCCTAGGATCATGACCTGAGCTGAAGGCAGATGCTTACCAGACTGAGCCATCCAGATGTCCCCAAAGCTGCAATCTGACTGGGCTTTTATCTGTCTTTGTCCCACTGCACGATGACAGAGGGCTCTCACCACCTCTCTGGGGTGGTCAAGAAGGGCTTGAGGGTTGTGAAGAGACACGGAGATATTTTCTTGGGAGCATCTGTTATTTAGACTCTTACGTGATAGTCCTTTCCTTTGCCTTTCGGAAGGTGTCCTCTCTTCTGTAGCAGACCTGTGTCAGCACTCGTGTTCCCGAAAGAACATTTTCCTGTTAGAGTACTTGGGTATGTCTGGTCCATTTTCCAGAGCTCCCAGTTTATGTCATGCCCCCCTGCCAACTTTTTCAAGCTCCTTCATCTTGCCATGTAAATCTTTTTGAATGAATGAAAAGTCATCATCAAGGTTCACATCCTTGAAGCTGTGGGACCATAAATTGCCTTCCGACAGCTGCCATGGTCACAGTCAGCTCCAGTGAATTCTGGCATGTGCCAGAACCTTCTGGATGAATTGCATCCCATGTAAGAAAGAAGGAAGCCTGAATTGGAAATTTTGGAGTTAATCAGGGATTGGCGGGAGGATCTGGGACATGGAATCTTAAGCAGTCAAAGGGTCCTTGAAAGCTCAGTTCTAGCTTCTGGGTTATATTATGGTCTTTGGTTGGTTGGTTCTCTTGGTTCCCAGAGCCTCATCGTCATGAAAGGGGTTCATAACTGGAGCTTTTGGGGACCAGTCTATTTCCTCTGCCTTTTCTCTGGGGCTGGTCAACCTCCAACCTTCTTCAAGACTGCACTCAACACTTTCCCCGTGAACTCCCTCGTACCTAAACAAATACACTGGGGTTTTGCTAGAATAAACTAAAATGAACTGTTCCTTTAGGGACTGTGTCTCCTTTGGTCCCATTGCCTGCTACCCCCTAAACTCTTGACGTGGAAATGGTCAGATGCATATACTAAAAAGATGACCATGCTCTCCTGCCCTCTGACCTCCTGCTTCAAAGTATTTACCCAATAGAAATGTGGTCACCGAGAGGCACACGCAAGGATGTTCCTCATAGCCCAGTTTATAACAGTTCCCAAACGCGAAACTATCCAAAGGCCCATCAGAGAATAGACTGTGGCCCACCACTCACGCACACGGGTTCTACACAGCAGCGGAAATGAATGATCACCACTACAGACAACCAGGCGGACACAGACACAGAAGGGTAAGCGCTCGGCGGGCGAACTGAGTCTGTGGCATCAGGTGTTGGGCTGGGCGGTCACCTTTGGGAAGGAGCGGCTTGTGTCCAGAAGGGGCCCCAGAGGTATCTACGGTCAGAGGAATGAATGTACCATTTCCCGTGCTGGGTACGTTTGTGTTGAGATAGTTAATCAAGCTTTGGTTTGTAGCTTTACTGTATGCATGTTTATTTAAAGGCTAGAAGGAATTTTCATGGAGAGTAATATATTCAATCCAGTCGCCTTATGGAGCCCTACGTGTGTCAGGCTGTGCCGGGCACTGGGGGGTTCATGATGGGGTCAGTCATTGCTTTCTGCTCGGTCGAGGGGTCATCTTGGGGATGACCCGGGTGGCTCAGGTGTTAAGTGTTTGCCTTTTGGCTCAGGTCATGGTCCCAGCTTCCTGGGATCAAACCCCGCATCGGGCTGCCTGCTCAGCGGGGAGCCTGCTTCTCCCTTTTCCCACTCCCCCTGCTTGTGTTCTCTCTCTTGCTGTGTCTCTCTCTGTAAAATAAATTTTATATATATATATATATATATATATATATATATATGAAAAGTGGAGTCATCTTTTGTTTGGAAATTATCCAAGTCTAAAGAATGCAGCTTTCCTGGCAAATGGTCACTTGGAGGTAACCACAGTCGCCTGGATGTGTTTCCCCGCCCATCCATTTCCAGGTGTGGAATATTACTGGGCTCGTGATTATTTTGTGCAGAACAGCTTTGGTTGCAAATGGTAGGTTGCGGTCTGTCAAGTTTGCAAACCCTCACTCCAAGTGAGCTTAAAGGGGACTTGTTTGAGGGGTTCCACGTAACCCACAGACTGAAAGAACTGAAACCCCAAATTTCAGGAAGGATGGGGATCCCCCCACCAAAGGATCAAGCCTGAGAGGCTTCCCTCCTCAAGGCTGGTGTCCGTGCCCCACTGCCTGGCATCTTCTTCCTTCTCACGGGCCAGCTTCCTCTGCACAGCAGGGGCACGTGGCGGCCCACAGTCCTAACTTACACCCTTAGAGTTCAAGGCAGAGACGACAAACAGGGGCTGTTTAGCAGCAGGTGTGAGGAAAATAAAAAACATCCCGCGTTTGGCCCAGCTTGGGGCTTGTTCCCTCCCATGCCTCAGCTCTGTATAAAAGGGTCACGGGACAAGATGGTAGCTCCCTTGGGACCACGTGGTATGACAGAGAGAGCCCCAGTGAGGCTTTCTAAGAGAAAGAGGTGGTACAGTCACATCACCTACTTGTGGCATGACAGCGACTGGTTAGTCCTGCAGCTTCTTTGTCTGCCCAGCAGGAGCAAAAGAAATACGATACCTTCTATGCCTGTTTTCTCGCACCTGTACGAATTTATTGTATTCTGGGGTGTATGACTAGTATGGACATAGTATAAATATATTGGGGCACCCATACGCCCTCATTTTACAGGGTTAAATATAGTTCTACAAAGCACGATTCTCAATACCTATGCTTCGGTGCTGGTTAAATCTGTGCTGCCCCGGCAGGTCTACAGGGCAAGATCCATTTGGTTATCATACCCCTTCGTTCAGAGGACGCTAACTTAGTGAGAGCTATGCCTGTCCCTTCTGTGTCATGTCAGTGGGAGGAGGCGCTCAGATGCTGAGAGGAGGCAGAACTCTGGGGCTGTACGTGAGGCAGAGGTCTCCTCTCTCGCATGTCCAGGGGTCATGGGAGGGGACGCCCGAGTGGGTGGCTTCCGGTTTCCCACCTGCCTCTGCCCTTTATGGACACCCTCCAGCCCAGAAAGACCCCTCCCAGAACCAGCTTTGGGGTCATTATCCCAGGCTTTTGTAAAATGACACTAGAATTGGCTCTGGGGACAGTCTTGGGGCTGGTTGCTGTCAGGATGGTGTTTTCCGGAATCCATTTTCTTTGGACTTATCTTTTGGTCTCGGGGATTTGGGCCCTTTTAATCTTTTGAAGATGAAAGTCTTCGTTAATGCCTGTGAGCTCTCTTAGCCGGTGGGGTGCTGGAATGTTCAGGGCGGTGCAGAGAAAGCTGGTTTCCCAGGGTCTGGGTTGTTTTCGGAAAGCTTCTCTTTATGGACAAAGGGAGATACCAACTCTAGACAATTATTGAAAAACCCAAGTCCTGGGTAGTCAGGTATGGTAATGTAAGAAAGACGTGGAAAGCTGTATTTTCTCCCTAAAAGTACATTCTTCTACCTACTTCAAGGGTGACAGTTGAACTGCCTTGACCCCTGAGCTCGAAACGGTGTGGATTCCCTGCTGTGGAGTGGCTTCTGTAAAAATGGAAGCCTTGGAGGGATGAGATTTGGAATTTGGTTTGGACTTTGAATTATGAACTGCTCTTTAAAAAAAAAATGACTGTCTTTGATAGATTACAAAATTATTTTTAGAACCCACGGTGATGTGGTTTCAGGAAGAGCAGAAGGTGAACATGGTTCCTACTGCTCATTGTCTTAAAATAATTAATGAAGGCCATGCCTGCAGGAAGATGTCCGGGAGAGCCTGCAGATGTTTGCAAGAAATTTACCCTGACGCTATGCATATATCTTGTTTAACAAAAGAAACCTTACAACCTTGGTATCTTAACTGTCTTAACAGTTAAGATACGTTTTATCTTCTACATTTAAGAAGTTACATATACACCTGCTGCTACAGATTTATTTTTGTGATTATGTGTCAGTGTTTTCTTTCTTCCCTGGGTGTGACTTGAATGGTTGCACCTGTGTTAATGCCCTGCTCCTTCAAACATTTCTTTAGTGTTACCTCTGACTGTGATACTTTTCAAATACAGTTGTCATAGCCGAACTATGCGAATACCCACCTTCGAATAAGGCTTCTTCTGCGTGGATGGCATTCTCTCGCCTCCCTGTTTGAGAGGCCCCATGACAATGGCAGACATGAACTTATATTGCCGTAAGTGCCGACTCTGTACAGAGAAAGGGCCACTATCATTATCCTGGGACGAGGGGAGGCATGCAGAGGTTAAATCACTCGGCTGAGACCACACAGCTGGTAGGGACACAGATTCGAGCTGAGCGCACTTGGCTTTAGAAAGGTCAAGGTCAAGAGTGTGAGCTTTGGAGCCCAGCGACGGACCAAACTTGTGACCTTGAGCAAGTCACCTGCTTCTCCGTACCTCAGAGTCCTCATCCGTGAAATGGGGATGAATCCCACCCCGCCGGGCTGGGAGTGTTCAGAGCAGGAGCCGATTCAGAGCAAGTGCTCCCTGAATATGCCTTTTTGTCCTTCTGCGTTGTTCACCTTCTTCATTGTAAGCGGGGGGTTCTGCACCCCCATCTCTGGGGATCCAGGACTGAGGCAGATGGAGACTTTACGTGGCCTGTCAGCTTGCAGGGAGGGAGGTGGCCCATGGGATGCTCCCCTGTTCTTCCACAGCTCCTGGGGACTTTAATGGGACTAAGAGGATGTTCGAGGAGTGGCCAGAGAGTCGGGGGGAAAAGCTAGCTGTTCACAGGGGAAGGAACCACAGGAGGATGAGGTTTTCGAAGGCAGGAAGAACCAGGTGCTGCATGCTGGTACCTGGAAGACTGGCAAGATCATGGCCATAAGACAGCCTTTCCATTTTGTTAGGAGATGGTCCTCGGTGACCTCAGGTCGGGTGCTGCGGGGCTGGGGGGCAGCTCAGGCGTGGTCATGGCTGCTCACTCAGTGAGGGGGCCCGGCTGGGGGACTGCATAGGCTCGTGCACGGACTGCTCGCTGGCGGGGAGCTGCTCTCCAGGGGTGACTGCCTTACTGCCTTCAGCCAGGCCCTTGCAAAAAAGCCCTTGACGGCCCCCAGACTGGGCCCATCTCCCTAACAGGATGAACTTGTGTTTCTCCACCATTCCTCCTGACACCCTCTGAAAGAGCTCCCAGGGCGATAGTTGGGGTGAACGGCTCGGCAATACGACTGATGGGGAGCACACACAATTCCACTTTCGCCCATGCCTCCCCACATTCACCAGATACGGGGCGCATGGGTACCAGAATGCCCTGCTCTGAGAGCCCTGAATTGGAAACGACCCGAATGCTCACAGACTGCAGAATGGACATGTGTATCGTGGTGAAATCCACGCGGGGACTATTGCATGGCATCAGGGCTGGGTGGCTGTCCCCAGGCACACAGATGGACCACACAAACACTGTTGAATCAAAGAGGCCACGGACAAAAGAATATGTACGGTGTTATTTCCCGTTTGTGATATTCTGAAACGAGCAAAACCAACCTGAGATTTGAGAAGTTGGGGGAGAGGAAAGGGGAGCTGGCGACATTCTGTTTCTTGGTCTGGGAGGAGGCCCCGTCGGGACACTCGCGGCAACACACACAGAAGCACACACACGCATTTTGCGTGCACTTCGTATGTACGCTGAGTAGCAACGAGAAAGTTCTGACCACAGGCTTAAGAGCTGCCCTAGCAGAGCCGGAGGCGTGGCCACTGAGAGGCGTGGCTAAGATTTGGCGGGGTCTGGGTTTGAGGTCCCGCTCTGGCCCCGGGCAGGGCAGTCAGTCCCTCTTGGCTCTTAGGTACGTCCCCTACCAACGTGGCATTGCGCGCTCGCCTCTTAGGGTGACCTGAAGATGGCGTGAGAAGGAGGACAGAGGCCTGGCCCCGGGCATTAACACAGTGACCAACGCAGGGCGCTTTGCTCTGCTCCCTCATTCAGAGGTCCCCTCCTGGGCTCAGCTGACCCCCACCATGGGCTGCACTTCCTAGAGGCTGCCACAAAGACCCTTACCCTACCCGCTTTCTGCATAAATCAAAGCTGGGGACGCCCCCATCAGCATTCTTTGTCCCCCAACTTAGCCTTTCCCTGAGGCTGGGTCAGGAGGCACGTGCTCCGGGTGGGGGGTCAAGGACAGAGCAAGTGAGGAGGACACGTGCAGTCTTCAGTGACCACAGGATGTTTTCTGGAGAGGTCATTCCTGTGGCCAGCTCTCCACGTATGGCCCAAGATTCCAGCAGCTGAAGACGGGAGGTCACTTCCCAAGATCTCCCCAGAGGCAGAGTCACTGCTGTGCCTAGCCAGAGTTCCCTGGCCTTGAAGACTTCACCTGCCCCGTCTGCCCAACAGGAAACAGCCTGATGAGGATAATCCGTCTCAACCCCAGCCCTCATCCCAGTATCTTTTAGAACTATTATTAAGGTTTAAAACAGTTCTGTTGTTGTTGTTTTTAAATGCAGGTCTGTAGGAAGGGCCGTTGGGCTGCCGGTGTTGGGAACAGTTTTCCTCCAAGGTGTTCATGTCCTGCCTGCAGCTGGGCAGCCCTGACCCTGCCTGAGAGCCTCTAGGGATTAGGAAGCTGAAGCCAGAGGTGGACCTGGGCACATTTCTCCTCTATTTCTTGTATCCCTGGTTGTCCCCCCACCGTAGGCAGGAAGCAGAGATGGGGCTGTGTCTCCCGGGAGAGGAAAGGTATCTGCAGATGTCACACACTTGCTTGAACTTGGCCCTTCTGCATCTTTCCAGCCCTTGATTCCCAGCTTCATCCTTGCTCCGTTTTGGACCAAAGGATACATGAGCCTCGGGAATCACAGGCCCCTTCCAGAAACACTCTTTTGGGGCTTACATCCATTTAACATTTATTATCGATGAAATGGGCATAATCTCTCAGTCTAGTCTTACTGTCAGTATGAAGGAGAAGAGTTGAGGCCTTTGCCTTGTTTTATCCTGAAGTCATTTTATTTTATTTTATTTTTATTTTTTAAAGATTTTATTCATTTATTTGACAGAGAGATCACAAGCAGGCAGAGAGGCAGGCAGAGAGAGAGGAGGAAGCAGGCTCCCTGCTGAGCAGAGAGCCCGATGCGGGGCTCGATCCCAGGACTCTGAGATCATGACCTGAGCCGAAGGCAGCGGCTTAACCCACTGCGCCACCCAGGTGCCCCTCCTGAAGTCATTTTAAAAAGCATACGCCCGACCTTGCTGTTCGCTGCTTTTTCTGCTTTTAGTCTAAGGCCGTGGTTGGAAACTCTGGCGGTTGTTAGAAACATCTGGGGTGCTTTAAGAAGTACGGGTTTTTGGGCCCCCTCCCCAAAGATACTGAGTCAGTTGGCTCAGAGTGGGATGAGCACAGCCCAGCCCCCCATGTCAGCCTCCCACCCCCCATCTTCAGTGATTTCGCTTCGGGAGCTTGAAATCGGCCAAAATGGAAACTAACAGACACGACCGATAAGGTCCCAGAGACCCAATTCCTCAACATTGACCAGCGCACCACTGAGACAGGGCGTCAGCGTTTTCCCACAGCCCCCATGGTGATTCCCACCTGCTGCTGGGGCTGAACACCATTGGGCCTCAGGGACCCCATGACAAGCAGAGTGAGGTCTGTCTACACGCGTCATAGCTCACCGTTGTCAAGCCCTCCCAGACGCTAAGCTGCCGGTGTTAGGTTTCTTAGCTCTCCCAACAACCCATGCAGGATAATGATCCTCATTTTTGGATAAGGAAAAGGAGGTCTAGAGAGATTAGCAGGTCTTGTGCAGGCCTGCCAGTTAGTGGCTGACCCTGGATTTGAACCCAGGACCATGAACCAGAGTGTGTCCAGGGCCTCTGGGATGGCTTGGTCGGTGCCCCACTCTTCCCAGAGGGTTGATGCCGAGTCACTGCTCTCGTTCAAGGGGACCACAGGGCCAAGGCTGTGTGTCTCCAGGCTTCTGCGGGGCAGCGTAGAAGGGGTGGTGAACACCAGGAGGGTCCAGCCGTGGGTGGGCTTGGACTCTGCGGTGGGAGAGTGAGAGCCGGGAACTAATGAGCCCTTGGTGTGGCGTGTGCTTCCTCCCTCCAGTGGAGCACGACAAGGAGTTCTTCTATCCACGCTACCACCATCGGGAGTTCCGGTTTGATCTTTCCAAGATCCCGGAAGGGGAGGCTGTGACCGCAGCCGAATTCCGGATCTACAAGGACTACATTCAGGAGCGCTTTGACAACGAGACGTTCCGGATCAGCGTTTACCAGGTGCTGCAGGAGCACTTGGGCAGGTGGGTGCTGGGACCGGTGCTGGGGAGGGGTGCTGAGCTGCCCTCAGCGGCAGAGGAGGGAGGGAGTGGTGGCTGGGCTGGGGCCGGAGCGGTCGGGCCATGTATGTCCCGGGCTGCCAACCATGTGCCGGGCCCTACACTGCACCGTGAAGCCCAGCACATGACCTCAGACAACCAGTGAAGGCGGCGATCCGTAAGAAAATGGGATCAAAACTCTAACCCAGAAATAAACAGGCAGAGAGAGAACTCGGCCTTCTAAGAATCACGAGGTCAGGAACCCAGATCTTGGGTTGGAAGACTTGACTGTCTGGAGACCCTTTGGTTTCGAGGTCTCCTAAGAGGTCAGGAGGCTCAGAGATGGGCCAGAGCATGGAGTGAGCATATCGGTCCTTCCGGAGGTGACTGTGACCCCACCCCCCCCCCCCCCGCCCTGCCTCAGTGGGGCTCAGGCTAGTGGACTCCTGTCATGGCCGGATGCCATTCCCCAGTAAGGCATGGCGGGAAGTTGCTGTGGGCGCCTCCTGATGGACAGTCCCAGCATTTGCAGTGGGAACGGGGACCTGTTACCACTCTGGGGACAGAGGAGACGTCACCACCTCCTTCACGGGTCATCTTAAAGACTAAGACAAGACTAAGACAACCAAGCCTCTCTTTCTAAGGGTTTCCATTGTTTTGCATTTGTTACCTGGTTTGTATTCCCGCAGCCCTGTGGGGCGCCGCTCCTGGATGCGGGGAGCTTTAGGAGCTGAAAGCCGAGGGTGAATCATCTGCCTGCTGCCACCCAGGGAGACAGTGGCCAAATTAGGACTTGTACCTGGGTGTACAAAAAGTAGTTCTTTTGAAAAGACACTTTTGCGTAGGTAAGACTGTCACGTTGTCACATGGACAAGAGAACAGCAGCTACAGTGGCCAGGAAGACTCCATCCCGGCTCTGGGCCCCGGGCCCCACCCCCCAGGACGCCTCTGCTCCCTGTTCCTTGAGGTTCTCCACCCGTGTGACAGGCGGGAGGCGCGTTATTTTTGTGGACAACATTATTTCACACCGGCGCGTGTCCGTCAGCTACAGCCCCAGAGATAGAACCGTGGGGTCCGAGGGTGCACACGTCGGTAACGGTTCGATTTTGCTGGACGGCTGTCCTCGGAGGTTGTGTCCGTTTATAGCAACAAGCCAGGGGGAGGCCGATCTCCTGTGTGTCACAACATCATCTCTGATCGAGCTGTTTTGGTCTTTGTCAGTCTGATGGGCGGGACCAAGTCTGCACTGAGGGCCCCGGCTTGTGTGCACGGCCCCACTCGCCCTATAGGGAGGCCAGCAGACGCTCCTGGAAGGAGGGTACCAGAAGGAGGGTGTGCTGCGGGGGAGGCGGCAAGCGGTCTTGGGAGGCACCTCCGAATCCTACGATAGGCATTCCGGCCCCCCAGTGAGCCCCGACATCGGTGCCCTGCCCCTCAGACCGAATATAGGAAGAAGGATGGAGTTCGTTTTGGGCCGTGACACCCGTTTGTTTGCTCTGGACTCTGACAGACCCCCCAGGACTCCTGAACAAAAACATGTTTGACTTTTCTCCTGAAGGCTGGCGAGGACGCAGGTACCACCGGCCATTTGTCACCAGCGCCCGATCGGCTGCTTGTGCCAACACCAAGCCGCACTCCCTCCCCGCCCCTCCCGGCAGGCTCCCCACACCTGCCTCAGGAGCGTCCTGCAAGAGGCTTCACCTCAGGAATGGCTGCTCCGAGTGGGTTTGGCTGAAGAGAATGCAAGGGTTGGCTGGTGTCACCTGGGCCGCTCTTCTCCGAGTTTCCTGAGATGCCGGACAGGAAGGCCTTTGCCCTCCCTGGCCACTGCAGTGTCCCCAGGGTTGCCTGGGATGCGGCCGCTTCCCATGAGGGGCGTCGCCACACATCGGTCCCTGAAACGGGCAAGCCTGGTGTGACAGGCACAGGACCTCCTTTGTGGGGGTCCGAGGCCGCTGTACTTGGAGAGAGACGTGTGAGCCCAGAGATGTGTTTCGCCCACCCCCCTGCTGAGCACCCACAGGCCAGGCGCTGGATTTGGAGCTGGTCTCTGGGGACATTGGTGGCTGAGGAGAGGACTGGTTTTCCGGGGCTGTGCTCACAAAGTCCCACGAGGTGTGTGGCTTAAAACCATGGAAATGGGCTCTCGCAGGGTTCTGGGGGCTCGGAGTTGGAAGGTGAGGTGTCGGCTGCCTCTGAAACCTTTGAAGGGCAGGGGTGGGCTTCCTTCCTGCCTCTTCCAGCTTCCAGGGGTGTCTGTCCATTGTCAGTGCTCTTGGCTTCTAGCTACCGCTGTCTGTCCTCTCTCTGCTCTCTTTCCACGTGGCTTTGCACCCTCGAGGGACCTTCTTCTGTGTGCCTCTCTCTTCTTGGAAGGAAACCGGCCATCTCGACCTCGGGGCCCTCCCTGCTCCCATGCGACCTCACCTTACTTAACCAAGCGAATTAATCTGCAGAGACCCTTTTCCCAAATACGGTCACATTCACAGGTACCTGGGGTGGGACTCGAGCGTATCTTTTTGGGGGGTGCACTCCACCCCCCAGCGCGGGCTGGAGGAGATGGGCAGCAAACCGGGAGGCAAGGATGCAGACAAGCTGGCCTCCTGAAGCCATCAAGCGGTCATGGGTGGCCGAGGCCGTGCTGAGCTGGGGTGTCGGAATGACAAGAAGGCTCTGGCCATGGGGCGTGGGCTGGAACGGCAAAGGCCGTGGTCCTAAGGTGGGGACAAGCACGGGCTCTGGGGAGGACAGAGGGACGTGAGAATACCCAGATGGGGCGAGCCACTTGGTCCTTGCTTAATGAAACACGAGCCTTGGCTTCTTCCCCACCAGGCTGCCAGCAGCTGCTTGTCTTTCTGCCTGTGTCAGCCTGTTGGCATCGTGGGCTCGTGTCCCGTCACGGTTTGAGGCTGCTGCCTCCTCGGCCCTGTCTTAGTTCCGTGGGGTGGATCCAGAGGCCCTCGGGGAGGGGAGAAGGCCTGAGTCACCGTGGTTGGAAGAGGGACGGGCAGGGCAGCTGTCTGCGGCTCTCCGGCAGGTGGCGAGGGGCAACGGGCTGCCCCTTGTGAGCAGCTTAGCCACAGGCCCCCTTTGGGGGCTGTGAGCCTCGCTTTGCGTTCCTGACTCTGGGGGCATTTGGTTTGCTGGGAGACCAGGTTCCTCCTTAGCAAATGTCTGATCACCTGCTGTGTGCAGGGCAGCGGCAGCAGACCCACACCCCTGCCCTCCGGGAGCTCCTCGGGCCGAGGAGATGACCTGGCAAGTGCAAAGTAGAAAAGAGGCAGGGAGCGGAGCGCGGGGACGGGGCTGCGTCTTCAGGTGTCTAAGTTTCCTTTCTGTCCCTGAAAGAAGGCTGTAAGGCCTTTATTCTCCAGAAGTTAAAAGGTTAAAAAATTTTTTTGAATTATTTATATGTGTTTTCTGGGTGGGTTGTTTTTTTTTTTTTTTTTTTTTTTAAATCCAGAAGCCATATGATTGTATTGTGTAATTCCCCGGGTGCGTCACCCAGCTCTTGAGGGTGTGGATTCAGATCCTGACACCACCTACCAGCATGGCCTCTGGAAGCAATGACCTTGGAGCCTCAGGCTCCTCCTCTGTACGATGGGGATGATAACGTCATCCTACCTCCCAGGGCTTCCTTAGAACTCAGCGGGTGCTCAGTAAAGGTTCAGTGTTATCAGTATCACCACCATCTCTGTCACCACCATCAGTATCACCACCATCTCCACCACCACGACCACCACCACCACCACCACGACCACCACCACCACCACCACGACCACCACCATCGCCTACATCCCCGCCGTCTGCTTCACCATGATCCCCATCATCTCGGGGAATCAGGGGTCTTCAAAGGAAAATGGGGGTGGGGGCATCCAAGATTTGGCTGCCACGGTGCTCCCCCCGCCCCCCGCAGCCGTCTCTGCCGAATGCCTCATTTTGCAGTCTCCGGTGGGCCGCAGGCCGAAGCGTGTGTGGCGGCGGGGGCTCGTTTGCGTTCCCCAGCTCTAGGGCCCGGGGAAGGGACACGCATCCTCTTCAGGCTGAAGGCCTGTGGCTGATCTGATCCCCCGAGAAGCCCAGATCCTGTGGCTGCCACCCCACTTCGTGGCCAGCCTGCTCCCTCTGCCGAAGGGTCTGGGGTCTTGCTGCCGTCAGCCGCCCAGCTGTGTGGGGCCGGGACATCTGGCTCACTGGCGATTCTCTGCCTGAGCTCCAGGAAAGCTCTGCGGTGCTGGGGATTAGCCGGCTTTGGTTTAGCCTCAGCACCTCTCCCCTCGTGGCAGCCACTTCCCACCAAGTCCTCTTGATCTCTCGGAATCCAGATTAAATTCCGATAATGAGCCGAGCTGGAGGCCTTGCACAGCCCTCGGGCCCTGCTCGCAGCGTTGCCCCGGACAGCTGGGGAGGCCACTGGAGCCACCCTCGACGGGCTGTGGGACGAGTGGGGCTGTGAGGGGCTGTGGGACGAGTGGGGTTGTGAGGCAGGTCTAGGGACGGGGGCCTTGGCTCCAGTGGCCTTGCTGGGGGAGTAGTGCTTGGGGGAGCAAGGGGTCAGAGCCTTTCCTCCTCTTCTGAACCCCAGGACTTAGGGTGGACCGGCTTGGGCCTGGCTTACAGGGGATCGCATCAGTTAATCGGTTTCATTCTGGGCTGGACTCGGCATTTCCATCCTTACCCCCCCCCCCCACACACACCTTGGGTCCAAGCTTGCTTCCCCCAGGGCTGCCCCATCTGTGGGGGATGCAGGTGCTTAATGAGAAACCCCCGGAGGGGGCACACAGGCCTGCTAGGACAGCAGAACCTCATCAAAGGGTGTCAGTCACTGCCAAGGTCGAGATGATATTGGCAGCTGGATGAAAAGTGTCCCTCGGTCAGTCTCAGGGACTTTGGTTGCCAGGAGGGTGACCTCAGAGTGGTCTCCGGGGCCAAGGTTGGCTCAGCCACAGCCTGAGTCACTGAGGAAGAAGGAGCTGTCCCCGTGACAGGCTGGAGTGGGGGCCGAGGGGCCGTTTGCCAGGGCAGCCGGCAGGCGAGGAGAGGGAGGAGGCAAGCATGTGTCCCTTTGTTGCTGGGGCCGGGGGAGGGCTCTGTCACACCCAGTGGCCCTCCCCGGGTTCCCCCAGCGCTCCCGGCTCCTCTCATGGAGGGAGCATCCTGGGGCTCCTTGGCAGTGTCCTCAGCACCCCCAGAACCCTCACACCTGCCACAGCTCTGACCCCTCCCTCTCGAGAAGGAAGCCCAGCAGTTTCCTTGTCCTTAATCAGTTTGGTGACAGGGCTCCTGGAGATCTGGTGAAAATGCAGTCAAGTTCACTTCTATGGGGCGGGGCTGGGGTGTGTGTGGGGATGAGCTTCTGCATTCTGGCAAGTGCGCAGGGGATGCCCTTGTGATTTCCATTCAGGGAAACAGGGGTGGGGGCAGAAGGTGCATGGGTGCTGGGTGCAGAGCTGGTCTTAGTGGGAGAGCACTGAGGGCTCCGGGGCACAGCTCTCTGGACCCTTCGCCAGTCTCCCTCGTGCTACGTAAAGGTTAAGGACTTGGTAGCAAGACTGACTCTTTTCCTGACTTTCATCACCATGAGCATGTCTGGGCAGAGGGACACGGTCACGCACCAGAGCACCTCCCCACCCCCTGCTCTAGGCTTGCCATCATTTGGTGCTTTCTGGAAGTGACTGTGCCGGCCACTTCTGCTTCCTTACGTACCTTGGAAAGGATCCTTGGAAAACTTGGTATCCCCACTTTCCAGAGAAAGTCCCCAGCCAGAGACTGGCTCAGGGAGAGGGAGTAACTTACCTGGGCTCACACAGCTAGAAAGTGACAGAGTTGGGACTTGCTTGAACTTGGGTCTCTGGGGTTCCGGGGCTCGCGTCTTTGGCTACGACAGCACCGTGGTGCTTCTCACGTGTCCTGATTTCCTCACCTGGGCCTCAAATGGTGATTGTGATTCCCCAACTTTGGTTCTCGCCCTTGGCTGTGGGCTAGAATCACTGGGGGGAGGGGGAAAGCAGGTTTTTTTGTTTTTGTTTTTTTTAACTCCAGATAAGTCAGAGTCGTGGGGGTGGGGCTGGGCATTTTTGTCTAGCTTGCGGGCTGTGGACAGGAGGCGACCAAGAGCTCTCTTCGCTCCTCTCTGTGAGCCTTCTTCTTTGCCTGACAGACAGAAGGGGACAGACAGACTGCTGTGTTCCCTTTAGCCTGGTTTCTCAAAGATAACTGTTTTCCTCTGTAGGACCGAGCCTGAAGTGCGGTCCTGACCCTGACTGACAGTCTCAGTGGCACAGGGAAGGGGCTGGCTGAGGGTGGGGATACCCTCGGGCTCTGGCTCCAGAGGCTTCCGGAAGCTTCCAGAAGCAGTTTTCTGCTGCTCCCGAAGGCCTACGTGCCTGGTTCCCCGTCTCCTGGCTTGCACGTCTCGCCACTACACCTCAGCCCCAGGGCGGGAGCTCTGGTTTTGTGCTGCTTTCTCAAGAGCAGCCGACTCAGCTCTCTATAGTCTTTTCAAAAGGCAGGAAAGTAGGCACCCGCCAGACATGCTGGAAGGTCAGGGGAGAGCAGGGCCTGGGGCAGTCTGGTCAAGGACCCTTTGGTACGTTTCTTAGTACATTTGTCAAACCCCAGTTCGGAGCTGCTTGGACAGGAACAGAGGCCCCTGATGCCTCTTGGGGTCCCCTTGGGGTCCCCTCCCGTGTCCGGAGGGATCACTCTGGAAGAAGCCTGCATGTAGGGACAACCTGCTGGGCAGAGACTGTGTCCAGTTAGCGCCTCTGGCTTCCGGTCCTGCAGGCTGTGGCTGACTGGTGGGCCTTGGTGGTTTTCCTGATCTTTGTGCTTTTGTTTCCTTCCATCATTCATCCCAAGCTTGTCTTTGTGGGGAGAGTCGGGTTGGTGGGGAATCAGTGACGACAGGTTCTGTGCCTGTGACTGACCCGGTCAGCGCTTCGCAAGCCAGGGCCCGCGTCCTCCCAACCCCCTCCTGATGACCTCGAGAAGTCCATATTCTCCCATTTTGTGGATGAGACCGTTGGGGCACACAGAGTGTTAGGTGACCCTCCCGAGGTCACACACGAAGGTGGAATTCAAAACCAGGTAATACGTGCCAGCTGGGGTGCTGGGGTCCCACCTGGACAATTCTGATGTAGCTGGTCCTGGTGTCACCTTGACACTGATAGTTTTTGAGGCTGCCCGGAGTGGACTTGCTCCCTGCCCTGGCTGTTCCTTTGAGGATCTGCGGGACCTTGGATGAGTCCCTCATCCATCCCGTGGGGGCGCGGATTTCTGTCCTGCTTCCCTCCCGGGCCTCGAGGATGGTGCGCCGCGCAGCTGAGTGGCAGGTAGCGTTCCTGAGGGGAGTGGCCGGGCCCAGCCGTCTTTCTCCAAGAGGACACAAACGATTCCACCACGGGGCATGCCTCCGCCGCTGCCCCACTCTGGTCACTCCAGACGGGTTTCACGCCTGACGGCTAAGGTCAAGGTGAACAAATGTCCCCCCATGAAGTGGTCCCCTTGCAGACCTGCCTGCGGGTAAGGGCTGCTGCTTGTCCGTCGGCATCCATTTGGCTGATGCCTTCCATTACGCTTGCGCGACCCTGGCCCCGCCCTCCTTGGGGACACCTCTCTGAACGGAGAGGAGAGGCCGGCCTTCTGGAACAGCAGTGATGCCAGAGCTAATTGCCTGGAGTAAATGCCGTGCGGCCCTCTGTAGTCCTTCCCGTCACAACCCCCTCCCCAGGGAGGTACCACTACCCATCTCACTTCACGGACAGGGAAACTGAGGCACAGTGCCAGGTTAGGGATTAAGGAAAGGAAGCTTGCATCTCTCTCCTGTCCGATCTGTTTTTCTTCCTTTGCCCTTACGGCAGTCCTAGGAATCAGGAAATGACGGGGGGAAGGAAACTGAGGCAGGGAAGACAAAAGACCTGACCCGCGTGTTCCACGATCCTGCATGATGAAGAGGGAAAGACTGGGGGCTTTGGAGATATCTGGATCCACCCCCATTCCACCCCTTGGAAGCTGGGTGGGTCAGAGACCCTGGGGGAGCCTCCCCGAAGATCTGAGCCTGACAGTTGCCCAGGGGCTAAGCAAGGACAGGTGTCTTGTGACGGTGGGAGTTGGCTGTATTTTCCCCATTGTTCTGTTCTTTGTACCAGGAGCCTGGGACACAGCAGGTGCTCTGTAAACCCTGTGAGTGTGTGTGTGTGTGACTGGAGGAAAACGTGTGTAGCCTTCTCCCAGGCTGTGGACTTCCTGAACTGGGGGACCATGGCCGCCTCCTGCCTGCAGGTGTCCCTAGCTCCAAGCCAGGGCCTGGCATGAAGATGCCGGGGACAGCCCAGTTGTCTGAGTGCTGGCCGAGGAGCCCCGGGGCGGCCTCGCGCTCTCCCAGCTCCTCCCAGCTCCTCCAGCCTGGGACTGGTCCCTCCCGGTAAACCTTCCAGCGAGTTCTCTCTTCCAGGGCTGAAACTCGAGAAGGCCTTGTTTGCAGTCTTTCTTCAGCATTTGAGCCCAATTTCCAAAAAAGTGAAAATTGCCTGTAATTATAATACTTTTCGATCTTAGGGAGGTTTCCCTGTGATGATTATAATTATATTATTTAGAGCTGTGTGCCAGAGGGTACCCAAGGGTGGATTGGTTCTCGTCTGCACATAGGGGAAATGTCAGCATGTGTGCCGTGGCCCTGGGTTTCCCACACTGGAATGAATTTCGGGAGAATGGCTTTTGCATCGGGGGCTGTCTGTATAACTTGATCCGGCACTTTAATTCCAAAAGCACTTCATACTTGGACCTCTGCTTGCCTATAGGAGCCTGTTTTTCCAAATGTATTAACATCTGTGTTTCATATCAGGGCCTGTAATTGCTTTAGCCTTTTTGGCAGGAGACAAAGAGAATTAATATTTTTCAATTTGGTCATGAGCGGTCATCTGTAGCTGGGAAGAAAAGGGCCTGCTCAAATATGAACTCAGTGAGAATGGGAAAGGCAGGCTTACCCAAAAGATGATGTTTTGAAGGAATCAGCCATGCTCATGGAAGTCCTTGGTTGTTTCAAGTTCATGGTGGAAATAGGCGTCTGGGCAAATGCCCAAGGTTCTTGCAAACACTGGTTCTTCCTTCCTTTGTCTTCCTGCCAGCCTGTCAGCACCATTTTCTTCTCCCAACCCCCCAGCCCCTCACAATGCCCAAGGCATTCCGTTTTCCCACTCCCAGAACGGAGGAAGGAAAGCCAACCCGAACCGAACCCGGCCTACACGCCCCCTCCGGGATCCAAGGCAGGCATTGCTAATGGATCACGGAGCTCCCTCCTGCCTGATCCTCAGCGGGACCCCCAGGCAGAGAGGAGAGGCAGCCGCTGCTGGCTGAGCGAGTTGCCGTGGAGTGAAGCCCACTGACCACTGGAAGCTTGCCCCAAGACGAGAATTGTGTGTGCAAGTGAGTAATTAGAAAATGTTTCCAGCAAAGGAAGGAGCACCGGGAAGTGGTGGGCAAAGGCACGCAGCCAGGCCACCTAGAGTCTCAGGAGGGTGACTTTGGCTCCCTCCTCCTGCAGAGGCTTTGGGAGTCAGAGTCGCACCCCTTACCACCCCTCCCCCCCACCGTCAGGGCTCAAGGGGCTGCAGAGTCCATGCCGCCACCTCTGTCAGTAGGGTGGGAGGCTGGGTCTCTCAGGCGTGGCTGCGCCGACGTGCTGTGGTGTCCCTGCGGACCCCTGCATGAGCTGGGCCATCCTGGGCATTGCGGGGAGGTCAGCAGCGTCCCTGGCTTGTACCCGGGAGATGTCACCCCCAAGCGGCAGCAACATAAATGATCTCCAGGTATTGTCACATGTCCCCCAAGAGCAGGACGCCCCCTGATTAAGAAGCACTGGTGTGGAGGTGGATAGGCAGTCCCCAGGCACTTCCAGTCTGGATGCTGATGGGCGCAGAGTGTGTGCTGGCATCTGGGAGGGAAGCTCCTGGGGGCCGTGGAGCCACTTAGGAGGGTCTGAGACGCTGGGGTTCTGGACAGGCCGCAGGGGTGCTGCTGGCTCTGACGCATGCTCGGCATAGGAAGTTCTACCCCATCCCTGTCTTCCTCTGACCTTCCTGTTCACCTTGACCGCTCTCCACTCCCGAAACACTGCTTCGCACCTGTCACGCACCTGCTCACAGGCTTCTATGGGTCCCAGGGTCTGGGATTGTAAGGCCCAAATTGAGTTGTCCTTGGAACCACATGGGAGCAGGTTTAAAGAGAAACGTAGAGGGGCGCCTGGCAGAGGCTCAGTTGGTCAAGTGTCTGCCTTCAGCTCGGGTCATGATCTCACAGTCCTGGGATGGAGCCCACATCGGGCTCCCTGCTCCCTGCTCCAGGATTCTCTCTCTCTTTCTCTCCCTCTGCCCCTCCGGCCACTCAGTCTTGCTCTCTAGCTCTCAAATAAATAAATAAATCTTTAAAAAACAGAGAGGAAAAAAACCCCAGAAATTCTCATTTCTAACCCCAACAGGACGGGTGTTGAGACTAGAAGTCTTCATGTGTATTCTTTTTATTTTTTTAATCTTATTTTATTTATTTATTTATTTGACAGAGAGAGAGAGAGAGAGAGAATGATATCACAATAGGCAGAGAGGCAGGCAGAGAGAGAGGGAGGAGGAACCTGGCTCCCCGCCAAGCAGAGAGCCCGATGCGGGGCTCGATCCCAGGACCCTGGGATCATGACCTGAGCTGAAGGCAAAGGCTTTAACCCACTGAGCCACCCAGGCACCCTTTTTAATCTTATTTTAGAGACATTTTAGGTACAGAGGATTCCTCTTAAACCCCCTCGCCCTACACATGTCAACATCCGCAGCCAGAGTGGGACCACTGTTACCATGGGTGAACCCACATGGACACGTCATCATCTCCCCAAGCTTGTAGTCCACAGTAGGGTTCCCTCTTGGTGGTCTCCATTCTCTGGGCTTTGTCCATTCTCTGGACTTGTGTCCACCATTATGATGTCATCCTGAGTATTTTCACAGCCCCAACAGTCCTCTGAGCTCTGCCTCTTCATCCCTCCCCTCCCCCAAACCCTGATGGCTCCTGTTTTTCTTTGAATTGTCTTTATAATTTTGCCTTTTCCAGAGTGTCCATAGTTGAAATTGTACTGGAAGTGGCTGTTATTATCTGATGGTTCAAAACAAGCACCTAGGACTGGCCGCATCATTTGTGAGACCCAGAACAAAGTGAAAATGTGGGTCCACTTGCTAAGAATGTACCTTGGATTTCAAGCTGGTGGTGGCAGAGCATTAAACCATGCAGGGAGTCTTTCTGTGGGTGGGCCCCTGAGTAATGGCACAGGTCCCCTGCCCGCGGAATGGGCCCTGCTACTCTCTGGGCATGGATGTCTGCAGATGTGTGCGGATAGCCGTATTCACCTGCACACCCTGCAGCTTTACCTTGAAATGCTTCAGTCCGGGGCGTGCCTTCCACAGCCCAGCTCCCGCCTCATTTCCAGCTGCCTCCCGTACACAGACACATTGACACACACACACAGACACGTGCACACACACACACACACACACAGGCACGCCCATCCACAAAGGCACAGGGACACACAAAACACACAGACATATACACAGGTACACCGTGGCGGCTGCACACACATACGCGCACGCACACACGCCCTCCGATATGGCCAGGCTGGCATTTGCCTACCCCCTTTGCTCTGGACACTTCTTGTTTTCCGGCCCCTGCTTTGCTCACCCCATCTCCCTGTCCGTCTGGTCTATTCTAGTTTAATTCCTGCACCTATACTGCCAAACCAGCTTTTTGAAAAAAATATAATTTACTTTTTCTTATTAGACTATTTTTCTTTTTAGAACTTTTAGACATAGAGAAATTGGGTACGTACGGAGAATTCCAGTATGCACTGTGCCTGGCTTCCCCCATCAGCCGATGACATCAGTATGGTGCACTTGCTGTGAAAAATAAACCCATGTTGGGGTGCCGGGTGGCTCAGTCGGTTAAGTGTCTGCCTTCGGCTTGGGTCATGATCCCAGGGTCCTGGGATCGAGCCCTGCATGGGGCTCCCTGCTCAGCGGGAAGCCTGCTTCTCCCTCTCCCACTCCAATCATGTGTTCCCTCTCTTGCTGTGTTTCTCTCTGTAAAAAAAAAAAGAACCGATGTGGATGCATTGTTACCATTAACTGAGGCCAGTCATTTATCCAGATTCCTTTTGGTTTCATCCTCACGGCCTGTCTTCTCTTGCAGGATCCCACCCGGGATACCAGCTGACTTGTCCTCGTCCTGTCTCCTTAGGCATCTCCTCCTACGAGTTTCTTGGACTTTGCCCTTTTCTGAGACCGGCTTTTCGCCGAGTGTGCATAACCCTTTCCCACTCCGGCTGGTCTGTCTCAACCCTACCTATCGTCTTTTTAATCTGACTGTTTTTGTAGTTTTTCTGTTTTCTTTGTATTTTATTTTTTAAGTGCATTTCCTTATTTCAGTCATCGCTACACCGGGAGCGGGGCTCACACTCATGACGCTGAGGTCGAGAGCCTTGCGCTCCTCCTGAGTGGGCCAGCCGGCTGCCCCCACGGCACTGCCTGCTTTAAAACGAAGCTCCACTCCCCCGTCGCGGCGCGGTCTTGCTGTCTTGAACCCGGGCAGCTGGGAGTCCAGATCACTAGGTCCTCAGCCCGGAACACCCGGAATCTTTGGGGCTTTCAACCGCCGGCCCTCCAGGGCCCGGCTTAGAGCGGACGGTTTTGCTTTTTGAATGAAGACTGGATTGTAAGAGCCTTTTAAGGAATAGGACTTCTTTGGCCACTGACTCTTCTTTAGGGCTAAATTAAGGACTCTTTGAAGATGATACCTAGGTCCAAAAGCAGACGTCGTTTTTCCCCTGGATGTTGTGGGGTTGGGGATTTGCACTCGACCTTTGGCTCAGGGACTGGGCCGGCAGGTGGAGACTGTGGAGGAGGGGGCAGGGTGGTTCGGGAGTCAGGTAGGACGAAGAGCCAGAACCAAAAGCCTCCAGAGAAACCTATTGTCAAAGGAAAGGAAATGGGGGTTCTTCTTGGAAAGCTTTTGCTAGCAGAGTCCTGCTTCGGATCCCTTTCCCGTCAGAGGGCCCGGGGTGCATGTCCAGACCCTGAATTTCCAGGTGAACCTGTGACCCCCCAGTCTTGCTTCCTGGGTGTTGCCGCCTTCCTCTCCATCACCTTCTCCGCTCGCTGGCACCACGGCCACGGGTGTCTTGGGTGGATGTCCTGCCCGCTGTCTTCCTCCTCCAGCCCCTACCGGCCATCTCGGGGGGGTGTGTGTGACTCCTGTCATGTCGGCCTTGCCAGCTGGGCCTCGGACAGAGCCCCCGTCCCTCCTCAGTGCGGTGGCCACAGACCCGGGTGCTTCCACTCAGCACTGGCCTCTCCTGCCCGAGAGTCTTCTCAGACCCTGGGACCGTCTGCAGCCCACGGAGGGGCGGAGGCCCCCGGGGGCAGCCCTCCGTTGCCGGTGGTCAGGGATCAGTCCCGCACTCTCCTGTCACCTTGAGGAGCACCACGCGGAGAGGTGTTCGCCCTCGTCCTGGGGGCCCAGAGGTGTGAGCCCCAGCTGCACACGGCGTCCTGTTGGGGCTTTCTTTCATTCCTTCCTCACGCTCTCGCTCGTGTCCAGGTGGTTCCTGGGGGGCGCCTCTCGGGCTACTTGCATTTGAGTCCTTGACTCGGGATCTGTCTTTGCGGAGGGCCCCCGAAATATGACAGAAGATACGATGGGGTGTCCGGCCGGTGGGGCCCTCGGTGAGCTGTCTCCTCAGCCTCCCCTCTGGCCACCGATCTTCCGTTTCAGGATCTGTGGCCAGAGTTAAGTCTGAGACACCCCGTCCCACTCTGCATGGAGGCGCTCCCATCTGGCCTTTGTTTCTGGAAGCCTCAAACCTGGCGATCGTGATCCCTGTGTCTGTCCGCAGACCCTGCTGCAAGGCTCACTTCCCTTGCCCGTCATCTGCCCGCTTCACTTGACTTCCCTGCCTCTGGGTTTGGAATCTTAAAACAGCCTGTGGTTCTTAAAAAAAAAAAGAAAAAGAAAGAAAGGTAGGGAGGGCGACCAGCGTGAAAGCTGTGTTTGTGTCGGTTTGTTTATTCCCTGAGTGTGCGTGGAAGAGGCAGCCTTGACCTCGGTCTATTTTGGTCTGGCGCTGGAGCTGGAGGAAATGGGGCGACCGGGGAAGGGCTGGGGAGATGAGTCTGCTGGCCGGGGAGTCTCCTCCGCCCGCCTCCGCGGTGCCAGGTGGACGCAGCCGCCCAGCCGCGGGTTTCCAGAGCCGCCTCCGAAGCCTCTCGGGCTCCCCAGCAGGCCCTGGGTCTCTGCAGGGCACCCCTCCCCCCCGCCCTGAGGCCTCTTGGTTACTGACGTCACCCGCACGGCTCACCTCTTGTCCTTTGGTGTCTGTGTGGCTTGTTCCTCGGTTGGACGGAGTGACAGGGCCTCCAGTGTCTGGCAACTCGGGGGCCCAAACCCAGGACAGGAAGCAGAGGGGAACAAGAGTTGGGGCCAAAAGTCACTTGGCCTTTGGCTTTCTTCCTAGCTGTGGCTTCCTGTCCATCCGTGTCCTCCTGGCTTCCCCGGACACATCCCGATGAAGGAGCGGGTGCCGGCGGTCACGAGGGCACAGGCATGGAGGGATGGAGCCTACACCCCCGGCAGCTTCCCGCTGGGGCTCTGCTTGGGTCATCCGGCAGCCCCCCGAGGGCACAGGCAGGCCTGGAGGGTGGGCTGTGCAGGGCCCGGGGCTGACCGGTGGCCAGGACCAGGCACCCCCCATGGGCAGTGGGGTAGGGGGGAGCCGTGGCCTGAGGCCCTAGGAACTGGGGGTGAATCCGTTGCTGAAAACACTAAAGTCACTTGAAAAGGAAACCTTTGCTTTTCCTCTTTTATTTTTTTTTTATTTTATTTTTTTTTTTTTAAAGATTTTTTATTTATTCATTTGACAGAGAGAGATCACAAGCAGGCAGAGAGGCAGGCAGAGAGAGAGAGAGAGGAGGAAGCAGGCTCCCTGCTGAGCAGAGAGCCCGATGCGGGACTCGATCCCAGGACCCTGAGATCATGACCTGAGCCGAAGGCAGCGGCTTAACCCACTGAGCCACCCAGGCGCCCCGCTTTTCCTCTTTTATTAACACAGACGACAGGACATGAGCCCAGAGACCGCCCCCTGGGCTGGTAGGAGCGCACCGATGGCACAGCACGTTCGCTCAACAGCAAATTGAGACCTACTGCGTGCCACGCGGTGTTAGGTGCCCGGGCTACGCCAGCGGCCGGCAAAGCAGGCCATGTTCTTGTGGCCTCGGAGCTCAAAATCCTGGTCGGGAAAGAGGACGCTTCGAAGACCTCTGCAGACTAATTTAAACACCAGCCCGAGTGCTGGAAAAGAGAGGCTCGGAGCGTGTCTCCGGACAACGTGCCTCTCGGGTGTCGGTGGAAGCTTCCCCGGGGGGCCGAAGGAGGCGCAGGTGTGCGGGAGATCAAAGGGCGGGGGACCGTGTTGCGGGGGCCTGTGTAGGCGGAGGCCCTGCCCAGACGGGCGTGACGGGAGGCAGGGAAGGCTGGAGCCGTGGGGCCGGGCAGGGGTGTCGGGAGGCAGGGGGAACACGTTCGGGACTCTGGGCTTTTTGTTCTAAGAGCTAATCAAGGGTTGAAGGCAGAGCAGTCACCTACTCAGATAACGAGGCTCCGAAGGCCTCGAGGGTTGCTGGGGGCCGAGGAGGTCGGGGCAGGAAGGCAGGGAGTAGGGCCCCCGGGGATCCTCCTGGTGGCAGCTCTCCCTCCACCACCAGAACCACTGCTGGCTTCCCTGAACCTTCGCCTCCCACCTGTGGAAAGGGCCACAGCCCCTGCCTCGAAGCTGTCGTGGGAATCAGCAGCCCCTCTCAGGATCGGGAGCCAGGCCTGTTCCAAGATCGTTGCATCCTGAGTGAGGGTCCCAGCTGGGCTGTGAGCTCCCTGCTTTGGGGCTGAGGCAGCTCAAATCCGGGGCGGGGGTCGTTTCACTCTGCCTTTGAGGTCTGCTCCAGCCCAGAGCCACGGGCCTTGGACACTGGCTGGGCCCTCCTGACTCTGTCATCCCATTTAATCCATTTGAGAACAGTCCTTATAGTTAACCCATTTTATAAATAAAAGAAGCTGAGGGAGAGGAGTAGGCTTGCCCAGGGTCACTCCCCTGGGATTTTACTTTAACTTTCCTAAGACCCAAAGCCTTGTGTTACAATACCTATGTCCCTGTCCACCCAAAGTGTGACCCAAGGACCAACCAGGGGGCTTCTTCACAAAGAGGATTCTGGACTTCACTCAGACCTCTTGATTGTTTTCTTCTGTCGGTTGCTGCATCCCTAATAGGGGAGAACCTTCTATTTTTAGCTCTGCTCCTCCTTGTCCACTTCCTGCCTCCATGACCCATGGGCACACACATGTTTGAGAGCCTCTTTATCACATGCCAAAGCCAGAGTAGACGTTCTTTGCAGCAGGACTTCTCAGAGCCTTTAAAGAGCTAAAGCACATTCTGAAATTTCTCAAGGAGGGGTGTTGTGGTGCATTCCACCCTTATTCGAATATAGAGCCTTTTCATTCTTGACCATCTCATTTTCCTCTCTTGGGTATTCAATTAATGGGGGCAGTTTTTAAGACCTTGGTAAATTTCAGACCCTTCCTCTTGAAGGTGGGGAAACTGAGGCCCCGACCTTAATGGCTGCTGATCTGCTTCCTGACTTCTGACAACACGGGCCTCCTGGACTGCAGACAGGAGTGTTGTTGACTGTCCTGTGAATGCCCAGACGAAGGGGCCGAGGCGGGAAGGGAGGAGGGAGAGAGAGACAGTCAGAAAGACAGACAGATGGTTCTGGGGTGGGGAGGCCGTGGGCTGGCGACTCATGCTCCGGCCCTGGGCGGAGGGTACCATGCTTCTTTGTGTATTTTTCCACCTTCCTCCCAAATGACTTAATTTTAGCCTTCCTGGATATGCGTAGTCTTAAAGCGTGTTTAAAAAAAGCCTCGGACCTCCCCGACTTCATCTTTCTGTCCCCGGGACGCCAGGGACTGTTTGGGTGACTTGCTAGAAGGGCAGGGCATTCCCTGGAGCCGCAGGTGGGGTGCTGGGGACCTGGGCTGGGTCCGCCCCAGCCGGGGGCCCTGGAGGGGCACTCCCCGCGGCGCCACGCCCGACTTCCCCCCTGGGCCCTTTGATCTCCTTCCCAGCGCCCCTGCGGGCCTGGTGTTTGCGTGCTGGTCCGACTCCAGGTGCACGGGGGCTGCTGGCTTCCCAGCCTGACTCATCCTGGGCCGAGCAGCAGCATGCCCTCTTCCCCTCTGTGACATCATGTCAGCCCGGGAAAGCTGGGGGTTCCCCACCGCGCTCGCTCCTGCTCTGTCTTCTGGGGCATGTTCTCGAGGCCCCGCAGTAGTGCAGCGTGCGGAGATTTAAAGTGTCCAGCCCTGCAGTGTTCCAGAGGGCCGGGGGGTGGGGGTGAGGGTCAGCGCAGGGGTGAGGGAGGGGAGTCTGCTGGTAACCCCTGCTGGAGACTCTTCCCCCAGCTTCCCCGTTCTCTTTGGACCAGAACCTTCCCTTGGCTGCAGGCTCCCCTCCCCCTCTCCCCTTGCTTTGCATCCTCTGTTCCCTCAGCTGGAATGCCCTTCCTGCCCTCCTGGCTGCATTAGCTCTGCCCATCCCTCTGACCTGCCTCAGGAGACCCTGGACTGCTTTTCTTCCTCTGCTGCCCTGGAGGACTCCTTCCTCTCCTCCTGCCCCCTGATCGGGGTCTAACGGCCCTCACTGGGTGATGTGCTCAGCTCATCTGGGAGCCCGAGCCCGCGTCTGGCTCCTCACAGAGCACCTGAGACCTGGGGGTTGGTTTCAGGAATGAAACTCCATTCGTTCTACGGCTCTTGTGACAAATCACAAATTGAGTGGCTTGAGACAATATCTGTTTGTTTGTCATGTTATGTCTGTGGGGGTCGGAAGTTCTAGATGGATCTCACTGAATTACTCTGAAGGTGTGTCGGGGCTGAGCCCCTTCTGGACGCTCCAGGGGGGACAATCTGTCGCCTCATCTTCTCCAGCTTCCAGAAGCCACCCTCATCCCTTGGCTCACGGCCTCTGGCTAGCAGTCACGTCCCTGTGACACTACTGCTGTCCTTAGACACTAGAGACAGAAGTGTCTAGTAGTGTCTAGAGACACTACTTCTCTCACACCTCTGTCTCTGGTTGGCGTGTCACCCTTTTTGCCTTATAGGGACCCTGTTGACGATAGGGGGCCCCCTAAATCACATCAGCAGAGCCCCTTGACTCGACAAGTCACAGGTTCTGGGGGTAGGATGTGGGCTTCCGGGGGTGTGTGTGTGATTCTGCCCAGCACCTAGTCAGAAATTCATTTCTCTTTCTTGGATGGGGGTCACTTGGCCTGGGGCCAGCCACATTCTCTTGGATTCTCTCTGCGCCCTCTAACTCCTGGGAAGATTCCTGGCGCAGGGTGTGTGTGTTGTGTGTGTGTTGTGTGTTGTGTGTGGTGGGAAGGAAGGGTGGCTCTGTGTCGCTTCTTATCTGGGGCCTGCCACTCCCTGGCTGAGGACAGTTTCTTAACTTTTCGACCCCTTCACTGTCTCACCTATAAAGCGGGGTCCTGACCCTATGTGCCCCGTTGGAGGAAGGAGCATTAGGTAAGAGAATGTCACTCATTCAAGCAGGGCGGCAGGAGTGCTCCCAGGCCTCAGTGTCGGGTGCTGGGCCTCTCGCTGCCAGCCAGGCCTCCTGCAGAAACCCTGGGTACCTCCAGGTGTGGCCCTTCCAAGCCTCAGCCATGGGTGCTCCCCAAAGGTGATGGGCTGTGTCTGAGGGACGCGGGGTGGGGGTGGGGGGATGACTGTCAAGCCGGGTCTCAGGCTAGAATGGTGAGAGACTGTTTTCGGACATACCCCCTGAGACGGAGGCCCAGAATTGGCTATTCACGTGTGGCCACTGGTGCCCTGTACTCCAGGTCTGGCCTCCCCAGCTGAAAATTGAACCAGTGGGAGCAGATATCCCAGGCTCTGTTCAGCTCTTAAGACCCCAGACCGCTGGGACCCTCAGGCAGGAGGGGGAAGGAGGCTTCGTCCCCACGTGGCTCCAGTGATGAGGCCATGGGCACTGGGGACGGGACGGGATGGGGCCCGGCTGGGTTTTCTGTTCCCTGGGGCTCCTGCCTGGGGTGCACCGGCCTAGAGAAACCCTTAGACTTCCAAGCTTCCTGGTTTGCAGTTTCTGGGGCTGTCCCGATTGGGGCTGGTTTGAATGGCGCACTCATCTCCCGGAGGCTCCGGTCTGGGAGGGGGTCATGGTGAAGGCCCTTGAGATCTGTCTCCGAATCATTTCTAAGGAGCCACAGGTGGGGGGGGGAGGACTTTCCACCTTCCCACGCTAGAGACTTAAAAATACCCACTTTTCCAGTGTCGTGGAACTTTCCGGGGGAGGTGGGCTGGAAACCAGCTCTCGTGGTGGCGGGCCGCCCTCCTGCTTCTCCCTGTGGGTTAGCTTTCAGCTTTCTCAGGGCTATCCCCGGGAGCAGGAGGCCACCAGCCCCAGCAACTCCCTGTTCCCAGGCTGGTGGTTAAATATTAACACCCCTCCGTGCCGCGACGTTGGGGTCACCGGCGGTTCACGCCTCACAGAGAGCAGGGTTTCGGGGCGAGCTCGGTTTCAGGAGGGAGCCGTTCACCTTCGGGGTCTCGAGGCTGCTGCTTTCATCGGGAGCAGCTGGAGAAGGTGAGGCAAGGCAGGCCGCATATGCGTCCCAGCTCCAGGCCCCTCCGAGAGCCTGGAGGGGCAGGCACGTGGTCCGTACCCACGGAAGGGGGCTGCGAGCCAGGCCACCTCCCTCCCCTCGGGGTCATCATGCTGCTCCGGTGGAGCGTGGGAATAGGTTGTCCCGTGTCAATCTTGCTTCTTTCAGAAACAGCAGGTGCCCACTGAATTAGACGCTATTGATGAACACGGGCCGAGGAGACAACGTGTTATGGCATAATGGCTCTGTGTTCTGTATTTCAGGCTTCAGTTGGCTATATCCCTTTCAGAAATAAAGCTTTATTGATATAGAATTCACAGATGATATAGTTTGCCCTTGTAAAGAGGCTCAGTGGTTTTATTAGTCTGTTCCAAGCTATGGGACCATCACTCCTATTCCACATTTTCATGAGCCCAAAAGGAAACTCCGTGCCCGTCAGCACTCAGCCTCCCCCTGTGCATCTCTCCCAGCCACTGGCAACTACTGAGCTTTCCGTCTCTGTAAATTTGCTTCTCTGGACATTTCATAGACATGGACTCGCACCAGACACGGTCTCGTGTCTGCTTTCTTGAACTCGGCATAATGATTTCCGAGTTTATCCGTGTAGTACCGGGTGTCACTTGAAGATTCCTTCTTACTGCCCGATAATTTCCCATTGTGTGGATTTACCATACTTTGTCTATCCATTTATCGGAGCATGGATATTTGAGTTGTTTCTGCTTTTCAGGACTATTACGGATAATGCTGCTATGAACATCTGTGTGTAAAATTTTGCATGGATCTATTTTTTATTTCTGTTGGGTGGTAAAATTACCCCAAATTGTAGCTCTGTGTTTCACCTTTTGGGAAACTGCCAGACTGTTGTCTGAAGCAGTGGCAGCATTTCCCAGTCCCATGAGAAGTGTACGAGCGATCCAGTTACTGGGTATCCTCGTCAGCACTTGTTACTGTCTATTTTGGTTTTAGCCATCCGGTGGGAGAAAGTGTTATCTTACCGTGGTTCTGAGTTGCATTTCCCTGGTGACTGACGATGCTGATCTTCCTTTCATGGGCTCCCTGGCCATTCGTGTATCTTTATAGAGACGTCTGTTCCCATTGGCCGTGTCCGTTGTTGGAGGCCATGGCGGACTAGATTTCCCCACCTCGTCCTCTCCCGTTTTCTTGACCGATTTGTACAAGCAGGAATTGTCAGTTGATAATCTGGCGATTTGGGTAAAAACACAGTGCAAAACCATTTGGGGACCGCGGGTGAGAAAGACTTTTCATTTCTGTTATGTTGTGCGTCTCCAATTTTCTATTTCTTCTTTTCACCATTTTTTAGCATTTGTATTTCTCCAGAAACGTACATGCCACACATTCTGTTTCATAAAGCCTTTTCGCTTAACACCCTTTCATCAGGAACTCCCCTCATCAGGAAGCGTTGATCTGTATGGAAGCTTGTACGTACCACCATGTCTTACCAGTGTTTCTTAGTAGGTGGTTCTCAGGTTTTCGGTGATAAACGGCGTAACCATAGTTTGGGTTCTGTCTCTGTGAGGGACAGACTACCCACAACACCGTGTAACTCAACAGTCATTTTGTTGCTCAGGAATTTGGGCAGGGCTCAATTAGGACACTAATTGAGATTCTTGTACTTTCTACAGCATCTGCTGTGGTCAGTGATGAAGCTGGCAGCTCAGCTGGGGGCTGGCTGGGTTTCTTTCTCTCTCTTTTCTAGACCCCTTCCCCCGTGGCCTCTGCCCCCTTCCAGGCAGTCTCTCTCCTAGCACAGAAGTCCGATTTCGGGATCCACGGCTAGCTTCCCAGAGAGCAAAAGCAGAACTGCTAACCCTCAGACAGAGCAGGGCCTCTCTTCCACTGGGTCCTACTGGTCACAGCAAGTTGCAAGGTCAGCCCAGACTTCAGAGGCCGGGAGCAGCCCCCACTGATTTATGGGAGAGCTGCCCGTGGGTACTGAGATGAGTGGCCCCATTTGCAGAAAGTCTACGACCCTGACCATCCTGTCAGATGAACCTGGAGTCGAAGCGCACATTCTTTGAATGGATATGCAGTCTACTGACTTGTGGATTTGGGGACTCCATATCCAGCAGGGAACGTGCTCCCGTTCCTACGTGCCTGCTGTAACTGCAGGGTGCCCCGACAAGCCATGAGAATTTGCTGCCGAGCTGGTCTTCTCTTGGGTCTCCCCACTTGCTCAAGAAGGCGGCATCAACCCCACTTTACAGAGGAGGAAACTGAGGCCCAGCAAGCTGCTGGCTCAGCCTGCTCTCCTCCCTTCACCACCGTCCAGATCTCATACTTTCTAGCATTTTCTCCGCTCCACACAATGTTGTGAGAGTAAGAGGTGTCACACAGAACCCAGCCACCCCCTGGGTCTCTTTTCCTTTGGTGAGAGGTGAGTTAAGGAAGGGGCAGGGCTCACATGCTCACGGGTCAGACTTCCAGTGCTGTGCCTGGTTCTGTCCTTTTAAGGTCACTGAGCGTGGGTGGTGCTTTACTTCTCTAGGGCCCACTGTCCTCATCTGTAAAATGAGAACAACCGTCTTAAGGTTGGGTGTCCAGAGCATCGACATGAAGGAAGCGCCTGGATTTCCAGCAGGGTTGAGGGTGGGGGAGTGCCGTCGGGCTCCTTGGGGAACCGTCACCCCGAGCCTTCCCCTCCTCTGCTTGCACCTGGCCTGGGTCGGGGGGCCAACGTGTTCAAGGTAAATAACACGTCACAGAGGTCCTCCCCAGTGTGAGAACCACTGTGCTCTAATGAGGTGCTCAAGGTGACAGCTAGACGAGCCCACTCTCCACCTGTCCCTGCAGACTCAGTCGCAGAGTCATTCCTCCATTGTCTTTTCCTGTGGGCCAGCCTTGTGCCTGGACCTTGGGTGCAGAAGCACAGCCTCGCCGAGGGTGTCCTGCCCCAGTGCCTTTGAATACGGCTCTGCGTCTTCCAAGCAAGCCCGGAATAGACGACCGCAGGCTGAGGCCCCGGGGAGAGGAGCCCGTGCGTTCCCGCTGATTCATAGGATGAGTCAATGCGGGCCGGTACCATCTGGCGCTCAGTGTCACGGCCTGTAATAAGAAGGTTTAGTATCGTTTGGCAAGACGTTCGCTGTTCAAGAGCCCCAACTTACTCTTTGTTGCTTTACTGCCCATGAGGGCTTACCCAGATATCTGGTCACATTTTCCGGCAAGTAACATTTTCCAGCAAAGTCACCACCCAGACTTGTGACTTCTGGGCCGTGGTGTGGACACTTCCTACCGGGCCCGGGGAGCCGGTCTGAGCGGGGGAGCTGTTCTGGTTTGGGCTGGAGTTTCTGCTCGCTGTTATTTGTTGAGAGCAGCTGATGGTTCGTTGACAGTGCCGGCAGGGCCCGGTAGCCGGAGGGCGTCGTCGAGGCACACCGGAGGTGAAGACAGCAGGGAGCTCTTGCTTGGAGGCAGGAAACCCACACAGGTGTCCCCCAAATCGGTTCTGGAACTGCCCGTCCAGGGGCCAGGGAAGAAGTGGAAGTGATGTGGTCGTGCAAGACTGTCTTGTTATTCTTCCACTGGGGCAGGACGGGGCCAAGTTAGCGTCTCCGATACCCTCTGTGGCTCCAAAAAGCTATCGCTCCTTCTAGCATCTTCTAGCCTCTCTGTGTGTCGGAGCGGGGAGTGGGCTCAGAGGGACCGGCGAGGGGACAGTACACATCCTGTGTTGGCTAGGAGATCCCCAGTCATGGTTCATTCCCACACGTTGTATAATATAACTCGGTATTTTCTCAGTCAGGTTCTGCCATTGTTGAGTATCACCTACAAAGAGATTTTCGCCGAGACAGATGCCGATAACCCCTCTTGCTGTCTTGCGGTCCCGGTGAGGCCGCCCCATCCCCGTGGAGTGCCGTGCCCTCCCACGGCCAAGGGCTGGGCACCTCCTTGACTCGGCCAGCTAGGCTCTCTGCTCTCAGACTTGGGGCTGGAGCGATGCCCAGAGAGCGGTAGAGCTCGGGCTCCTGCCGTCCACAGCTGTGCTGCACGAAGCAGCCCGACATCCTCTCCCCTGCCTGGGCTCCTTCTCTCGCTGAGGCTGGTTCTCCATCCCTGTGTCCGCCTCGCTGAGGACACGGGACTCTCCCCGTACATTTCCAGTGGGCTCTGCGTTCAAGTAAATTTGAATGCTGGCTCAAATTACTGCTTTATTTTCTGCGTGCCTTCTCACGACGCCTGCACACACGAAGGTGACTGGTGGACGTCCGTGTGTTATGGCAGGCAGCAGAATTACAGTCCGGCAACCTCACGAATGTGGAGCCTCCAGGGCACGCGGTAGAGATGAATGATGGGGTGATGGGTAATAGGAGAATCGGGGACCGGGGCCGATAGGAAATGTGTGCCTTATCCTGGGGGGGCACCTGCTCCTTGGCGTCCAGCCCACGGTTCAGTGCCTTACAGCACAGTGAGTTCGATTTGCCAGAGGCTCTGAAATGCCGGTTGTCACAGCTGAGCAGAGGTAGTGTCCAGAAGAACTGTGTCGCTGGGTGGTGGCAGGCGGCCGTCTCCCTGGATGTCAGCCCTACCTTGGCTCCGTCTTAGTCCACAGAAAACCCTAGTCACCCCAGGCAAACAACTGGGCCTTTCAGAGCCTCAGTTTTGGGGTCTGCACACCCTAATATCCTCCTCACAGACTTGTCTTAAGGACGTAGTGCTGACATGATGCTGGTCAGGCATTTCAGCCTGGAGTCTGGAGCGTGGTAAGTGCTCAGGAGTCAGAGAAAATTCACCGTAATTCCCCGGAAAATAAGATCACTCCAAGGTCTGATGGGATGGAGATGGTCGATGTCCCGGGACAGGGGGTTTAGATGTTGTTCACTGTTGTACCCCGGCGTCTGGCCCAATGGGGAGGGTGGGCTCAAATACTGTACCTGATGATTAAAGACTCCAAATATTGAAACTTTCAATGTTTCTAAGTAAAACTGCGCGAGATGTTATGAGACCTTGTATACTAGAATTCTGCTATCACAAAGGTAAAAATTCACCAACCCACCCACCCAACCACCCATCCACCCAACCACCATTCACGTACCCAACCATCCACCCCTCCAGCTACCCATTCCCCCAACCATCCATCCATCTTCCAGACACTACAATGTCATTTGTAGTTTTTTTTGCTACTGCAAAATGTGAGGAAAAAAGAGGATTAAAGGGCTATCTCTGTACATAATGTCAGTCTAAGTTGGTCCGAAGGCTGTGGGTTATTGTTAAGCTGTTTAACATAATGTCAGTCTAGGAGCTCAGCTCCTAATGCTTGGAGGGCTTATGAAGACGTTGCATGGCGTGGAAATGAAGAGCCTGTTCACTGGTGCTCAGTTACCTGAGCTCACACCCTAACTCAGTAGCGTCCTGGCTAAATGACCTGGGGCAAGTCATGGCCTCCCCGTAGTCCGTGGAGATGACAGTCTCACTACCCCGTAGGGTCGTGAGAGTTGAATGAGATAATGTGTATTGAATTCTCGGGGCAGTACCTGGCACATGGTGAGTAATCTAACAAGTGGGGCTTCCTCCCCGAGACTCCCAGCAGCACGGAGGCTATAAATCCCTGCCATCCTGCCCCCTGTCCCATCGGTGTGCCGCCTAACATGTGGGAAGGGTGAGTTGGCCTCAGAGCAGCTCCTTGTCCGCTGTGTGTATCTCTTTATGCTTCTTCCACACTCCCTTTCCCCATCACAGCTCCGAGGGTGTCTCTAGGCCTGGATCTTGCTCTGATGCACCCACTTTTGGGAGCCCGGTGGCCCTCCTCCTGCCTCCCGTACGCCACATGGTCCTTCTCTCCAACAGCAGCTGGCCGGTGACAGGGTGACAGAGCCATGGCCTGCTGACCTGGAGCCTGGGTTTCTCCTCTTTTGCAGGGAGTCAGACCTGTTCCTGCTAGACAGCCGCACGCTCTGGGCCTCGGAGGAAGGCTGGCTGGTGTTCGACATCACTGCCACCAGCAACCACTGGGTGGTCAACCCACGGCACAATCTGGGCCTGCAGCTCTGCGTGGAGACCTTGGATGGTAGGTGTGCGGCCACCATCTCCCTGCTTCTAATGCAGCCCGTGCTCCTGGAATCACGCAGGAGCCTGGCAAGCTCATGCCTGCTTCCGTCAAAACAAGGCCCCCCAGCCCCGACCAGCCAGTACTCACCGTTCAGTCTTTCGATCCCAAGCAAAAATAACACCCACCCCCTTTGTAAGAGATGGTTACACGGTTGACCACAGCCGGGTCGGGTGGGGCCCCTTACAGAGTGAGGTCCCACACCAGCAGGGTCAGCATCGTCTTGGGAATGCAGACTCTGGTCCATCCCAAGCCTGCTAGAACCAGTGCTGTGCCTGGGGCCCCAGGTGCTCGCGGAACACATTATGCATCTGAGACGCGCTGACCCGGGCACCCCCGCCCGGGAGACGGAGAACATCCTGCATGCCCCGTGCATGGCAGATGTCTAACAATACCCCTGACCTCTACCCACTAGAGGCTGGTAGCATCTCCCAAAAATGTCTCCAGGTGTTACCAAGTGTTCCCTGCTGAACAAAACTGTCCCAGTGAAGGACTACAGCACCGGTGCAAGGAAGGCATGAAGCCCCTTCCAAGAGACCCTGAATGTGGTTCTGAGTCCCAGATGCTTGGAGAATCCACGGTTGGTCTGTGTCGCCCTGCGCCTCGCGGTCACTCTGCGGGCACCCGCCTGCTCGGACAAGGGTGACCAGAAGGCGAGTGGGAAGTCGGGTAGGACTGCTCGCGCCCACGTCTTCCCCCAAAGCGTGTTTCTTATTAAGTGTGGGATGGCTTTGGGTGGGTAGCTTCTTCCTTATACCAGCTTTCAGGGGAAAAAAAAAAAAAAACCTAAACTAGAAACACATTTATTTTAGAGTAGGTAATATTTGCCAGTGGCTCAAAATGCAAGTTACAGATACGCGTAACCATGCGCCTCTCCCGGGCCCGTCTGAGTGGCTCACTTCCACCCCGGGGGCACCTGCCCTTTCCCTGTTCCAGGCTGTTTTCAGAGATGCCCTCTGGGTGTTTAAACAACTACATATAGATTCTGTTTTGCTTTTATTTTTTCCCTCCCGCAAGTAGTGACGTGGCACATACGGTGTTCTCCGCCTTGCTTTTTATCACTAACCTTGACGGCTGGCCCTTCGCAGCCCTGGACGAGCTGCCCTGTTTGTTTGGGGGCTGTTGTGCCGTCGTGTATGTGTGCAGTTGAGTGTAGCTCTGCCACTCACTCGCCTTGTGACTTTGGACAACTTCCCTCACCTTCCAGAACCTCCTCCTCTCCAACACACAGGGCCACAGGGGGTGTTAATGCTAAAGAGTTTTAAGATAGTGACCCAGTGCGCATAGGAATCCCCCCGGGGGCATCCTGGTAAAATGCAGATTCGGATCCAGCAAGCCTGGAGTGGAGGAGAGGCTGCCGCAGAGGCTGCTGGTCCTGGGCCACGCGTTGGGAGGCAGAGCTGAGTCTAGACCTGATGCCTCGGACATGCCCCACTCCAGGGCTGTTTCTCTTGTTATTCATGGTGTTGGTGTCGTTACACTGCTACTATCCGCGCTGACTTATCCAGGGCCCCCTTGGGAAGAACGTGTAGGCGTTTTCTGGTCCTTTGCTCTTACGAACAGGGCTGCAGTGGAAAACCTCAGTGCACATGTTGTTGTCCACTGAGTGTAGCCCTGGGATAAATTCCCAAAGGGGACATTATCTGTGCGTAGTTTGGACAGGTGTTGTCAGTCTGCCCTCCTTGGGGCTCCGTCTATTCACGCCCCCATCAGAGCACATGAGGGCACCTGCTTCCCCTTCTTTGACAGTACACGTTCCCAAACGTGTTCATCAGGGAGATGACAAATGGGCTCTTGTAGTTTTGCTTTGTTTTCTTCTCTGCTCTGTGAGGCTGATCCCCTTCTCTGGTGCACTGCTTGCAGTCAACTCCCTGCCTGCCATGCGTTTATCCCCTCTGCCCATTGCTCTGACAGAGCGTTGGTCTTTTTCTTCCTTAGAGTCTAAGGACACCTGGCTCTTTGTGATTTAAGCTGCAAATAATTTGTCAGTTTTTCATTTTTCTCTTTTACTGTGGTTAATGCCAGGTGCCAAATGGATTGGGGTGATGTAGCCAAATTGTCTCACCTTTTGTTTTATTGCTGCTGGGCCGTGCCTCTCTTCTTTCCTATCAGAGGCCACCGCTTTGGTCTGGAGCTGCCCCCTCTGTCTGAGACTGGCCTGAGGCCATGCACCCTGTGGGAGGTGCAGCAGAGTTTAAGACTGTGCTTGTCTCGCTTCCAGGCTGGTCTTTCTACTGGTGGAGCCTTCAGCCTCCCTCTCCTCCTCTTTCCCCTCTCCATGACACATAACGAGGGGAGGTCCTGGAACTGCTAGAGTTTTCCATGGCACTATATTGGATTGGCAAACTATATGCCCGGTGGTCCAGATTCAGCCTGCACCCTGTTTCTCTGTGGCTTTTGAGCTGAAACTAGTTTTCACATTTTTAAATGGAGGAGGAATATCAAAAGAAGAAGACTATCTCATGATATGTAAAATTATATGAAATTCACATTTTGGTGTCCATAAAATTTTATTAGTACACAGCCACACTCATTTATGTATTATCTAGGCCTGCTTTTATGCTATCACAACAGAGTTAAGTAGTCGTGACAGAGACTGTAGTCCACAAAGTTGAAAAGATGTATTATTTTCAGATGATTATTTATAGACAAAGAATGCAATCCCTGCTGTATGCCAGAACTTCTCAAACTGTGTCCCATGAAGTGTCAGTGGGTGTCCCAGGGTAAAGGGAAGGATTCATGATCAGTTAAGAGTGAAAAGGCGAGGTTGGATAAACTAAGCAGATTTCTCTGCAGGACTTATCAGAATCTTTATTTTGCAAATATCCATTGTGAATTTCCTGATGGGGCACAGAGCATAGAGGAATTCTAAACTTATTTGACAACAGACTCATTCAACTCTTCTTTTTACTTAAACTCTCCCGAGGAACATATTGGAGATGAAGTAAAAATGGGGCTAGAGTAGATTTGACTCCTCTCTTCAGAGTGGCCATTTCCCTGGACTCCTGGATATTGTCTAGATCTTCCATCTTGACCTTGATGGGTCCTGTGCTTCTCTGCCCTGTCTGCCCTGCTGGCTTGGGGTGGCCCAAGTTTGGTTTTTCTCTTAACTGACACCCAACCCAGTTTTCCTAGTGTCAGGCTTGCCATTATCTTTCTCTCCCAAAAATCTGGGGCTTGTGCCCTTATGTCCTCCAGCTTCTGCTTCCCCCCAGAATCCAGGTGAAGCTTAGCACGCAGTGAGATGGCACAGCCTGATGGTTAAAGCTTGGACTCAGAAGGCCAGACTCACCAGGTTCAAACCCCACCTCTACTGTTTCTACCCACATGATTCGGGGTGAGTCACTTAATGTCCCTCATCTGGAAAGTGGGGTTAATAATAGTTTCCACCTTCCAGGGTGGGTGGTGAAGGATCAGATGAGCTCATGTAAGTGAAGAGCTTAATTGTTCAACTCGGGACAGCAGCTGAGCCCAGAGTCAGTGCGGAATGCCATAGCCTCTTGTCCTTCCCACCACGGGGCCACTAGGCACGTGCTGCCCGTAAGATCCTCATGGGACAGTAGGCCCCCGGCAGGTGTGCGACTCCATATTCGGGCCGATCCCTGGGGATCTCTCTTCATCTAAGGGGAGGCTAGCCTAGTGCTTGTAAGATGCTACCCAGGGTCTGAGCAAGGATTGGAAACTGTACTCATGACTCAGGGCCTGTCTCCTCCCCTCCCGCCCCCTCCTAGATGGGGCGCCCGGAGCTGGGCATGGATGCCTCCACTCAGGAATAGGGCTGCTCTGTCCAGGCACTGTGCATACCCAGCCGACAGGTTTGGCCTGGCGGCCTGGGTTGGGAAAGGACCACCCACGCAGACCATCAGAGAGGGATAGAGTGAACTATGGCTAACTGGGACTATGAATTTGGGGATCTTCGTGGGAATGAGATATAGCCAGTGAGCACGGTGTTTCTGAAACCACGGGCTCCTGGCTATGCAGCTGCTTTCCCTCTGACCCCAGTGTCCCTGATCGCCTGGGGGGCACGTTGAGGCTAGTGATTCCTGCCCCCACCCCAGACCTGTGGGTGCTGAGTCCCTGAGGGCTGGGCCAGGAAGCTGCCTTTTCTCATGAGCTCCCTGAGTCACTTGGGGCCTGGCCCAGTGCTGACCTGCTGACACAGTCATGCCCCGTGTTTTGGGGTACCTGCCAATAAGACCGTGCTCGGGCTGAGCACCCTGTCAGGTTAAATCCCTACCCCCGTGAAAGACCAGCAGAGCCTGCTGGGGAGTCCATGGATTCGGGGCTCCGTATGCCGGTGCACCACGGCTGTGCCGCCTGTGGGAGCCATGGGGTCCCCGCCTCGGGGGCAACTGCTGGCATTAACCCAAACTCAGTGAACATGGCTGCCTCCTGTGGTACCTGGGCAAGCCGAGTGCCAGGGCAGTGGCACCCGGGCCCAGCCCCCAGTGCCCCCTTTGGGAGGAAGGGAGAAGGAGCACCGAGACAGGTCCGACAGGGACAGTGTAATGCTGGTCCGGACCCTAGCAGCACCTTGTAGCCGCTAGCTGGCTGCCGGAATACGGAGCCTGTCCCATCTCAGAGGCCTCAGTTTTCCCACCCAAACAATGGGCCTGTTGATGATAGTTATACTGGTGAGCTGGCTTCCAGCCTCGTGAGGCACAGATGTCACAGATATTCTCTGAGAAGCTTTATGTTTGGTGTGATGTGAGCCTCCTGTCCACCGGGTCTCCAAGTCCCTCCTGAGACCAGCCAGGATGTGTGTGTCTGTTCCCTCTCCCAACAGCTGTGCCTTCCTGTTAGTGCCCCCGGGGAGCAGCAAAGAGCGTGCCTGTGCAGGGGAGAAGCCCATAAACGCGCCAGGCACCTGTGGCTCATTGGGAGCCAACGTGGGAGCAGTGTCTCATCCGGGGACAGGACGCTGGGGGAAGGAGGGCTGGCATCTACTTGTCTTTCCCTTTGCACAGAAGATAGGAGGAAAGGCAGCCGCCCCCGAGCCACACAGGGGGTCCCCCTGCTCCAGGGGCGAGTGAGTGGGAGCGAAGAGGAGGCAAGGACGGAGGGGTGCTGATGCCTTCCAGCTCCCCCGGAGCTAGAGAGAGCTAGCCAGCTGACAAGGGGGCTGTCCCCGTGGTGCCGGTGAAGGTTGACCCCTCGCTGCGGGCCAGGCTGCCGGCTCGGGGCTCCTGTGCAGACCAGGGAATGGCCAGTGGCTCCCACGTGGACCCTGGAGCCGGCAGCCCAGCCCTGCTCCTCGGACAGCCTCGTGTTCTGTTGGGCAGCTGGCGCAGCCTCTCCGTGCCTCATCCCTTCTTCTGTTCCACGGACGCAATAATGATCAGGCAGAAGAGTGAATTCCTGTGAGATGCTGAGCCCTGGGCCGGGCGCCCTGACCACACTCCCTCCTGCGAGCTCCTGTCAGCGTCATGGTTGCTGTCGACTAGCTTCGTGATCACGGTGACCCACCCAGGGAGTGTGGCTGTGAGCATCGACACGTTAGTGGACGAGGAGACCGAGGCCGAGAAGGGGGGTCCGCTAGCCTGAAGTCGCCCAGTTCCTCGGGCAGACCTGGGCTTGGCGCTGGTTCTGACTCCAGCCCCCCAGCCTGACTCGCTCTTTGCTGGGACGCCTTCCAGGAGATGTGGTCCGCGGGAACCAGGCTTGGGGAGAGCGTACCCCAGGAGCGTCCGCCGGGTACATGGCTGAGCCCTGGGGACAGACAGCCCGGGACCCTACAGTGTCCTGCTTCCTGCTGGGGGAGGAAAGTGCTCGAGAAAGAACCCAGAGGACAGTGGGCTTCCTGCTCCTGGGACCAACAGAAGTGGCCAGCGCTGCATGAAACTTTTGTAGGCTCCTCCCTCTGTTAAAAAGAAAACTAGTAAAAATGATGTTTCATGACCACGACAGTATAAAGATGAATAGAATCCTGGTTGGATTAAAAATGAAAACAATTTCTGTAACCCTCAAAAGTTCATGTGTCTTCTGACTTTAAGAGACATTAAAACATTTTCACGGGCTCCTGAAAGTACCCAGGCCTGGGCACTGTGCCTGCGGACGGGACAGCCCTGGGTCCGGCGTCCCAGGCTGGGGAGCGATGCCGGCCTCTCCCTGCCCCGGCACCTGGGTGTTAGAACCTGCTTCCTGTAGTCCAGAGCCTGTCCGCCCGCACTGGAAACACATTTCTTCACTCAGCAAGCATCTGATGAGCCTGGGATTGTCGCAGGCCCTGGGCTACGGCCTGAGGGACTTTGCCATCACGTCGCCCGCTATCTCGTTGGAGTGGAGAGTGACGAGACAGTATGCTAAAGGTCAGGGAGGAGGCGTGAAGACAAGTTCTGGGATCCTCAGGAGGGTTTATCCGGGGTTTTTCCACTGCCACCCTCTGTCCCAAGCCACAGGGAGAGGAAGACATGGCTTTGAACCGGAGGCACCTCTGTCCTTGCAGATGTGGAAACACCTGGACATTCGCTCCCAAGACAAGGACTTGGACTTGGACCCAAGACAAGGACTCAGCCTCTTGTTCTAGGTTATAGTGTCCTCCCTCTCTCTTGCCCAGAGAAGAAATCACTCGGAGGCTCAGGAGGGCAGCGCTGAAAAGCCCAACTCTCCAATCTGAGAAGACAATCTGGCGGTCCCTCCTACCCACCTTGCCTCCAGCTGCTGCTCTCGGACACGGGAGGGCCCCTTCTCCTGCCACCCGCCCCCGTGTCTCCTTCCTTGTGTTCTGGACGTCTGTGCGCAAAGGGTGCCTCGGGCTTCTCTCCTCGGGCGCGAGAGCACGTGCCTCTCTTCTCCATTTTCCCCGAGGGGATTGAATGGGATTGCAAGGCATTTAAAGGATTGAGGGTGTCTGCTGTCCCAGCGTTCGGCCGCGGCCGCCGCGCCGGGAGCGGGAGGTGAGCCACGCGCCCACGACAGCCGCGGAGGCTAAGCCGCGTAAAGCCGAGGTTGGCGAGCGCTCCCGCCCGCCGTGCAGCTGGCTCGGAGGTGCCTTCGCCCTGCGATTGCTTCACATCCTGTTTGTGCAGAAGCCGAGTGAGAGACAGGAGGAGGCCTTGATGACCCAGAGGCTGGGATGGGTCCTTCCCGGGTTGGGTGTGCGGCCATGGCTGGGACAACACGGGGTTAGTGGGGCCCGGCGGATGTCACAAGCCATACAGACCTTCTCACCCGTCACCTGGGCCTTGGTCCATGGAGACCAGCGGCTGGAGTTAACACGTTTTGCAGGATCCCGATCCACAAGGGGCATTCTGCTGCTGTGGGCCTCCACCAGGGGGCCTCCACGGGGGCTCTGGGCCTGGAAAACAAAGAAATTACAAAACCAAGATGTCGCTTTCTCTGTGATGGGGCTGTGCTCTCTCTTCTCCCAAGAGACCCCATTCGGGCTCCATGCCCCTTCCTTGGGCAGCTTCCCCGGGGCTGGGCGTGCTGATTCTGCTCCTGCCTCTCCAGGACCTGCCAGCAGTGGCCTGACGCACACTGGTTTGTCCCTGTCCTCCAGGCCCAGAGTCCTGCCCCCAAACCACCACCCACCTGGCTCCCCCCTTGGAAGACCTTCCTCCTCATGTCTTGGGGAATCCTTCCTGCTGTCTGAGGCTCTGTAGGTTGTCCACGTTCATGCCCGAGCAATCTTTTCCTTCCTGTGTGTCTATCCACCTGGACTCAGCGATGGTGTGGTGGTCAAGTTCACAGCTTCCACACAGCTTCTCCGTCTGTAAATGTGGGATCGGGGGCCTGCCTGAGCAGCAGCACGTGGAATGGCCCCAGCACAGTGCCTGGTGCAGAGCAAACACTCGGTAAGGCTTGTTCCTCGTCTATATTGTGAGCCAGCAACAGAGAGAACCAACTCTGCCGGGCAACTCTATCAGGCAAATGATAGACAACAAAAGTGCCTTATCTTGGGCAGTTATGGTTTCCTTTACAAGTCCGGAAGGATGCGGATCTAGGGTTGGTTAGAGCAGAGGTCAGCAAACTTTTCCCATAAAGTACCACATATTGAATTAACTTTTAGGCTTTGAGGGCCAGATAGACTCTGTCACAGCTCCTCAACCATGGCATTAGAGCATGAACGCAGGCGATAAATATGTGCACTAATGTGCAAAGAGGTGTTCCAATAAAACTTTATTTGCAAAACAGGCGGCAGGCTGGATTTGGCCCGCGGGCTGCAGTTGGCCAAGCCCTGGGCTACAGAATCAATAGTAGTCAAGATCTTCTCCCTCCTGGCTCCATGCTGTGTCCTAAGACTCACCACATCACATTTGGCGAGACGGCAGCCTCCACATTCCCAAGCATGGAAGAAGGAAGCAGGCAGGCTAGAGGATCTTCTTTCCTTCTGCCTGCCTTTTTAGGGAGGAGACCATCTCTGAGCAGCCTGCAGTGCCCATCCTAGGAGGAGCTGTGTGGGCCTGGGAAGGGTCTTGGAGCAAGAGCAGGTCTAGAAAGTGGAGTTCCTCTCCATCAGCATGTTGACATGGGGGGGGGGGCGCCCTCCTGAGCACCATACGATGTTTAGCACCATCCCTGACCTCTACCCACAAGATGGAGAAGCACCTCCCTCAAGTCATAAAGCTCCAAAATGTCTCCAGACCTTGACCAGTGTCCCCAGGAAGCAGCAGTATCTCCAGCTTCGACGCACGAGATAAAAGGCAGCACAGGAGCCATTCTGCATCCTGATCAGAGTGGTGACCACCTCAGTCTGTATGTTTGGGAAGACTCACTCATCTGTATACAAGATGTTCGTTTAAACACTAACATTAAAAAAAAAAAAAGGAAACCCAAAACAAAAACAGAAGTAAAGCAGCCCACAAAGAGTCAAGCAATGCGTTCCACCAAAGAAGAAGAAAGCAGTGAGCCTTTGCTCTGAGCCCACATACCTGCCTACGGGGTAGACCAGATGTCTCACCCATGGTGTACGTGTGCAGCCAGCACAGGGGATCAGATCTACTGCTACTTTGGGAAGACCGTCTTCTCCTCACTTGAGGAGGGCCTCTGGGCAGATTAAAATACAGGACATCCCATTACATTTGAATTTCAGATAAACAATAAGTTATTACGTAGCATAAGTATGTCCCATATACTGCCAGCATTATTCATTTCTCTGAAATTCAGATTCAGCCAGGCTTCCTGTACTTTAATTTGCAAAATCTGGCAAACCTGCTCTTGGGCAAATCTTCAGGTGGGTGGTTTTTTTTTTTTTTTTTAACTTATTAATTCTTAGCTGGACTATACATCTTTTCCAACTTCCCTGAAGACACAGACTTTATGGTTCAAGTATTTGGTTTCTCGTGCCTCCCTGTCTCCATCAGTTACTTCTCCCTGCAGCCATCAGCCCGGTGCATGTGGCCTGGCTCCCTAGTTGTGACACTCACCCTGGACATTTAGAAACACACCATCAAAACAGATGCTTGCCCTGGCTTATGCTACGGAAAGCCAATGCCCTGTGATATCATAAAGTGAAACAGAATTCTTCTGCCAGACAACCCACATGTCCTTTCCTCCAGTAAAACCCTTCTCGGCCCTTTTGGGGGGGGTATTAAAACAAAACCCCTATGCATGTACATACTTACGTATGTTGGTGTATGCTTTAAATTTCTTCTCTCCCAGATGTGGTCACAGCTTGTCTGATTCCACGCTTCCTTCCCCAGACTGTGAGTGTAACCTCCAGGGTACAGGGCAGTGCCTGGCCCCTGCCTGTGCACCATGAATATGTGTAAAAAAGATGAATGAATTATTTAGGTTCCTGGTCCGTTAACTGTCTGGGTAAAACACCACATTGTCTCTGGAGTTCTGCAGTTAAAAACTTGACGGCGAGGATGTAACTTTGTGTGTCTGTCCAAGAGTGGAGCTTGTAGGAGGATGTGTGCCAAGCTGTGGCTCGCCACCCGGGACCTGTGGCCTCCCAGGGGACACTTGTGGATGTGTGCAGACAATTTTGCTTGTCAGGACTCTGGGGGAGGGATGCTCCTAGGACATCTGTGCATCTCCTCTAGTGCCCCCCAACGGCCTGAGTGCTGGAGGCCCAGGACCAGCCACTGTGTCGCCGCCGTCTGTTTGGTGAACATGCTGTGGCCCATCTTGGAGCCCTGACCTGTGCTGGGGCAGTGGGTGGAGGGGACCACCCTGCCCTGGCTGGCAGGGCACGTGGGCAGGACCCAGAGAGGCTGCCAAAGCGGGGAGTCTAGAGGAGAGCCTGGAGGGAGGGGCTCATTTCCGGGCCATCGTCTTCCCCCCACACCAGCCTCTTTGGGCCTCTCACCACCAAAGTCTGGCCACATCCCCTCTCCAGACCCTCTGTGGCTGCTACAATACCTAGACTGTGATCCAGAGCCCCCACAAAGGCCCCCAGGGACCCAACCTTATCACCCCGCCCCATTCTGACCCTAGCCCTCCTCCCTGTTCTTCAAACACACATCGTGTGTTCCTGCCTCCTGGACTTGGCATTGGCCGTTCTTTCCATGGGGAACGTTCCTCCCCCAGAATCCCCGTGGCTAAGAGGCCTTCTCTCCCTGACCAGTGCCCCCTTGTCCCTGCCCCGACCCAGTCCTAGTTTCTTCGTGGCCACCATCCTCCACATCCCTGGGCTTATCTTCCTCCCTGGGGGGGCAGGGGGACCTTTGGGGGTTCCTCTGGCTCACTGCTGTGCCTGCACCTCGCACAGAGCGGGGCACACAGTAGGTGTTCACTAGTAGTTGCTGAATGAACAATGGGCCAATAGTGGGGTGGTTGTTTTAAGCCTGGGACGTTAACCTCATTGTCTGTCAGTAGGAGAGGATGAGGTAAAGGCATTTTCAGATGCGAGGCTCCTCTGTGGCCATAGGGGACGAGGTTGGGGTGTTTCGCTGATGGAGAAAGATGTCCACGGTGTATTGCATAAAACCCAGGTTTATAGGAAACAGTGGTAACCCTACCATCCCAATTATGAGGAACTGCGCACACCTGTTTTTGTAGACACACGTGTATGCGGCTTAGACTAAACAATCACAGGGTTTTAGTCATCTTGGTGGTTGGGGCAAGAAGGGGACTTCAGGACTGGTTTGATCCAGTGGTTCAGCAACGTCACCAGAGATCCTGTGTCTGTCTCTCTGCTCTTCCTTCCACCAGATCAGCCCCATTTGAAAATGTGATCCTCTCGTGGTGTCCAGTTGGTGGCCATTTCTGGGGCTCCGTCCATTCCTCCTCCTGTTTTTCTGGGGGAGAGAGAGGGTTGCTTTTGGATGCTAAGTGGGAAGTTTCTTCTCCAGAAAGTTCCATTCATGGGCTGCACTGGGTCCTAGGCCCATCCTTGAGTCAATCACCGTGGCTGGAAGATTAGTTGTCCGTTAGACCACAGGCTCACCCCTGTGACCAGGCCAGGGCCGCTAAGACACAAAGGCTGAAATGAAAATTGGGTTGGGTACCATGGAGAGGGGGCATGGGTGAGACAAATGGCCTCGTCCCCACTTTACAGATGAGGCCACTGAGGCCCCCGCATCCAACTTTACCTCTCTTGGCCCACACCGGGCGGTCAGCGGCAGATGCGAGTTCAGACCCCCCGGAAGTGTCCCTTCTTTCCTCCGTGTCTACCGATTGCTTCCCCGAGGCTGCAGGTCCCCGGGCCTGGCTGTGCTTGACCGCCACGAAAGCCGGCTGGACACCCTCCCTCGGTGCTGCGCAGCCCGCTTGCAGCCCTCGGATTTACTGTGCCTGGAACAGCATCAGGTTTTCAGGCGAGGCATTTTTATTTTGCCCTAAAAGCCTTCCAGGTGGGGGTAGGGCAAAATACAATTCCTAGGGGCTCCACTTTAATGGTTTCTTTTATAGAATCATTCGTATTATAAATGCATGAACTCGAGGAAACCCTTGCTAAAGAATGCAGGAGAGCCGAACGTTCCAGGGGGTGAAGGTACAACCGTGGGGTATGGGGGACGCTTGCTCTTTTAAACACGAGCTGTGAGAACACCAAAGCGAACCTCTGGTGCCGATCTGGGCCCCGGGAGGCTGGGTTTCCTGACTTGGGCCCGTCCGGGGGACTCCAGGTGAAGTTAATTCCAGATGTGGACGGGCCCGGCGCCCCCCAGAATCCACGTTCATTGGCCTCTGACCCCTCCAACCTAGCTGGATCTTATGTATTTCTGTCCCTCTTACACAGCCTGGGTCCAGACTCTGCTCGGTCCCTTCCAAGCTGGGTGTCCATGGGCAGGCTGTTCGGCCTCTGGGCTGTTCTCTCATGAGTGACATCAGCTTTCCTTACCCTCTCTCTTGCTTTATCTTCCTTTGGAATATTTATCACCCTGCGGCATGACACCCGGTACATATCGGGCGGTGGCCTTCGCTGCTGGCCTGTTCCCCGCTCCCAGCCCCAGCCCGCCCAGCAGCAGCACACAGGACACGGTCCTTGTTCCATCTGCTGTCTCCTCTCTGTCTCTCGGGTCCTGTATCCTCTGGGTGTCCCAAGTTCCTTCCAGATCCTCCCTGTCTGGGCACCCAGTGTGAATGAACCCTGCCCTCTCGGTGGTGGAGACTGGATGCCTGGGCTCAGCTGTCACTTCGCTGCCCAGCTACACCCTGTCCCCGGAGGAGCTCCTCTGTGTCACCCCGACCCACGCCCAGGGCCAGCATTTCTCGAGCGTGTCCGACGTGCAAAGCTCTGTTTTGAGAAGCGTCTGTGTTGAATGGCAGAGGCAACACGTGAATCCGGGAAGTCTGGCACCAGGCATGTTTGGTTCGGGGTCCATCTCTCCCCCCTGGATCAGGGGCCGCACTCCTGCTGGGATGGTCCTGTCCACCCGCCAGTTTCCCTCCGGAGACAGGTGGACATTGCACACAGCAGCCGCCGAACCACACTGCATTCTGTCTTCCACCCTCCCTTCCCCGGCCGAGTCTCTCCACCTCACCCCAGCCCTGCCTCGGTTTCCCCACCTCTGTAAACGCCCCTCCCTTCTTCCAGGTGCTCGGGCCCAGAGCGTGGAAGTCAGGGGTGACTCTGCACCTTCTCACACTCTCTGTCCAGTCCCTTGGCAAATGCTGTCGGTTGTTTCTCTCCAAGTAGACCCGGGCTCTGTGGTTCTCGGCTTTGGATATGCTCTAGTTATGGGACTGTGGGCTGGAACTGGGCAGGGTGCAGGGCACGTCCCTGTACATTTTCTTCTGCAACTTCCTGTGAATCTGTAATCATTTCAAAACAAAACCTTCAACATAAATTCCAAAGACCGATTTGAAAAATGAATCACCGAGGATCTGACTGTCTCTGGCCAGCTCTGCTCCCCGCCGCCTGGGGCCCACCCCGTTCCCTCCCCCTGATTTATCCCCCTGATTTATCCCACGGATCCCTCCTTCGTCCCTCCACACCCCCAGTCTGTGCTTTAACCCAGCAGCAGTCTCTTCCCTGTTGCTTGAACACCCCACCTCCCTCCCACGTCCAAGCATTTACCTTTGCAGTACACTCTGCCCAGAAGGCCTGTCCCCAGGACCCACATGGCTCCCTCCCTCGCTGTTACCCAGTCCTCTGCGCAAACAGCCCCTCCATGCCTAAGGTGGTGGTCACTGGGCCTGTTTACAACTGCTCCCACCCTCCTTGGGCAAACAGGGTTCTCCCACCTCTTGAAATTGGGTGGATCACATGACCTGCTTTGGCCAATGAAATGTAAGGAGCACTTCCATTAGCCGGAGCCCGCAGACCTCAGCCAGGTTCCTACACTGTGTGCACACGTATCAGCAGGGGCTGCCGTGGTCTGTGCTGCCTGCCTGACACCCTGCCCCACTGTGTGCACACCCAGAGGACCCCTCTGTGTGCTTCCCTGCTGTGTTCCAAGCCCCTGAGCAACCTGGCATAGAGTAAATGCTGAATAAGCACTTGCTGGATGTGGATGGACCGATAGCAGGTGCAGGAGTGGACCGTGAGGCGTGCAGCCCCTCCCCGCGCACTGCTTCTCCTCTGAAATCGATCTTCTGTGCATTTGCCTGCTTCCTATCTAGGGCAGAGCATCAACCCCAAGCTGGCGGGCCTGATTGGGCGGCACGGGCCGCAGAACAAGCAGCCCTTCATGGTGGCCTTCTTCAAGGCCACGGAGGTCCACCTTCGAAGCACCCGCTCCACAGGGGGCAAGCAGCGCAGCCAGAACCGCTCCAAGACGCCCAAGAACCAGGAAGCCCTACGGGTGGCCAACGTGGCAGGTATGCCTGGGAAGGTTAATGCACGGACCCCAGGGACCCACAGTAGGACCCCGGTAGGCTTGTGACTCAAAATCCCATCCTGCGCGGAGCTCACCGCCTTAACTGTGTATAAGTAGTAAGTTCATTTCGAAAGGCACGTAGCCAAGCATTAGTAGAACGAAGCCAGTCGTGTAAATTTCCAAGTAGTCAAAATGACAGCTACAAGTAAATGAAAGAAAGCTCTAGAAACATGAAGCGGGAAGACACCACTCCACCTTCCCAGGGAGGCGCTGCTTGAGAGTGAAAAGGAAGAAAAATGGGGGAGTTTGCTGTATTTTCGATTTTAGTTCTTAAAGCGAAAGATACTTCAAACTCATGGCTCCTTTGCTAATGGGTGGTAGTGAGTTTTTTGTGTATTATTCGGGATATTTTTAGGTTTGTTGGAAATATTTTGTTTTTATAAGTAAAAAAAAAAAAAAAGAGCACTAGATCTTACAGTGTATTTAAGGGGGTACTTTTCGGTTCATTGCCATGATGCATTATGGTAAGTAAAAACAAATTAAAAATAAAGGTAGCATTTTCATAGCTAGCAATTCAAAGATTAGGAGGAAGTACTGGCTAGTGCGTGACTTCGGGGCCGGAGGCATTTAGGTACTTGCTGTAGGGTGTGCGTGGTGTTCTGTGGCTCTTGAGGCTCTGAGGAGGATGGTCTCCCATCTGATAGCGGGGGCAGACGTGGGGCTCGGAGAGGTTAAGTAACTCGTCCACGTGCACAAAGCAAGTGAGAGGCAGCCCTGGGATTTGAGCCTGCTTGGCTTCACCAGGATGCGCTCTGGTGCCCCCAGTGATCCTGTTAAGTGTCTTCTGATGATTTACCAGGCATTTGCTGAGCCTCACTTGGGCCTGCCTTTGCCAGCCTCAGGGCTTGGCTGCCACGTGGTCCCTTTCCTCCAGGCTGACCAGGCCCGAGGATGTTGCTGGCATCCTGTGGCCTGGGGTTGCTGGGATGGGTTTGGGAGCCGGGTGGGCCTGGACCGGCCTCTTCAGCACTGGGGGTGCCTATGGCCTGCAGGCCCATGTCCTGATCTGCCCCACAATCTCCAACACGTTGAGCGCCGCCTCTGAAAAGATGCACCTTGATGCCGATAACTTCACCACCAAACCATCTTCCCCACGGACTGCAGAAATGACCACCCAGATCCCAAGAACCCAGCTTGTGGCTGAAAGAAAACTCCTGCCCCGTCTCCTCACTGGGGCCAGCTGTGTGGCTGTCTGAGGGGTGCTCCCTCCGCTCCCCAGATGTCCATGTCTTAATCCCTGGGACGGGTGAATGTCTTACCTTACAAGGCACAGGGGGCCGAGGCTGCCCTAGGATGCAGGTTACCCATCAGCAGACTGTGGAATAGGGAGATAAGCCTGGATGGTCCAGGCGGGCCCAGCACCCACTGTAATCACGGGGGTCCTTCCGGAGGGAGAATCCAGCCTCACGTGGTCAGAGAGCTGTGAGGCCAGAGGAGAGCGGAGAGGTGTGACGTCACCTGCTTTGGAGGTGGGGACGGAGTGTGGCATACGAGAAGGAGGGGGAGAGACAGGGAAGTGGATGTCTCCCTGAGCCTCCAGAAGGAACACGGCCCCCTGACACCTAGACTCCAGCCCGCATTGGACTTCCGAACCACAGAGCTGGAAGGAGATGAACGGGCGTTGTTTTCAGCCGCCGCGTCTGGGGTCGTTTGTTAACGCAGCGGTAGGAAGCGGAGCCACCACGTTTTACAGGGTGGTTTACGCCGCGTGTCCCTGTGCCGTATCAGGGCTCTGGGTGGGCTCCAAAGCCAGGCAGGGTCCACAGCGGGAACCAGGCTGCCAGCCGCGTGGGGAACTCGGACCCGAGCTTCTCAGCTCTGCCCGCTCCTGGGCCCTGAGGCTGGCCCAGAGGGGCATGTTAGGGGGCGCACGGTGGCCAAGAAGCCCACACTCCCAGACTAACCTTATATTAGCATCAGCTAATTTGGGTTCACTTAGCCAGTTTTTACATTTCTCTTTATTTTCCTTTTTGAAGGCAAAGAAAGGACTGGTCGCTTATGCTTGGTCGAGTTTTTAGAGCAGGGTTTCCTGACCCCCTGGGCCCCGGATGGCTTCAGTGTCTCTGAAGCTGGTGTGCAGGGACTCTGGAAGGCTTCTTCACGGGCCGGTGCATCCACTCTGCTTTTAGGCTTCTCGGAAGGCTCTGTAAGGCCTCCTGTCGAAAATCCTGCCGAATCTCTTAATTTACAGTAGAAACCTCTTCCGTGTTGGCTCTAGCCATTGGGGTCCCTTGGGGAAAGCCCAGCTATGGACCACCCTCGGGGTCTGGGCCAGGCTGGAGGTGGCTGTCCCTTATGAACAGGCCTGAGAGGCAAGGGATGGTGACTAGGGGATGGACACGTCCTGGAGGAGGGAGCTGCAGAGAAGGATGCCCCACCAAGAGCTCGGGGACCAGCAGGTACCCCGAGGCCTGGATGAGTCCGCTGGACCAGAGTAATCCAGGGAGTGAGACCCACGGGCAGAGAGGCCTAGGCTGGGAAGCAGTGGGGCTCCTTTGAGGAGAGAGGGAGGCCGTGGAATAGGAGGAGGGTGGGGCTGGCAAGGTGAGCGAGATCAGGAGTTTTTTTAAGAGTCACATCTTGAGTTTGAATTTCATCCAAAACAAATTTGGAAGCCTTTGCAGAGCTTTAAGCTGTGGTGTGGGGGCAGGGATGATCAGATGATCCTCCTGGCTGTGCTGAGAATGGCGGGGAGCAGGGTGGGGTGCTCAGGAAGGGTCAGACGAGGGGAACTTGCCAGATTTCTTTCCATATCAGTCAGGCAGCATGTGACGGCACAATCCATCCTGCGGACTCCAGCATCTTGCAGGCCTGCTGGGTGTAATGAAGGCAGAGGGACCAGGCCTCACGCTGAATTCAACACCTGACTTCTTCCTGCATCCACACCAAACACTCATTTACATAATCCCCAGGATGTGCTCTCACTCCCTCACATGGCAACCTATCTAGCTTGCCTGGAATCTGCCTCCATCCTGGGACTGACTGGCTTGCTTGCTTTCTTTCTTTCTTTCTTTTTTTAATTTCTTTTCAGCATAACAGTATTCATTGTTTTTGCACCACACCCAGTGCGCCCTGCAATCCGTGCCCTCTATAATACCCACCACCTGGTACCCCAACCTCCCACCTTCCCGCCACTTCAAACCCCTCAGATTGTTTTTCAGAGTCCATAGTCTCTCATGGTTCACCTCCCCTTCCAGTTTCCCTCAACTCACTTCTCCTCTCCATCTCCCCTTGTCCTCCATGCTATTTGTTATGCTCCACAAATATGTGAGACCATATGATAATTGACTCTCTCTGCTTGACTTATTTCACTCCGCATAATCTCCTCCAGTCCCATCCATGTTGATACAGAAGTTGGGTATTCATCCTTTCTGATGGAGGCATCATACTCCATAGTGTATATGGACCACATCTTCCTTATCCATTCGTCCGTTGAAGGGCATCTTGGTTCTTTCCACAGTTTGGCGACCATGGCCATTGCTGCTATAAACATTGAGGTACAGATGGCCTTTCTTTTCACGACATCTGTATCTTTGGGGTAAACACCCAGTAGTGCAATGGCAGGGTCATAGGGAAGCTCTATTTTTAATTTCTTGAGGAATCTCCACACTGTTTTCCAAAGAGGCTGCACCAACTTGCATTCCCACCAGCAGTGTAAGAGGGTTCCCCTTTCTCCACATCCTCTCCAACACATGTTGTTTCCTATCTTGCTAATTTTGGCTATTCTAACTGGTGTAAGGTGGCATCCTGGGACTTTCTACTTCCTAGTCCTTTTGGCAGTTCATCTCAATCCTTCCCGGAAATGTAATTTTTAAAAAAAATACCAATGCCTGCCCCTCCCCCCCACCCCAAGGCTTGGTAAACCAGAATGTCTGAATGTGTGTGTACGCATACTTACACATCCTTTTGAAGGGCTTTACCTCACGTGATGGCTGGTATCCTGAACCCTCTCATGTGCTGGCCCTTCAAGTGTGGGGGGGACACATGCCCCTGCCTGTGGTCCGCTGCGAGGTCCCTGTAGACTGATCACCCCCCACCCTGCCCCAGAGCCTTCCCCTGCTCTTAGGGGGTGTGGTTTGGGGTTGAGAGACTGGGTCCCACTTTTTTCTCCCCTCCCATGTTTGCACCCAACCCCCTAGGAATTAAGCATCTTCCCCAAATGATCTGGAGGTTGTAACTTGTGAGCTGCTCGGGCAGGGGCTGGTCGAGGCAGATGAGGAACCTGTGTGGGTTCAGGGGGGCCAGACCAGAGGGATAGGGGAGCTGGGAGTCTCCTTTGCGGGCATCTCTTCTTCCCTGTCCTAGTCTTTCTGCTAATATGAGTTCGTCAGGAAACAGGACTTCCGACCGCTTTCTCTCACAATCCGAGGAGGCCTAGAGAGGTAGTGCAGGTGGCTGGGTCTTTGGTGGCAGGGCCAGCGCCCATCCCCCACTGACACCCACAGCTGGGCTCACAAGCTGCTCACAAAATCCAAATCCTGTTAGATTTCAGTGTCTTGGGTTTCAACATTCAGCCAAATATCATTGCTTTGCTTGAAGATAGGGTCGGGAAAAGTGACTCGCGGGCCTACACCTGCCCTGCCTCTGCTCATGGCAGACATTACTAATCAATGGTCGCACCACCTTTTCACTGAGCCTCCCAAAGCTTCCAGTCCCTGTTCACTCATGACATCAAGCAGCCAGCAGTGTTGGCACTTGACGTGAAACTTCTTTGCCTCGGCCGTGTCCCGCGCTAACATGTTCGGTCCTCCCACATCGCTGGCTGAGGGACGCTCTCCCTCCTTGCCCTGTACCTTCCACCTCCCTCCAGTGAAGAGGGAGAAGGAGGCCGCGCGCTGACGGTGCTACCTGCGGCCGCGCGCGTGGCCACAGCGATGGAGGCCGTCTTTGGACTTCCACTCAGTGCATTCTAGACAGTATTGCAGATGGTCCAATAGATCTCTTGAGGCTCTTCTCTGATGGCTCCCTTGACCTGGACCTTCATATCTTAATTACCACCCAGCCCTCCAGAGGCCCTCCTACGCCTGCAGCTAGAACCCCAGGCCCCTATTCCTTCTTTGTCCTCCCCGGGCGCCCAGCCTCGGAAGTCAGTCCAGCAAAGAAGACCGTCCGCCCCTCCCGCACTGCCTGCTGCTGAGCTCCGCTCATGCCTCCTCCTCCCTGGAAGGCTCTAGCGCCTGCGTCTCTGTCCTTGGTCAGCAGCTGCTGCGGTGAGGGTTCTTGCTGACCTTCTCGGTCATGGAGGGCACCCTCCTCTCCATTCCCCTACATCCTCGTCATAGAATTTTCCTCCTTTGGATGCTTCTCTGGCTGGCTAGTTTCCTTCTGGTTCTTACACAAACATCACTTCTTCGGAAGAGCCTTCTGTGAGGACCCCCCCCCCATCCCACAGCCTCCCTGGCAGCTCACCCTCCTCTTCTGTCTTGTTCTCCACCTCGACAGGATGCAGTTTCCGTTTACTCACTGGCTTACTGTCTGCCTCTGTCACTGGAAGACAAGTGCCCCCAGGCAGGGCTTTGTTTTGTTCATACCTGTAGCTCTGATGCCTAAAGCAGCATCTGTAAACCAGTAGACACTCAGTAATGGTTTGTATGAATGGATGCATGGATGGAGGGATGCATGGATATATGGACAGAAGCATGGATGGATGGATGGATGCACGGATGGATGGATGCTTGGGTGGAGTACTGAGGTGGTGAGACTGTGCCCACCCCACCCTCACTGAGGTCATCTCAGAAGCTCTGAATGTCCCTGAGGGCCAGGATCCCTCCTGTAAAGATACATGCAATTCTGTCATAATGAATTCAATGTGATTTCTCTCACTGGTTTGCAAATCTTTAAAAAATTGCTTTGCTGAACTATAGATATAAAGATATGTACAAAATCAGGAATATTCACAGAGGCTGGTGGCGGTGGGAATTGCACGGGATTGAACCACCCAGCCGTGCATATGTGCTCATCTCAGACCTACGCATTTCTAGAAGGCTTCTTGGAGACCATTTTCTGATCGCTGTGCCCTCTGCTGCCTCCCGCCCTGTCTTCTTCTCCTTGACCTTGTTCTTCCTTTTCGTTCTCCTTCCCACCCTCACCCCCTCCCTCACCACTTCATTTCAGATTTGTTCCTAGCCTCGGCGTAGCCCGGGTGCCTGTACATTCATTACTTCTAGGACAACATAACGCCCAGCAGGTGTCTAAGGAGATCTTCCTGACTTACAGTGTATGGTTGCCACATGTGGCTCACACCCATTTCAAGTCTCACACCCATTTCACAGATGGGGAAGTTGAGGTCCAGGGAAGGGAATTCAGTGATATCCTTTTTATCTTATTGTTTCTCATTGACCTAGAAGCCATACAGTTAGACTTCCTGGGGACCGCAGGAAACTGATGGGTATTTCACTTCTTCCAAATGTAGCTTGGTGTTGGGTTTGGAGGAAGCGATCATTAACTCCAAATGGTTAAAGAGTGTGGGTGGGGGGTGAAGTGTGTATATAGTTTTAACCTTTCGTCGCAGGTGGGCTGGAAGGATAATAATCAGCCTCTGGTGGCTATGAGCTGAGCACTGTGCTAAACAGATTTGAACACACATGGCTGCCCCAGTGAGTGGGCACTTCCTCGTCGCTCTGCAGATGAGGAGCCCAAGGTCTAGGAGAGCCAGGGTCTGACTCCGGAGCTGGAGCCACACCCCCTTGCCTGGTCCTGACCCACTGGTCAGACTCCACTCGGGAGCTAGTTTGCTCTGGGGTCTATCTACACCACCATGGTCTTACCTGGGCTCTAGCTGACAACCACCCCCACACCAGATGCACCTTTCCAGGCAGGAGCCCTTGGGTGGTTTGGCTGCAAGTCTCAGAAACACAGATCAGGTGGCTTCAACCACTAGGAAAGCCACTGACTCCCAGTGCAAGGTTGGGTGGGCATGAGGGTTGGTTGATCCAGGCTTACTGTCCTTGGCTTACTGTCCTTGTCCCCCATGTTCAGTGTTGGCTTTTCCTCAAGGCTGTGGCTGTAGGTAACCATCAGCGCTCCTCCTTTGCTGTTCCCAGGCAACAGGAGCAACAGATGAGCATCTTTTCTCATGGTCTTCCTTAAGAATTAGGAAACTTTTTCCAGAAGCCCCCAGCATGCTGCCAGCATATCCTTTTGGCTTGAATGGGATCCTTTGCTCTTATCTGAACCAATCCTCACTCTGAGGATGAGATAAGAACTGGTGAGCTCAGTCCTGGCTTCTGAACCAGTCAGTGACAAGGGCTGGGGTTGCCACAAGCCCCTGAGGCCACCAGAAGGGCCATTCACCTAGCCATCTGAGAGAACTGACCGGGCAGGTAGAAATAGGTGCGTTTGGATGGTTCCCAAGTGCAGGTCAGGCAAGCAGACAACCCTGGGTCGTCTCCTGGACTTTCCTCTCCACCCTGTGAGCCGTTCTCCTTGTGTCCCTCACCCACTGGTGTGTATTACCTTCTGGGACTCTGAGGCCTGGAAGGATCACAGCCATAGACAGAGGCATTGACTTCTTTATATGTGTGTTAATGACACAAATATTGATTGACACTGGGCTCTGGGGACCCAGTGGTGACCTCACAGTGTCGAAGAGGCAACATATGAGGAGAGATGTGAATATCAAGTAGAGCCAGACTCAGAAAGATTACAAGAAGAAGCATTTCGGGTGGATGAGACAGCAAGTGCAAAGGTCCTGAGGTAGGAACAGGCTTGGCAGTACAACCACAGCACAGAAAGAAGACTGTGGCTTAGGAATCAGGGCCATATTGGGCCATACAGGCCAAGGGCAGGTGTTGAGACATTGCTCTGAGCATGAAAGAAAGCTCCTAGAAAGTTCTAGCTGGAGGAAAGACAAGGCATAGATAGGGGGAAAAAATATTCATAGCTGCAAATGAAAAATTGTGCAGGAACACCAGAATGTGTGTGTGTGTGTGTGTGTGTGTTTGTGTGCGTGTGTGAGAGAGAGGGGGCGGGGGCAGAGCTTCCTACATGTTCCAAGTGCTCAAACCCTAGCCCAGATGCCTGCAAACATTACATACTTCTGGAAAACCCCAGTGCATAGTTTTCGCTCCTCAAACAAACCTCAGTAGTGGTAAGTCTCTCTGGGAGGTCAGTGGGATTGGCCTTTCCACCCTCTCATTTCTTCCTGGTGGTGGGGACTTTGTCCCAGGCCCGGTCTGTGTCCCTCCCTGCTGCCCTTGAAGAGGGTGAGTCTCGCAAGGCAGGCTGGCCTCGGCAGGTGAGCTTGACCAGAGGCAGACCCCTCTGGCAGGCCCCTGCAGCCAGCGTGGTGGCACGTGGGTTCCTATATGGACTCCCGGCAGCGGTCAGCATCCGGACAACACCTGTGCACCGAAAGACCAAGGTCCACGGACGGATCCGGAGAGTGCTCGGGGCTAAGATGGCACAAGAGGGATGGGGGTGACGGCACTGCCCACCCAGGCTGCTTGCTGGGGGTGAAAATGAGGTCTAAGGCTACGGGTCCTCAAACAGCTGTTGTGTTGGAAAGGTCTCCTTCTAGCTGAGTCTGTCTGTGTTCACACCACTGCCTTAGACTGAGGGAGCCTTAATATGTGTGTGTGTTTCCTCTCCCCCACCCGCACCCCTGTCTCCCGCCAATGCAGAAAACAGCAGCAGCGACCAGAGGCAGGCGTGCAAGAAGCACGAGCTGTACGTCAGCTTCCGCGACCTGGGCTGGCAGGTAAGGGCGGGCGGCCGCACGGGCCCCGATGGCTCGAGCGCCGGCGTGGGTGTCCCTGCGCTGTTCCCCACAGCAGCGGGCCTGCGTCCTGTGTGTGCAGTGAGTCACGTTTCTCACCAGAATCAAGAGTCCTAAGCAGGTCGAGACGTCAGGTTGAGGGTCGCCTCATGGCATGCAAGAGCAGAAACTTGGGGGGGATTCAGGAGAGAACCAGGAGCCCCCATACTCTGGACTCCGAGCCTCATTTGCTGTGGGAACTTGAACTCCATCCTGCGGCTGGCTGCTCCTCTCTGATGGGGCAGAGCCCATCGCCTGCAGGGTCCCCCCATCCCCCGCTGCCCTGTCCATCCCTCCCCTTCCATGATTCAGATTCCCCGCGGCAGGGGTGGATTGGCCCAGCTCGGGTTGGGTGCTTGGTCCGGCACCTGTCACCTGTTTGGGGATGAGCTTGTGTCATAGGACCGTGACGGCTCCTTCTGGAATGATTCAGACAGAATGGGACGAAGGGCAGGGGATGAATCCTAGGACAGGCATGAGGGTCACGTACTCTAATGGCTGTTGATGAGCGTCTCTGGCATTCTGGGCACTCTTCCAGGCTCAGGAGACGCAGCAGGGAGTGTGACCCTCTGCCTGCCCTCATGGAGCTCAAATATCTGGAACAGGGCTTTGAGATCCCCGAGACCAGTGGTTTTGTTGTCCACTCCTCAGCGGGCTTGTGGTTTGGTGGGGGAGTCCAGATCCCTCCCTGGGGACCGTGCACTAGTGGGACAGTAGCCCACAGCCTGTGTGGAGCCCTCCTGTGGGTCTGTGCCCCACAGGGCGCCTGGCCGTGCCTGCGTCCTGGTGCTGGAGCCCGACCCCAGGCTCCAGCTCCTCTGTAGACAGAGTCCACGGACTTGAGTCCGTGAGGGGTGTGCCTGCTATCTGAACGGCATCCCCGGGCTGACCCAGCCCTAAAGGCAGGCCTGGCTGTGAGCATCCTCGACCAAGCCACGCATGTGCACCAGGCGCGGGCGGGTTTGTCTACACAGTCACTTCATTCTCAGTGTTGTGGGCGAGTCGTCACTCTCCCACGTTGCTCAAAGCAAACTGCCAACTTGTAACCACCTCTCACAGCGCTGGAGTTGACCCCCCCCTTCCCCCCAGCCCCGGTCACACGTCTCTGGGCCACCTCCCAGCAAGGCCGTGCCGGCGTCCATTCTGGGCTCAGCCCAGCCCCTGGGGGTGGTCTTTGCCTCATCTTGTCTTCTGCGGGGACTGTGATCGTCCAGCCTCCGCCTCTCCCGCTCCTGTGGGACCCCCAGCTGCTCAGGACGGTGTGGGCTGTGTCTTTGTCCCCTGGAAGCACGGAGCCTGGCCCGCAAGAGGGGGCTGGGGCGTGAGAGGTCCTGTGGGGCTTATGCTGTGCCTCCCGCAGGACTGGATCATCGCTCCTGAAGGCTATGCTGCTTACTACTGTGAGGGCGAGTGCGCCTTTCCTCTGAACTCCTACATGAACGCCACCAACCATGCCATCGTGCAGACGCTGGTGAGTGTGGGCTGCACGGCCTCTGGGCGGGCCAGCCAGGGCAGGGGCGCGTGGGACTCCTCCCGACTGGGGCCCTGACTTTTCACGGGCCTTGGGCTCTCCTCCTGGCGTAGGCCCCTTCCTCCACTAAAAAAAAAAAAAAAAGATTAAAATCATACTTTATAACAGCATTGGCGTAAAGATGTGTGTAGTCTCTGACCCTAAAGTTCACAGATTTCTCCCGATTCGGAAAGAAAGAAGAGCAGTTTCAGGAGCTCCTAAAGGTATCTTGGATAATGTCCCTGTGCCTCATCGTGACATTAGCCCTGGCCCTGCCTCTCTCTGGATGACTGTTCTCGGTTGCCACATGTCTGCTGGTCATCCATGAGTGTCCCCACCCCCGGTTCCCAAAGCCCGGGCTTCCCTGGGTTCAGGCCGGCTGTTTATAAACAGCTCATAAACAGTCTCGCCCCCAAGCTCAGGTCTTTGCCTCCTAGCCTTGATCTTTGGGGTTCAGCCATCCAAGGGCATCTCCTGCAGGTAGACACCGCACTGGGAGCTGAGGACACCGCAGGGAGCAGCACAGACCTGTTCCCTGCCCTTGGGGCTCAGTTTCCAGGGAGAAGTAGTCAGGTGAGCAAAGGAGGAAGGACGAGGAAGCTGGTAGACAGGACCGCGGGCCAGAGAGACGGGGCGGGGCAGGGGCCGTTTCAGGCTGAACTTCCAGGGGATCCTTGGAGGATTCACTGTGATAAGAAGATAAGCTCTTAACAGGGTACCCAGCCCTGCTGACTCTTGGGAGAAGTGATTAACGACTCTACGGAAAACAGCAACAGTGATAAAAATTCGGAACTTGGTTCTTTGCCTAGAATCTGAGGCTCAGGGATCTTGGTTATCTAGCTCCTTGCCATGAACATCATGGGGTCCTTTCCCTGGCTTGAATGCTCCTGGCGATGGAGAGCTCACGACCCGGGGCCATCCCTTCTGTCCTGCAGTTCTGTTTGTTCTGAAGCTTTTGGCTTCTTTTGTTCAGTGGCAAACTTGTTCCTGCCTCACATGTTATGTCTTGGGAAAAAAAAAAAAAAACCTATTCCTTTCATTTGGACCTCTCTCTGCCCTTCGAGGGAAGGCTTCTCTGGCTTCTCTTTTAGCTGTGCTTTTCCAAGGCCCTTCCTTCCCCAAAGGTAAACTCTGAAGTCCTGCTTGGGATTGAAAGGCCTTGAGCTGGAAACGAATCGTGCTCCCAACCTGTCTCTTGGCCTGGGCCTGTTCTCCCATGCCCGCGTGCGCCCTAGGGTCCAGCCCTGATGCCCCTGGGAGGTGCCGGGGGGGGGGTCTCCTGCCTGCCAAGGGCACACCTCTACCCTCCGACCTGCTTCATGGCCCATACAGGGGGAGCCCGGCGTTCCCCTGATCACCCACTCAGTCCGCGTGTCGCGAAGGGGCTCTGGGATCAGAACGAGCTGATTATTCTAAAAAGAGGTTCTGTGGTCCTGCTTAAGAAGGGGGAAGGGAAGGAAAAATAAAGAAAGATGAAAATCGAGAGGGAGGCGAGCCATAAGAGACGCTGAGCTCTAGGAAACTGAGGGCTGCTGAGGGGAGGTGGGCGGGACAACAGGGTCGCTGGTGGATGGACACGAAGGAGGCATTGGCCGAATGAGCACTGGGTCTTGTTTGCAACTGATGAGTCACGAAATTCTACCTCTGAAGCAAATAAAAAAAAGGGGGGGATCTTTGCCTTTGGGGGTCCTGGTGAAAAACACAGGAAATGAGCTGATGTCTGGGATTCGCTTTCAAATTATTCAGGGATGGAGGAGCTGGGGGGAAGGTTTAGATCTGTAAAAGTTTGAAATCGTCCATAATAAAAAAGCTTCTAAGTGTGCTGTCTTATGTCAGAGGTCACAGGCTGGAGGCTTCCAGAATGCTTTCACTTGGCACGCGCAGTGTGTTGGAAACCTGGAAGTTTCACATGCAAACAAAGCAGAACTAAATCGCTGGCCTGTCCTGGACCCTGGGCACACCCAGCTGCACTGGCCTTGATTGGCGGAGGTCCGAGGGCAGCATCTGCCTTGGGTTTGCCCCAACCCTCACTATCCCCTCTGGTCTTACTCCTTGCCTCCTTCACTCGTCGGGTGGTGCCTGTGTGTCCCCTTCGGGCCTTTGAGTTTGTTTGCCACCCGCACCCCCGCCTTTGCTGTGAGGTGCACAGAATCCCAGAGCAGGAAGGAGCAGGAAGCCCGGCGGCATCTGGCTTCATCTCTCATCCCTCCCTTCTGGACCCCCTTCTTTCTCGCGGACGTCCAACCAAGTGTTTGCCCAGTTTGGTCCTCCAAGTTTTACTGCTCAAGAGGCAGGAGCGTCTAGGACAATGTAGACCTGCACCATCCGATCCGGTAACCACTTTTACACGTGGCTCTTGAGCCCTGGAAATATGGCCCATCCGAATCAAGGTGCTTTGTGTAAAATTAACATGCTAGGTTTTAAAGACAGAAAAAAAAAAAAAAGATTCTTTGTGATAAGTGCGTGTTGAAATGATAATATGTTTGAGATACCAGGTTAAATGAAGTACTGTATTTAATTTTACCTATTTCTTTTTCATCTTTCCAAACGTGGCCGCTAGAATGTTTTAAATTACACGTGTGACGTTCATTGTATTTTTCTTGGACAGGACAGGTCTAGCCCAGAGGTCAGCCGCCTTTCTCTGAAAAAGGCCAGATGGTAAATATTTTTAGCCTCGTGAGTCAGAAGGCCTCTGTTGCAGCTCCTAATAAGCTCAGGCCTTCGCAGGGCAGACGCAGCCCTGGCTACTCTGGAACCAATGGGCTTGGCCGGGTGCTAATAAAACTTTATTCCCAAAACCGGGCCTCGGGATGGGATTTGACCTGCTGGCCCTTACTGTCTAACCCAGGTGTTCTCCACTAGGGACAGATCTGCCTCCCAGGAGACATTTGGCAATGTCTGGAGATGTTTTGGGCGGTCGTGGTTGGGGGCTGAGGGTCTCTGGCTCCTGGTGGTGGAGCAGAAAGACGCGGTGAACGCGGTGTGGTGCGTAGGACCACGGGGTGGTGGAGAGCCACCTGGCCGCTAACTCCCCAGCTGTGGACACCTCTGTGCTCTGGTCCCCTGGTCTGTGCACCAGAGGTTATGTGTCACGGGCCAGAACTGGAAGTGTGATGTGTGGTCACTCTCAAGGGGGCATGTCACGTGCGTCATTTTGTCCAAGCAGCTGACGTTCCTTATAGAACGGGAGTAGGGACCCAGCGCTGCTCACCGATGCCGCCATTCTTTGTGTGTTCCAGGTCCATTTCATCAACCCCGAAACGGTGCCCAAGCCGTGCTGTGCCCCCACTCAGCTCAACGCCATCTCTGTCCTCTACTTCGACGACAGCTCCAATGTCATCCTGAAGAAATACAGAAACATGGTCGTCCGAGCCTGTGGCTGCCACTAGCACCTCACAGAGGTCAGACCCGCTGGCACTACGCTGTTCCGGGGTCCTTGGTCTCCCACCAGCCAGTGCCACCCACCACCCAGCACCGCAACCGCCTTTCGCGAGACCTGCCCCGCCCCCGTCCCCAACCTTAAGGGCGTAGGAGGATTAAGGAATTGGAGAGGCAAATGCCTTTTGATCAGGTTTTCATCAACCTCCCATGGACAAGATCCTACACGCTGCTGCAGGCAAAACCTAAAGGAAAGAAAATATATAAAGAAAAATTGCCCGGCCCTGATCATGGGCTGTGAAGTCTCAGCCATGCACTGACTCGTTCCCAGGGGTAATTAGGAGCACCCTTCAGCCAGGCCACCCAGCAGCAGGAGGAAGGGGGCATGGCCAGGGGTGGGCACGTCTGTGTCTGTGCTCAAGGGAAATTGACACGGAAGTTCCTGTAATAAATGTCACAATAAAACAAATGAATGAAAATGGTTAGGATGTTACAGATATATTTTCCTAAACAATTTATCCCCATTTCTTGGTTTACTCTGATTTCATAAACAGAAGCCGTGGACGGCAGAGGCAGGGGAGGCCCCCTCTCCGTTCCGTTCTGGTTTCATTCTGAGGCTTGCAGAGGCCTGCTGTTTACATAGACTTGCCCAAATCCAAGATGTGACTGGGAAGGGAGAGGGCAGATTTCTGCTGGGAGGAGGCGGTGTGTTAACCTTGAAGGAAAAATACGTCCCGTCCTTCGGTTGGGTGCATGGTGGCGGAAATTAAAATAGGCGTGAGAAGCGCCGACAGATGTTTGGAATTGGTTTTCTAGCTCTCCTAGTGGTAGAAAATCAACATGGAATGAGAGGACAGCCACCGGGAGAGCCCACACCTTGACCCTGAACTCTAGCTAACAGGACCTATTTTAAGAAGTGTCAATGAGCCCTCACTCTAGATGGGGGTGGAGTGGGCAGGCATGCTGTCCCTCCCCCGGGTGGGTTCCCCTGTTGGTCATGATTAGCAGCATTCTGGAGTCCAGGTGCCAGCCAGGGCCGCTATAGCCACTGTTCTCATTTGCAGACCCCTCCTGAGCACTCTGCAAACTATCAGCTCCTTGAGGTAAGGAGCCGATGGCACGGTGGAGATCTGCTAGGGGCAGGATACGGTGGACGTGAATCTCAAATGGAAGGATCTAGAAACTGCCTTGAGAGTGACGTCCTAATTGAGTCCTCCAATTCAAAGGTGCCATCTCTGATGTGGCTCTTGGCGTGAGCCTCCCTCGCCTTGGCCAGCGGGTCCCCTAAATGCTGGGCACCCAGCCTCCAGCTGCCATGCAGGCCTTGTGGCGCTCTGGGCTGTCTGTAAACAAAGAGCAGGGTTCCCCCGGCAAGGCCTCTGCCCTTGGAACCCAGTCCAGCAGGGAATCATTTCTCCATCTTGATTAAGTTGGTTCCTAGAAACACTGGGGTCCCGTTTTTATTTTCTTTTATTTTTCTTCCTCAGTAGCTTAGGCCGCAGCCTCCAATCTGCCTGGTCAGTGGGGAAGAGTCACTGTTTTTGCCGTGCTTTATTTTATCTGTTGGCAGATCTGGGGATTTCTGTGTGGTTCCCTCTCGGTGCAAGTTTTCTCCCCATCCACGCCCCACCTGGTTTCTGGCTAGCATCCTTTGTACATTGAAACATGTAAATAGTTGTTACAAAACAAAGAAATTATTTATGTCCATTGGAAGCTCATTTTACACCCTCCTTCAGTCCCTTGTTCAGGATGATGAGCTCGCTTTCCCCAGCCTGTTTGTTTTCTTATTTAAGACTATTTATTAACGATCAGACCAATGTACCTTCAGCTTTTGTATAGAGCAGCCTTCAGTGAATTTTCTGTATAAATAGACAAAATAAAAAGGGTTTTGACTTTTCAATAAAAGAAGACATTTGGTTCTGATTCTTGGGGCCATGTATGTCCGTGTGTTGTCTTTTCTCTCAACTCCTGGACTTTGGAGTTCTGTTGGTTTGCTAAGAACTCTCTGCCTTGGCCCTGCCACTAACACGCTGTTTATCATCCAGGCCCTGGGGAGAAAGGAGCGCTCGTCAACATTTGTTGCAGCTGTGTGGGGCTCCAGGCAGGAGAGATGGAACCCAACAATAAATGGGAATTTGGTAGGCTCCACTACAAAGATCCTTGATTGAATTACAGTGCAGCTGTCAACAGCTGTTTCAAAGAGGCAGGGGGTAAATTAGCTGTGTTTACTGCTAACATAGTTTAAAGATATAGTCATCCCAATAAAATAGAGGCGCAAGAAAGAAAGGAAAAAAAAAAGAAAGGCAGGGTGGGGGATGTGTACACCCAAAACTAAGGCAGCACAGGCCCCAGAGCCAACATTGTCCAGTGCAAATTATTTCAGTCGTTTGGGGGCTGCTATTAGCTCAAGCCATGGAGGAACCCCTGGGGGCCTGGTGGGGGCCGGGCCTGCCGCCTCACTATGCACAGAGCTCACTCAGCCATGCAGCATGGAACAACAGCTCCGGTTCCTTCTGCCTTTGAAGTGCACACTGAGGTCACCTGATGGATGTTAGAACCCCAGCTGTTACTTGGCCAGACTTTTCGCTCTTCTCCCGTTGCCTCCAATGAAGCAGCCGCTCCTAACAAGTTCCAGCCCCTGTGATCTCCAAACCCTCCTGTCACTGTCCCGATGCGCGAGTTAGCTTTTGTTCTGTTTCCAGGCCAAGGACCAGAGCCACAACCCAGAGGGCCAGATGTGGCCTGCAGACGTGTCTTCTCCCCACACCCCACGTGGTGTTTATACATCTTCAAAAAGTGAATCTGTGGCCAACTGTTTTTGAGAACCAGAAGGTTGGGGGTGAAAAAAAATCCCCAATTCTGGCTTCCCTGGAGAAATGGCAGAGCTGGCTACTTGGGACGCATTTCTGCACGGAAACTCTCGGCTGGAGCCGAAGTGTGGTTGTTGCCCCAGTCACCACGACTCCCAAGTGCCTCCCCCACGGAGCGGTGAATGGCAGTTGCTGTTTCAATACTTGCAGAGAGCTGTGTATTTGTTCCCATGTGTCTGTTAGGAGGAGGAGAGTAAAAGCGGGGCAGAGAAGGCCACACCTTCAGGAAGAAGCAGAAAGGACACATTCTTCATCCCTGGCTCACCATCCCCCGGGTCTGGCACCTACCCGGGCCCCTGGAGGCAGGTGTGTCTGTGGCTGCGGCACCACACGTGGCCTCATCTTTTGCCATCACATTTCCCTTCCTGCTTTCCAGCTCTCTTGCTCGGTTTCACCTTGGAGCCATTTCTTGTCGCCTGCTCTCTCGACCCTGCTCTCTGAGCTCCTATGTGGGGTCCCTCTGCTCCCACTGCTTGGCCTGATGTCCCCGCCGGCCATGCTGAGTGGGCACAGAGAGGTGAAAGTGTTTACTCAAAAGTCCCCAGTGACTAAGTACTGGATCTGGGATTCAAGCCCCAGAGCCCGGTCTCCCCTGAGCTCGCTGGACCTGAAATCTGGGGCTGCTTGTGGGGATCCCTGGCCCCCAGCCCCAACCCCCTCAATGTCCCCCAATCCCAGGTGTCAGTCCTTGAACGAGTGTCGACTTCCCGAACCACCAGTGCAGGCCTTGGGTCTCCCTCCTGATTCCTAGCTGCCCGAGCCTCTCCCTCGCCAGCACACTGTTGAAGGCAAAGTTCCGTCCCCGGGCTGGGGCTGGAGGCCGTCCCTGTGGGTCCTCCCTTGCCTGCCAGCAACAGCTTGTGTGGGCTGTCCTGGGAGGCTGGGGTCGGGGCGGGGGGGGTGGTTAGCGGTGGTCATGGAGGCTATCTGCTCTGAGAATTCTCATACGTACATTTTGAGTCCTCTTTGTTTGGATCTTTTGGAGAAGGGGAGTGTGTCCATTTCCTGGGGCTTCGTTTCCTGGAGTGGCTGTGGCTGGTTCCTCCAGAGTGGGGGCCTAAAACAGCAGAAATGTATTGTCACCAAAAGTCAGGCCAAAAGTCACCCATCAAGGTATCTGCAGGGCTGTGCCCCATGCAGAGGCGCACTGGAGAATCCTTCCACGTTTCTCCTGGCCTCTCGGGCTACTGGCTTCCTCGGCTTGTGGCTGTTCTCACTCCGGTGGGGCCATTGCAGCACAGGAATCCAGGCCGGGTCAGCCCTGGGGGAGCCAGCAGACCACACATGGGGATGACCGCGGTGGAGGGCAGCCGAACCACGGTGCCCTTCATAGGAGCGGCGATCACCTGGAGGAAGCCTGACCTGTCTCTTTGGCTGGAAGCATTTCTTCACTCCCCTGCTCATGTGCTAATTCCCGGTGGATCCCAGCGCTCTGGAGATGGGGGACAGGGCAAGGTATCTGCAGCAGGAAGCTTGCATCCGGGGAGCACGGGAAGCAGACGGTACCTGGCACCAGAGCATGGCTGCCCGGAGCCGCCCTTCATGCAAAAGCATGCAAATTCTGTTTTACGACTATGTTGGAACAAAGATGAATATAAATCAGGCTGAGTCACGTTTATTTTTTATCTCCCGATTCTAAAAGACGTTAAGCCATTTTGTGGGCCCCAGGGGGTACCCCAAGCCCCGGGCGCTGTGTCGGTGGTGCTGGATGGACAAGCTTACACTGACGGTGAGCGATTTAGTGGCAGGGAATGATGTATCGGGAAGAAAACAGTGAGCGGGGGAAAGAAGTGAGGGGTTGGCAACCAAAGTCCTCAGATGGAGCAGTCAAGAAAGAACCCCAGAGGCTGAGACCCTGAAGAAAGGAGAGAGCACGCAGCTGAACCTCTCCCCTCCTCACCTGCAGAGGCTGGAGCTGGGGTGAACACTGATGGCCCTTACCCGCTGTGTGGGGTGACAAGTGATACCTGCTCAAATTCATTGCTGGAGGCTGCCGAGAAGACCCTCGCTCACCTGCTCTAGAGGAAGACCGCTGCTGCTTTCTTCCAAATCTCTCTCTGGAATGGAGAATTCTCATGCCACCAAGTCAGACGCTGTGGGTGTGGGGGAGAGGGGCCTGCGTTCAGTTACTTAGCTGTGGGACCTTCACTGTGGGCAACTCTCTACCCTCTCGGTGACCTTGGTTTCCATTCTACCTTTCTGCTCTGTCATCCCAATTCATGGTTTCTATCTTCATAATCTACCTCATGTTCTAGTATGGTTGCTGGAGCACCAGCCATCATGTCTGTATTCTAGGCTGTGAATGCTCCCTCAAAGCAGCTATCCTAAAGAGCAGACACAGAATACCCATTCACCTCCAAGTAACAAAAATACAGTCACATGACCACACCTAGCTGTAGAGGAGACTAGAGACTAGTCGTTTATTCTAGGTGGCAGTCAGGGGCCTGTCTCTATCAGAACTTTAGGGATGCAGGAGTATCCCAAATAGCAATTAGCTATTTGTATTAGTTTTCTATTGCTCCAGACCAATTACAAAATTTGTTGCTTAAGTCATCACCCACATATTATCTTACTCCTTCTGTGGATCAGAAGTGTGGGCAAGGCGTAGCTAGGTTCTCTGCTCAGGAGCTCACAAGGCTACAGTGAATGTGTTGGAGGCTACATTCTTACCTGAGGCTGAGTCTTCTTCCTAGTTCATTCAGGTTGTGGGCCAAATTCAATTCCTTGCACTTTTAGGACAAAGGGCCCCATTTTCTTGCTGGCCGTCAGCCATGGGTCACTCTCAATTCCTAGAGGACACTCTCACCTCCTTTACAAGTGGGCTTCTCACAACGTTGCCACTTCATTCCTCAAAGCCAGTGGGAGGATCTCTCGTCTTTTCGAGATTCACCTGATTAGGTCATACCCACCCAGGATAATCACCCTTTGATTAACTTAAAGTCAGTTGGTTAGGGGCCCTAAATGCACCTGCAAAATCCTTTCTTCTTTGGAAGCAATCATTATATGTTGGGCAAACCTCTTGGGGGGTTATGTCCGTGTTTTTCCTTGTATCTCACCTAAGTTCCACTGCACACCTTGGGTTACAGAGGAGGTTAGAGGCACCACGGACACAGACACACGAGAGAGCGATGACCAGAGCTAAATGTAGGGTCCTCCCACTGAGAAGCCCCCCGCCCCACCAAAGGAGTGGTGCAGTTTGAGTTGTACCCAGAATCGTTAGCCGAAATCCCCGAAGTCTTTATAAAGCCCCTCACCACCTCACCTACTCTCATCTGTGCCTGGAAGGACGAAGGACTGACCTGTCTGTGTGAGCTCTGGAGCGTTCCCTCTGGGCCGGGGCCCGCCCAAGGCATATGGAGCACGTTACACTTGAGCTCGCTGAGCTCTCAGGACAAGCCTGACAGCCATATACTGACGGCCCCCAGCCCCCACTGAGGGAGGTGGAAACCTTAGGGAGGTGGACACGTTTGCTGGATGTTGGTGGCCTGGGCTCTGAGCACCTCCAGGGGGCGCTCTTTATCGAGGGGGGAGATCAGTGAAAGCTGTGCTACCACAGCGGGGCTGAGCAGAGGCAGCTCAGCCCCAGCCCTGACTCAGGGGGCCTCTGCCAGTGGGACAGACCCTCTCCCAGGGGACCTGCTCCTTACCGGGACCCGGCCCTACCCTCAGGTTGAAGTCCATCCATCGCTTCCAAGCATTCTCGCTGAGACCTCTTCCAGACATGTTTCCCTTCGCCTGCGGATCAATTCACCCTGGCTCAGATGGCTTCAGAACTCTGGCCCTGGCCTCTCTTGGTCTTAGATTTGAGAAAATAAAAATAGAAGAGGAAAAACACAGAGCTCTCCAAAGCCTTTGGGGTTGTGACAGCTGGTTGGACGGAGGCAAAGTGCACCTGGCCTGGGGGGTCGGCGTCTGCCCCGGCGGGCGGCCCTCTCTCAGGCTCAGACTCGCTGCTAGCACGCCCAGGAGCTGCCCCGCGGGCCGGGGCTCCAGTCACCGGCCCCCCACCCCGACTCCATGGAGGGCAAAGCCCAGAGCTGGCCCTCCTTGAAGTGCTGTGTGCCCTCAGGTGTGGCCACAGATCTTGTCAAAACACTGGGGACAGTCACTGCAACACGGTACGAACTCTCCCCCTTCTCCGACCTCCAGGGCCGGCCTCACGGGCTGTGCGCCCAAGGCAGCTGCATGGGGCTCTGTGCTCCGAATGGTCCCTTGTTGGCTTGGATGTGCTGTTGTTACTGTCCCACAACTCTTCCTGCCTTTTAAACAAGCCCCTCCCCCTCACCCCGTCCCCCGCCGGCCCTCCTGTGCCTGGTGAGTAGAAAGACTTTGACGCTCAGTTCGGTCCGCCGCCACCTCTGCTGTTCAGCGAGTGCGTTTTGAGCTTGGAGGCGCTGTGGTCAGGGTTCTGGGCACCGGGGACACACCATGACCCACAGGGAGATAGGGGCCCCGTGCTCTTAGACAGCACATCCACGGGCAGCGGGAGCAGGAGACAAACAGCCAAGGAAAGGGGCTGACAACAGTGAAAGCGTTGGGTAGGACATGGGGCCCAGAGGGGCACAGAAGGCGCTCACATCAGGGTGGCTTGAGGAGGGCGTCAGGAAGGGGGTGCAACATGGGTGCGTGGGCAGAGTGTGCGGCAACCCCACGTGTGACGCCGCCTGCCTACAGGGCTGCCTGCAGACCCCAACCGAGAGATGCGAGGCCGGCCTGTGACGGGTGGAGGGTGATTCTCAGCCCTGACACCACGGCCACTTGGTGCGGGTCATTCTCTGTTGCGGGGCATCCTGTAACCTGTAGGATGCTCTGCAGCATCTCTCGCCCCCATCCTCAGGATGCCGGTAGCAAACCCCAAGTTGTGAGAGCCACTCATGTCCTCAGATATTGCCAGATGTCCCCTGGGAACACAGTGATCCTGGGTGAGAGGCACCGATGGAGAGAAACTGAAGTCAAGCCCAACGAGACAGGAGCCTGCCTGGTAACTTGGGAGACAGTTTAAGGGACGGGAGCCCCCTCCTGCCTTCCGGAGAAGCCCTGTGATGTCCAGCCTGCTGGATTGGTGTCGGAGTCCACTTTCTGGCATTGCCTGCCTCATCAGAAGAGCCATGAGCACCTGCGGGAGGTGATGGGGGCAGGGTGGGGGACAGTAGACAGCTGGGCATTTGTTCCAGGGGACAGTTGAAAGAGAGCTCCTCTAGCAGGTGAGGCCACTATACAAAGGACCCTGTGTTCCCCGTTAAAGGAAGGACGTGAGCCTCTGGAGAGCTGGCACGCTTCAAAGCCCCACATTGGGACCACATAGCTCCCCGAACCCCCAGCTTCCTCTTCTGTAAAATGGGCACAGTAATAATAACCTCTTAGGGACACTGGGGATGTTAGAGGAGAGGATGTCAGCCGAGCACTTCCCTTGGGGCTTGGCTTACAGCTGCAGCCAGCGCAGCTCCTAAGCAAGAGAGACCTCTGCTCAGAACCTTCCCCAAGCCCCGCTTCAACTAAAGGCACCCGAAAGGCCCACAGCAGCTGCCCCTCCCTTGGTTTCCCGGGACTGCTGTAACAAGTGCCCAGCAGCGCTGCATTCCAGCAGCACAGACGTGCTCCGGACAGTTCTGGTGGGCAGGGGGCTTCTCAGCCCTCAGGAGAGGGCTGGTTCCTTCCAGAGCCTGGGGCGCACCCAAGTTTTCCAGCCCCTAGAGTCCTCGGCCCCTTCCGTATATATATATGGTCTTTGTCCCCGATTCCTGGCACAGAGCTGCTGCTAAAACCCTTGGAATGTCTGGAGGGATGGGAAGAAGGCATTTTCGAGATGTTGTGATTCCACAGCCACATCTGAGTTTATGCCGCTGAGCTGACTCTTGCCTGAGCCAGAGGGCCAGACCCTGAGGTTACAGGGTTGGAACTTTCAGCCCAATCCCTTGACCTCCGGGAGGCGAGCGGGGCTGGAGATTGAGTTACTCTCCTTTGGCCCATGGTTTACCCAATCCTGCCTACTGAATGGGACGTCCATAAAAACCCCTGAAAACCCGGGTTTGGGGAGCTTCCTGACTGGGGATCACAGGCGAGGGCAGGGAGGGTGGTGTGCTGGAGAGGGACTGGAAGCTCTGCTTCGCCCTTTGCCCCCATTTGGCCCTCGGCATCGCCTCCATTTGGCTGTTCCTGCCCCATACCCTTTAGAACACACCGTCATAAGAAAATTTAACTTGTGAGTTCCGTGAGCTGTTTTACCCAACGATCAAAACTGAGGAGGGGTAGTGGAATGCCCTGATTTATAGCCGGTGGTCGGAAGTGCAGGTGACTTCCTGGGTTTACACCTGGTGTCTGGTGTGGGGGTGGTCTACAGGTGAGCCCTGAGCCTGGGGGTCGGCCCAAGCTCCAGGTGATGAGCGCCAGAAATACAGTGCAACATGGGACACCCAGGTAGTGTCCGAAGATTTGAAGACGTGGTTGGTCTGGGGAACTCCCCAACTTTACTACCATGTTTGGTGTCGGAAGCTCTATAGGTGAAAGCAGTTGACACAAAGTAGCATATGTCATCTCTGCAAGGTACCATTTTCAGAGATTCCAGGGATTAGGATGTGGACAGCTTTAAGGAGAGATTCATCAGCCCCCTGTACCTCACCCATCTCCTCTCCCTGCATGTACTCTGCTACTGCTGCACACCCTCCTTGCCCTTCTCAACACCCTAGGCGTGCCCTGCCTCAGGACCTTTGCACTGGCTCCAGCCCCTTCCCAGGAATGCTGTTCCTCAGGACAGCTTCAGCCTGTTCCCTAAGCTTCATCTGTTCTTCGCCCTAGGTCACCTGTGCAGGAGTCCTACTCCGGGCAAGGACCTTTGTCTGTTTCGTTGGCTGTGTTGTTCCCTTGGCACATAGCATAGCTTCCTCGACAGGCTTGGAATTAGACAGGGTCTGCCCCTTGTAGCTGCATGAACTTGGGGAGGCCTTAACCATGACCCTCTGTGTCCCTCCCTTTCAGAGGGAAAGGACCCCAGTGGCGAGGGCCTGGGGTCTCTTAGTCGGCCTCACCTGATGGGCAGCTTCGGCCACATGTTGGGATCACCAGCGAGAAGTTTTCTCTGGTGTGTCCAGGCGCCCCAGTGGAGTGGTGAACCTCCTCGCTGACTTCATCCGAGACCCGTGGCTGTCTTCTCTGCTTTTGCTGCTCTGTGACAGAGAGTGGCTGGGGAAATTAGGAATAATGCCTCGGAACTTGTTCTCCCAAACTTGCGGCATTAAATGATGCCTCTGAGTAAAAGATGACATAATTCCAAGAATGGTTTGTGCGTGTGTCAGGTGGGGGTGGGGAGAGCGGTGGGGACCAAGGTGGAAGTGGGTGGGGGTGGGGAGGGTGGAGGCGGGGACCACAGTTTGCTCAGAGGCCTGCACCTTTGTGCTTGACCCTCAATGGTACATATCCAACTTAATTAAGTTATAGAAATGCACTGAATAAAAATGGTTTCAATTGTTAAAGCCAACAGAAAAATTACATATTTGAGCTCTGACCCTCTAACCGAATCCAGATCTGGGATCTTTCTATTTTAGGAGGCTTTAGCACAAGTCCTCTTACACATTCCTCTACCCCGGAGCTGGAGAGCAGAGGCTTCGACCTTCCACCCCGCCTGCCTGTGGGCGGGTGGGTTACCCAGAGGTGCTAGGAAGGGGTTGGGAATAACCGCTCTGAGCGCGGCTCTCCCCCGGCTGCCTTTGGGGAGGATGGTTTCTCCCAAAAAGCGCTGGTCTTTGTTCTACTCTTGCGTAGTGTGTTGATGAAGGACATGATGACAGCTGCCTGTGCCCCATCCCATCCTGTCCTTCTGAGTGGTCCCTAAAATAATACCATTAGTGGGGCCAAGCGGAGGCTCCTTATCTTTGGAGTGGGCCTGCTGATAACGCAGAGCGGGTCTCCTCGGAAGTCCTGGCCTGAGATGGGTCGGCGGTTGTGGGCTAAATGCCAGCAAGGGTCTTTGCTTCCCAGCCAGCCTGGTGACATTCCAGGGGTATTAATAGCCCAGGGGGCTGGAGGCCTGATTGTGCAGGTGTGACATGGGTGGCAGAGTCTGGACCACGTGGCCCCTGACACCCGTGGAGTCATGCTTGCACAGAGACCTGACACTGCTCCTACCACATGTCCTCAGCCGGAGCGGGGCCGCTGGGCGCTGGAGGGCTTCAGTGACCTCGCCCCAGACGGTGTTTCTTCTGGCGTCTGCCCCGTGGTGACCTCCTGTCCCGGCCGTCCACTGCACGTGCTCACTGTCAGCGGCAGTCTGAAGCCTCTGTCTGGCGGCATCTAGCTGATCATCAGAACGCTCCTGGAGCGAACCGAGTTATTCCTCCTCTTAGACCTGGAAACAGCCAGCAGCTCCCAGGAAGAGGTAAAACGTTGCAGAGAAAGCCAACCTTCTCCTCTCACTGCACATAAAATGCTATGCACATTTCTGTTCCTCTGGTCTCTTGATAAATGTCTGATCCATTCAACACACCAGACACCTGCAAGGACCTCACTCTGACTCCGCACCCGGCACTGTCCCAGAAAATGCACCTTCCAGTGCAAAAGGAAGACACGCTGGCAGGTGGACAGAAGACACCCTCCGCTGATGCCCCAAACCGGCAAGGGACAGCCTACCAGCCATGGAAAGTGGCTCACAAGAGAAACAGCGGCTAGGGACAAACGGACCATCACAGGGGGATTGGCAGTACTCTGGCCGAGTTAAAACAGGCTTTCAGAGACAATGACATTCCAGCTGAGACAAGATGCCAAGCGGATCTCCCATCAGCCTAGGCCCTGCCATGCCCTGGACAAGGGAAACACGGCAAGATCCTATCATGGCACTTATTCTCAATTTCCTACCGAAAGGCGACATCCGCGCAGAAGAGGGCACAAAATTGCAAAAGTGAATAGTCACCAAGTGAGCCGCAAGCAATGGTCTCTGCACTGGGCATAAAGCAAGAAATAGCATCATGGCCCCAAAAGACCTCTTCTGAGAGAGCCCTGCCTCCCAGGGTCACCATTGCCCTGATTGAAACCCCTGTCCCCATATTGGTTTTGCATGTCCAAGAAAGTTCTACAAACAGAACAGAATGATACCTGTTCCTGCGTCCCAGCCCCTTTCCCTAAACATTATGCGGTCGTCATCTACATATTCTCACTGCCGTGCCCTATTCCCAACACGGGAATGCAGCAAGTTCGTTCACCCACGCTTCCCTGCTAGTGGGCACGTGCTGGCTTGCAGTTCCTGCAGGAGGAGCTGCCGCCACGAACATCCTTGCATTTCTGCCTTTTGGTGAACTGTGCCCCTGCCGATCAGCTCTGGTGCTCGGAAGGGACCGGCAGAGCTGGGTCAAGGACCTGTGAATTGTTTGCTGGAGTTGACTCTGCCCAGCTGTTGTGCGGGGTGGTGGACACTAAGACATCCCCAGCAGCAGGCGAGAGTCCCACCGGCGTAACATCCTTGCCAGTGGTTGACCTGTCCGTCATTTTTAGTCTGCATAGTCTTGTGAGTTATTCCGTTCTGTTCTGAACGTTCTGTTTTGAATCGGTTTTCTGGTGAGACACAAAACTCTTTAGAGGTAGGGGTAGGACCAGAGACAGGAGGGGGGACATCTCTCCACTTATTGTTGCCCTGTGAGCTGTCGCCAGGGGCTGGTCTGGGCCTTTCCACTCACTGTCCCAGTCCACCCCGTGTGAGAAGCTGTGACTGGCCCCCAAGAATGTGTGGAGGGCAATATCTACCAAGGAGCCCCCCCATCCCTACTCACACAGAGGTGCTTGACAGGCTTGGAATAGACCCCAGGGAAAAAGTTTGTGGGTCCAGAAAGAGCAAGTCACTTGCTATAGTCACACAGCCAGGAACGGGGTTTGAACCCAGGTCTGTCGTGCTTCAAATTTTGCTCTGACCTCTGGTCCTGTTCCGGCCTTGAAGGTCACCAATGCTGGAACCCCGCATCCAAGAACTTGAACCACAATCCAGGGAAACGGCTTCTTGCCCAAACCTGTCCGTGGATGAATTAAAACGAAAACAATGACCTCACTGGTCATCTACCAAGCACAGCATGAAGAGGGGTTTTGGCAGGGCTCCTGCTCACTGACCACGCTCGATGAGCAAACCTGATAATTCAGGCAAAAGAATTCACTTTGCTGCGGTAGCCCCCACCCACGGGAAGCCTGGCGCGTCCGCTGGGAACGCCGCTCTCGCCAGGACAGCTGTGGGAAGGAGAGTGATGTGTTTATTTATTTAGGATTTATAGATGGACTGCTTCCCAAAAAAAGGTTTCGTGGGAGGCTTAACAAAAAGCTTAAACATACAAAAAAATAGGAAGATTAAAAATGAAATTGGAGTAGCGGTTGGTGAAAAGGCACGGTGAAGTCAATGGCCTGGGGCCCCTGGGGTGGGACAGCCACACGAATATTGGAGGGGCCGCCCCGTGGGAGGTGAGCGTGACGCCGGTCCCCTGGAAGGCAGACAAGAGAAACAGACACACTGGGCGCTCACTAGAGTGACCGGTCCTGGTTTTGCCGGGGACGGACCAGTTTCCTCCGAGGGTGGGAATTTGGGTGCTACAACAGAGAAAGTCCCAGGCGAACTGACTGACTTGAGTCCGCCACCCCAGCCCCCGGTGACATCACGTGAGCGGCTGAATCCAGCTGTACTTGTAATCAGGCCACCACCCTTGTCTCACAGATGTGTGCGCCAATGAATTCCTTGAATTATTTGTTCTTCCCATAGAGAACTGCGCTTTTGTTACTTTTGACATTTAATTTCTATTTATGCAGAGGTAAATAAAAAGTTACACTGAATGCAAGTTTATACTAAAGAGCAGCTGTGGTCTAGCCTCACTCCAGCACCGGCCCCCGCTCTCAGCAGGGGTACGGAAGGGTGGCCATCATTCTGAACTTTATTGCACTGGGCACATGACGAGCACTTGCTATGTGGGCACTAGTGTCTTCTAGAAGGAACCACTTTTTTTTTTTTTTTTTACTCTTTTGACTCTTTCTTTTCATACACCTATGTATTTCTAAGAAACAGACTCATGCTGTTCTTTCTTGATTTCCTATTTTAAGCATTATTCACTGACCTCTCATGCGGAACGTGAGGATGGAACGCCGTACCCTATCTCCGTATATAGATTTCTCCTCTCCCACATCCTGTCGATCCATGGATCCCAATTTTTGGTGAACTGAATGTTTAGTGTTTGTGTTACTACGGCCATGGAAACACTGTTTACCTTGAGGCCATGTAGCAAATTACGGCATTGTTTCCTTTCCTGCACAACCTTTTGTTTTTCCTGAAGTTTATGATCGCCTCTAGAACATAACAGACTCGTTTTTCTTTGCGCCTTTAACTACGTCTTTCTCCAACTCTCCAAGAGAATCTAAAATTTTTTCAACACAAACACATCAGGTAATTTACTGGGTGACTTTCTTTCTGTTTTAGTCTTTCCACCTTTCCTTGTTCCCTCTCTGTGGCTTCTGGGCCTACTTTGTGGCCGGAACTTGCCCTCAGCCCACCTGGGGATGAGCTTTCAGTTCCCCGCGATGGGAGGTCCCCGCGATGGTAGGTCCCCGCGATGGTAGGTTCCCGGTTCCTGGGTCCCAGGCCTTCATCTTTCATGGTTGATGCTGCTGTTGTATAGTTGGAACAAGTCCTCCTTCAGGAGTTGCTGGGATGAGAGATATAGGAGGCAACTTTCTGAAACTTCTAATATCTGAAAACACCATTCTATCTCACAGGTGGATAATTTAGCTCAATATAAAATGTCTCATTTGAGAACAGTTTTCTTCCAGACTTTAAAAGGCATAGTAAGGCTTGGCTCAAGCCCTTCAGAGTTGCAACATTTCCAGGATTGTTGTTAAGAGTTTGGGGCTATTCTGATTCCTGTTTATTTGTATATGAACTTTCCTCTCTTTGTCTGGGAAAACTTGGAGTGTCCTTTTTATCTCCAATTTTCCAAGAATTGTTAATGTGATGATAATTTCTCCCTCCATCCCATCTCCTCTTTCTAGAGCTCTTGCGCGTGGTGAGCCCGGTCCCACCATGGAGGCTCCGATTTCTACTTTTCCATCTCTAGGTTTTTATGCCAAGTTTTGGAATATACATGTAAATATTTTACTTTTATCTCCAATTATTGTATTGACTCTCTTGTTGCAGTTTTACAAGAGGACATTCTTGCTTCTCCAAAAGTTCTTTTTTTTTAAATAAAAAAAAAATCACATGTCTTATACAAATTCAACCTTTTATCTCTGTGAGGAGGTCAATCGTGTTTTTTGGTTTTCTTCTCAAGAGTGTTTCTTCTCTCTGCATTGTCTTTGTTTCCTCCATGTGTGGTTGTTTTCTGCATGTGTTTTGGTTTCTCAGTCTGGTGTGGAGGCAGGTGAAGGGGGACGCCTCCCTGTTCCCCACACTGTGCCCTTACGTGCCCTCTTTTCACCACAGGGTCACCCCATCTTCTCCCTTCCCGCACCCCTGGTTGTGGAGAGTGCCACATTTCATGTCTGCAGGGTAGTCCTCACATCTCCTTTCAGAGAGGGGCTAGATCCAGGAGGCTCCTTTTCTGGGTCTCTTGTCATTGCCTGCCGCCCACCCCGCACATCTCAGGGGACAGCTCTGCTGCTGGGCTCAGTGGGTCATCTTCACTCATTTGGTCTGCATTTCCAAGACCTTTGTGGGTATCCTTCATCTGCTGTTGTTCCCCCTCCTGTCTCTGTTATTCTTCAGGTTTCACCTTTATTTGAAAACGTGCTACCTTCTCAGTCTGGGCTCTGGGTGGAACAAAGGGAAGCACACGTGTTCACTTCCCTGAGTTCCCTGGGAATGAGGTGGCCTGCTTGACCTGATTTGCCCAGGACTTTCTTGGTTTTGAAACTCAAAAGCCTACATCCCAGGAGATGCCTCCATCCCGCGACACTATCCCTCTCCAGCTGTAGCTTCTGAGTGTTTTCCACGCCATCGACGGTCTGCACGCATCTGAGCTCAGCGTTCCCCGGACGGCCGTGAACGGCATTCCTGCTCATCCAGGGAGGGAGGCCTCCCAGCCTCAGAGAATGATGCAGACCGAATCACTCATATCGCAGACACTCACGAGTGTCTGGAAAAGTCCCTGTATTTCTGGAAACCCCAAAGATAACCAGCACGCATGACCATCATTACTGAAATTGCCGGCTACAGCCGAGACGTGCCGGTCCACGGGCCTCCCGGGAGTGCAGCCCCCGGCCTGCTCTACCTCTGTAATTAGAAGAAAGCATTTTAAGTTGTTCCAGTCCAAACAAGACCTGGAAGTACAGAGAACAGTCTGGTCGTGAGAGCTGGAGGTTAACGGCTGCCGTGGAAGAGCCTGGAAAGACTTGCTCACCGCCAAGGGCAGGGCTGGAGGCGATGTTTTCACTGCTGCTGCTGCAATAGGGTTTGTAGGTGGAAGGGGAGAAGCAGGTGCCCCTCAGCACCCCAGTCCCCCCTCCACGGGAACAGGCATATGGGAGGGGCCCTTTTATTAGGCTGAGGTTTCTCGACATTCCGACGAAGCATGCATTTGGAAGAACAAGCACTTAAAATAAAAAGGCAAATACGGCTATGCTGAGTCGAGCTTAGCAGTCACTCACACCTTAGAGGAAATTAATTTGCCAGAGAGGGAAGTGAAGCGCAGGACAAGGCAGTTGCTGGAGGGCAAGTGGGAGGTGGCAGCGGAGGAGGAGCTGGGGAAGGTGTGTGCCTTGATGGTGGGACCCCTGCAGTTTAGCCCCAGCTCCACACCCTTGCTGGCTGTGTTGTTTGGCCTCCGTGAGGCTCAGTTTCCTTATCTGCAAAATGGGTATAATTATAGCATGGACTTCATAGGGCTGTTGTGAAGATTAAAAAGAAAAACACCACCATGTGCTTGGCATGTTCTGGTACTATGGGACATCATAGGCGCACAAGGACTGGTGTTACTATGGGTGTTATTATCACGATCAGGCTTCCTTTGCCATTCTCCGAGGGACACCCCCTGATTCTGCCAGTGGAAATGATTCCCACCCTGCTGTGGGTTGCCGTCGCCTGAGTTAGAGGGCACAGGAAAGAGCAGAACTGAGGCCAGCCTCAGCTAAGTGAGACCACGATTATTTGGAATTCAACGAAGCAGCCTGCCCATTTAACCAGATCCTGCTTCTCCCCGACACTGACGTGTCTATACCCCATGACCAGTGCAGAACAAGCAAAGACCTGCCCGGCAGGTTCTGGGAGAGTGTGGAACCTGGCCAATCTCCTGGAAGCATCTCCACCTGCCTCTGTCCGTGAAAGTGATGCTCTACAGGGCACAGGTACTAAAGGGAGGCCTCCTCAAGCTGTGTGGGTCGCCGCGGAGGAAAGCCAGACCGACCATCATAGCATCACAGCAAGACCCCAGCATTGAGGTATCATGGAGAAACATGATCACATATGTTCATTCTCTCCATCTCCTCTGGCTCAGAGATTTCTGATCACTTGAGCTCTTCCCAGCCTGGGGCCTTCTCTGGATGCACCATGGCACCATCCTAAGTCCCTTAATTTTGTCTGATAAACATGCAGCACAGAGCCCCTTTCCCCACCCCGCCCTGGCCGCCGTCCTAGAGGAACTCAAACTTACAGCCTCAGGGGCAGACTGATATAGTCTGTCAGGCCCACAGTTCTCAAGGAAATGAAGGGGTGAGAGAAAGAATGAATGATGAACTAAAAGATTTGGTATGGTTGGGGTATGAGCGGGTGTGCTGGGAGTCCACAGGACTGAGCCACCAGAAGCCACATAACAGCTAAGACTTCCCAAACGAAGCAAGTCCCTCCTTCTCCCTCCCGTGCCCCCTGCCTCCTAGTCCCCCTGATTCTGTGAGTCCTCCACTTCCATTTCACAGAAGTCCAGGAACAACCTGGGCTGTGTTCAGATCATGGAACAGATGAGAACATTGAGCAAGCACAACACAAAATTCTTTTTAGTGGTAGTGATTCTGGGGTGCTTAGATAAAAGAAGGAGCATTCCAACATTCACCAATCTGAATATCTGTCACAAATATTTGGTAAAATATTTTGAGGCATCGAAGAATGTTCCTTCTGCTTTTCTTCCTGCCTGGAACATGGGTGTGATGTCTGGAGGCTCAGCTGCCATCTTGCAGCTATGAGGTGATAAACACGAAGATGAAGGGAGAAATGGAGAAGACAGAGGAGCATCAGAGGGTCAGAGAGGGACACACAAGCACTGTAATGAGAGGGAAGGCAAAAGGAGGGAAAGAGAGAGAGAGGGAGAGGAAGAGAGGAGACCATCCCACTTGGGTCACCACAACTTCACTTGAATGCTGACTGTTCTGGAGAGCCCTCCATTTGGGCCCCGCTGTCCTGAACCTTCTGTCATCTGCAGCCTGAAACAAGGAGGGGGGCTCTTCACCTTGCTGGCCAAGTCAGAAAGGGCTTAGGAGGGTCTGGAGGGCTCCCATCACGTGTTGTCCCACCAGTGACTCTTTGCGACCTCTGTTTCTGCTTCAAAATGCGGAGTGGGGTAAGCAGCAGGAAGGAGGGATTTCTCCTGGTTGGTATATTTATTCGAGGCCTCTCCCCGGAGGACCTGGCAGTGGATGTGTTTTTCTAAAGAGGCAGAACAAACACGGAGAACACAGCAGGGGAGTGGGCAGGTCTGGCACACACACAGCCAGGAGGGCGGGCGTGTGTGCGCGTGCGTGGGCGCGGGTGTGCCCGTGTGTGCAGGCTGTGCTCGTCGTAACAGCCCTTGTCCAGCACTCTGGAACTGGCAGAAATATCCCAATGTTCCAGGCAGCTCAGCCCCTCGACACACACAGAGCAGTGTTTCTAGTGTATCTGCAGCTGCGCGCCCATCACAGCGGCTCTTAGAGTGCTGCCCTCACCCCCGGAGAGAGAGAGACCTCAGATTCATCGGCAGCCACCCCCCAGTTCTGTCCCCTTGCCCCCCAGGCCCGGCCCCTGGCAACGACTGATCTGTTTCAGGGTCTATGGAGTCCCCTCTTCTGGACGTTTCTCACAAGTGCAATCACATCACAGGATGCAGTCTGTGTCTGGCTTCTCGCCCAACACGTCACGTTTTCAGGGCTCATTCACGCTGCGGAAAGGTACCACCACTTGCCTCACTTACGGGGGAATAACGTTCTAGCGTGGGATGGACCGCAGCTCCACCCCCCCATCAGTCGATGGGTCACTGGGTTGTTTCCATTCTGGGCTGCCGTGATAACGCCGCCATAAATATCCACGTCTAAGTTTTTACGTGGACATGTTTTCGTTTCTCTCGGGTGTACCCTGCATGGGATCCCTGGGTCATGATAACTCTGCTTTAACGCTTGAGCAGCTGCTGGACTGGTTTCCAGAGCCGCCACGCCGTTAGACATCCCCACTGGCCACACATAAGGGTCCCCGTTCCCCCACACCCTCGTCCACACCTGCTTTCGTCTGTCTCTGATTCTAGCCTTTGCCGTGGGGTGAAGAGCCGTCTGCCTGTGGTTTTGGTTTGCATTTTGCTGACAACTAGGGATGTGGAGCATCTTTTCAGGGGCTTTCGGCTGGTTATACATCTTCTTTGGAGAAATGTCTTTTCAGATCCTTTGCCTCTGTTCTAATTGGGGTATTTGTCTGCTATCAGCAAAGCACTTCTGCAGACCCACACTTGGGCCTCACATCACTGCTTGCATAGTCGGACTCACACTGTCATCGCCACCTTACAGATGAGGAAACCGAGGCCCTATAAGGTCTTCCTGGGATGGCTACCTCATTTGTAGGATCCAATGCGCAAAACAGAATGCTTTGTTCAAAAATCATTGTGGATTTCAAGATGGCGAGAGCAGAGCCTTAAACCCGACGAGGACCTTGTGACTTTCGTAGCTCTCTCACCCAGAAAGCTGCCCCACATCACCTGACTATAATATTTACAGCTAACATTCACTGAGCAGGGACGATACGCCAGGGTCCAGGCCAGACACACGGCCTGTAGAACATACCAAGTCTTGGAACTAACCCACAGGGCAGCTGCCGTCATGTTGTGCATTTTAAAGATTGGCAGCGGCGGCTCAGAGACCCTGCACAGCTGCTTGTCCCAGGTCTTGGGGTGCAGACGGCAGCCCAGGATTTGAACTGAGGTCTGAGTCACAGCATGGGGAGTTAGTGACGTTGGCTGTGGTCCTTGTTGTAGACTTAGTTCTTCCCAGCATCCACCCTGAGACGGTGATGGCAGTGACCCCGTGAGGAGAGCAGAGGCGTGTGGAGCCACGGAAGGAGGGGAGGGGAGGCAGCCAACACAGGGGCAGCTTATGGCTGGAGGCCGCTGAGCCTCTGTCTTGCTGGGGACTCTAGGGTGGATGTTGCACTTCAAAGCCACGAGGAAACTGAGGTATTTATCCACCAGCTCAATCCTTCATAGCTGAGGGCTGCTCTGCCGGGGTGGGCGCTGACTCCCAGAGCCCTGCCTACGTGCCATGCGTTTTGCAAAATGCATCAGGTCCTCTCCACAACCCCATAAGGTAGTTAAGATATTCTGCCCATTTTATAGATGGGAAAACTGAGGCCCAGGGAGGCTTATTTAGCCTTAGCTTATATAGCCTTACTGTTGTAAGGCTATAATCCCGGGGATCAGTGAAACTGGGATTCCCACCCATACCTTTTGGGTCCACAGCCCGGGGTCTGAAATGCTGCAGGGCAGGACCCCACCCGTTCACTGGCCCCACCCCACGTTCTCAGCTCCGAGACATAAGGAGCCCTGATTCTCAGTGTCATCGTGCATCAGGGCTGGCCGGGGCCTCCCCCACCAGTCCCGGCTCCGTGCCTGCAGATGGTGGTGGCCGTGAGGGCTCGGGTTTTTATCACCATGCTGTACACTTCCTTGGTTCCCTCCTACTCCAGCCTGGGCGCCTGCCACTTTGATGTGGTTTCTGCTTCCCGACCTGCATCTGGCCTGCACATGGAGGGGCAGGCATCTGGGCCTATCCCTGCTTTGTGTCCCCTCTGCCATTTCTCCAGAGCCCTTCACGGGCCCAACGCCTTCCAGTTTCTGGATTCCGGCTTGGGGCTCTGCCTGCGGAGGGGCTGGGGAGTCAGGGCTTGGAGGCAGCTCCTGGGAAGAGGCAGGAAGCCCTGGCACCCAGCCAGCTCTCGGGGGAGAATAACGAGCCAGTGTTCAACAGGGCTACAGCAAAAAGCTGCAAGTTGGCAAAAAGCATTGCTTTGAGACCCCCGAGTGCCCTGCCCATGACCCCAAGCCCCCCCTCCCCTCCAGTTCGTTGTCTAAAGAACCAGCATCTGCACACGAGGACGGAGAGTACCGTCCTCCAACTGTGTGCTGTTAAATGTTTTGAAAAACACCTTGCAGAATAAGGGACAGTGCAGGGCCACCAGGCGCTCCCCCAGGTCATAGCCACCAGCCACAGACTGGTGGGGAAGGAGCTCAGAGCCCCTGGCAGTGGCTGTATGACTAGCCGGCAGGGGGTGCATCCCTGTGGGTGCATTCTGGAGCCCCACGCATCTGTGATTGAATCCTGGCTTCTACTCCCAGGGCTGCGTGACCACTGCTGAGTGACTGAACCCTTCTGAGTCTTCAAGTTTACATCAGAATATATCCAGAAGAGTGCCCTCCTTGAAGGGCTGCTTGGAGATTAAGCTAGACAATACCCTCCTAGTCCTGGCCTCAGCACCCAACATAGAGGCAGCACTCAGAAAAAGGAGTGTTACATATAAATTTAAAATAAACAAGCCCATCCGTGCTGATTTGTGGCCTACTTTTTAAGCTGAACTCATGGAGTTTTCCATACTGGTGCACGTAGTTTCCCAGCAAGATTTTAAGCCATGGAGGCTGAGAGCACAGGCCCCGGAGACCAGCTGCTTGGATGTCAAATCCCAACCTTGGCAGTTGGGAGCTGGGTGACCTCAGGTCAGTCACTTAACCTCTCTGTGCTCAGCTTCTATAGCCATGAAATAGGAATAAAAATGAACGTAGATCAAAGGGTTATTGTGAGAATAAAATGAATTAACCCATAGAAAGGGCTTTGCCCATTTTGGGGCACATGATAATCCCTTTGGACACATTGGTTATTTCTTTATCATTTCTCCATGGAATAGACATGCCTTAATTCCTTTTGTTTGACTTCTCATTAAGCGACTTGCCCAGAGCCAGCATTTGAAACCAAGCCCTGTCTGACTCCAAACCCCATCTAGCTGATCAAGGTGGAAACCTAGAAACTTTTACACTGAGAGGGAACGCCAAAGAGGCATTTCATAATTGTGAGGAAATGAACTGCGAGGAAACGCTTTCCCATAATAAAAAGAGACTCAGATCCATCATCAGAGTTCAAGCCCGGCTCTATCTTTAGCCAAATGAGCTCAGTTAAGTCAATCCTTGTCTCTGAGCCTCGGTTTCCCCATCTACAAAATGGGGGTAATGAAAGTATCTACCCTCGGGATTGTTGTGACTCAAATATGCAAATGTCGATAAAGGCAGAGAGTATATACGAAATACGCCTCTCGGTCTTCCAGGTCAGGAAGGGCTGGACCGGACTCCCAGATCAGCCCCCACCTGGCCACTCAGCAAGGCGGCTCACCTGTCTGAAGTTGTCTCCTCATCTAAAAAATAGGAGGGGAAAAGAGTAATTTTCCTGAGGGTCACTCTGTTGGCACACTGCGTGTCATACAGCGTTTACTAATGATAGAAACCCAAACGTGAGAGCTGCTTAAAGCCTGCGGACCATCCAACGTGTGTTTTTTCATGTACTTGCTTTTAAAAATCACTTGGGATGCTGCAAGTGCGCACACATGACTTTCATGATGAAATAAAATGACACTGAAAAATATAAAAGGTAAAATAAATAAATAAGGATTTGTGTCCCGTGATCTGTCCGTAGTTTCTCCCAAACCTTATTTATGACAGGCAGAGCAGGCCAAAGGTTAGGGCCCCGTGGCCTGTGTTCAGATTCCAGCCCTAACACTTACTACCGAGACCTCTGGCAAGTGTAGTCCACAACAGATTTGTCCTCTCTGGGGCGGGCTGGCCATGACACCTAACAGAGTCACTGATGACCCAGAAATTATGCTCCTAGACAACACACCCAAGAGAACTGAAAGCAAGTCTTCAAACACAAACTTGAACATGAAGGTTCATAGAAGCATTATTCACAATAACCGAACAGTGAAAACAACCGAAACACCCATCCATAGACAAATGGATAAGCAAACTGTGGTCTCTCCGGGCAGTGGAATGTTACTCAGCCGTAAAAATGAGGGAAGGATTGACACCTTCTACCACATGGATAAACCTTGAAAACATGACACTAAGTGATAGAATCAAGATACAAAAGGCCACAGATTGTATGATTCCAGCGAGAGGAGATATCTAGAACTGGCAAATCCCTAGAGACCATAAGTAGATTCACTGCTTCCAGGGGTTGGGGAAGGGGAACTGGGGAATGACAGCTTAATGGGCATGAGGCTTCTTTTGGGAGAGTGATGAGAATGTTCTGGAATAAGATGGTGCTGACTCATAAAACCATAAATGCGTGAAAAGTCACCAAGTCATACACTTCATAATGGTTAAAGTGTTGAATTTCATTATATGAATTTCACCTCAATAAACCCCAAAACAAACAATATGCACCCCAAAGAGCTAGGTCTGACATGAGGTGTCTGTACCACGCAGGGCCTGTCCTACGGACTTGCTGGATTTAAGTCCCTGAACGGTATGACTTGCATGGTTTTCGAGCTGTTCCTCACACCCTCCCACTAAGAATCTCTCTCAGAGAAGCCGACCGTGTGTCCTGGGCTGACCAGAAGCCCTGTCCGTGAACCCCTCTGACCTAGTTCACGTGGCACTTGAGGACTAAAAGGAAATGGAGGCCAAACAGGGAAATTGCGGGGGAAGTCACCACAACAAAGGGAATTACCTGGAACAGCACTGTGTCCCCTTTCTTCACGAAGACCCACCCGGGAAATGTAAAACACTTTGTGCAGCATTTTTTCCCCGTTTAATAATGAAAATCATTAAAGTGTGTCCCATAGAAAATATATAACCTTACCATTTAGGCTACATGCTGTTTTGGGTAACAGTGCAGTGGAGAGCGCCGACTGCCCGGGTTCAGATCCGGCCTCGGAGGCCGAGTCTGTGGGCCTCCTCCTTCAGGCTCTGCACCTACCCGAGGACGTGGGCGGGAGGCTGACGGGCAAAGCCGTCGGGCCAGCGTCTGGCACAACATGAAGGCTCTATAAATGTTAGCTCTTATTAAGGACATTTTCATATGATTGCCATTCGTATAATATTTTTCTCTCGTTTTTAGCCAAGGGGGAAAAAAAAAGTTAATTTCTGGGCAAACTTCAGGAATGGGACCGAGAAGCAGATTGCTAATCCTTTTGTCTGAGAATTGATTTTGTGCAGAAAGATGGGGCATCATTTCTAGGGACCAGGGTTTCTTAACCTTGGCACGATTGACCTTTGGGGCTGAGTCCTTTGATGTGAGGACTGTCTTCTGCATGGTTAGGATGTCATGCAGCCTCCCTGGTCTCTACCCGCAGCTGGCTCACCTCACCCTGCCCTCGTTCGTGACAACCACAGATGTCTTTGGACGTTGCCAAATGTTCCCTGGGAGCCGCATCACCCCTGGTTAAGAAATACTGCTACAAAAGGAAAAATGGGAACAAAGCGACAGTCATCCCACTTTATTGGTTTTTATTTTTTTCCTCTGCTTCTAGAAGAGTGTTGAGAAACACCGTGTTGGGGTGAGTTTGTAAAAAATCACATTTTAGGGTGACAGATGACTTCTCAGTTTGGTGGAGGTGACAAGACTTTGGAACCATTAAAAATTCCGGCATTTTGGCCTTGGCTCTTCATCACCATAGGTGTGACTTGAGATGCATTTTTCTCATGGCCCTCCCTCTGTCTCGTCCCTCGTCACCTGGAGACCATAGCACACATCAGAGGGATTCTCCAGAACTTGCGGCCATCAAGTGAATAAGTGTGCCCCAACTTCCCACATTCGGCTTCATGATTTTTATCTGTCCCCATGAAATAAATATATTATTATTCAACGCTCTATTTGACAACTCTACCCCCTCCTCTTTTCACTCACTGAAACACCCATTTCAGTCTCAAGGTCAGCAATCCCGTCTAAGTCCTGTGTTCTCTGGGCTCGCTGGGTTCTTTCTAATATAGTTCAAAGTAGGGGAAATGCAAAAGCAAAAGAGTGATCTGTGTGTTCCTTAATGCCTCTGCGACACACCGAAATAAACTCCCGCAGGTGACAGTCCTTTGCAATATAAAAACAGTACGAAGAACACAAGACAGGGCAGACCCATTCGAGCCCATGCTCAACACCGGACTTGGTTTGGAACACCAGGGACAGACGAGACGGGCTGATCGGCCCCGCGCTTTGGCGCAGGCCCTCCCTCGCGCTCCTCTGCCCCCAGGACGCGCAGGGTGACCCTGGTGGCCCGCAGCTGCTCAGCACCTGGGGGCTGGCAGGTGCGCAGGCCGGCTGGGAAGCCCTCTGCGTCCCTGGGGCTCTCCAGAAAGGCCCTCCTCTGTCGGGGCGGGCCCTGCAGATCTGCTGACTCCGGGAAATGCCGGGGGGCTACAAGCAAAGCCCCCGCCGTCGCAGGGAGGAAGGAGCACGGGAGCAGCGGGCTCGCTCGTCCGAGAAGGCGACTTTCGGGGGGCCGCGGCTCAGGGCTGCTTCAGCTTCCCCCTTCACCTCTCAGATACGGTTTTTCTGAACTTCCCCCAGCCTTTCCCGAATCCTAATCTCCGGCTCCCCGGAAAGCAGGCAATGCTGCTGTAAAAACAGCCGTTCGGAGCAGACCCCTTCCTCAAACCACATCCCTCTTTTCAGAGAACTCTCATTCCACAGGGAGCAGCCATGTTTGTGCCGCAGAGCCCGCCTGGGTAGCCACAGCTGATTGGCTCAGGGGCAACACGTGACGCCCCACGGGTCCAATCAGAGGCTCGCTCTCTGCAGTTTGGGCCGAGAGACCCAGAGCGGGGAAGCCAGGGCGGAGAGCCTGCCCAGTGGTACCGTGATGCGTCCGCCTCTCCTCCCAGCGGTATCTTCCCAACCAAGCCTGGGAAGGCCCTCGTACCCCCAAGACACCCCTTGAATCTTTACTGAATGCAAGTAGGCTAGGGGAGCCCACAGATCCCCTCCCGCAGACCTGACCGCTCAGACTCACCTTCTCATCCCGGTTGGAAGTTGGACTTGCCAGGGAGCCTGGGGCCAGATCCTGGGGTTCTCACTGCTCGGTCCGGGGTGTGGCCCGAGCACCTGAATAACAGAAGCTCCCCAGGTGAAGACTCACGTGTGGCTGGCACGGGTGCAGCTGCCTGGCAGCTTCGCTCCCACGAATCCGCCCCTCCGCCTGAGCTCGGGGAGAGTGCACTCCGCTGCTTGCAGCCCAGGGATTCCCGACCCGCATGGTTCTGAAGGCTTTGCTCGTTTCCACCTCAGTCATAAACTTGGAGGGCCTGGGGAGAGAGGGAAGCTTCCAGAAGCCACCATGTACCTGCCTCTCCTGGTAGCCGGATGAGATTTTGCATACTCGCTTGTAAGCCAAGTAACCAACCACAGCAAGGACAGGGATAGCTCACCTCTGTTGACCGGCTTAGTGCAGGGGTGCAGGGAGGGCTGAGCCGGGGTGGGGGGGGCACCCAAACTGCGGTCATCCAGATAAACAGTGTTTTGATGCGCTGTTTAAAAAAAGAAAAAAGCAATGTAAAAAAAAATCCACAATGTACAACATATTAAAAGTTTAAATAAAGGCAAGATCAGTCGCAGGGCTGTGCCAACCCATCCCAGATCCTAAGGTGGAGGAAAAATCAGTCACACCGATGGTGTCTGCATTCAGCTTGACTCCTCAGATTTTTGGCAGTCGCTCTCCGTCATCTTAAACATCGCACTAGAGGCAAGTGCTTCACGTGTGTCCCCCTAGTTCCAGCCTGGTTTGGCCTGTGCTGGCCCTGGGCTGCCTGCCCCAGCTCACGCAGTCCTCCTCCCTGCCTGGATAATGCCTTACCTGTCCCGGGTCCCCTTGGTTGCAGTGTCCTCCCCGCCCCCAGCCCCGGCAACCCATTCTTTACCCAGAGCCACAGAGATTTGTTAAATGAAAATCAAGATTTCATTACTCTTCTATCCTAAGTCTTTGAATGGGGCCTTCACGCTCAGAACAGCAGCCAGACTCTGCTTCTGGAGCCTCACCCTGTTGTCCCTGTTCCTCCGTCCCCCCCTCCCTCCCTTAGTTCCAACATGGGAGCCAACACGTAGCTTGACCCCTCTCCCCCATGCCTATTCCTGCCTCCTGGCCTTTGCACAGGCTTCGGCCTCCGCTGGCACATTCTGTCCTAGGGTGTTTGCCTGGGTCACCCCATCTTCATTTCATTCAGGGCTCAACCCCAGGGTCACCTCTTCCGAGGAGCCTTACCTGACCACTCATCCACTCACCCTTTTGGGCATATTTTCCTCTGTTCATTGTGATTTGGGGTTTTCTTATTTGGTAATCTGTTTCCTTATTGGTTAATGAAAGGTCCATGAGAAGAGGCACCTGGTCTGCCCCTGCACTGGATCCCCATGCACAGCCCAGGATCTTGACGTATTTTCAGAATGAATGAATCAAGTCCATTTTTCAGGTAAAGAAACTGATCTCCTGCTCTCCCCAAAGTTCCGAAGGACGTTGGCTCTGAATTCTAATGCAGGACCCCCTCTTAGCAGTCGGTCGCTGGGATTTTCTATTTGAAGATTCCAGTCCCCCCTTGATTTCAGCTCCTGTACCCTCAATCTGGCTCTCATTAGGGCCGCTGCCACCCACCCGCAGACTAACAAACGGGGAACAGCTGTGCCTCAGGAAATCGCCTCCAACTCAACCCTGATGCTGCAGGGATGTCTTCAGTTAACATAAATAGGCTTTTAACATTCATTTGTTTCTCTTTGTGCAAAATACCTATCATTAATTCTGACTTGGGAGATCAAACAGTTAACAACGTGTTGATCCTAGCTTACTTTCAAGTGATGTATTGTATCATTTTGGAGAGTTATGGGAGGTTGATACTTTCTTTGACAAACACATCCAAGTCCACCAGAGAAGGGCTAACCAGCATCCCAGGGAAGGAAGCAATTAACAGCTCCACCCCGAGGGTTCTGAGCACCATTGCGTCATTCCTCCGTGTTTTATTAAACACTGCCTTTTTCTTTTGCATTCTGGTTTTCTTTCTTCCTTCCTTCCTTCCCCCCACCCCAACCAACCAGAGGAAATGAGCTCCTCTAATCCATTACTTCAAGCAGCATCGGCAGTAGAGTGGAAAATAAAAAGGCTTCATTGAACATCATTTGGCCTTTTTCCTTTGTTGACATGCCTCCACAATGCTCTTCGTGAATGGACTTTACTTTCTTCCTGTTGTGGCCCTCTCTGCCTTCTCAGGGAGGATCAGCCCTTTGTACCCCCAAATACCAGTTACTCTAAGACAAGAACACATCCTCAGTGCCTCCAGGTCCAAGTGAGCATATAAACCAGGGACATAGTCTGGGTATAAGACATTAGGGAATGGTGGGGACTGCAGCACATGCAGAACCCATGCCCAGCCAGAAGGGGCTCCCACTACTCAGAGCCACAGGATGGCTGTTTGAGGACCATTTTTCAAGAGAACTTGGAAATCTGGATTATTTCTTTTTTTTGGCAAAAACCTAAAAATACCACATAAACCAAACAAAACCTAAGGGCCCAGAGGCTGCTGGTTTATAAGTCCGGTTCTCCAGCTGAGCTTCTTAAACTGGAGCATGTTTAGCCTCCAGGTACAGTCAGTGGGTAAAGGAGTCAGAAAAGCTCAGACGAAAGGAGGAACATCCTCTGGGAAAAGTTAATTGCTTTAGAAGTTCTTTTGAAAGTGTATGGGATTTCACTGACAGACAACTAAAACAATTTTTATATTAAAATAAAGTATAGGGGCACCTGGGTGGCTCAGTCAGTTAAGCGTCTGCCTGCAGTTCAGGTCATAATCCCAGGTTCCTGAGATCGAGCCCCGAATTAGGCTCCTTGCTCAGCGGGGAGCCTGTTTCTCTCTCTCCCTTTGCCTGCCTCTCCCTCTGCCTGCTGCTCCCCTTGCTTTGTGCTCTCTCTCTCTCTGATGAATAAAATCTTTTAAAAAAATGAAGGAAGGAGACTATATTACAGAGCAGAGTGTGAAAATAAAATCAAATTAAAAAAAAAAAAAGGAACTTCAAAGAAATGCCGTTTTTCAGTAGGCAGCTTTGGGAAACCTCTCAGGTCCCCAGCTTCTGTGTTCTTCTTCCTACACTATCAGGAGCATTTTGATGGAAACATTGAGAAACCTGAGAGACTTGGTCTTCTTATCTGTGAACTGGGTATCATAACGGTGCCTACCTTGTGGAGTCATTCTGAGGAATCAACAAGACAACCCGGGTGCCGTTTCTGGCCTCCCCAGAGTGCCACCCCTCCTTCCTGCCCATGCCCTGTAGGTGAACCCGAGTCCCTTCACTGTCCCCGCGCTACCGCAGAGCACTAACTAGCACGGGGCACACGGCACTCAGTGCCTGGCTTGGATTCGATCTTCCATCCCCATGAGAAGTGTGTGAGTTTTCAGATGCCTCAGAATAAATGGGAGTATCACCTGCATCTCACGATCTTCGTAGCTTAATGCCTGTCACCCTGAACAGCTTCTACCTTGAGCACATGCCAGGTTCACTCCCTCTGGGTTACAGAGCCATGAATTGGATACCGCCCCCCGCCGTGGGTCCTTCCAGGTTAGGTGTAGGCTGACACACAGTAGGAGCTCATCGAAATTTGGGGGAAATAAAAGTATGCCAAATTAGTTTCCCAAACAGGCCATCTGCTTCAGGGAAAATCATTTCTGGCAGAATTTTGATGAGATTCAAACATGTTGAATGATTTATGGAACTGTTAAATATACACTAAATCAATCTGCTTTTTTTGAAGGGTGGGGGTGGAAAAGTGACATCCTTAAGGGAAAAATAAAGTCTCTGAGCTAGAATTTGCAACCTGAGGCCTGACATTGCATGGACAATGGTCATTGCTGTAACACGAGCCCAGCCAGCCAATGCGAGTATGATAGTTTTAATGTTCCCCAAATCTTGCAAAATGTGTATCCAATTAGCCACTACTGAAGGGCCTTATTTATAAAATAATACTTTTGTGGTCAGGTTGCACTTTTTCCATTCATTTCTGGTGCACGGGCTCAAGTTGCAGGTTCTGTCTGTGATGAATAGAGACAAACATCGCATTTCTGCTGGCATCTGCGGGGCTGGGTGGAGTCTGGCCAGAGCAGCTCAAACCCCGGGACTTCTCATTTTGGCCTCTCCCTTGGAACACTGGGGTGAGGAAGGACTGTGAGGAGCGCTGGGGAGGGGCTGGGGTGCGAACAGTAAGAGGAAAAGTCATTTTTCTTGGACAGGAGTGGGTCCAAGCGCCGCGTGATCCAGGCAGGCCCCGACACATCCCGTTGGCTAATTGGAGGGGGAAGTCTGAAGAATTTTGTGGTATGTGGGAAACAGCTCCCTGGCCCACTGAAGGGCTGGTTTCCTTTTATTAAGCCAGTTTTAGCCCTGTTAATGCTGTGCATCGTTCCCAAGCCTCTGCTGGGTTACTGGAATGGCAGCGGAGCTCCGTAGGTGGGGATTTCGAATTTGGAGGCAGGGACGTTTTGATGGGGGGTTAACAACCTTTTTGTCCAAACGGCAGAAAACAAATATTTTCAACTTTGCATCTACTCCATCCTGCCTTTGTAGCCCTGGACGGTGTGTAAAGAAATGGGCAATTCTGTTCCAATAAAACTTTATTTACAAAAACGGGCAGTAGGTTGGATTTGGCCCGCAGGCCCTAGCTTGCCAACCCTGATTTAGCCCAGTGGGAACGGAGACGCAGAACTGGAGCAAGCTGGCCACTTTACCCAGGGACTAAATCAGTTCTCTCTCTCTGGTGGCTGTGAACTTTGGTCCTACTGTCTCTGGCGAACAGCGGCTGTCACTCCAACTGAAGTTAATGTCTCTCTCAAACCTCCAGTGCCAGGCGGCAGAAGCCTAACTTTAGGAATTTAGGCTCCTCCTCTCTCCGGAGTGTTGTTTAGGGAGACCACATAGCCTCAGAAGTGCTTGGGGTAGGCGGGCCAGGCTCTCCGCAAGTGCCCCCGGCACCTGTTGCGTCCGCCTCCTTCCTCTCCATGCTCACCAGCCACACCCTCGCCCTGTGTGTCTCAGGAGCAAAGCCTCTCCAAGGGGGCTGGGTCCCGGGGCCACACCTGGCAGAGCAGCCTGAGGGCCCGCCGGGAGCTCTCTTTGGAAACCGTGGAGCCCTGAGCACACCCAACACATTTCTTCTATGGCTGGACCTCTGTGTGTCTTGGGAAAATGCTGGGAGTTGACTAGTTCCCTGGACCCCCTTCTACGAATGGTCGTCACGGGTTTTCTGTACTCTTGGATCCCCAGAGTGACAGGAATTTCTATCACCCACCTCTGCCTTGTTTGGGGAGTCCTGGGGAAAGGGAAGGGTGCGGACCTTGTGTAAGTTCGTTATCGTGTTAGTCACGGATCGACACAGTAATGCCATGTAACACCCTGTCCCGAAGCCCGTGGCTTGCACCCCAGGAGGGGTGGATAGTGGTCTGGCTGATGTAGGCTGGGCTCTGCTGGGGTCTGTGCTTCAAGGCTGAGGGGCTGCCGGGCTAGGTTACAGGACGGGGTTGGGCTGCCAGACCCAGGCGTGTCCAGTCCGAGGCCCAGGCCAAAGGGGCAGCACTTGGTCCCGGGCATATTCTGAGGACAGATCACGGGACACGGGAGCCAGGCCAAAGGTGCCCCTGCTTGTATCACATCCACTAAGGCCCATGGGTCAGAGTAAGCAACAGCCACAGCCAAGTCCACAGGGAAGAGGGTGGGGAGGGAGAGTCTTCCCTTGGTTGAAGGAGAGGGGTGTGAGGCCGAACAAGAAGCCATCAACGGTCATCTCAACCACGGTGCCATCTGTTGGGAGGGCTTTCATCTGCAAAGAACAGTAGGTTCATCTCAACGTGGTTTAAATGGTAGATTTAGTAATCCCACCAGTCGTCTGGAGACAGATGGTTCCAGGGCTGTTCTGAGGCCTTCAAGTCGGCAGTGGCCTCGTGGGCTCCTCGCGGCCGGCCATCCCCACACTCGGTGTTGTCTCCCAGTGGCATCCCGAGCAGGAGAATAAGGCAGCCTCTTCTCCCCTCCCTTGCTCTTGTCAGAGAGGAAATATCTTGGCTCTTAAGTCTTTGTAGGCCTGATTCCTCTGCCTCCTGCTCTCAGCACAGAGGCTCTGAGTGGAGAATCATTTGAGTCAAGACAGGAGAGGGGGAATTGTATTGGGACCCAGCCCTGTCAAGGGCAGAGGGCCCCCTAGAGATGAGGCCCTGTTCTAATCGCTCGACCCTGTGAGTCTCATATGTTACCTGGCCAACTGGACTTTGCAGACCCCGTCAAGGTTACAGGTTTAAGAGAGGGGGATTAGCCTGGATTTTCCAGGTAAACTCACTTTAATCCCAAGAGCCCCTAAAAGCAGAGAACTTTCTCAGACTGGAGTCAGAGATGTGGCAGACAAGGAGACAGAGGTCTGAAGCAGGAGGGACTCAATCCTCTGTTGCTAGAAGGGGCCATGTGGAAAGCACGAGAAGGAACATGAGCAGCGCCGAGGAGCACAGACCTGTCCCCGGGTCTCAGTCAACAGGGAATGGAGGGAGAACTCAGCCTTACGGTCGCGATGAACAAAATTAGCCAGCAACCCAGAGGGACCTGGAAGCAGATTCTTTCCTGGAGCCCTGAGCCCAGAGCCCGGTTCCACCAACACCTTGTGATTTTGACCTTGTGGGCCCCGAGGGGAGGGCTTCTGAGTTGCGGAAGGGGCAGCAGCTTGTCGAGGATAAATGACTGCTGTTTTCGCCACTAATTTGGGGGTACTTTGTTTGGGGACCAATAGGAAACTAATAGGAATGGCATTTCTCCTTCCCATGTCCTGGGTGGAAGTGAGCAGTCTCCTGCCGGGGGCTCCTAGAGGCCGGTCTTGCTGGGGTCTCTGGGAGACCGTGTCTGACAAGCCATAGCGTTACCTGTGAGGAAGCCAGATCACTTACCCACCTGCCCCCCCGCCCCCCCACGGTCACTGCCTGAAGGTCATTCCAGGAATGTGTGCAAGTACTAGCCTTGAAGCTGGGGCTGGAGTGGGGGTGGGTGGGGGGGTTGGGGGAGTAGGAAGATGTGACATGCCTGCGAGTGTAAAGGCCCAGAGGAAATGCGTGGGGCCCTGGCAGCGTTTGCTGGAATCTTCTTCATTAATCCCGCAGCCGCCTCCCTTTGGACACAAAACAAATGTCTCTCTGGGTTAATGAATACACTTCCTCAGCATTCATTGTCAGGCCGTCCACTGTGGGCTCATAACAGCTGCGACACGGTGGCATTCGACATTTGACCATCTCCGTTTTCTCTCTGGCATAAAGAGATGTGCAGTCACCTCTCTTTCAAGAGCGGTATCTTCTAGATTTCTGGAAGTTTCTCTTTGGTTCAAAAAGCGATGTTGTATCCTTTCCCTGCATGTGGGTCCGGGGGCATGCTCCCAGATTCTGGCTTACTGCTTTCCGTTCCTGTGAGTGACACCCGGACGAGGAACGGCGCACGGGGGAGCAGGGCCGCTCGAGGGGGTGGAGAGAGGAAGCCTTGGCTCGAGTGGAAAGTGGCCGCAGATCCTTACAGAGGAGGAGCTCTGAGAAATGCACGGGTTTCCTAAAACACAATGTCATGCATTTGTTTTCTTTTCTGGTGGGAGTAAAACGAATCCCATAAAAATAACAGCTTATTTTCAGGCCTCGGAATAGAGGCAGCTCTGGTGGGATGATCAAAAGAGAGTGTTTGAGGGAATAGAAATGCCTTGGGGGTCACAGGTTAACACAGAGCCTAGCTTTTGGCAGCGCAACAACAAGCCCTTCACCGGGGGAGAGTAGCACTGACAGCTCGCTGGACGCACACCCCGTGTGCTCGGCCTCGAACCCTCCGCACAAATCCTCCCTCCGGCCACCTTCCCTCCTTCCGCCCCCTCTGCCCGGCTCAGAAGCGCTGGCTCCCCTCAGTTCCAGAGAGAGAGCGGACTGAACCCTCGTGAAGACTTTCTGTCTTCTTACCTATTCTGGACATTTCATAGAAATGGAATCCTCCCCTCATGGCCTCGTGTGCTGGCTTCTTTCATGGAGCGTGATGTTTTTGAGGATCGAGCTCGGATTTACAAGGCAGGGCTCCTGGGATTGGTGAGGCGGCATCTTCCATGACGGATATCGAGTCCTTGCTTGAGAGTGGCTATTAGGTTCCTGACACTTCTTGTGAACTGAGCAGTCGTGATCCAGCTGCAGACTCCCCACACCGCCCCAATCCATGTCTGTGGGTTTAAAACTCTACGTGTAATTCTGGGGAGGCCCCCCAGACTGAGAACCTCTGGAAAACATCTTTATTTTGTACCCTATCATCGAATTTAACATTTAGACCTGTATAATAATATGCCTATAATAACTGTATAATATATTCACTGTTGCAATAATTGTGCTTCCCCTCCCCGACCACCGCCACTTTATGGAAGAGGACACAGTGGGTCAGAGTGGTCCGCCGAGTTGCTCACAGTCATTGAGTGGCAAGCTGGGACAGAGCCAGATTTGCATGACTCTCGGAGACCTAAAATTGAGGAGAAGGGTGACTGCGAGGAGGAGGAAGGTGATAGGGGGAGCACAGAGATGGGGCCACATACTCATCAAACCCTTGATGATCCTCTCAGATCCCAGGAGACACGGGCAGCTCGTTGTGTGGAAGTGACTGGTTTGTCCAATGCAAGTGGGAGGCAAGTCCATGCCTGGTGCCTGGGACATCTGCAAGACATCTGTCCTCACTCTCTCGGTACGTCGGCCCTAGGGGCCACAGGGCCTCATGATGGGAGGGTCCTGGAGGCCTGATCATGCCTTGGAGGAGAGCCATCCGGAAAGGCTGCCTCCCTTCACGCATTCGGATAGGAGCAGGAAGTGCACTTTCACTGTGTGCATTCGTTCCCAGTGGCTGCTGGAACAAACAACCCCAAATCCGATGGCTTCAAATAACACAAGTTTATTATTTTATAGTTCTGGAGGTCAAAAATCCTAAAATCAAGGTGTTGGTTGGTGTGCGATCCTTCCACAGGTTCTCGGGGAGAATCTACTTCCTTGTGTTTTCCAGCTTCTCGAGGCGCCCACACGCCTCGGCTCCGCCCTCCTTCCACAAAACCAGAAACACAGCATCTTCAACACGCCCCCTTCTTTCACTGTCACAACTCCTTTGACTCTGACCCTGACACCTCCCTCTGATGAGCACCCTTGGTCCCACCCAGATCATCTAGAGTCATCTCCCCATCTCCAGACTTCTAATTTAATCACATCTACGGAATCCTTTTGCTGTGGAAGATGTCATATTCACAGGGTCTGGGAACTGGGACATGGTCATCTTTAAGGGGCCCTTACTTCAGTCTGTCATACTGTTTTTAGCCACTGTGATCTGGGGACTGTTCTTCCAGGAGGAAACAGGATTACGCTTACCTATGTCCAGGGGACTACCAAAATCAGAAACCACTATCTTGTCAGGGAGCCGGGCTCAGACTGGAAAAGTGAAATCGACTGTCTCGGAAGGACAGATTCCTCTTTGAGTGGAGTGTGGATGCTCACGTGGCATTGTTCTAGAGAGCGATCTGGTCTCCAGCCTCGGATGCTAACGGTAAAAGGAAGACAAGACTAGAATTCAGGAGAAAGTACTCTCATTCCCACTCAGCTACCAAAATACTCAGGGCAGTTTGCTTTCCCCCAGAGAGCCTTACTGACCTCCTCTGTAAAATGAAAGACTTTGCCAAGTTCAGGGTCAGAAAACCTAGGGCACGTGGGCTCCCCCGTACCATTCTGTGCCTGTAGCAGACATCACCAATCGATCACAGCAGAGCCACTATCTCAGTCAATTCGGCTTGAATGTCAGCACTTGCTCAGAAATGACCACGATGAGACCCCACTGAATTTGGAGGCCAGGAGGGTCTCAAGGCTCTAGTTCATTTTTTGCATTCTGTGAAACTGTGGTTTTGTGAGCAACCAAATTCCAGCCGGTTGTGGAGTCGGAGAACATTTCTCCTAACAGGGAGAGCTGCTCTGCCTCGAGACCTGCCTAAGGAGGCCCCAGGCAGCTCTCCCCTGGGAGTCAGGCCCTCCCATGCGTAGCCCAGCTTCTAAATTACACGGTTCAAATTTCCCTTCCTCTGCTTCAGGACGGGGGAGGGCTAGTCACTTTACAACCGTACAATACAAACAATATTTCTCTTGGAGACGTTTTTCATTCCCAAGGCCATTTCCCTGAGACCCAAGAGTTCAAAGACATTGCTGGGTGATGTTGAGTTGTATTTCTTAAACCCACAGAGCCCACTCAATGTTCAATCCAGCCCAAGGGCTCCAACTTGTGTTGGTGCTGATTTCAAGCACCCCCTGCCCAGACCACAGGCACCTCAGTGCTTTTAATATTTTCTTTTGGTCACTCTCTCACACTGACCTCTGGGACATGGCAGGTTGGCTGAGCTGTGCGAAGACGGTCTTCCCTCATTCATATCTCAGTGTGTGTGTCATCTGTGCCATTTTTGTGCATTGGTCACAATCACTAGAGTGTTTTGCAAAGTACCAATCTTTGAATGTCCATGATTTATTTGAATGCTATATATTTTTTTAAGATTTTATTTATTTGACAGAGATCACAAGTGGGCAGAGAGGCAGGCAAAGAGAGAGAGGAAGGGAAGCAGGCTCCCTGCTGAGCAGAGAGCCGGATGCCAGGGCTCAATCCCAGGACCCTGAGATCATAACCTTAATCCACTGAGCCACCCAGGTGCCCCTTGAATGCTATATTTTTAAAGACAGGGTTTGCCAGTGATCAGATCCTGCTTGCATCATTGGTATGTATGAAGTCTAATTAAATTGAATTATATGATAGTGGATATTACAGATGCAGACTCTGGGGGCAGGCTGTCAGTTGTGTGACCTTGGGTAAGTTATTATACCTTCCTGAGCCTCACTTCCATCCAAATATGAGGACAATAGTAGCATTTATTTGTGGGAAAATCTGCTAATTACCCCTCACTTTGCTTCCTCCCTTCTCTCTTTGCAAGAAAAACCATGATTCTTACCTGGACCTGTAGACAGCTCAAATAGAAGCTGTATTTTATAGTTTTGTGTTTTTTTAACACCAAATTTCCATGACTGAATTCTGTTAAAAGGGGCAAAAACCAATATGCTTATGTATAGAGAATGTCGGTAGGGAGGGTGTGTGCTCTTCTTTGTTACGTCTTCCTTCTTGCTGGCTGGAATTTTATGTAATGCCTGGATCTCCAGCAGCCATATTGGCCTATGAGGGTGACCATGGGAATGGAGGCCACATACAAGGCAAACCAAGAGGGAAGGGGTGGCCGTTCTCCAATCCCAGTTCTTACACTGCTTACTTTAGAATTTTAAAATTTTACTAAACGACTCATAGTTTGAGTTTTTCCTGTCACTCATTTTGGACTTGATCCAAGTGATACATCCACTTCAAAAGTCTGTCTTGAAGTTTAGCCATGTTCAGAGAGAGATTAACAGCTTTAAAATGTTTAATACATGGTCTTGGACAGTCAGCCCTCGATATGTGGTGGTTACTACTTGTATTACTCATTAAACAAAATTGAGATTTTATATTTCAAATATAAAATATATTTTATATTTGAGTTAATATATTTCTCACAAAAGAAACCCAAGCTGACTTGCAGGCAGACTATGAGTCTGTGAGGCTCTGAGTGCATGCCATGCCCTTGACCCTCTCGGATGGACTTAGACTCCGTATTCTAAACTCCACAGCCCCACTAAGCTTGCCAGATAAAATACAGAATATTTGACCTTCAGATCACCAATAAATAATGTCAAAGTATGGATGTGTCCCAGATATTTCAGGGGCCATATTCATACTAACATGTTACTCACTATTGATCTGAAATCCAGGTGTAACTGAATCCTGAATCTTTCTTTTTTAACTCTGGCAACCCCACTCTTCTCTCTCTAAACTGGAGTAGGGGTCCTTACAGGTTGGCGTCCTAAGGAAGCAGACCCTGAGAAAAATTAGTGTCTCAGAACCTCTCAGGAGGTTCACGGGGCGTGTTTGGGGACACATGTGCACACGGGAGGAGAAGGTGGACTGGGTTGTGAGTGGTGCCGAGGAAGGCCGCCTTGATGCCCGGGGGAGCTCTGGGTGGGGAACCCCTGCATCGGGCTCAGGAACGGGGCCATGGGCCTGGGCCTTTCTACCTTCTCTCACCTGGTCACTGGACACTGGACGCCCAAGAGGGGGCCCGACTATGGGGTTGTAATTGTCAGAGGCTGAAGGCAATTCCCGGAGAGGGACCCAGCTAAGAAGGTCAGCCACTGATACCCCCAACAGCCCGAGAGGGAGGATCCCCGACACATGACATGTACTACAGGCTGGAGCGATTATCTCTAAAGAAGCTGTCGGTGGCCTGGCCGGGACAGTGGTGTCCGCCGGGGGCAGGCAGTGCTGCTGGAGTTGGCCCAACAATCAGCTTGTCTCAGGGAGCTCAAAAGCAGAATGTTCAAAAGAGAAAGTCAGTGGATGGCTTGAAATGGCGACCCCTTAAAGCAGGGTCATGACAAGCCCATTTCTGGGCGGAAAATATAGAACTGGGACCGTAGAGTTATCTGGAATCCCAGGAAGCTTCTTGCTCTGTGACGCCTGGCTTTCCAGATTCCTTTCTGAATTTCTCACTTCCCCGAGTGTCCTGAAAACAGATCCCCATTCTCAGAGATGACCCCACCACCTCTGTTCCTTGTACCCTAAAAGGGAATCAGCAGCGTAGCCCTAGCACCAGCTGGGTGCCACGAGGCCAGTCTCAGCACGGACCCTCATACAGAGAAGCCTAGTCCAGGGACCAGAAGTTACTAACAAGGCAATCTGATGTCTACGGGTATCTCTAAAGCAACATGGATAAGTATCCAATTCACTCATGACCTCGCTTCTCAACGCTCTTCCCCTGCCCGCCCCCCCCTCCCCGTTCCCCGGCACCACTCAGCCGAGCTGAGCCTCCCCCTACCCACCTGCGGACGTGCCAAGCCCATCCCTCTCCCTGCGGCCCTGTCCTGTGGCTCTTCCTCATGTGCACTGATGGCTTTTCTCAGCAGGTTGTGGCCACTTTTGTCCCACCTTTCTGATCTGGTTTCCTGTCCCACTGTTCTGTTTCTCATTCCCAAATATCTGACAAACATATCATTTTGAAATAATTGGGGGAAGTCAAGGTGCAGCCGGGGCAGAAACATTTTCATATTCATAAATGTAATTCTCACCACAAGGATGATTTTTTTTTTTTTTTAGAAAATACACTGTTTCTTAAGCACATACTATGTTTCAGGCACTAACCTAAGGATTGTCCGTCGTCTACACTGATCTTCACATCAAACCCCTGATTTGCAGAGAATAAGAGGACCAGAGCAACACCCGGAGCCACACCACACCCAGAGGTGTGGTGACTCACAGGATCCCCCACTCTGTGCCCCTCAAAGAGACACACAAACCCCTGTGACACTGAATTCTCAGGATATTCATGTCTTTATGGAGTCCCACCTTTCTCCTCTCTGTTTAGCCACAGAGTCCCCTGGGACCCCAAGCAGACAGACAGACACATCACACACACACACACACACACACACACACACACACACACACACACACCTCTCCTGAAAGAGCCGCATATTCTAGCATTCCTTGGAAAGGAGACGATGTCACTGTTCTCAGGTAGATTTGCTGAGAGCTCTAGTAAAGGACTCTCACTTCAGAAGCAGCATGCCAGGGGCCCCTAGGTGGCTCAGTGGGTTAAGCCTCTGCCTTCAACTCAGGTCATGATCTCAGGGTCCTGGGATCGAGCCCTGCATTGGGCTCTCTGCTCAGCAGGGAGCCTGCTTCCCCCTCTCTCTCTGCGTCCCTCTCTGCCTACTTGTGATCTCTCCTTGTCAAATAAATAAATAAAATCTTTAAAAAAAGAAGAAGAAGAAGCAGCACCAGCATGCCAAAGAATCGTTACCCTGTTGGGTCCACACGTGATGCCTTGAGGAGAAACATTTTAGCTCTTTGTCACAGTCACTGTTTTTCTCTCCTGCTTATCATGAGTTGTTCCTTAAAGGCTAAAATTACAGTCACCTTTGCTGGGAAGCAGGATTCCTGGGCAGGGGACAGGCGCAGGGATAATCTGCAAATCTCTGAAAAAAAGCTGTTCTCAGGAATGTTTCCAGTCCTGCATTGAGAGGGCCTCTAGGGACCATGGCATCTCTTGTCTCTTATTCCCAGGCAGGTGGGCCATGTCCTCAGTGGGACAGCCCTTGGATGTTTGGTTCCCCCCGCTCCAGACTGCTCCCTCTGTGGGCTGCTGTGTCTCACTTTCTGTCTGCAGACCCTGTGTCTCCCCCAACCTCAGTTCACAGGATCTAGGCAAAGCTCATTGTCTGCCCCCTCCTTCTTCTCAAGGCTGAGCATATGACCGAGATGTCGCGTGCTCCTTGCCCACAGGGATTGGCCGTGGGACGTGACTGCTGCCCAAGCAGAGCCCATGATCCAGGGGCTGTTCTGCTGGAAGTGAGAGCGTGAGGAGGCGGCAGGATCTAGAGCGGCTGGCAGCCATTTTGTTGCTATGAGGGTAGAGCCTGAGAAGAGAACAAACATGGCAGAAGTCGAGCAACAAGACAGAGAGAGAGGGAGGGAGAGAGACTGTATCTTGTCGGTGTTACGTAAGCTCCTGATCTAGCCTTCTCCTCCAGACTTACCCTCCATTTTTCAATCACATGAGGCAGTACTCTTTTCTTAAGCCAGATCAAGGTCTTTGTCACTTACAGCCAAAGGCATTCCAACTTCTACATGAGGGAGACGAACAAAAACGTGCTTGGTGGGTGAGAAGCCCTTTGGGAGGAGCCGTCAGATGCATCTCGGCTACCATCAAATGGTATTTCCAAATTGCAAACTGATTCTGCGGGATACAGTTTGAAGGAAGACTTGGCGGGATTTGCTAATTGGATATGGGTGTAGAGAAGGAGAACGTCAGGAATCGCTTTAAGTTTTTCGCCTGGGCAACCGCGAGACGGAGCAGCCATTGACTGAGATATTTGCGGGGGATCGAGAGTCCCACCGGGCGACTCGGGAACACCTACTTTAACAGAATGTCAGCCGGTTGACTCTGTTTTTCAAGTATGGATTCAAAAACTTGTGGGGAGTTTCTGCCAACTTCATCAAAATCCTTTTACTTTGTAGTGTGATGGGAAAACACGACTGTGCCTGGGCTCTGTGTGCAAAGCAGGGTTCCAGACTTCTCTTTTTTGTAGAGTGCTACCACCTGCCTGCGGGTCAGCCACTTTGGCTTCCTGTCCTCCTAAAATGTCAGCAGTAAACGGAACCATTTGCAAAAACTTATCTGGAACAAGATTCCTTTAAAGCTTTCAACCTAACAGAATTCAAAGAATGAAGAATACGGGTGCATGAGCCAGTGTTCTCCGTGCCCCTCAGGAGGGACAGGATGTGAGGACACGGAAGGGCAGGATCTGAGGGTGGGAAGCCCCTGAGAAGGCCCTGAGCCAGCCTCGGCCTCCTGGAGGAGCTCCAAGTTCCCTGATTTAAAAACAGAGCATCAGAGGCCTGGAAGGGGCTCAGGGTGGGACTGGAGGCCAGAGGAGGCTTAAGCCTTGCTCTCTGGGTGGGACCAGCACAGAGGCAGCCCCTGGCGATTTCCCGCTGCGCGGAGCAGGTGAGAAGTGGCCGCCGGACTCGTCTCTGCCCAAAGCATTGGCCCAGCTCTGGGGGCAGAGAGCCGCCTTCTCCCCTGCGTCTCCAGCTGAGGCACAGAAGTAGCGGAGGGCAGAGCAGCCTTGCAGACACGAAGCCTGGACGCACGGGATGAAGGATGCTGCAGAAGCTGCCTTCGAGAGCCCGTGACCCAGGACAGGCGAGATGTCGTCCATCCCAGTGGGTACCAGTCTGCAGTGAAGATGGCCGGTGTGCCCCCAGCTCTGATGGTGTGCCCACAAGGGCCTCGGGAAGGCACACATGGCCTGGGACACACGCGTCCAGGGCGGATACAGAGTTCCTCCACCAACTGAGCGAGAGGCCCCGGGAAGTCGTGGGTGGAGTGATGGAAAAAGAGCATCACATTTCCTTCTGGGGCACGACATTTGTGCCTGACTCACGGTGGGGCTGGTCCAGGGCCATTAGGAGGTGTACAGGAGCTTTCTGCGAAAATGTAAATTTTGCTCATTTTGGATGCATGTCTCTACTAAGAGCCCATGTGGGGGGACCAGGACGCTCCCCCCAGGCACCGCCCAGCCTGTGTCTGCCTCTGGGCTTCTGATCAGTGGGGGTCCGGTCCTGCCGGGGAATGGTCAGCGCCTGCATTTCCTGCCCATCCCTGCCTATCCTGGCCTCCACCCCTCCTACCTTGACCGTCCCCGACCCCCAGCTCCAAAACCTTCTCCCCAGCTTCTCCAGAGCTCCCCCCAGCTCAGGTCCTGCCTTCTCTCACCCAAAGCCCCAAAGGCACTCAGAACCCAAAGTCCTCCAGTTCGCGGGGGTCCCTGCTCAGAAGCTACTAGAACGATGGGCTGCGTCTGAGGCAGCAAAGCCCCGCCTTGTTCAGAGCAGGTGCTCAGCTGCAACTGGCTTCTCGGCACCCCCACGGCTCAGGGTGAAAGGTGTGCCTGGGGGTGTGTGGGCACCTTTCCCAGGCTGTGAGGGAGCCCAGCTGGGCAGCAGGCAGCGTATCCTTCCCCGGCCTGGCAGCTGGCCTTTGGGGGTGTGGCCTTCAGGCCCCTCCTTCCGGGCGCGGATCACATGTGCAATGACCACAGGTGCTGGGGTTGGGGAAGCAGGGCAGGGAGGGAGGTGGGGGGTGGACAGAGGCCCCTCGCGGTTACCCTTACGGAGAGCCCCTGTCTAGTGCAGCCACGGAGGGTTCCTGAGAGGGAGCTGTCCTTCGGGGGGACTTGGAACTGGAACTTTAGGGCTGCCAGCCCCTGCTTGCCCCTGTCACACGGGGGCCTGCCCCTTCCTGGGCAGAGATTAAACACTCAGCTTCCTGCAGACCTGGGCCAGGCAGGGGTGCCCCAGCTGGCTCGCCGGCTGGGTGCGACTGATCCCTCGCTGGGAGAGAATCGATCAGAATCCCCAACCTCTCCTTGACAGGAGCAGGAACTCACTCAAATTCTGGAATCAGTCTGTATCCCTGGCTGATCCTTGCTTTCTGGGGGCCCCAGCAGAGCCACGTGGTTAAAGAAAGTGCTGGAAATAATGGGACTGTCACGCAAAGATGCTATTAAAACAATAACAGCATTCAGCGTAGTGGGGCTCAGAATAGATCCAGACTGAAAACACCGCAGAAAAAAGAAAGAAAAGAAAAGAAAGGGATCAAAGTCACAAATTGGAATGCTAGCCAGTCACTGAAAACCAGAGATGTGTTTGGTCAAACATTACAGCATTGCCGCTTTCTAGATCAGAAGAGATGGATACTGTGACGTCATGCCGTTTGAACTTAGACCTTCATTTCTATAGGTAATATGAGTAAAAGTGCAAATTATTAAACAATAAAGAAAGCAGGAGCTCTGTTTTGTACAACAAATGTACTTCTATATATGTATTTCCACAGGTATTACAAAAATATATAAGTAGGTAGAGAGAGAATGAGACGCCAAATGGGTGGGAAATCTAAACATATAAAATTGCTTTTTTAGCTTTCAGTGTTTGATTAAACTGCTTTTCCAGTGTAAATTGACGATCCTTACAAGTGGAGAATAACACTTTATTTTTAGCAGGGATGTTGTAGCAGAAGCGGTTCGGGTGCCCCAGTGTGGCGGGAATTTCCGCACTGGTGGCCCCCAGGAGCTGTGCTCACACCACGTGAGCCCCTCCCAGCTCTGGTGGCCCCAGGCCCGCGCTGGGCCAATCACAATCACCTCCCCGAGAAGGTAAACTTGGGGCAGGGAAGAGGTCCAACTTTGAGCCACAGCTTGGGGGTTGTGGGGATCTGACACAAATGCCGCCCCCACTCCCCGTGGCAAAGAGCCTCCCCCCATCACCCCGCCGCTCCTAGCAAGAGTAGAGCAGCACCAACACAGCTATCGTGAATGGAGCCCTTACCATGTCCTGGGGACTGGGAGCGTCCCACGTCCAAACTCATCCATCCTCCCGGTTTTGAAGGCGCAGCAGTTAAGTCACTTACTCACCGGGACCCAAGCCCCAGCTATCTCTCCGAGGGAGAGTCCTTACGTCCACGAGAGAAAGCTTAACTGCTAAGATCCACTTTGGGGGGACCCCTCACATGCCACCGTGTAGGAGCCCAGCTGGCTCAGGAGGTCCGCGTCTCCTGTGCTCCTGGTCACATTCACAGAGGTGTGGCTTGGGGAGTGAGGAGGGAAGAGGAGGGGACTCCTCCTGGTTCCTGGGACCAGAGACTTTGAACCCTCCACGAGCCCTGTTCCGTCATGGATCACGCATCAGCGAGGGCTCTTGGCTCCCCTTCGAAGACGTGGCGTGGATTTCCTCTGCACCCCCCCATCTCCAAAGTCTGTTGCCCCTGCCTGGTTCTGGCCACCATGCTTTCTCCCAGATGTGCCCAGCAGCTTCCCTCAGGTCCCCTGGCCCCGGCCTTGCCAGGTGGGCCCCATCACAACCCTGTGCAAATCTTCTTAGGACTCATCTTGGCCCCTGAGGTAATGACTGCCGGGCTGAGGATGCAGGAGAGCTGGCCTGCCTGCCCCCGGCCCCACCCCAACTCCGGCAGGTGCCCTGCCCCCCCCCACCGCCTCACCTGCTCCCTGCTGCGGGTGCCTCCTGGGTTCTGTCTGGCCTCCAGGATTTCCACGCATGTCCCTCTTCGAGGAGCATAGACCAGAGGAGATGATCATCATCTGCGGAGCGTTCACCACGGGCCGAGCACAGTTCTTTAAGCACTCGGCGTGGATCCTCTCGGTAAAACCTCACGACGGCTCAGCCACCTCTGTGACGTCCTTCAGGAAATGGAAGATTGGAGACCCCGAAGCATGGCACTCACGGGACCCCAGGCAGCCTGGTTCCCGAACATGTGCTCCCATCCTGTCCGAGAGCCCGGCCCTGATTCGCTAATCTGCACCCCAGCTCCGAGGCCGGCACCCGTGAATTGCAGAACGGCGCCCGGAAAGCCTCCTGGTCAGCAGGGGGAGGGGCGTGAGGGCCTTGGGCCTGGGGGGGCCTGGGTCTGAGTCCAGCTCTGCTACCTCCTCGCTGGCTACGTCGATGGCCTCAGTGTCCGCCTCTGTAAAAGGGACGTTAAAAACGTGGCCTCATGCGGTGGTTGCGGTGGGGGGGCCGTGGGAGCGCGCAGCAGGCCTACTCCAGGCACTGGCTAGAAGGTGCTCCCGGCAGGTGGCGGCCGGGATGCCCGTTCTTGATGCTACCAAGACTCTCAAGCAAGTGCCGGTCAGATGCGAGCTGTCTTCAGTGGGCCCCTTGCTTGTTCTGGGGGTCGGCTCCGAGCCACGGGCCTCCTAAACGGGAGCAGCCGTTCTCAGGGATTTTTCTTCTGGATGGAGGGTGGGTTCCGTTTGCAGGAGCAGAGCAGCCCTGACCCTCAGTGTCCATTCCCCTTGGGCAGACCGGCCCACTGCTCAGCACGGAGACCTTGGGGGGCCCAGGCGCCGGGGTGGCCCTTCCTTGCTGGGCCCGCTCTCCCCATCTACAGGGAGGAGGCCTCAGAGACGACCAGATGAGCTAATGCAGGTGCAGCATCAGGCCAAGCGTCCGGCCCCGTGCCCAGCCCTTGCGGGGAGGCGGCCAGAGGGCGCTGTCCAGGTCAAGAGCCCAGGCCCCACCCTCTCGTTGGGTGGCCTTGGGCACAGCCCATGGCCTCTCTTGGCGGGGTCTCCTTCCCCATAGAGGGCATGAGCCCTCTTTTCCAGGGCGTGTCTCCTGAGTCTCTCAGAACCCGAACCAGAGCTAGAACACAAGCTCTCTCATGGAGGGGCTGGGTGTGGCCTGCGCTCGCCTTCCGAGTCACCGAGGTGCGCCCAAGCCTACGAGAACAACTAGAGCCAGTATGTGCAAAGCACTCCCACGCGTCTCTTCCTCCTCATGGCAACCTGGACACTGGGTGGTCTTCACCCCCTCTTGCAGGTGACCCATCCACACACGAGGGTGGGGTCTGACACGGGAGCCACCTCCAACAGCCACAGTGCCCTGTACCCACCAGGAGGCTTCACAGACCCTCGGACCCTGCCCAAGCCCACCGCAGGCCTTCCAGAAGCCCGGGGGCCCTAATGGACATCCGGCCCAACCCCACCCCAGAATTTCCACGGCCTTCCAGAGGAGCTGCAGTCTGTTTCCCAAACTGTGGCCTCACAGCTGCCCCTGCTGGCTCTGTGGGGATTGGGAGGGGGGCACTGAGATCACAGGGAAGGGCCGGTCTGGGGCTGGAGGCCTCACCCCAGAGCCGCTCTGGGGACCGTGCCGGGCCTTTGTCAGCCACACGCACTCATGAAATGGGGTTGAACCAGAGGTCAGGTTTTACTGCAGATCTAGAAAGATCCTGCTGGTCAGGCCAACCCAGAAACCAACTCTGTGAAAGGACTATGGGGGGCTTTCCTGGCCATTTTCACGGAAGCTTTTATGACTCGGTGGGCAGAACATGGGGAGCCGAGCCAAGCACTGCTCTGGCTCTCTTTGAGTCGGCAGCATGCTGGCCTCGATGGCCGGGAGCCTCTGGCATTGGGGACGCACGAGCCTGGCAAGGCTCCACGAGGCAGGTTCGCCTTGCAGAGGGGACCCAGGCTGGAATGAGAAAGGATGGCGACAAAGGCGGCGACAGGAAGGCTTGACGGAGGCAGAACCGGCCCGAGCCAGAGCGAGGGGAACCTCTCCTGCAGACTGGAGGTGCAGAGAGAGACCCGGTACCCAGCGGGCTGTGCCTTCATCTTCCTTGCGCTCAATTTTGACACGTGTCCCCCTTCGCGCTGGGACGGCATCGTGCCTCCCACCGAAGGGAGGGATCTGTCCGGTCCTCCTGGAAGCCAGCTGGTGTGCGGCTTGCTTCTGACCATAGTCTCTGGCAGAAGTGATGCTGATCCGTTCCAGCCCTGGGCCACGGGAGGCCGTGCACACCTCTGCTCCCCCTCGGCCCCCACTCCACCCCCCACTGCTGGGAAACTGGCCGGGCTGGCCGGTGCAGGGAAGAGAGACGTAGGGTCCCAGCCCCCACTGCTGATGTCAGTGGGGTCATTTGAGCTAGCCCTCAACCTCTGTCTACAGCTGACCAGAGACCCAAGTTCAATCCCAGCCTCGATCAGTGGAGACCATCCTAGATCAGCAGAACTTTCCAGATGACCAATATACTTGTGAGAAACCATAAGTGGTTGTTGGTGTGAGTCACTCAGTGTTGGGCGGGTTGTTACGCAGCCGTGGGCCACTGATACACACCCTCCTCCCCTTCCCCTCTGTTAGCACCTCCATCCGGGCTGATCCTTCTTCCTACCCAACCTTCCTGGCCACCACCCGCTTCAGTGACTGTCTTCCATGTCAGAGTGGATGCTCCACAGGGATAGGAACTGGGTCTGTCCCACTCAGTAGAGCCTGGATGGAGGACCATTCAGTAGGGGACTGAGTAGAATAGCTTTTGTGGGACGTGGAACACTGGCCTCCCAAAACGCCCACATCTCAGTCCCTGAAACCTGGGAATATACAACCTTGTCTGAAGAAAGCGAACTCGCAAATGTGAATAAGGATTTTGAGATGGCAAGATGATCCCGGATTACCCAGGATTACCATTATTCCAGGGCTCCGTGGAACCACAAGGACCCTTATGGGGGCCAGGCAGGAGGGTCTGGAGTCAGGAGAGAGACTGGAAGATGCTGTGCTGCTCGTTCTCAGGACGGGGGAGGGGGCAGGAGCCAAAGGATGCTGGCAGCATCTAGAAGTTGGAGAAGGCGAGGAAATACACTCTCCGGGAGAGCCTCTGGAAAGACACCCAGCCCGGATTCCCCTTTCCATTTCAAACTTCCAATCTCTAATATAGTAAGAGATGTGTGTGGTTTCAAGCGACTAGGTTTGCGGTGATTCGCTACAGCTGCCGGAGGTATCTCCCTCACCTCTAACCACTTGCTTTAGTGAACAGTACCTTGGGTGTCTCCCAGGCCTCGCCAGCAGCTGGTGCCACCTTAGGGACCGTGGATAAGGGCCTCGTGCACACCCCACTTCTGAGGAAGTCGACGCACAGCTCTTCCCTGCGGGCTGCCTGAGGCTTGGGAGGCGACTTTCCAGACACTGCAGCTGAGAGAGGAAACGGAGCCATGCCACCTGGGCAGGGTCAGGGCAGGCAAGTCCTGGCTGGCTCTGGGGACCTGTGGGGTTTCTCCGGACACTTTTACAGAAGGCGAACCTCCTTGGTGGTTGATTGTCCGTAATTCAGACTCTGCAATGCATTTTTTTTCTTTTTTTTTTTTTTAAGTAATCTCTACACCGTGGGACTCAAACTTACAACGCTGAGATTAAGTCACGTGGTCTACAGGCCGAGCCAGCCAGGCGCCCCATAGACTCTGTAATGGACTTTGTAAACATGTTTCGCGGTCCGGCACGTGCTCCGCTCAGGCTGAAAACACCTGTAGGTTTTTGTCTGGGGAGCGGCGATTCCCCCAGCTCCACTCCACCGAACACACCTGTCACATCACCCACGCCTGCGCCGCAGGTGAACCCGTGACACAGGCTCAGCCAATCAGTGAGTCCCACATCCTCGGCCGCAGGAATTGGTTCAGTGATGACCACGTGACCCAGGTTTGTCCAATCACAGCCAACGTGGAGCCCTCTGCTCTAGCTCCGGGGTGAAGGGAATTGCTCTTCTTGGTGGGGCCTCGGGGAGGACAGGATGGAAGCCTGGCGCTGCTGGCCGCATCTTGCCATTCTAAAGGAGATTCTGCATGAGAATGGAGCTTACACACAGGAATGCAGAGCTGAGGGGTGGAGGGGAAAACATGGGGTGGGAGGGAAGGGATGGATTGAGAGAGAGAGAGAATGGATGACATTGTTAGAGCCCCTGGATGGAGCCATACCTGACTCCTTATATACCACAACTCCTAGATGAGCCAGGAAGACTCTCCCTTGTTCTTCCCTAACCCAGTGTGAGTGGGGTTTTCTGTCCCTTGCAGCCAAGAAAGTCCTCACTAGTACAGAGCCATAATGGCAGAGCTTCAAGGATTCTTTGACTCCATTAGGTTTAAGCCTTGCCTTCATTTTGCAGCTGGAGAAACAAAAGCCCAGAGAGGCCACGATACTTGCATGAGGTCACACAGCAGGTTGTGCCAGATTCAAGACTGGTCCCAGCTTAGGACTCCTTTCTCTGCCCTGCAGTGAGGAGAGTCAGCTGGCCTCACTCTTGCCCACCAAGCTTTCTTTACGTGAATGTCCACGAATCGGAAAAGCCAGAGTTAGTAGTTAGGCTGGATTTGCATGAGGCTGTGCAGTGACCCCGGCCCCCGATGGGCCATCCCACAGAAGGGAACTGTGGATCAGGGAGCCCGAGACTGGAGCAGGAGGCTGGAGATGCAAATAGTAGCCTCCGGCTGCTTGCTATTGCTCAGCCATGGCACACCTGCTCTCCTGAACTCTTCTCCTTGTCCGTAAACCTGGTGTACCTGTAATGCTGGTGTCTTTCCCTCAGTCATTTGACTACATGTGTTGAACAGCTGCTGTATATCAGGCACTGTGCCAGGCCATGGATCTTGGGGTGCACAAGAGCACAGAGTCCCTGTCTGCTGCTACAGCTTGGGGCCTTTCGGGGCTGCTGTAAGGACTAAAGAAGACCCCGTTCAACCAAAAGAGTTGGATGGGAGGGCACTCTGCGTCTGAACGGCGGGCCGGTCACATGGCTGAGGTGTCTGTCGGAACTCACGGAACTCCTCCACTAGGTGCTTGTTCTAACTCAGTGCATAAAGGCTATTCAAGCTCACCAACAAAGTTAAAGAACATCTTTCCGCTGTAGTAGGCTCATTTTGCAAGTCAAGGAGAAAAGCCCTACATACAACTAAAGACAGACTCATTAAAACAAAAGAATCTGTTTAGAAAAGAGGGGAGAACAGATGTCGAGTGGTCTGCCAGCAGCCGTACAGTTTGGACCCGAGTACAGTCTCGAGGTCGGAGCACAGCCACAGGGACCGAGTGCCATCACACGCACCAGCTCTCGTTATCAGCACAGCCGCCGAGCCTCACAGCTGCTTCGGATTATCTGTGTCACGACTCCCTTCCCTGGGCTGAGATCACCGAGGAGCGCCCGCAGTCTGGAGTCCATGCCTGCAAGACGCACAAAGCAGTGCTAACACACGGAGCTGCCTGAAAACCATTACCGGGAGGGAGGTCAGCTGCCGGGCTGCTTGCCGGCACCCTAGCACCACCAGGGACCTCTTGGCAAATGCAGGTGGGAGGTGGGGGGGATGGACCAGCTCCCCATCCGGCCTGCTGACCCTCACACCCTGTCTTGCAGCCCGGTGCCCAGGATCCGCCCTCAAGCAGGAGCCCCAGGAAGGCAGGTGGCCAGGTTCATTTTGTGTATGCAGTTATCCCTCCGCTGCCCTGAACTCTCCGATAAGGCCAGGAGCACTGTAAATCAAATCGTGGAGTTCACATTCCCGAGGGGGAGGAGAGGGAATTAAAAATACAACCTACGAAGTGAAGCCAGTCAACAGAGAGGAGAGATGATGGTTCTGGGAGGCCTCCCTGAGGTGAAGACACTCTTGAGTACCAGCCAGAAGAAATGGAGTCAACCAGGTGGATATCTGAAACAGAATCCCAGGTGGAGGGAGTGGCTGTGCAAAGGTCCTGGGGTGGAAATGTGCCTACCATTTCCAGGCACAGCAATGGCTGGAAGGAGAGAGCTGGGGGATGGGTCACACGTAGCAGAGAAGCCAGACCAGAAGGACGCTGATCCCAGGGGAGCGCTCTGGGATTTATTCAGAGTAAGTTAGGGGCCAAGCTTCGAAGAGTGATTGAGCTGCGCCAGAACTCTTCACCGCAGCAGGCTCTGTGCAGAGCATGGCAGGTGCAGGGTGGTGTGTCATAAACAGCCATGAACACCAGGCTGGGTTTGTTTCTCAACAGAAGCTCTGAGTCCTGTGTCAGAGTCATCCACACTTCCTTCCCGCCTTCAAAGTCTTCTACCTTGGGAAACAACACCAGGGCTGTATCCAGAGGATTTGCTTTCTTTTCCTTTTATTCCAAAAGCATAAAAAGCTGACAAGTGAGAAGAGGCCTTGCTTCTGTGCCAGGCCCCACAGATGTCCATGCATATCTTTGAAGGGATCACCTGCCACGAAATGTGAGACCAGGGACGGGGCCACAGATCAAACGGATGTTACAGAGTGTCAGCGTGATATGCGTCCATATTTGCCAACAAGTTAAAAAAATTATGTTTCGTATGATCCAGGATTTACACAGTGTGATCTTGATGGTGTCACCTTTCTCCCCTTTCCGAGCCCAGCAATCATCTTAAATTCTCCTCAAAACAAAGAGCTCCCTGTTGGCAGTTAATCCTCAAAGGGAGAGCTTTGTTCGAGTCTAAAAAACCTCATTCAACGACGTTGGCAAGGAGCTGGCATTCCTCATGCCAAGTCGGCCTGGTATTTCCAGCTCTGACTAGGAGCCTACATTTGAGAGCTTAAGGTCATTTTTTCACCCTGTGTGAGGGAGAGCTCTGTGTCACATGGCCCATTTGTTAAACAGGTACTGAAGGGAATAATAGGGGAATTAGGACAGCAGTAGGAATAAAAGCGGGGTGGAGAGATGTCTGGCTGTGCGGGGAGGGATTTCTGGGAGAACGGGAGCCCAAGGACAGTGGGGGAAGCTGGGTCTTCAGAGAGATTCCTCCCAGCTCAGTGGATACAGGAAAAACTTTCCATTTGTGTTAGCTTTCGATGCTGTGTAACAAGTTGCAGCGAATTTAGTGGCTTAAAACAATAACCATTTATTCTCTCTCAAGTCCATGGGACAGAAGTGCAAGCACAGAGTGACCAGTTTCTCTGCTAAAGGTCTCACTAGGCTGGAATCAAGGTGTGGGCTGGCCTGGGTTCTCCTCTGGAGCTCTTGGTTCTCCTCAGAACACACATGGTTGTGGCCATTTCCCGTCCCTTGTGGTAGGACCCAAGTCCTATCTGCTTGTGGTGTGATCACTCTGAATGGCCTTATTCCTTGCTCCATGGTCCCTCCTATTTTCAAAGCCAGCCAGCAACAGAGAATCTCCCTCGTGTTAAATATCTTATATGTTTTGAATCTCTTTTTCCAGGGAGGGCTTTCAAGACTCACCTGATTAGGTCAGGCCCACCGAGAATCCTTTTCTTTCTGAAAGTCCATTGTGGCATATAACGCACCTGGTGCCAGGCTCTTCTCATACTTGGATACAGAGGATTATCCAGCGGTGTGGATCACTGAGTGGCCATCCTAGAATTCTGCCTGCCGTGTCTTTCGTCATGGTCATGATTAGGCATTCAGAACCCCTTGCCAATGCCAGGCTTCAAAAGCACTGGCTGGGGGCTCAAGAAAGCCCCAGACTCTCCACTGAGGCAGGAGGCTAGGGGCAGCCGGGGAGACAGACCTGGGTATTAGTCTTCATCCTTGGTCACGTGACCGTCTCAGCCACAGTGGGTTGGATTATGCTGCGGTGACAAATAATCCCAACAGCTTGATAGCTTAAAACAACAAAGAGGTCCTTCTCACCAAAACCATGCATGCATCCCAGACTGGTGGAGAGGCAGTGCTCCCCGCAGGCACTCAGAGACCCACCCTCTTGCGTGGGACCAGTAGCCAAACCAGAGGGAAAAAAGAATATGGTGGAAGCAAATCCCATAGCCACACCAGCTCTACGAAGACAAGACAGTGCCCTTGCAGAGATGGGGGAGTGAAATGGGTGGCGATCTCTGGTGAGTTTCTCCCTGTCCGAGCCTCAGTTTCCTGTAGGTGAAATAGACTTGAGAATGTGATGTGAACTGAGGACCTGAGAGGTTCAAGGCCCATGTGTGAGCCTGTCTGCTCCAAACCCATCCCTCAGGATGGGTTACACAATGGGGAGGAAACAAAACCCCAAAGAAATGAACGTCACACAGAAGGCAAGGGGCGGATTTGAATCCAGGTAAACCTGACCCTAAGACCAGGCACTTACAGCCCTCTCTGTAATGCCCCCGGAGGGGGTGAGGGGGCTACTCAGCTTTCAGCCCCTTCCTCCCAGCTTCATGGGTCAGCTCAGCATGTGGCTCTGGGCAGAGATCTGGTCAACCACCACATCTGGCTTGAACAGAAATTCAGTCGGCTTGGCTTTTAGTTATAAATAGCTGGCCCCAAAGGGACACACCTTACAGCACATTACCAGGTCTACATGGATGGCACTGACCCTAGAAATTACCTAGGTGGTGATTTCCATCAGGAAGGGAGAATGTGTCTATGCGATCCTGATGGAGGTCATGGGGTTCCTAAGCTATCTTCCACCCTCCAGAAGCACAATGGAAATTATATACTATGTACAGTGACATCTACCACTACTTAAAATGTTAAGTTGCAGGACGCCTGGGTTAAAGCCTCTGCCTTCAGCTTAGGTCATGATCCCAGGGTCCTGGGATCGAGACCCGCATCCGGCTCTCTGCTCCGCGGGGAGCCTGCTTCCTCCTCTCTCTCTGCCTGCCTTTCTGCCTACTTGCGATCTCTGTCTGTCAAATAAATAAATAAAATCTTTAGAAAAAAAATGTTAAGTTGCAGCAGGGGCTAGGGAAGAATGGGGAGTGACTACTAGTGGGTACAAGGACTGTTTGAGGGGTGATAAAAATGTTCTGGAATCAGATAATGGTGACGGTTGCACAGCCTGGCCAACAGGTTAAAAACCACTAATTGTACACTTTGAAATGGCACATATTACAGTATGTGAATTATACCTCCATTAAGAAATGTCAGTCTCCTTGGTTTTATAGCCTTCTTTGCCTGTTTTAGAGTTAGGAGAGTCAGATATCAACCCTTTTATGGGCCAGTGTCTGTTTCCCTGTTTTTCTTGTGATGGTGCCCCATTTTCCTCTGAGAAACTACACTTCTGCCATTCTCCTTGGCCCTAGTGAGCCTGCCCCACCCCCAACAACAGGTCAGATAAAGGCAGACGTCCCAGTTCCCACTTCTCCTCATACAGACATTGGTTCAGGGGAAGCCATGTGACCCTAGAAGAGCCAATCAGAATCCTTCCCTGGGATTGCTAGGAGCGTGTGGGGAAGGAGCAGCTCTCTTTTCAGCAGAGCAGCGGAAGTCCAGTGATCCTTCTTTGAGTTCCTGGAGGAAGCTCGCTTCCGGGAATAGACGGTAGGCTGAACACAAAGAAGGACCCTGAGAGACAGAAAGCTGGACAGAGCCTGGCAGACTTGATCTTGATCGGGGGTTCCAACAGGGATGTCTTGCCTCCAGAGGATGTGGAGCAATGTCCGTGGACATTTTTGTTTGTCACATCTGAAGTGGGCAGTGCGGGTGGGACTGGCATCTAGTGAGAAGAGGTCGACGATGCTGCTAAGTACCCAGCAAGGTGGAGGACAGCCCTCACGTCAAAGACTTACCCAGCCCCCAAATGACAATAATGCCAATGTGGAGAAACCCCCATCTAAGCCTTCATTTCCAACCATATCTGAAGGCAGATGCCGACTCCCTGAACATCCCAGTGACATGGAAGAGAGAAGTCCCTTTCTGTGCTTAAGCCATGAGTTGGCTCATGGCTCAAAATCAGAAGAATCCCAAATTATACACCGGTCACTGCATCTGCGGGAACGCTAAGGAACAGTTTATAAATCAGCTGGGCTAGCACGTTCTTCCAAGGGTCAGAAGCCCCAGTTTAGAGGATCTTTTTTTGCTCATAAGACAAGGAACTGGAGGGGGGTAGTTCAGCAGTACTGTGATGTCAGATGCTGATGCTTCTGTGTTTCTCTTGGCCTTTTCCTCAAGGACACAAGATGGCTGCTGAAGCACCAACCATCACATCGGTAGGCAAGGCAGGAAAAAAGAAGGCCAGTGACACCTTTTCCTTTTAGCAAGAAATCAGAAGTTTCCCCAGGACTCCAGAAGACTTCCTTTTATATTTCATTGGCCGAGACTGAGGCATGAGGCAGCAGAGGAGCCTGGGAAAGTGAAATTTTAGCTTTGTCAGCTCATAGAGCAAAAGGGGGAGAGGATCAGAAGTTGGATCAGCTATAGGAGAAGAAGGGACACTCAGCCTTGTGTGTTAATCCCGGTAATCCAGAACCCTCTGACTTGCCAAGAAATTTTTGATCACTGAAGAAGGGAAGTGGGTTATTATATAGACTGATAAACCCACCTTCAAGACATGTGATCCAGGAAGGAAGAAAACAAGAGTAAAGGGGTTTTTGAGAATGAAATGCCCATATCATAGAAGGGAAAATTGAGCCCCCCAAGGCCAAGCGATTAGTTCCATGTTAGTGGCAGCTAGAGGTGGGACAATGGTGTGGACAAAGAGTCATCTGGGGCCACCGGGGATCCGGGTCCACATCCTGGCCTGGCCTCTGTGAGCCACAGCTGCTCAGATTCCAGCCAACCTGTAAAGTCTAGTTACTGATATCCGGAGCCCCGTTCTCTGTCACCTCAGCGTGCAGTTCTTAATCTCGGTTTGAAAGTCCAGCAGCAAACCTTCAATCACCAAAGTCTTTGCAATGGCTCACTTTGGTTTTAAAGTTTCTATATTGCGATCACAAGGGTCTGGCAGGGGACAGTCATCTCCGTTTGGTTGTAATTTTATCATCTCTCAGAATCTAAGCTTCAAAGTCAAAACGATTGTTCAAAATACAGGATGTCGACTCAAATAGAGAACTGGAGGAACGAAGCACTCTGTTCCCCCAAAATGCCCTGTTAAATAGAACCCGTGAACAGCCCAGGGGACCCAAAGAAAGAGCCAGAAAAGAATTTGTGAATAGGAAAACGTATTTTGTTCTCATATTCTCTGAATAGACTTTGTTTTACATGATAAGAAGATGAAAAGAAAGCTGGGAACTCTAGACAGATTACGCAAGTACCCTCTGCTTTGGGGTGTAGTAGCGGCACCATTTTAAAAGCTGTAAAACCCAGATACTCCCTATCTCTGATCTCTAGCCGACAAGTGCTGCCAGACATTTACGCAGAGCTCACCAAAAACTGGGGTATGGCCGTTCGGGGCGGGTAGGATGGGCCAGGGAGGGCACGGATGGAGAATTCCTGATGAAGACTTAAAAAATCCATTGTCTTGATTTTCACCAAGCAACAGTTAATATTTATTTTTTTTAACTGAGGGGAAATTCACATAGAAAATGAACCATCTTAAACAATTAAGCGGTGTTCAGTGTATTCGTGGTGTTATGCAATCGCCACCTCTGTCTCGTTCTAAAACATTGTGATCACCCCCAAAAGGACACCTTGTACCCACTTAGCAGATGCCCCCCCTTCTCCTCTCCCACCAGCCCCTAGCAAACCCCAGTCTGCTTTATGGATTTATCCCTCTTCTGGAGTCTGGAGATCTCATATAGAGGGGATCATACAACGTGTGGCCTTTTTTCTCTGGCTTCTTACGCGGAGCATCACGCTTTCGAGGTCCCTCCAAATGGCAGTGTGTCTCCGGGCTTCATTTCTTCTTACGACTGAGAAGTATTCAACTGCGTTTATTTACGATTTATCTATCCACGCATCGGCAGTGGGACGCTTGGTTGTTTCTACCGTCTGGCTGCTGTGAACAGCTTTGCTCTGAACTCGCAGGCGCGTGTCTTTGTTTGAGTCCCTGTTTTCAGTTGTTCGGAGCATAGACCCCAACGGAGAACTGCTCGCTCACCTGGTAATTCCACGCTTAACTTTTTGCAGAACCACCAGACTGTTTTCCACGATGGCTGCACCGTCTCACATTCCCACCAGCAATGGGCAAGGGCTCCCATCCCTCTCCGTCCTGGCCATTCCTTGCAATTTTCCATCCTTAAAACGTTAGAGCCATCCTAGTGAGCGCAAATGTGTGGTTTTGATTCACACGTCCCTAATGACAAACGGGATGGAGTATCCTTCCGTGTTGTGTCTTGGCCATCTGTGCATCTTCTTGGATATCCTTTGCTCAGTTTAAGTGTGGGTTGTTGGTCTTTTTGTTGCTGATTCGTAGGAGTTCTTTGTAGAGTCCGGATCCTTGATCTTTTTTCAGTGTTTCACTTCTAGCCCTGGGAAACCCATGGTGATATTTAGAAACTGATCAGGGGAAGCTCCGCTGCCCGCTCCTCTAGGGAGGTGGCCATCCAGTGGGGTGTGAAAGGAAAGCTGTCCATCATCAAGGCCCAGCCTGGGTCTGGTCAGCCAGCTGGGCCACAGAGCAGGACTTGGGAAAGCACGTGTGTGGCTCACACCTGTCCTTTTTAGAACACTTTCGATACTAATATTATGAATATCTGTTTTCCTGGTAGCTGCCTTGGTCAGAGACAGCATACTGGCTGCCACCTTTGTCCCAGATTTGTTTTAAAAGGGACTAAATCGGGGGCATCTGGGTGGCTCAGCCAGTTCAGTGCCTGCCTTTGGCTCAGGTCATGATCTCATAGTCCTGCGATCGAGTCCTGCGTCAGGCTTCCTGCTCAGCCAGGAGTCTGTTTCTCCCTCTCTTTCTGCCCCTCCCACCCCCATGCTCTGCCTCTCACTTTCTCTTTCTCTCTCTCTCACAAGTAAGTAGTTTAAAGAAAGAAAAAGAACTAAATCGTTATGAAAACAGGTGAAGCTCCACGCCCCCTCCCCAGCCCCATGCCCATGGTTCCTTAGGAAATTGTTGTCATTTGAAGCCTCTTTCCTGAGGGATTTGGAGCAGCTCAAAAAGAAAGCACAGATACAATTAAACCCTGAATCGCACTTATCAGACCAGAAGGGAGTCAGAGCAGGTGATAAATGGGCTAGAGCTCACCTTTCTTGCTCCTTGGCTCTAAGAGGTCACCTGAATTCTGTCACCCGTCAAGGCCATACCCCCTGCCCTGCTTGGCAGAGAGTGCGAGTAGCCGAAACACTACCTCCATGTGGCAGGAAGGGGATGGTCACCGCTCAAGGTAACCTCTTCTTCGGGGGCATGCATGCGACTTGGACAGTCAGGAAAAGGTCCCCACGCTTGGGTTCAAACTTCCTGTCACCATCTTGAAATTCTTAATACTTTGTTATGGAGGCAGCCCTGCCCACTTAGGGTTGCTGGACTTAGCAAATAAAAACATAGGACTCCCAGTTGCAGTTGATTTTCAGATGAACAGAGACTAACTGTTTAGTATAAGTATATCCCATGCAATATGTGGGACACACTTACACTAAAAACTTTCATTTGTCTCTTATCTGAAATTGAAGTTTACTTGTGTACCCTGTATTTTGTCTGGCAACCTTACGTCCATCACCTCAAAGTGACACAAAGGGGCGTGGCTGTGATCTTGGTCTAGCAGTTATCAAGTTTTGAGTCCAGGGGAGAAAAAGAAAGAGACCAGCTTTGTCCTTTCCATAACATTGGTCTTGAGGGGAAATGGGTGCCTCCAACTTGCCCATGGAAAGGGCAGGGGGCCCATTTTTCCGCCCTGAGATGTTCCTGCCCGCAGCCTCAAGACAGGTGCTGTGGGCTGTGGGCGACTCACACGCCTATGTCCATGCTCTTGCCCTCTCTGTGGCTTTGGAAAGGCTCCGGGCAGCCAACCCTTCGTTAGAGAAGGTGGCAGTGCAGGAGGTGAGGGGTGGAGAAAGATAATTTGGAGAGAAAACACACTTACCTTGAGGGCCCGTGTACCAGGCTCTGAGTGGGGGTCGGTAACGTCTAAAGATGCTATGGGGGCAGGGGAGGGGGAGGCGATGACTAGAAAAAGTGTCTAAAAAGCCTCCAGGGAGAGTATTAATTTTTTAAAAGCTGAGGATCACTGGGTTAGTGGAAGAGACTAACAGTAAACTAACCAACTAGCTAAAGAGATCTGAGGAAATCAATCTATTCATCAGTGAAATAATTTGTGCCCAGTGCAGAAAAAAAAAAAAAAATTAGGGTGACGCAACTGAGCAAAATAACACAAGGTACCATTCTGGCCAAGGTGGTCAGGGAAGTCTTTTGGGAGGAGGTGACTCTGAAGTGAGTTCTAAAGGTAGAAGCCTGTCATGCAGAAAGCAGGGGAAGGGCATTCCAGGTGGAATGAACACAACACAAAGGCCCAGAGGAAGGAAGCCGCTTAGTGTGTTCTAGAAAAGAACTAGATTAGATTACATTCTAATCTTTGTTACAATTGTATGAGATCCCATTTTACGGCTGAAGAAATGGGCAGAATAACACTCCCAGACTCCCTGTATCCGTCAGGGTCCAAGCAGAAAGGAGAACCAGTAGGAGATGGATAATAGGGCTTTATTATACGAAGCTGGTGTAGGAGACTCTGGGGGCCAGCTAAGCAGGTCAGAATCTGTGGGGCAGGTCATGAGGAGGGGCTAGGATTCTCAGACACCTGCTGAGGCTGGCAGAACTTTTTTCTTCCTGAAATCTTCAGTCCTGTTCTTAAAGCCTTTCAACTGATTAGACCAGGCCCACCCAGATCCTCTAGGACACTCTCCCTTCTTGGAAGTTACCTGATTTTTGGACTGTAATTACTTCAACAACATCTCCACACTGAAAGCACCTCAATGAATGATCAGTTGAATAACTGGGGTTATGTCTCACCAAGTTGACACACCAAATTGACCACCATGACCCCCCATTTGGTAAATGGCAGACCTGAGAGCCCTGACCTTGAGCTGATTTTGATTCCCATGACCAATTAATCCTTGCAGCAAACCACGAGGCCGGTAATATCCCCACTTCACAGACGAGAAAAACAAGAGTCAGAGAAGCCAAGTCACCAGCCCAGGCTTGCACATCAGCTCCCAGTCAGCACTCAAGAAATAGTTTTTGAATGAACGAATTTGTTTAGCCAAGATTCACAGCCTGTTCTGCCCAAGTATAGCACCTGCTCACTGACCCCCACTCCCAACCCCAAGCCCTCCCACCTCAGCCCATCCTGCCCTCAACTGTCAGGAGCTGCCACTTGATCTGAGTGGTAGGGACTTTTATTCTGGTGAGGGAACCTGGAGAGGGAAGAACTTTTGTAGAGGGAAATGAGGGAGTGCAGCCTAGACCAGGGTGCTGACCAAGCTTCAGGAGGACTGTTAGGATCTGTGATCTCTGCCCTCCTGGCTCCCACATCACTAATGAGGACCTGGCAAGAGGGCCACCCTCTCCCCAACAGTCACTGTGGACAGCACATTGTCTCTAGCGCCCAGCATCTGCAAGCAGAGGAAACATGCCCTCTGGGCCTTGTTGTCCCCCTCCTGACCACCCGCCAGGACACGGCTGGGGAGTATAGGGACTGCTCTCCACGATTACCTAGACGACCAGCTTGTGAAATTGAATCTGAGGGATTGGAAGACTTTTATGGGGGGCTTTTCTGCTTCCAGCACATTCCAGGGCACGATTTTACAATCCCTTGATTCCAGGCCTCCCCTTGCCCCCTCCTCTCCATTGTCGGAAGGGAAGAGTTGGGGCTTCCAGGGAGGGTGGCGGTGGCCCCCTGGGAACCTGAGAAGGAGTAGGGGCTGGGGAGGCTCTGGAGACTGCTCGTCAGCAGGGCCTCAGCTCAGGCGAGCCCAGCGGTGTCCTTCAGGCTACACAGGGGGCCCCCTACCTGCCCTCCCCCAAGGCCCTGGACTTGGTCCACAGCGCAGGGAAAGCTCAGAGGCCTATAGATACCGAATTTCCACGAGGAACTGCAAAGCATGGCCACTGGACGCCGTGTGGGTGCCGCGCTGCCCGGTCCCCACGGGATGAGGGACACAGAGGCGCGTGTGGGAATGCGGCACCGGGATAGACAGATGCGGTGATGGAGAGAGGCCCAGACACCGCAGCACGCTTGAAGAAATACAGATGGACACACGGACAGGGAGAAACACCCAGAGGGACAGAAACGGGGCACAGCGGAGAGACGGGGTGACCGTCAGAGAGACAGAGACACACCGACACGGCGACACACAGTGGGAAACAGACGTGGAGAGAGAGCAAGACAGACAGAAGGAGCGACAGAAACAGAGCCCCAGAGAGTGAGGCCAAGAATCCGAGAGAAAACCGGAGAAAGAGGGAAAATGCGGCAGCGCAGTTGGACTTCTGACTCGGGAACCGCAAGACAAGACGGGGAACCTGTAGAGCTGGGAGTGCAAGAGGCAGCTAATCGGGCCGCAGCCGGCTCTGAGGGCACGGTCAGTGTCAAGTGCTCGGGGCAGGCGGCCGCCCCGGGACCTCGGCTCCCCGGGGAAGGGGGTTCGTGCGGTCGCTGTTGCTGCCTGTGTCTCTGGGGTCAGCCGAGCAGAGAACGACTCTGCAGTTAGGCTGCTCCGGTTCGAAGCCCAGCTCCGCCACTTCCTCCTCTAGGCAAGTCCCCCACCTTCCCGCTACCTCAGTTTCCCTCCTGTGAAGGGAGGGTGGGAACGGTCCCGACGGCCAGGGTTGCTGTGAGGATTCAGGGAGTGACAGTCTCCGGGCCAGTGATGGCCTCGAGTCCCCCCGCCCGGGCCCTCCCGGCAGGTCTGAGTCACTGAGTTGCCCATCAAGCCTGGGCCAGAAGCCCACGGCCGGGCCACAGGGGGCTCCCGTCGGGGGAGCAGGACAGGCCCGTCCACGCGACGAAAGGGGTGTCTGTGTGGCTGTGTGTGTGAGTGTGAGTGGATGTGCGGGAACATGTGTGTGAGTCCGTACGGGTGTGGGGGTGAGTACGAACATGGGTGTGTGTGGATGTGTGTGAGGGTGAGTGTGTGAGTATGAATGCGAGTGTGTGGCTTATGTGAGGGCGAGTGAGTGTGCAAATAGGAACACGTGTGAGGGTGTGGTGTGTGAGGGTATATGAACGTGTGTGGGGGTGAGTGTGTTTGTGTGAGTGTGTGAGTATGAATGTGAGTGTGTGGGGTGAAGGTGTGAGTGTGCAAGTAGGACCATGTGTGTGACGGTGAATGTGTGTTGGTGTCAGTGAATGAACGGAGTGTGTGTGGAGAGTGTGAATGTGTGAGTAGGGACGTGTGAGAGTGTGTGCAGGTGTGTGAGGATGTATGGACGTGTATGTGGATGTGTGAGGGTGAATGTGTGTCTGTGTGCGTGTGAGCATGAATTGAGTGTGTAGGGGAGAATGTGTGAGTGTGCGAGCAGAGGCGTGTGTGAGCGCGCGGGCGAGTGTGAGGTGAGCGCGCTTGGGAGCGCCCCGGGGAGCGCGGACGCCCTCTGGTGGTCGGGCGTGGGCGTGCGCCCCGCGATGCCGGCGGAGACCGCTGTGGCGAGTTGACAGGGGCGGTGACAGGGATCCTGTGGGAAGTCCACGCTCAGTCTTTGCAGGCGGTTGTAGACGTTCATGCTCGTGTCAGAATCCACTGCACGCGCCAGCGCTGCCGCCACATAGCCAGGGTGACCACGCAAGCCTCACTCTACTGTACGCCCTCCCGCCCCGCCCCGTCGCTCCTTCAGCCCGCTGTGATTTACTGAGCACCTACTAGGTGCCGGCGACCCTGACACCCGCCCCAGATAACTATCATCACTCCCATTTCACAGACAAGAAATCGGAGACTCAGAGAAGTTAAGTGACTTCCACAAGGATAGTGGCGAGGGTCCAAGCAGAGTCTAAACCCAGGTTTTTACCCCCAGCCTATGCTTTCGCCACAGCTGCACCTCTGGGCACCGCGGATAACCCCCCACCCCCACCCCATGCACCCCTGGGGTCCCACCTGCACGGCACGGCACTGGCCACAGCTCACTGTGCATGCTCACGCCCTGCCCACCCGCCTGCCCTGCCACCCATGCTCTGCCCGAACCCCAAAGGGCGGCCCTGTATCTTCAGCTCCCAGCCCATGGGAGCACAGTAGGTGCTTACGTGGTTCTTAACCGACTGGATGAGAGCAAAATCTCCCCTGTCCTCTGACTGGCTTTCTAGCTCCTCCTAGTCCTTAAGACTTGCCCTCCTCCAGGAAGCCCTCTAAGATTTCCCTTCTGCCTCCAGGCTCTCTGGGTTCCCTGGCCCCTGGCTCATCCCAGCCCACCCCAAGTGTCTGCCTCTCTCACCAGACTGTCTTGTTCACTATTGTATTGCATGGCACATAGTAGGTGCTTAGCAAATGCGCTGAAAGAATGAATGAATGGCTGGATGAGTAAGTGAGTAACTGTGTGGAGGCCGGTCGGGAGGCATGGGGATGGGGCCCGGGAGTGTCACTCTCGCGACTCTAAGAAATCGCCACAAGCTAGAGGCTTAAACGGCACAGTTCATCCTCCTGGAGGTCCGAAGTCTGCAGAGAGTCTCATTGGCCTGAATCACGGGGTGGGCCAAGCTGTGTTCCTTCTGGAGTCTCTAGGGGAAAATCTGTTTTCTTGCCTCTTCTGGGTTCTAGAAGCGGCTTCGTTCCTTGGCTTTGGGCCCCTTCCTAATGGTCAAAGCCTACAACGGCCTCCAGAATCTTTCTCACACTGCGTCACTCTGACCTCTGCTGCTGTGGCCACGTCCCCTTCTCTGACTCTTACAAAAACCCTCGTGGTGACCCTGGGCCACCCAAGTACCTTAACCTCCCACGAACCTGGACCGAGTCACATCAGCACGGCCCTTCTGAGGTGCAAGGGGACAGGACCGCAGGGTCCAGGGATCAGGGCGTGGACCTCCCTGGGAATCACGATTCTGCCCACCAACCTGGGTACATTGCGTCCCCTCTTCAAACCTCAGTGTCTGTGTGTCTAAAAGGAGAAAGAACAAGGCCCACCTTTCGGGTTTTCGCTCCTGGGAGCTTGGTGCAGCGTCATTGTGCTCAGGAATTTCCTGGAAGTGCAAATTTGCTGCAGTCCCAGTGTGGGTAGGATGGGCACCCTGCCACCTGCCTGCCAGGTGGCTAGATGGCTTCTGGGCGGGGCTGTAGTCCTAATAGTGCCTGCTAGAGAAAGGGAGAACTGGTGATCACGCATGGCCCTCAGCCCTGGCCCCTGGTCAAGGCCATGGGGGCTCCTACTGCTGTCACTATGTCAGGGCACAGACAAAGGACACCTGGCCCCCTTGGCAGGTCAGGACACCCCCCCCCCCCCCCCCCCCCCCCCCCCCCCCCCCCCCCCCGCCCGCCTCCATCCCTGGCCTCCTCCGCACCCGGCCGGTGGTCCTCCCTTACAAATGTGTTTGCTGCCCTCTGCTGGCCGTGAGGAGCTCTGCCAGGCTCCCCGCCGCTGTTGGGGGCCTCGTCTCCCTGGTTCTCCCTCTCTGTTGAGGTGTTCCTTTGGGTTCCCACCTTGGGGTGGGCTCAGTCCTGTGCCTCTACGAGCTACTGTGAGTGCTGTGAAGAGTAGGAGGCCATTTGCCAGGATGACGCAATGAAATGCAAACAACCCCTCGTGTTCGCTTTGGGCAGGAAGGACCACACCACAACTCAGTCCCCGTCCTCGTCCCCGTGCAGGGGTCTTGTAGCCTGGGGTCTACTTGCTGGCCTTCTAGAGCCACGCAGACCTATGGGCCAACCCTGGCTCTTCCACTTCCTGGCTGTGTGTCCTTGGATAAGCTACTTAACCTCTCTGAGTCTCGGTTTCCTCTTCTGAGAAATGAAATACCCACCTTGTGGTGTTGGAGCTATGGACGTTAGCTAATATCATAGCTAATATTTGTCAAGTGTATACTGTCTATGAGTTCCGGCACTACGTTTACATCTTAATGGGTCTCATCAAATCTTCGCAAGATCTTGGGAAGACAGCACTGCTGTGATCTCCATTTTACAGAGGAGGAAACCGAGCGTCTCAGAGGCCAAGTCTCCTGCCCCAGGTGTGTGCAGCCAAGAGGGGAGAGCTGGAATGTGATCTGGGACTGTCTAAACCCACAGCCTCTGTTCTCTCCATCTTATGTCCCTGGGGTCTCTGGTCCCGGCAGAAGGCCAGGGTTGCCAATACATGTGTTCTTGATTGTTTTTTTTTAAATAAATGAAAATAAATTAATTAATGAAAACATTGTGTCTGGCAGTCATTTTCTCTCCAAACATGGGGTGGCTGTGATATTTAAAAAAAGATTCTTGGGCGTGCAGGGTTGAGACCCCAGGCTTCAATACTTGTCGCCATGCATACCCTCAGCTTTATGTCTTGGTACTCTCCGCCTTACGTCTCGTCCAGCCCCTGCCTCAACTTCCAGCCCGCAACAGTAAGCACGGACAGTGAGACAGCCCTGGCCTCTGAAAGCCCCAAGAACAGACATCCCCGCCACCACCGTCGCCCTGTTGCACAACTTTTCCTTTGGAGTTTTCGTTGTCAGCTCTTTCTGACTTCAAGAAAGCTCCTAAAACCAAATCCTGCTTGGATAATTTGACTTTTGTAAGAGCAGAAGCAATGTTTTGATTCCAATTAGTAAACCGCAAATCCCTTTGGCAGCCTCTCTTTCGGGGTGAGCCTAACAACATAGAACCCATTAGAAAATTCTCGAGGGCACAAAACACTCTCGGGTCTATTTGGTGCCAGGTGGTTTCTGTCTATCCCCTCATTGCATCCTACCCACTGTGGCAAGACCTTTGCTCTTTTACGGGTGGGAACTCGCCTGAAATGACGAGGGGCTCCCCAAAGATGCACAACCCTTCTGGGGCAAAGTGGGGATCACACCAGACACTGCTGGGTTCCTACCCAAGTCACCCCGCCCTCCTCTCCACCCGCTCTCTCACAGGACAAACCTCTGCGCTTGGGGATGGTTCCTTGCCTTCCAGCAGCACTTTGTTAGTCTAAACCAGGGGCAGAAAAAAATTTTTTAAAAAAAAACCATCCAGTGGATATTTGGGGCATGAGATCGCTGATGGTGTAGCATGAAAGCAGCCATCGGCAACATGTAGGCGAACCGTATGGCTTTTTACGCATAAGCAGGTGATGGACAAATTGGGTGTCCAGGCTGCAGTTTGCCGGCCCCTCCTCTTTGCCAATCAGGACACTCAATTCCCCTTGCCAACAGTAGCTAGAAAGGGATTTGGGTTATAGTTCTGGCTCATAAACCCTGTGGGGACATCCACCGAAGGGATTCTGGGAAGGAGTTTCTTTAGTCTTAAAAAGAGACTCGAGATGAAACCTTTCTTCTCTGCATCTGGGTGAGGCCGGTGAGGTGATGGCTGGAGCTGGTGCAGCCCTTTTGCGTCTCAAGGAGATGAACCCAAGGACCAAAACTGACCTACGGAGGTAGAGGAATCCTGCTGGCGATGCCAGGAAGTCCCTGAATGAATAGTGTGGCACTGCCACCCCTCCTCCAGACACATGACGTGAAACCGTAGGATTTGTATTATGTAGAGCGTCTCTGCCACAATCTGTGTTTTTATAGCTTAAAGTCTCCTGACCAATAAGTTGTTTAAAGTTTATTCTTTGCCTGCTTCCCCACATGGTTTTCTTGGCTTTCCTGGGTTTATTTTGTATGGTGCCAAGTAGAAGAAACACCGGTCTGTTTCACGCTGAAGGAAAATCGGCTGCAGCCCGAGAGTTGGCCTGATCCACACAAAACCACAGGTACTGACGTGTATGGAAGTGAATGGCTTCCCGGTGGGGATTTTTGCTTATGCAATTTTTGCCTTATAAGGCCAATTATGGAAGGACGCATTTGCATCTCAACCCCAGAGCAGGTGTGCTTCTGATTACAGAGAGAGAGAGGCGCCCTCTCAAGTCACCTGTAGGGCAGGTCAGTGGGTGGCTGAGAGCTTGCAAAGACAGCAGAGCAAGCATGTGGGTTTTTACAGAAAGGGCAGCAGTGCGGCAGGGCACGGCACGGCCCCCTCAGCTGTCCTGCAGCAGACACAGAACAGGGGCAAACAGGTGGTAAATAGAGGCAAAGTGAATCCAGGCTTTGCCCTGCTGATGCTGTGTCCCCCCCGTACCCCTGTCTGGGCACGGGGGCTGGACAACCTGATCCCACTGTGGGCCTCACCAGCTCCCCGCTGCCTGCGGGCCCCCCAGCTCCATCCCAAGCCAGCTTCCTCCTGACACAACAGGAAAGTCTTCAGGACCCGGCCTCTGCCTCAGGTTAACACCAGCAAGCTCCCAGGTGGGTGGCAGCTACCCAAATTGGGATGGCTTCCCCCCGAGCCCCCCCCCCCCACCACTGGGTGCCAAGGCCTGCAGGACCTAAGCCTACTTAACACCCAAGACGTTTTCCCAGGGGCGGGGAGCTGGTCTCTCCTCACTCAGGGGCCAGCCAAATGGGGATCGGAGGGGACCAGGATGGCGAGGGGACACGTCTCGAGGCCAGCGTTCTCACTGCACAATACACCTGTTCCCCTGCACGCCCCTTCCCCTGGGCCACTCCCTGGACAGGGGAGGACCCCTCCCGTACCCCATCAAGACCCTGCTCTGAAAGACCGCGGGCCCACAGACTGGGGCAGCTGGGCTGTGTTTGCTGTCAATCAACCTTTCACCAGCAACTCCGTGAAAGGCATTAAAGTAACAAGTAACCATAGACCGGTGTTTTGAGTGAAAAGGGGAGTTGTATTTGGGTGCTGGGGCGGGCACACCGGATGACTACAGACTGGGTGGGTTAAAATAACAAATCTACTCTCTCACAGTTCTCGAGTCCGGAAGTCTGAAATCAAGGGGTCCACAGGGCCGAGCTCCCTCCCAAGGTCTGGGGAAGAAGTTCCTTAGCCTCCTTCGGGTTCTGGTGGCTCCAGGCATCCCTTGTCTTGTAGCCACGTCACTCCACTTCAACGGCCTCCTCCTCTCTTTCTCTCCCTGGTGTGTCTCTTCTAAGGACACTTGACATTGGATTCCATCTCCACCTCCATAATCCAGGATGACCTCATCTCCAATCCTTAATTATATCTGCAAAGTCCCTTTTTCCAAATAAGGCCACTTTCGCAGGCTCCAGCCCTTGGAGTGTGGCCGTATCTTTAGGGGAGCTACCAGCCAACCCCCCCACGGAGTGGGATTACAGTTCCTGCGAAGAGAGCCGTGCGGGAGGTATGGCGAGAGGGCTACGAGCGAGACACGCGCGAGTCCAATGCGGCTCCCCCGTTGTGTCCCCGGCCTGCCCTCTTCAAACGCGGCCGTGTCAGCAAGGACAAAGGAAGGCTGCAGAACTGGTCCGATGGGAGGAGGCCAGAAAAATGTGACACCGACGGCATTGCCTGTGCCCGGACAGGCTCCTGGGGGAAGGAGGACCATAAAGACTCTTTCTGAGACAAGGAAGTGGGACCCCGAAGAGGTCTGTAGGTTACAGTCTGGTGTCCACGCTGTTTCCAGATTCCAGCCGTTGTACTGTGTGGAACAGAATGTCTTTGATCTCGGGACACCTGCGTGGAAGTCGTAGGTGTGATCTCTGCAATTTGTTCCGCAGTAGCTCATCCTGAAGAGTGAGTGTGTGTGTGTGTGTGTGTGTGTGTGTGTGTGTGTGTGTGGACAGTGATGGAGACAGACAGGAAGAACAAAACGCCAGCATTGGTGACTCTGTGTGGAAGGATGACAGAATTCCTTGCATCACCTCGATGTTCGAGGAAGCACATCCAAGCTTTACTTAGAGTGAACAGCAGAGGGGACACCGGGGCCCTGTTCACAGGGACGACCTGTCCCTGTGACCTCCGGGCAGCTACTCACAGAGAGAGGGCTAAGCATCCCCATGTTCCCGCAAAGTAAATCGAGTCTTGGGGCCACAAAGCGCAGACGGGCGCCACCTGGCGGCAGGACGCCCAATCTCGGGCTTGGGACTACCGGCAACCCGCGTTCCGATTTCGGTCCCAGGGGTTCAAGTGGTGCCTGGGTCGTGGGAACCCGCAAGAACCCGGTCCGACAAACACCTCCAAGGTAATCCCTGGGGAGTGGTGGGGGGCGTGGCCTCCCCGCCGCTGATTATGCGGTGCGTCTGGGAGGAACACCTGCTTCTCAGGATGCATCCCGGACCCAGCCAGCGACTGGTGCATCAGTAAGTAGCAGCCCTGCCCAATCCTGGTATCTGGCACTGGATTTGGCAGAGCGTGGGCATTGGCAAAAGAGGGAGCACTGTTTCAGAAGTCGAAGAGCTTAAGATAAGATGGGAGAAAGGTTTTCTATCTTTTTGAAGTTTCCAGAAGTTGGGAGACAGGAAGAATCCAGGTAAAAACAATCTGGCACCTGCAAGCATGGGACAGGGTAGTTCTGCTCACACAGATCCTTCATCTCACAGGGTTGTCTTGAGGACTGAGAGGTACTATGCGGGCTCTAAGTCCAGACTGGAGAGGCCATGGGGCACGAGGTCTGAATGCAACTGGAAGAGAAACTCCGGGGCGCCAACCTAGAACTTTCCCAGGTGTCTGCCCATGACAGAGGCAGCACAGATGAACGTGGACCCACACTGTGTTTGCCAGGTCTCTTGGTCTTGAGTGATAAAACCCAACCTAAGCCAGTTTCAGACACCGCGGGAAACCAATAGAAGGCTGCATGGGCAACCTCCCCCCAACCCCGCCCCAAGCTTCTGCCTCAGGGCCTTTGCATCTGTGATGCTCTTCTCCTGGACACCCAATGGCCCACTCAGCTTCCCTCAGTGAACCCTGTTTATTTATCCAAAACTATAATTTACCCAAAACCATGGTCCTGCCGGTCACTCCCTGTCAACCCCCCATCACTATGGCCAGCTTCATTCTCCTCCTTCACACTTGAATTTAGGTCCCATTCTGAGGCTGCTGTCACAAAGTCCCACAAATGGTGTGGCTTAAAGACAAGAGATATTGACATTCTTGTGATCTAGTGGCTGGAAGTCCAAAGTCAAAGTGTTGGCAGGGTGGGTTCCTTCTGCGGGGTCCATGGAGGAGTGTGTTCGATGCAGCTCTCTGGGCTTCTGATGGTTCCCGCAATCTTTAGCTGGTGGCATCACTCAGACCTCTGCCTTCATTATCATGTGGCTTTCTCCCTGCATGTCACTGTCATTTAAGGTCGGTCATATTGGATTTGGGCCCACCTGAATCCAGTGTGACCTCATTTTACCCTGATGGTGTCTGAGAAAACCTTATTTCCAAGTAAGATCACAGGTCCAGGCTTTCTTTCTGGGCCATTGTTTATAGGTTCCCTTTTCTTGAAGCCAAGATGCTGCCCAAGTCCTGTTTTCTGAGGTTGGCAGAGTGATCGCCCCGTAGAGAGTGGTCACCCCCACACAGTGGGTGACTCTCACAGCAACAGTACCATGCCCACGACCCCAGGCACCCACCCACACTGCACTGGCTTCAAGCCACCCAGGTTCACCGCGGACAGTTCTGAAGACAAGGGTACTGAGGACTTGGGTGCATTCACAGAAGGCCACCTGCTGCCCCCTGGACCCGCCCCACCCAGACACCCCAGACCACCAGGATCCCCCTCCAGGCCTTTGCTTATACCCTTTCCCCAGCCTGGAATGCCTCTCCCAGGCCCGTACAACCTCATGCATCCTCTGGCCTCAAGCTAGTGTCCACGGGTGAGACATCTGCCCTGACCTTGCTCCCCAGCTCCCCCTTCAGACAGTGCCTGGTCGGACATCCTGGGGGTGTCTGCATTTGAGGACTGAATACAGTGTGTGTTGCTTTGCCCTTCTGTGGCTCCCCTGAGGTCCCTGAGGCCAGGAGGGGACCTAGCGCCCCAGAACCTGCCCCACAGGGCACATGCCTCTCTTGGTTGAGATTAGGGACAGAAAGTGTTGTGGTTCAGCATAGGGGCCCCAGAATCTGGCAGATCTGGGCATGGACCCTGATTCTGCCCCTTAATAATTGTGCTGTCTTGGGCACGTGTTATGGATTGAACTGTGTCCCCCCAAAAGATGACAGGTGCAAGCCCTCCCTCTGGCACCTGCGGATGTGAACTTATTTGGAAATAGGGGCTCTGCAGATGGAATTGGTTAAGACGACATCCCACTGGACTAGGATAGATACTGGATGCCACGACTTATTAGAAGAAACACAGAAACATGGAAGGAAGGAGCCATGTGGCCATGGAGACAGACATTGGAGTGATGGGTCTACCAGCCAAGGAACGACAGCGAGTGCTAGCCGCCCCAGAACACGGGAAGGGCCAGGAAGGAGGCTCCCCTAGATCGTCATGTATTTCCACTCTAGCTGTATGGCTGGGTGTGGGGAGTGTTCCTTTCCATTCCAGAACACCCAGTGTGTGGCACAGCACAATGCGATAGCTACTGTATCCACTCTCCTGTTGCTGGGTGTTTATGCAAAGCTGCAAATCCCCAGTGCTTTGAGCCATGGAGTTGGGGGGCAGGGAGGAGGAAAAGGCATAGAGAGTAAGGCGTGAAGGTGAGTTCTCACAACCGCTGTATTTGGAACTGGGGATTGAGAGAGGATCTGAGCGAAAGTGTTATGCTTCCATAAATATGGTCAGTGCCTCACATAGGTCAGGCATCTGGGGAGCATGCAATTCAATTGCTATTAGGAGGAGGAGGAAACGTTTTATTTAATGTATGTAACTCCATTAACACTATTACTCAGTTGCAGACTTGAGCACTATCACTGGATCTTGGCGTCCCCACCAGATGACTGTCCCCAGGACCCCACTGCCCTTTGACAGAGAGATGTTGGTCTCAAACAAGGACTTAGGAACATCCACACCGAAGCTGGGACCCACAGTTTCTCCTTCTGTGAACCCCTCCAGCTCCAGGACCCCATCATGAAAGGCTGAGCAATAGTAATATGGTAGAACTTGCATGTGGCTTCGCCTCTGCGATTAATAGGGAAGGGAAAACCCCGATGGTTGCCGGCAGGTCTGGGGGCTGTGGGCGGTGTGACCGCCCCACTATCCCCCAACGATGCTCACTCAGTCTCCTCGTGTTCCCAAGAAGTGATCAAGGCAGCAGTGAGGGCATCACGGTTGGGGGAGGCAGCCCGGGAGGCTCCAGGGAGACAGAGGGAGGAGGGAGTGCCATCTCTCCATCACTCATCCCCAGGGGCACTGGCGCTGGGATGGCCCGGCTCACCCAGTATGGTCTCAGATTTCCCCTCGGAGAAGAAAGTGGCTCCTGTTCCCAGGGAAAGCCGTGACTCAATTTAGGCTAATCCAGTCCTGCGGTAGAAGCCCTGCTGACCACGTGTCTCTCCATCTGTAACGATGGCACGAGTTACCGGGGAATCCTGGAGAAAACACAGTGTCTGATTTAGGGGCGGAGGTCCGAGATGCTGCAGGGGTTGGTCCAGAGTCTGTAGAGACGTTGGGAGCCGGAGAGCCGAGAAGTTAGGGGTCTTCCCCCTGCTCATTTGTCTATTTCAGTATCTACAGACGGATCTACAGACGGCTGGGCAGTAGGGCAAGGAGTCTCCTGATACAATGCTCAGAGTTGTTAAAATGTTGCCGTAGGTCATCATAGATTTGCATGGAAGGGCGTCCTGGGCAGTGTTAAACCAGGCCAAGTGCGGTCTCATCGGGTCTCGTTCAGCTCACACTGGGTACATCCTCGGTCGCCACCGAGAGATGCTGCCACCCCAACGCAGAGCAGTGTGGGGTCTCAGCGACAGGACTTGGGATTATCTTTATTTTCTTCTCTGCATTTTTTGGAAATGTTTTCTAAGTGTATACTATTTTAATTTAAAAAAAGAAAAAGGCTTTTTGTGAAACCAAACCCGTCAAGGGCCCACCGTGCGCTTGCACAAGCCGTTAGAAACCCAGAATTCGGTGAGCGTTGCTAACCCGCCTGTCTTGTCACCCCCGGGAACATTCCTGTCCGTCAACGCCCACCCTACTGCCCAGAATTCCCCCCACTGGTACCTTGTGCCCGCAGCTCCCGAGAGCTTGCTTGCTGGGGGGAGTGGGGACGACCCCAGAGAAAAAAGCCCTGTTGGCTACTCTAACCACTGGCGGGAATGCCTGGTGTGTCTGTTCCCTTTCTGCACCCCAGGCCTGGCCAGCTTGACGCTGCTATGACTCAGGCACTGGGGGATGGTCCCGAAAACCCCTCCTGTCCGTCTTCAAGAGATCCGTCGCCTCCATTGCTGCGGGGGCAGAAATCACGCCCTCACTCAGGTAACAGGACCCCGAGTGTGACTTGGCTGCACCGTGTCATCCTTAACCAGAGGTCAGGGGTCACCCTGAGTTCCTCTGGGATCTTTCCTGGCGCGGGGGAAACCCTTTAAACTGGAGAAGCTTCCTCACAGCATCCCTGGGAAGGAGAATGACCCTGAGAGGCCATGTTTCTCTTCGTCTGGTTGGCGGCATCGGAGCAGGTGGGGCTGGGAAGAAAACGCCAACCAGCCGCCACCGGGTCAAGCCCCCTGCCTGGGGCTGGGAGCTCGAGGCACTGCCGGAAGCCCATGAAAGCCAGTCCCCCTCAGGGCTGGCTCCAGGCTTTATTAAATACCAGGCATCTGGGCCAGAAAAAGACTAAACAAAATGTGGTTTTCCTCTGTGCACTGATTGCATCTGCTCCAAAGGGAACACAAGGAATCACCTTTGGGGTGTACCTCCTACAGACCGGTTTGCTGGGACCCTTGGCCTGACCTAGACATTGTGCTCCTGCCCTCCGGTCTGAGGCTGTGGACTGGGGTCATGGGCTTCCCTGGGCCGGAGCGGCAGGGGACACATCCATTCCAGGAGGAGAGAGAAGGAGATGGCAGTTCGAGGAAGAGCGGAGGCTGTGTCTGCAGGAGACGGGGAGGGGGTGGTGTCTTGAGGACAAAATCCTGGGGAAATTCTACACTGAAACAGCCATAGGATAAAGGAAGTTCCCCCCAAAAGAATAGCCAGAGAAATGAGGAGGGTCGGAGGGCTATATTCTGCCTGGAAAAGGATCAGCAATTGAACTGAAAAATGTTCATCATAGATCCGTGTTATGGCATAGTCCTACTCTTGAAAAAAATTTAAAAAATTATTTAACAAAAGATAAAGAACAATGACAGATCTTTCATATTAACCTTTTCTTTTTTTTTTTTAAGATTTTATTTATTTATTTGAGAGATCACAAGTAGGCAGAGAGGCAGGTAGAGAGAGAGAGGAGGAAGCAGGCTCCCCACTGAGCAGAGAGCCCGACGTGAGGCTCGATCCCAGGACCCTGGGATCATGACCTGAGCCGAAGGCAGAGGCTTTACCCCACTGAGCCACCCAGGCGCCCTCATATTAATATTTTCATTGCCGCGAAAACTTTAATGAGTTAGGGAAGAATGGAAAAGGGCCTTTCAATCCCCAAAACGTACAGCAGAATGACAGTGGCATTCCTTCCAGAAATGCAAGAAGGCTTCCATAGGAAGAAATTCATTAACATCATTCATATTAGTCAGATAGAGAAGAAAACGATATCATCATTGTGATAGATGTCAAAAAGGAATTGCATAAAATTCAATGTCCATTCCTGATTTGAAAGGAAACCTTTAAAAATGGAACTGGATGGAGCATTCATATGTGTAAATGTTTCCTCCAAAAAAAGCTAAATGAGGAACCATCGTGGACCCCAAGTGCACAAAAGCCTGGACACAAACACGAAACCCGAAACACCTGTGGTTACTAAACATGGCAAGATATCCCAGAGGCCCCAGCGGGTCACCCTGCACAGATGGAGAGGAGCCCACGGCCCAGCCTGAAGGGCCTCAGAAGCGTTCAGCACCCACTGCGCCAACCAGGCGTTTAGGGAGAAAGACACCTCACAACCCATGGCCAAACCTTCTCAGGCCCATGCCCTGGGCTGGCAGAGAACACCCCGTCCCCCCTATAAGTCATGACCCTCTTTTGTGTACAGGCCCGGTGGGATGGACTTTTTGTGAGCCTCTTTACGAACCTCTGTACAAACGCTTGAATTTGGTTACTCCAGAGAGATCGGTCACTTCCTGCCGGCCCAAACTCCCTGCTGAAAGAATGTTCTCTACCTGACAGGCAGCCCAGTCCGTGTCCTCAAGATACAAGGACGGGACCCAGGACGACACTGGACCCAAACTCAGTCAATCAGCTTCCGTTCCTTGGGAGTTGGACACCCGAAGGCCTGGGCTGCCCAGAGGGCGCTGGGCTGCCCTGTCAGAGCCTAGGCTGCCATTTTGGGTGGTCATGATGGGGCCCAGTGGATACAGAGGAGTGGGTGGAAGGAAGCAGATGAGCGGCGGGGACAGAAGGACGGATGCGCCACAGAGAACAGGAAGAGCACAGAGCAGCTTCCCCGCATCCCCCCACCTCCCGGGCATCTTGGGGTTCACTGGATTTCCTCCAGGCGGAGTTCATGGAACCTCCCTGGTTCCTCGCTGTGGCAGCCGCTCTCCTTAATCTCCCCGAGGGGGTTTCCTGGAGCCTTGACAGCCAACCTGCAGACGAAGAAACGGACGCTCTGACGTGGGAAGCTACTTGAGCACGGCCATGGAGCTCCCGTGTGGCAGACTGAGGAGATGGACGCACCCTCGGTCACTCACCGTGCAATATGGCCTCTCGGCACACAGCTCCCCAGAACCGGCTTTTTAATCGCGGACGGAGCTGCTGCCAGGTTGGTCAATCTACAGCAGGTAAAGTAACACCAGTGACGATTCAGAAGTTCAAGGGTCCGGAAACACTTTGGGGATCGGGAAGGTATTTCAAGAGCTGGAGGGATCTGAGATTTTCCCAGCTTAAAGTTGACGGGAGAGCCCGCCACAGCTCCATGGATGCTGACAGAAGACACGAGACTCCTGCATCCCTGAGGAAGGGCGTTATTGCTCGGCAGAGCAGGCAGCGCGAGCTTCGTGTCTACATGTCTGCATGGTTCCGCCTGCATCCCGAGCCTGGGGGAGCCAAGTGGAGGGGCCCTGGGCAGATGCTGGAGACACAGCAGTTTGTGTCACGGCGGAGGAAACCCCAGTCTGTTAGCACAAGTTATGAACAAACCCGCCTGCCTCTGCCTGAGAGGGAGATATTATCGTGTTAAGTGGACAGCAAACGAATCTGCCCACCCCAGAGGAAGACACGAGCTCTGTCTTCAAAGACCTTTCCTTAACAAACATCCTGGAAAAGATAATCTGGAAGAAATTGACAAAGGTCTGTGTGGGCAGAGTGTGAGGCGGAGATGCCGGGAATCTGTAGTTTAAGTCCTTATTCTTAATTGTGTATTCTCCACCATACTCAATGTGACATGACAGCGTTCTGTATCTCCCTCCACAAAATTCAGCCTTGGGGCTCCTGCAAGCTGGTGGCTGGCCAGTGCTGCAGCTGGGATGTGCTTGGCCATGTGGAAGTCACAGAAGAGCCATCTCCACTGTCTCCAGTACAAAATGTGTTACTTCACTAACCAGAAGCCCGAAAAGGAGGGGGTCCAGCGCTGGCAGATTTGGAGGCTTGGTGGCATCACTGAGGACATATCTTTCTGCCCTGTCACCTTGTCTTTAATCCCAGGCATGTTCCCTTATGGTTACAAGGTGGCTGCTGGAGCACCACCCATCACAGCCTCACCCTCAGCACTCAAGGAAGGAGAGCTCTTTGTCATGAGCCTGTTCAAGAGTGGAGAGAAATTTCTCTCAAAGCTCCCCAACCTCCCGACTCCCTCTCATGTCTCATTGGCCAGAACTGTGTCACATGCAATTTCCTCAACCAGTCACTGGCAAGAAATGGAATTATATGACCGGCTTGGGCCAATCAGGTTTCACCCTTGGGATTGAGCCTTTTGAGAAACCTGTGGTGTTTTAGACAACTGAACCAATCAGGATAAAGGCAGTTGGGTCGGTGATAGCATTCCCCAGATATAGCATAAACAAACAAACAAATAACAGAAAAGGTAAAAAAAAAAAAATGAGCAGTTAAATTTGAATTTAGATAGATAACAAATAACTTTTAGAATAAGTATGTACCATACAATATTTGGAAATACTTAGAGTAAAAATATTATTTGTTGTTTAGAGGAAACCCAAATTAACTGAACATCTTGTATGTTCTCTCACAGCCCTAATAGGTGATGATAGTGTCTGCCGGAGTGGTGTCTTCCTGCTGCCCTCAGTAGTGAAGAAGACCATTCCTGGCAGGGGAGGAGCCAGTCTATTTGGCTGAAATAATACTTGTAGTGTTCTCTCCCCCATCTCTGGACACCCCTTCCCCTGTCCTCACCAGATCTCAGCATAAATGATGTGACTGTCATTGCCATTCAAACTGGAAAGCTGGGAGTCCCCTGGGGTCCTTTTCCCTCCCTACGGTCTTCCAGTTCAGCTCCCGGGTTCCCCTCCTTAGCCTCCGGGGTTGCTGGTCTCCAGCCCATGCTCCCTCCCTCCGAATACCTTTGCACGGCCAGCTCCAGTATCACCTCCTTCCGGAAGCTTCCCCAGCGTCTCCTCTCTGGAATGTGTCATCACTTCACCCCTCTGTACATATTCCAGAAATATCCTTTAGAGAATCATAATCTGCTCAGATCTCATTCACTGATTCCCCGTTGTAAATGGTGGCATTGCGCCTGGTCCAGAAAGAGCTTTCTGAGGGCAAGCACTCTCTGTGCAGCTCATCACTAGAACCTCGGTGCCGGGCACTGGAGGCTCAGTCAGTACATACTGAGGAGCTGAGAGCTGCGTGTCACCCGGACGTAGCAGTGAAAGTCAAGACGGGCTAGGCAATTTGCGGCACCCAAAGCAAAATGAAAATGCAGAGGCCCTGGTTCAAAAGTCCTCAATTTCCAGAGGATCACAGGAGAGCATTAAACCAAGGGCAGGGTCCTTCTGAGAGCAAGGCCCTGGGTGTCCCCATTGGTCACAGGCTGATGAAACGGACTCTGATGACAAATGTTACTTTGTAATAATGACCCAAGAGTAATTTCTTCATTGAAAGCTCTTATTTCGGGCCAGCGCTCCCCAAACGTGAGTTCCGATCGAGGATACGTGCACTGGCCCGCAGCAAAGTAAGAAATATACAGAAAATGCAGTAAGGTTTTTCCAAAGGCTAAATATTATCTGTTCTGCAATTGCTTTTCTTTTATATTTGTTGCTGGGAAAATGTCTTCTCTTTCCTGAAACAATGGTGTTGGTAGCTGTGATTGCAAAATCAAAGAGTGGGAGAAGCCTCGTCCCTCTGTGTTTTGGCGGTTGGCTTTGTAAATTTCCCTGCCGCAGGGAGTCCAGCGTCTGAGGAACCCCCCCCCCCCATCCGGACTAAGGATCAAAGAGGAGGCTCCTTTGCGGGGAAGCGATTGATTTTCATGGCCAGCAGAGGGGGCTACGTGAATGCCTCATCCCCTTGGCTAGGTCCCACGCGAACTTGGGAGATGACTTTTCCTCTCAGTTGCCTGGGACATCCCTACTATGGGGAAAATTCGGGATTCTAGTACCTTACCTGAAGACTCTATCCCTTTCTGCACTTGGGGTCTGAGTCATCTTCTTGCTTTAACTCAGTGGTTCACCGCTCTGGCTCCATGGAAGCTTCACCGGGAGAGCTCTCCAAAACAATTCAGTTAAAATGCCCAGGAATTCAGCTTCTGTTGGTTCAGGGTAGACGCCCAGCACCAGAACTTTCCCACTCCCCCTCTCCTCCCCCAGGTCCATTTCGAATGGGTTGAAAACTGCTGGATAAAGTTGCCATCCAAAAAATGGTGGTCTATATTTTTAGAAGGAGACTGAGTGGTTTTTGTGGGGTGTGTGTTTGTGTGTGTGTGTGTGTGTGTGTGTGTGTGTGTGTGTGTGTGTGTGCGTGGCCTGGAGCAACTGACCTCCTCTCAGTTTTCAGGGCAGTCTTCAGCAGTGCACAAAGGAACCTTCCAGCTAGGGCTAAGAGATCAGGGGCGGCTGGAGCCTTGCCACGTGATCCGTGGGCACTTGGGCAACCATCCCGGCTCTCCATAGAGTTTGCCCTTGCTCTCCTGACCCGCCTGGGTCTTCGGCAGACCCACCCTGGGAATTTTGTGGCCAGGTGTCTGGGCCACTGAGAATCCTCGGTGACGACTGCACCTTGTCCCTGAACCTGCGAGAGCCTGGCCTTTCCGAGCTCATGTGGCTCCGTCTCCTGGGAAAATGTGACGACATGTACAGGCGGCTGGCAAAGGTCTTTCCCAATAATAATCTTTGCAACAAAAGGAATAATTTAAAGTTTATGCAAGGCGATAGAAGCCCCAAATGACTCAAAAGGTATTTGGGGGGCGGTTCGCCCCGCTGGTCAGAATGAGTAATGCTGCTGAAAGATTACAAGCAATTTAATAAGAAAACTGTCTCCAGGATGAAAGTACAGAAGAAGGTGATGTGGAGGTTGGAAAGTTTGGTAGAGGCACCGCTCTGGGAAGGTGTTTACAGGAGGGACCCCTTCCCCGGGTTTGTAGAAAGTCTCTCCCTAAACCCCTTTACTCAGAATCAAAGGACAAGGGACTCCCCAGTCTGCTCACTTTGAGACCAAGAGGATACGGGGGACCTTGGATCCTCGCCTCCGCAGGCTGGGCCAAACGGACAGGAAGGGCTCCCAACCCTCCCTCACCCCGGAACGGGCCTGTGCGCCCCAACAGGCCGTGGAACAGGGCTCACGTCTCGTGTCCCAGGCTCTCCTGGGTCAGTAAGGGAGCAGCTTGGTCTCCAAGCCCCATGGAGGAGACAGAACTAAGGACGTCACACCCCTGCTCACCCTCTTCCCCCTTCCCCCCTCCTAAGAACATTTCCCTTTTTAATCTTCTTACAGAAGGTTTGTGTTCCCCCAGCATTACCCTTATCCTTCAAACGGCCGGGGACAGAATCCCAAACCACAGGCATGCCCAGAGCGCCAAGGATAAGCCTGGTATCCTTTTGCCACCAAGCAGACAGCCAACGGGATGTCAGACCCTTCGTGTTCGGAAAGCGGTCTGTCTCCCACGGCTCTTTTTAAGAATTTTTTTTTTTAATCTATTTGACGGAGAGAGAGAGATCACAAGTAGGCAGAGCAGCAGGCAGAGAGAGGGGGAAGCAGGCTCCTTGCCGAGCAGGGAGCCTGATGTGGGGCTCGATCCCAGGACCCCGAGATCCTGACCTGAGCTGAAGGCAGAGGCTTAACCACTGAGCCACCCAGGCGCCCCATCCCACTGCTCTTTTTAAAAATTCTCCTTTATTTATTCATGCACAGGGGATCCTGAGAGATGTCTCACAGTGGCCCAAAGCAGAATGCGGTCTGTCTTAGAACACTCTTAATCTCAGGAGGGAACATGAACGGTGACTAAGAAGTGGAACAAAACCAGAGCGGAGTCAACGTATCTCTCCAGCCCCAAGAAGGTAGCGATGAGTTTGAAATAAAATTCACCCTTCGGAGCCCCACGTCCAGGGCCTGGGATGAACCATGGCTCCGTAAATACCAGCTGCTGCGAAGTAATAAAGATGGAAATGGCGATATATCTCAATCGGTCACAGATGAAGCCTGGCTTGTCCTGAGTCTCCACGTAGTGAAAGTTGGTTCCGGTATAATTTAGCCTACATCAGAAGTCAGACTCGAAATGAGTGTTGTAGGGAAAGTACAAATTACATTTTTAAAGATTGGTGTGTAATTATAGGCTTAATTAATTACACAAGGGATTTGTTCTTGAAAAGGTGTATCAAATGTGTCCTATTTCACACCAGGGAGATCACCTATAGGAAGGAAAGCTATTACTCTTAGAGATCTGTGAATACTAGGGTTCTGCTTGAAAAGGAGGCCCACCAGGGGCGTCTGGGTGACTCAGGTGGTGAAGCGTCTGCCTTTGGCCCAGGTCATGAGCTCAGGGTCGTGGGATCGAGCCCTTTGTCAGGCTCCCTGTTCAGCCGGGAATCTGTTTCTCCCTCTCTGCCCTGCTCCTGGGTTCAAATCTTGGTGTCACTCCTCCTAGACTTTTTTTTTTCTTTTTCAAGTATTTTATTTATTTTTTTATTTGAGAGAAAGACCGAGAGAGAACACGAGCTGGGGTGGGGTGGGGGTGGGGGCACGGGAGGGAGAAGCTGACTGCCGGCTGAGCAGGGAGCCCAGGCGGGGCTCGATCATGGGATCATGACGGGAGCCGAAGGCAGACGCTGAACCGACTGAGCCACCCGGGCGTCCCTCCCAGGCCTTTCTTGGACACTGAAATAGATACCCACAACGTGTACATCTGTTTGCTGTTGTAGTCAGACCACACATTCCGAGCGGCAACTGGCTTCCTCTGCTGTAAGACCTAACCTGGCCGTTCAGTACCCATCCTTGGGAAAGGCTGCTTCGTGTGCATTCTGGAGCATTTTAAGTCTTAAGAAATTACAGTTCAGCGTTAAAGTCTTGCAGGTACCAAGTCTGAAAACTCAGAGAACATTCGAGCAACACAGGACAGTCTCAACTGAAGGACAACCTCATCCACGTTCTGCATCCTGCCTTCCCAGAGGGCCCTGTGCCGACTGCACACGGGGCCCTGCTCCTCTGGGCTGCCGCAAGCCTGAGGACACGCATCCCCGGCTCAGCTCTGTGTTCGATGTTACTGACCTCATTTTCACTTGGGAGCAAGGCCCCTGCCCCTTTATGGCTTGTGGTTTTCTGTACGTTGGGATGATTCTGAGAGATAGGATGTTTCGGCCTCCCTGGGTGACGCCGGCACTCTTCATTCTTCCAGGAGTTAGAGGTTTCCCTTCCCATCCCTGGCGAGGGACACAAAGCCCGCAGAGGAGAGTGATGGGAGGGACAGGGCGACGATTCATCCCAGTTCAAATTGGAAAGTCCCATATCCTGGGAACCCCTTAGTCTTGGGCAAAACAGGGCAGCTGGATGGAGAGCACCCTCTAATTCCTTCTCGGGAGCTCACGCGATGCCACAGTCAGGCTAAGCCCCCGCTGGGATGCAGACAGGGGAGAACAGTGACCCTCTGTGCGGGGCTCACGGCTGCTTTCACGCGGGCCGGAAGCTGGAACCAAGAAACATGTTTGTCCCCAACTTAGCCCCGTGTGCTCACCACCAAATGGTTCTGTCTGCAACTGGCATTTAGCTGGTGAAGACATGACAAGTCGAGACGCTGGCCTGGCACCTGGCGCGTTGGCCTCGGCGGGGAACAGCCAGAGAACCAGAGAGAGCCCCAGAAGCCCCTTCCCCGAATTCAACTTCTACGTGTCATTCAGGCCCTGAGATCTGGACCCCGTGTTTGCACCCTGGCTCATCCCCAAAGGAATCCACCCAGCATCTGGGAAGAGGCACGGCCTGTGGGAAGGCAGGCTTGGACTTGAAGGGGTTTTGCCTTCCCCTGAGGCTTGCACAGAGGGATACCACACGACCACCCTGCCCCCCCACCCCCCCTGCATGGCTTAGGCCCAGCACATCTGGGAAGCTGGGAGACTTTGAAACCCTGGTGCTTGCAACATCCAAAGAGGGCTAACGCGTCACACTCACCACATTCTGGGGCTTGGGCACCTAGTTCTCCCCACGTAGACCTGGGACCTACTCAGATGCCACCTCAGGCCCCCGAAGTCAGAAACATCCCTCAACCCAGGTGCCTTTGATTATGTGTAGTTCATTCCTTCCCTCCCCCTTGATCACTGATACAACAATTTCACCAGATCATTCCGTGTGATGGAGTTATTTTATTTTCTTGTCTGTAATCAGAGAAGAGACACTTCACAGCCTCTTCCCGGTCAAAACATGCCAATTGTATCTGTCACTCACATAGTTTTAAAAAATTTTACATAGTTACAGATTCAACATGTAAAAACCAGGGGTGACACTCTGCAGTCTAGAGTTCTTGATGCATCTTAAAAGAAAACCGGAAACTGGAACCAATAGGCCTGGTCCCATCAATCAGCTAGAGCTAAGGGGCAGATGCCTCCTGGAGACAGGGCACGGATCCTCCCGTTCGCCACCGTCCCCTCCCTGTCGTTAAACCTGGCTTGGCAGGCCCTCCCCCACCAGGGAGCAGCCCAGATTTCTCCGATGCTCCTTGGTGTCTGGGGGCAAAATGGCTATGCCCCATATTACATGTGCCTGGGACTCCTGGGTGCCTCCCAGTCTTGTCTGTCCTGCTTTCCTTTCTTTCCTTCCCACAAGAACCCTGCTCAGTGAAATGTCTACATCTTTGGGCTCCCTGTAGGTACAAATAGCTGAGAAATGTAAGGGAAAGTCACCACATGGGACTGCTTGCTAGGCTTCTTAAAAGCAGGCTGACTCTGCTAAGAAGTGTACCCCTTTTCTCAGTGCAATCCCCTTGCTCCTTTCTCTTGCCTGGTATCAGTCATGATGGCTGGCACTCCAGCAGCCATATTAGGCCATAAGGAGACCTAAGGAAGTCTCACACTAAGCATGAAAAGCAGAAAACCAGAATGAGGCCGGGCTCCCACTGACTGGGTGTCACTTGGCAGTCCTGGCCTGATGTCCTCTAGACACCCTTTAAATGAAAAGGAAACAGACCCACCTTATGTAAGTCACTTATTTGAGTTCTCTGTTAGAGGCAGCCAAATATAATTCTAAACAGTGTATGGTTTTATCTTCATTTCCCTTCTGCATGGAAATAACGTGATCATTTCATCAGAGGATCCACTAAGAGGTTTTAAAAAATGGCTAGAATAAAATATTCTCTATTTTAAGAGCTCTAGATTACTTTCTGAGAGTTATAGAATTTTTGGAATGGGAGCTCTGAGGTTCTTATGCTTTTTTTATTAGCATACAAACATAACCCATCCTGGAGTTTTTCATAGGATTCTAGAACCTTCTTCACACAAACCCAGAACTTAGGTTTTTGACCTTAGACTTAAGTAACCCAAACATTGCCTGAGGGTTGAATTTTTCATTTGGAGCCAGAGATATATTTTTGGAAAATTCAGCTTCTGATTCAAGAAATTTCTTCTTAGGGACACCTGGATGTCTCAGTTGGTTGGACAACTGCCTTCAGCTCAGGTCATGATCTCGGAGTCCCGGGATCGAGTCCCGCATCGGGCTCCCAGCTCCACGGGGAGTCTGCTTCTCTCTCTGCCCTTCTCCTCACTCATGCTCTCTCTCCCTGTCTCTCTCTCAAATAAATAAATAAAATCTTAAAAAAAAAAAAAAAAAGAAAAGAAATTTCTTCTTAGTCTCTTTGAGCAGCACTGCCCACTATCTGACAACTTTCCATGATAATGGAAACTTCTGCATTTGCTGATCTGGTATGGTAATCACTAGCTACATGTCATTGTTGAGCTCTTGAAATGTGGCCAGCGTCACCGAGGAATGGAATTTTAAATTGTGTCTGAATTTCAGCTACTTTAGACTTAAATAGCCGCCGCCGTGTCTTGTGGAAGCCCTACTGAATCATTCAGCTTAGCTTCTTTTCCGTAGATGATTCGAGCTTCCCCTGAGGGTTTGAAGCAGGAGAAATTCCTGCCCTCCATTTCCAGACTTCCTTTTCTTCTAGACCTGAATTTTGCTTTGATGCATCAAGTTTCGTCAAATCCAGGTTGGAGGCCCAGTGCCCTCCTTACCAGTTGTGGTGTCTGGGGAACTCCCGTCTCCTCTTGAGCCTCAGTCCCCTCCACAGACAGCCTCCTGGAGCTGCATTAAATGTCATCCTATGCAAATGACAGTTGGCAACAAATAGTTGCTCCATGAATCAAAAAAAAAAAAAAAAAAAAAAAAAGTCATAGTAGTTCCCTCCCTGCCCCTGATTTCCTGTCGCTCGTGCTCATGCTTATCTTTCCTTCTACCGAATCAGCTTCTGGAGGCCAGAGTTTTGATTTTACTTCCCACTTGTCCTGGCACTCAGCACCGTGGGGAATTCAAAAGTCAGGAGAGTGGAATCATTCCCAAGTGGAATCAGTCCCCCGTGTCTTGAGAGGTGGCCTACCGTGGAATAAGTCAGGTGACCCGTCACCTGTGTGCAGCTCCTGAGTAGAAGCTCTCCCCAGGCCCAATAACATAGGCCCTGAGCTGCCGGGAACCACTCGGTAGGAGCTTGTGATGGGACGATCCTTTCTGAACTCTAGGACCTTCCGAGTTAGCCCTCTCTGAATCTGAGGGCCAATGGCCCCAAACTTTTAGGATTAAGCCATTTCCCTTGGGCCATATTTTCTTCCAACACAGTCATTCTGATCATGTCCCTTGGATGTAAAGGCCATCAGGATTTGGATACGGGTTGCATAAGGAATGAAATTTCACAGAAAAAATGATACTCATTCCCGGGGGGGGGAGAGGGTTGGGGGCGTGCCAAGGGCCAGACCCTGTGCTGAGTGCTTCAGAGGACATACATCATGACATTTACAGAACACCCTTAGGAAACAGGTCCTGCTATCATGCCCATTTTACAGAGGAAGAAACTGAGGTTCACAAAGGCTAAAGCCGTTGCCCAAGCGCACACAACTGAGCAGAGTCAGGACTGCAATTCAGGCTCCAAAGCCCCCTTCTTAGCAACTGGGGGATAACGTGCCCACCCCAGGTTCCCATAGATGCTCCACACCCTGGAAGGTCATGATGAGAAAGGAGTGATCTTATTTTTTGGATTGCTCCAGGAAGGGGATTTTTTTTTTTCCCCCAGATAGGTCTTTTATGGGAAACAGGATGGCCAGGTAAAATTCCGGATTGATTCCAAATAAACAATGAATAATTTCTCCGTGTGTTTCTCTATGCAATATTTGAGACACCTTTATATATATATATATATATATATATATATATATATATATGAAAATTTGTTATTTATCTGAAGTTCAGATTTACCTGGATGTCCTATATTTTACTTGCTTTGCCTGGCGCCCCTCACAGGGCAAGCCTGGTCCCCCCACTCCAACTCGGGGTGGGGGGGGTGTTGTCCTGGTCCCCCCCGGGTTCCGCTCCAGCCCGAGAGCGAGGTGGTTCTCCACGCAGATACTCGTCAGACCTGAAGAAAAGGGAAACTAGGTCTCCCAGGGAACTATGAAATGCATGGTGCTTATTAGTTTATTAATTAAACAGCACAAATGGCTGTGCTCCGCCCGCTCTCCCTTGGAGTTTGCTGCCGTAATTTACAGGAGCGCCCGAGGGGACCGCAGGGTGGGACCCCGCTCTTCTCATTTGCTGCCAGGATTTGGGGCTGCCAGTTACTCCTGTCAGTCTCTCGCTTAATCATTTAGCAGTTGTAAAGGACTCATTAAAAACGCCGAGGTTTATTGGAAACACCGCCTGCCCGTCCGGAGGCAGGCCAGATCGCAGCGCTTGTACCCACTTGTTCCCCGGGAGCCCCACAACGAAATTGCTGACTGTAATTACACCACTACGGTTTGGAAAGAGGTGGGGGGAGGGGCAGGGGCGAGAGGAGGGGAGGAGACCCTGAAACTCCAGGGGCCAGGCCTTCAGGGGCCCCTGCCCACACCCCCGCCCACCTGGATTGGGCTCGGTGAGCCCCTCACTCTGCCCCGGAGGCCGGCCTCCGCCCCTCCTTTCTCCCGCTGTGGGCGCGTACGCGGGATGTTCTCACCACGGGAAGGAATAGCAAAACAAAGAAAATCCTTCACGCAACCCTGTCTTCCCCATCTGTGTGTCCCTCCAGCCTCTGCGCACAGACCGGCCCCCGTGCTCCCCCCGCGTAAGGCTGCAGGGACCCCACAGAGGCGGGGGGTCCTTCTCTGAACAGCCAGGGGACGGACGCGCAGAGACAGAACCCCTTTCCAGGCACGGGGGACACAGCAGGCAACAGGCTGTCCCTTTGCGGGCTTCACACCTCAGCTCCACCCAGCTGCGCCCTCTTGTTGGAAGTGGATGGAGCTCCCCACGGCTGGTTCTTTTTTTCCTTTAAATTATAATTCCAGAATTTTATCTGAGTCTCTCCTGAACCTCCCCAACCCCTTTAAAAAAAATATATATATATATTTAATATATATAAATATATATAAATATATATATTAAACACTCAGGCTTTAATATATATATATATTAATGTATATTAATGTTTAATATATATATATTAAAGCCTGAGTGTTTGTTTCGTGTGGGTCCTCGGGGGTGGAGTTACTGGGTGAGAGGGTGAGCTCACAGGTAGGAAAGGACTCGGACCCACTGTCCCCTCTCCCAGGCCACCAGCTTCTCACCTGAGCCCTCCGCCGCCCCTCTGCCGTCCCTCTGCCGTCCCTCCCCACCACAGCAGCCAGGGGGCGCTGCCGAGACCTGTCAGATCTGCCACCAGGGAACTTCTGCAGTGGAGTCCTTCCTGCTCAGGGTGACAGCCAAGGTCACTGTAATGACTTATAAAGCCCTGGAGCAGACAGTCTTTGCTTCTGCATCATTGGGGCCAGGTCATTCTCTGCCCGTGGGGCTGTCCTGGGCATTGAGGGGTAGTTCGTGTCCCTGGACTCCCTTCCCTCCAGCAGCAACCCTCCCCCAGATGTGACGACCCAAGATGTCTCCAGACATTTTCAAATGTCCCCTAAGAGGTAAAACCTCCCCCTGGCTGAGAAGCACCATAATGAAGAGAGTCTGACCTTGCCTCTCCCACCCCCTGCCCTCCCCACTCCCCCTCACCGTCCTGCTGCTACATGAGCCACCCTCGCCTCTGCACCTTTGCATGGGCTCTTCCCTCTGCATGGCTTGCCCTAGTCCTGCTACCTGCCTGGCTGTACCCTCAGGTCCTTTCGGTCATGACTCAAACGTCCCTTTCTGAGTGAGACTGGCCCTGGGCAACCTTATTTAAAGGAGCCGCAGAAGCTCAGCTCTCCTGACCTGTTGGTCATGCTTTGCTTCTAACACAGAACAGCTCACCTGACACACTGTATTTTTACTTACTTGTCAAGTAAGTGGAGAACCGCATGGCGAGCCCCTGGGGGCTCCAGGGGGACAAGGGCTTGGCAGTCTGGGGTCCCAACTTGGGCTTATTTGCAGCGGAGCTGTCCTGTCGCACCAGCAAGCAGGTGGCAGGACACAGCGGTCTGAAAACTGGAGACTGAACATGACTTTGAAATGCGTGGTAGGGGAAAATCCAGCACAGTGGGGAAGTCTCTCCTTTGATCTGGAGAGGCTGCAAAGTTACATGTGTCATTTTAAAAAACTCCTTTGGATTCATCAAATGAGATTTCACCCCCTTGTTTTTCCTTCTGCTTTTGAATGTTGTTTTCAAAGGGGTTTCAAACATTTCCTTCCTTATCTATTCGAAGTTTCTTATACAGAGAGCGGCACTGAAGAACTTGAGGCTGTCGGTGGCGAAATTCTTGCCGGGGATCACGTGTTTTCATGCCAAGCTTAAAAGCTGACATCAGCTAGGTGCACTTACTGAAGCAAGTTCAAGGCTTTGTTTTTCTTTTTTAAGGTGACACAGTTTTATTTGGAAATTCTGAACAAAACTCAGTAGTATACTCCATAATCCTTTGTATTTTATCCTCCTCATCATAATTAAAGAGTTTAATTTAATGTAACACATTTTTTCCACCACCAGGCTCTGTGATGCCGTCAAGGTTGTCTCATTGGCCTTGGTGTACCGTCTAAATATTATTGATTTCTGTAGGTGCTTGTTGTCAACAAGAGAAAGAGCTGTTCTAGAGAACAGAGGGTAGGTTCTTGGTACGTGGTACTTGCTCAAAGACGGAAGCAAGGGTCTTTGCCAAGGTGGATTAAACAGATTTGCTCGAGCTTTCTTCCAACATATCACGACCATCAGCCTGTCTTTGTTCTTTAACAGAGATCCAGTTATCGGTACCCATGTTGAAGCAGCAAACAAAGCCGATGAGTGGAACGTTCAGGGCGTTCCGGGTACTCTGCTCAGAGTGTGGGTTCTGTGAGCTGTGTGCATGCAGTCAGCGCCCATTTATGGAGGCACTGGGGACGCGGGAGTGAACACCCAAGTGCCTGTGGCATTGAGCTCACAGTCTCACAGCAAAAATCAGGACTTCCCGGCAGGCCTATTACAGAGGCTTTATACACATTAGCCCACTTGATCCTCACACCAACCCTCTAAGGTAGGTAGTGTGAATGATCAGAGAGGTTAGGTGACTTACCCAAGGTCACACAGCAGCACCTGGGGTTTTCTCAAGGACGGGAATGAAGGTGGAATCTGGCTTGGGAAGAGCGTCTGCTGAGTAAGGCGTCTTTGGAAAGGCGCAGGTGCTCTGAGCTGGGGGTCTCGGGCAGGGCGGGCAGGGCTCTGCGTGCTGGGGCACGACCACACCTCACTCCCGGTCTGGAGTCTCATCCCTGCAATTCCCTTTCATCCCAGGGAACCTGGCATTATTCATGCGAGATAAAAATCAGCCACTCAACCCATTCCAAACTGCAACTGAGTGAGATCCCGGGACCGCTGCCCCTGGACTGGGGTCGAGTTTATGGCTCCTATGGGAAGGGGTAGAGACCTGGGTAGACTGAGTGTCACAAAAACAATCCAGGAGGATGTTTTGCAATGGCGAGCAAACTGTCTTTCTGGGAAAGGAGTCTGATGTCCCCAGAAAAATCTCTCGGCAAGCTGTCTTGTTTTCATGTTGGGCATCGTCAGGGAGCTCTGTGCTCTCCGTCGCACCGTTGTTTGTGTTGGCGTCTGCGAAACAGACACAGATGTTTCAGGGAAAGCCGTAGGGTTTCCGGCCGTGCCTACAGTACCATAAAGTACAGATTTAAGAGAGGGACCCCTAACCTCCCTTCCTTTGCTTCCTACCTCACCCCACCCAGGGAATTCCCACCAGCTCGACTTGCATCGACATCATATTAGAAGATTCATATTTAATTCATTTTAACTTTAAAATAGTTGCATTCTCTGAAGACCCAGACGTCTAAAAAATCTGTCCTTAGGCCACAGTCAGAATGTGGGCACCGATGATCAGGCCAGCGCAGTGACCAGGACGCCACGGGGAAAGGCTAGACACAACCTACGTGCCCACCAACAGGAGATGGTTAAATTGTGCAACTGCAGAGGTAATGCTTTTCCAGAGGAACACACTGACATGGGAACACGTTTATGGTCTGAAATGAAATGATGAGAAACTGTGTTCTAAATTGTAACTAATGGAAGGAGCTCATATAATTACATCTCAGATGTGTAGGTGTGTGTGTTCCAGAAGGTGAGGAAAGATCCTGATTTGTGAAGACAGCTATCTGCGGGGAGTGAGTGCAATTTTTATTTTCTTTTTTATATCTTTATTTTCCACATTTTCTACCTTAATAACATTTAACTTCAGATAATACTCGGGAAGAACAATGCTATTTTTAAAGGGGGCGTATCCCTTCAAGGGGTCAGGATCTGGTTTTTCCTTTCTCCTTTCATTGCCCTTAATTTCCAACACGAAACGACTGCCCTTATGAAGGGTGGATGTAGGATTCATTGTATTTTCTGGGAAAGAAGAGAATTTACATGACATGAAGTAACATTAAAGCAGCACGACTTCAGAGAGGGAAGAAATTAACGGGGGGAAATGGCGGGCACCCACGGATTGGCTTTGGAGCTGTGGCCATGTTCATGACCCCAAGCTCCTGAGAGATATTAAAACACAAAGCACACACAACGAAATGGCAACGAGAAGAAACAGTTAACCTTCTGAGATCTTCAAAAGCACAGAAATAAGACTTTATCCATTTCTTGCTAAAGAGGCTTCCCTTCTCTTACCTCCCCCTCCTAGTTTGAAACCAGAACAAACTGCAATAGCTTTTCAAGGTGTCCCGGCATTCTACTAACATTTTCCCCAAAGCCTATTTCCCCTCCCTGGTCTTCCTCTGGGTGCTTGGCTGTGACTCACCACCACAGAAGGCCATCGCCAGGCCCCTGATGGACTCCTGAACCACAGAGCCCAAGACTGGTATCTCCTAAGCCATGTCTCACAACAAAATTCTGATGAAGGGCCTCTTCTTCTTATCCCCATATTATAGAATGGGAAACTGAGGCTCAGAGGAATAAAGGAACCAGTGTTGGGTTCTAGGAAGTCGTTGGCGGAGTCACCATTCAGATGTCGGTCTGGTTCTCCTGAACCAAGCCAGAGGGGAGCACGGGCTTGAAGGAGAGCCCCCAGGGAGACGTTTTCCTGGAAACCAGGTAAAAACTCTGATGTGAGGAGACCAGGCGACACAGTGTATTTAGGTTGGCTGATGAGTGGAAAAGAAAGATCACAAAGAAGGAGTGCACATGCCCAGTGCCCTGGCGTGGGTCTGCTGAGACACCCAAAGCCACCGTGAAGTCCCCCCACCTCTGTGCAACAAGGGCTGTGCCAACAGCCTCCCAAGTGCCCCGGCAGGTGAGGAGGGCCCAGCAGGAGAAGGGGATGGAACATGCCTCCTCTCCTGGCTTGGGGTTGGCCCAGCAAAAAGAGCCATAAATCAAGTATTGCAACACAGGAGCCGTCTGAAGTGCAACCCAGCAATAAACAACCAGTCAGTGATTTTTTTTTTCTCTGAAATTAATCAGTTCAGTATGAGTCACTTTGTAGAAGCTCAGACCATTCCCCTGGAAGTGATGGTACACTGAGTAATCGTATCAATGGGCACATCTCAAAGAAGACTCCCACCTTCCAGAACATTCCAAGGAAACTAGTCATTCCCCAGTCGGCCTGGCTGGGCTCCAGGAGATCCAAACTCGGTGGCTGTGGCAGGATTGCCAGATAAAATACAATACGTGCTCACATTAGAAACATGTTTGTTGTTTTATCTGAAATCGGACTGAACTGGCATCCTGTCCTGTATTCTATTGGCAGCCTTACTAGTCTTGTTTTTTGAGCGAAAGTAATACCTAGCAAACCTCAGTCCTCTAGAAGAGAGGCTTCCCAGGTGGAATCTTGACCCTCTCAGAGGCTGGCTTCAAATACCAGCCATTTCCTTTCGCTCTTAGCGATGGTTTGCAAACTCTGAGTGAGCCTCCAACAGGGGCCCTGCAGGGTCCCACTGCCAGTTGCCTGTTCGGTAGGTCTGGGGTGGGGCCCGAGAATCTGCATTTCGAAGACGTCTCAAGATGCTAGTCCTGGTTCCATACTTTGTGATCTGTGTTCTTAGGATATAGGTAACATGCGACACCCCCCACCGTCAGGCCCCCCACGCCCCTCTCTGTCCAGCTGCTGCCCATCCCCCCAGCGAATCTCACGCTGCTCTGGCCTCCCTGCACTTCCTCACAAGAGCTCTTCTCTAGCCCCCACAGGGCCTTTGCACACGCTGTTACCTCGCCCTGCACTTTGCCCCACCCCCTCCCTCTGACTCTAGGAGAGGAGGTACTATAATGACTCCCCGTTCTACACATGTAGAAACAGAGGTTTGGGGGAGCCAGGTTGCTTGCTGAAAGCCAAATTGGTAATACGAGGTGGAATCAGGGACTTAGAATCTTATCTGAGTGTTTCTTCCCTGCCTGACTGCTGCCTTCCCAGGCTGGAAGTATTAACTTCTATTCTGAGTCCTTCTTGAAGGTTGTTTTTGGTAAAATTGTTGCTTGAAAGCCACCTATTTGCCCTCAAACCAATCTCCTTAGATTTAGTATATTGGGGTTTGGGAAACATGTTCAAGGTCACCCTTGGACAGCCAGGCTTCGAGATCCAGGAGATGGATCGCCTGTTCCCCCCTCAATGTCTCAACGTTTGTCTGAACTCCAGGGCAAGGCCCCCGCCCCCCAAACTTACGGGCGCGCGCACACACACACACACACACACACTCCCCAAGTCTACAGACAGAGCTCTGACACTTAATGTTGCCGTGGCAACTGAAAGCTTATTCTCCGAATCTTTCCTATTCAGGATGACATCAACTTCCTGCCTTCTTCTAGAAAATAATATCAGCTCTTAGTATTGGCCAGTGAAGTGGGGCCGGGACTTGGGTGCGAGTCGGTGAAGGGGGCCCAGGCTGTTGAGTTAGGAAGGCTCCGAGCCTTATTCCGCGCCCGCACTCATCTTCTGTGGGATTTCCTGGTTCTCAGACACTCTGGTTTGACCTTCTTGCTTTCTAATCCCCCCCCCTCCGTCCCGCCCCCCTCCGTCCCCCCTCCCCCTTTCTCTCTCCCCCGCTCCTTCTCCAGGCATGTTGAGCACGAGAGACCCAGTTCGGAAGCGAGGGCCCGGTGGTGAAGAGGAACAGACCGGACCGGCCCCTGCTCCTCCAGCCCCATCTCCCTCACCAACAGCTCAGACTGTGCTCAGGGCCATCAGGAAGGACAGAGCGCCATGGGCGTCGTGCCCAAGTCACCCCCAGGCTGGGGGTTCAGAAGAAGCAAGGTCTGAGCGGAGCTCCGGCAGCAGGTTGCAAAATAGCCAAGAGAACGAGGAGCAGGAACATTTCAAGGAAGCTCCTCGAACAAACCCTTCCCAGCCCTGGGACGAAACACTTGCTGCTTCTCCAGCCCGGACCGCTCCCAGCACCCCACCGGTCCGCACCGTGTCCCCGCGGTGCTCCTTCTAGTGTTGGGTCGCCAGCCATAATGCCACCTCCCCGAAGGCACGTCTCGGCCCGCTCTACTCACAGTCACCGCCCTTGGCAGCTAATAGTTACTTCGGGTGGTCACTCATGCCGTGTGTGTGCACTGGGCCCCTGTTGTGTGCCGGGCGCTCGGGAGGGCGGTCAGCCCCTTCTCTGGAGTGGCACGTGCTGTCCCATGTCCCAGCACCAGCGACCCCAGATTCATCCGGGTCTCTCCGCTCTCTTTGTGCCTCCCCCACCGCACTGCGAGAGCCGGAGGGAAGGGCTCACCTCGTAGTCCCCAAGGCTTCCTCAGAGGATGGCACACGAGGGAGCTCAGGAAGGAACGAAGGAGTGACAGCCAGAGCCCTGGTTCCCAATAGGGGATAATTTGTCCCCCAGAAAAAATGTGGACATTTGGAAATGTCTGGAGGCATTTTTAACTAAGGCGTGGCAGATGCTGCTGACGTCCAGTGGATAGAGACTAGGATGCATCCCATAGTGCACAGGATGCCCCCCCCCCGCCCCCGCCGAGAATGACCCAGACTCCACAGAAGGAGGGTCAACACTGAGAAACACAACTCCAGAGCCTGGTTTCTGGACCTCCTGAAACTGCTTCCACCTTGTCCCATGAGGGTCAATAGGGCAGGTCTCCCCATCTTTTCCAAGGCTGAGGCCGGGTGCTGTTTTCAGACTCTCAAGGGGGCAGAGTCCTGACGTGCAGGGAGCTTTGGGTGGGTACCATAGAGGTAACCCTTGGTGACTGTGGGTTACAAGCACACGGAGAGCACTCAGCAGGCTTCTGTCTTGAGCTGCGGCTAATACGTCCCTGTCCCTGTCCCTTAATCAAGGCTACAGCAAGTCTTTCTGCCCTAGCTCCCACTGGAGCACCACCCCACCAGCTGAGGGACTACGAAGACTTTTAAATGTTTTATTATAATTCTTATATCTTGTATACGGTTTGATTCACTTGTTCTTTTGGCTAAAAAAAAATTCTGTGTATCTGGCTAATTGTTGGGGATACACTGACCCTGTATCACCCCTCACAGAAGGTACCACCTGGTGGGAAATAAATCCTGATGGACCACATGTACGACGACACTATAAACGCATTGAGGGTGTGCCATCAGCAAGAGGCGCCTGCTAGGAGTCCTCTAAGATGGGGATTTGAGCCCAGTGGGGGACTTGAGGAGGGGTCCACTAAGGAAGTGAAGGTTGAGTCAGGCGGTGGGTGCCTTCCAAGCAGAGGGGACAGATGCAAAGGAAGGAGTGGTTGCCTTAGAAGGCATGAATCAGGGTGTCGGCCAGGGACGAAATCTCATCCGAATGCTCTACTGGGGAAGGATCCACTTCCAAGCTCACCCTGTGGTTGTTGGCAGGATTCAGTCCTGCGTGGGTTGTTGGGCTGAGCTCATCAGACTCTTTCTGGGGGTTGGCTGGAAACTGGTCTCAGCTCCTTGCCCTGTTGCCTTTCCCATCATGGAAGCTGGTTTCCTCAAATTGGGCACGGTGAGAGGGTCATAGTAAGAGGGTGATTGAAGTCACAGTTTTGTAACTTAATCATGGAGGTGACATCCTATCCCCTTCAATGTGGGCTGGACGTGTGTCACTAAACCAGCTCACACTCACAGGGAGGCACTCACACAGGGTCTGAGTACCAGGACATGGGGACCATTGGGGGTCATTTTGGGATCTGCCTTTTACAAACAGGAAACATAAATGACTCAAGCAAGTAGATAAGCAAGCAAGAAAATTCCAGAAAGTTGTAGGTGAGGGAATAAGTGGGCCACGCCTGCCAAATGACAGATGAATAAATGCTCTATGAGGATAGGGACGAGTCACTTCTGCCCTGTGTCAGCAGTTTTCTGCCTGGTCCCCAGGACTCCATGGTACCAAGTCGACGTGGAGTGACGAATGCCGCCATGTGTCTGGATGTGGATATCACGAGTAACCACAGGGGAGGGCCGGGTCTTGCTTTCTGGTTCCATCCAGACCAAGATCCCATCTACTAAAATGCTCCACCGAATGGGTGTGTTTCCTGTTTGGGGTTTTTCCGAGTTATTTTTATTTTCCTAAAAGCCACTTACTAAGTTTTCTTAGTTCTGGTTTTGGGTATTTAGTGGTTGCTTGGGTTCATGTCTTTTGCAGAATTAGTAAGAAAGTTTCCAGGAATATAGTTTCAGGACATTTTTCCCCCTTTCCCTTAGCAAAGGCGCACACATTCATCTCCAGAGAGACACAAGCTCCCTTTCATGGAGCAGAAAAATCAGGTTATTCAGTAAGTTCTCAACTGCCTGACTCCCCATTTTTTTTTAACCTGAAAAACAGGACCCGAGTGTGACTCTTTTTTTTTTTTTTTTAAAGATTTTGTTTATTTATTTGACAGAGAGAGAGCACAAGCAAGGGGAGCAGTAGGCAGAGGGAGAGGGAGAAGCAGGCTCCTCGCTGAGCAGGGAGCCCAATGCGGGCTCCATGCCAGGACCCTGAGATTATGACCTGAGCTGAAGGCTGACACTTAACCAACTGAGCCACCCAGGCATCCCCGAGTTTGACTCTTAAAAGCATTTGCAGCTGTCTGTTCCCCTCCAGCCCCGAACTCACTTCAGCAAGAGGACGGAGGGGAGGGTCTTGGGGCTTGCTTCCCACGGCTCCTACGGCTGGTACTCCACCAAGAAATGAACATGGGGCAGAGAAGAAGCAAGCCAGCCAAGTGAACAGGACACAGTGCAGTCAAAGGCAGAGAGCCCCCCACAGCCCGGGCAGAGAAGAAGCAAGCCAGCCAAGTGAACAGGACACAGTGCAGTCAAAGGCAGAGAGCCCCCCACAGCCCGGGTCCCATTCACTTCAACTAGCAGCTACCTCTCAACCTGTCCCCTTGCCCGTAACCCTAGCGCCATTCCCCAGAACAGACTTCTCACGTCCAACACTAGGGACATTAGGGCAGGATAATTCTCTGTAGCAAGGGCGGTCCTCGGCACTGTAAGATATTTAGCACTTCCCCGGCTTCAAGATGCCAACTGTAATGCTCCCCCCCAAAATTTGGCCACCAAAAATGTTTTCTGGATATTGCAAATATCCCTGAGGGAAGGTGGTTGGGGATCAAAGTCACCCCAGGGCAAGACATTTCTTTTCGCTTAGTCCAAGGGCTCACCTGCCCTACCCAGCTGGCCCCACCCCATCTGTCCTCCTGGTTTTCACCATGGCCACCTAGTACTTTGCCCACGAGGCACACAATACATGTTCCTTGATTGCAAGACAGTAGGATGTAGGACAGTGCCTGGGTGCTCAGGGTCTAGGACAGTCTAGTAGGTGCTCAATAAGTACTTGCTGGACGGTGGCAGGCACTCCGATGGGAAGCATTCTGCTCCATACCTGGGACTCCGCTCTGTTCCTTGCAGCCAAAGGCGTCCATTCTGAAAGCATGAAGACCTTCTTAGGGTGGTTTTATGGGTCCCATTTCACAGCCAGAGAAACCAGTGCTCAGGAGGGTGAAAATAATCTCTTCAGGATCTTTGGGAGCAGAGCCGGAGTTGTAACATGGGTATGCCTGCTGTCCCAGTAAGCATGGATTAAAATAAAGAGCATCTGAAAGAAACCCCAGTCTCATGTCAAACAGGAGAAGGTCTAGAGGAAGTCGATCAGATCCCACTGGGGCTCTTTTGTCTGCCGCTCGGAGGGACATGGGGCAAGTCTCACCTTCTCTCTGGGTCTCATTTTTCCCCCATTCAAACCCACGGAGATTGTTGCGTTACCTCTAAAATGCCTGGATCCCAGCTCCCTGCTCCGCCGTTGGTACCCAGGGCCGCACCCCGTGCTGCCAGCGCCCACCCGCCCACCGGGGCTGCCCTTGGTGGCAACCTCGTGCCTTTGCGAGGGGAGCAGGACTCTCACTGGTGACCCCTCTCCCTGCACATTTGGTTTCAATTCTCCAAATGCTTTTGTACACTTCGCTGTTGTGAGGAGATAACATCAAGCAAATGTAAACCGAGAGCAGAGAGAGCCTGGGAAAACTCAAAAAGGAAAAAAGACAGCTGGCTGGAAGTGCCCCCTGGGGCCCCCGGGGTGTGGGGTTTACCTGGGGCCGATGGGTGAGCGGGGTTCCCCGGGACCACCCAGCGCCCCCGTGCCGGGAAGGGTGGCCCTTCTGAAGCCTGAGACTGTTTTCCAGGCTAGAGACCCTGGAGGGGCTGGGGATCCAGAAGTCACGACTGTTTTCTAAGAGACAGGAAGTTGCTGCATAAACCCCCTGACCCGTTAGCACCCAGCAGGACCCAGGCGCCCGGAGACAGGGGTGGTTGTGGGGTGGGAGGGGGGCTGGGAACAGGCCAGATCTCCCAGTTTTTCAAACAAAACCGGAAATCTACATTCTTGTGTGAAACTTTCGGATTTTTAAATGTCAGGACGCCACGAGGGGTCGAGTCAAATGCACTGACCATTCCCATTGGATCTGGGAGCTGCCAGAGGGCTGCCTGGCCATTTGCACAGCCACAGCCTTCTCCAGGCGACCCCTTGTCGGGGACACAGGTCTATTTATTATGTGATGAGTAACTACCACGGACCAGATAAAGACCTCAGGGCATGACAAGTCTTAGTTCATTCAACACCCTAAACAGACCTACAAATGTGGTAGCTAGTATTGTCATCTCCCTTTTACACATGGGGAAACTGAGGCATGGGGAGGCTCAGACACCTCGCCCTTGGGTGACGTACATCCCCTGAACAAATAGCTCTTCTTTGTTGAGCCTCGGTTTACTCAGCTCAGTAAGCCCTCAGTAAAGGGAAAGCATAATTACAAACGCGGGGGGTCCCACGGATGAAATGAGGGTCATTTCTGAGTTCCGAGCGTCCACAGAGCCTCCAGCAGCGGTCGGCTGTCCTGGGCTGTATTCAGATCCCTCCCCCAATTCACCTGTTTAAGTCCTAACCCCCAGGACCCCAAATGTGACCTTATTTGGAGACAGGGCTGTTGCATGTCATTTGTTACGTGAAGCCGAGGTCAGGCTCCGGTGGGGTGGGAGCCTGATCCAATATGACGGGTGTCCTTATGAGAACGGGGAGTTTGGCCACAGGGAAAATGCCACGCGGAGGCAGGAGTGACGTTGCCACAGCAAGGTGGGAGGGAGGCCTGGAATCCTTCCCAAGAGCCTTCCTAGAGCCTCTGAGAGGGAGCGCGGTCCTGCCAGCACCTTGATCTTAGACTTCTGGCCTCTAGAACCGGGAGACAACAAATGTCTGTTGTTACAGCCTCACAGGACTTTGTGATGGCCGCTCCAGGAAACCCGCAGATTATTATAATTATGGCCTCGACTACAATCTGTCACAGTTCTTCCCTCTGCTGGTGTGTTTATCATTTGGGGCCTTCTGGTTAGGGAAGCTTGGTTTCTATTCTTTCTTTTTTTTTTTTTTGTCAAGTTTATTTGGGTACTCTGCTCTCTAAAGCCCCGTGCTCGATGCTGGGGGCATGCCGCCAAGCTGGCTGACCGGGGGGCACCACCGCGTTCAGAAAAGTCTGCACCCAGAGCAGGGGGAGGAAGCATTTTGGGGTGACGGGCTCAGAACCCCAGAATGGACTCTCCCGTTGTCTTCTGTGCTTCGTGTAGACCCGTGGTGCTCAGCCAGGGGGAGTTTGCCCCTCCTCTTCCCCAGGGGACATCTGTCACTATCCGGAGCCCCGCCATGCTCCTGCCCCGACCACAGGACCTTGGCCAGGCCCCACCCCTCCCTGAGCCCCCACACCCCTCATCTGTATGTTGGTTCACTCATGAGTTGCCTGAGTGCTCTGTGACACCCCAGTGAGACGCGTGCCCCGCGGTCCCGGTCCTGAGCCTGGCATGGCGTGAGAGCTCCATGGACTCCCTGCTTTCGACTTCTCCCTTCTCTCTGGGGAGGCCGCTGGAGAGGAGCCTGCCTCGACGTAGCTGCTTCCCTAAAAAGGAACGTTTTCCATGAAGATAAAACACGTCCCATCAATTTGACTGAGCATATCTGAAGAGAGTCCTGAATGTATTTCGTTGGTTCTAAGATGCTGTCCATCGTAAGGCAGACGTCAATGTGACAAGAGCTTTCGAGCTGGGACAGAGGGGAAATCCCATATGAATTGCGCATGTCGATTGCAAGGTGTGCCTCATTCCTGTCCCAAGTGGAGTGGGGAGTTCTGGCTTCACCTCTGAGCTGGTGTCCCCAAGGAGCCGCATTCCGTGGAAATACAAACTGAACTCCCGAAGCTTTGAAAAGCCATGTTTGGCCTTACTAGAACTTTCTTAAGGATTCAGAGAGTGTTTCTCAGCATATCACGTGGCACAACTTTCCAAGACTTTCTGTCACTGTCTCTTCCCCCATCCCGGTCCCAGCCTCTCTGTGACAGGGTGTTTGACAAATGTCCCGCTTTCCTCTGCGGTTCCGTCCTCCCTGTTCCTGGACACAGCAGAGACCTGGGACTTTGTCTGCCGGAGCGTGGGTGGAGGGAGCGTGTGTTAGAAGCGTGGCCAAGCCTGTCTCAGCCGAACCCCCTTTCTGGGTCTTTCTTGATCTGAAGAGTTGCGCATCCTTTCTTAGAGAGACCCACTGACCCCGAGCTTCTGTTTCTACCAGAATCACATCTCTCTCCACCATGAAATGTTTGTGCTTAGACAGCTCTGAGAAGCTCTAGAAGGCGAGAGAAGGAGAAAATGAAGTACATAGACTTTGAATTCTTTTGTCTCTGGCATAAAAATTGTAATGGAGTAAGAGGTGGAGACTGGAATCTGGAATTTTTTAAATACTTTATATATTTATTTGCCAGAGAGAGAGAGAGAGAGAGAGAGCGCAAGCACAAGCAGGGAGAGCAGTGGGCAGAGGAAGAAGCAGGCTCCCCACTGAGCAGGGAACCCCATGCGGGATCCGATCCCAGGATCCCGGGATCATGACCTGAGCCCAAGGCAGACCCTTCATCGAATGAGCCACCCAGGCGCCCCTAGACTTTGTATGAAGCTAAAAAAAAAAAAAAAGACATTAAGAAGTCACAGTTTAGGGACGCCTGGGTGGCTCAGTGGGTTAAGCAGCTGCCTTCGGCTCAGGTCATGATCCCAATGTCCTGGAATCGAGTCCCACATCGGGCTCCTTGCTCCGCAGGGAGCCTGCTTCTCCCTCTGACTCTGCCTGCCACTCTCTCTGCCTGTGCTTGCGCGCTCTCTCTCTCTCTCTGACAAATAAATAAAATCTTTAAAAAAAAAAAAGTCACAGTTTATACTCTCTAGAAAAGAAACTTGGAACTTGCCACCCACAGGATATTTCCAGCTGCAACTAACAGACACACAATCTCCCTGAAGCTCCAAGAACATGAAAGACTCTTATTTCATGAAATGAGAAGTCCAAGGAAGGGCAGCTGCAGAGAGAGGTGATGCGGTGTATCTAAAGATGCCAAAAACTGTCGTTCTGCTCTGCTCTCCTCAGGGGTCTAAGTCTGTCTTTAGACTGGTGCCTTCCTGGTCCCCCCAGCCGGCTCTATCCCTGGGCATCACTGCTAGATCCAGTAACTTCTAGAGAGAGAAGTGAGGACCTCTCTTCTGGTTCCTCCTTGAAGAGCAAGGGAGCCTCCCCCAGTAGCCTCCAAGCTGTTCATTGGCCAGAACGAGCTGAGACCCGTGGCTAAAGCAATGGCAGGCAAAGAGAATGCTGTTGTGTTGTGGTTGGCGTCGAACAATGAGAACTGAGTCCTGAGTTGGGAATGTGATCACCTTCCCAAGGGGTGCTTCCTGGACAAGCTACAAGATATTAAAATGAAAAAGTGGGAGTCGGGTTGGACAGGCAACCACCAGCATGTGCTCAGTAAATATTGGTTGAGTAAATGATTCATAGTCTGCTCTCATTTCTCACGGAGAAGAATCAGCGTCTGCTCGGGGATGACGCAGAGCGGGGGAACAAGTCAGCCACCGCCCCACCCAAGGCCTCCAGGTTAGATGAAAATCCATAAATGTATAATAAACAAACAACAGAACATTTAGATAGATGGATGGATGGACAGATGGACAGATGGACGGACGGACGGATGGACACGTGAACGGATAGAAGGTTGTTTGAAATGTAGCTAAACTGAAAAGTACAGAGAAACAGAGGCTGGCAGTCAGACAGGCATTACAGGATATAGAGGGATAGCAGGGTACAGAAGAAGCAGACACAGAAGGGTCTGGAGACATCTTTTTTCAGCATGCATAATCCATTAAGGCAAACAATAATGCAGCGTGTATATGGTGCCACTCAAATTCGTTCCCGGAGAAGGTCACCCAAAGAGTTTCTTTGCAGAAAAGTGGTAATCCCATTGTAGTTTCCTGGTTAAAGAAAAGGTGAGACAAACAAACACTCAGAGAAATGGGTCCTTCACTGAAAGGCAGCTCTAAAAGACATTCTTTTCTTCTTTCCTTGCTCAGGCCACTTCTGAAGAGTCTACCTTGGCATGATTTAAAAAACAAATTTCCTTTCCTTCCTCTGTTCTCTTTCTGCGCCGTCACTGGCCCCTGGAATTGGCTGGGCCTGTCCGTATCCAGGGGGGACCCCCTCCCAGGAAAGGAACAACGTGGTCTCCAAGACTTTGCCTTGCCTGGTCCTGCCAGTGGGTTGTCAGCTTGCAGTGGAAATCTATCACTAGCTGCCCCCATGTATTCCTCTTGGCTTCTAATAAAGACTCTCCAGTTGCCTTTGGGATAGCCCTCCCGCTTTCTTAGCTCATTACTTCGAGGGTAACTTGCAAGCTCCCAGTGAGTCAAATTAGAGTCAGTAATGCATATAGAGATGTTTGCTGAAGCTACGATTTCTCTCTTCCCCTGGATGGTGGTGAGGATGTAACACCCGGAGCTTCTGCAGCCATTTTGTAAACTGATTCTAATTGCTCCTCAAAACAGACACACGGGAAGTACCGACCATTGTTTAGTCTAGAATCGAGCTTCTGCAGTTTTTCTGTAACTTGCAACCAGCAGCAGACACTATTGGCTCTTCTGTGGCCGTTCACACTCCCCTGCCTCATCTGCCCGTCAGCAGAGATAACTCCACCCCAGCTGTGGAGTGAATCTAAGGCAGTTGTGGCAATCCTATTCCGCTTAGCAGTGTTTGCTTGGGGCACAGGCATCTGATGCAATTCTGGCCAGTGAAGCCTGATGGGAGGCTGCCCGAGGGCTCCTGGGAGACATTCTGCTGCTCTTAAAAATAGACATGCGGGAGCACCAGCGTCACTCGGCCTCTGGAGGCTACAGTGTTGCAATGAGATGTGGAGAAGGCCTGTAGCCATCCAGGACCGTGAAGGGAGCCAGTCCGTCCCACACGCGGGCTAGAGCTTCCTCCCACCTTCCTTTCTGCACCTGCGCACGAATCTCTCCAATCTCCCGTCCAGCCTCACCTGGTGGCCTGCACGAGGCAAACCCAGCTCTGAACAACCTTCTCTTCTGTCGCTTGAAAGCTGTACCAAAAAAAAAGAAAAAAAAAAGAAAGCTGTATTGAAAAGCATTTTTAATTATCTAAGAAATCCATCATCACTCCAAATCAGCGCTGTTGGAATGTCCTGGGATGCCCGCAGTGGTCTATGTGGGCGCAGCCAACATCAGAGCGGCGCGCCACGTGTGTCAGCTGAGCCCTTGAAATGTGACTAATGCAACTGAAGAACTCGTTCTTAAACGTATTTAATTTTAATTAATTAACATTCAAATAACCACATCTGGCTAGTTGCTACCGTATTGGACAACACAGAAATAGAACAATTAGATGATATAAATAAGCATGAAGGGAGAAGTACAAGTCACCCCGATCGTACCTCCCAGGCACAACTAATATTAAACTCTCGGTTTATATCCTCACGTGTTTTATTCTGTGCCTATCAATCTACTACTAAATTTCTTCCAGAAATATTCGATGTTTTCAACTTGTCCGGTAAGTATATTGTAAGTATCTTTCCAGCTCGGCGGCTGCATTGCCAAAGAACCTAGAGCAGGTATTAGAAGCGCCAGGTTTGGGGGGGCACCCGGCTGGCTCAGTCAGTGGCTCAAACATTCGCCTTCAGCTCAGGTCATGATCCCAGGGTTCTGGGATCCAGTCCTGCATCGGGCTCCTTGCTCGTGGGAAGTCTGCTTCTCCCTCTCCCTTTGTCGTGCCCCCTGCTCCTGTTTGCTCTCACTCTCTCTCTCAAATAAACAAATAAATCTACGCATAGATATTATAATACAGCATCTAGGTAAAAATCTATTTTATTTGTTTATTTGAGAGAGCGGGGACAGGGGAGGAAGAGAGGGAGAAGCAGACTCCCTGCTGAGCCCGGAGCCTGGCACGGGGCTCGATCCCACGTCCCTGAGCTCATGACCTAAGCTGAAGTCAAGAGTTGGCTGCTTAACAGACTGAGCCACTCAGGTGCCCCAATAAATAAAATCTTTTTAAAAAGAAGAAGAAGAAGAAAAAGGAGGAGGAGGAGAAGGGCCAGATTTGGAAGCAGACAGAGCAGACAGATAGGGATTCGTGCCCGGGACTGCCAGCCTGGCTGCATGACCTTGGAGGAGTTACGTGATCTCTCTATACCTCAGTCTACCCATCTGCAAACAGGGCTATCTGAATGACCTTCAGCAGAGTGTGGTTGGGGGTAAGGTTATGCCTCTACAGGGCTTGGCACAGTGACCAGGTATCAGTGTGCACTGCGAGTTCATATTGATTCTGTGACATCTTTTTTTGTGTGTGTGGCTGCAGAATATCTCATGGCATGGTCGCTCCATGATACATTTATGCAACCTTTGTCATCTGACATTTGGGCTTTTGTTTGTTTTTAAAATAAACAATGCTGCAATAAAACCCCTATGGCAAAAACTAAAATAGAAAGTAGCATCCGGGGCTCTCCCTTCCTCCACAGGGCCTGTGGCCGTAGAAGCCTGGAATTGGCTGAGGGGGTGTCAGGCAAAGCCAGACCAGATCCCCCAGCCCAGCTCAGCTAGCATTTCAAGAGAACTGAGTCCAAGAGATCTTTTTCTTTTCATTCTTTCTAGGTCAGCTGCAGCTCAAAGGGTCAGGGACAGCTTTGCCAAAGCCAAAGCCAAAGATTTTCTTCCATGACTCACCGTGGGATGGAGGTAGTGGGACCAAGACAGTGAGCTCCCCAGAGAGAACAAAGTCAAGTAACCCGAGAGGCTTCCTCCAGAGACATTCCTTGGGGCTTTTGAACATGCAATATGACTGTATTCTTTAGCACGACTCTCAAAGATCATATAAAAAAAAAAAATTCCTGTATGTGGTAAAATACACACAACATAAAATTTGCTGTTTAATTCACTAGTGTCAGTTAAAGTTGTGATGTTGTGCAACCATCATGACTATGTCCAAAGTGTTTTCTTCACCCCAAACAGAAACTCTATGCCTGTTAAGCAATAACCCCCATTCTCCCCTCCCCCAGCCCCCGGTAACCGGAATCCATTTTTCCTCTCTATGAATTTGCCTGCTCTAGAGGCTTCCTGTCAGTTCAATCCTACGATATTTGTTCTTTGTGTCTGGTTTATTTCACTCCACATAATGGTTTCAGAATCCAGTTGCAACGCATCGGAACTCCACGCCTTTTAACGGCTGAGTAATATTCCACTGCAAGTATAGACTGTATTTTGCTCATCCATTCATCTGTTGGTGGAGAGTAGGTCATCTCCACCTTTTGGCTCCTGTGAAGAATGCTGCAATGAACACTGATGAGCAAGTGTTTGAGCCCTTGTTTTCATTTTGGGGGGCCCTTACAGACCTAGAAGTGGAACTGTGGGGTCATCTGGTGACTCCATGTTTGACTTTTTGATGAGACACCACCCGTGGTGGCTTCACCACCTGCCTTCCTACCACCAAGGCACCAAAAGTCCAACTTATTCACATCCTCATCGACACTTGCTGTTTTTCTTGCTAAAAAAATTTCTATCACAGTCATCCTCATGGGTCTGACATGGTATCTCGTGATGGTTTTGATTTGCATTTCCCTTATGACTAATGATATTGAGACAATTCTCAGGTGCTTATTGGCCATTTGTACATCTTCTTTGGAGAAATGTTTATTACATCCTCCACGCATTTTTTTTTTTTATTGGGTTACTTGTCTTTTTTCTTGTTGAGTTGTGGGAGGTCTTTCCATACTCTGGGTATAAAACATTTATCAGATACAGGATTTGCAAATATTTCCTCCCCTGTTGGAGAGAGTTCCTTGGTATTATCCCCTGATGTGCAGAAGTTTTTGATTTTAATAACTGTAATTTTTCCTGTTTTTCTTTTGTCATGCTTCTGGTGTCATATCTAAAAATCCGTTGCTGAATCCAAGGTTCGAGATTATTTTAAAGAACTAAATATGGAGGCACTTGGGTGGCTCAATCCATTAAGTGTCTGACTCTTGGTTTTGGCTCACGTTGGGATCTCATGGATCGTGGGATCAAGTCCCCCAGTGTCGGGCTCCCCACTCCGTGGGGAATTTGCTTGAAAGAGCCCCTCCCTCGGCCCCTCCTGTCATGCTCTCTCCTTCTTTCTCTGTAAAATAAATAAATAAAAAACATAACTAGCTATTGCTTGTCTCTCAAGCTCTATTATAAATTTCCTGTGAGTGAAGGTGGTAAGTCCCTTATGTGCTAGTTTACTCAGTGCGTTGGGTTGGCTGGCCGGTAGAGGTTTTATTTTATTCCATTGAGAAATAGAGTCGCCGACAATGAAACTTCTCAAGATCTCTGTTGTTACTTTCCCTCCTTCCTGAGTCCAAGTTTATTGGAAAGGGCTAGCGCTTCACAAAGGGAAAGAAAAAAAAGGGCCCCATTTCATCGCCTCTAAATGGCTGTATTTAGCACGTATGTAATTCAGCCACCTTCAAATAAAGAAATCACTTAGTGCTCTCCAAGAAATCCCAAGGATTTTAATACTCTCATCTCACCAGGCAAGCTGAGTTAAAAAAAAAAAAAAATCAGTAGAAATCCAAAACTTTCATGTGAAGTTTTAGTTTGACTTGAAACATTTAATCTATTTAAAAATAGACATGCAAATGCAATCTGTATGTTTTCCTCCCCGTCAGGAGCTCTCTCTTCTGCTCTGACTGACTCATTAACAAATTAACATGTTGTGATCGTGCTGTGAAAAGTTACAGCATAATTGTTACAACCCTGTCCTGCCGCTCCGGAGCTGCGCTTCCCAAACTCTTTTATAGCGTACAAATTAGATGCCTTTCATATATGCTATCTAATTTTAATTAAAATTTGCCCTAAAGCTATCCTTAACAGCTTTGAAGTTGCTGGAGTTTTGTCATCCTGGGGTGTTGAATATTTGCAGTTGATAATGTCAAATTCTGTACCCATGGAAACCATTTCCCGACTGCTTCTGCCTTGGACAAGCTCAAATCTGCTGGAGTTTTGATTTCCACTTGGTTCAAGGGGCATTGGCCGTTGAGAGAAGAGGAGAAGTGGTCTTCCTCTGTGGGCAAAGTTGATGTGTGGAGATTGGAATTGAAGTAGGATTCGCAGAGGTCTCTGATCTCGGGGAAGGCTCGCCCTCTTCAAGTGTCTATGTTTCCTTCCTTGTCGGTAAAGTGAAGACCATCACCATCTTGCATCCTCCTGAAATGGCCAAGTCACTGGTGACCTAGAAATTGGGGAAGGTGAAGCAAACCATCTTTCCAAAAGCAGTACGGTTAATGGCACCTGAGCTCAGCCCCATGGCCAACGCACGCTGGGAAGATTTTTTCTTTTTTTTTTTTTTTTAAGTCAGCATGCTTTCAAAGTTGTGGGGAAGAGGTCACGTGGTCCTGAGGTTCTTGAGGTAGTTATAGGGAAAGTGTTGCTACTCCAAAGCCACTGTTGAAGGTTCTCATGAAAATTTTTTCGAGAATGCCTTGGGAATCTGTGGGGGTCACAGTCTCTGTTCTCGGTTCTCCGGGGGGATGGTATCATTGGAAGGGAAAGTCGTGAGTGCCCCCCCCCGCCATGCAGGGATCCTGGATTCCAATGCACGGACTCAACTGTTCCCAGATAAGGCACCCCGAGACAGGATGGGAAAGAGGGACATCAACGCTGGCCAGCTTGGGCTGGAGGCTGGGCTTCTGCTCTGGATGGGGGACGTGGTGTGACCACGTCTGTGCCTTGCTGGGAGACTGTACAGGCATTCGCAGTGACCCCGAAGGCAGCAGATGAAGAGTTCTCTAAAGGCAGTGAACCCTGCTGTCCTTTTTGGGCACCCCATGCGTGATCCTGAGGCCACAACCACATGCTGTAAACCGCAGGGGTAGATGAGTGCCAAAGAGCCTCTGAGTGGCCATGGAGGTCCCCACACAGCCGGTCCCAAGTCACCCAACCATTCATTCATTCGCTGATTGGTTTGTTTATTCATTCATTCTCTACAGTCTTGTGGCTCCCTGAGATCTCTTCTTCCATCAGCCAGAGTCCACTCCCACTGCCGGCAGCCCCCAAACTCGGAGTGAACCCCGTTCATCCACTGACATATCGCCCACGACCTCTTTCGTGCTGCAAAGGCCGAGTGAGCTGAATGGTTGAAACTGAGGCTGTATGGTCTGAACTCTTAAAATATTTACTGTCTGATCCTCTACGGAAAGTGTCCCAACCGCTGATGCAACAGGAAGGAAAAAACCTCAGCCAGTCCGTCCACCACGTGTCAGACGGTTTTCCAGGCTAGAGAATTGGGAACCAGGAAAATCCCTTCACAGATGTCCAGAGGTGTGGGGCTGCAAGCCGAGAGGCAATGTTAGGAGCAGACAAGACACGGGGTAGCTGCCCACCCGCGACAGGGCCGGAGGACGTGGGACAGGACGGGAGGTGAGCAGCTGGCCCTCGAACTGGTGGAAATGGTAAAGAAGGTTTATCAGAAAATCCTCATCTTCGTTGCTTGAATTACAGCTGCGTTAGCCTCGGGTTGAGGTTCCACAGCCCCGTGCAGACGATGAACAGACTGGATGCGGCCGGCACCTGTGGGCAGCCCAGCGGCGTCAGGGTCCGCAGCCTTTCCCAGAATCCCAGTGAGATCTGGGGAGACACAGAGTCCCCGGGCCCCAAGAGCAGTTGGGTCTGCTAACACAAGGCCGAGGAAAGGTGTCCCGCTTGCCCCCTCCTAGATCTCCCTTGTCAGGCTTTCTTCCCACGCCACCTCCCTCACCCGCCCTGTGTGTTCACTTGGCCTCACAGCTGTCCTCAGCTCTGGGGCCGACTCCCCCGGTGGGAACTGCTCCCCAGAAAGACCTGCTCACCCAGGCCGATTTTCCAGAGCAGATCCAGGAAAGGCTGTGTGTGTCTTGACCATGAGCTTGGACATCTCACGGTGCAGGGGGATTCCACTTCGAAGAAGGGGGAGCAGTGGGGGCAGAAGAGAATCTGAAACTTGGAGACAGAAGGCCTGGGTTCAAGTCCCGGCTCTGCCACCTGCCAGCCGGGTGACACTGGCAGTCCCTGACCTCTTGGAGGTGTCCCCCGTCCATTGCTTCCTTCATGATCACCGTTCATGTGATCATCTCTGAGAACAGCTGCAAACCACGTGACTCTTATAAGAACTGGCGGACTCGTGAGAAAGAGCCATGGGCATGTGTGGACAGAGGCTGGGATGCTCCTGTCGGGGCTGTGGGGGGTGCAAGTGCCCCCCAGGATGGTCTTCTGCCCCGCCAGTAGGCCTGCTTCGCCAGTACCCCTCCCCCGTCTCCCCACTCCATCCCACCCGAGAAGGTGGGGACATCAAAGCCCACTGGGCCAGGTACTGCTGGTAAACTTCCCGAAGGGAGAAGATACTAGTTTTTAAAATTTTGAAACAATGTCCTTGCAATGCTTTTATTATAAGCTGAGAGGAAACACTTAAAAAGCCCCCAGAGCGTCATGCATGAACTTCTACTGCTTTTGCAAGCTTGTTCTTTCCTTCCTTCCTCTGAATGCCGTCGCCCCCACCCGCCCTGTGTTTTAGATCACACTGCATGGACCTGACGTCAGAAAGGTCAAATGTCACCAGCTCAAAGAACCTTGGGCAAACTCTAAAATCAAGGGGTCCCCCTCACCCCCCAGCACTCCATAAATCTCTGCTTCATTTCCTCCAGAGCCCTGCTCGCCAGGAGAGCTCAGAGGATGTGGCCACCTGTGTCCCCCCCTTGGCCATCGGCTGCTCCACGGCGGAGCTCTGGGCTGGCGTCCCGTGGTTCTATCCGCTGGGTGTCAGGCCCCGGGCTTGGCACACAGGAGGGCTCGGTCCCTGTTTGCTGATGGAACGGAGGGATGAGGGGGCCATCTGGAACGTCCCCGCTCTGGGAGTGCCACAATTTCTCAGCTGCTCAACACGGAGCACAGGCACAGTTGAAGTTGGAGTTGGTTTGTTGCCTCTCGCGTGTTGTAGTTTTCCTCTCCTGTTTGTTTTCCTCTTCTGAGAATCAGGACGTTCGCCTCCACCAAAAGTGAATGTGGATAAACCCCCTCCCCCGAACATCACATGCCGTTGGCACCCGGGCTCCCGGGAGGTCAAGAGCGAACGCCTTGGGCGGCCTCCCGCCGTGGCCCCCATCCGTCACCCACCCAGGCGCTAGGGAAGGGAGAGGAGCAGGGGGACCAGCCGAGCCGGGAGGCCCTGCCAGGGGCACACGGCCACAGACTTGAAAGCTGGCGGGGAGTGGGCGCTGGCAGAATTGTCCGTCGCCGAGAGATAAATATTTCACAAAGAGCACTTAGAAGGAAAGGGGCAGGAGGCTGGCTGACCACCCCACCGTTCCCTCCAGCTTCCATGTTCCCCACCCTGTAATTAGCGGTGTCGACGTTTGAATGACACATGTCTTTAAAGGGCGCTACCAGCGCGAACATGTTGGCTCTTTGGAACTTCGTTGTGAATCAGTAATTACGCCTTCCAGCTCCTTCTCTCTCTGGGTGCCGGGCTCTAAGTGAGCAAGTCTGCAGGAAGAAAGGACTGTTCGAGAGATTCCCACTGTTAACTGCCGTCCCCGAGTGCAGAAAAGAGGACGCGCAGGGACCCTCCCTGTTTTATTTCCCATGGGACGATGCATCAGGCTGTCGAAGGTGCCAGAAATGGAGCATCTGGGTAAGGCCGGTACAACCACTCTGCTATGTATCCTACAGAATGCGAAGGTTTCGATAATAACAATAATAATCTCTAACATGCATCCCTGGCTTACTGGAATCCGGATGAGTCACAGGCTTTAAGCGGAAAGATCTTCAGGATAGAAGCGAAGCCTTTGGTTTAAACGCGATTCCTCATTTCTTCTTCCCCAAGGTCCTATTCCATGCGCACATTTACTATCTTTGTCTTATAGTTGAAAAAATGATAAGCCAAAAACTGAACCAAATCGCTAAGAATTGCTAGAGTTGGGAGCTCTTTAAGGAGAGAGACTGCAAAACCCAATTTCAGTCGTACAGTCTGACACAGCCATTCCTAAAATCTGGAATTTCACTGCAGTAAAACTTCTTTAAAAAAAAAAAAAAAAAAAGTAAGCTTCATGGATTGACTAGGATTGCCAGCTCCCGCTTTTGCCAGATATAAGCATTTATGAAAAAAAAAAAAAAGGCTGCCGTCTGCTAGTATCACTTCATAAAAGATATTTTTGCAAGAACATATAGAAAGGAAAATCTCAGAAAAGGATTTCTTCACATCTCACACTATTAAAAAAAAGTCTCACTCGGGTATCTTTTCTGTCTTTCTCTCTTGTTTTGCCAAGGGCTAGTGAAGCTCCCAGCCCAGGCTCATCATGGTTTGAAGACTTGCATTCAGGATCCCTGATCCTCAGTGCTGGTTCTGCACCAGGGCGGGGGTGGGGTGGTGATTTTGCCCCCAAGAGGACGTTTGGAGATGCCTGGAAGCATTTCTTTATTTTGCAACCTTGGGGACATCAGGGAGGTTGGCCACTGGCATCTAGAGGTAGAGGTCAGGAATGCTGCTAACTCCCCCAGTGCTCGGGACAGCCCCCGAGGAGAAGCATCCTGCTTCCAATACCAGTAGCTTGGGCAGTAGTTGGGAAACTCTGGGGAGAGGGGCTCTCCTGGGCGGCAGGGGGTTTGTTCAACAGCACTCTATGTGGATGCACAGGAGGGACAATGAAGTCTGTGGTCAGAAAAATATGAGGGTGTTGTACCTCGTGCAGCCCCCGTGAGCTCTGGGGGGACCCTGGCATGTTGGGTACCCCAGTTCCTTAACTTCCCGGGGGTGAATTACTTTCCAGTCATCTGGGAAATCCCACTCATCACCCAGCAACATGAACTGGGAAGCGACCTTCTGAGGTTGATTTGATTTCTTCTTGCCAGTTTGGTCCATCCTGCGGACCACCCTCCCTAGTCTGACGGTCTCCGCATGAGGCAGAGCCGCTGTCCGTGGCTGAGCCGAGTTATTTCAGTCTGCAGCGTGGAGTGCTGTGCACACACCCCCGACAAAGGACATCAAACAGATCTGTGAACCGTGGTTGTGATGGGAGCTAATTAGCATTTCATAACATTCAGCAGGGGAGAAAAAGCAATGACACTTTAGAGCAAATAAAACCCATTTGCAAATTTAATATTTTTCTGACAAGTTAGTCTCTAACCATTACCTCCCCCTTGGTGTAATTTCTTCCTTCAACGAGGAGTTGTCAAATCCTACACTCTGTGCAAGGTTCTTCTCACTGGGAATTCACCGCTGTAAAGTTACAGTGACATCTAGGGTTAGGGTCCTCTCTGGTGACGGCCCACCACCACAGTGGGCCCATGGCCTGCTTTTTTGGACAACCCACAAGCTAAGAAAGGGCTTCACAGTTTTAAATGACCGGGGAAGGAGGGGGGGGGGTCAGGAGAGGACAGTATTTGGGGACAGCCGAAAATGGTATGAAATTCAAATTTCAGTGTCCACAAATAAAGTTTTATTGGAACAGAAGCACGCTTGATTGTTTATGTTTTGTCTGTGGCTCTTTTCGCGCTACAGTGAGGAGTTGAACAGAGTTGAGCAATTGTGACAGAAACCAGATGGAAAGCTTACAAAACCTACAATATTTACCATCTGGCTCTTTACCCCAAAAAAAAAAAAAATTTTTTTTCCAGACCACTGATTTAGGGGAAAACAGTCATGTAGACCAGGGAGTTATAATTCTAAGAGAAGACTGCTAAATTAGAAAAAAAATTACATGGTTCCATGGGAGCCTGGGGTGGGGGTGGGGAAGGTGGAGGGGCAGGGGGAAGAGCTCCCCCTGGAGGTCAGGAGAGAAGGGGTCCTGGAGGAAGGGCCTTGGAGTTGAGATGGGAGAGATGCATAAGGTCATCCCCAGGATTGAGGGCTCCACAGGGTCAGCGTCCTTCATGCATTTCCCCAGCATTCATATCCGTGCACCCCACACCATGGGGGATCTTTACTGGGGTGAGAACATGGCGGTGGGGGGGGGGGATGCTTTGTGCTGACTCAGCTCTCATGTCCCCAGATCCGCGTCTCTCCCTTGAGAGATGGCTGGGAAGAGAGCTCAAGTTTCAACCAGAGAGAGGCTGGCAGCAGCGTGTCTGTTTCTTTCTAGAGAAGCTGGTTCTTTGCACCCTGAGCACTTATCTCAGTGCTTGGCTCACAGTGCAACGGAGCGTTGCATATCCAGTGACTTGTACCCCTAGAGTCCATTCTGGTTTATGGGAACTTAAGAATCTGGTCTGCTTAGGACAACCATCTCATATCACTGGGCCCTCTGGCATCAGAGAGACCTGGGTTCAAAACCCATGTTGGCCACTTCTTAGCTGTGTGTCATGTCCCTTAGACAAGCCCCAAATCCCTCTGAACCTGCGATCTATCTGCAAAGCTGAGACGGTAGCATTAGCCCGTTAGTTACAGCGAGAATGAAAAGAGAAAATCAACAGAGAAGGCTTAGCCTAGTGCCCACCTCAGAAAGCTCTGGTAAACGCTGGCTGGCACGGTTACCAGATGTGCCAGCCTTGTAGAAAGTAGCTGCCCGGTGTGGATGGGCTCCCCTCAAAGGACACCACACTGCGTCCTGCAGGGGGTAAATACGCTGCTTTTTGTGTGAAAAAGGAGGGAGAATATACGTACACACCCGTATGTGCTGACGTACATAAAATTGTCTTTGCAAGAAAACTATTAAGAGTGATTGCCTCTGGGGGGGGGGGGAGCTGGTTGGCAGAAGACTGGGGCAGAATAGACTTTTTTTCCTCTTTCGCCCATCTGAACATCAAATAACATGAAAATTACCTCTTCCGAAAAAGGAAGTTGGTGTTGATAAGACAGGGCACCCTATCGGTTTAAAGGATTCGAAGACACGAGGCGTGGGGGGACAGAGCGTTTGAGTGGGGGCGAGGGACAGGATGTGGGCGTTGCCAATAAGAGCAGAAGGAAACGCCCCCGTGAAAGGCATCAGGTGCAGCTTTGGCATAAACTTCTGGACCTGTGAAGCAGCAATTAATTTCACGAGTAAATTAACTGGGAGCAAAACTCAGCTCCGTAAACACCCACCAGGCGGCCACCAGCCAAACTCTGCAATGACTTGCTGGAAAGACAGGTGAGGGCGGGACTTCCCTGAAGACATCCCCCAGCCCTGGAGAGAAGCATCTTGAACCCATTGGGGGCCGAACCCCTGGGGGCCGAGGGCTTGCCTGTCCAGACAGTCACTTTCGGAAAATTGCTTTTGACATAGATTCGCTTGTTTGGGCTCTGGCCGACCCCCCCACCACCACCAGTGCTCGGTGACCTCTGAGATGACCTTGCCGACAAAGGTCACACCAGATCAGAATGGTGTTCCAGAGCGTTCTTTTCAGCAGCAGGTACTCACGGACCTACATGTTTTCTCAAATGTCAAAAGCCCGAAAAAGAAGAGGCTAACGTTGTTGATGAGAATGATTTGGGAAGAGAAGAAAAACTGTTTCTGTGACCAAAGGACGTCAGTTCAGAAAACAAGAACAAAGGAAATTGTGGGGGAAGGACAGACTCCCTGAGGAACACCCACTTCTGTAAAAAAAAAAAAAAGAAGAAGAAGAAGAAGAAAAAAATTCTGCCCTTAACGAAAATCAAGATGCTTCTCGCAGTAGCGTGGGAGTGAAACCAAGCGCGGGCTTCTCAGATGAGCCAGTGTGCCTGGCACGGGGGGTGGGGAGGGGCAGGCGAGGGCTCCATGGGTTTGGTTTCGCTCTCTCCGAAGTGGCAGAGAACCGCACGGGGCTCTTATCTGTAAGTCCAGATTTTCCGGGTGACGCGCCCAAGAGGGAGTCGTACAGGAGAAAGTCCCTTCTCTACTGTAAGGGGCACAAGGACACTTGAGCTATAAACATGGCTCTGAACACTTTACTCTCCCGTTCCAGATGTTCTCGTGAAGCCAGGGATATCCTCAAGTGACTCTAAATGCATTTAGAGATACATAAAATGGAAAAAAAGGAAAAATAAAAAAAGGATAGAATCAAAATTGGAGGAAAAAAACCAGGTCTCGTTGAGAACAGGAACACTAACGGGACGGGATGGGTCACTGTCTCGGGGAGTGGAGAAGTGGGACTTAGACCTGGGTGGAAACCGGGGATCTTCATTTCCGAGCTGTGGGATCCCAGGTCGGTGACCCCCACCCCCCTTCTAGCCTCGTTTTGCTCATCTGGAGAATGGGCACGATCCCAGGAGCTATGTCAGAAGAGGTCTGACGATGAAATGAGATAATGTTAGCTATTACTTTTACGGCCTCCGGATACTATTTTTAGACATTCACCTTTCCCTCTCCTGGTTCTCTTGCCCCTGGCTCCTCCGGCTCGTTTGTCCCAGGGGCGTGAGGGAGGAAGGGGGAGGAAGGGGCTTATAAGTCCTTCTGGCTTGTGTTTTCTAAAGGCAAAGGAGGATTGAGAGAGATCGCAGAGGAGCTGAAAGGGAAAAGAGGCTTTGTGGTCAGAGACAACCTGTGTTTGAAAAGCGAGGAGGAGAGTCCTCCCTGGCCAAGGCCACACTCACCCCGCTCTGGATCCCAGAGGACCAGCCCTCGTGCATGGCCGGCAGCTGGGGCGGTCAGCACCCCTGCAGAAATTCTCAGCTCCCAACTGTGGAAGCAGGAGAGGCCCAGAGCTCAAGGTTGCCCTGCAGACAGGGATGCTGACATCTCCATGGCAACCGGGTCTCTGAATCCCAGAGGACGAGGTGTCCATTCCCCCCGCCCCCCATAGCCTCAAACCAGGGCACATCCTCGATGATGGGGATTCCAGGAAAGACGGTGTGCTTTCTCCAACAGCCCTGAGAAAGGACACTCAGAGTTTAAAAAAATAAAGTTTAGCTCAAGAAGACGAAAGCAGGGAGCTTTCTCACAGACCTCTGCCTGTGGACTAAAATCCCTTCGGGTCCTTGTGCCTGCGTTCCTGCTGTTGCACCAGCCACCAGCACGCGGAGGGCAAGAGGCAGGGGAGGCCGTGGGCCAGTGGCTGGGAGCCTCCGCCCTGGGAAGGCTCGGGGTCTCGTGTGAGGTCCCAGCTTTCCCTGCGCTTCTCGGGCCCTTGGGGAGCATTTGGAAAGCACAGGTGCCCAGGCCTTGCCCTCAGAGGTTCTGACTGCACTGAAGGACAGTGGGGTCCAGGCAGGGGTTCAGCTCCACAGTGCCCCTGGGGGTTCTACTGTGCACCTGTCGTTGAGACACACCAGTCTTGTGGGAGAGACGGGGTGACAGAGCTACCGGTCAGGGGGCGTTGGGGTGTAGGCCTGGCCCAGCCTGGGAGTATCAGGGAAGGCCTGACACCAAAAGATGTGGGGAAATTAAACAGAGAAAGGAGGGTGACATTCCAAGCAGAGGGACTGGAAGGAGCTGCGGAACAGAAGTGAGTAAAAGTAGGTGGGGGTATCACCCACTATAAGGCTGGGGCTAAGGGTGAAGCCGGGGTCTGAGAAAGAGGAAACCTGGCTGGCTGGGGTCAGTGTCTCAGGGTCCTGTCCTGCACCCTACCTCTTACCCCGTGGTCAAGGAGCCAAGGTCCCACCTAGCAGGCTTTGAATGATTCCAAAGAGAGAAGTCCCACCAAATTCCAGTCTGGAAAGGTGGTTCCTGCTTCTGTGCCAGCCTGCGTGTTTCTAGAGATGTGTTACCAGAGGTGAGCGGGGGGCCTTGCCGAGCCTCCAAGATCAGGCTGAGCCTCTGCTCCTGCAGAAGAAAAGGTTTGGGGCTGAGATCTTTGTGTTACACCTGCTGAGCGGGGCACAGAATTTCTCGCCTAACTGACCAGAGAGGAGGAATATTTGGCTTCATGGGGGCTTTTGAAGGACAAAAGCTCCCACTCCCGCAGCTGTTTCTGCTTTGCGCCCCAGCAGGGGTGTGGGGGAGGGACAGTTTCCCCCCATCCTTCGTAGGGGCTGGTGTCAGGGAGGCCAGGCCCCCCCAGTCCCACTGGGCCTCCCAGCCGGCTGGTCACCCGGGGACCGGGGAAGGTCATCTCGGGGGCTCTGGGCCGGTTCCCACTCCCAGAGAACACAACACACTAGAAACGCAGTTGCGTCGAGGATTCCCGTGGAGCCCTTCCCAAGCCCTTCTCTGCGGTGTATCTAGAAGCCCAAGTTTGCCCAGACCACACGGACTGGGGAAGGGGGAAGGCCACGCAGCGTCTCCTCGGCACCAGGCGCCCATCCCCAGCTGTGCCTCAAGGATTGGGGTGCAAAGGCGGGGCGCGGGGGCGTGGCGTCCGGCATCACCAGCCCCCCCACCCCGCACCCACCAGCACCCAAGTCGGTCAACTCCTCCGCCTGGGCTCTGGGACCGCAGGGGTGACGCCCAGAGCGGTTCCATTGGTTCTCCAAGGGCGCAGACACGGTCTGTCATGGTCCTAAATTCAAAGCCAGGGGGTAGGTCTTCCAGAGCACCCCCACCCCGGCCGGGACGCCCTGGTTTCTCTCCAGCTGGGGCAAGCTGATGCATGGCCCGTGGTCGACTTCAGACAAAGAGGGATCCTTGCTCCTCACGGTGAGCGGATACCACGTCTGGCATTTTCCCTTCTCGTTCGTTCAGTGAGGATTTGCCCGGCGCGCCTCCCTCCCCTCCCCCGCCATCCGCCGCTGATGGTAATGGTTCCTGACAGTTATTTGTATAATTTGAGTTATGTGGCATCACAGAGATCTTTCTCCCGGGGAAGATTACATGAAACTGTTTTGACAGCTCTCACCGAAGGGGCAGCATTTAATATATAACAGTTCATAAAACAAAACTGGGATCCGAGAATACCTTTTGCTGTTAGTCACGATGATGTCACTTTAAGGTCTAAGAGGGGAAGGAAAAAAAAAAAAGGCAGAACGTGCTCTTTGTGCTGTGACATCTCTGGGAGAAACCGGGTAGCTGAGCGGGTGTATTTCGTCCGAGAGGGTGGGAGCCCTTCCCCTTCTGCGCCGGTCCCTGGAAACTTTGGGACTCCAAACCCACCGTTGGAAAGATGAATTTAAAGTGTCCCGAGTTGACTCCAAGCCTCAAAACGTTTACTTTTTTCCTTCTTCTCTGTGTGTGGAGGAATTGGTGAATCTCTAAGTCAGTCGCTCTGTGGCTCTGAAATCCTATTTGAAAACATTACCCCAGAGGCCAGCTGTTTGCAGGTTTTCCTCTCTGGCCACCTGCGAAGTTGAAGTTTGAGACCCTGTTCTTTCAATCAGGTAGCATTTTCAGAGTTTCTGCAAAGAAGAGCGTTTGAGAGACAAAGGTGGGCCTAGACCTTTCTGGAAGGAGACCCAGGCGGCGGGGGTGTGGTCGAGGAAAGCCAGATGCCTTTATTCGAGTCAGTGAAAACCTCAAGCAAAACCATCCCTAGAGTGGAAAGGGCTTCATCTTCCCGGGGCCGGAAGCTCATCCCGCAAATTTTGCAAGCTCAGGAGAAGAGGGGTTAACTCCCTACTGGAAGTCCAGAAGCCAGAGGGAAGCTTTCGGGTGGGAATCCAGGAAGAACTCTCTTCTGTCTTCAGGTGGATACGTGGTTTGGCCACCGTGGGACCGTGGCCCGTGTCTGCAGGCCCGGTAGACTGCAGGGCTCTTTGGAAATCCCACTTTTTCAGACCATGAAAGGTACAGAGTTCCCACAGAGCCTGAGGAACAGGGCTCCTTGTCCAGGGGGCAGGACGGAGGCAGGAGGGGAGAGATCCGGCTCTGGGGGAAAGAGTGAGCAGTTTCTTAAGTCCAGCAGTCAGGAAGGTGGGGAGGAACAAATTTCCCGTCTCTTGTGGGATGTGGTGACTGCAAAGCCACCACGAGTCGGGACACAGTACAGACCGGACTTGACGTGGGCCAATCTCGGGAATCTCCGCTGTGGGGCTCACAGCCTCCCTCCCCTCCCACCACTGAAGATCATAGAAACTTCCCTTCCTGAAGCCATAGATGTGTTTTGTTTTTTAAAGGAGGGAACGATATCCGAATGGTCCGATTGTGGTCCCCGGGGAAAATATGAAAGGCCGAACTTGGTGAAGCCGAATGGAGGTGAACATGAACCCTGTCTTAATTTCCCTTCATCCGTTCGGTTAAGAAATGTGGGTTAAACTCCTCACGGGTGCCAAGATCTCAAGTCTGAAGACACCACTTTTAGCTGCAAAATAAATCCTTGCTCTGATCCTACATTCGAGGAGTCAGTAATAGACAAAGAAACATATACGATCATGTTGGGGAGTAGCTTCTTGACAACAACACAGCGGGCAGAGAGGGATGGGGCTGCTTTAGACAAGCCTGGGGGGGGGCCTCCCCGAGACATGAAGGAGGTAAGGGAGGGGTCCTGCTTTGATTTGGGAGGCAAGTGCTCTAGGCAGGGGCACAGAAGTGCAAAGGCCCTGGGGTGGGAGTGTGCCTACCTCCCTGGAGGGACAGCAAGAGGCTGTGGGTCTGGGACAGAACCAGGGAGGGAGATGCGGGCGGGGAGAGCCGGCACCGGACCGCACTCACCACACGGCCTGGTTCACCTGCCAAGGCCCCAGCCTCAGGGGTGCTTTGGCTAAGGAGTCTGGTGGATGTGATTTACATCCGTAATTAGGTGACTGTCCGTAAGGGAGACTGTCCGAGATGCTTTGGGTGGGCCTGGTCCAATCGGGCAAAACGCTTTAAGGGTGGGAGCTGGGGAACCCGGCTGAAGAAGAAATTCTGCCTGCCAACACCAGCCTCAGTCCATGCCTGAGGTTTCCAGCTCTTTCCAACAGCCTGCCTCACAGACTCCAGACCTGCCTAGACAGTCTCACAGGTGCCTACGCCAGCTCCTTGCCATGAGCCCCTTATTAAATCCCTTATGCTGGTTCCGTTTCTTTTGTTGGACCTTCTTCCTGGTTCTGCCTTCCCAGGTGAGCCCTGACCAAGATGCCGGCCTGGTGAACGCAGTCAGACCCTCAGGTATGTGCCCATGTGGGCCCTGGACCGCCTCTGCTCTCACCTTCCTCCGTCCCTTAGAGCCCTGGAAGCTCTGGCCCCAAGCAACCATCCCCTGCTCCTGACATCTTTTTTCATTGCAACAAGTAAGTGTTCAGGCTGTTCCCTGCCCAACTCTGCCCCGTGCCTCTCGCTGCGGACACCCGGCCGCCCTCCAGCTCGGCTGACACAACCCTACCTGCCCGCACAGGACGGCTTTGCTCCTCACCCAGCTGTCCTTCTGTTTGTCCCTCTAGATCTAGTCCAGGGATTCTAGAACCTTCTGTCTCAGCCCTAGTACTGATCCAGAAGCTCTTTGAGGACAGCTTTCCCAAGGGTCCCGGAAGCACCACCCAGCAGGCCATGCTCATCAAAAAATGCCCTGAAGCGATTGCTGACCCGAATTATCACGATGGGGGGGGGGGGGGGGGGAACGTGCTCCTGAGGAGAAGACACCACGGCACGGCCTGGTCTGGCTGGTGACGGTCCTGATGGCTTCATTCCCTGAGGCAGCAGCTTTGTCGTCCCAGGAGGAGGAATGGGGCTCCAGACCCCTCTCCAGGTTCCTCATCTCTAAGACCAGGGGTAACAGAGCCTACCTCACGGGGCGTCGTGGAGGCTGAGGAAGAATCCGTGTGAGCCAAGGGACAGATATCCCGAGTGCCACCACGTGGAAGGGAGATCCGTGGTGCGACCGATGCTGCCCTGAGCCTGGGGCCAGCCCCGTGCCTGGGGGAGAAGCAGCCATGCCTGAGCCACGGGGTGGGGGTGGCTCTGAGCAGGGACCCCCACCATCAGCGGCAGCGCTCAGCACACAAAAGGACAGTCCCATCTTCCCAGGGTCGCGCGGCGCCCCAGCGTTCCTGCCGGCTCCCGGTTCTGAAGGCTCTTGAACCCCGGCTAGCGGTGATCGCAGCAAGGCACGCTAACTGCCTCACCAAAATGTGCTCCTCTGGCAAGTATTTATTATGCGTCCTCTCCGTGTACGTCCTGCAGTTGGGGACACACCAGGCCCCACAGGGCAAAGCACACGGCAACCTGCCAGCTCTCAGAATTCCCGAATGGTGAGCTGAGAACCCAATAAAACAGTGACACGTCCGTCGAGGCTGATGGTCCTGGAGAGGAGAGGTTGCGAGGGCAGGGGTGGGCTTCCTTTGCTTGCAGGGTAGTCAGGGAAGACCCCTTTACAGAGGTGACATCATAAGGAACAAGGGGAGCGAGCCATGTTTATTCCATGGGGCAGAGAATTCCAGGCCGAGGAAACAAGTGCAAAGGCCCGGGGGCAGGAGCTCACTGGGCCTGCTGGAGGAACAGGAGAGGGAGGCCTGGTGGAGCTCTAGAGTGCGGGGAGTGAGGGGACTCATGGGGTCCCAGGGGCCCGGGCTAGGACTGTGGCTTTTGCTCTGCGAGCATCACCCCTGGCAGGGTGGTGGGCACGGGGCATTCTTCGCAATCGGCTTCCGGCCTGTCCCCTCCAACCACAGATCTCCTGAGCCACTGAGCTCACAAGACCTTGACCTCTCTGCCCTCTCCTCTGAACAGTCCTTCTTATCAGAGCGGATGCGGACACAGACTCTGTCCAGGTGGCGAACCCTGACGGGCCGGGAAGCAGAAGCAGCCCCCGAAGTCCGCAGGGTGATTTTAAAGGTGTTTGCGCTGCTGTTTCCTCCGTAAAGGATGGTTCAAGTCCGTCGAACGGTTCAAGAGCAGTCTTGTTCATTGGCGCCGACACACATCTTTCCCTGCCCCCCGCCGGCAGCCCACCAAGCCCGCTGTGAGTGCCCGGTGTCATTTTCATCTCTCTGCCTCGGAGACCCCTGCCCAGGTGACAGTGTGACATACCCGTGGAGCTCGGCAGCGCGTCCTCGGCTCAGCATGTGCCGGAGGCCAAGCAGAGGTGTGTGCGAAAGGGAGGGCTCGAGGCCCCTCTGCCACCCGCCTCGGTGTGAAGAGAGCTGGGCATGGGGGCAGGGCATGGGGGAGCAGATATGCTGCGGTGACATGCCTCTCTCCCGGAGCTGTGACAATCATCCCCGGCCAGGGGAGAAAACCAGAGTATCTTCCCCACCCCATGACCCATCCTAGAAACAGCCATATTCATGTCTACCTGGCTGTCAGGGCCCAAAGGAGTGGAAGAGGAGAAAGGGGTCTCAGTGGACCTCAGGGGATATAGAGGCCAGGGGCTGCATGATCTTTGAGGGGAGCTGACATTCCTCGTGACTTTACTTACAGAGGAAATCTCAGAGCATCAGTGCTGGGAATGAAGGAAGCCACTGTTACTGACTCAAAACATCCCGGACGGCCAAAACCAGCATTTTCACCTCCATGGGAAACTGATGCTCAGGTTGGAGAAGCAAGCCCCTCCCGTTGGGGAGCAGAGACAAACCAGAGTTTGATACTTCCGGCCTCAGTATCAGGTTTAGAGATGCAAAAGAACTGACCCCCTCCCTTGCCCGCACCCCCAGTTGTCCTACACTGTGCTCTGGAATCTCGAAGTTCATCCAGCTCAGCCCCAAGCCCTTGCCCCCCCCAACTCTCAGGGCCCCCAGGCCCTCTGTAGGCGTAGAAAGGAGCAAGAAAGAAGAAAAGGGGAAAACCAGTATTTCCATCTTTCAAAATGGGAATGGTCCAAGGCCTCGCCAACACAGAAGAACAAGAAACGTGAGCTTGATTATCTGTCCAGGCTTAGAAATCCCAGCTTCCCTACTTAGGAGCTGTGTGACCTTGGGCATGTCACATAACCTCTCTGTGCTCTCATCTCCAGAACAGCAGTGTGTTTTCTGTTCTGCTTGGTGAGGATTCACGGAGAGGATTCTATAAACTGTGTAAGGTGAGGACAGGCCCAGAGTGAGCGGGCAGTGGACGGGCAGCCGTGTTAGTGATCTTTCGTAAGGGAAAGTAAGACGGCTTTGAGAATTGTGGAGAAGATCTGAGGAAACGGTCTGGCCTCTGGAGTTGGGTGGTCGTGGATTCGGGTCCCAGGGGACAGCACGCTGGATCGCGCAGCATTTCTGAGCGCCCGGGGAGTCGCGCCTGCACGGTTCAGTCGGGCAGGGTGACTGTGCGCACGACCCCGTGCTTGCATCTGGCCCAGACCTGCTCTTGACCGCAGGAGGGGTGTGTAGAGGCCCCCTCCCCAGCTTGAGATTGGCGATTGCTGAGCCCCTGGTTTAGAGGTGCATTTGCTCAGTGTTACCGGCTTGGGTCACTTCCCTTCCAAGGTAGTGTTAGCAAAAATCCCTGGAAACCCCCCAACCATGTTACATGGGAACCGGGGTGTCCCTCACCCCCGCCTCCCTCTCATGGAGCAAACCTAACACCCCTGCCCTGGCTTCTGGAGGGGGTGGCCTGTCCTGCTCTCCCCTGCGTATCACCAAGACTGAACGTCACCCACACTCCCCTGCGCAATGGGGACCAGCCTCACTCTGCATGAGGACCCTCGCCCCTCCCAGTATCCTGAACCTGTTCACTCCCTCCGTGCCTGTCTTCGTGGAGAACACGAATGGCCATGACCATGTTCCCGCATCAGGCTGTCTGGGCTGACATCAGTCTGTATGGGTGACGTCTTCACCACCCCCCAGGGCGTCTCCACTGGGACCCATGTGTCCCCCAAGGGGCATCAGGCAACATCTGGAGACATTTTTTGGTTGTCACACTGGGGGAGGAGGGTGCCGCTGGCATCCAGTGGGGAGAGACCACAGGGACGCCCCTCACACTCTGTGACGCCCAGATCGGCCCCCCAGCACAGTGACCCAGGAAGCTTCTGCTCTGAGGGTGAGAAGCCAGATCTAGGTCAACTCTTGCTCTCCAGCGTAGAGACTTCAGACGGGCCATGTTGGCATCTCCTTGGAACTTGTTATAAATGGAGAATCTCGGGTGCCACCCAGACCCACGGAATCAGAATCCACATTTTGACCAGCTCCCCGGGGATCCACGTGCATGTGAGAGTCTAAGAAACACAGGTCTGGAAGGTTCAGCCTCCCAATCGAAATATATGGCAGTCCCTTCATGTCCATCATCTCACAGACATGAGCCTGACCTTCTGGGTGGGCATCACAGTCCATCTTATGGCCTGAGAGGCTGAAGCTCAGAGACAGCGAGCCATCTCCCTGAGGACACACAGCAGATGAGCAGCAAAGCCAGCATCCCGACCCACTCCATCCAGCACCGACTCCTCCAGTCTGCCAGAGCCAACCCCCCTCTGCACGTTAGCGTCCCTCACACCCCTAGCCAGTTAGCTGAGGACCCTGCAGGGCGAAGTGAAACACGGATGTGATTCTAAAGCTCCCGGGTGATTCCAATGTGCGACCCTGTTTGGGAATCGCTCCCAACACACCACCTTTTCTAAAACCTCCCTGATCATCTGGTCAAAATGCAGATTGCCAGGCTGCAGTCCTGGTGGTTCTGAATCAGGGGGTCAAGTCCAGGGAATCCGTAATTTGGGAAAGCTTCCTCAGGCAAGTCTGATACCAGGCTAGTGCCGGGACAGACACCGCACATTCTTCAGGGGAGGAAGAGGATGGGTGAGGAAGTCTTCGTGTGTTGATGTATAAAGCATAGGCAAGCATACAGCACGTAAATATATACTTGTCTCGGTACTGAAATTTCCTAAGGGGCAGCAATTAGAAAAAAAAAATGTCTAAATAGGACCCTTGGGGGAAAACAATAGAAACCATTATGAAAATCCTAATGGCTACTATGGTCTATGCCAGATGCAAGCCAGATGCCTGCCAGTCTCTGCTTCCCCCGGAACCAGCTGGAGGTTCTGGGTGGTGCAACAGTGGCCATGGCGACGGTTCCAGAGGTGGAATTCAGGAAACAGTTGGGCACAGCCGAGGGTGACATTATCACCACACCTGATCCTGATGCGGCGTGACATTTCTGAGGCCTGACAAAGGCCTTGTCCCTGGTCATGTGAACGTGGCCCCCCGCCTCTTGATACTTCCATGAGCAAGCCCATATTGCAAAAATACATTCTTTTTCTGTCCCTTGCAACTAGCAAATCTTATGATGGGGGTTTCTTTGAAGGCAGGGTTTCTCAGCCTCAGCGCTACTGATACTCAGAGTTGTGGGGGCTGCCGTCCTGTGCATTGCAGGATGTTGCTACAGGAGCCTTGACCCTCTGGAAGCCAGGAGCAGCCCCCCCAACACACCGTGAGAGCCAAACATACCTCCAGATATCGCCAAGATTCCTGGGGCACAGAAGCCCTGCAGTTGAGAACTGCTGGTCTAGACCATGTTGGATTCCATTAGGGGGAGGGCATCTGCATTTTGGGCTCTTCTAATAAGTCGTTGGGAAATAATTTTAAACCTCTCGATCTCTTTATCTATCTCTCTATCCACCTATCCATCCATCATCCATCTAATTCTATTTATCAATCTTCTATCTATCTATCTATCTATGAAATCTGAAACAATACATACCAAGCTATTTCATAGTTATAACTTTTGGAGAGTGGAATTGGAGAAAGGGGTGGTCATGTTTATGTTATATACTTCTGTGCCATTTATATTTTTTATAGTGAATACATATTAATTTTCATTAAAAGCATTTGAAAGACAGGCTGGAGAACTTCATCCTCCACACTTAAAAAACTGTTTCCTGGGGTGTCTGGGTGGCTCAGTGGGTTAAGCCTCTGCCTTCGGCTCGGGTCATGATCCCAGGGTCCTGAGATGGAGCCCCGCATTGGGCTCTCTGCTCAGCAGGGAGCCTGCTTCCTCCTCTCTCTCTCTGCCTGCCTCTCTGCCTACTTGTGATCTCTCTCTGTCAAATAAAATAAAAATAAAATCTTTAAAAAAAAAAACCTTTTTTTTCCTAAAAGATTTTATTTCTCTACTTATTTGAGAGATAGTGCAAGCAGGAACAGTGGGGAGGGGTAGAGGAAGAAGGGAGGGGCAGAGCGAGAGGGAGAAGCCGACTCCCCGCTGAGCAGGGAGCCTGATGTGGGGCTCAATCCCTGGAGCCTGACCTCGATCCCAGGACTTTGAGATCATGACTTGAGCCAAAGACAGATGCTTAACCAACTGAGCCACGCAGGTGCCCCCAAACTCTTGAGTTTCCTAAAACATGAATTTAATTATGTTACTGCTTCAAGTCACCTCTCTGGCTTCACTGATAAGGCCCCTCATGACCCTTACAGAGCCTGACCCTTTCTTTGGCCTCATTCTACCCTTGACCTACGGCCGTCTCTCACTTTCTTGCTTCAACTCCAAGCTCCAACCACCCTGAATCTCTCTGAGCTGCCACATTCTCCTTGCTCCCTCCAGCCTCCTGCCTCTGCTCGAACTTCCTCTGGCTCTCCTGAGTCACGGCCCCATCAGGGTCACCTTCCCTGGCAGACTCCCTATACACAGCCACTCACCCAAAGGTCAGGGCCACTCCAGTCCAGCCCCCCCTACAGGGCAACCTTATGAACTTCATATTTCTTTGTCAATGGAAGAGCTCTTCTTACACTAAAGAACACAAAGATTTTGACCTTTGGATCTCGGTTCCCTGCTGTGGAGGTACCTTGAACACCCATTTTCACTCTTCCAAACCGTTGGGAGTAGATGGATTTGTGTTCCAATCTCGTCTTTGAACCTCATTAGCTGTGTGATCTTGGGCAGGTCTCTTACCCTCTCTTGGCCTCATCAAAAAGCAGAGATAATTTTAACCTACCCCTTTTAGTCCATCTGGACTGCTATCACCAAATGCCACACCAGGTGGCCTAGAAACAGCACGTATCGATCTCACAGGTCCAGAGGCGAGGGGTCCAAGGTCAGGTAGCCGCACGGTTGGGTGAGTGTCCTCGTCCTGGTTCACAGCCCTTCTCACTGTGTTTTCTCCTTGTGGAAGTTCTGTGAGCACATGAGAGGAGGGAGATCCATGAGTTTCTTTTCAAAGACCACTACCCTCATTCATGGAGGCTCCGTCCTTATGACCTAAGCACCCTGAAGGCTCCACCTTCTAATACCATGCCCCTGGGATTGAGATTTCAACGTGGGAATTGGGGGGAACACCAACATTGAGACGTTGGGCTGCTTTATAAGGTTGTGCAGAAGGAAACCGTGAATGCCAAGCTCTCAGCACAGCACGGGCCCAGAGAGTGTTTTCATCAGATGTTGTGTTACCATTAGTACTCATTTGCTATGAAGTCTGGAACATAGTAAATTCTCCATAAATAAGGGCATGAATGATCATCATTTTACGTCCCAAACGGTTTTACCAGACACGATGCGAAACGCTTTGAACGCATTTCCTTGCTTACTCTTTGCAGCAACTGTGTGACAAGATGCTTTTATTCTTTTTATAATGTGAATCCCAGGTCTCTTCGGCCCCTGGCTGTATCGGCGTGGGAGTTACTGGGCATGGGGCGGTGGCGATTGTCCTCACTCCATGTTCCTCGGCCACATCACTGAACCCTTCCCACTGAACCTCAGCACCCTCCGCTGATGGCTCTGAAGAGAAGGGACACTTCCTGCAGCAGACAGCACACTGTGATTTGAGAAACTAGAATGTTTCCTAAGTCCAGAGCCTGGGACAGGGTTGTCCTCCCTGAGCCCGCCCTGGAACGGCCACAGTCCTGCCCAGCTGTTGCAAGTGCCCTGGGCTTCCCCATCAGTGGTACCTGGACTCCTAAAGCTGGAAAGGCCAATGGTTCTTTCTCTCTCTGTCTCTCTCTCTCTCTTTTTTTTTTTTTTAAGATTTTCTTTATTTTGGAGAGAGCAAGCTAGAGAGAGAGAGAGAATGCACAAGCAGAGGGATGGGCAGAGGGAGAAGCAGACTCCCCGCAGAACAGTGAGCCTGATGTGGGACTCGATCCCACAACCCCAGGATCATGACTCCAGCCGAAGGCAGACCCTTAACTGACTGAGCCACCCAGGCGCCTCAGGCCAATGGTTCTTGATGGCTCGGAGCATCTTCCTCTGGCTTCACCCAGACCCCGGGGACCAGACAAGCGCTAGGAGCTTCCTGGAACCCCACCCTGGAGGCCGGGTGCACAGTCAGCATCCTGGAGCAGTCGGGGTGTGGGAGACGCTTGCTTGGCTGCAGTACTGACATATCTCGCCACCAGGTGGCGCAATTGAGGTGCTCTGAGTTTGCTTTGCTTTTCTTTTGAGGAAAGTGCCAAGCCTCCTTTAACCCCAACAGCAGAGAACATGGGACTGTGCCCTGCGTTTCCCATGACGTGTGGAGACAGCACCAGGTGCTGTGTTTTTGAAACAATCCTTTGGTGTTTCTGAAGTTTGGGGGCTGCTTTCTTTCCAGCGCGTTCCTGGCTCTCCCGCATCCCTACTACACACCCAGCGCCTGGCTTTAATAAACGCTCAAAAACGCTTCTGCAGTGACTACATGCAGAGTCGTGAATGAGCCCCGAAGTCCCTCTCCCTCTGGCTCCTGGAACCATCCGGTCCTGAGCCAGCCCCCAGCCTCGCTCTGCAAAGGCCAGGCTGGCACGTGCCCTGTCTCCTGCTCCATCCAGGCGCTCCGCAGAGCCTGGGCCAGCAGCTGCCGACCCAGGAGGCGGTGGAGAGAGTCAGAGGGCAAGGACAGCTGCTGGGGACACCCATCTTTGTCCCCAGCTTGCTTCACTCTCTCAGGAGGCTGCGATTGTGGTTTCTGATTATTGATTACCGATTACTGATTACTGCAGTGCCGCTCTTTTGGTAATAAGAGGAGTCTCCCTGCCCCCGCTGCCAGGCAGCCCTCCGGAGCTGGATCGGCTCCCACCACCCCCTCCCAGCGGGTTTACCTCCTGAAGACTGTGCATACAGGCCACTTCCTGCCGTGCCAGCGGACCTCCTCTCCCTCGCTCTACTGCCCGAGGTGCCCTACTTGACCCCTCGTTCCTCCAGCCCCTGACCATTCCAGCAGCAAATCCCGTGGGCTCCAAACACGGCCTTGTATGCACAGGGCCTGCGTAGGGAGGTCGGCGGGATCCGGGAGGACCTAGAGGCGGGAGGGGTGGTCAAAGACTTGCTTGCCTTTATCTAGAATATTCTAATTCTTTTCCAAAGCAAGATGAATTGCAAAATAAAAGCAATAATAATAAAAAAGACAACCTTCTACTCCTCTTTTACCCCAGGACATGTTAGAATTGCAACCTGGAGGTCTTTTCTTTCGGCCCCGGGATGGGGGGGTGGGGGTCCAGCTCGGAAATCCAGAGTGGAGGGAAAGGGGCTGGGGTCTCAGATGCGCAGCTTCCCCACCTTCTCTTACTGAAGATTTCCAGGCTCATTCGTCCGTCCTCCAGCTGGGAGAGCCGCGACCTGTGATTATATATGATTTATTATTAACTCTAACTGTGCTGTTTCATTTTGCACCTATATCATTACACCACTGAAGCAGCTGGCGATACTTCTCCAGAAGACTCGCTCATAAATATCCTTTTTATGGCCGCACTTACATCACTGGATAGTAAATGTGGCCTCTCGGGCCCAGCGCCTTGCCGACATGCCTTGATGTGAAGCCAGCCCCTTCGTTCCCAAACTAATTTTATGAAACACTTTACTGCCCATTTCTTCTGGGCTGGTTCCCAGCGGGAAGCAGTAACCCCCCGGACTGGAATAATGAGTGACATTTCTAGAAACTAACGCGGCTGTTGTACAAATGAGCTGGGCCGGCAGATGATTCCCCTGGGATTCCCCAGGGAGACCATTCTCACTGATGGGCTCACTGCGGAGGACTTTTCCTCTGAAGGGCCCGAATCATCCTACTTTGCAAGCGTGCCTGCACTGGACCTTCCCCAGGAATTTGTCCTGAGCCCACCTTCTGTTGCTGGAACGTTCCCAGGATAAGTGAGCTTCTAAGGTCTCCTTCCTCTCTTCCAGCTCCTGGATTATCCACCCACATGGGCCTGATAGATGATCCATATTAATAAAAATGGACACAGTTACAGACCGACTACTGAAAGAGGAACTCAGATGAACAAGACGGCTGAGACCCAGCAGCTCCCCCAAGGCCCAGCAACACTTGGAAACAGGCATGGCTCTTTCTCTCCACTCTTCAGATGCAGAAACTAGGGCACGCAGAGCATAGGAGACCACAGAAGAACACAGAGCCAGGCTCCACATTGAGATCTTTTAGCTCAGGGGGTCGTGGGGGAGTTGGGGTGGGTCCTGCCAACCAGGAAAAAGAGACCCAGAATGCAGGGCTACCCATGTGTCTCCAACACAGCCCAGAAGGAGTGGAGGATGCCCCGATGAGCTGACTTGGACATCTGGTCTACCTTTAGACACACACACACACACACACACACACACACACACACACACCTATCGCAGAAACAGAAGCCCCTTGTTTGGATTCCTGCCAAACGAGCATTTGAGAAAGGTGCCGTGGTTATCCCCACTTTGCAGATGAGCAAACGGAGTCTTTTTTTTTTTTTTTTTTGATGACCCAGATGAGACGAAGAACAACTCGCCCAGCGACATCTGTGACTGCGTGGGGGAGCTGAAGGTTCTTCGTGGCCACCTGCAGGGCATGCAGGGTTCTGTTCGGCAAGCACAAGCACGCATTGAGCACACATCTGTCAAGATCTCGAGAGGATCTGGGATTCTACCCTACTTGCAAGCTAACGCATGGTCTGACACAATGTCATGGCGGCTGGCACGAGATGCAAGACTCCTGGGTCAGAGGCAAAGGACTTTGTTACTCACAGCAAAGCAGGAACCGGAGTATGAGCATTTGGTGTGGGATAGGGGCTGGACCTCCAATTCCCACAGTGAAAATGCAGAGGACAGATGTCTCCCGTGTGCATAGCATTGCTTGCAGAAGAAGAACCCTGATTTTAGGAAATCCTTGATAATGGCCAGTAGGCATGCCTGCTCTGCTTTGCTTTGGTTGGGGGCACTAATTTTCCCAGGCTGATCTCTATGCAAACATCCTTAAAAAGATAATCTAGAACATGGGATGGCCAGCTCCTTGCTTTGAAGATGTACAGAATCATGTATCCCCTGGAGACCTGTGTCCCAACCACGCTGCATGCGGGGCACTATGGGGGAGGGTAGAAGTGTTCCAGAGACAGGTCCTGCTCTGCAGAGTTAATGCTCTGAGAAGGAGTGCAGATGCGTACTCAGCTGCCTGTGAGCAAAGGTCCTGAGGCTGGTGGGCAAGTCTGTGGGGTCAGATCCTGCAGGGCCTGGAGGCCAGGATGAGAAGGCTGGGCTTTGTTCTAAGGCAAAGGGAAGTCACTCCAGTGTTTTTGGCAGGGTGTGACTTGAACTAACTTGGGCTTTAATAAATCACCGCTCCGACTGTCAGTCACGTTGCCCTGGTGAGAGGCACCAGACAGAACCGGATGGAAGAAACACCGTGGGCCATGGGTTGGCTATTGTTGAAGAAGGGGTGATGGAACCAAGGTTCATTAAACTGACTATTCTGCCTCCTGCAGGAGTTTGAACACTTCCGTTAGGGGGTGGGGGAGATCGGAAACATAAATATGTGATTCCTGAGCCAAAACCTTAGGTGGCCCCGTAGGAAGGCCACGTTCACCTCCTTCCTTTAACCCACTCTAGAACCTCATCGGTCGCCTTGACTTGATCAAGTTTATGTTCTTGGCTCTCTGGGTCCCACTCCTGCCAAAGCCTACCTGCTTTCACTGCTCAGCTCCATCCCCGGCGTCTCTCCCTCCTCGGGGAATCCCCCTGCACTAAGATCTGAGGCCTCTGTAGGAAGGAGTCCCTGCGTGGAATTTGGTGCTAACATCGGCTGGTACTGGTCCAGACTTCCGGGTGCCTCGGGTCACACTCTGGGACCAGAGAGGCTGAGACGCTAAAGCAGGCAGCAGGGACCCAGGGCAATGTGCAGGGCCACTGATGCTTACGGTCAAGCCTTTCCCACCCTTGACCATGGAAGGGTCTTCCGATTCTTTTCCAAATAAGCCATACACTTGGATTTTTTTTTTCAAGTGAAATCTTCAAATCTTTAAAAATTGGCCACCAATCCAATTTTTTGAATAAATCTTCGCAAGATAAGAAAAATATTCCATAGGCCAGATTTAGCTGTGGTTTACTAGACCATGACCTCTCTTCTGGTTGGTGAGAGAAGGCCACATGTTGTTCATTTCTGTAACTTCCCAAAGCTACTTTGGCACACGCACCAGCTTCTTGGTAAATGCAGGTGAAGTGCCAGATGGCTTGGAATGGGGAGTCCTCCCGCATCTGGAGGAGGAGGGAGCACATCCCTGCAGCTCAGTGACCATAAGAAGAGCTGCTTCTCCAGCAACCTCTACAGTCAGGAGAGCATCCCAGGGGGCACATCTCAACAGAGACACCAAAGGGTTCAGCACAGCTGTTCTTGACCTGACGCGATGCCACCTCCCCACTCCGGGGCATGTCGGGCAATGCCCAAAGATGTTTTTGGTTGTGACATTTGGTGGGCATTCCTGGCCTCCGGGGAGTTGAGACCAGGGCTGCTGCTGAGCACCCCATCCTCCATGCACAGAAGGGTCCCGCAGAGAAAGAACCTCAGCCCCAAATGCCAGCATTCCTGGTAGCTCGGCCTCGGTGTACCGTGCAGCCTTGAATTTTTTTGTGTTCATAAAACCTTTCTAGCTCTCCTGTTTCTCACTGCAAATCAGGGCTGGTGGAAGTTAAATTCTTCCAAAGATGGGTGTGAGGTTTCCTAGAGATTGTTCGTGTCGGATGCTTAGCAGATACCCAGCACGTAGTATAGCTTGAATCAATCCTACCTGTGATTATTCTGTGTCTACTTCTGTCTGTGTGATTATCTATCCCAATCTCCTGAAAGCAGAGGGATCTTTGCAAACTTTTGCTTGAAGGCAAAATCAACAGGACCCCGGCATTGAACTTCCAAGCCTCTGAAATGAGTCAACGTTCAGGGCAACCGGTGGAAATAACTTTTCGTTTTATGAGTGCACCTCTCGGTGCCTCGAACCTCATTTAATAATTACCCCATCCGATGGGACACATTGTCCTTCCCCCAATCCTCGAAGTGAACATGAAAAGAGCTGTCCGAACCCACAACTAATAAACAAGCACCCATCTCTCTCTCCCTGCCCCCTCCTCTTCCATCTCACTTTGATGTGAGGCTATAACCGATTATTTAATGAAAAAAAAAAAAAAAAAAAGCAGGGCTCAGTTCTAGCAAACCCGCCAGGGGCTGAAGGAAGGTGCTGCTTTCAGAGACATGAAATGACACATCTCCACTGGGGACCCTGGACTTCGATGAGGCAAGGCTGTCCCGTAGGGAGCTGAGAATCCCACAGGTGGCTGCCAGGCATAGGTGATTAACTAGGAGAGGTGGGCAGAAGTTGGGGGCGGGAGAGGAAGAAATATTAATAGATGATGTCGAAATGTTCTCAGAGGGTATTTGGCTTTCAAATGATCCGATCCTTTCGCCCAAGTCCATTACAATGCTGAGGGAAGGGATTTCTCAATTTGAGCAAGGTGGGGGCCTCCCTTGCTCACGGGGACCAGACCCAGATCCAGAAGGAGGAAAATGTTCATCAAGTTCCATGAAGTGAGCCAAGGCAGATGGGGCCTTAGCAGGGATACGGTGAAGGATGCCCTTTGGTGGCAGGTGGGCGACATCCCGACGGAGCCTGAATTGGCGTTTAGTGTCCGTTGGAGTCTACCTGAGGCTCCCCAAGTTGATAGGGGGGGACAAGCAGAGAGACAAGGAGGAAACAGGGATCAGTGCTTTGGGTACGGACTCTCGGGGTGGAGGGAACAGGAAAGCATGTGTCTCACTCCTCTTAGAGGGAAGGGCAGCAAGCCAAAGCCAGAGAAATTCTTTTCTCCAGGGGTCCTGAGACTTTGAAATAAACTCCAGGCTTTGGGCCAGGTGACCACGTGTGAGTCACCTGGAGGCTAGGAACGATGGCCAGAGATGGTGCAGCCCGAGTGATAGGTTGGCAGGTGGGTGACTTCAGGAGCCTGGGACATGGTGCCAGGGGGCAGGGAAGCAGGGTGTTCCCATGGGCCCCTGGGGCAGAGGCCATGGGGCAGGACAGCTGGAAAGGATCTCGCTTAGCCTCACCATATAAAGATAGAAACTAAGGCCCACAGGGGAAGTCTCTGTGATGAGTCATCACGACCACAGCAATGGCTGGAACTTGTGTAAGACTCGGGTACACTGGGTCCGGGCTGAGTTCTGTATGAGCGTCAGCTCTGTGCTCCCAACAGGAGCTACTGTGTTAACACCTCCACTGCACAGGAGCTACTGTATTAACACCTCCACTGCACAGGAGCTACTGTATTAACACCTCCACTGCACAGGAGCTACTGTATTAACACCTCCACTGCACAGGAGCTACTGTGTTAACACCTCCACTGCACAGGTGAGGAAACTGAGCCGTGAAAAGTCAGAACATCCTGTCCAGAGCCTGAGGCTGCCCCTAGGGCTCTGAGTTGAGCGTCTAACTCAGGACAACTCAGGTTGGTTTCCCAACCTCAGTATTGGCTGAAAAACCCCACTGGGGAGAAACTCTGCTCTTAGTTTTGGCCACTGTGTTTCCAGTGACATAGTCCTTCCTGGGTCCAGTCTGACATTTTCATCCACTGAGCCACAGACCCTTTCCTCGAATGAAATCAGATGCAGAAACCCAATATGGGAGATGGGTCAAGATAGAGCAGATCTAATTTTTAAAAAGTCAAAACAAAGATGAAACATTTTCTAAGTGGCAGATGGGCAAACAGTTGATGATGTCCAGCGCCAATGAGGGCGTGGGGAAGACTGGCATTCTCCTCGCTGATGTGGTGGGTGGGTGGGTATGTCACTCTGGTATTTTTGGAGGACAGTTGGGCAACATCTGTGAAATGGTCAAGTTCCCTCTGACCCAGCAATTTAACTTCTAGGAATTGACCCTATGGATACATCTGCAAAAGAATTCCAAGATACGCACAAGACTGTTGGACATAACTTTGTCTCTGAGCTTCTCCATCACCTAGGAGGGCTCCTTGAGCTCCTTGCTGGTCAGTCACCACCACGAGAGGTAGCCTGCCTATGTCTTGACTTCAGAGACCGCAGAGTAGCTCTGCCACACTTGAACCTCCTGCGTCTGTCTCCTTGGCGTGGCATCATGTTTCTGAAATTCACCCATGTTGCTAGTGTTTCTGCAGTTTGTTCCTTTTTATGGCCAAACAGTATTCCACTCTGAGATAGAATACTTGTTATCTACGCAGACGTGCGACTTTGCATCATTTCTACTCTTTAGGAACAAAGCTGCCGTGACCACTTTTGTAACAAGTCTTTTTATGGACCCATCGCTGGGGCAGTGAGCAGGTCTATGTGTGACTTCAATGCAAACTTCTCGACAGTTTTCCAAAGTGGTTCAACCAGTTTAGATTTCGAAACCAGCAACACGAGACGGTTCCTGTCCCTGCTTGTCTTTTTCGACACTTGGTACTGTTAAGTTTTTCCTATTTTATTTGAGCCATTCCTATCAGCGTGTAGGGGGATCTTATTGTGATTCAAAAAATATTTTCAATGGAAAGGTATCAATGGGCAAAACAATGACCATTTAATTATCCCTTCTGGGTAATGTTACATATGTTACATCATGTATCTCATCTATCTATATAAAGAAACTCACCAAGAAGCTTGTTCTTGCCTGTGCTGTTCATGAAGGGAACTGAAATTGGGGAAAGGAGGGAAGACTTAACCTTTGGTTTGTTTATTTCTATAACATCAAATAATCTAACAGTCTCAATCTAGTTTCAGAGCAGAAAACAGAAATCATTCTGCAGTTTAATACAGAGAACGGTTTAATACAGAGAACTGCTGGGAGTTTGGGGGCATGGGCTCAAGACTCCAGCAGCATGCAGAACTGACCCTCCATGGAGCTACAATTTCAGAGACTGCCAGTAGGTCCATAAAGTTCAAGAGTCCACCTTGATTGCACCTGCTTCTCAACACCAGGGAAGCTGGGGCACGGGTGGGGAAAGCAGGTGCCGCAAACTCCACCTTCCACATCCCAGAGCCACAGCACGATGGCACTTAGCCCCCTTCCGCCTTCCATATCCCACATCCCGTGGCAGAATATAATTCACATCCAGAGCTCTACCTGCAAAGGACTCGGGAAAATACAGCTTTCTGCATTATGGCCTCCAACGTTCAAGAAGGCATGCTAGAGCGGGGATGGAATGGAGTTCGAGCAAGCCCACCAGAATGCCCAGCACACCAGCCTCTGCAAGTACTTTAATGTTGGCAGGAGTCCTCGGGGGTTGGACCCTGGTCATTTCTATCCTCTTCTTCCCACTTTTATGTCCTGCAAATGACACATACATGTGTGCGGAGCAATTATTTAAACAAAAAAACAGCTGTTTTTGGTTCGGTTGGAGGAAGCAATCCCGACCGTTTCCCGTTCCCTCCAAAAAGAAACCCCAAAGTCACCTCTTTGGAAGCCCCAAAGCTCACAGTAGCAGAGCGAAAATCTTGTTCTATGCTAAGCTGCTGATGAAAACCCACACCTCTGTAATACCTTAAGATTCAGAGGCCAAGATCACCTGCAACCTTCTGAGTGCCTGAGTCACGGCAGAAAGCTGAGTCTGGCTTGTCTGTCTCTCAAGAATATTACAAGGAGGCAAAAGAATGAAGAATGCTCCATCCTAGGTCCCTCCATTCTAAAAAATGAACACACCTGGAACTCACCCCCTACATGCTCGAACAAACGTCTTCTCTAATCGGTCCATCTCTTTCTCTCTGTGCTGCAGGTGGTTACTAGGCATGTGGCTTATCTATTACTGATCTATTTTGAAACTCAGCTGGGCACATGGTCATGTAAGCTGCTTGGTCGGTGCCGGCAATGATTCTCTACAGCTCCTGGGTCTGTCCTCTGGGTTCTTGGTTCTATTCCCCGAATAATCCTTCCTTTTTCAGAAAAAACTACTTTCACAGGTAAGTAGTGCACTTAGCCGATTTCCTGCCCATAAAAGTCTTCGTTTTATTTTGTGGCCTTTGGCAAGTGATGACCAACCTGGACCTCAGCCACCTCGTCTGTAAAATGAGGCTAATTATGAACTCCTACCACAGAGTCCTTTAAAGATTAAGTGAGAGCATACGTGCAAAAACAGTTAGAAAAGTGCTTGATACGTAGTAAAAACTCCACAAATGTTAGCTGGCCACACTCCGGGGCAAGCCCTCAGCTCACTCATAAAGCAAACGACCTGAGGAGGAGGGTTCTGACTCCGTCAGCTGTCATTTGAGTGTCCCCCAGGAACAGCGACTGTCAAATACGGGTCAGTTTATTCTCGCTCCAGAAAATGTTGGCGGTTCCATGGTTCAAAAGCATAACTTGATTTCACTCTGACTTAAGGTGCTTCCTGAGTATTTTAAAAGTCAGCCCGCTCATCAGGCAGTAAAGTATTCAGATGGTAGTTGTTTTCGTGGGCTCCCTAAAGAATTCCATGCTCTCGCAGCAACAGTCGTGACTATTCGTTTACATTGATTCTGCAAAAATAAGCAGATCAAAGACGCAGACCTCAGTGACATTGAGGAGCAAGTCCAGACCCTCGGCTGGATGTTCCAAGGCCTTCTCTGAATTGGCTTCTTTACACCCACCAGTGAGACTCTGCCGGCCCCCTGCACTGCCCACAGCCCTGTGCTGGGTGTCTGACAGGGACAAAAGAAGTTCCCGTGCCTGCCTTTGGGGTTCCCAATGCATCTGGCCCCATCAGGCAGCTATACGGCATTGAGATCTGGAGAATCCTAAAGGGCCAACGTCACGGGCACCAGCTTGAAATCCAATGCACAGTTGGAACGGGACTGTCATGCTCTGTTGTGTAAAAGCAACCACACACGACAGTGACAAAGCACCCCAGCCCTGGGACCCATTCTCTAGGTGCAAAGCTTGACTCCAACAATTCCTCATGGATGGCGTTGGGGCGATTTCATGGCTCCCTGGACCTCAGTTTCCCTCTTCTATAAAATGAGGATGACAATGAAAGCCATCTCACAGGATTGTAAATAAGATTATGTATGTTGTTGTTAAAGAATTCATCTTTTTAGGAGCATCTGGGTGGCTCAGTCCACTAAGTGTCTGCCTCTGGCTCAGGTCATGATCCTGGGGTCCTAGGATGGAGCCCGACAGCGCATCAGGCTCCCTGCACAACAGGGAGCCTGCTTCTCCCTTTCCCTCTGCCTGCCGCTCCCCTTGCTTGCACTCTCTCTCGAGCTCTGTCAAATGAATAAATAAAATCTTTAATAGGGAAAAAAGAATATATTTTTTAAACGTAAGGTCACAACTCGGACAGATCTAAAATAGAGACACATCAAAGATTGCTTTTAACTTCTTTATTAACGAGAGAACCCGTAGGATGTTACAAATGGTTCAAGGGACAATACAAACACACACACATAAACATATAGGCTAAGAGAAATGCTGGAATAAAGTTACAGATGGGTGCAAAACTGGCCAATAGTCTGAGGACAATAATCAGTTGTGTTCTTGACAAAACTCATCTGCATTTCTATGGACAAAATCATTTGCATCACTATCAATAAGAACAATGGAAGACACAGGCCATTAAAGAAAGTACAGTCAATAATCCCTTTTTGTCCATTTCCCAATTTCTTCTAACAATGAAAACCACTTAACACACGGTAAGTTCTCAATAAACCTCAGCTCCTGTGTTTATGAATTCTTACAATGCAAGAGCTTTTCCTGTGTATCCTCTGTTTTAAGGAACGGAAAGAGGCAGGGAGGGAGAGACAGAACCACAAGCTCCTAACATTTTTTTTGGCTGAGTCTGGTAGGTTCAGCTAACTCAGGACTCTGGTTTGAGGTTCTCTTCTACTCCCTGCCATGTGTGTCTCCTGGACCCTTGTCAGCTGCTTGAAAGAGACCACGCCTAGATTATGGTTTTAGTCCTGTGGTCTGGCACACCCACACACCCTCTTCTCCCAGCCTGGCCTGAGGACACCCAGCCATGGGCTGAATTCCCCCCTCTCCACACAGCCGCCAAGCCTCCGCCTTCATTGGCCCAAATCTCAGGAGGCAGAAGAGAGCACTGGAGTAGGAAGGAGGTTCGATACATGATTTGAATGCATAAATGTGAATGTCCTTAATCCCACTGGGTCAAATATTGTTCTTTGTCATGAGTCTAATTTAAGCATGTCTCACGCACACTTCCCGAGTTCACATCTTATATGTGTGGCTTTGGAAACTGTATCTCCCACCACCTGTTCCTCCTGAAAGACCCCTCCCCTAGAAGCCTGCGTAACAATAAAGAACCTCTTGCTGATTGCATCCAGTGGCAGTGTTGGATTCTTGGGTAAGGGGATCCGCGGGTCTTTCACTCCAACTTCCAAGAATTTCCTGCCTCAGGCCCTTTGCATGTGCTCTCTTCTCCGGGCAAGGAGTTGAACAGATCAATGCTGGAACACAGCAAATACTAAACAAACGTGAGCTATTATTTTTCCTCCAAACAGGCTTGGCAAACCTAGCCCGCCCACAGCTTGACTATTTTTTTGCCCTTTTCCCTTCAATTCTGAGAACTAAGAATGTTTTAGACATTTTCAAAGGGTTACGTTTTACATTATTTTCTTTTGGAAAGAGAGAGAAAGAGAGAGCATGCAAGAGGAAAAAAAGGCAGAGAGAAAATCCCAAGCAGGCTCTACACTGATCACGGAACCTCACTTGGAGTTCGATCTCATGACCCTGAAATCATGATCTGAGCCGAAATCAAGAGTCAGACGCTCCACTGACTGAGCCTCCCAGGCGCCCCTAAAAAGATGTATCCTTGTTTCTCTGGGGGCTGAATTCGGGAGGTTGTCTCGGTTAGTCCAATGCTCCACCTGCCATGGGCCTCCCGAGGAAAAGACGGGGGGGGCTGTGACCACTGGCTTCCGATCTTTTTCCAGCAACAGGTAGAGACGCTTCTCTCAGAGTGTTCTCTGGGCAAAGATGTCTCCACGCCTCCATTACTCAGAGACATGAGGGGCATTCCTGGAGCTCTGCACGCAGCTTCCTGGGGGTTGAACCTGTTCCCCCACCCCCAGCCTTCCTTCCTGAGCTCTGATGAGGAAACTGTTCCGGTCTGCAGGACATGGGGGGTGGGGGGGTTTACATTCATAAATACCCGTGTCCCCCAGGCCACGGTACACTGCATCAGCCCACGGAGGTGAAGGAAAAAAACCTAAGAGTAAGGCAGCTGCAGAGGGGGCCGCTACTCAGCCCATGAAGGAACACGAAAATGAAGCCTCCGATGCTTGGAACCGGCCCAGAGGGCTGACAGTGGGGGGGTTGGGAGGGGAGCAGAGCGTGGGACATTCAAACAGAAGCAGCCACAGTCAACCGGCTCAGAAAGCTGTTCTCGAGCGCGCTGTCCAACTGACGAAAGCAGGTTTCCAAACTGCACGATCCCCTCAGGGAGGGGGACGGAGGGGGCCTTCTGTGTCTTCACGTGTGCTGGGGACATGGTGAGCTCCCGCTGTGAAATGAAGCTGCACCCTGTCCCGTGTTTGGTAAAAAGGAGGACTTGATTTTTGCTTATGTTGTAATGAGTTCCTGCAGGAATTGGGGGGCCCCTGGCTTCCCCTTTCGTAGGTGAACTTGAGGAGGGAGCCCCCAGGCTCTGAACGTCAGCTTTGTCATCTGCAAAATGGACATTAAAAAAACGTAACCAGGATTGTTGGTGGGACTAAATGAGACACGGGGTGCAAACTACTTAGTTCCGAGTCTGGCCACAGGAAATGTCCCATAAATTGTAGGGGCCACGATTTTATGTGATTATTACGGAGGCACGGGGAAAACTTCAAGACAACCACGCAGCAAAGAGGGGATAGGGGTTCCCTCTGTTCTGCTCATCTGTAATTTCGGTATTTTTAAATGATGAGCATGCATGACATTCACAATTCGAAATATTATGAAGAAAGAAAGAATATCGTGGCAATCGTGACTTTTAATGCCGGAATTAGCATCCAGGTCCAGGAAGAGTCTAATCAACAAAGAGGGTGAGAACACAGTTGCATTCCTGCACATTTTGTGCACACACCACACACACACACACACAAACACACACACACCCCTCACAGCTGGCCCCAGTAAGGGTCCTGAGCAGGACACCTGCGAATGTGGGCCGTGCTGGGGCAGGGCCCATCTGCTGGGTCTTTCTGCCAAGCTCCCTGGGCAGTTGGTACAAAGCCACGGGTCTCATGCCAGACCGGGGAGGATGGTCTTCCCCTCGGATGGCCCAGCCCAGGGCTGTCAGTCCCCGGGGGACGATGTCTGCTCAGACGAGCCTCACCCCGGGGCGGAGAGGGATTTCCTCTCTCTAGGGAGAGGCTGGGGCGTGGATAGTTATGGGGAATGGTTAACCCCTGGGTCCTTCCCTTCTGCAGTTGGCGGCCAGGCCGGCCAGAGCTCTCCACGGCCCCCACTGCTCCTGGGCCCTGCAGGCTTCCTTTTCCCCTTTGGCCTTTGGGCCTTTCACATCTGAAATCACATGGCCTTCCTGGGCCTGGGCCCTTCACCTGAATTTGCAAGTCGGGCTAGATTCAGTGTTTGGAAACATTGTCCCTGTCGTCATGCCAGGCCTACCTCTGGCCTGGATGCAGGTAATGGCATTGACGGGCGTCCAAGGGCCTCCCCAGGCTGCAACCAATGCAGGGCTGTGGCCAGGACCTGGGCCCTGGAGTCAGACAAACACGGTTCCCGTCCCCACTCTGTCGCTCCCTGGCTGTCTTCTCCTCTGTAATAATAATCATAGAACCAACATCTTACAATGGCCAGCCTGTCAAAAAGCCCTCCTAGGAATCAAAAAAAAAAAGTTTTGAAATCTAAGAAATACACATTAATGGGGCAGAGCACCACAAACTCAAAACAAATCACAGCTTACTTCCTAGCCACAAAACCTAATAGCCCATCAATGAACCAACCACAGCTAATATAGACATGATAGTTAAAGTAGGTGTTGTGGCTACTTCTCGTTGTAGAGAAAGACAGAGGATATAAAATTTGCCACTTCAACAATTTCTAAGTGCACAGCTTGTTAACCCAGGGGTATCTGTCCCCTGTGTTCATATGAAGCAAGTTTGATAGGACATGTGGGCCGGGGCCTGGGAAGGAAGTGAGCCAACCAGTTACAGCCCAAGGAGGGCCCTAGCTCCGTGGTCTGTTTGGAAAGTAAAATAAAATCGTGCAAAGAAATCCCTACCCCCTGGCTGCTGTGGACGCAACAAATGTCCCCAGTCACCACCGCTAGTCCTGACCCAGGAGTCAGAGACACCCAGGTCCCGATCCAGATTTGCCACGTTCTGCTGTGTGACCTTGGGCCAGTCCCTTGACCTCCATAAGCTCTGCTTTCATCTTCTGCAAAATGGGGCTATGAATAGCACTCGTTTCATAAGCACCGAGGCCCTAGAAGCCTGTAGCATCCGGCCTGGTATACAGGAAGTGCTCAACAAATGCTCACCATTATCATTTTTGTCTTTACCATTATTGTTATGGTTGTTATCTAAAGCAGCAAGAACAAGGACCTCTTGGGACAGAATAATCAATGACCCCCAAGTCTTACCAAGGACTTGTTTTATCTCCGGAAACGTGTAGGCAAAGACTGTCTGTGAAATCCTCCACTTCCCAGCACAGACCGGAGGGGGAGGGGTGTCAAGGACCCCAAGTGTGGCCATCACGGAGGGCTCCTCCAGATGCCTGCTCATTTCTCTCGGGGCGATGGGGACCAGAAGAAAGAGCCACAGTGACCAAATCCTGGGCTCCAGGTTCTGTTCTGCTGCTCTCTGAGTGCCCATGGGAGGGGGTCCGATTCACCTAAAGCTTAGCCCCAAGCCAAAAAAGAGCCAACAATTCCCTGCCCACTCCAACTTCGGCGGCCGGCAGCCAGGACCTGGGGCCCCCCTGAATGTGAGCTCTCGGGTCAGCCACGATGCACTCTGTCATTGCCGCTCCCCTGAACAAGAAGTCACCAGTGAGTGGGAGAAGGGAGGTAGCACAGTGCCCGACTTGGGGGACAGTCCCCTGCTCAGGGCACGGAACCTTGCAGGTATGCCTTACCGTGGGACACTGTGCCTGGCACAGACTGCGTATGGCGGACCTGATCCTGCCTTAGACAGCTCACACTCTAGTGATGGAGACACACGTGCTGTGAACAACGGCAAAACATCCTGTGAGTTCTGAGTCCCAATTTTTTTTTTTAAGATTTTATTTATTTATTTGACAGACAGAGATCACAAGTAGGCAGAGAGGCAGGCAGAGAGAGAGGAGGAAGCAGGCTCCCCGCTGAGCAGAGAGCCCGATGTAGGCCTCGATCCCAGGACCCTGGGATCATGACCTGAGCTAAAGGCAGAGGCTTTAACCCACTGAGCCACCCAGGTGGCCCCTATTTTTTTTTTTTTAAATATAATCTCATAGAGAAGAGCCCGGTACCCCCACGGTCACTCAAGGTCAGGATACTCACAGCTAGCATCAAGATCATCGTTTTCAAAAAGTTGGTTGTAGAAGGTGGTGAAAGTTTGGCATCGGAGCTGCCCCTGCAAACTTCCCAAGGCTTCCCAGCAGGGCTGTGATTATGGGTACAGTGAAAGTCACGGCAGGCCCGTGGGCTGCTCCAGCGGCTGAGAGAAGCCATAGCCTCAGGCCAAAACACTTGACCTCCTTTTGCCTCAGTTTCCCTATGAGGTAAAGAGCAAAAGGAGGCTGTTGAGATCCATAATTATGATGTGTTTATTGTGAGCTTTGAGCTGCGGGGATAAAAGCCTTCATGCGAACAGTCTGTTTCATTACGATAATCATGGCAGTCTCCAGGGGAAATTCAAAGAGAGGTTTTACGGCCCACATTATAGAAGTTTCTCTGTTCGGGAAGGAAGATCGCTGTGTAATTGGTGAGGAAACCAGATAACAGCCGTGCTGAGAGGCCCCGGCTGCAGAAGGCTGTGTGGCCCTTCTCCCCGGAGGCAGGCAGAGACAGCAGAACCCGGGCGACCCCGTGAAGGCGGGTTGCCACAGCGCAGCTCGGGGAGGGAGGAGCCGCGAGCGGGACAGGGTGTGCTCGGATTGTGTGCGCAGGTCCCACAGGATCACCGGGGCCTCTTCTGTCCCTCAGTCGTTCCAGAGACTTGGCAGGTTCCCCAAGGGAGTGAGCTAGAGGCTCCCCTGGGGGAGGGAAGGTTCTCTGAGGATTATACCAACTCTGCTGGAAGTAAAGGGTCCTCAGATCGGGGTGTGGGGAGGCCGGGGCTCTGGCTCAGTGGTGGGTGGTGGGAATGGGGAGCTTTTCACTGTGGGGTGAACCCACTGTATGGTGAGCGGTGCCCGACCGCATGCACAAGCGGGGCTAGTTAGGAAAGCTGCCAGCCTTCTCTCTTCCTTGCAGATAGAAAATGCCTGGGGCTGCAAATAACAGAAAAATTCTTGTTTCTCGCATGACAAGAATCTGGAAGGTGGCTGCAGGGACCAGATTGGTGGCTCAGCAGTGTTGGGGCCACGGGTTCCCTTGGCCTTCCCTCGTGGCTGTGAGAAAGCGGGGGCCCTCTTTATGTGGCTTCTGCACTCAAGGCAGGGGCAGGAGGAACATGTGGGGCCAGATGCCTCCATCCATTTTGTCAGAAAAGTAAATGCCTGCCTCAGGGCCTTTGCCCCTGCTGTTCCTTCCCTTTCCCGGAAGTCTAGTTGTCTCCTACTCAAGCTGTAGCTCTAGTTTCCACAGGATCCCTACATGTTCCCCTTCAGGAACATGTTGCCAATTGAAATCAAGTATCTGTACCAATATTTCTTTAAGTTCTGTTTTTCCCAGCAGACCATAAGACTCCCCCGGGGTGGGAAAGGGACATTGTCTAGCCAGTCCATAGCTGAGAAAACCCTGTTCGCTTCCCTTTTTTTCCCCAAGGGGCTGGAAACCTAGTTAGGGGAAGGGACCAAACTGGAGGAGCCATTTCTCCTGACTTGAGGCCACCCTCCCCTACTGTGTGCCAGGCACTGTGCTGGGCACTTGGGAGATGCTGATAAAGCAGACAGATCCCCAGACCGTGGGACTCACGGTCTGGCAGGACAGATACGGGCTAAGGAGTGTGGGGAAGATAAGCATGAGGAAGGCTCTCCACTCCGAGGCCAGGAGGCCAATTTCTGGAGCCACAAGTAGAACTAGAACAAAATTAGGGGCGCCTGGGTGGCTCCGTCGGTGAAGCGTTTGCCTTCAGCTCAGGTCATGATCTCAGGGTGGTGAGTTTGAGCCTTATGTCGGGCTCCAAGAGTCTGCTTGGGACTCTCTCCCTCCTTTCTCTCTGCCCCTCCCCCTCCTTGCACACTCTCTCTCTCAGATAAATAAAATCTTTTTTTTAAAAAAAGGAATTGGAAGAGCATGTCAATCATATCGCAACAACAAAAAAAAAATTATGGTTTATGGGGGAGAAAAAAAGACCCCAGAAGGCAAAGATACCTGGTTGGGCATGTTCTTCCCCTGCCTGACCGGTGGGGCCCCCAGCAGGCTCACCGGCTCTCATCTGGTCCCCCTGGGGGTGGGACTTGGAGGAATTTTTCTTGCAAACACTTTCTGGCTTTAGAAAACTAGTGCCATGAGTCACATGGAAGTCTCAAGACACTTTTTATGGGTTAACTCCCCATCATCCACCTTTCAAAGGATGCCCAGGGAGCAAGGCAGCAAGCAAAAGCCTCCTCCTTGGGAATGTGGGGTGGGAAGAAGGTGAGTATGGAGAGTCTTCCAGAAGCCAGTGCCATGCGCACATTCTCTGCCCCCAAACACGGAGACCTTGTCCCCAGAACAGGACAGCTTCGGTGCTATTGTGAAATCTCTAGGGGCCTGCTTTTCCTGTTGGCTCATTTGCATGGAGAAAGACACAGGTGAGGACGGTTTCGAAATGGGGCAAAGGAGCACAGAACCCAAACCAAAGCATGCTCTGCTTCGCCCTCTGGCCCAAGGACCCCATCACTGGGGTGGGGGCTTACTGACTCTGTCGCCCATTCAGGGACCCGGGTTGCTCCCAGAGATCACACTAATTGTCGGGAAGGGACTGCCTCCTGGGAACCCAAATGCTTTTACTGTCTCCTCTGTACAGGACAGTCTGTACCCGGGAACATCCTGGGTTGTGTAACTCGTGGCTGATGCTATTGCTGCCCCAAAGGGACTGTATGAGTCTCATTCAGTGAAGAGGGTATCACAGAATCTTTATTTCCACCCAGCGGCATTGTCCTACCCAGCTCCGTTGGCCCTAATTCATTCTTTGGTTTTCTTTGAACCTATTGTTGAGATTTAATGAAGTTCGGGTTGGTCTGAAGCCTGGGCTCTGCTGCGCCTGTCCATTCAAGCCTGGAGGGGGCAGCGTTTTCCTGCCAAGCAAAGGGCTTTAAAGACAGAGTTGGGGTGAGGACTGAGGTGGGAGCTGCTCCGGGCTAGCTGTCCGCATGGCCCCAGGCGCGATGAAATGATTTCCTGATCCTCACTGGATGTCTCTCCTGGTCCGCTCTTAATCGGAGGGGAGGGGGTTGGGGGACATAACGACATTTACGCCCTCCATTCATTCACCAAACATCTGCAGATAAGAGCCGGACAGCCAGGTGGCTCCACTTTTAAAAAAAAAAAAAAAAAAAATCCTCCAAGGCAAATGATAACGATTGCACGATGGAAAACGTTCAGATGGCTGAGCCGTCTTGAACTTTAAAACACCGTAAAGAGATTCTACCTATGACCCTATCCCTCATGCATAGAGAAGCCCAGCCGTTTGGTGGAAATGGTCCTGGAGAGCTTTGAACCGCAGCTCCAAAAGTGCGGGGCTCTGAGCCTCTGTTCGCATCTGGAAAGTGAGGGTAAGAAGGGAAAAACAAATCTGGAATCTGACCTCCTGGGAGGCTCTACGGGGCTGTCGTTAGTGCCAAGGCCAGACGGTTTAGCCCAATGGGCTTCAAGTTTCATTTCTTGGCATAGAACACTTTTTTCTGGGTGTAGTCATACTCAGAACCCCGTGAACCGGCTATGGGGGGGTGGCTTGGCGACTTGATCTGCCCGCGTCTCTTCCAGGGGCCCCAAAGAACATAATCTACTGAGCTTATCCTACAAATAAAAACAGAAACACTGAGCTTATGTTACAAATAAGTGCGGCTTCTAGACAGGCCCCAGGCCTCCCCTGGAAGGATGTCTGCAGGCCGATCCTAATTAGAAATCCTAGAGCTGGCCCTGCTGAAATCTATGGGGAATGGAAGCAGAGCCCTCCGGGAGGCTGGGAGGAAGCTTCCAGAGTGACGCCCATCCCCCAGAGACTCCACAGAAGCCCGAGATCTGATCTGGAAACCACCAGGTTTTGATCCTTGGAGGGAGGCGGGGGCGGACCTGGGACTTCAGGGCCAAGTTTCCCTGCGCCCCATCTTTGGGATTTCAGGTTTCAAGACTCACCGGGGGCCTCCGGAGGTCTACATCCTGATTTCTTGTGGCCTTGGCGTCCCTTTGTTCAAGGGGGGCAGAATCTTGGGAGAGGCTGGAGAGCTTGTTTGCATCCTAGTCGTTACGAGCAAACCGAGAGAGGTCACACACCTGGGAAGGGTCACATGCGGAGTGTTATCTGTCTCCACACCATCCCTCTGCGTATGGGTGTGAGCCCCCAGGCTCTGAAAGGCCCCGTGGAAGTCTGTCTGGGAGTGCCCACCAGACCTGCCTTCCAGCAACGAGCTGTCCAGGCCGTGACAGAGCAGGAAGGAGGCACTAGAAAGTTGTGAGATGCGGGTCTGCCCTTTGCTGGAAAGTCAGGACTATTGTTTTCTGCCTTGTAAAGACACGCTCCCTGGGGGCGCCTGGGTGGCTCAAGTCAGTTAAGTGTCTGCCTTTAGCTCAGATCATGGTCCCAAGGTCCTGGAATCGAGCCCCTCATTGGGCTGCCTGCTCAGCCAGGAGTCTGCGTCTCCCTTTCACTCTTCCTCTGTGCTCTCCCTCTCTCTCTCTCTCTCAAATAAATAAATAAAATCTTGGAAAAAGAGAGAGAGACACACACTTTCCTGGATTCAACCCAGACCCAGGATGGGCTGAGGTCAGGCCCTGTCAACGGCAGGTAGGACCCCGAGCCCCAGGCCTAGGGCAGAATGACGGTGCCTAGAAGGAGCCATCCAGGGGAGGGTCTCATGTGCTCGTGTCCGCTGAAGGCAGGAAACCTCAGCCTTTACTTCAAAAGCAGACGTGGGGCATGGAATGGACGGACCTGCACTAGGATCCCCCCCCCCACTGCTTACTGGGTCCGTTTGCTCACGGACACCATAGGGGCCACGCACCTGCTGCCCCGTGTGGGGTCGTTGGCCATCTGAATCACCCAGTGCAGAGCCTGACACAAAGGGAGCTACAGGATATGCGTCTTGGGCCCCACACTGCTGCTCTTGCCACGTCGGGCCATTAGAATCCCAGCTGTGCCTTATAAATCGTTGATGGTCAGTATTGGAGGACAGGGGAGGCTGGGTGATGCTGGTGTATCCACGAACATTTAATATCGGAAGAGTTTATCTTCGAGGGTATTTGCTGGGGGCTCTGTTTCTGTACATTTTCTTATAAGGGACCAGATATCACCGCTGGCTCCTCAGACTTCTAAAAGCAAACTCAGGGCTGATTTCCACAAGGTTTGAAAGAATTGTCCAGAAGGCAGAGCTTGTGGTAGAGCTCTGAAAAGAAAGCCCAGGTCTCACTGATTTACCGCCATTAACACCAGGAGTCTCTGTTTTGTCCCCAGCGGAGAAGAAGGGAGGCCTGAGCTGGCTCTGGGGGGACACTGTCTGCATGGCAGGAGGAGGTCAGGTGTGGGTGAGGTTCCAAGAGGAGAAATCCCGGTTTGGGGCAAGCCTGAGGCCAAGCCTGCAGAGAAGGGTTCTTCCTTTAAAAGTGTCCACTTGTGGGGCGACTGGGTGGTTAAGCATTGCCTTGGGCTCAGGTCATAATCCCGTGTTGGGTTCTCTGCTCAGGGGAGAGCCTGCTTCTCCCTCTCCCTCTGCCGCTCCCCCTGCTTGTGCACTCACCCACTCTCTCTCTCTAACAAATAAATAAAATCTTGGGGGAGAAAAAGTGAAAGTATGCATTCGTTGTCAGTTTCTCAGTCTGCTCACGTTTCTCATCTGCCCCCCTCCGCCCCGGCACCTAAGAGGATGGTGGAGCCCTGCGGGTCACGTGTCCACTAACACTGGTGTCAGCCATGTCCCTCGATTTTCCTTCAGCAATGAGGAAAGAGAGATTTGTCTCATGACTTTATTTCTTTACCAGCAGTGAGAGGGTTTCATTTCTGTTAGAACAAGAACTGCCGCTCTCTGCCTTTTTGAGCCCACGAAAGCAGTGGGAAATAGAAAGACAGGGTTCCCAGGAGTGAGGAGTCAGCAGACTGTATTCCTCCATCAAAAACCCCAGGGGGAGGGGCGCCGGGGGGGCTCCGTGGGTTAAAGCCTCTGCCTTCGGCTCAGGTCATGATCCCAGGGTCCTGGGATCGAGCCCCGCATCGGGCTCTCTGCTCAGCAGGCAGCCTGCTTCCTCCTCTCTCTGCCTGCTTCTCTGCCTACTTGTGATCTCTGTCTGTCGGGTAAATAAATAAACTCTTAAAAACCAAAAACAGGGAGCGGTCAACTCTGGGGCAGATGCAGTCCTCCTTGCTCTCTGAGAGCAGCGCAAGATCCGCAGCAAAGGGCTGAGCCCTTCGGCCCAGTTCTGGCCTTGCTGGTCCCCATGAGAGACCCCCACTGGCCCAGTCTGACGAACTGCCCCGTTGGACGCATGGGCTCTCAGGGAAATGCGCCAGGAGCTGTGGGAGCTGAGATGAGGACATGCATCCCAGGTTGATTTGATTCAGCAAAGAATCCAGAGCCCTGGGAGCCAAAGAGCACAGAGGGGCTGGGAGATCCTGGTTCGAATCTCAGCTGGGTGATGTGGCAGGAGACTGAATCCCTCTGAGAATTCTGTCTATAAAATCAGAATAGCATCTCCTAGGAATGTAACCACTGGAATATACGCCTTCTGAGAACACAGCGTATCTGTCTTCTTGCTGGATTGTTCCCCGGGGGCTTGCATCAGAGCCCAGCACACAGTAGGTACACAATAAGTATTCATCTCTTGAATGAATGGAGCTGTCTGGTTGGCAGGGTCACTCCGATTACCTGGGGTAAGACTTGCACCGTGTCAGGGACTGAGCAAGTGCGAGGTAACAGTTTATGACTTTATTTAAGCCCTCTATGATCTGCCTTCCGGATCTAGAGCAGCTCTGCTTGTTTCGAATGATAGGACGTAACTGAGAACAATTGGGGATGGGCTGCAAAAAGCTTTTGATAGACACTCATAAACTTGAACGCCTTCTGTCTACATATTTCTATCCTCTAAAGTAGTGGACAGAAAAAGTGATTTTTCATGTGGTTACAACATTTGATCTTCATGACATTGTGAGATGGAAAGTCAGCACTGAGTTTCAGAGATGTTAGATGATTTTATGTAAGCAGGTGTAGCTCTGTCTGCTTTAGGAAGACCTCGCCTCCTGCCGGCGCCTCCCACAACCCCCGCGTGGAGGGTGAGAGAAGCAAGAGCTGCATAGCTGGGTGGGTTGACCTGGAAACCGAGTCACTTACGGAGTCAATGCCATAACATCCGTTCGTCTGATCTTTAAATCAGAAAGGGCTTGTAACCAGCATTAACTTTTGAAATAGTTAAAAGGTCAAGTGAAGGGGAAATGAGGCAGGAAAAGAGAAAGACAAACCAGGAGAAGATGGTCACAATCTGTGCCGGAAAGAACAGGACAGGAAGCCCAAATGGTCAACACATTGTAGAAAGAAAAATAAAATAAGTTCACATCATTAGTAATTTAAAAATACAGATGAAAACCCCAGTCAGGTTGGGGTGCCTGGGTGATTCAGTTGGTTAAGCATCTGCCTTCGGCTCGGATCATGGTCTCAGAGTCCTGGGATCGAGCACCAGGTTGAGTTCCCTGCTCAGCGAGGAGTCTGCGTCTCCCTGTCCCTCTGCCCTTCACCCCTGCTCTTTCTCTCTCTCTCTCTCTCAAATAAACAAAATCTTGAAAGAAAGAAAGAGAAAGAGAGAGAGAGAAAGAGAGAAAGAAAGGAAAAAAGGAAGAGAGAAAGAAAGAAAGGGAGAAAGAAAGAATATAAATACCGGCCAGGTTTTAAAAACAAAAACAAGACTCCCTGGAGTTAGTGAAAAAGTGGGCAAGCAAAGCTCTCAAACTTGGCTGGAGGGACAGTCATTGCTACAGCTGTCCTGGGGCCCTGGGCAATGTCCATCCAAAGATTCAAAGATGCATATCCTCCATCCTAAAGAAATTATTGGAAATGTGAGCAAAGACACGTGTTTTAAAATATTTTTCAAATATTGTAATATTGTAATAGGAAAACCTGGTTACAACATAAATGTCCAAACAGAGAAGCCCAGGGGTCTGAAAGCCATTAAAGAACCATTGCTTAATTTAGTTTATTTTTTTCATCATGATAAGAGTACTCTTTAACGCCCATCGTCTACTTCCCATCCCCCACCCCCTCCCCTCTGGTAAACATCAGTTTGTTCTCTATAGTTAGGAGTCTATTTCTTGGTTTGTCTCTGTTTGTCCCCCACTTTGTTCGTTTGATTTGTTCCTTAATTCCACATGTGAGTGAAATCACATGGTGTTCGTCTTTCTCTGACTGACTTATTTCACTTAGCATGATACCCTCTAGTTCTATCCACTTCATTGTAAATGGCAAGATTTCATTCTTTTTTGGTGGCTGGTAATTCCATTAGATACATATATTATATATATAATTATTATACATAGATCACTTCTTTATCCATTCATCAATCAGTGGACACGTGGGCTGCTTCCACACTTTGGCTACTGTGGGTAATGCTGCTATAAGCGTAAGGGTACGTATATCCCTTTGAATCAGTGTTTTTGCATTCTTTGGGGAAATACCCAGTAGTGTGGTTACTGCATCATATGGTAATTCTTTTTTTTTTTTTAATTTTTTCAGGAAACGTCACACAATTCTCCATGATGGTTGCACCAGTTTGCAATCCCACAAACAGTATAAGAGAGGTCCCTTTTCTCCACACCCTTGCCAACACTTCTTGTTTCTTGTTTGTTGGTTTTAGCCATTCTGACAGGTATGACCCATTCTGACTCGTGTCTCATTGTGGGTTTGATTTGCATTTCCCTGCTGATGAGTGATGCTGAGCACTTTTCCTGTGTCTGTTGGCCATCTGCCTGTCTTCTTTGGAGAAATGTCTGTTCATGTCTTTTGCCCACTTTTAATTGGACATTTGTTTTTTGGGTGTTGAGTTGTATCAGTTCTTCATATATTTTGGATACTAAACCTTTATGGGAAATGTCATTTGCAAATATCTTCTCCCACCCAATAGGCTGTCTTTTACTTTTGTTGATTGTTTCCTCCACTATGCAAAAGCTTTTTATTTTGATACAGTCCCAGTAGTTTCTTTTTGTTTTTATTTCCCTTACCTCAGGAGACCTACCTAGAAAAAATCATGGCTTGAATTTAATTACTTGGAAAATGCATAGATACAGAAAGACAGACTGGAAATAGCGGTAACTAAAATACTGCGAGTGATTTTCTATTTTCTGTTACCAGGATTTTCTTTATTTTTCTTATTTAGTGATTACCTAATTCCTAATTTTCTAATCTAGTGAACAGAATTTGCTCTCTGTAATCAGAAAAAAAAAATCGGCAGTTTTCTTTTTACAGTAGTACTGCGGGACAACTCATTCCTTTTTATTAGGAATTTATTGGGCAAGGGAGGGAAACTAACATTCGGTTATTTAACCACCCAGTCTCTCAGTTTCATCAAGGATAATACAGAGCTTTTAAAAGCACTTACCATCCAGCGCGCGTGTGTGCATGTGCGTGATATGAAACACAGTTGGCACAGTGCCTAGCAAATACGGCAGCTCCGAAAGCCTCAGCTGCTATTATGATTATTACCGTCTTCGCTGTTGTTGTAGTTGTTTCCAAAGGAGAAAAGGAGCCAGAAACACAGCCAAGCTCCAGGCTTAGGGAATGATTCCTAAAGCCTGTATCCAGAGGTAGACCATGAAAAGGATCCTCCAAAAGGGAAGGTCATGCGGGTCATGAGGGCAAATATCACGAGGTTTCATAGAGGAAGGGAGGACGGGTAAGAACCAGCGGCGTGAACGATAGTCACAGAGACGAAGAGATGCCCCAGTTCCCATATTTCTGCTCAGGTGCTGTCCTGGGGCAAGACTCACCTTTGCACCTGGGACTTTCCAGCTCCAACCCCGCCCCTAGCCACGCCTCCAATCGCAACCCCAACCAGTCAACCGCGCCCCTAACCCCGCCTCACTTCCAGCCACGCCCCGAGCCCGCTTCGGACAGCGCTTCCAACCACGCATTGACCACGCCCCTAGCCACGCCTCCAGCCCTGCCTCAACCACGCCCCTACAGTCCTGCCACGCCCAGGGCTGCTCCCGCCCGCGCCCTGTGCTAAAAAGGCAGGACCTGCAAACCCAATTCTCCCCTGAGAGGTTAGAAGGCCAGAAAGTCTGCAGATAGGGTCAAAGGAAGACGCTGAAAGAAGGTTCTGGGGTTGGTCAGGGTCCCCAGCCAACTGAGAGGGTGTGTAGCCCAAGGAGCCCAAAGAAGTCGTTTTATAACCTTCGGATTTTATTTGGTAGAAATCACAATGCTTAACCTTTATAACCCGAGATAGTAATTTTAGAGCAAAAGAGAGAGGCGGAAGCGGATTCCACATGGCGGCAGCCATGATAACCCAACATTTACCGAGTGCTCTGTACGAGGTGCCAAGATTCTCATTCTCTTTCTCCTGCAACCCCGACAGTCATCTAGCCCTTAGGTATTGTTAGCATCCCCATCATAACAGAAGGAGACTCCCAGCAGTTAAGTAACTTGTTCAAGATTCGCAGCTAGGAGATGGCAGCAGAATCAGAATGCGAACCCAGGCACTTGGACGGCAGGGGTCCTATTTGGTGGCACTGCCCAATATAATATATATACCCTGGTATATGTATTATATTTTGTGGTATACATATTATATATATTTATTGTGGTCTAGCCTGGTGTTTCCTAAAACCAAAAGATGCAAGTTAAAGCAAAGCATACAGCAGACATCACCTTAGTAAATGAGAAAGGAGTCCCTCAAAAAAGAGCGGCACAGGGCACCTGGGTGGCTCAGTTGGTTAAGACACTGCCTTCAGCTCAGGTCATGATCCCGGATTCCCAGGATCGAGTCCCACATCAGGCTCCAGCTCCACGGGGAGTCTGCTTCTCCCTCTGACCTCCTCCCCTCTCATGTTCTCTCTCTGTCTCTTTCTCAAATAAATAAATAAAATCCTTAAAAAAAAAAAAAAAAAGAGGAGTGGCACAATCTTTTGATCACAGCAACCCCTCCTGCCGCTGACCTTCAGCTCTCAGCCCAGGCAGGGACTGAACCCGGACTCATGCATGAGCACCTGGCCTCCACTGGCTGACTTGCTGGGCACTCGGGGCTGGCCCTGACCCTGAAGGCACTAGCCATCTGGTTAGGGAGACTGGGCAGTGGGATACCGGCCAAGTTCTTTCAGGACTGATTCATCACGTTTGAGCACTAAATCCTGGGGAATTTAGACACTGTCTTGGGCTAAGTAATAGCCATCAAAGATATCAGTGCCTAATCTCCGGAACCTGTAAATGCTATCTGATTTGGAAAAAGGATTTCCGCAGGTGTCTTTAGGTTAAGGATTTGAGGGGGATAATCCAGAATTATCCAGGTGGCCCCTAAATGCCATCACAGCATCCTTGCGAGAGAGAGAGACAGGGTGGGGTGGGGGATTATACAAACACGTAAGGGAGAGGAGAAGGCTGTGTGAAGATAGAGGCAGAGTTTGGGGCAGTGTGGCCGCAAGCCAAGGAATGCCGGCAGTCACCAGAAGCTGGAGAAGTCAAGATACAAGATTCTCCCCAGAGCACCCCGAGAGCGTGAGGCCCTGCAGACACCGTGCTCTTAGCTCAGTGTATTAATGGTGTTTTCTGACTTTGGACTTGTGGTTGAGCGAAAGAATACCTTTCTGTTGTTTCAAGACACTGCGCTGGTGAATGTTTGTTACAGTAGCCAGAGGACTCCCATGCTAAGTGCAGTGGGGGAACATAGTGGAAAGAGTGTGGAACAAGAAGCCCAGTGTGTGGACTCAAATCCTGGCTCTGCATTTTAGAGGCCCTGGAGTCATCACTGACACTTGTTTTGCCTCAGTCTGGTCCCTCAAGCAATGGAGAGTGTGTTCTCTACTTACATTAGTTGGCGCTCCTTTGGTTGCATGTGACAGAACTCCAGCCTCCACTAGCTGAGTAGTAAAAGATGGTAAGCAGGTTTATGACAAGACAGAAGAGAAATGGTGGAGCTAGCTTCAGGCTCAGCTGGATCTAGGGGTTCGAAGGAGCCCTCACTCCTTCTCTTCTTACCCCTCTCCCTGTCTTCTGTGTCCTCTCTTGCAAGTTGGTCTCATGCGCTTCTTGTACAGAGAAAATCCTTCCACATGCCTCAAGATTTGATGAAGGTCCGCCTCATTCATATGTCTTCATAGTGGAACCAGATCCCAGCTAGGTCTCTGACTGGCCAGACTCATAAGACGTGCCTCTGGGGCACCTGGGTGGTTCAGTCGGTTAAGCATCCGCCTTTCATCTGTCATCTGTCATGACCCCAGGGTCCTGGGATCAAGCCCCGCATTCAGCTCCCTGCCTAGTGGGAAGCCAGCTTCTCCCTCTCCCTCTCCCACTCCCCTGCTTGTGTTCCCTCTCTGTGTCTCTGTCAAATAAATAAAATCTTAAAAAAAAAAAAAAAAAAAAAAAAGACATGCCTAGCTCCTGGATCCAATCCCTGCAGCCAGGGAAATCAGGCATTCAGGTTGGCCTGGCCCCAGTCATACACCAACCTGTGCCACTGGGTGAAGAGTGGCTTATGTCATTGGCAGTGCCCACCAGGACCACACTGATCAAGTGCCCCCAAAGGCAGAGGCAGGGCACCCTACCCAGACATGGGACAGGACACAGGGCAAGCTCCAACAATGAACATCCACACCTCACGACGGACAGTCGGTTGCAAAGACTGAGTGACAGCAGGTACAGACGCACTCTGGGGGGCATGAGGGCCCATGACATGTGTGCCATGGATGCCTGGGATCGCAGCCAGCCTGATGCTGCCCACGTGGTCCCAAACCCTCGCTCTCAATCCCATCACCTACTTCTTCCTCCTCCATCTTGACAACACCCCCTCCCCCAACCACCCTCGGACCTGGCCTGCAGTTGCTAAAACAGGGCAAGGGGAAGCCTGGGCCAGGTGAGCTGCAGTGGCTTCGGGCTCTGGGAGAGCCAAGAATTGTCAGTTCAGCGTGAACCCAACAGAAAGTAGGGAGTCATGGAGATGCTTGGGAAGGAGACATGACACTGAAAAGCCTTACATATGACTTATAGCCGTCATGTGATCAAACCTTTGAATGAGTCCCCGCCTGAGTCCCGGCTGGTGCTGCCGAGACGAGCCGTGTTATCATTTATTCTTCCTTGTTGCTGGTTTATCCTGTGGGACCTTGTAGGGAGTGACACTCAGGACTTCAGGAAGGGGACTCGCAGCCACAGGTCTTCATCACCAGGTGGTTTCCAGCTTCGGAGCAACTCTGCTTGGAAATTCTGAGTGTCTTCTCCATGGCCCATGTGAGGAACAGCATGAGTAATCCATATTTATGGATAAATAACAGTTATGACGAGCCCAGCCTTGTGCCCCAACGAAGCCAGTGCAGCAGCAACCCCAGCCCACGTGTGGCTCTTGAGCTCCTGAAATGGGGTCGGTCTGAATTGAATGAACCATAGCGCAAAATACACACCAGATTTCAAAACCCTTGGGCCAAATATATACATATGTGTAATTTTTATTGAAATGGTAATGTTTCTAGAGAAATAAGTAACGTTCAAGTCAATGTCACCTGTTCCCTTTTATGTTTTGGACATGGCTATCAGGAAAGTTAAAGGTACATGTGTGGTTTGCATTATATTATTGGACAGTGCTGTGCTAGAAGACTCTAGCTTTCTCTTCTTCGAAATCAAAGTAACCTACTGTATAAACAAAGAACCCGAGGCTTGGGTAGGTTGAGGGGTGGCAAGGCCACTAAGGGGACAGTGGTAAGTCCCCAGGTTGGTCTGGATTGAAGGCTGATCTTTTCTGCTCTACACCAACCTGTCTATGGGTAGTATCAGTCCTGAGGCTTCGGGCTGCAAGTAACAAAGTCCCAAATTCAATCTGGCTTAAAAAAAAAAACAAAAACAGGGGTGCCTGGGTGGCTCAGTTGGTTAAGCAGCTGCCTTCAGCTCAGGTCAGGATTCCAGCGTCCTGGGATCGAGTCCCACATCGGGCTGCTTGCTCGGCGGGGAGCCTGCTTCTCCCTCTGCCTCTGCCTGCCATTCTGTCTGCCTGTGCTCGCTCTCTCTCCCTCTCTCTCTCTCCCTCTCTCTCTCTGACAAATAAATAAATAAAATCTTTAAAAAACAAAACCAAAAAAGAACCCCAGCATTAGGGCTCAGTCAGTTAAGGGTCTGACTCTCAGTTTTGGCTCAGGTCGTGAATTCGGGGTCCTGGAATCAAGCCCGGAGTTAGACTTGGCGCTCAGCGTAGAGTCTACTTGTCCTTCCCCTCTGCTCCTCCTCTCTCTCTCTCTTTCTTGTTCTCTCTCATAAATAAATAAAATCTTTTTTCAAAAAATCAGCATTTATTGTCTCATACAAGCAACTCTGAGGTTGGATAAGAGACTTCAGTGTATCATCCAGTGCCCAGGACTTTTCGCGTCCCCCTGCCCCTGTCCACATGTCGGCTCCGTCTCAGGTGGCCCAGCTGTGGTCACCCTTGCAGCTCGGCTCCAAACAACATGGGTTCACACAACACCAGAAAAGTCAGCCTTTCTTCCCGGGTATCTTTCTATAGGGGAGGGAAACTTTTCCCAGAAACTCTTTAGGACCTCGTAACTCAAGGTGTTGTCCACCTGCCGGCAGCACCAGCATCTCCTGGGCTCGTCAGATGTGCAGGATCTTGTGTCCAACCCCAGATGGGCTGAGTCAGACTTTTCCACATCTTCACGGGATGCCAGGTAATTCCCGGGCGCATTCCAGCTGGGGCAGCACTGCCCTAGGAGGCTTCCTCTGAAATCTTAATGGTCACGGCTGCATCATATGCAAATGCCTGTGTTAGCCATTGAGAAGAAGGATGGAATTACCATAACTGATTTAGAACCATCATCATTCACATCCTGGGCTGGGCTGGGCTGGAGAGACAGCCTCTGTCCTGAGCACAAAAGGGTAGACCTGGCTCCCCAGGAAGGAAGAGCCGTGTGTGGGCGTGTGGGTACGGTGTGGGGTGGTGAGAAAGGAGGCACAATCATAAGGGCAACAATTCCTTGAAGGTCTGGTGTGAAGATTAAATGACATAAAGAATATATAGTAACTGATAGATTCATCCCTCCCCACCCATGACGTTCCAGCCTGGGAGGTGGCTTTGCAGAGAAGCCAAAGACTTCTCTGACAGACTTCTCAGACTTCTTTCTGTCCTCCTCTGTCTTTTGGAGGAGACAGAACTGGACCTGGCTCTTCATCCAAAGAGCCCACATTTCCCAGGCTGCCCCTGGCATTGCAACTCCTACCTGAGCCACAGTGAACATGCACTGCTCTGTGGACCTTAAAAATCAGGCCAGTGTCAAGCTGGACCCTTTCAAGCTGCTCGAGGGAGGAACTAATGCAACTTCTCTGGAGGACAATTAGGCAATGGATTTCTTCCTTAAAAAGGCACACATCCTCTGAACCAGCATTCCCACCTCAAATAATCATCCTACAAACATACCCCAACTTATGAGACAGAATGTGTTGACCAGGAGAGAGAGGGCAGCACTGTTGCCAGTAGCAAGAGACTGGAAACAATTGAATTGTGCATTGACCGGAGCTAGTTACGTGGATAACGAAACATCCACCCAACAGAATACTCCATCGCTGTTAAAAGGAGAATAGGCTCATTTTTGTATACCGAGTTGGAGAATCTTCAAGATACATTAAGTGAAATAAGCAAGATGGAAGCAGCGCTCATCATTTGCTATCTATCATTCATATGAGAAAAGAAAATAAGAATATTCTCCTTTTGTGCATGTTTATGCAGTCATAGTGCCTAAATAAGAGACCTGGAAGTACATATTGAATCATAAGAAACTATCAGTTTTTGTTGGCAAAACAAGTAGGTAACCGTGAACAATTTCATATGGGCTAACCCCACAGTAACAGTGATTGCTGCTGGGGAGGGCCGCTGGGTGACTGAAGAACAGAGATGGGGGAAATATCAGTGTAACTTTTCTGCACCTTTGGAATTTTGTACCATGCTCCTTGTAATTTTTGTAGCATTTATTTTAAAATAGACCATCAGAGTGTATTATTGAATTAACTGCTTCTAAAGATTGGGACTTTCCATTTTTATCAAGTAGGCAGCAGCAACATTATCCTGCAATTCTATAAAGGCAATATTCTCTTGCCTATTTTTATTCAAAGAGGAAAAATAACTTATCGTCTCAAATTACGTTAATTAAGGGGGGTGAGATCAAACTGAGCAGAGCTTTGTAACTGGAAGAGGAACCTGAAGGCTGAAGAAGTGTGGGAAGTAAGCCTCTTAAAAAATACTCCAAATGGGGTGGGAACGTCAAGGTCCTTGTTCAAGTGCACCTGACCCTGATAGGTGTACCTCGGCATGGGTGGAGCCCCAGACTCTCAGCAGGTGAGTGGGGGTATCCTAGGGGAGCTGTCCTCTTCAGGACACCGCAGCCCCTGCGGAGTGCATGTCTCAGAATGCGTCCATGTGTCTCTGGGGCTCAGAACTCGTGTCTACTTGGAGATGGCAGAGGATCCCTGGGTTTGCGCCAGTCAGGCAGCCCCAGCTTGTAACGGACTCACTAATACAAATGCCTTTTAGTATATTAAATACCTAATTTTTCGAAAGTGCAAACATGAAACTTCTACACATCCATGTTGGAAAATTCGAAATTGCCACTCTGAGTAATTACATTTACTTACATTTACTTAGTTTAAAATGAATGTAAATAGCAGAGTGTAAACAAAAGATCCAAGGGCGCCCTCTGAATGAAACACAACACAACCTCTTTCTCCTAACGTGTTCGACATACTCTCATCAGAATGCTCTTCCTGACGGCTTCCATCCCGGTCAGCGAGCAGGACACACGGTGCGGGGGCAAACCACGGCAGTGGTGTGGATGTCGGTATTTTGTAGCAAATATTCCAATGCCTCCACCTTTGATCTAGCAATTTTGCTTGAAAGCATCTGTTCTGTAGCAAAACTTGGATGTGAGGATACAGACATAGGTATGAACCAGGAGGTTCGCGCTGGCATTGACTGTGATGGGGTAAAAATTAGAAACAGCCCCAGATATCTCTTAATGGGAGGCTTGGTAAGGAAGTCCTGACACCTCCATACTCGAATCCAATGCACGAGAGAGAAGCAGAGTGTGGAACACGTGTCAGGATGCCCTGTGGCAGTGTAAGGGAAGGAACAACCTGAGAATCCCACATGGCCACACCCATCCTGTCCAGTGTCTCTTAGCAGGGTGGTTATAGCTCCCGGGGGACCTGGGACCATCTCAGCAGACTTTTCTAGTTATTGCATCTAGAGGGTGGATGCTACTGGAATCTTGTGGGCAGAGGTCAGGAATCCTGCTAAACACCCCACGATGTACAGGACACCCCACAGTACAGATAAATGTTTGGCCCCAAATGTCAGTAACGTGCAATCCCTGACATGTCCTGAATTCTCAGTAATCATTTGTTGAATGAATGATTTATTACTAAAACCTGTGTGTGTCCACATGACACAAAATGGTGAGCAGTGTGAAGAGAGAAATAAGGAATAAGTGTGGGATACTTTAATGTCTTATTCCCTTTTTTATCGTTAGCTTTTTTAAAAAGCCACTTTTATAATGAAAAAGAAAGGAACGAAGAAAAAAAAAGGGAAGGAAGGTACAGAGGCAGGGAGCGAGGGAAGGAGAGAGAAAGGAGAGGTACGTCTGCTGTTCTGCCCTGTTTCTTGGCTCTGTGGTGGGCCAGGCCTAGTCAGGGTGCGGGCTCTCTAGACAGGTTGATAGGATTAAACCAGTCCTCCATGTAATGCCTTGTGGATAGGATGGAGAAGGTATTCAGTAAATGCCTTTGTCTTCACCATTATTGAAAAGGAACCCTGAATGCCATTTTGATTTTTTTTTTTCCAGAATATTCTCCAGGCCCTTGACTGGTCGCTCAAGTTCAGGGTGGGCCTTGGGTGTCTCCTGTGATGACTCCAGGAGGGGAATTTGCCCAGGTGGGCCAGGGGAGCTGTAGGACCCGAGCGGCTGAGTGGCGGCCTTTCATGGGCCTGTCCATCTTCTCTCCTGGAGCAGGGCCAGGTGAGAGAAGCCACAAGCCCCCTCTTTCTCTGGTTCTGCCTTGCCCATCTGCCCCTCGGGCCTGCACGGGGTTAATGGAGCATACATGTATTTGCGAGCGAGCAGAGGACTGTGCCTCCCCCCACCCCGAGCACACTCCAGGCCTGGACGTCAGGAGACCCAAACTACATTTTCCCCGCTCCGAGCGCAGATGCTGACCTAGGTCCAGGAACCCCAGTGGCTGAAAAGGCGTTTTTTAACGGAGCAGCGTTGTCCTGGGAGACGGAAAACTTTCTAATCAATGCAAAACGCAGACAGAGAACAGGGCTCCACAAGAAGCCCATTACCCACTCCCCCCCTACATGTAAGCCCTATTTAGCAGCAAATCCTTAAGCCAGCGCTTGTAAAAAGCAGCTTGTTTGGGACTGACCTTCCCATTCATGTAACGTGATATTGCACGCTTGGCTGACCCGGGCGAGGAGCTAAACATATGTCGTCAGCTGGGCGCTGCTGCCCCTCTATTAAGATGGTTCTGGAAGCATATGTGGGAATGGGCCTGCCCTGGAGACCCGAGGGGAAAGGCAGGACACAGGCAATTAGAAGGAGCCCGCCCTGACCCCAGAGCCGGGCTGCAAAGAGGAAGTTCAGGGCCGCATCTCATGGGCATGGCAACAATTAAGGTCAACAAATAATCGTGGAAAAGGAAACTTCAGCAAATAGGACTCCGGTTAAATGACCCAGTAAACACCCAGCCCTGCCCACCCCAACCCCCAGCCTGCCCTGCGCGGGGGGCCGCATCTGGGCTTCACGTGGACTTGGGTCTCCCCCTCTTTTTTGGATAATGACTTCCCTTTGCAATTTCCTGGAGGAAGTTGTTGAAATGATCTTCCAGTGATAAAGTAAGTGGGGTGATTCTTAATTTTCAGACTGAAGTCTTTTTCCCCCTTCCAGTCCCACCTCCTAATTAACTTGGGCTGGCAGCCCCGTGCAGAGAGCTCTCTCCGTAAGTGCCAAAGTGGGGAGAAATTCAAGCTGAGAGGGTTTGTCCTGTCTGGAATGGGACGGGGCAGCCCTGGGCTTTCTGTGGGACGGGTCGGAAGGGAGCCATCCAGATCGGCGGATGAGTGCGGTCATCAAGGGGAAAAGCTTCCCAGTTCCTCCTTTTGTGCTATTCCAAAGGACACTGATGCTACTGCTTACCAAGCACTTTCTAGAAATTCTTGCTGCTCACTGTCCAACCCAGTAGCCACCAGTCCCCCGTGGCCAAGGAGCCCTTGACATGGGGCTTGTGTGACGGCAGAACGGAATTTCTGATTTGACTTAATTTTGATTAACTTAAATCTAAAAACTACCAATTTATTGGAAGGTTTTAAGTATGCTTAGAACTACTTAGTTGTGTGAATCTGCTTTCTCAACAGTAAATTTTTAAAAATCTAAATTGTGATTAGGTATTTTTATTGAAAATTTAGTGCCTGAATGGAGATATCCTCTAAGTGCAAAAAGACACAGCAGATTTTAGACTTAGTTAGAAAAAAGGAAAACATCTATAGAATTTTATATTATCTCTGTAACAACGTCAATATACTTAATGCTACTTACACACTTACGTGACTAAACACTCAAATAGTAAAGATTGTAAATTTAATGTCATGACCGTTTTATCACAGGAAAAAAAATTTCTTTTACTTTTTACTACTAATTCTTTTTTATTTTTTACCTTTTTTTTTACTTGTTACTAAAAAATTTTCTTTTTACTTTTTACTAGAAAATGTGAAATTACGTTGGCTCAAATTACGTTGTTGGATGGCGCTGCGCATACACTACCTCCTTTAACCTGGGGACAGTCCCACCAGGAAGGGCTGCAGACCACATCCCTCCCCTGAAAGACCCTCCTCCCACCTAGGTAGGAGCAAGAGGTAAAATGACTCCTACCAACAGGCTTTCCACAACAAGAGCCAAAGAAGTATTTTGGACCAGAACCTGGAGTTCTGGGACACTAACAGCCTCTCCTCCACCAGACCTTTCTGCTTCCTGATCTGCAGGAGGGCCATCTGGAGACAGGACAGCGTGGCTGTGGGCTCAGGCACAGCGCACACCACCTGCCTGATGGTCACCTACCTGCTTACTAAAACTAGGCTTTTCCCCAGCAGCCCCGAGTCTGAGGGTGTCTCCCCCCACAAATCACTCCTCCTTCCTCCTCCACACTGAACTGGTAACTAAAATACGGAGCTCCAGCTTGAGATGAGAAAATTCTCCCTCCCCAGATGCCTTTTGCAAAGCCACCTACGGATACCTGAAAGGGGGCTGGTTAATTCCCCCTTCTTCAGAACTTTCCAGGTCTCAGTGAACAGAGCGGCAGGATCCAGGGAAGTAGTTTTGATCCTGGGCTTTACAGATTTCCAGAGCTGGATTTATACCTTTCCCTTCTGTCCCTGCTGCTTCTACCTATGTGACCCTCCTCCAGCCTCTTGATCTCTCCAAGGCTCAATTCTTCATCTGTAAAATGGGGGCAATAAGAAGAGCCAATGCAAAGGGCTGTGAAGGAAAAGATACAGCGTTTGAGCAACCCCAGCCCCTGGACAGCAGCGTGGGTCGGAAGCCTGGTCTGCCAGCCACCTGGGGTGGGGGCGGGGCCTGCCAGGTCCTGCCGTTGTCGCGGACAAGACCGAGTATTTGTCGAGCCACAGTGGCCAACTGCCCGTGCCCCAGAAACTGCCCGCGCTCGTCCCCCTCACTCTGTTCCAGCTGTCCCAAGTCAAGAGTCGGCTGGGGGAAAAGGCAGGAGCGCCGGTGACGGAGGTGGCCTCCGACAGCCGTCTTGACCGAGCACTCCTGGCAGCGGGACAGGGCCCCACCCTGCCACAAGACACGTCGAGGCCTGCACTACCGGGGTTCTGTGCGGCCCGGGGTGAAGCCCAGCCCCCGGTGACAGTAACACAGTGTGACAGCTGTCACAGCTGTTCCTGCGTCATTGCGCTGTGAAGACTCCGAGCACGGGGCGTCCGCCAGGGATGGGAACCGAAGATGCCGAGGGCACACGGGCATGCTTGATTTCGGCATCCGTTCTTTTCACTCCTTCAGTGCCCCCACAGAGCACCAGGTGCCAGCAGGGGCTTCAGGGACTGTCGTGAGGAGCAAGCCGGATGGGCTCCCTGCCCTCCAGGGGTGTACGTTCCTTCCGTGGGACACCGCGAACGTGCAGACTCGACGGAGATCATTTCGGATTGTGACAAGTGTTCTGGAGGAAACACGCAGGACAGAGCTGGGGCAGGCTGTGAGGCAGGCTGATTTTAACTAGGATGTTCTCCCAGGCCTCGAAGAAGAGGGAGCTCTTCAGGTGGCCCCGAAGTCTGGGATCGGGAAGCAACCGAGCGAAAGCCAGCCCCGAAGCCTGCAAGAAGGACTGCAGTGCCCAGCGTCTGCCAGGGAGAGAGCGTCCCGGCATCAAGATGGAGGCATTGCAGGGGCGGGGTGGGGGGTTCTCAGCCCCAGAACACGTTCCAGGAAGCCCTAAGGATGAGGGTGCATCACTCTATGCGATTCCCTTGCTTATCTAATAAGCTGTGACACAAATACAAAGAATTCCCACCAAGCTCTGATAGGTCCCAGGATGGCCACCGGGGTACATTTTGTTTTAAAAATATCACTTATATTGTATTCCCTCCAGGATTTTTGCTCAGTTTTTGGATGTCCCTGCTTTCGTGTCACCTTCAACGCACGTGCAATAACGGGGTCCCTGCTAGGGGCGCAGCGAGGGTTCCTACCTGTGGGCACACGGGCGCTGGCTTCACACCTGAGAGGCACTCCAGCCCAGCCACAGGTGGGACAGGAGATGACCCCAAGGGGCTGCGACGTCATCTGTGAGCACGAGACCTGTGGGAGCTGATTCCTAACCCGGACAAGGTGAATCGGGCTCTCCTCCTTCTAGACGCACGGTCCCCATGGGTGGGAGCGGGGCGGTGGCCGTGACTGACAATCACGATGTAGGGCAGTGGCCCCCGTGCCAACTTATTCACAACACCTGTCATCACACGCTGTCAGCCAAGCACTCTGTTGTGATTTAATTTATGTCTCGCGTGTCATAAGCCAGCACAGCCTGTTTCTACGCCATCACGTGGACTCCGTTGTTGATGAGACGCATCCCTCCTGACAGATGCTGGGGTTGACTGTTGGGAAGGCCCCTTCAGCCCCAGAGGGAGGCTGCCCAAGGGTAGCTCCTGGAAAGCTACCGTCAGGGCCGCGAAGGGCACCTCCCAGGTCCGGGATGCTCCCTGTGCCACTGGCCGCTGCGCGACGCAGGAAGCCGATGACAGACGCCCTCCCGGCCCGGAGAGCTCCCAGAGCTGCCTTCCTGTCTCAGCCGTCTGAATCTGAATTTCCACATTGCGCTCACGGCCAGATTCTCACCACGTTGCAAACTCGCGCCGCGCTTGTAAACCATCCCGCTCGTCTGCGGGGAGATGTCAGTGCGTAACTGATCTTTTGAAGAACGCCAGTGGACGGGAGAGGTGACTACCTGTGACGGCCTGGGCTCGCATGCGACATACAAAACAAGCGACTGTGCGTCCTTCCTTCTGTACGGCACACGATCTCACAGAGGGCCAGGGAGGCAGCGTGCTGGCCTAGCACGCTTTTACAATTCTGAATGAAGCTCGAATTTTCTATGTTTGGATTCATTTTCTTTTCCCAAGGAACCAAGTTCCCACTTTACAAAAGGATGGCGGGGGTTTTTTGGTTTGGATTTTGGTTCAGTGTTGGTGTCAAAAGGGCAGCAGCTAGCTGTCACAGCATGTTTCAAGAGCTGTAAGTAGGTACGCTCAGTTCCCTTCGAATATACTAGTTCACAGATAGAAAGAGAAGGGAATCTGGAAAATAATCAACTCTCCTAGTACCCCCAAACTACTGTATTCGATGACCGTGGCTGCCCTGACAATTCCCCAGTTTAGTGGCTTAAAACAGCACAGATTTATTCTGTTACAGTTCTGGAAGCTGGAAGTACAAAGCATGTCTCATTGGGCTGTATATCATTTAGGTGTTAGCAGAGCTGTGTTCCTTCCAGAGACTCTGGAAAAGAATCCATTTCGTTGCCTTTCCAGCTCCTCGAGGCCTCCTGCTTTCCTTGGAAGGTGGCTTCTTCCTCCAACATCAAAGCCAACAGCCTGCATCTTCCTGATCATTATTCCATAATCAAATGATGTAACACGTCGTCTGGCTCTCTCTCTCCTGCTTCTCAGGACCCTTGTGTCAACCCCAGGCCCACCCAGGAAATCCAGGGGCATCTCTCTATTTTCAGCTCAGCTCATTCATCACCTTCTTCCTATCTGCAACTTTAATCCCCCTTTGCCGTGTGAAGTGACGTACTCATAGGCTGTGGGGAATGGGACCTGGGCATCTCTGGAGGGAGGGACGGTATTCTGCCCACCACCTCCTATTTTAAATAACCTGGATCTAATACATCCCCCAATTAGATGCGAACAAAGGACCACACATCATCACCAAAAAGATTTCTATAGTTTACTTTCTTCTGTAGTTATGGAGACACATCAATCACAAGTCAGAAACAGGACAGTAGTGACTGTCAAATACTGAGTGTGTCCCCCATGCGGGTGTCATGCCCTAGCCTGCCACACCTTGACGTGGGAGTGATACAATCCCACTTTGGAGCCGAGGAACCTGAGAACAGGAAACACGCACGTGGGCCCCCGGCCCACAGCCAGGGAGCTTGCAGGTGAGACAGGACCCAGCTGGTGTCCCCTCACCTGTGCGTTCTCTCCCCACGGTGCTGGCCCTCGGACCCGCCGCACAACCGAGAAGAGGTCAGCGAACGGCGAGTCCTTGGCAGCGGACAGTGAGGCCGGGCATCCAATAGCCACTAACGCCTGCTCTTTTAAGGAAGAGAGGGATGGAATGCCTGAGCACGGGCGCCGGCCGGAAAAGGAGACCCAACCCGCCCGGCTGTCACAAGCCCCGCACAAACGGGTTTGCCTTCGTTTTCTCGGTCTCGGCAGAACGCGACTCGGGGAGCTGCTGTTTCCAATTATCGGTGGACAGTCCAACCGCCACGGCTGGTCTGTATCGGTTTCAGACAGGCTATAATTTTTGAACAAGACCATTTGCCACCAGTGTCATCAAGAGAAATCAACAAAAAGCTGCATTAAGCAGACGAGTCGATTCTTTTATTTCAAAGAATGTTCTTCAAAACGACGCAGAATGCCTTTCAGTGTGGAGAGAGTGTTTTCATTGCGGACTTACCATCTCTTGCTCCCCCCCTCACCGCCCCCCCTCCTCCTCCCCCCACTTCCTCCCCACCCCTCCCCCTTCTTCTTTCTTCTGTCTTTTTTCTTTTTGGTTGATTTGAAGTCATTTTTTGGAAATAAAAACTGCCCTTTGTTGGAGCGCAGGCTGGTTGAAGGGAAAGATGCCGACTTCTCTCCGCACCCGACCCCCCTCCCACGCGGCACCGAACCCACCTCCAGAAGAACCGAGCGGGAAGTCGACTCCGGGCCGAAGGGGAGCGCTCCGAAGGTGGGATTACCGGCTGGAAGGCCAAGTTCGTGAGTCATCGCTCCCTTCTTGCTTGTGTGGGGGATGAAACACCACCCGTCTGGTCACTTGCAACGTTTAAAAAGGAAATGATCAGGTACTTGGGGACATCTTTTAAAGCGTACGTGATGCCTTAAGGGGAAGAAGAGGCACGGTGAGAGGCTTGAGAGCCTGGATGTGGGGTCAGCGAGACCTAGTTCAACGCCGGACTCTGCAAGCCACGCCTCTGGAGGCCTCACTCTTCTTTTCTGTAAAATGGGGCCAATAAATGGTCCCTGCCTCCAGGGTCTTTAGGAACATTAAATCAGATGATGTGCCTGAAGAGCTCTGTCCATGGCCAGCAGTCAGCCGTAACTTTTATTGACATTCTCATTAACATTCTCTAGATTTTAGGGGTTTACGTTTAAATCTAGAGAATATTGTCCTTTTTCTTTCTCAACAGCCCGATTTACTTAGATGCCAAGTACACATCTGTTAGGTTTTTGCCATTTATGCAGACAATTTCGCAAACCACACTCTGTGATTTAGAAAGTGATGAGAATTCATCAGGCTGCGGAATCCAGGAGACTGGCGACTCCGACGGAGGAGCTGGGGGCTGCGGGGAAGAGATTTGGTTTCATTCACTGCGTTTCTTCTCAACCTGTATAACCCGAAGTCACTTCGACCACCTTGACCACCTCTGCCTCCGCAGTCCATTCAAACACAGATGAATCTAGATGGCAGCGTCCCGCGAGGAAGGTCACCCCTCTCCCCCCGTCTGACCTAGCAATCCACCCCCCCGGAAGCTGAAGCACGCAATCCAGGGCAGGTGGGACCCTCTCCCTCTGGGGAAAGAAGAATCTGGACCGGGTACCCCAGACAGCGGACGCGAATGCGGGGGGCCAACCCCACGGCCCCAGAATGAGAGGTTATGCAGGCTTTGACCCTGGCTCCACCAGTTAGCTGTCGCTTGGCTGGAAAGACACTTTCTCTCCGCTGATAGCTGACGAATGGCCCGCTTGGAGCCTCCAAGTGGACCCTCTCTCTCCCTCTGAGTCCCAACAGAGAGATTCTGATTGGCTCAGCTTGGGTCGGGTCCCCGCCTCTGGACCAATCAAATGCATCCAGTCAGGTGCTCGCCTCAGAAATAGGGCCGCAGGGGACCTGGCTGCACCCCAGTCCAGAGGGCATGCCCGGGGCAGGCTGGACCCTGACCCCCAGACTCCACTGCGGGCTGCCCCAAGCCTGGACTGGAACCTTCCAGATTTCAAATGCCCTGTCCTGCGAGTCCCCGGCACTTGCAATGTCTCTGAAATTCTATTTTCTTCACACCTGGCTGATAGGCTGGTCATCCCACCGCTTGCCATTTTAAGCACCTCTTTTGCTACCCTGGGAACCAGATGCCCTCATTACAAAAGCACATTCCGAAAAGAGAAATTGAGATTTGCTGAGGTGAAGAGACTGGCCTTGTGTCACATGCAATTTCAGAAGTGCCCCCAGGGCCCAAGTCCTGGTAGGAGATGTCCCAGTGCTAATTCCGTGAGGCAGGGGCACCTCTGCTTTGTCCACACCCCCCCCCCGGTACAGAGCAGCAGTGGGCGCACAGTACGTGCTCAACACATCTCTGATGAGTGAGTCAATGCGTCTCAGTATTTTCCCTCAGCTGTCATATCCCATCTAGCAGCAAGCCCTTCAAATGTTCTCCTAAAAAAGGACATCTCTCCAATCCGCCCCCTCCCCCCACTTCCCCTGCTTCTATGCCTAGTTCCCACCAGATCGCCTCCTGCCTGCGGTAATGCTCACCTCCAAACTGGTCTTTCTGCTTCCACTCTCATCTCTTCAATTAGGGGCAAATGGGTGTGGCCACAAGTCATAGAAATCTCCAAACGATAGAGACCTGAACAGTTCACAAGGTAAGTTGTGCCTTTCCAGAGGAAAGCAGTCTGGGCAAACAGGGCGGCTTGGGGGTGGTCAGCAGGAGTCCACATCTCTGCTTTCTAACTGGTCAGCCATCCTCCGCTCGTGGCTCAACACCTCTCGGCCCCACGGTGTGGCTTGAACTCCAGTCATCGGCAGCAGGGAGCAAGAAGGAGGCTGAAGGGCATGACCTCTCTTGAAGGACGGTTCTCAGAAGCCACGCCACGCTGCTCTTCACATCTCATTGGCCAGAATGCGGAGCCGGGGCTGGGGAAATGTGGTCCTGACGGCAGACGGCCGTGCGCGTGAAGTCAGACCTCAGTGTTCGCTTCCTCATGAGAAGAGGTAACCCCTCTGAAAGAAATCACCACCACACGGTCCCACAGACCACACTCCACCGGCCCCTCAACGGATCAGTAAGATCACATCCCACGCCCCACATCTGCTTCTCAGTGCACTGGATGCAGACTCCAAATTCCTTCTCGTGGCCAAAGGGTACGTTGTGGCCTCGTTCCTCCTTTACCAGTTCCTTCTCCCCCCTTGATTCCCCGAGCCCTCTTTCTGGGCCCCTAATGGTCCGAAGCCATCAAAGCCCCCCAGGTTTTCTGAACTTGTCATTCTGTCTCCCGCAGGAACTCTTTCTTCCAAGCTTTGCAGAGGACTCTTTCTCCCTTTCTCTTCAGCGGGTAGATATGGGGTCCAATATTGGCTTCCATCCCATCTGTGGTACCTGCAGCAGCCACGGTTCCCCCCGACGCCGCCCCCAGTCCTGCCGCATCAGCACGGTTACAACCATCACCATCTGAAATGACCTTAGGCACCTGTCGCCTCTCCCACCACAGTCCTGCCCCCCATGAAGGCTCAACAAGGACAGAGACCTGGTCCATGATGCTCACCCCTGTACCCTCTGTGCCCAGCACACAGCAAGAGTTTGGTCAACATTGTTTGAATCAATTCCGCAGGGCAGGTCCTTTGAGAATGATTCTCCCTCAGCCTCCTGCAGATATGGGATGCTGGTGGGGCTGTCAGTCAGTCTACACAAGCTGATACCAAGTCCCAGTACTCATATCTGATCAGTGGTGGCCCTCCATGACTCGGATGCAGGCCAAGGAGAGCCCATCGTTGAGCCAGCCCATCAATGGTTTCCTCATTTCCTTGACCCTTCCCTTTGGAGCTGAAGGAAAAGGAGAAGGTATCTTTGCTTTGGGCATCATGGCACTGGAAGGAAGTAAAACGAGGACCCCTTAGGGACACATCCCTCATGTACGGACAAGCCTGCCCACAGTGGAGGGGGAGGAGGTGAAATGCATCAGAGCGTGCCACCCCAAAATGGGTCTCTTTGGCACATGGATATTACTTTGAGCTGAAGGCAACTGGAAAACAGCAGATAAAGAAGGGCCCTCTGACCACATCCTTTCTATCCAAGAGCAAGCCTTACACGTGCACGAGAAGGATGCCCTCCCTGTTCCAGGAAGAGGAGATGAGGAGTCAACCCAGAGATGAATCCACACAAACAAATCTACTAAGTAACCCGGTCTTCCATTAGTTTCCCCTACCTGTTTCCTTGTCACTTTCCCACAATTTCCTGCCCCCTAGACCACCCCCCTCTTTCCTTTGTCTTGACACACTGCCATAATTTAACGTTCTTTGTTAAAATGGTATGCAAGCTCTCAGACCTAATTGCCCTTTAGGGGGTTTTCATTTCTTGGCCCCCCCGTGCCTTGTAAAAATATTAATATCAAATAAAATTAGTATGGGTTATCTCTTAGGAATCTGTCCTTTGTCAGCTCAGTTCAAGGGCTCCCATCACAGAAACTAAGAGAGTAGAAGAAAAGTATCTCTGCTCTAACAGAGGCCAGTGCCCAGTGAGAAACAAATTGTCAGAGATGGAAAATGAGGGAGAAGGAGAGCATGCCTGCCTGAGGACATCACAGACACCCCTCGATGCAGCCTAGCCTGAAGCTGTCCTTGAGCTTCCCATTTCCTTGAGTCAATAAATATCCTCTTCTTTCATTAAGCCACTTTGCCACCAACAGAGTACTAAGTATCATTTTTCCTATTTTACAAAGAAGTATACAGAGTTTGAGAAGTTAAATCACTTTACTTATGGCCATAGTACAACTAGCAAAACTGAGATTTAATCCCAGATCTTTTTGACCGTAAAGCCAAAGAGACCCCCCCAATATGAGACCCCTTGCCCTTCCCAATGTCTTCTTCAGAGGCCAAGGAATTTAACTATATAACAGATCCACAAGCATTTACCTTTGGAGAGAAGGAAACAATTAGAAGACACATTGTAACTCTTTTGGTCCAGGGTGGCAGATCCCACCTTGGTGGCTACTTGGTCACCGGAGAAATTACATCTAGTGCTTTGCCTCTGACACTTAGCCAATCATTTCTCTAAGAGGAAAGCAGCATTTATAAGAGAAATGCAAATTTTTCTCATCCGGAGGTCTTTTCTTCAAATGTAATAAAAGCTGAGACTTAGATTTCTAGACTAGTCATTAATAATGGACATTTAAAACCAAGACAAGCTTTCCAAAGCCAAGCAGAATGGTAATGTTCTGCATTTTGATCATGTTTGCCTAATTGCTATATTCAGGTGATTAATGGACCAGTGGGCCAGTCAAGGAAGCTTGGTTATGACTTTGAGATCCTCCAAAATTGCTAAATCCACCTGAAATCTGATTTCACTCTTTAGAAGAAAAAAAAATGCATTCCAAACATTAGCTGCGATTTTTAAAAATGCACATAAATATTTGCAATCAGTATCGCTTGGGCTCTAAAGATAAACAGTCATAAAACAATATTGTGACCGCATTTTCCCCTCCTGCTAAACAACTTCCTCGGAGAAGGGAAGGGTAGACTCATCAGAAGTAAATTAACTGCAGCTGTGTCCAACATTTTGTATATTTAACAGAAAACAGTTTTCGGTGATTGTTCTGTGAGTCCTCACTGCACGGGCTGTGGGGGTGACTTGCTGTGTCAGTCCAGATTAAGATAAGGTGCTAGAGGCAGACCCTTGCCTTGTAAGGCCACTCTTTCCTGGGGCGCCTGGCTGGCTCTGTCAGTGAAGCGTGTGAGTTTTGCTCTCGGGTCCTGAGTTCAAGCCCCCCCAAACACTGCTCTTTCTAGAACACCTTGGAAAGGGCGGTGGTGGCTGTCACCACAGCAGAGGAGTGAGGAGTGTTTACGGAGCACACAGCCAGCTTCTCTGTATTCTGTGGGGTTCCGAGCTGGATGTTAATTCAAGTGTATGCATGTTTTAAAAATGTTATTCTTAAAAACAGCTTATTGTTTTAATTTACGCAGCTAGGAGCTGCCAACAGTTCTCCACGCTGCCGCCGAAAGAAATTTAGCTTCCAGATCTATTAAATCGCTGTCTAGTTCATTGCAAGTGCTGGGTTGATACTAAGAGAGGCGGTGGGTCGGGTGCAGGCATGTCGTCTCCCCAAATGGAGGGTTTTCCAGGCTCATGCGGTCCAGAGGAATTTCCAGCCCACCTCGTCCACCACATCGGTCACCAACACCAGGCTGTGGGGCTCTCACCCCCCTCGCAACGGCCCCGTTCGTGGCTGAAGGCTTTCAGGTTTAAGGTGAAGGTGATTCATTCATTTAGCACACTTCTCCAGGGTCTCCTAGTCGCCAGCATCCTTCTGTGCTAGAAACACGGATGAGCACAGAGCTCCTCCCCTGAAGCTTGCATTCCAGGGACGAAGGAGGAAGAAAGGGTAAGCCGTCAAAAATTGGGTGTGCGCGTGTGTGTACACGCGCGCAGCGGGGTGGGTGTGATGAAAATGAAGGAGAGGAAAGAGTTTCGGGCGTGGAGGGGGGTCAGTCCTCCTCATTTTGTGTTTGTCACTTAACGGGGTTATAATAGCCCCTTTCTCGCCTCTTGCTTTGTTCAGTACTCCGTATTTTTCAGGGTGAAGAGGTTGCGTTAGAGCTAGTTTCTGGAGCTAGACGATGGATTCAAATCCAAGTTGCCATGCATGAGCTCAAGATCCCGGGCAGCCTGCTTACCCTCAAAGCACCTTCATTTTCTCACCTGTAAAACTGGACGAATAACTAAATCCATTTCATGAGCAAACACGAGTAACCAGGACAAAGGGAACTTTCTTTGCTGTGTTTGGTACAGTCCATCAATACCACCTGTTATTACTAATACCTACAGATCTAATGATCCCTTTCTTTTTTCTTTTCTTTTTTTTTTTTTTTTTTTTTTTTTGAGTAGGCTCCATGCCCAGCTCAATGCAGAGCTTGAACTCACATCCCTGAGACCCAGACCTGAGCTAAAATCAAGAGGCAGCTGCTTCACCGACCGAGCCCCCCAGGAGCCACTCTGACGATCCCTTTAAATAGCTACAGTCGCATTCCAGATGATTCAGATCCCACCGTTCATCTAACCTGTTGCTCGATGACCAGGCTCTTCCTGGGTTCCGCTCTGACAACGCTGCGGGGAACTCACTTGCCAGGTCGTGCTTACTCCCGGACGCTCGTATTTCTGTGGGCTGGCTCCCCAGAGTGAGCGGGGGCCTGTGGTCCGGCAGGGTCTTCCTCACTTGTTCTGCTTGTCCGGTCGCTGTACCCACAACGTATGAGCCTGTCCGCTTCCTTGTACCCTCCCTGACACAAAATGTTACCAGTATGTTCTGATGTTGCCACTCTGAGGGGCAAAACCGACATGTTGGGGTTAGGGGTGTTCAGGGAGCATTTCAGGGACATCTAGGGGCACGGGCATCTTTCTATATAGTGTTTTCACTCTTTGCATTTTCTTCTTGGTGAATTACCTGCTTATAACCTGTAACTCCTCCCTCCCACTCCTCCCCGCGCCGCCCCCCCCCCCCGGCCTTTTATTTAAACAAGCATCTGTCTTAGAGATGAGGAAGCCCAGTGCGCGAAGCCAACTGTCCCATAAAAGGAAGAACATCAGGGGCGCCTGGGTGGCTCAGTGGGTTAAAGCCTCTGCTTTCGGCTCAGGTCATGATCCCAGGGTCCTGGGATCGAGCCCCACATCGGGCTCTCTGCTCAGCAGGGAGCCTGCTTCCACTTCTCTCTCTGCCTGCCTCTCTGCCTACTTGTGATCTCTGTCTGTCAAATAAATAAATAAAATATTAAAAAAAAAAAAAAAGGAAGAACATCAGCCAACAGCTAACACGTGAAAAGCACTATTTAGTGGCTCAGTTGGTAGAATATGCAACTCTCCATCTCGGGGTTGTGAGTCTGAGCCCCATGTTGGGCGGTTGGGTGTACAGTTTACTTTAAAAAAAATGTTTGAATTGAATCAAAATGAAAATATAACACATCGAAAACCGTGGCTAGGCTAGAGCAGTGCTGAAAGGGAACTGTAAGACACCAGAAGCAACACCAGGAGAGAAGAGCTTCTCTCTCCTTCTGTGTAAATGAATACCTCCTTCAGCTATTGAGGACTCACAGCCCCCTGCTCATGGATGTTGCTGCTGCGATCTGCGTGGCACTACTCGTAACCCTCAGCATCTCACAGATCCTTTTCCGTGGGGGATTTTGGTTTGTTTTGTCTTGTTACGTTGTTGTTGTTTTTGACTTTTGTCTTGTTTTTTAAACCACGGTTCTGAGCATGATGGCTCAGTTGAGAAGCTCTGGTGTTACTTTGCAGGGAAGGGGTCCCAGATGTTAAGGCAAATATTGATTTATCAGTAAGAACTATTGAAGCTGGGCAACAGGGGAGAGTTTTCTTTTAAAAAGCAAGTGAGGTGGGGCGCCTGGGTGGCTCAGTGGGTTAAGCCGCTGCCTTCGGCTCAGGTCATGATCTCAGAGTCCTGGGATCGAGTCCCGTATCGGGCTCTCTGCTCGGCAGGGAGCTGCTTCCTCCTCTCTCTCTCTGCCTGCCTCTCTGCCTACTTGTGATCTCTCTCTGTCAAATAAATAAAATCTTAAATAAATAAATAAATAAATAAATAAAATAAAAAGCAAGTGAGGGGTGCCTGGGTGGCTCAGTCGGTTAAGTGACTGCCTTTGGCTCAGGTCATGATCCTGGAGTCCTGGGATCGAGTCCTGCATGTGGGGGGGGGTGTCCCTGATCAGCGGGGGGGGTGTCTGTTTCTCCCTCTGACCTCTGACCTCTCCCCTCTCATGCTCCTTCTCTCTCATTCTCTCTCTCTCAAATAAATAAATAAAATCTGAAAAAAAAGAAAAAAGCATGTGAGCGGTGAACACACATCCAGGAGAAATTCTGTGGGTTCACTGTGCATCATGCTGACACTTTTACTGCCTCCTTTTGTTGATTCTTCACGAAAACCCTATGAAGTAGGTACACTGCTTGCTGTTCCCATTTTACAGAGTGGGACACTGAGCCTCACAGCAGTTCTGAGACTAGCCCAACATCTCCTGGCCACTGACGTCTGGAGCTGGGTTTGGACCCAGACCTCTGGATTTTCTAAGCCAAAGGCCAATTCTAGCGCCTGCCCTATAAGAAAGCACTAGAAGGCACTGTCAGGAAATTTCTAAAATATTTCATTTGTTTTCATTGCTGTAACCAAATTCCTGTTCAAAAGGACTCACGTGCAAAAAAGCAACTACAAAAATGAAAAACACGAAAGGAACAGCAGTTCGGTCCCTCTGGTGAGATTATGAATAAGGCATCGTTCACTGAGGCCGGCAGGTAAAACAACCCCGCCTTCCTGACCTCAGGGGCTGCGGGATGCCCCTTCAAATACTGCTACAAGCCAGCATCTTCACGGAAGAAATCCCAGAGCCGACGATGAAGCTAAGGACACGTGTTTTACAGAAGAGTAAATGGAGGTCCAGATGGGGAAGGCATTTTCCCAATGCCACACTGATCTCTGCATGAAGTCACAGGGTATAGGAAAGACCTTGTTTGCCAGCTGAGATCAGCAGTATAATGGCTCCCCCAAAAGGCACCCAGAACTTTGTCCATGGAAGCTGTGACTATGTCACCTTATAGGATATGTCACCTTATAGGGTGACATAGTAAAAAATGGAAGGGGATTAAGGATCCTGAGATGGGAGCTTATCCTGCATCATGGGGGCAACCACCGGCGGAGGAACCCCTTGGCGAGTGGAAGCTGCAAAAGCCGAGAACAAGATTCTCCCGAGAGCCTGCCGCAGGGATGCTGCTGGCCGACATCTTGGTCTTAGCCTAGAGGGGCGGTGTGGACTTCTAACCTACAGCGCTGCGTGTGATAAAAGCACGGAGTGTGTGTTCATTCGCTCCAGCAGCACTAGGAAACCAAGGCCAGCCCTCCCCGCTTCATCCCTGTAAACACACATGTCATCCTCAGATTCTGGAGACGTGCCTTCTGCTGTCATTTCCTGACCTGGTGTGTCCTCCAGACTTCCTCTACAGCGTTGCCGGGCTGATGGATTTACCTTTCCAATAGGCAACAACAGAAATCTTATTTTCCATTTTTTACAGAAACTTTCTTATCTTAGAAGAGAAGGTGCAGACGGTGCGGAAAGCTCCCGGGTGTCGCACCCCCCTTTCCCCTTTGGCTAATATCTTACATCTCATTAGCCAATCATGGCACATGGGTCCCCATCAGGGGCCACGACAGATACGTAATTATTAACTGCAGTTCACACCTGATTCCTATTTCCTTAGTTTCTCCCTGATGTTCTCATTCTGTTCCAGGGTCCCACCCAGGACACCCCATCCCATTCAGTCATCCTGTTTCCTGAGACTCCCGCAGCTGTGATGGCCTTGACAATAATGCGGAGTATTGTCCAGATAGTTTGTAGACTGTGCCTCAATGGGGACATATTCCATTTTAAGTCAATGTCTCTTTATTGTATTTATTTTTTCTTTTTTAGGGGTGGGGTTTAGGGGCAGAGGGAGAAGGAGCGAGAACCCCAAGCAGGCTCCCTGTCCCATGCAGAGCCCAATGTGGGCCTCAGTCTCATGACTCTGAGATCATGACCTGAGCCAAAACCAAGAGTCAGAGGCTTAACTGACTGAGCCAGCCACCCCTAAGACAATGATTCTTTAAAAGAAAATATGATCACAAAAGTTACGATGCAGGGTATAAGAAATCCTAAGTTTAAAAACTCAAAGTTTTTTTCTCTCATCCATTCACCAGCAGGAATGGACACTCCTCTACACGTATAGAAAAGACATCACCGGGCTACCCAGGTGGCTCAGTCCATTAAGTGTCTGACTCTTGGTTTCAGCTCAGGTCGTGATCGCAGGGTTTGGGGATCGAGCCCTGTGTCAGGTGCAACGCCCAGCAGGGAGTCTGCTTGAGCCTCTCTCTCTGCCTTTGCCCCTCCCCCTCGCTCTTTCTCATGTGTTCGCAAGGAGCAGTGCTGACGGTGAGCAAAGGGACGCGGCACCCAGGAGGGGCCTGGAGCCAACACACCCTTGACTATGGACAGAGGCGGAAGCAGAACATCTGTGCACAGCTGTAACTGGACAGCCACCAAGTGAGCCTTGGATCCAGGACGCACGGGACCAGAGCTTTGGGGATGACAGTCTCAAGGTGACATGATCAGCGTCCTTGAGTCTTCGAGGTTTCCTTGGGACTTTGTCCCTTCCTCTCGACCAGTAACACCCTCCACCTTTATTTCTTGCTCTGTCTGTGGTTTCAGCGCACCTCGCAAGTGGGTAACTAGTGCACATCTTAACATCTTAACACACCTCGGGAGTTTCTTCCAACCACGTAGTGTTATTCTCAACACCAGTACTGAGTTCCTCAATGGCGCAGCGAACACACACTGTCATCATCAGAGACACCAAGCAAAGCAGGTGGCGTTTTAGCCAGTCCAGAAAAGTAAAAACGGCCTCGGTGGTCATCTGTCTTCTCTCCCGTGCCCACCTTGTTCTTTTTTTCCCATGCTGAGAATGATTCATCAGACAAAATTGTAATACAATGGAATATTAAGTGTAATCATGATTTAAAAAAAAAAAAAAGACAAGGTAGAGGAAGCTACTTCCGGGGTATTACCACAAACGAGAAAATTGCCCCCTGGTTCTGGAACATTCTCACAGGAAACCTGAACGGCATTAACCTGGTGTAGGTCAGACCGGGGGCTAGCACTCTCAGATGACCTGACTGGCAGAATTACTGGGGGTTTAGCAAATTCCTTGACAACGCTCAGAGCTGTGCGTTCTCCACTCAAGTTTCGGTGTGGCAGGGGTTAGGTGGACGGCACGGCAGCGGTGGAGAGAAGAATGACAAGGCGGAGACTCTGCTTCTGCTTCTTTGATCAGCCAGAGATCCCAGGGAGCAACCCTGCTAACATCGGCCCGAGATCTTTGAGGACAGTTCCTCTTGGGGGGATGGCAGGAGGGCACTGGGAGAAAAGCCATGTTTATGAAGTGACTCAGACAAAACAGGAAACACAGAAAAATGAATGAAATGAAAATCAAAATGTTTCGTACTTTCTCTAATCCCCTTCCCACAGGTGCATCATTTTATTTAAAAAAAAAAAGGGGATATTTACTTTCTTCAGGCCGTTTTTAGGATATAATTTTCTGCCTTTAAAATAGAACAGCATGGGGGTGCCTGAGTGGCTCAGTGGGTTAAAGCCTCTGCCTTCGACTCAGGTCATGATCCCAGGGTCCTGGGATCGAGCCCCACATCGGGCTCTCTGCTCAGCAGGGAGCCTGCTTCCTCCTCTCTCTCTCTCTCTCTGCCTGTCTCTCTGCCTACTTGTGATCTCTGTCTGTCAAATAAAGAAATAAAATCTTAAAAAAAAAAAAAAAAAAAAAGAACAGCATGGGCGTGCCTGGAGGCTCAGTTGGTTAAGTGTCTGCCTTTGGTTCAGGTCATGATACCAGGGTCCTGGGATCGAGCCTCACATCGAGCTCCCAGCTCAGCATAGAGTCTGCTTCTCCCTCTGTCCCTGCCCTTGCTTCTGCTTTCACTCTTTCTCTCAAATAAATAAATAATTTTAATATGATCGGGAACGTGTCCAGGAGAATAAAATGCCTATGTGTGACCTCTATCTGAATCACCGTCTTCATCGCTCTATAGGATGCCCCGAACTGCATTATTGAACTGGTCCCCTTATGACGGGCCCTGCCTTCCTGTAGTTTCCTTAGAACACACCCCTTGCAAACAGCGGTGAGCAAACTTTCAACAAAAGGCCTGGGAGTAAATATTTTTGTGGACCATGTAGTCCCTGTCACAAGTGTTTGCCCTGCCAGCAATATGCAAAAAATTCGGCACGGCTGTGTGCCAGTAAAACCTCACTTATGGGCACTAACTTGTGAATTTCCTATCATTTTCTTGTGTCATGAAATATTGTCCTTCTTTTCATTATTCCCCCCAGTCGTGTAAAAATGTAAATACCATCTCAGCTTGTGAGTGGCTGGAGACTAGGATACTGACCGTCAACTGCGGACCCCTGCTCTGAGGAGAGCGCCCTGGTCCAGACCAAGTGCCTCTTTACCCTTGGAACCACCTTGTAAAAACTCCCTCCAAGAAGGCTGCCTCTTTTGCCTAAAGCAAAACCAGTTTTATTCGCACAATTGCAGAGAATGACCCTTTTCTTTCAGGTCTCGCCCACTTGAGGTATTGTCCATGAATTTGCCAAGTGATAGGATGTGCATTCCAACTGCTTCTGTGAGATTCTAGGTGCTGGGTGCCAGCAACGCTGGTCTTAAGCTTTCCCTCCACTGTGAATATTAGTGATTGTGTAGGAAGTCTTTAGAATCTGCTAACGGACCACAGTTGATTGGGGTGCTGCCATGCCTACCCATTGCTCTAGCCAAACCCGCGGGAATGAGGGCATCTCCGTCCTGCAGCATATTACTTAGAAACCTTTTCTCTGAGGAACTGTGTGGTGGAGGCAGAGGAGTAGTTGTTGGTAAGAGAGACCTGGCTCTCCTGGATTTTACAAAATGATCCACGGCTCTCTGAGTCCCTCCGTACACAGCACACTCTCTAAAGAGGAGATCTGCCAATGGGGCCGGCCACTGGGGTGGCCTCTCAGCCCATGGATCCCAGTCACCTGCTAGAAAGCAGGGGGTTGGCTGGTTTTTGGACAACAACAGATCCTATCGTGCTTAAAACCACCTCCTCCACCTTTCAAAGATCTGCTATGAAGCTGTTAAAATCAGCTGATTTTAGGTGAGAGGTGACCGACTAATTCTTGGTGTTGGCCGCAGGCAAATTTCACAGAGAAGTGCAGATACAAAACCATCGTCAATGAAAGTGACGAGATTTCGGAAAGAGCAGAGTGAGAACGAACTTCTTGGCTCACAAACACAAAATTTAGAGTGGCTCTTTCTCTAATGAGAAAAATTGCCAGACTAATATAATCTCCTGTTGATTTGACTGACTGACCAAAGTCTCAGTTTTTATTTTTGAAAGATCCAGTGCCAAAAAACGGAACAGTTCCAGACGTTTCCTGTTGATCGGGGCATATGTCCTTTGACTGTCCCTGAATTCTTTTGAGTGGAAAAGCAGTGGGATTTTCAGAAAACACTTTTGAGAGAATTCTAGATATGTCGATTGGTCTGGGACTCTTTTCCCTGACATTCTGGGAATGAAAAACCCAGAAAACATTTGTCTGGTTCACTCCTTCATCCTCAGAGTCAGGCAGAGACCCTCGGAGCTGGTAGGAGCTCTGGCAAGATCAACAGGATGAAAGAAACCATGTCCCACACCGAAATTCTTCTTCCAAGGGCTCAGGCTAGCTTTTGGCCTCAGGACAGAAAAAGGTATGAACAATCCTTAATTAGAAGCACTGACTCTTAAATTATTGGAAAATGCCAGTTTCATTCTTCACTCTGGTCCCATATCTATTTTGGGAAGCGTTTTTAGAAGCAACCTCCTCCGACTTGTCTGGGCTTTTCTTAAGAATTCTGCAGCAGGAGCTGAGGGATAAACTCATGATTGGGAGGCAAAGGCATTTCAGCAAATTCTATAATGTCTGCCTTGGTCTGTGTTTGCGTCATGGGCGTTTGAAATAATGCCCTGCATTGTGCTGGGTGCAGAAGGGACATGTCTCTGAGAGAAACAAGGCCGGCATTTCTTTTTCTTTCTTTCCTTCTTTTTATTTGTAGCTCCTATTTATAGACGCTCTAACGATGGAGGGACTTTTAGGAAGGGGGGAAAGCGGGGCTTCAAATAATGTGCGGATTCTTTCCGCTCTTTCTGACGTCACTGTGATGGAGGAGCTGACCAGGCGTCACTCAGTGGGCTGGGCGCTCTCAGAAAACAATTCATTGCTTGCCTGTTGGTCTGCAGAAAGCAAACCAAACTCTCACGGTGTTTTAGGAACATCACTGCTTCGCTATTTTAGGGGTAGACAGTGGATATCAGATGGACATATCTTCTTACCCAAGTGAGGCGAGTCCCGGGATGGAGAGATCCATCCTGACCAGAACATCCCCAGTCACTCTTCTTCAGAAAAATCTCAACAACGAGCCCATGGGAGGGGCTGGCCACCCACAGCCCTGGGGCTAAATCAGGCCCACTGCTTGTTTGGGTACAACCTAAAATGGTTTTCCCACTTTCAAATGGCTGGAAAAAAAAAAAATCGAAAGAAGAGGAATATCTGTGACATGTGAGAATGATCTGAAACTCCAATTTCAGTGTCTCTATATAGTCAATCCCCATTATTCATATTTTGCAAGTCTGCTTACTTGCTAAAACTTATTTATAACCCCAAATCAATACTTGGGGCAGTCATTTTCAGACATCTGCCAGGAAGCAAACAATCTGAGTCACCCAACAGTAGTCAAGCCAAGCAACTCTCTGCTTCCCTGCCTCTTCTGTAGACAAATGTCCTTCTTATGTCCACTTAGTGCCATGTCCCGCCCCCACCCCATTTGGTGCTGTCTGTGGGAGATGGGTGCTATCCAAAATGGCGCCCAAGCTATCTTGATCTATCTACTGTTCCTGAGTGTAAGACGGTAAGAAGGGAATTGGGGAAGTGATGCATGTGAGGCGAGCTTTGTTCCGGCATGAGCCTCTGGTGGCTGTGGGTTCAACGCTAGGGGATCAACAACGTGTATTCCAAAAGGTGTCTTTACTAGACACACATATAAAACAAGGTCATGGATTATTGATCCGGGGACAAAAATGTCATGGCCCAAGGAACCTCACCCAGTGTTTCCCTTGGGAGCAATGGTTCAGGATTTGCTAATTCAGTGTTTGCTACCAACTTTATAGAACATTGCTGTGCAGAATGGAAGTAGTGGCAAGTTTGTATCAAGTGTTATTGAATATGGCCACATCTGTCTGTGCACGTGTGCTCTGTGGCTATCCTCTTGCTACAGTGGCGAGGTCATGTAGTTGTAGCCCAGACAGTATCACTGCAAAGCTGAAAATATTTTCTCTCTGGCCCTTTCTGGAAGTTTCCCAACTCCAGCACTAACATACAAGGAAATCAATCCGAAAGTGAAGAGCCGTGAACAGACATTTCAATTCAATTCAATGGTGGTCGAAAACACCATTTTTGTTTTACCACTGGCTAGCTCTCTTATTGCCAGATAATCAACGGGGGAAAATACTCATAGCCAAAAGGTTGTTGTTGGTTTTTGTCACTTTATTTTATTTTATTATTTATTTGAGAGACTGAGAACACAAGTGGCGGGGGAAGCAGACAGAGGGAGAGGGAGAAGCTGAGTGCTGAGCCGGGAGCCCAATGTGGGGCTGGATCCCATGACCCCAAGATCATGACCCTAGCCAAAGGCAGACACTTAACCGACTGAGCCACCCAGGTTCCCCGATTTTTGTTACTCCTTTAAACCATATCTGGTGAGCAGAACAAATCACTCATGACTAATTTGGTCAGCTGATCTCAGCTTCTCCAGTAAAACCACTGCTTCAGATGGTTTCACACCGGCCATCCAAAGTTCAGACTGTGTGCTCTGGTCTGTGAGGGAACAGGATAAGGACAATGAAGGACCTTCTTTGAAAGCTGTTCACCATGGATTCAAACCTCAGCACCATCACTTCCTAGCTGATCAACCGTGAAACCTTTCCTTCCGGTCTCTGGGACTCCGTGTCCTCACGGGGCAATGGAGGTATCAACTGCGATTTTATTATCTGCCGAGTGCAAAGTGTACCTATTCAGCAAAAACTCAAGAAATCTTTTATTAGGCTCTGATCCAATGACTGGACTCTACAAAGTGCCTGCCGTGGAAATCCTACCTTTTAAAAATGGGATCTTATGAGGTGGCTAATTAGGATCTCAGCACAGTGGCAAGCGTGCAGAAGGTGTTCAATCCTGTTGCTAGAGGAATGTCCCTATGTCGATGAGTGGAAAGTTCTGTGGGTTTCTTTGAATTTTCTGCACTAGCCTCAACCTCAGGAGCATGGAGGTTTTGTCCAGGTCAGAAATGCTCATAAAGCACAGAGTATACCTCTGGAGCGTCTGTCACAGACCAGCAGGAGCTCCTGCTCCCTGGGGCCCTCTCGTGCCTCCCTCGGCTCCTGGTGCTGCCGGAGGTCGGAGCGGCGAGAGGCTGGTGAGAGAGCTCTCAGCCACGTAGGTAGCTGGGGAGTCATGGAGGGTCGGGGAGGTCCTGTTAAAGGCCTGGATTTGTATTTCACGTGTGATAGGGAGCCACTTCAGATATTTGAGCCGGGGATGACTGTTAGGTCCATTATCAAAGGAACGAGACTGAGACAAAGTGCAAGTTATTTAAAGCTTTATTTCATACCAAGCATTAGAAGTCAGAGCTTTGGGCCCCGTGCCCACCCTTCTGCTCCCAGGGGCAGCTGCTGTGGGTCCATAACTCAGTTCCATGTGCTTCCATAGCTACTAATGCCAACGGCTGCCGCTGGGGGTACGTACATCCCACGGAGGACTAACACTGGCTCACCCCTCCCTGCCGCGCCCATTTCTCTGTTTTGTGGGAGGAGCACCTCCCTCGCCTGTGATCTACATGCAGGGGTGGTGGAATTAGAAGGAACCAGGGTTTATCCAGGGCTGTCAAATTAAATACAGGACACCCAGTTAAGTGAATTTCAGATAAACTGCAATACTTTTTTTTTTTTTTAGTATAAGTCTGTCCCAGACAGGCACAGAACACACTTATACTAAGAAAATTATTTATTAAAAAAATTTTTTGTTGTTTATCTGAAAGCCAAACTGAGCTGGCTATCCTATATTTTGATTTGATAAATCCGATGAGCTTAATTCTGTCAACACGGAACATCTTCTATTTGTTCTTCTCCCCAGAAAGAAATTCTAAAAAAAATAAATAATGAGCAAGAACTTTTTTTCCCATCTTTTAGACCCTGAACTGGCTTCTGCTGGGTCTCCTCAGGGTGGAGCAGCGCCTCCTTGCCGGGCCCCTCCCCTCCCCTTTGTTTCCCATCCTTCAAGCAGTGAAATTAGGGCTTCAGCAAATACTGTTCAAATCAGGATATAAATGCCTTTTCGAATAATAGGCAATCAAAACAAATAAATCCGCCCCCTGTGTGGTTGGTTTCCCTTTCTGTTTACTGCATCTTTTACTTAAATGGAGGCTATAATGATACACTTGCTATTCTTGTCATTTTTGCTCCGTTTGATGCTCTATGATGTGCTCCTTCTAAATAGCATTAAGGAACATTCCTTGTCTGTCACGAGTGCCCTGAGGCACCAGCAACCTTGCTCAGCCCTCAAAAGTAATTAAAGACAATCAACCAAAAATGCAAGGGGTCTGTGGGACCCCAGATTCCAAACTCCACCTACTTAAGCAGGAGCCAAGCTCCTGCAAAGAGGAGCTATTTGCATTTAACTCTTTGATGTGTAGCTGCGGGGAGATGCTCAAACCCACCCCAGCCCGCTGTGGACATAAACACCTAAGAGCTCCGTCACAGAACTAACACAGAGCTTTCTTTTCGGAGACAGGGAAAAAGATAATAATAATAATAATCATCATAAAAAATAAAAAGCAAGCCCCCAGCCCTGAACGCCGGAACCCCTTTCCCCCAGGCTGCTTTCAGATTATTTATTTCTAGCTGCTTACGGTCAAGGACGAAGAGAAGACGAGGGTACTGGCGGCGTGGACGTTTTTTGGAAACCAGCAGGAGCGGTAGTTTTTGAAAACAGTGGATTGCGATGAGGAGGCCGCTGAGCAGAGTCAACACTCAGAAATGTTTTTCCTGCCTGAGAGCCTTGACCAAGCTCCTAACACGAATCATCTTCCGTATTTCTGTCGCTCTCTGAAACCAAGGCTGAGGATCGTTTTTTGGGGGGCGGGGTGGTGGTGAAAGAAGCTGTCGCTCCTGAGAAGGAAAACTAAGTGGAAAACTGTGTTTTCAAGGAAAGTGCTGCTGCTCGGTCCGGGCACACAAAATTGGAAAGAGTGTAACTTGGGAAGGCGAGGCGCCCCGGGCTCCAAGCCCCCCCCCCCTCCACCGTCCTGGGGCGCGCATTTAAAAGGAACCAAAATGCTGGGAGGCCTGTAGGGAATGAAAAGGTCCCGTGGTCTTTGCGCGGGTGCAAGCGCTGAGATCGCGCTGAAAATGGATGCATCGTACAGGATCTATCCGGGGGAGGGGGTGGGTTCACAAGCTGCTGTGGGAGAGTCCTGGGTCCGCAGACAAGAGCCCTGCCCCCAAACTCTCTGCTTATCAAAGGGTATGCAGGTTTGTTCCTTTCCCAGTGCCCAGTCAGTTGGGCATGCTGGGGGTGTGAGGGGACCGGGATCTCCTGGAGGCTTTGGAGGAGCACCCGGTCAAGTCAGGGAGCACGGAATCCACCTGTGAGCAAATACGCCTGCGCGGGAGCATCACTGCCGGTGCTTCGGTCCTGTCCCAGGCTTGTCCTCCCAATGCAGACATGGGGTGCTCCTGCTGCTGGGGTCCCAGGGAACCCTTGGCCAGAGGGTAGAGAGACCGTGGCGACAGGGTGGCAGCCAGCAGGGAGGCTGGGCCACACCCAAAACAAGGGCACAGGCCCTCCCCCATTCGTGCAAGGTAAACACAACCCACAGACAGCTTCTCCTTTCCCCTCAAGAGGGAGATATTCCTTGGAGCCAACATTCCCTGGAATTTCTGACCCCTGGCTCCCTGGGGGATGACAGCCCATCACTTTCTCCTCTCTTTGAGAATGGATTCTGATATGCGCAGGCTATTTAGCTATTAAAAATATCATTCAGGGGCGCCTGGGTGGCTCAGTGGGTTAACGCCTCTGCCTTTGGCTCAGGTCATGATCCCAGGGTCCTGGGATCGAGCCCCGCGTCGGGGGCTCTCTGCTCAGCAGGGAGCCTGCTTCCCCCTCTCTCTCTCTGCCTGCTTCTCTGCCTACTTGTGATTCTGCCTGTCAAATAAATAAATAAAATCTTAAAAAAAAAAAAGCTTATAAAAAAATATCATTCAGACATTGTCATGCATCCAACTGACAGAAATCAAACAAGGTGACAAGACACTAAGGGGGCAAAGGCATGGCGAAACGGGTCCTCTCAGACCTGATTTTGGGGAGTGCCAATTAGAAGGATTGTTTTTGGAGGGCAAATTCACAAAAGCTCTCAAGTCTTTGAAGGCATATATTTTCTAGTGCAGCATCTCCATTGCTAGGAATTTAGCTACAGATCTAGTTTCCCTCTGTGACAAGAAAACTGTCCTACTGCCCATAGTGACAAAAGACTGAGCCTAACCTACGTGTCCCTGAGCAGGGGATTGGTTAAACTAGTTTGCTCACACAAGGAATACAGATACTGTAAGTGAAAAGAACAAACTGAAACAAAGTATATGGTGTGTTAATTTCCCGTGCAAAGGGGGAGATGCACATATGCAGGCGTGTATGCAAAGAACATCTTTGGAATGAGATGCAGGAAGTGGTAGGAGCCTGGCCTCTAGGGAGAGAAATCTAGAAAATAGGCGGCGGGGGAGGAGAGGAGATGAGGCAGGAGAGAAGACTTTCACTGTTGTGTTTGGAAAAAATGTTTACTATGTACATAGAGTGTTTTACTAGAATTGAATTGAATTTTAGAAAGCTTCATACCACTTAATCCATTTTCGTCTCCAGTCTGCTGATGACCTGATCCTGTAGACCAGATGCAACTTGGACATCACGTGGGGAGCAGCGAGGGCTAGAGCAGGGGGGCTGCATTTTATTACTCTTGGCAATTCCATCTCCTCAGTTACACAACGTCATTTGCTGTCATTTGCTGTGCCTCGTGTTGTTTCTAAGTCTGGCTTTGGGACCTCCAGGTAATCTGGCGTTCAGCTCCACTGTGAAAGCATTCTGACTTCGGGGAAGTCATCAAAGATGAAATCATTTCTAATTGTTGGCTATGTAAAAAGGGCTTTTCTTTTCTTTTCTTTTTTAAAGATTTTATTTATTTGTTTGACAGACAGAGATCACAAGCAGGCAGAGAGGCAGGCAGAGAGAGAGGGAGAGGAGGAAGCAGGCTCCCTCTGAGCCGAGAGCCCGATGTGGAGCTCTATCCCAGGACCCTGAGATCAAGACCCAAGCTGAAGGCAGAGGCTTTAACCTACTGGGCCACCCAGGTGCCCCTAAAAAGGGCTTTTCTGAGTGAAGAACAGTGCAAATAAAGTAGGATTAGGGACACCCCCTTCCCTAGAGTGGCCCCCCAAATTTTTGCTAAGAAAAAGGCAGTTTCTGGGTGAGAAAGGGTGAGAAAGTTTACATGTTTGCTGTAAGAACAAGGATTGGAAGAGCGAGGTGCCATTCATTGATGGATTTTAATACATGATGAAGACAGATGATTGCCCAAGATTCTAAATATAGAATATATAAGAGAACTGACATCTTTTACCCTTGAAAAAAATAATTATTTATCTTAAAGAGATAATTGGAAGAGTATACCAAGTGGAATGTACAAATATCTTCACGATAATACTGTTTCAAAGAGGAAGAGTGGAAACAGCCTAGATGTTCATCAGCGGGGGACCGGGTGTGCAATTAAGGCCAAATTCACGCTGGGAGTGGTAGACAGCCATTTATAGGAGAATGTACATCAATATTTACGATAATGTCAGTGATGTTAGGTTTAATCCAGTTGTGAAACAACACATGGCCTGTGATCCCTCTGATATAAAAGTGGGGACACATACTCTGCGAGGTAACTTAAATGGCCCTACAGAGGGAACAGACACACGGGTTTGGAATGAGGAGGCAAGGATGAATACTTTTTTCTACCCTGTCAGTACGATTTAAGTTTTCTAGAAAGAGTGATTTTTCTTTTGAAGTGCAAGAGAAAGGAGGAAAAAGAAGTATGCCAGGCTGTTGGAATTGCTTGCCAGGAGGAGGCGGGGTCCCGGCTAGGAGGAGGGCTCAAAAGGAACTTGGAACTTTTTCTGGACGCGGGTCTGTGTGAATTCCGTTCTTCATTCATTCGTTCTAGCAATAGTTACTGAGTGTCTGTTACGTGCGGGAAAGACCCAGATGAAGTTCTGTATAAATCCTAGACGCTGCGAAGATCAGGATTCCCACGTATGCAAACGAATTCACCAGAGCACAGTTACAGCCAGGCCCAGGGGAAGCGGGGTGGCGTGGGGGGGGGGGGGGGCGGGGAGCTGTAAACTGGCAGCTTCCTAGGTGGAAAGTGGTCGGATACCCGCACAGTCATGTGGTTGAACACAAGCCATTGAGCGAGCGTTCTTTTGAAATCGCAAATACCCACTTCTCTTCTCTCTCCCCCCCCCCCTACAAAATACTCGGGTCGGGGTGGGGCTGCCTCGCCGGGGCTCCTGGCAGGAGCCGCATCTGCTTATGGGGAACGCACAGGCGTGGGAGCCGAGCCAAGTGCTGGGCTGTGGGACTTGTTGGATGATTACTCTCGTAATTAAGAGAGCCGATTTGGGGGAAAATGAAAAACCACCCTGCCCCCTCCCCGTCCCCACCCCCACCCCCGGCCGACACCCTCCCCCTCCCCCGCCGCCGCCCGGGGAGACTCGCGGCCACCACTCCAGCCCCGGCGCGCGGCCGCCCGCTCGGCGTGGACGCGCGCGGGCGCAGGGCGGGGGTCCCCCGAGTGGCCGCGCGGTCCATCTGCCCGGCGAGGGCCGGGGTCCCGCCAGCCCCTGACCTGCAATCTGTCACTCTCCCGGCTGAAAGGCGGCCGCGGAAAAGCGCGCCCCCCGCTCGGCCTATTGAGAGCGTGAATGCAAAGTGGTCCAAGTTGACCCGCCGCCAGTCTCCGCGGCTCCAAGTCGGCGAGGCACCCTACAGTTTACACAGCCCGGCTCAATGCAGCCTCCAGGCGCCCATTCAGGCGGGCCTGCATGCAAAAGAGCCGGCCATTAGATCATCGTAATTATCCCATTGACATCGCCCGGGGCCCCCGTGGGGGCCGGGAGCCCATCAAACGCGTCTCTAATGAGGCGCTGCGGGCCTTTGTGCGCGCCGCGCCCCCTCGCCCGCCGCCGGCCGGGCCGCAGACAGGCGGCCCCTTTCAGGCGCATTCAGCGCCCTGACCCCCGACCCCCAGGGTTATGACATCAGCAGCCCTGATCTGTGATCATTTTTATTGGCACACACTCAACGCTTGTTTCCTGTGTTTAACTCCGGCCCCCCCAGCGCACCCCTCCGCTCGGGGCTGGACTTATTGGGATCTAATGGGCATATGCCCCGCACCACAAAATGCGCCGCCAGCGTTCTCACAAGGGCCGGGCCATTATGCCCGCGACGACAACCGGGGACTCATTATCTAGGTGCAGGGACCCGCTAATCGCCGCCACGCCAAACAATCCCGAGCAGATGTGCGCACTTTATGAGTTTTAATTAAAATGTTCTACTTATTTTTATCAATGCACTTTTTCCCCTAAAATTAAAAAGATGTTACTTCCTCGTAGTGTTTTGCAAATTACGCCTTCACAGGGGTGATTAAGAGACGCTTATTTGGAACTAATCGGGGTTTTTTCCCCCCTCCGTCCTTTTAACGTGCTGCTGCTAAATTATTTTTTTAAGAATTAATTAAACTGGAGGTTTAAAAAGATTCTGTTTTTTTATGTCACAACAACTCCATATAGCAGGGGAACCGTGTGCCCTTCTTCCTTCTGATGCAAAAGATGGCAATTTACACGAATTCCTTACTTCCAAACGTGGTTTGACAGAAAAGCTCGACTTAGCGTCTTTCAGTTCGGTGTCTATTTTCAGTGTCCGTTTCTCTCCAAACTATTGGACTCACTGAACGACATTATTGTTGCTTCTTGACTCGGAGTTTATGAAAGATCCACTTCAACCAGAGCAGCTCCTGCTTTTTAAAGTCTAAACTTGATACTCTCCCCCAAAACTTCTTCAGCACATATGGGTTTTAATGTAATTTTGTTTAACCACAACCATAATTTAATTTGCCATAAAACTGAAATGAAAGGCATTACAAACGAGCCTTTGACTTGAGTGTCAGTTAAAATAACCATTTACGGAGAGGCCAGAACTTAGAGAAAATGGCATCATTTCATTGCAAATAGGCACCAGAATTTGGAAGAAAAAAGAATTTCCTTTTTTGAAAGTAACTAGGCATCTATGATCGAAAAACCTTTGCTTTCATATGAAATTGTATCATGACTCCAGGGGTATCGTCCTTGTGTCAAAACACTCTTGGCCCTGAGTAAAAGATAATTAACTTTCGGGAAGACAATTCACTCAGGAGAATGTAAAATACGCTCTAAAAGTCGTGGACCACAAATTCCGATTGTTAAAAATCAGCCCCCATGATTGCAGGAAGTGAAAAGTAAAGGAATAAGAAATAGGAGACTTTTCATTAAAGAACCCCTCCCCCCCAACCCCACCAAAGAATTTTAAAAAACAGCTTCAGATGATGTCTCCATTAACAGGACTCTTGCGTTCTAATAGGAAATTTTCTCTCTCTCTCTCTCTCTCTCTCTCTCTCTCTCGCTTGGTAGCCACACAAAATTTTTAACCTTCTAATTCAGATTTGGTGTAAGTCCTATGAATTATTCAGAGTCCTCATCTCATTACACAATCTGAGATTTTTCAAGCTGCCACATTACAGATGACTTCAAGTATCAGTGACCTTTAAGTCCATCTTGAAGCGCTCCTGATTTTTCCAGAAGTTTCTCCCTGGTGACCTAGGTCTCCATTTACAGTCACTTCAAACAGGGATGCAGAATGTCATCCTGCATCCCCCCATGTGAGGACGTCTCTCTCAGGGATTGCTAAATCAGAGAACAATGGCCACAGACCAAGTGAATGACGTTAAATAAATTTAAACTTGTTTTTTTTAAAGATTTATTTATTTATTTGAGAGAGGGGGAGTGTGTGTGTGTGTGCGCGTGTGTGCGCACCCGCGCGCACCAGAGTGAGGGACAGAAAGAGAGAATCCTCAAGCAGACTTCCCAGGGACCACAGAGCCCATCCTGGGACCCAAACCCATGACCCATGAGATGATGACCTGGGCCGAAGCCAAGACTCCGGCAATCAACCAACTGAGCCACCCAGGCGCCCCAGCATTAGTTAACTTTAAAGCATACACACACAAATACACACACACACACACACACACACACGCATAACCACATAGACACACAACCATACACAACCCTCACACACAAACACGCACACACCCCCATTCTGCCTTCACCATCACAACCGACAACAGAGAATGAGTCTTCTTGTCCTTTGGCACCCAATCAAGTTTTTGTTAGCAGCGACTCCAAGTCCTGCATGGAATCCCACTTCCAGGGGAAAGCGGAGGCATGACAAGAGCTTGGACTCTAGAATTCCTAACTTCTCATTCTACAACCAGGTGAAGAGATGAATCAGTTTCAACCATTAAAAAACACCCCTGTTACTTCCAAAAATAAAACCCCAGGGGAGGCCCCAGCTCAGCCCTGTTCTCTTGCAGATCGGTGTGGCCATTACCCAGGCCGACTTGGCCCGCCCGGCGCTTCGAGGAGGTGTCGTCACATCTCCTTTATCAGAGGATCGAGGATTAAAGGCAGTTGAAATGGAAACCGTGTGCGTTGCTGTGATTAGGTTTAGACCAAGTGTGCAGGCATATTGGAGTGGTTAGAAATGCAGCCTCAGAACGGTAAATATTTAGCCCTCCAAATCCCCCAGACAGGGTCTTCGGAGAACAGGTTTTCGCCGAGGTGTTCCAGAGCTGAGCAGAGTCTCGGGAGACTTTTTCACCTGCTCACTCCCAGGAGAAAGATGTTCCAGTTCAAGCCTGGGAGACACTGCAGAACAGTGCCGTCCCATAGGGGCGCAACGTGAGCCCCAAATGGGAGCCATATGTGCGACTTTAAATTTTTCTCATAGCCACATTAAAAAAAGCAAAAAGAGCCAGGTGAAATTAATTTGAATAATGTACTTTATTTAATCCAATATATCCAAAATATTATCATTTCAACATGTCCCCAATATAAAAACTTATTAATGGTATATTTTACTTTCCCTTTTTGGTACCAAGCCTTTGAAATCAGTTTTACACTCACAGACCATCTCAATTCGGACGGGCCGTGTTTCATGGGCTCAAGAGGCACATGGGGCCAGCACCGCGGCTGCCCGAGTGGACAGCGCCCTGCAAGGGAGTGAGGGACTGAGCGCGGCGACCTCACTGCCCGGGGTTCAGCCCTGGCTCAACCGTACTGAGCAAAGCTGCTTGGGGTTTCTGAGACTCGGTTTCCTCATCTGCTAAATGTGTGTGGACAGGAAGGGGGTGGTGGAAAGCACAGGGCCAGCGAAAGCAGAGGTTGGGCGAGCCGTCCTCAGAACGCTGCCTGGCACCCTTCTCATCCAGTCGTCAGTAAATTCTGCAGATCCAGCAAATATTTAGTGAGCCTGGACTCTGTGTCTAGATGTTAGGAACACAGCCCGAGGCAAAACAGATACAGTCCCTGTCTTCACAGAGCTGGGACATGAAGACAGCCTGGGAGACAGACATTTAAAAAAACAAAAAAATCATGTATCAGTATCAGGTGTTGATACAAATATAACGGTTTTGTTCTTCTATGTAGTTGGACCAGGGAAGACCTCCCGCAAAGGTGACACCTAAGGCATGGAGGCATGAGGGAGGCCCGATTACTGGGTACGTGGTCATCGGAAGGAAGGGCACTTAAGGCAGAGCGAAGGGGCAGTGCAAACGCCCTGGGGCAAGAACAGGCTGAGTGTGTGGGAGAAGTGGCCGGGAGGCCAGCGTGGTTACAGCACAGAGGAAGATGGAGAGAGGATTGTGGGGGAGGTCAGAGAACATTCTGGAGGCTGGATCCCACGGGTCCTGTAGGCCATGGTAACAGTGCTGACTTAATTCATTTTGAAACTAGGGGACCACTGGAAGGCTCTGAGCAAAGAAAGGGCATGATCAGATTTGAGTCTTTTTTTTCTTTTTAAGATTTTATTTATTTATTTGACAGAGATCACAAATAGGCAGAGAGGCAGGCAGAGAGAGAGAGGAGGAAACAGGCTCCCTGCCGAGCAGAGAGCCCTACGTGGGACTCAATCCCAGGACCCTGAGATCATGACCTGAGCCGAAGGCAGAGGCTTACCCCACTGAGCCACCCAGGCGCCCCAGATTTGAGTCTTAAAAAGGAATCCGTCTGCTGTCCTATGCGCAAGGAGTGACAAGAGGGCAGGGGACACAGCAAGACTGGTAAAGGGCTCTGGCAAGAATCCAGCAGGGAGGCAATGGCCATTCGGACAAGGAGAGTATCTGTGAAGGGCATTCGTTCAGGGCAGAGCCCATGTGGTTTCCAGTGGGTTGGATGTGAGGCGGGAGCATGCATAAGAGCTGGACACAAGGACTGTGCCTCCAACCACTGGGTCATGGAGCTGCCAGTTCATTGACGGGGGAAGGCTTGCCACAAGTTCATCACATACCAGCCACTCTGCCCGGTGTTTTCTATGTGGCTTAGGCCTCTGAGCAGCAATTGTCTGTGTCTGGCATGTGATTGTTCCCATTTTACAGAGCAGATAACTGAGGATCGGGGTGGTAAGACCACTCTGCACCCAGCTGGATTCACTGAGTTTAGTACTGGCTGTTGTCATCTCCAGGGGCCCACCTCCATAGCCTACCAGTCTCTGGCCCTCTCCAGCCTCTTAACAGAGGGGAGGACTGGAAGGTTCCTCCCTGTGCCGGGGCTGATGGCAGAGGGGGCGGCTGGGGCAAAATCAGCCTTTCCCCTGGAGCTTTCAAACCTGCAAGTGTGGTTCACCCAGTCTTGCCGGAGAGATTTTGAAGCTATTGGCTTGGTTCTCGAGGAGGGTGCACTGCCTTCTCTAGGAGACAAGACACCCACGGCTACAGTCACCCTTTCCGAACTCTCCTGAAGGGAGCATTCAGCCTGTGGCAGACACGCCTGTGGGTGTCAATGTGGCCGGCTGAGTAATGGCTCCCAAATCCCTGAGACCTTATGGAGCAGAAGGAACCGTTGCAGAGGTAATGGACTTAAAGATCTTGAGAAGAGAGTGTTATCCTGAGTTAACCCCATAGGCCTCTATGCAATCACAAATGTCCTTACTGGAGAAGAGCGGAGGGGTCTGATGACGCAGAAGGCAGTTTGACCCGGAAGCAAGATGGTGCCTTGCTGGCTTGAAGATGGACCAAGGGTCCATGAACCAAGCAACGCAGCTCCGGAGGCCAGAAAAGGCAAGGAAAGCGGTTCTCTCCTGGAGACTCCAGAGGGAGCGCATCCCTGGGGACACTTGGATTGTAGTCTTATGAGACCTGTTCTGGACTTCCGACACGCAAGAAATAAGATAATCCATTCCTGTTGCTTTAAACCACCAAGGTTGTGGACATATGTGAAGCTAGCCTGGCCCCCTTGGCCATTCCCACGATGACTCCGAGGGTAAGGAAGCAGGATCTGGGTCGAACAGCCAGACCCACCACTGACAGCCCATGACCTTGGACAGGTGAAGTCACAGGGACAGGACTAGACAGGACCTCTGAGAATCCCACAGGAGCCAGACCCTCTCCCTGAAATGTACATGCCCTCAGAATCTTTCTGGGGTTCCAGGACTCTCAGAGACTTCTCAGAGGCAGAGATGGACCAAATCTCATTCATTTTCTGAGGCTTCCAGTATATTAAGAAATATGATAACAGGGGCATCTGAGTGTCTCAGTCAGTTAAGTATCTGACTCCTGGTTTTAGCTCAGGTCATGGTCTCAGGGTCATGAGATGGAGCCCCGAGTCCGGCTCCCCGCTCAGCAGGGAGGCTGCGTGGGATTCTGTCCCCAGCCCTCCCCTCCCCTCTGCTCCTGGCCCCTCCCTGCCTCATGCTCTCTCTAAAACACATAATCAATAAAATCTTTTTAAAAAAAGAAATACGATAACAAAAACTGTGGCATATTTTTGATGTTCACAATTTAAAGGGATTAGAACATGTTGCCCCAGAATACGCCTTTCTGGCATGTTGACTCTTTTGAGCTGAAGGCAGCTGAGAAGGAAAAGGTGCAGGAAGAGCTCTCCGACTTCCTCCTTCCCACCTAAGATCGGGCTGCGGGTCTCCGACAGAAAAGATACGCTCCTTGTTCCTGGAGGAGGAGAGGGTTCTTATCACCAGAGATGGGGAATCAACACTGAGATCAATCTGTTCAAACAAACCTACTCGGATAGCTTTTATCTTTCATTAGCTTCTCCATGTATTTCTGCCTCTACCCCAAACCGCTTTTCCTTTGTCTCATCACGTCTCTACAATTTATTGCTCCTTGTTAAAATAGTACACTAAGTCCTGAGGCTTTTCCGTTTCTTTCAGTCTCCATTTAGTAACGCCAAATAGTAACATTAGGGATGCCTGGGTGGCTCAGTTGGTTAAGCTTCTGCCTTCAGCTCAGTCATGACTCCAGGGTCCTAGGATCAAATCCTGCATCAGGCTCCCTGCTCAGCAGAGAACCTGCTTTTCCCTCTCCCTCTGCACCCCCTGTGTTTGCGCCCCCCCTCAAATAAATGAATAAAATCTTTAAAAAAAATAGTAACATCAGATAAAAATGTTCATGTCTTTCTTATTCATCTGTCATTGTCAATTTAATTCTCAGGCCCCAGATACAGAACCTAAAAGGGTAGAGGAAAAGTCTCTCCTCTCCTCCACATGCAACAAAGCCATTCTCTTAACACTCAAGTTACAATGTGATATAATTGCATTATGTATGAGATAATTGTGGGATCTATAAAAATAACACTTTGTGGTACCCTACAGGCAGAGTAGGGAATGGTCTGAGCCACAAGGCATGAGACATAAGCGTTTAAAAGCTTGTCTTCTTGCCAACCCTGTGAGGGCTCTGGGGTTGTGTGCACAACATCAGAAGTGACAGCTAACGTAGATGTCCACAGCCTTCCATGAGGGTGTGGTCCCGGGCTGAGCACTGAGCGTCTGCTACTGGCTTGGCCCCCGGAAGCCCCGCAAGGACCACCAAGGCACCCTTGCACCCAAGGTTATAGCCAAGTGTGCTCCAGCGTGTGATTGCTGTGGCTGGCCAGTACTTAGAAAGTCATGGTCATGGACACACGGGGACCATTCTTAGCCAAACATGGTTAAAGCTGAAGAATGAGGGGAGGGAAGGCATGTGGGGGAACAAGATGAGACCTTCCATGAAAGGAAGTGAGGGGACCGTCTTTAAGACAGAAGCGGAATGGAGGGCAGTTTAGTTCGCTAGGTGACCATGTGGCCGCTAGCGGCAAGCCCAGACAGAATGCAAATGAGCTTGTTCTGGGGCTCTGGAGAGGGGTTGGGGAAGGCGGAAAGGAGAGCTTTCGTTGTTAATTTTGAGAAATTTTGACTTTGAGAATTGTGTGCCTGTCTTTTTTATTTAGAAGTCTGTAAATTAAATGAAATCGTAATGGGGGAAAAGTAGCGAAAGAAAGTAAACCAAGGTGGAAGACTGACAAATGGAAAACAGGCGTCAGGCGTCAGGTGCTGGGGGGGGGGGGACAGGGAGACAGAAGGGGGGATCCGGGGAGGGGGGCTTCTGGGGAGCGCGGGTTTGTGGGAAGAGAGGATCCGGAAGAGCATGAGGAGGAGAGAGATTGATCACACTAAATGGAGGTGAGGCCACGGGGAAAAGAGTTTTCGGAGCTGCTGTACCTTTGGTGCCTTCTCCAGGTGCTTGGGGCCAAACCACCAAAGCAGGGAGAGTTGAGTCGGGCTGACCTCTTACCCAGCCGACGGGTGCTCCCCTGCCAGAAATAGGTCATGGTCCCCCCAGAAGCAGGAGAGAGGCTTCCAACAAAAAGGGAGGAGAACTAGAGCCAGGGAATCTTGTTTGCTCGGCTTTGCACCAGTGGATTCCGGACGTTGGGGAGTTAATAAAAATAAGAATAAAGGGGCATCAGGTGGCTCTGCCTTCAGCTTGGGTCATGACCTTGGGGTCCTGGGATGCAGCCCGCATGAGGACTCCCTGTTCAGTAGGGAGCCTGCTTCTCCCTCTTGCTCTGCCCCCTCACCCCTCCTTCCTGATTGCCTCCCCCTTGCTTCTCTCCTTCCCTTCCCCCCCCCCTTCCATCTCTCCCTACTCCCGCCCAGCCCCCCCCCCCCCGCAGTTCCCTGAGCCGTGCGCTCTCTCCCTCCCCGTCTCTCTCAAATAAATAAATAAAATCTTTAAAAAAAATAAGAAAAAGGATAGTTGACAGGACCACGGCTGGCCTGAAATGGCCTTCATCTTGACGTATCTCACTCCGCTCCGTCCTCCCAACCCCACCGGGCAGCTAACATGCAGAAGTACTTACCTTTTTTTGAGCCCCCTTTATATGCCAGGCCCCCAGCCAGAGGCTCCATGTTAATTGTCCTTCTGAGCCAGGGCTGACAGCGGAAGCAAACAAAAATGCATCATCTGGGACTTGTCTCTCCAAAAAAATGTATTCAGCATTGGTCAGAAATCCAAATTTAACTGGCCTTTATCCTGTATTTTATTTGGCAACTCTATGCTGAACCCTCACGACAACTAACAGCTACACTTAGCACCCCATTTCCAAAGATTCAGAATCTCAGAAGAGTTTAGTAACTTACCCAAAGCCACACAGTGAGTGGGTGGCGGAGCTGGGACCCGTCTCCAGTCTGGGCTTGTCCCCACTAATTTCTCCTTTAATGAGTCCTGATCGCCCAATTTGGGGAGGGCACAGCAGCGTACCCCAACCACCCAGCACTGAGCACGTGCTGGGCGTCAGAGAGATCTCCGAGCACTTTCCGAACAGTCTCCCACAAACCCGTGTGAGGTCTTGTCTCCATGCATGTTACTGAAGAAGGAAGGTTGAGGCTACAGCTCCTCATATATGCCTAGAATCTTCTGGAACAATACACAGGAAGCTGACCCAGGGCTGGACCCAGACAAAGGGAAAGAGATGAACATTTTTGCTCTGTTTCAGGGATGGCAAAATTATCGAAATAATTGAGGACTCCTGAGTAATCTTGTGGAGAGGCTGAGTGTGTTTCTAAAATACATTATTGTCTAAAGCAGGGAGTGGCAAGACTCAGCCCCTCAGGCCAGATCCTGCCGATTGTCTGTTTTCCTAAATAAAACTGTGTTTGTGTATTCACTCAGTGAATCCTGACCAGAGCTGCCCTTCCGGGTCATCTCTCTGGCCTCCTACAGAAAAAGTTTCATGGCATTTGCACTTGTCTGTTTCACAGCATTTGCACTTGTCTGTTGTAGCACTTGACTACTTTCTGTAGATACATTAGTTTTTCACCGGGGGAAAAAAAGAAGGGAAGGGCGCCTGGTATTGAGCCCCACGTTGGGCTCCCTGCTCAGCAGAGACTCTGCTCGAGATTTCCTTCCTCTCCTTCTCTATTCTCCCTCTGCTCCTTCCTTCCCCGCCATGCTCATGCACCCTCTCTCTCTCTCCACCAAATAAATAAATAAAATCTTAAAGAAAAAGAAAAGAAGGGAAAAGGTTTTTATTTGGATTTGACTTCATTTCCACAATAATTAAGATCCCTCATCTTGCTGGTGGTCCAGGCGGGCTACAGAAGGTGAAGTTCGGGAACAGGATCCCCAGTCCCTTGGATGCCTCTCAGCTCGTCTGAGCTCCCCACCAGGAAAGGAGGTGATGCTAGGGGTACCCTCAGCAAGAAATTCTTGGGGACTTACACCGACAGTTGTTGGGGTTTCGTTTTTGAACCTTATGGATCGAAGGACCACGGGCCCCCTCTCTTGGACCCGCTGCTTACCTCGAGCTAGGTTGGCTTCTTCACGGGTCTCCAACATATGTGATTCTACCCTACGGGTGTTAGTTCCCAGTGCTGCTGTAAGACGTTGCCACAAACAGAGTAGCTTAAAACAACACAAGTTTATTATGACGATCAGTCGTGGAGGCCAGCAGTTGAGCTCCATCTCAGCGGGCCACAGGCAAGAAGCTGGTGGCTGGGCATCATTCCTGGATGCACTCGGAGAAATGGGCTCAAGAGAGTACGCGAGGGGCTTAGGGCAGCTGTGAGGCTCTGAGGGGGACTGGCCTGCCGCCTCCTGGCGTGTGACCTGGCCATGGATCCCTTGGTGCCCTTGGACCCGAGTTTCCTCCCATGAAGAATGGGGATAATCACACCCTTCACAGCATCAGGAGGACTGAGCACGGGGCGTCCAGAACTAGATCTGGCAAAGCCTATACGCAGGGCCAGCGAAGAATTGGTAGGGCCCTCGTTCAGAAAGTACCAGACGCACAGTCCTACTCAGTGTGGAGCCCTATGGGCCTGCCCAGGTCACACACCTGTGATCAGAAAAAAACGCTGAGCCCCAGGAAAGTGCAGATGGGAATCATCCCCTCTTCTCTAGCTCTGGGTCCTCTGCCGGCTTCTGGGGGTCAGAACCAAATCGTGGGACTCCAGGAGGCTCCTTTTCAAAGCACGCAGCTCCCTATGCACACGAGACTGCAGGTAAAGCTATCTGGGCAGCTCATGGTGCACACCGGTGGCTTGGGGTGTGCACCCAGAGAGCAAGTAATTTGTCCCAAGTCGCCATGCTGGTGATAGAGCAGAATCCAGGACCCCCTCCCCACGCTTGTCACCAGATGAGATCTTGAGCAAGCTCCTGAGGCCTGTGCCGTCACCTGTGGGAGACTGGTCGTCAGTCGCTCACACACAAGCTCTGGAGGAGAGCTGGGCGTCTGGGCTGTTCCAGCAGGATACAAGACAGCCTGGCCTCAGGGCCTTCACAGTTCGGGGCAGACGGACAATAAACAAGCCCACAAACGTGCAGGTCCCTTGGAAGAGTGTGGAGCCCCAAAGACAGTGAGACAGCAAGATGTGACGGTGTGCACATAGGGGAGAGAAGGAGAGTCGGCCGGGGTCCCTCAGAAGCAGGGCCCGAGATGGGGACAGAGATGGTCTGGGCTCATGGAGGAAGAAGGGGCTTGGAGGAGGTAGGAGTGGAGCAAGGCTGTGGCCCCAGCCCCGTCTCAGGGGTGCCCGGAGTGCAAGGGCCCCCCCCCCCCCGAGCCCTGCATCAGCCACCGCGGCTATCCAGGCAGGGTCATGGTTGGGGTGGCAGAGCAGGAACTCCCAGGGGAGGACCCCCCCTTTGGCTGAGAATGTCCTAGAGTAGGAGGTGACAGTGGTCTCTCAGTAGCCAGCAGCCAGAGGCTGGCTGTGGGAACACTGATGGCCAGTGAAGGGCTCTGAGGAGGTGACGGCTGAGCACGGACGGGTGGCATACAGATGCCTTACATGACAGAGGAGTGGCGGTGCAAGTGCAAAGGCCCCCAGGAGGGAGGGACCTTGGCACCTCAGAGCACCTGGATGATTGCTTGATTTTTATGAATAAAGTTTTATTGGCACACAGCCACGCCCATTCATTTGCATCTTTTCCCTGGCTGCTGTGGCATTACAAGGGGCAGAGCTGCATCGCTGCCCCGGAGACCAGACACAGCCTGCAACGTGGGGTGACCTGCCACCCCATTTTGCCTGGGACTGAAGGGGTTCCGTGCTAAAACCACAAAACCTAAAATTTCCCTTCTGTTCTTTACAGAAAATTTTGCCAACAGAAGGCAAGCCAAGATGGCTGAAGAGGAGTAGTAGGAGATGAGGTGACCCCAAAGAGGCAGGACAGGCCCTGGAGGGGCATGAGGATCACACGCTAGCCTACGCAGGGTCACCAGGCGCAGGCTCAGAGCCAGCCCCAGACAAAGTGAGCTCTCCCGGTGTTCTCCTCTCTGTTCTGGTCGGCATCCCTCTGTGGCTTGGCTGGTCACTGCACGCAGATCCTAAGGCTGGCTGTCAACTTGCATCCCAGTGTGGGGGACGTGGGGTGCCCGCCAGAAACTGACTCTGGAGATCAGAATCCCTGAGTCTGCAGATTTTCACTAAACCTCTAAACAAGAGACAGAGGCTGTCAAAAACACCCAAGGATGAAGAGAGGAGAGGGGAGGAAGGGAGGTGTGCAAAGAAGACCCAACCCCCACCCCCACTCTGCCCATTACCAGGAGCCTTGGTGGCGGGGGGGGGGGGGCAGGGAAAGAGAGGAGGGGGCTGTCCGAGATGTCAGCGGTGTGAAAAATAAACACTGATGTTAATTCTAAGGAACAAGGTTTTGTTTTATTTACTTTTATCCAGAGCAGAACATTTTCAACATAAACTCGCCGTTCTGACCACCACAAAGCTAACAGCATTTTCCCACACATGGCCTAGCATTTTTTTCTTTCTCTAAAAAGGAAATGGGAGGGTGAGCATGTGTGGCTCTTCTGCGTGTTTCTGGAAGGGCTGGTTTCAAACGAGGCGCTGGCAGAGGCTGGTGGCCATGAGGAATCTGGTTTGTGAGTCTGGATGATTTTTTGAACTCTTCAATCCCTGGAGGGACAAGAAAGGGAGAGAAGTGGGTTTGAGAAATCGGAGAGATCAGGGGGTGCGTGTCAAATAAAAACTAGGGGTGGAGAGAGAGGGACATACAGGATTAGCATAATAAACTGTCAAATTCTTTTGTTCACTCGTTCAACAAATAATGGACGAGCTGCTATGTGATGGAAGGTTCCATAAAGCAGCTCCTTTGGGGAACATGAGGACAAATCCACCTAGAGTCACATCTACAATTTCTTGCCTCAGTGATCGTAATAGACTATTATTGACTCAAACTGGGCTTTTGTCTCTCCCACAGGGTACTAGCCTTGGCTGGCACTTTTTTAAAAACATGAATTATTTGCCAGTAATAAAAATGGAAAGAAGTTTTGAAGAGTGGAAACTAGTTGCCATAGGGCTTGCATTCCCACAAGGCAACTAGTTGAAGCCGCGTGGTGGCTGCTCCCTGTGGACCAGGGTTTCTTGGTTGGGGATCTGGAAACATTTTTGGTTGTCACAGCTGGGGGGAGACTGCTACTGGCATCCCGTGGGCAGAGGCCAGCGGCACTGCTCACACCCCATGAAGCCCAGGTCAGCACAGCAACTCCCCCATCAAAGAGGGTCCGGCTTCGATTGTTGGCCGTGTGGAAATGGCACAGCTCTGCAGTACACGGATGTCTGTGCTCAGGTTTGCCATAGTCCCCACCACTCCCTGTTGCTGCCCAGAGAGGGAAGCCAAGTGTGAATTGCCTTTTGTTATCTTAGCCACAGTCCCTCTGTGAGTTTTCCTCATTGTCTGGCCCCCACAGGATCCCATCTTCAAAGGTATTCCTGCCTTTGGTTTCCTGGCCAGCTCCCGTGTGTGCCCACCACCACTTCACACTGCAGGAGGAAACTTTGTGAAACCCTCACTGCTTGGGACAGACTTTCTCCCCATCACTCTTCCTTGCTGTTTTCACAGAGGGCTGCCCATCCTTTCCTACAGATACTGTGGCCTTGTCAAGTTGTACCTTTGAAGGGAAGAGACAAGCCCTCTCCTCCACAAATCAAGTTTAATCAAACCAGAGAAATCTCTTTACTTGTAAGGGGCTCATGGAATTAGACAGAGCCCCACCAGAATATCTCCCAGTACAATGTCCACTGGTAGACTCTTCCCTTGCTCTTTGTCCAACTCATCTTCAATTTGTAATGCAATGTTGACTCACTTACCTCTTAACTGTCTGTCTCCCCCCAAAGACTGGTCTTTAACTGTGGAAGCTTCCTAGGGATGAATACAAGGAACTTAATATCCACCTCCCCCAAATGTAGGAGGAAAGGACTTGAAATATTGGTGCTAACTTGTTACAGTCAGCCTTCACTGCATAATAAATGGTTCCATACTTAGTAGTATGAAACAGCAAACATGTCTTTAAAACTTTTCATGATTCTTTTGGTCAGCTGAGAAGTCTTCTGGTCTGGGTCAACTTGGCAGCAGCTTGGCTAGTCTAGAATGGCCCTCACGTGTCTGGGATCATGTCCGAGATGGCTGGGCCTGTCCTCAGGTGCTTGTTCTCATGGCAGCAGTAGGGATTCTAGAGGGAGCAGGGAATGGCAAACCCAGTACAGAAGCACTTCTCAGTCTTCTGTTTGCATCATGTTTGCTGAAGTCCCATTGGCAAGTCATGTGGCTAACCCAAGATCCAAAGGATGGACAAATAAACTTTGTTTCTTCATGGGAGAAGCCGTAAAATATTGTGGCCATTTTTTTCCTTCTCGTGGAGTCTTTATTTAGCACAAATTTCTGTGAGGCAGAACACTCAGTGGCCAAATGATAGTCACACAGATGTCCACTCTCTACTCTCATGCATGGAATGAAATACAGTTGAAAAGAGACAAGTTGAAAAGAGGCAAAATGCCACTCAAGCATCCAGCCATCACGGAAACTGAAGACATGGAAATCTCCCATTCTTGGAGAATTTCCAAGAATAGGAATTCTCCAAGAATCGCACTATAGGAACCAAGAATTCACAGGAAGCATGTATCCTGCTTCCCATCACTTCACCTCCACTCATGTTTTCCAGTTTGGAGAAAATCCATTTTATGCCCCCAAATTTTCTCGTCTCAACATTCCAAAGTCGCTATTGTTGACAACCAAACCAAACTTCTCACGAAATGCAACCATATTTATCTGTCAGAGAGAAGCCATCCTTTCAGACACCTTGACCACCTTTTCATCACAATCTGTAGGCATCTGTCAAAATGTACTGTACCTTATAAATATGTATAATGCCAGTTCTCATATTTTGTGCCAGGAGAGAGTATCAATGCTGCAATTAATTAGTCTAATTTGCATTCAAGACTATACATAATTAATTTCTTCATTAAAAGCTTTCAACATTTCTTTGCAGAAAGTGCAAAAGATCATCGATGAGGTTTGAAGAAGCAATTAGTAATAAAATACGTCAGTGCTGGGATGGGAGAACAGCAACAGGACAGCCCTATGCCACTCAAAGCCAGGATGATCCCGTGACTTGAAGACACTTGTTTTTCGTCGTATCTGTTCCAGGTTGTCATTTTCAGGTAAAGACAATTCTTCCTGTTTGTTCTTCCACCCCAAGCTGTTTTTCCCTTATGTGGGTGTCTACAAAGTGCCAGAGAAGAGCCGTCACCAGAGAAACCTGACAGATAAATGGTTCCTGGCCTATCCTTACGGGTTCTGTTGGGTGGGCTGCCAGAAAAATCTAGTATGCTCCTCCTCGTATCACTGCTACAATAACACTGATAAAAACATAATAATAATAAACATTCATTGGGTGCTCATTATTTCTCGGGCACTGCTGAAACCTTCTTATGCATTATTTCATTTAATGCCCACAAAAGAACATTTCAAAGTTGCTACTATTATAAACCCCTATTGCATATGTGAGTACAGGAGTCGACATACTTCAGCCCATGGGCCAAATACAGCCATGTTCATTCGCTTACCAACAATGGCAGAGTCAAGAAGCCCTGAAAGAGAATGTAACCCACAAAGCTGAAAAGATTTTCTATTGACTTTGTATGAGGTTCTTATTGCCGCTATAACAAAAGACTACAGGATTGGTGGTTTGAAGCAACACAAATGTATTACCTTATGGTTCTAGAGTCCAAAAGGCCAAAATGTGCCTACTGGACCATGAGGAAGGCAGGGCTATGTTCCTTCAGGAGACTCTAGGGAGAATCTGGGTCTTTGCCTTTTCTAGCTTCTAGAAGTACCTGCAGTTCCTTGCTCGTGTCCCCTTCCTCCAACAGCAAAGCCAGCAATGGCTGGTCAAATCTCTGTACACTATGTTCTCACATTCTTCTCCCGCCTCCCTACTTCCCTTTTAAGGACCCTTGTGAAGATACTGGGCCCACCCAGAGAATTCAGGATAATCTTCCTGGCTTATGATTCTTAATTGAATCATATCCACAAAGTCCCTTTTGCAGTGAAGCAAATCGTATTCACAAGTTCTAGGGATTAGGATCTAGACATTGGTGGGGGTCACTGTTCTGCTGACCATGGGCCCTTTGCAGAAAAAGTTCTTGGTTAGGAAGCTGTTGAGTTAGTTGACAGTCTTATCAGCCAGGAGCAAATGTTTCCTGAAGCAAGCAACTCTGTTCATTTGATTGGTCCCTATATGGTTTAACACAGACACAAGGAACTCTGCTGGTATCAGTTCTCAAATGCCTAGTGGTTAGTAGGTGTTCTATTCATATTTGTTGAGTAGAGAGATGAGTGGATGGTTGGATGGACAGATGGATAAAGGACAACATGTCTTACCCAAGACCCTATAGCTAGTTAGTAGAGGAAACAGGCTTTGAATTTTGGGCTGTTTGACTCTCCACCAAAGCCGTTAATCAATTCACTGGCTCTGATGTTCCTACAGTTGACAGCGTCTCGGAGTGAAGAGAAAGCAATATTCCTTTCCCCTCTATCTGCTTGCATTTGCTTGCTATTTGATCAGACTATTTTTCCATTTAAATCTATCATGGACTGGGATTTTGCTGTGTGACTCACAGTCAGGAACAGAATAAACTCTCAATAAATGCTCATGGTCATTATTGCTGTTAGAAGCTAATATCTGCGTTACTTAGGGCAGAGGTGCCATCTGGCTTAAAAGCTGTCACAAAGCTAGAACCCAGGATGACCTGACGTCGCCCACGCTGTCTGCACCCCTCTCTTCATCCTTCCCTCTGACTCTTTGGTGCACGATGTATTGCGGCAGAAGCTCCAAAGGGAAGATGGTGCTTCTGTTCTCCTTGTGAGTCTTTTAACCAGTGTTTGTCCCACAGTCAATAAATGGGCATTAAAGCACCTCCTTTCTTGCTTGCGCCATTTGCAGCACACGCGCCCACACGTGAAGGGAGAAGAGAGGGTGGAGGTCCTGAGCTCTCCCAGAACAGTGTCACCTGCTGCTAGTCCTTTGGAGGAGTGTAAGTAAGCCACTTACCCCTCCTGAACCTTCCTTTCCTCCTCGGTTATAAGGCGACCGTTGTAGCTCACGGTGCGGACCTCAAGATATCCTCTCCCTCCACTTCAGGTTAAGTTTTCATTGAATTATCACATCCAGAAACCCTGCACTTTGGCCAAACTGAGCGCCAGCAAGCCCAGTGAAAGATATTCTGGAACTGCCATGCTCTCCATGCACTCTTCCCACTGGCAGAGAAAACATGGTAAATGAACTTGCCAGATTCATTCTTTGCCATGCGCGGCAGATGTCCGTACACATCATGAGTTCATGTACACATGCTATGATGCGGGCTTGGACACACAGAGCCAGCGCTCTGAGGATTTCTCAGGGATTCGGAAGGCTAACTTTGGCCCTAGCAGACTTTCGCTTCTTTTGCCAACTGCAGCTCTTAGCCTAGCGCTGTGCGATACTCCGCTGACCGTGCGCCCCTGCCCTCCTCGTTCATGTGCCTTTGCCCCGAAGACAAGGGCTCTCCGTGGGACCTCCCTAGCCCATCCAACTATTAAAAAAAAAAAATCCCTCATAACTATTTGAATTGAAATAGATGCACCATCTTTGCATATCAGAGAGACATTTGGCAGAGTTGAGCCATTCTAGGGCTCACCCCTAGAACAGTGCCCAGCCCTGGCATGGAGGAGACGCTCAGCAAGAATCTGTTGAATGGATGGATGGATGGGTGGATGGATGAGTAGATTCCTTCAAAGCTGGAGCTCATGTGACCTTTAGAACAGATGCAATTGAGAAAACTGCAGATTTAGGATTTTATGCATCAGAAGGTTGGGGGATAAAGGTGAACTTTGATAGGATTTCTGGGGATCTCGTGCAGCAGAACTGAAGAAGGGGAAAGGTCTAGGGATGCCTGGGAGGCTCAGTCAGTTAAGCATCTGCCTTCGGCTCAGGACATGATCCCAGCATCCTGGGATCGAGTCCCACATCAGATTCCCTGCTCAGCAGGGAGCCTGCTTCTCCCTCTCCCTCTGCTGCTCCCCTTGCTTGTGCGCTCTCTCTCTCTCTCTCTGTGTCAAATAAATAAAATCTTAAAAAAAAAAAAAAAAAGAGAGGAAAGATCTGGTAAAAGGGCAAATGAGTGTCTCCAGTTGGAGGCCACCCCTTTCACAAAATCCCAGATGGTGTGACACACAGCCTTATGAGAATCCTTCATTTCCTTTATAGCTAAGAGGGAGATGACAGGACTCTGTCCAAAGCACTGAGACTTTTCTGCTGTGGCCAGCAGTGAGCCTGCCTTCCAACTGCCTTTAACCACTTCATAAGATCTTGCTCCCCCTCTCTCTGCCTGCCTCTCTGCTTACTTGTGATTGCTCTCTGTCAAATAAATAAATAAATAATTTAATAAAAGGGGGGGCGCCAGGGTGGCTCAGTGGGTTAAGGCTCTGCCTTCGGCTCAGGTCATGATCTCAGGGTCCTGGGATGAGCCCCTGCATCGGGCTCTCTGCTCAGCAGGGAGCCTGCTTCCTCCTCTCTCTCTCTCTGCCTGCCTCTCTGCCTGCTTGTGATCTCTGTCTATTTAAATAAATAAATAAATATATATATATATATATATATATATATATATATTTTAAAGCTCTTGTTCCCCAACAGTTCCAGAGGATGTCTTTAGCTCCTCCGTCAAGAAGCCTGTCCCTCTACCGTCATGCAGGAAGCCTGGTGCTTGAGCTGGTGGAGAGGGTACAGAGAAGCAGCAAGCTCTGCAGCCGAACTGAATCCGGGGCCGCCTTCCCTTCGCCGTTCCTGGCCTGTCTGCCTGTCAGCTCCCTCCCCACCTCCCCACCGCAGACCCAGGGAACATGAACTGCCAGGCCTGGTTCATGCTGTTGGGCACGAGGAACGGAGGAACGTGGATATTGGGAAAAGAGATGATTAAGCGATGGTCCCTTCTCTAGGGACAACTGAGAAAAGTTTGATTGTTTATTTACACAAATGGGATTCCATTTCTGAAGTTTTGCCAAGTTAAATAATCTACATGAAAAGCTTTTTAAAAACAACAGCTAGGAACATCACAATGAGGGGTGGGGTGCGGCCAGGAGGTGACCTTCCAGTGAAGCCCAGAGTACACAAGAAAACCCAAACCGCAGCCGCACCCCACCCCCGCACCCCACCCCCGCCCTTCCCAAATACAACAACAAATAGCCACAAGCCACATAAAACTGAGAAGTAATGAGCTCAAGTCCCTGGCTCAGTCGGAAGAATGTTCTAGAAAGAATGCTCTGGCAACAGCTTCTCCACTGAAGAGAGAGAAAGTATTTGGTGGGAACTGAAAACCAGCCCTGAGTTCCCTGTAGCTCCCCAACCCATACACCTTATTCTCTCTCCCTTGGAAGCACCGGGGAAGTACCCCAAAGCAGACACTGCTCAGGATTCCTTCGCCATTAATTGGAAGACCAAATGCAACGGAATGTGTGAATTCAGAATTCAGGGTTCACCGACTAGACTGAAGGAGAAGGACAATCACTCTCGATGATGCATAATCACGATGTCCCGACTGACAAAAAGCCCACTTAAACAACAAGGGGATTATTGGCTCAGAATAGGAGTCAAGAGCTAAATTAGTTTCAGGAAAGGTTTGATCCCATGACTCGTGCCCCATCACCAAGGACTGTATTTCTCTCGACCTCTCCTTCCTTCCGTCTGCAGCGTGAACAGTTCCCAGGGGGTACCCGGCAGCAGCTAACAGCTCCAGTCTTCCCCTCCTTGGTACCAAAACGCTGCGCTCAGTTTTAAAAGCCGCATGCGTACACTCTCCGCATCCTTATAGCCCAGCTCAAGGGAACTGTATTTTCCCAGAAGCCCCGATAAAGATCACTGCATATCAGATTTTTAGAATAGTATGTTTTTATTTACGATAGTTTCAGATTTACCAAAAAAAATTACAAAGATGCTACAGGGAGTTCTCATATATCCCACACCCTGTTTCTTCTATTATTAGCATCTAAATGAGGGTGGTACCTTTGTCACCCTTAATAACCAATACTGATACGCCATTCTTAACTCACGTTTAAAATTTATTCAGATTTCCCTCGCTTTTACCTAATGTTCTTTTTCTGGCCCAGGATCCCAACCAGAACATGGCATGACACTTAGTATCATGTCTTCTTAGGCTCCTCGTGGCTGTGACAGTTTCTCAGACTCTCCTCGATTTCGGTGACCCTGACAGTTAGGAGGAGTGTGGCTCTGGTAGTCTGTAGACTGTCCCTCGATTCAGATTTGTCTGATGCCTTCTCCTGAATATCTTGGGGCTACGGGTTGGGGGGAAGGAGACCCCAGAGACAAGTGCCCTTCTCATCCCATCATCTCTAGGATATACACTCTCGATGGCACTTACCATCGTGGATGCTGACCGAGGTCACCTGCCTAAGGCCAAGTTTGCCAAGGTGCTCTGCGGTGAAGTCCTCTTTAGACCCCAGAAGTCACAAAGTGCGGCCCTCTGGTAAGAAGCTGGGGTCTTCCTCACCTCGCCGAGGGTGCGGTATCTACATAAACGGTTTGAAATTTTTCTGCAGGGGTGATCTGTCTGTTTTTACTTATTTATTCTTTATCCCACCACGCACTGATAGCAGGATGGATCGCGCTTATTTTCTCTGCAGCATCGCCCAGCGCTACTTGAGTATTTGCTCAAACTGTCCCAGCCTGAGCGAACTTAGAGCTTTTGCAGTTGGTGCCTATGTGTCCTTCACACACCTCCATTACCGTGGGTGGCCTTTTTGATGGGTGCCTCACCTTCTGGCACTCCAAGAGGCTTCAGGCCCATCTTATCTATTCCCCGCTCCAAGTCTGAGATCAGCTGTTTCTCCAGGCAGCCCTGGTTCTTTTTTTGGAGAATGGCATTAGAAGCGATGTTCTGGCCTCTAGGTGTTCTTATTGCTACAGGAGTGTCTCCCCTTCTAGGTCCTTCCAGCTGACGGAGCAAGCAAGGGTAGGCACTCTTACCCTCTCGGTGTAGATTTGGTGACGGGCACATGTGCTGAGCCAGTCTCTGAGGTCTGGGGGTGGGACAAGAGGACTGGTTTTAGCCAATCAGAGCCCATCCTGATGCAGGCAGTGGAATACCTCCTGACTCAAGATTCTGAGCTACGAATAGAAGACAAGATGTGTGGCTTCCCCAAGAATGCTGGAGGTGCTGATAAGGAAGAGGGAAAATTGATGTTCTACAACAAGGACACATATCCATCACCATTGGGGGTCGGGGGTTACTAATAACAGACACCAGCAAGAACAAACATATTCTCTTGAGTCCTAGCATCCTAGGAGCTCTCTTTCCTCTAGACTAAGTAACTCGGGAAAATGATAAATTCCTTGAGCATCCTTCCCAAAGTCACATGTGCATTAATGAAATATTTTTAATCTTGTCCTTCAAACCAGCTGGCTTATCTCCTAATAGATTCCAATTAAATCCTTTTTTTTAAATTACATTGTTGTTAAAGACTTTGTTATCTTCACATGATGTTTCCCCCGCCCATTTTGGCCCTGATCCTCTCAAAATTGCCTTGCCACCCCCTTTCCTATTAAAAAATGGAAAATTGCACCATCCACCTAATTAGTCAAATTTGAATTGTATGTGGCTATCACAGCCCAATGGTTGAATTTCACACACCATTTGAAAAGATACGGTAGAAATGTCACTGTTGATTTCCTCCCACACTCCAGTGGTACTATTCAATTACAAAAGGAATTATTTGGCTTTCTGTCATTGTGATGCTCTAGCAATATGCTATTAACCTTTATTGATTTTTGCTTAAATATATTCAAGATGGGTACATTTTTGCAAATCTAATGCGCTGGTATTTAAACGGAAATATTTCATTAAATGGATTTTCATTTTAAATGAAACTTGCCAAATGATTATAAATGACAAGGGATGGGTTTTAAACTTGAACGGGATGTTGTACAGAGGTTCTGGGAGGAGGGCTTCTGGGCTACCCAGGGGCCGGGACAATCAGAGGACATTTCTGAGGGAAATATGGGCGGCAGGGAAGGAAGGATTCTTGCCTTGATGTGCATCTGGGCCAGTGGACGTAAAAAGAGTTCCCTTGCGGGTCTTGGGACCAGCACTGATGAGGAGTGTGGGACCGGCTGACACCATCAAAGTTGATGACAAGGACCCTTTTGGCATCTACCAAGGAGCATTCACCCGTGTCTGTAGTTATTATCACCATGAACAGTTTCAGAAGAAATGTCTACAGTTGGGGGCACCTGGGCGACTCAGTTGGGTAAGAGGCTGACTCTTGATTTCAATTCAGGTCATGATCTGAGGGTTGTGAGTTCAAGACCCACACTGGGCTCCATGCTGGGTGTGCCACCTACTTAAAAAGAAAAAGTTTACAATATGAGGGAACCTTACAAAAGTACAATCTGCTATATTTACTCAACTGGAAACACCAGGGAGGCAGCCCTTCTGGGGTGTGACCTCCTCTCCAGCTACCCTCCCCGAGGGCCTGCATTTACAATTTACAAAGCGTCCTCTACCTTTTGAATGTGTGTGTGTGTGGTCAATTGCCTTACTCTTCTGTGATATTTAGGATATCTTTACCAAAGAAACTTCATCTCAAACGGGGCATGGCGAGAACACAGTAAAACATTCTGACGGATTTACATCTGTGTTTCTACACACCTATGGGCATTTTAAACACATTCTGCTCTCAAATCACTATCTGGAATGGGGTGGGGGGCATTAATAGGGAATATTCCAAACACTAGGTGACCCACCCTGTTTGGTTTGTCCTGGGGATCCATCAGGTATGAACGTGAACTAGGCGGTGGGGAAAGAGCTGCTTTCCAAACTGCTTTAGAACACGCCCAGCTTGAGGAAATAGTAGAAGTCGGAAGTCACAAGGGCACCGTCTTGGACCATGACGGCTTCCAGCGCTTGCTAAGAAAGCTGAGTTTTTTGTAGTTTGGACACAAGCGAATCCTCCTTTTTGGAGCAAATTGTACTTAGCCTTGCTGATGGGTTTTTTGTTTTTGTTTTGAGATTTTTTTTATTTTTTTGACAGAGAGAGACACAGCGAGAGAGGGAACACAAGCAGGGGGAGTGGGAGAGGGAGAAGCAGGCTCCCCGCTGAGCAGGGAGCCCGAGGGGAGGCTCGATCCCTAGACCCTGGATCACGACCTGAGCCCGACGGCAGACACAGCCACCCAGGCCCCCTTGATGGGTTTAATTCAATCTAAAGACCTTTTCCTTTCTGGGACCGATTTGACCTGTGCAGTGAGCCTGCGGCTGGCCGAGTAGAGCCATGTACAGACCCCGCTGCCACAATCGCTGTCACGAACCGGCTCCGTGACAATGACCGCCAGGGGCATATTCTCTCTGTGCCCCACTCCTGTCTAAGGAAATGGCTCTACTTTTACCTAATGCTTCACCCTTTTCTGTGCCCCTCAGGGCTGCCAGGCATGCTCACGGGCTGCGTCTTCAGAGAGTGCCCGGAATCTGACCATCTCTCATCACTTCCACCATCTCTAACCCTAAGACCCTACCCCTTCTCATCGGACCCCTCGGCCTCCCAGCGGCTCTCCCCGTTTGGGCCCTGGCCGCCCACGCCTTCCTCATACAGCAACCTGGACTGGTTCTCCAAGTGAACCGGACCTTGTCACGCCCGGTGTGGCTTCCCCTCCCCCGTGGAATGAAAGGCCAGGCCCAGAGACACCTGCCTCCCAGCGTCTGGCCTGTACCAGCTTCATCAGTTGCTTTGGCCTTGCTACCACATTCCAGCCACACTGGCCTGGAATCTCCACAGGGATCCCTTCTTCCCCCTCATCCCCTGCCCCAGGAAGCGTTCCCCGTACCCGCTTCCTGGAGCACACACAGCACCCTCCCATTCCCCATTCTGTCCCCCTGCTGTGTTTGGACTAAGGAGTGCCAGCAGGCTGTTCTGTAATACTGCAAGGGGCCTGCACCTCTTTGCCCCTGCATATTCCCACTGGCCACCGCATGCAGCAGGTTCTCCTATCACGCCCATTTCACAGGTGAGAAAAGTAAGCATTGAAGGGGTCAGCAACCTGAGGAGGGTCCTCCACCGGGCACTTGCCTGCAGCAAACCACTGAGCACAACACTTCTCCGTGCTCAGCGTTCTCCTTGGGGTCGATGGGAGGACCATCTCCGTCGGCGAAGGGGGGCTTTGTCAGCTTTGTTCTCAGCGTCGCTCCGCGGACACAGTGCTCAGCACATAGTAGGTGTTCATTAAGTATCGCTCGGTGAATGCCAGACACCGTGCCCAGGGAGTCGTAGGTATTTGCCCATTTCAGCTTCAACACAGCCCTTTGGGACGGGGCAGCTTGAGCTGGATCACAGTCGCAGAGACAGGGGTCCAGGGAGGTTTTGTGACCTGCTGTCCAAGTGGTTGGTGGGGTCTGTGGTGGGAGCACGTGGTGGGTCTCCAGATCTGTGCTCTGAACCAGAAAGCACCGTGTCCACAGGCCTGGGGCTGGGCGTGCCAAGCCGATTGGGACAGCTCCAGCCCCTACCCTCGGGGAGCTCCCAGTTCAAGAGCAGCTGAGGACAATAAGAAATCATCTAGAGATGAGGGTTTGACTTCTAACGGAGAGAAGTGGCCAAAGGAGGGACGCACGAGCTGGAGGAGGAACTTTGGCAGCAGAGGTAGTCTAGGGACCCCAGAATGTTTCCCTGTGTTTAGTGTTTAAAGAGCAGAGATGGGCAGTGCAAAGGTCCTGTGGCAGAAATGGGGGATGCCGCTGACGACAGGGTGGTGTGGCAGGCAAATGATGAAGGAATGAGGTCCAGGGAGGATACTGTCCAATGAGCCATGCTAATGGCAGTGGCCTCCCCCGCAAAAGCACTGGGAAGCCAACAAGAGGTTTTAAACTGTGTTTAAGTTGGAAAAGCTCATAGCTTGAAAAACTACCAGTTCTTGCCTTGCATCTCTAACTGTGCATTGCCATCAGGGAGGGAGTTCTGTAAGAATGTGGAGTCCCAGACCAGGGCCTGGGGTTTTCACTGGGAGGCTCTGGGTTGGGCACTGAAGTCTGCATTTCTCAACAGTGTCCTGGGTTCTTCGCATAGGGGAGGTCCCTGTAAGAAGTGCCCTTCCGCTCCCAACTTGCTGCTTGTCACCCCAGAAGTTTTCCTGGAGCCCCTTTCTTCTGCAGTAGAATTGAAAAGCTGGCTTGGAAGAGAAATGGAGGAGAAAAGCAAAGCTCAAAGCCAGCATGGAGAGTGCTGGGGGCCACCCAGAAAACGGTGCCCTTTTCTTCCTGACTGCTTCTCAAAGTCAGCACAGGATTTCTTCTGACTTCTTCTGACTTGCAAAACTCCTGGAAAGGCCCAGGGAGCTGGAAGGGTGGAAAGAGGCCCCCTCTTTCCCTTGAGTTGGGTTGGGGCAGGCTGTTGTGAGGTGGGCAGGGCCACATAGCAGAGATGGGGCTGCGGGGGCTCTGGACTCGCGGTGGCTCTGAGTCTGTGCTCCCCTCACGAAATCTTCTGCCTGGTGCCCCTGTTCCCTCCTAAAACCCCCAGGAGCCTGAGATACCCACTTGGGATGTATTGTCTAAAGAAATGCCATTGGCACCAGCGTTCAGATGGGCCCCAAGGGGGTCTGACTGCCCCGGGGTCTCCACAATGACCTCCGAGACTAGCCTGGGGAAGGACGCGGACGTTTTTCCAGCTGCCGGTTACCAAACACCTAACAGGCACTTCTCCTTGCTGGCACCAGGCACTTTCAGTAATGGTGACGAAAGTTGAGCCGTGCTGATGCCATGAGCCACACCCCACAGGGGACGAGGGGTCTTGCACGGTGATCCCAACCCCAGCCAGGGGTCAGCGCTGGCTCACCGCTTTACATGCACGACTTCTGTCCCCCCCGCCCCTTAATCCATAAGAGAGCCCTCCCAGAGAAGGATCCAGAATGATCATGGAGACAGAATTGGGTGCTGAGTCTCGTGGTGGGACTGGAAGTGCAGAAGGACCCCCGCGCAGGGGCACATCCTAAAACCTGAGGTAGACAAGGTTTCCACGGGGACAGACTCACGGACTAGCGTGAGGTTGGCGTTCGGCTGGAAGCTCTGCTTCACCTCAGCTGTGTGACCATGAGCAAGTCACGTGGCCTCCCCCGACCTCCATTTCTTTGTGGTGAAGATGAGGGGACAGGCACTCCGTCCAGGGCCCACCCTGCAGGGCGGCTGTCACCAGCATGCCTAAGAGTGGTGACAAAACCCCGGCTCCCAAAGCTAGACCAGGGACGTGGATGCCACCTACTCGGGCCAATTCGGATGCAGATGATGCTTCCCTGTGCCTTTTTGGAGCACAGTGTCTCCTACTAATTGCTTCTGACATCCAGGTGAGCAGACACCCCGTTGCCACGCCTCTGCTTCCATGCGGCCACCGAGCGTTGCTAAGCCCATGGGTCCTTCCTTCTGCCACCCAGATTACTGCCCAAGCCCGGCATGACGCCGGTCCCATCTTGTCACCTGTCAGAAGGCATCTTGTCTCCCGCGCGGCTCCCTGAGCAAGCAACGTAACAGAGAGAGACAGGGAGAGCCTCAGAGGGTGAGTCGGAGAGACAGAAAGGCAGGCGAGCGGCAAGGGAGCTCGGATGGGGAAACCAGGTCTCAGTTCGCAAAGCATCAACAAAAAACAACCACAATTCAAAAAAGAAAAAGAAAACCCTATACTTCTAGCCCGTAAATAGTTTCCAGCCGCCTGAAAGCTATAGACTGTGTTACGGAATTAAATTTGGGGATGCCCACTTGGAAAAAAGAAGTTCAGCTTTGTTGGAGAACTGGGAGCATTTCCTGCTTTAAAACTCTCTGGGGTAAGGTCTTGGGCTCCCTGGGGCTGTGATTCCGTCCTCTGCCACGGGGACAAATGCACTGTGGCAAAGTCTGGTGCTCTGCCAGGTCTGAGCTCTGCCTCCAGATTCACCGCCTTGTACTACTCCCAAATAAAACACAAGAAGCCACTTAAATGTGAATTTCAGGTAAATGATGGATCATTTTTTTAAAAGCCTAAGTCTGTCCCCCGCACTATTTGGGACATACTCACACACATTTTGGTATAATAAACTGGGAATTTAGCATAATAACTTCACAATTTTGGTAGAGTAATTTCAGAATCATTTTTTAGTGTAAGAATGTTCTAGCCCCAGACGCATATGCCCTCTGATCAGGGAAGGGGGAGAGGGAGCCACGGCCTGGCCCCCCAGGGGTGCGGCATCTCCGCGCATGAGGAAGGTCTGTTTGTCCCAAGCCAGGGCAGAACGACCATCTGCTTTCAGTGCCTGCTTTCTGCTGTGTCCAGGGCTGAGCCTGTGAAGTCAGGGTGTCCTTCCAGAGTCAGCCCAGCAGAGGCAGAAAAGCTGGGAGCAAGTTTCTCTGTGCCAAGGATCTGCAACCTTCTCTGTAAAGGGCCACATTGTAAATATTGCGATCTTTGAAGGCCACATGGTCTGGGTCTTAACGACGCAACTCCACCCTTCTAGCAGGAAGACAGCCACAGGCCACCCGTGACCAAAGGGGTGTGGCTGGCTTCCGGAAGAATGTATTTCCGAAAACTGGCAGAGGGCAGGGTTGGGTCCCGGGGCCACGGTTTCAGCACGCTGCTCTAAGGACCCAGGGCCAGGCTGGGTGCCACGGGGCGCTTCAAGTCCTAAAAAAAGGTGGGTTTTTAAGGCACGAAGTATATTTTCCAGGCGCAGGAGCGCTTCCCATACAAGAACTTCACTGGTACAAGCTGATAAAGAGCCGTGGTAGAAGCAGCTGAAGTTCAAATTTCAGCTCTCCTGTTTCCTAGCTGTGTGACCCTGGAGAAGTCCCTTAGCGCCTCCGAGACCGTGTCCTCACTTGTTAAATACGGCTGACGACGATAGTACTCCTCATGATACCAGTTCCTGTTTCGGGGCACCTGGGTAGCTCTGTCTGTTAAGCATCTGACTCTGGATTTCAGCTCCAGTCATGGTCTCAGGGTTGTGGGATCGAGCTCTACCTCGGGCTCCGTCCGCCTTGGGTGTGGAGCCTGCTTAAGATTCTTCCTCTCCCACTCCCTCTGCTCCTCCCCCCGCCAAATGATAAATTTAAAATATTATAATTCCTACTTTAAAGGGTTATTGTTAGGATTATCTTTATTTGTACATGGAAGGAGTTTTAAAGAACGTTCAGTCCCTACATATTTAATTTTCTCAACCTGCCCTGCAGCCAAGAGCTCAGAGACTGGCCGGCTGATTCTCGGAGCTCCTGAGTGTTCATTCGGGGGTGGGGGGGTCTGCGAAAGTGGTCCCTGGGGTCCTGTGCAGCCGGGGCGGGAGCGCGGGGAAGAGCTGGGTGAGCAAGCCGTGAGGACAGAGGGGAAGTGGACGCCACCTCCCTGCTCCAGGGTCCCCCCAACACATGCATACATGCTGGCTTCCTGCTGTTCCCCAGGCACAAGCCAGGCTCGCTCCCTCCTCTGGGTCTGCCAGGAGGCTTTTCTGCAGACATCCCCACGCACACTCCACTCCTTTCCTGCTTCCTCTCACGCTGAACCCAGACCACCCGGACCACCCAACCCAAGCAGCTCCCGCATCCTCGCCATCCTCCGGCCGACCCGTCCCATCCCCTGGGTGCTGCGGTCACCATGTGCAATGACGCCATTGGCTGGGCTGTTCACCTGCCTGTTGTCCGACTTTGTTAAGAGAATGCAAGCACCCTGAGCACAGGGACCTCGCTGAAGGAGTTCGTGGCTGGGTCACCAGGACTTAGCAGTGCTTGGCATGACATGGGGGCTCCGTAAATATTCCCACGAAGAATGAATAACCAAACGTAAGGGGAGGCAGGACCCCGGAGCTGGAGTTGGACTCACAGCCCCTCGGTTGCAGTGTGGTGTGGCTGGAAAGCGGCGGCCCATGGCTCCAAAGGCCACCCCCGCCCCCGGTTTCTGTAAGAACTGGGTGCTGGACAGAGTGCAGGTAGCAATGGTCTGAGGACAGTGACCCCAGAGGGAAGAGGCAGGAACCGGAGGGGCACACAGGGAGTCTCCCGTTTTTTTACCGTTTGGGATCAGTCCTCATCTTTGCCGCCCAAGGGATGGAGAAATGAATTCTTCCAAAACCTCTGTGAGAGAGAGCCTGGGATCATCCCCAGGCGTGGAGGGGTGAGTGACTTGCCTGAGGCTCTTTTGCTGCTTGTGGTGGGCCTGGGACGTGAGCTCAAGCCGGCCAGCTTAGCAGGAGTACTAAGTCCCAAGTACCTCGAAGTCCTCTCTCAGCATTAGACTTCACCATTCGGAGGGGATCTGTCTGTCCAGTGCATTTCTACTGTAGACTTAAACACCCTCTCTTTCTCCAGCAGGAGAAAACCAGGCATCCCAGGTGCATGGAGGCCACAGCCCTGGAAGGCTGATTTTTGCAGACTCAGCGAGCAGGGAGGCTGGGCAGCCTGGGAGTCAGAGCAGAGACGCCCGAGCTGCAGGGCAGCGCGGCTGGGGACCCACAGCTGGAGGCCCACGCGTCCCGCCCTGTCTGCACTCCTGGGTGGGGTCCCCGGCCAGACCGGCTGCCCTGCTGGCTGCTTGTCTGGCCGGGCCGCACCTAGAGACACAGGCCAAGCGGATTCCTGGGTGGAAAGGTTGAGGTGCCCAGAGATGGGACGCAGAGTCCTTCTCTGTTCTCCTGCCCCGAAGCAGGCTGGCTGATCAAGGCGGGCAGGACTCCTCGGGGATGGGGGCGGGGGGCAGCTCTGGCGTCATAGTGACCCCCGCAGCGACTGCTACTCTGCCACTTCCAGCATCTGGGCCCTTGGAAACATCCCTTCATCTTTCAAAGCCTATTTCAGCATCTGTGCCAGGGGACAGCAGCGCCAAGAGACCCTCCCTCTGGGCCATCTGCGTCCTCACAGTACCCAGCCAGTGGCCGGCCCCCTGCACCCTCTCGGTGCACCATCCCTTGTCCCCTCGCTTCCCCCTGCAGCAGACTCCCTCCAGCCCTGGGAGCAGATGCCCTTAGGCTCCTGCCCAGAATCCCTCTGCAGATGGCGCGCCCCTCCCCCAGCCGCAGGGATGCATGGGATGCTGTGGCTGATGGCATCCAGGGTCACCTTCCTGAGAGAAGGATCGCGGGTGACCGAAGCTGCCTCGCTCGGCGATGCCTGGGAAGAGGCATGTCTCTCCCTTCCTTGACTTCTTGGCCATGGAACACCCAGGGTGCTTACTCCCGAGGGAGGGTGGCTCCTACTGGGCGCAGGGACACGGGGTGTGTCCGGGATGTTTCCCGGTGGCCCCCAATCCACAAGGAAGATGCTGCCATCTGCGTGCCGCCCACAGAGGGAGGTGAGAGAGGGCCACCCGCTTGGAAGCCTGGGCTCTGAAGTGACACCTCTCGCCTCTGCTTCTGCCTCCCTGGGGAGAGTCAGTGACCGGCCCACAGTGGTGGGTTGACAGTGTTGCCATCCCCGGTAGCTTCTCTGCCACGGAACCTCCCTCCCTCGTGCCTTGCCTTCTGTCCATAGCTACTGAGCGCCCTGCACGGTGGTAGGTGCTTGGGACACGGCGTTGCCTTGAACCTCACTGGGCCCTGCCCTCCCGGGGCCTAGGGTCTTATTGATGGGGGGTGGCTGCCTAAAACTTTCTCCTGAGTTTTGAGGGTACGTCCAGGCTGAGAGAAAAGTGTCCTTGGACCAGGAATGATGTCTCCTGCGAGCCCAGGAATGGGGGAGTTGGGAGGGGTGACCTGGGAGACCTAGCTCTGGACCCTGACTCCACGCTCCGGACCCTGATTCCACGCCCCAACCCTCCCAAATCCTCTGCAGGGATTTGGCCATGTTTTCTCCGTTCTTGGCACTTCTAGTTTCCATGCGGCACACACAGGCTTCAGACAGCCCACCTGTCACGGTCACTTCGTAGGGACCGAGAGAGAATGTGTGTAAAGCTCTCAGCGCATTGCCCGTCTTTGTCCTTCTCACCGAGTCCTGAAACATTAACAGGGGAAGGGGGCCAAATGCCACGAGGCTGAGCGGGGCGCAGAGGGGGTGGTGCTCTGGGGTCTTGGCATCGAGGCCAATTCCTGGACGGCCGAGCGGCTGTCCATCCAGTTCCGTGAGCATCAGTGCTGACCGGGGAGGCTCTTTCCCGGCTGTCGCGCTCTCGCTCTTCCATCCAAGGACCGCCCAAGCGAAGAGCAATGCGGGGGCGGGGGGGTGGGGAGGGGAGGTCGGCTGCAAAGGACACGTGCAGCCAGCCTGGGGCTGTGAGAGACTGTCCCAAATCGGGGTGTCATGCCGAACGAGAACCCCGTGCTCACCGTCTGCACAGACCATGGCTGGCTGGGAGGGCAGCAGCCCGCGGGGACATTTTTTCTAATGACTATGGACACCAGTACAGCGGGGACCATCACTGCAGTGAGCTCCGACCCTTCCCAGCGGCGCCCCAGGGTCACGGAGTGGCTCAGCACAGTGGCTTTGGCAGCTGAAGGCCTCAGAGGACACGCGGGTCACCAGAATGGAAGCCAGGCTGCCCTCGGAGGGACGTCGGAGGGACATCGGAGGGAAAGCAGACGTCTGATCTAAATGACGGCCGAAGCCCCTCTGAAAACGGGGCACAGCAAACCCAAGCCCGAAGTGTTTAAAGAAACATCTCTCCTGGTTTCCTGTGCTGTTTCTGTGTTTTATCTCTTTCTAAACAACGGCACAAATGTCCGCTAAGAGCATATGTACACACAATAAAGTCTCAAATGCAGTACAAAAGGTTATACGGGGAAATGTCAGGCCCTCTCCACCCCTGAGCCCCTCAGGGTCTCTGCTTCCTTCCCCAGACACAAACCAACCCCTGTGACCGAGCCCTAGGACAAGCATCTGGAGATCGCTTCTGGCTCTCACGGATGCATGCGTTTATGTCCTCTCTTCCCACGGTACTAAGGGGCTGTGTCTTGTCCATACCCTTCTGGGTCTTGTTTTTGTGCCTGATCCATCTCGGCGATCTTCCCCAATCCGTACAGAGAGAACCCCGTTCTCTTTTAGAGAAGCACAGCTCGGCGCTGTGCAGATGCCATCATTCGTGACCTAATTTCGGCAAGCTACTGGACATTTGGGTTACTCCTATCCGCTTGCTGCTAAGAGTCATGCTACCGTGAATAACCTTGCATGTTTCATTGTCATGCCTGCTTCTGGGGACATCTGAAGGGCGCTCCGGCTGGATCTAAGGAAAAGTCCTCCCTAGACGCCCGCAGAGATCTGTAGATGCAGAAACAGACCTTTGCCAAACTACCCACCAAAGCTGTTGACTTCAACCCTCGCAGCCGGTTGCTGCAAGTGCCTCTTTAAGGAGTTTTCCTCGGGCAGCCAGGATGGCTGACTTCCCTGCAGGACCCCCTCTCTGGAGACACGCTGAAGCCAGGCGGTGAAAAGACAAGGCGCTGTGATTTTCACAGTCTGACCCTCTTCAGTGGAAGTCCCAGCTCTGCCACTTACTGTGGATGCGAATGTGGACAAGTTGCTTAGCTTTACTTGGCTTTCCGGGGCCTCAGTTTCTGCATCTGTAGAAAGGGAACAGGGTCCTGCTGCTGTGTGTGGTGCTGAGGCTGAGCTGAGGGAGTCCAGAGGCTTGGCGGGGCCTGGGCTCAGATGTCACTTACTTATCGTCATTGCTGTTAGGGTTGTGTGTCCAGTCACGGGATTCTGGGTCAGCTAACCCCCACATCGCCCGTTATCACTTCTACCTCGAGCATGTTTTCTAACAGGTGCGGGTAGTTAATAACTAAATCCGACTTGCAGTATGAGGGGGAGGGTGTTGTGGTTTATGGTGACAGTTGTCGGGGGAAGACAGACTCCCACAGCAGGTGGCAGAGCTGGGGTACAGCTTCTGCCTCCACTTCTCCATCCCCATAGTGGGGAAAATAAGACTTGTCTCCTTCCCCTGTGAACACTGACTCATGCCTCATGCTTTGTTTCCACGTCAGTTTCTTCCTTCCTGCCCCTCTGGCCGGACTCACGTTGGACCCCTGACCAGCCCGTACCTTCTCCTACTGAGTTAAATGGAGAATTATGTCCTACTGGAGATTAATAGAATAAATATTCCAAATTTAACCCGAATCTCATCATCACAAATCGTGGTGGTTGATGGACAGACCCCCCAAATTCAGTCATTTCTCTCTTCTTATGGAGGTACCCTACAAACACGATGCATTTTAGGAACATTTTCCTACACGCAGACGCTGGACCCAGGCTTAATGACCCGAGGCACCTTTGTCCCCATTAAAGCCTCACGAATGTGGATGTCGTCACTTTTACCTTCAGTCACAACCCCAAAGCCCTCTTCTTCTGGTGGGCTCAGCTGCAAAGGTGTTGAAAGAAAGATGATAGGTCTGTGCCCTGGAAGCTGGTTTCACGCACAGAACCTCACAACGCAACGCAGCGTCAGTGGGTGAGGACCCCCCCGTGGTCCGGGTCCTGTGAATCGCCTTCCGTGCCCATCAATTGGAAAACCACCGACTGAGTCCAAAATATGGTTTCCAACGGTCGCACCTTGTTTTTGGCGGTGTCTGCACATGCGGGGGTTGGGGTGACAGAATGCCTCACACCCCCTCCCTTGTTTTGGCATTCCGTGTAGCCTCAACAAAAAAATATTTTAGAAAACCATTTAAAGAGCTGCAAGTTGCCTTTCCTGATTCCTCTTGGCATTGGTTATATTTACATGATTTTCCCATCTGTTTTCCCATGGCAGATCCTCCGTCTGGCAGTAGAATTACTTTATAGCCTTTTGCCAGACAAATTAATTTCCTTCACTTCCCACTTTAGTTACAAATTTCTGTCACGGGGACGCGCGTTTGTCTCTCAGGTTAAATCAGAGGGCGGAATTTGAACAGTGAATTCCCCGCTACGCAAGGAAAAACTGTTGGAGATGAGAAAAACAAGGGGAAATTAATCCAAACGGAAAGAGAGGCCATGACTTTCTCCATTCAGGATTTGGTCACTGACCGGTTATTGATGGATTCTGACCCAAGTGGGGAGACCCAAAGGGCTCAGGGCATCTGATGGGGGAAATGCTCATGGAGGCCAACCTCCAAGATGGCTCCCAGGGACCCTTGCCTCCTGTGTAGTCCCCCTCACGCCGAACCACGACTGGCCTATGTGACCGGGTAGAATACAGTTGAATTTGTGACTTCCAAGAGGAGGTCATAAGAGGCATCGTGATTTCACTGCACTCTCTCAGATCACTTGCTCTGGAAGAAACCAGCCGCCATGTTGTGAGGTCACATGGTCATCTCCACAGAGACGTTATGAAGAGAAACAGAGGCCTCCTGCCAAGAGCCAACACCAACTCGGCAGCCGTGGGACTGTGCCCCCTGAGGAAGGGCGCCTCCTCCAGCCCCAGTCAAACCTTCAGATGATGCAGCCCCAGTGACACCATGACTGAAGCCATAGGACAGATTCTCAGCGAGAACCTCCCAGCTAAGCTGCCACCAGGTTCTCAACCCAGGAAAGCTGTGTGAGATCAGAAATACTAATTGTTGACCCAAGCCACTGAGTTTTGGGGTAATATGTTATAAAGCAATAGGTGACTAACACAGCCTTGGTTATTAAATTAGGAGACTTTGATGAGTCATCCATAAGTAAGATTTCCCACAAGTCTTAGTGGATACAGGAGAGCTGGAAGGGACAGCGAAGGAGGAGTAAAATGTGGGGAAAAAAGCAGACACTTTTGCTCTCTTTCAATTTTAATAATAACAGCCATTATTTGAGAACTAGCGTATTCGGGCCCCGTTTTATCTATTGGCTTCCTTGCTCTTTTTTCCAGCCTGCCTCCATTTCAGAAGCTTTGCATTTGCTGTTCCTCCACCTGGAACAGTGCCCCAGATCTTCACATGGTTCCCTCACTCCCCCCGTTCTGGTTCCACTCACAAGGTGCTTTCTTCTCCGACCACCCTTGCCACCCCGCACCCACTCTGTTTACCCTCATAGCCTCTGGGCTCCAGGTATTAGCTTAGTACCCTGTCCCGACCACCAATGGCATGTCCAAGGGGCCAAGGTCCTAATGTCTCCTGCTCACTGCCCTGAACCCTGCTGGGCACATTATTTTATGTAATCTTCCCAAGAACCTAAGGGTCAGTCCCAGGATTATCCCTTTCTACAAGTAAAAAATCTCAGGTTGGTCGTAGAGCCGGTTAACACGAGAATGGGGACACTCATGAGCCCTGATGCTCACCCAGCATGTTGATTGTACATGGGCCGTTCAAACGGGGTGTACTGGGGGAGGGAAGGCGGTGTGGGAGGCTATGTCTGTGATCCAAGCGGCAGGGTGGAGGGGTAGGGGTGAGGTGCGTTAACGTGATGGAAATTAAGAATTCGCGGTTGTTTTGTTTGTTGGTCCTTTTACAAATTTCAGAATTCCTAATTTTATGCCTTAGAACACTCTTGGTTTAAAAGACCTAAAGTGTTTCTTTATATACGAAACCCCAACAAATACAGTAGGTGTCAGCAAATGTACACGCATTCAGTCATTTATTAACTGTCTACTGTGTGCCAGACATAATTCCAGGCAGAGGACATACAGCAATAACCAAACAGACACAACTTCCTGCCCTAGTTCACATCTCCTGCCTTGCCTCGGAGTGAGGGAGGAACAGCAGAACAATGGCAGAACCATGAGTAACCAGAGAAACCAAGTAACCGTATAACGGAAATAGTAACCACTTTCAAAAACTACTGAGGATGAAGCCAGAGAGTCTCCATGGTAGAAATCTCCAGGAGAAACCTCCTTCAGGGGATATGATTAGGGAGGGGTTTTTTGGTTTTTATTTTTTGGTTTTTTTTTTTTTTTTTTCCATAAAGCTTTAACCTGGGAATCAGGGACCAGCCCTCATAGGAGGCAGAAGACCGGGCCTGTGTGCACACGCTCTGAGGAGGTGAAGAGAGAGACCTGGAGGTCAGCACAACAAGACTAAAGCCAGCAAAGCCAAGATAGGCGGGAGAGGAGGGCAGACAGGTGACGAGCTCCTGACCACGGCAGCCTCCATAGGGACAAGGCAAAGACTTGGGATTTTATTTCAAATGTCCAAGGATCCCACTAGAAGGTTGGGGGGAAAATAGGATTCTTTTTTTTAATTAATAGACTTTTCTAGAGCCATTTCACGTTTTGAGAAAAGTTGAACAGAAAGTACAGAGAGTTCCCAGATACCCCTGGCTCCCCTCCCTTCTAGGCTCCCCTACTATTTCCATCTTGCAACCCTGAGCTACACTGGCTACAACTGATGAGCCAGTCCTGATACGTCATTGTTAACCTGAGTCTGTAGGGTCCCTTAGGGTTCACTCTTGGTGGTATTCATTCTGTGGGTCTTGACAAATGTCTAAGGACATGCATGTTCCTTTATAAAAGCACACGAAGCAGCTTCGCTGCCCCCCCCCCAGAGCCCCTGTGTGCCACCTGCTCACCCTCCTCATCGCCTCCCCCCACACCCCCAAGCCTCATTGTCTCTGTATTTTGCCTTTTCCAAAATGCCCTATAGTTGGAGTCCATAAACACTCAAGGTCTCTCGCCATGGCCTGCTAGCTCATTTCTTTTTGCTGAATTACTCCAGCATCTGGCTGTACCACAGGTGGTTTAACCCTTTGACCCCACTACGTGAGAACCAGGAGATCGAAGGATTGGTTGTCATACCTGGGAGGGAGGGGAGGGAGCAGGCTGGGCGGCGGGAGGGGCCTAACCACCATGCTTGCTCCTGATCCCCTAGCAGCCGCTTCCCACCCCTGCCCTCTGCAAGCCCTCCACCGCCGACGGGATATGGCCCCAGACCAGCGACCATCCATCTGCAAGCCCGGGTTCTCACAGCATCTCCTGAGGGTGTCAGAAGCCCGACTTCCCATGAGCCCCCATGGAATGACAACACAATGAAAATAAAAATACAAAGGGGGCTCTTTATGATGAAACTGTCCTCAAAACCATTGCCACATTTGAAAATAACAATCAGTCAATTTTTCCGCACTCGTTCCCAACCCAGCCCACAATCGTGTCTTGCTGGAAACCCAGAAGACGGGGACTTTGAAGATCCCTCTCGGCTCTGGAGGGTGATTCAGAGTTGGGTTTGGTGACTGTGTGTGAGCATGTTTTCAGACAGGCCACCAGAAGCTCTGCATTGTTTTGGATCCCTTCAAACACAGGCCATAAATCAAGCTCATCCAAGATGCACGGTGGGGAGAGGCGCAACCGACGGGGGTTGCGCTCTTGGTGCTCGGCGGCCCTCCTCACGCTGTTTTAGATCAAGGGCAGCGGGCGGGGCTCCCCCCTGCTTTTCCATTGCTCAACCATCCTGTCAGCTTGGGTGTCTGCCACCCAGGCTGGGAAGCAGAGCAGAAACGGACTGACTGGCAGACAACAGACTCAGAGGACAGGAAGCCAGGAGGGGCTGCCCCAAATGTCAGGTCTCTGGACCTGCAGACTGTGAAGGACCCGCTCCAGAGTGACAGCAGGTCACAGCTGAGTGGCTACTGGCCCCATGGCAGGGAGGTGACTGACCTTAAGGAGGTGACAGACCCTCTCTGAGCCTTGGCATTCCAGTCTGTGTAATGGGAATAACAGTAGTGCCCACCCTCCATGCCCCCACTCTTGATTATAAAAAAGTTTTATTGTGGTATCATTAAGATACCAAGAAAATCATCTATTGTAGGTAGGTGGTTCAGTGAGGTTTAGTACGTTTGGATGATAGTGCAGAGATCTCCCCAAACCCATTTAGAATATTTCATTGCTCTCAAAGTTCCTTTTAGCAGTCAGTCCTGCTCTTATACCCCCTGGGAGCAAACAGTATGCTTCAGAAAGTGTCTAGGGGCACCTGGGTGGCTCAGTGGGTTAAGCCTCTGCCTTTGGCTCAGGTCATGATCTCAGGGTCTCTCTGCTGGGCGGGGAGCCTGCTACCCCCTCTGTCTCTGCCTGACTTTCTGCCTACTTGTGATCTCTGTCTGTCAAATAATAAATAAAATCTTTAAAAAAAAAAGTGTCTAAAATTAGCAGCACCTCCTTTCAGGCATGACCACTTACATCGCAACTCCTAAGCTTCCTCATTATACAACTTGCACAGCCATCCATGGCAGCCTTTTTGGTGTGCCTCAGTCTCTGGGTGTGATTATTCCTTACAAATTGTATTTTCTGAGGAAAAGGTCCTGGATATACCAGTCCAATGGAACTGAAAATTCTGAAAAAGTAAGGTCTTCACTGGGTTAAAAATGTATATCTACACACAAAGCAAAAATAAGAATCTAGGAGGAAATATACCAACTTTTTCATAGTAATCGTCTTGGGTCCCAACTTTTATATACTTTCCAGCACTCTGTAAGATACACACAAGAAGATACGTGCTATTTTTATAAGTGACTTATGTCCTTGGAGAAGGAAGTTAATGCGTTCATTCTTTCCTTCCTCTTTCAAGGTAGGTGTGTTGATTCCTATGGTGACACAGTCAAAGAAAGTCTGTGAATCCTCACCTCAGCTTTGCTTCTGGAGAAAAATAGGAAATAATCAATGAAATAGCCCATGCCTCTGGTTTGTACATGTGAGCATGTGTGCGCACACACACACAATGTACTAAAGTCGGCTTTTTCACAAAATGGCTTATTGCGTTTGACCAAGTGAGATTCTGCAAGATAAATCTTATTTGTCCAATTGTGTTTTAAGTGTGCCCTCATTTATGGATGCTCCCAGACAAGTCTGGGAACAAAAAACTTCCTCGTTCTCCCAAGGTCACCTCTCCATTTGTAGGAAATTAGAAATTATCCCACTATAAACTCTCCGCACACGGCATACTTTCATAAAAATCAGTTGGCCGTCCAATGAGTAAAATACCTAGTTCTGAATCATCTCAAAGGCATCCATTGTTCTCTGCGGGGTCTCCTTATTTGGGACATGCTGGGGCAATTCGTGGAGAGCTTTTTCTCTGTTCATCAACAACCGTTTTTCGAGTCTGTTGGGAAAGCTCTCTTTGTATCTGACATAGAATAGAATCCCTCAGTCAGGAAACTGGTTGTTAAAAAAAAAAAAAGAAGAAGAAGAAGAAAAGGCTGAAATTTCCTGAAAGCCCCCTATTTTATTAAATAAAATTAGTAACATAAGAACAGATGTAATGCAATGCTAATTGTAATTAAATGCAATGGGCATTAAAATGTCAGTATGGACACACAAACCCCAACCACGTGGAATGTAGCATTAGTTATAGTATTAATTCCAACCCTCTTCCTTAATTAACTATTTTCTTAAGTAGGAACCTTCAAAAAACAGCATCACATAGAATTCTGTATAATAAACTCTAGTTCAGGCTCTGTGGATGCTTGGGAGTTAAAAGAGTGCTGCTTCTGAGAACTTTCTAGAACAGTGGTTTGGTTTCTCTATGGCTAGAGATTTTGTTCCCCAGGGACACTCTTCCGAAGACGATTTTTGGTTGTGGTTGGGGTGCCAGAGATTTCTGTTGACGTCTCATGGGTGGGGGCCAGGGATCCCGCTGGACAACCTGTAGCGCTGCGGACAACCCCATAGCAAAGAACTCTCTGGGCCACGTCAAGAGGGCCAAGATTGAGAAACCATGTTGTAAAAGAAATAAAAATTAATATTGAAAAAAAAACACACATTAAAATATTCACAGTTTGACTGTCAGAATGTCAATTTCCTGGAAAACAAGAGTTTGTACTCTTGAAAAATATCAAAAATGACAACTAGCCCCTTTGGGGTAGGGGACAGATTAAGTCTGCTTTTGGGGACTCCTTCTAACACTGTTCATGAATCTGATTGGAATTCCAGCTTTATCCAAGTTCTCAAAATCAGAAACAAAAACAGAAGCTCGTTCCCATCACACCTCCCCTCTTTTTAGGCCCCCAAACCAGGAACAGCTGCCAAGACTTTTGGGTCAAAACCACCATCACGAAGCTGAAACGTCGAGCTGCAGGCCCGCTCACGGGCTCACGATTCAGGTCCAGCAAGAGACCCCAAAGTCCTCTGGTCATGTCTGGGAGGTAGACTAGGATGGTGTTGATTTTTTCTTTCTAATTATCTGTATTTCCGAAACTGACTAGCACGAATGTGTTACTTATTAAAAAGAAAAAAAAAAAGTTGTTTGTTAACATTAAGTCCATTCCCACCTCCGGCTGTCTCAGAATCCTCCAAAGACCGCTTCTGCCAACACAAGAAAGAAAGAAACGCCATAAAAACTTGTCCCCTGGCTGGGTCCCAGGGGGTTAGTGTTCTTTTCATAGACAACGAGGTTAGAATGGGGCCACTTTCAAGTTCAACTGTGAAAGGTAAAGACCTAGGGACAACCTGGGCTTGGCCATTGAGTCACAGGGCTGGGAAAATCTGAGAGTCACAGGAGCTTGGCTGGTGTAGGGTTACCATGGAAACGACACTTGCCACCCCAAGACCACTGTGATGCCTCAGCCGCCCCGGGGACATTTCACGGGACCCTACAAAGCAGGGATTGGGGGCCATGTTGCACCGCCAAAGACCCCATCCTGCGACCCCGCCCCAGACTCGGGGCAGAAGCCATACGTGATGCTGACCACCCAGCGAGCTCTCCAAATACCTAGCACAATGTCTGATCCTTAGCAATAGGTTTTGAGAAGGAAAGACCATTTCTGAAGTATTCTCGAGACATTGAACACATGAGGCAGCCCATGGTGAGCGCTTGGTCTGCCCTTTCTCTGAGAACGTTGTGTCCAGCCGGTTTCTTAGGGGGCCCCAGCCTCCAGTGCCCCACTGGAATCAGATCCTCTGGGTGGTCTGAGAGCACACAGAAGTCAGCAAAGCCCCACAGATGTTTCTGACACGGATTCAAAGCCTGAAATCACCCCATCCCCTGCCCCGGTCTCCAGTACTTCTAGGTATCTTTTCCTTTTCAGCCCAAATTTCATGGACCAGTGACATATCTGTGCCTCAGTCTCCTTGCCTGTGAATGGGGATAACAATACAGTTTACAGAACCACTGCAAGAACAGGGTGACACATGTCACCCCCTCCGACGGGGCCTGGCCTGTAGAAAGTGCCCCTTACTCATTAGTGTGCCTGCTTTAACGGTGATTGTTCCAAGAATTTATTTCAGGGAATCAACGACCACCTTCAAAAGGGGTGGATGCACAGCCCTCTTGGCTGCTTTCCTTCCTTCCTATTCCTTCCTGGGCTCCCTGAGCCTGAATTATTCCTCCTTTCCTCTTTCCAGCAGGACTCAACAGCACCTGACCCCGGCTATCCCTGTCCATCTCAGCTCAGCTCCTCAGTACGATCTCCTGGTTTTTCCCTTCGCTCCCTGCCTTAAGAGCTTCAAAAAACAAAACAAAACAAAGCAAAACAGGGGCACCTGGGTGACTCAGTCGGCTACGTGTCCGACTCTTGGTTTCTGCTCAGGTCATGATCTCAGGGTCCTTGGGATGGAGTCCCGTGCGGGGTTCCGTGCTCAGTGGGGAGCCTACTTCTCCCTCTTCCTCTCCCTCTGCTGCCCACCCCCCCTCGCTTATGTAGGTACTTCCTTCTCTCTCTCTCTCTCTCAAATAAATTTAAAAAAAGAAAAAGAAAACCTTCCCAGTGGGAACAACGCAAGCATCCGTAGAGGCGTGATAGATAAACCAAGTGCGGTGTATCCACACGGTGGGATATCATTCAGCCCTAAAACCTGCAACATGGGTGAACCTGGAGGACAGAACGCTCGGTGAGACAAGCCAGTCACCAAAAAGACAAATAGTGCATGATTCCACTGGCCTGAGGTCCCTAGAGGAGTCAGATTCACAGACAGAAAGTACAACAGTGGGTGCCAGGTGTGTGGTGCGAATGGGGCAGCTGTTTCTGTTTTGCATGACAATAAGAGCTCTGGAGACACAGCAGTGTGAATGTACTTAATGCTAACAAACTATACACTTAAAAAGAGGTAAGATGGTAAGTTTCATGTGTCATATATTTTACCTCAAATAAAAATATTATTAAAAACAAACAAAAAAACCACTTCCCACCAGATATAACTCCCTGGTTGGCAGCAAAGGACCTCACTGTTCCTGGCAGGTGTATGGCTTATGGGGGGGGGGGTCCGGGGATGGACCCTGATTTCCCCAACAAACACTCTCTGGTCTCCTGGGAACAGCCCCGCCAAGGGGTCCCTGTAGGAAGTGGGGACACGGTGATGTTTCTGCCAGGACAGAGGAAGCCCCCAAGGAAAGGGGAGTTGCCATTGGGAGAGGGGGCTTAGGGAAATTCAGATACCCAAGGTGGGTGCGAAGCAACTTGTTTGAGCCTGTTGTAGGGTTTGTCTAGGACTAACAGGGTTCCCAGGACAAAGGACTTTCAGTGTCAAAATGGGCAAGAAACTCTCAGCTACACCAGGACAGGTGGGTCCCCTTCCTTGCTGGAAGTCACAGAGCGTTCCCCAGAGAAAAGTGACTTGAAACCAGCCCCTACCTGCCTCCCTCCACCACGCTGGAAAGGCTCTCCAGCCCTCAGCCTACGGGATTCCCACATGGGGGTAAAGCTGTGTTTCCTCAGTTCTGCTCCCCTGAAAACCCCCTCTGTGATCTGGGCGCAGCCTTGGGCTCCGTCCCCCGCACTCCTTAATAGCGTTCATTTAAACCCACTCCTAGAGCGTTAACGGAATGTAGCCTTGCGTATTAAGACAAACAGATAATTGTTTGATGGAAAAAGAAGCATCTGTGTCAGGCTGCATTGTCTCACCCCCCCCCCCCAGGGGCGCTGCCCCCCACTTAGGGGCTCTAGTGAAAGTGTCACCTCCTACCAGCAGTCCCCAGCCACAGGGCCCAGAAGGGGGTAACAAAACCATGAAGATCTGAAACGTCATAAAAGCGAGTCCTAGAGGACCCTGAGAGGGGCTTCCTGGTAGACAGAGGGCTGGATGGGGGTGAGGTACGGAGGGGGAGTGGGACTCCAGGCCTCGGAGCAGGGAGGCGGGATGGGGGGAGCAGGGAGCTCCGGAGGGGGGCAGGGAGCTCCGGAGGGGGGCAGCAAGGAGAAAAGGCGGGAACACAGAGGAGTCTGGAAGGTCACAGAGACGTGGGGAGAGGTGGCGCAGGGCTTCCCCAGAGGAGGTGGGCGGCGGGGGCCGGAATCTGTTCCTGAGCTGGGGGGCTTAGGGGGAGTGGGACTGGGGGAGTGGGCGTCATTACCGGACAGGAACCTCCCTCTGACAGGCTCTCAGTCTCGGCGATGAGCAGAAAGGCCCATCTTCCTTTCCCTTGTGGGACTAACTAGGCGATTCCAAAGAGTGCCAAGAAGGGAATGAGGCGGGACCGGGGGTGGCCTTGGGGTACCTTCACGGGTAGTCTAGGGAGGAAGAGCAAAGGGGTGGGAGAGTGGGGCGTCCTCCGGGGGACGGGAGCTCAGGGGACGGAGCAGAAGGAAGGCCCATGAGCAGCGAAGCGAGGAGGAGACAATGAGGTGAGGTCGGGCAGGTGGTGGTGACTCGGGGCACTGGTCCAGTGGTCCAGAGCAAAGTTAAAATGCAGACCCGTTGGGTAAACTTACTCAGAATTTCAAGACAGAGATGGCAGAGTATTTAAATTAGACACAGGAGGCTCCTGAGCACCAGGTCATGTTACCGGCGGGGCTGCCTGACCGAGAAGCGGGTCCAGATCCCCAGGCTCCTGCAGACTGAGGAGTGCGGTTAAGGAGCTGGAAAGGCAGGGGCAGGAGCTGACCTGACTTAACGCAGGAGAGCTTCCCGGAGGCTGTGGCCCTTGCAGGGTGAGAGGTGGCGGTAACCTTGACTTTGACCTTGAACCTGCTGACATGTGGTGTAGTAAAAGGACAAGTCAGGCAAGCGTGCCACCAACCACTCTCAGACATGCTTCAGGATGGAGCCGGCTCCCCCTAACGTTCTGGTGAACAAGGGTTCCACAGGGTCTGCTTTGAGAAACCCGGGCTCGGTACACCAGTGCTAAGAAACTCCTTAAAGACCAGGCACCTGGGTGGCTCAGCCAGTTAAGGTCCAACTCTTGAATTCGTCTCTGGTCATGATCTCAGTGTCCTAGGATGGAGCCCCGCCTCTGGCTCCATGCTCAGCGGGGAGCCTGCTTAAAATTCTCTCTTCTGGCCGCTCCCCTGCCTGCTCCCTCTTGCTCCCTCTCTCTTTCTCTCTAAGGTAAAAAAAAAAAAAGAAACCCCTTAAAGACCAATATCATCTCACATCACACAGGGGAAACTGTGGCCCAGAAAGGGGCTGGGGGTCAGCTCAGGGCACACAGATGTGACAGAGGCAGGAGCAAGGTGGTGGCCTTCTGAGCGCCCCCTTGGGGTCCTTCACTGAGTCCAAGGCCCCGGGCCCACGGAGCATGTGCCATCACGGGGCCTGGAAACTGACCAGGTGGTCCCAAATGTCACCCCAGATGGGCCAAGAACTTGGATGGAGGAGGGGAGGCGGTTGTCGAACATCTGAGCTTCGGGACCTCTGAGAACAGGCAGATGCGTGTGTCGCCTTCAGAAAGAGGCTCCAGCCCCCTTCTTCCAAGCGAGCATGGGTGTGTAATTTAAATCTTATTAAATCATGAATCTGGGTCAGTGGTAATTTATAGATTACCTTCATTAACTGGATAAAAATAATCACCAACTCAACAGTGAGTCATAACAGCAATTTAAAAAAAAAAAAAAAGAAGAAGAAGAAGAAAGAAAAGCACAGCTTAGCACTGGTTGGGGTGTGAGGACATGTCTCCAATTATTGCCTGAAGATTCTGGAGATTGGCAAAAATCAACACGCACTTGGCCCGAGACAACTCCCTTTTTTTTCCGCCTTAATTTTTAAACCCTTCAGGAGAAATGTAATCCATATGTTTCGGATTTGCTTATGTTTAAATCATCAAAACAGTGTTTCTAAAACAGCATTTGATGTCCACAAACCCTTTTCCCGTCTTTTTTTTCCAGAGGCCTTTGGTCTTCCAACCAGGAAGTTGGCTTGTGCCGGGATGAAATGGGGCTGCCCTGGGTGAGAAGGCGGACTGGGCACCCCCCACCACCACCACCTTCCCACCTGCCTTCCTGCCCTGGGGGGTCTGCCAGGGTCCCTGGGTACCCTCCGTCCTGGGAAGGTGGCCCCGCGGCCGCTGGTCTCCATGGAAACGTCCACTAGGCTCCTGTCCCATATATAGGAACAGCAGCCCGAGTTTATGAAGACCCTACTAAGTGCCCAGCAAGGTACTGAGTATTATCCACCGCTCAGCAAGGCAAGTGCCTTTATCATCTCCATTTTTGTAAGTTGGGAACTTGGGGCCCATGATCTCTGGGCTTGCAAAGCCAGGGCGTGGTCCAGAGAGGGAGCAGAGATCTTAAACATTTTAGAGAAGGTACCCAAAGCTGAGAGTTTATTAAAACCGCCACACGGATTGGGATGAAGGACGTAAATATTCTGGAGGGCATTACCGCTGCATACAGCAGGGATTAACGTCCCGTGGCGATTGGCGCGCCCTCCCGCCCTCACCCCTTCCCCCTCCATCTTTTCCTGTATTTATGGATTTAAATTGCTTTCCTATGACTGTTTCTGGGTGTTTTCTTTCTATCCTTTTTCTACATGTATTTCCACACAATTGTAACTGTTCTGCACTGACCGTGTGTGTGGTTTTTTTAAGTAGGCGCCACACCCAGCGTGGAGCCCAACCAGGGCGGGGCTTGAACTCACGACCCTGAGATCAAGACCTGAGCTGAGATCAAAAGTCGGATCCTTAACCAACTGAGCCCACCCCACTCACCCCCCCGCCACCAGGCACCCCTGCACATACAGTTTTTTATCTTTCTTTTAGCCACTTAACTTCAGCCCTGAGACTGTTCTCACATTTGACATAACGTCCCCTGGGTGTCCTGCAGTGACCACACACCCCTCCTCCCCAAACCCCGTGACACCTTCGCCTGCATCCCTCTGCCCCTTTGGGTGAACATGGGCTCGTTTCCAGGTTTCAGTGGTTGTTCTAGGACCCATGGCCCGAGAATATCTTTGAACAATGTGTGTTGGCCTCAGTTTTTATTCTGACTGGGGACCACTGGGGACATGTTTCAGACTGATAAAAGAACAAAAATAGTCAACGTTCTTGGAGGATTTATTCGGTGGCAGGCGCCCAGCCAGTGCTAACATCGCTTGTTTCATTTACCCCCCCCCACAACCTGGTGTACCGCGGGCCAGAGTCCCCACTTCGCAGATAAGAAAACTGAGCCTCGGGGGGCGGCCGTGAGCGGTCCCCGAGTGAGCCGCACTGCGCTGTCCTGGTTGGGCGGCTGTGTTCGTCTCCCGAGGCTGCCATACAGAGTGCCACACACCCAGAGGCTCAGAACAATGGACATTGATTCTCTCACAGTTCTGGAGACCAGAAATTCAAAACCAAGGTGTTGGCAGGAATGGCTCTTTCTAGAGGCTCTGAGGGAGACTCGGGGGCATGCCTCCCTCTGGCTTCTGGCGGCTGGCGGCTCCCTGACGGGGAGATACATGGCTCTACTCACGGCCTCTGTCCCCACACAGCCTTCCCCTCGGTCTGTCCCTCTGCGTTTCCCCCTCTTCCATCTTGAGGATGGTGTCACCTTGAGATCCTCCCCGTAATCACATCTGCAAAGATCCTTCCAAACTGGGTCCCATTCTGAGGTTCCAGAGGGTTGTATCTTCTGAGAGGGACCACTCAACTCACAAAAGTTGCATCGTTCCCCCACAGGTGGTCCCTGCTGGGGGAGGGGACACTACAATGCCACTTACCCACAACTTATCCAAGGCTTTGCTCCCACTGATGAACCAAGACCTATGCAATCTCCCCTGTTCATCTTAGGGCTCTTTTTTTTTTTTTTTTTTTTTTAAAGATTTTATATTTATTTGACAGACAGAGATCACAAGTAGGCAGAGAGGCAGGCAGAGAGAGGTGGAGAAGCAGGCTCCCCGCTGAGCAGAGAGCCCGATGTGGGGCTCGATCCCAGCACCCTGGGATTATGACTTGAACCGATGGCAGAGGCTTAACCTACTGAGCCACCCAGGTGCCCCAATCTTAGGGCTCTTTGAAAAGCAAATCCCACTCAGTCACCCAGGAAGATGTGACCTTGACCAGCCACATGACCTTTCAGACCTTGATTTCCCTGCTTGTGATACAGAGTAATAATCGATCTCACCTGCCAGGATTCTTGGGCGGATTACATGAGTTCATAAAAGTAAAGCATTTATGAAAAGTAAAGCATTTACAAAAAAACCAGTAAGGGCTCAGAAATGCTAGCTCTGGTCTCTGGTATTTACTTAGTCAACATACATTTGTTGAGTGCCTGCTGTGTGTTAACCATTATCCTCTGCCAAGAAATATAGAAGACGGCTGAACCGAGTCACTGCCCTCAAGGAGCTTCCAATCCAGGAAGGAGACAGGAAATAAGCAGACAGTGTTGGGGCGTCTGGGAGTGCTGGGTCCGGTAAAGAAAAGGGAGAGGGGCTAGGAGGTGGGTCGGGCCAGGGTGCTGACTCTCTGAATAGAGTGGCATTTTAGGCAACATGGTCAAGGAGGGCCACTCAGGAGGTGACATTTGAGCAGAGACTTAGGAAGGCAGGAAGGAGGGAGGGAGGGATTCTAACTCAGGGGTTCTCACCTGGTCAATAGAGTCTGCCAGGGGACATCTGGCAATGACTGGAGATCACTGCTGTCACTTCTGGCAGGCTGAGGAATGAGAGGGACGCCCCTGGCATCGGGGAAGTAGAGCCCAGGGAGGCCACTAAACATCGTCCACAAGATACACCCGCACAACAGAAAATGATCCAGCCCCAATGTCAGCGGCGCTGAGGCTGAGAAGCCTGGCTCTAACCTCCATGTTTTCTCTGTCCGTATAGCTTTTAAATAACAAAAATGACATTATATAATCCGTAAAGTGTGTAACCTGTTTTGTATATGCACGAATGTATAGGGAATTGTATGTATCCAAAGGGTGTATGTATAATTCTTTCAGAGCTCTGTCGTAGCCCAGGATAGGCGACCACTGCCGTGGAGTGCAGCGCTTTTCCTTTGGTGGACTTTAAAGTTATTTCCAAATCTTCACTGTTACAAACTACCCTCTGATGAATACTCTTGTCCCAGACCAGCTTGCCCATCTGTAACTCTTTCCCAGGCACACACTACGAGACAAGGAATTGCTGGGCTGATGAGCAAGTATGCCTCGAAGGAAACTTTCTGAGGCTGCAGGGCAGAGGCAGGCCGCTTGCTGTGGTCCCAGTAGGTGTTTGACCTCGGCAGTCACCCTGTCTGGGGAATGGATCTAATAATGGATGCCACCTCTGGCGGAGGCTGTGGGGTCTGCAGCGTGAATGTGGAGCCCACAGCACAATGACCAGTTCCCAGCACCCGTGTGGTTTTCACAGGGTCCTCCGGCACCATCAGACCGTCCCGCTTCTATGCTCACACGAGCGGGGGTCCCGGTGGCTCTGTTCCTTCTTGAATGACCAATCTCGTTCACCTGTGCTGGTCGAATCACTAAAGCTGCTAGCTCATGCTTTTAATTGGTCCATATCAAGGGATGTCGGCCCATCCTGTGAACAAAGTGGTGGTTTGCATCTGGGAAGGGCGGCAGCCAGGGCAGGAGGGGCTGGGGGATGGGCACAGGACAAGGCAGCGTCACTGTACCCCCTTCCCGCAAATGCCTCAGAAAATTCATCTTTTGAGGATCCTGCGTGTCTGGTGACCACGCACAACAGAATGCTATGTACGTATAGATACGGTTCGTATATTACAGATTTGTACGTTATAAATAGATGTGTATTTTAGGCAACTGAAAGACAATGTGGTTCACGAGCTAAGCTGCTCAAAAGGGTGCTGTAAAGGTTGTGACTGCCTATTTTGGTCCAAGTTCCTCTCCATGAGTTTTTATGCAGGACATAGAAATGGACTGAGTGACAGAAATAAGGTGAGATTCCTGCCCTACAGCATGGGCTCAAATTTATTCCTGGTGGACCAAAGATTGAGCTGTTATGTCACTAAGTAAGCAAAGAACTAACTGAAGTAGTGAGACAAAAAGAGACTGGGAGAGCAGATATGAACGAATGTTTAATAACCTTAAGGATGGAAAGAATCTTTTGAGGTACGGCATTGAAGATTGAGAGCATAAAGAACAATTTGGACGGCCTGAAAATGAAAATAAAAAACCCTGCCTGGCAAAGAAAATAGTATCAACCAGTTGAGAGATCAGAAAATGGACAAAACTCAGGAAAAAAATGAAAAGTGAGACACACAGTATGTGAAAGAGTAATTACTGTTCAGTAAGAAAAAATGTCAACTATACCATGGGCTGTATACACCGGTGACTATCTAAACAAGAAATGCAGAAAAAATCCAGTGCCTTCCACATCGCTGATGTTCGAGGAAATGGCTGTTTGATCCTGAGCCACATAATGGTTGCTCACTAAGCCCTTCCCCAGGGACCACAGCGTCAGGACAAGCACCGAACTCAGCTCCGTCCTGGGGCCTGCAGAAAGTCAGTGTACTCACAGCTGGGGAGGTTCCTGTCACTTCTGAACTGTGTGACTTGGGCCAAGTTCCTCAACTTCTCTTTGCCTGATAAGTCGAGTAAATAAGCATAATCGAGGCCAGGGTTGCTGCCTACCTCATGAGGCTGTTGCAAACATTCAGCAAGCTCAGACACGTCAAGTACTTAGAACCGTGCCCAGCTCGTCGTAAAGGCTCAGCAATGAGCCCCGAAGTTCAGAAATCAAGCTAAGATGGGAAGCGAGGAAACAGCCTCTGTTCATGGATCCGCGCCTTCAGCAACCTCCGGGTCGCTGCTACGTACCCCCGGGCATCAGCGTAGCCACTACAGATGCTCCACAGGTACTAAAACAGAAACCGAAGTGACCCTGTGAAGGGGAGATGAGGTGCGACGGGGGAAAATCCTCGTTGGCCCAAGGAGCTCCAACGCGGGGCCTGACCCACTCAGCTGCCCCGGGGGAGGTTTCTGGAGTCGGCGCTTGTCCAGCTCGGCCTGGACAATGAGGAAGAGCTTTCCAAGCCAAGATGTTTCCAGAAGAGAAAGCGGTCAGGCTCCCAACTCGCGGGTGTGCAAGGGAACGCAAACGAATTTCAGCCCATGTTTTCTCACAGTGTCTCCCTGTCGTGAGGGGGCAGGTTTGGGACGCAGACTGCCCCGAGTTACATCCGGGTTCTGCCAACTCCCTGACACATGGGTGGGGGGGGAGTGTCTGTCTGTCTTGGTCTCACCTGTGGAATGAAGAGAACAGTGGTGTTTCTCACAGGATGGTGGGAGGTTTAATGATCTCCAGCATGTGAAACACTCCCAGGAAGGCTGGCACGTTGGCAAGGCACACACAGGTGGCCTCTCGGCCAGAAAGCCATCTCTGCAGACAGATTTTCAGTTGGTCACATAGTTGCCCCCTAAAGCCTCTTGCTCAAGGCTTAGAACTTCGAGAGCACGAAGCTGGCCTTCCCAAATCATTTTCGTGATGATTCTGCTTCTGGCTTCTCACCATTGGCATCCGGAGGCAGATCATTCTTCTTCTTCTACCACTAATAATAATTCTCCTCCTCCTCTTCCTTCTCCTTCATCTTCTTTTTTTTAATTTTTCAGGTAAACTTTACCCCGAACGAGGGGCTCAAACTCATGACCCTGAGAGGTAGTCTCGTGCTCTATCTCGTGCTCTACCTGCTGAGCCAGGCAGGCGCCCCCGATCAGTGTTCATCCTGGGGCAGGGGACTGTCTTGTGCCTTGGGAGATGCATAGCAGCATCCCAGCCTCGACTCAGCTTGCCAGCAACACCCAGTTTTGATCATCAAAGAGGTCTCCCGCCATTGCCAACTGTCCTGGGGGGACGAAGTCGCTTCTCCGAGAACCATGGCTCCAGGTCAATGCAGGGCTTTCTGGGAACAGCCAGCCGGGGAGGGAAGTCCCTTTTCCATCACAGAAATACCTACGCTACAATGGGTATCCACAGGCCAAATTCCAGCCTTGGGTGTGTTCTGTTTGATCCAGGAGACATTTTAAATCTCCTTGATGAGCTGACAATAGAGTCTAAAAAGCCAGGACATTGCACATCAAAATCCAGCTTTCTGGCTTCTCTTGAAAAATGGGACGATCTGATAACCCAAGGTCTGCATTCCAGCCTGCTGCAGTTGGGGTCGGGGAGCTGCACCTGCCCCCCTCCGATGGCACGGCTTCCTGCCCGGCACTGGCCCCGCCACTCTCCACTGGCTCCCCTTCCCAGGACAGTCTACTGCCCCTCGTCCATTTCCGCAGCCCTGCCAGCCGCCGATGGGGCTCTGATTCGGCACTTGTGTGTTTGTGTTGTGCTGGCATACACAAACACACACGTACACGTGCACACACGCAGACAAAGACATACACACAGGTACACATACACACATGCACACTCACATGCATCCATGCACACACACGGATTACGTTTGCACCTACCTACACCCACACACACGCACACACGTATGCATTCACATGTGCACACACACACACACACTCACACATGCACTGAACTCACCTCTGCCCATCCCCCACAGCCCAGCGCCCAGGTCTCCCATGCGCACACCTGGTGGCAAGGCCCTGCCCTTTGAAGCCATGCGTGCCTCCCCACGGGGACTCTCCGGGTGTCAGGCCGGTTGATGGATGGGACAGCTCGGCTCTCAAAACTGCCGCGTGTGTTTATTATGGCGATGAGTGTGGGCCAGGCTGCTTCTGGCTTGTGTAAGTGTCAAGTGGTGACAACATGTGCTCTACAGAAGGCAGATGTCACCGCGGACGGGGCCGCCGATGGCCGCCTGCGCGCCCAGACCACCCAGGGTCAGTGCTCAGCCTGCCCGGACTCCGCTCCCCGCGCTGCTTCCCTGGCCTTCGGCGGGGGAAATAGAGGGTGGAAAGTGACACGGGGCCACCGGCAGCCTGACGTTGCCCGTTCGGCTCCGTCGGGAAGGTTCTGGGGCCCCACTCCGACCCCCTGGAGGCCACAGGCACAGACAGGGATGGTGCTGAGGGATTTCCTCACCGCGGTCGGAACAGGGATCACACACGGAGTCGGACTCAGTCCCAGGCACTTCCCGTTCACTTCAAATACATGATCTCCGCCACCTGACAAGGACGGTGACTTCTTACTCCGACGTGACTCAAGTTCCACAGGTTGTGCCAACAGCTGAGCACTTCGGACGTGCTGAGTGTGACGTCAGGCATCTGATGCATCCCATCACTTGGTCCTGGCTACGCTCCTATGAACAAGGCTCTATCAGTCCCGCTTTATGATTAAAGAACTCACAGCTCAGAGGATCTCTTTCTCCTCCCCTTCTCCCCCTTTCTCCTCATGGTCACTCTTTAGGCTGAGATTTACTGAGCCCTGGTACATGTCAGCCACTGTGTCGGGCACTTGGCCGTCACCCCCCTGGTCACCAGTTCACAAAGGAATGGAGGCGGGTCTCAGCGATCCTCAGGGTCACAGCCCTGGAGCAGGCATCGGGCCTCCAGGAGGCCGCTCCCCTGTGACGTAGCCTTGGATTTGGGGAACTTCCGCCCAGGATGTCTCTGCGGGTCTCTTTATAAGGGGCTGAGCCCCGCCTTGCCCCTTCTAATCTGTGAAATTGGGATTGGAACAGCAGGCGGTGACAGAGAGGCTGGATGCCCCGCAATCCGGAGAAGCGGGCAGAAATAACAAGGCACACGATGACGTTTGTTATCCTAACAACGTGGGGCACTAGAAACGGCCGGATGCATTGAGAAACCTATGAGTTGCCGGGAGTTACAAACCACCGTGCTTTCTTCACCTTTGGGGACGCTGCTGGGACAGATCTGGGCACAGCGGGGCATCCTTACCTCCTTCTCCTTTTGGCTGTTCCCACAGCCCATATAGCAGCTTGGCTAAAACCAGAAGGCAACGAGGGTTAACCCGACTCTAGAACCAGCCAGAGGTGGGTTCAGACCCTAGCCTCCCCACCCACTTCCTAGCCGCGTGAACTTAGCCAATATTATTTAGCCTCCAGAATCTTGAGTTTCCTCAGCTGGAACATCAGTGGAGAATAATTGCAAAGATGCGGAAAGCTAAAGGTGTAATTTAGCCTGATGAACATTTGCTGGGGACTTTTTTATGCTGGGAATGGGAGAAACCATGGGCTGAGTTCATGCTTGCTCGAAAGGCCTGTCCGCTATCTCAAAGATGGGTGCGTTTCGTCTGCCACTTCCTACTTCTTGCCTCTAAACCTGGAGGTTTTGCAAAAGCCTAGTAGTGTATCATGTAAATGAACCTAGAAAGTTGAGTTTTAGATGAGAAAACAACCACCAACTGAACTTGGGAAACTTTGCCATGAAAGAGAAGTGTGCAGAGAAAACTTGAGAGTCTAATTTTATTCTTAATTGAGGCAGAGTTTTCTCAGCCTGGTAGATATATATCAAATAATTATAGGTCCACTGCTATAATTTAGCACCTGGGTTATGGTGAAATTATTTTTTTAATGCATCACTCAGGCTGTTTGATGTTTGATTTATGCCTGGATGTCAAGGTAGCAGATGAAAATCCAACGCCGTGTTCCTAAGACAGCTGGGGTGGCTGAGCCAGGAAGCTGGTGTGCCAAAGACTGTGGGTTGCTTAGCAACAGGGTGACCAACCCTCCAGTTGCCATAGCTGAGCCTTTCCTGGCACACCGGGCTTGCAGTTGCAAACCAGGAAAGTTCTGGGCAAACCTGCATGATAGGCTACTCAACCTATCAAAGATGTATTCTGGCCTTTTCCAAACAAACAAAACCACATTTTCATCAAGGCAACAATGCATCCTGCTAAAAAATGATATTTCTCTTACAGCTAGGGCTGATCTTGTGATACAGGTCTAGCCAATGAGATATGAGTTGAAGTCTCAAATAGGGCTTCCGGGGAAGTTCCTTAAAGGAGCTAATTCAATAGCTACCTATCCTTTTTAACCTTCCACTTCCCTATGTCTTTCCTGCCTGGGAGATGATATGATGGTTGGAGCTGCTGCCTCCATATTGGGACCATGAGGTGACCTTGAGGACTGAGCTATGACTTTAGGATGACAGGACAGAAAGCAAGGATCTTGGGTCCCTGAGGACATTATGGAACCACCATCCCACTTTTTCTTTTACATAAGAGAGAAATAAACTCCACCTTTTTTAAAAGATCAGATTTATTTGTTTGTTATTTTATTTTGAGGTAGAGAGAGAGAGAGAGAGAAAGGGAGCATAAGCTGGGGGAAGAGCAGAGGGAGAGGATGAGGGAGAAGCCTACACTCCACTGAGCAAAGATCCCAAAGTGGGGCTCCATCCCCGGATCCTGAGATCATGACGGAGCCGAAGGCAGAGGCTTATCCCACGGAGCCACCCAGACGCCCCACCCCCCACATTTCTTTAAGCCACTCTTTTATAGGCTTCTGTTAGTGGTCGCCTTATCAGTAAAGTGATCAAGCATTCTGGTTTCCTCGGGATTGTCCCAGCTTTAGCGACAAAATCGCACCGGCCCAGGCAAGCAGGATAGTTGGGCTTTGGAGAATGGGATTACGAATGGACACAGCTGGCCAGGATTTGGGGACTTGGGGGTGGGGCTTCATTTGGGGGAAGGTTCCTAGAGAAAGGATCCTGGAGGAGGCCTGTGGCTGTGACAGGACAGAGGTCGGCCTCCTCTGCCCTCACCAAAGGGGCAGAGGCAAAAAACCAGAGAGAACACACCCCAGCCTGTGCGGGCGTGAAAACAAACATTAGGGCCGCCTGGGTGGCTCGTTGGTGAAGTGTCTGCCTTCCCTGCACAGTGTGGCTTCCCGGCCGAGTTGTGAACGTGGCCTTGCCAAAGAAAGATCACTTTCCTGTACAGCCGTTGAGTTCACCTCTCCAGCCCTGGCAGAAGCCTCCCCCTGCTACCCTCCCCACGGACCCCCTCCCACCCACCCGGGAGGCAGCACCTGAGCAGGTAATTACAGCCACGAAGACAAAGGGCAGACATCTGGCTTCTGCACCACATCCCCCAGCCCCTCATCATTCACTTCCAGCCGGGCCCCACACCAGCACCCGGAGAGGCCAGGCACCCCTCCCCGGAGCAGCAGCGAGAAGCCATGCTTCGCTCTCGCATGTTCCTGCTAGCATCCGCTGGGCCGTGGGCGGCCACCGGAAAACTCTGAAATAAATTAGAAGCTGAAAGACTCCAGAACGCTTTCTGGAAAAGAAAACACGCTGAGGACTTCATGAAAGATCTCCAAAAGGGCCTGTGTTGTTTTGCATCTGGAGGCTAGATCCCGCTCTCGGGGGGAGGAGAAGCGGCAGAGAGCTTGCACGGACAGCTAGCTGTCTGCTCAGCTCCACCATAGGGACCCCAACAAACCCCAGAACTTGCTGTCCCAAATCCGCCTGCCTGCTCCCTCCTCCTCGGGGCACCTGTCCCTGGCCAGCCACACCGCTCTCCTTGTGTCCCCCTCTGAACTCCTACCGATGGCATCTGTCCTAGACTGGGGTCCCCAGAAGCAGAGACTGACATGAGAATTCACGGGCACAGGATTGACTAAGAACATGATTCAGGGGCAGGCCAATAAGGGCGTGTGGGGCAGCAGCCGGGGCGGGAGAAGTAAGGGGTGCTTTCAGGCAAGCCTAGGGAAGGTGGCCTCGGGTGCCTTCAGCCTGACCCCACAGGGAACTCTGGAGGGTAAGTCACCCCATGAGGTTTTCTGACCCAGGGAGAGGGAGCTAAGCTTTCATAACCGCCACCAGACCACCCCTGGCTAAGGGCCATGCCGGGTGTGCAAATTTCCAAGTCTGTCTGGACCTCTGGGCCTGCCCCAGTGTGGTTCCAGGGGCCCCCGGCCGGTTCTCCAAAGACCAAGTTCTCCAAGACACCGAGGGGCCGGGGGGAGGGGGAACACACAGACACGGTGCAAGGGACACGTGGGAGCCTGCAGCCGGCACTGCAGCGGGGTGAGGGTCCACCCCCATCTCAAGTACATTCCACACGCCCGAGGGCCAGGCTCACAGCACTCACGTGTGTTTCTTCCATCCCCAAGCCTAGCTGACCCTCAGCCCACAGCGTAGGAATACAGGAATTATTCATCTCATGACCGGCTGAGGTCACGGGCCCAGGGCAGCGGGCTGCAGATGGCCTCTGACTGGGGACCCCCCTCTCATCCACACCTGCCTGACCCGACTGTGCTCCTGTCCCACCTTCCTCGGGTCCATTTGTTTCCCAGCTGGATCGTGAGGTCCTGCAAGGTACGCCAGCCCTCCCCTCCTCCAGCACTGTGGTTCGCTAGGCGGGGTCCCCAGACCAGCAACACCAGGCTGGTCTAGTAACTTGCTAGAAAGGCAAAATCTCAGCCCCAACCCAGACAGAGGAATCATAAGCCCTGGACAGGGGCCCAGAAGTCTGAGCTTTCTCCAGCCCCCAAAATGACGCCCAAAGCCCACAACACCATCCCTGGAGCCCCGCACAGGGCAGGGGACACGGAGGGAGCAGTCAGACTGTCGTGTCGCAGTTCTGGGTTCTGGGGGCAATGGCCCGTGTGGACCCTGCCTTTCTGTGTTTCTTCAAGACCCAGGTTCATGTCACCCGTCCCTCAGTCACTCATTCACCCATCCTGTGTTGACTGACCCCACGCTCCATGCCAGGCTCTGTCCTAGCTGCTGGGGACACAGTGTGAACGACACAAGCCCAGGGTCCAGGTGTTCTCATCACAGAACAGAACCCCTTCAGGCCAGCGCATGTTGAAAGGGAGTTAGCGGCAGCAACACACAGGATCCTCAAAGACAAGAGGGCAAGAAGTACCCCGGGCCCCTGGGATTGGGAGTGGGTGCCAGGAAGCCAGCCTGCCATCCTGACCCCAAGAACAAATGCTCCCAGCAATGCCCATCTCTCTCTGTGACCCCGGCTTTCCCCACAGCCCGACCTGCCGGCGTGGGGTCCCACGTTTGCTCTCACACAGTCTCCCACAAAATGGACACATTTGGACAAAATGGTCACAAAATGGACATCGGAGTTCCGGTTTCTGGACAAGCACATCCAGAGGAAGAAGTAGTACCTGCTCTTCTGTGTGTCTCTTGTGAACAGCGTGCAAGGCTTTCCAGCATCAGACCACACATCCGCTCCTTAACCAGCAAGGGCAGCAGCACCCGGGCCACCTTGCCACAGACTATCCCATTTCTCCCCGGGGTCCCCGAAGCCCCACGCTACCGTCTGATCTATTCTTCCAATCACATTGTCCTGCCTTCCGTCTGCCCTCAACTGTCATCTACCTACAAAGAGCCACAGAGCCTTCCAAGAATATCATTTGCTACATGCCACTCCTCTGCTCAAGAACCAGGGGTGACTCCCTATTACTTACTGCATCCAATCTTAATAGTCTGTCCGGTGACCTTCCGACAACCCTGACTGTGTCCAGACTTTGTGGAATATCCTCACGTCTTCCACTGGGTCAAATCAGGCAATTCTCACATAGCATCCAAGCCCTGTGCCAACTTCTACTTCTTGACTTTTCCCAAGCTTGTCCTTCCACTTGAAATTCCCCTTCCCCTTGTCTGTCTAATAAAGACCTGCCCTTACCTTTAATCTGGTTTTAGGAGGTGTCAGACTGAGGTTCAGCACCCAGACATCACACAAGAACAACAGAAAAGACTTTGGTGCACAATGACTTGGGTTCAAGTCCCATTTCCACCAGGACCGTGTGCCCTGGGCATGCCACCCACTTATCTGACTGTCGGTTTTCTCTTATTTAAAATAGTAACAACAAAAAATAAAATGAAGTTAAAATAAAAAAATAAAATAGCAACATAAGACATATCTCATGATGCTGCCTTGAGGATTAAGAAGGTAAAACACACAAGAAGGTCCTTAGCTCCTGGGGCATACTGTATGTTCCGTAAACAGTAAGGTTGGTCAGAAAGCTCCCAGATAAGCGACCTGTGGCATTATTGCTGGCATTGCTCTTTACCTGGGGGCCTCCTTTTTCTCCAGTGGACCTCCTGGCCTCCTCTCTCATCTGCCTCAAGAGCTAGAGTAACTCTGCAACTGGCCTCCTGGTGGCTTTGCTCACAGGGGTGGAACAGAGAAGACACTGCGCAGCAGGTGTACCGAGACCTGTGCTCTCGTCCTGCCCTCCCCCAGCCTGACTCAGCTGAGCTGTGCTCTCTCGGAGCTTTCCTGTACCTCCCCACAATTTGCTGTCCTTGAGTGATGGTCTCTGGATGTCCTTCTCCCAGGGTCCTGTTCCCAGGCTGCTTGGCTAAGGGATGACTGCAGACTTGGAAATTCACTCCCTGCGGCAGAAAGGTAGGGCCAGGCCCTGTGGAGCAGTGCCAAGCAGGCTGAGAACCCTTCTCCGCAAGGAAGAGGCTGGGTCGGAGAGTCCTGACTGCAGTCCGCCCTTCCCAGGGGAAGACAGAAGCTGCCCATCTCCACAGTATCTGGGGATGTTTCAACGACTCCCCTTTCTCTCTCTCTCTCTCTGCCATTCCAAACACAGAGGTCAACATCAACCTTGAACTAAAGCTAATCACTGCCTCCAAAGAACTTGTCTGAATGGGAAGACTTAAGACTTATGAAAATGTCCCCAGACTCCAAGAGCACCTTGGGTGTCCTTTGGACCCCAACTCCCTAATCAAGGCCAAGACCCTTTCAGTGTGCTTGTAGCAGAGGTGAAATGGGTTGGGGAAGTGTGGTTGACACATGGTTGCACCAGAGCCAAACCCGAGGCTACTAGAGACCACGGACTCAGGGATTTAGCTTGCAGGGTCGTCTTCTTATCTGCAGGGGTTGGATTGACACAGAGATGGTGAGCAGTGCCTCTCGGGCGGGTTGGTAGTGATGGGTATGCTTCTGCAGCTGACTCTGACCTTGACAATGCTGCATGGTTGCTGCTAGCCAACGCACATACGCATTACCACGCACCAAGTGATGCTGAGTGCGTTAGGTGGATCTCATCTTTTTCCCACAGTAACTGTGGGAGGCAACACAGTGATATCTGTTTTGCAGACAAGGAAATAGAAGCACAGAGAGCTGAAATCACTTGCCCCGGGACACACGGCTGGAAAGTAAACGTTCCTCCATTCAGAGCCAGCCAGGCTGGTTTGGGAAGCGAAGTTTCTTAACTTGTGCTCTCGGTGGAGTGCTGCAATGGACTAGTCTGCCCGCCACAGGTATTTGCGTGGCTGGACCACGACGTGTGCTGGGGATCTGGCATCTCCAGCTCTGTTGGTCTCTGATTCAGACTGTGAGACTCGACATCCTCCCTAGACCCAGGCCTTCCCGTCCTTGTAGAGACAGCCCGCTCCCCATGTGCATAGCAGTTCGGGACCATGAAAATGACCTTAACACGCTGAGACCGTGCAAAGCAACCTTCACCATCAATGAGGGAATTATGATCACTTCATAGCCTTCAAAAAAAATTCGTTGATACATTTAAGACTCTCTTCCTGTCGGTTATGAATGTCCAAGGAAATGAAAAAAGAGTAAAATCATAGTTATTTAGTCCACTATAATTTAAAACATTAGAAATAGCAAGGGTTCAAGTGTTTTATTTCTTGGCACAAAAACCTTTCAATACCATGCCTTGGAGAATTGTTGTACTTCCTTCTAGGTTTAGAGAAGCTTCCAACATTTTGATCTTAGACATCTTTCAACATCATGAATGATCTCTGAGAGTTCCTAAATGTGAAGATTTTGCTGGCATCACTTCCTCTGGGACACCTTCTTCCTTTTTGTCACGAAGTCCAAGATCAACTTCCTCCCCACGAGTTCCTCCGGCGGCACATCTGGAGTCTCTCAAGCAACAGGGGCATTCACATTCCCATGCACAGCTGTTTCTCCAACAACTCCATTTACGTTCAATGCCCACTTCATTCCCAGCATCAATTTTCATTCCTTCGCTGTGCTTGTATCTTAGTTCTTCAATTCCCTCTTTCGGTTGCTCGAGTTCATGAACTGTTATGTGAGTTTTCCCCTGGGAGACAAGGAGGCAACACCACCACACGCTTTGCTGTCTGAGTGTGAATGGCACACAGGTGTGCAGAAATCAGTCTCCGATGGGCTGAAGAAGGGCCAGGATGGGTCCCTGGAGGACCATCCCTCTGCTACACATGTGCTGATCAGTGGCCAGAAGAGCTATGGGTGAAGTTGGTACACTATGACATCACTCCCAGTTAATATACCGTGATAACTCAAAATCGAATCATGTTGTAGGAGAGCTGGTATTAGTCAACAAAAACATGGTCACTGAAATTTATGCATAGCAGCATGGTGCAAAGAAAGGAATTTTCCAAAAAGAGCTCATGGAGAAAGACCCCGCCCAGATACAAATCAGTCAGTAAAGGCTCAGTTCTCTGCTCTAGCTGTGCATATTCAGCCCTGGCTCCAAGACCATTCAAGCCCTGCCTCCTCTAGGAAGCCTTCCTGGTATTTTCCATGATCTCTCCCTCTTCATATTCCTACAACTACTTCCATGTGGAAGCACTTGGTGTTCTCAAGACTAGGCTCACTTTTTGTCTATCTCCCTAACTCAAGATGCACCTCAATTACTGCCAAGGGTTCAGAGAGTGCTGTTCACAACAAAGGGGTATACGAGATGGTCTCAGATGGCACACAGATGAACAATTCTGCTCTTGTCACTATTTTATTTTTATGGCTGATTCCATGTATGGAAACTAATGCTGGCTTCCCATTCACAGTGGTGATGGAGATCTTCTTTTTAAATGAATGTATTTGCCTGAGTAGAGGGAGTCAATTATTACTATGGGTTGTATTAAAAACATACCAAAATTTGGGGTGCCTGAGTGGCTCAGTCAGTTAAACACCCAACTCTTGATTTTGGCTTAGGTCATGAACTCAGGGTTCATGAACTCATGAACTCAGAGCCCCCTTCAGGATCCAGGCTCAGTGGGGAGTCTGCTTGAGATTCTCTCTCTCCCTCTGCTCCCCCTCTAAAATAAATACATAAATATTTCCAAAAAATATATATATATATACACACACTAAAATTTGCTGTATGAATCACCCTGTGATAGTGTCACTATGCATCTAGGAGACTTTGACTCAAGGTTCGTGCATGACAGAGTAAGGGCATAGCCCAGCACATGGATCGAGCAGGACTCGCAAATGCAAGGAATAGAAACCTGACCCAGATTCCTCAGATGGGAAAGAAGTGTTTGCATCTCAGGGACTGTGAGGGGAGTCAACAATTTAGTTATTGTTGACTCGAATAGCTAAAATGTCTAGTGGTTTCTCTGGCTTGTTGTGATCCCATTCCTGAGATGTGGTCTCCCTCCCTGGCTTGGCTCTACAGCCCTGGGGTTGCTTTACCCTTAGTCAGTCTCCCCCCACTTCTACCCCCTGTGGAGGCCCCTGACAAATCTGGGCTTAACTTCTATGCCATGTGCTTTCAAATATCCATTCTTCCAACTTGCTTGCAAACAGATCTCTGATTTATTTTGATTAGTAATGTGCCCAGCTGAAAATATTGACCTATCCAGACTCACTTGCATTTCAGATTTGCACGTGACCTAATTCTCATCAATAAGAGATAAAGAGGTATCTATAAGGTGGGGCCACAGGAAAGCTTTTTTTTCTTTTCCAGATTTAACGGGGATAGAAATTAACAACTATCTTTCCCTTCACTCCTCATTCTGTTTTTTTCCTAGAGTGTGAATACAATTGCTGGAAGTCTGGCAGCCACATTGCAACCATGAGTATAAGAGACAAGTGGATATAGATAGAAAAGCACGGAGTGAGTAAGGGCCTGGGTCCTTGATGGTTTGTTTTTTGTTTTTTTTTTCCTAATGCAGCTTCATCAGCCTAGACTGCTGACCTCCTTAGTTATGCCACTGTGGTTTCTGTGCATGCTGCCTAAAGAATCCAAAAGAGAATGCTTTCTTCCCAATAGACCCCGCCAAAATTCCAGGGCTGTCACTCATTGGATCACATTAAATTGACTCAAGTCGTATGTCCACCCTTAAACCAATTGCTGCAGTCACAGATACAGACTAATTGACCAGACCTGGTATACAAGCTCATTCCAGGGGTGGTCAGGCCCATCGATTCCCCCTGGAAAAGTAGAAAGCTGATACTTGGTTGGAAGTGATGGTTGAGTACAAGGTCAAGCAGCTGCTACGGTACCCAGCAGGGGACAACTTGGCCCTGAGGCAGACCCCACATTCTCAACAGTTTCTCCACCAGCCTTGCTACTGGGGATTTCTCCCCCCAGATCCTGGAATTTGACCCATTTTCTCCCTTCCTTTGTTCCTCTCTTACCTTAGCATCCAACACATGAAACCCTAACCCCTTCCTTTATTTTGCTGACAGTCCCATTCCCCATCACCATCCCAAAACAGACCTCAGTCTGTACAAAGAAAATTATGAGAATTTCCTTTCCAACGCCATGGCCTCTCCTGTGGGTCTCCACACCCAGGAACGGGCAGGAGCTTTGTCAAGAACGTTTCTTCCTTGAATCCATCTATATCCTCAGTTGGTCTTGGGCTGACCCTCACTCCCCCCAGTCTCTAGGAGCAGATGGGATGAGATATCACAGCAGTAAAAAATGGAGCTTGGGAGGCACATCGTCTGATTTGATCCTGACACCCTGTGTGATGGTAGTACAGCTGCCAGATTTAGCAAATAAGAATAAGAACATCCCTTTAAATATGAGTTTCAGAGAAATAATGAATAACTCTTTTTCATATCAGATACCCCAAATTGCATGTGTCCCGGATTCCATCTGGCAGCCCTGGAAGGTGCTCCAGGCTTACGTGCCTTCCTTTCCTAGATCTAGAAATGCCGTTGAATTAAGCGAATTCCCAATCCGGCCAAGAGTGAAGGATAGGACGTCACAGTCCCCGGCACATAGTAGGTGCTCAGTACATTACTGATAATGCCGCCACAACCAGAAGTCCTAGGAGGTATGGGTGGGTCTTATCTCCCTCCCAGGTACACCAAGTTATTCATTTGGCATCTATTGGTTGATGCATTGGGTGGTTCTCACAAGGAATGACCAGAGCCTTCCGTCCAGCCAGAACTTCAGGAGACTACCATAAAATAGTAGTTGGAAGGCCATCAGCCCGTTTTTCTCGTCACCAGCATGGAACAACCAGCATTTATGGGACCCTGCCATTGACAACATGACCAGAATTATCACCTCACTGGGTATGAGGAGGCCGGAGGGGATGTGGTGGCAACGAGCTGAGACCCAGATTCCACACCTAATTAGCCCCCAGGCCTTGGGAAATCATCTCAACTTGCGTGGACCTCTGTTTTCTCATCTGTCAAATGCGGATAAATGAGGGTTGCTCAGCCCGCCGTGCAGCTCAGACAGGAACGATGAAGATCGCCCCAGAGCGTGGAAGTGAAAGCCTTTTGTACAAAAACGGGCCAACAATGTCCCTTAACGTGGGTCTCCTGAGAGGGAGGTGGGCACACTCCACGTGCCCTCGGAGGGCTTCGTCCTCTAATCCGCCTCCCCGATCGCCATCCCCGTACACGCAAGACTCCGGAACTCAGCAAGAGAGTCACCGCTGTTTGTCCCACAGCCCAGCGCCATGCCTGGCCATGAGGGAGGAACAGAAATCACGACCAGGCTGCTTGCTTCTTCCGGATGATCCACTTTGGTCCGAAGAGTGGTCTCCGGCAGCATCCTGGCACCCGGAAAACGCCTTGGCTTTAGAATCCGAGTAATCACCACGGTGATCATAACAGTCAGCTTTTAACTGGGGTGTCCTGGGGGCCTGGCATGTCATGCAGCACGTGACAAGGATTATCTCCTTTAACTCCCAAATCCCACTTCGCGGAAAGACCTGTTGTCATCCTCACCTTACTGGGGAGGAGAATGAGGCCCCAGGCGGTGACACGGGCCCTGGCCCCACTCACCCCACTGGAAAGCCGGGCTGGGCTTCCCAGGCTTGTGACCCAGAGCCCCCACGACACACGTGTCCCTCCCGTTCTCTGCACCCCCTTCTTCCTGGAGCCAGGAGGCCACGCAGTCCTGCCTCCACCCTTTCTCACCAGGCACATCCTGCTGGATGGGACCTCCTGCCTCTCCATGCCCTCACCCGGACAGCTGGGCAGTAAAAATGCTCCCGGATCAAGCACCCCTAAGGCATGAGCACCACAGTCCCAGTGTGCTGGGATCCAATCCCAGGATCGCCATTTCCCTACTGTGACTTTGGGCGCATGACTTAATCTCTCCGAACCTCTTACCCCCTCTGTAGAAATGGGAACAGTAACGAGAGCCCACCCCATGAGCTACGGTGATGATTTCGTGAGATGTTGCCACAGCCACAGCTAACACCGGAGCCTTGTCACCAGGACACAGTGCGTTTCGGAGAGAAAGTGTTCCCTGCAGCCCTGCTCTAAAGCTCTTTCCTACAGCATCCTCCAAAGCATCCAGCCTCCCCCAAAGGGGGAGGAAATTCCCCTCTACCTCTCCTGTTCAGTCTGTGGACATACAATGTGCCTTTCTGCTGATCAAAAGCACACTTTCCCACGCAGCAAACTCACCAGGCATCCTTGTTACAATTGCTACAAGGCATCTGGTCAGATGCCTCGAAACACTCAGAATACAGAATTTAATTATTACAAAAACGATAGCATATCTGTGCTCTTCAATCACCCAGGTAATTTTTATCCTTTAAGAGCAAAGCAAAATATTTTGCTCGAAATGCAGCACCAGGGAATCAGAAGACTTTTAATCTGGATTCGTTTTAATTCCTATGGAAACAATGTTCTCCGTTCCAGCACTCGGCTTTCTTCTAATTAGCGCCGAATAACAAAAGTATAACAGTAGCACCTCTCCCTCCCAACTCTTCCAACAGCCTGTCAGAGACAGAACAGTGTGAAAAACAGCTCGGTTTATGAGCGACTTTGTCATTTTTTTCTGTCTAGACTACAACACACCCACCCAGGTGGGGGGCGGGGAAAGGCCCTGAGGATGTCACTAGGAACGCTGGCCCAGGGTGGGAGCCGGGACTTAACAAGCGTGGGAAGGGAGGCAGGGGGAAAACTGCCCAGGGTATAACCAGGGCTCAATCAGAAAATTCTGGCTAGCTGTGTGACCTGCCACAGGGAACCTTCTTTTATTCTAAAGGAGGCTTTAACCCACCGAGCCACCCAGGCACCTGGGTGGCTCGGTGGGTTAAAGCCTCTGCCTTCAGCTCAGGTCATGATTCCAGGGTCCTGGGATTGAGCCCTGCATCGGGCTCTCTGCTCAGCGGGGAGCCTGCTTCCCCTCTCTCTGCCTGCCTCTCTGCCTACCTGTGATCTCTGTCTGTCAAATAAATCAATAAAATCTACATTTTAAAAAAATTAATAAAGGAGGCAAATTGCCTCCTCTTGAGTGACAAAAGGACGCAGGCAGAGACGCATAGGTAAATGGAAAGCGATCCGTCCATGCCACCCCATGCTAGCCTGGCTGGGTCCTTCTAAGTATGGTGTGCGCTTTGCCGGAGCAATTCTCACCATCCATCAACCCCATTCCAGGTTCGCCCCAGTTTGCAGAGGAGCGTCTGAACCCGGGGATCACACTGTCAGAAAACAGCAGACCCAGCCACGCTCCAGTTCTGCCCTGCCCGGCTTTGAAGCTGATGCCCACCCCACCTCCCATCTGGCCTTCGCAGGCTGTGGAGACAGGAGGCCACTCAGCAGGCATGCCCAGGAGGCTGCGAAATGGAGACCCACCGGGATCTTTCGGCTGCCCTCAGGGACTAGCACGGCCCTAAGAATCATTCATTCATGGAACACTGGTGAACTGAGGCCTCATTCAGTGCCTCCTGGACCCTGGGGGGTTCAAAATGAGTCAGATATCACCTGCCCTCCAGGGATTTCCAGTCCACAGAGGAAGCCAGAAATGTAAACAACTCTTGTATTTGTTTAACAAGGTGTTTATGAAGCATCTACCTTGCAGATGGCATTTCTCGGGACTGGGGGCAGTGGCAAAGGATGCCCTCGTTATGGAGCTCACCCGGTGGGAGCGGCGGAGGGGCGGACAGTGAGCAAACAGGGCGCTACTTTGGGATGGTGATAGTGGCCACGAATGAAATAAAGCAAGGGCACTGAGAGGAAGGGGGACTGCCAAGGGTGAGGAAGGAAGGCTTCCCAGAGGAGGTGGCCCCTGAGTGGAGACGTGAGTTGTAAGGAGTGAGCCATGAGAAGATTCCGGAGAGAGTGATCCAAACGGGGGACCAGAAAGGGCGGAAGTGATAACCAGCCGGCATGAATCACGCACACGAGCCAAGTCTGTGCGCGGGGAGGGCCCAGGGAAGGCAGAAAAGGCAGCGACCGCGGCAGCGGGGCGCTCGTGAAAAGCATCTCAAGGAGGAGCTTGGATAGCGTGAAAGAAAATACTTTCCTTTCCACAATGCACCCCGGTTTGATCATTTACCCACCTATGATGTCCATTCTGCTTCCAGCCCTCCAGGGGCCAGGCACACCCACCAGGAAGCCCCTGGAAGAGAAGAGGTGGCCTCCGAACGCAGACACTACCCTCAGTAGGTTAAGGGGGCAGGGGTGGGTGGGCATGATCTCAGGGTCCTGGGATCGAGCCCCACCTCCTGCTCCTGGCTAGGCATGGAGTCTGCTTAAGATTCTCTCTCTCCCTCTCCCTCTGCCCCTCCTCCCCTGTCCAGAGACACGCTCTTTCGCTCTCTCTCAAACAAACAAACAAACAAAAAAAGGCAGTACTGTTCCATTGAGGAGGCAATAGCCATCACATTAATAATAATACCTAACGTTTACTGAACGCTCAGGGTGGGCCTGGCATGCCAGAGCCCTTTCGCAGGTGGAATCCGCCGGGCCTCTTTGGCTGGGCATGACAGAAACCCCATCTCACCGAAGTGGTATTGGTTTAGACACTGAAAAGTCCAGAAGTGGAGATAGGCTTTCCCTCAGCTCCACTCGAGTCTGTCAGCTCCCCCCAGCCAACTCCCCCAGGAAAGAGGCTAGCAGCCTGCATGTTCAGGTTCAGCTCTGAAAAGTCCCTTGGGGGGCTGGGAGGAACCTGGTGCCTCCCCTGGTGCCTCCCCTGGGCTCCATTCGGGTCACATGGTGTTCCATGAGCCAATCTGTGTGCCTGGAGGGTTATGATTCTCTGATTGGCCAAGCCTCGGTGGGCTGGCTCAGTGCCACCGGGGGAGGGATGGTCCCAGGGGAGCTGGGGTTTAGTGACAGCACTGGTCTGAGTGGGTTCCGGCACTCACCTGCCCGGTAAACCTTGTCTCATTGAATCTTCCTAACAATGAGATGGGGTCAGACTTCATGACTCCACTTTTCACTGAAGAGAGGCAGGTTCCAAGAATGTAAATGGTTTTCCTGGGATAACATGGCCAAGAATGGGGCGAACCAGAGACCAGAGGCCCTGTGGGCTCCATAATCCCTGTTTTTCCCCTAAGTCAGTGGGTCTCTCGGGCGGTGGGAGGTGGTTATTGCCTTCCAGATAGGACTGCCATATTTAGCAAACAAAAATATAGGATACCCAGTTGAATTTGCATTTCGGATAAACAAAATATAATTTCTAGGCATGTTCCCAATAGTGCCCAGGGTATAATAGAGATAAAAGTATTCATTGTTTATCTGAAATTCAAATTTACCAGACATCCTGTATTTTATCTGGTAACTCTTCTCCCAGGGGATGCTCGGCAATTGCTGGAAATGGTTTCTATTGTCATGAGGTGGTGGGAATGTGGGTTGTACCACTGGCTTCTCGTGGGTAGAGGTCGGGGACGTGGCTGTATCCTCTAATATACAGGATGGCCACACAGCAAAGGATTCTCCCATCCATATTGTCAACAGGACTGAGATTGAGCAAGCTTGCCCATGTGATACAGTTATATTATATCCAGAGCGCAGACAATATGAAAGCAGCTGGCAAAGCAGCAATTCTGAGACAACCTAAGTGGGTCCACAAGGGCGTGTGCATTTAGGTAACACTGCCCGGGGTCAGCCATGAAAGAGCCTAAGGAGTGAAGGGCTCACAGCCGCAGCCGTGAGCCTCATTGTGGATGGGAAACTCGTCTTCACTATTTGGGATCCAATTTGGAAATGTTCAGAGGAAGTTAACCAGAAAGTTTGGACTGGGTTTTGGCAACCACATCCAGCAGACTGAGATAAATACGACCTGCTAATACGCATTGGAGAAAGCAGAACACTGAAAAGACATTAAAGAAATTAAAAAAAAAAAAATGTGCCTTTCTATTTGTTGTCAAAATCTCCAAGAGACAGCTTGGAAAATGAATCACCATTTGCAGAAGAACATGCCCCAGCCTCTCCCTGCTGCGTTCATCACAAGCCCCTGTTGTCAGGTTAGACGGGGGAGGTGGCACCCAACCCACCTTCACACCCAACCCACCTGGCCAGCTCTGCTCTGGGGAAGAACAAGGGAGCCGACCTTTTAGGCTGGGTTGGCGTCACTCTCTTGAGGGCTGGAGAAGTATTTATCACGTCTCCAATCAGACCTACTAATTTTGCCCCACGTTTCACAATGCACCAAAAACCTCATGTTGTAACCAGGCGAGTGACATCATGGATCTTGGCCACAATGTTTCAACCCAACAGCCCTCCAGAGCCATCTCTGGGATGGTACATGAACTTGTATTAGTTTAGAGGTTTTTGTTTTGTGTTGGGTTGTGCTTGAGCAGGGAGGGGATGGAGAGACATATTGGCTGTGTGTCTGTTGCATCCATGTAACTCTGTCTTTGAAGTTTAAGACCAGTTGTAAATTCCTTGAAGTCCGTCCTATTTCCTTTTATATTAGCATGTTAACAAGCTTTGGAAAACTGACAGAGCTTACAGGAAAGCACAGCTGGGTTGATCCTTGGGCCTGAGTTTTAATTCAAACCAGAGCCTGGCCTCACTCTGTGGCCGGGCTGGTGTTTACAAATGCAGCAGGAAGAGCCCGCACGGTGATGAAGCCATCAACTTCGATGCTTCCTCTAGACGCAGCCCCAGTTGGAATTAATTAAGAAAGGAAATGCCACGATGCTCTAAATTACTTCTCTACTAGAAACCTTCGCATCAGATGAAATGCAACAATAAAAATGGAAGAAGGAAAGAGAGTGGGGGGGAAGCCCCACCTCCCAGAAATGTGTTTAATGTGAATTCGGGTCTTCTCTGGGGAGGGCACTAGAGGAAAGCAGCTCCCCGTTCCTTGCAAGAGAATCATGTGACATTTCACACTGGCCACCAAGGAGCAGGCCACTGATTACATGGCAAACTCTCCTAACCCCCATTCGGAAGCCTTCGGAGCCCCCTTTATCAAAGGAACTTTGGTGGGAGGGAGTCAAAGTATGAAGTCTTCACCCCATAGCAAGTCCAAAGGAAAGATCTTATCGGAAGGTCACTGTGCCCTGCTGGCAGGGGGACTTTGAAGGACTTTGAAGGACAAACGTGGCATCACTCACTATGGGTCTATTTGCACATGGCAGGCCTGACAGGGTCTGAAAGGGACAGGGCTATGCAAAAGCAAATTAAGGAGCATGGCTGCAGACAGTCAAAGCCAAGGTTTAAGCGATCCTGGCAACATGCTTTCCAAAGGAATTCCCCCAACTCTGACACTGAGTGCTCCGATCAGCTGTCTTTGTGCCCCACACCCCCCACCCCCACCCCGCAAAGGGCATCTGTGAAGGAAAGAGAAAAGGTCACCTTCCCTCCCATCCTACCCCCACTGCCACAGACCATTTTTGCTGTGTCTGTCCCCCTAACAGGAAATGATGTCCAGGGCACCTCCCACACATTGAAAGGGCTGCAGGGCAAAATGGTTGATTTTTATTTTGATGGGATTTCAGGAAAAATAAATAAGTGAAACGTAAACACTGATGATGAACGTATACTTTCCATACAGCCCAAACTTAGCCAACATATGTTGCGTTTTCACGCACTCTTGGACTTTTTGATTGTTACCAAAATGCCACGTGCACTTGGTTATGGGACCAAAATATCCCCCCAGAAAGATAAACAATGACAGTGGAGATTCAAGCTCATTGGAACCATCTTGTTGAACGGGGACCTCATGTGAGGGGACCTGGAGGGGAGTTCATGTTCAGGCGAGCAGCAGACTTTATCAACCCTCTGCTGTGAAGAGTCAAGGGTAAGTGGTTAATCAGGGCCCCCCTGTCACACAGCTGTGGATCAGACCAGAACCTTCCCTTCCTGGCTGGGTGACAAGTGACCTTCCCTGTCTGGGCCTCACATTTCAAAGGGCGGTGATGACATAACCTACCTCAGAGGATTTTTATGCTGAGGGCTAGAGCACATGGAGTCCTCCCCAGGGCCAGCCACTGAGCGAGGGTCGGCTCAATGGCAGCCCCTCAGACAGCGGGACAGTGATGGAATCCACAGACGCTCATCCAGATCAAACATTCTAGAAACAAGACCATTTGGATGTCCCCAGGAACCTGAAGGGAATTCTAATTTTTTCATGCTCTGACTCTGAATTATGAATCAAGAGAGGTTAATTTAAAAGCCTATTTATGGGAGATGAAATTGGAGCAAGCTACTTGAATTTGTCTTCTTGCCTTCCCCTGCCCATCACAAAGTTCATTTTTCACCCTGTGTGTGTTTATTTGTTTGAAATGTCTTTACAGAACTTTACACTGTGAAAATCTTGCATGTGCAGAGTAAAAATCCCCAAATACTATGGAAGTGTAAAAGATTCCCTCCCACTACATGTTTTAGTCCCAAATTCAAAATAATCACGTAAGGGGCAAGGGGGGACATCTTTTCAGACTGTTTCATACTTACATAAACACGCAATCATACTTCTCGAACAATCTTTACATCCACCTATAAATTTCTACCTCATTTTTTGGAATAAGCATTATTTTTTTAGAACAGTTTTAGACTTACAGAAAATTTGCAAATATAGGACAGAGATAGAGGTGTCTGGGTGGCTCAGTCGTTAAGTGTCTGCCTTTGGATCTAGTCATGATCCTGGGGTCCTGGGATCAAGCCCCGCATCAGGCTCCCTGCTCAGCCGGAAGCCTGCTTCTCCATCTCCCACTCCCCCTGCTTGTGTCCCCTCTCTCCCTGTGTCTCTCTGTGTCAAATAAATAAAGTCTTAAAAAAAAAAAAGATTATAGTAGAGACATATACCACATGCAGTTTCTTCTGCTGTTAGCGACTTATGGTAGTGTGGTCCGCCAGCTGTAATTGACAAACCAATACTGATATATTGTTCAGATTTGTCCAGTTTTTCCCACATGTCCATTTCCTGGCCCAGGATCCCAGAAAGTCCCACATGGCACTTTCTCATCCTGCCTTCTTAGGCTCCTCTTGGCTGGGACAGTCTTTCAGACTTTCCTTGTTTTTGATGACCTCGAGAGTTTGGAGGGGGACTAGTCAGATATTTTGTAGAATGCCCTTCTTGGAATTTGTCTGATGTTTCCCTCACACTTACACAGGGGTGATGGGTTTGGGGGAGGATGACCCCAAAGGTGAAGTGCCCCTCTCAGCATGACATCAAAAGCCATGACATCAAAACTACACACTCACAGCATGATTCGCTCGGGTCAAGATTGACCCGGACCACCTGGCTGATGTCTACTCTTTCTATTTTTAAACAGCTACAAAATCGTCTGTGGCTGAGAAGTATAGTTATTTTTTAATGTAATTTTTAAATCAATTGAGGGTTATTTGATATTGATGTAATATAAGGCGTACACGTATACCAAACCAAGCCAGGATACATCCTTACGTCACCGTCTCTGCTCAGTATGTCAGAGGATTCTGGGACACGATTTCTGAAAGTCATCCCTCGGTTTGAAGGGTAAGCTTATTTTAAGTTTTACCAGATTCTGCCAAACCACCATTGGAAAAGATGATCCCATTCATTATCCTGCCCGGAACAGGTGCCACCTGCCCACCTCTTTCCTCAACAGCCTTCTTTACTGTCTCTTTCATCTTCGTCCATGTGATGGAGGAAATAAATAAATGATATGCTGAGTCTGTCGGTTTTCCTAGAATTTAAGTACTTAGGTTGGTACCCCCATAGTCTAATTCCAGACAAGAATACGTTGTTGGAGCCAGTCCCCTATGAAAATGCGCTTAATGCTAAATATCTGAAAGGGGAAAACAGAAGAATTAAAATCAAGCTGCATTTTTGATCTAAGAATTCCAAAGCATCGGATCTCCATTTCTGAGCATTTCTACTTTCCTACGGGGAAGCTGCGTTGTTGCAAGCAGGACGCGTTTGATCTTTCTTGGTTATCCTCATTCCTTTTAGCTCCTCTCCACCTTCAAAATTAATTCCCATCTGAAAGGTTTGTATCTTTGAAAACCAGGCCTGTCCCTCACATGGAGAGAGCTGGTTTTCTGTGCGTGCGGTCTCATCTCTGTTCCCAAACTTATACAAATCAAGGGGAACCAGTCTTTTCAAAATTGAAGATCTGACAACTATTTACATGCTGAATGAAAGCCAAGCTACATCCACTTTTAAATGTTTATATCGGCTCGACAGCTGCTCCAGAGCAAAGGCAATGTGGGCATGGGAGGCCAGAGCCCAGAGACTGCCAGCCTGAACACCCCCGCGCCCCACCCCACACACATGCAAGCCACTATTTAACACATGCCGCTATGGCAAACAAAACGAAATTCTCTGCCACCCTCCAAGCCCAGGCCAGGCTTCCATCATCTCTGTCTTGGATTATGCCTTAGGCTAAAGTAGCACCGCCCCCAGCATCCTCTCTGCCCTGCCCCCGGGATATTTTTCTGCTTAGCCCTTACCGAATCACAGTCTCAGATTGAATCGGTCTTCTTGTGTATTGGATTACTGTGTGTGTCCCTACTAGAATGCAAGCTCCAGGAAGACACTTTGTTTTGTTCACTTCTGTGTCCCCGATGCCTAGAACGGGGCCTGGCACAGAGTGGGCGCTCACTAACCAGTGCCCTCCTCCGAACCACCGCCCGTACCAGAGCCAGCATCAGGTTCCCAACCACAGCGCTGACCCAGAGGCTCTCCCACTCCTCTCCCATGCTTTGGTGCCTCCCTAAGGCCGTCAGGGTCCATTTCCCGCCCCTGAGCCAGAGTCTCTGGGTCTGGTGGGACTGCAAGCGGCGGGTCTGCGGGGCGTCATCACGTGCTCTGGACCCTGAGGGCCGGCGGGGTTCCTCGAAGGTGGAGACCTTCCAGCTTCCAGACCAGGCGCCGCGTCCTTGCCTGGACCCGACTCAGCACGGGCCCCCAGGGCAGTCCTGCGGGTGCTGGGGAGGGAGCACCTGCTCCGGGAAGCCAGGTAGACCCGGGAAGCCAGGTAGACTCCGGGAAGCCAGGTAGACCCGGGAAGCCAGGTAGACTCCGGGAAGCCAGGTAGACCCTCAGCTCTCCAGGTAGACCCGGGCGCCAGGGGCCAGGCACCGGGGCCCGGACCGGGGTGTTGCTCGGGCACAAATCCAAGACTCGCGAGAAGTACTGGAAGACAAGACTAGCAGGCAGGACGGCCTCCACGAATCTCCAGGCACCTCCTAAGGTTCTCCCAGCCCCCGCTTCTTCATCTGCAAAACGGAGATACTGACCCCTTCCCTGTAAGATTATGAAATTTTCCGGTTTGTTTTGTTTTGCTGTTGTTGTTTGTTTGTTTTTTTCCAAACATTTATTTCAAAACATTCACATGTATGGCAACGGTGGATTCATGTTCCAGAAGGAGAATTAATTCAAACCTGGGCCACATCCTGGTTCTGAGCTGAGCAGCTGTTACTTTTTGGCGGCCGTCGCGCAGCCCCCACACCCCCCCATCCCCCCACCCCCTCCACCCCGATCACCCCCTCCACCCCTTCCAACCCCGCCCCCGTTCTCCATGTTTGCGAGACAATCCCTACTTCCGGACGCGCAACTCAGGCCCAACCAATCAGAGTGGCTTATTTTCTGGGCTCACCACTGGTTCAGAGATGAGCATGTGATCCAAGCAGAGCCAATAGGATTTCTTCCCTGGGAATCGAGGTCCGGCGCAGCGCAGCGCAGGCGCAGGCGTGACTGCTACCTGGCTGTGGACCGCGAGGAGCCCGGGAGGAGAGCGGGGCAGGCGCGGGGAGCTCCGCGCTCCTTCTGCCCTTCCCCGTGTTCGAAGCTCGCGGTTAACGTTCCCGTCTTCTGAGCCAGTGCCTTTGGGTAAGGCTGGTTTGGGTGGGTTCGTGTCAGGCATAACCAAGGAAGTCCGGTCAGAACCCCGCGTGGTTGTGGGACGACGAGTCACCCCGGGGCTCGCGCGGCCAGTGGCGGTAGTTCCCGGCGGAGAACGCGGCCCGGTGCGTGGGCCCCGCCGGCGCGGGGTCCTTCAGACCTGCTGTCGATGTGCTGTTTTCATGCTGAGATCTCAGAGCTCTGCAGTGTGGTTCTTCGGGCATGTGCTGGTGACGTCGGGAACAGTCCTGCTTTCTTTTCTTTTCTTTCTTTTTTTTTTTTTTAAAAGATTTTATTTATTTGAGAGAGAGCATGAGTGAGGAGAAGGTCAGAGGGAGAAGCAGACTCCCCGTGGAGCTGGGAGCCTGATGCGGGACTCGATCCCAGCACTCCGGGATCGGGATCATGACCTGAGCCCAAGGCAGTCGTCCAAGCAACTGAGCCACCCAGGCGCCCCCAGTCCTGCTTTCTTCCTTAGGAACAATTCAGTGGCGCCGCCGCACTTGCGAAGCCTCGATTGTACCGCGTGGGCTGAAACCTGGACTGTCCTCACTCGTACTCCAGATTACCCGGGACAGAAGTCGTTGTGCGCAGAAGACGAGGCCTCCCTCAGGGCCGCGCCTGGCGGGCGGGGTGCCTTTCTGAGGGTCCGGGTGCGCTGGGCGAGCGCCACCCACACCTCTCCCACCTCCCTGACCCGGGAGATCCTTGATTGCAAAGAGCCGTGCTTCTCCCCCAGCGATGAGTTTGCTCCCCGGGGGACATCCGGCGGTGTCCGCAGACATCGTCGTCAGCACAGCACAGCTGAGCTGCTGGCATGGAGGAGACGGAGGCCAAGGATGCTGCGACCTGCCTACCAGCCTGCAGTGCCCAGGGGACACCCTGCCACAGGGGATCCGCCAGCCCCGGCTATTACCAGGGTCATGAGTGAGAAACTCTACGGTAGAACATCCTGGCAGCCAAATGTTCAGTTTAGCCTTAGACACCGGCCATCAGTGAATTAATCACGACAGAAACAATCCGAATACAGCAGTCCCTCCCCACTTATCCGCAAGCGATACACCCCCACTGGATTCCCGAAACCGCGGATGGGACCCAACCCTATATACACTGGTTTTTCCTATAGCTACGTACCTCTGATAAATCTTAAATTAGGCAGCGTAAGAGCTGAAACAATAACTAATAATTGAAAAGAGTAGCAATACACTGTAATGAAAGCCGTGTGCGAATGGTCTTTCTCAAAATATCTTAATGGGTGGTACTCACCCTTCTTGTGCTGAGGGAGATGATGCCCACGTGATGAGATGAAGTGAGCCGAATGACAAAAGGGTTGTGACGTAAAGGTGAGGCTGCTCTTGACCTTCTAATAATAAGTCAGAAGAGAGTCACCAGCTTCCAGACACTCCTGGCCACAGATCACTAAAGCTATGGAAAGTGAGACCGTGGGTAGGGGAGACTACTGCCATTCCAGTGGGCAGAGTGACAAGGGGAGGACGTTCTGGTCCTAAGATACTCATGGATCTGAAAGCAAGTGGAAGCTACAGGCAAAAAAAGAATAAAAGCCAACCAAAGAATAAAGTCTCCTCTAGCTTGGGCTCTCTCATTGCCAGTAAGGCTGACTCTCCTACTTGGCAGGGAAGACTGCAGCTCTCTTAGTAAATAAGTTTAATGGCACCAGCAAAGACTGGACCTTGAAAACTTGTGGTTCATTTCACAGATATAAGCACAAGGTTGCTCTGTGTAAAGCTCAATTTTAAGAATTGAAGCTCTCACAGTGAGAGCATCAGGAATAATCCCCAAGCCTGACAGTCTTGTTGGTGGTGTTTGGGGGAGGTGGGAAACAGGACGACTAGAGCGAATAGTGAGGGTGTGGAAGTGTTCAACAAAGTCTTCTCTGGGGAGATGACAGGAACAGAAACCTAAAGCCAGGAACAAGGAACAAGCCAGGCAGATATTTGGGGGACTTATCCAGACAAATAGAACAGCTAGTGCAAAGGCCCTGTGATGGGCTGTGACTATTCCAAGACTAGCCAGAGGCAGTGGGCCTGGAGAGGGCAAGAAGGGATAGTGGAGAGGAGTAGAAGAGAAAGTGTAGTTGCTGGAGAGGAAGTAGTTCAGGGGACACAGGGCTGCTCTGAGGTCTTTGGCTTTTATTTTGGGTGAAATGAGAGCCAGAGGAGGGTTGAAGCAGCATACAAGCAATGACTTACAATGTTTTTAAAAGGCCTCTTTCGTTGCTGTGTGAATAGCCTGGCAAGGGTGAACCTCGGAGACTAGTAGGAGGTACTGTGGTGACCCAGGAGGGGGTGAAGGTGACTCTGACCAGACTGAAAAGTATCAGGTTAGACTTTATATTGTTACTGATTATTGAAGGAACACAGGAGTATCTATTTCATTCACTCCAGTGCTCCTAATACCTAGCACAGTTTTTAGCACATTGTAATGCAGAAAATGTTTTATGGAAGTCCCTTTTCATCTTCTATCTCCTGTCTGCTGCCTGGAACGTGGATGTGATGGCTGGAGCTCCACCAGCCATAGTGGGTCACCAGGTGAATTGTTCAGAAGCCACATATTTTTTTAAAAGATTTTATTTATTATTTGAGAGAGAGGGAGAGCGAGCATGACAGGGCAGAAAGTCAGAGGGAGAAGCAGACTCCCCATGGACCTGGGAGCCTAATGTGGGACTTGATCCTGGAACTCCAGGATCATGACCTGAGCCAAAGGCAGTGGGTTAACTGAGCCACCCAGGCATCCCGAGAAGCTATATATTAAGGGTGGTGGAGCAAACAGAAGGGGCCAAAGTCCTGAAGACCACAGAGCCTCTATCCCACCCTTGGGTTACTCATCTTCAGGATTCTTTCACACAAGGGATAAATATATCTCCGTTTCCTTCATTTTAATCAGGTCTCTATTCCTAATAACTGAACATAACTCTCAACTGATTTAAATCTATGGTTTTATTTTTCTTTCTGTAAACAAGGTTGCAGTGAGTTGTGTCAAGATAGAAGTAATTACTTTGTCTTTCTGACCCTCAACTTCCTTCTCTATAACAATCAAATAATAAAAGGCCTACTCATAGAAGTGGGATGAGAGTTAGTGAGATTAGTAAGGTTGTGTAGATAGAGTGAAGGGCCTCCAATAGAACACACTGAATGTTAGCTTCTCTTCTCTTCTCTTCTCCATGAGTAAATTAGAATTTTAGAACCAAGAGCATCTGGGTGGATCATGAAATTACAATGTGGATAAAACGATGTCCTCTATAGAAGGGTTGCTCAGGGGCACTTGAGTAGCTTAGTCGGTTTAGCATCCAACTCCTGATTTTGGCTCAGGTCATGATCTCAGAGTCATGGGATTGAGCCCCGCATCAGGTTCCATGCTCAGAGGGGAGTCTGCTTGGGATTCTTGCTCTCCCTCACCCTCTGCCTTTTACCCCCGTGTGCTCTCTCAAATAAATAAATTTTTTAAATGTTTAATAAATAAATAAATCTTAAAAAAAAAAAAAAAAAGGGCGCCTGGGTGGCTCAGTGGTTTAAAGCCTCTGCCTTCGGCTCAGGTCATGATCTCAGAGTCCTGGGATCGAGCCCCATATCGGGCTCTCTGCTCGGCAGGGAGCCTGCTTCCCCCTCTCTCTCTGTCTGCCTCTCTGCCCACTTGTGATCTCTGTCTATCAAATAAGTAAATAAAATCTTAAAAAAAAAAAAAAGAGTTGCTCAAACTTTTTTCACTGACTGCCTCCCGAGGAAACTTTCATTCTAATTACCTTTCTCCCAAGACATCTCTCTACCACAGATATACCATATGTGTATGTCTGTTCTATGGCTTTTGCAGAGCTACAAACCATCCCAATCTCTAAGATTGTTTTTCTACATTCATGATATTGTCCCCCCTGGAAGCACACGCTTTAGAGTGAGGGTCAGCAAACGTTTTCCATTAGGGTCTGGGTAGTGAATATTTTCAGCATTGGGCACCATGTGGTCTCTGTGGCGTCTGTTCACATCTGCCCTCATAGCACCAAAGCAGCCCCAGACAGTACAGAAGCAAATGAGCATGGCGGTATGCCAATAAAAGTTTATTCGGGGATGCTGAAATTTAAATTTCATTTAATGTTCTTGTCACAAAATAGCTTCCCTTAGTTTTTTTCCAATTATTCAAAAAAGCAAAAAACCATTTCTAGCTCCCGGGCACTAAGAAAACAGACGGCGGGGCCATGGTCTGTGGACCTCAGCTCTAGGTCAGCACTGTCTGATTGAAACAGAGTCTTAGCCACAGATGAGAGTCATCTCTACCACTAAGATTTTTCCAAGAGCCAGATAAAGAGTGAAAAAAAAACAATTGAACTTAATAATCTATTTAACCCAGCATATGCAGAATATTACTATTTCAATATGTAATTCATACTAAAAATTATGAAAGAGGTGAGTGGCTCTTACAGTAGACATCACAGGTCTCCAACTATGAGAGCCACTTCCCCCAGGCAAACACCTAGAGCTACAGACTAAACCGTTCTCAAAATTGGACCAGCCCCAGCTGCCCTGCATGTTTGCTTCTCAGGGCACCTCGAGGAGGTCACCCCAGTAACCTCTCTGTTCACCCAACATAGAGCAGTGTCCTCCAAGACTCAGAGCTTCCCTAAAGAAGAGCAACAGCCTCCGTGAGCCCAATGCTGTGGATGTTCGTTCATTCATTCACCCAACAAGGATATACTGAGTGTGGACACAGCAGTAACAAGACCCTTCTCTGTCATCAATGTCCCCAGGAATGACCTCCAGGAATGTCTGGAAACATTTATGGTTGTCATAATAGGTGGCAGGGTGATGCTACTGGTGTCTAGCGGGTAGATGCCTCTGGGGTCCCACAGTGCACAAGACAGCCAAGGGAAAATGATTACCCAACCCCAAATGTCAATATTGCCAAGGCTGAGAAACGCTGACGGGAGACAAACGAAGGCGTGAATACAGCAATGCGAGCCCTCTCTAATGAGAACAGCCCAGAAGATTGGAGGTGGTATGCAGCGGAAAGCCCCCTTGCCAGTGATGTCTGTGCTGAAACCAAAAGAATGTTCAGTGTTGTTGGGCAAAGAGGGAACAAAAAGAGTGCATCGAGCACATGGAATGGCCTGTGCAAACCAAGAGACAAGAGAGGTTAAGTTTCCTTGGAGGAGCTATAGTCAAAGAGCTTGACTCCAGTTCAAGGGCGATGGTGAGCCACAGAAGGATCTGAGGGAAGGAGTGGTGGGCTCTGACTTGCCTTTTCCAAAACCAGGCAAGGAGGGTATTTAGAGGGCAGTTGTGCTCATTCAGTGGTATTTAAAGATCTCAGAGGGTTGCAGGGGGGTCGCAAACCTGCAGTCTCCGACCCACTTCTTTCTATTCTGCTGCTGCTCTTGTTGCGGGTCTAGCCAGGGTGTTTTTTAATATCCATTTGATGCATTTGACGAGGCCTTCGCCCTCACTTCCCCTAGCGCAGCATCTGACCATGACTCCCTGAGGCATTGCAGCGTGCTTTTGAGGAGCTGGGAAATTAGACGGCGCGTCCAGCTGCCCCCTTCCTCTCCGCGCCCCTCTGCGGCCGGGCTGGGCTTGTTGCTAAACTCAGCCCTCACGAGGCCTCGGCCTCAGGAACAAAAGCCCCAAACCATTTCCAGTAACGCAATTTCATGCTCTGAAGTCTTTCACCACCCTCGGAGCCTTTTGATTCCAAAAAGAGCATGTTCTGGGGAAAGACAAAACAAAGTTCAGCATTTCTGTTTAGTTCCAGTAAGCTCTTTGAAAAGTCCCAGCCCTCCTTCTGACAACTGCGCTTCCTTTGTGAGCCGCTGCCACCAGACTTAATTGGGCTTTTCCCCCCTTCTTAAAAAATGAGTTTCCTTTGCTGAAAATGTAAAAAAAAAAAAAAAAAGGAAAAGGAAAAGACAAGAAAAGAAAGAAAGAAATTATTAATTCTCTTCCCCTTCTCCTTATCACTTTTATTCCAGTATGACTCCCGTTTCTGAAGCCCAGTAACTGGGCTTGGAGGGACAGGAGGGTGGGCAGGTGCGGGCTCGGGTGTCACGCAGTCCGGGAAAATGGAAGTGGACACACGCTCAGCTTGTCGTGTGTTCGCCCCGGAAACAACCCAATGTCCATCAACAGGGCGCCGGATACATAAAACAGGGTCTATACATACAAAAGAATATTATCCAGCTTTAAAAGGAAGGAAATTTTGGGATGCCTGGGCGGCTCAGTCAGTTAAGTGGTTAAGTGTCTGCTTTCAGCTCAGGTCATGATCCCAGCGTCCTGGGATCGAGCCCAGGGTCGGGCTTCCCGCTCAGCGGGGAGTCTGCTTCTCCCTCTGCCTCTGTGATCTCTCTCGCTCTCACTCTCTCTCAAATAAATTAATTAAATTTTTTGAAAAAACAAAAAAAGAAGGAAGGAAGGAAAATTTTGACGCATGCTACGACATGGATGAAACAGGAGGACATTAAGTTCAGTGAATAAGCCAGTCACAAAAAGGACAAATATCATTACGATGTCAACTACGTGCTCTCCCCAGGCAAGGTGAAGTCACAGAGGCAGAAAGAATGATGGGTGCCAGAGGCCGGGGAAAGAGAGGGCTGGGGACCTAGAGTTCCATGCACACCGCACTTTAGTTTGAAGGGATACAAAGTTCTGGAGCTGGGGTGGTGGGGGTGTTTACACAAGGCGAGTGTGTGCTTAGTGCCACTGAACCGGACACTTAAGAATGGTGAAACTGGTCAGTGAGTGAGGCCTAATGTACAGAGTTGTCCAATCACTACCTTGTATGCCTGAAACTAGCATTGTGTGTCTGCTACACTTCGGTAAAACCAAAATTTGATTATGTTTAAAATGGTAAATCTCACGTGCTGTGTATATTGCCACAGTTTTGTATTGTTTTTTACAGGGTCATTTGCCCTTGACCAGTTTTCTAGTGAAGAGGCAAAAGGAGCTTAGGGCTTGTCTTCTGGGAAGATGCTTGTCTCAGGAGGAAGTCCAGGGCCCTGGTGACAAAGGCTGTCGAGAGTGCTTATTGTAGCAGCTACAACTATCTGTCTGGTAGTTACCCCACTCCTAATGACAGATCCTCAGTTTCCCTTGCAGCCCCCACCCCCCATACCCATGCACATGCACCACGGCAGCCCTGTGGGTGGGCGGCGCTGGTTCCATCCATCTCCATATTCAGGGCTGGGCGCCCATGACCCAGGTCTGGCCACTCAGTGTAAGCCAGCCCTCGGTCACACTACAGGTGCAGGACCAGGTACCAGACCTACCAGATGGCTGTCAGACCAACAAGTCTGCGGTGATAGGATACGGGGCTGCATAACATCATAAAGGAAAAGCTTAGTGGAAGGTGATGCCAATGGAAGGAAGAGAGACAAAATAGAGAGAGATCAAATCTGATGATGATACTGGGGCGCCTGGGTGGCTCAGTCAGTTAATTGTCTGCCTTCTGCTCACGTTGTGATCCCAGGGTCCTGGGATCAAGCCCTGTGTCAGGCTGCCTGCTCAGGGCAAGCCTTCTTCTCCCTCTCCCTCTGCCATCGCCCCGGTCGTTCACTCTCTCTCCCTCTCTGTCATACATAAAATCTTTTTTAAAAAATCCTGATGAGGGGCGCCTGGGTGGCTCAGTGGATTAAGCTGCTGCCTTCGGCTCAGGTCATGATCTCAGGGTCCTGGGATCGAGCCCCGCATCGGGCTTTCTGCTCAGCAGGGAGCCTGCTTCCCCCTCTGTCTCTGCCTGCCTCTCTGCCTACTTGTGATCTCTCTCTCTGTCAAATAAAATAAATAAAATTTAAAAAAAAAAGATTTAAAAAAAAAAATCCTGATGATATCATTTGAGCCCTGGATCCAGCCATGCCTGAAACCATTAGTTCTTCATCTTTCTGGGGAAGAGCAAAAGAATTCACTATTTTGCTTAAGCCAGTGTGGACGGAGTTTCTGTACTGACAACTAGTAGAGTCCTGACTAAATGCAACAACCCTTTGGGATGGGCATTATTACCACTTGTGTGTACTTTACAAATTAGGAAACTAAGGTCCAACGTGCTTAAGCAATTTGTCTAAGATCAAGTAGAAAGTAATGGCATCAGAAACTCTGTCCTGTGTGGCCTCATGGGACAATGCGAGGGATCAAAAAACGTTACAAAGATGTCTTGTAGCATGGAACCCTTTCCTACTTTGCTCCTACTCTTCTCCGGACTGTTTCTTTTTCCTTACAACCCTTGTCTTCACTCAATAATCTTCTCAGTCTCACCCCTCACTGATCTTTGCTCTGGTTTTGTGTCCTTTCTTTCTTGTACTGTCTTCACCATCGGACCCCTGGAACTCCCATTCTGGGTCCCACTTGCTCTTGATGTTAGAGGGTAAACAGGCAGGAAAGCCTCCTCTGTGTGTCAGAGCTTCTGAAGCTCTCCCTGCCCCAAACTCAGAGATGAACCAGGTCAGGAGAAGGCAGGATGTGGGGGGAAAGAAGGCATATCACTTGGAAAGGAACTAAAGGTCAAACTCAGAATGCCTTGAACAGTGGGGAGTTTGTTATGTCACAGAAGTAATGTGGGCTCAAGATTCTCATAATCAGTGTCTCATAACATAAGGACCAAGTTCCTCTTTCTTGTCCCATTCTGCCATGTTCAGGTCACTCCCTCAGAGTCACAAAATGGCTGCCACTGCCCAGGCATAAGCTCCTCACAGAACTTCACCTGGAGACAGAAAAAGACTGCATCTTCTTCATAATTTTCTTTCAAAATCAGGGAAGTTCCCCCAGCAGTCACCTCAGTAAACATCCCTTTTTTTTCTTACTGGCCAGGACTGGGTTGCAAATCAACCCCCAAACCAATTCCTGGCAATTGGAATAGGTTTACCAGACAAGTCACGATTTACCAGAGTAACCCAGTTCCTATGGCTACATAACTATTACGCCAAACGTCTCAAAGGTCGAGGGCTGGAATCAGTTCATTCACTCCTTTCTGGTGGGTGACTAAAGCTGTTAGCTCACGGCTGTTTTTTTCCCACGTGTTATCTATCCCCATGGGTTATCCTGGGCTTCCTCGAAACATGGTGACTGGGATCCCAGAGTAAGCATCTTGAGAGAGAGACAAGGATCACCAGTCATGTCATCTTTCTTGACCTAGCCTCGGAAGCCACCCAGCGTCACTTCTACCGTATTTTATTCATCAGGCGACCCCAAAATCTACCCAGCTTCTGAGAAGCAGGAAACAGGCTCTGTCTCTTAAATGGGGAGCAGCAAGGTCCTGGAAGAACACATGGAACCAGATAGCTGGGAAAACATCAGAGCTGGAACCTGCCTCTGCTGAGGCATAGCCTCCCTTGAACATTGCTACGGGTCAGGTGGAAGACAGGTGCATGATTATAGTATCTGCTAAAGAAAGGGACATGATTTGTGTGCTGGGCTCCAGCCACAGGGACCTTCTGGCATTCCTTCAATATGCCCAGTTCTTGCTGCCCCTGGAACTTAGCACCTGCTGTTCCCTCTACCTGAATATACTTTTTCCTGTTCTTTTTCCCCATTCCAATTCCTCCCCATCTCTCTCACAGCCATCTCACAGTAAGAACATCTCACTGGGGTATACAGGGTCCTGGTTGCAGGTGTGGCCTCTGGAACCAGGAATCTGTGGTTCAAATCCAGGCCCTGCTACTCATGAGCTGCGTGACCTTGGACAAGTCACTTTACCTCCCCTGCCTCAGTTTCCTAAATGGAAATAAAAGAAATCAAGCTACCAGTCTGGGTTTTCACAAAAATTAAATGGGCTGCCAGAGATAAAGCCCTTTGTGCCTGGCACGCAGTGAGTGTCCTGGCCCCTCCTGTTCTTTGTCTACTGCCTCCTTTCTCTCCCTTGGCAGGCTGGGTGGTGTCCAATTTACTCCCTCACTGTTCTTAATCTCTAGCTTGGCCCACTGACCCCCATGCTGTCAGCAGTAAGTCCAAATTCAGTGAAGGAATTAATAAGCGAACAAATGATTCTACAGTGAGAGTGGATCTTATTTCCACAGAAATGACCTTGGACCTGGGTTTTAGCAAGAAGCCAGGTAAAGGCCTGAGGTCAAACAGTGCATTTTTGCCCAGGATGTGAATTTCATGCCTTAGGTGCTCAGGAAGCTCAGGTGCGGGAGGGGGAGGTGTGGTGCAGGTGTATGCGGGGGAGGGGGTCAGGAGCAGGGGTGCCCCACTCTCCCCAGGGAAAAGGACAGTGGCCTGTGCAGCCCCATCTGAAAGGTGATCGCACTTGAAAAGGCAGAGGCTGAGGGACAAGTACAGACACATCTCCCCTTTTTAACCTGGGGGACTCCCCCTTTATGTCTCATTTCCGACTTACTGCCCCTTAGCACGGTGGATGGGGAGGTGGCTGAGTCCCACCCTGCCCCCCAGACCAGTCCCCAGAAGTGATTGCAGAGACATCTACCAGCCATAAAATGAGGAAAGAACGCTCTTTCAGCAAACGAGTTACTCCACAGAGGGGAGGTTTGTGAGATGGAGGAGAAGCCTCTGTAGGGAAGGAGGATCTCACTCCCACTCGGTCCCAGCCCTCGTAGCCTCCCGCTCCTGCCCCCACCCACCACCCCACGCCAGCCAATGGGCGGGCTCCGCTGGAGGCTTGGAGAGCAGGTGCAGGGAGAACCTGGGAGGGCACCCCCCCCCACCCCCTGCAGGCCTGGGAGTCTGCAGTCCCTGATGACAGGTGGGGACTGCATGGTCCTTCTTTGATTCAGCTCATCTAACTCAGCAACTGCTCTGGGCAGGGACTAGGGACTGATTTCCACTCCCGCAGCCTGCAGACATCTCAGTAGGTCACCGGGTGGGATTGAGGTTCCCAAGAGCCTGACCAGGAATAACGGGCCTGCGGGCACCCCCGCCGCCTCCTGCCAGCCTCGGGCTCTCGCTCCGTCTTCGACCACACCCCTCCCACTGCACCTGCCCCCCGCCACTTACCCCCTGAGCAGGGAGATGGTCATGTTTCCCAGAGATATGAGAAGTGAAAAGCAGAAGCTCCAAAGAGCCGTGGCAGACCTCACCACCCCTCCAGCCGACTCCCCAACAACCCAAGAAAGCTCCCGTTTGTCACCACGGGTCAGGAGAAGCCCAGCGACTGGGGCCCCATTTTGCAGATGAGTAAATGGAGGCTCAGAGGGGTGAGGAAGCGATGGGCTGAAGGTGAGGGGTGTTTCGTGACCAGAGACTCACATCAAGTTGAAGAGGTGGCCGGAGGACAGAAGGAAGTAATGAGCCCCTGAGGTCACTGGGCAGGCGACCCAAGGATGGAGGGGAGTCAGAGCTCCTGAGGGATGTCTGGCCAGAAGGGTCTCAGAATTTCTACACAGGTGGGGTGCTCAGGAACAAGGGGAGGGAGGGCAGTTGGGATGGCCTGCTTCTGTGCTGCTAAGGAAATCCTTTTTACTTAGAGAGTATGTTCATTAGCGGAGACCAGGGAAGGCGCTAGTGGTGACGACGCTTGGTACTAGAGGTGTAGGTTCAAGCGATTGGGGTGCGGACGTCTTTGGGGCCATTATACTGCCTGCCATAGTGACCAGCACCAATGGGTATGTTTATCTGTTGTCCCCAGGGAAGAATTTTCTGTTGCCTCCACTTCTCCCTATTTGATGAGGAGTTTCTTCCTCGTAGCCCTTTCTCTCGGTAGCCAGAGAAAACTGATTCTCAGCCCTTCTTGCTTAGCCCATCTGAGCCCAGGCGCCTCAGCCAGCCGGGAGGGGTCAGCGCCTGCCCACCCGGCACCGCCCTGCGGGGGAAACTGAGGCCCACCTGCCCACAGCCAGTGTGAGGAAGTGCTGGCGTCTGCTGTGGCCTCTTTCCCCTAAACCAGCAGAAAGGAGAGTCCACACTCTCTATGGACACCCACTTTCCAGCTTCCCCAGCTGCCCTCTCTTCCTCAAGGATCCCGCCCCCCGGGTGCTCACCCACTCTGCTAGGATGCTGGCTCTCTCCTGAGGCCGTTCATCCCCAGGGAAGACATCTCTGACCCCCCGGAGTGGGCCCCGCCATGCGCCCTCACATCACAGATGTGGTCCTTGCATGCTCGTCCCGGACGTTTGCTGGTTCGGTGCCCATCTCCAGTGGACGCCCGCCGGGTGCACCAGGGCAGGAGGTCGGCCTGTCGCCGCGCACAGAGCCTGACTCGGAGGAGAGGTTCGCCTTGTGGAAGCCAGGACCGTAGGAGAGCCGCTGGGGAGAGCCGGTGTGCGGCGGACCACCCCGGAGTTTCCCACCAGATGCGCTCCTCCTGAGGAGCTGTGGGCCCCGTGTCCTCTGCAGGGTCACTGCAAGCAAGTGGGCCCTGGAGGGCGCGGCGGGGGGCGGGGGTGGAAGGGCCGCGGTGAGCCGCTGGGAGATGGGGTCCTGCTGGCCTCCAGTCTCTGCCCCCCTCACCTCATCAGCCGCTTCTTTCCTACTTCGGTCCCCTCCCCTCCAGGTCTCCCCACACACCCCAGCTCCCCTACCGCCCCGCCAGAGACTTTCTGATGCCTTTTATGTAGACTCCTGTGACCCAAGGATTGGCTGTCGCTAAAGCTCCTGCCATCCCACGACAACTCCTCGGCCTTGACAAAGGCCTCCAAATACCCACTTGTAGTCACACTTGGAGGCTATGTGTGTGTTTGTGTGTGGAGGTCCACATGTGCATGTTAGGGTATGGGTGTGTGTACACGTGTTTGTGGGGTATGTATGTACATGTATGTACACGTTTGTGGGGTATGCATGCATGTGTGTGGGTGTGCCTGTGTGTGAGTGTGTGCACGTGTTTGTGGGGTGAGTGTGTGTCTTGTGAGTGTGCAGACATGTGTTTGTGGGGAGTGTGAGTATGGGTACATGTGTCTGTGGGGTATATGTGCATACATGTGTTTTTAGGGAGTGTGAGAGTGTGTGTGCATGGGTTTGTGAGGAGTGTGTGAGTGTGCATACATAGGTTTGTGCGGAGTGTGAGTGTGCATACGTGTGTTTGTGGGGTGGGTGGGTGTGCTTGTGGACCTCTTTTCCAGGGCCCCCAGACAGGTCTGGGCTGTGAATGGCCAATTTTTAATGCCAAAGGAAAGGAAGGAAAACAGTCTTTGTCCTGAACACAGCCTGCCCACCAGGAAATGAATGGGGTTTTTTGTTTTGTTTTGTTTTAAAGATTTTATTTATTTTTTTTGACAGACAGAGATCACAAGTAGGCAGAGAGGCAGGTAGAGAGAGAGGAGGAAGCAGGCTCCCTGCTGAGCAAAGAGCCCAATGCGGGGGCTGGATCCCAGGATCCTGGGATCATGACCTGAGCTGAAGTGGCTTTAACTCACTGAGCCACCCAGGCGCCCAGGAGATGAATGTTTTAAGGAGCACATCTGGGGGGCAGGGACCCTCCGGTCCCCACAGCTGACACCCTGCCTGACATTTCATACATTAATGACAACGTGGTAGCCTAAGAACTGACCCCACAAAAGGTGAGATGTTTTCTAAGCTGTGACTGATCAAATTGCCTGGATTTTGCCCACATCGTTATTTTCTAAATGTAGAAAAGCAGGCTTTTCTGGAAGAGAGTCTGTGAGCTCACTTGGATGGACAGGATTTAGAGAAGAGAAATCACAGGCGGGGCCCAAAAAAGGAGCTATTAATAGGCTTCCCCTGTGCACATGTAGGGATGGCATCTGTAGATCGAAAGAAGCTGAGTTTATTGTTCCCGGGTTATAAACACCAACAACCGGGGGATTTGCCCTGAGTTTCTTCATCTGTAACGTGGGGATGCTGGTGACTTTTCAAAGCACTCTCAGGTCTATATATATTTTTTAAGTAGGCTGAGTACCAAGCGTGGAGCCCAGTGTGGGGCCTGAACTCATTACCCTGAGATCAAGACCCCAAATCAAGACCCTGAGATCAAGAGTTGGACTCTCAACCGACTGAGCCACCCAGGTGCCCCAAAGGGCTCTCAAGTCTTGAATATATATATGTATGGGTGCATGTGTGTGTGTGTGCGTGTGTGCGTGTGCCCACGTGCACACGTGCACATACATTTGCGTATGTGGGTACAAGCACACCCACATACTATCCCTTAGCAATATACCTGGCTTGCAGCAAAGTCTTCACAATTAGGGATTATTGTCGTTTCTATTAGGAAAAAATTCAACTAGTGTTTGAAATCACGGTTTTGGAGTGCTAATGGTGTTTTCACTAATATGCATTTTTCTAAATGAAAAATGTCCATCCGGGCACCCCTCCAAATCAGGCTGTGGTTGCCAGCGGCCTTTTAAAGACCACACTGGGGACGAGCGGTTCATGGGACCATGGCCCCGGGGGAGGCAAGGGCAGGGCTCCCGAGGATGTTTTGGCCGTCCCCCCCTCCGGAGTCCGGCCTGAATCCACCAGACCGCCCTCATCTGACCCTCTCCTGGCCCTTGTCTCCCGGGCCCTGCGCAGCAACCCCAGCCCCGAGCCGTCAGCACCTGTTGGCATCTCCCGCAGCCCAGTCACCAGAGCCGACTGAAGGCCTGTCAGTCCCTTTGCCCCGGCGCTGAGCAGGCGGAGGGATCACTTCTGATTTCCCGCCCCTCCTGGCTTGCAAAAGCTGCCAAGGGAACTGACCCTCCAGGGGAAGGGAGGGGCTGCCAGAGCAAAGAGCCTGTAACGCAGGGGACCGCAGGGGACCGCAGCTCCCCAGAACCCGCTGCTGGGGCCGGGCCCAGCCCCCAACAAAGGGAATGGCCAATGGAATCTTTTCCTTGGAGAAAATGTGAGGGGGCATTACATTCACGGAGAGAACGTGTTGCAGGTGAGGTAGCCTCATCCTGCTGGCAGAAAATTCTTCCCCTTGCGGGAGCAGCTTTCTAACTCACCCCTCCTTGGCCAAACAAATCTCTTCAAGGACCCATAAGTCTAAAAATCACATTTAAATATTTGATTCACTGCCATGAACCGAGGGGGGGGGGACTCTCCTGATGGAGGCTCTGATGAGCTATTTGGGGAATGTCCCCTCGCTATTCACCCAGCACGACCGTGGACGTGCCCCTCCCCACTCGTGTGCTTTCAAGAAAGGAAAGCAAATAAAATGCCAAGGAGCTCAAAGTGCGCGGGCGGCCGGCAGGGAGCGAGGCGCAGAGTTTGCAAAGAAGCCGCTGAATGATCTATTTTATCCAGAATGTGTCTGTTGATTTTACGCAAGGATTTTTCTTTTTTTCTCTTTTCTTTTTTTTTTTTTTTCAGTAAACATCATTACATGGTGATGTGTGTTTTCATTTGTTTCTGGAGAAATGAAAGATGTTTGTAACCAAAGAGAGAAAATGACCTGGCTGGCTGGCTGGCTGGCTTTCCTTCTTTCTTTTCTCTTTCTTTCTTTCTTTCTTTCTTTCTTTCTTTTTTTTTTTTTTTTTTGTGCTAAGGGACACAACCAGGGAAAAATAACACACAGCCAGGGGCGCCTGGATGGTTCAGTCGTTAAGCGTCTGCCTTCAGCTCGGGTCCTGATCTGAGGTCCTGAGATGGAGCCCCGCATGGGGTTCCCCGCTCTGCAGGAAGCCTGCTTCTCCTCCCACTCCCCATGCTTGTGTTCCCTCTCTTGCTGTGTCTCTCTCCGCCAAATAAATACATAAAACCCTTAAAAAATAAATAAATAAAGCCAAATGTCACAGTGGCCCCCACAGCTCCTACTCTCTCCCGGGACCCCCAGTGTCACTGTGAGCAAGAAGAAAGCTGAGAGGCGCCATCAGGCGAATGAACTCAAAAACTCTACAAAAAGACGTCAGGATTAGCTAGACCATGTTGGGACACCAGCAATTGGCTTTCTCTTTGCTCAGTCCTAGTGGCCCCATGTAAAATTTCCATCTCCCACCAAAAAGGACAGCCCAAAGCATATAGTACAATTGAAATCCCACTGATGACCAGAAAATCCACAGGGAACGCAAATGTTTGGTTTTTTTTCTATATTGAGTATGGCTGAAAGAATTTTTCTCTCTTTTTTTTTCGATTGGATTTTCTTTTTTTTTTTTTTAAGATTTTATTTATTTATTTGACAGAGAGAGAGAGCACAAGGAGGGGGAAAGGCTGAGGGAGAAGGAGAAGCAGGCTCCCCACAGAGCAGAGGAAGCCCCCCATGTGGGACTCGATCCCAGGACTCTGGGACCATGACCTGAGCCAAAGGCAGTGGCTTAACCAGCTGAGCCACCCAGGTGCCCCCGATTTGATTTTCTTGACGTTGAATAAATTCAGGACTCACCGTCACCTGGGAGACAGTTGGCCTGCTCCTAGTCATAACCTCCCCCACCCTGGGAGCACATACCCACCCTGGAGATTTGCGCAAACATCCAAGGAAGCAACAACAAGGCTCTTCACAGCCAATAGCCACCAATATTCTAAATGTCCATCCACAGCAGCATTTTGAATTCTTTTGTGAAATGGTCAGGTGCAGCCACAGGAGGAAACAGAAGAAAGCCTCAGGAAAACAAAGTATCTTATACTACCAGGCTCTCAAGACAACAAGCATGGCACAGCAAGCATGGCACACCAGGCCACTCGGGGTCCCACGCAAAAGCACAGCGGGGGGGTGCGGGGGATGTCAAGCATCCAGGGCAATGCCTTAGCCATGACCTCCAGTGGGGTTTCCAGAAGAAAGGCAGGCCAGGGCAGGGTGAGCAGCTTAGGACAGGCCAGTTTGAATAATTCTGGCAGGTTCTGGGCTATCAGAGCGGTTTCAAGGCCTGGTACCTGACCCTGGGGTAACTGAAAAATACCGCCTCCTGGGGTGCAAAGTAGGGCCCAGGATTGGTTAGTTTGCTTATGAAAGCATGCTCTCGAGGTCAGTGGGCTTGGCTCTCTAAGAGGTGGCTAGGCCACGGGGCACCTGGCTGTTTCTGCTGGAAGAGTGTGCAACTCCTGACCTCATGGTCATGAGTTCAAGCCCCACGCTGGGTGTAGAGATTACTTAAATCAATAAAGCTTTAAAAAAAATAAAAATAAATAAGATAAAAGTTGGCTAGGCCAAGGAGTGTGCATCTCCCCAGCCAGAAAAGATTTTTAAGATGTCAAAAGATAATAAAATCTATAGACTATAAAGGGTTTAAGCAGATGCTTTGAACTGAGACGGGGCAATACCTAGAAATACTCTGAAAGAAGGAAGAGATGATGACAATGGTGATGATTTATTGAACGTTTATTCTTCATCAACAATGTTCTCAGAACTTTATGTATCTCAACTAATCTATACAACACTAGTAAGAAAACACTATTTCCATCCTTATGTTATAGATAAGAAATCATGGCTTAAAGAACAGCTGCTTAAGTAGCCCGTGGTTCAGAGGGTCAGTGTCCTGGGCCAAGCTCTGCTGGAAAGTTCTACTGAACTTGGCTGGACTCATTCATTTTTCAGTAGTTTTCTGCCAGTTCGCTAGGTGGCCCTGCTCTGGGGCTGGCTGGCTATTGACTGGAAAGCAGGATGACTGGGGACTCCGTCTCTCATTACCCAGCAGGCTAGTCTGGGCTTCTTCTCACGGGGGTGAGGGGGGTAACCAAGAAGCTCCACATGTATACACTCCACGAGCCTCTGCTGAAGTTGTCTGTGTCACCAACCCATCCGCCAAAGCAAGTCACGTGTTCTGCCCAGATGCATGGGGTGAACACCTCTTGAAGGAAGTTGCTGCAAACTCACATCGCAAAGAGGCACAAATACAAGAAAGAGGAGAATCTGTGGCTATTTGTGCAATCACCACATGCGTGCAGTCAAAAACCTCTACTCTCAAAAAGGGTACACAAATTGTAGATTGATACTGGAGAGCTTCCCAGAGTCAGGCTTTAATTGGTGAGAGATGTCTGTACCCCCCCCCTTCCTCTGAGCCATCTCCAGCCATGTTTCCATCCAGTGTCATGCTGTTCCTTGCTCATTCTGGTCTCCATCTCACCAGGCAAAGACCTGGGTAAACTATCGGCAGCATCTGACGCCACTGACAGCTTCTTTCTGTGGCTTCTCCTGGTGTTCCTCCTACCTCGCTGGCCACTTGGCAAACACTCTGTCTCCTTCGCAAACTTCTTTTCCTCTATGCAGAAAACTCACCAATTTATTTTCTCCCACCCAAACCTCTAATCCGAGTTCCAACCTTGAATCCTAAGTGCTTCCTCGCATCTTTATTCGGGGGGCTCGAAATAAAGTGTCGGCGATGGCCACATGATGAACAATCCCAAATTTAGCAGTGGGTTTTTTCTAAAAGCCATTTATGTAGCTCACAACTCTACAGGTCATCAACGTAGGCTGGAATCAGCTGGATGGCTCCTTCGATCGTGGCTGAGGTCAGGCGGCTGGTCCAGGAAGGGCGCAGCCACGATGACTCAGCCTGGTCCTTGTGCTCTGTCATCACCCGACAGGCTGGCCCAGGCCTGTTCATTGGAGGCTGTGGAGAGAAGTAGGAAAATGAGCACAAGCGTGCAAGGACTCTGAGCTGGAAACCAGTAGGGTGTCCCTTCTGCTGCATCCCAGAGGCCAAACGTGTCACAAGGCCAGCCCAGGGATGTGGAAATCGGCTCCTCCCCTCGGCAGGGGAGCTGCAGGTTCACATTGCAAAAGGGCGCGCCCACTGGAAGGGCAAGAAATGGGGCGACTTTTGCCTCGGAGATCAGACGAGATCGGGCGCGTTCTAAGCGGTATGGCCGTAGACAAAGGGGGCCGTTTTTGGAAACAGTCAACCACCAGCACCTCACAGTCAACAGGTTCAAAACTGAACTTGAACCATCCCCCACAGACCTGCGTTTCAGTGACTCCCTGTCCTCTCTCCGTGGCCTCAAACCTGCGAGATCAGGCCCAGCCCCCACGGGGACCCAGGTCCTGTGTGCTCCACGCACACAGGTCTTCTTGCCATTCCTGGAGCTCCGTACCCTAAGCTGCACAGTGTCTTTGAGAAAGATACAAGCGCGTCCTAGTCCCCAGGTCCGCAAACATGACCTTATTTGGACCAAGAGTCTTCGCAGGTATAATGAAGTTAAGGACCTCAAGATGAGACCATCCTAGATTTGGGGTGGGACCCTGAATCCTATGACTGGTGTCTTTGCAAGAGAAAGAAGAGAGACATGTGAGACTCAGAGACACATGGGGGGAGGGGCACACGAAGACAGAGGCAGAAATCGGAGTGCTGCGTCTACAAGCCAGGGGACACCGAGGGTGGCCGGCAGCCATCAGAAGCTTCCCCAGAGCCTTCAGAAGCAGCACAGCCTCCCTGACCCCTTGGTTTTTGGACTTCTGGGCCTGCAGAACTGGGAGAGAATAAATGACCCTCACTTTAAAGTAGCACAGTGGTCGGAATTCGTTACAGCAGCCCAGGAAACTAGTTCTCCCGGCCTGCCAGGCACCCTTCGGGGGCTTTCCCACTTGGTCCCACGGCCGGGAACACACCGTCCCGGCTCCTCCCCCTGCTTCACTCCTATTCTCCTTCCTGTCTGCACCCCGTGATCACAGCCTCCGGGGGCCCGTTCTAAGCTCCCTGCCGCTAGGTGAGGCCCTTCTCTTGGACTCCCAGCTCCTCCAGCTTCTCCTCTTTCCTAGGATCGTGGGAGTTGTCATTCTACCTCTTTGTGTCTTCACTAATGCCTCCATCTGCCTCCCAAACCCGCCTGCAGCGCCCAAGTGAGCAAAACCTGCCTCAGCGTTCCGTTCACCCCTGCACCAGCGGCGCCCGCGGCAACAGGTGCTCAGCAAGGATGCACCGAGTGGCAACGCGCTGTTGCTTTCAGTCTCACGGGGAACAGCTGTAAAGCCCGACTGATGATTGGGCAAAATAAGGACATCCAGAAGTCCCACTTGGCAGGTACGAGTGAGGGGATGCGGAGGCGGGGGCCCCGCCCTCTGTCCCGGGGAACCTCGGGACCGCAATCCTCCCAGAGCCCCAGGGCAGCCTGCCAGGAGCAGCTGCGTTCCCGGTGCCGTATCTCGGAACTGCCCTGCATACAGATCGGCTGGAGGCACACAGCTTCCTCTCCTTATCAACCCGCTGTGACAGAGATGCCATTGAAACGGCAGTGGACCTGTTCCAGAAACCCAGGCTGGGTCGAAAACGTACCAGAACAGAGCCAGCCACTACCAGGGAGACAGATGGCCAAAGAAGCCTGTCCTCCCCCCAGGAGGCAAGGACAGTCCGGGGCCAGACAGGGTCAGAGCCCCTCCATGCTCTGGGAAGAATTATCTGGCAGCAGTGAGCAAGTCAACAAAGAATTACTGAGGGCCTACTGTGTGCCAGGCTCTGTGCTAGGGGTGGGGGAAACAGGCATGAACTCACTAAACTCCCAGCCCCAAGAAACAATCAGATATCCGCAATTAATTACACTAGTAAGTGAATAAAGTGTAGTTGTGACGAGGGTACAGAGGAGAGAGAGAGGGTGCCAGGAAAGCAAGAACAGGAGCATCCGACCAGGTCTAAGGAATCAGGGGACGCTTCCAGGAGGAGGTGATATTTTAGCCAGCACGTCAAAGACATCTTCAGGGACCGTTAGTCAGCCCGCTACAAGAGTCAGCTTCCGTTGTTTGCAATCAAAGAATTCTGGATGGGACAGCTAATGTCACAAACTCAAGGTCTAAAGGTATTTTGTTTTGTTTATAATTTGAATTAGAAGGCTTTAATTTGAATTAGGGATGACTTGAAACCCCCCCTTCACTGAAACACTGGGTCTCTCTTTTCATTAAGTTACCTGCCTAACCCCCCAACATCAGTAGGGTGGCTGTCCCATAATAGGTTTACAGATATGGATTCCAAAATCTCACCCCATCTCACTACCTGAATGCTTAAAGTCTGGGCACATGGGTACAGTGGAACTGGTGTCCCTCTAGGCAACTCTAGCCAAAAATAGAAGGATGTATCTGGAAGAAGGAAGAGATGGTGGATGGATGGATGGACGGATGGAAGGATGGAAGGATGGACGGATGAATGGACAGATAGATGGATGGATGGATGGATGCACGGACGGATAGATGGATGGATGGATGCATGAATGGACGGATAGATGGATGGATGGATGGATGGATGGACGGATGGGCGGATGGAAGGATGGATAGATGGATGGTAGGTAGGAAAGAAGGAAGGAAGGATGGATGCACGAAAGGATGGATGGATGGATGAATGGACGGATAGATGGATGGATGGATGGATGCATGGACGGATGGACGAATGGACAGATGGATGGATGGATGGACGAATGGACAGATGGACGGATGGATGGATGAATGGACGAATGGATGGATGGATGAATGGACGGATGGATGAATGGACAGATGGATGGATGGATGGACGAATGGACGGATGGACGGATGGATGGATGAATGGACGGATGGATGGATGGATGAATGGACGGATGGATGAATGGACAGATGGATGGATGGATGGACGAATGGACGGATGGACGGATGGATGGATGAGTGGACGGAAAGATGGATGAATGGACGGATGGATGGATGGATGCATGGACGGATGGATGGATGGAAAGATGGACGGAGGGATGGATGTTGGCATGGATGGGGAGGAAGGAGGGAGGAGAGATGGATGGCTGTGCAGAAGGAAGGAAGGACGGACGGTGGCATGCAGGGATGCTGGGTGGAAAGGAGGGAGGGGGAAGGAGACGTGGGCGGATAGTGGGACGGATGAAGGAAGGAAGGACGGATGGGGAGGTGGAAAGTAGCGGTTAGCAGGGGCTCACCAGGGTAAGGCCCCAGAAGTAGGAACGATACGGAAGAAAAAACAAATGGGATGTGTTGAAGGCAGACGCCAGAATAAAGGGAGAGGGAAACCACTGTTTCGGTTTGTGCAGAAAATAGAAATTCTCTTGGAAATAAACCTTCAGTCGGTTTTGTTTCTGCAAAGCAAACAACAGGCCGCTGCTTACAACCCCATTCCATGAGGAGTCCACGCCACCCCCCCTCGGCCTCCCCAGTCCGTTTGGAGGATCCGGTCCAGTGAACCAAGAACCCAGGAAGGAGGCCGGGAGTGACAAGAGGACGGAATCAAACGCTCGCAAATAGCTATAAAATCAAACCTCTAGGTTCGAGAGAAAAAATAATCACCCTGTAATTGACTGGTTACTAATGGAATCTATTAATTTATAGCCACAAAAGAATCAGCTAATTTGTGGTTAATGGTGTCTAAAAGATAAACAACATGGATTAACTCTGTGCAGCCCAGCCTGGGTTTCCGGAATCTGTCTGCAGAGAGCTCTCAGGGGTGCAGAGAGGAGGGACAGCTTGGAGGTCAGCAGAGGGAAGGGGACGGGGTAGGGAGCAGAGGAATCTTCTTCCCCCTCTGGGGCATCCCCCGCGCCTGGCCCCAACACCAGCCCTGCTTTCTTGCCCGGGATCCCACCCCAACAGCAGACCGCAGCCCACCCTGCCATGGTTCTTCCCACCTCTGGGCTTCCCTTCTGCGGTCACTGCTGGAGAGATGCCTTTCATTCCGCTCCTGCACAAGTAACACAGGTCCTGAGAGTGGCTCAGCTGCGCCAGACCCCATGCTAAGGGCTTGTCATACTTTCCCCATCTCAGGGACACCCAGAAATCCTCCAAGAAGTTGGTCCCAGTCTCAGCCCCATTTTACAGGTGAGAAACCTGAGGTCCGAAAGAGTGAATGAACCCACTTGCCCAGAGTTTCACTGTGCACCTGGTAGGTCTGGGACACGAGTCCAAGTCTGTATATGCCCCAACTCCGGGCTCTCCACCAGCATTTCCCAAACCTTGCTGCTTACAACAACCCTGTTGCCATTCCTGCAAAGCACCTGCATTTAGGTTTGCTTTTAAATTGCCTCCGCTCCTTCCCCCCACATTTTTTTGGTTAACTTTAGCTTTATCCCTACCTCTATTAGCCAGGTCTGATAAGATAATAATATATTTGTTTCCAAGACAAATTCAGAATAAATACCTGACTACTAAAATACACATTTGCCTGTGTCCCACCTTGTAATCTTGCAAACCGCCAGTGATCTGAGAACCACCCAAATTCTAACTGTGCCTCCCCCCAAAACCATAATCACATGGCTGTGTGTGCAGTCTGCCATGTCCAGCATCCTGAGTGCTTGGTGGCCTTCGACCCTCCGTGGACCCTTCCTGATACAACCCCTCTTTGAAATGCACTGGAAGCTGTCCTCATTCCGGAGCCCGCCTGGACTCCTCCATCCCACGGACATCCTTCCCTTTGATGACAGAAAATTCATGTCATTAGCAAACCACAAAAAGACGGGATGAAACCAAGGATATAGGATTTGTTTCCTCAATTAGATCGTACAATCCTGGAGGATTAAAACAAGTCTGTATTTTGAAGGCTAAGCTCTGTAAGACACGGAGATGGAAGCATACAATAGGTGCCTAATAAAGGCTAGCAAAGTGGTTGATGGGGATACAGCATGGAGAGGTGGGAAAACATCCCCATCGTGCTTGGGCTGGGGCAGCCTGAATCCATCCTCCTCCGACCAACAGTGCTGAGAAGTCACCTGGGAAGCTACACTCCCAGCAGGTCCTGTGACCTGAGCCTGGCTAGAAGCTGCTGATCTGCCCTTGAGCCACTAAAATTGGTTCAGAAAGGAGTCCATGACCCAACCTTAGCCAAGACTTTCATTAAAGCCACGGGGGAAGAAGCAGCTCCCTGCTCTGCTGAGCTGGACCCTCGGAGCATGTATTGTGCCTGGAGGTACTGCAGGTCGTCTCAGTCCCACAGGAGCCTGAGAATCAAACCCCCCATGGAAGAGGCAGACACAACGAGAGAGGGCGGCACTTGGGGACACCGTTCAAGAACCTGGAACAAGAGGTTCCTGAAACAAGTCTACCCTCGGATTTTTCAGCCAATACAGTCCCTTTGGGCGCAGGCCTTTCCAAATTGGGTTTTCTGTCACTTGCCACCCAAACGCCCTGGAAGGGTCCTTGACTAGGAGACAGGAAACCAGACTCTGACTGCATCTCCACGAGGTCCTGCTGAGTCACTGCCTCTCACATAAGCCCGCCTCTGAGACGGGCTCCCAGAGCACTCCCAGCCGTGCTCCCAGAGCACTCCTGCCAGCAGCTCTGTTCTCCATCACTTCCTGCCCCAGTCTGGCCATGTCATGTCTCCACGTGGAACTCCATGTTCATGACCTTGCTCACTGGTCCTCTGGTCTCACCCACTGGTGTCCCCCAGTGCTCAAGATGGGCCAGACTCACTGGAGGCACTTGGTTTTCTTGGCTGCAGGGTCCCGCCTCGCTTTCTCCACCAGCGCATGGGAGGGAGGCACTTAATTTTCCCTCAGGATCCTTCCAGCAAGGCTGCGCTTTGTTTCCATGCTGCTACCCAGGCCTCTGAAGCTGGAGGGTCTCCCCCATAGGCCCAGGAGCCCCTCCCCGCGAACCAGCTCTCACTCACAGGGAAGGAGGTCCTACTCTCCTCCTCCCTCGCCCTCCCTCTGCTACTCAGCCTCGCTAACCAGGAAGTCCCTTTTGACGCCTAATCCAATCTTCCATGCCGCTAGCCAAGCCTTTCTCAAGCCTGGAGGTCAGCAGACATCCCTGGTGAATGCCCTAAATTTTTCCCCATGACCAGCTTCTGCTTTGTAGAAAGCTCCTTTCTTGCCCACACCTACTAACAAAGCTTTCCTGAAGATGTGGGTACAAAGCATGAGCATAAAATAAATAAACCGTCTGTTTAATAATACCTATTTTGTCAAAACAATGCCAAGCCAATGCCTCTGCTCTGATTCATGCTTAGTGACACCCCTTGCAGGGAGGAAGCCTGGGTGGAGGGTGTGAACATTTCTAAAGCCATTTTCCAGATGAGATCAGAGGGGACTGGAAGGTTCTATGGCGAACAGCCCACAGTAAACAACACAAGGGCAGTCACTTCCTCTCTAGGGTCAGCATTCAGTCCCCTTTTAATTTTGCAAGGAAGGCACGCACGCTGGCTAGGATGCGGGTTCATCTTCTCTTTCCTTGCTCATTCTTTCCAGAAACAAAAAGCCTGGACTGAACACCTCCCCCAGCTCCCTGCCTCCCAGGTGATCTCCCGGAGGAAGGTCAGGAATGACCTTCCTGGATCGGGGAGATTGAATGAGTCAATTGTTGAAAATGTGTTTCCTAGTTTCTTCTTTCTCCTTTGATTTTATTTATGGTGTTTCCCTGACATCCAGGAATTTTTTATGTTTAAAAGGTGGAATCTTGGGGCGCCTGGGTGGCTCAGTGGGTTAAAGCCTCTGCCTTCGGCTCAGGTCATGATCCCAGGGTCCTGGGATCGAGCCCCTCATCAGGCTCTCTGCTCAGCGGGGAGCCTGCTTCCTCCTCCCTCTCTCTCTGCCTGCCTCTGCCTGCTTGTGATTTCTGTCTGTCAAATAAGTAAATAAAATCTTAAAAAAAAAAAAAAGGTGGAATCTTTTTTCTTTCTTTGGAATGTCTGGCCTTCTATGGGGGCTTCACTGGAGAGTGGTTTCTAGGTCCTATTTAAGGTCGTAGGTCATGATCAGGTAGGGGCGAGAGGGGAAGGCCCCACGGTGAGTAAGCAGCCCTGAGTCTCTGCTCAGTCTTCTTTCTGCTACAGGATTAGTTAGGAACAGTCCTAACAAAAAGGAAGGAAAAATAGAAAACTCTTGATTTCCTGGGCTACGTGGTCAACAGTGACCATCATGGTTCCTCTGAAATTAAAAGCTATTGTGTTCACTCACCGTGTATGATGTCATCAGTCCGCACTAAGTACCTGTCCAACGGTACACCGTGACCGTGAGCCCTAAAAATCAGTCCCACTTTTCTAGGTTCTAGGCTAATGAGGGCAGACACCACAAAGTGTGGGGGGGAGCAATGGGTTTACCACAAACACCAAAAATTCCTGGATGTCAAAAACAAAAACACCTCACAACTTGGAAAAATATTTCCAACACATATGAGAAATATCCAGACCTTAAAATATATTGATCTTACAGATCAATAAAAGTGGCTAAAGAAAAATGAGAAACCTACCACAAAAGTGGAGAAGCAAACAAACAACGCAGTTAGGAGAAATATTTAAATCTATTAGTAATCAAAGCAGATGACCTGGAAATGCTAAGGTGAGGAGAACTCTTCTGCCTTGCAGTGTAGTCCTATTAAAACAGAAGGGAGGGGTGCCTGGGTGGCTCAGTGGGTTAAAGCCTCTGCTTTCGGCTCAGGTCATGGTCCCAGGGTCCTGGGATCGAGCCCCGCATCGGGCTCTCTGCTCAGTGGGGAGCCTGCTTCCTCCTCTCTCTCTGCCTGCCTCTCTGCCTGCTTGTGATCTCTGTCTATCAAATAAATAAATAAAATCTTTAAAAAAAAAAAAAAAAGAAGGGAAACACATAGTGTTCTCAAGGATGAGAGAAACAACACAGTCCTAGGGTCTGGGAGTATTATAATATCCATTAAAACCCTTAAGGTGTGAAGTTTTTTCTGTTCTAGCATTTTCCATTTCTTTTTTTTTTTTTAAGATTTTATTTACTTATTCATGAAAGACAGACAGACACAGAGAGAGAAGGAGGCAGAGGTAGAGGGAGAAGCAGGCACCCTGCAGAGCAGGGAGGCTGATGCAGGACTCCGTCCCAGAACCCTAAGATCGTGACCTGAGCCTAAGGCAGAGGCTTAACGGACTGAGCCACCCAGGAACCCCAGCATTTTCCATTTCTAAGGGAGTATTTAGAAACTATGGGCAAGAAATGTGTTCCCATGCCCTGTGTACAGGAAAAGTTGGAAGCAGCCTACACGTTCAGCATTAAGGAACCGGCCAGGTACATGGAAGTATAGACTCACAACGTGATGTTGCCGAGTCATGGAAAAGAATAATGCTTCCCATAGATAATGACCGTACACGGTGTGACCTAAAAATTGGTACAAAGCAATCTGGAAGAAATGGCCACCAAATTGTTAATAGGGGTCTTTACCAGGAGGTAGATTTATAGATTTTCATATTGTGTGTGTGTGTGCACGCGTGCACACATGTGTGTGTGTATATACATATATATATATTCCCCCTCCCCAGTTGATATCTACCAGCCAGGGCTGCCTAGGGTGGGGAGGCTCCCAGGAAAAGATGCACAGGCTGTTGCCGGAAACGTCATTGGCCATAAACTTTCTAGACTAACGTAACAGTACTTACTGTCAGTATTACTGCAGTTAGACAGTACTTAGAGTCTTACTACGTGTGAAGCATTTCAGCAGTAATTTTACTTCTAGGAATTTACCCTAAGGAAATAATCAGAGATGTATGCAAAGATTTAGGTACAAGGATGTCTACTGTAGAGCTATAGACAATAGCAAAAAGCTGGAATCAGCCTAAATGTCCAACAATGGAGAATTGTCATAAGTGTTGGTGAGGTGAGGAGCTGTGCAGTTGTTCAAAGGAATGTTGAGCACTGAACGAGAAGGTAGAATGCTCTCAATAGAAAGAAGAAAAAAACAGACCCAAACAGCACAGGCAGTATGAGAACACTATTGTACAATACTGCACGCTATGAATGGCGAACAGCGTCTACAAAAGAAGTGTGCTGTTCGCAGGGATAATCACTGGGTGGTGAGATTCTGGGTTTTATTTCGTGGGTGTGTTTTCCTGCATTTTGCAAGTTCAGTACCATAAACATGTTACTATCACCATCAGACTGCTTTTGTGTGTGTGTTTTTAAGATCTTATTTATTTATTTGACAGACAGAGATCACAAGTAGGCAGAGAGGCAGGCAGGGGTGAGGGGAAGCAGGCTCCTTGCTGAGCAGAGAGCCCCATGCGGGGCTCAATCCCAGGACTCTGGGATCATGACCTGAGCTGAAGGCAGAGGCTTTAACTCACTGAGCCACCCAGGCACCCCATCAGACTTCTTTTAAAAGGAAAGAAATCCCAGAGCATTTACACTAAAGCAAACTGCAGACTCGTGTCTGTGAATTGCAACCCCAAGCCAGGCTGCTCAGTGTAGAGCATCGTACTGGCAACTTGGGGAGTCAAAAGGCCAGGTTCATGGTTAAAATAGGTCCCCTCTGGACATCCTCTAAGGCCAGCTACAGTAGGAGCTGCCCTTGAAGCCATGCCCAGCCAGCCCACATCTTGTAAAGGGCTGAGAAGAAGAGTGACCTGTTTTTAATATTCGAGACAAAATCCGGGCAGATCCAGCTGGCGTTCATGGCGGACACTTGCTCAATCCTCCCTCTGTTGTGTAATGATGCAAGAATCAGCCGCATTCTCAGAAAGCCCATTGTCAGGACAGGACAGAGGTTTCCAAATATGTGTTCTGGGGCTCATCCCTTTTTCCTGTGGGGACGATCAACCCATTTGCTGAAGATAATTAAGGTCACAGAGAGCCTGGGACTGCTTCCCCGTTGTCTGGATCTGTGTCCCCAAGGATCCAGGCCCAGATAGCTATTTAAAAACCTAACTGAACGTGACTGCCGATGAGGACTAAGGTAGGGACAGGTGGCAAAGGGAGAAGCTCCAGAACAAGGGATTGAGGGACTTTTCCAAAATCATTCTCAGCCAGCTGGATTGGGAGGAGACATGGCAAGGAGACCCAGAGGGCCTGGCCAGGGAACCAGGGACAGCGGTGGCAGGTAGGGCATCTTCTAGAGACAAGGGGCTCTCCTTGGCTGCTGACTTAAAACTGGACTTGGAGGGAGGTTTTTGTTTTGATTTTGTTTTTTAATTTATTTATTTGACAGAGAGGTCACAAGTAGGCAGAGAGGCAGGCAGGGGCAGGAGGCGGGATGCAGGCTCCCTGCTGAGCAGAGAGCCCGATGCGGGGCTCGATCCCAGGACCCTGAGATCATGACCTGAGCTGAAGGCAGAGGCTTAACCCACTGAGCCACCCAAGTGCCCCAAGGAGGGAGGGTTCTGGGCTCATCAGTGAGTCCTTAAAGTCCTATCAGAACCCACTCTCCCTTCCTTCCTCCACAAAGATCTACTGAGCACCCAGCATGTGTAAAGACTCTCCTTAGAGGGCACCTGGGTGGCTCAGAGGGTTAAGCCTCTGCCTTCGGCTCAGGTCATGATCTCAGGGTCCTGAAATCGAGCCCCACATCGGGCTCTCTGCTCAGCGGGGAGATTGCTTCCCCCTCTCTCTCTGCCTGCCTCTGCCTACTTGTGATCTCTGACTGTCAAATAAATAAATAAAACCTTAAAGAAAAAAAAAAAAAAAAAGACTCAGCTTAGGTTTGAATTCCTAACAATGAGCAAACCCAGGCAGAGGCTGACAGACTCCTATATGTACGACCAGCACCATGAAGCGCAGTGTTGTCCCATCAAAACACAACGCAACCTATATCTGTGATTTAAAACTTCCTAGTAGCAATTAAAATAAAAAAAAATAGATAAAGTTAATATCCTCCCTCTATTTTGTTTAACCCAATACAGCCAAAATATTATTCTACATGTAGTCAATATTTTAACATTATTAATGGGATAGTTTACACCTGCTTTCTCAGGCTAAGTCTTTGAAACCCAGTGTCTCCATTTGGTCCTGCTATAGGTTAAGGGCTCCAGGGTCACTTGTGTCTAGAGCAGAAATTCTCAACCTTGTCACTGTTGACATTTTGGACCAAATGGTTAAAAGGGGGGCAATAGGAAGCCACTGGAAGGTTCTTCTGCCCCCAATGTCTTCCTCAAAGCAAGCAGGACCTTTGACTTACAGACCGGTACAAGCGGCCGGCTGTGGTAGGCTAGCATTCCTGACCCTCCCTCCACGCCCCCCCAGATCATGAGCCAGCCGACAGACAGGCAGAAGTCACACCCAGGTGACTGCACAGGGCACACCCTCCAAGCTGATGGCATGAAGACAAAAAGAGAGAATTTATGCCTCTACCATTGAGCCTGAGCGTCCAGGATCCCTCCACAGGCCCCGGAGTCTGCTAGCTGGATTTAAACCCAGAGGCTCCTGTCTCCAGAAGCAGAAAATCAGGACCAAGAAAAACAATTAGAGTCCTGAGCTGGTGTTTAGAAGCCCGAGTCCTCGATCCAGACCCGGGCCTGTGGGTATCGTCTCTAGCAGAAAAGGTAACAGCTCAGACAGCTTGGGCTGCCCAGAGGCAGAGTTTGGCACAGAGATAAGGGAAGAGAAAAAGTCCAGCACTTTCTCTGACTCTGGCTGTTCAGACAAAAGCCAAGTTAAGTCTAGAAGGGGGAGGGAGGACAAGGATAACAAAAACAAAGATGTCACACCTGTCACAGCTCCCAGGGCCTTTGTGATGTCCCCAGGATGGGAAGGGCAGAGGTGGGACTTCCCAGGGGGAGAAGTAAATCCGGGGCTCCCTGAAGACTGGGCCAGGGGGAGCACAGGGGCCGGACTTGGGGGAGTAGGGGCGGCTCCACCTTCCTGAGCCCATCTCTGCAGGGCTCGGGGCCTCTGTTTCCCCATCTGCAGAAGGGGATAATAATATAGATCCTTAACAGGTACCAGGACTTGCCTATTTTATTCCCTCTAACCTTGACAGCAACTCCATAAGGCAAGTCTTTTTTCACTTGCAAAGGAGAAAATTCAGTATTCATACACTGAAAGGAAGTTTTTGAACCCAGTTGATCTGACATCAGACCTGTGCTCATTAATTTTCAAACACTTATAAAATGTTCCCAAGACAGCAGCAATGGCCCCGGCCATAGTACCCCCAACATACACAGTGCTTTCTCCCTCCCAGGGACTCTCAGAAATGCCCGTAGGTTCTTGCAATAACTCTCTGAATCAGGCACAATTATCACCCTAGTCTCACAGATGAGGAAACTGAGGCTCAGAAGGAAAATCAAACTGTTTCTCAACATTTTCCTCCCTCTCCACTAAGGGAACCTTCTGGACATTTTTCCCCACTTCGCTGCCACTCTCGTGAAATCTTCAGACCACAGATACGCAATTTATCTGCTGATCTATATGTAGATCATTATGTGCTTTACACATAAAAAGCAGGATTTTTCACCTCCTTTTTTTTTTTTTTTTCAATTTTTGCCCTCTTAGGAGAAATCTCACCTTCGTTAGAGAATGCACGAAAATAAGATTTCCAAGATCAACCAAGTACGTAAAATTCTGTTTTGCATTCTTAGGGATTCACCACGAGCTTTAGCCGGCTAAAGAAGGAAGGAGCAGCTGAACTATCTTCAGTTCAGCGTCTTCCAGGCCTACCGATAGCAGAAACCTGTGTCTCAGGAGCATCTAGAAACCTCTTGGTAGTCCTGGTTTGTTTTCTGCTTGACCTGGTCTCTAACCCCTCTGTCCCTGACAGAAAGCTCCTCCCACTGGGAAAAGACTCCTCCCTTTACTCAGTACCCCAGGAGTAGAGCACGTTGTCAATCATGAGTCCCCGCCCCCTAGCCTCAGTGATTGGTGGTGGGGCGGGCACTAAAGAGAAGCTGGGCCAATCAAAGCCCTTCTCTTTCAAAAGCGACCACTGGGGGAGCCTGGGTGGCCCAGTGGGTTAAATAAAGCCTGTGCTTTCAGCTCAGGTCCTGCCTGATTCCTCTGGAATCAGCCCCACATCGGGCTCTCTGCTGCGTGCGGAGCCTGCTTCCTATCCCCCTCTCTCTGCCTGCCTCTCTGCCTACTTGTGATCTCTGTCAAATAAATAAATAAAATCTTAAAGGGAAAAAAAAAAGAGAGAGAGAGAACACTGGGAGAAAAAGACATTTCCATCCTCACAAAATTGAAAGAATATAGGCGCGCAACGCCTGAGGTCATGATCCCACTTTCTCTGGGACAGTCTAAAGAAATAAAGACAGGGAGGGCCATGCAAGGGCCAGACAGAGGGTCCTGGACATGGACTGGATACTATGGGATAATAAGAAACTATGATTATTATTTTAGTGAAGTGGGATAGTGGTATTAAGTTATTCAAAAATAAACATTCAACTCTTAAGGATACACCCTGAAGTATTTGGGGTGAAATGGTTCGATGTCTGGGATTTGCTTTTAAATATCCCAGCACCGCTGCCCCTATCCCCCCAGTGAGAGAGGGAACGAGATATGAGGAAGGAATGTCACAGTGATGGCCATTGTTGAAGCTGGGAACGAGTGCGTGGAAATTTCTCGCCCTCTTTTCAGGTTTGAAATATTCCATAAATGGAAAGTTTAAAACAAAAATGAAGAAGAAAGAAAATGAAGCTGTAGTCTTCTAAAAGGAAGGAATGACTGTGGATGGGTGCAAAAGGAGTAGAAAGCAGAACATCATTCATTCATTCATCATTCAGTCATTCATCAAATTAACCACCCGCCAGGCGCAGGCACTGAGCCCTGTGCTGGACCCAGAGGGCGAACAGGACACTATCTTCCTACCCTCAAGGGCTCCCAGCCGAGCAGAGGCCAGAAGACCAGGAGCCAATTTTTCCAGGTTTGTGCAGCTCTCAGAAGAGCCAGGCAATGTGAGGACAGAGTGGGGTTTTCTCCAGGCAGTCTGCTTTGAAAGGGCAGGACTTTGGCCCAGCTTCTATCCAGTGCCCACCCCACCACAGTCTCATGGACCGGGCACGGGGTGGGGACTGAAGGTTTGGCAGGTTCAGATCAGGGACCTGGATGAATCCTGTGGTGTCAGGCATGGCCTGTCTACAGGGAGAGGGGTGCACAGGGCAGAAGAGTGACACAGCAGCCCCTCCCGGGACCTTTGTCTTCTCCAAGAAAAAGCATCCTTGGCAAATTAGCAGAAGAGGTGGGGGATGAGGGGCACCCCACCCACCGCTGCCATGTGCATTTGTGGTGCACAGAAAATTCCCAAAACCAGCCGGACCTGCTGGGCGGATGAGCAGGACAGTGGCTGAATGGTGTGGGGATAACACCCAACCATGGTGAACCTCCAGCCCCCTCCCTTTGACGCCCTCCCTCGGAGGAGCTCCTGACAGGGACAGAGGATGGTCCTTGGGGGCCCCAAAGTGTCTTCTGTCCATGGCTCAACTCTGCCCCCTCGGGCCATGAGACCCATGGCTGCTTCCCAATAGCAGTGGCCCATGACCGGAGCTAAACCTTGCCCTTCCCCACCGCCTCCCAGACTTCCCTGTTCGTCCCAGAAGAATCCAGAGAAAGGCAGTTAGAGAGAGGGAAAGGAGCCACCTGGGAGCCAAATGGCATCTTAGTGGGGAGCGGGGATGGCGTGGTGTGGCACCTGCATGGGCTCTGGGACCAGAATGCTTGGACCCTGTCTCAGCCTTGCTGCTTTCTGGTGTCATGATCTCTATTGATTTCAGTTCCTCTGCAAAATTGAAGTGGTGTGCGCGTGCCCTTCCCAAGGATGTCGCGAGGATTAAGCCAGTTAATACATGGGAGGGACCGGCAGTGCCTGGCTGGAGTGAATGCTCAGTAGAAGATTCCGCTATCATCGCTACCCGCGTGAGCTCCTATGTCTTAACACTAAGCCCAGGGGCCCCCAGAGGTGCACGGATTCCTTGTGGAATGAATGCGTGAACTAGTGAGTAATCACTGGTCGCTGGATGAAACTGCTTGTTCATTCATTCTAAAGTGCCTCCGATTCCAGTGCTCGGTCAGATAGATGGGATCTCCTTTACCAAGTATGAGTCCTTGGCCGCAGCTGAAGTGTCTCTACATTGTCCCCAAACTAAAACCCAAGGTGGTGGTGGGGCCTGAGGCAAACCGGTGGCGGCCGGCAGAACTCTAACGTGGCCCCAAGATTCCCGCCCCTGTGTGCGACCGAAGCTCTGCTTGAATGTGTCTGGGTCCTGTGCACGCGTGGGATGACCCCCACTGGTGACTGCATCGCACGGCAAAGGGCAGGGGATGTGGCAGATGTAATTAGGGTCCTGGGGTCAGTTGCCTTTGAGTTCACCAAAACGATCTCCTATCCTGAGTGGGCCTTTTAGAAGAGGGACTGGGCACAGGAAAGGCAGAGACTCCCAGCAGCCCCGAACCTTTGCTGAGCTGGAAGAAGCCAGCCACCCTGAGGTCCGTGGCGGTGAGGAAATGCATTTTGCCAACAACCACAGGACCATGGGAAAGGCCCTGAGCCGCTGGGGAGACCCCAGCTCCAGCCAGCACCCTGACTGCAGCCCCGTGAGACCCTGAGCAGAGGACAGAGCTGAGCCATGCCTGGGATCCTGACCCACAGAAGCCGTGAGATGATAAATGTGACATAGCAGAAGGGGGTCATGTGAGCCACGAGGTTTGTGTGGAAATTTGAAAACAAACGGACTACTCACTGCGGCCATTTCTCAGGACTCACTGTGCGAGGCCCGGTGTGATGTTCTCAGCAGTTGGGGGAGGTTCCAATGATGTTCCCATTTTACAGACAGGAAAACTGAGGCCTGGAGAAGTCCCATGAGTGGCACACAGCTGGTTGGTGGACAAGGCTGGTTTTAAATCCAGGCAGTCTGGAGGCTTGCGTGTGCGACAGTATCTATGAAGCACGGGTGACAGGAATCCCAAGAGAGTCCTGAATGGTAAGAGGAGAGGGCTGGGGGCACCTGGGTGGCTCAGTGGGTTAAAGCCTCTGCCTTCGGCTCGGGTCATGATCCCAGGGTCCTGGGATCGAGCCCCACATTGGGCTCTCTCCTCAGCAGGGAGCCTGCTTCCCTTCCTCTGTCTCTGTCTGTCTCTCTGCCTACTTGTGATCTCTGTCTGTCAAATAAATAAATAAAATCTTTAAAAAAAATTTAAAAAAAAAAAAAAGAGGAGAGGGCTGGTTTGCTTGGGGGCTTTGTCTACGATTTCTTTCTTTCTTGTTTTTTGTATTTTTTACAGTGCATATTATTTTTTAAAAATCATAAAAGGAAAGATGAAAGTACTCAGCATCCACGGTGACCATCTCTGAGCTGTGGGGTCGCAGAGCACTCACTTTTTTTTTTTAAGATTTTGTTTATTTTTTGACAGAGGGAGAGAGAGACAGAGAGAGAGGGAACACAAGCGGAGGAGTGGGAGAGGGAGAGGCAGGCTTCCTGCTGAGCAGGGAGCCCAATGTGGGGCTTGATTCCAAAACCCTGGGATCATGGCCCGAGCCGAAGGCAGATGCTTACCCAACTGAGCCCCCTAGGCGCCCCCACTTTTTAAATTTCCTCCTCTTTTATCATCCCCGTTCTCTGCAACAGTCTCAGCTGTGCACCAGAGAGACATGCCCGGAGTCATTTTGAAAATGCCGAAGCCAGAGGGAACAAGTGGCCGGCATTTCGGAATGAGAAAGCAGAGGACCGGTGACACAGTGGGCATCTGGCTCTGGCCCCAGCCCAGGTGGGGAGAGAGGGTCAGGGTCTAGAGCGCGAGCAAAAATAGATCGAGTTGTAACAAAGCGAATTCGTTGGGAAACCTGTAGTGTGGCCTCATACTTTCCAAGGAGCCGGCATCTCACCCCTCAGCAGCTGCGCTCCTATTAAACATTTGCAGCTTCTTTTGCAAACCTCGTCACCCGAAACTTTGCTATTTTTGATAGGTAGCTATTCCTGTGGGCTCCTGCTCCGAGAACAAAAGCTGCTAAGAAATCAGAGCTGCAGGCAACTTTCCTTCGAAGCTGGGGAAGGTCAGGAAAGGTGTGCTAACAGCCCCCAGCGCCCTGCAAACACGCTCTGGACAGAGCCTGCATCTGGATTCGACACTGACTCTTCATTCATGAGGGTTTTGCGGGTGCCAAGCACCACTGTGCTGGCAGGAGCCTCTCATCTCACCTTCCCACATCTGCGCGCCCTGAGTCCTAGCTAGTTTCCATTTTACAGATGAGTAAGTGAAGGCTTAATGAGATCAAGCAATAATACTCATACCATATTTCATTAACTCTGAGACAGTAGACTCAGAGGAGTCAGACGTGTCAGACTTAACACGTCTACCCAGGGAGACGTGTTCCAAGCCCCCTGTTAATGCCTGGAACTGCAGAGAGTACTGACCCTATAGATACAGGGTTTTTTTCCTGTATGTACATAACTAGGATAAAGTGTAATTGATGATATGTGTGATATGATACAGTGTAATTTATAAATTAGGCACAGTTGGAGATTAACGACAATAACTACTAATGCATGGAACATTTTAACAATATACTGTAATACGAGTTATGTGGATGTGATCTCTCTCAAAACATCTTACTGGGGGCATCTGGGTGGACACCACCCAGATGCGTCGTCTGGGAACAAAGCCTCCCTATGCTTACACTTTAATGCCTCCACTCAGGTGGGAATCCCCCCTTCTCCAGGGACAGCCTGTGACAGCAGGCCTGGCTAATCAGCTTCCCCCACAGCAGGTCACAGGGATTGGTTCAGGAATGACATGTGATTCAAGTCTGTCCAATGAGGATCAGACCTGGCTTTTTTTTTTTTTTTTTTCCTATTTTGAAAAAGACAAGTTTCCTTCTACTGAGGTTGCTACACGCCTTATCATAACCCTGGAGTTGCTTAGGGGCACCCTGCAGAAAAAAAACCCACCTGAGAAAGAAACCAACCAGTGGAGAGCAGAGGGGAGAAACAGAAGGCCACAGGGGAACCAAGTCCTGCTGACCCTATTTCAATTCCTAGATCTAGCCATTCCTGAACTCCCTGAATTAAAAATATGGGTCCAGAGTTACCCAGGATCTTCTTCTTATTGGCTATGGCACGTAGCATGATGGTCTTTTGCTTTTTCCTGCCCATAGCCATTCCTCTTATAATCATAGCGTCTGACGGCTTTGGAGAAACTATTCTTTTCCTTTGGTCCATGCAGTCCTGTGGGGTTTGATCCAATTCCCCGGCCCAGGATTGACCTTGAACCAAGGAAGCACAGTTAGGGTCACAATGATTGGTCACAAATGGCAGGTGACCAAGCTGGACCAGTAAGAGTCAGTCCTAGGGTTTGCATGGGTACGTGTCTCCTGAGTTTGCCAGGCTGCAATCTGAGTCTAGACCCGCTGGTCCCCAAGAATGGAGCATCATGGAAATCAGCCAAAGGCAGAGAAAGACTCTTCCTATGACCCTGAAGTACTCGTGGACTGGCTTTACAGTGTCCAAACCCAAATTATTTCTTCTTTTCCTTTTTTTTTTCATCTTTTTCTTCCAGCTTTATTGGGATGTAGTTGACATACAACACTGTATAAGCCTGAGGTGCACAACACAATGACCCGACAGACATACAGATTGTGAAATATTAGCCACGGTGTAGGTTCAATTCCCATCCATCACTCCGTATAGTTACAAAAAATTTTTTTCCTCTATTGAGAACTTTTAGGGTCTACTCTCTCAGCAACTCTCCAACATACAATATACAACTTTCCGATATACCAACCGATAGCAGCGTTCCCTACAGTCCTCCGGCAGTAACTTAAGAGCCCCAGCACTGACTTAACCTTCTAATGGAAATCTGTGCCTTTTCACCATTTTTACCTTATCCCTCCACCACTCACCTCCGGCCGCTGGCGACTACAAATCTGATCTCTCTTGCTTTGGCTGATGGCCACGGGGAAGTGAGATCGTCTAGTATTTGTCTTTCTCTGCCCGATGTATTTCATTTAGCATAATGTCCCCAAGGTCCATCCAGGGCTTTCTTGTATTTGTCTGTTTGACCTGGATTAAGTTTACTTCCTGTCATCTTTAACCAAGAGTCTGGACTTAGTTGACCTTCGGCAACTCAGCTTGACCCGACCGCCTTGCAAGTGCAAACGAGTTCCCCGAGCTCGCCAACACAGCTGGTGCGGACTCTGCGGAGTCTCCGCCACCTCCTGGGCTGCAGGGACACACAGATGTGCCCAGGAGGGCCCTCCTCACAATCCCCAAAGGAAAGGGGAGGACCCATTTCAGCAGTCTCAGCGCAGAGACCGCAACCACACGTGTCAGATTTTGCGCAGGAATCCTCCCCCAGGATTCCCGCCTTGGAGAAGAATCGGGAACTTGCACACAGAAAGCCTCCCTCCCCTACGCGGTCACTGCGCACACGGACCTGCCTGGACAGGCTGCCACTCAAACATGGGTCTTTTCAGGCCCTGAATAGGGTTTCTTTATTCAAGGCTTTTTAAGGAAGACACACCCTTTTCCTCCTGGCTGTGCCCTTATTTGGATTAAAGCCCCGGCCAGCTCCACAGCTCCTGTGACCCAGCCCTGTGCTGCAGGAGAGGGACCGAGAGATGACAGCTGGCGTCCTCCAGCAGAGCCCGAAATGACCAAGTCCCTGGCCCATGTGGGCAGAAGCCCCGGGGAAGGGGCCAGCAGTGCGAGGCGGTGGCCCCAGAATCCATCCTGCCCCCAGGCCCGGGAGAGTCTGCAGTCTCTCCTCAGTCCGGACACCAGAAGCTAGCACCGAAAAGACATGAGATCCCACCCCACACTCGTGCAGCAGACAGCCGGCAGCATGAAGCCCCCGTGCCTACGAGGCAGCGCCCCACAACGCCGGGGAGAGGCTGCTCCAGGCGGTTTGCGTTGTCTTCCTGCCTGGCCCTGTGGCAACTCAGACCCGGGGTCCCCACGCAGCATGTTCCCAACTCACTTTGTCAGTCTCACCCCTGAAGCCACCAGGCTCAGTCACGCTTCTCTTGCCCGTTCCTGAAACGAACCAGGGCCCTCCAGGGCCTTTGCACGTGCTCCCCTGCCAAACCTCTCACGTCCTGAGGCCTCGTGCGGCCCCCACAGCTGCCTGCCAAAGTGACTAGATCCTAGTGTCCTTTGCCTGTTGCAGAGGGACTCTCCCTAGAGGGACGCCCTCCTCAGAGGGACTCTCCGACGCACGACGCGCCGCTCCCCTCTTGCTTCCCGCCCTCCGTTGTCGTGTTCGATCTTTTGGTCGTCGGAGCTCCATCTCCTCCTCCCCGGCTTCCTTCCCTCCCATCTTCTCTCCCTTCCTCCATCCTTCTTAGATTTTTCTTCTCCGCTTCGTTCCCAGAGCCACTAAAAGTACAAAGTCGCCTTCACATCAGTCCACTGAGGTGTCCCCTCTGCCACCCACATTCCTCTTTTCGGACAAATAAAACCAACCGAGTCCATCTTAATAAAGGAAAGTTCCCTTTGTGCAGAAATCGTCCTTCGTCTGGACAGTCACTAACTTCTGGGACACCCAGAGCCTCGACAGGCCCCGGATCCTGTGCTTAGGACCAGAGGAAAAGGAGGCTCCGGAGACCCCCGATGCCCGCAACAGGCAAAGGACACTAGGATCTAGTCACATTCATGCCACAGCCCGTCCCCAGTCCCACATACCCAGGGACTGTGGCTCGCAGCTGCTCCTTTGCCTCACCTCAGGAGACAGGAAGACGCGCAGGGCTGGCACAGGTGACGGGGACGGGAGAGGAGGCACCCAAAAGTGAGATTGTGGGGAGTAGGACAGCCCCTTTCCAACAGCACTTGGTTTGTTTAGCTCTTACAAAACAGGAGTGATTATCTTGTGCTCTAACCTCATAGCAGGGGGTGGAAGTGACTCTCTTGGCCACGGTCTCCCCTCAAGACCACACACGTTTTCCTGTCACTGACTCAGAAGAAACCTAAGAAGCTGTGTCCACCTGGGAGCGGCCTTGCCCAGTCCACGGGGACTTCAACGTGCCAGTCTGAGCCCTCCAGATGCTGCCAGGATGCCAGCATGATGGGCTTAGCTCCCTCCGCGTGTCTCGGCCTGCCCACAATGATGGCAAACGCCATGCTTCCTTTCTAGCTTTTTATTTAAAGGAAGCACAGGGAAAGTTGCCCACAGCTCCACACAGCCTCCCCTGGCCCAGGCTCTGAAGCTCGGGTGCTCCTTGCAGATGGGGTGGTGGGCCCTGGGCTGTAGACCCTTACTCAGAGCCACCCAGGGGGCCCCAGGGCTGTGGCCACCATCAGCTCCCTGGCCCAGCACTCACCAGAACGATTCCTGTGAGTCACCACCCTCCAAGGTTCAGAGATGGGCCACAGAGGGGTGACCGGAACTTCCACAGCACCAAAAACTAGCTACCGTGACCGCCGCCCAGCGAGCCCTGGGAGCAAAGGGCCTGTTAGCAGGGCCCCGGGTCATGGCAGGGGGCAGAGGGACACCATGTCCATGTCATTTCTCTGCACCCCCACTGACCTTCCTCAGTGCAGTGAGTTGAATTGTGTCCTCCTCCCCCAAATCACTGTACACCTAGGACCTCAGAAATGTGACCTTCCTTGGAAATAGGGTCTTTATAGAAATAGTTATGGGAAGGATAGAAGGTCATCCTGGATTAGGGTCGGCCCTAAATCAAATGGGGGTGTCCTTCTGAGAGACAGAAAAGGACACACAGAGACACACAGACAAGAAGGCCCTGAGAAGATGGAGGCAGAGACTGGAGAGATGTGGCCACCAGCCTGGGGTAGACAGGGCAGTTTCTCCCTCAGAGTCCAGAAAGAATCAACACTGCCACTACCCTGCCAGTAGACTTCTGACCTCCAGACCCGCAAGAGAATAAATTCCTGTGGCAGCCTGGAAACAAATACCACCAGGGAGCAAAAGAACCATTTTTTCCCCCAGGGGGGAAAATGAACTTTTCAGGGGGTGGATAACAGTTAGCAAAGTTAGAGCTAGAAACAGTCCACTGATTTGCTATCATCGCTATCCTCTTCCTCATCCTCGTCACTGCCATCATCATCACCACCATCATCATCATCTCCTATCACTATTATGATCACCACCATCACCATCACCATCACCACCAGCATCACCATCATTATCACCAGCATCACCAGCATCATCCCTTATCACTATCACTGCCATCATCATCACCACCATCACCATCATCACCACCATTATCACCATCATCCTCACTGCCATCATCATCATCACCATCACCACCAGCATCACCATGATTATCACCACCATCACCATCATCATCCCTTATCACTATCACTATCATCACCATCACCACCATCATCACCATCACCACCACCATCATCATCATCACCATCATCATCACCACCATCACCGTCACCACCACCATCACCAGCAGCATCATCACCAGCCTCACTATCATCATCCTCATCATCACCACCACCACCATCTCCATCACCATCCCCATCTCCACCACCATCACCATCATCATCATCCCCACATCACCATCGTCATCACCATCACCACCACCATCACAGGAATCATCCATTGTGCATAGACTACACACTGTACACTAGGCACTAGACACCCTTTCTCCCATCTTCCCAACAATGCTACAAGGTAGCTTTAATTACTTCCATTTTCCAGACGAGGAAACGAAGACTTGAGAGATTAAGTAACTTGCCCCGGAGTTCTGAGCTCAGACAGCCAAATCCTCTCTCCCCATGGTTACTAGCTGTGTGACCTCTAGCAAACTCCTTACCTTACTGATCCTCAAATCCTCTGTACAGGTGCCCCATTTGCAGAGTTCCCATGGGGGTGACCAAGATGGTGGTTACAAAGCACACAGCCCTGGGTAAATGCAGTTGCTGTGGTCATGCTCGTGTCCCAACAGCTGCCGGAGAATGAACGGGGGTAAAGACAGATCTCCCCAAGTGGTTGGGAGCAAAGGTCTCTGACACATAGGCTGTGGGAGCTGGCACAAGAGTAGAACCATTGATGAAACCATAAGAACTCAGCAAGCCTGCCACACACCCCATTGAAAAATGTAAGTCAGCATGGATCCAGCCCTTTCCACGGGGCCATCAAGCTGCAGCCTGCCTATTCCTGTATGGGATTTGATCTCATTAACCTGATCCAATGCTCAGAAAGGGACAGTAGACAAACCCTAACCTTACCCTTGATAAGGGCTACATGAAGCTTTCTCTGAAACCTGTATGTAGATGTAGCCAACATTAGTTTTGCAGTTTTACCTAAAGAAGGAACATAGCATTTAGGCAAGCAGAAGCACAGCGAACACGGAAAGGCTCCCAGCCTTGGAAGACCAGCAACAAGGAGTTGGGGAGGGAAAACCACTTGTCCTAATACTAGTAAGTTGCAATGTCTTAAGCTCCTTCTATGTATCCGGGCTCTGGGCTAAAGCGGGAACTAGCAGGTGCCTGGGTGGCTCAGTCGGTTAAGCATCTGCCCAGAGTCCTGGGACTGAGCCCCAGGTCAGGCTCCTGGCTCAGTAGGGAGTCTGCTTCTCCCTCTCGTGCTCCCCACTCTCAAGCTCTCTTTCTAGGTCTCTCACTCTCTCAGTCAAATAAAGAAATAAAATCTTTAAAAATTAAAAAAGAAAATAAAAACAAAAAGAAAGCAGAAATTGGCACACTTTTTCTGTAAAGGGCCACATAGTAAACCTTGTAGGATCTGCAAGTCATGGTCTCCATTCTGCCATTGTGAGCGGACAGCCTGCAGGGCTATAGACAAGATGTAAATGAATGCGTGTGGCTGCGCTCCAGTGACACTTGAGCTACAAAAGCGGGTGTCAGGTAGATCTGTCACACAAGCCATAGTTTGCCAATGCCTGGACTAAGTGACTTAGGTACAGTATATCATTCCGACTCCTCCCCAGCGTCTGCCCCCACCTGCTTGCCTCACCAACCCTTACCTCTGTGTGCCCCCAGCAAGCCTATTTGTTCATTGCGATCAACCCAGCACCCAGAAAAAAACAGGTGCTCAGTAAAGATTGATTAAATGAAGGATTTCATTCCCAACTTGCAGATTTAAAAACAAAAACAAAAACCTAAGGTGTAGTGAGAGACGGTGGTAATTTGCTTAAGGTTATAAAGCTAGAAAAAGAAAGACCTAGTTCTTCTGAGACTTGGCTCAGGGAATTTGCCGTCCTAAACCCAAGGCTGCGAAGGCAAAAGCTTATAGAGGCCAGACAGGTAATGGGAATGATGAGTGCGTGAAGGCGGCCAGGGGCCGAGAGAGAGGGAGTGATGAAGACTGGGGCCAACCGGAGCATTACATCCCGCCTGAAGGTGGCGCTGCTCCCCGGCTCCAGGCAACTGTGGCCTCGTACAACGCTGGGGCCAGCACGGCCAGGTCTTCTGCTTTTCCTAGAGAAGCCGGAAATCCATGCTTTCATATGAAATATTCCAATTCTTAAAGATTGGCAAGCATCTAGTTTTCTTTTTTTTTTTTGTAAACCCTGGGCTGGCCAAAGAAAACATGCCGTAGCTTTGTGGCCTCTGGCTGAAAACTATTAAATACTTGAAAAGTTTTGTCCGTGAAAGTTTCTTCTTCGGTGCGGCAGTCCGTAAAGCTACCCAGCCAGCCTTTGGATGACCAGATGCGCAGAATTAGAAGCTGGCAACAACAGGGGGCCGCTGGCTCCGGAACATTCTCCCACCCTAATCCCTTAACATGGAGAGAAATCAGAACCAAGTCATGTTCTGGTCATGGAAACAAGTCATTTTTTCCCATTTTTAATATTCTCTTCAGAAGGCAGATAGGGTCCCTAAGGATGTGGAAACCTATACAATTCTGTCTCTAAAAGGAGATCAGGGCCCACACCTACCTGGGGCTAACTCCACAAGAAGATACAGGGTACCTTCCTACTTCTCCAAGGGAGAATGCCTTCTCCAGGAGGGGATGAACATCTGCGGTTTATTTATTCCCAATCTCAACCCCCACTCTGGTAAATGACTCCTTCCTACCTTTGGGGGGCCGCCCCTCTCCCCAGATGGTTCCGGTTGGGTCCTCAATCATACATTTATTGCCCCACTGCCCCCATCAGGGATAGTAAACCAGGCCAGGCCAATCACAGGAGCCCATCTCCCTGGCCATTCTGATTGGCATCAGGCATATGCACATGAATCAGGCTGGACCAATCCAAGTCCTGCCCTGGGACTTTAAAGCAGAACCTGAGGGCGCCTGGGTGGCTCAGTGGGTTAAGCCGCTGCCTTCGGCTCAGGTCTCAGGGTCCTGGGATCGAGTCCCGTGTCGGGCTCTCTGCTCAGCAGGGAGCCTGCTTCCTCCTCTCTCTCTGCCTGCCTCTCAGTCAAATAAATAAATAAAATCTTTAAAAAAAAAAAAAAAAAAGCAGACCCTGAGACATCCAAGCTCTCTAGAGCCTCTGTGCTTGCCTTGGGCAGGTTGTTTCAGCATGAGCCTGGCCCTGGACTGTCCATGTCCAGCTCTCCCCCCCCCACCTTTGGTCAGCTGCATGTCAGAGTCCTGTGGAAGATCAGTGAGGGGCCACATGGAAAGAAAGGACAGAGCCAGAAAAATGGCGTTCTGATGACAACATATAAATCCATGAGTCCAGCCAACCCCGTGCTTCCACTTCTGCAAGCCAAACAGCAACTTTTCTGGCCTTAAGCAGTTTTGGTTGGGGTTGGTCCCCGAAACAAAAACACTGTCCCGTAACTGGCCCCGCGGTGTCAGTGATAGCCTAACTGTAGCTCTGAGGGAGTTCAAGACCGAAGCCAGCTCCCTCCAAAAGTCAGTCTTACCGGCAGAATTAGAGAGATAGCCAGTTCGTCAGGGCCCACGACAGGGTTTTAAGAATATCAGTCCTCCATAAACGCGTCCACAAAAAGATTCATAATTGCAGAGAAAAAAAAGCAAAAGTTATCTGAAGGTCCGGATGATTTGGCGAAAATAAGCTTGACTTTTTTTTTTTTTTTTTTTCAAAATCCTGTGTTTTAACTGAAAAATCTATGACGAATTCTGGCATTCTACTCCATGGTACTTGTCTTAATTTGTCTTAAAGGGGCTTCTGGGGCACTTGGCTGGCTCGGTCGGAGGAACATGCAACTCTTACATCTTGGGGTCAAAAATTCGAGTGCCCCATGTGGTGCAGAGATTACTTAAATAAATACAAAACTTTAAAAAAAATTTTTTTTGATTTTAGTTCATGGCACATCACAGCCTTCCCCAGATGTGACCACCTAGGCAAGCAGGAGGAAAGTTCTACTGGCCTTCAAACCAAGAAGCAATGCCACAGGAAAGCCTAAGGTCCATCTTCGAGAACATCTCTGCTGGCTTACTCTTGCAGGCCCTACGTCCCCACCGTTCACTGGCATCCACTCCTATCGAGACAGTCTGGGGACCATCGATTTGTCTTTGAAGGAAGATCTCGGCATGTCAACTTTGATTCGTCTGTCCCGGGATACCAGCAGCTTCTGGCCCACCTCTAATCCGCGCTGCCTCTAACAGCCTGTGTTCCCCAGCGAGTGAAGGAAAATCTGTTCCTCTCTCTTGTTCCCTTCAGTCACATGTGTGAACACAAAATTCCAGCAAAATGGCAAGGCTGGGTGTCATCCACGTACATCAATCCTATTTCACCAATCCCACCTGAGTACCTGTTCTTATAGGTACTCGATGAGCACTCAGTGGGTCCCCAGGGAGATCCCAGGCTCTGGAGTAGGCGGTAAGCCCCGCTGGGAGCTGCACAGTGGAGACGCGGCTGGTATTTGATGCTGTGATTTCCAAAGAGAACGAAGGAGCCCTTGCATCCCCTTTGCTGAGCATTGTATCGGACATGTAAGATCCGGACATGAAAGGCCCCTACGTGGAAGCGAGGGGAGGAGGCTACCACTCGAGACCTACCAGAGTCCTTAGTTGATTTCCATCTGAGAGAAACAGGGTAGTGATTCCTCACCATCCCCTTCACTTAGTCAACAAAGTTGGTGAAAATTTATCAAGCTCCTACGAGAGGCTCCACACTGTTGTAGAAACTAGGGGTAGAGCGGAGAATAGGACAGAGTCCTTGCTCAGGAAGAATACTTCCTCGCACTAGAACACCACTGTACTGCTCATAATAATACAACAGCATGGGGGCGCCTGGGTGGCTCAGTGGGTTAAGCCTCTGCCCTCGGCTCAGGTCATGATCCCAGGGTCCTGGAATCGAGCCCCGCATCGGGCTCTCTGCTCAGCAGGGAGCCTGCTTCCTCCTCTCTCCCTGCCTGCCTCTCTGCCTACCTGTGACCTTTGTCTGTCAAGTAAATAAATAAAATCTTAAAAAAAAAAATAATAATAATAATAATAATATAACAGCACGTGTGTAGGACTCGCCCTGCCCCTTCTTTCTTGTTCTTATCCACTCTATCTTCACAATAACCATGTGTAGTATGATCTTCAGTTTGCAGTTGGAAAAAAAAAAAATGACAACAAAAAATGGAGACTCAGAGAAGTCGAGTAACTTACTGAAGGTCACGGAGCTGAAAAGAGGCAAAGCCAGGTCATTGAACTTAGAAAGTCTGGCTCCGGGTGTTGATCATCCGTTACTACTACTGCTCCGCTCCTAGGCATCGCTATGCTAGTCATGTAAATTGTGCCACCTGTTGCCACTTCCCGGGCACTATGCTGAACCCCTGCATATATTCAACTATGGACGGAGCATCTACGATTTATCAGGAACAATTCTATAAGCACGGCTTACTTCCATTCTTTATGCAATAAACTGAGGCTGACAGAGGATAAAGGGCTTGCCCAAATTCTCAGTGCTGGTTTGAGGCAAAAGTAAGACTGAAACCCATGTTTTCATGACCCATGCCCTTGGCTGTTTAAACATGCACTCTACTTCTCCCCGGGATATAATTTTGGTTATTTGGAATGTTTAAACAGACCCAATGAATATTTAAACAAATCATCCATATTAAATTTTGGGCTGTCGCCCCTCAATTATTACATTTCTCTGCTCTCCCATCCCGGAAACTGATATTTTCTTATTTGCTTGCCTGGAGGGCCACTAAAATGAAGATCAACATAGGCTCAGAGAACAAATATCCATTTTCACTTTTGAAAAATAACCTGACACTGCCTCCAGGATAAGGCGGTGCCTTTTGCTCTGAACTGGAAAGCGGAAGAGAAAGCAAGAAGAAAGGGTTTTGGAAGAGACTGCTCGTGCTCTCCCAGCAAAGCCAGCGCGGCTTCCCTGCCAGCGTTCTGCTGAGGGGGGGCTGCCGCCCGGCCTGGCTGAGGGCCTCACAGGCTGCTAAGCCTGAGGGGGAAGGTAGCTGGTAAGTAAACCCTAGAGTCCCCAGGGAGGGCAGGGAGGGAGGTAGGGGTGGCTTCCTTACCTGAAAGTTCCTTTCCACACCGAGGACAGTGACACCCCCAGCCTTTCCTTCCGTCTCCCCTTCCCCTCCTTTGTGGGCTTTTGCTCATCCCCCAAATCCTAACTCTCGCCCCTCCCTCTGCCTGCAGAGCTCTTTCCTCAATTTGTCCCATGGCTGGTTCTTTCCCATCAGTCTGCGTTCCGCTTAAGGGCAACTTCCTCAGAGAGGAGCACCCTCCTGGAGCACCTCCTCAAAGAGCTCCTCCCTGTTCCCACCTGAAGTCGTTCCTCTCTGACACCTTAATTTTCTTTCTTGTTTTTTTGGCACGTACCCCTGAGTGCGATGATTTTGCTCTTTCCAGTCTCCCCCCCTGAGTCAGCATGGCAGGAGCTCTCGTTCCTCTCCAAGTCCCAGGGAACTTGCCCATTGGAAGGGTTCCTTGTGTTCTGCTTCCCTCGCACCTGGGGGGAAAAAACAAACAAACAAACAAACAAACAAACAAAACCAAGAAGACAGGTGACTCCAGGCTTGCTGGAACCCACTCACTTTGTCCAACAACCCAGGGAGCAGGAAATCAAGAAAGATAATTCCCCTTCTCCAGCCAGCTTGAAACAGTCCTGCGTGGACCAACCTCAACCCAACAGAATCTGGAAAAACCAGGAAGGGAGCCTCTGTCTACCACAGAAACCTGTGCAAACTTTGTCAAATCCCAGACAGGACGGGAGGCAGTGAAAGACAATGGTTAGGAAGCTTTGGAGAAATACATACAGGCTTGAGGGCCTGCCCCACAGCTTGCAAATGGTGTGCCCTGGGGCAAGCTGCCTCCCCTCCCAGTGCCTCAGTTTCCTCTTCTGTAAAAGGAGGCCTTTGGGAGGGTGGTGCATAACAGTAGCATACTTCTCACCATGCCAGCACATAGCAACCTCTCAGTAAATTGTGGGTATTGACACCAAGGATCAAAATCTCTGTCTCAAAAACTTTGGGAGATCATTTCCCTGGAAAACTTTCCTCCGATTCTCGGGCTCAGCTTTTCGGTGACACTTCATTCTGACGCATCTCCTGTAACACTGCTCCAAGTCCGCTTTGCTAAGAGCTGTTTGAAGTACAGCTTGCTACTGGAGCTGGGACTTGGGCTTTTATTTTATTTAATTTTTAATTTTTTTTAGTTTTTTTTCCCCCTTTCCTTCTATTCTTTTTAAAAGTAAGTCCTTTTCTCCCCTCTCGCCCCCTCCCCCTCGCCCCTCCCCCCTTCTTCTTTTTTTTTGGAATCCTTTTATTTTCTTAGATGAAGGAATTCCTGTTTTGCCAAGGAGAAAACAAACAGGCAAACAGGTCTGGCTTCCAAGCTGTGGCAGTTAGGGCTGTCCCCGAGCCCAGGCGACAGGTGTGGGCTGGGAATGTGAACCATCCCCGGCGGGAAGATGCAGGCTGGGCGGCAGGTGACGCAGGTCAAGGCACAGGTGGAGTGCAGACCCCAGGCCAAGCCCAGGGAGGAAGCCAAGATGGCCTCAAGTCTACTCCCTCCACTCCTAAGGACCCCGCTGGCCCATACGGGAAGGTGGCACAGCCCGCCTGCTGTCCCCCGGCCTTGAGGTAGGGACACAACCGGCTTGTGGCAACTTCGCAGCTCGGCTCCCCACCTGCAGGCACCTGCACCAGCTTAAGCCAGTCCGGGAGCTTCCTCCCTGCCTTCCACCGTGATTGGTTCGGGCCACTCAGGCCCGAGCCAATCAGCACGTGCCATTCCTCAGGCCGCAGGCATTGGCTAGGAGTATCCAATCAACATCGAGGTCCCACTTTCGTTCCCAGGTTGCAGAGGCTTTTCCTCCCCTTCTCCCCCTCCCTCCGAAGGTGATACACTGGAATAAGAATTAATAAGAATAACAAAAAGTCTGGGGCGCCTGGGTGGCTCCGCGGGTTAAAGCCTCTACCTTAGGCTCAGATCATGATCTCAGGGTCCTGGGATCCAGTCCCGCATCAGGCTCTCTGCTCAGCGGGGAGCCTGCTTCCTCCTCTCTCTCTACCTGCTTCTCTGCCTACTTGTGATCTCTGTCTGTCCAATAAATAAATAAAATCTTTAGAAAAATAAAATAAAAAGGCAGGATTCAGACCCAAGCCCATTAGCTCCAAAACCTCCATACCTGCAAAACCACTACCGTAATTACACTTGGCATACATGCTTTGCCCCCCCCCCACCCCCGAAGATACCTTGAAATGATTACAGGGATTCTATTCACTTGGTAGGAAAATGGGTGTCTGGTGTGTGTTTTTCTGTTTTTCCACAGTTTCAAAGACACTGCACAGTGACAGAACCAAAACCCCCAGCTTAAAGCAAAGTGGACACTTTCCAAATGTCTCTTGAAAATGCCCAGGGGAGGAATATTACCAAAGCGAAGAGCAAAATTATCAGACGGCGCTTCTCGATATTGTCCCTTTTGGGGGTGTTCCTGGGACTATTGAGAAAGAGAACCCTTCTTCCCCTTGAGGTCGCCATGAACCTCTACGAGCTGCTGAGGGCCACCTCACAGGGAGTTTAGAGAGCAGAAAGAAAACTCGAGAAAGCGAGAGAGGGGAAAGAGAGCGAAGAAGGCAAAGAGGAAAGAGAAACCTGGTGATGTCACCCAGGCCAGTGGAGCCAGGTTTGCCCACCTCCTGGACGTTCTAGTTTATGACAGTCACCAGCACACTGCCATGTTCGTTCAAGCTAGTTTGAGGTGGGTTTCAGCTAAGCATCAAGAAAACGGAGAATAACCCAGTGGGCACGTCAAGATTTTCCTTGCCAATGGTGCTATAAAAAGAAGTCATCAAATCTCGTGTGTTTATATGCAGGTTGTTGGGTTTTGTTTTTTGTTTTTTTGTTTTTGAAGTCACACATAAAATGTGATTTAACCAGTTTTGTAACAAAAATACCTTTTTCTTTTTTTTTTTAAGTGGAACTCTTCCCCTTTTTTGGAACAGTTGGCTTTGAGTTCTTTCCTGAAAGCCCAAGGCTTGAAGTGTTCAGAAACCAGCCCTCTGATGCAGGACCTTCCCCCAAGTTCCGCGTCCCAGGGTCTCTGCAGCCTTGGTGTCCCCACCTGCAACAGACAGTCTGGGCCTTGGGAAAGATGGTGCAACTGGAGGCTTGGGAAACCTCCTGAATCCAAATTAATTAAGGTGTGGAGTGCGCGGCAGATGAAAGAAGCTTGTAGAACTCTTCAACGATCCTAATAAAGAATTTCCCCTTCAATTACAGGATAATCTGCTTCTCACGGCCTTTGCAGCCATAACCAAGCAGTTTCCTGGGCCGCTTTCCATGCGGCTGGACCAGTCTTTCTGGAATCCCTGCATTTTTCTTCTCTAAGAGACTCCGGGGAAGGCAGTGGGGATGAAAAGAAAGGACAGTGGGTACATTCTAGAAATGGCTATTGTATGGGATTTGCCAGGCTGCTGGACACAGAAGGAAACACCTGGAATGTGAATTACTGTGACTGATAGGTTCTACAGGTCTTGCCGGGGAAGGATTTGCATGTTTCTCTGCAGTCTCTTGCTTCTTTCCCATCATTCTTACACAACACCACACCCAAGCTGTTTGTCACTTCTGGGTGACACCAAGATCTTCCTCCTCGAGGACTCCATCCTGTTCTTTTCTGCCTAAAACACTCCCCACTCCCCACCAGACACCCCCACCCACCTCCCCCACCCAAAACCCACACATCCACCAGGCTAACCAGGCTGACTCCTACTCAAGATTTCAGCTAACCAGTTGAAGTCTTCAGCCACCCCCTGGCCTGCCCAACATAGATTCAGGTCCCCCATCCTGGAGGTTCACAGCACCCATGCTTCTTCAGAGCACAAAGCACAACTGTAATGAATTACATTTCACTAACGATCTGCCTCTGTCCCCTACTAATGTCAGGCTCCATGGAGACAACTTGCTGCCACCTCCCCAAGGCTTAGCATGTGGCAAATGACAGATAAATACTTGAAAAGTAGATCTTTAAAAGAATTTATTATGGGGCGTCTGGGTGGCTCAGTGCGTTGAAGCCTCTGCCTTCAGCTCAGGTCATGATCCCAGGTCCTGGGATCGGGCCCCGCATCGGGCTCTCTGCTCAGCAGGGAGCCTGCTTCCTCCTCTCTTTCTGCCTGCCTCTCTGCCTGCTTGTGATCTCTGTCTGTCAAATAAATAAATAAAATCTTTAAAAAAAAAAAAAAGGAATTTATTAGGTATCTAATGCAGATCAGCAAAGTTTTTCTTAGAGGGCCAGACAGTACATACTTTAGGTTTTACAGGCAAAGAGGCAACATGGAGGCTATTACGTATGGTTCTTACAGAACCATTTTATCTTATTTTATTTTATTTTATTTTATTTTGAAAGAGAGCATGAGCAGACAGGACTGGGGGGTGGGGGGGAGGGGCAGAAGGAGAGAGAGAGAGAGAGAACCTCAAGCAGACGCCACACTCAGTGTGGAGCCTTATGACTCTGGGCTCGATCTCACAACCCTAAGATCATAACCTGAGCCGAAATCAAGAGTTGGACACTGGACCAACAGAGCCACTCAGGTGCCTTCTTATAGAACTATTTTAAATGAAACTGTTGAAAAATGTGAAAGCTGTTCTTAGCTCACCAACTGTAAGCAAACAGGCTGCTGGCCAGATTGGCCCATGGGGTGCAGTTTGCTGACCTTTGATGAAGCATCATCAAAGCCGCCTGCAGGCTTAGGGCTGTGGCAGAGACTGCTGTCTGTTCCTTAGAGTCAGCCTTCTCATCTTCTGCCGGTATTGAACCCTGCACTTCAGGTAGATAGATGGTCTCTTGGAATAAAAGCCCCATGTATCAGCCTCCTTCACAGCTTAAGTTTCCTGGACAAGATGCAAATGGAAACATCCCGTGAAAGCTTCCCGGAATCTCCCCCAACAGGTAGCTAGCACATAGCCACTCCCTAATTTGTTCTTCATTTCCTTCTCTTTCCTGGTCATTGGAATGCAGATGTAATGGCTGGAGCTCCAGTAGTCATCTCGATCCATGAGTTATCCTTGCAAGTGAGAGCCTTGTGTAGTGGGACAAACACACAGAAAGGCTGACCCTACAGAGTGGAGTCCTGGCCACCCCAGACCTGGGTCCACCTTCCTGCTGACCTTTTAAGTGTGAGAGTAAAATAAAACTTATCTTGTTCAAAGCTTTGTGATTTGAGGGCTTTACCTTCCTAGCAGCTCATTCTAGTCCTAATGATACAAGAGAGAGGGGAGAAGGAAACCAACATGAGCAGGAAACATCCCTGATGGCCTAATTAAGAGAAGACAAATAGATACCTGGCTCTAACCCGGTGGCTGGAACCCTTGTAAGGGCCCAGTACAAGTTACTGGGTTAGCTCTCGTGGAGTCAGAAAGGCTTCTCGGAGGTAGGAGTCAGGCAGGAAGTTCCCTATGTGTCAGACAATTTCATGCAAATGTCGTAAACCAGAGGGCTCATGTGCCATTTATGACCCGCCAACTGGCCTCCTGGGTGGCGGGGAAGCATTGGTTTCCAAGTTTTAATTTTGAAAAGCTGCCTCCAAAACACACACACACACACACACACACACACAACAATGAACAATGAACATTCAAATACCCTCCGTTAGATACACCGCACACTCCTCTTCTCAACGTTGCTTTCTCTCTCCATATACACGTGACTGATGGTGCGTCTGTGTCTACAGTGTGTGGCTGAAGGACATCCTCTTGGATGAACCACAACACATTCTCACACTATTTAATGTGAAGTAATATATGTATAATGTATATTAGCTTGATAATAGCACATTATTATACTATGATCACACCAACATAATAGGACACAGGGCCTACGACATAGCCCGGGGGTCCCTGTGCCCAACGTCCCAGTCCCGTCCTCACACTTCGCGGTCAGAGCTCTGAAGTGTCCTTCCATCTAGGACTCTTCTGCCACCATTTTGCTTTTTGTGTTGGAGGACATGAACATTTTCCCAAGAGTTCCAGTTAGTTCTTTTTGTAAAGTCTCTTAATTTGGGTTTGCATTTTTTTAAATGTGAATCGCTGTCAACCTTTAAAAGTCTGATGTTTATCTTAAGCTCTAGAGGTTTGCTGTCGTGAGAAATGGAGAGGCGCGCGGCCCCTTGAGACGGAGTCTGGGCTGCCCTGAGAACTCCAGCTGCCCCCACTTCCCGTTTTCCTCTCCCCTGCTCCCCCAACCCACATCTCGCCCTTGCAAACCCTGCTTTGAGGGAACGGCCAACCCCAGGCACACATGTGCAGAGACCTGGGAGGCCTGAGGGGGTCCCAGTCCTTGGACGACATTGAGCCTCAAGGTGGCTGGAGGCTCAGCTGGACCAGGAGGAGGTGGGGGAGGTCCAGGCGCAGAACCTGCCAGACCCAGGATGGAAAATGCGGGGTCCCTGGTTCACAAGCTATTAAGAATTTCTTCCACTCCAGGGTGCCTGGCTGTCTCACTCTGTAAAGCATATGACTCTTGATCTCTGGGGGTCATGGGTTGAACACCACGTTGGGTGTAGAGATGATTTTTAAATCTTAAAAAAAAGATCAAAAAAAAAAAAATTTCCACTCTCCCACCTGTTACAAGATATGTAAGGAGCTCCCGTCAATCTGCTTCATACGCAGCTACCAGAGTCCTGATTCCTCCCCTGCTGCCAAATCAGATCCTAAGCAACTTGTTTAAATTAGACTTTTGAATATCATACCTCTTGCTTAAGTTCATTGGCAATATATGTGAATAAGCGTTAGACGTCTTCATTGACTGTGCTAAGGCATGCTATTTTTTTTATACAGAGACGTTTTAATTTTTATGAAGGAAATCTCTCCACCCAACGTGGGGCTCAAACTCATGACCCTGAGATCAAGAGCCGCACGCTCTGCTGACTGAGCCAGCCCCGCGCCCCACGGTGTGCTATTTTTAAATCAGCAGCTGGACTGCTTCCCGTGACCTTGGTCAGGCTCAGCTCATTCCCTAACTATGCCAGCAGGGGACATTTTCACCTCCGGTTTGCAAAGACGAAGCTTTCTTCATCGTCAGCTCCTTCCAAGAGTGATTTTTCTGCAAGGCCTTCCAGAGCTTGGTGCTGTCTGGCTCAAAGTTCTTCAGTAGGAGCACCCCCTACCCGCAAACTGGTGACCAAGAAAATCCAGGTCTCCTGTTTAAGGCCACCTGTGATCTGTCCACCAGGCTGATCCCAGGTTAAGCCGTGTCTGACACACGCTTTAAGAACTATGGATCGAGGTCAGTGGTTCTCAAAATATGTTCCCTGGATCACTAGGGAATTTATTAGAAATGCAAATTGTCAGGCTCTGCCCAGACCTCCTGAATCAGAAATGGAGTGGGCCTAGGGAGTCTGTGTTTTAACAAGCCCTTCGGGAAATTCTGATGGAGGCTCAAATTGGACATCCATGGCTCTAAGCCTAAAAGGACAACGATGACATAGCATGTCATCAATCTGGGACCAACTGTCACCGGGCAAGGAGGGAGACCTCTCTGTGCCTGTCTGCATCCATTAACCAGAAGAGAAGTAGGCACCCCCGTCTCAGAGGGCTGCAGTGAGGCCCAGATGAGACACATGTAGGGGCGCAACACCCACCCAGCGGCACCAACAAAACTTTGCCTGAAGAGGAGCTGCTATTAGCAGCAGCGCTAGCAACAGAAGGAGCGGATTCCAAGCAGGAGGAAGGAGCAATTCCTTCCCTACAGACCTGGAAACCGCAAGCAGGTGCTCCTTTTGAAATTTTTAGAAAAATTTACTAAAATAAAAACATTAATTGAAAGATAAAAACAGGGGCACCTGGGTGGCTCAGTGGGTTAAGCAAGCCTCTGCCTTCAGCTCAGGTCATGATCTTGGGGTCCTGAGATCTAGCCCCATGTCCGGATCTCGGCTCAGCTCTCTACCTACTTGTGATCTCTCTCTCTCTCTGCCAAATAAATAAATAAAACCTTTAAAAAAATAAAATAAAATAAAATAGCATATATATGACCATTTGTATTAAAAACTAAGTTCATATGTGTTATATGCATGTGTCCCCTGTGTGTGTTTGCATATGCAAATCTCCATAAATGTATATATTTAAATCAAAATGGTACTTATATTATAATTTCTGGATATTTGATTTTTTCTTTGCATTCTTCTATCTTGCCAAATACAGTTTTCATTGTTGTTTAGGTTTTGCTCTTATATACACTAGGCATGCATTTTAGTTAGAACTCAGTTAAATGAGGTGGGGGGGACACCTGGCAATGCCTGGAGACTGTTTTTGTCATCCAGACTCAGGAGGGGGATGGTGCTAATGCCTTCCAATGGGTAAAGGCCAGCGACAATGCTGAACATCCTCGAGGACACAGGACAGCCCCACGACAAAGGAACAGCTGGAACAAGATGTCAGTGGGACCAAGACTGAGATTCTCCAGTTACAGCAAGAAAAGCCACAAGCAATAAAGCCATTTCCACTTGGAAGTCGCACGGCTGCTGTTCACTGGGCGCAGCTCGCCCTTCTGAGGTTCATGTCATCTTTGAGACATTATGAGCTGAGTCTACGGCCATACCACCCTGAACGCGCCCGATCTCATCTGATCTCGGAAGCTAAGCAGGGTCGGGCCTGGTTAGTACTTGGATGGGAGACATTATGAGCTGAAAGCCATGTTCCTTTTACCAAGGAGGAAACTGAGGCACAGAGTTATATGCCTTGTCCCAAGCCCCACCGTCATGTGCCCACCCCCATTTGGACCCTCAGGAAGTTCCCCTGCAAAAGGACTCTGTGCCATGATGGACTCAGTTTCCTCTCCTGCCCCTTAGGTGCTGGTGCTCAGCCTCCTTGGGGGTGTGGTGTCCCAGAGACCTCCAGCGGGTGTGTTGTTCCATAGACCCGGCTCCCAGAGGCATCTCTGGCTCCTCAAAGAGGCTTTCTGGTGTCCTCCTTCCCTTGTAAAGAACAAGGGTTAATTAGAGACTCTTAATGTCACAAAACAAACTGAGGGTGGCGGCGGGGGCGGGGGGGTGGGTAGGGAGATGGGAGTGGGGTTATGGACACTGGGGAGGGTATGTGCTATGGTGAGTGCTGTGAAGTGTGTAAACCTGGCGATTCACAGACCTGTACCCCTGGGGCTAATAATACATTATATGTTTATAAAAAATAAAATTTAAAAATTTAAAAAAAAAAGAACAAGTGTTTAAGCAGCCTTGCAGGTCAGGCTTTGACTCTGCCCTGCCCCACCCACAAATATTCCCTTCCTCCTCCTGGGACCCTACATCCTCCTCCTCATTGGGAAAAAGACCAGGGATGCTGCCAAGGACCCTTACCCTGGACTTGTTTGGGGGTTAAGTTGCTTAAAAATCAGAAGTATCTCTCACCTCCCTTATTATTAAATCTGTGTGATTGATTTTGCTTCATTCCATTGTTCACAAACCCCAGGGCCAAGCTGTGGGCTTCAAAACGGAAATGCTGAAAAGATTCACCAAAGATCCCGCTCACGCCACCCCTACCGAGACCCGAGCTCCCCCTCTCAATCCATCTTCTAAAACGCCATCGTGGCCCTTAGCAAGGAGTTCTACAGGCTGGACTTCTTCTAAGCGATACCTCCACCTGCACCTACCAGGGACTGGCTGCAAAGACTTTCCCAAAAGGTACTGGGGCTTTCCCAAGCGACAGGGTGGACCCAACTTTCTCCGTGCATCATTCTCTTGGGGCAATTGCCAATTCCAAGCGTGTTGTTTGTGCAAAGCCCACCTGATTGGCAGCAGCAAACAGCCACTGCCCGGGGAGGTTTACGAACAATAAAAGGAGGGAAGACAGGATGAGCCCCGAGTGTCTCTGGGCTCAATGTGGAAATAATCATTTCTAAGAAAAACAACAAATTAAAAATTTAAAGGAGCTTCCTGTTGCATGATTTCAGATCTGGTTTGACTGGAATTACATCAAAAGGCATAAAATATAAACATCTCACAAGTGTCTCTCCTTGTCTCCGTCGCACCCACCCTCACCAGACACACGAGCACGTGCGTGAGCGCGCACACACACCCGCACACACACACACACACACACACACAGATGGATCAAATGTTGAAACGAACTTCAGAGTCCCGTGGAGTGGTGGGGGAAACAGTCCAGATGGGCTGGCCGCTGGTGGGCAGGGACTTGCCTCCAAAGGGGCAGCTCCTCCAGCCCTCCGTTCTTCCCACCTCGGTCCTGTCCTTAGAGTCCCCCAGCCCTGTCTCGACTCCACTCGTGAGCCCCCAGGAACAAGGCAGGAGGAGACAAGGGGAAGCTCCTCTGCTGACCACCCATCCGTCTGGGGCCCTGGGCCAGACGCGGCGTACTGGGATCTTCTTCCATCCTCCCCAACAAATCCAGCTAACTAGCAGTCTACCGAGGAGGAAATGGGGTCAACAGGTCAAGGCCACTCCGTTAATAAGTGGTGGCATGGGACTGGAACCCAAGCCCTCCTGACCCCAGGCTTGGCCCCTGTTTTTCAACACCACACTGCAGGGCGGGCTGGTTGGTGGGCTGGAACTCAGCATCAGAGCAGTGGCGGGACGCCGGAGAGGAGGCCAGAGCTGAGCTGGAAAGGCAGGCCCCTTCCTTGCCTTGTCCTGGCCCTTACATGTGCATGTGTGTGTGGGGGGGGGTTGTTACCAGCACCCCTGGCCCCACTAACCACCATTACACGCCATGGACACAACGTAAAACGCACATCCTCCTGAGGCCCACGGCAGTCTTCCATGGGCGTTCTTTGCATCTTGAATAACAGGTGTAATTCGTGCGCTCCCCGGTCTGTGGGCTGGGCACGTGGCCCCCCGTGGCCTCGCTGTTTCTCCACATCCGCCCCAGGAGGTTGGAGCTTGGGGATCCCCTACTTGACAGCTGGAGAAAGGGAGGCTCAGAGTGGCTGATGACTCGCCCAAGGGCACAGCCAGGAAGTGCCCAAACCAGGCTTTGAGATCACATGGGCTCCTGTGCTGGGGGCTGCGGCTGTGGGCAGGGCTGCCCCCAGGAACTCACAGCTCCGTGGATGGACAACAGCCAAGGAGGTGGCGGCGGTGATGCTGTGTGTGGGAGACGTAAGCCCCCAAACTATTGAATGATTCTTGGGAAATGCTCCAAACAGAAAAAAGAAAAAAGTATTTCCCCGGGGCACCTGGGTGGCTCAGTGGATTAAGCCGCTGCCTTCGGCTCGGGTCATGATCTCAGTGTCCTGGGATCGAGCCCCGCATCGGGCTCTTTGCTCAGTGGGAGCCTGCTTCTCTCTCTCTCTCTCTGCCTGACTCTCCGCCGACTTGTGATCTCTCTGTCAAGTAAATAAATAAAATCTTTAAAAAAAAAAAAAAAAAGTATTTCCCCTCATTTTACAAGCAGTTGTACTCCTTGAAAATTCTGCATGTATCCAAACTATGAGAAAAATACTTCACGTTGCAAAGTGACATGGAATTGAGTTCTCTGTTAGACTCGTTGTTTGTCAGAACCGCTCCTGTTGGGCAGCTGCTCTGGGTCTCAGGAGGACCCGTAGTGGGTGACTGCCAGCTGCCCCCCAGCTCTGTGACCAGCCCAGGAGGTGCCCAGACATTTCCAGCGCACCCTGAGGTAAGAGTCCCTGCTCTAGAACAGGGTTGTGGAGGTCCCTGTGGAGCTGAGAGACAAGGAGACTGGCACGTGTGCGCAGATGCCTGCTAACCATCTGGGTGTGAGAACCGTCCTTGGGGACTCTGGGAGCAGTTTGGTTCTTGCTCTGATGGTGTGCGTGACAACCCTGCCCCCACTGAAATACCAGTGATCTCAGAGGGCGAGTGAAGAGCTGGTAACCCCATCTCATCCCCCAACTTTAACTATTTAAACAAATGATCCTCGTCCCCCAATCCCAAATCAGGGGGTGTGGGGGAGGTTCTGGGGTATAAGGGAACTAACTGTCAGAAGGGTTCAACCCTGGTCTCCCATTAAGAGCTTTATGCAAAGCTTACTTTCAGAATGAAGAGAGGAACTAAACCTTTTTCCAATCCAGCTGTGAGGCTCACGCATGCAGATGAGAGGTGGGGTCAAGGCGACAGTAGGGTCAACAGCCCCTGGCCAGGGGGTTACTGTCTTCCTCATTCTGTGAGTATTTGGGGCACCTCTCTGGTGCCAGGTGAGGGATCTGGAGGCCATGGCTAGCCCCATACGAGCTTTAGAAAGTTCACCCAAGCTTGGGGACGATTGTCAAGTGGGGGCCAAAGAATGTTGGTGTGATCGGTAATGCGGTGGGGGAATAATGGAGGCAAGGACCAGGGGCCAACCCCAGTGTTCCGTGTCAGGACCTCAGGACCGGAATGAAAGGCGAGAACCGGAGATGCCAGGATGAGACCGACTATCTTATTCCTTGCCAGGGTCTCCCCCAGACACCTGTGCTGATCCCCCCCCCCCAGAGCGGTAGGGTTCGCACTACAAAGAACACTCTTGAACCCTGCTCCTCAAAGGTGGCCACCTTCCTGCAACATCCCATCCCTGCAGTTGCTCTGAGATCCAGAACCCCCGTCATCACCCAGACCTGCTGGACCGGACCCTTGAGATTAACCAGGCTCCCCACTTGCTGGAAGTCCCCTTACAGCCATCGAGCAGCACCCTTGGGGGCCCATCCCTCGCATTCGCGGCCTGAGCACCTGCTATCTCCAAGGCACCGAGCAGCTGGGTGAAAAAGGAAAAACAAGATCTAGGAGCAGAAAGTAAACAGACTCCGGGGAGTGATTAATATTGTTTAGAAGATACACCTGAGTCGTTGGAGATGGTATTTCACCTTGGAGTTAACGTCAAGGAGGAGCCAGCCAGATTTGGGGCGCCCGGAGATGTGGGGTGAGATGTTCCGGGCAGAGGGAACAGCACATCAAAGGCTCCGAAGCTGTTTGGGGCTTGGCGAGTGGGGAGTGGAGCGAGAGGGCCGGCGCTCCAGGTACCGACATGTGCTGGGAGGGGTCCTGGAGGGTTGCCTGGCGGGGACGCCTTTGCTCACCGCGCACCACCCCGAAGCCCTGGTCGCAAGTTTTCCTGGAGAGCGCGGATTTGGGCTGGCCGCGCACGCTGCTCCGGCAAGGATGGGGCGCGCACCCGGGTCGGGGGGCGCCGCTCTCTGGCGCGATTTTCTTTAATCTCACAGTGACCCCCCGGGGCTCCGAGAGGTGCCCGAGACGGCTCAGCCCCACCCTCCTCCTCCGTCTTGTCTTCGCTCGGTTTCACCCTCCAATCTCCCGAAGTGGGCATGCAGCCCAGGGCCCGAGCTCCAACCCGGGGCGGGCGCTGGAACCGGTTTACGGAGGCGCTTCCCGCCGCTTCCCCGAAGCCGCGCCCCCGCGTCCCCGCGGACGAAAAATCTGCGGCTTGCATTCATTTCACTCCTCGGAGAAAAAGCTTCAAATCCCGACCTTTCCGGCCGGCTGGAAAGAGTCAAGGAAGGAAGATAAGAGGGAGAGATACGCGCGGTTGGTTTTCTGGCTCTCCGCAGCCTCCGAACTGGAAGAAAGCTTCCGTGGACGGGTGGAGCCGGGACATATTAAAATCACAAAAGAAGGGCATCGTTAAAACTATCTGCAAGGAAGGTTTTGTAAACTCGCCCTTATCGGGCTCCATCAGCATGCATAATCAGCCCTTTTATCTGGCTTCCCCGGGGTCCGGGCCAGCAGGAGGGGGCCCCACCTCCACACCCCTAATACTCCGCCCAGAACCTCTTAGACGATTCCAACAGACTTTCCCCTCCCAAAGTGGAGGGAGGGAGTGAGTAGGGTGGGGCCAGGGATTTACCCTAAAAAACAGCCGAGGACAGCGTTAGTCTGCACAGAGTTAAGACCTGGGGGATGGGAAAGATTCAGCCAATCGAATGGCCATCCGCAGAGGTTCAATGTAACTATCGTTGAAAATCCACGTGAGGGGGGCGCCTGGGTGGCTCAGTGGGTTAAAGCCTCTGCCTTCGGCTCAGGTCATGATCCCAAGGTCCTGGGATCAAGCCCCGCATCGGGCTGTCCGCTCCGCGGAGAGCCTGCTTCCTCCAATCTCTCTTTCTGCCGGCCTCTCTGCCTACTTGTGATCTCTGTCTGTCAAATAAATAAATAAAATCTTTAAAAAAAAAAAAAAAAAAGAAAAGAAAATCCACGTGAGGAATGGGATGCAGCCGTCATGCGTGATGCTGAGGGTTATACGTTAGCGTCACAGGGTGTCGTTAGGCTAGCAAGCAGCAAGACAAGGAGGGGCTCATTTTTGCCAAACAAACATACAAATATAAATAGTAGACTGTTGCGCTAATAATAGCTTAACTTTGATGACACCCTGTGACAATAATTCTCTCTCTCACACGCACGTATGTATTAATTTTTAAATCTCACTACAATGCTAGGAAGTTGGGACTATTTATGCGGAATCAGGCTTTGTGATAGCACATGTGATGCTACAAAGGATGAGACCTTCTGTTCAAGGGTGTTATCTAAAAAGTAAAAAACAGATTTGCACTTCCTAATATTTTAAATTTTTAAAACCGCCAGGGAGTTGAGCCACAGGCCATTGTAGATGGTTGTCTGTCCTGACCTACAGAAGTGGCAGTTTCACATAGTTCAACCTCATACTTGTACATAACTTATGAATAATGTATAACATAGCAATGCAAATTATAAGTGAAAATATGTATCGCTAAATTGTGCATATATATAGTGTCAAGTGGCAAAAATATTGTCCCAACAGAATGCACAATAAAAGCAACTTTGGACACACTGTGTTGGCCCTCTGGAAGGATCTGGAACACAGCCATCGGTAGCGGCTCTGTGTCTGTGTCTGAACCATTAAAATCCAGAATATGAGGCAGAAAGTCAGAAAGACTCGAGGGGTTCGCATGGCATTTGGGACATTTCAGCTTTGTAAATCTGATTTTTCTGCAGATGTCCTAACGTGATGACCATCTTCATCATGTCATAACAGCTGCAATCTTTTGAGGTCCAACCACAACCAGGAGCTGTCCTGAATGTATATATTCCTTGAATCTTCCCAATGACCCTGTGGGGAGGGTGGTCTTGTTATAGCCCCATTCTATAAATGAGGAACAAAGGACCACCAGTTGGTCAATGGTAGAGTCAAGACTGAAACCAACTTGGAGCTTAATCATTGCACATCTGGTCTGCATATTCCCTTCTTCCAGAATTGGCCTTACAAAGGAGATTGGCCTGATAGAGATACCATCATCATCCATTCTGAACACACCATACAATTCGGCCCCAGACCCGCTGACGTCAGTGCCATGCAATGTGCATTCACCTCTGACACCCGCCATTTTGAGTGGCCATTTGGAGGCAGCTCCGAAGCCATTTATTTTGGCTCCGCCTAAAATGTGCAAGAGTGTGGACAATAAATCCCTCACTCTTATCAATGAGCCATGCCCCCAATAAAATAAATCCACAAGAAGCTTAGATGAACTCAGTTTCCAAAAATCATGTAAAAAAGCCTTGCTTTATCACACTCTATAGCATAGGTAGGAAGTTACACAAATGATCTCTCTTCACAGTTGTGTGAAGATCTCCCTGCTAGAATGTTCTCCAATAATTTTTCTCTAGTACTAAAAAGAGGGAAGCAACCCAGACACTGTTGAAAAAATTGTGATTCGTCCATGCAGCCTTTTAAAGAGGAAGAGGTAGAACTTTCTGTTCGTAATTGGCCCCTTCAACAAGATAAATGATAAAACGTGCGCGTGGGGGCGCGAGTGGAAGAGCAGAAGGGCACAGTCTCAGGCTGGAGCCCAAATGCCCGAGTTTGAATTCCAGCTTGGCTGCTTACTATATGACCTTGAGCAAATTAACCTCTTTGTGCCTCAATATCCTTATCTTTAAACTTTCTGTGAGGATTAAATGAGAGATTATATGTGAAGGGCTTCCAAGAGGTTCTAAAGGAGGCATTTCAGGAGGCTGCTGGGGGACTAGCCCGGGTTACTATCTAACGAGAGTCCTCTGTGGTCTTCACCTTCTATCATCCCATGAATTGGTTTCTCAATCATTTTTTAGAACTTCAGTAACAGCAACAACAAGAGAGCTGCTGTGTACCGTGGGCTGGTGTCCTGCACACAGGCAGGAAGCTGGGTGTGTGATTAGCAAGGCCTGGAAGGGAATGAGGCTCACATCTGGTCCCCGGGATGCCTGGCTGCGTGTCCTTGTGCCGGTCAGATTCCCCTTGGCGCTGTGGTGTCCACATTCATAAAGTGTTGATAATCATGATGCCAGTAACTCCCGACCCACGGAAGTCTCTCGAGCTCTCAGCACAGTGCCAGGTCCGCTTCTGGTCTAAAAGATGCCTGTACTCGTCACTGAGTCTCATGTTCCCAACAACTTCGCAAGCCATGTAAGTGACCCTCTCTCAGGCTCCGTTCCCGCATCCAGAGAATCCTCTTTCCTTGAGAACTGTGGATTCCCACATCCAGAGAATCCTCTTTCCTTGAGAACTGTGGATTCCCACATCCAGAGAATCCTCTTTCCTTGAGAACTGTGGATTCCCGGTCCTGCCACTTAAAAGTTGCGCGATCTTGGATAGGTTCCTAGACCCCTCGGAGCCTCCGTTTGCTTATCTATAAAATGGGGATAATGTTGGTAACTAGCCCTCACACGGTTGGAGGGTTAAATGGTGTAATAGTTATAAAATCCTGAGCACAATATCTGGAATAGAATACGGGCCCAATAAACGGTGAGCATTATCACCGTCTCTCCTCTTTAGGAACACCACGTAGGGGACCCATTATAATGGGCCACCTGAAAAGCTGAGATCAGAGAGGCTAATTGGGTGCCTTAGCTCACACAGGCAACAAGCAGGAAATGTCTTGTTAACCTCTAATTACTTCCTGTGTTTTTGCCATGTTTTCCCATCTATTATGTGGTTCCACGATGTCTTGTGAACTCTCATGTTGGTAAGCTGGTGGGTAAGAGTTAGTGAGATTCACTCTGGCTGTGCCAAGCTCAAAATTCCCACCAGACGGCAAGTCCCACACAGGCCTGGGCCTCATCTGTCCTCTCCCTGGTTGGCTCCCCAGGAATCACCCAGTGTGCAGTCGCCATCAGTGCATATAAAAGGAGCTGGGTGTGGTCAGCATTACTCTTGAAAAATCCCATCAATTATGTGCAAAATGCTGTAAACAGGATTTGTGGATACAAGCATGGTGGGAATGACAGGGATTCCCCTTCATTAGGGATGACGAGTGGATCGGGCAGGGGCGGAGAGTGCATACCCTGAAGAGTTCATACACAGTCGGTGAAGCATCTACCTTCAGCTCAGGTCATGATCCCAGGGTCCTGGGATGGAGCCCCGAATCAGGCTCCCTGCTCAGCAGAGAGTCTGTTTCTCCCTCTGCCCCTGCCCCCTGCTCATGAGTTCTCACAAAAATAAATAAATAAAATCCTACTCCTCGCCAAAAAAAAAAGAGTATACATACCCATGCCAAATACGCACCCAGAGATTTCCTTCCTCTTCTGAGCAGATACAGTAAAATCCACTCAAGTTAAATGCACCCGTGATGGAATTTTCCTGTAGCATTAAAATGTTGGTAGAAAAATGAAGATAGGGAAGCGGGCAGAGACAGTGACATGGGCACCACAGCGGGGATCGTCTTACACGTGCGTACTTCTACTCCTGCCCAAAGATACGCCCTATGACGCCGCGCACCCAGCAGTTCGCTCCTGAGAATCCCACTCTTCTCCAGCCTTCAAGCTCCTCAAGGTTTGTCTTGGGTCTGGGCTGCAGGCCCAGGGCAGGCAGGAAGGCTCTCAGGGCCCTTCTCCTGGGTAGAACAGAATGGTTCTGCACCAGAGCGATCTGAGGAGACCTGCAGAAGGAAGGCAGCAGGTCCCGCCAGGCTGGCCGCCTGAATGGCTCAAAGGGCTGTGGTGACTGGTGTGCCCCACCACTCACAACAGTGCACGCACACACAGACACACACACCGGTCAAAGCTCCCTCTCCTGATACCTGTAGAGAAGATGGAAATTCAGATAGAGATCTTTATTTCAAATGTCGATAAATAACTTGGATTTCCTTTTTCTTTTCTTTTCTTCTTCTTTTTTTTTAAGCTGCATGAGTCACACAGATCTGAGCCAAATCTGACCTGCAGGTCTCCAGCCTGCAATGTCTGGGTTAACATTTGGAAAGTGACTTGTTATCCCCACCTTATGGAGGCCCTTCATTGTATGGGACCAAATGGCCAAATTTTCTGGTCATTCTTTTTTTAAGTAGGCTCCACGCCCAGCATTGAGCTCAACACCGGGCTGGAACTCAGGACCCTGAGATCAAGACCTAAGCTGAGATCAAGAGTCGGAGGCTTACCTGATTGAGCCACCCAGGCGCCCCTTCTGGGTCATTTTCGATGCTCTCTTTTGAGAACCGTGATCACCACTCAGGAGTCATCAAAATTGTATGGTGATGAATGCTAAGGACTTATTGTGGGGACCATTTTGCAATATACACAAATACTGAATCATTATGAAGTACAGCTAATAGTATATGTCAATTATATCTCGATTAATATTTTTTAATTCACCAAAATTGGAAAGCAAAGGCCAAAAAGAAACTACTTTAAAAACGGTTCACCAAATTCCATGTCAATACAGCGGGTGAGCAAGAATAAGTCGATTTGAAAGAAAATCACAGATTTGGAGATGAGCTAGAAGCCCAAGGGTCAGTCCAGGTAGAAGGAAGAGGGGAAGGAAACACTGGAAGGAAAAACAGCAACAGGTTCACAGGCTGTGGGGAGCTGGAATTACGGGAAGGGCTGCCTGACAACCTCTTATGAACAAAACAGGATATTTCACTTTTCTCTCCAGGAAATAAACTGAGAAAATGCCAGACATGGAAACAGCTGGAACTTTCTAATCATATCCTCATTAGGAAGTTAGCAGAGGACCCTAACTGCTTCCTCTGCCCGTCACAACCTGCCTTCTGAACACCTGGCCCCCTTTTATGCTCCCCACCCTCCTGCGTGCTGGACCACGAGGTTCCTGTGGGACCCTCTTGTTAACAAATGGTCCAATCGCTTAGTCCAGGAGTGGTTGCCGGACCAGAGGTAAGCCAATGGGAGCCTTCCCCAGGCTTCGCCTGTCCCCACTGAGTCATTGATTGACCAGGCAGAACGCTTCAGGGCTGGGCTGGGAAAGGCTCCGCTTGCACCGGTCGTTCGTTGCCTGTTTCTCCTGACTCAGAAACTTGCTGACCCAACGATGATGGCACGCCACTGCGGAGGCCAAGAGGCATTGCAGCCCTCTGTTATTTGGCCTCTTCTTGGATGTGGGCAACCAACGAATGAGCATTTTACCAAAGTCATTTTTTTTTAAGGTTTTTTTTTTTTTAAGATTTTATTTATTTATTTGACAGACAGAGATCACAAGTAGGCAGAGAGGCAGGCAGAGAGGCAGGCAGAGAGAGAGGAGAAAGCAGGCTCCCTGCTGAGCAGAGAGCCCGATGTGGGACTCGATCCCAGGACCCTGGGATCATGACCTGAGCCGAAGAGGCTTTAACCCACTAAGCAACCCAGGCACCCCTTACCAAAGTCATTTTGAGCTGGGTTGCCATTCCTTGTCGTGACTGTCTTCCACCAGAAGAGTTCCGACCTGGGGATAACGCATAGAATATTATCACATAGATCTGTGATGTAGGCATGCGCATTCCGTCCACGCCCGGGCCTGCAGTACATGCCGAGTTACCCGGGAACTTCCTAGATACCCAGAGAAGCAAACCAGCTCGTTAGCAGGGCACCAAATTCCTAGCAAAACCCACCATTCCAGGCTTATCCAGCTGCCCAGGAATGCACAATATTTCCCTTTCATAAACGCGCCCTTTAAAACAGTGCTATCCTTCATCTACTTCCCTCCTTCCTTGGACCTCAAAGTGCCTTTTTAAGGCAAGTAGTATCTGGCAGCTTTAGCAAAGCAAAGAAAAAAAGGTTGGCTGCCATAAATGAAGAATGTAAATTTTTTAATTTTGCTCCAAAATTGCTTGAGGGGAAAAAGAAAAAAAAAAAGGAAACAATAGTCAGGTTGTTAGGGGCACAGAGAGAGAGGGATACGGGGTTGTTTGTTAAAATGAAAGTTCCATTTATATTGTATGAAGGCCTAAAGACCAGTTTCTGTAGGGAATAACTTATTTCTAGAGCATGCTTCCTGTGTCCACAGAGAACTCAAGAGTCCCTCACCGTCTGGACTGGGTATGGATAGGGTTATGAAGATGATCCAATGGGGTGGGCTTCTAGAGAGAGGTTAGAGGTGTCTGGTGTTGCTGCTCTGATGGGCTGTTGAGAGGGCCAGAATGATGAGAAGCTAACCACTTACGGATCTAGAGAAGAAGGAGCCACAGGAGCAAAGACCCTGAGAGAGGAAAGAACCCAGGCTGGATGAGGGACAGACGGAGGGCCAGTGAGCCTGGAGAGCAGTGAGCAAGTCAGTAAACCAGAAGGAAGTGAGCTCCAAGAGGCACCATGAGCTGAACATGGAGATCTTTGGGAGCCAAGGTAAGATGCTCAGATTTTGTCCTAAGGGAAACGGGACACCTTGGAGGTTTTTGAATTGGATCTGTCTGAATGGACTGGAAAAGTTGGACTGCACAAGGGAAAGGGCCAAGGGCACACGTCTAGTTACAGCTGGCTGATGGACAGTCCAAGATGATGGTGGGCAAAGCTAGAGGTTTAGGGATAAGGGTGGAGAGACGTGGTTGGGTTTGGACATAATCTTGGTAAGACTTACTGAGCAAATGTCCAGGGGAAGGCAAGGGAATAAATCAGGGACTAGATCTTTGGCTTGAACTGGATGGATGGTGGCATGACTGACTGTTACGAAATTGTTCAGATGGAGGCAGGGCAGTGAAGAAGGACCACTCTCGTGATACGGAGTGTTGTTAGACACACTGCAGATATCCAGGTGGAAATGTCTCATGGACAGTTGGAGACACAAGTTCAAAGTTCAGGGAAGAAATCCAGGCAGAAGATCTACTGAGAAGCCATCAGAACCAGGTGAGGTGCCCTAGCTAGTGAATACAGGAAGAGCAGAGGGCTTAGGTCAGAGCTCTGGGGGCAGAGAAAGTGCCCGCAAAGGAGACTAAGAAGGAATGGCCAGTAAGCCAGAAGGAAGGTAAGATGTGTACCGGGACATGAATCAAGGTGTTTCAGGGAGGGAGTGTCCATCATATCAACTGCTCTGAGAGGTCAAGTACAATGAGGATGGAGAATTGACCCGTGGCTCTAAAGACATGTGTTATAGGTGACTTAGGACTGTGCCAGCACAGTGATGGGCACGAAGTCCAAGGAGAGAAGTGTAGTCATTGCGATTTAACCCCTCTAGAGATGTTTTGCTGTGCAAAGGAACAGAAAATGTCATGCGTATAGAGGTGGCCCCTGGGGTCAAGGGGTCAAGGGCAGTGACTGACTCCCTTATAGAGGGGAGTGTCCAGACTTGTTTCTGTCTGTGGCAGTGGCTCTCAACCAGGGTCAATTTGGGTTGTCACACTTGAGTACTACAGACATCTAGTGGGTAGGGACACCCTACAAGGAGCAGGACAGCCCTTCCCCCCCCAAAAAAGAGAATGATCCAGTCCCGTGTGTCGGTCTCACCGCAGCTGAGAACCCGTGGTGTACAAGAATGGCACCAGGGCTGCGTGTGGAGCCACAAGGGAGCAAACTGAAGCTACAGAAGAGGAAGAAGGAGGTTTCAGGAGTGAAGTCCTCCAAAAAACGCGAGACGAGGCAACCCAGGACACCTGCACGGGGTTTGTCTGAAGATGAGGACAAGGTGCGGCTCCCACTGCGGTAGGAAAACCGTCTTGCACCTTCTTCCAGAGAATCGGCTTCTGTTCCTATCGGGAGGAAAGGGCTATAGAGTGAAGGGCCAGCCATGTGTCCGGCCTCGGACACAGCTGATTGGACCGAGGGCAGACCCTCCGGAGTTGGCCCAATCAGATTCTCTCTCCCGGAAATTGGAGGCGGAACACGGGCTTCCCGTGACCTCCAAGAGGCTGTGGGAGCCACTTGCAGTGACCGTCTCCTGTAGTGAGCATAGAAAAAGCCAGACCTCAGACACAGAGAGGGGAAAAACTGAAAGTAATGCCCAAAGAGAGCCAGAGATCACGGACAGGGAGAGAGGAATGTTGTGTTGAGTCCCAGTGGATTCCCGTTTTCCTCTTCCTGCTCTGTCTGCCCTTCACTCCTCAAGCAATTCTTAAATCTTTCAAGATGATTTTTATGCCTAAGCCTTTTGGACTAGGGATTTGTTGTCTGCAACCAAACTAACCCTAACCAAATCCATGTTCTCTGTATATGGTTTGGGAAGAACTGGAAAACAGAAAGAGGAAAGAGTCTTCAGTATAAGCAGCTGCATGGACCCCTATCGGCTGGGTGGTGACCGAGGGCAGCATCATGTTTTCTGTCCAGATGCTTAAAGTTTCTACAGTTTCTAAAGCTGAGGTTGGTGGTGGGTGTTTCAGCCCCTGGAAGGGATAATCTGCCTCAGAATGGAGCCAAGAGAAGAAAGCAAAATGGAGAAAAGGGAATGATTGCTGGTGGCATCTTTTAGCTCCTCGATCCAGCTTTGCCTGAAACCACCAGCGTTCTCAATGATATGAGCTGACAAATTCGCTCCTTCATCCGAGCCAGTTCTCCTTGGGTTTCTGTTCACCTGCAATGAGATAAGCTTCAAGAAGCTTCTTGGTTAGGAACCTAGAATGAAAAATCATAAACCAGTGCTCCTTTTCAAACCTCAAGGCAGGAAGAAGGAATTATCAAGTGCTGGCTGGAAACTTCTGGCACCTGCCCCCTTTTCTCCATTCATCTGGGGAGAAAAACACTCGCAGAGTTTTGCTGTCTCTCAGAGGATTAGGAGACCAGGCCAAGGGAGAGGTGAGGGGGGAAAGGGAAGCCTCCCTCTGAATAAGAACAAGGACATTGTTGGGGCGCCTGGGTGGCTCAGTCAATTAAGAACAAGGACATTGTTGGTACCAGAAGGGCTGGGCCAAAAAGGAGGGCCACATTGACAGCAGCTTAGCCGGCACGGGGTCAGGAGCTGGAGAGGACACAGGGCAGGCTGACAGGCGGCCGCAGAGGGGAATGGGGCGGAGTCTGGACAGGGACCCCCGCCAGCTCCGGACTCACTTTCTTTTGGCCTCTGGTAGCCTCCTGTTTTCAAAGGGAAGGAGGCGTTGAGGAAAAGCCTCTCCTGGCTTACTGGTCAGCAAACATTTCTCCCAACGTTCGATTTTGGCTGCCTTCAGTGTAGATGAATCACACACCAACGGATCCAATTTATTTTATATGAAACAGAGTTCCGTGATGATGGGAAGACCCTCACAAGGCCGGTGGGTTTTCTGGAGAGCAGAAGAACCAATGAGTCACTCCAAGATGTGAGACAGAATCCAGACACACCCAGTTCCCCCCGAGCAGATGGGGCCAGGGCTCCAACTCTTGGCTTCGCCCCCCGCCCCTGTCCCCCGCCCCCCACCTCTCCTCCAGGAACGACTCCTCGACTCCTCGACTCCTCACTCATGACAAAGTCTGAGAGACGCTCTCTCTCTCTCCTCAAGGCCCATGTGGGGGCTGGAAACGCAGCTCTCCTTCCTGCTTTTCCCCCCAGACTCAGCTCAGTCCGGGAGGGACGGCGCTCCTATGAGGAAGTGTGTTCTTATTCCTAAAATTCCCAACCTGTTTACTGTGCTCGGTTTTGAGCCAGGTCCGTGGGAAACACCCGGGCTTCAGGCAACAGCCCCATTTCTGTCTGCCCGTGAGAACACCTGGAAGAAACCATCAGAATGCTTTCTCAAGGCTGCCTTCGGCCAGGGGGGTTCGGGGTGTTTTGGGCCAACGAGCAAGGCCATCTGAAGAGGAGAGCTCTGTGAGGCCGCAGCCTGACGGGGAAAAACTTAGGAAAAGGCCATCTTGACGGAGAGGGAGAAATGGGTGCGAAAGGCAAGAGGGATGCTCGGAGTTTTGCAAGACAACATTTAAGTGAGAGGATCCCTCACACCCGGTGGTTCTCACCAGAGGACAATTCGGCCCCCTGGGGACATTTTTTGGTTACCACAGCTTGAAGAGGGGGACACTCCTGGCATCTAGCAGGTGGAGGCCAGGGATGCTTTAAATATCTTACCAGGCACAGGACAGCATCCACAGCAAGGAATTATCTTGCCCAAAATGTCGACATTACCAAGGCCGAGAAACCCTGCCGTGGCCAGGTAACTGGATCTTGCGGAGAAGGCGGTTCTGAAATAAAACCCAAAGAGCTATTTCTCTCTGCCCAGGAATATAGTGCAAGCCAAGCAGCACAGCTCTGGACCCAGCAAGAAAGTGTAACACAAGGAATAGTGGTCTCCCCTCTGGCTCGTGGCCTTGCACACTCGAAGACTTCGGTACAAATGTTCGGGGGATGCTGGAGTGTTGATTAGGAGTGCTTCCGGCTGCAAGTAAGAGAACACATGCCACAGAGTGGCCTGAAGGATAAAGGCTTATCGTCCTCCCGTAACGGGACCTTCCGAGGTAAGAGGTGGGCAGGTAGAACAACGCAAGATGCCAGGCCTGCTCCAGGATTCTCTTGGCTTCACACTCTTGAACACAAGATGGCTGCCTCATTCCTCCATGCCCCTCCATTCCTCAAGCAGGAAAGAGAAGGTGAGCTCTTCTGTGTTGGAAGCAATGATGTGCCAAGCTTTTTCTCAAGAGGGTTTGCAGTCTTCCAAGCCCTATCTTGGGCCTCTGTGACTTCCATGAGGGCTGGAGGGTATTGGTTTAAGCCACTAAGTGTTGAGGGGTTTGTGATAGGGCAAGAGTTCGCTGGTAAATGGAGTGACTCCTCCCGTCTCTCAGCCAGTGCGGTACAGGTGGGGCTGACCTTCAGGCCCCAACTCGTGGTCGTGGTTGGCCAACGAGAGTGAAAGACAGGACTCTGGCTGCAACCAGCAAGCAAGAAGTGCTAACGTTTTGGAGGTTGTGGACTACAAGCCCAGGTAGATGACAGAAACCTGATTGGGTGACAGACGCAGGGGTTAATCAGATTAAAAACAGCGCATCAACAAGCCCCGGAAAACCAGAGCTAAACGCCAAATCGACCACCCTCTGGGGTCCCCCTTCTGTAGCTTTGTACCACAGCTCAACGGACTTTGCTTTAACTCTACTCCTGTTCCATCAGCTTTGGTTTGCGGCCCACCCCTCTTCACCTGGTCCACTTCTGCATTCTTCGATGCAGTGTGACCAAGAACCCTGGGCACCGAAGGAGAAGAAATCCTGCGACAAGATTATGGAAGGGTATGGAGGAGCCTGGTCAGATGAAGCCACCAGGGACGCCTGGGTGGTTCAGTCGGTTAAGCCGATGCGTTCTGCTCAGGTCATGATCTCAGGGTCCTGGGAATGAGTCCCACATTGGGCTCCTTGCTCAGCAGTGAGCCTGCTTCTCTCTCTGCCTCTGCCTGCTTGCATGCACTCTCTCTCCCTTTCTCTGACAAATAAATAAATAAAATCTTTAAATGAAGCCACCAGGGAGGAAAGTGCAGCACTAAGAAACAAAGATAAGATTCCTGGTTTCATCGGAGGTCCTTAACCCAGCGGAAAACCTGACCAGCAGGGTCCTGTCGATTCTACACACAAAGACAATCTGTTGGGTATCTGTCGTTTGCAAGAGAAGATTCCAGACACACACACACGGGCAAGTAAGCACAACCACCTGGGCCTCAGTTTCTTCCTCCATAAACAAGGGATATGAGAGAACCTACACCACATAGCTTTGCCAGGACAGTTAAATAGATGCAATGTGGAAAGTGCCCAGTTGGCATACGCCTCAGTACACTGCTGTCATTACAAACCGTCATTACTGTTTTGTTCTGTTTTTTAAGACTTTATTTATTCGAGAGAAAGAGAACAGGGTGAAGGAGCAGAGGGAGAGGGACAAGCAGACTCCGCGCTGAGCGTGGGGCCCAACGCGGGGCTTGACTTTGGGACCCTGAAGTCATGACCTAAGCTGAAACCAAGAGTCAGACACTGGGTGACTGAGCCACTCAGACGCCCCATAAGCCATCATGACTATCGACTGTCATCTGAATGTGGAGACACCAGAATTGAAAAGCGTTGCGTCCATTTCACTGGAAGGACTACACTCTGGGCTGGTGTTCGGGCCAGTCCTCAACGAAACCCACCCCACCCCCAGAGCAGAGGCAGGACAGGTAGACTGGACAGCTGCTCACCACTGAGCTGGACCTTCTGCTATCTTCATGGTTTAGGTTGTCTATCTGATGGTCGTAGGGGTGGGGCAAAAGGAAAAGAAAGGCTCTCTGTAGCTAAGGTTGCTGACCACTGAATGGCAAAGGGTGTGTTCTCCAGCTGTGCAATCTTCCAACAACACCCTGATCCATTAGCTCTCAAATGTTAAGACCTCAACAAATTTGTGACCTGGTGCCCATAAACGAGAAGTTTCAATAAGCCATATTTCCCTTATTGTAAGAAATGTGCTCTGACTTTGATATTTTCTATTCTATTCCTTTTCTTGGTATTGCTTATCACAACCGACTGGATATCATGGGCCGTGACCTTCCATTGGAAAACAAACCCACCATGGGCTGGGTACAGAACCCACAAGAAGGACTGTCTTAAACTCTGTAACGAGCAACGGGGTCCTTGACTTGTGAAACTTACTTCTGGTGCCAAGGAATGCAGCGTATTGGGTAGAAAACATCAAGTATCCCCAGGAATACTTTTCTGGGGCAGCACTGGTATTGCTTCTGATGTAGAAGAAAGACTTCTGTGCTTAGGACATGGAGAATTGGCTGGAGCCAAAGGACTTCACATAGTCTATGCAGAAGGAGTTTCTAGAACCCAGTTAGTAAGTCAAGACTCACGGTCTCTTCCCTGCGATGGCAGGTGCACGGCAGAAGCGAGCCAGTGGAGAGGGCGGGGTGAAGGCAGGGGCTGCACAGACAGGTGCATCATGGGTGTTCATGCCTTCGTCCCCGGTGCTTCCTGGGTGCTTTGCAGATGAAGTTCCATGACCCCTCAGTAACCTAACCTAGGTTAGGTTAGCAGCCTAACACGGGGATAATAATTGAACCTACGTCTGGAGTTGGTGAGAGGATTAAGGAAGGTAATAAAGAGCTTAAGCTCAATGCCTTGCCTATCAGACACCCAGTAATTTAACACACACACACACACACACACACACAGGATGGCTTCCTCTCTCCGATTTCTCTATTGAGAGATTCCATCATTTTGGAACACGTTAAGTGTAAATGAGATGGTGTCTCTGAGCGAGCAATGATGAGGAAATGGAAATCCTGACCACCTTACTCTGAGCTCCTTCAGGATCCAGGCCTTCCTGGGTGGGAGGCACTCACAGTGGGCTTCTACCTACTCGCAGGGAAACCCACCAAAGGGTTCTGGTGCCTTCTAGCGATGCTAACGCAAAGGAAGCTCAGGTTGCTGGAGAGAGGTGGTTACAGGGGAAGAAACACTGCCTGGCTGGGGCATCTCTCTGTCTGAGCACTGTCCCCAAATGACTGCCCAAATGACTGCCCCCCTCACCAATGTCTGGGCTCCCACTTTTGTCCCCTACCAGTCCATTTGCAAGACAGCAGCTAGGGAGGCCTTGAAACCCTAAATCAGATCACAGCACTCTCATGCCTTTTAACTAGAATCCCGTTCCTGCCGCAGACTGCCAGGCCCAGCAAGCAGGGTCTGGTCTCTGTGTCCCTCTCCAGCTCCTGTCCTCACTCTCCCCCTTGATCACCAGCCTTTGTTCACGGTCCCTAACAGGCCAAGCTCTTCCTTCCTTGGGGTCTCTGCATCTGCTCTTCCGGCGGCCGGGGAGGCTCAGCCCAGGGATCTGAGCTCAGATGTCACCCCTCCCCTGATTACCCCCATCTAACACTGTCCTCCCCACCCTCCTGCCGGCCACACGTTGCCCATTTTATTGTCCTGTGGCACTGATCAGGGTCTGAAGGTCGCCTATTTACTCATGTGTTCAGTTTTCTCTGCTATAAGAATGGAGAGCCCCCAGAAACAGGAACCTAGAATCCCAGAGCCTAGAGAGGTCTGGGCATGTAGTAGGTATTCAGCAAAGAAAGATGTGAACTTGGACCTGACTTTTCCTAAATCTTAAAGCCGGAATGAGTTGCAGTTACAGTGGGGATCCCAGAATTTCACAAACCTGCCTATGACCTTTGGAAAAATGCAACAGATGTAATTTAATCTCTTCTAGAAGTTTAAATCTTGCTATAGAACTTTTTTTTTTTTAATTAATTTGGGTGCTTGGGCAAAAAAGCACAATGAAATAAGAACCTATTATCTGTCCCCAAAAGGATTCGCTCACTTGCCTCTCCTTAAAAATTAAGAAGTCACTGAGGTTAAGATGTCAAGGGTCAGACAGGAACCTCAGAAGAAGAGAGAGAGAGAGAGGGAAAGAGAGGGAGAGAACAGGCAGACTGCTCCCCATTCACCTGCTCAGCCCAGAAACACACCTTCCAGCGTCCATCCGTAGTCTGCCCGGGGCCAGCTGAGGTTGCATTTCCAGCTGGGTTTCCAGAAACACCCATGGTCATAGCTCACCAAGGACACCACCACACACAGCTGAGAGATTAAACTGTGACAAGCAAGTAGCCCCAGCTGCCCATCCAGTCCTTGTCTGAACCCCACACTCAAGCCCCTTAATAGAAGTGAAATAAGGGAAAAAAAAAAAAAACCCAACAACAACACCACAATGTCAAGTACAGGTCAAAATGAGTTTCCACAATCACCACATTTTTACATTTAAAAAGAAAAAAAGAAAAAAGCCTTTCAGTCCTTCCACAGGACCCTGAGGCATTCTGCCAGCTGATGCGGGAATTCAGGGCCCTCCTGGCCTCGGTGGTGGGGTACCGAGTCCACAGGAATGAGGGGGCGCCCTAACGTCACTGGGGCCAGCGTTTGCTTGAGAGTCCGTCTCTCTGGAAGCTGTGAGCCTCTCCGGTCACACTCAGGTTGCCCACCACGTCACTCCGTGGCCCAGAACCCAGCTCGTCCCACAAGTGGTTCCTGGGGCACGTGACACCCTGCTCGGGTGGCGCACAGAGGGAGGACTCTGGGGGGAGGGCCTGGGCTTTGCCAGGCTGGAGAGTGTGCAGCTGGGTTCCCCGGGGAGCAGGAGAGCAGGAGCCCCCCAGACCTGACCCCACCCTCCACCAGCAGGATGGGCTCGGGCAGAGCACAGGACAAAATCAGCCTCAGTCTCCTTCTCTACATCTTGGTTTCCTCCTGCCCCCTGGTCGGGGGCTGGTCTGGGGATGAAATGATAGGAGGAGACAGTGCGCGGCGACCACCGCCCGAACACAGAAACGCGACTTGCATTCACAGACCACGGATGCCTGGGCTTCAGGGCCGCCCTTCCCAAATGGCACCGTGTCCGCAGATGACCAGGGGGCTTGTGAAAAGACAGACTCTGCCTCGGGGGGTTCCGGGGAGGGGTCTCAGATCCTGTATTTCTGTCAAGCCACAGGTGACCCAGAAGCTGCCAGTATGAGGTCCTGCTGATGAGTGCGTGAGCGGTCGGTGGAGCAGAAACAGGCCCGGTCTGCTTGGACAGACAGTGTTGTCCTCAAACAACATGCCTGGGAGGGGTCTCCGTGTGGTTCCACCACCTCCTCCCAGGCCCCCGGCACGTGCCCCCAGCCAGGCTCCTGGTAGGTGTTTGTGGTCACAAGCAACACTGGGGGGGGAGGTGCCTGGCTCCGTTCAGAACCATCCAGGGGCACCTGGGGGGCTCCGTGGGTTAAGCAGCTGCCTTTGGCTTGGGAAATGATCCCTGGTTCCTGGATGGAGCCCCACGTCGGGCTCCCTGCTCAGCAGGGATCCTGCTTCTCCCTCTCCCTCTGCCCCTCCCTCCGCACGGACTCTCCCTCAAATAATAAAACCTTCTTACAAAATTTTTTTTAAAAAACCCGTCCAAATGGCAAAACAAATGAGTTAAGCCGCGTCATCAATCAGGAGGAACAACTCACTGTCCCTAAAAGCTCTCCACAGAAGTGCCCACCAGGCTTCAAACCACCGCCACCGGGTACCCAACCCCACCCCCTTTACTTGCAGAGCTGTGTGGTGGGGGGCAGGGATGGTAGTGACTTGAGCGGATGGCCTGGCAGCCTGGTGGGCGGGCTGGAAGCCTCTGCAAGGCTGTGGTAACAGGGCCTGCCCTCCGTCTCCCACACTGTGCCTTTGTGTCTGCTGAGTTTCCCCCACCCTTTCGCTTCTGCCCAGGGTGAGCTGCCTCGATTGTTTCACCCGTAAGTCCGGTCCAAACCACAGGGCTTGGCACTGCCTTCAAGCCTCCCATTTGCCAACCTCTGTTTATCAGATCCAAGGCGTGCTCTTAGGGGCTGATCGGCTGACAAGAGCCCTGTTTCCAGCCCTGTTTTCGAGAGGGAAGTCCAACTGTTATATAAGACTGCTCGGAGCCCCATCCATTCCTCCCGCAGTAAAGCGCTTTTGGAAACGACAAGGTAATCGGCAAGATGGGGAACACGGTGCGTCTCACTGGCTCAAGTGAATGACCGTCGTTTCTGTCGTGGCTTGTCCCAGTCTCCCTGCTTCTGGGTCCAGTCGGAGGGTCCAGGTGGGAGAAGGGAGGCGATCGGAGGGAATCTTTAGATGACCTCTGATCAGATCACAGGGCAGAGCAGCCGGTGATCTCTTCAGAACGAAGTCTGATCAAGTCAGCTAAGCCTCTTAATAGCCCATCATTTTCGGCTATACGGCACTCCTCGGACCAACCAAATCCTTGAACAGCCGTGGACACGTCTCCCAGGCACACGCCCTGCCAGCTCATCTCCGGTCACCCTCACCTCGCTCACTAAGCACCCATCACGTCAGCCCTGTTCGGGCGCCCAGCACACATCCCCTGCCGCTCTGTGCTTGTGCACATGCTGGGCCCTCTGCCTGGAACACGGGTCCCTAAGGCCCCTGTGTTTTGGAGCTCCACTCAGCAAAACTGTCCTGGGCTTCCCTGATTAGGTCGATGCCCCCTTTTAAAAGCAGCCAGAGCACCTGTCACCTCCCCCCTCCCCGACAACCATTACAGCTATGTCCGCACGTTCACTCCCCAGATCTCAGCACCCGGCCCAGATGAAACACTCAATCATTACTGGAGCTCCTCTCAAAGTTCCCTCACTGTGCCAAAGGGCCCTACAAAAATCCATTTTCAGGCAAACAATCCCAAACAGAGGTGTTTCTAGGCTAAGTCCCCACAGCCTCCCCCCAGCTTCTCGGGCCTTCCTTTCAAGCACGCATCACACAGTTAGTTTCATGTCTGTCTTTCTTGCCCAAGTGTCAAGCAGGTTAGTGGGGTGGGCTTCTAGGTATGACCTTGAGGCAAGAATGTGAATGCAAAGGATTTCCTCGGGAGGTGAGCCCATGGGACATCTCGTGAGGGGTGGGGAGTGAGAGAGGCTGGCACCGGGCATGTGACCAGCTACCACCCAAGTGCCTTAGCAAGTGACAGACCTTCATGCTGCTGGGGAAACTGGGCAGATGTCCCCCCAGAAGGGCTGGGGCACCGTTCCTCTGTCATGGCTGAGGACAGCCCACAAGGGACATTAATTCCCAGCACTCAGCCTGCCCCAAGAACAACACATCCAACACTATTGCCACAGAAAGCCCTTGGGCAAATAAATGCTAGTTAGGGGGCAGCCAGTGGGCTGGTGTGTGCCGGCATGGGAGGGGCAAGGGCCCCCCCACAGCAGACCTTCACCCCACTTCATTTCCAAGGGAGAAAAAGGTCACTGCCGCTGAGTCGTCCCCGATGATAATTTCCTCTCTTGACCATTCTTGGTCCCTATCCCACATTTCCCAAGAGCATATACTGCCTTCCGCAGAGTGGAGCAGTGGGGCTGCGCCGTGCCTCTGGCCAGCCAGGAGCTGGAAGCCAAGGGTCCTTCCCTGCTGAGTTGTGTGCTAATGGCCCCCATCAGACACCGCTGGGGACAACATGGATTCCATTTTCCCACATTCTTGTTTATAACAGAATGCCTCCTATGACACCGCATCCAGCAGGCAAGGATTCTACCATTGAAACACCATTCTAGGGTACCTGGGTGGCTCAGTTGATTAAGTGACTGCCTTCAGCTCAGGTCATGATCCTGGAGTCCTGGGATCGAGTCCCACATCAGGCTTCCAGCTCCATGGGGAGTCTGCTTCTCCCTCTGACCTCCCTTCTCATGCTGTCTCTCTCTGTCTCTCTCTCTCTGTCTTTCTCTCTCTCTCTCTCAAATAAATAAATAAAATCTTAAAAAAAAAAAAAAAAAAAAAACCACCATTCTACCACTGCTACACTGCACAACTTTGGGAAATGCACACTGATTTAGCTAAGTAAGGTGGGAGAACCAGGAGGGATTTCCTTGTTTTCAGGCACCTTTTCTAATCCTCCCAGTTAAGTTACAATAAACATCACCAATGAATGGAAGGAAGGGAGGAAGGAATGTGCCATCATTAGTCTCTGACTCCAAGCACAGTGGTTTTGCCAATGCTTGGAGAAACATGTTGGTAGAGACTATTCTTTTGGGGGAGTGGCTTCGTGCCTGGCCCCTTCAGGCCAACTCAGCCACACCCAAAAGAGGCAGAAAGAAGGCAGAATCCTCTTCCTTATTGGAAAAGACCAGAATCTACCCAGAAGCCCACCGTAGGACAAGCTATGCTTTTACTCAGGTCAGAACTCCTCATCCTGGCTCCAGGTGTGACTGGGGCTCCCCACACGTCCTTCCAAAGACAGGAACATTCTCTCACACCTCCGAGCCAGCTCGGCTACCACTTCTCTGGTTCTGAGAGTTTTTGCAGGGAAGAACCAGAACTGCCTACAAATGACTTTATCTTTTCTTCTCAAATCCTGGCATTTGGGGGGATTTGCCTTGGGTTATACCGTAAGTGAAAGATGAATTAATAAGAGACGTCTCCAGAATTAACACCACGTCAGCCCATCCTGCCTTTTCTTGTTAGCACATTCCTTTAGAAATTAAAGCAAACATAAAGATGAGGGTGGAAACATTCCTTCTTTCTTTTCGGTCCCAACCCAACTGGGTCACATCTGAAAAGTCACTGGACTCCTGGAGACGCCACTGGCCTCCGCTGTAAGTAAATGGATGCCCATCCACCTGCAGAGACCTGTGTCTTTGCATTTAGTGCGGGTCTCCTGCAGGCCCTGCCCGAGGCCACTTTATTGCCTTATCACATTTAACCTATGATCATCTTGTAAGAGAGAGACATTCATGAGCTGCATTTGCCCTGCGAGGACACAGACTCCCAGCACTCTGGAACTGACTTGCCCCAGCTGTCAAGAGAGCTCAAAGCCAGAGCCATCACCAGCCAAACACTGCCACGGCTGAGTGCCCACATTCTAGAAAGCACAGAGTGAATATGGCCTGCCCTGACCGTTCCATGTCCACCATGTCCCACTGGTCCAACCTCAGATGCAGGACTTCACCACTGCTGTTGCTCCCGGAGCTGCTGGGACGCAGCGAGGTCCACTGTGACCCACCTCCAGGATAACAGGGAGCTCATAGGGACATCCTGACGCCATCCAGGTATCTAAACACCCCAACCCTCCAATGTCGGTTCAGAAAATAAAAGGAAGAAGCAAAGTGAGTGTCCAGATTCACAACCACAAGCAGTGGTCAGAAAAAGAAAAGAACCCAGGACTGGGACCTGCACATTCCGGCTCAGTCTCCCTTGCTCTCCTATTGGCCTCTTGGCCTTGTGCAATTTCAGACTCACCCACTCCGCCCCTCCCTCCTCTGCTCCCTCCACCTCCCACTCCCACACTCACTTCCCCACCCCAACCCTCCCGCTGCCCCGCCCACTGCCCCGCCCTCTCCCTCTGCCCACTGCCCCGCCCACTCCCTCACTTACCCGCTTCCTCACTTGCCAAAGAGAAATCAAACAAAAGACAGCACAGGAGGTCTTGGAGCCCCTCACTGTAGGCCGTCACTCCGGTAAAAGGGTCTTTATCCATCCATCCATTCATTCCACAAGCAGGCAGTGAACATCTACTCGGAGCCAGATGCTGCGGACCCCGCGCGGAGCGGACGGGCTGGTCCCTGCCCTCACTACACAGACAGAGCAACACAGCACTGAGGTTCAGAATGGACCGCCTGGAGCCCTACATTCAAACCCCAGACCGCTCTTCTTTCTAACTGTGTGTCTTTGGGCACCTTACTTAACCTTCCTGCGCCTGAATTTCCTCTGCTATAACAAGGGACCCAGAGGGTCCCTACATCATTGACTTTGGTGAGCAAACACATGCAGCGTTCGGAAGTGTACCCGGCGTGCAGAAGCAGCCGGTCAAGGTTAGCTTGATCATTTCAAGCAAGTGGAGAAGACAGATGCTACCTGGTAAATGTCTGATTCCAAACGTCTGTAAATGTGTGCCAGTGTAGCAAACATCCAGCTGTCTAGTACAACGTCTAACTGATTTGCAATCATTCCTTTCTTTTTGCCATGCTGGAAAGCTCCAGGATTTGAGAAGGGAAGAACAGCCAGGCTCCCTCACCCCATGGCCACGCCTAGAAAGGCAAGTATTTTCTCTCACCTGGAGCTGCCTTTGCCCCTGAGCACCTCCTCTCTCCAACAGCTGAGAAAGGGAACCCAGGCTTGGTGGCCAATGACTTGGGCGTGTGGGCATATGGGTCTTCGAGGGCTCTGGCCAGAGAAAAGAGGAGACAGTGGTTTGTGGCCACTGCGAGGATGGGGAGGAGCCCGAGGTGGGAACGAGGCAGGTGGTCGGAGCGAGGGCTGGGGGTTCCTTCAACTCCCACCCTGCGCCACACGGTCACCTGCCGACTTGTTTTCCATCTGGCCCACCTCTCCCCCCCGCTCGCTGCCATGTCCGCCGCACCCAGAGATGGGATGGAAGCTCTTGGGGGGTGGTAGCTAACGGCCATGAGCCTTGGTAGAACTTGCAAACTGCTGGCCCTGGGAGCGCCCAACTCCTCCAAGTGTCACTTTGGCCCCAGCAGCAGGTTCATTCTTGTTAAATGATGTTGTAAGTGCACTGACAACCATTTCAGTCGGGAGGAATTGTGATTCAAGTGTGAATCCCATGCAGTTACCATTTCTGTGGGCCAAAAATGATCAAATATTGGCAACTCTATTTGATGACGGTAATGTAAAGTGAGATTTTTCACTCAATCCTAAAAAACTGAAGGTAGCAGTAGGCTGGGGTGAGACATTGGGTGTCCCTCCCACCCCCGCCAGGCGGCAACATGTCAATTTACCCCAGACCCCACCAGCCCCTTTCGCTCACTGGTCCAGAGAGCCGCTGGCTGCCCGGTGTGGTTCTCCAGCATGGAATGTCTTCTGCGGGAGGAGGTTAGTTTTTCTTTCTTCTTTTCACTCTTCCTTTTGTTTCGTCTTGCGTTCACTCACTCATCCCTTCAACAGGATGTTTCGAGAGCTAACCCAGAGTCAGGCACTGTCCTCCGCACGGAGGATACACATAGAACAAGACAGCAGCCATGTGGGGAAAGCAGACAAAACAGACAGAAATCCATACTGTGAGTGGTGATGAACACGAATGGGAAGTCAGACAGAAAACGAGGGCTCGGAGTCGGGGAGAGAGGAGGGAAGTGGAAGGGGAGGCTCAGGAAGGCCTCCCTGAGCAGGTGACACGGGGGGGGGGGTCCCACAGAAGGGGAGGGGTGGACCTTCAGAGCATGCCAGGTGGTGGCAGCCGCTGAGCCGGTGTGGTCAGTGCCAGCTAAAAGGAAAAGAGAATATTTCCTGTACGTTTCCCTCTGTCCACGCGTGGGGAGGCAGGAAGATCGCTAGAGCTCAGAACCAGTGCATCAGAAGAAAGGAGAGAGCATGGGCTCCTGACTTCACGGTTTCCATGACCCACGTGGCCCCGAAGAGCCCATGTTTGCGAGCCCTGCCCGGTGCTGGTCATGCTTCAGTGGGGAACTGGGCAGGATCGAGGGCTAGAAGGGTCCCTCTGTCCCCTGTGTCCTCTCGGGAGAGTGACCACGTAAGCTCTCATCAAACCAGGATACATAGAGGAGCCCCATCAACTTTCCCTCAGACCATAGGCCCCTCGGTGATTTTCTGGCTCCTTCTCTGCCCTAGCTCCTTCCTGTCCATCCTGATCAACCCCGGGCTTCATAGGAGCTGAGGGGAACAGGAGCGTTTCCCTTCGGGGGGGCCAGGGGTTAGGGACCCGAACAGTCTTCCACATCAGGTGGAGGGGTAAAAATCAGGACATTGCCTCTCCTGGGCAGTTAGGCGAGATGTTTCTGGAAACATCCAGGCCTCCCAAGTCCAATGCAAGGATCTATCTTCAGAAATAAATCTTTAGGGGCACCTGGGTGTCTCAGTGGGTTAAAGCCTCTGCCTTCGGCTTGGGTCATGATCCCAGGGTCCTGAGATTGAGCCCCACGTCAGGCTCTCTGCTTCCTCCTCTCTCTCTCCCTGCCTGCCTCTCTGACTAGTTGTGATCTCTGTCTGTCAAATAAATAAATAAAATCTTTTTTCAAAAAATCTTTTAAAAAAATAAATAAGTCTTTAGAGCAGTACATGCTAAGTTTCAAGGACATTTGCCACAGCAGAACGCAAAATAATTTTTAAGTGGAAATCAGCTAAGTAGCAGGAGGGTTTACTAAATCCATTATGACCTATCCATCGATTTGAAGACCTTCGTCACACTGTAGGAAGCAAAATTACATGGAGAATATTCAGGGGCATTCTGCTGAGTGAAATATGGAGAGAGAGAGAGAGAGATCGATCTATCTCAAAGACGATATACCGAATAATTCCATTTATATGACAAAATCATAGAAACGGAGAAGAAACTACCACTTCCTTGTGGGGGAGGGAGGTTGTCACTATAAAAGGCAGCAATGAGGGGCGCCTGGGTGGCTCAGTGAGTTAAAGCCTCTGCCTTCAGCTCAGGTCATGATCCCAGGGTCCTGGGATGGAGCCCTGCATCTGGCTCTCTGCTCAACAGGGAACTTGCTTCCCCCTCTCTCTCTCTCTCTGCCTGTCTCTCTGCCTACTTGTGATTTCTGTCTGTCAAAATAAATAAAATTAAAAATCTTAAAAAAAACAAAAACAAAAACAAGGCAGCAATGAGGGGTCTTTGAGTGGAACCCAAATTCACGTTCACACCCTAACCACCAATGTGGCAACGTTAGGAGGTGGGGGTCTGAGAAGTGCCAGGTCACAAGGCTGGAGCCCTCATGGATGGGATTAGAGCCCTTCTGAGAGACAATCCAAAGGGCTCCCTCACCCCTCCCACCACGTGAGGACCCAGAGAGAAGGTGTCTGGCAGGGGGAATGGCTCATAAGGGTGAGCCACAGCGGCAAATTGGCAGCACTGACCGCTTAGATGGAGAGGTCTGCTCTGTGGTTTTCCATATATTCCTGATTTTCTCTCAGTAAGTAAGTGCTATGTTGGTGTTTAAAAACCCGCTTCTTGGAGGAAAAAGAAACATAAGTCTTCAATTGGAAGGAAGAAACTTTCTTTTGCCCAGACTCAAAACCCTCACCCCTGCCCAGGACAACCAGTCTACTTCCCACACCCTAGTGTGTCTGTCTATACACACACACCCCTCTTCGTGACTCAGCTCGGATCTGACCTTCTCCAAGGAACCCCTGCAGGGTCTGACCCCAGGCAGCCTCCCCTGCCAGCGTACCCCTCCATGTCGGATTCCTCAGAGTGGGACTCATCTTTTAAAATCTTAGTCTCCCTTATGTTTATCAACCCAGGGCCAGTGCCCTGGGGGGGCTCCAGAAACTACCGCGGAAGAGCAGAGGGCCGGGTCGGCACCTGATTCCATCCCCAGCAGCCCTGAAACTGGAGGCTTCTTCACCCATAAGCACCGGGGACAGAAGGTAGGACTCTCCCAAAGATAACATGATCTCTTCCATACAAATAACTCCACAAAATAATTGCTGTAAATTTGAAAACAGGGCATGTCAAGTGCCCAGCACAGTGGCTTGCTTACTCATTCATTATTTTTGTTAATAATTGAGAATGACTAAAAAAGCAAGCTGTGGGTGTGGCGTATGTGGACAGGCCACTCCATGATCCCAGCACTCAGCTGGTTGGAGCGCTGAATGCCAGGTCTGAGGACACCTGTGGGTTCAGGAACCTCAGGACCAAAATCGCAGCATTGGGTTAAGGAGGAGGACAAGGCTTGGGAGGGGAATGGGATGGGGAGGGGGTGGGGGGCACGGAGAGGAAGAAATATTCTCAGAGCAGATTTCTATGCCCTCTTGTCAACCCTCTTCCATCTTCCTAAGAACCTCCAAGGTGGTGACCTGCATTCCCATATTCACCTCATGGTCCAAAATGGCTGCTCCAGCCCTGTAGCCATCACATCCAACTTCCAATGGCAAGAAGAGGAAAGGGAAGGAGAACTACACTGCCCAGAAATCACACACACCAGCTTCTGCTGATATCCCACTGGCCAGAACTTAGGTGCACGGTTTCAGCAAGCTGCAGAAAGCCTGGTACTTTAAGTCTGTATTCTACTGACCTTGTGGTCAGCTAAAGGTCAGAGGTTCTTTTATGAAAAGCAGAATCTCTACTATTTACATAGGAGGAAACTGAGGCACAGATAGGGGAGTAACTTGTCCATGCCAACTGTAAGTAAAGGAGTACCTAAGAGGTGGATAATAGCCCCTCCAAAGATATCAGGTCCCAATTCCTGGAACTTGTAAGTGTGAGCTTATAAGGAAAAAGGGTCTTTGCAGATGTGATTAAATTAGGGCTCTTGAGATGGGGAGATTATCTGGGTTACTCAGTGGGACCAAAATGCAATTCATGCTTCCCTGTAAGAGGGAAGCCCAGGGAACACTGAACATCCGCATCTCCATCCTTGGAGAGACGTGGTCGCAGTCAAGCAACTCTTGCAGCCCTCAGAAGCGGGAAGAGCCCCGCTACCCCAAGGGATCACGGCCCTGCAGACACGTTTATTTCAGCCCAGGGATGCTGACTTCAGACCTCTGGCTTCCAGAGAAAGTAAATCTCTGCTCCTTGAAGTTACCAACATGGTGTTCGCCTCTCACAGCAGCCCATGAAACTAACAAAGACTCTTCAAGCAAACAGCCTGGCTGCGGAGGCAGTGGGGGGGAATGCTAGGGACCCTTCCCAGCCCTGCTGGTCAGAGGTCCAGACTCAGCTCCTACCCCTGCCCGCTGTGTCAGGCCGCGGCCCCCAGGCTGTGCGGGAGGGGGGAGGCAAGCTCATCACTCGGGGTCCCCCGACTGCTCTGGCGGAACCACAGGATGCTGGGTTCCTCACGTCACCAGCAATTTTCCCGCCCAGGGGCTGGCGTGAGCGAGAAGGAGGCACCTAATTGAAGAATGAGCTCATTGGGAGGGTTATTTATTCTACGTATTCTATTTATGCTGGGCCATCAGCCATTTCTGTGTGGTGCCCACGCGCTGAGCCAGGTTTTGAAGTGTCCCCGGAGAACTGCAGCTCATGGGCAAATCTCGGGGAGAGGCACACCCGAGCCTCCTCGTCTTTCTTGGAAATGTTTTCTTCTTTTTTCCCTTCTGCATGTCTATTTCGTATCCTACCCCGAGCCTCACCACCTTGGGTTGATTGACGATGGGGCTGACAAGTCACCCAAACCTTGGGGCACGTTCTCAAAACTCCCCTTTCTCTCTGCCCCACACGGTGTCCACTACCCGGTCCTGCTGATGCTGCCTCTGGAGCTGCTTCCGCACCATCCCGGTCCCTCCATCACCATCATACCCGGCCTCACGCCCCGCTCTCTCTCTCTCTCTCCCCTGACCCAGCTGCCCCCCTCCCAATCCACTTCTCGTGCTGCCAGGGTCCTTCACACCAAGGAAAAATCACATCAGGCCACTGTGGGGGTTTGGTGTCCCCCGAAATTTGTGTCCACTCAGAACCTCAAAAGGGACCTTCGTTGGAAACAGGTTCTCTGTTGATACAATTAGCTAAGAGGAGCTCACCCAGGAGCACAGGGGAACCATCATACCCGCCGCTGGAACTGATGAGAAGAGCGGCCACACAGAGACACACACAGAAGTCCCTGTGAAGGCGAGGGCAGAGGTTGGAGCGATGCAGCAGCAAACAAGGAACGTAAAGCATCCTTCCCTAGAGTATAAGAGGGAACATGGCCCTATGGACACCTTGATCTCAGACTTCTGTCCTCTAGGAGTGCGGGAGAAAACGTCTCTTGAAGCTCATCTCCTTGGCTCCCCAACTCCTTCAAAGGTCTGGCCCATCCTGCCCCCCAACAGCAGCTCCCACCCTATCTCCCTCTGCCTGCTTTCTGCTCTAATTCCCTTGGCATGTCTGTGTCCTCTCCCTCTGCATCTGGTCACCTGCCATTCTCTCTGCCTGGAACCCTCCACTGAAAGGTGTCTTGGTGGCAGCAAGAAGGAGGACCAGGGCCCAATCCTGGAGCCTCAGTTTCCTCCCCGTGGCCCCCCGTTGATACCACAGTGCATCTAGCTCAAGGGAGAGTGAAACCTGGAAGAGAATATGACTCCCACTATTCACTGATTTTTTTTTTCCAGAACCTTCTGTGTGTTTTCAGTTTCTGAGAACTCAGCTCAGTGTCCTTCACTCCAAAAGGCACACCTGAAATGCTAGCCATATATGGACTTCTTCTTCTTCTTCTTTTTTTTTTTTTTTTTAAGAGTGTGTCTATTTTAGCTCCAAACTCGGAACATGACCTGTTGGGTATTTTCCATCTGGCGCCTCAACAACCAAATTCTATGACTTCCAGGTCATCCCGCATGTACTTTCTTCGTTTTCTCGCTGTGAAAGGCTCTTTGTTGCTCCCAGGAAGTGTCACAATAACGAGGGACAGTTAATTTCACTCCTCTCTCTGGGCTGGACTCAGGCCAGGAAGGAGGGCAGACAAAGGGCCATGGGGACAAGGGTCAGAACTCCCACTAGAAGGTAAGCTCCGTGAGGACCGAGGCCTCCCATCTCCTGCACCCCAGAGCCAGCCCTGGGGTGTCGCGTGAATTAGCCACAGCAGACATCTCTCATTCCACACCCGGAGTCTGCTCGCTCTCTCCGCGGCCCTCAGCTCCCCCTGATTTGTTTTGTTCCTTACATGCTTCTCACTCAGCTCTCAGGGATCATGTGAGCGCCCAAACCAATCAGACCATTCCTGTCCCATGGCTTTGGGGATCTGCACATGACCCAGTAGAGTCAATGACTCACAAAAAGATTGTCGCTGAGCTTCAGTGAAGTTGTCCCTTTTCCTCTCGTTCTGGAATCAGGGAGCCCATATTGTCCTCGAGGAACCAGTGAAGGGGAGAGAGAAGTCAGTCCTTACTCTATTCTTAGAGCCCCAGATCGAGCTTTCCCTAACCAGACTGGATTTGCCACCTGGATTATCATTGTTACATAAATCATTCATTCATTCTTTTTTTCTCTTTTCCTTAAACTAATTTGGATTGAGTTTTTGGATGCATGTAACCAAAAAATGTCCTGCCCAATATATGAATGAATGAATGAATGAACCTCCAGCTCCAATCAATGGCTCTTTTCAGCACCAAGCCCACATATCCAGAACACAGGGCTTTTGCACAAAGATGAGGGAGTTTAGGACCCGGCCCTCAGACTTCAGAGTTCAGTGTGACCCAGATGTCCCCCGAAGCCTCCTGACCTTGAGATGACGCCCCCAGTCTTGTGATCACCCTCCCCAAAGATCCCCCCCTTCCAAAGCTCTTTCCAAGATTTCTGTGAATTTCAACGCATGTGACCTTCCTCAGAGCCCCTCAGATGCCCTGAATTAACATGGTGGATGGTCCTCCAGCTGTCTCTCCATGCCCTCTCTCCTGCACACCACAAAAAGCACCAGAGGAAAGGAGTCCTTCCTCGACTTCCACTACTTTCTCCGTCTCCCGAGACACACATGGGAAGCAGTGAGAAGGGGAAGACATGTGCTCAGGCCAGGCACCTACAGCATGCACAGATCTTCTCACTGATCTTTACACATCCTCAGTCTGGAAAGACCTTCAGCCACACCAGCCACTGTGGTCATCACCAGTCAGTCCATCACACATGGCTCCCAGTTCGGTGTGAACTCTCCATCTCCCCACTGTGGTCCTGCGTGGGTCCCCACTCCCTCCAATGCAGACTCAGCAAACACCCTGCAGAGCCACCCCACTCTAGCAACCTAGCGCTTTGTTTGCACAAAGTTTCCTCCCACCTACAAGTTCTTGGGCATGAGTTCTTGGGGCCACCATGAAGGTTTTTAACATATTCCACTATCTTGCAAAGTTAAAGTTATTACAGTTGTCATTTTTTTTTTTTTAAGATTTTATTTGTCAGAGAGAGAGCAAGAGCGCACAAGCAGCGGGAGGGGCAGTGGGAGAGGAAGAAGCAGTCTCCTCGCTGAGCAGGGAGCCCCATGGAGGGCTGGATCCCAGGACCCTGGGATCATGATCTGAGCCAAAGGCAGACTCTTAACTGACTGAGCTCCCCAGGCGCCCTTGTAGTTGCCATTAGACGGAGCAACTACAGCAGGCCACATACCATCCTGGGCCTACTTTGCTGACGGTGAAATTGAGACTCCAAGAAATTAAATAAACTTGCCCATGATTGCACAGCTTATGAATGGAAGAGCCCAAATCCCAAAGCTCAGACTATTTTTCCGGTCGAAACGTTCAGTCCTCCCATGGAGACTCCTGCCTTTAGGCCAGTGCTGCCCAGTGACCTCTGTGGAGACAGAGCTGCTCTCTGTCTGACCCACCGAGCCCGCCCGGCGAAGCTACAGACACAACATGGCTGCTGGGACCAAGGATCTCAAAAGTGAAATTTTTATTTTAATTAATTTAAATTGAAGTCTACATGGCCACGCGTGGCTAGTGACTCCCCAACTGGACAAAACCACTTTAGAAGAACCTGTTCATCAGTCTGAATTTGGACTGAGCTTTGTACAAGGACAAAGGGAACCCTGTAGGTCTCAGAAAAGGAGGGACCCCGCCTAGTCGCACACCTCCCCGTCGTGCGATCCGACAGCCCGTGGGCAGCCGTCTCGTGCCAAGCTACCTCTCTGCGAAACCCATCTCTTATGTCTCTCCCGAGGACCTCACTCCATCCCTGGAGGGAGCTCTGCTCTGACCTGGCTGTCCCGGCTGGGCCCTCTAACTAGAGGCCGAGAGCTCCATCCTCTGTCCTCACCAACCCACTGACCTGGCTAACCCCTCATCATTGTCAGGTTCTCAGCTGATGCGTTGTTCCTCCTAGGAAACAGCCTTGACCTCTGATCTGGGTTCACACAGTGCACTGCCTTTTCCTTTAGATGCTCAGCATAGTCCCCTGTGCAAACTGCTCGCTTGACGCCAGTCTCCTCTGCTTCCCTTGAGGTCAAGTAGCAAGCCTGCCTCACCCTTTTCCATGTCCTTCCCAGCCAGCCCATAGTAGATGCTCAGGAGGTATTTGTCAAACAAATGAATCACTCTGTTGAGCCAGAGACTGAGAATGCCTAACATTTCATTCCCTGTAGCTCCCCTCAGACCTAGACCATGAGCGGGCAGTTTTTCTTTAAAGGACCAGGTAGCAAAAAAAACATTATGCTTTGTGGGCCTACAATCCCTCTTGCCACCCCTCAGAGCTGCCACCTTAGAAGGCAACCACAGCAGCAGCCACAAACAATATGTAAATGATTGGGCGTGACTGCGTTCCAGTAAGATTTCCCTCAGCAAAGCAGGTGTCCAGCCTGCTTTAGCACCCCAGGTGGTCACTGCCACTCTCCGCCTTGGACTTGACCAGGAACATCAAGTGGAAAACAGGGAGAGAGGGGCAGCAGCAGAGACCTCACGGCTCAGTGCCCGCAAAGAGGGTGGCAGAGCCCTTCCTCCAGCTCTCCGTCCCTCCGCGGATGGGGAGCAAAAGGAAACTTCCTCCGTGGAGCACTTGGGCAAGACGGGGGATGCTTCCTAACCCTGAGGAAGGGAGTGGATGAGCCCAGGTCGCTGGATGGAGCCTCTGGCCAGGGCACGGAACCAACTCCTGGAGCCAGGGAATTCGCGCCCACAATGGAACCCATTGACAGAGAACAAGAGTGGTGTTGAAAAGCTGGTGCGTTTCTTGTCATAGTTCGCCAAGGGGATGTGGTGAGCTGGGCTTTCTCCACATCCTGCTCTCGCTGCAGAGCTGGCGCGGAGGGGCCTTCCTGTCCGCAGGAGAGCCCCCCAGCCCTGCTCCTGGGTCAGGGAGATGGGCTCTGGAGCGCAGGCAGCTCTGTGTCGCAGCTGATGGGGCCGGAGCGGGTGCGTGGCGGCTTTGAGACACGCAGGTGATTGCTCTGCCCGGTAGCTGGGCCGCCAGGTCGGGGAGCCCTTCCCCTGTGCCCTGGCCTCCCCGGGATGTGGCTGCCCCAGCGAGACGTGGAGGGTTTTTCTACCTGCTGCCTCGGAATGGGTGTGTTCGGCAACTGTTTAACTGGTGCGTTTGGCGTGGCGTTGGGAAAAGGGACTTTCTGGTTCATAAAGGCCGGGCTTTGTTTGCAGGCGTTCCTAGGAGTAGCTTGCACTGGGGCCCCAGTGCATCTGCCGGAGGGCTGGGGGGGGGGGGCATCCGAGCCTTTGGCGCAGGGTCCCCTGCTCACCCCGTGCTCAGCCAGGCGTGCGCCCATCCCTGCCCGCGGTCATAACCTGCATGGAAGACGCCGTCTGCTGTCCAGGGGCAGGGCACCCGCTTCCCCAGAGGGAAGCAGGCGGGCAAGCCACGGGCCAGTGCAAACGCAGCAGGGTTTGGGGGTCGACCCCATGGGGTCACGTCCTCGGCGTCACCACGTGGAAATCAGGAAGCGCCTGACCTCCAAGAGGCCCATCGTCCCCAGTCACTGCCCTGTCCTGAGGCTATTTTAGGGAAACCGGGGGCAAAGTGCCCGCACAGAGAGAGCATCTAGCAAATGGGGTCACTGAGATTCTACTGTCTTTGCTTCTCTTGCTGAGGGGCTTTATTCTCTCAGAATGGCTGCCCCTGGAGCTGGAACCGCGGCCACCCTGGGTCCAGCCTCACGATCCTCCAACATCACTAGCGGAGACGGCAGAAATCCCAGGGAAGGGCTCCCATTGGCTTAGCGCGGTCATGTGCTCGGTCATGTGCTGGGACCCACCCTCCAGGGGATTGGTGCAGCTGGGTCACCCGACCACAACCGGGCTCCCGGCCAGCGTGCGGTCAGTGACCGCCTCTCCGGATTGCGCAGCTCGGCTTCCCGGAAGGATGGCAGAGAGATTCCCGGAAGACCCGGCAAAATGTGTCCCCCTCACATCCGCTCCCCGGGAGCGCGGGATGGACGCGGCCTCCCCCGCACAATGGGAGGAAAGCCCGGAAGCGTGCACCGAGCTCTGGCGACCAGGAAGCTGCTAGCGCCGTCGTCAGGCTGGTGGCACCGCGTCCAGCTAAGCAGAGGCCCGGGGCTGCCGGAGCTCGACGCGCGGCCCTTCCGGGGAGTTCCCACGCGTGGGATCCAGGCCGCGAAGGAAGACAACGGAAAGTCGTCGAAGCATGTTCTCGAGCCCCGGAGAATAAGATGGGCTCAGGTCTTCTCATTTGGGTCTGAAGACGCGGCCAGATGCCCCGCGGCGAGCAGCGTGAGCTCCCGGGTCCAAGGGGGGGGGGCTCGAGTTCACGCTCCGCAGCTCACGCGTGTTCACTCATGCGTTCATCCAAGTGTGTGTACGGGTCGTTCACGGCGTGTCCAGCACTGAAGAGACTCGGTGGTGAGACCGACATGGCCCCGCCGTGGGCCTGCCACCGTGTAGCTGGGGAGGCGGTGGTTCAATACAGGCCCCCTGAGTCGATATTCCAACCCCGCAGCCAAGAAGGGGAGGGACCGGGTAGGAATTAGAAGGAAGAAACTTAGAGAGGCAGGGATGTGGTCGAAGGCGTGTCTGTTAGGCCAAGAATCACGCAGCAGGAAGAACACTGCGGCACAGAGAGCGGGATGTGCACAGCTCTTGTAATCGCTGGGAGGAAAGGGAGGGATCGGGTTCTGAGCAGGGAAGCAGGAGGTACATCTATGATGAGACACTCAGACCAGTCCCTGGCGGTGCAGACCCAGTGAGCGGCTGAGAGACCTGAGCGCCCTCCCTCTCTAAGGTGTTCTGTGCTGGGCCTGGGACTCCCCTGGAGCTAGGAGTGCCAAGCGAAGAACTGAGCTGCCACAGGACCAGTTTGTCACTGATGCAGTAGGCATCTGCTGCTTGGGTCTGCCCCCACGCTCCTGCCGAGGAGCTATCATTCTTCCTGATCGATGCAGGGCTGAAAGAGTGACCCCAAACTAAGCCAGTTCTAGTTCCGCATCCCCTCCATTGTCTGAGGCAGGAATAGGAATGGAGCCAAAACTCCAAGGAAAGCAGAACTACTCAGAACTAGCTGGTGAGAGAGAGATAGTCATCCTCTGAGCCCCTGGATCCAGCTGCACCTAAAGGCAGATATCTCTGATTTTTTTTCTTTTTCTTTTCTTTTCTTTTCTTTTTTTTTTTTTTTAAGGTCCATGAGATGATATACTTCTCTCTCTCTCTCTCTCTTTTTCCTAAGTAAATCTGAATTTGGTTTCTTACATTTGAAACCCAGATGGACATCAGAATTCAGGACATTCGAGACCATAGAAAGAGAATACATTGCAAATGCCTTACAATATAGGACACCTCTTTGGAGCCTGGGGAGATACTTCAGTATAAATATGTTAATAATTCTAAAGCAACATGTACAAATATTCACCTAGGCTGGGTTCAATAAAGAAAGGCTACAGGATAGCCTCATGTCAGGTTTTGCTGCCAAATGAATTGCACCAAACAGAAGAAAAGCACTTTCAGTTTTCACAGTGTCTTAGGCTTTTGTATTTGTGGCTAAGGGATTGTGACTCTAAATACCACAGAAGCTCATTCAGCGAGCACTTCCGGAGCCCTTACTGTGGGCTCGGCCCGTGCAGGGGGGTTCCCCACAGAAAACCTTTTGAGCCTTTACCCCAAAACTGGGTCTTAGAAAGATGGGGGATTCTGCCAAAGTCACATAACCCTAAGGACCAGGCTGGGGACAGGAACCCACCAAAGTGTGTCCCTTTTCATCCCCCAGGTGGTTTGCAAGATCAGTCTGCGCTCGATTTTCCACTAGTTTCCAGCAAGATGAGGAATGTTGACTTTTTCTCTAGGTAATATGTATTAAAGCCCGAGGATTCACTTTTACTCTGATCAGCTGCTGCTTTCTAGCATTCAAATGTCCTCTCTTGAGGAAGTGACAAGGACAGGAGACTCCTTTTGAAATGCAAAATAGCCTTCACCTCTACAGCCTTGACCAAAAATTGGTGAGAAGACATTCCCAGTCTATGAAATCCAGCAATCCGAGAGGCCCAGAGTCCACAAGCACTGTCTCACCCCCACCCCATCTGCAGAGGGGCCAGGTCCTCCTGGCCAACTGCAAGCAAAGCTTCTGCTCGAAGTCCCTGTCACCCGTGGCCCCGGATGCAGAGGCTACCAGGAATGACACACGTGTACCCAAGACCCAGCTGACTCCTGAGTAGCTCCCATCAAAAGCAGCTTTTTCTTAGCAGGAACATCTGTCACATTCACACTGCGCCTGTCACAGAAGCAATTGCTGAATCAGTTCCCCAGGGAGTGAGAACCTGATGTCTCATTTGCATGGCTGGGTCTTTAGGGATTGGAAGTGCCGCCTGTCCCTGTTCTATCCTCAGGTGGTCCACGTCTTTTAAGAGATGTCTTGAGATTCCATTCTTGGGAGGGAACCTACAAAACCCCTAGTCTTGTGCCTGACAGAGTAGGTCCAGGGGAAATACTGGATTCCTTCTCTCTAAAAATGGATACACAGGACTGTCTTAATAAAAGAAACTGCTCCAGGTGTGGGGGAGTCTGGTTTTGTTGTAACAGAGAATATTTTTAAAGAAAGCCTTAATTAAAACCATGAGATACCAACCCACACCTATCAGAATGGCTGAAATCAAAAGGATTAACAACATCAGTGTGGGGGAGAGAAGGGAACCAAGCCGCCCACACACCACTGGTGTGGACAGAAACGGACATGTCCGGTATGGAAACCTGTTGGTCAGTATCACCAAGTACACATGTGTACCCTCTAAACCAGCAGTTCCACAACTCCAGAAATGAGCATTATTTCCTCCAAAGCATAGACAAAGCATTCATGGCAATTTTATTGATAATAGCTCAAACAGGAAATAACCCAAATGTGAATCAGAAAAAAAAAATTAATACATTAATACAACAGAGTACTGTCTAATAGAGAAAAAGAATGAACTCGAGGGACACCTGGGTGACTCAGGGGGTTAACGCCTCTGCCTTGGACTCAGGTCATGATCTCAGGGTCCTGGGATCAAGCCCCGAATTGGGCTTTCTGCTCAGCAGGGAGCCTGCTTCCCTTCCTCTCTCTGTCTACTTGTGATCTCTCTCTGTCAAATAAATAAATAAAATCTTTAAAAAATAAAAAATGAACTCAAGTTACTGAACCATATGGAGGAATCTCACAGACATTTGCTGAGCAAAAGAAGCCAGACACAAGAAAGAATGTCTTATATATATAATTCCATTTGTGTGACACCTATGATGGTTAACTCTGTGTGTCAACTTAGCTGAGCCAAGCTGCCCAGATAGAGGGTCACACATTATTCTGAATGCTTCTCTGAGAGTGTTTCAGGGTGACATTAACACTCAAATCACTGGATTCTGAGGAAAGCAGATTGCCTTTCACAATGTGGGTGGCCCTCATCTAATCATTTGAAGGCCTGAATAGAATAAAAGACTGACCTTCCAGAGCAAGAAAGAATTCTGCCAACAGATGACCTTCAGACTTGAACTACAATATCTGCTTTGCCCTGGATCTCTAGCCTACCTGCCCACTCTTCAGAACTAGCACATGCCAGCCTCTCTAACTGCAATTCCTTAAAATAAATCTCCCTCTATAGAGTTCAACATCCTATTGGTTCTGTTTCTCTGGAGAAGTCTAATACAACATCCATAACCAGCAAAGTTCATCCATGATGATAAAGATAAGATTAGCTGTCACCTTTGGCTGGGACACTGAATAGGAGAGAGAAGGAGGAACACTCTGGGGGTGCTGGCCATGTGCTGGCCCTTGATCTGGGTGTTAGCTACCCAAAGGATTGTCTTTGTAAAAATCCACCGAGCTATAGCCTTCAGATCAGTGCATCTCATTTTATGTAGATTATACCCTAATGAAAACTCTAAGAACAGGACAAGAGCATCGTCTGTCTGTCATCCGCCAGGCTCCATCCCACCCAGGGATCCTCCTCTGCAGCGGGGTCCAGGACACTGGCTGGTGTGGCCAGCCGCTGGCCTGCAAGAAGAAGCTGCAGAACTCAGAACTAGCCAAGACTCCTGGGCACTAACCAAGGCTCTTTCTCCCTCTTAGGGAGTTTACGTGACACTGCGGGACCAGGGAGTGGCATTTTTAATTAACAAATCACACACACGAATGTAGACTCCATCACAACCCAGGCAAGTGCCGAGGAGGGGACTGCTTCCATGAGAGCTGAGATCCTGGGGGATTCAGCCCCTTTGCACAAATCAGGAGGACAGCTTGAGAAAGCCGGAACCCAGCTGAGGTCTGCAGGCTGAGCTGGGGTGAAGAGGCAAGGGAGGAGGGAGAGGCTTCTCTCTGCAGAGGGAAAGCAAGGAGCAGAGTCCCCCTGGCTTGCCACAGCAGCTGAAGCCACGAGAACGACAGCAAGGCCAGTGCTGGTGGAAAGCAGAATGGTCTGTGGGAGCCAGACTGCCTGCCCACACTGCCCCAGGGAGGCCAGGACAAGGCTCTGGGTTTGGCTTAAGGCCGTGCTTCCCAGCCGAGAAGGGGTAGCCTGGAGGAGGCAACCCTTCCCAGGGCTCTGTGGCAATGCCTCAAACATTCTCAGTTGCCCCAACTTGGCGGGGGCAGGCAGGGTGCTTCTGGCGTCAGTCGGCACAGGCCCGCTTGCCAAGCATCCCGCAGCACGCAGGGTGTCCAAAGTGTCAGTGGTGGCCAGGGTGAGAAACCCAGCTCTGAGGGAATAAGGCCTTTGTGGTTATAAGCAGAGAGGGCAGGGCATTTTGAAAACTTCCTCGGGTGATAGTGTGGAGAAGGGAACGGTCTGATAATAATAGTAACTGCGTATCACTGAGCACCTACTATGTGCTAGAAACCACGCCACCCACTCTATGCCCATCACACTATCCCATGAGAGCCCCATTTTACAGATGAATAAAGCGAGTGCCAGGGAGGGCGATTCGGTGCCAGGAGGTCACCCAGCTGGAAGACGACAGACTTGGGCTCTGGGGCGGGCAGCTGCTTCCGCCTGGAATGAGAAGAGCAGCTGAGAGACACTTGTTCCCTCGCACCGGAGACCGAAGGAGACACTTGTTCCCTCGCACCGGAGACCTAAGGGGCTGTTCCGGTTAGGCCTCCTGCCTCCCAGACACAAACTGTTTGGACATCATACTTCTCCCCCCACAAATGACACAACAATGACATGACTAATCATGCCTGCCGCATGGAATTATTCTGGAGAGTAAACAGGTGCAAACCCACCCCTGGTCAATTAGGGCTGTCCTTTAATCCTGTCCCTGTTGTCAAACATGCTGTATTAAGACCACATTTTTTGCAGACACAAAAGAGGGAAATCACGTCATGGTGCCCAGAAAGCACTACGGGTTCCTTGTGGCAGGGAGGCTTCTGCCCCCCAAGGGACACGCTTCCCCAGCATCCTTTGTTTCATTTCTGCACAGGGAGAGATGCGTCCCGAGTTCCTGCCAAATGCTGGGAGGCCCCTGCTTGGCAGCCCCAGGGGGAGAACTTCTCTAGGGAGAGGTGAAACCCCAGGACCAGGTGTCTGGGACTAGGATGGTGCTAACCCCAAGATAGGGGTAGAATTGCTGGGGACAACTACTACGTACCCATCCTGCACCCTTCTGGTAACAACAATCCAGTTTTCCTTTGGGGAGCCATCTCTCCATCACACTCAGTCTGCATCAGCCTAGGGTTGACGTCCCACACACTCCAGATCACATGACCCTCCCATATGGCCAATCAGCGTGTTCCAGACCAGTCCAGGGATCCCCACAGGCACCTGCCTAGCAGGTCTGCTGAGGCACAATCCTAGATACTCAAAATTTGGGGCATAAAGAAAATATCTTCATTAACTTGAAAGACCTTCGTCTGACTAGGCGTCACCTCACAAGGACAGCCAGCCAGTTTGACAGTAAAGCCGACATAGAAGAGGGTAGTGGGGGCACCTGGCTGGTGTAGAGATAGATGAATGAATGAATGAGAATGAATGAATGAAAGTAGAGCCCAGAAAGGTCCAGACCATATCCTGAGAAAGTCACATGAGCCCCTAGATCCATCTGTGCCTGAAGCTTGCCTATACTTGGAACTTTCACATATACAAGTCAATGAATTCTATTTTGTGCCTAAGTTGCCTTGAACTGAGATTTCTGGCACTTGCAACCAAGGAACTTCAACAGTAATCTCAATTCAGTTCCATAAGTATCTGTCCTACCTGATCAGGCTCTGTCCATACCAGCCACTATCGATTCTTAAAGCAAAGCAGACTATGGGTCTTTAGCCATGAAGAGAGGTCAGAAAAGAAAAACCTTTTCTGTTACCCATGTCTAGGCAATAAACAGAATCAAAAGCAGAAGCGTCATCCAGTCGCTTGCCATTGAGAATCACAGAAATCTGATCAGTATGCGTTTTGGTTTTTTTTTAAGATTTTATTTATTTATTTGATGGATAGAGATCACAAGTAGGCAGAGAAGCAGGCAGAGAGAGGAAGGGAAGCAGGCTTCCTACTGAGCAGAGAGCCCTATGCAGGATCCCAGGACCCTGAGATCATGACCTGAGCTGAAGGCAGAGGCTTTAACCCACTGAGCCACCCAGGTACCCATCAGTATGTGTTTTAAAACAACATATTGGCTCTTATATCAACAATGTCAATTTCAGGAAAGGCTGGATCTAGGTGCTCAAAGATGATTTCAGAAATCCCCCTACCTCTTAGACACACACACACACCTGCTCTCAGGTCGACTCTCTGGTTCACACCTTCTTGCTGTATCTGTCTCTCCATCCACCCATCCATCCATCCATCTCTTTCCACCACATACACATTTCACTGATTCTCGGGTACCTATTTTTTCACATATCAATATCTCTGAAATCAGAATTTGACTTCTATCCAGAAATATGTCACCGTTTAATTGGCAGGCTTTTTTCCTTCTTAGTTTCACATAAAATAATGAATTGCATGTCTTACAATCAAAAGGATTTCCTTTCTATGGCTAGCTGCTCTAGGTATCAGCCTCTCCCACTGATGCAGTTTTTTCCCATGCAGTGCGGGAAAATGGAGCATGATCAGAGACAGCTCTAACATCCAGAGGAAGAGGGAACTGAGCTCCCCGTGTCTATATAGGATGAGGACAGATTCTGACTGGCCTGGCACAAGTCACAAGACCATCACTGTGGACCAGGACATGGGGAGAGGGGAGAGGGCTGTGACTCGCCAGGCCCGCACGCACACCACCCCGGTACCCCGGCCCAGCCTCCACAGTCGTCAGCACCACCAGACCCACAAGCAGCACAAGAGGACAACCGAGGGACCAGGGTTGAGGGACAAATACCACAGGCCGAATGTCTTCAACCAGCCGCATTTACGACGGAGCTGAGGCAGGCTGACCGTAGAAAAACAAATGAAAACAAAGAGATGACCCACAGAAATCCCCCTAGGTGCCCCCTGGTCGGCACTAAACATAGTCAACTCTTTGGTGCATCTCAGAGTTTCCTGCGACAAATCCGCCACGTGAGAAGCTAAGCCGGGTCTGCTGGCTCAGTGGTTAGACCCGCGCCGTTTCCAAAGGTGCCCGCGGGCACTCGCTTGACCGGCTCAACCCAGCCCGTGACCGTGGCGCAGCCTGGCAACCTGCGACAAGAGGCGGACAGACCTCGCACGGCCAGCCCGACCTCCACACACACGGCCCCCAGGCTGAGCTGCTTCTTGGCAGGCCTGTTCCTCAGGCCTCCCCAACCGGGTCATGGGTGGGGGCGAGGAGCGGGGCCTCAGGTGACTGCAGCTCCCGGGCTCTTTCTCTGGCGTGAGCGTGTGAGTGGGTGCAAACGCCGCTAGGCCCGTGCTTGTGTGAGGGGGCGTGTGCCAAAGTGTGTGCGTGTGTGTGAGTACATTTGCGCACCTTTGCAGGTGCCTACATGTGCTTGTAGGGAGTGTGGGTACATGCAGAGGTCTGTGAAAGGAAATATTTATGTGTACATATGTGCATGTCCATGGGTACCCCCCCACCTGGGGTCCCTCCCCACCCCCTCAGCCACCTGCTGCCACGCCCACCCCCCCAGTGGAGACTGACGACTTCTTGACTTGCTTTCCCTCTCGACTTCTCTACCTCATGACCTCCACTGGCTCCCTAACACCCCAAGGAGGCCACATGGGTGCTACTATCCCTACTGCAAGATAAAAAAGAGATCTACTGGAGCAGCTGCCTGTGGTCACCCTCCAGTTAGCAGTAGGACAGACCATGGTCTCTGACCAAGTGATCAGGGATCATATATCCCTGTGATGGTTCCCCCAGAAAGGGAGACCGCAGACTCATTCAGATAACAAAGCAACACATCCGTCCATCCTTTCAAGTAAGCAAGCATTTCCCGGGGGCCTCCCAGAGCCCAGGACTGGGGCCGGGTGCTTTGGATAAATATCTCAATCCTCCCAGCAGCCCACAAATCCATCTCGTACAGGGAAGCTCAGAGAGGTTGCCCAGTGCACTCTGAGTCACACAGCTGCTGTAGTCGATGCTCCAGGGCCAAGGCTGGGAGTGGGAGCACAGCAGTTCACAGCTGAGCTCCTCCCTGGTAATTGCCCTTGGCCTCAGAGAGCTGCCTCATCTGAGCCGGTGGCCCCTTCCCTGGGAGGCAGCCTGCATCTGGTGACCGTAGATACAGTCTTTCCCTTAGTTGGGAGCATCTCTGAAGGGCCAGCCCAGCTCAGAGCTCCACCAGGGAACCGCTGAGACGCTCCTCTGCCCAGTCCAGCAGCCTGCCCGTGCTCACGGACGTAGCTTCTGAAAACCCACCCCATTTAACCAGAGATTTGAACAAATCTCTGGTTCAAAGTGTATTTCCGAGCACGGGACTGGCACCTGCACCCCAAGCTGATGGGCTCCGACGCCCAGTACTGCCCCAGCTGCCCACCTAGGCCTGACCTCTGACCTGCAACACCCCGCAAGGGGCCGGCTCCCTCCTCCACCACCGGGGATGGGGAAGCCGGATTGTCTTGGAATGCGGAGCTGCTGAAGACTCTGGCGGGACAGCCGTTTGTTTTCCTGGAATCTTGACTCAGTCGTATCTAAACCCCTGGCGGCCACGCGGAACATACCCAGCTCCTCACTGCAGCTTCGCCCCGAACCCTCCCTGAGCTCTCCGCATGGCCTGCTGTTCCGTGGACCTGGAATTTTCTACCACGCACTTCACATGGGCTGCCCCTCCCTTGTGCCTCGGCACAGGCACTCCCCCAGGGCTGCCCCCACAAAAGATCCTTCGGAGGCCCCTATAATACTCCTGACCTTCAGGCTACACCTCAGGGCAACTGCAGCAGAGTCTCTCCAGAAGGGGACATTCAGATTGAAGGTGCCCGTGGCGGAGGGCAGCAGAGCTCTCCTGTAAGAGGCCAGATGCGGAATGCCTCAGGTGTAAAGCCTGTGTCTCCACTGCAGCCCAACGTCACCCCACCCGGAGAGCGCAGAGACAGCCCTTGACAATACAGGTGAGCTGTGTTCCAATAAGACTTTATTTACAACAACAGGCTGCCGCCGGATTTGTTGGCCAGCCCTTGCCCTAGATGAGCCAGGATTGAGAACGACCATGGCACAGCGAGCTCAAGACAAACAACGAACAAAACAACCCTGTCACTGTGCGAATCGGATTCCCTCCCTTGTTCTCACCTTTATTTTATTTTATTTATTTATTGGGGCGCCTGGGTGGCTCAATGGGTTAAGCCTCTGCCTTCGGCTCAGGTCATGATCCCAGGGTCCTGGGATCGAGCCCCTCATCGGGCTCTCTGCTCGGCGGGGAGCCTGCTTCCTCCTCTCTCTCTGCCTGCCTCTCTGCCTATTTGTGATGTCTCTCTCTGTCAAATAAATAAATTAAATATTTTTTTTTTAAATATTTTATTTATTTATTTGACAGAGCGATCACAAGTAGGCAGAGAGGCAGGCAGAGAGAGAGGAGGAAGCAGGCTCCCCGCCGAGCAGAGAGCCCGATGAGGGGCTCGATCCCAGGACCCTGGGATCATGACCTGAGCCGAAGGCAGAGGCTTAACCCATTGAGCCGCCCAGGCACCCCTTGTTCTCACCTTTAAAAAAAATTCCGAAAGAAAAGAGCAGGCTGTCGTCTCTCAGTAGGAACAGCCTCCGTTTACACCTACTGTCCCTGCGTAGTTGGCGAAGTATTCGGTTTCACTCTCAAAAAGGCCCCGGTGTTAATAATAAGCATCAACAGGCTGCGGAGGAGTCGAGGAGTCGGCCGCCCCTAATCTTCAACCCCTTATTTCCAATGTTTGTGTTGCCAAAATGACCTCACGCTTTTTTGACCAGTTAATGAAATGATCGATTTTCGCAACAGAAGCCTAGAACCTACGCTCATACTAATTGCAAAAGGAAAGCAAACAAAATTCCTGCAGGCAGAGAAGAAATGATGCGTGAATCTGGGGCCACTGAGTTGAATGAATGCTCACAACAGCTTTTCAGATATTTAAACACTGTCCTGGGGCGCCTGGGTGGCTCAGTGCATGAAGCGTCTGCCTAAAGCTTAGGTCATGATCCCGGGGTCCTGGGATCGAGCCCCTGATCCGGCTCCCTGCTCAGCAGGGGGCCTGCTTCTCCCTCTCCCAGTCCCCCTGCGTGTGTTCTCTCTCTGTCAAATAAATAAATGAAATCTTTAAAAATGAAAACGACTGTACTATTAGTTCAAAAGATAGTCATGTTAATCAAGACCACTGCCGCCTCCAGAGCTTCTGGACGAGGGAGGAACGGCAAGCGCAGGACGCCGCCGGGTTGGGCGCAGTGAAGGTCAGCATCGGCGAAGAGGCTCGTGGCTCCCACGTCAGAGCGGAGCCAACTGGCTCCGTCCCCTGCCAGCCGAGAGGGCAGCTGGGACCCAGGCCAGCCTCCGATGGAGACTTTTGGACATGGCTCCCCGGGCACAGAGGGAGGCCGCCCGCTGCTGCCCGAGTCCCTGGGCAGAGACCCGGGGCCAACTGCTGGCCCGGGGGAGGCTCTCCCTGCGAGCTGCCTGCGGTCAGCAGGGTGAGGGCCCAAGACAGGCGTACCCTGGACAGGAGTTCATCTTTCCTGGGACAGAAAAATCCTTTGGTCGGAAGGGAAGGAAACCCATGCAGCAGCTTAAGGAGAGAGGGCTGTATCACAGAAAGCAGGGGTGGGAAGGTCCTTAGGAACCGAAGACAGAGAGGCCAGCAAAAGTCATCCTTAGGGACTGCCCCCGGTCTCGGCTGCCCCGAAGCCCTCCTCTGCTCCTGCACTCCCCTGTGTCCAGAGTTCTGTTTTCTGTCCATTTTATCACCCTCTTTCATTTGAGAACGTTCCTTCGAATGTCAAGGAAGCTGGGCTACTTTTTCATTTGTAAGTGAGACTCAAATGCTATTGGGGGAAGGATGAGACTCATCAACCCTGGGGTCTCCCCGTAGGGGTCCAAGGCCCCAAGTCACTTCACTGGGGATGGCGCCTCGAGGACTTGGCCTCTAGTTTCTCCTGAAGAGCCCGGCCAAACCTTACCGATACAAATTTGCAGTATTTGCGGGCACCCTTCTAATAGGGAGCTATTTGCTGTTCCTCTGAAATTCCAGTGGAACTGGAATCCTGCATTTTATCTGGCAACCCTCCCTAAGAAGAATCCTCCTGACCTTGCTCTGCTTGCTAACAATGTTCTAGAAAGCTGGATTGAGAAGATGCTGAGCATTTCGTGGCTCAGTCAGTAAACTTTCCTTCAAACTCCGTTTTCAGCCCATGGTCTGCAGCCCTGACGGGGCTGGCGTCTCCAGACCCAGGCTCCTCTAGCTGCAGCCCTCGGAGGAAACCTCTCGTCCTTTCCAGGGATGGGAAGGGTCAGCTACTGACCTGCACTAGTGGTGGAAAGATGCTCCTTATCAAGTTTTTTGACCAATCTGCCTGTTTTCCTTCTCACCCCAGGGAGTCCCTGAGAGCTCCCATTTCTTTTTTTTTTTTTTAAAGATTTTATTTATTTATTTGACAGAGAGAGATCACAAGTAGGCAGAGAGGCAGGCAGAGAGAGAGGAGGAAGCAGGCTCCCCGCTGAGCAGAGAGCCCGATGTGGGGCTCGATCCCAAGACTCTGAGATCATGACCTGAGCCGAAGGCAAAGGCCCCAACCCACTGAGCCACCCAGGCGCCCCTGAGAGCTCCCATTTCTGACCGTTCCTGGAGCTCTCTGGAATGAATGAGCTCACTCTCCCCACCCCCACAGACAGAACTTCACAGAACTCTCTGGAATGATAAGTGAGTTACCTGAGTTACCGTTCCTCCCCGGGCTTTCCTGCTGGCCATCGCGCTGACCTCTCTCCTCTCCTGCCCTCGGGTCTGTGAACTCAGGCTTCTTCGTTCCTTCACTACCTCATGAGCCTCAGGTGGGGACTGGCAAAAACCATGTGGGTTCAATCTGCCTTGCTGAGCTGGTGGTCCCTGCCTCTCCCTCCCTGAAGGAAGAACTTCATCTTACCCTCTCGGAGAGTCTGCCTCCCCTGCTATGGTCATACAGGCACGGACATGGGCCCCAGGAACCCACTGGCCGAGTCTGGTGGTGAGCCCTCCTTCCAATGCCAAATTCCAGGAAAAGAGGCTCTGATTGGTCTTCTCTGGGTCAGGTGTCTGCACCTGCTTCAGGTAATCACGCAGAGGCTGGGTCACCTGGCAGTAAGAGCCCACTCCTGTACAGAGGACGGCAGGTCTCCAAGTAGGGGGTGTGGGCTGGGCAGACACCTCAAACAATGTCTAATCCAGGGTCAGGAATATTTTTTAGGCGAGGGAAGGCAAAGAGAGAGGGAGAGAGAGAAAATCCCAAGCAGGCTCCACGCTCAGCACGGAGCCCAACGTAAGACTCCATCTGACAACCCTGAGATCCTGACCTGAGCTGAAATCAAGATTCGGACACCCAAGCAACGGAGCCACCCAGGCGCCCCATGGGGTCAGGAGTCTCTGGAAGGTCCCCTGGCTGTGGCTTGAAACTTAGACTCTCCTCCGCCCACCTGTCCTTGGGCCCCTCCTCACGCCTCCCCCATCCCCACTCATGTCCCTTCTCCTGAATTCCCACGGCGCAGAGAGGAGTGAGTCATGATTTCCCACAGCCTCTCGGTCACCAGCGCTGCCAATCCTACCTCCCAAACATGGATTTTCCAGACTGTCCGCATCTCCCTGTCCTGGCCATTACCTTAGCCTGGGTCACTGTCACTTCCTCCCAATTCTGCAATAGCGTCCTAACTGCGTTTCCTCCTCTGACCTTGTTCTCCTATCATCCAAGTTACAGAGCCGCCAGAGTGGTGTTTTTAAAACACGAATCTGGGGGGCTCAGTTGGTTGAGCCTCTGCCTTTGGCTCCGGTCCTAGTCCCAGGGTCCTGTAACCATGCGCCACAGGTGGCTCCCTGCTCATCAGGGAGCCTGCTTCTCCCTCTCCCTCTGCCCCTTTCCCCATTCGTGTGTGCTCTCTCTCTCTCTCTGTCTCTCTCAAGTAAATAAATAAAATCTAAAAAAATTTTAAAAACAAACACAAATCTGATCATCTGGTCATTTGCTTAAAACCCCATCTATGTCTCCATGCTGCCTACAGAAAAGTATGCCAGCACCATGACTGGCCTTCTCCAGCATCATGGGCCGCCAGCACACGCACGGTCTCCTGCCATGACACTCAGCTTACGTAAGCCACTCTACCGAAACCTCCTCTTCCTTCTGTTCCCCATAATGACTCATCCCCACACCAGCTCCCCTCAAAAGTCTCTCCGGGCTGGTGCAAATTTACACAGCATCAAAGGACCCTTGATTCTGTTTCCATATTATTCTGGAGTTCCCTCGATCACGATACTCGGACCCCAGAAACCAGACTTGTATAATCCAAAGTGGTCTCACAGACAAAGCTTTAAGACACCTGAGAGGTGCCTCAGCTCTTTAATATATAAAAGTCTCTTAAAATCAATATTAAGAAGACATCAGAAAAGAAAAAAAGAACAAAGACCATGAACAGGCAGCTCATATAAATAAAAACAAATATGTGAAAAATAACTCAACATTATAACTAAAAAATGTCAATATAAAAAAGGAGATGTCGGAGGCGCCTGGGTAGCTCAGTGGGTTAAGCCACTGCCTTCGGCTCAGGTCGTGATCTCAGGGTCCCGGGATCGAGCCCCGCATCGGGCTCTCTGCTCAGCAGGGAGCCTGCTTCCTCCTCCCTCTCTCTCTGCCTGCCTCTCTGCCTGCCTCTCTGCCTGCTTGTGATCTCTCTCTGTCCAATAAATAAATAAAATCTTTTTAAAAAATCAAAATAAAAAAATGTGTTTTAAAAATAAATAAATTAAATAAATGCTTAATAACGGAGGGACCAAATCTCACTAACACGGCTACAAACTACTTGGCAGAGTTCGTGGCGTAGCATGAACATCCAATGAAGAAGATCCCTTTCTGTTGTTCCTGTATTTTCACCCTTCTCTGTAATTATTTTCCTTCAGTCATCTATCGGGTCCCTCCCCTGCAGTCCCATCTCCAACGCCAAAGGGCAATAATGTCCCCCGGATGCAGCCCGGAGGCAGGTAGCGCCCTCCTATCCCAGGTACGAGGAGAAGAGCGCCGAGAATTCCTCCTTCAAGGGACCCAGGGCCTGCTTGTGGGAGAAGCTCAGGTTTTAGCCAGATCCAGCCCTGGTGAGGTGCCCGGCTCTGCCGTTCCCTGGCCGTGTGACTCTGGGACAGGCCATCATCCTCTGGGTCCACTTTGGTCTCCCCTGGCCCGTTGGCAGGGCCGTCAGGAAGCCCCGATGGAGGGCGTACACCAATCTTCCCAGGCACGGATCACAAGCTTCAAGGCAACCCCTCTCCCGCCCCATTATCAACAGAGAAGTCCGGGTGTCCAGCCTGCGCCTGACTTCCTCCTGGCGGCCTTGCCCTGGAGGCCTGGCCTGTGGCCCCAGATATCTGCAGGTGGCCTGAGCCCCTGGTCCCCTCCAACTCCTCAGAGGGCCCAATTTTGTCTGAGAAGGGTTGTGCCCTCCCTCCCTCCTCAGACAGTTGCCCTAGGCCTCTCCCTCCTGTCCTGCCCCACTGGGAGGTGTGAGCCTGCCATGTGGACTCTCAGCAGAGTCCACTGAAGTCACGGTCAAGGTGGTGTCAACAGGTGTCTCTGCTGTGAAGTTACTTTCCCCTTGTGAGAAGGTCCTCTGAGGCCCTCTACCTGCTCTTCTATTACTCCTACAAACTTTCCACCCCGTCTACTAGCTCCTGGGGCTGCCCAAACTCATTCCCACTGCTTTTTCCAACAACGTTGGGAGCCAGAAGTCTGAAATCAAGGTGTGGGCAGGGCAGAGCCTGCTCTGACGGCTCTAGGCGAGGCTCCTCCTGCCTCTTCCGGTTCTGGGGCTCCAGGCCTTCTTGGCTTGTGGCTACATCACCCTGATCTCTGTCTCCACGGCCACGGGGCCTCCTCCTCTTCACGTGTCTGCATCTTCTCTTCCGTCTCCCGTAAGGACACTTTCCTTGGATCTAGAGCCCATCTGCTTGTCCAGGATGAGCTCAGCTAGAAATCCCTAATTTAATGACATCTATAGAAACTCTTTCTCCAGATAAGGTCACAATCATGAGACCCAGGTATCAGGACATGGTTGTTCCTTTTGGGGGCCACCACTCAACTCAGCACACCCACCACCTGTCCTCGCTCGTCTCATCGAACCACCAAATGAGCTGATAGCAGGTCCGATGAGAACAAATGCTATGGAGGAAAACAAAAAGGGGGAGAGGGTGCCAGGGCCAGGAGGGCTCAGCAGACAAATGAGTCTGGCCCCCAGACCCCCTCCTTCCTTCCTTCCTTCCTATCCATCCCCTGCCAAGGTGATCTGAAAACACAACCCTGAAACCCTCCAGAAGCTTCCTGGTGCTCCCAGAATGAAGTCCAAACCCCACACCTCAGTCTGCAAGGCACTGCCTGATCAAGCCTTGCCTGCCGTCCAGTGTGGTCCCCACCACTGGCTTTCCCATGCCACCAGTCAAGCCATCATGGCCTTCTGCCAACGTCTCCCCCAGGAGGGATCTGTCCCCATCTCAGCACCTGCTGTTCCCACTGCTGGAATGCTCTTCCCACACCCTTCCCAGAGGTGATCTTTGTCCTCCATCCTTTAGTTGTCCGCTCAAAGGACACCTCTTCCAGGCAACACAGACCACCTGATCTACACTGCTCACTGCCTGCCCCGACCATTATGGAACTCGAGATGGGCTGTGCTTTTGCTGTATTTGACCATTTTCTTGTTTATTGTTTGTTGATTACTAGATCATAGTATAATGCCTGATTCATGATAGAAACCAAAAATCTACTGAATGAATGAATGAATGAAGTGCTGAGCATCTAAGCTACTTTCCACATATGCCACGCCCCGTGGGACCAAGATGAGCAGAATATTTTCTACCCAACCAATGGTCCACTCTCAGTCCATCTTGCCTTAAATTGTGGATGAGGGAACACTAACAAAATCAACACACGTTTACACCAATGGCGCAGAAGAATCACTCCAGATCATCAGGCGATGCCTACAGCCTCCGACACATCTCACGGGGGATCTCCGTGGAGGCCCGGCTCCCAGGAGCTCAGCGCTTTCCCCAAGAGGTGAATCTGGCCTTAAGCGCAGACATCAGGACCCACCTGGGTGGATGCTGGATCCTCTATGACGTCCCGCGTCTTCCCCCAGCAGAGGGGGAAGGCCTGTGGCTCCCGTCCCACGGGCTGGCTCTGCCACCTCAGGGGGAAAGCACCTCCATTAAGTCATTTGGGGAAAACATTCCTTCCATTCACACCCCTGCACACTCGCCCACTTTATGCCATTTGGTTGAGACAGAGATAGGGCCGGCCCAGATGCACTGCCTCGCTGTCACGTGCTGAACGCATGTTTATTAGATACGAATCTTCACCGCAGACAAGCTCCTGCTGAGCCCTCCTGGCCCTGGCCCCCTCTTCCCCTTTTTGTTTTCCTCCATAGCGTTCGTTCTTATCGGACGTGCTATCTGCTTCACTTGTTTATTTCCTTGTTCACAGACACGCAGGAACAGAAGCGCAGGGAGGGCAGGGCGCTGGCGCAGAGATGGCGTGGACTGAGCGTACCCCGAATGAATCCCTGCTGGAAACGGAGGCCTGCTGTGTGCCAGGCACAGTGAAAGGCGCTTGACGTATACAATCTTTATGACTCCCTAAAATAATGTGTGCCAGGCACGGTGAAAGGCGCTTGACGTATACAATCTTTATGACTCCCTAAAATAAGCCTCTTCCTTGGGGGACCACCTTTACTACTGTCCCCATTGAGGAAATGGAAGCAGAGAGGGTAAGCTGCTTGCCCAGGGACACACAGCTGTACATGGTGGCGCTGGGACTCCAATCTCCGCTGTGTGACCTTGAACACTACTATTCAGCCGCTCTGCCTGCCGGAGACTGGGCTGGACAGAAGGGCACAGACAGACATGGATAAAATGTGTCTTCTGACTCCCTCGACCCTCCCATCTCCCAAATGAGCAGGCAGTCAATCCCAGTACCGCATTCTGCTGCTCTGGCTGTGTCAGAGCCGGGGCAAAGGAATGACGGGTCAGTGAACCTGGAAGGGTCTAAGAAGTCTTCCCCCCAAGGAGGACTGCAGAGTTGGACCCATCCCCTGAGGAAGCACATTCACCACCGGCCTCAGACCCTGCCTCTGGACCTCTCCCTGCACGGGCATCCGCGCCGAGGCACACGCACGGCTGCACCCTCGGTTCTCGGTGGGGCCAACAAAACCCTCGGGAACCCTCAGCAACTAGCTCTCCACAGGACCAGTAGGGAAACTGAGGCTGGTGACGTTTCATTCATTTACCCAAAGCCACACAGCTGTGAGGTAACAGATGCCGGCATGGAACCCAGGCGGACCCTGCCTCCGTACCTCCTGGCCAGGCCCTTTCTCGGTTGTCAGAAGGAGCCCAGGGGCCCCTGGGCGGCTCAGGCAGTCAAGCATGTGACTGTCGGTTTCTGCTCAGGGCCTGATCTCAGGGGTCATGGGATCGAGCCCCAGCGCAGAGCCTGCCCGGGATTGTTTCTCTCTCCTCCGCTGCTCCTCTCCCTCTACTCCTCCCCCCGCTCGCACTTCTCTCTTTAAAACAAACAAATAAATAAAACAAAATAAAATACATAAAAAATAAAATATAATAAGAATAGAAAATAAAACAAGTAAATCAAAAAAAAAGAAAAAAGAAAAGACTGTTCAATGTCAACTTTTAGAAGCAACCATAATTTTCACCTTTTTTTTTTTTTTAACATTTCTGTTTTTTGAGGCTTTCGAAGACCAAAAGTCCATAGAAATAAAGGAAACTGGATGGAGTTGGGGTGCTAAGACCAGAAAGAGGGACTACCCAGTTTGGGAACTGAAAATCACTGGGTGGGGCAGGAGCTAAGATCGGATTTTCATTTCTTATGCAAATATATCTGCCCCAATCCTGAAAGGCGGAAGGTCACTCCCCTGCTTTTTCCGCTTTTTCCGCTTTTTCCGAGTGGAGGCCAAAGGGTGGGGTCCGCACAGTTCAGTGTTTTCCACTGGATGCCACTCCAAGGACCGCAGGGGCGGCTCCAGCGGAAGGCAGGGCTCGCCCACCCACAGGGTGGTGGTCCCATCTGTGCAATGGGAAGAGGGTGGTGCCGCCCGCAGAGTCGAGTCGCTGTGAGAATCCCATGGGGCCGCCCGCAGAGTCGAGTTGCTGTGAGAATCCCATGGGGCCAAGGGCCTCAGCCCTTGGGCAGTATGTCTCCTCTGTGCAGACACCAGGCCTGAGCCCTCACCAGACGCTATAAGTGAGCTGGCACATAGTAGGTGCTCAGTAAAAACCTTGTCAATGAGGGAATGATAATGGGGCGTCCAGGGGCAGCTGGCTGGCTCGGTTGGTGGAGCGTGTGACTCTCGATCTTGAGGTTGTGAGTTCAAGCCCCACATTGGGCATAGAGCTTACTTAAAATACACATACATACACACATACACACACAGAAAGAAAGCTCAATTGGCTGTCTTAATATCAGATAATGAGGATCCACAAGGACTTACTAAAAGGATTTCAAAATTCCTGGGTGGGTCAGGATGGCCTGTGAGCGCGTCGCCATGAGTGGGGCCGAGTGAAGCCTTGTCATGGGGCACACAGCGCAAAGCGACAGTGGGAGGGTAGGAGCCGTGTGGTCTCTAAACTCCTCGGAGGCCAAAGCAAGTGGCCCGGGTCCCAGGATGGGTCCCTTTGTCTGCACTGGGCCTGGCACATAGTAGGAGGTGCTCCTGGAAACCTGCTCAGTGCATTCATGAGAGGGAACAAGGAAGGGAGGAATGCAGGAGGGCACACACGGGAACGTCTTTTTCTTACATCACAGTTGTTTTTCAAAGAAAAGCAACTAAATGGGGGCACCCGGGTGACTCAGTAGGTTAAGCATCTGCCTTTGGCTCAGGTCATGATCTCAGGGTCCTGGGATCGAGCCCCGCCTCTGGCTCCCTGCTCAGCGGGGAACCTGCTTCTCCCTCTCGCTCTGCCTCTGTCCTCCACTTGTTCTCTCTCAAATAATATAAATAAAATCTTTAAAGAAAAATAAACAGAGTGCACAAAGTTCTAAATGATTTCAAAAGAAAGACACAGTGGAGAGTCTCTACCATAAATTCTGGAACCCCTGGTCCCTTGTAGGTTTTCTGGAAGCTCAAGCAGAAGGAGCAGCAGAAGCCTGGCGAGACTTCCCTGGGTTCACCGACGTGGGACCCCCCCTCTGACCGGCAAGTGGGCCCATCGTGAGGGTTGTCTTGCCCCTCCTCAGGGACCTTGTCCCGAACGGCTGGATGAGTGCAACTATCCTTGCTCAGAAACCACACGCAGAGCCAGCCACGACTCCCAGAGCAAAGAGCTGCCAACAGGCGTTTCTGGAGGCGTGGGGACCGAGCCCCCTGTGCCCAGGCCTCTGATCCGGCCAGCCCTGCAGGTAGACGCTCCCACCACCTAATCCGCAGGTCCATCCATTTGCGGGAGAAAACCCAGAACCTCCTCTCCCGTCCGCCAATGGTGGGCAGCACACTCTAGCCCGAGGCAGCGGAACGGACACGGGCACAGGCAAAGACCTCCTCCGGGGTTTGGGGGGAAGGGGTGCTTTTGCTATTTTTGAAGCAGCTTTATTAAGGTAGAACTTCATCACCCAGGGCAAGCGGGAAGCTTGGAGACTTTCCGCGACTTCTGGGGCTGCAGACTCGTGACCCCTATTCACACTGAAAACGCTCCCCTCACCCGAGAAGCGGCCCCGCGTGGGGAAGTTCTCCCAGCCGTTCACCGTTCCCCTGTGACTCCCTTGGAGGTCAACCTCCAAGGCCACAGGGTGAAGAGGGCCTCCTGAAGGACCCCGTTAGGCCCTGTTTTCCATCCGGGGGAGGCAGCCCTTTGGGGAGGGTGCTGTGTGGTGTGTGTAGCGTCCCCGGGGGCTCGTGGGATGAACACAGGCCGGCACCAGGGCAGCTCCTGGGACAGAGCGTGGTCCGAGGGGAGGTCTGGTCTGCTCCAAGCATGAAATGGACCAAACCTTGAGAACCAAGAGAACAAGACCAGAGGTTCCTTCTCACTGCAAAGTGGACACAAATCTGGCTTCCGTGATCTTTCTTTCCTCAAACTCCGATGTGTCCATCAAAGCCCACATTTCTCAGGCTGCAGAGCTCCGGGCCCAGAGATGTGGCCGGCAGTTGGAGGACGGAGGAGGGATTGGGTGTGATGTCGTCAAACCCATTTGGGCAACACGGGGCTCAACAAACGTTTCCGGGCCGCAGAGGACCCCGAGGACCATGAATCTCCAAAGGGAGTTTCTGGACCACAGAAGCTATTTTTCCAGGAAGAGGGAGCTGGAATCTAGAACATTCCCACATGCCTCCAGGCTCTGAACAGGGTTTATGAGACACGGTAGCAGACGTGTGCTGGGTACCTGCTTCACAACAGCGCTCTTGGGCTCTGTGTGGTTCTCTCGGTGCCGAACAACACCCTGTTATCAGGGGAACCCACAGCTACCCCCTCATGAAGTGATTCCTCAGGCACAGGGCCACCAGATGGCACCCAAAAAATAACTGCCATGGGGACACCTGGGGGGTCTCAGCCGGTGAAGCCTCTGCCTTCAGCTCAGGTCATGATCCCAGGGTCCTGGGATCAAGCCCCACCTCAGTCTCCCTGCTCAGTGGGGGAGCCAGCTTCTCCCTCTGCCTGTCGCTCACGCTCCACCGCCTGTGCTCGCTCGCTCACTCGCTAGCTTTCTGTCTGTGTCATATCAGTTCTGGGTAAATGAACGCTCCAGCCACACAGCGGAACGCTATGCAGCTGCGAAAAAATGACGCATTCCTTTATGAAAGATCTTCAAGAAATATCCTTAAGCAAAAAAAAAAAAAAAAAAAAAAAAGAAAGAAAGAAAGAAAGAAAGGCAAATAGACCGAAATAAAGGGTGTGTCTGTGTGCGTTTGTGTATGTGCTTGTGTGGGGGGGGGTTGACCTCCACTTGGGTGTGTGGGACACATCTGACGTTTGCTGTGCCCCCAGGGGAACCTGGGGTCTTCTTTTCTCAACTGGCCCCTCCCATGGCCCTCCTGCCTCCCTGTCATCCTTCCCGTTACAAAGAACAAAGGCCGTGGTCCAGCCTGGATTCCTGCCCTCTGGCCCCTCACATCTGAGCCATCAGCAAAGCTCCTGGTTCTGTCTTCAAACTCTGTCCCCACTCTGACAGACTTTCCAGCACCGCTGCCTCTCAGCACCCGGCCTGCTCTAACAACGCCCCACAAATGCGGCTAAAAACCACATATACCTGTCCTTTCAGTGTTCTGGAGACCAGAAGTGTGACGCTGAAATGTCAGTAGGGCTGGGTTCCTGCTTAAGTTTCAAGGGGTGAATCCTTCTTGGCTCCGCCCAGCTTCTGGTGGCTTTGGAAGCCCTCAGCCTGTTTCAGCATTGCTGAAAATCTCCCCTCCAATGTTCACCCCACCTTCTCCATGTGCGTCTTCCTGGGTCCTCTCCTTTACCTGAGGACACCGGCCATCAGACTTGGGATCCCCATCACCAAAGACAAAAGTACATCTACAAGGACTTATGTCCAAACAAGGTCACATTCTGAGGTAGGTGGACATGAATTTCGGAAGACACTGTTCAGCCCATTAAACTAAGTCACCACCTCTTGTTGGATGATGGCTGTAGCCTCCAGACTATTCATACGTTTCTGACCTTGACCCCCACCATCTATAATATAGCAGCCAAAGCAGTCTTCTACATAAGCCATCAACAGTGCCACCTCGTTCAGAGCAAAAGGCACGGTCCTAATAGAAGGCGAGACATCCTCCGGCCTCAGTCTGTCCCTCTGCTCCTTCAATACACCAGGCGCAATCACCCCTCTGGGCCTTGGCACTTGCTGTGTCCTTGTCCTAGACCATCACGTCCCCCAACAGCCTCATCTTCTCCCTGCAACACTTCTCCAGCCACAGAAATGCTCCCCTTTTTAATTTTTCTCCAAAACACTTCTCACCCTTGAAAAACCCCTGTGTTTTATGTATCTACTGTGTTCAGGGTCTGGGACCCCACCAGAATGCACCACATGAGGGTACATTTCTTTCTGATGTGTCCCCAGCGGCCTAGAACAGTGCCTACAACACAACGGACACACCATCAAGTTCAAAGACATGTGGAATGAATGAGTGAGTGAATCTGTGCTAGAAATAAAATAGAGGGAATCCGGAACCTGAATCCCCATCATTACAGATGACTGGGGAGGAGGCGAGGGTACAGCATTTGGTATGTTTCTTTACAATGCATTGATTGCAATACTGGGATTTTTTTCTAACTATCAGACCAGGAAGCATTAAGAATGTAACATTCCAAAATGACAAACAATTGGAGACCCGGCCCTTAGGCTGTGCTGGTGGCAGTGTTTCTCGGGTCATTTTCTTTGGACGCCAATATGGCGGGTAGAACCAACAAAGCCAAGGAGACATGCACATCCTCTCGTGCCAAGAATTGTACTTCCAAATCTTTAACTTTCTCTTCACTTGTCTTGATTACACAATAGCTCCTCCTCATTGGGTCTGGCTTTTGTCAGCTGTAAACAGAAGGTTGGAAAGACAAACGCCCTTGGACATCCCAACTTCAATTCATCTCTAGGAGTCAGAGGGAGGCGTCTGGGAGCCCATCACATCCAGGGTTACTGTGCAGACAATGACAGTATCTCCCAGGATGGTCACTTGGAAAATAGAAATAAAATAATGCATGTGAACTAATACAGCATTATGTGTTAACTCAATTTTTGTTTAATTGGAAGAAAAAAAGAAATAGTGAATGTAAAGCATCTGGCCTAGATCTAGTGAAAGGGCATAAAAGTAATTTACCATTCAAACAATTTTTTTCCTTTTCTTTCCAAATCAGTGGTTTACCCAATGACCTCTACGGTTCCTTTCAGTGTTGACAGTCAATAAAGTTCTAATGAGCCCTGCCCTTGGACTCACCCTACCCCACCTCTGGGGGTCACAGAAACCTGAGTAATTTTTAATTCCAAGCAAGACCACACCAGTCCCACCCAGTGGGTGGGCTGATTCCTCAGATTCCTGTCCCGGTGTGTCAGTAGAGCTGGAGGTATCAGGTTTCAGAACCAATATGGAGCCCATCCTGGTGGTGCCATGGTGGCCAGGACATCTGCTTTGGACCACCAATGCCGGCCACATCCATGGAAGTGACCAGCCACAGGCGCCTGCTTCAATGACTTGGGTCCCCACTAAAAGAAGCTGAGGGCAGTTTCCATGGTGTTTTCCTTCTCTGCGACTGAACTCATGGGTCCGGCACAAAGCTCGTATACGGAATCTTCCCCATCTTAGTACATTTCACTGAGACCCAGCCCTGGGAGTTCTGCACGGACCCTCCCAACTCTTTCCCCCAGGCCCAAACTCCTCCAACTCATCAGCAAGTCCCGTCAGCATTACTTTCAAAATGTCCCAGCTCTCTCTGTCATGTCTCCCGCTTGCTGGCAAGCCACCACCAGCCCTTGTCTCTGTGCCTGTTTGGTCTCCTTGTTGGGCTCCTGGCTTCTGCTCCCACCCACGGCACTTCATTCTGCAAACACAGTGATCTGCTTATTTTTAGCGTAAATCCAATCACATCCCTTTCTTCTCGTAACCATTCAATGGCTTCCCAAATAGAATCCCAGTTCCTTCCCAAACCTGCAAGACCCACAGATCTGGCTCTGGCTCTCTCTCCCTCTCTCTCTCTGGCTTCGTCTCCTCTAGCCACGCTGGTCCTTTTCCCAGTAGAGCTTGTTTCTGGCTCTACACAACTGGCTTTTTCTCACATCAGCTGACACTTCACCTCCTCGGTTCGGGACTCAGGAACACCCTGAGTAAAGCTTTGCCCCCCTACCGCCTCCCAACAGGTCCGTTCACGTGGACCGCCACGGTGTGGGTGGGAATGCCTTGAGGAGGGCAACGTGGCAGGATCTACAAAAGCTAAAAAGACGATCCCACGGCCAAGAAACCACCCATCAACAGATGTATGAAATGACTTGTGAGCAAGTTGCTCTCACGGCAGCCTTGTTTATACCAGCAGGAGACCAGAAACATCCCGAACCCCATCGAGAAAGGATGGACAATCTGTACATCACACACAAAAGGACACCTTGCAAAAACAACGCAGCTCTATGTGTACTCGGACGGAGCCATGGATGCGATGTTTCAAGTGAAAAGAGTGCACAAAATTTGGATTAAAAAAGAAATACATGTAATTGTGTGTCCATGCCTAAAATATCTCTTAATGCACACCTAATTGGTAATGAGATTCGTCTCTTGCCAGGGAACTGGGTGTCTGGGAGACAGGGGAGGGAGGACTCTCGCCTCTATATACTATTAACCCATTTGCATTTCTTCCCCTGGGCCCCAGTTTACACAAAATGATGATGATGATGAGGAGGAGGAGGATGATGATAATGGATTCCCACCACGCTGGCATGATCTTGATTGTTTATTTGCAGGTCTTCTCCTTCCAGTGCCTTCTGAGAGCAGGGAGCTTGGCTCTGAAGGATATAACTTTAGATGAGTAGTCACAATTTCCTGGGTGCCAGAAACACGGCCCCAGGCCAAAAATGAAATGGTTGCCCAGATGCTGCAGAACACAGGAAATTCCACCCTTTAAAGCTTTTCTACTGCAAACGCTACCAGGGGAGCCACAGTCCTATTGGCTCCCCACTCTTTCCCTATGTGCACCAAGAGCACACCAAGTTGGTAGTTACATGTGCATATGACTGATAGACTAACTACCTGACAGACTGTTCCCCTAACAGACTGTGGGCGTCCCAAGGCAGGTCCAGGGCAGCTTTAGCTTACTAAGGGACTAGGGTGTAGATGATAGAAGGGTGGATGGATGGATGGATGGATGGACGGATGGATGGACGGACGGATGGACGGACAGACAGAGAGGTGAATGGATGGATAAATGGGTCGGTGAATGGACAGATGGGAGAATGCCTTGTCTTGATAGAGATTCACTTCGGCAAATCCTGACCTTTTGGTACAAATGAATTTGTTCATTCAGCCTACGGGTATTCATTGAACAACCACCAAAAGCCAGATTCCCGGCTGCATACTGGGGCTCAGCTATGAACCGACCACAGGGACTCTGTGCAGCTCTAGGCAGCCAGTTACCACCCCACGGACAAGAAGTGTGATGGAGCTGAGCGGACCCCTAAGTCAGTCTAAGCTTGGGGAGTCTCCAGGAGGAGGGGTGCCCGCGGTGAGGCTGGAGCTGAGAAAGAGGTGAGCAAGGGAGATAGAGGGAGAGCTGAAGCCATGGAAAGGGCGAGAATGAGGAGAATGACGCAGAAGGAGCCCTGGAGCCCTGGAGCCCGAGGGAGCCCCTGAGCTCGCTGGCAGGAGTCCCGTGCTCCCACTGCTCTGCAAAGGTAGAAGGGGCTTCCCTCCTCTCCCTCCCCCTCCCCAGCACTTCCTTGCCTTCAGGCCACGCCTCTCCTCTCTCTGCCCTGTGTTCTCTTTGACCAGAGGTGGTTCCATTCCACCAGTTCAAAAAAGGACACGGACTTTTACTGAACACTTCTGTGTGCCAGGCACTGAGCCAAGCACTTTGCACAAGGTAAAGCATTCATCCCTCAGAGTATTTCTATCCCGTGTCTAGTCCCTCCGTTAAAGACAAGGCACAGGGTGTCCCTCCCAGGAATGTCCCTCGGCCTGCCAGCCTCAGGACAGGCCGCTGCTTTCAAGAACGGTGGCCAGAGCTCTAGTCTGGGTTATCCGGTTCACCAAGTGAGAGACCTTGAGCAGGCAGCTCACAGCTCTGTGCCTCCATTTCCCCATCTGTAGAATGGGTGCTATACCTACCTCCTAAGGTTGTTGGGAAGAGTAATTAATATGAAGTTTCTAAAGCAGTGGCTGGCGCATAACAAGTACACAATCATGTAAGCTCTTTGCACTCTGGGCACGAGCACGCCGGGTCCTAAGCACAGCCCCTGGAGGCAGCCAGGCCGGCTGTGGGGCGGGCTCCAAGCCTTCCCTGATGGGTGAGTTTCAGTAGCTGCTTACCTGGGTCTGAGCCTCCATAAAAAGGTCTACAATAGGGTCACCGGGGAATTAAATAACATAACGCAGGTGTGTTTTCTCTTTGTTTCACAGAAGCATTTTTCAGCTTTCTAGTATTTTTGCTAAACCTAGCGTTTCTCTAGATGGGAGAGCCGGTTTTGCTTGTTTTAACATGCAAGATAAAACACTCCACCTAGACAAAATGACGCGGAGCGGGTGATGCGCGTCCCCGCCTCCCCAGCCGGGCCATCGGAAGCCCCCACTGGCTCGGGCTCATCCTCCCAAAGCCATTCCCAGTGGGTGCGAGCAGTAGCTTCATGTGCCTCGCTTTTGTCCACAACACGAAAGAAACCGTTCGAGGCTCTTCAGTTGGTTCTGTGGTCAGCTTGAAGGACTCGGCAACAACGGACGGAGGAAACCAGAGCAAACCGTGGAGAACGCGGTTCTGAAGATTGTCTTCAATGGTCGGTGCCTTCCACCACCGACTGTTTGCTGTCTTGTGGGGAAAGAGTATTAACGGATGTCAGAAGTGAAACAATGTCTCTGCTCCCAGAAAATCAAGACTTCCTGCCAAAGACAAAGAGGAAGGTAGGGGACCCCCATGTCCGGGGTGGGGGGCGGGGGAGGGGCGACCTCCTCTCCTCCCTCCTCTGTCCCGGCCAAGTGGCTTCAGGCAGGAAACTGCAGCCTCAGGTCCAAGGTTAAGAAAGACAGCACAGGGGAGGCACAGCTCCCTCGGGCTCGGGATCTGCTCGGGATCCTCCACGCACTGATTCAAGCACTGATTCAAACGTTCCCGTACGTTTTCACTTAACACACAAACATTTCTGTAAACATGACGTCAGGTTTCTTCACTTAGGAAAGTAATGGCTACTTTGGTTTTTAATTGTTTTTTAGATTTTATTTGAGAGTGAGAGAGATCGCAAGAGCGGTGGAGGGGAGGTAGAAAAAGGGAGAAGCAGACTCTCCGGAGCAGGAAGCCGGACACTGGGGCTCGATCCAGGACCCAGAGATCGGGACCTGAGGAGGCAGAGGCGTAACTGACTGAGCCACCCAGGCACCCCTCTTGTTTCTTTTTTTTTTTTTTTTTAAACTTGAGACTATATAGAACCATGTCAGGCAAAAAGTCATCCACTGAACAGAATTGTTAATGGTTTAAATAATGCATCTAGATTTTTTTCCGTGTTTAGGACAGTATTGTGCAAGCTCTGGTTCCTGACCTCTTGGACCCATCATCCCGTGCGGCAGGAAGCTGTCCTGAGCCCTGCTGAGTGTTTAGCAATCCCCCCACCCCCAGCAGGGCCACCGAAAACATCTCCAGACATTATAAATGTCATCTGGAGAAAAGTCACAGCTCCTTTCCAGATCCTCAGGCCCAAACACGATTCCCCCTCTTGGTTCATGGAAAGGAACAGTGAGGCAAGTTTTCATGAAATGAGACCCCAACCTGGGCCATCACCCTCCCACACACACCTCCTGAGGAGAGAAGGCTGGGGCTTGGGGACCTGAATAATGAATGACCCAGTAGCTGCGTGTTCCTATCTTCTCCGTCTTCAATCACCCTGTCCTGCCGGCCAAGGAGACTGGTTGGCTCTTCAAAGGGCAGAAACCAGTGGACCCTTCCTCTGCCGTCCCCAGGATCCAGGAGGACTGCCAAATTCCAGAAGCTCCTCTATGTAGTTTAGGGCTGCTTGAAAGGTGCTGAAAGACCCCTCGGGGAATCTTGTCGGCGCCACTGGTGAAGCACATACAGGAACCCAAACTTCCTCCCTCCCCTCCCGGCCCCCAGCCTCCGTTTCCTCCCGTGGCCAGCCTCCCGACTGGCCTCCCTGCCTCCAGGCAGCTCCACCAATCTAGTCCTCCCCCAACTGCACGAATGTCTGTTGAAACCCAGACCCTGACGTCGGAGTTGCCTCTCATCATCACCCATGGCGGCCTGCTTGGGAGGGAGAGCCGGAAGGACTCAGTCCCAGGATCCAACAATCATGTCAAAACCCTCCACTAGCAAGATGGACTTCAGACCCTGAAAAAGGTTAGTGGGGAGAAGGAGAGGCTCCCTACTTGATCCAGACACACATCTTCCTGAAGAGAAACCTTCCCCACCCAGTGTGTGGGGCTCAGCTCAGGAAAGCAGAGGGTGAAATCCCTTCTGGTGGGTGGGCTCCAGAGAATGCTCCAGAGAAGGACTGTTTGCAGGGACACACACCACACCCCCCCCGCCAGGAGACCCCTCTCTAGCCCAGCTCGATCCCCTGGGATTCAACAAAGAGGCTTTTTGAGCAAATGCCCTCTCCTGCGCAATGAGCTAGCTAGCGAGGTTGAGATGGAAGTGGTCCCTGCTCTCACGAGTGTAGAGTCTACTGGAAAAGCCAGTCAATGGAACCAACTGTCCCCAGTGCCTTGTGACCACCGGGTACAGTAGGCGATCTGAGAGCAGGTGCCGATCCTCTGGAGAAGATCCTGAGCACACAGACCAAGCCACAACCCCTCCTCTCCAGAAGGGATGTGACTCAACATTTTAGAGCTGTAAGATACTAGATGGCAAGGGTTCCTAAACTCAGCTCACCACCAAGGTCACCAAGAGAAGCTTGTTTTTAACAAAATACAGGTTCCTGGTGGGGGGGGGGGTCTGGGCGGCACAGTCAGTTAAGCGGTCCACTCCAGCTTTCAGCTCAGGTCATGATCGCAGAGTCCTGGGTCCTGGGATCAAGCCCCACATCGGGGTCTGTTCAGCCGGTGAGTCAGCTTCTCCCTCTCCCTCTGTGATCTCTCACTTTCACTCTCTAAAATAAATAAGAAAAATCTTTTTTAGGGGCGCCTGGGTGGCTCAGTGGGTTAAGGTCTCTGCCTTCGGCTCAGGTCATGATCCCAGGATCCTGGGATCAAGTCCCACATCGGGCTCGCTGCTCAGTGGGGAGCCTGCTTCCCTTCCTCTCCCTCTGCCCGCCTCTCTGTCTACTTGTGATCTCCGTCTGCCAAATAAATAAAATCTTTTTAAAAAATAAATTAATTTTGGGTGCCTGGGTGGCTCAGTGGGTTGGGCCGCTGCCTTCGGCTCGGGTCATGATCTCAGGGTCCTGGGATCGAGGCCCGCATCGGGCTCTCTGCTCAGCAGGGAGCCTGCTTCCCTCTCTCTCTCTCTGCCTGCCTCTCCATCTACTTGTAATTTCTCTGTCAAATAAATAAATAAAATCTTAAAAAAAAAAAAATGCAGGTTCTTGGGTGTTAGACCCAAGGCAGAAGGGCCTCAGGAATCCTCACAGAGACGCCTGCCCCATGGCAGGTTAACAGTCACTACTCCCTGGGCAGTGCTGGGAATACCCAGGGGTACCCAGTTCAGTAAGACAAGCAGAAAGGAAAAGTGACACAGGTCTCCGGGAGGGATTTAGGATTTGCTTTGGGCAGAATGTGGGGGTGACTTCTCCTCAAGAAGCTGAATGAGCTCCCGCAGGTGCTACCCACACGCCGCTCCAGCCATCGACGCAGCAGCAGCAGCTGGGCAGGAGGAGAGGGACTGAAAAGCTCCCGTGCTGTCCCATGGGCCTGGCCTAGTAGGGAGACCACAGCGCTGGCAGGCTCCGAGGGCAGACAGAGGCGACACCCCATGTGTAGAAAGGAACCCAGAAAGATGAAGAGAGGGAGAGTAACAAGGCAAGAAGTCCTTCCCGGCCGGGTCTCCTTACTCAGGGTGCCAACCAGTTCTGGAGGCAAGTCAAAAACCGAGGATGTCAGCAGGGCTGTGCTCCCTCTGCAATCTCTAGGGGAGAGTTTTTTGGTTTTTGGTTTTTTTTTAAGGTTTTACCCATTTACTTGAGAGAGAAAAAGATCACAAGCAGGCAGAGGGGCAGGCGGGGCGGGGTGGCGGTGAAGCAGGCTCCCCGCTGAGCAGAGAGCCCGATGCGGGGCTCCATCCCAGGACCCTGAGACCATAACCTGAGCCAAAGGCAGAGGCTAACCCACTGAGCCACCCAGGCGCCCCGAGAGCACCTTTTTTTGCCTCTTCTGGCTGCTGGTAGAGGCTGGCAATCCACGCGTGGATTGTGCCCGGCCTGTGGGCACATCTGTACGGTCTCTGCCCCCGTAGGTGCCCGGCGCTCCCCTCCATGGGTCTGTGCCTGCCCCTCCTGAGGACACAAGCCATCGGGCCTTCAGGCCCACTGCACTCCAACAGGACCTCATCTTACTTCAACCACCAGCAAGAACCCTATGTCCAAAAAAGGTCGCTTTCTCAAGTTTGAGGGGGAGGGCATAGACGCACCTATTGGAGAAGCAGTTTCAGCCCAGAACAACCCATGAACTCCCCAAAACCTTCCAGCCAGCAAGTGCCAGAGGCTGGATGCCTCCCATCCACCCAACTCTGACACCCAGCTGGGAGGGTCACTGGCCAGGACCAGGATCCTTCATTGGAAAATGGTGAGAAACAAAGAATGCACCGTGGGTCACCGGAGGGGGAAAAAAACCAAAACACTGAGATTTGACCTTGGAAACACTCTTCAGCAAGCTGTTCCTTGAACAGGTCCCTGCAATTAAGCCTTTTCACTCTCATTTCTATGCTTTTCTTCCACCCATCTTCCCCATCAAGATGTTACCCCAAAGAGGCAGGGAAATCACAGTGTTTATGATGGCGCCAAAAATAACTGAGCATTCCATGAAGCTATCAACTCCAATGCAACAGTGATTTTTTAAAACTCAGGAGATCAAGTCTGTTTCTCAGATGATGATGCTCCGTGCCCCCAGCAGACAAAGGCTTTCAAGGTGTGGCGCGTCTTGCATCTGTGGGACCTGGGCATGGAGCCAGCCTGGGTTGGCCAAAGGGGAGAGGGGGCAGATCTCGATGGCTCCAAGCGTCGCCAGGCCTCCCTATGTGTGGCCTGTAGATTTCAGAGAAGCAGATGAAGACTGTTGACCGGCAAAGAAATCCAGGGTAACCAGGATTTTAGGAAGGGGAGTCAACAGTTATCACATCAAGGAGCAACAGTTACCCCTGGGAAGAACACACCTGCCCATTGCGGCATCGAAATTTCAAAACCGAACCTTATCTCCCAACCAAGAGAAAACCCTCACCGCCCACTGAGCTCAGGTGGCTACGGAGACGTTTGCTAAGAATCCATGCCGTGCCAGGGATAACAGAGAGCTCCCTCACCTGGAAAACACACTTAAAGAAACCCTAGACTGTACTTTCTTCCTCTCATGACCAAAGATGGCTCTACTTCCTAAGTTCTCCACCTGCTTATAAAGGAAGGCAAATTCAGCTGCCCCCTCCCTGCCCCGCACCCCCCCCCCCCAGCAAGAGAAAAAGCCTGGAGAAATGTTCCCAAGTCCTTAGAAGCCCCAGAACCTCGACAGGAATTCACATTCACGAACTGACATTTCCCCCCTAGGAAAGCAGGCAACGGGCCCCAGAACCCGCACTGCCTCCCAGCCTTGAGGCGTTTCTCTCTCACCCATCCATGACCCTATCTTGTTTTGTTTTCTAACATTCAAATACAGGAACTTCAGGTCTCGGAATCTACCCCTCCCAAGAAGAAAATACTGATGGCCATCACTATGAAATCGTTTCAGATGAGAAACAGGCTAATCCTTCCCTTTGCTATCCCGCCACTGAGACCGTGGGCACACGGAAGAGAAGACAACACAAACCGCTATTGAAAACACCCGCTCCCGGCCTTCCGCAGAGCTTCTAGATGTGCCGTCTGCAAGGCCGGAGGGCATCAAGGTGCCAAGGACCTAGACAGGCAGGTCTCCAGTCAACACACACTCAGCTCTGCTGAGACGTCTCCCCTGTGGGAAATCTGTCATCCGCGGGGCGCTGGACAGAGCGTGCCTTCAGACAAGGACAGCTTTCCCTGCAGGCCAACCAAGAAAAGGCAGCAGCATTTTCAGTTTTCCTCCCAGAGGGCAGCCTTCACGACATCATGTGCCTTCATAAACGCGAGCTCACACTGGTCAGCCAGTGGGCTAACAACTAGAGGACGAGGGGGAAAGAGGCAGTGCGATCCTTACCATCCTGGGTCTGGAAATGAAACCATCCGGGCCCACAAGAAGCAACACAGGGCCCCCTTCTCCCACAAATGGGCTTGAGGGAAAAGCCGAGGCAACCACAGTTCCCATAGGGACCTGTGGAGGGGACCTGGCTGCTGCTTGTCTATCCGTTCAGAGCTGTTAAGAAAAAAAAAAAAACCTACTGTTGTGCCCTGGACCCAGAGGACCCCATCGGCCATCCGTGGGCTTTAGTGGGAACGAGGATAAAGGGCAGTGGAGCGGTGAGCCAGGCACAAGCCCTGATTAGGACTCACTCCAATCCTTGGTTGACTTTGGGGCGTTTCCAGAACATTGTCTGCATTGCAGTTGGGCACAGCTCCTAAAAGCCAGACTCCGGTCCAAAAGCAGGTTAAGATGCTGATAAGAAAACAGTGCTTTTTCCTCCAGCCCTTTACCCCCATGACTTCCTTTTAACACCCAAGGTCTCACGTCTTGACTAAGAGATAACTGCCAACCTAAGACCTCTTTTCACTTTTCTAAAGCAAAGCAATTGTGAACTTGACATACCAACCAGATAAATCCAACTTAATAGGAACGTTCAGTGGCCAAGGACAAGCTGCCAAGAGCAAAGTATTAGGTTGGCAGAGGTTAAATTACTTCACATCCAATGCCAACCCAAAGTCAGGAATTGCTATCTTTGGGGAGAGTTATAAATCAAGGATTAGGAGGCTGCAGTTGAAGGAACGGCCTTATCCTACGTGGAAAATCCTTTTGCTCCCACTTCCCTTTGAAGCCAGCCTCTCGTGCCAAATATAAACATATCCCTTCCTGGAGGGTACACCAGGACACTTCAACTTGCAATCAAGGACCCCGGGAGCCCACTCGAGATCCTCACGAACACCCAGACCACAAGCTCCACCAGTTCCTTCGGCTCCATAAACAGCTTGCTGAGACCCAATGTCTGACTTACCAGGCACGCAGAATGGTGAGGATGCTTCAAACAGGTGGGCACCGCCGCGAGCCCACCAAAGATGGGCGAATTCCAATGCATTGAACACTCCAGGGAAAGCCTACCCGTTCCACTGCTCGCATTTGACTGAAGGCAAAAATCCTCCTGAGCGATGTCTGCCCACAGATCGCCTACCATCATTTCATTTCCCTTCTCAAAATGTGGAGGTGGCAACTTGACCCTAATGTTTCTCAAGAGGGTAAGCCTTACACAAGAGGTTATTCCAACGGAGGGTCCCACACACCTCCTGACAGCCCTAGTGGCCAGAGAGGGGTATTACACACAGCGGAGGCCTGGGGCCCTGGAGGGCAAGGTCCTCCTGCAGCTGAGCTGTCTGGCTAGGGACAGAAAATGAAACTGCAGCCTTCCCTTGGCACACAACCTTCCTGCTCCGTCCCCTTAACGAGGCTGCAGCCAACCATAAATAAATTAGGCTCTGTCACTATTCCACTCATCCTAGAGACTTAAAAAAAAAAAAAAACAGTTTTAACCCAACTTTCACGGCTTCTATGGAGAATACTTTTTATTATACAAGTATCGTATACACAACATTACTCGGGGAATGTTTACAGCCATTTCCAAACCTCCATATGACCCCCCCCGCACGGTACCGCACACCCACCCATCTTCTGGTTCAGCACGGTGGGAATGAGACACAAAGCTGTTGCTTCGTGAACAGAGTTTCAGTTAAATAGAAGCTTCCGCACCAAGAACAGAGGCCAGCATCCTAATTCTTCATACCCTGTGTACATTATGAATAAAACCTAAAAGTAGTGTTTTAGAGTACCCCACCACCTTGAGAAGTTAATATTAAAGTCAAATCCCATTTGTCAAAAAGTCTTAAGAAGTGCACCCATATTTACAGACCCCATTAAATTATGCATAAATAAAATCTGTACACTCAACGCACTGTTTCTCAACATACAAAGCCTCCTATGGGACTTGGGGGGGGCGGTGGCGGACAGAAAAAAAAAATAAATCAACAACAACAACAAAAACCGCCTCATGCCTACCCTTTTCAAGTTTACTCAAAACCAAGACGTGAAATAAATACGCAAATAAAGCTTCAGTACCTTAAAGGAACAGAACATTTCAGAGCCTCTCATTTGAAGAGTTAACTCTCAGAATTAAAAAAAAAAAAAAAAAAAAAAAAAAAAAAAAAAAAAACACAAAATAAAAACAACACAAAATCATCAGCAGGCTTCATTTCTACAAGTTTCATTAAACCCAAAGGCCCCCTTTCAACAAGGGGTTTAAGTGTGTCAAAGACCACCTATTAAACTAGTCGCTAAGCGGAGAGAATCTTTGCTTCCTACTGTCTGTAGGATTTGGTATCTGAAAAAGCCAGATAAATACTTTTAGATAAATATGGAGTGGACACAAAAAAACAGCCATGACCTTAACACTTCAAGTTACTGTCACTCTGACTCGCATCGATTGGACATTTCAACAGCTGTGGGTGTGGGTTTTCTCGTGAGCCCAGGGAATTTATTTAAAAGGTTCTAAAACTTGTAGCACCATGTTCAGAGAAAAGAATGGGGTTCAAAAGAATAAAATGAGCTTAATGAACAAAGAACCAGTACTTGTCACCTTCTGATAACTTGTCCACAGTTAGAGACACACTTCAGCGCTAGAGAAAGAACACTAAGGAATCCAGGAGGGCACGTCGTCAAGATCCAAAAATGAGTGGAGGCCTTTTTCATGGGAAGGTGGGTCACCAAGTGTCCCAGAAGGGTTCCCGGTCTGTCTGGGCTGAGACGGATTGTGAAGTCCTTTTCCCTCGAGACTCTTTTCAGCCCTTGGCTCACGCCCATTCTTCATTTTCTGTGCTTCTCCATTTTCTCCAAGGTTTTGCTAGAATCGGCAGGACTCTGGTCTCCGGGGTTCATGTAGGATTTGTCTAGGACTATCAGAGCCTCTTTGATGTAGTTCTGTAGAGCGGACACAGCAGCACAGATGGCTTGGCTGCCGAACCCGTGTGTGATCAGGCTGAAATGAGACAGGCAGGTCTGTATGTTCGTCTCCAAGACCGGGGCGGGCCGGTTGTTGCCATTGGGAGTTCGGTCTTGATTGAGGAGGTCTGTGAATTCTTTACACACCTGCCTGGGAGGATAGTCAACACACACCGGTGAGCTCCATCTAGCCCTTGACAGGGCCAGAGGACAAAGCCCCTGACGAGTGGGTCACCCAGGAGGCGTTCAGAACTTTCCAAAGAAACAGACTTTGCTACTAATGGTCAACGTTTGCACACTGAGCACCTACAACGGGATGCGCCAGGTCCTGAACTCAACTCTTTGCAAGGGCTCTCCTTTAATCCTCATTGTCAATTAGAAAAGCTAACGGGATTAACCCCAGTCAGAAGGCCAAGGTTACCAGGACTAGTGCAGGAGATGGGGGGCAGGGGGTCGGGATTGCAGCCCAGGAGGTTAGTTACAATGGATAGCTGCTTATTTGGTGCAGCTTGGTACAGACACCAATTTCTCCTTCAAGAACCCCGAAAATCGGGCGCCTGGGTGGCTCAGTGGGTTAAGCCGCTGCCTTCAGCTCAGGTCATGATCTCAGAGTCCTGGGATCGAGTCCCGCATCGGGCTCTCTGCTCAGCGGAGAGCCTGCTTCCCTCCCTCTCTCTGCCTGCCTCTCCATCTACTTGTGATTTCTCTCTGTCAAATAAATAAATAAAATCTTTAAAAAAAAAAAATAAAAAAATAAAAAAAAAAATAAAAAAAAAAAAAAAAAAAAAAGAACCCCGAAAATCCACATCTCCCCCAAAACTCACTGTTTACACAGCTGGTTCACTCTGCTTCCTTTTGCCCCATTTTCCGACTGGATGTAATTTTTAAAACCAATTCCGACCGTAATTTTTAAAACCAATTCACTGTTGGCTTCTAGGAGAAATCCTGGCAGCTGCATTAAAGTAGGATTTGGGACACGTAGCCTGCCCAGGTGTCTCCCACAAATCCAACCGGAATGTTACATTTAAAAAACAAAAAAATCTTATCAGGAGGCAGAAGGCACCCACCATCTTGACTGGATAGGACCAAAGTGTTTCCAGTACCTTTTTGTAAGATATGGAGACACTAATGAAAGGATGGTTGAACTATTCTGAGCTGCAGAACTCAGCAGCTTCAAAAACACTCCTTCCGGAGCAATACATTCATCTGACTTCTAAGTCTGACCCAAGAGCTCACTTAATCTGACTTGTCAGAGAAAAGCCCCCGGCCAGCTCCTGTTTCTCCACACCGGCCCCTCACTGAGCGTTTCTTTCTGGAGCACCCTGGACGGTTCGAGACAAACCGCACGCCCCCCCCCCCAACACCACCTCCCTGCCAAGTTCAAGATCAGAGCCCCGGGCCATCAAATTCAAGTCTGGATACTCACTGTGCAGCCAGCAACATGTTCTTCCTAGCAGTCATCTCATTCCGCCCTCCAAGATGGGGTCTCGTGAGATACTCCGCCACGGGTTTACTAGGAAACTCTGCTTCACAGACATAGGCAAAGTCCCGAGCCAAATGAACAGCCTCACCTAAAATCACCAGCAATTGACAAGAGACTCAGAAGGTCTGCAGTCACCCCCGGGAAACCTCCCCCTCCTCATTCTCTAACCAGGAGGGTCTACCCATCACTTGGCATGTTAAAATGGAATCACCCAAAAGGAAAACCACTCAGCGGACATGTGGCACTTTCGGTGGGCTCGCTGCCCTAGAAACACAGCAGGGAAACGCAAAGCAGGTGGAAAACTACGACTGACATCTTTCACTGCCCTGGAGTAACACTAACCGGTCTTGGCCCCCAAGCTTAAGTTTCCTGAGACACACCCCCGTTTTCCCTCGATAATAAAAATTAGCCTTGTGGAGAAGCAGGGAAACCAAGATAAGCATGTTGCACAAAAGTTGACTGGTCACTTCTCTTTACGAAACCGTGACAAAGTCTTTGCTGGGGAAACTTCTTTTTAAACCAGGGTGCCCCGTTACTGAAGGAGGCAGGTCTCTGGGATGCTTTTCACCAAGAAAGGCAGGGCCGTGTTTCCACTGGAAATTAGTGCAAACAGCCCAACTACGATCCTGGACTACTCGCCCTCCTTTGTATCAATCACTGGGGGATCAGAGGGACAGAAAACCAACCCAGACTCCTCTCCGACCAGAGATGCCGGGGCCTGGCTCCACGGCGCCAAGGCTGGCCAGAGCTTTCCAGAAACCCCCGAGAGTGGCACCCCATCCCCACCCCCTCTCCTCCACTTGGCCGCCCCAGACTTCCTAAATCTGAGAACTACTGTTTGGCACACACTTTCTAATCCAAGGACCTCAGCCCAGCTAGTAAGAAAACCTCGCGCAGAGCCACATTCAGGCCCCACGCACACAGAACCCACCATTCTCCATGCGGGACAGCTATGCTCCAACCAGCAGCTCCTTTCTCCTGGCCCTGACCTCCGAAGACACTCGTAAAACGGTAGAGCCGGGCTCTGCCAAGTCTCTTTCAGCATGCAGGAGCGCCATTAGACCAGGGACAGAAAGCGATCCGAAGATCGCCTGGCCACCAGGCCACCAGCCCTCATTGGCTCCCCCAGCCCAGAGCGGAGCCCAGCGCCCTGCTGATTGGACGAGGGGCCACTCTGGCCTTCAGATCAGCCCCTCGGTGCCCCACTCCATCTTCCCGTGCCCAGCAACAGCGAGCTGGTTTTCGAAAAAAACTATTTCACTATTCCCTTAAGCGCCCCCCACCCACCCCCGACTGGCCCCCACTTATTTTTAAGGCTGTAATTACATTCTTGGCTCTCTTCCAGCTTGGGGGTACAGACCCATTCAGTACACGAAAATGTTACATCCTACTATTTTAGGACTGGGGAGAGGGGCCCCACTAATTTTTTCTTCGTGCGGGAGAGGAACAAAGGGCTTGTGAACGGGGTTAGCCCCGCGTCCACCGGGGCTTTTCTCTTCCCAGACCACAATGCTGATACCTTACAGCTACCCAACCTGGAAATAGCGCTTCTTCCCACCAACGCACAACCGGCTTTGTCAACAGTGTGCGGGAAGATCGATCCCCCCTCCAAAAACGGGTCCACTTGCTGGAAATGTCCCAACACCCTAAGGGTGAGAGTTCTTAGGTCAGGGAAACCGATTACTTTTCGCAGTGATTTTTCTGAAGAACCCAGAACAGGATACTCAAGCAGTCAGGGACTTAAGTGTGAACTCCTTTCATAAAATTATTGTGATTCACTACAACGAACTCACGGCAACTCTTGCTTCATCTCCGCCGGTGACAGGGCCATTTTTAAGCTTTCCTTCAGGGAAGAGTTAAGGACCCAGATGACACAGTGCCAACTAAAAACACCGTAAAACCAAAAAACAAAACTCCACTGACCTTCTACTAAGGACGTCAGGAGAGTGACGTGAGCAGCTTTCCGTCTCCCAGCTGGCAGATTCAACCCGATCTTGTCCAACTTCTCCCGCAAGGACCGGCCTCCATTTTTAGACTTGGCTCTGGGTACAAGAAAGTGAAGGGGCAGCTAATTTCAAAACACTGCCACTTCGAAATTCTAAATTCCAGCTATGCTGTGATCAAAGCAGAAATCTGCGGGAGTATCTACATTATGTGGCTCATAATCAGGTGATACAGGAGTCAGTCCCCTGTAATGAATGCTCTCTCCTATCATCCCCAACATTTTTTCTTTCCAATCACAGAACATTCCGAATTGTGCTGGAGCAGATGAATTTACTGTAGCAGCCTCCAGGGGCAACAAAACGCATGGGGGTCCCCCTTCTCCAATGGGATGCCACCACTTCATACGTGCAATCAAATCCTAAGCAAATGATAATCTGTGAGCGCTGTTTTAGCACTTCCTTCTACATCTGGCACTTTCCAAAAGGGAAGGAATGTACTAAAATTCTAAGCCGATTAGAATTCAGTGTTAAGTATAAATGTTACATAAATGTTAAAAATACCTCCTCGGTTCTTTTATGTTACTCACGGTCAACCACCCAACCACCGACCACCATGGCCAGAGTGTGTGTCCCCCCATGTACCTACCTTCTGAGAACACCTCCTAGCAAGGAGGCATTTAAACATTCAGGCGGGGACAATCGCCTCTGGACTTCAGCAACTGTTACTTTGTATTTAGACGTGGAGCTGAGGAGGGACAATCTTCCCGGGACTGAGCAGAAGACCTCGCTGGGATTCATCACAGCCCCCACAAGCTCCTTCTGACATGGGAGACTCAGTGGGTTCTTGGTCATTGAAATGGGACCTGTAAAGAAGATCACGAGTGGCAGTCCCAAAAGCTGCACTTAGGAAAAAGGGACCCTTGCAAACCACTCACCAAATAACACTGCACGTTGGACTATGTAAATTACAAGCAGATTTTTTAAAGTCATAGTCTTCAAAGAGAATCGAATCTGAAATTCACAAGTTAACACTTTACAGATAACTAGTCATGACCCCAAGCATGGAAGGTTTTCATTTTTGAGCCACTGTTAAAATCTGTTTTATTAGAACACTTGTTTTCGAAAGACTGCTTCAGCCCTAAATAAATGGTGATTTTTTTTTCTTCCTCACTCGTCAACCAAAATCACCAGACACATGCAGATCCCCGAGACTTTCAGTGTGACTATCATGGTAAAATTTTAAAATACAAACAAACACATTCTATTACGAGTTTCCTGGGAAATCCAGTTTATTTTCTGAGTTTTTCTTCAAAAAACCATTTCCCAACTGATTTCGAGCAGTTTTAAGTTCCAGTAGCAGAACCTAACTACCTTTCACCCAGGACCAACTCCATCTCCAAAACAGCCGGGTGGACTGCTAATCCCCTCAGTCCGCAAGCTAATTTCTCCAGACACTCCCTGCCTGATCCTATTTTCCAATCCCCTCCCCCACTACACCCTGCAGAAAGCCCAGCTCTCACACACACTGTCCCACCACCGTCCTTTTCAAGCTGTATATTTGGTAGGCCAAACTGTTTCAAAACCTTTTCTTACAGGTTAGAATAGAATCACATCCACTCTTTCAACAATGGTCACAAAATCGACCACCCAACTAAGGTATGTGGTGTCTTTTTTTTTCATCACTCTGGAAGACTAACAGTGTAAAACCACCGCCCAATTCAAGGGATCGTATTCCCCAAGAGAACACTATGGAGTAACAAATCCGGATTAATCTCTTACTGGAGACAGGTCCTAAGAGTTTTCCTACCATCCTTTCTCATTTAATGTGGAAAGAGATCTCTTTTTACTCAGAAAAACCTACCTTCCTCCAGCCCCCGTCAGTCCCTTCCCCAGCACAGATGTCCCCGGCCGGCCACCAAACGCCCCCACCTTGCCAGGTTACATGCGTGGGCCCGGGGGGGGGGGGGGGGGGGGGGGAGAGTTCGCTCTCACTACCTACCTTTGCGAATAACAGTCTGATCGTGCAGAAGCAGGTGCTGCTCGTCAACATTCTGGGAAGAAACAACAAAGTTTCTCTTAAATTCGGGGGAGCTGGGGGAGGGTGGTAGAAGCTGGGGGGCGAGCAGGTCCCGGTTCCCGGTTCGAGGGGCAGGAGCTCAGGAGCCGCTCACCTGCACCTCCTCCATCTGGTGCGTCATATCGTGCAGCCCCAGGTTCTCAGCCAAGCCCGCGGCGTCCAGGGCGTGCGCGTGGGGCAACAGCAGGTCCGAGCGGCGGTAGGCATCCCTGCGGGCGCTCATGGCGCCACCCTCCAGGCCGGAGAGGTGGGGTAACAGGCCCGCCGGGCGCCCGTGGTGCGAGGGCAGGCCAGCCCCCTCCTGGCTCTGGCGGCCCGGCCAGGCCTGCTGCTGGCTGCCGGTGGGGGCTGGCTGGTGCAGGGGGTTGATGGCAGCGGCGTAAGCTTCTCCCAGATGCGAGTAGGGGTCGGCCGACTGCGAGTAGGCCAGCTGCTGGTACGGCGGTGGGAAGTAGGGTGGTGGTTGGTATTCAGCGACTCCAGTATGGGAAAGGGGTGGCGCGGGGCTGTAGAGGTGCTGCCCGGCGGAGGAGAGGTGGGGGAGGCGCGGGTTCCCATTGCTGCTCGCGTCGTGGCGATCCTGGGAGAGAGAGAAGCAGAGACCCCGCTAGTACGAAACCCCGCTACTGCGAACTGACCGCAGCCGCGGCGCTGAGCGGCGAGCCCCCACGGGACCCACCACACCAGTACGGACCCAACCCGCTGGGCCTGCCCTCCGGCCGGGGGGCATCCGGAGGCAAAGTGCCCCGGGGGGTTCGTTGCAAACCCCGAGTCCACGGAGTAAATAGAGACTTCGAAAAACCTGGGGGAAGGCGTCCTCAAAGCCCGGCGGCCTGGGCCCTGCGACGCCCAAGGCGCTCTGAAGCGCCCAGTCCGAACCCCAGGCCTTGGGCCGGGAGAAGGCCAGGTCCGGGACAGGCGAAGAAGTCGGCATGCGGCGAGCACGATGAGGAGCCCGCTCGCTCACCAGCCCGCACATGGCGGCGCCAGACCAAAGAACCTGGGGCAGCTCGGAGCGCGGATAAAGCGCACAAAGCGGGAAGTGCGCATCTTCCCCGCCCCGGGGACCCTCCCCTTCCACGCCCTCAGGACAAAGACCTCCCGGGAAGCAACACTCCCGAACAGGCTTGCCACCCAGCGCCGCCGAGCAGCTAGGGGAGGCACGCACCGCAGCTGGGGCTGCCCTCCCTGCTAGCCGCGTCCCGAACAAGAGGAGATGCAGCAAGTGAGGCCGCCCTGCCCGGCCGCGATCAGTGTCCCCACAGATCGGGGCAAAGGGGGAGAATGAAGGACCCCGAATATTGGGCAACCTTGCCTGCGCACGTCCCTTGCCCCAAGGCTCTCTGACTTAATTCTCAAATGACTTGTCTCCCTGGGTTCGAGGGGTCACAGGGGTAGCGGGGAACCCGGAGAAACATGGCACTGTCGCCCCCTAGTGGAAGTGCCCGGGCCTGCCGACAGAGGCAGCCCCTTGAGGTCCCGCGGGCGCGCAGCCCTCGCGCGGCCCCCCAGCCCGGGCTCCGCTCCGCCTGCGCCCTGGCGCGCACCTCCGGCCGCCCGCGTCTTCCTCTTCCCGCTCGCCGCCTCCCTCCCTCCCACTCTCCGAAACTCTAGCTCAACCTGTCCGACTGGCTGGAGCACTCCCGAGCGCTTACGGCCCCATCTGGCCCCAGGGCCCCCCCCCCCCACCAACACTCCCCAGCCCCCACTTCACTTAAAAGCCAAACTTCTGTCCTTTTCTTGTTTCCCCGAGGAGTTAGCGGGGCAGGTGACAAGCCCGCCTCGGAAGAGACTCTGCAAAGGTGTCGCCGGCAAGTCGCCTCGTCTGACCCCTTTGGACCGAGATGTGGTGCGTAAAAGCCACGTCTAAGGGTTGTAGACGGGACGCTCTTCCGAGAAAAGGGGAAGAAGGGACTGTTTTGCTTCGCAGGAGACCGACCGGTAAGCTCCGCGGGTGGGATCTGCCATTCTCGTTCCAGGCCCTGTTCCCGAGGGTGGGTGTTTAGGAAAAGGCCCGATTCAGGAAGAGAGCCCCGGAGAAACGGACTAGGGGGCGCCCGGAAAAGTGGACCCAGTCCCATCGAGGGGCAGAGGCCGGTGCCTGCTCGCTGCTCCCGCGCCCTCGCCCTCGCCGTCGCCCCCACCTGGGTCCAGCGGCCCCCGCCTCCCGGGCTGTACTCGGGCGGGGCCAGAGTGCGCCCCTGCGCCCAGCTCACCTCACAGTCCTCTTCATACTTGACATTATCGGTTATTTTCCACAACATGGCGTCCGGCGTCCCCCAAAACAGTCGCCAGTTCAATCCAGGCTCCCCCCACCCCCCGAGCGGTAAATCCAAAATGGGGGTCACGGTGGCTAGCCGTCTGCCGCCGCCCCCGCCACGCGAGGGCCTCGCTGTCCCGGTCACTGGACGCGCATCGGCGGCTCTGCGAGCGTAGATGCTACCGCCGCGCGTGTACAAGCCGCTGCCGGGGACCCGGGAAGCCGCGCCCGCACTGTGTGTCCCGGCAATAGCCGGGGGACCCGGGCGCCTTAATGAGAAGGAAATTATCATAACTCCTCCCCGGGGGCCGGCACCAAGGCCCAGGCTCCGGGCGGGGCAGCCCCCAGCCAGTCCCAGCCTAGCTCCGCCCTGCACCCCGGCGGGGCGCCGAGCTGAGAACCAAGCTGCGGGGGGCAAGGAGAGGAGGCGCGTGGGCGGCCCCTCTCTGACAGCCGCCGACCAGCTAGGTCCGGGTCCCCAGTCGCGCCTTCCATCAGTCATCCCCGACATGCGAGGATGGCAGAGCTGGGGCCCGGGATCCGCATACCTAAGAGCCCCCCTTCTTTTTTCCAGCGCGCCGTGCCCCATCCTCCAAAAGACGTTGTCACCTGGAATTAAGAGACCCCGCGTTCGGATATCTTAGCAGCTAGGGCCCCCCTCAGCTGGGAAAATGTCCCACCGCACCCACTCACGGAGACTTAAGGTTTGGGCTGGGATCTTGCAGCCAGAGCCCCGACCCCTCCGAGAGACGCCTCCCCTTCCCTCCCTCTCCGTGGTCATAGCGCCGGCCCATTCCTCCGAGGGGCTGGAAGAGCGAAGGCCTCCGGGGAAGTCTGCCCCGAGCCCCACGGAGCGGGCGGGCCTCCACCAGCCAACGGCGTCTGGCCGCCATCGCCCCAAGGTGCATCTCCGCCGCTGACTGCGGCTGGGGGTCACCCGCGCGCCCTCACCCAGCCCTGCCCAGCCCTGCCCAGCCCTGCCCAGCGCTGGCTCGGCAGCTGCCTCCGAAGGGCCAGGCACTCAGAAGCCTCAACCCATGCAGGAAAAGGTGCGGGGCGGAATACAACCCAGGCGCCACGCGCGGGGGAAGGGAGGAGGTGGGAGAAGAGGGGGGGGCCGGAGACCGACCCCGCGCGTGGGATGTTACCCCAGTTCTGCAGATGCAGACGGAAAACGAAAGTTACGCAGAAACCCTGCCTCTAGCCCCAATATTTATTTGCCACCCAAACCTGAACGCAATGCGCAATATTAAAAAATTTTTAAAGAAACGAAATCCATTGGCCCAATTACTGTAACTGACCTTTTTCACTGCAGGGAAAGTCGCTAATTTTCAAGGGTGAATTTTACTGGGACGTCCCGTCTGGCTCCAGGATTTGAATTTAAACATTCTGACAGAATTGGAGAAGGGGACTATTTCGATCTGATTCCGAATCCGGCTGTGCAGTAATTAATACCCGTGGGTACAGGGCCCGGCCTGGGGCGGACGCTGCCCCATCTACAGAATGATCTGCGCACACCGCCTTCCTGCTCCGTCTCGGGGTGGTCTGAGCTCTGGCATGTCTTCAGACCCACATGGGCCTAAAATAAAATAACTGAAATAAAAATGGGCGCCCTCCAAGCGAACGTCCTCTGTTGCCTTAGAGTAGACAGAGCTGAGGCGATAGTCCTACCAAATGTGGGAACAAAACCTGGTAGTGAAACCACCGGGGGCTTTTCGGGGCTTTGCACTATAAAATACAAAGGATGTTGCACACACTACCCCGGACACCTCGCTTCCACCGAGGCCTGCGGGCAAAATAACCTCAAAAGCAGCGTTCCTGGTATGCGGGGTGGGGGGCGGGGGCACCTGTGCAACGCAGGAATCAGAAAGCTGGCGCAACAGGACGTGGAAGGTTGGGGTCCCGGGCACTCGCGAGAGGGAAGCTGCGCGCCTCCTTCGGGCTCTCCAGACTCCCAGAGCCGTGAGGCGGAGGCTCCACGCTGGGCCTTCTAGACCCGGGTTTGACTCAAAGACCCCGCCTGGGGTGCAACTTGAACAAGTTGTCTTGTCCACGCCGCCAACTTTTCCCCCAGGCAGGTTTGGAACCTGGGCAGGGCAGAAAACGGGCCACCACCCCACCATCACCACCACCACCACCACCAAACCCCAGGCCCCGCTGTCCCTCCTTCCCGCAGCAGCTGTGCCCGAAGCAACCCGTAGGGACAGAGATTCCTCCCAGCCCGGGGGGAGAGGCAAATGGAGCCGATGGCCCCGAGGGACTGCGCGCCTCCTTTCGGGGAGCCCCAGGGGCCTAGACGTTTCCGAAACGCTGGGCAAGGGCCATTCATTCCCCAGGCAGCGCCCTGGACACCCGCGCTGCCCCCCTCTCTCAGGGCACGCGTTCAAGCCAGAGCGCAGCTTCCGCGCCCGGATGAAGGCGGCGCAAACAAATGCTCCATCTTCTCGGCCCTGCAGACCCTGCCCAAACACGCGCACCCCCGGCTCGCGGCGGGAACCCAGGCACGCGCGCGCCCAGCTCGGGGCGGGAACCCAGAAACGCGCGCGCCCGGGAGGGAAGCCTCAGCCCTTCTTTGAGCTCTAGGTTTTTTCACTCTGCGGGAAGCAGGGAGCGCATGGCTCCCGCACCCGGGACCGACCTCCCTCCGAAGCTCCCGCCCCTCACCGCGGGAAGACCCGGGCCCGCGCGGCGGCGCCCCCGGGAAGCCGCCGCTCCAGAAAGGGTACCCCCTCAGGACCCTCCGAGGCTTCGCAGCCGCTTAACTGTAAACAGAATTAGGCGATCCCGGGGGTGAGCCTCGCAGGACGCCACGCAAAATCGGGGACATGGGGGTAGGTAGTGGGTTGTCCGCTGCTCTCTCTGTCGCCCCCTAGGGGGCCTGCGCTCGCACGCACTCGAAGCGGGGACCCCGGCCCCCACCCAGCCCGCTCCGACCGCCCAAGAAACCCGAATCGGAAGACCGGGAGGCGTCCGCGTAGACGCGCAGGCGGGAGACCGCGGCCGCCTCCAACTTTCCGCCCCCGCAAACCGAGGAAGGCTGCCGGGCGGGTAGAGCTGGATCCGGGTTGGCCCGAGTCTTTTCCCGCCCCAGGGAGGGGGCGCCCGGAGCTGCAGGTGGAGGCCCCCGAGCGCTCTGGAGGACGCAGCGCCGCGCAAGGTGTCTGTCCCGCCCCTTGGAGCAGCGTGAGCTCCCGCAGAGACCGCGGCTAGGCGGCCAGCCGGGTTAAGCAAAGCACCAAAGCGGGGGCCTGCAGCAATCGAAGAGCGCGCCCCTTCACGCGCCCTACACCCTACTCCACGACCTCCCTTCGCGGCACTGTCATCCCACTGGACAAACACACTTGGCAGCAGAGTCCTCCCAACGGTCTAAGCCCACTCCAGGGGCACGCCCTGGGGCGCCACATGCATCATTTCACAGCCACTCCAAAATAACAGCAATAACATAAAAATAGCAGGTTGTTTTGATAGTGTGCGAGGCGGCCGCCGCACACACATAGAGGCTTCCTACTTAACCCAGGCTCCGACCGACTCCACTTACTGCTCACGTCTGGGCGCGCGGCCACAGGCCGGGGCTGGAACAGGGCTTCGCGGCCTGCAGCTCTTCTTCCCAGAATCTGCTTTTTACAAATGAACAGAGAGTCGCGGGTGCTAAGGGAACCTGCGGGACCCAGGCCCCGGGAGCGCCCAGGTGCATCTCTGAGTCCCCGGCCCAGTCCGGGCGCTCATTTGAAGAGCGCTCGCCAGGTGCAGAGCCCGTGGGTATAGTCTCTAACTTGACGATCACAGCCCCATTTCGCAGCAGGCGAAGGTGAATTTTTGGTCGTCCAACTACCTCAAAGCCACAAACATGCCTGCTATTCAAGGCCACCTCCCTCGCGGCTCTCCTGGAAACCTGTTAGAGACAAGCCTAGCTCTCGCCTCCCCCCTCCCCACGCCCGGGTGGACCGCCGCCCTCCAGAGGCCACGCTCGGCTCCAGTGCCTGTCACTTCCCCCACTAAATCCCAGGGCCCACCGGGGCGCATTCTAACCGCTCCGAGCGCAGGCAGCCGGGCTAAGGCTCCAGCCCCGCGTCCCCGGAGGCCTTCTGGGCTCGGTGTCCTGGGACACCATCCACCTCCAGGCCAACTACGCCCGGCGGCCTTAACGCATTTCTCTGATCGCCTCCAGGCGACGAGGAGGCCCATTGTGGCCAGGCGCCCCGCGACGCGGACTCGGCTTCCAGCGCCCGGGAGCCACCCTGCGATCCCACGCGCGCCCTCCCCACCCGGCGGGCATCCTCCCGCACGTCTCTCCTCCCTGCGGGTCGGCCCTCCACCCAGCACCTCTCTTCTCACCCTTAGGAGCTGGAAATTCATGTCGTCACCTCTTCCACTTCTGTTGAGTGGAGGATTTTAAAAATGGGAGCAACGCTGGAAGAGATCCCCAAGGGCCCAGTCGTGTGCCGCAAAGTGCTCCGAGGTTTATTTAATTAACGGAAGGGGGAAGTGCAGAGGGGTGGGGGGGGGGTTCAATTCACAGCCAAAACCGGCTATCGCGATTGGAAGACACACCTGAAAGGTCGTGGTTACTCCTCCCCCGCCCCCTCCCCTTGGAAACTGTAAACTCGCCAATTGAAAAGGGTCTTCCCCGGCGTCTTGAAGGATCTTGACGCCTGTGTGACAAGCAGTGTGCACGAGGGCTGCTTGCAGCGCGAAATTCTCTTAAATGTCCTCTACGGCTTGCTGGCAAAGGACATTTTAAATCTATCTGGTCTCCGAAGCTGGATCTGTTAACATTGCCGTCAGTTCTCAGACGTCTTTTCTGGCTCTGATGGAACTTGAGGCTCCACACAGGGTTCCAGGTCCCGTTCAAACTGAACCACACTGCGCGGTGAATTCCCTGGAGGAGAAGGAGTTGGGCGGACTTGGGGCGTCTTCCTCCTTCCCCTGGGGAAATTTGCCTGCACCTTGGTTATCCCCATTATTTGCCTTAAGAACAAGGGTGAAGAGCTGTGGCTACAACAAACAAACAAAACCCCCTAAGAAACAAAAACAAAAGGGGCGCCTGGGTGGCTCAGTGGGTTAAAGCCTCTGCTTTTGGCTCAGGTCATGATCCCAGGGTCCTGGGATCGAGCCCGGCACCGGGCTCTCTGCTCCCCAGGGTCCTGCTTTCTCTCTAGGCTTGCCTCTCTGCCTACCTGTGATCCCTGTCAAATAAATAAATAAAATCTGGGGGAAAAAAAAAAGAAACAAAAGCAAAACAGTGGAGACAGCCCGGGAAAATGCAGTTTTCTAAAGGAAGACAGTCAACACAGAAGTAAATGCCCCTGAGATCACCCCGACCCGCAGGAGAAGTTTGATATTCAGAGAAGTGGTCCTTGGTTCCCTGTCTCCTGCATGGTTTTTACACAGAACCTGCCCAGGCAACCCAAAATTCTACCCCCCCTCCCCAGGGAGGTGAGTTGAAAACTTATCCAAGATATGCCTTTAGAAAAGAGAAAGGAGGGGGGGGGGCAGAAAACCTGCAGGTTTCAACCCCACCTACTGGTAAACACCTTCCAGTTTCTCTCTTTCCCAGTTATCTTCACAGGCACGGTGTTTTTAAGGGCGCCATGCTAGAACCATTCATGGAGGGAAATGCATATTTTTACATTTCTCAAAACAAAAACGGATACAGGCACAGCCACAATTTAGCATAAAGGGGTTTAAACATGGATTCTTAGCCAGCACCGATCTGGGCAAAAACAGAATACAAAACTACCTGGAAACTGAGCTTGGTTGCAGATATCACTGGGATTTTGATCATTAATATTCTTCTAATCTAAGATCAACACATGCTGCGCTTTCTGGTTCTGCTGCAGGAATACCTACAAGGCCACAGGCCACACAGTTTTGGGGTAGCCACACCCAGCAATAGAATAAGGCTGAGGGGGAGGGGTGTGGAGAGAAAACTGTCTTTATTTCCTTATGGTTGGGCTTTTGTTTTCCTTTGGAAGGGGGTTGCAATTAATGGGTCTTGCTTTAATTTTTTTAAGTTCTTATTTAAGTCGTCTCTACACCCAACGAGGGGCTCAAACTCATGACCACAAGCAAGAGTCGTTCATGCCTCCCACCAAGCCACCCAGGCGCCCCTTAATTGTTTTTGTTTTTAATGAACACACTAATCACCATTAACATCCTGAGATTATTTCAGAATTTCATCCAGAGAGGAAGATTTGTAAGTTATTGTTGTTGTATGTTTCTGGTCCTCTGGGTCTTAGTTTCATAAATTAAAAAAAAAGAAAAAAATACAATAGCCACTGTTAATGTCCAAATATATTGTTTGACTCTAGAAATGGGAGCACCTTGTAATGTTACAATTCATAGTTAGGAAAACCTGGCACGGGGGCAGGGTTTCACCCCCACCACCACCACCACTACCCCCTTTCCTCTAGTGGGGTCTTCAGGGAGCTGGAGTGGGACCCCTGTTGGAGAGCTCTCGGCTCCCCAGCAGCTCCATGGGTCCTTTCGCCTCTGCCCACTCTTTTCAATCCCCTAAGCCGGGCTGCAGTATCTTCCCTTTAACCCTGGCATCTTCCTCACGTGGCTTACAAACGTTGGCTTCCCTGGACCTGCTCCCAGGCTCCTGAGTTCTGCATGTAAGAACTCATTTCAGTGGGGCCTTCGGCCCAAAAACAACAACAACATTTAAAAAGCCAAAATGGCACCATGACAACCCAGGGATTCAGAGGGGAAACTTTAGCCAGCAAAGATCAACACCAAATTAAAAGCAGAACCTAAAAGAAAGAAAAGATATGATTCCTTAAATCCACGCTATACTATAAAATAAATACCTATTTCCAACCCTTTTGAACACCAGGCACACCAACCAAAAAAAACCTGCAAAGGCTAATGCATCTTTATATATATTTTCCTCACCAGAACAAAAATCTTTCGCCTCTAAAACTAATAATTAGAAATGTCTTGTACCAACATTTCCTTTTTCTAAGAAGCTTAGATATGCTCAAAGAAGATTCGGATCACGACCCTGCGCTAGTGTATCCTATTAGGCAATAATGAGTGTTTATTTTGTTGGAAGATGTTTCTGCTGCTGCATAAGCAAACCAGTTACGACCAAGTCCAACTGCATTTGTCAGTGGGAAAGCTGTCATTGGAATCTGGGACAGAGCACAGAACCATGATTCCCACAGGGAAGTCCAGGTCCAGGAGCGTAGGCAGTACCTGTGCGAAAACTCCCAGTTCTCAGGGGCCACCCCAGCCAGACTCACTGAGTCTAGAGCTCTGGTGGTGGGGGGCGGGGGAGGAGAGCCGGCAACTTCCATTGTGGCAAACCCCTCAGGGCAGTCCGGTACCTGCTGAAGTCGGAGACCTGCGGGCATAAATGATTCCCAGGAAAATAGTATGAAACCATTTCCTCCCTGGTTTGTATGTGAGACTCTGAAACTCTGTATAATGAACCAAACATACATGTTCCCAAACCATAGCATGTAAATTGGGTTCCTCTATTCGTCTCCACAGTCTAGGTCACATGAACTCTTTTTTCTATTAAAAGGATGTTCTTTGGTCTCATCACAAATTTGTCGTTTAAACAACCAGTTTGGGGCGCCTGGGTGGCTCAGTGGGTTAAGCCTCTGTCTTTGGCTCAGGTCATGATCTAAAGGTCTTGGGATTGAGCCCTGCATCGGGCTCTCTGCTCAGCGGGGAGCCTGCTTCCCGCCCCCCTCTCTCTGCCTGCCTCTCTGCCTACTTGTGATCTCTGTCTGTCAAGTAAATAAATAAAATCTTAAAAAACAACAACAACCAATTTGCCCTACTCAAAACCACTCCTTTATTATTTTTTAAGATTTTATTTATTTATTTGTCAGAGAGAAAGAGGCATGGGCAGAGGCAAGGGAGAGGGAGAAGCAGGCTCCCCTCCGAACAAAGAGACCACCGCAGGATTTGATCCCAGGACTCTGAGATCATGATCTGAGCCACCGAAGCGTCCCTCAAAACCACTCATTTAGGGGCGCATGGGTGGCTCAGTGGGTTAAAGCCTCTGCCTTCGGCTCAGGTCATGATCCCAGGGTCCTCAGATCGAGCCCCGCATTGGGCTCTGTGCTCAGCAGGGAGCCTGCTTCCTCCTCTCTCTCTCTGCCTGCCTCTCTGCCTACTTGTGATCTCCGTCTGCCAAATAAAATAAATAAAATCTTTAAAAAAAAAAACCACTCATTTAGACTTTGATTTTGTTTGTTTTAAAGAAACAACTCTTTCACTCATGTGTACATGGTATAAAAACTCAATCATTCGTATAGATTTGGGGGAAAGGGGAAGAAAAGGCAAGGAAGTTTAGTCTTTTCAACTTTTAAATATGAACTTATAATAAAAGAATCTGATGGTTTCTTCCTGTCTACATCCCTTCCCCCACCCAAAGGATTAGATTATAAACCCAAATTTCAATTACATTCAGGAAAATACTGGGACTCCAAAAGAAGTGATTGATTACCGGAAACCAAGTCTGCCCCGTCCCCATCCCATCCAAATATGTAAGTCATCTGTTTCTTCTTTGGACCCCCGTCCTTCAGACAAGTCAGAAAACACAGGTTCCCCTCACCTGGACCAGCTGGCTGCCCCAATGAGTCTTGGTGACCCCCAAAAAGAAGGGCAAGTTCAATTTACTTGCAAGGTCAGCAACAGCACGGTAATGACCAAGAACCAGGGTAAGGAAGCAAAATAAAGGACACCAAAAAAAACTGTAATCAAGACAACATTTAAGGGACGCCTGGGTGGCTCAGTTGGTTAAGCAGCTACCTTCAGCTCAGGTCATGATCCCAGCATCCTGGGATCGAGTCCCACATCAGGCTCCTTGCTCAGCAGGGAGCCTGCTTCTCCCTCTGCCTCTGCTTGCCATTCTGTCTGCCTGTGCTCGCTCTCCCCCCGCCCCGATAAATAAATAAAATCTTAAAAAAAAAAAAAAAAGACAACATTTAAATGCAACATTAAAAAAAAAAAAAATCAGCGCGCCTGGGTGGCTCGTGGGTTAAAGCCTCTGCCTTCGGCTTGGGTCATGGTCTCAGGGTCCTGGGATGAAGCCCCGCATCGGACTCTCTACTCAGCGGGGAGCCTGCTTCCTCTTCTCTCTCTCTCTGCCTGCCTCTCTGCCTGTTTGTGATCTCTGTCTGTCAAATAAGTAAATAAAATCTTAAAAAAAAAAAAAAATCAAGGGACGCCTGGGTGTGTCAGTCGTTAAGCATCTGCCTTTGGTTTAGGTCATGATCCCAGGGTCCAGTTCGAGTTCCACATCCCTGCTGGGCAGAAACCTGCTTTCCCTCTCCCACTCGCCCTGTTTGTGTTCCTGTTCTCGCTGTCTCTCCCTTGGTCACATCAATAAATAACATTTTTTTTTTAGATTTTATTTATATATTTGATAGAGAGAGATCACAAGTAGGCGGGGGCTGGGGGGTGAGCAGACTCCCTGCTGAGCAGAGAGCTCGATTCAGGGCTCGATCCCAGGACCCTGGGATCATGACCCAAGCTGAAGGCAGAGGCTTTAACCCAGTGAGCCACCCAGGCACCCCAATAAATAAAATCTAAAAAAAACAAAAACAAAAACTATTTAATCCTTTAAAAAAAATCAAATGAGCCCAAATAAATCCCTGATAAACAAAACATCGAAACTGTAAATGAAGTCAGGTTTCGGTTTTGTGACCCTGTGTTAGTATGCATTGGGAATAGTGCTTTCCAAGCCCGAGCCTCTCTGTGTCCCCAGGCAGGTGTCTGGTGACAGATGCTGGCCAACAAGCAGATTGGGCATGAAGGGGCTTTGTGCTGAGCCCTGCTTTTGATTGTAGGGCTTTAAAAAATATATTTTATTTATTTACTTGACAGAGAGAGAAAGAGAGCTCAGGCAGGGCGAGCAGCAGGCAGAAGAAGAGGGAGAAGCAGGCTCCCCAGTGAGCAGGGAGCCTGACAAGGGGCTCGATCTCAGGACCCTGGGATCATGACCTGAGCTGAAGGCAGGCGCTGAACTAACCAAGCCCCGCAGGCCCCTAGACTATAGTTTTTAATCACTTTTTTGCCAACTGAGAGGATATGTTATAAGCATATATAGACGCACCTGTTTTTGCCTGGCCTCAGGTTCCAAGCATTGCCTTGCCCTGTCTGGCAGGGCAGTGGGGAGGCTAAGGCCCCACCATCCTAAGCGTGAGAAAACAGGGGGCCCAAATGCTTGAACATCCTCTTGTATTCAGGCTTGCGCTTGATGATGGGAGGCTGGTGCTGTCTGTCTTTCCCAGAAAGAGCCACACCTCCAACCCTTACTCCTGTGGCTAAGACTACAAAGGTGGGAGCCCCACCTCCTCCAAATCCCAACTCTTTCTACCTTAAGTCCTTCAACGCTCCGTGCCTCAGTGTTCACATCTGCAAAATGGAGAGGATAGCTCTATCTCCTAGGGTTGGCGACTGATGCTTTAAGGAGATGACGTATGTAAAGTATTTCTAACAATTCCTGGCAGGGGCACCTGGGTGGCTCAGTCGGTTGAGAGCCCAACTCCTGATTTCCACTGGGGTCCTGATCTCAGGGTTGTGAGATCAACTCTGCCCTGAGCCCTGGGCTCAGGGCTCAGTGCAGCATCTACTTCTCTCTCCCTTGGCCCCTCCCCCTGCTCAGTAAATAAGTATATAAATAAGATAAAACAACCCCTGGCATATAGAAGCCTAAAATCTAGGAAAGTTTCCTCATTAAACTTTTTTTTTTCTTTTGGCTTTTTTCACATGTCTGCTTGCTGACCTATACTGACACTGTGTGTACCTTACTGCTCTAAGTCCTTTGCTTGTGTTTCTCGTTTAATCCTCATGGAAACCCCTTGAGGTGGGGGGCTACTACTGTCCTTTTTTTTTTCCCAACTCATTTGTATCACTTTGTTTATTCATTTATTTATTTAGGGAGGGGGAGGGGCAGAGGGAGAAGGAGAAGGAGAATCTTAAGCAGGTGTCTTATCCTCAGCATTGCTGAGCCTGATGCTGACCTTGATCTCATGACTTGAGATCACCACCTGAGCCAAAATGAAGAGTCGAGCAGTTACCTGACCGCACCCCCCAGGCATAACAGGATTTTTTCCTCCGCCGAGTGCCGTTCTTGGTCACGCCGCCGGGAAGAATGAAGAGATAGACCAGAGTAGGGGCCGCCAAGCAAGCTTTGTTGAGTGATAGCAAAATGATGGTACCAAGCTCCCAAGGAGGGAGGGTCCTGAGAGGGTTGCCCTATTACTTTCCACTGAGGCTTGCAGGGATGCAGGAATGTCGTGGTTGAGTAACAGGTGGGGAGCCAAGCAGGCGGCAGACAGGGGTAAGACATAAGGCGCTAAGCTGTGGACAAGGAAACACACCCCCTAAAGAGTTGAGTCCTATTGTCTCTTGAAATTGCCTGTAGCACAGACACAATGTAGCCACAGGCTGTTTAGGGCCTAGGGGCCCCCGGGGTGAGGGCTGGGAGACTTTCTGGGGCCTGCAGAAATGCAGGTGTACCCTTCCCAGGTGTGACACCTCCCAGAGGAGCTGGGTTCATCCGAACCTGGTAGCTGGCCTTGTGATCTCCAGGCTCCTTTATACCCCCATCAGCAGGGCAGAAAAAAATGCCAATTTCCTTGCAATTGCAATGTGGGGAGAGGTTATTTTACCAACCCCTCATTTAGCCCAGTCAGGTGGCCCCAAGGAAAATGGTACACCTGGGCGCCTGGGTGGCTCAGTGGGTTAAGCCGCTGCCTTCGGCTCAGGTCATGATCTCAGGGTCCTGGGATCGAGTCCCGCATCGGGCTCTCTGCTCAGCAGGGAGCCTGCTTCCCTCTCTCTCTCTCTCTGCCTGCCTCTCCATCTACTTGTGATTTCTCTCTGTCAAATATAAATAAATAAAATCTTTAAAAAAAAAAAAAAAAAAAAAAAAAGAAAATGGTACACCTGATTTGCATCTTTTCAAATATTTGTTGGTCATTTGTGTTACTTCTGCTGACCGTTAGTGCTACTTGCCCATTTTTCTATCTAGGAACCTTTTCTTTAACATTTTTTTTCTTTAAAATTTTTTTACCTTTTTTTTTTTAAGATTTTATTTATTTATTTATTTGACAGAGAGAGAGATGAGAGAGATCACAAGTAGGTAGAGAAGCAGGCAGAGAGGGGGGAAGGAGGCTCCCCGGCGAACAGAGAACCCAATGCAGGGCTCACGATCCCAGGACCCCCGAGATCATGACCTGAGCTGAAGGCAGAGGCTTAACCCACTGAGCCACCCAGGTGCCCCTTTTTTCTTTTCTTTTTTTTTTAAGGAAACTCTACCCCCAACATGGGGCTCAAACTCTACACGCCCCCCCCCCCCGACCCCAGCCAAGAGTCACATGGCCCCACTGATTGAGTCAGTCAGGTGCATCTCTCCAATCTTTGTTCAACTCCGTTAATAAACGGTGGTTAATGTTTAATTTTTTTTTTAAAGATTTTATTTATTTATTTGACAGAGAGAGATCACAAGTAGGCAGAGAGGCAGGCAGAGAGAGAGAGAGGAGGAAGCAGGCTCCCCGCTGAGCAGAGAGCCCGATGCAGGGCTCGATCCCAGGACCCTGAGATCATGACCCGAGCCGAAGGCAGCGGCTTAACCCACTGAGCCACCCAGGCGCCCCAATGTTTAAATTTTTGATGCGTTAACTTTTCCCAAAGGAGAGTTGAGAGTCACTTGCCTTGGCAGTGTGGATGGGGCCAACTGAAAGGCTACTCTTCCTCACCTAAGTGGGCCTGTAAACATGGGAGGTTTCCTGACCCCTTACCTGTTTCCTTCACTAGTCTCTTCCTACGCCCATCCCAGACTCAGTTCTAGTGACTCTACCTTTTGCCCTTATTTCCGGATTTGTCTCGACTCCTTGATTCGAGTCTTCCAGAATAGTGTCATGTTCAATATTGTCACGTTCTTCCCCACTGCCTCATATACACACGCACACACACACACACATCTCACTTCACTTTTGAGTGAAATTACTCTGGATGTATAAAGATCGGGCATCTTCATACAAGGCTGGGATTTGGCCTCTTTTAGGTCTAAAAGAAAAAGGAAACCGCCAGCCCTGAGCAGTGGCTCTCAACAGGGTGATTTTATCCCTAGGGGACGTTTGGCTATGTCTGGAGATATCTCTGATTGTCACAGCTTCAGGGGAAGGTGCTCCTGGCATCTTGTGGGCAGAAGCCGGGCAAACTGCTGACACCTAATGGGACACAACACGGCCCCCCCAGTGTTGGACCCACTTTGGCTCTTGGTCCTAAGTGGCAAGAGCGTTGAGAGAGGTTGAGAAACTCTGAGTTAACTTGGATTTGTTCATCAAAATCCAGATGGTTGACGCGGAAGGAAGATGGCCAGCATGGCCAGAGCACTCAGTGGCTCCCCTGCAGCTCTGGCCGGGGACTTCTCATGCCATGGGGGTGGCAGCCCAGGATGGGGGCTGGGCAGCACTGAGGTCCCCCACCAGAGTTGAGGCTGAAGCAGCATCCGGGGTCAGCGCTGTCCCCCTCTCCTCTTTGATATGCTCATAGGGGTGGGCATCACAATCAGCTCTTATGATAGATAGAATTTTTCTTTCCTTTCTTCAAGTTTTATATCAACTTTATTGAGGTCCAACTGCATACCATGAAATGCACTGATTAAGTGCACAGTTTGATGAGTTTAGAAAATCAAGATGCAGAATATCTCCATCATGGGGTGCCTGGGTGAGCGTCTGCCTTCAGCTCAGGTCATGATCCCAGAGTCCTGGGATCAAAGCTGGCTCCCTGTTCAGAGAGGGGGCTCTGCTTCTCCCTCACCCTCTGCCCCTCCCTCCTGCTTGTGCGCACTCACTCTCTCTTTCTCACTCTCTTCCAGATAAATAAATTTAAAAAAAAAAAAAAAAAAAGAATATTCCTGTCACCGCAAACAGTCCCCTCCTGTCCCTTTGCAGCCAGGGCCCAGCCCCTATCTCCAGTCCCACCCAACCTTCAACCTGCTTCCATCCCCATGGATTATTTTAAACTGTTCTCAAGTGACAAAAGGTTCTAGCAATACAATGGACACAGTATGTACACCTTACTTGCGGCTTCTTTGCTCGGTGTGTTTTGGGGGGTTTAGCTATGCTGTCGGAGCACCGGTGTTTCTTCCCTTCGCAATGCTAAGTAACATCCCGTTGTGTGTATGCCACAGTCTGTGTATTCTTTTGCCTGTTGGTTGACATGTGGATGATTTCCAGTATGGGACTTGTCTTAGCTCAGCTGCTGGGACATAATTCTATAGCCAAGGTAGCTCATAAACGTCCTCCCTGGCTCTCTCACAGCTCCAGAGGCCAGTAAGTCCAAGATCAAGGCTCCTGCAGATTCAGTGATCTTTGGAGGGCCTGCCTACCGAATCGGAGTGGGCCACCTTCTCCCCGCGTCCTCACAGGGTGAGAGGGAGCTCTCTGGGACAGCAATCCCATTCCTGAGGGCGCCACCCTTGGGACCTAATCCCCTCCCTAAGCCCACCTCCTACTGTAATGCACTGAGTATTAGGTTTCCATGGATGAATAGGAGGGTGGGGGCAAACATTCAGTCCATTGTGGGACCGTCACAAATAAAGCCACTTTGTACTTTCATGTACAAGTCTTTGTGCGGACATATATTTTCCTTTTCTTTTTTTTTTTTTTTAAAGATTTTATTTATTTATTTGACACAGAGAGAGATCACAGCTAGGCAGAAAGGCAGGCAGAGAGAGAGGGGGAAGCAGGCTCCCTGCCGAACAGAGAGCCCGATGCGGGGCTTGATCCCAGGACCCTGAGATCATGACCTGAGCCGAAGGCAGAGGCTTTAACCCACTGAGCCACCCAGGTGCCCCCTATATTTTCCTTTTCTGTGCTTAAATGCCTAGGGTGGGCATGGGTTATATATTTATGTGTACAGTTACGTATACAGTTATATTAAGTTACATACGTAGTTTTATATATAGTTACATCTCTGGTCATATACATAGTTATATATATATATGTATATACATATATATATATATAAATTATATTAGTAGTGTGTGTGCGTGTTTTGTTTTGTTTTTTTTTTCCCCCATATACTCTCTACACCCAGTGTGGGGCTTGAACTCACCGCCCCCCATCAGGAGTCACATGCTCTTCGCACTGAGCCAGCCCGCACCCCCCCCGGGAGATATATACATATTTTAAGGAGAAGTAGCTCAAGCAATTACGGAAGAGTGGGTAAGCCCAGGAGAGCTGCTGTCAGCAAGCCGGAGACCCAGGAGCGCCCACCGTGCAAGCTCCAGTCTGAAAGGCAGCAGGCTCAAAGCCCAAGACTACCTCAGGCTTGATTCCAGTCCAAAGGCTGAGAAAGACCAGTGAGTAGGTGAGTAGGCAGAGCTCAGGGGCAGCCGCAAGCACCTCCGCCTCCTCTCCCTCTTCCTTCCATGGAGCCTTCATTTGATGGCTTGAGGGCCTCCCTATTGTGGAGACCATCTCCTTTACTCAGCCCACCTATTCACATGCTGATCTCGCCCAGAAACACCCTCACACACCCAACCAGAGGATGTTAGACCAAAGGTCTGGGCGAACAGTTGCCCAGGTCGAGCTGACACGTGCAAGTAACCATCAGGACACCCCAGCAACGACTCAGGGAGGGGGGGTCCCCTGAGTTTTCTAGACTTCTCCGAGTTGCTCCCTCCTCTCCATTTCCTCATATTCTAACCAAACCAGCCTCCCTGACTCAAATCTTAGGCGCCCTGAACCGCCTACAGAATTCTCCAGGTCTGCTGCAAAAGGAAAATCCAGGTCCTGGGTAAAAGTTATGATTTTCCAAGATAGTAGCAAGGTAGCAACCCAAGCGCAAGGACCTTCTAGGTGTGGGACTGTAGGCAGCTGCACACATCACACACCCAGGGAACTGGCTTGCCACCTCTAACTTTCCTCAGCCTTGTTCTGCTTTCCCTGCCCTGCGTCCTAAGCCAGGAGGCACCTCTGGGCGGAGAGCTCCGTGCTCGTGGAGCACACATCATGGCCTCCCATTTGGGGAGCACGGTCCGGGACACTGGTTGGCCGCTGTCTGAAAAGGGCTCGTGTACTTTGTTCAATTTCCAGTTGCTTACAGCGGGCAGTAGGGACATTTCCCCTCCAAGCTGCTTCGTCAGCCCCAGAAGTGGAAGTCTTGGTCCCTCTGTGATCAAAATGGGGTGTCAAACAATGGAGTTATTTTTCAAATTCCATTGCATAGTAATACACGAGTATATTTGTCTGGTAAGAAAAAAAAATGTGAGAGACTGCAGGTAAGGTTCTTATCTCACTGGCTCACCATTCCCAGGTCCAGGTCTCGCTCCACCCTTGCCCCTGCCTCTCAAGGGGGATCTGGTGATCACGGTTACAGAGCCTTGGTCTCCGCTTTTACCTGCATACCTGAAAACCCACAAGAAATCTAGACTCAAGGGGGCCTGGCTGACTCAGTAGGCAGAGCATGCAACTCTTGACCTTGGGGTTATGAGTTCGAGTCCCACATTGGGTGTAGGAATTACTAAAAATAAAATATAAGGGGCACCTGCGTGGCTCAGTGGGTTAAAGCCTCTCCTTAGGCTTGGGTCATGATCCCAGGCTCCTGGGATCAAGCCCTCCATTGGGCTCTCTGCTCAGCGGAGAGCCTGCACACCCCCTGTTTTTCTGCCTGCCTTTCTACCTACTTGTGATCTCTGTCTGTCAAACAAATAAATAAAATCTTAAAAAAAAAAAAAAAAAAAGAAAAAGAAAATGTAAAAGAAAAGCACTATATTAAAAAAAAAAGGAAGAAAGGAAGACTCACAGAGGCAGTAGGCCTTTTATGACCTGGCAATTCTATACCTGGGTATTTGCCGGAGAGAAATGAAAGTGTACTGAAAGACCCGCGGATCCCCTAACCCAAGAATCCAACACTGCCACTGGATGCAAACAGCAAAAGGAGATGTTCAAGAATGTTCTGAGCAGGGCGCCTGGGTGGCTCAGTGGGTTAAGCCGCTGCCTTCGGCTCAGGTCATGATCTCAGGGTCCTGGGATCGAGTCCCGCATCGGACTCTCTGCTCAGCAGGGAGCCTGCTTCCTTCTCTCTCTCTCTCTGCCTGCCTCTCAGTGTACTTGTAATTTCTCTCTGTCAAATAAATAAATAAAATCTTTAAAAAAAAAAAAAAAAAAAAAAGAATGTTCTGAGCAGCTTTGTCTAAAACAACCCCAAACTGAAAATAACCCAAGTGTCTGTGAACAGTGGGATGAATAAATACGTTGAGGTATAAATACACAATGGAGTTCCGCACGGCAAGGAAGACACAAGACCCACCACTCAGTGCTAGAGTCTGCGTGCATCTCACGACATTAAAGCAAATGAAGCCGGACACCAAAGTATATCCTGTGGGGGTTAAAGTTCAAGAACAAGGGACCTAACCATTGGTGGTAGAAGTCAGAATAGGGTGAGGGGAACTTGAGAGGTCACAGAATGTTCTAGGTCTTCATGCGGGTACTGGTTCCAGGAGCGTATTTACTCTGTGACTGTTGATTGAGCTACACACTTAAGATGTTGTGCTTGATTGAATTGTATACAATTTTTAAAAAGTGAAAATAATCATATAACTGACCCCCTAGGAAGAAAGTAATTAAAGCAAGTATGAAAATGACAAGGATGTGATTGACCCTATGTGACTGATGCGTTAGGAAAAGTTTAATTTTAAGGATAGTGATGAGTTTTGTAATATAATTTTTTAAAGATTTTATTTATTTATTTGTCGGAGAGGGAGACAGAGAGAGCACAAGCAGGAGGAGCGGCAGGCAGAGGGAGAAGCAGGCTCCCAGCTGAGCAGGGAGCCCTAACGAGGCTCAATCCCCGGACCCTGGGATCATGACCTGAACTGAAGTAGACACTTGACTGACTGATCTGCCCAGATGTCCCTATAATAACATATTTTAGATCATGTACTTTGTAAGTCTATTTTAAATTTTTGCTTTCTTTTTTTTTTTATTTTATTTTAAGTAAGTGTCATGTCCAACGTGAGGCTTGAACTCACACCCCCTGACCCCTAGATCAAGGGTCACATAACCTTCAGACCGGGCCAGCCAGTCACCCTTAGTCTGTCTTAATTTATATGAGGTCTTTAATTATATTTGTAATCGACACTCAGATATACAAGATAAAAACACACTACTGCTTTAAACTATATAAGGGAAATTAGATTTCAAATTAACATCTAAACATTAGATATTTAAGAGGAAAAAATATGTGTTTAAATGCTTTATAAATAAATGGTGTCATATATTCCTGTTCATACATTATCTTTTGACAACTTGCTTTTTCCACTTAGAAATATATCTTCAGTGCAGGGGGAGGGGTGCCTGGGTGGCTCAGTCAGTTAAGCATCTGCCTTCGGCTCAGGTCATGATCTCAGGGTCGTGGGATCAAGCCCCATGTCAGGCTCCTGCTCAGCAGGGAGTCTGCTTCTCCTTCTGTCCTTCCCCCTGATTCTGCTCTCTATTAAATAATTAAAAAATCTATCTATCTATCTATCTATCTATCTATCTTAGGGGTGCCTGGCTGACTCAGTAGAACATGCAACTTTGATCTCGATGTCATGTTCGAGGCCAACACAGGGTTTAGAGATTACTAAAAAGATTTGATTAATTAAAAAAAAAGAAAGAAAGAAACGTACTTGATTGATCCATTTATTTAACTCATGATGCTAAGATCAAGACCTGAGCTAAAATCAAAAATTGGATGCTTAGTCAACTGAGCCACCAAGATGCCCCTAAAATCTTTTTTTGTTTGTTTGTTTGAGAGAGAGAGCGAGGGAGCCCAGGTGAGGGGGAATGCTGGTGGGGCAGAGGAGGGAGAGAACCTTAAGCAGGCTCCATGCTGGACACAGAGCCTGACACAGGGCTTGAACCCATGACCCTGAGATCATGACCTGAGCCGACATCAGGAACGGGATGCTTAGCCAGCTGAGCCACCCAGGCACCCCTTGAAGCTTCTAACCATGTTCTAATACCGCATGTTAAAAACGCTGCATAGAATTTCCTAATATGAACTCTGCTGCTTTACGCTTGTGACCCAGGGTCAGGCGCGTAGGAGGTGGTCGATAAATATTTGTTTTATGAATGAAAACTCACCTTTTCTCTAAACTATAAAATCCTCGAGGGCCGAAGAATGTGTTTGTGCATTCTCTGCACTGGGGAGAAGCCACATCACACGTACTCGTCGTACTAGTTAACTATAAAATCTCTTTGACTCTACAGTGCTCCCATGAGTCAGATCTCAGCTCCCTCACCACTGAGAGGGGGCGGATGAGGCTCAGAGAGGCTCTATAACTCGCCCAAGGCCACACACCAGGTGAAAACTGGAACATCAGGCTTCGGGTTCTGAAAAGTCTGAGCTGAGCCGAGACACTGCGCCTCCAGGGAAAGCTCTGGGGCCACATAGACGAACAGGAAGAGGAAGTCCAGGGAGGAAGATGAGGAGGGAAGAAGTCAGGGGAGGCTGAGGAGGAGGCTGCCTGGGCTGCAGGGTCTCGGAGGCTGGTTGGTGACCCCGCAGGCCCCTCTGACCCTCCTGCCCTGCACCAGCCCAGGGGGGTGCTTAGAGCCTGTCTCCTTAGCACACGAGTCCTTCTCAGAGGGTCATGAGGTCATGACTGTTTTGTAACCTGTCATTTGCCTCTCTCACTCTGTGCAGTGGAATTTTCCACAGGCTACGTGATGTGTGATAGCAGCACAGACTGAAGACAGAAGCAGATGTGAGAATGCAGTCTGCCTTGTATTAAGCCAGATATTAAAGGGAAGTCGCAGAATGCAAAGAGCAGAACAGAACAAAACAGTACCACCACCCTCACAAGACTTTTTTTTTAAGTTTTGGAAAATATGGTTATTTTTTTCCATAGAATGTTCTCCGGTTAATACATAATGGGTTTATTGTGACTTTCAAGTAATTTTTTTTTTTTTTAAAGTAGGCTCCATACCCAAAAATGGAGCCCAGTGTGGGACTTGAACTCACAACCCTGAGATCCAGATCTGAGCTGAGATCAAAAGTCAGACACTTAACGAACTAAGTCCCCCAGGTGCCCCTCAAATGAAAATTTTTTAATGTCTCAGTAATTCCCTATACAGTAAATATTGATAACCCACCTCATCGAAACCTTCTTGAGAATATCAGTAAGTTTTGAAAATGTAAAGAGGTCCAGAGAGGCTGGGTGGCTCAGGAGGTTAAGTTTCCTAGTCTTGGTTTTGGCTTAGGTCATGGGATGGAGCCCCGGGTCAGGCACCACACTCAGCAGGGAGTGGGCTCAGGGACTGTCTCGCTCCCTCTCAACTCCTCCCAAATAAATAAAACAAATAAATCTTTAAAAAACCCCAACAGGTAAAGAGGTCCTTAGACAACCACGTTGACATTCTCTGCCCTTGGGGTTCCTCTGGACACCACCACCAAGCAGGCGTTCATGAAATGGAGGCAGGAAGGGGCAGATGAGTAGGAAACGAATTCGGAATTATGGTTTGGGATACATTTGAGGACAGACGATCTACGGCTCTAAACATCCACAGAAGGAAGAGAAGCGGGGAGGGACGAGAGTTTCCTCCTCTGTCGAAGGACCATCAGAGCCTCCCAGAGGAATGTCCTGCTCAGGCTCTTCCGTGAGAGCAGCCCGCGGAGCGCCTGGCGCAGGAGAAGGAGGGCCGGGGGCACAGACGCGAGAGAAGCCCTCTGGGTGCCTTGCTGTCCTGCCCCCACCACGGGCAGGCCTCTGGTGGGAGCCTCCCGTCCACGTTCTCCCGTCCCCTCCTAGCCTCCTCGGCACCCCACCTCTAGGTGTGAAAATCTCCCGCGTAACTGAAGGGGAAGAGAAAGTTCTGGAACCACAGAGAGGAAATCCAACAAGATCTGGGCAGAACCAGGGGTCAGCCTGTGCACCTTGAGAAGGCAGCTCAGGGGGAAGGGGTGGGGGTCCGGTTTCCACAGCCCTGCTGAGGGGGGGTGGCCAGGGTCCCAGGGTAAGTACCCGACCCAAATTCCACCAGGAAAGGCTTCAGTCAGCCGGTGGAGAGAGAGGGGAGTACCAAGCGGCCATCGTGAGGGCTGACCCCTTCACGGAGTAAGGAGGTCTCCGGCGTTCCCTGTCCCTTGGCATCTGGGGGGCCGACAAAGTGAGAAGCGCTCTCTGCAAAGCCCCCAGGGAGCACCAGAAGGGCGGCTTTGAGTTTGGAAGGTCACTCTGGGGGGTGTCCAGCATCCACGGGTTTCTAAGGCAACCGCTCCCAGCAAGGCCTGGCTCTCCCTGGACCTCGTGTCAGCCCTATATGTCACCTTCTCCTGCTGGCCTTCCCAGCCACCCGCATCCACAAGGTTCCCTCCACCCTGTGATTCCTTATCTCTGCCCCGAGTTGTCTCTTTTGCATTCCTTCATTCCACAAATATTTACCCATCGCCTGCAACGTGCCAGGCCCTGTGGTGAGAAGCTCCTGGTCCAAGGGAGCCAAACCCCCGAGGGCCAAACCCCCGTCTTTGGGGCCCTACTGTTGCCAGTGGGAGACAGACCTCGGCGAAGGATGACACAACTTCCTCAACATTTACAGGGGTGGCGCTGGGAAGAAACGGGGTGCTGCCTCTGGAGGGCAGTCTGGCCCAGTTCAGGGACCGGACCGATTTCCACCGGCGGCAACACTGCGGTCCTGAGGGCCTCAAAGGACTGCTAGGAAGCTGAGGGCGGGGGGAGGGGGCCCCAGGCTCTGGGATGTCCTGAGCAGGAGCCGGGCTCCTGAGCTAGTAGCTAAGATGGGGTCAGGAGCTCCGGATTCCCGCCCACAAACACGCCTCCTGTTATCTTCGCAGAGCACGGCCCTGCCACTGTGGGTGTTTGGTAAATAGGAGGCTTGTCTTGAACTGCAGGGTGGTGGCCGAGCTCGTCCTTGGAGCACGAGCCCGCTGCCCTCCGAGGGCCCCCGAGATGCCCGCTCTGGCTGGGGGAGGGTGGCAAGGCCGAGCAGCAAAGTTCGTCCTCGAGCAGAGCTTACCGGGCAGGCCTGAGATCCCCAGACAACCGGGAACCTCATCCTAAGGTGCTACTAAGGGCAGGTGCTACTAAGAAGGAAAGAGAAGAGATGGGACATTGGGAAGAGGCGCGGGACTCCCCACTGCCCGCTGGAGGGATCCCAGTCACCCGGAGCTTTAAGCCTTGCCCTTGAGGGCCAGGTCAGCCGCTCAAGGGCGGGAGTCTGATACCTGCTGCCAAACCACTTGTTTTAAGACAGAACCATTAATTACCTTGCCTGATTGAGTCACCTTTTAATATGGCCAATGGCCCTAGCAAAAGCCACCCACAGGCCGTTGCCTGGCCAGGTCGCGTGAGGATTCAGATCCCATAGGATCGATGGGACTCGAAGAATCCCGCAGGTGTGTGCCTGGTGTAAAGGCAAGAAGGGTGGAGCACCTGGGTGGCTCTGGGGGTTAAGCCTCTGCCTTCGGCTCAGGTCATGGTCTCCGGGTCCTGGGATCGAGCCCCGAATCCGGCTCTCTGCTCAGTGGGGAGCCTGCTTCCCCCTCTCTCTCTGCCTGCTTCTCTGCCTACTTGTGATGTCTGTCTGTCAAATAAATAAATAAAATCTTAAAAAAAAATAAAAATAAATAAATAAAAGGAAGAAGGGGCAGTGTTGTGTCCAAAAAGGCAACGGTGCTTCATTTAGTTTCCAAAACGCTGTGAGGAGTTTAAGGACACACCCCAGTAATGCAGAGAGGGCCCAAGTCCTCCTAAGGTCGCCCACAAGGGATGGCCGAACTCACACTTATTAAAGAGGAGAAACTGCCTAGCTTCTCCCCAGAAATCACCACGATTAAGTGGGTTGATGAGTAAGAAAGAAAGAAAAATAAATAAAAAATAAGTAAAGAAGTTTGGTGAGTGCCCTTTGAGTCCTTCTTATATATACTTAAGTTCGTGTTGCCGCACCCCACTTGTCTAAAGAAGGTCTTATTCCGTGCAATTTCACCAGAATTGATCCCGGGGCAACACTGTTGGCTACCGTGCAGCTCTGGGACCCGCGCCCCGGCGGCTGGATCTCTCCGCACCTGATGGCGGAGGCGGTGGGAGGCCGGGCGGCTTCTCTCACACTCGCTGACCCCCCGCATCTCGGCTGTGAGCCGCCCGCTCGCTCCCGCTCAAGGTTCCACCGCGCCCTGCTTTGACCCGCCTCAAGCAGAGCCTCAGCCTCTGTCTGTGCCCGTGGGAGGTGAGCGTTCGTGTGTGTTTGAGGTTTGGGGAGGAGACCCATGGGGCAGGTTCCCCGTGGACAGACTGCAGCCCACCGCCCCCACCGCATTTATTTTACGATCCCTCCCATTCGAAGCGCTGCCTCTGTCACTGCTCAGGCTCCCTCGTGGGCGTGGGTCCCGCTGTCTTCTGTCCGTCCTGCCGTGCGGGTTAACCGGCGGGCTCCTCCGCCACTAGGATGGAGCGCGAGGGCTCTCAGGCGTGTTTCCACACCTGTCTCTCTGCCTCCCTCCTGCTCAAGAGCTGCAGGGTCTGTTTAGTTCTTCTCCAGCTCCCAACCCTACCCTATCCCCACCCCCCGCCTCCACTCCAAAAAAATCCTGCTTTAATTTTGAGTGGAATTACTGTGAATGCATAAACACATTTTGAGACACCTGGGATCGTTATACGGACGAGGCTGTGGTTAGGTCGCTTTTATGTCTAGAAGAGAGGTGGGGGCGGGGAACCCAACCCAGCTTCTTAATGCAGAGCCCTCAGGTTAAAAACATAAAAATCCAGACGGGTGACCTGGAGGATAGCCACAAGGGCATAGAGTCCTCAAAGACGCACCTGCAGCCCGGGCTCCAGAATTCTGACACAGCTCGCGGGCAGGGGCGTGGCCAGCCCCGAAGCAAGGCAGCCAGCCCAGGGTCAGCTGCTCCTATCAGCCCCGGATCAGCCCCCTTCTCTCCTAGGAACTGGTCCTATGAGTACAATCAAATAGATCTCTTTCTTTTAAGGCTAATTTACACACTGATCACTATTAAGTATTTTCATTGTTCAAAACGTTTTCGTAGACTTTCATTTAGCAAATATTTATTCTACACTTCCCATCCTAGCCAGGGAGAAAAGCCAGGAGCAAATAAATTGGCCACATCCAGGTCCAGTATCTGGAAATGAGGTCCGCAGGACAGGTGAAGCAAGAAGGGAGAGAGGCGGTGCCAGGGCAGTGGGGACAAGGTGTCCACACCTGGTGCGACTGAAGTCGGTGGTCAAAGGGTGGCCTCTCCTCCAGCTGATATAGGAGGGATCACATCTTGAAGTTTTGTTTTGTTTTTAAGATTTTACTTATCTATTTGACAGAGAGAGAGAGATCACAAGCAGGCAGAGAGGCAGGCAGCGAGAGGAGTGGGAAGCAGGCTTCCCGCTGAGCAGAGAGCCCGATGTGGGACTCCATCCCAGGACCCCAAGATCACAACCCGAGCCAAAGTCAGAGGCTTAACCCACTGAGCCACCCAGGCGCCCCAGGATCACAACTTGAATTCATTTATTTATCTGTGACTTTCCTGTCCATCTCTTCCACTAGAGTGAGAGTGTCAGAATGGTGGGGACCTCGTCCGTTCGCAGGAGCCTGATTGATGCCTGCTGCATGGTGGGGTCTCTCTGTTGGAAAGGCTGGAAGAAGAAGCAAGATCTACATCTCAGGGGAAAAGCGGATTAATCCAGAGTGGACTGGCTACTGCATTCTATTCAATGCAGATGGAGAGCCGTACACTTTACTCACCCCTGATGTTTTTTAAAGATTTTATTTATTTGTTTGAGAGACAGACAGACTGAGAGAGAGAGAGCACGCACGAGCAGGGCAGAGGGAGAGAGACAAGTAGACTCCCGGCTGAGCAGAGAGCCCTATGTGGGACTCGATTCCAGCACCCTGGGATCATGACCTGAGTTGAAGGCTTACACTTAACCAACTGAGCCACCCAGGTGCCCCACCCATGATTTTTTTTTTTTTTTTTAACTGCCCCTGTGGTTCAGTAGGTCTGGAGCAGGAACTTTGCACCTGCTAACCAGCTCCCAGGAGACATGCTGGCCTCAATCCTCACATCTCACTTGCCATTAAAACGACTCGTAGTGTTTGCCAATCTTTCAAAGTTTGCTGGGTTTTCCTTGGAAGATTGAAAAAAACATTCAGTTGGAAGAGCTCTGGTTATCAGATGATAAGAAATCATTAAGTTCTGTGGGGAGTGGCAATCCTGTGGGGAGTTTAGAATAACAAACAAGCAAGCAAACAAAAAGTGTCTGTCAGAGACACCCATTAAAGTATTTCTAGGCGAAATGATATGAAGTCTGGGGTTTGTTTTAAAACACTGGGGCCGGGAGTCAGGAGATGGTTGGAGCCCGGAGCAGCAGAGAGCAGTGGTGGAAAGAGCAGAGGGTCCAGGGTGAAGGGTGTGTCGCTGGACAATTCTCTCTCCTTTGGTCTGTGTTTGAAATGTTCTATAATAATAACAACAACTAAAATGGCAATAGGACGTGAGCGGGGCTTGCAGAGCAGCAAAGCTGTTAGGCAGAGTTGAAGCAGGGTCAAGCACACCCTAGTATTATTCTAATGAGTGACATTATTATTATTGTAAGAAACCACAGTCAACAGTTGTGTGTCTGAGCACCGTGCTTGGGAGAAGATTCCAGAAGTAGTGTTCACTTTGTGGGCTCGCTTCTCTTCCTCTCTCTTTTTGTGTGTGATGCGGTTTAATTCCCTTCTCCTGTGGCCGTACGCAACGCAAACCAACCAACTTTACCAATGAAAATGACTATTAACATTTTCTCTTAACACAAATATTCACTTGCAAAGGAGCAATTGCAGATCTAAGGAACCACTGTTTATTGGGGGCAGGGAGTGGGGCGGGGGACTGGGAGGGAACGGGTTTGCTTTGCTCCCACTTCATAGCTTTCTGTTGGTTTTGTTTTTTTTTTTTTTTTAAAGATTTTCTTTATTTATTTGACAGAGAGAGATCACAAGTAGGCAGAGAGGCAGGCAGAGAGAGAGAGGAGGAAACAGGCTCCCTGCTGAGCAGAGCACCCGATGCGGGCCTCGATTCCAGGACCCTGAGATCATGACCCGAGCCGAAGGCAGCGGCCCAACCCACTGAGCCACCCAGGCGCCCTGGTTTTCTGTTTTAATGTTTGTTTTTGTTTAGTGACCCAAGAATGCATGAATATACTTTAGCTATAAAATATTATTATTTTTTTAAGATTTTATTTATTTGTCAAAGAGAGAGAGCGCGCGCACAAGCAGACAGAGTGGCAGGCAGAGGCGGGGAGAGAAGCAGGCTCCCTGCTGAGCAAGGAGCCGGATGCGGGACTCGATCCCAGGACCCTGGGATCACGATCTGAGCCAAAGGCAGCAGCTTCACCGAATGAGCCACCCAGGCATCCCTAAAATATTCTTGATATATGTACAAATGTACACCTACAGAACGTAGAAATGTCTTTCCTTCTCTCTAGCTTTTTCCCAGAATCACACATTATTCCTGATAATGACCAGTTGCTTCTTTCCGACTCTTTCCTCTCTGGGGCCCATCCCTGTCCTGTGATGACAACCAGGAGTCCCTGAGTTTCTCCGCAGAGACAACCACGATTCAGAAGACGGATAGATGCTCAGAGTCCTCTTCCTACATATTTAAGATATGCCCACAAACAGCTTTTATACATATCTAACTCTTTGCTATTATACACCAGTAGTGATATTTTTGGCCGTCTTTCAGCATTGTTATCTATAACTATATCTCACTTTTAGATATCTGCAGAATAGTCCACTTTACAGAATTTAATCAATAAATAACAACACTAATTTTCTTCTGGGGTTAGAGACACCCAAGACGATGACAATGACGAAGACTTGAAAGTTTTGTTATTCTAGGAACTGGGAAGATATTCCTGAAGAATCTAGAACTTTTATCTTATCAGGTGGAGGTGAATCTTTGAGACAGTCTCCACCCCGTAAGTGTGGTGATTAAAGGGAAGCCTGCTAGAAGACCAAACAACAAAACAACCCACAGGGACTATGTCTAGAAGAGCCCAGTGTGTGGGCACAATTTCTCCCCACTTCCCAGGTCTAGATGACCGGGAAAGGTGGCTTGTTATCAAAGCGCAGCCCAAATGATGAGCGCTCTGTTGCTCACCAGGTTCATGTTACTCATAGAAACAGGACTGCAGCACCGAAGCAGACTGGGAAACAAGCTTGTCTGTTTCTGAAATGCATACCACGAAGCTGCAATTTTGGATACCCTTAAAAGATGCTACTGTGCTAGCCATTTGGAGACTCACTGCCTCCCAGGAGCTGGAAACCCTCTCAAATGTAATTATTAGCACGCCATGAGCCTTCTCTAGGCACCAGGCCGGAGGTTAAGTGTTACCCCGTCAACCCAAAACAACCACTGACCACCTCTTCCGCACCACCCCTGATTACAAGTATGGGGCGCAGGGCAGTGAACAAAACAGAAATCGTATCTGCTCCATGGGGTTTCTGATCTGTCCGGAGAGAGAGCCTTGATCACACATGCGGTGCGGCAGAGGGTCACGGTGTGATGGAGGAAGAAGATGCTGGGGCCAAAGACAGAGTGCACGCCTGCTCTGAACCCAGCCTGACGAACATCACCTATGGACTAGCAGGACAACTTTGGACAAGACAATGAACTGTTCAGAACTTCTTTTTTGTTATCTGTAAAGTAATAGCTCGCTCACAGCTCATGGGACTGTGGGCCCAAAGGTGCACCCTTTCCAGCGCATTAACGGGGATCTCCCTCTGTCTGAGAAGCTTGGTGAAGAGACTGTACCGTGCACCCCGTCCCGCTCGCTCACTGCTGGTCAGAGGTCTGGGTACGGCTGCCTTTAAATGCGGGTACAGGCACCCCGCTGGGCTCTCGTTCCTCACCATGCTGTGAACCTACCCCAGACCTTTATCTCCAGGAGATGGAATTGGTGGTGGTGGAGAATGATACTCTCCATGTGTCGTTCAAACATCCTTTACCATATAAATGTGTTCTTGGGATACTAATACCAACTTAAATTTTTTCCAACTTAATTTTTTATTAAATGATCTGGTGTTGGCACGAGGGCACTCAAAAAACTTAATGGACCTAAAAAGGGGGGGAGGGCCCCTGAGTGGCTCAGTCTGCCCTCCGCTCAGGTCATGATCCCAGAGTCCTGGGATCGAGCCCCATGTTGGGGCTCCCTGCTCAGCGCGGTGTCTGCTTCTCCCTCTCCTGCTGCCCATCTTGTGTTCCTTCTCTTGCTCTCTCTCTCCCTCTGTCAAATACATAAATAAAATCTTTTTAAAAAACCAACATAAATGTCTGAATAAGACATTTAGTCCCCTATCCACACATATATGAGGGCTTGGCAAGTGGTAAAAGGTCTCATTTCGTATCAGTGGGAAAAGAACAGGTTAATTCATATGTGACATTAAAAGGAAGCATTTTGCAGTGAAACCGTGAGTCCTTATTCCAAAAAGGAATATGGTGATAGGAAAGGATGAAAGGTATAACGTGAGAAAGGAATAAACAAGTTTAGTAATGGAAATAGTGTTAACACCAAGACATGAAGAATAATGTTGACAAGAATTTGCTACATAAAAATTTCAAATATGAAATACTTTAGTATTAAAAACTACCTGTATGCCCTCTCCCCCGCAGGAAAGACAGAAAGTCAGCAGCCTCAGCAAATGGAAGCTGGAGTGCTTCCTTCCCTACAGGTGCCCTTCCTCTGTATTTCCCACATAGGGTCCAGGAGTCACACACGGGTACAAATGTCGTAGACCGTGGTTTTCCTCCCACTGACATGTCCTGGAGACGGTGTGCATCAGGACGGGTCGCGCTCCTCCAGGAAAGCGCAGCGCGCAGCTGTAGCCCCTCGGGTTGACTGTCGGGTACCCAGCCCCGTGCTGCGCTCCCTTAGCGGTCGCCCTGAATTCTCACCTCTCCCAGCCGGGCTGGGACTTCCGTTTACTTCCCATTTCACAGATGCGGTAACTGAGGCCCAGAGAATGTACGGGTGTGTCCGGGCCTTGGGACCCACAGGAGGAGGAAGAGCCCAGAACAGAACAGATGCTGGCCCCAGTCCTTCCCTCAGCGGGGTGGGCTCCCCAGGCGGGCCTTTGAAAATGCAGGACCCCCACCCCGCCCCCACCCCCATGGGAACGAGAGTGGGCAGCGGCCCAGGAGAGAGCTGAAGGGCAGCCCCTGCCTCCACACAGGTCCTTCCACTGTCCTGCTGGGATGGAGCCCAGGTTCCCCTGTTGGCCCTCTTCCCGGACGCTGGAGCAGGGGTTCTCAAAGCAGGGTTCCCCCACAGGCAGCGTCCGCATCACCTGAGAACACGGGAGAAATGCGGGTGACGGGGAACCACCCCGGAGCACCTGAACCGGACACCGGCCAAGGGTCCTCTCGCTCCCGGAGACCCTGACGCCAGGTCAGGCTGGCAAACGTCTGCTGTCTGGGACGGAGGCTCTGCCCGGGGCCAGTGGGGTGCGGCTGGCACAGCACGGGCTCTCAGGGAGTGATCCTTCCGAGGCGAACCGGCAGCAAGTGCTGACAGATAGGCCAGTCCCTAGCGCAGACGTGCCCTGCGTGCCCAGCAGCTGCCAGCGGCTGTGAACGGGGCCCTTCTCCCGCCGCCTGGAGGTCGGGGCCGCGGGGCACACCTGGATGGAAAGAAGCCCATTCCAGACAGCAGGACCATGACCCCGGCTGAGTATAGCTCCGGTGTAGGGAGCAAGAGGGGGGGTCAGACCTGGAGGCAGGCTTACAGTCCCTGCCAGTCTGAAACATCTATTTTTATTTTATTTTATTTATTTATTTGAGAGAGAGAGATAAAGGGTGAGCAGGAAGGAGAGGCAGAAGGCAGGCTCCGGGCTGAGCAGGGAGTCCGAGGTGGGAGCCCGAGGTGGGGCTCCATCCCAGGACCCTGGGATCATGACCTGAGCTGAAGACAGACACTCAACCATCTGAGCCACCCAGGCACCATTTTTAATAAAAATGAATTATTTAAAATAAATAAAAACAAGACATATGTCTGCCCCCCAAAACAAATGAGAATAGTACAGAAACGCAGAAAATAAGGGCTTGACTTCTCCATTCCCCAAGCCATCCACCTCCTCATTGTCATATTTTAAAATGTTAAAGTATTTTATGGATTTGCAAAACAGATGGCCCACTCTGTCCAGCATCCCCACGGCTGGAATGCCTTTTTCGTTTTGCTGTGTTATAGGAGTCTGTGATCCACTCATGTCTAAGTACAAAGACAGTTAAAGTGTCCTTCCTGGGGAGCTTTCAGTCCAAACAAATCTAAGACGTGTGGCCCTAACCCCACACCATATCACTTCCTGTCTCCTTGGTCTTCTCTTTAACCCTGATCTCCATACTGCAGTCCCTCACCAACAAAAGAGGCTTCTGGGAACACCACCCCCATTAGTATCCATCCACCATTTCTTGATCCATCAGTTGGGTCCACCCAGAGTCCCACTGCAGAGCACCATGGGCCACTGTCCCTTCCCTTGTCACTCTGCACATCGCTTAGTTTTGCTCTCCATCTCTCAGTCTTCTAGAATTTAATGCCACAGAGATCAAGTCACTGATGCCCCTGCTAGCACACTGATCTGGAATCGTACTGTTTTGCTTGCTTTAGAAGAAGTGTTAAAATCTTTTCGGGTATATCTGCTTTTATTTTACTTTGCAAAATTGGAGAAAAAAGAATTGAAAGGGGTCGGAGACCTTGGTGGTTGGCTCCTCCGGGACGAGGGTCATCTTTGATTTTGCATTTCCAGCACCTAATGGGATCAACTCCAGAATGGACAGTTGAGAAGCCTGGAAATCCCCGTCATAACCCAGTGGTCACATCTCTCATCAGTACCCGGTACAGAGAGGTCCTCCCTACAGAGCACACAGCAGCCCTATGATTTCACTGGGTTGCCAGATAAAATACAGGATGGTCAGTTAAATTTGAATCACAGGTAGACAACCTTTCTTTTTTCTAGAGTTTTGACAAAGACTGGAACACAGCTGTCTAAAGGAGGCCCCCAGTCATGGGCTGTGGTGTATAGTCAACTCTTGGCAAATTAACTGCTAAAAAGATACTTGAAAATTTACAAAATCATAAGAAATGAAATCAAAAGGCGAATGACCTAGGATGGAGAAGGCTGCCTTTTATTTTCTACTTTTGTGTGCTCTCGTGCCTCGATTTATCTGGATCTTGGGCGTACCTTGGTTTTATAACTAAAAACCAATGATTTCATTAAAACGAAGACCAAACACACACACAAGGACATGAAAGCCCATTGGAAACAGCCTTAGCACAAGCCCTTCCCTCCGGACCAAGATGCCCAGACTCAGGCAATCTCCCACCTTTGGGGGGTGACGGGAAGAGGATCCTTTGTGTTCCTGCGTCTCGGTGCTAGGCCCTGGCCACCCTGAGTACAGAAACCATCTCCTCTTCCTTATCTCCATAAGGACCTACCTTGTGCCAGACCCTGTGCTAAAAGGGACCAGAGCTTGTCTTGTTGAGGTACAGTGGGAGGCTAGTGGGTAAATGTCTGCACACACCGGGCCCCCAGTTCAAGTAAATGGGCTCATTCCCAGCAGCAGGGCTCAGAGCCAGCTCTTTCCTGGCTGACTCTGTCCACTACTGGTCGGGTCACCCACCTGGGGAGCAGGCCACGCCGAGGACAGGATGGAGGCCGCGTCTGTTCTCTCCAAATCTCTGAGGTAAAATAATAACAACAGTAACAATGAGGATGATGAAACATTAACCTAAACACAACTTCAGACAAAGTCTTTAGTTCTGATGCAGGTTTTGTTGTTGTTGTTTTTTTAAAGATTTTATTTATCCATCTGAGAGAGAGAGAGATTGAGAGGGGAGAAGGTCAGAGGGAGAAGCAGACTCCCCGTGGATCTGGGAGCCCCATGCGGGACTCGATCCCGGGACTCCAGGATCATGACCTGAGCCGAAGGCAGTCGCTTAACCAACTGAGCCACCCAGGTGCCCCTGATGCAAGTTTTTAGGGGAAAAAATGACTATTAATGAGTGAGTGGCCAAGACTGACTCTTCGAAAGGAAATTTCCAGATTGGCACCTTGGCCTCAGTCACGTGGGGAGCACGAAGACACCAGAGTCATCAAGTCAGTGTGATCAGTAAGTGGAACCGGCTACGGGCGCAGCTTGGCACAGCACTGGCCAGCGACCGTCCCATCATCACGGTCAGCGGCGACTGAGGCCGCAGGGGAGGGTCTTGGCTGAGCTTGAAAATGATCCTGACATAAGACAGAGAAAAGCACCAGAGTTTTATTAAATGTTCCTTCGCCCATGGGGGCCTTCAGAAGGGAATGAAGCCTGAAGAAGGCACCGTGGCAGGAAGCTTCTATACCTTTGAAATAAAGACCAGAGAGCCAGAGAGTAACGAGACAGAAAGGTTTCCGCTGGAAGCTGCAGGAAGTGACTAGGAATGGCAGGGGTGGGGGGTGCGGGGCGGGGAGGGACGAGCAGAAGATAAGGTTCTGTTCCTGGGCTTGTCGGAACAGATCCAACTCAGCCCTGATTCCCAGTCTCCGGAATGTTCTCCGCTTCCTAGTACAGGGCGGGCAGGCACCTCTCTCATGGGAAACTTTATGGGCAGTTTTTAGCTAGAAAGGAGGAGTTCGCGGAGCCCTGCCTGCATCCGCTGTTTCTCAAATGCCTTCAGGTCAAAGTCATCCATCGGCCAAAGCCGCGCAGTCGGGGCGGCCCGCTCTGGGCTCTGTCGAGCCTCCCCGCGCTCCTGCGGTGCGCGTGTGAACAGGACGCTGCCGAGGGTCAGTCGCACGAGCGTCTCCCGCATCCGCCAGGACGGCAGGGACGGGAGACCAGGGCACCCCCGCCGCTGGGAGCCCATGAGGGTGCGCTGGGGACATGTCTGCCGGCGGCTGTGAGTCACCGACCGCACTTCTAGGGAGAACCTCCAAGGACTTAAGACGGGATTCAAACAAGAACGTGCGCGTGAATGCACGGACGGCTCTGTGCCCCAGAGCCCAAGGCCGAAACAGTCGCAGCTGGTCCCCGGCAGACGGACACACCACATGCCGCCGCCACCCACCGGTACCAAGTGTGAAGACTTGTCCCCACAGGAACGGACCTCAAGAAACATCATGTTAAGTGAAAGAAGCCAGTCACAAAACAGCGCATACGACATGATTCCACGTATAGGACATATCCCAAATAGGCAAATCCGCAGAGTGACTGCTCTATGGGTCCAGAGTTCCCTTTAAGGGGGATGGAATGTTCTGGAAGTAGACAGAGGGGACGCTTGCACCACACTGTGAACGTATTACATACCACGGACTCATGCTTTAACATGGTTAACATGGTTTTACGGGATGTGGATTTTAGGTCATGTGACTTCTCCCTCGGTGTAAAAAAGCGGCATATCAATATGGTAGATTTATACCAACTTAAAAACCTGCAGAAGACGTATCAATACCTCCGCGGGGAATAAACGAATAAAAACGTGAAGGGGGAAAAATCTCTGAATTCAGACAACTGCCGTGAGGAGGTGTGGAGAGCCCCCCAGGGCTGCAGCTCTGGCTCCCATGTCCCAGAAAGTCTTGGTCTGTCATGTTCCCTCTTCTCACTTTGTGCCTGAGATAGTTCCCGTCGGAAATCCTTCTCGAGTGAGGCGAGTCAGGCTTTTTCTTCATTGTCCTGGTATTTCTGGTACCACTTCTCTTTTCTTTCTACCATTTTCCTGGTGAGATTTTTACTTTATGCGTTTACCAGTTTGCCAAATCTGTTCTTTCTTCCGGACGACTGAATGAAACCTCTTTTTTTTTTTTTTTTTTTTTTTGTCTTTCAATAATATTATTTCAAAGGATCAATTCTCCACTGACGTGAAATGACACGTTTTACTATTTACCAAACCCCCACTGAGTTGACTGCTTTTCCTTCTACTAGTAACCATCTTCTATTCCTTTCGATCAAAAATTGGAATAATCCAGGGAGCCTGGGTGGCTCAGCGGGTTAAGGCCTCTGCCTTCGGCCCCGGGTCATGATCCCAGGACCCTGGGATCGAGCCCCGCATTGGGCTCTCTGCTCAGTGCAGAGCCTGCTTCTCTCTCTCTCTCTCTGCCTGCCTCTCTGCCTACTTGTGTTCTCTGTCAAATAAATAAATAAAATCTTTAAAAAGAAAAAAAAATTGGAATAATCCAGGGGCACCTGGATGGCTCAGTCGGTTAAGCATCTGCCTTCAGCTCAGGTTGTGATCCCAGGACTCTGGGATCAAATCCCCCATTGGGCTCCCTGCTTAGCAGGGAGTCTGCTTCTCCCTCTGCCTGCTACTCCCCCCGCTTGTGCTCGCTCTTTATCTCTGGAAAATAAATAAATCAAATCTTGAAAAAAAAATCTAAAAAAAAAACTAGAATAATTTGTATCATCGCCACAAAGACATGTTTGTAGCAACTAAAGCTGAAGCAACATATAACAGGTGGGTTTCCCACTGTGTCTGTAACCCCACCTTCCGGAGGAGGTCTGGGCTAGGGTTTCCAGCAGGACGAGGGAGCAAGAGGCTAGCTGGGGTGCCAGCAATTTCGTGGAGCTCCTGGATGGTCCTGACTCCTTCAGGGGAGATGAGGCCCTCTCAGAGAGCTGTGTCCACCGGCTCCAATGCCACGCCTCCTCCCCCCTTCCCGTCTCCCTGTCGTCCGGCACGGTCTACTGTGCCAGGCCAGAGGACCTGGTGGGTGTCAGGGACAAGAGGCTGAGCGGCCCGGGCAGTCGGCCCCCACGCTGCCCAGAGCTGTTCAAGGGCATGGGGATTCCAATCCCATTATTGGCCCTCACTAGCAAGTGACCTAACCTCTCCGTGACTCAGTTCCTCCACATCTAAAATGGAAATGACATTCTCACCCTCTTGGAGTCTGGGGGGAGGGAGAAGGGGAAAGCCATGTCTGCCAGGCCCATGGTGCGCATCCTCAGTGGGTCCTCGACCTTAAGGAGGGACTCAGTCGGTGCTGAGCTCAGTGTCCATGTTTCTGGGGCACAGGCGCTAGAGAAGACCTGACTAACTCTCCAACCGGTGTGAGTCACAAGTGTCATCTTCTCAAGCTGGCCTTCCCCGGCCCCCCGGGTGCACCAGGTCTCTTACCATGTGATTCCCTATCTCGGCTCTGAGCTCTCTCTTCTGCATTCATGCATTCCACAAATATTCTGGAGCATATACTGTGTCCCCAGAGCTGTTCCAGGCATTCGGGATTCAGCCATGAACAAAAGAGACTACAAATCCCATCCTTGTAAATTTCCCATTCTAGCAAAAGAACCTAATAGTCAAAAGAACCTAATAAGTCAGATACATAGAGCATCAGAACCCACCAGGAACCCAGGAGAACAGGCAGGTGAGAAGGGACAGGGGGAGTCACTCGATGACATTTGCACAGGGCCTCCCCAGGGCATTTGAATTATGACAATACAGCAGTGTTTCATTTGTCAGTTTCCTTCTTTGTTGTCTGTGGGTCGATGCCAACACGCACTGGGGTCCACTGCAACGTGAGAGCCCCAGGAGGTGAAGCATTGGTTCACTACGGTGTCCCTAAGGACTGCCTCAGTCCCTGGAACGTTCGAGCCCTTGATGCCCATTCACAGAATGGCAAGGGACACCGCCCCCCCCCCTTCCAGCTGTGGTCAGATCTCGGAAAAAAAAATATGTTCCAGTGGAACAATGCAGAACTGGCTAACAGCCTCTCAGAAGAAGTTCGCCCAAATACCTTCCATGGCTTTGCCCATTGCCCACAGCTTCCCAGTTTCCATTCTGGCCTTAAGGAAAGCTGGAAAATACAAGTGGACGGTGGGAGTAAGAATGACGGGCGCTCAGAGTTCAGGAAAGGTGACAGTTTAGCTGCTAATGCACCTGATTCAGGTTCACAGTGTCATCACTGATGCTAATAACTTTATCACCCCGGGGGACCTGGATGCCACCTGTCAGGGTGCTGACGCCATAATCACAGGGACATTGTCCTGGCGACGAGGGTCAGGGCCAGGGTGCTCCTACGACTTGTGAGACAGGGCATTTTTTTTTTTTTTAATTTATTTGAGAGAGAGACAGTGAGAGAGAACATGAGCAAGGAGAAGGTCAGAGGGAGAAGCAGACTCCCCATGGAGCTGGGAGCCCGATGTGGGACTCGATCCCGGGACTCCAGGATCATGACCTGAGCCGAAGGCAGTCGTCCAACCAACTGAGCCACCCAGGCGCCCCGAGACAGGGCATTTTTGAGAGTGGGGTGAAGCTAGTCATTACTCTCTCTCCTGAGATGCCAGCCAGAAGGGTCTAGGACACCTGTCTAGTGGCTCTCAGGGGGTAGGAGTGGGGTCGATTGGGCCCCGGGGGACATTGGGCAATGTCTGGAGTCATTTGTGGTTGTCACGACTTGTGGTGGGGGTGGGCGGAGTCCCGGGCTGAGGCCAAGCGTCCAAAAGTCAGCAGTGCTGGACCGGGTTTGACCTTTTACCTGCTACAGCATGGGATTGGGGTGTACTTTTCGGGCTTTTTGGAGGGGTCTAGGTAACATCTTCATTGTAATCTTAATTTCGTACCGCGGCTGCCCAACCCTGGCAAACCAACTACAAACAACAACTCTAACTTGACCCGGGGGAGCCCCGTGAGCTAGCAGGACCAGCCTTTGCCCCCAGTGCAACTGAGCCGGGCTAAGCGCCCCTGCCCCTCGCCTCCCCCACGCCCCCACGCGCCCCCTCCCGATCCTGTTTGTTTCAGTGCTGTGTGTTTTCTAGGCGCCCAGAATACAATCCCTTTTGTTCCTGCCGCAGAGGTAACAGACTCGAATTTTGCATTTCTAGGCCCGCATCTGGGCAGTTACGTGAATATCAATGCGCGACCGTCCAGCCTCAACTCCCGCTTTGTTCTCTGCGCTCCGCCCGGGATGGCACCTTCCCGGGACTCCAGACGCTGCGCTTAGCACCGGGGCGGCCCTCCATTGTGTGCATAGATCTTGATGCGCAGCCATCAGCCCCTTCCCCCTTAATGGACCTTAGGTCATTCCAGTTTTTCCTGTTATTACGAAGGCAGATAAAAGGAGCTTCCCCGCGCGCACCTGCTGGTCCTGGGCGCCTCTGCGGAGAGGTTCCAGGAGCTGAAACTGCTGAGTCACGGGGTCTGCTCAGACTTTAGAGGGCGCTTAAAAATTCGCCATCGGCTGAGCTTTGAATGCTGCGGCCATATAGCCCATAAGTAAGTGCACAGGGACATGGGTTCGTTTCCTCGCGGGAGTAAAACCCGCGCCGGGGAGACCGGACAAAGGCGTTCCTTAACATCTGTTACTCTTCAGAGGAGACGGAGTTTATCAGAGCCCAAAACTCCCACCTGATTGGATGGTGATAACTTTGTGAGGGCCAAGCCCAAGGTATGGTAATTACAGGAAAAAATCCTGTTTGCTGGGGACACTGGGGTCAGGCCCCAGCCCAGCACCGAAACCAGACCTGAGTGAGGCCAGTGCGTGGGCAGTTTCTCCCGCTCCCGGGGCCTGCCCGACGGTGGAGGGCGGATGGTTATCGGAGCTCCGTCAGGTGGAAGTATGGGGACCGTGGTGACCCCGTCACTCACCAGTTCCTGGATGCTTGCTAGACGGAGGCCGCGGGCCGGCCGTGGGCGCAGCCCTGGTGGGGGGCTGAGGGCGCTCCTCCCTGGCTGGGGTGGTGGGCCCTCCCAGGACTTTGGGGCTGCACCTTTGAGCCCCGGTCTCTGGAAGGGAAAAGCTGCCAGGCTTAGGGTCTGAACACTTCCCAGGCAGCAGGCTGAGTATTTGCATGTAAATGACAACAGCTGTGGTCCTGAGGAGACACGCCTGGTCTGGGCTCCCACGGGGCTCCTGATCTAATAGGAAAGATGCATTTAATATAAAAATCACACAAATGGATAGTCCCAAAGTGTGGCCCCAGGCCACGCTTTGTGAATGGGGGACAACCCCCCTAGAAGGAATAGCACTTGACCTCCTATGTACCTACAATTGGGCAAATTCTGCCCTTTCAGACTGTGGTCTTAAAGAGATCACTCAACCTCGGGGCGCCTGGGTGGCTGGGTGGGTCAAAGCCTCTGCCTTCGGCTCAGGTCATGATCCCAGGGTCCTGGGATTGAGCCCCCGGGCTCTCTGCTCAGCGGGGAGCCTGCTTCCCCTCTCTCTCTCTGCCTGCCTCTCTGCCTACTCGTGATCTCTGTCTGTCAAATAAATAAGCAAATAAATAAATAAAAGATCACTCAACCTTTCTGAACTTTCCTACAGAGTAGAAATAATAGCCATAGATTCACCGTATGGAGCTGGGCCCATGTAATTTATCATCTACAGAGGAACACTTAGAGAGTAATAAAAGGGCACAACTGCCAATGAGGCCAGGAGGGTGGGCCCCCCAACCATGCGGGCACGTGGTGTCTACCTGGCCAGAGCCAGGGTGCACCTGCCTTCATGCTTGGAGGGGGAAGTCCTGTCCTGATTTACGGATGGAGAACTTGACCCTCACCCGCAGAATCCACCTGCCCCGTATTAACCTGGAAAGTGCGAGGAGGAACCAAGATTTTCATGCAGGACCCTAGGGCTCCCGAATCCAGGAAGGCAATTACTATGCTATCCTGATGTTAGGCTGAAATACTTGCCTTTAGGGTTGCTGAATTGCTGACAGGGGATCAAGCTGTCTGGCCTGTAGGAGGCGCTTGGAAAAATGGGAACCCTTCCTCGCGTTAGCAGTGAGAACGAAAATCGGTTGTTAAGCAATACCGAGATCAGGCAAAAGTCACCTCTCTGCCCGTCCAGGAAAGTACCTGCCCCTGGAAGATAAGATTACGCCTCTGCTCTCCCTTCCAACCTCACCTCCCTGGCCCACCATTCCAAGGCTCTTAAGTCAGAACCTCTGCCCTGTCCCCACCCCGCTCCTTGCCTTGCAAGACCCGCTTCAAAAATCCCCCAGCCAGGGCTCTAAAGCCCTATAAATACCATCCCTAATTTCCCTAATTTGAGACTCTGCTGAAGCGGTGTGTCGTCCTCTCCTGCAGGAGGTCTAATAAACCCCGTGCGCTCGAGAAACAGGTTTTTCTGGTGGGATTGAAGTCTAGGAAGGCATTTAAAAAATTTTTTTTGTAATTTTCCTAAATACAAATCACTGAATGTGGAAGACCTAACAATGGCTCCCAAAGACACTCACATCCAGATCCCTGGAGCCTGGACTGTGTCATCCTGCGTGGCAAAAGATACTTTGCAGACGGGGTTAAGTTAAAGATCTTGAGACTGGAAAATGATCCCGGATTATGGGAAGGGGCAGTGTCGTCACAAGGGTCCTTTCAAGGGGAGATCAGAGTCCCTCATAGATGCTGTGATGGAACCAGAGGCTGGTGGCTTGAAAGATGGAGGCAGGGAGAAGACCCCGGCTGGCTCAGTCAGTTGAGTGTCTGACCCTTGGTTTTGGCTCAGACCACAATCTCAGGGTCATGAGATCGAGCCCCATGGCAGGCTCCACACTCTGTGGGGTCTGTTCGAGATCCTTTCCCTCTAACCCCACAGATCCTACTGTGCTCGCTCTGCCTCTAAAATAAATAAATAAAATTCATCCTTAATAATAATAATAATAATAATAATAAAAAAGATGGAGGCAGGCACTCTGAGCCAAGAATGCAGGTGGCAGCTAGAAGCTAGAAAAGGCACAGGAATGGATTTTCCCCTAAAGCTTCCAGAAGGAGCCTTGCCAACTTTTTTTTTTTTTAAGATTTTTTCTTTTTTTAAGGAAATCTCTATGCCCAACATGGGGTTCAAACTTACAACCCCAAGATCAAGAGTCCCATGCTCTACCAACCAGCCAGCCAGGTGCCCCTCATTTCAGACTTCTGTCCCCCAGAACCAGGGAATAAATCTGGATTGTTACAAGTCACTGGGTTTGTGGGCCTCTGTCACAGCCGCCATAGGAAACACACACACACGAGACGGTCCAGCATGAGAAACTGCGCGATCGTTTTTTCACTTGGTGCCGGTCTCCAGACTTGGAGACCTGGTTCAGATTCCTCCCCTGACCGTTCCAGGCGGGGCGACATTGGTTGAGTGACTAAGTAACTCTGGGGGCTTTGGTCTCTCCGTGTATAAAATGAAAATGAGGTTCCCGTGGCGGAAAAACGAGGGCTAGCGTGTGAGCAGCACATAGTAGGTGCTTCGTACACACATCTCGGCGCTGCGGTTAGGCAGGGAGGGGTCGCCCCTCGTCCATCTTCTCAGGATAGAGAAAGAGCCTGAGTTCCTCGGATAACCGGGCAGTCTCCCCTCTGAGTACTAACCCGCCGGCCCTGCCCGCCTCACTCCCGAAATCTGACGAGCTCAGGCGCACTCTGGGGGCTGCAGGGGAGCCGGCCGTGGACAGCCGGCCACTCTCAGTCACACTGTGCTGTAGGCCACTGGCACATAACTCATCCCCTGGCATTTTACGTCTTAACCCGCACAGCCAGTGGTGTCTCCTCCCAAATAACTTCAGTGGGTCCACAGTGTGTCCACGGGTCCACGGTGTGTCCACGGGTCCACGGTGTGTCTTTCGAAGTGGCCGCTTGCCTCTTAGTGGCAAATACACGTGGACAAGCGAGACGCAAGGTGCAGGAGGGCACTCAGGCCACAAGGAGGGGACAGGACAGGAACTGGGGGGGCGTGTTTCCCTCCCCGCTTCCCCTCCTGCCCCCTCTCCCCGTCCGCCCCCTCCTCTTTGTTCTGTACATTTGCACAGAATACTGAGAAGGAGAAAGGCGAGGTAGGGGTGGATAGTAACGCCAGGGGTTTGAAACCGAAGTTCCAAAGACGACAGAAAAAGAAGGAAACTAGAAGGAGCTTTTCAGGAAGTTCTTGTGTTGGACTGCCCACCTCTCTCTTGCACACACACAAGCACACACACTTTTCTGGAGGCGGGAGACACGGGCTTCAGGAAGCTGTGGAGGCCCTGACATAGTGGGCGAAAGCTGGCCGTCCTGGGTCCCCTTGAGAAGGGCGCGGACCTTGCCCCGGAGTTCCCCCAAAGATCGGAGCCTCTGACCGGAGAGGTGCTGGGGTTGCTGCCGCCCCACGGCTCCTGCCCTCTCTCTGACTCTGGCTGTTCCAGGCCCTGGACGCGGCCTTGTGCTCCGTCTAGGGTTCAACGCTGCTTTCTCAAATGGGGCTGAGCGTGTGTGCGCGTGTGTGTGAGTGCGCGGGGAGCCGGGCCGGGCGTGGGGCACCCACAACACCACGTGGCTGGCGGAGCAAGGTGGTCACACGTGGGCCCCTGTCGCAGAGGAAGGGCCAGGACCACCCGGAACGGTGGGGAAAAGATACAAACCGCCCCAGGCCTGGTCCCGGACGGCCTTCAGAATGGACCCAGGGGTCCCTAATGACATTTATTTTTAATGTTATTCTGAGAACAAGATTTTTCTGAAAACAATCAAATATGGTTTTAGTTCAAAAATAAAAAAATTGGAGGAGGGAGTGAATGCCTTACTATGTGCCTAGATTTTGTGTGTGAGAAGACGTATCATTTTCCCTTCAGTGAGAAGTGGTTATCCAATACACCGTGGGAAGTTCCATTTAGAAAAGTCAAAATAACTCAATAAAGCACAGCTTTATTTCATTTATTTATTTTTTTGAAGATTTCATCCATTTATTTGACAGAGAGACACAGCGAGAGAGGGAACGGGAGCAAAGGGAGTGGGGGAGGGAGAAGCAGGCTTCCCGCTGAGCAGGGAGCCCGATGCGGGGCTCGATCCCAGGACCCCGGGATCATGACCTGAGCGGAAGGCAGATGCTTAACGACTGAGTCACCCAGGCGCCCCTAAAGCAGAGCTTTAAAATGAGACTATGGAGGGACCCTGGATTGCTCAGTTGGTTAAGTGTCTGCCTTCCGCTCAGGTCAAGACCTGAGGGTTCTGGGATCGAGCCCCACCTTGGGCTCCCTGCTGGGCGGGGAGTCTGCTTCTCCCTCTCCCTCTGCCCCTCCCATTGCTCATGCTCTCCCTTGCTCTCAAATAAATAAAATCTTTAAAAAATAAAATAAAATGAGAATATGGGACTTGAACCATAAGCCGCCGGCTGGGTCATCTTCCCTGGTGGGTGACCAAAAGGGCAGACAGACCCCTGTGGGAGTACCATGGGCCCCATTTTGAAATTCTGCCGGACCCTCAGAAATTTTGATTCAGTGGGCCTTCATCTGTGTATTTTGGAGTTGAAAGCTTTGAACTCTTCCTCACTTTGGAGCATGAAAAGACATTCCAGGACCATCTTGCTCTACTCCTGCCCCAGCCCTAGGACCCTGTGGCTCTCTATGGAGTCCTGTTTCCTCTTAGCACAGAACAGAATTTAGAAACAAGATCTGGTTGCTGGGTGTGCTCTAGCCCTGGCTCCTGGGATGTCGTTGCTCCCAGGCCCTCTCAGTGGACAGACGTGGGAAATGAGTGTGCATGTACGAACATTTACATCTGTATTTACTTCAACATCTGTATTGAAAACCAGGCATTCGTATCAATCCTTGCAATTCTAAGTCAGTTCCATGGGATTCATTCTGGCATTTTTTTCCTTCCATATGTGGACCTCTTTTCTCTAATACTAATACTAAGAAACCTGGATCCTGTGATTTTTGGTGTATTTGCTTATTTTCCCAATCCCCTGTATCCAGCATATCTCCTGGACCCCTGAGCCCTGGCTCTCAGACACCCCCCTTAGGTGGACACCAAGCCCCACAGGGCTGTCACCCGACCCTGTTCCAAGGGCCACCACAGGAGGGCTCCGTGCCCGTGTATGTCCTGCATCTCCAGGTCCATTAGACTTGATGACACTTTATGGACTTTTGAATCCATGTTCACAAACGATATCACATTTGTTTTATTTCTTACAGTTTCTTCTCTGGTATCCTACCAACATAACTCTAGCCTCAGAAAATAAGATGCACAATTTTCTTTCATTTTTTTTAAAATCCTCTGCAGTCATATAAGGATTATCTAGGTCTGGGTAGAACTTTCTTGCAAACTCATCACGGTCATGTGGAGTGTCCCCTGGCTGGATGTTAGACTGCTAGGACAGGTGGATACAGTAATGTGATGGATACAGGTCTCTCGAGGTCCCCTAAGGGGATGCTGGAATGTTTTAGTTGCCCAGAAAATGGTCAGTCCCTTAAATTTTCAAACATGTGTGTATAAGTTTGCCCTGAAGTATTCTCTAATTTTCTAACTGGTACAGTGTCTGTACTGCTCCTTTTTCCATTCCTAAAATGTGTATTTTCTTTTTAACCTGTAAAGCCTATCATCAGGGTTTTATCTATTTGTTTTTATTTTTGAAGAGCCAACTTTTGGTTTGTGGGTATGCCAAATTGATTCTGATGAATTCTTACTATTTTTTCATTCTCTTCCTCCCATTTTCTTTGGGTTTACCCGCTGTTCTTCCTATAATTTGTTGAATTAGACATTTAGCTCGTTTCTATGTGGTGGGGTCATCTTCCCTGTAGGTGTCCCCTGAGTCGCCATCACAGGGCTAACAAGTTGGGTTTTCCCTGTCGTGCTGTTGTAATATTTTCTCATTGACATTATGATTTCTTACGTGACTCAGGAATGTCTTCAAACCTCCACATACATATAGGATGTTCTTGGTGTTACATAGAAACAATAAATATATAAAATTAGAAACCCAAGGACAAAGTGAATGATTTTTTTCCTAGTAAAACTCCGGTATAATTTTTTTCCTCATTTACACCAAAGACAATATTTTATTTTTTTTAAAGATTTTATTTATTTATTTGACAGACAGAGATCACAAGTAGGCAGAGAGGCAGGCAGAGAGAAAGGGGGAAGCAGGCTCCCCACAGAGCAGAGAGCCCGATTCGGGGCTTGATCCCAGGACCCTGAGATCATGACCTGAGCCGAAGGCAGAGGCTTTAACCCACTGAGCCACCCAGGCGCCCCAAAAACAGTATTTTAAACGCATGCAGTATGTGTCTTTCCAAATGACTTACAGTTTGTGGGGTGGCACTAACACGTGTCTGTGCCTGGGCCCCATGAAGACCTTGAACTTGTCTGCAGAGATGGGCGTGGTCCCCAGGCAGACCAGAAGGAGGCAAGACCCAGGGGCAGAGGAAAGATACCTTCCCCGGCCCCATTCCAAGGAACCTGGAGGCACTGGGCACTGCAAAGGGAGCGCACAGTGCTTCGTCCGTCGTGCATCCATCTACAGAAAACCATTCTCCCACCTCCGGTCTGCTGTCTGCGGAGGGACTCCCACTGATCCCAGCGCTTACTCAGAAGTGATTCCTTCCGAGGAGACACACAATCAATGAGAGAGTCATTTCCTGGGAGCGCCTGGGTGGCTCGGTCGTTAAGCGTCTGCCTTCTGTGCAGGTCGTGATCCCAGGATCCTGAGATGGAGCCCGCATCGGGCTCCCTGCGCAGCTGCAAGTCTGCTTCTCCCTCTCCCACCCACCCTGCTAGTATTCCCTCTCTCTTTCTCTCCCTTCGTCATATAAATAAGTAAAATCTTTAAAAACAACAACAACAACAAAACAGGGACTTCCCATCCACAGGGTTGAGCACCCAGTGCAGGGATGTCGCTGGGACACCGGGTAGCCCAGCAGCTGAATGCTTGGGGAAGGCCAGTGTGTGGTCTGGGACCTGCCTCTGCTGCGGTTCAGGAATGGCATCCGCTCCCCGGCGCGCACCCGCCCCTTGGCCTCTCCCAGGACTCTGGGGGCAGATCCTGGTTCTCATTTAAATGAAGGGGTTGCTGCCATCCCTCAGGAGACTGGGGTATTTCCCAGGGATGCCCCTGCTCCTTTCCCCAGGGGTATACTGTTCAGGGGGTAGGAAGAGATCCAGAGACATTACCACTTAGTACCTTCTAACTCCGGAGGCGTCATCCGTCCGGTTCCTCAAGCAGGTGTGCGCTGGGGGAGAGGAGGAAACGTTTTTCTTTGGGCCCCGAGTTTGCACCACGGCCCTGAGGCTGGAGCATCAGACCCACCACTTGGTCTTCTTGATTTCATTTTTTCAAAAAGCAGTGAGTGAAGGTCAGAGCACCTGGGTGCCGCAGTCGGTTAAGCCTCTGCCTTTGGCTCAGGTCATGATCCCAGGGTCTTGGGACCGAGCCCCTGCTCCACGGTGAGTCTGCTTGTCCTCTTCCTCTGCTTCCCTGCCCCATGCTCTCTCTCTCAAATAAATAAAGAACATCTTTAAAAAAAAAGAAAGAAAGAAAGAAAGAAAGAAAGAAAGAAAAGGAAAAAAAGCAATGAGTGAAGGTAGTCCGTTCCCTCCAGGTCAGAGAGAAAATCGTACGCTCTGATACAACACCTCCCTTCTCGTCGCCTCTTTATAACCCCCCAAAGCACGCAAAGCTTCTCCTGAATCTTTACACTTTGGTGAACATGAACCCCATGTCCAGAGTCAAGAAGAGACGCTTCCCTTCTGGACCCCTCCTCTCCCTAATCTTGGGCACAGCAGGACAGCGAGGGGAATACGCCTAGTCTAGTCGCAAGGCTGCTGGGAAGGTTAACCAGAATGCCAAGGTTATAAAGGGCGTGGTTCCCTAACCCCTCTAAGAAAAAGGTACTTGGTCGACGGCTAAGAAGAAGCAGCCACTAGACCCACCCAGCTCCCCCACCCCGGGAGCCCAGGGTCCTCCTCTGTAAAGGGGCAGGTATGGGCAGAAGTTTATTCTGTGCATCTGGAGCCCAGAGCCCCGCTCACAGGTTCAGTGCATGCCTCCTCGTCAGCATAGGGGAGGACTCGGCTTCCAAAGGGCCATGACCTCCACGGTCTCTGTCCTCACTTGCCCGTTTCCTGAACCCCATTTCAGGTGCCCACCCGGGACCCTCTGCCCTCAAGCATCCTCGCTGAAGCCGGGGTTTGGGGGCGGGTGGGGGCAGCAAGTCTGCATTCTGCAAAGGTGGCCTTGAAGAGTCTGGACTTCGTCCTGTCTCCCTGTGTCTGTCTCTTCCTCTCTAAAATAAGGTCACCCTAATGACCCCTCAAATCCCTTCCATGGGACAAAACGTCCAAACCACCCAGGTATCTCATTTTCTTGTTTTAAGGTAACACCGAAGACAGATTTCACCCTCAGAAAAACTGTACCTACCCATCAACCACAATCAGGAACGTTTCCAAAAGTCTGGGATAATGAGAATCGTATTTCTCTCCTTACCAGAGAGATGAGAGTGTCGCTGTCCCCACGATTCCGATGAGAAACTTGAATCCTCGTCAGCCACTGGCTGGGAGTGGACTTGAACAGAGGCCTTTAGACCCCAGATCTGGTGGGAGCACAGACTGGGGTCCCAGTCCTGTCGGCTCCACTGCAGGGGCCCTGGAGCGCAGGCCGGGCAGTGTGTGGTCCCGGGGTTGGACCACAAGATGGCAAGCTGACTCAAGGCATGGCCATTAAGGGGGCAGGGGGAGGAGGCCGGGGGGAGGGGCTAGGCTCTCAGGTATCACAAATGTGTGTTGACACTCTCAGCTAATAATTGACTCACTTTCTCCTGTGTCAGATCTGGCTTTCCAGGGATTTGCAATGAAATTAAAAAAAAAAAAAAAAAAAAAAAAAAAGACAAGAAAGAAAAATTCGGACCAGGCTGTACATTTCATTTCCAAAGGGCTTCTCGCCTTACTGAGAATAAAATTGGTAAGGTCCGGTGAGACCGAGACCCCGCTCCTTCCTCATACTCCTTTCTGACAGTCCTGTGATCGGTGGTGATAGAGGCGGAGAAGGGGCTGTGGGCGCTCCAGGATCCATGCCCTCCCGTCCCAGGACGCCCCGTGATTCGGAGAGCGGAAGCTACACCTGGTTGGAGGCCAAGAACAGAAAACCCGGAACTCTGGTTTGAGAGTTACTTCATTCATTCCTTTGTTCCATTCATTCCTTCATTCCTCAGTACGGATCCAGCCCCTTCTCCGTGCCAAGCCCTTGCAATACTACTAAGTGACGCCACAGGGTGTCACAAATGTGCCAGAGCCAGTCTCCTAGGTCACTGGGGCCCTCCAGCCAGCCCGATGTCTATACTGGCAACAATAATATACATGAGATGGAATTAGCCAAAGGTGTGTTTCAAATTTCAGAAGATGGCCTTGTCCTGTTGTCCTGATTTAACATGGGAAAGGCAGAAACCAATTTTGTACCATGTTACTGGCATAAAAGTCCCCCCATCAGGAAGAAAGAAAAACCTGATTTCTATGAAGCCCAGTTAAGTATCTTTTTATGTGAGCAAAGAATAAGTTCATTATCGAGTCTCTGCTTTGGCTATTTCATTTCCTGGTGATCTGTCCCCATCAGTTGATCACGTGAGTCCCATATCCGGTAGAGATTTGTGTTTTTTCTAGTGCCATGTAATCATGTATAGATGGGATCCTTACCCCATCTCCACTAAGCCCCAACAAAGAAGCCAAGTAAAGATTGTGTGCCTGTTATGCAAACATAGCTTTCCTGATCTCTCCCCAGGGAAGAGAGGAGATTATGACTCAGTTTTTTGATCTGATAGGATTTTGTTTTGTTTGGGGAGGATGAGTCAGGGAAGGCTTCCTGGAGGAAAAGACATCTAAGCCAAGCCAAGGACAGAGGGATAAAGAAGAGCTAACCAGAAGTAGGGACTTGGGTAGGAGAGGGACGGCACCCAAGAAAGGAGTAGCGAGTACAAAGGCCTGGAGGGGAAGGAACATTCCGGAATGTGGGCACCTGTCCCTGGATCTGGGACCTGGAGGGCAGCCTGGCAGGGGAGGTGAGAGCAGCAGGGAGGGGCCGGGCTCTGAAGGGTTGTGTCAAGGCTTAAGGAGGTCAGACTTCACCCTAACAGCAATGAGCAGAAGCACCATGAAGTGGTTTTTAAGCAGGGACTGACCTGATGATTCAATTTTCGTTCTAGAAAAGATCTCAGCCGCGGCAGCAGCGAGAGAAGTCAGGGCTGGCGATCACTTAGGAGATCGAGACAGGTAGGAGTTGCTGGTGGCCTGACCTAGGGTAGCATGTGGGGGGTGGGGAGCGTGGACCTGAGGGACATCCGTGGAGCAGAATGACAGCTGGAGGTGGACTGGGAGGGTTGCAGGGGCAGGGAACGAAGGAACCGGGAATGACAGCTCGGGCCTCTGGGCTGGGGGGCCGTCTAGTCCCACAGGTGAGGAAGCCTGGGGAAGAAGAGCTTTGTTCTGGAGACGTGAGGTGTGCAATGCCCAAGAGATGTTCACTGGGGGGTGTCAGTGGGCTGTCCCTTGTGAGGGGCAGCAGGACAGGAGGGACGTGCGTGGGACCCCCAAGCCCCTAGAGCATGGGAAAGCCACAAGGAGCCAGCTCTGAGAACCCCACACTGAGACAGCAGCTTGCGGGGAGGCCGGGAAACCGTGAACATGGCAGGAGGGAAGCAGGGAGAGAGTGCTCCGCTGGGTCAAAGGCCCCTAAGAAGCCCCATGACAGAGGACTTGAAAGTGTCCCTTGTCTAGTGGAACCTGGGCACCGGTGGCCCGGGCAGGAGCAAGTCTGGGGGGCCGAGTGGGCAGGAGAATGCATGCGAGTCGAGGAAACGCAGGCTTAGAGAAGCTGGTTTCCGAAAGAAGGCGGAGAAGAGGCTGGAGGCCTGTGGGATCCCCGGAGCTCAGAGGCTTTCTGCTCTCTGCAACCGGGGAGCAGCTCTGTAGCTGATGAGATGCAGGGGAGGGGGGAGGTGGGGTGAGTCAGGAGGTGGAGAGAAAATTAAAGACTTGCAGTCCTGGAGGCGGGGGAAGGGTGGGAGCCGGGCACCGTGGCCGGGCCTTAGGTAAGAGCAGGTTGTGCGTTTCCTTTGTAAAGCAGGACCGACAAGGCAAGGGAACACAAAGGGAGGCCGGGCTGCGATGACCACAGGACCGCACCCTTGGGTGCTGGAAGTGAGGAGCCGGTCTCGCGGCGTGCTGTGGCTTGTCTCCGACGTCTGAAGCAACTGGCCCTAGAGGGGAAGAGACTTGGCCCTCGAGTGGAGACCCAGCCCAGTGCAGATGTCCTGGCTCACCCACCCGGACGCTGGCAGCCCTGGGCTCCCTTCCTTGCGCAGGCTGCACGCAGGGGGAGCTCCACCCAGCCGGAGGCAAGCCAAGCAAGGCCCGGAGAAAGCGGTTACCAGGGGAATGCTTTAGCAATCCTTCAGGTCTTGTCTCTGCAGAGAGGAGATGAGTAATGGACAAAGGGCCTTAATCCTCCCTCAATCCGGCAGTGCCAAAGGAACCACCAGCCTGCTTAGCGAGGTTCTTAGGAAGAGGCTTAGGGTATTTAAAGGAAAAGAAAGGGAAGGCAGAAGGGAGGTAGGCAGGAAGACAGAGGAGCAGAAGAGGAAGATTCCTGAATGTCAGGGAGCTTGAAGGGGAGAAGCTTGCAGGCAGGGGAATGTTGGCACAAGGCCGTCAGTCGGTCACAGCTGTCACAATTGCCCTCCGCAGAGCGCCAAAGTCAGGGGCTCTGTGGGGATCCCCACAGCTCTGGAAGGACCCTTGTTCTGCAGATGGGGAACCCAGGCTCAAAGAAGGTAAACACGCAGGCTTGCTCAGCCAGTGAACCGCCAATCCAGAAGCTGGGCCTCTCGGAAGGCAGGGGGGGGCAGGAGGCATCGTGGTTTCGGGGTCGTGGGAATCCTGTTAACTGCGAGCTCTGAGCGAGCTTGGGAGGACCCACCTCACACTGAGGTTTAAATGAGTTCCTATTTACCGTGTACGTGGAAAACCTACGTGCTATCTAGTGTCTGGCCGCTGCACTTTGGGGTCATCTCTCCACCTCCCCATCTCCGTCAGCACCCCAAGATCAAGGCTGTCCAGATGAACATACCATCTAGCTGGAAGGGGTGAGCTTCCCCAGACACTGGTTTGAGAGCAGTTTCTACACTCCTCGCCCTCCTCTTAGCTGTAGAATTTCAGGAACTGTCCGTCCACTTTTGCCGTCATGGTTATTTTATTTTATTTTATTTTAGGTGATCTTTACACGCAACATGGGGCTTGAACTCACGACCCTCAGGTCAAGAGTGGTCTGCTTTACCCACGGAGCCAGCCAGGTGACCCCTGTTATGATTATTTTAATTAAAATCGTTTGGGATCAAAGCGAGAGCTATCTGTGGATACTCTGTGAACAATACTTAACTTCCCCTAAAGAAAAAAAGAAACCCAAAAGAGGTCTTAGCCACATTTCTAGGTCATCACTCTGGCAATTTCACCAGACAACCAAATCTGTCTTTTTAGCCACATGTGAATAAAATGAGAACCAGAGATGATTGAAGTTTGCCTCAATCAGTAGAATTTCATTCTTTGCTCTCTGGGTTTCCACCCCTACTTCCGGTCCTTACTGAAAGGCTCTTGGAAAGATTTTTTTCTTATATTAAAATAAAGGCTTTAGGGGTGCCTGGGTGGCTCAGTGGGTTAAGCCTCTGCCTTTGGCTCGGGTCATGATCTCGGGGTTCTGGGATCAAGCCCAGCTTCCGCTCTCCGCTCAGCGGGGAGCCTGCTTCCACCTCTCTCTCCGCCTGCCTCTCTGCCTGCTTGTGATCTCTGTCTGTCAAATAAATAAAATAAAATCTTCTAAAATTTTCAAAATAAAATAAAATCTTTAATACATTTAAAGGAGGAAAAATGAAGAGCATCCCAAAGGAGGAAACCGTGTTTCTTTCCTACTACTATGCTCACACCAGACATATGGGGGAGGGGCTCCCAACCAATTCTCCAACTCCCTGACATCAGTGGGGTGCCCGCCAGTGAATTCCATTGTGACGCTAATTCCCAGCGTTAGAGCAGACCCCCCCACACCGCCCCCGCGCCCCCCAGGGTAAGGGCTCAACCTGTACGTCTGTCCCCCACTTCAGATGCCGGACGTCCAGAACCTCTGACCCCCTGGCTGTAAATTAGGGTTCCCGTGACCTGCCCTTGGGGTTCAGTCATTTGCCAGAAGGCTCACAGAACTCAGGGAAATAAGTGTGGTCGCTGGACGACTAGTTTCTTACGAAGGACGCCACTCCGGGGCAGCCAGGTAGCAACGATGTCTAGAGCAGAGTGTGGGGGAAAGGGCCAGAGCTCCCGGTCCTCTCCGCACCCCCGCACCCCCGCACCCCCGCACCGCCGCAAGGTTCACCAACCTGGAAGCTCCCGAAGCCTGTGGTTCGGGACTTTATGCAGAAGTGTCATTCCTTAGGCAGGACCGAGTAAATCACTGGCCTTTAGTGTGATTGGCTCAAACGCCAGCCCCTCTCCGCTCCCGAAGGGTCAGGGGGTGGAGCTGAAGGCCCGGGCCCGCCCAGCACGAGGTTGGTTACCCCGGCAACCAGCATCCCTCCGGGGCTACCCGGGAGCCGCCCCTTCGCCAGTCCTCACATTCCCCTACCAAAAGACACATCATCGGAGATGCCAAGGATGACCGCGGCTCCGTGCAGGAAAGAGGGGCAGAGACCAAATATGTATTTATGATGTAGCATCTCGAAATGAGTACGGAGGTATTCGCGAGAGCCGTTTATGTGCCACAAACTCTCCAGGCAGGTGGGCCTACTGGGGCTTCCTCTGCTTGTCTGCTCCCCATGACGCTTTGGAGCCCTCCCCTGGGATTTTTCCACGAGATACCTTGTAGTTCCTGCCTCCTATCCTTCAGGGAGGAAGACACGAATCTGATCGGGCCAAATTCTAAGACACCGAGTACGATTTACTGAAGGGCCAGGACAGCTCTGACAGCTCTGACCCCAGCATTCTAACCTTCAAGTTCTCACCCTCGCTGTGTCGTCTCTTGTCCCGGCGGCCGGGTGGAAGTGGACTGGCGGTTGGCAGGAGACACAAGGCTACCCTGTCCCCCCATCTTCACCTCCAAGCCAAGAGATACGGCTCTATTTATGAACAGCCTGCCTTCGAGTTTTGCCAAAGCTGGGTTAATACGAATGAAGCCAACTTTTAATTTGCCTTTGCCTCTTTTTAAAAAAACATTATATTTATTTATTTGACTAACAGAGATCACAAGCAGGCAGAGAGGGAAACAGAGAGAGAGGGGGAAGCAAGCTACTTGCTGAGCAGAGAGCCCAATGCGGGGCTTGATCCCAGGACCCTGGGATCGTGACCTGAGCCGAAGGCAGAGGCTTTACCCCACTGCACCACCCAGGTGCCCTGAGTATGTCAGCTGTTTTTTTTTTTTTTTTTTTAAAGATTTTATTTATTTATTTGACAGAGAGAGATCACAAGTAGATGGAGAGGCAGGCAGAGAGAGAGAGAGAGGGAAGCAGGCTCCCTGCTGAGCAGAGAGCCCGATGCGGGACTCGATCCCAGGACCCTGAGATCATGACCTGAGCCGAAGGCAGCGGCTTAACCCACTGAGCCACCCAGGCGCCCATGTCAGCTGTTTTTAATGACTCTGGGAGACTGTCTTTGAATGTCACGTTGCATGGAGAACGGATGACAGTGGGGGGGGGGGCATCCTTTTACTCGGGATATATATATTTCTCTCACAACCAGTGAAAGTGAAATGGGCCTCGCTGACAACCAGACACAACGTTTCCAACAGAAGAGAAACTGCTGGGAGCAGGTGGCCGATGAGGCCACACAACAACCATAAAAATGACACAACAGGGGCACCTGGGTGGCTCAGTGGGTTAAGCCACTGCCTTCGGTTCAGGTCATGATCTCAGGGTCCTGGGATCAAGCCCCGCATCGGGATCTCTGCTCAGCAGGGAGCCTGCTTCCCTCTCTCTCTCTCTGCCTGCCTCTCTGACTACTTGTGATTTCTCTCTGTCAAATAAATAAATAAAATCTTTAAAAAAAAAAAAATGACACAACAGCCCTGTCTTCTCCTAGGAGTGACCGCCAGCTCGTCAGAGTCTGTTCCTGTCCCGCTTCGCTCCAGCTGGATCTGCTTCCGTCGTTAAGATAGTTGCCAAATGGCCCATCTTTTCAACAGCGTCCAGAACTGGCCTGTTTCTCGCTTCCCTCCCGAGAAGCCGCCGGTACAGCCTCCAGCTCCCTCCACTCCCCTTTCCAGGAATCTCCTCGGGCTCCTCTCCTGGGGGCGGGGGGGGGGGAGGTTTGCAGCGACAGCAAAATCGGCCCATCTTCATCCGATGTGGTCGGCGGCGTCTACAACATGATACCCACTTGTGGGCGCACACACACACACACACACACACACACACCACTCAGTTCTGATGCTTTTCACGACGGAAACCGAATCCCGACTCCAACCGTCTTAACATGTGGGAGCATCTTCTGTCCCGTAAGAAGAGCAGAAGCAGAGCTGGCCCTGGGCTTCTGCTGGATTTCCAGCTCTCCGGGCTCGACCTTCACCCCCACGTCTGCTTCATTGCGTCATCGTCATCGTGGTTCCAAGTGTCCTGTCTTGTCCCCAGAAAGAAAAGCAGAAGGGCGTCTCCTTCTGGGCGGCTCACCGAGGAGGAAGGGAACCTTCCCCAGGCGTCCCGCAGCAGATCCCCGTCTTCTTCCCTCGTCACCCATAATTACGTCCCAGACTCCGGCCCGAGATGCCTGCGGGGAGGAAAACGCGACCATGACAAATTAATCTCAAAATACTTGTCTGGAGCGGATGGCAGGACAAAACCAGGGGTTCCTGAGGAAAAACGAAGAGAACAGATGTTGACGAGACACCGCACAGTGCCTGTGACGGTCCTGCAGTGTCGGTGTGCGCCTCCTTGAGTGTGGGCTGGTGGCGAAAGTCAGTTTATCTTCCCAGTCTAAGATGTCTCAATTCTCTAAGGACCGTGTGTCGTTTCATAATAACAAAAAATAGAACTTCAGACAAATTTCACATAAACTTCCAAGTCCAACATTTTTTTTTAAAGCGATCCTAATCAATTTGAAAAATGAGCAAAATGATTGCGTCTATGTCTTTGTGGCTTTTCCAGTTTCTCTATAAGTGGGTTGGGAGGCGACGTGTACATTTGGGGTATCGGACACCATAAACGCGGGCTTGAGAGTTTTGGTTTTTCAAACTCCACTCTTGGTACAAGAAACACCCTCCTGGCTCAAGAGGAGAAAGGCTCAAATATTTCAAGTGAAAATGCTACTAAGGAAACTTGGCAGAAGCCCAAGGTTAGAGGGTGCAAAGACTATAATTCCTCTTTTATATAAAAGAAAAAATTTAAAAAGGAAAAGCATAAGAGGCAACACTTTCCAAACAATTGTCTTCTTCAGGGGCTCCCGAGGGATCTAGGGCAACAAAGAGCGCCGCGTCATTCATAAATCCAGGTAAGTTTCTGCCTTAGGAAATTAAACCCACAGAAGAATCTGGAGAGTGCCCTGGAACTAGAAGAACGGGTTCAAGCCTCTGCCTTAAATCCTCTCCGTTGATCCAGCAGGAAGACCCTCCCAGCCCAGCGTGATGACCCCCAGCCCAGCATGATGTACAGTGGACCCGAACAAGCAAGGAATCCTTTGTTCCGAATAAGGCAACGTTTAATTAAGAGAAGAAAGATTTCAAGGAGCTCCTTGTATACTGCTTGATGTGAAGGGGAACCAGTTGCAAGGAACAGAGGGACTGTCCTGGACTCTGAGGACAGCGTCAGTGGGCTTCCTCAGCAGGGGACCCAATTATGGGTCTGCAGATTGGCAGAAAGATCCAGGTGATCGTATCCATGGGTCATGAGAAGTGACTCAGAAAATGCCCCCTTTTCGGCCTGTCAGAGCTTAGAGACCACGGCTAGGCTGGGAGAGGCTTTGAGGACATTATTTACTGCTTCTCAAACTCAGAGGGCATCTTCCCATGGCAAACCGGGTTTCTAGAACATTTGCCAGGGAAATGAATGTCCTCGGTACAGCAGCTTTTGAAACCCTAGTGGAAGGGCAGCAAAATGTAGTCGTTAAAAAGGATAGTGGCAGGGGTGGCACCTGGGTGCCTCAGTGGGTTAAGCCTCTGCCTTTGGCTCAGGTCATGATCCCAGGGTCCTGGGATCGAGTCCCCAATCCGGCTCTCTGCTCAGCAGGGAGCCTGCACACCCCCCCCCCCACTTGTGATCTCTCTGTCAAATCAACCAACCAACCAATCAATCAGTGTTTTAAAAAAGGATAGCAAAGGTGGGGGTGGCGCCTGGGTGGCTCAGCTGGTTGAGCACCCGACTCGGTTTTGGCTCAAGTCATGATCTCAGGGCTGTGGGATGGAACCCTGCACCGGGCTCCTCCCTGGGCGTGGAAACTGCTTTAAGATTCTCTCTCTCCCTCTCCCTCTGCCTTGCTCCATCTGTATAAAACAAAAGAGTTTTAAAAAAGGTAAGGAAAGATAGTTACTGACTTGAAAGATATTCCTAGTGCATGGCAAGGCTGGTAAACTCTGTCAAGTGCCAGAGAGAAATTTTCGGCTCTGCGGTCCATATGGTCTCGGAAGCCGCCGCAGGCAGTACGTAAATAGTGCGCCTGCTGTCCCTGCGCCGGCACCTTGAGTCGTTGTGACAGAGACCATATGGCCCCCAGGGCCCCAAATATTTACAGTTCCTCACCCTTTACAGGAGAAGTGTGTGGCTCTTGGACTCTATCGGCTGGATTAGGAGCCAGGCGAGGGAAGGAAGACTGGAGAAGCTGCTTCCTTGAAGAGTCCCTACGCTTGTCATTACTGGGATGGGAAGGTGGAATTGGAAGGGAAGTCACCAGTCTCACAGCCACTAACCCCCAAGCCAGGGAGTCCCAGCAGGTGCTCCTTCAGGGAAAAAAGCCTAGAGCTGGGGCCGACAGACGCTGGATGGGGCTCACTCCCTCTGGGATGCCGGCCCACACCCCTGGCTGCGTCTGGGATGCGGGCCTGTCTCCCTTGGGTCCTCCAGGATCCGGCCCCTCCTACCTGACCCTGATCCCCACGGCTTCGGCTTTCACATCGTGTTCCCAAGACAAACCCAAGACCATCTTGGATTTGTATTGGCTAAATCGGCACCCTCCGTGGAAAGCCCCCGGAACCCAGAATCAGCCTCTGGTTCAAAGCCTCGCTCACCCGCTCCAGATGTGCACCTGCCGCCCTTCGGTCAGCCTCGCCATCATAAGCCCCTGACGGGCCCCCGAGCCTGGGGCTTCTGTGGGCGTACCCCGCCGCAGACCAGAAACAGCCTCGTGCTAGTGGTGCGGCCACTTGGAGCCACGCCCTGGTTTCTCCGAGTGGCTGCCGCCGGTGCTCCCAGGCACCCCTCTCATGGCCTCGCACACGTCTCAAGAGACCAAGTGTTGGGGCAAATGCGTGACACTGGTTTGCTGAATGAAGACCACTGTTTGATTTCTTTTTTTTTTTTTTTAAGATTTTATTTATTTGATAGACCGAGATCACAAGTAGGCAGAGCGGCAGGCAGGCTGAGAGAGGAGAAAGCAGGCTCCCCACTGAGCAAAGAGCCCAATGTGGGGCTCGATCCCAGGACCCTGGGATCATGACCCGAGCTGAAGGCAGAGGCTTTAACCCACTGAGCCACCCAGGCGCCCCAACCACTGTTTGATTTCTAATGACAGGCAAGCTCTGGGCTCCAGGGGAAGGATGCTGAACCCCATTACCCTGCGTCACCAAAAACTGTTAAAAGATGTGCAGTCTACTCGGTCCAAAGGCAGAAAAACACATGACACATCTCCTAAGACGCAAATATTTTAACCCTTTCTTCAAGAGACATTGTTTCTCTGGGTTGTCCAAAGCACTTTTTTTTTTTTTTTTTTCTGGAGCAATAAAGTAATATTACAGGCGAGGGAAGACATCATAGTCAGGATTTCATGGTGCTCTGCTACTGAATCTTGGTAATGACCCTGTTCCACCCCCTCGGCCCCCACAGCAAACCTCATTTTACAAATGAGATTCAGAGAGGTTAAGGAAATTGTTTAAGGGAGCACAGCTGAGGAGAGGCAGCACTGGGTCTAGGAAGGTAGGACTTCCCAATGCCAACTCCCATGCCCTTAAACACTGTCAATCCTCACCCCCAACACAGCAAATGGGCCACGTCCTGTCTATCCTGTGACAGAGGCTTGTGCCTCCCAGAAGCCGGCCTGGAGCCGAGAGCTATGTGCCCATCACCTTCTGTCCACGGTGAGGGCAGGGGAGGGTCCGGAGCCTCTCGTTGGACAGTGGCTGTCTCTCCAGCCTTGGCCCTTCTCTGAGAACCCTCCCACCCCGCACCCAGGGCAGGGACCGGGGACCGGGAGGGTGGCGGCAGAGGGTGCGTGCCCAGGAGAAGGCAATCCCATCTCCCAGCTTCTCCCACCTGCCGCTCATTTCCAGGGACTTCTGGCCTCGGCCCCCACACGGTCCTGCTCACCCATGCTTGTCGACAACAGGAGGGAATGTGCTAATTAGGCATGCAGAAGAACACCAGGACCGAGCTGATTGCCCAGAGGACAGGACCCTGGGCTCAGAAAGGTCCCCCACTTGATTCCTTGCTTTTCTGGAGTTGTCTTGAGAGTCACGATTTTTGGATGTGAGGCCCGAAGTTTTTTATTTTGCACCAGGCCCTCGAACGACACAGCCAGTCCTGCCTGAAAGGAATGAGCCTCTTTGTTGTTTTTGTTTTTTACATTGTCGTTGGAACTGCAGACGAGCTGGAAACCTGAAGGGAGAGCGTGTGGCCCTCCGCCGTCCGCATTGCTGCATCCTGACTTCACAGCCTTGGGCTGCTGGCTTAGAAATCTCCCTCTGGGAGCTTGTGAAGCTTCTCCTTGGAGGTCACCCAGCTTCTCCCCAGGGCCCAGAGCCCCTCAGACAAGCCAGGGAGTGGAAACACCAGGGCACTGGGGCTGGTCACCTCTTGAGACCATGAGCACAGAGCCAACATGCTTTGGGGGCAGGTGAAGATATGAAAACAGGTGCAAGGTACAGGGAAGTTCCCCCCCATCACCTCCATTTCAGCGGAAGATGAAGCTCAGACCCTCTGTCTTTTGTTAAAGTAGCATATGACCTAGTGAGTCTATCGTTTCTTTTTTAAATTTATTTTTTATTCTAAGTAGGTTAGATACCCAGTGTGGAGCCCAATGTGGGGCTTGAACTCACAGCCTTGAGCTGAGCTGAGACCAAGAGTCTGACGCTTACCTGACTGAGCCACCCGGGTGACTTTTCCACTCCTTCAGTTTCACTTTTTTTTTTTTCTGGGAACTCCTGTGCACATGAATATTCATAAAAATCACATGTTCTTTTCTCCTGTTGAGTGATCTTTTCTTAGTTTAATTCACAGGTCCCCAGGGTGAGCACCTAAGAGGGTAGAAGAGAAATTTTCCCTCTAGAATCTGAGGGATCATATATATTGTAGGCAGTCTTTTGTGCCTGGCTTCTGTCACTTAGCATAAGGTTTTCAAGGTCTTTCCATTTGCTAGCATAGGTCAGCCTGCATTCCTTTTTACGGCTGAGTAATGTCCCATTGCATGGATAGAGCACGTTTTATTCATCCGTGTGTCAGTTGAAATGGACAAGTTTGAGCTATTTCTGCTTTTTGGCTATTATGAATAACAGTGCTGTGAACATCCATGTACAAGTTTTTGTGTGGACACATGCTTTCATCTTTCTCCAACAAACATCTAGGAGTGGAATTGCTGGATCATTTGGTGACTGTATATTTAACACTTTGAAGAAATGCCAGACTTTTTTCAAAAGGAACTGCAGAATTTTACATTTCCACTAGTATTGTGTGAGGACTCCAACACTTGTGACTGTCCTTTTTTGTTTTTTGTTTTTTTCTGTCTGTCCTTTTAAATCCTAACTGTTGGGATGCCTGGGGGGCTCAGTGGGTGAAGCATCTGCCTTCGGCTCAGGGTGTTGGGATCAAGCCCCATGTCGGGCTCCCTGCTCAGCGGGGAACCTGCTTCTCCTTCTCCCTCCCTCTGCTTCTCCCCCTGACTCATGCTCTCTCTCTCGCTTGCTCGCTTTATCTCAAATAAATAAAGTCTAAAAATATATATATATCCTAACCGTCCTGGTGAGTATGCATGGCACGTCGTTGTGGCTTTGATTTGCACTCGATGGCTTCATGGTGCCGAGTGTCTTTTTCATGTACTTATTCGTGCATCATCTGTGAAGACGTGTCTATTGATGTGTTTTTCCCGTTTTTTAAAAATATTTTACTTATTTATTTGACAGAGATCACAAGTAGGCAGAGAGGCCGGCAGAGAGAGAGAGGGAAGCAGGCTCCCTGCTGAGCAGAGAGACCGACGCGGGGCTCGATCCCAGGACCCTGAGACCATGATCTGAGCTGAAATCAAGAGTCTGACGCTTGCCTGCCTGAGCCACCCAGGTGCCCCTTAATATAGATATATTTAAGACTTTATTTATTTATTTGTCAGAGAGAGAGAGAGAGAGAGCACAAGCAGGGAGAGCAGGAGGCAGAGGGAGAAGCAGGCTCCCCGCGGAGCAGGGAGGCCGACCTGGGGCTCCAGCCCAGGACCTGGGCCGAAGGCAGATGCTTCACCAGATGAGCCACCCAGGTGTCTGCCTTCATATATTCTTAATACGAGACCCTGGTCTGATACCGGGCTTACAGATGTGTTCTGTTCTGTGAGTTCTCCTCTTGCTTTCTTATCATTTCCTTTGAAGCTCAAAAGTTTTTGATTTTGATAAAGTTTACTTGATCTGTTTCTCTTTGGCTACTTGCATTTTCGGTTGCTTTGCTTTCAGGATCAGAAAAAAAAAAAAAAAAAAAAAAAGGAAATACCTTACAGAAAAGTAGGCCCAGATGAAAGGCAGTTTTTTTATTCAACCGCACCTCCGTCCTCAAGGAGCTGACACTCAGCGGACATCCGGTGGACTGACCCTCCGCGGTGGAGAACCTCTATTGCTTCCTCTGGGTTTCTGTGCCAGGTCGCTAGGCAAAGTCTTTCATATTCTGATGAACAGATGGCCCATTAAACAGCTTTGAATTTAAGTGGGATGAGTCATCATATAACGGGGACTTGGGAATTCTAAGATCAGTGAGGTGTCAGGCATTTCAGGCTTTTTGTTTTCCGTGCCTGGCCTGGCTGTGGCGGCTCTGTTTGCTGACTGTGGAAGCCACCCAAACGCCGGCAGATGGTGGTTGTGCTGTTTGAAGTGACGATCACCGAGTCCTGCCCACGCTGGAGAAAAACATACCATATGCCTTCGTAGTAACAGAACACTGGGAAGAATCTAGACCTCCCTCAGGTAGGAAATGGTTAAATCATGGTGCATCCGAACTCTAGACTATTAAGAGCCCAGATACATTGAGGACGGAGAACTGAAATGTCGGAGAGGATAAGCTTTCCCTTTACCCTCTTAGGTTGGGTAACTGGGGGGTTGTCAATTAAACCATAAAAGGCAGAATAACAGGGGAAAAGACAATTTTTCTTAATACTTATGGGCATAGGAGTTCACAGAAAAGAAGGGAAATTCAAAGGAACAGTTAGAATCAAGGCTTAGATACCATTTTAGCAAAAGAAAGAGGGTTTAGGGCTCAAGGGGTGAGTGGTGGGGAAGTGGCTCACACGGACGGAGCTGATGGGCCACGTGTTAAGGTCTCTTTATGCAAACTCGTCCCGGTTTCAACTTCCATCTTTGGTGGCAAGAGTCACCCCTCCTTTCCTGGTATGAGGGAGGAGGAAACACCTTCCTCGTCAGGAAATTTATGTCCTGCTTTTAGGCAGAGAAGGAGAGGGCGAGAACTGTTTCTGCCTCAAGTGCCTGCAGCTGGAAATCATCTTTATGCTAAAGCAGCGTATGTGCGAGGCATGTCCTGATGGTCTTCTCGGGGATCCAGTTACAGCGGAGTGCAGGTCTGAAGAAGGATGAAGGGTCCTGCGGAGGCAGGAGTGGCTCTCTAGGAGAACTTCAGGGCCTTTGCACTTGCTATTCCGCCTGCCCAGAGGCTCTTCCCCGTGCTCTCGCCTCCCAAGGTCCAAGGTGTTCCCCTGAAGGTCTGCCTTCACCGTCTGGCTCAGGATGCCTCCCCTCTGGTGCGTTTTTCTTCCCAGCATTTACCGACTCCTGACCCACCGCCGTGTTCGTTTCTCCCCGTGTTTGTTGCCGCGTCTCTCTCCCCTAATTGTCTGCGGCCTCCAATCCGATGGCAGGATTCGACCACTTCTGCGCTCCCAGGATCCACGCCACACGGTGCTGGCCTTCGGAGACAGATGTACCAGCGTGCCCATCGACCACAGCGTCTGCCCATCCATCCACCAGCAGACCCTTGGCTGCTGCCGTGTCCTGGCTGTCGTGAAACCCGCCGCTCGGGGCATCGCTGGGCAGCCGTCTCTTCGAGATCCTGCTTGGGATTCTCGTGGGTTTCTACCCAGAAGAGGAGTAGCTGGATCCCGCAGTAATTGTGTTTCTAAGTGTTTGAGGAACCTCCACGTTCTCGCTGGCAGGTGCACAAGGGTCCGGTCTCTCCGCGTCCACGCCAACACACCGCCACCGAGCACATGCGGACTGGTGCTCACGTGTTAGATGAAGGACAACCGGCTGGATGTCCGGACGAGAAAGGGATGATGGAATTTCTGCACTGATGGAGTGGGGCGATGTGTGTACGGGCGGTGTGGGTCCAAACGAGAGGCAAGGGATCCAGACGTGTCCATCTGCTGTCTAAATCCACAGCCAAGGAGGGCAGCAAGCAGCCCCGTGCTCCCCCAAGTTCCAGACCGTGGGAGTCCCTCCTCAGCCTTCCGAGGTCTTCCCAAGCCCCAACCCCCTTGCCTACCAAGGGCAGGGCTGTTTCCTGAGCGCCAGCACTTGGCGGGGCCTCTGGGTCTCACGGAGACCTCAGCCCTGGAGGGTGAGCCCGACTGCAGTGCTGAGTGAGGAAGGACAAGGGAAGCAGGAGGGGGGCCCGCCCCCCCATGGAGGTGAATCCAGTTCACCTCCCAGAGCCAGACCCTGGAGGTGTGTGGGTTCCCGCACCCGCCATCCCGCCATCCCCGGAGCTCAGGGAGGGGACTGTGGTGGGCACAACCCTGGCTCTCACGATGGCAGACGAGTGTGCATTAGAGCTTCTCCAGCTCATGAGGTTGGCAGGGGATCAGTCGGACGCTCCAGCCTGTTGGAGGGACCCCTGGAAGGACCGAGCAGGGGCGCACAGCGGGGACTCAACCACAGACAGCATGAAACCACATCCCACCCGATCCGATGCTTCTGTGTGTTTGTGAACACGAGTGCTTTACCTGTTATCCGCTTTCCAGAGCGGACAGGATTGTTAAGTAGCTGGAAGACCAGAAGGGCTCCCGGGAAGATGCCTTGTTTCTCCGGGGGAGCTGCTCACAGGTTTTCCCAGCAGCAGGATCCTAACCTCTCTGAGTCCTGAAATTGCCCCAACTGCTGTCCCTGCTATGAGAGTCCCCTGAGAAGAGACCAGGCTCTTCTCCCGTAGGTGCCCCGGGATGGGGAGGCCCATAGCTCTCTGGTGAGGGATGAATTGCAGGTTCAGGGAGCAGGGAGGGGGGGCCCTCTGTCCAGGCTTCTAGGGATCTGATCTTCTCTCCCATGGCTCCCATCTCTTACAGAGGAAAAGTCCAAAGTCCCGTGGATGGTCTGCGAGGCCTCCATGACTGGCATCCCCCACTCTCCTTGTCTCTTACATCATCTCCTCACTCACCCAACCCCAAGTACATTGAGGGCCCCTCCACCATGCCAGCCATGCCCCTGCCTCAGGGCCTTTGCACTTGCCATCATGTCTGTCCTGCACACTCTCCTACTAGGTTGTCCTCATGGTTTACTCCTCAGTGAACCCTTCTCTGACCTCCTGCTTGACTGTAAACTAACCAGCCCCCCTCGCCAATCACCAGCCCCCCTCGCCAGCCCCCCTAACGCCACACCTTCACACATACCCGTTCCCCTGCTTATCTGTTTCCAGAGTACCTGTGTGCACCTGACAGGCTACATATTGGACTTCTCTGTGAGTGTTTAAGGCCTCTCTCCCCCAGGCAGGGTATTTGTCTGGGCTGTTCTCCCCTTTCTCGTCCCCAGAGCCTACAAGAGTGCACAGAACAAATAAATCCTTGAGTGAGTAAATAATCATACAGTAAATGTCAATTGTTAATAAAATTATGGCATTCTGATATAAACTAGTACTGTGAATGCTAGTTGCTGTTGCTAATAAAAGCATGACGACTACTCCTACTTCGCCTGCCCCATTCCTGTCCCAAGGGCCCTAGAAAACAAAATCTTGGCAACGAGGGGCGCAGTCTCTGCGGTGGGCGTCGTCTGCCACCTCGTGGCCGTCTCTGGAACTGCAGGCCGCCCCGCGCCCTCCGAGAGCCTTTCAGGGTTATTTGCCCACATTTGCTTATAAATCTCTGTATGTGCATCTCTGGCCGGGACGCACACTGGCACCGCCCCTCTGAGGGAAATTTGGCAAGAAAGCTATATGTGCACTACCTTTCTACCCAGCAATCCCATGTGTAGGCATCCCTCGGACGATACCCCCCCCAACCACACAAAAACACTCGCGTACAAGATTATTCATTGTGCCATTACTTGTCGTTTCAAACAACTGGAAACCACTTGAATGCCCACACGGAACAGTGAAGCAAACTCCTCTCAGTTTTGCTCTGTCCACACCATGGAGTTCTCTGCAGGCGAGTAAAAGAATGAGGAAATTCTCTTTGAGCCAATGAGGAGCCGTATCCAGGACCCGCTCTTAAGCAAAAAAAAAAAAAAAAAGCAAAGCCCCAAAGAATACTGACAGCAAGCCACCCTTCATGTGAGAAAGAGGGGTTCTAGGAAAACACACGTGTCCGTTCATTTGTGTAAGAGAAACACAGGAAGGATAAAACAGAACCCAGAGAGTCTCATTCCTATCCCTTGGGAAAGAGGCGGGGAAGAGGGAATGGGGTCCGTGTGCCCGGGACAGGGACAGGGGCCGAGCAGCAGTTCTCTGGGAATATCTTGTCCTACATCTTTGACTCTCAGAACCACTGTGACACATCAGGTACCTTCACATACAATGAAACAAGTAAAACCAGCCGGGATGTGGGGGAAACCAAAATGGAATGGATCTAACACACACCTGTGGACTCACTGGCCCACTGAAGAGAGGGGAAGAATGAAGATCGCCTAAGGAACTCTGGGAAAAAGGCATCTTCTTTTTTTTTTTTTTTTTTTTTTTAAGATTTTATTTATTTGACAGAGAGAAAGATCACAAAGAGAAGGGCAGAGAGCCCGATGCAGGGCTCAATCCCAGGACCCTGAGATCATGACCTGAGCTGAAGGCAGAGACTTAAACCCACTGAGCCACCCAGGTGCCCCTGGAAGAAGCATGTTGACAGGATGCTGCCAGGCTGCTTTCTGGTTCATAAATGTGTTCCTTGTGGGGTCGGAGCCCAAATCTTGAACTACCTTATGTGTGTCCTAGAATTGAACAATTCTGTAAATACAGATCTCGAGGGCTGGGTTTGTCCCTGTAGGAGGAAGGAGTTATACCCACGGGGCAGGGGGATGGCTAGAATGAACCCAGATGCTAGGCTGGAATCAGAGCTAAGTCACAGTCACTGATACAGAAAGAGAGACCGCGGTGGGGGACAGCTAAGGCACGCGAGCGGGCCGAGAGCTGGGACAGCCCCGTGCAGACCAGCGCGGCTAGCTGCCTGCGCCTGGTTGCCAAGCGCCATTCTCCAGTGCAAGGAACGAGAGCTCTTTGGAGCCGTGGTTGACTCTGAGGCAGGGACTGGACAGGATGGTCCCGGAAGGTCTGGAGTTGCCGGAAAGTAAGAAATTGCTCAAAAGAGGATGGGGCTCATTCAAAGTACACAGGATCCCACCGGAGAGAACTAGCAGATGTGAGCAAGAAAATAAATAACAATATTGGATCTGGGAGCGTCTGGGTGGCTCAGTCTGTTAAGCATCTGCCTCCCGCTCAGGTCATGATCCCGGGGTCCTGGGATCGGGTCCCGCATCAGGTTCCCTGCCCAGCGGGGAGCCAGCTTCTCCCTCTCTCCTCCCCTGCCCTCCGTCCCACTCACGCTTCTCTCTCTCTCAAACGGATAAATAAAATATTTTTTTAAATATTGGATTTTAATACAAGAAAATAAAATATCTATGTGTCTATACTGGTGGCAATAAATAATTAAATAAACGGGGGAGAAAGGACAGGAGTCCCTTACAGTCGTCTCCCAATTAATAAATGAAGAAGGAAAGAGGGACACCAAAATCACCATCCGGCAAATGCCGATGTAATTATTGCAGAAAAGACCGCGGATGGGTGCTCGCAGCAGTGGGTGAAAGCTTGAGGGGCCGACTGGTGGAGACTCAGAGCACCCTCTAAGGTGTTTCTAGCTCGCAGTGAGGCAGCAGCCGGTGCCTCTCTACTCAAACGATGAAGGTCAGTCAGTATGAACAGTGCAGGGGGGCAGGCACCGGGACACCACACCAAGTCTCTGGTGCTCTTGCCGAGGAGGCATAACCTCATCCCCATCGTGAGGAAACAAGTGTCGTTCAACCCTGACGGAGGGACACTGCCCAGAACAGCTGATCGCTATCTTCTCCACTGCCAAGGCCATCACAGGCGAGCCTGGGGACTGTTCCACTAAACGGGATGGCCACGTGCACCGTGGGCTGCTGGCTGGGATCCTGGGACAGAGAGGAATGAAGTGAAACCCACATTAGTCCGTGCACAGCGTTGCCCCCATGCTACAGCTTTGGGTTGTCACGATTCTAGCCCGGTTACCAGAGCGGCCAGCATTCGGGGACGCTGGGGGAGGGGCGTCGGAGAACTCTCTGAGCTCTTGTTTTCTCTAAATCTGGAATGAGTTCCAAGTAGGCATTCCGAGATCTGGGTGGAGTTCCTATCCCATGCCCGCTCTATTCCCGACACCGAGGACGCTGCAGTCACCACAGCCGACACCACCCCGTACCTCATGGAGCTCACGTTCTAGGGGACCAGGAAGAAACAGCTCGATAAAAAGCACAATGTCACACAGTGATGGTATTGCAAAGAAAACAAACGGAAGTGGATGAGGGAGATCACCGGGCGGTCAGTGAAGGCCCCTCTGAGCTAGGGACCCTCTGGGCAAAGGTGAGAATGGCAAGCATGGCAACTAGCTCTGTGGCATCTGGTGGAAACACTGACCATAGGGAGAGAGGCCATGTGCAAAGGCCCTGAGGCAGAAGCGAGCTTGGTAAGGCAGAGCTGGGAGGAGCTGGGTGACAGGGCTCAGTGGTTGGTGGGACGCTCCTGGGTGTCTGTTGGGATGGCCCAGAGGGGATGCGTCCTGGCCTGCTACAACTCCTGTTGGGTTTGTGTGTGTTTCATCAGACTTTTTGATTTACTGCGTGGCCCTCACCAGAATATAATGTGGAATCTCATTGTAAAATGTTGGCCACGCATCCAAAGTCATTCGCATTTTACTGGGGGCCAAAATATACCCTTCCCCACGCGACCTGACATAAATCTGGGCAGAAATCCCCCAGAAATAAAAACGTATGCCCACAGGAACATCTACGGCGCGATCCTCCGTAGCAGACCTGTTGGTGAGAGCCGGAGCCCGCAAATGTGTCCCTCGGCACGCGGATGCAGAGATGTGCCCGGAGCGCCAGCGCAGAGACCCGCTCACAGGGAACTGCAGGGCGCGGTGCAGAGGGGAGAAGCCAGCCTCAAAGGGCACGTATGCGGGACGCCCCCGCACTCACCGACACCCTCCAAACGACGGCATCTGCGAGATGGAAACAGACGCGCGGGTGCCCGGCTGGGTGATGGGGGCGATTCCGGAGCCCACGCGAGGGGCAGCGGGCAGAGGCCACCAGGCCACCGCAGACCTGTCTTGGTTGTGGGGGCAGGTGTGCCGGTCTCCACGGGGGGCAAAATGGCCCAGAACCCTCCACACACACCGTCCCAGTGCCGGGTCCCTGCCTTTGTTTTCCTCCACTGTCATGCCCCGCCCCCACCCGTTTAAAAGACTTTATTTATGCGAGTGAGTGAGTAAGTGGCCGGAGAGGGCGAAGGAGATCCCCGCCGCGCCCCCGCCGCGCAGGGAGCCCAGGGAGCCCGGTGTAGGGCCCATCCCAGGAACCCGGGATCACGACCTGAGCCGAAGGCAGCGGAGCCACCTGGGCCCCCGGATACCCCGTTCCTGATCCGCTGTTCATAATCCTTTGGTGCCACTTCTCGGGTTCAGAGGCTGGTGCCTGGGTCCGCGGGAAGGTCCCGCAGGCCCGGGAAGCGGCACGTGGAGAGACCCGGCAGGTTTGTGTGTGTGTGTGTGCGTGTGTGTGCGCACACACGTGCCGCGTTACTGTTTTCTACTTCCGTCAAGAAATGAGCACACACGGAGTGGCTTAAAGCAACCTGCATTCCTTATCTCCCAGCTTCCGCGGGCTGGAGTGCGCGTCAGGGCGTCGGGGCTGAAATCCAAGGGTCAGCTAGGGCTGCGATCACGGCAGTGACCGCTCTGTTGCAGTCATTTGAGAGAGAGATTGGTTACACGAGGCTGGGTGCCCCCCGGGGACCCCAGGTTTCTGCCCACCCCCCCACACCCGTGCGCAGATACAGGACAAAGGCCCTGCGGATGACCGTGCCAAGGAGGGCACCGACGAGCCTCCCACTTCGTTAGTCCCTGTACCCGCCTGCGGAGCAGCCTCCTTCTGTGCCGCGGGGTCTGGCTTGGGCCCCAGTCCGGGCGCTCACACTGGGTGTAACGCCCCCCCACCCCCGAGGGATTTGCTTCTAACCAGCGGCTGATGTGAGAGCGGCCACTCCTGGATCACCCTCCGTCCTGTGAGACTGGGTCTTCCTCCTCCCGCTGGCCTGGAGGGAGCAAACCACTGGGTGCGCCCCCCCCCCAGCCCCCCAGGCGAGCACAGAGAGCCAGCGGTTACCCTGGCCTGTCAACTGCTCTTCTGAAACCATGGAGTGTGGTGAGAGGAGGAATTGAATTTCTGCTAGAACAGCAGATTTCAGTCGTTTAAGCTCTAGATAGAGAATCGAATGCATTTTTTGCAGGAAAACATTGCATGCGATTGACTGGGTTCAGAAAACACTGTTCTCCAGGCCAAACTGGTCTGTAGAGCCCCGCAGGAGGCTAGGCCGAGACTCGGGGACACGATTGAATAGAAGGTGCTGCATCCACACACACAGATTCTGTTCTAATGTATAGCCTCGGTCACCTTGCTCTATTTTCTTACACGTCGCCCCCTGCTCCCCCACCCCCCAAACCCGTCTTTCCTTGCTTGTGACCAGGACGGGACTCCAAAAACTGTGATTTATAAAATTCCCTGTTCGCCTAGCAGACAAATGTGGGAGGTTTGTGACATTTACAGCTGAATAGATCTGATTCCCTGGAACGCTCTCCCTGCTTGTTAGCATGTAAATAAGATTAGCATAAACTAGGAGTTGGCAGACTTCCCGTAAAGGGCCGGCAGTCCCTGTTTTCAGCTCTGTGGGCCATCGGGTTTGTGTGGCAGTGACTCAAGCCTGCCCCCACAGGCCGTCTGCACGTGAACGGGAGCGGCCCGGTGCCAATGAACGTTATGGACACTGAAGTCTGAGTTTCGTGTCACTTCCATGTCATGGAATATTACTCCTCTTTTCTCAACCACTTAAAAATAGAAAAGCCATTATTAGCTCGTGGGTGGTGTAAATAAATATGGGCAGCAGGCTGGGTTGGGCCCCTCAGCCGGGATTTGTTGCTTCCTGGCCTTTTAGATGATCTCCATTCATCTAACATCTACACCATGTTGAGATCAAGAGATGACAGCCGCAACATCCGGTGCCTCCGAGTGTGCTCGGAAGACAATTCACGCAGTCCCATTTGCTTGAACTACTCAGAATACTGAAGGCACAACTCAACTGCTGCCATTTCCCCCATCCTGTTAAGTCAAGACCAAGAGTCAAGTGTTCAGGAGTGACAAGACGGGGAGAAAGGGTCGGCGGCTTTGGTCTGAGGTCTGACTCCTCCACACGCATGGGACAGAGCCTGAAGACTTTGCCCAGACAGGAAATCACGGATGGTGATTCTGGACTCCTCTGCCAGCCACACACAAGATGGACTCAAGTAGGTACAGGGACCTTCCTGTCTTCTCCAGGCTCACACCTGTGTGTCTGCTGGGCTGCCCGCTGACCTAGACTGGGGGTCAGTAAAGCTCATTTAAGGGTGAGTGTAGTTCCCATCAGCCGCACTAACATGCCAAAATGTCCCAGTTTAAAAATGCTCTATAAAGATTTTTTAAAAAATTTTATTTATTAGACACAGAGAAATCACAAGTAGGCAGAGTGGGGGGGGGGAGAAGCAGGCCCCCCGCTGAACAGAGAGCTCAATGTGGGACTCAATCCCAGGACCCCGAGATCACAACCCAAGCCGAAGGCAGAGGCGTAACTCACTGAGCCCCCCAGGCGCCCGGTTATAAACATTCTTATTGACTACCTTGGGAAGCCCTGGTTAGCTCATCCGTATCTAAATTCCATTGAAAATACAGATCTATTCTCTATTTCTTAATCCAACTAGACATCTGGTAGAAAAAAAAGTCAATACATCTCATGCACAAGACAGAATGAATAAAAAAGACTTTTCTGGTGAGAAGAAAATCAAATGTTTCTAGAATCCAGCATTCCCTGACCTAAGCACACACGCACATGCATACACACCCTCTTAATTCGATCATTTCCTTTTAAACCTATAATTAAAGTTGGCCTTTGTAATAACTTATAAAGATAAAAATTGGTTCCATCTTTTGTACAAACCACTACTAGAAAGGTAACTACTATGAATATGGTATCTACATCTTATCCCAAATTTTCTAAGCCTAATCGCCCCCCAGGGCCGGGGCGTCACCGCTGAGCAGGCTGCCTCTGCTACCATGTTGCTCTCTGCTCTCCTCACCACTCACTGCGCTGGGGCTGGTGAGGAAGGCAAAACCAAAAGAGTAACTGCTGTGGTTACTGGCCTCCCATTTATTATTTTTTTTCTTCCATTTTAAAAAAGGAGAAAAAAGAAAAAAAGAAAAAAAAAAGGTGCCAACTTGGAGAATTCTTTCTTCAGAATAGTTTTATTGGTTTGCATATGGTTTGCCAACACTCAACTTTGTCTCTCCTACTCTGACACACAAGTCCACTCATTCCGAGTCTTCTTCGCCCCATATTTCATAGATGGTGATATTATTGTGTGGGTCTGCAGGTACCTCCAAGTTCTGAACCTTGAGGCCAGTGCCGGTTGCCATGGCTACTTTCAGATTCCGCACCTTGGACACAAATTTCACAAGGTCCATCTCCAGTTGGGTTAAGGTATTGAACGCGTAGTCTTTGTTGGGGGAAGCATTTTGATTTTTCCTTAGTGGAGAGCGAAATGAACAGCCTCGAAGGGCAGGATTCTGCTCCTGTCAAGAAAGATACTCAGGGTGAATAATATGGTTGCCTTTGTTGGTTTTGACACAATTCCAAGAGTCGGGCTCCCCTAAGAAAAGATGGTTCTCACACTGCGCTCTAGCTCAGGGATTGGCAAACTATGACCCAGTCTGGCCCACCAATTGTTTTTGTAAATAAAGTTTTTTTTTTAAAGATTTTATTTATTTATTTGACAGAGAGAGAGATCACAAGCAGGCAGAGAGGCAGGCAGAGGGAGAGGGGGAAGCAGGCTCCCTGCTGAGCAGAGAGCCCGATACGGGACTCGATCCCAGGACCCTGAGATCATGACCTGAGCCGAAGGCAGCAGCTTAACCCACTGAGCCAGGCAGGTGCCCTGTAAATAAAGTTTTATTGGAACACAGCTTTGCTCATTTTTTTGTGCATTACGTAAGATTGCTTTCAGGCTAAAATGGCAGCGTTGGGTCCGTGCAACAGAGACTGTACGTGTTGCAAAGCTGAAAATAGCTACTCTCCAGTCCTTTCCAGAAAAGGCTTGCCAAGCCCTGCTCTCTCAGTTTGGACACAGGGTCATGAAATGTTGGGCTGTCTAGCAGAAAACATGCCACATTTCTCTCCCTTTTCCCATCTGAGGACTGTTCAGTCACTTTGAGGAGCTGCTACTTCTGTACACTTTTATCCCTTCACGACAGGTCTTTTTCCTCACCTGGAATAATGATACCATTTCCATCAGTTTGGCAACTTGTAAAAAATAAAGAAATTTAAAAAACAACAATAAGAGGAAATAAAGAATTTCTTTTAGGGAAGTTAAGAATCAGGGGCAGTGAATCTGTCTGCGAATAATGTTGACATGAGACACACCAAGTTCTTAAATCTCTCCTTCATTAGAAAAAATCTCATTTATTAGGGCACCTGGTGGCTCAGTTGGTTAAGCGGCTGCCTTCAGCTCGGGTCAGGATCCCAGGGTCCTAGAATCAAGTCCCACATTGGGTTCCCTGCTCAGCGGGGAGCCTGCTTCTCCCTCTCCCTCTGCCTGCCTCTCTGCCTACTTGTGCTCTCTCTCTATATAGCTGTCAAATAAAAATCTTTAAAAAAAAAACAGGATAAATATCAAGCCAAGCTTTTAATCAGCCAATAAGTGGAAGGTCATCTTCAACCATTAGCCCTGACCCCTGAGGGTCTGGGGACCATCGTCTTCCCTAAGGACACACCAGGAAATGAATGTGCCCGCGTGTCGCAGGACCACCAGGCAGGCGCCTCACAGCCTGCTTTGTTCTACTGAGAGGCCCCGCCTGTAAGGACTAGCTCACTCGTCCCTCCGAGCCTGACCCACCTGAGACAGAAGCGGGGGAGGAAATGGGGCGGTCCTTACCTTAATCTTCTCACTATCTCCTCGAAACTTCAGTATCCCATACAGCACAACTACGAAAAAGAGCCAGAGCCATTTGCTCCCAAGCCAGCCGGGGGCGTGCTCTGGGAGATTCTGCCTGATCCGAAAGTGCCCTCCGCAAGGCACCTTCCCCTGGGGTTCTTTGACTTTCTCTCGCACAGGAGAAAACACAAAGGCGTAGCCGCAGCAGAGGCACAGAGGCAAGAACAAGAACCATGTTAGCATCCGCATGGTGAGCCGTGATGGGGGACGAAGTTGCTCATGGTGGGTCTGTTTGCCTGCGCACCTGGAGACTGGGTGCCTGGGGCCGGGCCATTGGTGATGTCACAGAGCCCATTGTGATGACTTCCGGTCAGAGGAGGAGGCTCCCAGGGGTGGTTGTCCGGGAGCAAGGCTTAAAGGGAGGGGGAGAAACGTCAGGTGGACAGTGAGAGCGGGAGGACGGGCACCATGGGACGCCAGCTCCTTACCAGAACATTCTTTCTGACTCCCGGGACAGGCCCTCACCTAGTTCTGTTTCTCGCTTGTTGAATCCAGACATGATGGTGAGCAGGTCCCCCAGCACATGTCACTGTCGGACCGAGAGCCGAGTGGAGGAGAGATGACGCCAGAGGCCACAGACTGGGAGCCGCTGGGGTGTGTGGTCTTGCCTGCGTTGTTCCTAAACATGATGATTTGCCAATTTTTAGATGTTGGGAGGGACTCCATTTTTAAAACCATGGTTTTTGGCTTCCTTTGAAAATAGGGGTGATCTGATCACACTGGGCTGTTCTCTGCCGGAGTCCAACAGGCCCTCTGGGTGGCCGCGCGCTCCGCAGTCCCCACCACTCCCTCTCGCCTCCCACCTCCACTCACTGATGGTCCCTGAGTGTGCGGTGCCTGCGTCAATTCAGGGTATCAATTGCTTCATTAAAATTGTGATTAAAACAGAGTGCTTTAGGAGACTAGAACAAAGGGTCAACTCTAGGTTAGGTTGTGCAGGGAGGCTTTCCCAAAAAGATACTTGGGTAGTTTGAGGGGGTGACGACGAAGTGCTGGCATCTGCGTGGCGTGAGGACCCAGAGGGGAGAAGGACCCAGCCTGTAGGACGACCAAAGCCGATGCCAGGAGGAAAGCCAGGGCTCACTGGCCGGTGTGTTCAAAACCATCAGTTTTTAAAATGGTGAGAAACCAAAAGAATCTCGTTAAATGGAATACGAGGCGGCTTGCGTCTGTTTCCCTGTGTCCTCTGATTCGCAGACTTGGTCCCGGGAATGAACCGTTCTGCTATCATTAAGGATCCACTGGGAGTCCTCCTTGTGCCTCACACTGTGCTGAGCTGTGGGCATAGAGCAAGGATTCGTAGGACGACTTGAAACCACAGGGGGAGACGTCTCCTGCGTGTGCACAGCTCATGCAAAGGCGGGGGCCTTCCTGCAGGAGGTGGTCTGCGGGGGGCTGGCAGGAATGCAAATCCAAAGGTCTGACTAGAAAGTAGGCAGTTAAAGAAGCCCTCCCAAGGGGCTACTTTGTAGCTGCTCCTTTGGGAAGCAGGTGGCTGGTGTGTCGGGCCACCTGCTAGAGTGGGGGGGGGGTGCACCGGTGACCCTTGGGGACTCATTCTTGGAATTGAGGCTCGGTCCTGATCTCCCAAGCAGACTCATGTGGCTCTTGGAGAGTCACCCCTGTTGCTGAGCTATGGCTGCAGGATATTTTGGGGTGGCCCCGTGTCTGTGTGGACCCTATGATTTAAGTCACCTCCCCCAACGGTGCTCTAAAATGTAGCAGTTACGGTGCGATGCAGTGAGGGGCGCACAGACTTCGCGTCCATGGGTGACCCCACTCCGTGGGAACGCTTGGGAAATCGCGTCCCCACCTGATTTTTGTCATTCGGAAATGTTGACATAGATTCCACGACAGGTGTATACTGTGTTCAAAAGTCTAAAGCACTTTTCAAGAGAATGAGGACAAGTGGAAAAGCAGGTACGAAGCCAAGATCTTTGAGCCAAAGTGCTCTCTGGGTCCAAATCCAAGAACAGGGTCACGGTGTTGAGTGGAAATCTCAGTTTATGGTGGGGAGGCTTTCGTTAGGTTTCTTGGAAATCAAAGACTGAAACAGCCTGTGTTTGGAGCTCTCGCCCTCCTGGGTTCCTCTGGCCTGGCAGAGCGGCTCGGGCCCTGCGGGGTGGGCAGAGGCGGCGGGAGCTTGCGGGCGCTCCTCGACACCCTCCGTGGAAGCCTCGCCCCCGCTTCCGCTGACCGACCCACTTGGCAAGTCTTTGTGGGAGAGACGGCGTGGAGTCCCGACCGGACACGAGCTATGACCATGTGTGCAATGCTGCGAGATGTGTGGTGGTCACCGGCCCCTCTCTGTGGTGGGCGAGTCCCAGGAGAGGAGGCCCATTGAGGCGTCACTCAACATAGCGGCAGTTCTGAGCCATGACCGCTCTGCGCTCCTTCTCCTGTGTCCCTGGCACCCTGCCAGGCCCGGAGCGACACAGACCGTTCCCCACCTCCAGAAGAAGTGCTGCTCCTCGGGCCTCTGTGGACTCCACACCTTGCCAGACACGAAAGGCTGGGGCTGCGGTGCTCGTGGGGCTGGGGGGAGCCGCAGGGGTGGCTGCTGAGTGCGGCAGAGGCTGGGGTGGAAAGGCAGGGCTGGGGACACTCAGAGCTTGGAGGGGACTTTGAGGGGAAGCAGGCAGCCTGAGCTGCTCCAGTTTTCATGCTGGGGACACTGTGACCGGGTAACGGGGAATAACTGGAGACAAACTAATCCCCACAGAATAAGATGAAGGCTAAAATGAGGTAAATTCAAGTTGGCAGAAATAATGGCTGTTAATATAAAGAAAAATGCAACAATTAGGAAATGGTTTTACTGGGCTATATAGGAAATGGGTGAGGAAAAGAAAATGGGCAATTCAGTTTTGTTCTGGAAACGTCCCCCACAAAAATCCACTGATGGGAATTGAATTCTGATTAAAATGATTCTCTGTTCGTAACAGAGACACCTCAGGGCCGAGCTTCCATTCCTCGGAGACAGAGGACATGGGGACACAGTCCTCCCGCCCAGGCCTCCAGCCTTTCTCCCAGGCTCCGTCTCCCACGTGCTGATGGCAACCGGCCAGGCCCGACCACCGTGCGACTGTCCCCAGAAAGCCGGGCTGACGTGGGGTGTTCCCAGCTCTGAATCAGTCCCACGGGACGTTTCCATGCCTGACGTCCGTCCCCCACACCGGACGGACCAGCAGGACACCCCGATTTTACAATTGCCTTCATCATCTGTGAGAAAAGGGAACTGATCGCCATCAACGGAGAGGCTGTCATTTTCTTAAACATGGGAGAGAGAAAATACAGACAGATGAGAGAAAAGGCAGACTTGCTTTATTTTTATATCAAACCCTCAGGTGCCCAACTAAAATGCTTTCAACTTGAAAGTGATAAAAATAAAGGAAACTCCTTCGAGACGCAACCAGGAAGGCAACAGCTCCGCTGCGGGGCACAGGGGGATGCCCGCCAACGGATGTGCCAGCAGGGTGCACGGAAAGCTCATGTTCTAAAGTCCAATTCCATCTGGTCTGTTTCACTACCGGCAGCAAAATCACTAGAATTTTAGGCAAAATGGGCCACTCCCACCCCCCAAGGAATCTGGAGTCTTTATTTCAGCCATAAAAGGTACAGCGAAGACCTCTTGCCAGGCCGCGGGGAGGGCACGAGCCTGCAGGAGGGGGCGGGCAGGGCCCAGCACGTCACCACGGGAACCCACGCGCGGCACAAGCAGGGGAGACCACGCCAGCTCTGGGGGTTGGGAGGACGACTTTATAGCTCGGCGCAAACGGAGAGCCCGCAGAGGACGGCACGGGCATGCCCCGGCCACCTGCCCTGGTGGAAACCGGACGGGCCTGTGTGGCACAGGGTGCAGCCCGTGCTTCAGAAGCAGTAGGACGTGTGGGTGACCCAGTGGGCGGACTCCTCCTTGGAGCGCTTGGCGGAGCTGTGAGTCGTGAAAAGGGACTTGTAAGCTTCCGACTCTTCGCTGTCGGCAATGGACCGCTTTGGGGGTCCACCCAGAGGCTTCCCGACTTTTCCAGAAGAGCTCCCGTTTGCTGCTGAAGAATGAAAAGCCAAATACGTTAAGGTTGGGCCTACACCTCACTCCACGTATCGCGTTCTTAAAAAGGGAGAACAAACGTCTGTTAATCTCAGGAATCTCCCTCTTCCTTTCTTGCGGGAAATGGAAGAAAGTACATCATCTCAACTGCCGACTCCTAGAAACAGATGAGGCTCCTGCACCAAAGTCTTATCACTGAAAACCACACCAGTGACTGTTCGCTGTCCTTTGCACTCTGGTGCCAGCCCTGGGAAAGCTGCAGATCAGATCGCCCTCAGGAGAAGTGCCACCAGCCTGCCTCACAGTGGCAGGTGCGCAAGTTCCAGGACGCCCGGTCACCTACCCCCAGGCCAGTGGCCACGCGGTGCAGGGTGAGGCTGGAACCCGTTAGCCGTGGCGGGTGCCACTCACAACACAGGATTACACCACCTCTTGCCTAACAATAAATCTCTGTTTCCTTCTTGTAAAGTCTATCTTTCCTTTAAGATAAAGGTGGAGAGGAGAAACGCACTGACTTCTGGGCTATGCGTCAAATGTCCCTCTGACACTTGGCGAGAAGCAGGTCAAGGGAAGGCTGGTGGAGTGCCAACGTGTGGTGCACGTGAAACCCCAGCTTTATCAGGGACGTTCCCGCCCATGCCCCGAGCCTCGGGCCACTAACCAGTTTCATGGTACGTCTGAGTCCGGCTCCCTGGCAGCCTGGGTAGCCTGGCACCAGAGGCGGACTCAACAGAAAAACAAGTAGCATCGGTGGCCAGACTCCTTCAACCAGGTTTTGGGGTAGAGCGGCTGTCTCAGGCTCCCAGAGAGCTCAGGGACTACCAGAAACATGACTTAGGATCAGCTCGAGCTTTCAGATTCGCGCCGGTGGAACTGGGACCTCAGCTCCTGGCTCGGCAGCCCTCCCACCAGCCCCTGCTGTCTCAGCAGGACCCACCTGCACTCCGGGGAGCTGAGCCGGCTTTCTTCTCTCTAGAATCAAGGCTGGCTTCTTCAGGCTTCCCTGTCTTCGTTTTTGATGGCCCTGGAAATTCTGTTTAAAAAATTAAAAAAGTAAGGCAGACAAAAACAAAGCAAAAGCATGAAATTTTTTTTTTAAAGTTTTTTTATTTATTTGACAGACATCACAAGTAGGCAGAGAGACAGGCAGAAAGAGGAGGAAGCAGTCTTCCCACTGAGCGGAGAGCCCGATGTGGGGCTCCATCCCAGGAGCCGAAGGCAGAGGCTTTAACCCACTGAGCCGCCCAGGCACCCCCAAAGCATGATTTTTGAAAGAAATAGCTCCACAGACTTATTTTTGCAGAAATACGGCCCTCTTTTAGTGTCTTACCTTCACTGACACCTGGCTTTGAGACAGACTCTGCAGCCTTGGGTTTCTTTGCTTTCTGTGAAGAGAAAGAGCAAACCCAAGATGTGCTGGAACTCTACTCTGGCGGAAGCGCGGCTGCCACCGCCGCCCCGGAGCCCACCGACAGGCCGATGCGGTCCGTGTGAGGAGGTGCTCGTTCTGGAGCTGACTCTGACCGCGCGAGTCCTGAACCGCGACCCTTGGCCTATGTTTCCAGTTTCGCGCTTCCGCTCCCTCAGGAATACAGCTGAAGAGATCTTGGTGCTTCTCTACTTATCTTCCCAAAGCCACATTCTCAAAAATCTTAAATGAAGGCGCCAGATTTCAGTGGTACCTGCATCAGCGGTGACTACCGCACACGGAAGAGCGAGTCCACGAGCCGCGAGGTTAGGGACGGGCGCCGCAGGCCGGCCCGTCTAAGACGCACCGAGCCTCACCCACGCCGGCCTCTCGCGTTCAGAGCGGTCGAGCTGCTCTGAAACTTGTTTATCTCACCACGGAGACTTGAGGCCAGGGACACTTGGCCGGCTCAGTGTAAGAGCGCGCCGCTGTTGATCATGGGGTTATGGGTTTGAGCCCCACGCTGGGTGCAGAGATTCCTGAGAACAAAGACCTGACACTATGCTAAAGGACACTTGAGCCCATCCTCCTAAACTCTGGATTACTCCTGTTAAGACTTCTAGGCACTAGAATTCTGTCACTCAGAATAATGACATTGGTCAGCAAAAATTTAAGAAACGAAACTAACCATTCTAAAATCACACAGCTGTGTCAGAATGGATTCAGAGCAGGGACAGAAGGATGTTTATTCAATTTACTTTAACATGCACTTTCCTAAGTATCCAAAAGGTGGCGCTAACGACACACGGCCTAATTATGACCAAAGGCTGCGGTCACTAGAAGCTGGGGGAGCACACCTTGACCTTGTAATACAGACAGGCAGAATGACTTGTAATGCTTCTACACAATGTAGAAACTTCCCGTTTGCTTCACACATGCAAGGCCGACATTCAAATCCGTGAGGCTGATACCCAGTCCTCAAGGAAACACAACGGGGTTTTGGAGCCTTTCATTCACAGCTGAGGCTTATAAAAGCAAGAGCAGTAAGAAGTCAGAAGAAATGCCATGTCCTGTCCTCGGCTGAGAGTATATTTGGGAAATATTTTGGTATCCTGGTAGCAGTATCTAAGAGGCATTCCCAGAAGCTGCGGAGAGGGGTGTGCTGGCCCCCCTGGGCTTTCAACACCGCAGCGGGAACTCTGGGACTGGAGCCCGCTCCCCGCAGCGGCTCCGTTAATGACGACACAAATGCCAGGAGCCTTGGAAACACTTTTCTTCCCCTTTCGCGCTTTTTAAACACTGAGCTTGATCAATGACAGCAAGGAAGAACCAGCAGGTCCTTTCTGATAACTGTCAAAACTCTCTCAAGCTTTTTTCGTTTTTGCTCATACGGTAACAAAATCACACAAAACCAACAGAATGAGTGCACTTACATTCCGGGGGGTGTAGGGTCCTGTTCTTTCCTCTGTGATGATCAGAAAAACACAACTCCGAGAAATCTTTGATGATTACATCACTGACACATGGATGCCCACAGAGGCAGGCAATTTTCCCCACTACTTTATCGTCCTCAGGACACGGAAACGCATTTCCTAGTGCTTCAAAACATTCCTCTGACTTAGTTCTGATCACAAAATTTCTCCCACATTTGCCCTGAAGCTAACTTCTTTTGTATTTTTAATTTTATAATTTAAAATTGTGATTATTTAAAAAAATTATTCTCTTTTAACAATCTCTACACCCATCGTGGGGCTAGAATTCACAGCCTGAAGATCTAGCGTTCGGAGCTCTCTGGACTGAGCCAGACAGGTGCCCTAATTTGTTTTCTTTGAAGAATGAAAAACTTGCTGTTCACAAAAATCACAGGGATCATTTGTAAATATTTAAGAAATAAAAAATTTGCTGCTCGCAACGGATGGCACGTAGAAGGAATTCTTAGCTAATAAACTGTTTCAAGCCTGGTCCTTAGGCCACGTCAGGAGGCAATGAATCCACTGCTCACGGAACAGGATCCTAGGCCCAGGACCACAGAACAAAGCCTTTCCACCATGTCTGTGTCCACACAGAGCATTAGTCATGGCTGTGGGTCCCCAGCACTGGTCTCCCTTCAAAGAGCAGAGGCAGCCCTCGCAACTAGAGGCCGGGCAGGGCTCAGGAAGGCCGGGGGCGGCCCCCAGGCGTGGGAAGGCTGCTCAGCCCCACACTACCTGAGGCGCCTCAGCAGTGGGTGGGGGTCGCAGGCTCCCAGGCTCCCCAGATCTCTAGGGGATTCGCAGGACATTCAGACCTGGACGGATAGGCTCTCCGGACGTGCTGTCCACTCCTACTGTCCAAGTCTTACACACCCACACTCTTAAAGCCGGCACAGTACAGTGGGGGTGGCGGCCGCACCCCCTCCCCGACGGGCTGCAACCGGGCCCGATCTTGGTGGCCCTCCTGAGCACCCTGCCCCACGCAGGTGCTGTCACCAGCCCCACGTCACAGATGAAGCAACTGAGTGAAAGGGCAGAACCGTCGTGCCCCCCACAGTGAGCCCAGGCCGGTCAAGGCCATACAAGCGCCTCCATCACCTCGCGTCCAAAAGCCAGCCCCCGCGGTGCAGACCCGGGGTCTGCCACGGCCCCACAGCAGAGGCAGCAGGTGGCAGCTGAAGACTCCAGGGACGGGGATGGACCCCAGGCTCCTCACCTTCTCCAGCTTCGCCCTCAGCCGCCTCTCCTCCATCCTCCCCTTCAGCGTTTCCACGTCCTCCTTGGTGCCGTTGAGCACGACCACGTCGTCCTCCTGGAAGGCGGCCCCGCACTGGAGAGGGCAGAACACAGGACAGACTCCATGAGCACGCGGAGGGCCGCTCAGCTACACCCCCCAGGTGCTCCCCGAGCCCAACCACAGCTCTGCGAACCCTCGAGAACTTCCTGCCCGGGTCTCGGCTGAGCCGGCTTGAGTGTGAGCCCTGCTCTGGCCAGTGCTGTGTACGCAGGCAGCATGGCAGGCCCGAGAGGGGCTCTGTGAGGCCAGCCCCACACTGGTGGCTGCGAACCCAAAGGGGGCCCACCATTTCCTTACGGCATCGGGCTTCTTTCCATCCAGGTGTGCCCCGCGGCCCCGACCTCCAGGCGGCGGGAGAAGGGCCCCGTTCACAGCCGCTGGCAGCTGCTGGGCACGCAGGGCACGTCTGCGCCAGGGACCCGCCTATCTGTCAGCACTTGCTGCCGGTTCGCCTCGGGAGCATCACTCCCCGAGAGGCCATGCTGTGCCCGCCGCACCCCACTGGCCCCGGGCAGAGCCTCCGTCCCAGACAGCAGACGTTTGCCAGCCTGACCTGGCATCAGGGTCTCTGGGAGCGAGAGGACCCTTGGCCGGTGTCCGGTTCAGGAGCTCTGGGGTGAGGCCCCCTCACCCGCATATCTCCCGCGTTCTCAGGTGATGCGGACACTGCCTGTGGGGGAACCTGGGCTCCATCCCAGCAGGACAGAGGAAGGACCTGTGTGGAGGCAGGGGCTGCCCACTCTCGTTCCCATGGGGGTGGGGGCGGGGTGGGGGTCCTGCATTTTCAAAGGCCCGCCTGGGGAGCCCACCCCGCTGAGGGAAGGATTGGGGCCAGCATCTGTTCTGTTCTGGGCTCTTCCTCCTCCTGTGGGTCCCAAGGCCCGGACACACTCGTGCATTCTCTGGGCCTCAGTTACCGCATCTGTGAAATGGGAAGTAAACAGAAGTCCCAGCCCGGCTGGGAGAGGTGAGAATTCAGGGCGACCGCTAAGGGAGTGCAGCAGGGGGCTGGGTACCCGACAGTCAACCCGAGGGGCTACAGCTGCGGGTTGTGCTTTCCTGGAGGAGCGCGACCCGTCCTGATGCACACCGTCTCCAGGACACATCTCTGCGTTTCTAACTAGCTTCCCTGGGAGAAACCTCACACACACATGGCTGCATGTGTCTTGAGGACAAAGTGGGTCTCTGTGCCCTTTCACGGAGGGAGAGCGCACGATTTCTGCTGACACTGCCCAGGTCTGTCCCTTACCATCAGCCACGCAGCCCTACCAGCCTGCTGGGATAAGTGTGAGCCGTGAGCACGACGACGTGCTGACCCCAGGGAGGCCTCGAAAGCCTATCCTGCCCAGAAGAGGAACAGCCACAGACCTCCTGTACCCAGAATCTCTTTTCTACAACACATTCTCAGCACAAGACACAGAAGTGCTCTTCTTAAAAGCTGCCAAGTTCTTCCCAGCACCTCCCCACACACAGGAGAGCCACTGGACACGGGCTGGCCCCCCAGGGGCTGCCTTAGCTTGGTTATTTACTGTGGTTCTCACCCCCAAAACCCACTGCACAGACCTAAGACACCTCCTTTCCCAGGAGGGACCCGGTAAGATGTCCCAGCTGAAGAGAACCCCCACCCCCACCCTCTGGCCCACACAGCCCGAGATGAGGGCCACAGGGAGGTCCTAGGAACAAGAGAAGGGGCTGTTAGCACCTCACTGGGACTGCCTTGGAAGAAAAGGAGCTTGTTTGTTGCCATCACTACAGGGAGGCCTCCAGGCTCTACAGGAGGTGGCCCCCAGGGAAGCCCCACGCTGGGGGAGATTTGGGTAGAGCCTTCCCTTGGGGATGGCGTTCTTGAGAAGGGAGTGAAAAGGGATCCGCAGGAACAGAATCCCGCGGCGGATCCGGCCCAGCGGGGCTGGGGCAGTGGCGTCAAGAAGCCTCCCGAGCACACGAGCAAGAGGCAGAAAGGAGCCCCCTTTGTCCCATCAGCCCGCCCCCCTTTCTTCCCCACCGGGGTTTCCGGGGCTGATTTCCCCCAGTTCTCCGCACCCCTTCCTGGAGTGTCGGCAGTCAGCAGCCTCCCTCCCTCGCTGTCTAGATCGGACTGGGGACCCCACTCTACCTACAGTGGTGGTGTGTTGTGCCCAGAGATCGAGTTTTAAAGTTGAATTAGCCACTAACCATAAAAAGTCAGGAACACCTTTCGTACTAAAAATTGAGATATCTTGCTTTCTCCCCCAAATTCAAAAGATCCATTAATACTAAACCCACGCTCTCGAGGCCTTAATTGCTGGGACCTGAACAGGGCTGCCCTTTAGAGCCCAGGCACATGAGTTCCCACTGGCAGCAGGCCCCGTCCTGCTGGGGGTGCCTGACCCTGGCAGGCTTCTGCCTCCAGGAGCTTGCGTGAGTGGCCCATTCCTTGGGAGCAAGTGAAGCCAGAGCAGGAAGCAGCTTCCCATCCACAGTGCCCGCTGCCAGCCTAGGGCTCTCCTCTCGGGACCGAAGGGAGAGGGAGGGCTACTTCTGCAAGTGAGGGGAAGGCTGCAGCCGAGACACGGCTGACCCGAAGGGACGGACACTCTCTGCTTATAAAGTAACTCACATCATAAGCAAAAAACACCCATACTTTCCTGCAAATGCATTTTTCTAGGTGTACTGTCACCGCACAGCTGAGATCAGGTATTTATTTTAAATTAGCCTCCTTTTATCACTTATAACTTAGACGCCCCCAAGATGGGGAAAATAAATCACAACACATTCTTAAAAAGGGCAGGCAGATAGTTATTTTAGAGTTTGACAATGTAGAAAGTGCTTATTAAGCTAAAAGAAAAAGAAATTATATATCCATGATCTCTAGATATTAACTTTTTTTTTTTTTAAGCATTAGGGAGAAACAAGCCAGCCGAGAGAACGGGTAGAATTATGGTAATCTGCTCCTCTGCTCTTCTGCCTGCAGGTCTGTATCCTGCACAAATGCAAAAGTGGTGTCTCCATCACCGTCCTTACAAATAATCTTTGCAATGAACACCCAACGGCATACATCTCAGACCCCAAAACCCCACTTGTGGGACTCGTTTATTCTCCATCACTGAAGTCTGTTTCCTACATAATACTTTGTGACACGCAGTCAATGGACGTGTGCCCGTACGTGGGTACTGACTTTTAAAGTAGTGCTTCCCTCTGTCACACTGGAGGCCCCGAGAGCGAAGGACTGGTCGTTATCTGCCTCAGCTGTGGCCGAGTCCTGCACACACTGGGCACCAGGAAATAATCGCTCTATGCATAAATGAAAAGACGACCCAAAGAAATACCTCAAACAAGGATGAAAGGGAATAAAATTTTAAAGCCAAATAGTTCTCATGAAAAGTCATATGAACTTTACACTCCCTACACATGTAAGACTTCCCATCACACCATATAATTTAAAGGAACAAAAACACTTACACTGCTCTGAAAGGTAAAAGAAGATAGTTCCTTTTTGGCTTTGATTAAGAAACAAAAATCCCCACCGCATTCCTACTGCCCCTAGTGCATTCCGTGTATATGCTGTAGGTCCACTTTACTTATTAGGATGATTTTTATTTTTATTTTTTAAAGATTTTATTTATTTATTTGACAGACAGAAATCACAAGTAGGCAGAGAGGCAGGCAGAGAGAGAGGAGGAAGCAGGCTCCCCGCTGAGCAGGGAGCCTGATGCGGGGCTCGATCCCAGGACCCTGGGATCATGACCTGAGCCGAAGGCAGAGGCTTTAACCCACTGAGCCACCCAGGTGCCCCCTATTAGGATGTTTTTTAAAGACTTTATGTGAGAGAGACAGAGAGCGAGCATGAGCGGGGTGGGAGGAGGGGGAGAAGCAGCTTCTGCGGAGCCGGGAGCCCCACTCGGGGCTTGATCCCAGGACACTGAGATCATGACCTGCGTGCGCCAAAGGCAGATGCTGAACCCACTGAATCGCCCAGGCGCCCCTACGTATTAGGATCTTCATCCAAAAAATTTTTACTTGAACCAATCTGTGTAAGAAGCTGATACATTAGGCCTGTTGACCTTTGGTCCACTTATCACAATAATTCCTCCCGTGTGTCTGGTCTTAGGCTGTATTTCCCTTCGAGCTACGAGCTACGGAAGCGTAAAGCTGTATGCAAGCCACTGTGTTCTCAGTTGTTTCTTCCGCTGCTTTTTGCTTAGAGACTCTCTCCCCTCCCCTCCGCAGGTTCAGGATGTGAGGTCCCAGGTGAAGTCCAGCACCGGTCCTATCCCCTCGGAACGGGCCACTGCGAAGCGCCCGGTTCCCGAGCACCCACAGGCTGACCTTTCCGACAAGCACTCAAGGTACGGGGGACACAGCAGTGCAAGACTGCACCAGTGGTCGGCAGCCTTTCCTTTTCCGATTTTTTGTTCGAAAACCTCACCTCCCAGCCTCTGAAGATCTCCCTACAAACACATACAAGGTCTCATCACCACTGAAAGGTGGCACGAATCTGTTTCCGTATAAAAAGTACACCTGCCACACACAGCCACGCTGCGGCCCCATGAGCTTAGAGAGACTCGACCTCATCGGCCCAATTACGCAGTTTTCCTATGGCAACAGCGACATCTGTTCTGCAGAAGAGCGACAGGCACCTCGAATCACCTGCGACCAGGTGAAGCAAATCAGGACCCCCCTGACTAAATGTCAAGCTCAGTGCCTGGACACCTTCAAGAGGAGGCGTGTGACCCCCGCCTCTTGGCTCTGCTCTTTTCAGATCTGTGTGCGGGAAGCCTGGGAGACAGCAAGTGAGGGACGCTCTGAAGCCAGAGAAGGGAAAGGGAAGAGCACAAGCATCCTGCCGCGCAGAACAGCAGAGGGGAAGAGCCGCACCGGCGGCGCAGAGGCTCCCTCAGCCCGTGCCCGGGCCCCGCCTGCCCCCGGCGGAGCCCCCAGGCAGCGGGCCGGGCACAGCTCCCCTGCGTCCCTGAACTCAGGCCCTCTGGAGAGCCACACTGAAACGCTTGGATTATGCTGAATGCTACTGAGGAAGCGACAACAAAAAAAAAGATTTTTAAAGGACTTTGATTATTTTCCCCTTTAATGAAAAAGGCTCAGATAACCACATCTGGCCTCTGACTTTTAAAAGCGTTCATAGAATTTGCCCCTCGACTGCCAGGATCCCGTCCAGGCTTCAGAACGCCAGACCACTCTGCCACCCTCCGCCTGGGCCCGGCCGCCGTCGCTCGTCGTGTTCGGAAGGCGGTGACCTGGTCCTGGAGAAACCCTCAGAGAAGCAGATGCTATTTTTCAAACCTCAGGTCAGAGCCAACAAGAATAAAATCCTCCAGGGATGAAAGGGTAACAAAACCGGCCAAACAACTCCGTTCATGCGATCTGAGCGGAAGCCACGGGAAGAGAAGCACCGATGGGAGAAAAAAGCCAGACCAGGCACGGACGCGGCAGCATTCCGCCCCTCGGAATCTGAGGAGCAGCTTCTGGAAAGTGCTTCACTAAGTACGCCCGGCTCATGAACGGCAGAGGCTGAGCAGGTACAATTACGAAAATAAAAGTTTTTCTTTGTCTCCTTTAGTTCTAAAACAGAATATTGGGAGATGAGTAATATTTTTCAATGCAGATGCAGCAGGCATCTTTTTCTCTCAAAACCAGCCCTCAGGTCTTTGTTTCAGCCAAAGAAAATAAAAGTAGAATGTTTTCAAGTTTGAGATTAGATTTTTTTTTTTTTAAAGATTTTTATTTATTTGACAGAGAGAAAGCACAAGCACGAGGGGCAGCAGGCAGAGGGAGAGGGAGAAGCAGGATCCCCTCAGAGCAGAGCCTGATGCAGGGATCGATCCCAGGACCCTGGGATCATAACCTGAGCCGAAGGCAGATGCTTAGCTGACTGAGCCACACAGGCATCCAGGTGATTAGATTTTCAAATTTAAAATGCCGCCAGCTGCTCCTTCCTCACATAGCAGATAACAACTAAGCCGGCATCAAGGCCATGTCCTCAGGCCTCACTTTGTGCCAATCATATACATGCTATTTTTGTTGTGGGTTTTTTTTGTAGGATATCCTAAAATGAAGTTTTCCTCTTCATATTGGAGCTGAGAATTGTATACCTACTGTGACTAAGACATCTGTTTTGCTGGACAGTTGGGACAGTATTTGAACTCAAAACTAGTGTCATGTTTTAAACAGAAAGAGTTCAAGAAAACCAAATGTTTTTAACTTATGGGTATCGTTCTGAGCCCAGAGACCACAAAAATAACAGGCATCAAATTTTCATTGCTGCGGCTGAAGTGACTTTTTTTAGAACAAACCTACAGTAAATGACACCGTCGACATTCAGTCTTGGGGGTCAGCACTAAGCACCCCACTCCTGCTCAAGCTGAGTGTCCATCCCCGGCGAGGCTCAGCAGGAAACTCACACCCACCTGCTCCCAGACTCCTGTCCTGGCATTCCTATGGGGCAGGTACTACCTTATCTCCCATCTTCGGTCCAGCAAATGGAGACTACGATGTTTAATCTGGGCAAGCTAATGTTAAGGGTCCGAAACAATAATATTCTAGAATATGTGGCAAAATATTTTAAGTTCCTCTTTAAAGATGCCCATTTATTATCTGTTTACTTACAGATATTACCAAAAACTAAGTACAAGAGAGTCATCAAGAAGAGTTAGCTTATACAGGATATCGCCAACTCCCCTGAAAAGTCGTTACGATTCATCCCATCCTCACAAACGAAAACTGACTGCCCTTAAAGAAAGTGTTCTACTGGGAACACCCGGTACCGAACCCATGCTGCCCACTTGTGTTTCTGGCTGTTAAGGCTTGTCGTGGGGGGCGGGGCAGGGGGTGGGTGAAGGGGGTGGCCCTGTGGCTGGATAAAGAAAAGAAGAAAACCATACTCGGTCTGGTAATTAGGGGAGTAATGCGTTTTGAAGTGACTCCCTGATAATATTATATGCTCGGGCAAAAACATAAAAAGCAAAACAAGCCCATTTTGAGAACTATTAACTGAAAATCATTTCTGCTATGATATAGATTCTAACGCTATAAAAAAGGAAAAAATTAAACCCCATCCTTAATCACAACTTTGCTAGTTATTTCTACCGAAAGAGATTCTTGACTGTCTCTTGTATGTCATGTCTTCGGTCAACTGAATGTATGATCTTCAAAACATGAGTCATTGTTTAGAAGCTATCTGTGCACCGAACACATTCCCTGACTCTGTCTCCCAAAAGCTGCAGGGATGCGAGCACTAAAAGATTGTTAGAGAATGTGAGACTCTGGGGAGGTCATTTCAGTAACTGACAATAAAATAAAAAGAGACTTCGAATGCTCTCACTTACACACAAAATAATACATAGTTCCAGGAACCATGTGTGACTCCAATAACACATGAGGAAAGAAGATACTGGAATAGTAAAAAATGGGTCTAGTCTGAACAAACAACCTTCATATCTGCTCCATAAAACACAAGGATAACTACCAGTCTTTTTTTTTTTTTTAAGATTTTATATTTATTTGACAGACAGAGATTACAAGTAGGCAGAGAGGCAGGCAGAGAGAGAGGAGGAAGCAGGCTCTGCACTGAGCAGAGAGCCCCATGTGGGACTCAATCCCAGGACCCTGGGATCATGACCTGAGCCGAAGGCAGAGGCTTTGACCCAGTGAGCCTCCCAGGCGCCCCGCTGCCAATCTTACTAAAGCCTTTATTATTATTACTATTTTTTAAGATTTTATGTGTTTGAAAGTGATAGAGAACAAGCGCGTGCGTGCATGTGGGGGGGGGCGTTACAGAAAGAGAAGCAGACTCCTCACTGAGCAGGGAAGCCCCACATGGGGCTCAATCCCAGGACCCCAGGATCATGACCTGGGTGAAAGGCAGATGCTCAACTGACTGAGCCACCCAGCTGCCCCTTTCTAAGGCCTTTAAGATAAATATTTTATTTTATTTTATTTTTAAGATTTTATTTATTTGACAGAGAGAGATCACAAGTAGGCAGAGAGGCAGGCAGAGAGAGAGGAGGAAGCAGGCACCCTGCTGAGCAGAGAGCCCAATGTGGGACTTGATCCCAGGACTCTGAGATCACGACCCGAGCCGAAGGCAGCGGCTTAACCCACTGAGCCACCCAGGCGCCCCAAAGATAAATATTTTATTTTATTTATTTATTTATTTATTTTTTTTTTTTAAAGATTTTATTTATTTATTTGACAGAGAGAGATCACAAGTAGACAGAGAGGCAGGCAGAGAGAGAGAGGGAAGCAGGCTCCCTGCTGAGCAGAGAGCCCGATGCGGGCCTCGATCCCAGGACCCCGAGATCATGACCTGAGCCGAAGGCAGCGGCTTAACCCACTGAGCCACCCAGGCGCCCAAGATAAATATTTTAAATACAGTTTTTGCAGACGGGAAAAAAGGGTCCAAAAATCAGTCTCCCTGCCCTTCTACGTGATCTGCCGATCCCTCACACTTGAAAAACACCAAAACCGAAGGTGGGGCATGCCACCCATTTAAAGAGGATGGGCTGGCAGCCTGGCCCGGAGATGACACGCCCGGGGGGCGTGGGGTGTCACTGGCCTGTGAAAGCCAGGCAAGAGCCCCACTCATGGGGCGGGCGAGCCTGCCAGGAAGAGCCTGCAGTGAAGCAAGTACAACGAAGCTCCACCCCACGGCCCCGGCCCCGGGCACCGGAGGGCACAGTGGCTTCTGCAGCGCAGAGGCCACCCGGGCGGGAAGCTGCAGCTGCACAGGCCTGAGCTCTGCGTGGCCAGACCCGGGGTGGGGGGAGAGAGGCAGCAGGTGGACGCAGCCCCGCTCACACGCCCGGGGCTGCAGAAGGGACCGAAAACACTTAGCTCAGGGATGGCCCGGAAGGACAACGGATTGCACATGGGACTTGTCCTCATTTAATTATTACGAACTACTGAAAAGAGCCAATTCCCTGGGGCGGAGCCACAGTTTCCATGGGGTGTGACCTGTCAGCGAAGCGGGGCTCACAACAGTTCTACCACGAAACCAGAACCTTTTACTTTGACCCCAAGCCTAGAAACCACCCTGAAGAGCACAAGCCCCCAAACCACCTCCCCCCACTGCAGCTGTCACACAGTGCCACAATCTACAGTATGGGTACCCTGGAGCCAACATCTATAAAAGTAGCTAAATTTATTATAATTTCAGGAAGGTATTTCCTTCCTGCTGAATTTCTAGGTTTTGTTTATTTTACAGACCAGACAGGAAGTGTGTTCATTATAGCGAGTTTTTGTGTTTATAAAAAGTATTACAGAATTTATACATTTACAACCTTTATTGGCTCATAGTATAAGAACACAAAAAGAGCTCAAAGGCTGCCTAGTCCATGCTTCGTCTGTATGGCATCTGTAATAATGATGCAGAAGGGCAAAGGGACTAATGTCAGAGTGAGTTAGAACACTACTCAAAAGCAAATGGGCTTTCTAAACGGGCAATGATACAACTTCTTATGGAAACCAGGAGTCGGGATTTATAAACAAGAAAAAAGTAATTACTATCACGTAGATGTTTTACCTGATCAGTTTTCTTCCTAAATTTCAAAGGTGATGACATCTCCATGCATTAATAATGAATCAAAATGCTTCTCTGGTCCCCTTTGTTCCTGCTACTAAACCTATTCATGCATTTCTGTAAGGTTCCAGAAAGGCAACTCCTTATCAATTAATTTTTATCAGATAAAGATGCCATGTTTTTAATCACGAATTCTTCTCTAAAAATAATCATAAACTCACGTCAACAAGTCGAATTCTGTGATCACAAAACTTCTCTCCATATGTTGCTTCCTTTACTGGAAGGAGTTATAACATGATACAGAGTAACAGCATAAAATGAACTGTGAATAGTGCAGAACATGACAGTGTCTATCTACATCTATTCCAAAACAAAGTCTTAAGTAGATCTGAAACATCATGACTATAAGCTCGCTGAAGCCATCATCAGGGTTTTCTGCTGTAACATAAGGAGACCTCCAGCGGCTACTGTGTGCAGTGGGCAGCCTGAGGCCATCCAGGATGGCTGTGCCCAATTCTGACATAACGTTATGGGTAAATAACCCCTGGAAAATAAACCACAGACCCACAGTATATCGCATACTTTGGTAAACATGATTTGTGGATCGCTTTTCAGTTTTCCCGAAGGCTGATACAAATTTCAATCATTTGAATACGTAAGTGTTAATTCCGAGTCAGTAGCGGTCACCCAACCACCTACCATCATGTTTTGGTGCTAAGGGCTGTACCTTTCAATAAAGCTACTGAAATAAACAAAAACAAAGGGCCAAAGACTTGTGCATGAATGCTTATAGTGTCCAGTAACATCCGAAAACTGGAAACATTTTCAATGTCCACAGCCGATGAACAGATAAACTGTGGAGTGCCCATGTGATGGAATCGGGACAGTGATAAACGCAGTGATGTGGACGAAATCTCAGAATGAGTATCCGAAGTGAAACAAGCCAGGCAAAAAGCACACAGTGTAGGACTCCATTTATATGAAGTTACAGAACATGCCAGCAAATCCAGTGACGGACAGAGCATCCGAAACTGCCCAGAGACACGGCGGAAGGAGGATGGAGTCTAAGGGGCCCGAGGGAACTTTCAGGCTGAGGGGATGCCTGCCATGGGATCGTAGGGAGGGTTCTGCGGGTGCGGACGTAGAGAAGAACTAGTGCCTTATACAACTTAAATGTGTGCACTTCAGTCATGCTGCAGGTTAGGGGAGAGCTGCACACCCTAAATTCTCCCTCTTGTTCTCGTAGGAAGCTTAAAGGAAATCCCTTTAAAGCATGGTGCTGACAAGGCCGGAGACATGAGCCAGCTGCGAGCCACAAAGCCCGGGCTCCTCGTGTGCGCGGCCGTATGCGTCTGCGTTTTTCTTTATTTACGGAACCCGACCCCTGAGGAAGCAGAGGAGGAACCCACCTATCCGGCAGTAGTGGAATGTGGCTTTTATCCGGATGAATTGTGTTCAGCTTTACTTGAAGGGAAAGGGGCCGCCCTCCAAATCGCAAGATTTTGTAAAAACCCTCATGGTTCTCAAATTCTTGCGCATTTACGCACATCAGGAAATTGCTCTAGGATTTCCCAGGAGTTGCGTTTCATAACCAGACCCTTGTCTGCAGAAGAGGGCAATTTCTCTCTGGCATATATTATAACAATTCACAACGAGCTGGCGATGTTTGCACAGCTTCTCAGAGCGATTTATGTGCCTCAAAACGTTTACTGTATTCATGTCGATGAAAAGGCTCCGAAGAAGTACAAGACTGCGGTGCAAACCCTAGTGAACTGTTTTGAAAATATTTTTATTTCATCAAAGAGAGTAAGAGTGGCCCACACTGGCTTTTCAAGACTCCAGGCAGATATTAACTGTATGAAAGACCTGGTCCGTTCCAAATTCCAATGGAACTACGTCATTAACCTTCGCGGGCAGGATTTTCCAATCAAGACCAACAAAGAAATCATACATTACATCAGAAGCAAATGGAATGACAAAAACATCACTCCTGGAGTAGTCCAACCACCGAATGTGAAATCCCAGACAAGTGAAAGTCATCCTGAATCCACCCCTGAAGGAAATATCTACATATCTCCAAATAAAAGATTCAAGCACGAACCACCCCATAATTTAACAATTTATTTTGGAAGTGCTGACTACGTCCTGACCAGGAAGTTTGTAGAGTTTGTCCTGACTGACGCCCGCGCGAAGGACATGCTTCGTTGGTCCAAAGACATCCAGAGCCCGGAACGACATTACTGGGTGACTCTAAACCGACTGAGAGGTAAGAACAATCCGGCACGTGGCGTCTGTTCAAATCAGAGGCAATGACAGAAGTTTACTCTTGAGTGAAAACTCTATTTCACTGTTTTCTATGGCTTGGTAAATAGCTCTGCATTTTGCAAGACCTTCCACTTGAGTATGGGAAGCGCTTTGGTTTTAGGGGTCCCAAGTTTGCTAAGAGCGTGCCATGTTCCCACACCAGCCCAGCTGTTCCTGTTCCCTTTTTAGAAAGAAGTCCGACCAGCACCTGAGCAAGAATCTTCAGAAGCTTCTTCATTTAGTCATTAAATACTCCTGCGTACCTACTAAGTGCCAGACGTAATGCTAGGGGCTCTTTAAGAATAGAAAATATTGGGGGGCCTGGGGGGCTCAGCTGGTTAAGCAACTGACTTTGCCTCAGATCATGATCCTGGGGTCCCAGGATTAAGTCCAACATCAGGCTCCCTGCCCAGTAGGGAGTCTGTTTCTTCCTCTGACCTCTCCCCTCTCATGCTGTCTCATTTTCTCAAATAAATAAATAAAGTCTTAAAAAAAAAGAAAATATTAAAAGTAGTAATTTTGGGGGTGGCAGACAGGATACCTCAGATAGGTTCCCTGAGAGGCAGAGGGAGGGCTGATGGTCTTCCTTAGGTGACTGACTTTCTCTCTGCATAAAGCTGACCGGCTCCTGTAGGGGATGTGGCTTCAGGCTCCAACAGCTAAGCTCATCGGTCCCGATGACAGTGCAAGTGCCCAATCCAACAGAAACCATTTTAGGATCTTATTATAATCTTATTAGGATCTTATCATAATCTCTCAAAGCCAGTGAAAATCCTACTTCTGAATCCCCTCAGAGGGCTGTCACGGGGAAGACACCCTCCCAAGAAACCCAAGATCACCAGGCCCAGGGCACGCGGTGCGCGGTCCGCGACTTCGGGGCTGCAGGAACGGGTGAGAGCGGAGCACAGGCGCCGGAACACGAGGCTAGCGTGGGGCCCCCACTGCCCCCAGAGCCTTAGCCCCTCGTCGGACGACAGCAGAGAGCCGAGCCCTTGTGGCGAGGCTGGACTTGCCCTGCACCCCGCCTCTCCCCCGGACTCCTGCCCAGGGAGCAAGGGGAAGGGCCAAGGTGCTGCCCACGCGCACCGGGCCATGCCTGTTCTGCTTCCCCCCCAGATGCCCCGGGAGCCACCCCAGACGCCGGCTGGGAAGGAGGTGTTCGCGCTGAGAAGTGGAGACACGAGGAGGGACGTGTTCATGACGGATGTAAAGGTAAAAATCGAACCAAACCAAAAGCCAGCCTTCCCATTTGATGGAAACTGTCCAGCTGCCACTGGGGTCCTGTCGGGAGCCGCAGACGATCGAGCGCCCAACGGGGATGGGACGGGCGAGCTTCCCACGCCACGGGGTCAATTTTTTTAAAACTTCTTATTTAATTATAATACCTAGACAGAAAAGTGCACAAATCCTAGGTATTTGGGTTGACACATTTTCACAGAGTGAAGCCAAAACTGGGTTGCAACTTTAAACGTTTAAGATAAAAATGCACAAAAGCTAGCGGGTTTCTTCCACCTGCTCCTAGAATTCAAACTCAACCATCACTTCAAAATGCTGTGTGTCTCCCGGGCTCTCCACCAGAACAGACGATCAGTAACAAACACAGGGGGAAGGTCCCAACCGGGTTCTTAAGTGGTTTTTGCTGAAGGAAGGTCTTTTTACCCTCAGGAGACTCTCCTGGGGAGCTGTGAATTCTTATCTGGTGTCCCCGAGGTTTTAGTTACCAGGACAATACAGAACAGCACAGCTCGGGTGGGGAGGGCGGTGTCCCTCGGTGGCGAACAGGCTGGAAAAGCACAGGCTGCTGGCAGGGTCTCCAACACCTGGAGCCCAGGGTCGGACGGCTGCCCGCGAGGAGCACATGACCTTGGGGACAAGCCAGAGGCCAGCGGTCACAGTGCCACGTACACAGGTCCCACAGGGAGAGACGCAAACCCTCTGGGAGCCCGCACGGAAAGGCACACGAGGGGTCTGACCTTTATAGGGCCGCGGACGCGTGGGACGGAGAAGGCCGCAAGAGCGGAGCACATATGCGTGCGGGCGGCCGGGGCACAGCAGCCCTGTCCCAGGGGACCCAGCCTCCCTTTCCCGTCTGCACGGGGCTGCCCAGCCACGGTGGGGGCTACCGCCGGGTACAGCCCCCTCCTCTCAGTGGGCATTTGGCTGTGGTCCTCGGGCATGAGTTACAATAGACCAGAGAGAACCGGGATCACCCAATTTTCAAGCTGTTTAAAAGACTGACCTAAAAGAAACAGGTTGCAGACAAATGGAAAGTCTAACACCTAACGCCAGAGTAATTCGAAGACAAGCAATTCCTGCTGCTGTGTATGCAGCCATCCTCCTGACAGGAACCAGGTCAGAAGGGCTGGAAGAATTTTCCAGATTTTTAAAAAAACATTTGTTTTCCCTTCCCTTTTTTTTAAGATTTTAATTATTTACTTATTTTTTTAAATTATTTACTGATTTGACAGAGAGAGAGCACAAGCAGAGAGAGGGGCGGAAGCAGGCTCCCCACTGAGCAGAGAGCCCAATGCGGGACTCGATCCCAGGACCCAGAGATTATGACCTGAGCCAAAGGCAGAGGCTTAACCCACTGAGCCACCCAGGCGCCCCGTAGATATTTTTAATAAATATTTTCACCAGGATTCAATTAGGAACCTAAGGAGCAACTTCAACCTTTCTTTACAAAACAGGCACTTGCTGCCATTACACAGATGTGGGGGAAACAAGCCTGGTCAATAAATGCTCGAGTGGGGCTGGGGGGCTCAAATGCTTCCTGAAAACATGATTCACTCACAGTATAAGAAGTCATGAAGGAGGGGCACCTGGGTGGCTCGGTCGTTAAGCATCTGCCTTCGGCTCAGGCATGATCCCAGGGTCCTGAGATCGGACCCCACATTGGGCTTCCTGCTCAGCAGGGAGCCTGCCTCTCCCTCTCCCCCTGCTTGTTTCCTCTCTCACTGTCCTTCTCTCTCTGTCAAATAAATAAATAAAATATTTAAAAAAAAAAAAAGTCACGAAGGGCTGTTGCTATCAATAATAATGATTTTGAATTCTCTGAGTGACGACCTGAATACGTCAATGTTGGCAAAAAAGCCCAATTATTATGAATTTTTTTTTCTTTTAATTATTTGACAGACAGAGATCACAAGTAGGCAGAGAGGCAGGCAGAGAGAGAGGGAAGCAGGCTCCCTGCCGAGCACAGAGCCTGATGCGGGGCTCGATCCCAGGACCCTGAGATCATGACCTGAGCCAAAGATAGAGGCTTAACCCACAAGCCACCCAGGTGCCCAATTACTGTGAATCTTAACAAAAATCAGCACTGCTCCAAAGTAAACACTTCAGAAAGTTCTCGCCCTTGCTCACTTCGGCGTACAGACCACCTACAAGGAAAGCAGTAATATGGTCCCTGCCTTTGGCCGAGCATCAGCAGCGAGTGTGGCAGACCCGGCCCCCTTCCGGGGTCTGGCTCTGGGCCCGCAGTCAATCCTCACAACGACTCTCAGTTGTTAACTATCGTAGTCACACTTTACAGAGGAGGAACCCCAGGCTTTGAGAAGTGAGGTCACTCCCCATGTCACAGGAAGCGGCACAGGAAGTGGTGGAGCCGGGTCGCAAACCAGGTGCCGCTGCCTAGTGCCCCTCCATTGGACGAGCGGACACCGAGAGGGGTGTCACCCTGTTGCTATCAGCAACAAGGAGTTTATCTGTAATCACCAAAATAACAGGAACCCGACTGAGGACTTTCCATTCACTTGTGCACCCTTCTGGCTCAAACTCATGTGTATGCAAATGACAGAATTATCCAAACACAATCAAGATGCTACTCATTTTTTTTCACTCTATCCTAAGTATTTTAGACTGCTTTTCTTCATAGTCAGGCTTTTCTTTCTTTCTTTTTAAAAATATTTTATTTATTTGACACAGAGAGAGAGAGAGAGACAGCGAAAGAGGGAACACATGCAGGGGGCATGGGAGAGGGAGAAGCAGGCTTCCTGCAATGCAGGAGCCTGATGCAGGGCTCGGTCCCAGGACCCTGGGATCATGACCTGAGCCAAAGGCAGACACTTAAGGACTGAGCCACCCAGCCGCCCATATTCAGACTTTTCAAATGGTGCAGTATCATTCTATGGCGACTCTGCGACACTGTACCAGGAGTGTCTATCAGTAAGAAAGATTTCAATCATGACGACAGGTGCCTTTTCCAGAGCGCTCACTGTGTGCCAGCTGCTTGGCCTCTTCCTGGATAAACGCCTGCTCCCAGGGGAAGGTTCTCTCTGCCTTTCTCCAGCCTCACAAACAACACTGGACGGTTCTGTGCTTGCAGTTCTGCCCCTTTCCCCTCGTTCTCTCAGACAGGTTTTCAGAAGTAGGGTAGCGAGTTGGTGTGGAGAGGAAAGCTGGGCGGAGCTGGGCAGAGAGAAAAGTCTCCAGAATGGGTAGACCATCCCCTCACACACAAACTGGGCGTCTGCTTCTCTGGGAACCGAAGGTGGTAACGGGAGCCACTTCACAGTGCTGGTGGGAGGGGGACAGAGAAGTACTGAGCACGGCATCAGGCCCACGAAACATGCTACTGAGTTCATCGCAAAGGAATGAGCACTGGATTCTATCATTCCAATTTTAATTCTTCCATTTGTATCACAAACTCACTCAGCAAGAACAAGAATGGCCTGTAGCAAGGGCCTGTGGCCACCAAGGCAATTCTTGTGAACTACCCACAACCAAGGAAAACAAAGTTCAAGGGACCTAACACAGAATTTAGAGCGGGCCAGGCAAGTGAGCACTATTAAACCTCCCTCGTGTGTTTGTGACTAATGAGCCTTCCACAGCATTCCCTTAAAGTAGCCGTTAAACATGCCAGAGATCCCGGACAGAAAGAACGGTGACATCCTTGTCCCCACTGACTCAAAATCCTACACAGAAGCCCCATGAGAGCAAGCTGGGAAATCACACTCGGTCTGAGCTCCTACAAAGCAGGGGCCTTCACAGATGACCTTGGAAAAGTGTCCCTTTTTGTGTGTGAATGTGACCTGATGAGGACACAAGGGCAGCTGGGTTTTTGTGCTTCTCTCCGCAGGCCGCTACGTCCACGAGAACTGCGTGTATGGCCTGGGAGACCTGCCGTGGATCACTCGGTCGCCTTCTTTGTTTGCCAGCACATTCGACTCGACAGACCCTCTGGTGGTGACATGCCTGGAGCGGTGGCACCGGCTGCGGGTGCTGCGACAGGCAGAGGCCCCCGTGGAGCCACACTGGCGTTTCCCACAGGACAGTCACTTCAGCAGGAGACCGAGCGGCTGAGCGGGGAGCTGCCGAGTGTTTGCTTTCTTACTGCTACCGCCTGCTCCTGACTCGTAGTAAGAGAACTTCCAGCCAAAGAAGGAAGAATGAGAAATGATGACTTGATACAAGCTAGTCATCAGATGACTTTAGCAACACACTGTTGACAAGCCGTTCCTATTAATCGTAGGCCACTTTCCCAGCTTTGAGGAAGAAATCACGAGAGGAAAGGTGACTCAAGGTACTGCTGGGGGCCCCAGACCCGCCAGATGGTGGGCTGACTGCTCCCGTAAACAGTGGCTGCGACACTAGATCCTGACTCAAGTCAGACAGGAACATGTTATCTCAGAGACCTGCTGTGGATGAGGGTCTAATGCAGAGTGAACCCACTGGAAACGAGACTTCGCTTGTCTCCAATGGTGCTCTCTGGCTGCAAGCCACGCACCTTCATTCTGCTAATCCTACAAAAACACAGAAGCGTCTACTTCCTTTGGGTAAAATGAAACTAATCGAGTTCAAACACACTTTCTTAAAAGGGCTGCCCTACGTCTCTGGAGTCTCACGGAGCTAATGGCACCATCAACCCCGATGGCTCCGTGCTACATCTGAGCTGTCCCATACTGATGAACACAGCCATGGCCACAACCACAGGGGGCTTCGGGGCAGCAGTGGGACTTTCCAGGACCACACGGCTAAGCAGGAGGAGCTGGGATTTGGACCTGAGCAGGCGGCCTGGCTCCAGAGTCCAGCCTTACTCTATGTGGAGTCAGACTCTCCCTGTGTTCATTTGTAAAAACAAAAGTAAATCGTATGCAAACAGAATGTCTGAAACATACCACTACAGAATGTATCTTTAAGGTGATACATGTATCAGATCTTGAGATAATTTCCCTTTTTTGGGAGCAGAACCTTCTTGCTTCTAATGCAGACTCTACTGTTCAATTTTCCTACTGGTTTTCTCTAACACGTGAAAAGGTTCAAGGCTGCCTGTGCTGCGGGTTATGTAGTTCCCTGAGGCTGAATACTTCCAACGATCCTAATGATGGCAAGAAAGCTAAAATTGCCTGAAGAAGGTCAGAGCATGAAAAAAAAAATCAGCATTCACAGACCCCTTCTGAAGATACCCCTTTCTCTAACATTCTCTCCCCTTTCCATTCCATCTCCCCACGAAAAGACAGCAGAAGAGCGGTGCCTGGCTGGCTTGGTCAGTGGAACATGCCACTCTTGATCTTGAGGTGGTGAGTTGAATCCCTATATTAGGCTTACAGATTACTTAAAAAAAAACCCAAAACCCAGCATGAATGTAAATTTTTGTTTCACTTCTGACTTTAAAATATCTACACACCCTACTCAATGACTTCAAAGCCTAAATAAATGAAGTCAGTGGAAAGTCACACCTAACTCTCAATCAGGGATTTAGATCACTCTAGCATCAACATCAGGGATTCTCAAACGTTATAGAGCACACAGATCCTTAGGGCGGGGGCATCTTGTTAAAATGCAGGTTTTGATTCCACGGGTCTGGAGAGGGACCCAGGAGTCTGCATTTCTTAAAGAGAAAAACAAAGGACGTCCCAGATAATGCCAATACGGCAGGACCGTAGATCACTCTCTGAGTGAAAAGCACATAGTTCATTTGGCAAACTCTAATTATTACTCCAATGTGTTTCCATTATTACAAGAAGGAAAGAAGACAGTGGGGAATACAGTTAGTTTTTGGCTAGTGACTTGTTTATAGTGAAAACAAACATACACACAAACCTAACAACTACATCTCCTAGGACCTTGTTTACGGAAATGAAGTGTGCACACCCGTGTGTTTCAGAACACACAGCCGGAGTGATCTCAAAGCCCCGAATCTCTTCTAGTGAACTGCAAACCCAAATGCTTATGGAACTAGAGTGAAAAGTAGAGAAAACATACACCCTAAACGTCCCTGAGTTCAGGAGTCATTCTTATGACACTCGTTTCTCTAGATTGTAGATGTTACTTAAAAAAACAAAAATACTTGTTTTAGACATCGATACTGTAGCTTCAGCTCCCTGCACTGACATTTTCCTAATGCGCTGCAGCTCCCGGAGCTGCACATGACTCTTCCTTTTGGCAGCTTCGGCAGAAAAGGCTGGTGCTCGCTCCTTCCTGGGCATCCGGCTCTAGCACCTTCCCCAGGCTTCCCTGCAGTTCGGTGGGGCCTTGGAGCTGATGGACAACAGAAGTGATGACCCACTTCCCGTCCTGGGCCATAAAAATCTCCCACGTTGTACGCTCCCTGCCCCGTTCCCATCAGTCAGCTGAGAGCAGAGTACTCTAAACCCCGGGGGGGGGTCTGACCCGTAAGGCAGCAGGAGCCCTAGTCCTTGAGTTTCCCGTGAAAGCAAGCTGCCCACCCAGGAACTGTCCCTGCGTTAGCCACTGGAATGTCAGGGCTGTGGGTCGGAGCAATTGGCCAACCCTGACTGATCCGCTTAGTTCTCCTACACTTGAGAGACTTTAAATGAGAAGCAGGAGTTCGATTCTTGATGGCAGCATATACATTTGTAATTCATTATTTTAAAATGTTACGGTTTGGAATCTGGATCTAAAAGGAAAGCTGTCTAAGAATTTACTATAAACTTTCACTTTATGTATTAGAATCTGAAGCCCAGAGAAGAGACAGTCTCAAGCTAGCGCTGGTGTGTGACCCAAAGCTGACCGGTACCAGGCTCTCTGGTTATGCGGACAAACGACCCCCACTGAAGGGGCCACGGACTGTCCCACGCTCTATGGTTTTCTAAATTGCACAATGTTATACACGGAATGTGTCCCCCACAAAAAGCTAAAGTCCTAGCCCTCAGTATTTTAGAACGTGAACTTCCTTGGAAATCGGGTCGCTATAGATGCAGTTAAGATGCAGTTACTGGGGTGGGCCTAAGCAGATGACTGGTTGTCCTTACAAAAAGGGGAAATCTGGACACAGAGACCGCCTCCATAGAGAGAAAACCACATGAAGCCACGCAGGGAGAAGATGGCCATCTCCCAGCCCTCAGAAGGAACCAACCCTGCCAATACTGTGATTTCAGACTTCACGCCTCAAGAACTGTGAGTAAACTTCTGAGGAGCTCCCCAGTGTCTGGCGCCTTGTTGCGGAAGCCAGTATGAGCAAACCAGTATTCCATCTGGCTCTGCGAAGGCAATTTTTTTATGTGGATCCTGAAGTGAGAAAGTGCTCGTTATCTTGCTCTTCTGGCAACAGATTTATTTTCCCAAAAGTTCTCTCCCCAAGGGATTCCTGGAGGGTAGCCAGCGCCCTGTCTTGTCTGTCAGAGGTTTCGACAGCCATGGCAGCCGCCCTCATGAGAGAGGAAGAGCCCGCGCTCCTGGTTCTCACCTGCCCCTGCCCCCCCTTGTGCAACCCCTGACGCCCTCAGTTCCTCTTTCCACCTGCTTCCTTCCCTTCCCTTGAAGTACCCAAGGTGCTGACGTTTAAAAGTTCACTAGCACTCAGTAAAACTTGTCAAGTACCAAGAAAAGTGTCAGACTTTCCTTGCAATGCTGTATTTCCATGACATAAAATCAACTTCTCTGTGAAGCTCTGCGCAGACAGTCCTGTTTCGCTACAAGTTTGTTAACGTGGTCACCGATGCTGTGCGAGGTCAGCCCACACAAAGGGCAGCTTCGGGCCATCCGAGGGATGGTTACCGTTACGGGTAGAAGAAAAGAAGGTCTGGCTGCTTTGGATTAGCCACTCCCCCCTGCCCCCTGGCCTGACTGCCCACTGGAATCGTTCTGGGAACTCTAATAAAAGCAGAACTCCGCGGGGTTCTTCCCCAACTGTGAAGATCCAGATTTAGTGGCTAAAATGGGGGACGGGAACCGACACTGCTGTGGAGATTCTACCGTGCGGCCTGGTTTGGCAGCCACGGATTTAGTGGATTTGGCTTCTCTAATATATTTCAGCATTTCCTACCTCCCCAAGCATACTTCCGGTACTTGCACTGTGTCCAACACAGAAACAACACCTTCCATACTACATGGGAAAACACACACACCTGAACACGGTGTGTACAGAGCTCCCCTCCTGCCCGAGGGAGCCCCAGGCCAGCCGCGTGCCGGCGCCCACGAGGCCTCCCCCACGGGAGCCCCACGCACACCTGCTGCCCAGTTCCTCCCCTTGGTGGGCCGGCACCCTCTGCATGCCCTGCACAGGACTACATTTATGCTCCCACAGGCATCGACAGCGCCACAATGCACGTGCAGCTGGACCTGCTCCTTGCACTGGCCTCGAACTTCCCACCACTCAGTGCAAATTCCTTCCCAGGCCTCTCTCCTGGCCTGTATGCCCCGCCCTGCCCATGTGTGGACGACCCCTCGCACTGCACCTCCCGGCTCTGCCAGGCCGCTTTCTCCTTCTGACGCAGCAGCAGCGCCTCTCCCTCCTCTTCTCAACAGCCTCCCCCTCTTCCCAGAGCCCCACCCACATCCTGCGTCCTGCGCCATGTCCTGTGCCACCACCTGCGACCTGTCCCATAGCTTCAGGCTTCAGCGGGGGCTGATGTACCATCAGTGTCTTGATGTATTTCTGTAAACATGCCTGTCATTTCTAATTTTACTTAAATTTACTCTGAACACTAGCTTTACTCTCCTGCCATAAAGAGCAAAGCGGCAGCCCTTGCCACTGCAGCAGCCCCTCTCCCTCGGGGACATCAGCCTCTGTTTCCTTCCCAACAGCTGTCACGATCCCTACTGCCGTGCTCAGCAATCTGAGCCCCTCTTTCCAACGGGACTGGGAGTCCCGTGAAGGCAGAGTCTGTAGCAATCTTTTTTTTTTTTTCCAAAGATTTTATTTACTTATTTGACAGAGAGAGATCACAAGCAGGCAGAGAGGCAGGCAGAGAGAGAGGAAGGGAAGCAGGCCCCCTGCCGAGCAGAGAGCCCCATGCGGGACTTGATCCCAGGACCCCGAGATCATGACCTGAGCCGAAGGCAGTGGCTTAACCCACTGAGCCACCCAGGCGCTCCAGTCTGTAGCAATCTTATCCACCAGGCTAGCCCACTGTACCGTGCTTCGGACAGAGGCTGGCCCCTCACAGGTGTTCAGTGAAAGCCGCTGAATGAAAGAACATTCCCAGCAGGGAGAAGCAGGGCAAGTGGCCCGGTGAAAGCCACAGGGTTAACGTGGGTGAAAACACTATCATGAGTTGCTGGCATCCACAACATGAAACTAAACAGTTTCCCATGGCCAAAGGAACACCAGAGACACAGATGTCTGGTCTGCGCCAGCGACAGCAGGAAAGCAGGGCCATCGGCACTTCCGGCATGTGAGCTGCAAGGGCAGCTCCTACATCAAGTATCTGCTGCCCTGTGTGAGCGCGCACAGACGCGCTCTGCGGGTGCGAGACAGACACACCTTGCTCCCTGCTCTCACACACGTCCAGGCGAAGCACAGAGGGCCGTTAAGGCGGCGACAATACTCTGCCTGACACCGTGATGGCGGATACATGTCAGCACCCATCCGTCCAGACGCACAGAACAGATGCCACCAACGGAACCTGCAGAGATCGGGGGCAATGGTGGACTGATGGAGGCTCATCAGTCCCCCGACGAGGGGGACACTGATAATGGGAGAGGCTATGTGTGGGGGGGAGGGGGGTAGAATGAACAGAGGAAATCCCTTACTTTCCTCTTAATTTCACTATGAAAACGACTCTAAATAAATAAATAGTCTTACAGGAAACAAAAAGGGAAAAAAACAACGGTCCCAGTCCAGTGGGGAAACCACAACGTAACTACCAATGACATTCTGATGAGATCAGCGGGATAACAAGGTGCTCGGGGAATGGGGAGGGAGGCTTGGCAGCAAGGGTTCGCAGAGGAAGCCATCGCTCTGCAGCTAAGGTTCACAGGGGGTGCGACCTCCCCAGGCTGGGCAGGTCAGAGCAGAGGGAACAAAGGCACGCATGGGAGCTGGTCAGGCAGCGGCCTGAGCTCAGCCTGAGTTGGTCAGACAGTCAGGGACACGTCACAAAAGGTGGTCTGAATCCACACGCAGCCAGGATGAGCCATGCAAGCGTTTCAAGCAGAGAAACAACGAAGTAGATCTGTATTTTGGAAAGAACTGAAGGATGATGAAATGCCGCATGAAGGCAGGGACCCTAAACCATCTGATTTCCTGAGCTACCAAGACGGAACAAACGATGTATGTCAACTACTCACTGTGTGACAAACTTCTGCTTTTATCTCTTTCAAGGCTCGCTCAGAAAACACACAACCACAGCACCGCAGGAAGCAGAACCTGGAGAAATAATCCAAAATGGAGGATGACTTCAATAATAATTTAAAAATGATTGCCCAGATTATCAGTTAACATTTGTTCAGTTTGTACATAGGCCAGAAACTATAAAGAGAAAAATGGTCACATTTAATCCTATTAAGGAAAAAGAAATTAGTATGTCCCATATATACTTACTTACATACTACTTTATATACTTTTTATATATACTTTATATATTCTGGTCTACACAGACCAGAAATACAGGCCGTAGTCCCATTCCTGATCCCTTGTAATAATCCTTTAGAATAAAGTCTCTCCTACAAAAAAAAATACAACCACCCCCCACAAACATAAAAAGTCACAAGACAGAATAGGAATACTGGGAGAGACTATTTTAAATATATGTGAGATTCAGTGTTTTATGAATATTCACCACGGTCTCAAAAAGCAAAAATAAACAATGTATTAGAAAAACGGGCAAAGGCATTAACATGCGATTCATGGGAGAAATATAAATGGTCAAAACATATCAAAGATGCTTAACCTCAACTGTTAATTAAAGAAATTCACGGCAAAATAATGATGTACCACATTTTACGTATCCAGCAGTAGTGAGAGAGACTGAGTTACCCTGCTGGAAAGAGGCGCATCCGCCGGTGGTGGCGGGCACAGCACTGTGCATCTTGGAAGGACAATGCGTCAGTATTGAGCAAAAAATCACTTTTCGGAGCATCGCCTATATAAACATGCTCACAAGTGTGCAAATGCATAAATATGTATTTAGGAAGTTGTATAGGACAGTGCCACTCTTTTTTTTTTTAAAAAAAGATTTTATTTTATTTGACAGAGAAAGAGAGATCACAAGTAGGCAGAGAGGCAGGCAGAGAGAGGGGGAAGGAGGCTCCCCGCCAAGCAGAGAGCCTGATGCGGGGCTCGATTTCAGGACCCTGAGATCATGACCTGAGCCGAAGGCAGAGGCTCAACCCACTAAACCACCCAGGCGCCCCAGGACAGTGCCACTCTTACAAGGAGAAAGGAAAGCACCTAGATGTTCATTAACAGAGGAATGGTTACATAAATTACGAACACTCACACAGCTATTAAAGGAGCAGGGTCAATCCGTGTGCACGGCCATGGAAACACGCTCATTAGAGAAGTACGAAAGAAAAGTTTCAAGTACGAAAGAAAGAAAAGTTTCAAGATAGGTTACAAGAGGCGTATAACACGTTCCCACGACTGGAAAAGAATACACAGTTGTTTCTATTTCTGATGGCAGGGGTGTAAGGAAGTACAGAGCATGTGTGTTGGTGCTGGGCAGGTCTAGGGGGGCGTGGAACTCCAAACAACTAAGAACATGACACGGGAGGTGGAAACTGGGGGAAAGGGAAAGTCATGTTCACAGTTTACTTCCTACAGTCCTCTAAAAACACTACAACAGAATCTCTGCAAGGGGCGCCTGGGAAGCTCAGTCAGTCAAATGACTGCCTTCAGCTTGGGTGGTCCTGGCATCGAGTCCCACAGGGCTCCCCGCTCAGCAGGGAGCCTGCTTCTCCCTCTTCCTCTGCTTGCCGCTCTGCCTATTTGTGCTCTGTCAGATAAATAAATAAAATCTTAAAAAAAAAAAAAAGGTCTCTCCAATTCTCTAGGGATTATAGTGGATACAGATTACCTTAACAAAAACCCAATTAGTAACATTGTACTACATTCATTTACTGTGTTTGGGGCAAAAAAAATATTTTTTTATGGATGCTTACTAATTATTAGTAATTTAGAAAATTATTTTTCTTTAAACAAATGCTCAAAGTTTTCGTTACATTAAGTCATTTACTTCTATTTTTCTCTGTATTTAAATCTTTATTATATAAGCTTTTAATAAACGTATGAAGTCACCCCCTAATCAATTTTCTACTGTGGAGGCCCTATTAATAGCAGGAGGGCAAAGCCAAAACAGGCAAAGCTCAATTAACTGGGAAGAGAGAAGAGAGGAGACTAGTAAAAAAGGGGAAAAACTAGGGAACCCATAATCAGAACAACAGGTTATAGGTAACCCCTGCTCAAGACCCCAGAGTTGAGTCTTTCTGCTAAGTTCCTCTTTTGGGGTAAACCATGGTTTTCCTAAAAAGAAGTGGGAAGCCAGACACAAAAGGTCAAATGCTGAGTGATTCTACATATAGGAAATCTCCAAAATAGGCAAATCCACGAAGACAGAGCAGACCAGCGGCGGCCAGGGGCTGGGGCTGGGGGTATGCGGAGAGGCTGCTGCGTGGCTACAGAGTTTTCCTGTGGGCTGAGAGAAGTGGAGGGAAATGCCAGGAGACAGAGGCTGGTGGCTGCGCGGCACTATGGTTGTACCGAACACCTCTGAAACCGGTACCCTAAAGTGGTCACTTTGATGTTACAACTTTTACCTTGAAATAATGTGTTGTACACCACATACGAAACCACACACATAAGTGGGATGAGGTGAGGTACGTTTGTCTGCTTCCCTAGAACTTCAGCTTTTTAATTAATTCATTACTTTTTCTTTCTTTCAGCTTTATTTAGGTACAACTGACAAACACAACTGTCTATACTTAGGGTGTACAGCTTGATGATTTGATATATGTACACACCATCAAATGGTCATCACTATCAAGCTAATTAACATATCCATCACCACTACATGGTAAACTTTGAGAGGCTTAATAAAGTCAGACTATCTAAAGAATATAATCTTTAAAAGCTCCTTGGCCCTAAAATTTTATTTCTCCCCAAATCTACAAAGCCACAGGTTCCACCATTTCAGGGCATGGTGGTCATGCTCTCGGATGCAGTTTGCCACACACGTCTGTTAAACAGATGTGTAAAATGTGCCAGAATGCTCCAGATCCTATGTGGTTGTTTATAGCTCAAAGTTTTTACTTACTTGAGATTCTCCCCCTACCTCAGTCCCAACCCGTTTCCTGAATGAAAATAGTAAAAAAAAAAATACTATCTTTCAACAAGTAATATCTTAAATGTAAGATTCCAGATGGCAGATGGGACCACCAGTTATTAAAGGTATTTCTAAATGGTAGGAAAAGAGCTGAAAGCTTTGGCTGGCTGAGACATCTTATAAAAAGGCACCAATTAACCATTCAACACTCATAATTTTTAAGGCAGAAATATACACATCTCTTATGTCTGCTATAGAACTCTCGACCTCAGATTTCTGGTGTCAGAGGATTCGTTTGCTACAAATTCAGAGCAAGCTATAATCATCAGGTAGGTCTTTAGGTGACTGACCGACCACATATTCGGTGACTGTTTTCCACTGCATAGTTTTCAGCAATTATAAGGAAATGGGAGTTGTCTGATGGGCAACATTTGTCCTCTGCTTTCTTCCCATAAGAAAAGACCAAATAACCCAACTCAAGTCTTCTAAGTGTCCCGTGAGAACTTTTTAAAATCCCTCTTGAGGTGTTCCTACTTTCAAGTACAGAAAGCAGAGACACCGAAGTTAAGGGTCTCGATGGGACACCACATTATAAACAGCTGTTAGGGAATGAAGGAGGTCTTATGGCAGCACCACTACCTCTAAGGCGCCACCCAAACCAAAGGACCCCTTCAAGAGGACTGTGTGATTACATGGCTATAGCAACATTATCTAACCAGACTCCACACCAGCTGCCCCACAGCCCTACTAACCTGTGCCGGCCATTCATCTCCAAGCCCACAACGGGGCAGATGAAACGTGCCCGCTGGAGGTCATCGTGTTTGTCACCTTTTGTGTTTCCTTTGTCCCCTTCCCAGGCAGGATTATCAGAAAGCCTCAGTTCTGTCACATTCTGTGAAAAACCATCCATAGTTTATGAATTCATGTGATAAACGGATCATTCTTAGCCTCAATAACCACCTAAATCGATCGAGAAACTGTTTTTCCAGACCTTTCTCTTCCAAACCTCTTCTTCCTAGCTCCTTTCCTTCTGCTATCAACTGTAACATGGGTAAAAAAATTAAATCAAAACAAGACTTCTAAAATTCACCGACTGGCAAGTGAATTAGTTAACTTCTATTTTACAAATATTTTGCTATTTAAGGAAAAGTAACTTTGGACATGAAAAATGACTCCACTGAGAGAGAGCTTTGAATAGGCTTCATCCAGAAAGCAACATTTTCTTTCCCTGCCAATCCTCACTGAGGCTGCTCCATATTCCGGGCGGCCCAGGTTTATTTAATAACTGAACAGACAATAACATCTATGAGGCCACCGTCCAGTGAGTCCAGCACAGAACATTAGCCAGGGAATAACACTGTATTCCAAGAGCTGGCTGTTCGGGGTTTTAGAAGTTCGCCTTCACAAGGACTGATGCAATGGCACCACTAAAGCACTTGGGCATTCTTGACATTTAGCTGTGCCACCCTGATGTCAGCACTCCGGACAGCACCTGAGTGCTCCGAAAGAAAAGCCACCACATGTACCGTCCGTACAGTCAGCTTCCTGTGTCTCATCCAGTTCTCCACTCAAGAGTATGTGAGGGCTACCAACTGACAGTAATGACTACCTTGCATGTTTGCACTGTTTTATTTGAATCCTTCTGCCATTACAGTTCTGATTTCTTGGAAGTCTTTTTTTTTTTTTTGCATTAAAATTCAAAATTCAGGGGCACCTGGGTGGCTCAGTGGGTTAAGCCGCTGCCTTCGGCTCAGGTCATGATCTCAGAGTCCTGGGATCGAGTCCCGCATCGGGCTCTCTGCTCAGCAGAGAGCCTGCTTTCCTCTCTCTCTCTGCCTGCCTCTCCATCTACTTGTGATCTCTCTCTGTCAAATAAATAAATAAAATCTTTAAAAAAAAAAAATTCAAAATTCAATCATGTACCTTGAATATTATTTTAAATATAAAACTGTATAAATTAATTTCAAAGATGATCACTTTTTTTAGATAAGATAATCATCTCAAAAATAATTATCATTATAATGGGTTTTTTAAGAATGAATTCTCTTTCCCAAATAAAAGATGATAAAAATCAGCATGGTTCTTTCTTTCTTTTTTTATTTTTTTAAAATATTTTATTTATTTATTTGAGAGAGAGAGAGAGAATGAGAGACTGAGCATGAGAAGGGAGAGGTCAGAGGGAGAAGCAGACCCCCCACCAAGCAGGGAGCCCGGTGCGGGACCCGATCCTGGGACTCCAGGATCATGACCCGAGCCAAAGGCAGCCGCCCAACCAATTGAGCCACCCAGGCGCCCCAGCATGGTTATTTCTAAAGCACTACTTTACCTACATTCCAGAACTGCTGATTTGCCTATAAACAGCATATATCCTGTAATCACTCCAAGAATTCAAACAAAAGGCCTAATATAATAAAAATTTACAAAGAAAGAGGAGAAAAAACCCAAAGCCTTTTATGGGGAAGCAGGGACTCTGGTTCTGGGTTAGGCACCTCATTAGCTACGGGGCCTCAAGATGTCAAGGACAGTGAGTACTCTCACCTGTGAGATGAAGTGTCTGCCAAAGCAGTGCCTCTCAAATTCTTTACCCCTTTCCGGATTTTTCTCCCATTGACCGATTTGTAAGATTTTGTCCTCTCAACTTCCTTTACCAAAAATCTTAATTTTTTCCATTTTTATAAAAGAATTTTAACTGCCAATCAGAACATCTAATTAGCAGGAAATACCACACTGACTTAATAGTGATCTACCTGTTAAATTCTCCAATTCTATTAGTGTCTTCCAAATCAAAACTTCAAGTAGCTGAGTTTTAACTACAAAAGTGATGTCTCTAAATATTTGTACATCACATTAAAAGTTTTCAAAGTTCTTTTGTATGTATTAAATTGTAACAGATTTATAAGGCAGGAACGATAGGCGTGGGAACTCTTGGCTTGAGCTTTAAAGTGACCTGCCCCAAGTTACACTTTCATTAGGTGCTGGGTGGGAGCAGAATTCCAAACTTCTAAGTTCAGTCTATAATGTACATGAATTCTTTAAAATAAACGTTAGCCACTGAGACCCCTGGAGAACTTCAGAATCACTGGTCTTACCTTAATGCTTTTAATGTGAGATGCTGCCTTCCCAAGAGCCTTTTCGGAAGATTTGTCCAATAGAAACTCAATGACAGCATCTTTGTTATAAAGTCTGCAACAGTAAGGATGAGTCAGAACACTCTAGCAACAATCAACCTCCACACAAAGGAGTAAGATGAAATTCAGTACAATCCAAAGTCATTTACATCTGATAACAGGAATGCCCTGCATTATTAAAGAAGTAAATTAAATCCTGTCTCAACTATTTCCAGAGTATACAAAGAAAGAACTAGTTTAAACCAAGGGTTGCAAACTGGCGGTCTGAGGGCTGAATGTGATCTGAACAGGATCTTAAAAATCGGGAAGTTTAATATAAAAGTGCATTTTCCACTTTTCCTGGGAAAAACCAAGCTCTGGAATCTACTAGGCCCACATTCGTGAACTGCAACATCTGGCTGGAAATGAGCAGCAGCTCCCCTTTCACAAAGGACATGAACTCTCCAGTTTCCTCCAGTCCCCACCATTCCCTACTACCCCACATAACTCCTTCATGCATTTCTGTTTATAAATGAGTTCTTACTGGCCCCTGAACTTTTAGATCACAGATTAAATAAACCAAACTGAATAGAAATATGCAGACATATGTTCTGAGACAGGGAATAATAACCTAGGCTTCAAGAATTTGTTTGAGATGATTCACATTTCAAGAATCAAGCACTGCATTTACACCTTAAGAATCTTTTTTTTTCCACATTAAAATTCTCTTAAAAATTAGTTAATAAAAACTCATCTTAAGTAAGTAAAAGGAATCATACCTGCCAAGTTCACAGGCAACTATTGGTCGCCTTAGTATTTCTTGACTTAGAGTACAATAGTTCCATTGGGCCACTAGTTCAGCATCTTTGTCAACCTGAGACAAGAAAAAAAAAAAACCCTTTCAATTAACTTTTACCTCTGAAAGATAATATGGGCCACAGTTCTACATATAAAGGCTTATTTAGTTATACCACATGTGATGATTTTTTGTCTTTTATATCAAAGATAGTGACACATGGGGGCACCTGGGTGGCTCAGTGGGTTAAAGCCTCTGCCTTCAGCTCGGGTCATGATCTCAGGGTTCTGGGATCGAGCCCCACATTGGGCTCTCTGCTCAGTATTTGCATTTTTTTTTTAAAGATTTTATTTATTTATTTGACAGAGAGAAATCACAAGTAGATGGAGAGGCAGGCAGAGAGAGAGAGGGAAGCAGGCTCCCTGCTGAGCAGAGAGCCCGATGCGGGACTGGATCCCAGGACCCTGAGATCATGACCTGAGCCGAAGGCAGCGGCTTAACCCACTGAGCCACCCAGGCGCCCTGCATCTATTTTTTAAAGTTTATTTTTTTTTTAGTAATCTCTACACTTACTGTGGGGCTTGAACTCATGACCCTGAGATCAAGTCACATGCTCTTCCAACTGAGCCAATCAGGCGTCCCCTAGCATTTGTACCTTAACAGTAAGTTAGAAAAGTCATACAGGGGTGCCTGGGTGGCTCAGTGGGTTAAAGCCTCTGCCTTCAGCTCAGGTCATGATCCCAGGGTTCTGGGATCTAGCCCCGCATTCGGTTCTCTGCTCAGCAGGGAGCCTGCTTCTTCCTCTCTCTCTGCCTGCCTCTCTGCCTACTTGTGATCTCTGTTTGTCAAATAAATAAATAAAATCTTAAAAAAAAAGTCATACTGAAAAAGTAAGCAATACAGGTTAATTTCTATCAATGGGAAAGGCTATAAAGTTTTAGCTGAATTTAAAGCCTAAGAATTTATAATATAGGTTTTTTTTTTTAAGTTCAGCATAAAGACTAATATAATTCTTTATAAAAATCACCTATTTAGGGGCACCTGGATGGCTCAGTGGGTTAAGCTGTTGCCTTCGGCTCAGGTCATGGTCCCAGGGTCCTGGGATTGAGCCCTGCATCGGGCTCTCTGCTCAGTGGGGAGCCCCTTCTCTCTCTCTCTCTCTCTCTCTCTCTGCCTGCCTCTCTGCCTACTTGTGATCTCTGTCAAAAAAATAAATCTTTTTTCAAAAAATCACCAATTTAACTTGTTCATTACGGGGTATCTCAAATCCTTACCCACACTCTGAAAATCCAAACACAAGAACTTCTATTGCCCTCAAATGATATTTTACCTATATAATAGTCCATAGCCCTCTCTTTTCCCCTCCTAAAATGCCAAATCTGAATAATATAATAGAAGGGCACAAGTGGGAGAAAGTAGGAAGAGAAAAAAATACAGAAAAATTCCCTTAAATTTACTTTTTGCAGTAACAACTGCTTGTTTACTGTGTACCAAGTGCTATGTTCAGCAGTTTCTGTGACTAAATCTTTTAGCCCTTATAAAAACCCCAAACTTAGTACTTTTTACTCTGCTACTGAGGAGATGGGAGGTACCAAGAGGTTAGGTTACATGTCCAAGGTCGCAGAGCAAGTAGATGAAGAAGCTAAGAACCCATGTGGCTGGCTCCAGAAACCATGTCTTTATGTTGGTTTTCTTTTCTTTCCTTTTAGATTTTATTTATTTGAGAGAGAACGGGGGAGGGGCATGGTCAGGAAGAGTCTCAAGCAGACTCCGTGTTGCGTGCGGAGGCCAAAGCAGGGCTGGATCCTGTAACTCTGAGATCACGGCCTGAGCCAAAACCAAGAATCAGACCCTTACCCTGTGCTACCCAGGCGCCCCAGAAACCACACTTTTAATCACTACTTTCTACCGCTTTTCTATTATTTCAAATAGAACAAAATAAAAACAAAACCCACACTACGGCAACTGTTATTCTATCCATACCCCAGACCCAAGGGCTATACTTTGGCTCCTTAAGTAACTTTAATCAAAATTCACAGTGTAGGGGAGCCCCAGAGAAACCTGTCACCGGTGAAGTCAATTTACTACATCCTTTGCAGAGTCAAAAAACCCATATCCAACATGTTCAAGATCTCCTTTCTGAATCCCTCTCCTGCTTTACCCACAGTCCTTTGCTGATTAAAAAAAATAACTGGAAGAGCTGCGGACAGGGAGAAAAGTGATAAACTAATCCTTACCCAGGTTGATAACCCCCCAAAACTTCTGAAACCCATTTTTTTTTTTTTTTAAACCTGGGTCTCTCTTCTTTTCAGGGCAAGGACTTAAATTACAGCAATGGTTTGGCCAGACCACACATACCATATGAGTGATCAAAAATATTAATTATATATCTATATGAAAGGTAAGCAATGCAAAGGCTGACTCTGTTTGCTGCTGTGTCCCCAGGGCCTAGAGTGGTGTCTGTGATAAGCATTAAATGAAGTATTCGTAGAATAAGTAAGGATAACAAAAATCCATCCTGCCTGAGGACTCTGGTGGTCTCAGATCATGCTTTCTTCTTTTCTATCCCCTTCTGACACCTTGCCAAGCTTCGCTTTAAGCTACTCCTCGTCAGCCCTGGCCGCAAGTTAACAAAACTAGCTGAACAGTTTTCTGGCAAAAGCTCTCATGAATGCTAACGACCTGCCACTGACTACGCATCTGTAGGTGTGATGAGAGGACACACTCCATCCTCTTGAGACTTCATTCATTCTCAAATTCAACACATTTACCAGGTGTCTACTGTGTGGTGGACAAAGGTAAGACACAAAGTCTCCATTCATGTCCGAGAAAGACAGACAATACACAAACGAGAACAGCGACAAGCACTATAAAGCAGCGACGGAAGCGAGATGTACGTTGGCAACAGTGAAGAGCATTATCAGGTCATGGAACTTACACTCCAGGCTGAGAAACAGAGGCCGGTATAGCTGAAACAAAGACCCAGAGAGGGTGGAAGCTGCGGTGGAGAGGCAAGGCATCCGATCATACAGGACCTTGTATGATTTTGTTCTGAATATGACAAAAAGCTGCTGGAGGATTTCAAATATAGTAGTGATACAGGAGATCCACCTTTTATAAAGATTTTCTAGCTGCTGGAGAGTATGTGCAGCATCCACGTGTGCCACACTGTTAGCTACTTTACATGCCCTCTGTAGTAAAAAGTAATTACTGGGGCACCTGAATAGCTCAGTCTGCCTTTGGCTCGGTCATGATCCCAGGATCTTGGGATGGAGCCGCATATTGGGCTGCTTGCTCAGTGGAGATTCTGCTTCTCCCTCTCCCTCTCCCTCCTGCTCCCCTGCTTGTGCTTTCTCTCTCTTAAATAAATAAATAAATCTTAGGGGAAAAAAGTGATCACTAATGTGGGGCACCTGCCTTAACTGGTAGACCACTTGACTCTTTATCTCGAGGTCATGAGTTCAAGCCCCATGATGGGCACAGAGATTATTTAAAAAATAAAGGCTTGGGGCGCCTGGGTGGCTCAGTGGTTTGGGCTGCTGCCTTTGGCTCGGGTCATGATCTCAGGGTCCTGGGATCGAGCCCCGCATCGGGCTCCCTGCTCCGCAGGAAGCCCGCTTCCCTCTCTCTCGCTCTCTCTCTCTGCCTGCCTCTCTGCCTACTTGTGATCTCTGTCTGTCAAATAAATAAATAAAATCTTTTTTAAAAAAATAAATAAAGGCTTAAGAAAGTAAAGTAATTATCAATGCTAACTTTGAATTCCTGAATAAAAAAAATGGTTGGCACTCCTGGCTTCATTGCCTACCCGTTGTGATTTTGGTTATGTTACTGACTCAATTTTGCTGTTAATAGCATGAAAATTATCATATACAGTTCTTCTCAGTTACCTGTGAGAATTAAGAATTATCCACTCATGGGGCACCTGGGTGGCTCAGAGGGTTAAGCCTCTGCCTTTGGCGCAGGTCATGATTTCAGGGTCCTGGGATCAAACCCCGAATCAAATTGGGCTCTGTGCTCAGCAGGGAGCCTGCTTCCCCGCCACCCTCTACGTGCCTCTCTGCCTACTCGTGATCTCTGCCTATCAAATAAATAAAGAAATCTAAAAACAAAAAAAACCTATCCACTTATTCATTTAATCACCGTATTTACTGGGCCAGGAATTGCGCTAGCTGTACAGGGGAAAGGCAGGACTGTGCCACAGGGAGCTTATTTTTATCTGTGGCTGACACTAATCAGCCACGGAGGCAGTGTGCAGGGCGGCAAGATACGAGAAGGGCCTGATCACATGTGGGTAAAAGAACCTTTGGGACGAATTCCCGGAGAAAGTGGAGTTACGTGTGTACAAAGCCCAATGAACAGCGGCCGTTTGTATCACTGTAACTGACGGCGCAGATAAGCTGTAAATCCTGGCCCTGCCACTTACCGGCGTTGCAATGTTGTCCTCTTGGCCCTCAATTTCAAGGTCTGAAAAGCGAGGATCGTGACAATACGTGTCCACGGGGCTGCCGCGAGAACTGTACGCGCTACCCCACACTAAGCCCGCCGCCAGGTGAACGGCAACGGCAAGCACTCCGTAAGAGTCCGATCCTAATACTGTTGCTAACTCGGAATTCTCCAAGTGAGATAAAGGAGCACGGCGGCGTCAGGAACCCCACTAGCTCCCCGCCCCCACCCCCACTCCCTGGGTCCCCACCGGACCCACGTCTCTGACCTTCTCAACCTTCTTCGGCCCCTTCACCAGCTCGTGTCTTTTGGGGATTGTTCCTCCGTCGCAACCCATCGCAAACCAGGAGTCCAGAGTCAGCAGCCCCACTCCGCAGCGACCACTTCCGGGAGGTCCCTGGCGACGGCCGCAGTCACTTCCGGCGCGCTGGGATGACGCAACGCGCCGGCCGCGCCGCGGCGGGGCGGGGCGGCTCCGTGGCCAAGCCCCAGTTGCCAGGGAGACCGTCGCGAGGCGCTGGGCGAGGCGGGGCTGCTCGGGCTCCCTGGACTCGAGCGGGTCCTCGCCGGCTCCGGGGCTGGCGGAGCGTCCCCATCTCCGCGCCCGGCCCGTTCCTCCCTCCTTCCGGTGGGGGCAGGGCGTCTGCCGCGCCCCGGCGACCGCTCGCCGCGCTGCGGGGGGACGGGGGGACTCGGGAGCAAGTCACGCCCTCCTTACGCCTCGTCCCACCCTAGCGTGTCTGACTGTGGGCCTGGCGCGTCCTAGGGCGGGAGCGCCGCGCCCGGAGGGTCTGCACTTTGTGAATGCAGCTACGCTGCAGCGGAAGGGCGCCCGGGGGGTTAACCGAGAACTTGGCACGGAGCGCCGCGGTGTCCTGTGCCGTGGAGTGGGAGCGGAGGGTGGGGACGTGCGACCCTCTGAGGCCCGGCGCCTCGACGTGCGGTGCGTACGGCCGATGCGGGAAAGTTGCAGAGTCTGTACGTGCGTGTGTGCGGTTCGCAGCCTCCTGCGGCTGTTTGCTAATAATCCGCTGCAGTGAAGAGAGGCCGCTGGACAAGCCACACTCCTGTGTACCTGCCTTTCCCCGGAGACGGGCTGCGTCTCAACGAGCAAAACCCCTGCTAAAATCCACGACTGTCCGCGTCTATCCTCTTCACGATCGTTCCAGTGGTTCCTTCTTTATTAGGAATATTTGGGGAAAGTCTAACCACGGCGAGCAGGGTGGACCTACATAATTGGGTGTCACCTTGTTGACCAAAGTGAGACATTAAAAAAAAAAAAAAAAAAAAAAAAAGAGGAAAGAAATGTGAAAACATTCCCCAGTTGGGAAGGAAAATATGTGATATAAAAACTTCATGGATTGTAGGGGCGCCTGGGTGGCTCAGTGGGCTAAGCCGCTGCCTTTGGCTCAGGTCATGATCTCAGGGTCCTGGGATCGAGTCCTGCATCGGGCTCTCTGCTCAGCAGGGAGCCTGCTTCTCTCTCTCTCTCTCTGCCTGCCTCCATCTACTTGTGATATCTGTCAAATGAATAAATAAAATCTTTTTAAAAAAAAACTTCACGGATTGTAACATTGTGTTATCTTTTACTGCAATGAATGAGAATTAAAACAATATAACCCCTTTAATCAGTTCGTCTCTCATTACCTTATGATTTATTTTTTAAGCCGCTCACAGGAATTGTAAACTCTGTGATGGTAGGGACTACGCTTTAGTCCCCGTTGTGTCCTCGGTGAGTGGAACCTTTGACACAATATCCTCAGTAAACCAAGAGGAAGTACAGACACATTCAGGGAAGGTGACAAGTCCAGTTTTGGCAGTCCCTAAATCTGGTGTAAGTGCTATGAGAATCCATTTACAAGGTAGGAAATAAAAGCCAGGAATGATTAAGGGACTTAGCCAAGGTCCCACAGCTAGTAAGAGGGAGAGCTGAGACTAGGTTACAAGATTAGTTTTCTCCCCTCTGTCCCCGAAGGACAGAAAATCAGGTTACAGAATACCATAAATGCAAAGATCTTTAGACAGACTCTCAAACCAGTGCTCTTTTCTGGCGGCTTAATCTTCCCTTCACCAAGTTCATTTGGAGAAATTAAAATAAAAATAACCACTCTTTATTAAACCATGACTCCACTGGGGGATTTGGAGGCACTGTTTCCTCTGTCTTTGTAATTTAGGACATAGGGCATATAATGCCTTCCATTTCCCAAATGACAAACCTGAGACTGAGGTGTACAATCTTGGGTCAGGGGCACACAGCAGTTGAGTAAAAGGAGTGCAGGTTAGGAGGCATTCTCAGATGAGGCTCTTGTGATTATGCCATGTTCCTTAGCCTCTCCCCAAAAGCTTCTGTGGCGCCCCGCAGGGCCAGCTGGGTGGATGCTGAAGCTCGGGCGCTGGATATTTTTTCTTTTCCTCCTTGGTGTCCTCATTTAGAGTATTGGTTTTTAGGCTACTCTGTGCTGCAGACAGTACACAGCTTAAGGTTTAAGGAGTTAATATCGTCAACAGCAACTAATTTGTGTTGAGAGCTGGCTGAGTGTCAGCTCCGTGACTTGAGCTGTTTTGTTCCAGGCACGGTGACACACTGATGTCATTAGCTGCTGTTACTTTCCTCTGTTTTTGCGGAATGAACCGATGCAGGATATTCCCTTGCAAGGATCTTTGGTGACAACTTTGCCCCAATCGAACTGTGGATTTAAAGGACAGGAAAGGAATAAAACCAGGAAAGAGAAAACCATCATCCTCTGGCAAAACCAGTATTTCTTAACCTCTTTGGTGTCATTGGACCTGATAGAGAATTTGATGAAAACTTTGGACTTACTCTCCAGAAAAATATCCAGTAGTACATAGAAAATCTTGCTACAGTTTACACATCTATGTATTTCATGCTTCCCCTGCTGAGGCTCAGGCTAAGAACAATCTGTACTGCCTGTTACAATCTTTCCCAAATGTTTCAGCCTCCTGAACGTTGAGAGTTTGATTTCGTTGAGGGTTTGATTTCGGGTGAGAGCTGCCCTCCCATAGTGCTCTCCCATAGCTGGAGTTTACAATTCTGTCTGGACAAGGCAGGCATGCAGAGTGACTCATTTTAAGAGTTAGCATGAAAAAATGACAAAAGCCTGTGTGTTAGGATTTTTCGAGAGTATCACAACCATCATGTACGGTTACACTTCTGAGGATGTCCCAAAGAGGGTTAAAGTCAAATAAAGTGGAAAGCTAGAAGTAATTCATCCTGACATAATTCAAGACCAAAAACAATTACTTTTGATTTTCAGTTTTAGGGAAACATTAAAAGTATTTCATGAACTGGCCTTTAGCTACCCATCCCAGCTGATATCACCCATGTTCCCTTTCCTCTCTTTGTTCCAGCCACATTGGTCCCTTCTCTCCCTTGAGAGCTCCAGGTTCATTTCCACTTCTGGGTACTTACCTTGCTGTTCCTTCTCCAGGAACTCTCTTTTCCCACTGGTTTCCAGATTGCCTCCCTTGAGTGACTCAGTGTCTGCTCCTGGCAGGAGGGGTGGGGGGGTGTATCCGTAGAGCTTCTTCCCTGACGTCTCCCAGTAAAAGAGCACCCCCCCCCATTCCTCCATCCACTACCACCACCTTGATTGAATTTCATCATTGCACTTACGCCACTGACCTCATGTTATAAATCTAAGTTGGTATCTTGTTTAACATGGACTTCTATGCACTGGTTGTGATTTTTTAAAACATTGCCTCAAAATTCAATGTATCTTGATTACAAAGGTTTGGGGTGCCCCCTTATGTTTTGCATTCAAGAAGAGTGCTTCACTCATCCCACCTCTCCCTGGCCCTGGATTCCCATCCCCCTCAGCTGGAATGAAGGCTGGAAGGTGCAGAACCTGTGGTTTGTCCCCTGTAGCAGCTCTAGTGATCAGTAGAGGCCTGGTGGATAGGAGATGTGCAATAAATAGTTGTTCAAGGAATAAAAGAAAGGAAAAGGGCATTAGCAAACCACCTACACAAATGGGCAATCTTTGTAAATGGACAGATTTTGGAGACCTGGGTGGATCCTTGGGGAGAATATGAAATTTTAAAGAGATGTTTTATTTAAAAAAAAAAAAAAAAGAAGAAGGCTAGTTGCCCCCAAACCAGACCAGAAACACAGCTCCCCGGTGCTTGTCACACAGAAGATCTCTCAACGAGGGCCTTCACCACTTCCATCCTCCTGATGAAATTCAGCTTAATTGAGGTCAAGTTGCTATCACCACCACACCACCCACCATTTCCTCTTCCTACTTTGAGAGGAAGTGGCACAGAATTCTGGGCATAAAAGAAAACTACTTAGCAAAACATTGTTAAAAGTTAAAAACTGTGATATTACTTTTCAGTGTTTTTCAGAAACAATTATCCGATCGAATTAGAGGAAACTCATCTCATAACTGCCCTTCCTAAAAAAAACAAAAAAACAAAAAAAGGGAAGGAAACACATTTAGCTAAGAGCAGCAGCTTTCATTATTTTCAACCCAATGGTTTTGTATTTTATCAACAAGGGCTTGAATTGGTTGGTTTGAACTCGTCTCAAAATACATGCAGAGAACCCCCCCCAAATGTTACGTAGACAGATATATCTCCATATATATTGATCTGCCTATCTGCGTACATACATCGATAGTATTCTGAAAGCAATGGGGATCTGTTGATTACCTGTTAGAGCCTCTCACGTATGAGGGACCAAAAGAGTTAAAACAGCTAAAGCATTAAGACAGGATGTGGAATGTAGTAGTCCCTTAATAAATACGTGCTGTTATTACTATGGTGCAAAAATCATCTTGCTGGGTGGAATACAGGTACTAGTGCCTCCCTGTACCGACCCTGTCCCTGCATGTCCTTCCAGCACAGGCATTGGTGAAATTTTGTTCTGAATTACCCCTTCAAGGTGATTTTTAGCAAACAGTCTTAGAAGACAGAGATCATGTCTCTCTCCAGAGCACAAAGGCAGGTTTGCTTGCTGTCCAGTATCATAAAGATCCTGTCTGCCTCTAAGGCAAGTCATGGTTAGGTTTGCGCAGAGGCTGCTAGGAAAGACTGGGTCTGCCTGTGCTAAGCTCTTCGGCTTTGGCACAAACTCAGTGTGCGAGTGGCATCACCCGTGCCTTCTTTTGCTCTGCCCTGGGACATGGGGTGAGGTGGAAATGATATAAGCATAAGCTGCTTGCAAGGCTGTAAGGAAAATCCCGTGTGTCTGGGTGGAAGAGTTGACATAGAAAGCCTAAATAATATTCTTAGAAAGGCTGGCTTGCCAGGATGACCTTTGGTTGTTTGTAAAAACTTAGATCTGGGGAGGGTTCCCACCATCCCTGGAGTTGAGAATGGGTCCACGTGCCAAAACTGTTTGTACACACAATGTGGTTCATACTGGACACCTGCTTGCCTTTGGAGAGACTGGAATTCGGGAATGTACCATGTAAAGACTGCCAACACGATCAACCCCATGGAGTCCTGGAGGTGAGGCTCTCATGACCTTCCCTGGCTGGCAATATCTCATGGATGTTGTCACAGTTTGTTGCTGAGGGAATTAAAAGTGCCCCCTTGTGACTCTTGGCCACTTCAGCCTGGTTTCCTCTGTACCAAACTCTTTGAGCTTTTCCCTCTGCTGTCTCTTTTCACTGTACTAGATCAGAGTCATGAGTAGGAAACACAAGGCTAAGTCTTGGGATTCCTCCTTGTGAATCACTGGACCAGCCATGGTCTTGGGGACCCCAGACATAGTTGTTGACCCCAGAATCTTATGTCTTCTTGAAATATCCATGTAAGTGGCAGGCTAACTTGCTAATTAAAAGCAGGGGGATCCCAGACATGTCATAGCTATGGCAGGGCTATTCTTTCCTTCTCTCAGGACACATGGGAGAGAGAGAGAGAGAGAGAGAGTGTGTGTGTGTATGCGCGCACATGCATGTACACATGGGGAGGGGTGAATCCCAAGTCTAGGTCAACCTGAGTACTACATTCTCTCCTTGTCCTGGGGATTTCAGGGGCCGGCACCTGCTCTAAGTTAGGCTAAGTAGAATCAAGCCTCTTTCTTTTCTTCCAGCCACAAACAAAAGACATAACCTGGGGCAGCCACCTTGCAATCACGAGAGTTAACACAGAGAAAGTGGGACTGAAAAACTGGGCACCCACACCAGCTGTCCTTGAAGCCAGTCTGTCCCTGGGTTATTTTAAGACACTTGAGTCAATAACTTTCCTTTATTGCTTAAGAAAAGTTGGATATGGTTTTTGATCACCTGCAGTAGGAGTTCTTGCCAATACAGATCACAGCTGTTCAAAGAATGTGGCATCTCTGTTCTAGTGCAGAGAACCCAGCGAGCTTCACAAAGATGCGATCCTTCTTTAGAGACCCTAGGAGCAACTCGGTGAAAACAAGCAGCTTTCTAACAGTCAACCACTTAGAAGTGCCTGTTAAGTGCAGAGTAGCAGGCAGGTTGGTGACATTTCAGATAACTTCCAGCCTGAGGATGCTGGTTCCAGGTTACAAAGGTGTTTGGTGGCTGGGATGTATACAGGAGACATGGACCTTCACTTGAAGCAAAGTAGAGATGGTGTCACCATAGCAACGTGAGCTGCAGACCCAGCCGCAAGGAGAGGAAGAGCAGGTGGTTTGACTTGAGGGGAGCTCTGCACCGCTTTCAGATCTGTGCCCAGCAATGGGTATCCTGTCCACACCACACCTCCCGTTGCCTCACCACGAGTGATGGCTTTGTTTTTGCCGCACTAGCCTCGTGCATGAGCACCTGGCCTCTATGGTATCTCCTTGCACACTTTGGGGAGAGACATTTGAATAAGAAAAGCAAACATGGGTGGCTTCGCTTTGATATCAGAACCTGGGTGACATGGATGGATCACCAACTTTTCCGAAGAGAGGATTGCTACAAAGAATGCTTCAGTTCATGATTATATTTACATAACATTACAAATGGTCACAGATTGGCGACTGTTGTAATACAAGCCTTTTCTGAGTAAACATACTGAATTTATCAACATAGACTATTACATACAAAATAAATTAATAAGGAACCCAACAGAATACGTTATGTTGTAAATATAAGGTGTATCTTTAACTCAGTTAAGGTAAAATAGCATATATATATATATGTTGTATAAGATGCAGGTACATGATTTGTACCAAATCTTAATTCAATTCAAAATGAAAAACTTATCACATCTGCTAACGGATGCAACAGAAATTCATCATTTGAGGATCAGTCCCTCCTCCTTCACCGTCTTGCTAACACCTGACAATTTGTGCATGTAATCCTTCATCACTTACCGTCTATCTCGCCACTAGACTGTCAGCTCCCTGAGGGCAAGGTCTCTGGCTCACGGCTATATGCCCAGCACCTAGAATCTGACATAAGTAGATGCCCAATAAATAAGTCCTGAATGAATGATTTTAAGGCAGGCATACATTTGACCAATATAAAATTGGTTTCTACAACATCCCTGCATACACTGACTCCACAGGCTATGCTAAAAACTCCGCAAAGCTCTTTCTTAATACCTGGACCTCTCCGGGCTAAGTCAATGTCCTGGGGTTGTTTAGCCACTCGATAATACCAGCGTGTACTCAATGGTGCATCCCCAGGTTGGCTTTGCCTGTAGGACAGAGTTGCACATGTCAGGCTGGGAAAGCTGAGGCTAAGAGGTTAACGAGGAGACGGAGGGGGAAGGAGGCTCATTCTAACGTCCCTCTGAATTGCCGAGTGTGTTGCTCCAGCTTCTGGGCCTCGGCCTGGAGGTGCCCCAGGGCTGCAGGGCTGGGGTACTTGAGCACGGCGTGCTTGGTGGCCAGCGCGAGGTTCTTGAGCAGGCTGCACAGGTGACTGCTGCCGCAAAGAATCTCGTTGCGCACGTCCCTCTCCTGGGTCTCCTTGCACAGCGTGTCCACCAGCTTCTGTCCCACCATGATGACCAGCTTGCTCTGCGTGATGAAGACCTCGGGAGGCTGGCTGTTGCTGAGGCTGTGGTTAAATACGCTGATGGCTTTGAAGAGCGCCCCAAAATAGAGCCGACAGTGTTCAGAAAGTTGGAATCTCTTCTCAGGATTCTGCTGACTCAAAGGTTGCAGGATGAGGGAGCTAGGATTCTGGAAAAGGGAAGAAAACCATTAGTGAGAGACAGATTTGATCACCAGGCTATGGTTGTCTCCTGTTTCCTCATTTGCTCAATTTTCTAGACTTTTTATAAGAAAAAACACAGTTTTGTTTGGGAAGCTCCGCAGTGCACCATCTGCCTAACAAATTAATCTTTTCAAAGCACTGTTAACATATGAATTATAGTATTTATATATACAATCTTACATATTTTGTTGTCTATATAATTTCATATGTTAAGTATATAAACTCTTTTTCAGTACTCCCAACAAACCATTAGCTGCCTATTCCATCAGACAAAACATTAGACAATGTCTAAATCTATAACTTAAAAAAAATAAAAGAAAACTTGATGGTGAGATTTAAAAATTTACTCAAAGAACAGATTTTAAAGGATTTAAGAAAAATCTTTAATTCTGTTATCAGCAGTAAACCTGAGCCCCCAAAATTTCTAGAAGAAATCCAAGTATGTTGACCTAGCTCCCTAATGTTATGATATTTCTCCAAATTTCTAGTAAGATTTCATCTAGAATTTTACTTCTGTGAGTTGTATTTTCCAAAATGTGGAACCAGTATCCCCCCAAAGCCCAGGCACTATTGAAAGGTTCTCAGCATCTAGCTTACGGGCAGTCACTCCAGGTAACCATCCAAAGACCCTTCGTTAGGACAGGTGGGGAGACTGGAGCTCTCTGAAGTGGGGGGCCTGCACGTGGTCATTCATTTAGCAAAATGAAGAGCCAGAGCTCTAAGCTGAGCCTGCTAAGTCTTTTCATTAAACTGCTCTCTCTCATCTACCTTCCATCTCAAAATTCCTAGCTTGGCAGCACTGACAGTGTGCGGGTCTGATTTTTTTGTGCCTCCCCCGCTTTGTTGAAACTCTACCCCATAACATGAAGGTAGTGGGATACGAGCCCGTGGAAGGTCCCTGGGATAGGATGAGGCCATTTGGGTGGGGCCTCGTGATGGGAATAGTGCCCTTGTCAGAGGTCACTTTCCTTCTCTGCTCTCTGCACGAGAGGACAGGAGAAGACAGAGGAGAGCCCTCCCCAGGATCTGACCATGCTGGCTCCCTGACCTAGGACTTCCAGCCTGGGGTTCTTGTCCCAGCTTGCCCCCGAGAAAATGAACGATCTTGTCCACATCATGAGGCATCCACCCTCCCTCCTCCACCCCCACCCACCCCCGGCCGGGGAGCTGACCTGGCTCAGTGATCCTGGGTTTCAGGTACTCAGACAACTTTCACAACTGATGCCCTTTTTGTCTCCCTTTTAACCTGACTTGCTCCATCTTTGTCTTTAAAGGAATTTACTGGTTTTACTTATATTCGTTTAACGGAAATGCTTCAAATTGGTAACTGGAAAATCATTGTCATTTGCCACCAGTAGAAGGTAACCAATAAAAATAAGCACAATGATAACATCTTTGACCAAAAAAAGAAAGAAAAAGAAAAAGAAACATCAAGTGTCAAAAAGGTGTTGATGATACACAAACTCCAAACCAAAATATCTCTTCTCCTGTAATCCGAAGCATTAAAAGAAGCTGTCAAAGGGAGTGGGAGTCCGAGCTGCCAAAGGTCAGGTCAGTCCCACCCGTGATAAACCTGCAGACAGCCGAGAACTATGTCACTAATGGTTCAAGACTCGTGCTCCATGTCCTAGGCTTCACTGGACTTGTTCAGGGCTTCTTCTACTGCAGACAGGAAAAACTGTCACAAAAACAGCTACTCCCAAGGGGGTAATGACTAGCACGCCAACTCATTCATAGCAGGAGGCATCTCGAGGGATAAAAAGTGTGTGAGTCAGAAGTCCGGGAGACACGGTGCTATCACTTACCTGTCCTTCCCAGTTTTTGTTTTCATCCGACCTTCCTTCCGAGATGGGTGTTTCTGTCTCTTCTAGGTTAGACGACTTCTGAAAAATGAAATCCCTTCCAATTACCAATGTGAGTGGTTTTTACACTGTACAGAAGTTTTTTTTTTCCCGAAGATTTTATTTATTTATTTGACAGACAGAGATCACAAGTAGGCAGAGAGACACACAGAGAGAGAGAGAGAGAGAGAGAGAGAGGAGGAATCAGGCTCCCTGCTGAGCCGAGAGCCCCATGTGGGACTTGATTTCAGGACCCTGGGATCATGACTCGAGCTGAAGGCAGAGTCTTTAACCCACTGAGCCACCCAGGCACCCCTGTACAGAAGTATTTAAGTCCATTTTAAAAAACTTGAACATTTCTCTTTATATTTTTGCCAGTGGTTCTGCCTCCAGATGCCTTTTTTAAATTAAAATCAATTAATTAGCATGTAGTATATTATTATATTAGTTTCAGAGGGCTGATGCCTTTTTTCAACAAAGGAAACTTTGCAAGACCAAGGACTGAATTTTGCCTACCAACACGGCTTAATACAAGGACATATGAGTTTTTTAAAAATTATATATACATTTATATTTGTATTTATACTTATATATATTATACCTCTTTATATCTATGTCTATATTTTTAAATTAGGGAATGAGAAATACCCAGATTTCTAGCTTCTCTAGAATGTGTGAAAGCTGTACTATGAACCAGCATGCACTTTAACAAAATACTATGCAAGACTAGGGCTGAAAGGGCCAAGTCATGTTATCCCCAGGTTACGTGCCATGCCTCTTGGCTCTCGCAATCCTTGAATGAGAGGCTCTCTTTCTACAGAGTCCAAACTCATGCAGCAAAGAATTTCTAACAGTAGCTGCAGTCTGGAGACTGCTAAGACCATAGGCAGTTGGAAGGGTGTTTACACTTCCTCTTCTGTTTCTAAGAAACACAAAAACAATGACTAAATCAACAGCTTTCAAAAATGCAAGGAAACTGGGTGGTGAGATTAAAAAAAGGGGCTCAAGGAACAGATTTCAAAAGGTTTTCAAAGTCCTTCCTAACTCTAGTATTAGGGATGATAAACCCCATGGGACTTTCCAGAAGACATCCTACATGCCTTAATATGAAGTGTTTAATCTTACTTTTTTTTTTTTTAAGATTTTATTTATTTATTTGACAGACAGAGATCACAAGTAGGCAGAGAGGCAGGTAGAGAGAGAGAGGAAGGGAAGCAGGCTCCCCACTGAACAGAGAGCCCGATGTGGGGCTCAAACCCAGAACCCTGGAATCATGACCTGAGTGGAAGGCGGAGGCTTTAACCCACTGAGCCACCCAGGCCACCCCTTAATCTTACTTCCTATTAAGATTTCATTTAGAACATTACTTTCATGAATTTTATTTTTTTAAAAAATGGAACCAATGTCTCTCAAAAATTATTGAAAGATGAGTATCTTTCAATATCCAATTATTGAACTATCTAACAGTGAAAGCTTCTTAGCATCTAACTGATGGGCGACCACTCCAGATAAAATTTGAAAGCCTCCTTACATTATACCACCCTGAACTCACCGGTTCACACATAATTGTCCCATTTTTCTTTAGTAGCTCAGGGGAGTGTTCATTTTCCTTTTGTTTATTAAAAGGAGTACTTCCTTCGTATGGTTCCATTTCCCTTTGGGGAAGCTGGATGCATTTTGCAGGTTTCAGTTGTCCATGGGGGGTCATCTGCAAGGTATCTTCCTTTTCACAGTTCTGTTTGAAAAGGAGCCTCCCATTGGCAATGACAATGGAGGCAAACCTCTTGATGTCTTCTGGAACCATCCGCGCCACCATGACAAATCGCTCGAGGTCATCTGGGCTGTTTTGGACTTTGTCCGTCACAAGGACTTCCAAGGACCACTTGCAGTTATCCAGGCTTTCCTTCGTCCCAAGCAGGATCTGGTAGGAGCTGGAGATGGTCTGTAGCTGGTCCCTAATCCTGGCCTGAAGGTTCGTGTCGCTGAGGTTACAGGCGGTCCCACGGACGCCGCGCGCAAAATCCAGAAACGCTCTCAAGGATTCTTCCACGCGGTCGGCCGCGCTGCGGATGGCGCTGAGGTTGGCCTCCAGGTAGTCTCGGAACCTCCACTTCCTGCTGACAAAGAGCATCAGGCTGGCGACAGAGCTGGCCACCTCGTGCTGCAGAGCCACGACCGTCTCTCTGGCCAAGTCCGGGTCCAAGGAGAGCTCCTTTCCTGACTCCTCCAAGCAGGAGCCAGACGAGGAGTCCGTGGACGTGGAGGAGCACGAAGAGACCACGCTGGCTCTGCTGTCCGAGCTGGAGACGGAGAGCCGGTCCGAGTCCGGAGACAGCGACGGGGCCCGACCCGAGAACCAGGAGGAGCTACCGTCCGCGGCGATCTCCGGAGCCCCGCCGACTCTCCCCGGCTCGTTCACCGCCTGAGGGTCGCTCGGTGTCGCTTTAGGGATGTCGTAGATGTTGGGCTTGGTGTTCTGCTGCTCCACGCGGGGGATCAGAAAGCTTGAAGGCACCTTGTAGCCAGCATCCTCATCCAAGGGAAATGTGTCCCTGGGTGCCAGGGCTTGATAAGAAGGGATTTCGGGGAGGCTGAGTTTTTTCTGCATGGGCACATTTTTATGCAGGTGCGGATAGTGGGACCATGTTCTGCTGTTCAGAGGATTCTGGAAGCTGGACATGGGCCCTGGGGGACGGTGGGGCTCTGACTCTTCCACAAAGCTGCTCAGAGATGCATTTGTGCCTTCGGCTTTTTCTGGAGACACTGGCCAGTCATAAATCCATTCTGATTTCTGGGGACTGGGTAACGTGCTGTAGCCACCTCGCCTCGGGGCGATCGCTGATGTCGGGGGCACACACTGTCCCTGTGAAGAACCACACAAAAATGCCCAGGTCAGAAGCAATAAATACAAAGAGGATTCGAGCAACCCATGTGACAAATGTATATCACACTGGGGGCCTACTAAGTGCCGGGTACTGTGCTTCTTGGAAATCTGATTGTCATTCCCCTCCTCAAGCACCTTCAGTGGGTCCCCATTGTCATGATCACTCAAGGCCCTTCATTATCTGGTTGTACCCACCTTGAAGCCTCCCCAGCATGGCAGGCACCGGCCTCCTTAGGGGTCCCGTCACCCCCGCGGTTCACTTCCCCTGAACTCAGAGTGCTCTCTTAGCCCGCAATGGTTCATTTTGCTCGAACTAGTTCTTCTGTTCTACATGGCCGCCCGACCCTTTCCTTTCCCTCTAACAACCTCTTCTACGTTCCTCACGATACTGCGGAGATGACATCTCTTTTGTAAGGCCTCCCCCAGAACACTTGGGAGTAGGTATATGTACTGTAAATGTGTGACAATTCAACGATGAATGTGGATTCCAGATTTTCAAATTAAGGCATGTCCCCTATAAACAAATAAAAATCTACCTTAACACAACATATCTCTGAGACGAAGAAGAAGAAAAAGGAGGGGGAGGGGAAGGAGGAGGAAGTCCTTGATTGGTTAAGGTATAATTATTGGTCAGGATGAATATACTATTACTAGGACATTTTGGAGCCAGAGCCAAACTTTAAAAAAATTCAGCAATAACAACTACATGCGAACCCGTACAGAGTCAGCAGGAAGTGGAGTTTCCGAGACTAACCAAGTCAAGAGGAGGAGAGGCAGGAGGAGGAGAGGAGGAAGCATTTACCTAAGATCTACTGAGCTTCTGCTCCGTGCCAAGCACCGCACCTGTACTGGGTCGTCTGCGGGGATTATCTCAAGGCTCGCAGTTAGTCCGTCATGAGAAACGGAGGCACAGAGAAGGTAGAGGACTTGCCCAAACCACGTTGCTCACCTTGTTCCTGAACACCGCTGCCCTCGGGGGTTTCAAATGAGATCAGCTCTACTGTGAGCAATTTGCCTTCCCAATCTGACCAGGCTAATAAAACATCCCAGAGGATGCTCCCATTTTCCCAGCATCGAATCTCTGGGCCTCGTCATACTCACACTCAGTTGGCTGGCCGAGGGACCCAGTCCTGCCTTCTGGGGGCTGGGGGGTATATCATATAATTGCCTCTTCTCTGGCTCCTGGGGGAAAGACAGAAAAGGATAACTTGGATTTTTCCTTCCCAATGGACGCACATCACAAACTCTGCCCACACCAGCATTTTTGTTTTTGTTTTTGCTTTGTTTTGTTTCCAAATGAAAACAGAAACCACCAAGGAATTTGGGGCTTTTGGTCATGATGTTCACATGGTGGAAGTTTATGGAGTTCTGTTTTCAACAATGTGGACTTTGTGCTTTAAAAAGATGCCTTCTTGGGACACCTGGGTGACTCTGTCGGTTAAGCATCTGCCTTTGGCTCAGGTCATGATCAGACCATGATCTCAGGGTCCTGGGATCAAGTCCCATGTCAGTCTCCTTGCTCAGCAGGGAGCCTGCTTCTCCCTCTGCCTGCTGCTTCCCCTGCTTGTGCTCTTTCTCTGTCTCTCTGACAAATAAATAAATAAAATCATAAAAAAAAAAAAAGAAGAAGAAAGAAAGAAAGAGCGAGCTGGACTCTGGAGAGGGGTTTTCTTTGGAGAGAGCTGACCTGAAAGTTTCCCACTGATTCCTCCCCACAGGGGAAGGGTGCGATGCATTTCGTTCCCCTCAAACAGAGTGGAAAGGGCACCAATGGGACCTTCAGTGATGAATTGTGCCACCTGGGTGTGGGGTCGATGTGCACAGGGACTACCTCCGGCTTGGGCAAAGGTTAGGGTGAGAATCCAATGGCTGTGCTGGGGGTGGCCTGTTCCTGGGCAGGGATCAGGATGAAGAACATGGCCACAACTGTTGAGGGGCCCCCCCCAAATTCTTGGTCATCAAGATAAATAATAATGGAATGCGAGATTTAAAAAAAAAATCACAATGTGCAAAACTCAGGATGAACAAAATGTCACCATTTTCAGTAAAGGCAGTGTCAAGAGGGCGGGGGTGAGGTGAGGTGAGTCCTGCAAGCGTGTGTCTTTATTTAAGACTTTTGTGCCCAAGGCCACCTCGCTCTGCTGGCACAGCTGTGTTCCCCGGGAGTGTCCAGGAGAAGGGAGGGAGTGAGCTCATCCACGGGCCAGAGGCAGATCACACTGAGCTGGAGCAAGGAGTGTGGGACATCTCAGGAGTCTGAGCTTAGGGATGACCAGCCCCCCCCCACCCCAGGGAGGAGCCCCCTGGGAACCTGGCACCTGTGGGTGAGAGACCTCAGCCACCCGGGGGGGGGCGGGGGAGGCAGGTGTGGGGAGAGGAGAGGCGGGGCGCAACTTGCCCCAATGCAGAAAAGCAATCTGCCTGCCTAGGGAAACCCCACAGCTGGGCCAGGCCGACACTCACCTTCAGGGCTGGGGGGCCCCGGCTCTGGGCCGGCACATCATACACCTGAGAAGGCAGCGTTGGCAATGAGGCCCGAGCAGGTCTGGGCATCGTGAAGAGGGCCTTGGAGAGAGAAGAGCAGAGGGAAGGAGACGTCACCGCAGAGTCCGCAGATCAAGCTCCAAGCTAGCCTCGCACAACAAAGGCAGCCAGAACAGCGCAGAGGCCCTGTCCCTGCGCCCACTCCTGACTGGCGGCCCTGCACTCCAACCGCGGGCCTGGACGGAGGGAGGGGAGGCCCCGTGGTGGCGGGGTGCCCACAGCTGCCTGCATCAGCCCCACCTGGGAAGCAGGCTAGAATGCAGATTCCCGGGCCCCGCGTCCGGGGTACTGAGGTCTCTGAGTCCTGCCGGGGAGCCTGGGAATCTGCAGTATCAGGGAACTTCCCAGGTGATTCTGATGTTCTCGAGCGATCGAGGCTGTGATTTGAGTCTGGGGGGTGTTAACTATTCATCTGATGATGCAGGGGCCGCCGTGGTGCGCCGGACAGGCAGGTGGGGTCCAGGGTGTAAAGTGGAGGGACTTGCGGGGGTGGGGAGGGGGCAGGGGACCTCTCGCAGGACTTGTCGCTGGGGATGAGGGTCGATGGGGCAGCAGGAGGAGACGGGACCAAGGGTGGCCCTCAGCCATGGTGGCTGTGTCTGTCACTGGACTCCAGTGAATCCTCTAGAAGTCATGAATGTCCCCACACCGGGTACCACGCTGGCTGCTCCCGGCCGCAGCTTCCAGACCTGGCCAGGGAAACCAGGGTGGGGCAAACTTCAGAATGATACAGTTGCCCAGCTCCACATCAGACCTCTCTCAAACAAGGACCTCTCCAGGAGGGGCCTGGCAATGGTGATTTTATAGGGAAATGGGTGCTGTCTGCCAGGGTCAGGGTCTAACAGGGGAGGAATAATGTGTGGACACAGGCAGGACACAGGCTGGAAAGCAAGACAGGGCCTTGAGGAGAGGAAAGGGTCAAGTCCGGAGAAGCTGGCAGAGGGAGCCTGCATTTCCCACCAGGTCCCCAGGAACCGGTCCCTGGAAAGGGCTTTCTGAATTGGATGGTGTGGCTGGTGAGGACCTGAGTCTGTGCAGACGGGGAGGGCCGGGGGCGGAGCAGCTTATGAGGACAGGGTCAGAGTCCCTTTGCTCACCAGGGCGACCCCGCATGGCATGAAGGAAATGCGAGTATCTTCTTATTTATTTGCTTGTTTTGGGTGAAAGAAAGTGCACAGCTTGAGGCAGAGGTGGGGGACCCGCAGGTCCCACCACCCGTCAGGCTGGAACCATGGATGCAGATAAAGCAGGTGCAAAGCAAATGGGCCGACATTCCTTCCCACAACACAGCTGTCAACTGTCCAGATAACCTTCCCGCGAGTGATGACTGCTTCCGTACTCACAGAGAAAGCTGGTTCTCTAAAATCCTGGACTCTCGGGAGCACAGCAGACTGAAGTCACGTCAGTGAGAAGAGAACATCCCGCTCTCGTGAGAGAAGCAGGCTCGCTTTCCGTCCCCACCGTGGAACTTGTAACATGGGGTATCAGATGGGACACTCCCCACGTACCCCATCCCAAGGAGAAAGCAGTCTGCTTTGCAGTCTGGGCTGAGGCTGATCCTTGACACACTGCCCTGTTTTGCAGAGAGCCCATCAAGACAGCCCTCGGTATACAAAGGGTCATGGTCCGTTACCTCCACCTCTGGCTTGTTCTGACACCCCAAGCTCTCCCCTACCACAGAGCTTTTCCAAATGCACCCCCATGGCCTCTTCCCCCCTAAGACCCAAGCCCCTTGTCTTTCTGTAGCTGACTTTGTGGGGAGATGGCCCACAGAGAACAAAGGGGTTTTCCTGGGTGTGGAATTTCAGGTGGAGGAAGCGGGTTCAGAAATGCCCAGTGTTTCTTGGAACATGGAGGTTCAAGGTGGCAGTCAATTAAGGAACATGTTTTAGAACCACAATTTCAAAAGGTTTAGGGGCACAGACAGGAACTAGTGGGTCTCAGAATAATTCCACCAGGAAGTTGGATCCTTTTACTTGAAATATGAACGATTCCCCTTTCTGAATGCAAACCAACATCAAATGGGTTCTTTGTATGGTGATTAAAAAGAAAAAAAAAGTCAAGCCAGCATATTATATTAAGGAAGTTGGAATAAAAAGTAAAACAAAGCTCAAGCCAGTGGTTCCCCTAGAGGAAGTGACCAGGAGAAATCGTGAGGGGCTTCTGGGGGCTTCTTTTGTTCTGTTTCTCCCTCTGGATCCTAGTGACTAAGCTACCCCCTTAGGATCTGGAGGTTACGTCTCAGTAAAAAGCTAATTGTGAAGAAGAGAGAGCGTCAGCCACAGAGTTAGGAAAGGGCTGGGCAAGGGCAAGCCGAGTCCAGGGGCGTCGGCAGCCACGCACGGGCGCAGGGAAGCTTTGGTCCCTGGAATTCCTCCTCCCGGGGCCTAGTTGGGCCCCGTCACCTCCCTGGGAATTGGTTCCCTCGTTCCTAACATGATGAGTCATTCTCAGGACCCACCGCGGTCTCTTTTAGCAACAAAGGTGTCTGATCCTGTCACATGGATTCCTTGATTAGAGAACTTGAGAAAAGGGACGTATTTTCACCTCCTTGGTTTTTGATTTTTGGCTCACCTTAATCTAGTGGTCGTCCATGCAGGGCTAAGGGCAGTCTGTGAAACAGGTCGCCTGGGCCAGTTCCAGCCTGTGAACTGCCCGTTGGAAAACAGCTCAAAGCTAGTGGCCAGATTTGCTGAGTTACCCCCCTGACCGCACGGACGGGGCAGCACAGTCTGCCTCTACTGTGGAGCAGAAGCTTCCGAACTGGGTTTCATCCACTCTTTCTAGCTCCTTTCTTCTTGGGGTTGAAGGAGATATTTAGAATCACTAGAATCACTAGAAGGCACAACTTTGAGGAGCCCTTAGAAATGGGCAAGACAGGGGCACCTGGGTGGCTCAGTGGGTTAAAGCCTCTGCCTTCAGCTCAGGTCATGATCCCAGGGTCATGGGATCGAGCCCCGCATCGGGCTCTCTGCTCAGCGGGGAGCCTGCTTCCCCTCTCTCTCTGCCTGCCTCTCTGTCTACTTGTGATTTCTGTCTCAAATAAATAAATAAAATCTTAAAAAAAAAAAAAAGAAATGGGCAAGACAGAGAGGTACAGAGGGGTGCTAGGACGGGTCCACTCTCCCAGCGTGGCGGTGGCTGCCCCACAAGCCAGGTGACCTCTGGTACTGCTGATTTCCCAAACCACAGGTGGCATCGCTTGCTCTCAGAGACCCCCATCCCAAGCACAGAGAAGGCGATACAAATAAAATGTTGGGGAGGAGGGAGCAGAAATGTTGATGGGGCAGCAGCCACGGAGGAAACGGAAACAGGAGAAAAAGGCAGGAAAGTTCCCCAGGTGTTTTACTGGGCCCACCTCGAGAGTCCCTGGTTTCTGAATTCCCCCATCGGGCTGTGGTTTCTGCCCACGGCCGCAGCCATGCACAGGGGAGGGCTCCCATCACAGACACGCTTCGTGTCAAGGACATCTCCCAGCCAATGCCCTGACCCTGTGCTGAGTTAGGTTGAGAGAGTAAATGCATCCTTCTCTTTATCGTGATGCCCGTCTAGAAGCTGGGGTCCACGGTCACTTCATTTAGCAAACATTCAAATGGTAGGAGCCTGCCTGCCCGGGGCCCAGGTGCCAGGGCCAGCTGGCGAACAGCAGGCGCAGCCCTCGTTGGCCTTTTAGGGAGAGGGGGAGCCTGGATTAACTCCAGCAGAGGCCACTTGTCGAGGGAGGACCCACCACCCAGGCCCCCGCTCTGAGTCAGCTGCTCTAGCAGCAGCTGGGTGGGCCAGCTGTCCCAGGGCTGCCTCGTGGGCTGCTGCAGAAGGCTTGACCCGCTTCCGATGGGGCTTTGTAGTCAGCCCCTCTGAACCGCAGCTGTTTTGTGCACAAATGTCTACTTCTCTGCCTGGCAGCCCTGGGGGTTAGAAAATCTGAAGCATTCAAAATATTTTAAGAAACCAACACCTTTTAGGGCACTTGGGTGGCTCAGTTGGTCAAGCGACTGCCTTTGGCTCAGGTCATGATCCTGGAGTCCTGGAATCGAGTCCCGAATCCGGCTCCCTGCTCAGCAGGAAGTCTGCTTCTCCCTCTGACCCTCCCCCTTCTCGTGCTCTCTCTCTCTCTCTCAAATAAATAAAATCTAAAACCAAACCAAAACAAAATACCTTCAAATTTAAAAAAAGAAAGGAAAGAAAAGAAATCAACACCTTTCCATGGTTGGAGGTGCTGTGGGGAAGGCTACAAGACCTTCCCGGGGTCCCCAGCTCGTGCGTCAGGGGCAGGGTGGGATGGGGTGGGGGTGGCGGCCGTCCTGGACACAGACCTTGCCAGGATCCCTGCCCTAAGCTTAGGCCAGGTAAGACCAAACTGCAGGAAATCCCCACAGTGACCCCAGACCACAAAAATCTGTTCTGCTTGCTTAACCCCTCATACGGCCTAGGCCTGGGGACAGCAATCCATTGTTTTCTTCCTTTCTTCTTTAAATTCCTTTCCATTAAAAAAAAAAAAAAAAAGTTTTCATTTTGCAATTATCTAGTGCTTCTTTTCCTCTGTTTCTTTTTAATTGCTATTTTTGAAAACTGCTGATGTCATACATACTGTATATAACTCACAAACCAACTTTCTGATCTCTCGGCTCCTTGACTGTGTACCCGCCCCAAGCCAGGCACAGTCGCAGGCACAGGAACCATACGAGTGACCAACTCTACTTCTCAAGGGAACCTTAGTCAGTGAGCACACACACTTATATACACACAGATCATCTGGTTTCTTTTTCTTTTTTTTAGTTTTTGTGTGGTTGGTTTTGTTTAAACGGTTATTTTCCCCCTTCTACATGCCTCCTAGAACGACTTCATCTTTCTTTCAACAAGTGCCCAGTATGTTGCAAACATTTATATAACCAGTCGCCCCATTAACAAACATATAGGCATCTTCGATTTTTCCCTGTAACAAAAAATGCTATTATGGCCATGGCCTTCTCCACTCAAATCTATGTTTGCCTCCTTGGGTATTTCTGTAGTAATTCTGGAAGTAAAGTTTCTTGGCTGAAGGGAATCTAGATGTTAAATCTGTTGGGTAATTTCTTGCCTTTGAACCCATCAGAAGTCCCAGTGTCCGAAGGGCCATGGTAAAGGTCCTTAATACTTTCATAAATACCCTCACTAAGCATTCGATTTCCCAGCGAGCATGGGCTTCTTGGAGAGCCGGGGTTGGGGGGGGAAATCACTGGAGTGCTGAGAATATCAGCAAGAAGCAAACTGGGCGCCAACCAAGCCCACCCATCATCACCCAATCAAAGGTGTCCAGGTTCCCATTTTGCACACGGTTCCTCCTGCTGGACACCACGAACTGAAGGGCGAGGTCAGCCCCTGGGTGTTACATACCCCTCAACGCATCTGTTTTATCTGGAAACATGCATACCTGTTTCGGAAAGCTTAGAGTCTTTTCACAGACGATCCTGGCCCCCGCCGGTGGGTCAGGGAATTCGTAGACTTGGGTGGCGGTTCGTGGAGGCCCCTCCACCCAGCTCCTCATGTCCTCGTACACGGGGCCTGCAGTCGGGGGCTTGAGTAGGGTGGGCACCTGGTAGGTGTCCTTGGAGCAGGTAAGAGGTTCTTCCAGGCCTCTCAGGAGAGGGGCACATGGCCTGTCTGCGGGAGCCTCAGGGAGGATTTGGAGGCGGTTGGCAGGGGCCAGACCTTGCCTCCCGTGGAGCAAACACTTCCACCAGCCCTCGCTTTCTGGCACGTTTTGTTCCAGAATGGTCAAGATGTCTCCTCTGCAGAAAGCCAGCTCGTAGGAGCAGTCTGGGTGGTTGTCAAAAAGCGCTCTGGCCAGGAGGGTCTGGGGGCGGGAGGAGAAAGAGCTCATTGTGATTCCTGCTGCCAACATCCACTCCGTCAAGGCCACTGGCTTGGAAACACATTCGAATGTTTCCCTGACCCCACAGGCTCTTGTCCCTACTCTTTGCCTGATTCCTTCCGACCCATCCTTGCGGACTCTGGCGAAATGTCCTGTCCTCAGGGCAGTCTAACTTGTCGAGTCTCCTGAATGTGCTCTCAGGGCTCTGTTTCCACTGTGACGACCCCAAGCTGCGTGGGTCAGCGCAGCAGAGCACGTAGTCGAATTGAAATCCTGGCTCTGCGACTTCTTAGCTGTGGGCCTTTGAGCAAATTAGCTACTCTCTCTGGGCCTCAGTTTCCTTGTCTGTTAAATGGGACTAGTGATAATATCTCCCAGGGCGGGGTGGTGGTGGTGGTGGTGGTGGTGGCAAGAATGAAAAGGACTATTATGTACATAAAGCTCACTGAACAGAGCTCGGTAAAGGCTGTTTACTGTCCTCATGATCACGGTGCTCTTTGTCTGGTTGTTGTTATTTCTCTCCTGAACTGGATCCTAAGTTCCATGACTGCTGCGACCCTATCTCCCTTATATGCTGCTCGGTCCCCAACATCAAACTCAGATTCAGATGCCTGGGAGTTGCTCAGTCGACCTTCCTTAGCGGGGGAGTGAGGAAGGAGAGACACGGGAGTTAGTGACTAGTTTGTGGCCACACGACCAGGATCAAAACCCAGTCAGGGGCGCCTGGGTGGCTCAGTGCGTTAGGCATCTGCCTTCAGCTCAGGCCATGATCTCGGGGTCCTGGGGTTGAGCCCCGCGTCGGGCTCTGCGCTCAGCAGGGAATCCATTTGTCCCTCTCCCCCCCCCCCCGCCACAACCATGTTCATTCTCTCTTTCTCTAATAAATAAGTAAAATCCTAAAAAGAAAGAAAGAAACCCAGTCAGTCTCCCTAATTCTCAGATTCATTCTCTTCCTGTAAGCCACACACACTGTCCTGCCTCAGGGACAGCAATGGGTAAGCCTCCTTCTTATTGGATTTTGTTACTATAATTACATGAAGACAGTTTGTTTCTCGGGGTTTTAACATAACCACCTGTTACTACGTCAATGCACACTTTTCACAGAAAAATTAGGAAATGCAGAAGAGCAAAAAGAGGTGAAAACTACGCATAATCCCACCACTCAGAGGTAACTTTTTAGACCATTTGGTATTTAGCCTTCTGGTTGCTTTTTTCTTTCTTCGACTAAATTTAGTTAATTATACCTTTGATAGTCATTAACTCCTAGTACATACAGTTTATAAATAAGACAAAGCAAATTGACCTGCTGCCCCATTATGTTTGTCAGGGAGCGTTGCTTTTTATTTATTTTTTTGCGTAAAGTCTTTCTGTTACGAAAACGGAATTGGAGGTCCAGCTGCGGAAAAGTATCGTTTTAAGCACACAGTGAGGTCTCTGTGCATTTAGAGAAACACTATCACGTGTAAATCCAAGCACAAGTCGAGTCAGGTCCTGTGTACAGACACTGATAATCCCACATTAAATCTACTACAGTTGAGGTCCCAGGAGATCAGGAATAAGTTCTGTACCTGGAACTTTCTTCTTACCACAAAAGCAGTAAACGTTCAGGACAGAGAGAGTACAAAGTAATGATGAGCAAATAGAAGAACGCAGAAGTGCCTGCCACGGATGACCACTGTCACTCCTTGGGGTCGTCCCCTCTCGGGTCTTGTGCCTTTTCGTTCATATTATGCGCAGAGTCAGCCGTGTTTTAAAAGCCTCATGCATGGAAGAGCTTGCTCTTCCTGGTTCAGGGACATTTTAGCTAATTCCAGTTTTTAGTTATTACAAACAGTGCTGAGAAGATCGTCTTTCTCACTAGATATTTGCCACGTTCCTTATTTATTTCCACAGAGAAATGCCCAGGGGGCTGAAATCCTTAGGACGCCCCCTGCCCTCATGGCCCTCAGACACGGCTGACCCACGGACCCTTCCATCCACTGTGAACGGGACTGCCCACTTCCTCACATCCCATGACCCTCGGCAGGAGCTCTTGGTTGGATGGTACATTTGTTTTAAAAATCTTTGTCATGGAAACTTGAGATTTTTTTTAAAAAAACACATTCTTGGCAATCAACTCATTTTTAAAAAGAAGGAACACAGAGGTTGAGCCTCTGCCTTCGGCTCAGGTCATGATCTCAGGGTCCTGGGACCGAACCCCGAATTAGGCTCTCTGCTCGGCGGGGAGCCTGCTTCCTCCTCTTTCTCTGCCTGCCTCTCTGCCTACTTGTGATCTCTCTCTCTCTGTCAAATAAATAGATAAATAAAAATCTTTAATAAAAAAATAATAATAAAAAGAAGGAACACGCTCCCGAAGCATTAGAGGTGTGTGTGTGTGTTGCGGAGGACCTTCCTGCCTGTGGGCCTCTCTCCTTCTATCCTTGAAATCTCCCCTGAGAGGCTGTGCCGGGTTACACGGAAAAGCAGAGAGCCCAGTTAGGGCTAATAAACACGGATTGCCTCCGGGGTGTGAGGGACTTCATGAAGTGTCCCCTCGGCCACCTACAAATTCTTTGTTAAGAGCAGCCGACCTTGGCTGAAATTTTATGAGCGACAGCACTGTTCTGTGTGCTTGAGTTCGGAGATACCAATTTTGATCATGTGGTGGTCCACTCTGTACGCTTTCCACGGCTCCCCCGTAGCCCATGCTCTGCCCAAACCTTCAGGCCCTGAGAGATCCCACTCCCGCCCACATCTCCGGGCTCGTGGTATCACTTCCTCATCAGCCCCACAGGAGCACACCCTTTGCGTGGGCTTGAGTCCCTCACACGGGCTGCTGCCTCTGTCTGAGAGTCAGCAGCTGTGTGCCGAATCGGACCCACTCATCTTTCCAGACTCCTCTTAGATGTCCCTCCTTGGCAGAAGGATTCCTTGACACCCAGACTCCTTCAGACTACCCTAGTTCTCGCCATTTTTTTTTTGCTCAATGCTTTTCCGTGTCAGGACTGATGACATTGGCATATAATTCATTAAGTAGGTGATGATCATCTATTCGGTGTCTCTGTCCGGGCTAGAGCACCGACTCCGGAAGAGGACACCGTCCTCACTCTAACCGCATCCCCAACTTCCGGCACATGGCAGGTGCTTATTGGTGGCTTTTTGAGTGAATTGGGTGGATGAGGCGGTGGATAAGGCCCCTGTGTGCATAAAAGGACACACAGCTGAGCTGAGAGCTCCTGTTTCTTTCTAGAGTAGGATAAAAAGGAGGGTCTCCGAGACTCTCTGCCCATCCCATTAGGTGGCCTTTGATGGGAATGACCACCACGATGTCCAAAAGATGGGCCACAGGACCTGGCTAGTCTGCTTACTCGGCAACTGTCCCACGGATGTGGTGCGGGCGTGTTTCCAGCCTGGGGAATCGAGCAGAGCCGAAGCATTTAGAGGGAACAGAATTGTCGGTTCTTATAAAGAGTACCAATTAGGGCGCCTGGGTGGCTCAGTCGTTAAGCATCTGCCTTCAGCTCAGGTCATGATCCCAGAGTCCCAGATTGAGTCCCAGATCGAGTCCCACATCAGGCTCCTTGCTCAGCGGGGAGTCTGCCTCTCCCTTTGACCGTCCCCCTCTCATGCTCTCTCTCTCTCTCTCATTCTCTCTCTCTCTCATAAATAAAATCTTAGGGAAAAAAAAGAGTACAAATTAAAGGCCAGGATTTAGTGAAGTTCTCTGTTATTTTGTAGATTTTTTTCCTAGTTAATAGTAATCTCTGCATAGTAAGAAAAGAACCTGAAAGGTTACGGTCTATTACCTTGTCAGACTTTAACCAGATTTAATAATCGCTATTCAATTGCCTGCGGCTACCTGGAGTCTTAAAGGCTCTCTGACCCAGTTTGAACATCTTCCTGGTTCTCTCCTTAACGGATCCGTGTAACAAAATCCATGGTACCTTCCTGAACATTACACTGCAACCGTTCACACTGGTGGGAAAACAAAAACACAGTCTCCAACCAAGCATCACGACTTCACGAAATACACTTGGCACAGCCGTAAAAGAAAAAGCAGATCATTGGAGAGCCGCTGGCATTTGTTTAGAAATAAGATCACGTGTGTGTCCAGACAGAGCAGTTGCCACATTATGGCCGCTGCTCGGAAGCACCCAGACTGGCATCAGCTTCGGCAGCGGATTTGCCTGTTACGAGAGGCAGGGACTGCTTCCTGGAGAACAGCTGGCTCGTACAGTCAGCCACTCCACGCAGCACCCACAGCTGTCCACGACGAGAGCCACCATCTTACGACTCTGGGCCTCCCGCCTGCAATCTGCAGGGCAAACACGCCTCCCTAACAGGCTGTAAACTCCAGGCAAAGGAAAAATCCTATGCATGTTGCTATCACTTAACTGTCTTCGTTCTAATTGGCAGGGATGTCTCCAGACACCTTGTGCAATCAGCCAAAGTCTCAAAGTTTTAATAGCAAAGCCCATCAAAGTTTCCGTTCCGAAAGAGGAATCTAATACAAGTGAGGCATCTTGGGGGCTCTTCACCTGGGAAACAGAGGACCGTATTGAATGGGGCCCTACTTTGCATCGGGGCGATGCGGTCATTATACCCCTTATGGATGCATTTTCTTATCCTCATCTTACAGAGGAAGAGGCTGAGGGTCAGAGAGATCAAAAGACTTGTCTAAGGTCACCCTGACTCTAACGGCTCTCCTCACATCCATTACTGCCCCGTTCATTCCCCTTACAATCCATTCTCCAGACATTCAAGCACATAAGTATTTAAATCCTTAAATCAGATCATGCTGGTTTCTTATTTAAAAACCTCCAGTAGCTTAGAAATACACTTAGAACAAAATCTACATTCCCTGTCTGGCCGCCCTCCTGGCCCACCACTCCGCCTGTTGACTTTCCTTCAGCCACATTGTTTTCTCCCTTTTCCCAGACGCACTGGGCTCGCTTCCACCGCAGGACCTTTGCTCTTGCTACTCCTCCTGCCCAGAGCACTCTCCCGCCAGACCTTGCCTGACTGGCTCCTCTTACTGATCTCAGCTCGAAGGTCACCTCCCGAAGAAGCTGTCCTTGCATGAAAGTCACTTCTTGCTGAAATGTCCCTGACCACCCACCCAAGTAAGGCCAATCTCCTTGTCGGCGTCCTGATGGGACTGAGATGCTGAGCCTTTAGGCTCACTGAGGAAAGAATGCAGTCAGGACAAGCCAGACGTTTTTGGGCCTACGGTCGGGGTGGGGAAGGGAGGAAGCAGCAGCAGCAGCAGCAAACACTCAGCATTCACCTATGTCCCTGGCACTGTGCTAAGCTCTTCATGGATAACACTTGGAAGCAACCGCCAGCCCGCCACGAGGGAACCTCACCGCCATTGCGATACTCTCTGAGGCCACTCACCAGGTGTTATTTTAATAGGGTGTTAATGTGGAAACGTCTGTGTAGATACTGAGAAGATGAAGGAAGACGTATGTTTATACTTTTGTCCTCTGTGGCCACACTGACAGAGTCTGTGAGCAGTGAAAGAAATATTCCTGACTAATTTCCAGAAAGAGCATTTCCCTCACGTGCCCCACCTCATGCAACAGCTGGGGAGGAAAAGAAAATGAAGATGAATTTGGAAGAAAGAAACAAAGACGAAGTATAAGATTCTCTGGAGAGGGGGTGCCTGGGTGTGTCAGTGGGTTAAAGCCTCTGCCTTCAGCTCAGGTCATGATCCCAGGGTCCTGGGATCGAGCCCCACAGGGACTCTCTGCTCGGTGGGGAACCTGCTTCCTCCTCTCTCTCTGCCTGCCTCTCTGCCTACTTGTGATCTCTGACTGTCAAATAAATAAATAAAATCTTTAAAAAAAAGAAAAAAGATTCTCTGGAGAGACCTTTACACAACCGTCAGATGCAAGGCATTCGTCTGTGTTGAACGAGCTATGGGAGTAACTAGCTACAGCTGGAGAAATCTGGGATGTTTGTTCATTCATTGATTCATTCATTCACCAAGATCGTACGGAGCATCTACTATATACCCAGGGCCCTGCTAGGGATACAGCAGTGAACAAAGTTCCTGATCTCGTGTCAGTCTACGTTCCAGTGGGGGAGACAAACCTAATCAGATTTTCCCAGAAAGCAACAGAGGGTTTCTGCCCTTCTTCCGGACAAGGAGGGAAATACAGAAGTTATGAGGAATGCGGGTGTAGTGAGAACAGAGCCGTGGAAATTGTGGAAATTGTGCTCTGGGGGTGAGGGGGTAGGAGTTAGTCAGCTCAGGAGTCATCCAGGCGAAGGAAGAGAAAGGTCTGAGGGCTGCGGGGGCGCGATGGACGGAGAGGGTGTGTGTGGAGCCGGCGGCGAGCAGAGGAACCGAAAGGTGGCGGGGCCGGAAGGGAGAGAAGTAAACAGAGGATCCAGAGCTCGAGTCCCAGCCGCTGAGGCTTGTGTCTGGTTGCCCGGTGAGAGGGATCGGAGTCGGAGGGAGCGGCCGCGAGACCAGAGAGGCTCATCAGGGCCAGCGGCCCAGCAGATGAGGGCACAGGCTGGGTTTAGGACAGCCCGGGGAAGGCGGTGGTGAAGGATCGCCTGCGATCTCTACGGCAAGTCTCGAGAGAGGGGAGGAGGAACCCAGTATGGACCAGGGAGAGTAGCCGGTTCTCGCGCTTTCTGTCTCCTGCAGTGGCACAGAGAGCCAGCCGCCGCGGCTGCAGCTCGAAGCAGAACCACAGGGAACGAGCCCGTGGAGGGGCCGCCGCGGAAGCTTCGGCTCTGTGCCTCTCTTAGTCATCACGTTCTGGACCAGCAGGGTGTGTGCAGCCTCTATGCCTTCCATTGTGCTTTCCTTCCTGGAAAGAACAAAGCTGCAGACACTCAGAGCCTGAGAGCCGGGCGGGGACCCAGGACGCTGTCTTCAGGGTTCGCCTCATTTGAGAATGTTGCATGCCTCAGACCAGGAGAGGTTATGCCACCTGCCTGAGGCCACACAGCGGCGGGCAGCAGCGTGTCTGACACCAACGCCTGCTTTGCCAGCTCGACGCACGGCCTCTCCAAATCGAAGTCAACCTCTTGCTACTTACAGAAGAAGCAGCGAACTCACATGATGATAGGAGCTGGGCAGCAAGCGTACTGAGGCCAGGGGTGGGACATTTGGGAGCGCTGGAAAGTGCAGCGAGTGCACACAGATTTTAAAATATAACTTCTTGGGCCAAGCGAAGTGTGCTGCTCCTGAGTCCAGCCACCGCCGGGGTCTTGGAGGCCCCGTGCTGCCCTCCTTTGCAAACCCGGAGCTCATGCGCAGGAGGCTGGAGCATTTCTGCTCAGTGCAGGGCTCCCGAGTGAGCAGATGATCTGTTTGATGTGCCCCCTACCCCGCCCCTTACGTTATGGCCAAGACCGCGCGCTGACTCCTCACAACACGAGACTCCTCTACCCTTTCCCGTTGCTCCTCTCTCCCCTTCCCCGCGGACACAAGTGCTATCCCCACCCCTATACTCCAGGATTCCTAAGATTAAAAAGTTAGTAGCCGGGGGTAGGAGAGACCCTGAGATGATTTCCTGCAAAGTAGGCAGAAGATCGTCATTTCCTTGGGAACATAAATCGTACCACAAGGTCTCCAGTGCATGGCCGGAAACAGTAAACATACTAAGCGTTCGAGCAAGAGATAAGAGACTGTACATGTGGCAAGAACCGTGAGCCCCAAGTGATGGCTGCCCCCCTGCTCTTACACTGTCATAGAATCTCCTCGCTGACAAAATGAGCATCTGACTTCTACTGAACTCCTTCTCTGAAAAATGTCTGTGTTTAGCATTTTAGCCTCTTCCTCAGGGATTCCATGACTTGTTTCCAAGAATTCTTTGTTTTAGGAGAAGGTAGCAGAATTGTTCATACTTCCCCTCTGAGGATCATGAGAAAATAGTAACATATAAACCACATTTTTTTTCAAAGCACACACTGTAAATATTCGAAGACTTTGACAGATGGCAAGTATGGCTCTCTGAAGTTCATACAGGCTTCCCCTGGGTGGAGGAACTTTGACTCTGAGATCAGTGAGAGCTTCCCTCATAGACCTCTATGGGGCGGCTGAACCCAGACTCGGGACACCAGGAGTAGACACGGAGCCAAGAAAGCCCTTTGATCCTCATAGGGACAATAGTCTCCCTCGAAAGCCCTGGAAGAATTCACTGGAAGTATCTCATGCTGGGGAAATACACAGGCTTAGAAGGATCAAAGCAGGGAGAACGGTGCTGTTGGCTTGTTTGCACGCTTACTTTCCATCGTTTTTAAAAGCACATTATGTTTAGAAAAAAAGAAGTTTCCAAGAGTATAAGCAAAATCCCCTCACCGCCTCCATTTTCTCATCCGTATTCTCCGTATTCTTTCTGTCTTCAGAAAGACAGAAGAAGACGGACAACCCTGGGGAAGAGACAGAGGGACAGGTGACTCACTTTGTGAGAGGTTTTGGCGGGGAGCAGCATTCTGTGAGGTAAGAGGACAGGACAGGTGTGTTTTTAAGGAGTCATGGCAGAGATGGTCTGGAGAGGATTCCCAGTGCGCAACCCCCCATACCAGTGCAGCCTACTCCGCACACACGCTGTGTGTTAGCTGCTACTGGTCTCTTGCAGTTAATCAAAGAGAGAAGAATCCCCTTGACTCTGGGCTGCATGTTGAGTCGCATCACGTTAATTTCGGTTTTTACTACTTAGCCACTTGCCCGTGGATGAGGAGAGGTCACAGTCTTCCGACTTCTGGGCCAGACACTGCAATAATTCGCCTACATTATTTCTCCTGGTATTTACCACCCCACGGAGCAGTTACTGTGACTAATGTTCTGTTCGAGAGATGAGAAAACCAAGGCACAGAGAGGGTGATAAAGTATCGTAAGGGGCTCAGAAAACAAGACGCAGAACGGGAATGGAACACAAGCAGTTTGGACTCTGCAGTCTGCCCTTTTGGCCCACAGATCACAGTGCTTGGCTCAGCCAGCCAGATGGCACGTGCGTCTTGACAGACGAGCAAAGGACAAAGTGTGCCTCCAAGAGAGGGATGGTAAGCGGATAAATACATTTCATTTTATTTTAGTTTACTTTTTAAAGATTTTATCTATTTAACGGAGAGAGAGATCCCAAGTAGGCAGATGCAGGCAGAGAGAGAGAGGGGGAAGCAATCTCCCTGCTGAGCAGAGAGCCCAATGTGGGACTCGATCCCAGGACCCTGAGATCATGACCTGAGCTGAAGGCAGAGGCTTAACCCACTGAGCCACCCAGGCGCCCTGATAAGTACATTTTAAAGATTTTATTTATTTGTTAGAGAGAGAGAGAGAGAGATACAGAGCGCAAGCACAGGCAGACAGAGTGGCAGGTTAGAGGCAGAGGGAGAAGCAGGCTCCCTGCCGAGCAAGGAGCCCGATGTGGGACTCGATCCCAGGACGCTGGGATCACGACCTGAGCCGAAGGCAGCCGCCTAACCAACTGAGTCACCCAGGCGTCCCCGATAAGTACATTTTAATTAGGTATGTACGTTGCATGGTCATTTATCAGAATTAGATCCTGCCCTAAGAATTCAGAACACAGCTCACAGGTTATTATTGGTAAAGAATGATACACTTTCATAATGGAATACCATAAAGCCATTAAAAAGAACGAGGTAGAATTTATATGAGTTGAAAAGGAACCATCTCTAAAATATAGTATTAATTTTTAAAAAGTCAGGATGACTAAGTGTGGGTATGGTGTGTCCCCATTTATGCTATAGTGAGTATAACATCTTTGTGCAAGGTGACATAAGTTTTTGGTTGGCACTTTCCCTCTCTCTGGCTGGGGGACCAGAGCCCAGGAAACCACAGATATTTGGGATTAAAGGAAAACATGCTTTTAGCCCATGCTCACTGGTAGTTAGAATTTTGTAAACCCTGGGTATGTGTTTTAGTTTTAAAAAAGGGTTCTATTGGAAGAAAATGGCTTTACGTTGGTAAACTTGAGTGACTGTCATTAATCATTCCTGTCCATTAGAGAGAAGAAACCTTGCCTCCAAGTCAACTTCATCTCAGCTGAAAGCAGTTTTCCGCCCAAGTCATACCACCAACAGAGAAATTAGGACGATGTTGCAAGATACAAGAGCAGGTGTTGTGTGCCTGTAACGTGCCTGTAACGTGTGGGCGACCTGCTGCTGCTTCCTTCCCCACCCCCAGCTGTATTCTGAAGTCTGTCGATGAGCTGGGACCACCTTCTCTTCCTTTTCTCCACCCCCCACCACCCCGTTTCCCGTTTTCCATTTGTCCCTCCTTCCTTCTTCCCTCCTCTTGAAGAAGCTCCCCTTGAAACAATTGTTCAAGAAAGAAGTTGTTGCCTTAACTTCTGTTTTCCCTCATGGTTTCAATAACTTTCCAGAGCAACGCTGACATTGACAAGTGCAATTCCACAAGGTATAGGGAACTAGGTGTCACGGAAGATAGCAAAACGGTACATTTCATAATCAGAACGCGCCCTGGGACTTGCAACGGTATTCAGCTACTCACCTTTCATGGGTCATGCCTAATGTGCTGAGAGAGCTCGTTGGTGCTATTGTGGGGCTCGAGACAACTCTGCGGCAAGAATCTGCATTTTAGGGGCGCCTGGGTTAAAGTTTCTCTGCCTTCGGCTCAGATCATGATCCCAGATCCTGGGATCGAGACCCACATTGGGCTCTCTGTTCAGTGGGGAGCCTTCCCCCCCCCCCACCTCTCTGCCTACTTGTGATCTCTCTCTGTCAAATAAATAAATAAAATCTTTTTTTAAAAAAAAGAATCTGCATTTTGGTGGGGGGTTAAGGGTAGGAGAAGAATAAATGAAGCAAGATGGGACCGGGAGGGAGACAAACCATAGGAGACTCTTAATCTCACAAAACAAACTGAGGGTTGTGGGGGTGGTTTAGAGAGAGGATGGTTGGGGTTATGGACATTGGGGAAGGTATGTGCTATGCTGTGAAGTGTGTAAACCTGGCGATTCACAGACCTGTACCCCTGGGGCCAATAATACATTATATGTTAATGGAAAATAAAAAAAAGAATCTGCATTTTAGTCTCAGAAATACTTGGGCTTTTTTTTTTTTTTTAATGAGGTGACAGCTAAGTAATTTCTTGCATCATTCTACGGCATAAAGAAGAGTTGTTTCTCTTGGAGCTGGTTTTAAAGGCGTAGCAAAAGGAGAGACACGGAAGGAAAGCTGCTGTCGCCTGTCAAGAGAGGCTGAGGCTGGCAAAATCAGCGAGTTTGGGCTCCAGCCGCTGCTCTGAAAAAGTGGACGCGTTCTCCAGTGACAGGCTCCAGAATGCGGACAAAGTGACCCAAAGTCACTTTCACTGAGACACCGAAATACCCTTTTCTCCCAATAACCTTTATGTTTAGAGTAACACTCAGGCTTAAAAAAAAAAAAAAAAATTAACCGAGTAGCATATAGTTTTTTAAACAAAATATAAATCCTCTCTTTTTGGTTCCGAAGCCAAAAATGGGCCATAGAGCAGCTTTCAATTGCTTGGACTGGTGTGACAGCCCTTTGAGGACGATCATTACTGGCACTCTTAACTTAGGGGAAAAATTTGAAATGACAAGTAATAGACCCCTTCACACGGTTAATGTAGAGTCCCAGGCAGTTTGAATAGTTGCAAGAAATGGATGCCCACCAAGAGAAACGCTGATACTCACATTCACCTTCATCTTGATCCTTTAAAGAAATTATTTTTCAGAGTGATTATTCCATATCCTGAAAAACACCGGCAGAAACCTCTCGGGAGGGGAAGCCCTTCGGTGGCAGTTTAAGCCGGAATGCTGAGGGGTGTGGGTCTAAAACAGTTGTGCGTGAACCGTGTGCTCCTTCTGCAACTGTTCTCGCCAGCAGATCTGAGCGGACCGCAACAGCCCTACCAAAGGATGGGGCCGGCCACAGCAGGCCTTCCCTCCGCCTGTGCCCTGCTCCCCGCCCCCATCCATCGGGTGCCAATAGCCATTGTGGTGGGAACAATCCTGGCGAACATGGAAATGAGACGCTACATGAGAGAAAAAGAACACCTTAAGTCAAAGACTGATTCCTTGTTCTCCTAACACCTGTAAAAATGGCCCTGGTTGATGGCATCCTCTATGAAAAAGCAGAAACGTGAAGTGATTTCTCCACCGTAACGTTGACCTCTGAACCCTCCAGCTTTGAAATCTTCTTGAAGGTTCAGATGAGAAAGCCCCTTATCCCAGGACTTCCGTAGCTGTGGAAGGTCCTGCCCACGGATAAGACTTTGAGGAAGTGACTGACCAGAAAAAAATTCCGAAGCCGACCAATGGAAGTGAAGTATTTTCTTCCCTGAGGCCTGAACGCTGTGGTTTTCCAGTAGGTTTGGGTCTTGACCAGATCCACTCGTTTGAATCTACTTCCCCTATTGATGGGAACCTTGCTAGAATGCACTTTTCGTGCTTCATTGATTTGGCAATCATATATTAAATCCCTACTGTAGGTTTGACACCGTATGCTGGGGGCAGTGAGCAAAGCAGTACAGGTCCCCTTGATGTAGCCTCAGGATAGAAATGACGCAATGAGAAACCAGGCCTTCCAGTAACTGATATTTAATTGGTTGTGGCCCAAGATGGGTGTCTGTTATACCAAACTGTGTCCTTCAGTCCACTGTTCCTCACCGCTCCCTCCTCCACCACCTCCACGTTAACTCTTAGCCAGTCACATCCCTGGGTTATCGATTAAGATACCTTGTTTGGAAAAAAAAGAGAAGTTGGAAGCAACTTCTGGAAGTGGTTGAGGTTGAGCCCTTGCTCGTGAGAAGCGCAGGGAGGGAGGAGGGCGAGTGACTGGGAACTTCTTGGGGCCTCCACAGCTGGGTTCTTTCCCTTTTAAGCTTCCTTTCCTCTCTTCCTGTTTTCTTTCTTTCTTTTTTTTTTTTTTTTTGAAGGAAAAAGAAGAGGAAAGACAGGGGCTACAAGAAGGTGTTTCTGTGCCATCGTGCCCTGTCCGATGAGGAGGACACTTTGTCTAGGATGGCACTTGTCAACTCCGTGTGTCTATTAACTGCTTCCCGTCATAGCCATGTGTCATCGTTCTTGGTACATTGTTTTACTTAGAGTAAAATGTTAAAAGAGACCAATTACTAACAACTCTTCCTAAGCTACCTTGCCTGTAAAATTGTTTGATGAGCTAGTATTCTTTTTTTTTTAATGCATATGAGAATACATAACAGACGTTAGAAAAATGTTGTATCCGTGTCCCGCATCTAAGATCGTCTGGGAGGCTAGCAGTCAAGGGCCCTTCAGGGTGTGATTTTTTTCCATCTGATTGATCAGGAAGAATTCAAAGCTGGCCCAAGCTGTTTAACAGATCACAGAAAGATAAGGGAAGGTTCATGCCAGTTCACTGAACTCTCTATGCCCGGGTCATTTTTAGGTGTGTTAGGAAAGCAAGGAGCCACCCTGTTACTTGAGCTCGTGGTCTCCCCTCTGTGGATGTGAATTTATCCCAGTGCCTGGACTTACCCACTTTGTTGTCAGTAATGAGTTATGGATAAGCCCGTCGCAGGTCTTACTTGGGAGACCACACGGACAGTGAGACACTGGTGTGTGTAACTGGCCGCGCTGACCTCACGATATTCATTAATCTCCTCACTTTGGGCAACATCCATGCAGGAAAGAACCAGCTGGAAGTACTCGCTGTCTATCATCAACTCTTATGCCCTTTCAACCTCGGGGCAAGTTTACATTCTGAACCTGAAGTGAACATCCCCCAAAGCCCTTTTTACTTTCTGTTAACTGGAGGGCAAAAATTGCCAAGGGAGAAAGACCCTACTGCTTTCTTGTCTCATTCCTTCTGTTTTCTTCTCCCTGGATGACAGATTGCCTGTAACAGATGCAGAGCAAAAGCTGCTTTTGGTTCTACGGAGAAACAAGACTTGCAGGAAAAAGAACAATACTGTCTATCCAGTAACTTCTAAGCTCACGGAGACATTCTCTCGGGAGTGCGTGGCCACATGGGTAGCCCAGACGTGCCCGTGGATGACTTTTCAGTGGTTTCCGTGTTTTTCCTAGAGGAGTCTGCAGAGACTGCAAGCCTTTGCCCAGAAGCCCGGATGCCGGCCCAGGTGCGGGACACACTGCCTTCTTGCCATTACTTCTGTCCCCATGGTGTGGACCCAAGCCTTCTCTTCCACTCCAGCCCAAAATGACTTATGAGCAATACAGACGGACACGGTTCCTAAAGTATTTATTTCCCCTTTTTGCAACTCATGTTGGAGTATCCAAATATCACTTCTCCCCGCCTCCCACCTCCGTCCTTTGAAGTTATTTCCCCTCCAGGCACTTGTCATTTCCTCCCTTAGTCATCCTAGTTCCAAAATGACCATGTTCTGTTTTTAGGGCTGCTTCCCCATTCGATGATCATGCAGACGACTTTTCTTTGAATAGTCTGGTAACTTTGGGGGTTGTGAGGGTGTTCTGTTGAGTTTTTTTTTGTTTGTTTTTTTTAATAGTGAGCTCTCTAGCAAATAAACTGTTACGAGAATAAAAGTTATTAAACAGGAGTGATCATACAATATGATGGGTATTTTATTCACTAAAATGACAGTTTATTATATTGGGAAACGGGTGGTGTTTAGAACAGTGCACGGCACAGGGCAGGCACCCATTAATTTGTTGAATGAATGAAAGGTATATTGCCTGGAAATAAGGTTGGTAGAAAACAAACATCAGTTTAAAAGGATGCGTAGCATGTGTCGTTCAATAAAAACTGTTTACATCTTTCTTTGGTCTTCTTTCTGTTCATTTCCCCTGACAGTTTCAAAATGTCAAAAGTTTTTTCAAAGGACAGGGAAGGGGTTTTTGTTCGTGTGCACTGGGAACAGCACGGCGGCCTGCAAAATGGAAGGAGAGACCCCCGCCCTTGTCTCCTGACTCATCCTCCGCTTCTGCTCTTCTTGGCCAACATCCATTTGTTGCATAGCAGCCTGAGTGATGTCTTAGAAACATAAGACCATAAGACATCAGATCATGTCATCTCCTTCTTTAAATAGGCCAGTGGCTTCCTTAGCACTTAGAATGCACCTTAAAGATCTTACAGGACCAACAAGGTCCCACATGAACAGGACCCTGCTTCTCCCTGCAGTCTCGTTTCTGCCCACTCTCTCTCCTTGTCCCTCTGCCCCAACAACGTCGGCCTTTTTGCGGATCTTCCAACAGGCTGAATCTCTTCCTGCTGTAGGGCCTTTGCCTTTGCTGTCTCCTCTGTCTGGAATGCTTCTGCCATCGTGCAGGTCTCCGGGGAGGCCCTCTCTATCCATCACCTTGATCAGATCACCTTGTTTTATTTTCTTCAGGGCAGTTCTCAACGCTGAAGTCATTGTGTCCAGTTACTCATCTACTGACTTTCTGGCCCTACTAGGACATCAGCTCTGTGTTGATCATCCAAACCCCAGGATCCAGTAACTACATTGGATCCCGTTGCTGGGTAGATGGCTAAACTGTGGACAGTGAACTGTGTTCTCTGGCTGGCTGTCATATCTGGGATGTTTTGCCTTGTGAGGCAGGTAAAGGGATGGAACTGCTGGACAAGGTCACGGGGAGGCCGCAGGTCCTTGTGACCTTGACTTCAGCTGCAAAGGCTCAGATCTAAGGCAACTTCCGACCATGGGAGTGAGAAGGGGGCCAGTTCTCGAAAGTCTAGGCTGAGTGGATCAGGCTGGGGCCAGGTAGCGGTTAGGGAGCTTAGAGTCGTGGTGGCCTCAGTTCCCAGGTGTCTGACAACTAGGAAGTACTGTCTCTGACCTTGTGGCAGGGCAGGGCTATGTCGCAAGTGTTCCATCTGCACTCTCTGTGACCTCCCACTTATTCACACACAACTCAAATTGTTTATTGGGCACCTATGGACAGGTACTGCTGTAGGCACTGGAGACCCAGCCCTGAGTAAGAAAGCCCAGAAGACATACAAATGGCTATCAGACACATGAAAATGTGTTCATCATCATTAGCCATCAGGGAGATTCAAATCAAAACCACATTGAGATACCACCTTACACCAGTTAGAATGGCCCGAATCAACAAGACAGTAAACAACATGTGTTGGAGAGGATGTGGAGAAAGAGGAACCCTCTTACACTGTTGGTGGGAATGCAAGTTGGTACAGCCACTTTGGAAAACAGTGTGGAGATTCCTTAAGAAATTAAAAACAGAGCTTCCCTATGACCCTGTAATTGCACTACTGGATATTTATCCCAAAGATCCAGATGTAGTGAAAAGAAGGGCCATCCGTACCCCAATGTTCATAGCAGTAATGGCCACGGTCACCAAACTGTGGAAAGAACCAAGATGCCCTTCAACGGACGGAATGGATAAGGAAGATGTGGTCCATATATAAAATGAAGTATGATGCCTCCATCAGAAAGGATGAATACCCAACTTTGGTATCAACATGGACGGGACTGGAGGAGATTATGTTGAGTGAAATAAGTCACGCAGAGAGAGTCAATTATCATATGGTTTCACTTATTTGAAAAGTAACACTGAAGACACAGGGAGATGGAGAGGAGAAGTGAATTGGGGGAAATCAGAGGGGGAGATGAACCATGAGAGACTATGGACTCTGAGAAACAAACTGAGGGTTTTGGAGGAGAGCAGGAAGGGGGTTTAGGTGAGCCTGGTGGTAGGCATTAAGGAGGGCACATATTGCCTGGAGCACTGGGTGTGCTGCATAAACAATGAATCTTGGAACACTGAAAAAATAAAATAAAATAAAATAAAATAAAAAATGAATAAAGAAAGCCCAGGTCTGTCCCTTGTGGAGCTGACGCTCCAGAGGGGACGACAGATGATGAATAAAGGGAGAAACAATTGGGAAAGATGATTTCAGACGTTGATAAATGAAGAGGAGGAGGAAGCTGAGAATGACCAGGGAGGGTGTGGCTGGGGACGTGCCTTGGGTGGGGAGGTCCAGAGAGGGGTCAAGCTAGTGAGTGAGCGAGGGTGGAAGATGCTTTCGGGGAAGCCCCATGGCATCCAGCCCCCAGATGGAGCGTCTCAAGGTGGGGGAAGGGGAGGCAGTGAGGTGGGGGATTTGGCGGGAGGAGGTCAGGTTGGCCTTGCGGCCGTCATAAGTTCTCTGCACACATTCCCGCTGCCATTCCTCAACAAAGACTGAGTGAAAACGTCTTGCTTCCCACCTCAGAGGTCCTAAAGGCACAAGGGGAGCCTGCAATTCTCCCCGCCCGCAAGTGACATCCGCAGTGCGCTTGCCTGGATGCGCCGAGGCAGGCACCGCCTAGCTGTTGGGCCTGCCGGTGTCTAGACAAGCCCTGGGTACGTTGGCAATCTTTACCGAGCCCCTCCCTGAGGGGCTGGAGGACCGCTCCACCCAGAATTGGGATGGAAGAGAGCTAAAGGATATTTGCTCTTCACTGGAGGTGGAACCTGAAATGTTAAGGACATCTCAGAACACTGAAACGTGCGTGAAACATAAGTATTATTTTGATCAGTTCTCTGGACAACCACCCTTCAGAAACAGGGGAAAGACACGTGTCTGAAAATTCCTTTCAGAAAACCAAGTGAGCCTACAGCCATATTGACAGAAGAGAGAAAGTGCAGGTCTGGGGTAGAGAAAAGTGCAGGGCTGGGGCAGGTAGAGAAAATACTGTGAGAAAGTAGGTATAAAATAGAATCAAATTTCAGAAATTCTCAGAAAGCGAAGGAAAACTAATACCATGCTTATCTGACTCTCCTTCAATTCCAGCCAGACAAAGATGTCTGTGCCCAAAGTTGCCAGTTTCAACATGAGCTCTAATGGTGTGCACGGGTACACACACACTCAGAAGTGAATACAATTTGTAACACACGGGACCCTGTCACTTAAGTACACGCAAACTCTGTTTTCATAAATAAGGCACTTGTAAAACTACCCAAAATCCCAAACAAGGCTTTACTTATAATAAAATCACTTATTCACCCTTTTAGACCTAAATTTCCAGCATTTCTTGAATGGAGTTGAACATGGAGGCAACCAGCTACTGTCCAGTAAGCCAACGAATGACGTGTTAGATGCAGCACTTTGCCACCTGTGACGAGCTACTACCTCTGTTGCGAATGTACCACTCCCCAAGTTTCCCGACACTAATACCATCTTATTTACTTTCCATTTTTCTTTTGGTTTTATGTGAGAATTAGGGAAAACCTAATCAAAGTCAGACAACTACACGGAGGCTGCTGGTCACAAAGGCGGAGACTCTACTGACACAGAACAGTTGGGTGACAAGCAGCAGAACCAGGGGACAGCATGATAGGCAGTCACGGTCACCCCCCACTGTCCGCAGGCCACCTGCAGGGTATGAGAGGCATTCCGGGATGCCCCCGAAGAACCTGACGGTGCTTCAAAGCCAAATGCGCTGAAAGCTGAGAACCACTTACATGGTATGACCCCTGACTGCATGGTGTCCCTCTAATAAAAAGCAATTAATTAACAAAGGAGATCAACTGTGCTAAAATAAATGGAACTCTAATAGGTATTGCTCATTGTAAAAGGTGAGAAGCTCAACAGTTGTTCCATTAGTGCTCTTACTTGTAGAAAGCCTTTAAATAAGTATATTATATCACACGTGCATTGATATGTTTTGTAGGCATCCCAGAGCCGAGGTTGCCTCTGGACTAGGAGTTGAAGATGTGGGTTCTTGCCCTACTGCTGCTGGTATGGACTTAGTGTTAGAAGGACATTATTAATTCAACGTTAAATTTTCTTGCCTGTGATCAGATTGGAGTTGTACAGAAGAATGTCCTTGTTTTTAAGAGATACATATTGATGTGAAGCGTCCTTTAGGGGTGAAATGTCATTATGCCCACAATCGATTTTCAAATGGTGTAACAGTAACAACAAAGTGTGCACACACCTCTGTAAATACACACAAGGAGAGGCAGACAAATGTAGCAAAGTGCCAGGAATCAGTGAATCTAGGTAAAGGCTACGCAGGGATTTACTGAATTACTGCCCCCCCCCAGGTTTCTAATGGTTTAAAATTTTTTCAAAGAAAATAGTTGGGTATAAAATTCCAAGGTTCCTTAAATATTTACACACAATCCATATGAGTGAGGCCGGCATAGGTTACTCAGCGGTAAATTTCACTGGTGACATCCATTGTTATTATTTTAATACTAAGTAACATATTCGTAATTCATATAAACAAGCTTCCCCTTTAGTAACTGTTTCACTTCTTCCTGTTCTACTTCACATTTTAAAAAGGTGCAGCAAGATCATCCTTGAGCTTCATTTTCCTTGTGTCCCAGCTGTTTTTCCTTTAAAGCAGCCAACACAACTTTCTAAATAGTGAATCTTTTTTGATTCATGACACAGACTTGAGCCCCACTCATACGTATCAGTACAAAAGTTCTCCGGAATTAGTGCGCAGAATGTTCCCTGTGGACCCAGCCCCTCGGGGGCTGAAGCCGGAGGTAGACTCCGCTCTGGGGAAGGAGCACGGGATCAACCAGGACACCTGGGAGAGACACTAACTGTCTGCAGGGCCCAGAGAGGGGAGGCCAGCGTGGGCGGAGGCCGAGACTCACGTCTTGCTCAAGAAGTTTGTTAGAAGGTGAATGGTCGCCAAGGGATGGGTGAGTTGTATCATCAACCCCATAACCTGGCTTCTGCTAGGAAGTCATTTCATCCGTCTCTCAATCAAACTGGCAGAGGCTTTAGAACACATATCTTTTCCACACTTAGACTTAGTTAAACTTGGTTAAACTTCTCCATCTCAAACTCACATGGACTACTATTAGTACGACCTCAAACTCACACTCACTACTATTCACCTTTCAACTTCATTAGAAACTTGGAGTGCAAATCGGTCCCTGTCCTTAGCCATACCAGGGTGTCCCACCGCCCGCCCCTCCAAGCAGTCCCCGTCACTCACCTTGGGCATACCATCCATGACGCCTGCTCCTTTCATCGTGGTGTGAAACAGCTCCCGTGAGCTCTCCGGCTGATATCTCCGGCTTCAGAAGAGGATTATGCAATGTCACTGCATGCCTCTGGCCTGTTCTCAGAAACTGAATTCTGTGGAGCTATCTGACAACACGGGAAACTGTCAAAACGATTCTCCCAGCAGGCAGACTTTCTGGAAAGCACGATAAGAGTAAAATAAAAGGGATGATGGAGAGGGGACAGAAATCCAGGCCACACTCACTCCTCAATGCCTGGCCTCTCACTTGGTCTAGAAGTAGGGATTGTCACACTTAAGCTATGTGAAACCACAAAAGATGAAAAAAAAAAAAAACGCTCTTCTGCTTTATAGGGTGAAGTTCCTACTTTGAAAGCTCAGCGTATGAGCGCGTTGCATTCTCGTCCCCACAAACACTATGAACAACTTCCACCAGACAGAGCAAGTTCATTTTTTTGATTAGAGGCCGCTAGGCCAAATTTGCGATCGTGGTCAGCCTCTCTTCCTTCCTGCTTCCTAAACTTGCCCCACAAACAGCTGGGAGAAAACAAGTCAAGGGGGGTGCCCTCAAGGACCCCGTCCCGACTCATCTCTCCTCTGGTACATACCGCTCCTTGTTCACCGGCCCACCCAGGCCCACCTCCTGGTCTCGGCTCACAAAACTTCATGACGAACATTTTGCGAGTGCTGACTCTTTACCAGGGCTCTCTGCTGAGCACTTTTCTCTTATCTCTTAAATTGTCTCTTAAATCGCACCCATCCATCATCTGAACTTGAAACCACAGCACGGGCTCAGTGCAGTTCAGCATTACCTGCTAAGTATTTTTACTTTCCCTGAATTCAGAGTAAACGTTCAGAGAGGACGGTGCTAGCCACAGTCACAGCACCACGAACTGGTACCCATTCTCCTGAGCGTGGCTCAGGTTACACCTCCAACAGTTTGTCTCTCCCCGTTGCTACCTTCGTGCCGTTAGGGCCCTCCCTGTCTGGTCTGCTGAGTACCCACCCCCGTGTCGTCAGCGCTCCCACGTCTGAGCACCAGGAAGGATTTACTGGAAATAGCCAGCTGATTTCTGGCTGAGACAATTCATATTTTAAATTGTTATCATTGTTGGAAGTTAACTCCTGGGGCCAAGTGACGGACGTGTCACAGATGGGAGCCGATCAACAGGGAGGGAACGACGACCCCACAGGGTGAGGACACCAGATGGGAGCCGATCAACAGGGAGGGAACGACGACCCCACAGGGTGAGGACACGAGCTGGCTTAGCAGCAAGTTCAAAGCGGAGATTCACAGGGAGGACGTCAGAGATGGGAGAATGGGGAGTCACGGAGGGCAGGTTTCGCGAGGAAGGTATGACAGGAGAGGCGGGGCAGATCGGTGAGAGGCCGAAATCGCTCCCAGCTGCAACGCCATGAATATGCAAAAAAAGAGATGAGGTTAGCAAGTTCCATTGAAGACCTCGAAGCAGGGTCGGATGGAAGAGCAATGAGTCAGAAGGGCTGAGGTTTTGAGTGACAGCCTGGACTAGCCGACGGATTTTATCCCGTTGGTCTTTTGCAGATAGGACGACTCATGCGAGCGGTACCCCTGCCAGGCGTACAGCGGGCAATGCTTGGCAGGCAAAGGCCTGGACAAAATGGCAGGTGATGTCCATGTTGTTGAATGTGAATCTGGACATTTTGCCGGGGTGTGCCTCTTTGCTCCTTTCTTCTGGCCCTAAACTGCATGTCTGTGTTGGTGGGCGTGGATGCTTCCTCTCAGATGAGGAAGATGCGGGCACTGCTGGGCTCAGGTTGAGCTTCAGGCTTCCAGGGTGGGAATCCATTAACCTTAATTTGAGGCTTCTGTGTCCGTTTAGTGGACACACTAAATGGACACAGAATGTGTCCATTATGTCCTGATTTTGTTTTGAAAAGTCCTTATCTCTCAGGCACACATACTGGAATATTGACAGATAAAGATCCGAGATTTGCTTCAGAATAATTCAGCAGAGGGGAAAGTGGCTAGAGGTATAGGTAGAAGAAGATGAGCTATGAGTAGCTGGCTGGGGGGTCGAGTGATGGCTACATGGAAATTCATTATATTGTAATCTTGACATCGAATTACAAAAACAACAGCTTTATTAAGACAGAATTCACATACCGCAAAATTCATCCTTTTAAAGAGCACAATTCAGTGGTTTTTTCTTTGTTTTTTGGTATATGCAGGGTTGTGCAACCATCAGCACTATCTAATTTGAGAAAATATGATCACCTTGGAAAGAAACCCATAGCAGTCACTCCTCATCCCTCTGATGGACTCCAGCTCCCGGCAACCATTGTTTTTGTTTGTTTGTTTGTTTTTTAATTGTATCATGCACCTTCACATATATTTGAAAAGAAGTAAAAAGGATGGACAAACTTGCTCAAGGTCACACGGTGATGGGACTGAGGCAGAAACCAGACCCAAGCCTCTCAGAAGAAAGCTAGACTTTGCACAAGGTCCAGTCTGGACGGTTCCCGCCATCTCCTCAAACTCCCAACAGTGATCTTTCCCACAACTGAAGAACTGACCCTTGAGTTCCTAATACAGGTTAGAATGCTGTAATTTGCATGTCTTATTTACTTATTTAGGAGAAACAACCTAAATTAAGAAACAGAATGAAGTCACAAAAGCCACAGATTTGGTCCCAAAAGGAAACAGACTCACGCTTACACAGACTCCTAGTTTTGAATTTTGTGAATGAGGGGCTTGGCTTCTCAGTCTCCTATCTGGCCCTGTCATTTTACTGAATGAAAGCCCTTAGACATTTTGCTGCAATCCATTCGTATTTACTTCTTTAGGCGAAAGTATCCTCCTGTGCACAAATATTCCAAGAGTTTGCTATTCCAGGAAGGTAGGTGGCTTTCGTATCATTCCGCTGACTGAGGGTTGAAACAGCTGCAGTTCAAGGGAACCGAGTCCGAGACTCTAATGAGATAATTTTCCCCCTTCTCTCGACAAATGCTACTGAGAATGGTATTTTGGATGAATTTTGTCTTCAAAGCCTGGGGCATCTGACCACTTCACTTCTAGAGCTCCTAATAAATGCGCAGGAAGGTTGACTGCTTTTGTAGATGGGACTGTGTTTTGGGTATGCTTTATACTGTTTTCACGTGCACTTCTGGCTAGCATGCTCCTTGAGGGGTAGTTTTCGGACGCTGGGCACTCAGTGCCCGAGTTTTTCAAGTGCAGCTGGACACCAGGTGAAGAATGTCCAAAGCATTAAAGGCTTAGCAGGAAACTTCAGACTGCATGGTTTAAAAAAAAAAAAAAAAAAATTATTTATTTATTTGACAGAGAGAGAGAAAGAGAGAGAGAGAGAGGTCACAAGCAGGCAGAGAGGCAGGCAGAGAGAGAGGGGGAAGCAGGCTCCCCGCCGAATGGAGAGCCCGATGCAGGGCTCGATCCAGGACCCTGAGATCATGACCTGAGCTGAAGGCAGAGGCTTAAACCACTGAGCCACCCAGTTGTCCCTAGACTGCACGGCTTTCAAAGCATCTAGTAATCTGGCGGCTTTTAACCTCAAGAAGGTAACTCAAATTCAGCTCTTTTGGGGAAAGCAGAATTTCATAAATTGTCAACAAATTCAGCTAAATTCTCCAATGCACAGATGAAACAGGGAGGACTGGGATTTTAAAGGTCAGTGATGACTCTGTTTAATAGTTTGAATTTTGATGTCATGGTGGAGGGGGTTAAAGCAAGCACGACTTGAGAAACAGGATGCAAAAGAAACGCTGAAGGCATCAAGGGGGCCAAAAGCTGGAGGAGAGGGGCGGAGTGTTAGCAGGAACACAAGAAAATCCCAGGGCACCACACGGGGCCGCAGGCAAGGGGTTACTGTCAGGTGAGTGGCCAGCTGAACAGTGAGTGAGAAAGAGGTTCACTGGATTAGAACACCCACCCAGGGAGTCAGAAGGTGAAGTAGAAAAGCTCCAGAAAAAGGCCAAAAGCCCGAGGAATTAAAGTTATAGAAACGTCAACTATTGGGGTGCCTGGGTATAGCTCCGTGGGTTAATGTCTGCCTTTGGCTCAGGTCATGATCTCAGAGTCCTGGGATAGAGCCCCATGTGAGTGGGGAGTCTGCTCAGCAGGGAGTCTGCTTCTTCCTCTCTCCAACAAATAAATTTAAAAGATCTTAAAAAAAAAAAAAAGTTGATTATTTTCTACAAGGTTTTTGTTGTCCAGATCCTCTTGATCACTTTTTAAAGTCTCTTGGTCCTCGGTCCGTTTCATCTCTTCATGGTCGATGTACTCACATACCATGCATCTGATTAATTCCAAGTCTTCAAGTCTGACTCTCGGGTCTAGTTTCTACTGCTTCTCCTCATGGGGGCAGTTTCCTTAAATACTTGATTATGACCCCGTGATTCTCAGAGCTGGATCTGGGACACTGGAGCCTGGGGGAAAGTTGTGTTCTTCCTTCATTGGTGTTGGCTTTAGACTCTTGGGTTGCTTGTCTCCAGCCACAAAGGTAGTATGAGTTGTTTGTTCCCACCTTAAGTGAGATGGGACTGTCAGAGAAGACCCGCCCCACACACCTGAGCCAGCACCCAGTCAGGCAGCTTTCCTCTTCCCAGGAGGTGGAGTTTTTGTAAAGTTCACCCTTTCAGGGAATAGGGCTCCTTCTGGGTTCTAGGCTTTCCTACCAAGTCTGGACCAAAGCTCCCACGTGAGGTCACAGCTCAGAAATCATTCGGCTTCAGGGGCTTGACAAATGTCCTCAGTGCAAATGGCCACCCCATAGCTCTTGATTATCTAGATTTGAACTTTCTGGTTGCTTTTGCCTCTCAAAAATTCCCTGAGAACTTATTGCTAGCTCAGCCTTTTAGAGATTAAAAATAAAAATAAATTCTGTACAGGTGTGTGCTGAAAAGGTTCTGAGAGTATCCGGTTCACCATATTTTCAGAAACAGAAGTCTCCCTCCCACCCCAAATCTGTTGCTGAGACACCTCCCCCACCCCACAACATCACCTTTCCTCGGCTCAACTGAAGTCTAAGGCGAAAGGTTGGTTTCTCTGAGTCATCAAAAGATATGGAATTATATTTAGTTTTAGGTAAGGCACATAGCTAAAGGAGGTTTGGCTATAGAAATCTGACTTCTAAGCAGAGACAGTCAATTATCATATGGTTTCACTTACTTGTGGAGCACAAGGAATAACATGAGAACATGGGGAGATGGAGAGGAGAAGTGAGATGGGGGAAATTGGAGGCAGATACAAACCATGAGACTGTGGACTCTGAGAATCAAACCAAGGGTTTTGGAGGGGAGGGACTGGGGGGTTGGGTGAGCCTGATGGTGGGTATTATGGAGGGCACAGATTGCATGGGGCACTGGGTGTGGCGCAAAAACAATGAATTTTGGAACGCTGAAAAAAAAATCTGACTTCTAGAACAAAACACTAAAGAAAGTATGAAAAGTACCAAAGTCATAATTGCTATATGAGAATACATGTTTAAATATGGAAACATTCAAAGTAAGGTCCAAAAAAAAAAAAAAAGAACTAGCTTTAAATTATTACATACAAAAAGTTTATTTTTTAGAAATCACATATCTTTAAAAAAATAACACAGAAGTTGTAAGTTCTGACCCTGACTTATTATTCACTGTTTGAAAGCAGGGTGTTATGTGGTACAGTTAATGACATGCTGATGTCATGTCCATGTAATATTCCTGGCCTTTATACCAGTTCAAAATATTAATGTGATTTTATTTTTTAAAAGATTTTATTTATTTGAGACACAGATATCAACAGAGATAGCAAGAGAGCAGGAGTAGCGAGGAGAGGGTAGAAGCAGACTTCCGGCTGAGCAGGGAGCCTGACGAGGGGCTGGATCCCAGGACTCCGGGACCATGACCTGAGCTGAAGGCAGAGGCTTAACTGGCTGAGCCACCCAGGTGTCCCAAAATGTGATTTTTAAAAGAAAAAAGAAAAGAAAAAAAAAAAGGTCTGTTTTGGAAACACACGAAGTATCTTGATCTTGTAAGCGGGAGTCCTGAAACTATAGATCCACTGCTGAGACCATTCCAGAAACTGGAAAAAGCAGGCATCCTTATTTAAATTCATCAATAGTTAAAAAGACCCAGTGGAGCTTAAATCAGGAATGCTTCGGGGTCACTCTAGTGCATGTGCTGGAGTAGAAGGTGGTCAACCTCTGTTGTAGTTTCATAGGGCTGAAAGCAAAAGCAGCAGCAAAAAAAGAAGCCAGGAGCTTTGGCTGGTAATTTTCTATGGAACTGGTTATTCTTTTTCCTATTCAGTAGGTTTCTTCCAATCTTACAAAAGCAGCACCTGCAGATGGCCAAGTTCAAATGCTGGAGAATCAAGACACAGAATAAAAATAAATCCAAACTCCCTATAGACTAAAAAATATCGCTCTTTGGAAATCTGAACTAAAACTCTGATTTAACATATTAAGAATGCCTAAGATGGTTTCCTAGTCCAAAGACTTGAAATGATCCTTAAGGCGGATGACTAACGAAGAATTTTTATGCAGTAAACCTCAGAAGATTTTAAAGTTTCTAAAACATAAAACACTTTAACTTTAATCAATTTGATATTTTTATCAAATGACCCTAAATTCTAATTCTAGATATTCCTACCCAGATCATGAGGTATTTGTATTTGGGGATAAATATAAACCAAAGTCTATCTTTCAGAGGAGAGGTTAGGGTTCCCTGATCTAGCTTGAGCTGAATCCAGAGAAATAGTGTCACATCCTAAAAAGTTTTGAGAAGAAGAAAACCCCCATCGGTTGGTTAACTGCAAAAATCTTCCAAGAACAGAGTTGCTGTGTGCATCCACGATGAGTAGTGATGATTCATGCTGAAGAGAACTGAAAAACGAGATTAAAATTACACAAGAACAAAGTCAATCGGTATTAATCACCTGTGAAACAAGTGAGCAGCTGAGCAGCCGTGGGGTCACCTAATTTTGATTAGATTGGATGGATCTTCAATTAGGTTTTCTATAGACCAGCAATAATCTTATTAGAAGTATTCACTGAAGATAAGCACAGCAGGCACGGAAAGGACAATGTGGGAGGTACAATGAAACATCTGGTCTCCTACACATCTTCAGGAAAAACTGGCCGCTATTTTATTGAAGTGAAAAAGTGTAACACTAAAGTCAGAGATCTGAGCTTTATTATCAGAATGATGTCATTTTAGGATAGAACTGATGGATGCTCTAAAATGGTTTTAATACAGCACAACACTCGATTCTCAGAGCTGTGTGCCCACTTGTCGGTCGATATGTATTCTGCATGGAGACACACGGACAAGGAGGGTGGAGAACAGGTACAAAAGGTGACAAAAATGCCAAATGAAAATTCCTCGGGACAGGTTCAGTTGAGATCTAGAAAGCACTTTAATACTCTATCCTTCTTCAAATGATCAAGAGATTCAAGAGAAATGGCAAGTCCTGTATTTACAAAACCGATGAAAATCACACTGTAATAATCAGTGAATGCAGAACCACCGCACAGATCTGCGTTTCCAACTTTTCCCACCATGATTCTACATCAAGGTAAAAAAAGATTCTTTTGTACAAATCCAAGAAGGACGGAGAGATGGCGGCACACCTGCCAGGTGGTGCAGTGACTTACGACCGGAGCTGCTGATGGGGCGCGGGGGCAGAAGGGGCACAGTCCTCGAGACAAGAACCCTAGATCCTGGAGGCGGGTTAGTCCGTGGTGGATCTCCGGTACCAAAACCGTGCTCGGAAGTCGTCGCTGCACGTCATGAAGCCGGGGTTGGTGGGCGAATGCACGATGCAGCGCACGATGTTGTTGTGGCCCAGGGAGAGCAGGTTGCGGCGCTCGGCCGTGCGAGAGTCCCAGCAGCACAGGCTGATGGTCCTCTCGTCGGGGAGCAGCACGTAGTCCTCAGTGTGGTTGAACACGGCCTGTGTTCGGTGCACCTGCCGCCCGCTCAAGCCGGCACCTGCACAGAGATGAGAGGTTACGGGTCTGAGCGCCAAGGCTAGCTGTCCACGTTGATGTTTTCCATCCTCGGACTCTCGCACGTTGGCTAACTATCCTGTCCCTGGCAAAACAGCATTTTAAAATGGAAGGAATACACATTTGTTGTGCAATTTGGGATGCTCCAGGAAAGCATGCAGACCAAAATCACCCCAGCTTGCTACCTCGGGCAACTAACTGTGAATGCTCTGATATACCTCTAGGCATAAAAACATCTTAAGAAAAGATACAAAATTGGTGCTACATGTCTTTTCTGTCACAGTTTAAATCAACTTTTTGTTGGGTACATTCGTTCTTCCATGTTTTTTACTGGCTGCAAAATGCATCATTGTTAGGAAGCACTATTACTAGTTACTTCTTCTCCTGCTAGGCATTTAGTTTGTATCTGATCGCAAATAACACTGCAACAAATTCTTTGTACTGAACACATGATTTCCTTGATTAAATTCCTAAAACAGAATTACTGGGATGTATGGACATCTTCTCTCCAAAAGGAAACTTTAGGCTTTTTTAGGACCAGGAAAATACAGATTTTATGTTTAAAATACTGTATGAAGCATAAAAAAGAACTGCCTGATAGTTTTGCACCCAGAGTCAGTATTCTGATGAACACCCTTTCTCCAAATCTCTACGTTGTCCGTCATCTGTAAAGCAGGGCACACACCACTGCTTTCATTCGACAGGCTGGAGCAGAGCTCTGTGAGGAGGGACTATGGTTTCATGGATAAAAATACAAGTGTTGGTGACAGATCTGGACTCAACACTTATAAGTGATGCGAACATGGACAGATCACACCGCCCTGTTATGCCTTCAATTTCGCTTCTGTTCTGTGGAGGGTAATGACAGCACCCACTCACACGGTGGCTGCCAGGATCTGCATAGGGTACAACACACATAGAGCTTTGCAGGGTGTTTATTTTTCAAGGCTGCATACTGTGAAAAGGATGCCGAACAACAATTCACTTCATTCTCTCCCTTTCACCTACTCTAGATTTCGTTGGCATGGAACCTTGCTGTGTGCGCACGTGCATGCTTGCTCAGAGTCTTTTTAGACTAAATTTCTAAGAGTGCACCTCGTAGGCCTGATGCTGAAAATTTTGATACAGGACACCAACCTGCCCAGTGGAAATACTTTACCAGCTGACACTCCTAACAATAGGATATGTAATTTCCTAAAATGTTGATCAATACATTGTAACAGCAATCTTATAAATTCCCGCCACCTGACGCATACAGAAAGATACTTCCATTTCCATTTCTTAGGTTTACAGAACTGCCAGTCACCTTGCCCTCTCCTGGAGCTCACTGACTGCGCATGTGTCCACTTCACAAGCTCTGCGCACTGCTTCCCTGGTTCAGCATTTTTAGTGTTCTGAATTGATTTTTAACATTGAAATTTCTAACACTTGATAGTCTTTCCTTGTCTTTCAATATTTCAAGAACCCTTTGAATTCTAACTAGACACTCGAGCTGGAAACACAGATCTAAGCATGCTGCCATGGAATCTTAGCCTGTGAATTAGAAAATGAGGGAATTTGCATACAAATTCCGTAGAATCTCATTTTGACATCAAATCCCAATTCTCCACCAAAACAAACTCATCAGCCACATGTAAGCATGAAACATCCCAATAGTGGGACGCCTGGGTGGCTCAGTTGGTTAAGCAGCTGCCTTCGGCTCAGGTCATGATCCCAGCGTCCTGGGATCGAGTCCCATATTGGGCTCCTTGCTCCGCAGGGAGCCTGCTTCTCCATCTGACTCTGCCTTCCACTCTGTCTGCCTGTGCTCGCTCTCGCTCGCTCTCTCTGACAAATAAATAAAATCTTAAAAAAAAAAAAAAAAAAAAGAAACATCCCAATAGTCACAAGACAAAACAAACACAATAAATCTCGAGACTCTAGCATGCACCCTTCCTGATACACTGCACTCAGTTACTTCTGAAGATGGAGGTTTTCCCACTTTCACTCTGATCACTTTTGTATCTTCTTTTTGCAACAAGCATACAGTCCTTGAACAATAAGAATTAAAGAAATTCTTCAAAATAGCTCCATACAATAGTGTTTCAACAAAGTCACCAAGAATTATGATAAAAATGACTTTCCACAAGACTTGTCAGTTGTACCGCCTGTGTCAGAAGCCAGACAGATGGCAGGAAGTGAACTTGGCGGCCAGGAGACAGATCAGAGGGGGTCATGCTGCACCCTAGTGGTTCAGATGTCTCAGTCTCCACCTCTTCACTTTTCTAAAAGGCTAACTAATAACCACCACAGCCAGGCCCTTATAAATTGTTTTCTTATTAAGTTCCGGTCCTGGTGATTTTAGTGTATGACACAAACATCTCACAACACAGGAAACTAGCTGAAGTTTCCTGGAGGTTTTCTACCAAACAATAGCCTTGGCAGCTCTGAGGAACAGGGAATGAGACACAGTATTTTACCAACATTCACTGCCCGAGTAACTATTAGGGTTACCGGCTGTCTTAGGAATAGGCCAAGATCTTCCCTCTCAGCCTTCTTTCCCTAATGCATATATTTACTGTGACGCACTAACTCAGGCTTTTCTCTGGACTGCTCTATGTCTGAGGAAAGAAGGCGGACCACTGGTTTACAAATGGACCACCAGAATCTCAAATGTTAATTGCATGGAATCAGATCTCATTTAAGCCATAAAGTATGGAGAAGAATAAGGTTATGAAACTATCGTTCTATTTCCAGCTCTGCTTCTTATGACCTGCAGCCTTGGCTGAATGACCTAATGTCTAAGCCTCGATTTCTTATTTAAAAGAGGAATCACACCTGCCTTGCTCAATGCATACATTTACTCTGTGGCTCTCGTGAGGATTTAAGGGTTCTGGAAACCATAAAATGCTTCAGAAACATTAAGTAATAGCAATTTTTCACATACCTGTGTATCTGACCAGCGTTCGTCCTGTGGATATCTCCCAAAGTTTAGCTACAGAGTCTTTTCCACTGGAGAGAATGTATTTCGAATTTTTGGAGAAAATGGCAGAACAAACTTCAGCACCATCATGGGCTTTCTCAAAAGTTGTGATGCATCGATTTGAAACACCATCCCATAGCTTGATGCAGCCGTCCTTGCTACCAGTTACATACATATTGGCGCTAGGATTGTAATTCACGGAGCATATAGCATCGGTGTGTTGATCTTGAGGATTGCATGAGACAAAACACTGAAATGTATTGATATCATAAAGCCGAAGAGTAGGGTGCTGAGTCCCAACAAGTATAAAGTCTCCGGAAGGATGAAAAGAGATGGAGCGTAACATTTCGGCTTCCTGTTAGGACAGAGACATTAAGTAACCAACTGGTGAACAATTAAATCCGGAGGAAATGCGGAAAGTATTTCATTGATGGAAAGAATACTTAAGACAATGGTCAGATGTTACACAGGTATAAGAAGGAACAATGAACTTTCTAGAGTATCATTTGAACAGAGATTTTAAAAACTATTTCCTGGTGAGATTACTTATTCCAAAAACCGCAGGAGCGAGCTTCATTATTTCCAAATTAACATCGGGTGAACTCAGAATGGAACACTATCGGGCTAGAATACATTCACATATGAACGAACAAGGATAAATACAACTTGTACACGGGAAGAGCTTCTTCAGTTTGTCCTGGGTCTCCAAATATTGAGTAAAAAAACTAAGTTAAATTATAAAAAGGTAGAAGCCACTACCAAAACATTAGTATTTCTGAGCTTCAAACTCAAAATACAGTACCAAATGTCACTTTTCCGGGAAACATCTGAGTTTCAATGGAATGATTTTTTGATTGCCATTAAGTTACACTTCAGCCAAGTTGGTCTGTTTTATCTTTAAACAGGGTTCTGCAACCCTTAAGAAGTGACATAGATTGTGAACCCTTGTTGCATACACTGTGGCCAGCAGTCCTGACCAGCCACAGGAAGGTGGGCACAGGAAGCATGCGGACCACAAGTCCATGCAAATCGGATTCCCGAGCAACCTGAGGCATGCGTCTTTGTTGCTCCTGTTTTATAGGATGATCACTGAGCCTACTTTAAAAAAGGGAATAGTCATACAATAATAACTCTTAGTTTTTAAGAAAAAAATGTAAAGCTCCTTTCCAAACATTCCTAACCTGAATGTATTTGAAGGCTCTTTTTGCAGATGGCTTGGAATAATCAAATAATTTAAGAGTATAATCCCTTGAGCCAGAGGCAAGGATCTGTTCTGTTGGGTGGAAAGCGAGACATGTGACTTCATCCACGTGGTCGTAAAGCGTTCGAATCACTGGGTGGTTTTCCATGTTCTGCTGTGCAGTCTCGTTCATCATGACCTAGACCAATGAGAAAATAGGTGCTCAAACTCTAAAATCTGTCTGATTCAAAGTACCCAACTGTGCTAAGTTAAGTCTGATCTACTGGTCTCTCATTCTCCCAGTGAACAACAGGCACACAGCACACGCGTCACTGGCATTGTTACCTCTATCGGCATGGCACTTTTGGCCAACATTCTCTCTGTGTCAAGTATCTTTATGGAAGCGTCAGCAGATCCAGTAGCTATTAACTGCCCATCTCTACTGTACGTAGCTACGCGGCACGGTCCTTTATGAGAAGTGACATAGCACGTTTCGTACTCTGAAGCCTCTGGGGACATGGTCTGGACATCTGCATCAAATTCCAGGTCAATTCCTGTGCCCGGGGCAACTGTATCTGAACGACCAATTGCATACTGAACTGCGGTATCATCATTTTCCATTCCTGAAAGGAATAAAAATTAAGTGCATGAGGGGTGCCTGGGTGGCTCAGTGGGTTAAGTGTCTGCTTTCAGCTTGGGTCATGGTCCTAGGCTCTTGGGATCAAGCCCTGCATTGGGCTCTGTGCTCAACGGTGAGCCTGCTTCTCCCTCTCCATCTGCCCTTCCCCTTGCTCATGCGGTCTCTCCCCTCAATAAACAAATAAAATCTTTAAAAAAAAATTAAGTGCATGAAAAAATGTTACTTTAAAAAGCCAAGACGAAATTCTGGATCCAGTGTCACTTTACTCTTTCTTGGAGCTGCAGGACATCTAGCCCTTCACAAAATATGTCTGCCGACCGAGGTGCATGCGCAGTGACAACCCTATAGGCAGTAAGGATCAGGGAAGCTTAGATTCCAAGAGGTTCCATCAGCTCCCCCAATTTCTGCCTCCAAAATTTCCTACTTTAATTACAACTACAGAAATGTAAAAAAAAAGCAATTCTGTAGTTATGCTGTCCATTTTTTCCCATTCTGTATTTTAGTATTTTAGTGCTGAGATCTGTTAGTAGCAGCTTTGAGGCTCATTAAGTCAGATACATTGTTAGCAGTAACACTAGTGAAACATATCTGAAAGAATGTTGATATTTAAATAAATAGAAGTTTCTCAAGAAAATGCATTTTAAATTTAAAAATAACTTCACATATCACATAAAGATTATGTTTATTAAGTATAAGAAAAATTAGGAATACAGATGAACACAAAAATAAAAATTATCTTCTATTAGATCACCCGGAGATAGTTACTATTAACATGGTGGAATGAAATTCTTCTGGACCTTTGTTACAATTCTTAAAAATAGAACCACACTATATGGTATTTTGTAAGTTGTTCATTTACTCAAACAGAATAAACATCTGGCCAGTGTAATGTTTATCTATATCATGTTGCCGGACCCAATGTGATGGATACAAGAATACTCACAACTAACTTCTTATTTTTGGGTATTTCAGTTGTATTCATTTTATTTCCTCAAATTCGTATAAAAATTATCAAAATTAGCATTGCTAAGTCAAAGGGTATAAACATTATGGTCATTCTATATTTTACTGAGTGCTTTCTACAACCCAGGCAAGCATCAGGATATCATCCTGTTGAACAAGACAAGATCCTGGTCTTTATTGAGCTTACTGTCTTTTCTGGGGAGTACAGACTGCGTGGGAAACAACCTGAAACAGTGAAGAAAATTTCAGACAGTGATTCTATTATGAAAGAAATGGAAGTGTTGTTTTAGAGCACCTGGGGAGGTATGGGGAAGATAGCAGGTTATTTTAGAAGAGGAGAAGACGACTCTCTGAAACACCATTCGAGCTGAAATCTGAAACCATATTACAATGAAAGAACGCTTCAGATAATTCTTACACAGAGCTTGAGGCTAGAACCAGCACGAAATCGTCATAACTTGGAGTCTGCTTACTCTTTCAGTATCTAGCACTGAACTTGACACATACTAGGCACTAAAACGAAACAAAAATAATCTTGAACAATTCTGATTGTGAAAACATCGGGAACCTTGTCACGGAATCAATGAATCTGCATTCAAAGCTACCTAGTTTGATGAGATGCAACAGCTGCTCCGAGGGCGCACAAACAGACTGAGGCTTGATTTCATTAATGAGGCCATTAGCAATGCTGATGTAGCCATCATAGAGCAGCTGGCTAATGATCAGCTTGTAGAGCTGCTGGCGGTCCTTCAAGCCCACTTTGGTTCTGTACATCTTGGAGAAGAGGAAGCCAATCTCCTTGCCGGCTGCAAGATGAGAAAAGAGGGGTGGTGAAGGGCAGAGGCACTACTAAGTCACAGAGGCAACACAGCAATCTGGTCAGACGTGTGGGGAGCACATCCCAGCTCTACTAGTCGTGTCATCTTTGGTCATCAACCTCCTTCCTCTGAGATCATGTTCCTCAGCTGTTAAGTAAGTTAGTGAAGGTTAAATAAGAATGGTGTGTGCAGAGCAGCAGAAATCATGTTATTCAAATTCATGTTAGCTAATATTTACAGAATATTACAGAACTTTTTGTCAATTTTTTTTCTGTCAAACTACCTGCTTGCCATTTTAATTCTATATTGCTATCCTAGAATCTTCTATTTCTTCTGTTAAAAGACACTAACTGGGCCACCTGAGTGGCTCAGTGGGTTAAAGCCTCTGCCTTCGGCTTAGGTCATGATCCCAGGGTCCTGGGAGAGGGGAACCCTTCTTCCCCGCCACCCCCCCCCCGCCTCTCTGCTTCCTTGTGATCTCTGTCAAATAAATAAATAAAATCTTAAAAAAAAAAAAGACACTGGTTTTTGCAATAGGTAAGACAGCTGCTATTGCTGAATGTCTAGACACTACTGTTTCCACCAGCTGAGCTACATGTTTACTCATGTCAGTTATGTTCATTTTTTAAAAATAGGGTTTATTGGGCGCCTGGGTGGCTCAGTGGGTTGAGCCGCTGCCTTCGGCTCGGGTCATGATCTCAGGGTCCTGGGATCGAGTCCCGCATCGGGCTCTCTGCTCAGCAGGGAGCCTGCTTCCTCCTCTCTCTCTCTCTCTGCCTGCCTCTCTGCCTACTGTGATCTCTCTCTGTCAAATAAATAAATAAAATCTTTAAAAAAATATATATAAAAATAGGGTTTATTTATTTATTTTACAGAGACACAGCGAGAGAGGGAACACAAGCAGGGGGAGTAGGAGAGGGAGAAGCAGGCTTTCCACTGAGCAGGGAGCGCCAGGCGGAACTGGATCCCAGGATGCTGGGACCATGGCCTGAGCTGAAGGTAGGCACTTAACGACTACCCAGGAGCTACCCAGGAGCCCCAGTTATGTTCATTCCTTAAAAAAAAAAAAAAAAAAAAAAAAAACACCATTTATTTATTTATTTATTTTACAGAGAGAGAGAGAGAGAGAGAGAGAGAGAGAAAGAGTGTGTGACTGAGAAGCAGGCTCCCTGATGAGTGGGGAGCCAATGTAGGACTTGATCCCAGGACCCCGAGATCATGATCCGAGCCGAAGGCAGATGCTTAACTGACTGAGCCACCCAGACACCCCCCAGTTATGTTCATTAAAACACATTTTAAGGTAGGAGGCCAATGCCTTGTTGGCTCAGTGGGTTAAAGCCTCTGCCTTTGGCTCAGGCCATGATCCCAGGGTCCTGGGATCAAGCCCCACATCGGGCTCTCTGCTCCGCAGGGAGCCTGCTTCCTCCTCTCTCTCTGCCTGCCTCTCTGCCTGCTTGTGATCTCTTTCTGTCAAATAAATAAATAAAATCTTAAAAAAAAAAACCCCACACATTTTAAGGTAACTAAATCTGTTATATTACATAATATAATTACATAGTAAAGAGAAACACAAGGGCACAAAAGCCACGATGCTATGAAAACTAAATCAAATTGAATGCTTTGGAAAGATTCAAAGATGAATTGCTTAATAAAATACTGGCAAAAAGGATATGGCTAAAACAACAATAAAAAACATGAATAAAAAGGGCAAAAATCTGAAGGATTGTGCCCTAAGATTGGTTCAGAAGTGGTTAAGGTCTTCCTTAGAAAGTAAAATGAAAACTGCAGATGATGGTTTCTGATCTATGCAAAAAAAGTCAGTACAAATGGTGAACATGAGTGCATAATTTGACTTCCAAAAATCAATGTCTGTATGTATATGTATGTCTGGACAGCTATCAGAGGGCCACAAGAATTTGGGGCTGTTAATAAAGAAGAGAAGTTGCAGGCAGACAAGAAACTGCAAGAGCACAGGGGAGAGAGAGGAATACCAGAAAGGAGTGAGCAGTAACACTAGCCCTGCCTGGACTTTACCGGGAAAGATTCTGGAACGGGGGTGTCTTATAGTAATGGGGTGGGGAACCATGTTTTCTAACTCCCTCTGGAGAATAACTGAAGCTATTGATCCTAAGAATAAATAACAGGTACTGAGTATTTAGCATGTTTTTTCTTACTTAGTCCTCAACACCACTCTGTAAAGGAGATCCTGTAATCTTATATACAGATCAGAAGGGAAAATAACTTGTCCAAGGTCCCACGACCTTGGAGTGCATGGAGAAAGCGGGACTGAAATACAGATGGTTTAACTCTAGACTCTGTTGCTGATGACTACTTGTAGCGCTCCTTGAAAATTTAATGACAGAGGCGCCTGAGTGACTTAGCCCATTAAGCTTCTGCCTTGGCTCAGGTCATGATCCCCAGGGTCCTGGGATCCATTCCCGAATCCGGAATCCGGCTCCCTGCTCGTGGAGGAGCCTGCTTCTCCCTCTGCCCCTCTCTCTGCCCCTCCTGCTCCCTCTCTTGCTCTCAAATAAATAAAAATCTTTAAAAAATCTAATAATTTTAAAACTTTAAAATCTATTAGACATAAGTGTAGTATATAACACACAGCGTGCAAGCAACCTGTATGCATTATCTCACTTAATACTCACCTAATCCTGTTTTAGAGATAGGCAACCTGAGGTGCAAAGAGGTTAACTCACCCAGGCTATCTGACCTCAGAGCTCCAGGCCTTACTGGGCTGCACTGACCTGTGTTAATAACAGCTGCTAACATTTATTAAGTACTTGCCAGGCACAGTGTTAGGCACTTTACAAGCGTTAGCTCACTGAATGAAATCGAAGTATTTAAGCACACGTAGAAACAACTGTATACAAATCTATGCTTGTGTAGACAACACTTGGACACAAAAGAGATGATGAAACCGGCACAAAGAAGTTAGGAAACTGAAAATAAAATGTGGCTGGGTAACGCGTCAAGGGGCCGCCAGGACAGCCCACAGCAGCGCCCAGAACTTAACCACAAATCTCTCCCGCCTCTGCCCTCACGCCAGGAGCATCACGGGGCACACAAAGATTAAGAAAGAAAAGGACGAGGCCCGCTTCTCAAGTCTCCCAGAACGTTCGCTCGCTGGGCTACTGAGTGCCCAATTACCGCCCCCAATTTGCAGATGAGGACGCCGAGGCCCGAGGACGGGAAGCACAAGCCGCAAGAACTGTCTACACCCGGAACTGGAAGAGGGACCAGGGCGGGGACACACATGGCCCCTCACGAGGCTCCTACCATCCCGCGGTAGAAGCGAACTAAGGACGGAGTGAGGGACGCAGCGAGGCCTTCGAGGAACAGAAGGGGGTGTGCAGGCCCGGCCGGGCAACTCAGGGCGCATGCCAACCCTCTCACTATCCGGCCTTCCCGCCCCGCTCATCTTTCCTGTGGTCCCACAAAGACCCCGGCGAACCGCACCAGCCGCTCTCCATGCATCCCAGGGCCCCAGTACCCTCTAGTCCGGCTCTCTTGATCTCCCGCTCTCTCCCAGAAAAATGGAGGCGCGAATTCTGCCCAATCGATCGCTCTGAGCGCACGTTCCCTGCGCACGCGCAAAGGGCGAAACGCCGAGCGCTGCGCTATCGATCGGCCTCACTCTCTCCTGCCCCTCTCGCCATCTTACTTACTGGCGCGTTCGAGTGGTTCGTTAACCTCCTCGGACTTTCCCTCTTGCGCGACAACGTTGATTGACACCAGGGAGATGCTGTTTCGTGGACAAATGTCGGATCCCGGAGAGCACCGCGGGCGCTAGAACGGCCAAAGCCTGGCGGGCGGTTGGCTCCACCACTTCCGGGGCCTTACCGGGCAAGTGCGCCTGCGCGCTGTCACCGCCTTGGATGTGACTCAAGCCGTCGGGTTGGCTGTGAACCAATCGAAAGGCAGCGCCTCTCTGGCCCAGGCCAATCAGCTTTCAGATCAGAGGGTTTAACTCTTATTTAAAATGAAGACTTTGAATCTTAACGGCTGAGCTCCAAGGAGCACTCGGCTGCCTCGGGTCGGAGGCAGGAGCCGACGAGTTCGTAGACCCCGGGACAGCTCTGTGAGACGGGTGGGCGAGGGCGGCGGGCCTGGGTGGATGTTCAGCGGGCGGCGGAACGGGTGGGAAGGAAGAAGGCGGTGGGGCTGCGGGGCCCGCGGGGAAGAGTGGAGGCGAGGCCTCCCTTGGTGACTCCGTCGCCACTTTGGTGCTCCTCTGTCCTCCTCAGCCCTCCTGTTCCTCTCCCTGCCCCTCTCCCTGCCCCCCCCCACCCCGTGCTTTCCCAGCTCTGTCCCCTCTCCTTCCGGGTCCTGGGGCACCCGGTTAGATGCCGCTTGGTGTTTACTAAACACCCGCGGTGCATGGGGTTGTTGGGGGCCTTGGGGGTGGGGTGCTTTCTGATGGGCTTCTCGTATTCGGTGAGCACCTGGGTAAGAAAAAAATAGGAGGGCTTTTGCTCTGCGGTAGTTTGTGTTCTAGCGGGGGTGGGGCGCCAGACGACGAACTGACCCGAGAACTTGCAAAAGAAAACCGTAGTGTGGCTTACCGGGGGCTCGGTTGGGTAGAATAGCCAGGCGGGACCCTCAAGGGGATGAATGGATGGAGGAGGGGTGAATAAATGAAAACTTCCTCCAAGAGGCTTTCTTTGGGGCGGTGCTTCTCAAACTGCAGATCTTGGACCGCGTTTAACGGGATTCCTAAGGGTCCTTGTGAAAAATGTAGACCCAGCTAATGAATCACAAGAGCTTGGGCATAGAGGACTCAGGTGTCTGTAGTTTGTCAGGTTTCCCAGGTGATTCTGATGTTTCGTGGACAACCAGTGATCAAGGCCAAGGCGTACTAGACGTCTGGGGATGTTAAAATGCAGAATCTGATTAATTAGGTCTGTGGTTGGGCCTCAAAGTCTCCATTTCTAACAAATGCCCTCCAGGAGTAGATGGAGCTACTGCCCTAAACTTTCAAGGGTTCGTCCTCTCTCCTTACCCTTTCTTGTTCTTTGAATTAAATGCTTCTCAGCCACATACTCATTCCCATTCTCCTCTGAGTCTGTGCAGACACTAGCAGGTTTGGTGAAGAAAAAGTCGAAATGCACAGTGCTGTACAATCTTTAACAGTTTCCTGTTCAGAATAGTAGGATATGTGGTTTGAGTTGCAGGGATCTTGTGAAGGTCATTGGGTCATGTGACCCTGGCTGTGCACTGGAATCATTTGAGAAACAGTTTTCCTGGGGCTCTCCAGAATCTGTGGATCAGAATCTTACTCCATTCTCTTTTTTTATTATTCATCTCCCTGAGAGGGTAAACGATATTCAGTTGGGGCAAATATCTAGCTTTTGTGGAAGACTATTGAATGAATGTCTTTAAGCCTGTGTGATCTCATTAGTCTGCTGCTTGTGATCGTTCGGGAGAGTGAAGAAAGCATAAGTGCGTATGTGAAATTAATGTTTGCGTAACACAAGCTTGTAACTCCTTTTTCCTTTCTGTCATTTCTCCTAACCCGTTTGATATAAAGACTCCTTGCTCTGTAGCTGTCGGTCCATCTTCAGGGCAGAGTTATTTGCTTATTTGTGAAATGGATGTGAAAGTGTGTGTGTGGGGGGGTACATTTTCTGATTGGATTATAGAATTAGAGAACACCTGGGTAGGAAAAATACAGAGAGGTTTCTGTTTTCTTGGAGTTTATGTTCTACCTACTTGATAGGTTGCTGTGTCTGATTCACAGTATGGGCTTAGTAAGTGCTATAAACTATTTGCATTATTGATGTGCTTTCTTAATGGATTAACTCATTTCCCAAACACTGGTATAGGAACTGTGCAGACATGTTCTGAGGAGGCAACATAAACAAAATGGGACTAAGCTCTCACTCTCATGATGGAGCTTACAAGTACAAGCAATGTTATGTTAGATGTTAAGTAAGGGCTATGAAGAAAATAAAAGCAAGATGGTCAGAAAGGCAACATTTCAGCATAGACTTGACTGTAATGAAGGAGCAAGCCACACTTCTATTTGAGGGAAGAGCCAAATGGGTAGAGAGAACAGGAAATACAAAGGCCCTGTGGCAGGGGACTGCTTTGAGGAAAGAAAGAAGGCCTGTATGGCTGGTGTGCAATAGACAAGAGGAGATAAGGCAAAAATGGTGGTCTGGGTCCATACTCTATGAGACTCTACGCCTGTCTATGCAAGTAGGATTTTGAATTTGCATTGAGGGTCCATGAGGGGCATCCAAACCAAGGAACTGACCAACATAGCTGACTTAGTAGTGTTGTGCATGGACTATAATGGGCAAGGGTGGAAGCGGAGTGACCACGGGGAGCTTGTTGCAAAGAATTGAAGGGAGAGAGCATTGGTTTGATCAGATGGTAGTATTAAAGGTGCTGAGCAGTGATTTTTTTCAATGTAGAGCCGACAAGATATGCTGATGGATTAGATGTGGGGTTTGAGAGAGAACCGTGTAAAAGACTGTGAACTGAGCAACCGGCAGGCTGGGCTTGCCAGGAACTGAGATGGGGAACTGAGATGGGGACGTCCGCAAGAACAGGGTGGGAGAGATGGGGTAGGGAGGGAGCAGGAGTTCAGTTGAGACATTTTAAAATTGAGGGATCTCCGATTAAAGGTGAAGGTGTTTCCTAGGTGGTAGGAGTTCAGGGGAGAGTTCTGGGCTAGAGGTGGAAGTCTGGAGGTCCTGAGCCTCTGAATGTTTTTGAGGGCCAGGAGACTGGATGAGATCCTGTAGGGAGTGAGGACAGCTGCAAAAGAAAGTGTCTCTGGGCCCGAGCTCAGGCTGCTCCTGAGAGCAGAGGGGAAGAAAAGCCAGAAGGAGGAGGAGGTTCTTTCCTGATGTGCTGGGATTGAGGTGTTTGACAGGCCTTTTTGGGGAATGCTGAGCAGGTAGGTAGGAGTCTGGCGGTCGTAGGAGAGGTTAGAGTAGAAGATGTAAATTCATATCATCTTAAAGATTGTTTAGAGCCCTGGTGCTGGATGAGGGACCCTAGGAAGGGTGGGGATGGAGAAGTGGGGTCAAAGGACTCATTCTGAGTCACCCCCAGACTTTCAGGTTGGCAGAAGAGAGGCTGATGGAGCGAAGGAGGTTGCAGTAGGGCAGCTGGTGGTGTGGGGGACCTCCCTGCAAGCTAGCAGAGGTTGGGAGTGGGAAAAGAGCCACCCAGTCAAACGCTGCTGGGGGACACCAGTTTGGTGACGCTAGAGGTCAGTCATGAGCCAGACAGAATCATGGGGGAGGGCCAGTGGCTGAGAGGAATGGTGGATGTGGTGAGTGTGGATGACTGTTCTGGAGCTTTAGTGTTGAAGGGTGAGGGCGAAGATGCTGTCCTCGCCGGAATCTGTTACGGGGAAGAGAGGATCTGCCTTTTTAAAAAATATTTATTTATTTGACAGAGAGATCACAAGCAGGCAGAGAGAGAGAGGGAAGCAGTCTTCCCACTGAGCAGAGAGCCTGATGCGGGGCTCAGTTCCAAGACCCTGAGATCATGACCTGAGCCGAAGGCAGAGCCTTAACCCACTGAGCCACCCAGGCGCTCTGTGAGGACTTGTTTTTATTTTATTATTTTATCTTTTTAAAAGATTTTATTTATTTATTTGACCGACAGAGATCACAAGTAGGCAGAGAGGCAGGCAGAGAGAGAGAGAGAGAGAGGAGGAAGCAGGCTCCCTGCTGAGCAGAGAGCCCGATGTGGGGCTTGATCCCAGGACTCTGAGATCATGACCTGAGCCGAAGGCAGAGGCCTAATCCATTGTGCCACCCAGGTGCCCCAAGGACCTGCTTTTAAAAGGCAGCAGGGTTGGAAGGAGGCTCCCCACTGACGGATGTAGTCCTTTAGAGACGAGCTGGTGGAGCGGGAGGACCCAGGGAGGGGAGGCGGTGTAGGCTGGAGGCCTCACACCTGTCCCTTATGTCACTCAAGAAAACAAGGCTCCCTTGCTAGCTTCATTTGGACAAAGAAAAAGTATGAAATTCTGTATTGTGGAAGCTTTTTTCATCAGGAACTATAACCGTGATCTAGCATAACAGCATTTGGAAGCATGAGGATTTGTATAAATTAAAGGTGGTTCTTTTTCTTTTCAGGCATCATGGACAGATCTAAAGAGAATTGCATTGCGGGGCCTCTGAAGGTAAATTGAATAATCTGTAATCTCGATCAATTTATAAAACCCAAGAGGTTGGTTTTATATCTGGAATTCCTTTTACTTTTACTTTGGATTGTAACTTTAGAACTCTCTACTCCATTACTGGATGTCAGTCCCTTTTCTTGGCATTCAATACTTTTTTGTGGATTGTCACTGTAGCTTTTATTTTGTTCTGCTTTGTCTTCTAGCTAGCTGTTTAAGTATCTGTATCCCTGCATTATGTGGAGGATAACACTGTACACAACAGGTGCACAATACCTGCCTGTGCTTCCTTGCTTGCCAGAAATGAAATTGCTTTGCCCTAGTTTGTTCTGGGCAGCATTCGGGGAATGGTAAGCTCAGAGGCCGTCAGGCTGCGTTGTAGTGAACATTTCCTGGGTGCCCACTTTAAGCCAGATGCTGTGTCAGATGCAGAGATGATTACATGGTGAAAAGCACATGGTCTTTCACACTGAGGAACTTAGCCCTTTTGGGGAGTTATGTGAGCCAGTACACGCCTTCCCAAAATATGTGTAAATGAACAGACCTGAGTAGTTCTGCCAAGGGGTGCTCAGTACACATTGGGCTATGTTGGAACCCAGGAAGGCTTCACCTAGGAAAGACCCCGGGCTTTAGTGAGTATTTGTGGAGCAGCTGGGTAAATGAGTCTTTATAGAAACATCTTTAATGTAAACAATCCCCAGATTTTATTCCTTCTAGGAAGTCAGCATAAAAACATAAATCTTCTTGATTTGTGTGTTGGTGGGGGGTGGTTTCTTTTTTTTTTTTTCTTTTTTTTTTTTTTTTTAAAGATTTTATTTATTTATTTGAGAGAGAGACAGTGAGAGAGAACATGAGCGAGGAGAAGGTCAGAGGGAGAAGCAGACTCCCCATGGAGCTGGGAGCCCGATGTGGGACTCGATCCCGGGACTCCAGGATCATGACCTGAGCCGAAGGCAGTCGTCCAACCAACTGAGCCACCCAGGCGCCCGTGTGGGTGGTTTCTTGTTTGTAGAAGTTTTTCTCTTCTTTAATTTTTTTGTTTGTGTGTGTGTGTGTGTGTGTGTGCGCGCGCGCATGTTTGTGTGTGGTTTTTTTTTTGTTGGTGGTGGTGGTTTTCTTTTTTTGAGTGAGCATGCATGAGCAGGGTGTGGGAGGTGGTGGGAGAAGAGGGAGAGAGAGAATCTTCGGCAGGTTCCACACTCAGTGCCGAGCCTGACCTGGGGCTCCGTATCTGGACCTCCTGAGATTACTGGAGCGGGAGCCAGGAGTTGGATGTCCAACCTACTGAGCGACCCACATGCCCTATTTTTCACTTTTGGAGGAACCTCCATACTGTTTTCCACAGTGGCTGCCCGAGTTTGCATTCCCACCAACAGTGCACGAATGTTCCTTTTCTGCCACATCTTCGCCAGCACTTGTTTCTTGTGTTTTTGATTTTAGCCATTCTGACAGGTATGAGAAGTTTTCATTTTCAAATAAATGGATACGTAACCTTTTTTTTTTTTTTTTACTGGCTGGAAGTCTAAAATAACCAATCAGAAAAAGGCTAACTTGAGTCCTTATACTTGATTCTCAATTCCTATGATAAAGCTCATTTTATTTTTTATTTTTTAAAAGGTTTTATATAGATATATATGAGAGCCTGTGAGTGAGCACATGTACACCAATAGGGGGAGGGGCAGAGGGAAAAGGAGAAGCAGGCTCCCCGCTGAGCAGGGACAGCCCCCCTCCATGCTGGCTGATCCCAGGACTCTGGGATCATGACCTGAGCCACCCAGGCGCCCCTGATAAAGATCATTTAAAAAAAACTGCTCTGTGTGAAGTGTTTGTCACTGCCTGAATGTCTGCTGTGTTTTGGAGGTTGCTAATTCCAGGAGTAACTGACTTTTTACTTGGAAGTTGGAAACCATCTCTTATGAGGCGCTCTGAGGCTTTCCTTGCCAGCATTGTTCCCCCGTTTGTGAGGAAATTTCCTCCATTGAAGTTTACTTTGATTAGTTGAAGGTCTTAGAATCTAACGATATTTTAAGCTCGTGATCCCCTACTTACAGGCATGTAAATAGGATATTTTGGCATAACTTTTCGAAGAACCCATTTATTTCCTCTTTGCCATAACTCTTTTGGCTCAGACCTATTTTGTAAGTACTTGGACGATGAAACATTAGGAAATAATTAATAGTAGTTAAGTATTTTGTGTAAAATCAGGTAAATGCAAAAACTCAGATTTTTATTTTTTTAAAGATTTTATTTGACAGAGAGAGAGCGTACAAGTAGTGGGGGAGCAGCAGGCAGAGGGAGAAGCAGGCGCCTTGCTGAGTGGGGAGCCCGAGGTGGGGCTCGAACCCAGGACCCTGAGATCGTAACCTGAGCAGAAGGCAGATGCTTAACCACCCAGGCGCCTTTCAGACTGTCTTCTGAAACCTAACCACTGATGAATATTTTGACATATTTCTTTGTCTTTTTTTCTAAATATCTGTATGGTATCGCCAAAGAAATTTTATGGAATTGGGATTTTTGGTATAAAGTTTCTGTGTTGTAGCTTTTTGGTAAGTAATAATTTCTGAGTCATTGAGAATTCTTGATAAGTGTTTGATGTCTCACTCTTCAGATGGAAGTTGAGTAAATGAAGAGTTATTTATAGGAGCGTGGTTTTAGGGGTGGGGTGTTGGGGTGGGTGGGCGGCACCCTTAATACTCCTTTCAGCTGTATATTAACCAAATCCTCTGGGAGTGCTGATGCAAGTAGCTTTCCCCTTCCATGGATTATCAGTGACCTTCAATATTTTGTTATACTAGAAGACAGACTTTGCAAAATTGTCAAAATACTCAGCTTTTGTTCATGAAGACATGAAATTTTTCCCTCCTAACCTAGGCCACGATTGCACTCGGTGATGGTCCAAAACGTGTTCCGGTGACTCAGCAAATTCCTCCTCCAAATCCGTTATCTGCAAATACTGGCCAAGCCCAGCGGGTCTTGTGTCCTTCAAACTCCTCCCAGCGGATTCCTCCACAAGCACAAAAGCTCGTCTCCAGCCATAAACCGGTTCAGAATCTGAAGCAGAAGCAATTGCAGGCAACCAGTGTCCCTCGTCCTGTCTCTAGGCCACAGAATAATACTCAAAAGAAGGAGCAGCCATCATCATCAGCCCCTGGTAAATCAGCTTTCAAGACTTCTATTGGATAGTTACTCTTCATCTTAGTTGCTTAAATAAAGGGGGTGTGAGTGGGCAGGTTGCATTTTCTGTCTGGAGCCCTCCCATGTACTTCATCGTTATCGCGGACGGGAAGAGAATCTGATGTCGGGTTGGAGAGCAGTGTCTCCTGTGCGCCAGCCCCACGCCCAGGATAGAGAGCGGCTTCCTACCCTCCTGTGTGCTTGAGGAACTGAAGAGTTCCGAGGTTGGGCATGGGGAGGGCGGTCAGGGAAGTGGATGGACTTGGACGGACTTACCCAGCCGGGTGAGGTCACGGTAGGCTCTGTGGCTGTGTCGCGGAGTGGGGCGTCAGCCCCTGCGAATGGGGAAATTGCTGAAAGGTTTTTGAGCAGAGGAGGGGCTGGCCTTTCAGAAAGAGGCTTCCTCTGGACGCCTGGAATGACGGGGAAGGTCCTAGCACTGCACTGCAGGGTGGCTGACAGGAGGCGGGCTGGTGGGGGTTCGGTCAAAGCCTGCAGCGGCCTCAGCCGGGTTCAGCAGGGAGGGTAGTCCCGGGGATCATTTACCAGCTTTGTAGATGGGGCCGTGTTTTGGGTCGGCATCATACTGTTCGCACGTGGACTTCTGGCGAGCGTGCTCCTTGAGGGGCAGACTTTGGATGCTGGGCACTCAGTGCCTGAGTTTTTAAAGTGCAGCTGGACACCAGGTGAAGAATGTCCAAAGCATTAAAGGCTTAGCAGGAAATTTCAGGCTGCATGGCTTTTTTTGTTTTCTTTTTTTTAAAAAGATTATTTATTTATTTATTTATTTGACACAGAGAGAGAGAGAGAGGTCACAAGTAGGCAGAGAGGCAGGCAGAGAGAGAGAGGGGGAAGCAGGCTCCCCGCCGAGCGAGATGCAGGGCTTGATCCCAGGACCCTGAGATCATGACCCAAGCCGAAGGCAGAGGCTTAACCTGCTGAGCCACCCAGGCGCCCCCGAATCTGCATAGTCTTAAATCTTGAAATTATCAGAGGGCCTAGCTGTATATGTATCTGCTCATCTTTACTTCAGAAATCTATAAAGACTTTACCTGGTATGAGTCAGGTTATGGAGTGATAATCTTTTTTCTATAAAGAAAACTAAAAATAGCCCAGACTGACCGTTCTGGGCATACCATTAATATTTTGGTGACCATTCTTCATTTCTGTTCATGGGATTTTAATTCTTACAGTTATTCTAAAATAATTGTAGTTATTCTAAAAATGGATTTTTAATTTATTCTACATAGGAAGTAATTCTGAAAAGGAACTGGCAACAAAACAGAAAAGTGAAGAATCAAAAAAGTAAGCTTTATCTTACTTACAAAGTTCTGTGCTATCATTTTAGTAGAATACACCATTGCAAGTTTAATTATGGGAACATGTTTAAAAAGGTCTTTATATTTTCACTCAGAAAATAAAAATGTTTCTAAATTCTAAACTTGCAAAAAAAAAAAAAAGGAATTTTAATGATGTTTACTAGGGACTCAAGCTTAGCTTTTCTTATTGCTTTCCAAATTTAGAAAAGAACCTGTATGAATTTGTTACAGAAATGTGTAAAATAAGTTTCTCTACCCTCAGAAGTAACCACTACAGATAGTTTAGGTATGTTTTTATATTTCTATTCTTATACAAAAGAGCAAGTTTGTTAAACAAAAGGCATTTTTTTTCTTCATGTTGCAAAACTATGACACATGTATATGTGACTCTGAATAATTGTGACAGTATCAATTGAATTATTCTTTATAATATCTTCCCCAGATATTTTACAAAAGTCTGCTCTCAATTTCTGAACTGTTTCTTTTTTTTTTTTTAAAGATTTTATTTATTTATTTGACAGAGAGAGATCACAAGTAGGCAGAGAGAGAGGAGGAAGCAGGCTCCCTGTCGAGCAGAGAGCCCGATCTGAACTGTTTAGACTCTAGAATGTAGAATGTAATTTCTAGAATGGAGGAGGAGGAGGAGCCAAGAATGAACCCACAGGCTTTTGTACTTTAGCTGCCTATGATAGCAGCTTTCTGAGAATCTAAATCCAGGGGTTCTCACCTCACCGCCCTGTAGGATCCAACCCCCTTGATTCATCCACCCCAGATTCTCCACCCCAGAGAGCTTAGCTTCTCTGGAATAGAAGAGGAGGCTGTGTTTAGTCTTTGAGAGACCCACAGACAGATCTGAAGACTTCCTCCAGTTATTACCAAACCTTTTCTGTGATCTTCAGTGCTGGTGGTAATGGGTCTGTAATTCAGAGTGTAGTAGTGCCTTGGGACACTTTGCATTAGTGCTTTAGCTCTAAAAGTCCAGATTGTTCCTTGTCACAGACTCCTACAATCATTGGCAAGTGAGGGAGTGGGGGTTTCAAGTTGGTGGAGACTCACACAGAGTGGTTCTTGGATTGGTTCTTGCCAAGGTACATATTAAGTATGACTTCAAATATAAAATTATTGATAGGTATATCTAGAACTCCTTAATAAATTGTTAGAAAAGATTTTTTTTCTTCATATTTTAAAATGTTCACATTTTTTCCTAGAAGGCAATGGGCTTTGGAAGATTTTGAAATCGGCCGTCCCCTGGGGAAAGGAAAGTTTGGCAATGTTTACTTGGCGAGGGAAAAACAAAGCAAGTTTATCCTGGCTCTTAAAGTATTATTTAAGGCTCAACTGGAGAAAGCAGGAGTTGAGCATCAGCTGAGAAGAGAAGTAGAAATACAGTCCCACCTCAGGTGAGTTTCCAGATTGATGTTCCAAAGCGTGTGGTGCAGAATTTAGGCACTGAGAGTTAGTGATGGCAGCCTGCTCCGTAGGACTGCAGAGTGTGATTTAATTGGTCATTTTTTAAGAATTTATCTAGACAAGTGTGGTCCTTAAAAATCCCTTTTATTTACGTTTTATTTACATTTATGCTTTGTTAATGAATTATGTACATGTGTAGCCAAGTTTGTGTGTGTGTGCGCGCATATGCGTAATGAAGGGGAGTGAGAACTTCTGAGCTCTAAGCAGAGGTTGCAGACTGGCAGCCTCTGCAGGCGGACTTTGGCCAGTGGGTCTTTTTTTTCTCTCTTTTTTTTTGCTTTCACTATTTTTTGCAGACTTGAATCAGTCGTTAATACTGACAAATCTGCCCGCATCATGCCTGTATCTTTCCCTGGCAGCCGCTGGCAGGAGCTGAAGGCTGTGGTCCTGGGCCGTGTTCTCAGCTGCCCAAGTCCTCAGCTGAACATGGCTTTGAAGTTGTGTCTTCTAGTGTTTGGGGATCAAAATGCTGTGGGAATACCATGTCTCTCTTTCTCTAATGTGCAAAGAATTAACATTTAGCTGAGTTTTTCCTCCAAAGAATAAAGATGGTCTGAAGGAAGGAAATCGTCTTAACTAAACCCAAGGTCCATTAATACCTTGTAATGTTTGTCACTGACTGCAGATGTACTTGTTTTTTTTCCCTGATTCTCAAATCAGGTGGGGGGTATGTGTCAGGGGAGGAATCTGTGTCCAGGACCAATTTTCATTAGTTTTACATGAGAGGGTTGGTTAGTAGTTAGTACAGATTTTTGGATCTTTTCCAGAACCAGGCGTTAAAGCATGCATCCTTTGTTGCAGGCATCCAAACATCCTCAGACTGTATGGCTATTTCCATGATGCCACCAGAGTTTACCTAATTCTAGAATATGCACCTCTCGGAGCGGTCTACAGAGAACTTCAGAAACTGTCGAAGTTTGATGAGCAGAGAACTGCTACTGTAAGTTTTCATTTATTGTCCCGACTAATTCTGTTTACTCTGTTCCTGTGCTACGTAACAGTGTGTCCAGCGGCTTAAGGGAGCCTAATGGGGTCAGGTATTTGAGTGAAGGAATGAGAGTACCGTAGTTGTACCCTAAGTATGGGTAAACTCGGGTACCAGGTGAAATACTGGGGCTGGTTTGTGTCTACAGCTGCTTTTTGTGGAAACGTATATATGAATAGTTGCCCTCTTTTTAAAAAACAATTTATTTTAGAATAGTTTTGGATTTCAAGAATGTGGAGATAGTGCAGACTTCTTTTCTCTTGTTCATTGTCCATTAGTGTGGTCCCTACTAGAAACCTGGCTTATGGCTGGGGCTCTTGGCTTTGGTGACCTGGCTGAGGTGTCACACTCGTTAGATTTCTCTGCTGGCAAGTTATTCTTTCTGTCTTTCCATGCTGTGCCGTGCTCTGTCCCGCCGACACTGAAGAAGGAACGTGGCTTGATCCCACCCCCACGTCTGTCGCGTACATCATGTAGGGTTCTTGTGCCTTAGATTGGTCTGTTCTCATTTACTCCGTCATTTGTTAATGTGGACTCATGGCTATTCTAAACTTCGAGTTATAATCTCATACTCTTTGATTTTGCTGGTCAAATTGTTCGAGTTTTGGCCTTTGGCATCCCTTTCACATGGTCCCTGTTTTAGGTTTTTTTGTCTTACCCCCAACATTGTTCCTTTTATCGAAAAGTGTTATTAGAAACCAAGATCTGGGAGCTAGATCTGCTCATTGCTGCTGGAGTGTCCTTCTGTCTAGGCCCTCAGCAGACAGAACAGGGACATATATGTGTATACGAATCTGTATATATTCACATATCTGTATTTTTATCCATTTGTATCTACATTAAGCAAAACATGAGTCCGGTGCCATGTGGCTCATTCTACCCTCTTCCCCTTATTTATCTGTAGCCTCCCATTCCAACCTTGAAAAATCTAGATCCTACCAGCCACCAACCATTTAATTATTCAGTTCCTATGTATATGGGTGGTGGTATCAGAATGATGAGCTAGTTAGCCCGGGGCGGGGCAGGGGGGACAACTCTAAGCCTTGAAGGGTCACCTGTGTCCTTCAGTGGGCATAGGGCGCGGTCACGGGAGCTCACTTGTTATTGCCGAAGAACTCTGCAGCACGATGTAGTTTGGTTCACGTTGAAGGTTATCTTGGTCACTTCCAGTCACTGGTGATCATGAATAAAGCCGCACTGAGCATCTGCATGCGTGTTTTTGTGGGACGTAAGTTTTCAACAGATTGGAAAACTGGCTTGTGAGTAAGATGATGTGTAGCTTTGTAAAAACAAAAAACCAAAAAACCTGTTAAACTGAAGGCAGACCATCTTTGCGTCCCCCCCATGCATGTTTTCCTGTTCCTCCTCCTCCACTAGTGACCGGTGTTGTCAGTGTTCTGGATCGCAGTCATTCTCATCGGTGTGCATGGGACCTCATTTTAATTTGCAGTTCTCTACTGACCAAAGATGAACATCTTTTCATGTGCTTATGTGCCATCTGTATATCATCTTTGAGGTCTCTGTCCGATTTTTTGTCCATTTTCAATTGGGTTTTTGGTCGTCTTGAGTTTTAAGAGTTCTTGTATATTTTGGAGACAAGTCCTTTATCACATGTGTTTAAAGCTTCTCTCCCTGCCTATGGCTTGTCTTTTCATTCTCTTACCTGGATCTAATCTTAAAGTCCAACATAAGCAGGTTTTTGTTTTGGGATTTTATTTTTTCCCCTGTGGATTGCACTGCTTTATTTGAGTGAAATTACTTGTTTGAAGAAATAGAGAGTCTGGGCAGTTCTTAGTTGAACTGATAGCTGATTGTTCTGGGTAGTATGGACACTCAGTTGCTTTTTTGGCATTGGTTTAAATGGCATTACTTTCAGGTGGTTATACTTTTGAAATCATAGCTTTATTGGTGAATGACCCTTTGGTCTTGTCTCAGCAATAAGACATTTTAAACTCAAGGGACATCTGGGTGGCTGAGTTGGTTAAGCGTCTGCCTTCTGCTTCGGTCATGATCCCAGGGTACTGGGTTCGAGTCCCATGTCAGGCTCCTTGCTCAGCGGGGAGCCTGCTTCTCCCTCTGCCTGCTGTGCCCCCTGCTAGTGCTCTTTCTCTCCCTCTCTGACAAATAAATAAATAAAATCTTAAAAAAAGTCCTTTTAAACTTAAGCATTTGCTTTTTAGCTAAGTAGAAATAGATTCATTTTACTTTTCAAATATTAGCTAACCTAATTACTTGTCTTATTTAATTGGCAGTTAATACTTACACTACTACTACCTTTTGTTTAATCCAGATGGAGTTTATGTTGATATAAGCACATAGTTATTGGAAAGGAAACTTGGTTGGTTGGTTCATTCATTCTTTCTTAAGATGATTTATTTGACAGAGACCTTGAGAGAGGGAATACATGCTGAGAGAGTGGGAGAGGGAGAAGCAGGCTCTCTGCTAAGCAGGGAGCCTGATGTGGGGCTCTTTCCCAGAACCCTAAGATCATGACCTGAGCCAAAGGCAGACACTTAATGACTGAGCCACCCAGGTGCCCAGTTTGGTTCTTTCTAGATTGCCTAGTAGTTAGAATGAATATTTATTTATATACTCCTGTTTCCCTTTTCTGATTAATTCAAATAGAACTAACTGTAGAGAAATATTAGGGACTTTTACACATAGTCACAGTCTGATAAGGGAGGTAGATGCTGGAGAGCTCTAACACCAGCTTTTTTTTTTTTTTTTTTTTTTTTTAAGATTTTATTTACTTATTTGAGAGAGAGCATAAAAGTAAGAGATCACAGGGACACCTGGGTGGCTCAGTTGGTTAAGCAGCTGCCTTCGGATCAGGTCATGATCCCGGCGTCCTGGGATCGAGTCCCACATCGGGCTCCTTGCTCCTGGAGGAGCCTGCTTCTCCCTCTGACTCTGCCTGCCACTCTGTCTGCCTGTGCTCGCTCTCTCTCTCTCTCTCTGACGAGATAAATTAAAAAAAAAAAAAAAAAGGTAAGAGAGCACAAGCAGGGGGAGTGGCAGAGGGAGAAGCAGAAGCAGGCTTCCCTCTTAGCAGGGATACCATAAGGGACTCCATCCCAGGACCCCAAGATCACAACCCGAGCTGAAGGCCGATGCTTAACCAACTGAGCCACCCAGTCTGCCCCTGATCTTGGTTTTAAAATGGGAATTGACTACTTGTCAAGTTTAAAAAAAAAAAATTTTTTTTTAATTGTTTATATGTCCGACTCCCTGGTTTGTGCCAGTTTCTCAGTATTATCATAATTCATTGTTATTAGGCCATAAATTGCCATGTGGTGATGAATTCTAGCTTATCAGTTTTTCCCTCTTCCTTCAGTATCCTGTCTGCTGTATTAGCAAATAAATAACTTAGTATAGGATAAATAGTGTTTTATGCTAAACAATAATTTGATTCAAAAAAATTTTTTTTATTTAAGAGTCATCAATTGTTGGGGCGCCTGGGTGGCTCAGTGGATTAAAATCTCTGTCTTCAGCTCAGGTCAGGATCTCAGGGACCTGGGATCAAGCCCCACGTCGGGCTCTCTGCTTATCGGGGAGCCTGCTTCCTCCTCTCTCTCTGCCTGCCTCTCTGACTACTTGTGATCTGTCTGTCAAATAAATAAAAATCTTTAAAAAAAAAAAGTCATCAATTGTTTCTAGCTTTTGCCTCAGAATTTACAAAACCTGTTAAATCTATGTTGGGCTTCCTTTCAGAAGAGATGTCTAAAATTGTGTCACATAAAATGTAAGATACAGACTTTCCATACTTTTTTATTTTTAAAATAGTATATCACAGAGTTGGCAGATGCCCTGTCTTACTGTCACTCAAAGAGAGTCATTCATAGAGACATTAAGCCAGAGAACCTACTCCTTGGATCGGCTGGAGAGCTTAAGATCGCAGACTTCGGGTGGTCGGTACACGCCCCATCCTCCAGGTACGTACCTTTACAGGTGGAACTTACTTACTTTAGTTAGCAAAAGCCCTGGGGACTTTCAGGAGCTAAATAGAAAAACACTTGAGCATAGATATGTGCATTCGGGGCAGGTAACTGACTGCACATGCTTTGAAGTAACTTGGGCCCAATAGAAGTGTCTTTGAGAATTCTGCAACTATTTTGAGGCTGTTTAATGTGTCCTAGGCCTGGGTTAAAGATGTTGAATGTCTTTAGAAGCTAATGAAGGGGGCCTGTGTGAGGAGTACATGACCACGGAAGTGCAGGATGTGTGTAGGGGGTGATGACTGTAGCGGTGGGAAGGGGAGACTCTGCTACTTCCTGGACAGACCAGTTCTGGGGGCAGCAGCACACACACAGCTAGAACTGAGAGCACAGTTCTCTGGGGGAATTTCCAAAACCAAATTAGTTTGGATAGAACTTTCAGGGTGGTGGTGAGGATTCTCTGTGGTTTGCCTTTGTCAACAGCAGAGTCCTTTCGTGTCCCCTCTTAACAGAGTGAGAAATCTAATGAAACAATTTAAATCTTACCTTTGCAAACAAGAGCTAAAACACTGTTTTAGTTTAATTTGGGTTTGATTAAGCTTTTGAGGCCTTGTGAGGTAGAACATTAGAAACACAACATGCATGTAGATGCTCACCTCACCCCACCTCCCCCGACGTGAGCAACCATGAGAGCTCCCGGGTGTGGTGGTGCTTGAGACCCTCCGACTCGGGCCATTTCCGCCATCTCCGTGGTGCTGCGGGGATAGAGGTCTGGAGACGCAGCGCCTTCATCCCAGGCCGCGGGTCACCACTGAGCTCAGTGCGCTCTTGTGTGCTCTTGGGGTGACAGGCTTGGTGACCAGCCTCAGCATGACCCCCTAGAAGAGGCAACGGCAAAGAATAACTGCTAGGAAACAATGAAACCTACATGGTGTTTGCGCCTAGTTCAATGTGTGCCACCCTCCGCTTACTTCCAGGCTTCGTTGTTAAAAACTCAAACATACAGAAACGCTGAGCTGGTGGTCGGCTGCTCACTGTCCATCCCGTGCCTGCCCTCCGCAGGTGGCCACATTTTGCCATACGTATGGCCGCACAGCCCACTTGCTATATTTGGCAGGGTCTGTTTTTCTGGTGAACCTTCAAAAATAAGTTGCACACCTCATGCTTCCTTCTCTGAGCACTTGAGTATGTATCTCCTAGAAATCAGGACGTTGTCCTTCTAACCACAACCATTGTGACTCCCAAGAAAATTAACTGCCTTGTTAGTATCTGTTCAGCCCATGATTCAGTTTCCCTCGTTGGCCGCAAAATTTTAGAGCTGTTCTTTTAAGTTGGCATCAGCCAAGGTCCATCCGGGTGTTATATTTGATTATGTTTCTTTGGTCTAAGTTTGCACCAGTTGCCCCACAATTTAAAATGGACTTTTCTCACCTAAAATGGTGTTACTTGGTCCTTCATCCTCTGTAATTGCTGAGAATTGGAAGTCGGTCAAAAGGCCTACACAGTGTTTTTGGCAAGAATACCTCATAGGTCACCCCCAAACTGAAGTGTCTCTTTGGTAGAGGCAGCATGTATCAGAGGCCAAAAGCTGGTGCTTCCTCAGTGGCACAGTTTGTAGTTTCTTGTCACTCATGCCTCCTGGCTGTTGAGCTGCCTAGCCTATCTGTAATGTAAAAACAAATCTGGAACTCTAAACTGTATTCACAGAGAATTCTGACGGTTGCTTTTATATAGTAGGGATTCTTGAAGTTTCTCATTTTTTAGATCATTTAAGAAGGTTCTGGAGTTGGACACCTTTGGGGTGTGACTTGGTTGCTAGCTGTGTGATGTTGCATATCTCTCCATCTGTTTTCTATCTAAAATAGGGGATTTATTTTTTTTAAAGACTCATTTATTTTAGAGTGTGTGCACACATGCGAGCCAGCAGGGCAGGGAGGAGCAGAGGGAGAGGGAAAGAAAGAATCTCAAGCAAACTCCCACTAAGCGCGGAGCCCGATGTGGGGCTTGATCTCACGACCCTGAGATCGTGATCTGAGTCGTTGCAATCAAGAGTTGGACACTCAGCTAACTGAGCCACCCAGGCACCCCTCAAACCGGGGATTTACGTGCCTCGTAGCGCAAGATGTGGCCTAGGAGGAGCGCACACTCAATGTTTGTGTCGTTGTGAATGGCGTTTAGCCCCTCTTGTGCTGATAGGAACAGGAGCATACCAAGCTGAGCCTGCCTCTGTTTTTAGGAGAACCACCCTCTGTGGCACCCTGGATTACTTGCCCCCAGAGATGATTGAAGGCCGAATGCATGACGAGAAGGTAGATCTCTGGAGCCTTGGGGTTCTTTGCTATGAATTTCTCGTTGGGAAGCCGCCTTTTGAGGCAAGCACGTACCAAGAGACCTACAAAAGAATATCACGGGTAAGACCTAATGAGAAATGATCCATTGCTTGTGGTAGAATTCTTATCCGCCTTAACTGTGCCTGTGAGCCGGCGAGCCGCACTGGTCTAAAGCCGCGTTTTGTGATTGTCAACTTGTTGTACTCCAGGTTGAATTCACATTCCCTGACTTTGTGCCGGAAGGAGCCAGGGACCTCATTTCAAGACTGTTGAAACATAATCCCAGCCAAAGGCCGACTCTCAAAGAAGTACTAGAACATCCCTGGATCATAGCGAATTCATCAAAACCATCAAGTAGCCAAAAAAGCAAAGAATCAACTAGCAAACAATCTTAAGAATGGTGCACGGGGAGGAATCTGAGAGGCAGGGCTGCCACCTGGTGTCAGCAAGGCCTCCCTGTGCCCAAGGGCACTGCTGACAAGGGCCTACTGAGCAGGCGCTGCCTCAGTCTCCCCACCCAAGAGTCCACTCCAGTGAACACTGTTCTGGAGTGAAAGGAGCCACAGGAATTGTGACAATGTCACTAGTTTCACAACCCGGAAGCGAGGTTCACCTGGAGCCCCTCCCCACAGCCTGGCTGGAGCAAGGCCTCCTTGTGCAGAGGGGACCGGCTCGGGGCCTGACTGCGGGGAGAGTGGCCACATCACCGTGACTCCGTCAGTGACACAGGCGTGCAATAACCTTCTGAGTCCCTTCGTGTGCGTGTAACTTATTGGGTGGCCAAGCCTGGGAAAGCCGTCAGGATGAACATGTGATTCTTTCTTTTAATGTTAAAATAAAGATTTTTGTGTCGACTTCTATCTTCATTTCCGTGGCATCCCTTGAGGACTGTGCTCCGTTCCAACACGTCTGCCAGACACGAGCGGTGAAGACTGGTTAGCGGAGTTCTCCTCGCCCCTGAGACTGTGATACAGAAACGTGTGCTCTGCCCTCATCTTGGGGCTGGCTAGAGCAGGCCTGTCTCAGCTGTTTCTAAATGTTAAAGGGCTTATTTCATGGTTTTGAGGTTTTAATTTTTGTAAAGCACATTAAGTCACCTATAAAATGATTACACTTCATGTTCTCCTGTGTCTAACTTTGAAATGATCATGCATTTGGCAGCTCCTACCCTTTGAAAAATGCCAGGCTGAGCATGGGCCCACTGGGAGGGTGGGAAGGCCCCTCCGTGGAGCTGCCAGGGCTGCAGTTCTGGAGCTGGGCCGGCCTGTGAGCATATCCCCTCTGACAACTGGGGACATGACTTAGTAGGGTAGCCTACCTGATTACCCATCATAATTACCCACGAATTCTGATGGGTAATCAGGTAGGAGAGGCAGCCGGAGGGAGTGGCATCTGAGCCAGACTTGAGGGACAGGGAGGATTGAAAGGGTGGAAGCAGGGAAGGCAAGAGGTCCCCGCAGCCCAGGGAGGGAGCAGTAGGCAACATGGCAGCACAGGGGGCAGGCACGGGGCTGTGAGACTAGGTGGTGGAGGGGGAACCAGGAGTCAGGCTGTGGGGGTGGTTAGGAGCATGAAGCCAGCACCCTCTCTCTGTCCTGGAAACTGTCCTGTGTGCCAGAAGTGTGAGTTTTGTTGTAGGCTCTGGACCTCCAGTGCCGGAGCACAGTCCAGTGCATGGAGCTGGAATCTTGGGTGGTTCCTCACCCTGGGGAATCAGTTGCGTGCACAGTAGTTTGCAGACGTGGGTACAGCTGGCCTGGCCTGGGAACTTTCAGGGTTCACTAGAGCTGCAGGTGGTCAGGACAGAGGAAGTCTTCAACTTCTATGTCCATACCTGCTTCTGACCATGTTTTCATTAAGATGCAAAGAGCTTTACACGTGGGGTAAACTAGTTCTTTGCAAACTGATTTTACAAACATGGGTCTTAATTCTCTGAAGGAATGTTTGCTTAATAGAACCCCTCATTTCCAGCCATGGGGGATCAAGCCTGCTGCCCCTGCAGTACCCCTGGTAGAGGATTCCTTTGCTCCCCTTGTTATCTGGCTCCCAAGGGACACCTGGCAAGTTATTAAAATTTATTACTTTGGAGTTATGGCACGTATATAAACTTTTTTTTTTTTTAAATAAACTTTAAAAATAAGGACGCAAATATGTCTAGGCTGCACGGGTAATTCTGTTCACTATCGGTTCATTGTTGACCTGGAAATGAGCAGGTGCCATGGAAGGAGCTGGTGTATCCCTTTCCGATCTCATGTACTATGTGCTCCTAATGCATAAAGCTACATATCTGTTTCTAGCTGCCATCATCTTGACCAAAGACGGATGAACTTGACCTTGGAAATGTTGAAGTTCCTGAAAACTAATACAGAGCTATGCTTTCATGGCTGACCTTTGTTCAACACAAGGAACTAGATATTAGAAATGACTACTTCCATGTCAGCTTTGGTGACACCTGACAGAAGCTTCAGAACACAACTGAGTAAAGCTGCAAGTGTCCATCCGGTTAGCCCCCTCAGGATAAAGGAGCTTTCCAGTCTTGAGTTAACCAACTTTTACATTCCCAAAGTAGTCTTTCATGCGCCATCCACCCAAGTGATAGTTAATATGACATGACCAACTTTACCAGTGACACCAGCTAAACTTCTGTCATTTCCCCAGAATCCCACACGAGCAAAGAAAGTAGCTCATTGTAGTAGCGCACCATTAACAAACCAGTCACAGAGCCGCTTCCTAGTCAGCAACAGTTATGGCTTAACCAGACGAGGAATCCAAAGTTCTTCACTACACTACAAAGATGTTTATTTGTTTCAGGGAATTTAAGTGGCTCATTTGGTCAAATACAAAATCAGGGGTGAACGATGGCTTACATTTTTAAAATAGATCGTGTTTTATTCCCTAGTTCCATAAAAACAGTGTAAATACAAGCATTCTGTACATCTTGCTGGTGAAGTCACATATTCCCTGATCTTCTCCAAGTTCTTTGTTCTGCTGGGGCCACTGGCCGCAGGAGTGGAGTGGAGGTGGGGCTTTGAAGAAAAGGCCATGGCTGTTTGGTTTGGTGACTGGTTTTATTGCTTTCTTGTCAGTCCACTTCCATTCCTCCAAACATGGAGTCAAAGTTTAAGATTTCAGCCCTTGAACCTGTAGGACTCACTGTCAGCTTTTTTTTTTGCATAGGCAAACTAGGGGTCTGAGTGGTAGGTGGTAGGTGGTAGTCTGTCGGGAAGGTGGTTAGGAGCATGAAGCCAACTGTCCTTGGAATTACATCCCAGAAAGGCAGTTCCATCTTGAAATCGATAAAGCCTTTTGGCAATGGGCTAATTGCTTTAAAAGGGTGGCGGTGAGGGGGGGGCCCAGAATCCACTTTTAACGATCTTGCAAGTGGAGAATTTGTTCCATAAAGCTTCTTGTAAAAGTTGACTCAAGTAACGGACATAGGTTACTAAGGCTTAATCAGGGAACGGTCAGCAGCCGGGTGGTAAAACCACAATGGTCAATTTATAGTTCCTTTAGTCTTCTGATTGTCCTTTCTGTAATTAACCCTCCTCCTACAAAGTGGATCTCCCTCAACCAGGGTGGCAGGGCAGAACTGGTTGAATTGGGGGTCCCAGTGTGGACGGTGCTGTGGGTGGATACAGCCCTGAAGGGAGCACTATAGGAATCCCACAGAAAGGCATTCCCTCCAGTCCGCCTGCTTCTAAGCGTTCCAGGGACAAAAATGTCCATTTGAATCTGTGTGCTTATTTCTGTTTTTAACAAATAATGTCCCTCACAGCAAGGCGGGGGGGGGTGTGGGGGGTGTGGGGGGGATGGGAAGCTCAGATCAAACCTCCTTTATCAGGTAAAACTGGCTCAACAGAAGGTGATTACACCTGCCCGCCCCCTCCCTCCCTGGCTTGTATTATGTTGTAGTATTTCCCAGCTGCCTCCCATTTACAGCAAGTGCCGCTCAGTTTCCTTTTTAGAGAGTGATATAAAATCTTTTTCTACATAACAATTTCAACTCAAAAAAATGTAAGTAGCAACACAATGTAAACATGGTGATGATAGTTCTGGAATGTCTGACGTTAAGCAAAGATTGTCTTAGCTTTCCATGAGTGCAGTGTCCAAGCTCACCTGTGGATTAGGCCGTCAGGAGCCACGTGATGCCATTACTACTGAACAGAATTTCCATTTTTCACCCCAACAGAGACAAATGACCCTGACCTACTTCAGTGAAATTTGAGAATGTCCAGACTGGAAGGTGTTTTAGCATCAATGAAACACCAGAGATACTTGGTTATTCTTCCTCCCTAAAAGAAGGGTAATGAACGTCGAAGCATTGATGCTAATTTAGATCCTGATTACATATTGTTAAGTCTTAAATTCGGCTTCATTAACGGGAACACCGGGAGCTGTTCTGCAGCCTACTGCGTATGAAACTGCAGGCAGCCTGGCAACAGATATTGGAGGAAGGGGAATTTTAAAAACCGGCTTAATGAATCGTTGCCCTTTAAGAATTTGAGCGAAGATTAACCCCTGAGGGTTTTCGCAGACTAGAACCTCAACCTTCTTCCAGAAGGACCATTTGTAGGCAAACAGTTTTGTTTGAGATGACAACTCAATTTGTGATGACAACTCAATTTGTGACGTTTCACTGACATTTTAGATTACGCGTACAAATCCTATGAGGAACAGCATTAACAACATTTGTAAAGCAAAATAATTAGAATTATTAAAAAACCTGAATTTTGTTGCCAAAGGGAAAACTTATTCATGAGAACATAGCAATTAGCTTCCTGTCCCCACCCTACTCCTAACCAACCCCCCCCACCCCCGAAAAGCTCTATCCTAAAACTAACCCAAAATTTCTATTTAAAAGAAACAGGTTTGAAGCGTTCATCAAGGCTTTGCAGCTGGAGGTTTAAAAAATCCCACTTTGCGAAAATATCTGACGATGAAGGGCACGGACACTAAGGTGATGCTGATTCGCACGGGGGCAAACAGCTTGTGGATGGCGTAGGCCACGACGAAGGTGCTTGTGCCTGCTGCCATCTTCGACTGCACTAGTGACTCTTTAAATCCGAGTTTGAGCAGGATTGCAGACATGTCCACACCACTGCGGAAGGAGACCATCGACAACAAAAAGGATTATCACAAGGGATTAAATTAGGCGATCGGTGTGGCTCTAAGATTTAAAGTATTTATTTTTTTTTTCAGACTTTACTATTTGACACAGAGAGAGAGAGATCACGAGTAGGCAGAGAGGCAGGCAGAGAGAGAAGGGGAAGCAGGCTCCCCGCAGAGCAGAGGGCCCGCGGGGCTTGATCCCAGGACCCCGAGATCATGACCTAAGTCGAAGGCAGAAGCTTAACCCACTGAGCCACCCAGGTGCCCAGATTTAAAGTATTTAAAAAACATGCTGGAAGCAGCTACACGAATACACATTCATAGGAAAAATGTTCTCATTTGCAAAGAATCCTACATGACCCTAAAGAACAAAGGGATGTTCCTGCCAGAGCTCTCACCTTGAAACCACCATGTAAAATATCCCCAAGGAGATCAGAGAGATTCCGATGTGCAGCGACACTCCGACAGCACCATACTCTTGGAAAATCTTTCTCAGCTGCTGTGACTTGCTTTGCTTTTCCTCCTCCGAGCTGCTGACAGGAGGGGCTGGCGTCCCAGTGCTCTTGCTGGGGTCCTGCACACCAACAGAAGGGGAGAAGTTCTGGGGCAGCAGCAAGGCAGTTGGCGGCCGTCAGGAGCTTTCTTTTTTCTTTTTCTTTTTTTTTTTTAAGATTTTATTTATTTATTTGACAGACAGAGATCACAAGTAGGCAGAGAGGCAGGCAGAGAGAGAGGAAGGGAAGCAGGCTCCCTGCTAAGCAGAGAGCCCCATGCGGGACTCGATCCCAGGACCCTGAGATCATGACCTGAGCCGAAGGCAGTGGCTTTAACCCACTGAGCCACCCAGGTGCCCCGTCAGGAGCTTTCATATCGCGCAGTGTTCCACCCTCCCTCCTGCCCAGCGATGGACCAGTTACTCCCTACCTCCTCGGTCAGCTGGTGCCCACTTCGTCACTGAGCACGCTGAAAGACTAGGTACTGGGTATGATCGGCAGAATGATGGCCCCCAAGATCTCCGGGTCCTAATCCCCAGAGCCTGTGACTGTGTTACCTTACATGGCAAAGGCATTTTGGAGATGTGACTAAGTTAAGTATCTTTTTTTTTTAAAGATTTTATTTATTTATTTGACAGAGATGACAAGTAGGCAGAGAGGCAGGCAGAGAGAGGGGGGAAGCAGGCTCTCTGCTGAGCAGAGAGCCCGATGCGGGGCCCGATCTTAGGACCCAGAGATCATGACCCGAGCCGAAGGCAGAGGCTTCAACCCACTGAGCCACCCAGGCGCCCCTAAGTTAAGTATCTTGAGATGGGCAGGGCATCATGGATTTTCTGAGTAGGACCAATGTCATCACAAGGGTCCTTAATCAGTGAAAAGAGGGAGGCAGGGGTCAGGGACAATATGACTACAGTAGCAGGGTCAGAGATCTGAGGAAGGGGCCACAGGCCCATGAGTGCATGTGGCCTCTAGATGCTGGAAAAGTCGTGAAATAGATTCTTTCTTAGAAATTCCAGAAGGAACAAGCCCTGCCCATGCCTTTGGCCCCTTGAGACCTGTTCTGGACTTCGGGCCTCCAGGTCTGTAAGACAATAAATGTGTGCTGTTTGAAGCCACTGGATTCCTGGTAAGCTGTTAGAGCATCAACAGGAACTAAAACCTTGGGGCACACATATTTGGGGACACTGATGGTGCTTTACTGAGTACTCTCCCAGCCGGGCATGGCTCAGATGCTTCTCTCCACCTGCTGTCAGCTTCTATCCTCATGACCACCCTCTAGGTAGATACTGGTTTTTTTTTTTTTCCCCACTTTCCAGAAGAGGAACACAGGCATCAAAGGCCAAAGAATTGGCCCAAAGTCACCAAAATAGAACCCAGGTCACCGGGGTCCACAGCCTGAGCACATGCCACCCATCCTAGACGCCACAAAACAAGGATAGTGGGTGCAAAAAAAAAAAAAAGAAAAGAAAAAAAAATGGAGCAGAAGCTACAGTATATTTACTACCAGAATCAAGGTTTTCCCTGGAGATCTGAGCAGATACAGGGAGGGCCAAGTCCTGGGCCATAAATGCACTGGCCTGAATTGGCACAGAAACAAGCCACTGGACTTGGCTTCTCTTAACAAGCACCTACATGGCCTGGAATGTTTGGGAGAAACAGAAAACCCAAGAATGCTGGATTTCTTTTAAAAAAGTCTCCTCAATATGGAGAGTGCCTTTTTTTCTGAAAAGATCTCTAGAATCCTAATGACCTGTCTCCGAGCTCTTCCTGGGAGGAAGTATCTGGGTCAATGAGCTCCAGTTCTGCCGCACAGCACGATGGCTTTTTCTTTGTATTTTTAGAGCAGGCTGCACCCGAGCAGCATTTCAAAGGCAAGAGGGAGGAGTACGACGCCCAGAGTCCCTGGGAGGGAGGCTCAGGACTCCCCAAATGAAAATGAAACAACATAAGGGCTCAGAGCAGCCCCTCCAGACCTCACAAGGCTCCCCAGGGCTGCAGGGGACCTCCCAGCCCTGTCCTGCTTCAGGAGCCCCTGCCCTGCCTGTGGGGTGGGCCGGGGTGGGGGAGCTTTGCTCATGAGCTCCCAGTGGGCTCAGGTGCTGCTGGTCCACTTGTATCTGTGTCCAGGTGCCCAGCGTCTGCTTTCGTGTTCTGGGGAGAGCACTGGGCACTGGGATTTGTTATCAGGTGTCCAGGGTTGCCAGGTAAACCCCTGCTTACCAATCCTGCCTCACCTTGCCAGGCTTTCCCCTGCTCAGCATGTTCTCCAGGGGGGCCTTGACCCAATGTGGGGCTCGAACTCACAACCTCAAGATCACGAGTCGCGGACTCCACCGACGGAGCCAGGCTGCTGCCCCTTAGAGAGTGCATTCTACTAGGCAGTAGCGCATAACTTCCTTCGAAAGTTTCCGGGGAAACTACCTGTGTCCTCAGGTTAGGTCCCCCTCTACTGAGCCAGGTGCTGGGCTTAGCGCTTTAAAGGTGTCATTTCATAAAAACCCTCACGGTAAGCCCCATGATGTGGGCATGTCTGTGGCTCCCACTTTGACAGGAGGGAGAATGAGGCTTGGGGGTGGGGGAGAGTGGCGAGCTGGCCGGCCACAGGGCTTCATGTCCTGTAAGAGCTGGACACTCTGAAAGTTCTGAAACACTTGTCCAGGACTTCAAGGCTTTGGCGGAGAGAAGGAAAACCAGTCAGTCTCCTGAAGGTTGGCCAGCACGCGTGACTTCCCCTTTTCTTCAAAGCTTTCGCCTGCCTCTTCCTCCACCCGCCAGAATGGCAGCTCAGAGCTCAGGTTCTTTCTGATAAACACAGCCCCACCCGCCTTTGGCTGCCGAGCAAGCCGTGCCGATGGGAGAGCTGCCAGACGTCGGGCCCTGATAGGACAATAATCTCCAGTCCCCAGAAAGCCCCTTTCACTTCCCACCCTTGACACTTGGCCCGACCAAACTTAATTATGCCCCATCTGTCCATTCACCAGAGCCCAGTGGAGCTGTCTCTGTGGAGGGCTCTTTTCTTTACAACTTCTATTTTGGCAAAAGGCCTTTTGGCCACAAAAGAAAAATAAAGAGGCAGCCAGACTTCCAGCCACAGAATGACCCGCATCTGCTGCAAAACAATGGGAGGGGTGAAATATTCAGACACAATGGACCACTTCCTGGTAGCGGGTTCTTTGTGAACCTAGAGTTAGAATCTTGGGACAGGGGCGCCTGGGTGGCTCAGTGGGTTAAAGCCTCTGCCTTCGGCTCAGGTGATGATCCCAGAGTCCTGGGATGGAGCCCCCCATGGGGCTCTCTGCTCAGCAGGGAGCCTGCTTCCCCCTCTCTCCCTGCCTGCCTCTCTGCCTACTTGTGATCTCCATCTGTCAAATAAATAAAATCTTGAAAAAAAAATCTTGGGACAATTTTCTTCCTTTTATTGTGGTAAAAGGAAGTATCTTCAAGCACTGTGAACCAGTCCGTTTTCTTCCTAAGCCTGGAGGAGGCTGAAGAAACTAAAATAAGGGAATTTCTGAGGGGGTGGCTTGCGAGGAATGGAAACTTTTCAGACATTCACGTCTTTGTGAAATACTCCCCCTAAGTCCCTGTGCTATGTCGTCAGGCACTGTCCCTGGTGCCTGTAACATGACACATGCCCCTGGTGTCTGGACTCAGCCAAAGTGCCTTTACAAATCCTTGTGTGTGCCTGTGCGATTGCCACCCCCCAACCCCAAGCCAAATTATTATTAAGGTATAAAAGGCTCTATCAGAAGGGGCAGGAACGTTCGAAGAATAAAGCAAAGATGTTGCTCACGAGTTGCTCACATTGGTTGGAGTACCACCTGTTTTCATTCTTTCAGTAATAATAATAATAATTATAATTATAATAATACTAAACACAACACTACATTGTATTTATTTTGTACCAAGCACTCTTCTGAGTACTTTGAAAATATTAATTCAGATAATCCTCACAACAACCTTGTGAGATAGGTACTATATCATCCTCCCTGAGCAGAAGAGGAGCCTGGAAGCCCAGAGAGGTTGAGTAACTTCCAGAGGGTCACACAGGAATTACCTGTCAGGGGTGGGATGGAAGCCTACCGGGTCCAAGGCTTTTGCTCTTAACAACTATGCTGTGCTTCTCACTTAGTCAGGGATAATTGCTCTATGAGGGGTGCTGCTCTAATTGGGGGGAGAGAACAGTGAATGAAAAAGAACTCTACCCTCAAGGGGCTTAAGGCTAGTGGGGGAGGGTAGCGACAATAAACAGAAAAGGAAAGTATCAGGGCTGCTAGATAGGACAAGTGCAATGGAGAAACACAACGGAGGGGAGGCAGACTGGCCGGACTGTCGGGAGGGATGCGGCCAGTTTAAGGTCATCAAGGAGGGGATCCCTGAAAAGGCAGCACAGGAGCAAGAACTGACAAAAGGCACGGGGGCTCGACGAGAGCCAATCGTTTGCCCAAGATTTCCCTCCCGTACTGTAGGTGTAGGCGGGCTGGGCTGCTCTGCGAGGTGACATGACACGAATCAGGTTAAGTGAAAGGGGCAGGATTCTCCAGTGGCTTTACCTCCTTCCTCCCGATTAGAGTGGGGACCCCACTGAAGGCAGACGTGAGAAGGTCTCTCAGGTACTTGATTAAAATCCTGGCATGTTCGGAGACCCTAGCTGCACTCCCTCCTCCCAATGGCCAAAAACAAGGTGCCTGTGGGTAGCCGGGAGCAGCTGACAGGGGAGATCCCTGCACCTGCTCCCAGGCCCCAAGGGCGATGTATTTTCTCAAGAAGATGACACTTTGAGTAATGAGCATCTTTTGCCCTAACATCCTGTTAGGTTCTGACCCCACTTGGATGCTTCCCATCTACCAGATAGCAGGAGAAACAAGCACAGCTCGTGGGGCCCTGTGATTTATACATTTATTGCCACAGTAACATCAATAGCTAACATTAATTTAGAATGTCCCCGATGGCAGGTTTCAACTCATGCTCTAAGAAATGTGAATTATTAACATCCCATTTTACAGACGAGGACACTGAGAAACAGAGAAGTGGGGGAATCTGATCAAGGCCACAGAATGATTGAATAGACAGGAATATGGGGAGCCTGAGACCACACTCGTTACTACTATATGCACATATCATGCCCGCACATACGCATGTTCACGCACGCGCACACACACACACACACACACACACACACCCCTGCCAGTGCCAGGGCCTGTGCTGGGGGCAAAACTGATGTGGCTCGTGGGACAGACAATCAAGTTAGGAGACCATTCCAGATGAAGACTGCAGAGAGAATCCACACCCAGGGGGCTGAGGGAGGCCAGTGGAGGCTCCCAGGGCCTCTCTGGTGGTCAGGAAAGGCTTTCTGGAGGAAGAGACAGAGGGGCTGATCCATAAAGAATGGCCAGGAGGCAGCCAGATGTGTGTGGAGGGCTCAGGGTTTAGAGACAAGATCTGCTGCCGTTGGAAGGGGGAGCAGATGGCAGGAGGCATGTTAAGGGTGTGAGTCAAATCCCCCTGCAACATTCATTCAGGAAGCTCCACCGGCACTGGGCTCAGGCCTGCTTCAGCTCATGGAATCGTCCCCCAACTCTAGTTGGGAAGCCCACATCTGTAGCCCTCTGAAAGGTCAGCAAACAGGCTCAGAGCCTGCAGCGGGGTGAGGTCACAGGCTAGTGAGTGCAGGCGCAGGGATCCCATTCTTAAGCAAAGAAAGGGACTGCAGGAGGCCAGGTTCTGCGTGTTCCAACTCGTCAGGTCAGTCCTGTGTCTCCAGACTGCGCTACTTACTGTTTTTCTTTAAGGAGACAAACTTCAAGAGAAAAAAAAGCAAACAAACTTAAAAACATCTTTTTTTTTTTTTTTTTTTAAAGAAAGTCCGGATTACCTTCTGAAGGGAAACCAGTTTCACGTATCATATAAAGAAGGTAACCACGATGAAACAGGACAGAACACTGTGTTTCTTGCCAGAGTCTCGCCTGAAGCCCTGCAGGGAGGCCTGCTCTTTTGCTTAGATAACGAGGGAGTAGCAGCAAGTGATGGGGGTGTTCAAGACAGCAGCACCCCCGGAGCCGGTCTCCTCGGCTCCGTGTGGAGGAGGATCGAAGGGGAAACAACTCTAACAGCCATGTGAGCACGCTGAGAGCAAGTCCAGGCCCCAGGTATAATTCTCTCGGCTACTGCCACGGTGCCGGCCCACGCTTTGGGAACCTGGGGCTCTGCCAGAGACTGTGTGACCTTGGGCAGATAACCAGACCTCCCTGAGCCTCAGTTTCTCCAGCTGTCAACTGGGAGATCGTTTTCTTGGCTTGTAGGGATTGGGGCCTCGGGAGCCCTGGAGTGGGTGGGGGTGTCTAGGTCTCGGAGAGCTGGACGACTAAAGCTCTATTTTGGCGGAGATGGAGCAGGATCCGGGCGCCCGGGGGCTGGGATGGGGGTGGGGAGGCTTACCTGGCGGCCGCGGCAGTCCCCGCCGACCGCGCGCAGCAGCCGGGCATCGGGCCCGGGCCGGAGCAGCGGCAGCAACAGGGGGCGCGGCGCGCAGGGGGCTGCGGCTCCCAGGAGCCAGGAAGCGCGAGGCCGAACCCGGGCGCCCACCCTGCCGGCGGGGCCCAGGAGCACCAGCAGCCCCGCCATGGCGCGCGGCGAAGCGCTGCCGCGGCCGCAGCGAACCGGAGGGGAAACGAGCGCCGGTGGGCGGGGCCCGCCGGAGCCGGAGCCCAGAGCGGCGTGGGCGGGGCCGGAGCCGCGCGATCCCTCTCTGGCCCTGCCCACCGGCCCCGCCCCTCCGGAACGGCACGCGGGGTGGGCGGGGCCGGAACGGAGCGAGCCCTCCAGACCCCGCCCCTCCGGGGCCCCAGGCACACGCGGGGTGGGCGGGGCCGAGCCCCGAGATTCCTCCCAGGCCCCTCCCCGCCCCGCCCCACCGGAGCTCCAGCCTTGAGCAGAGTGGGCGGGACCGGACCCCGAGCGCCAGGCAGAGTTCGCCGGGCGGGAGATTCGTGCCGTTTCCATATCCTTGGAGTTTTGGCGGTGTCGACTCGGCTTCATTCTTTTGGTTACAAGAGAGTCAGAGGACAGCCGAGATTCAAGAGCGAGGGGTTAGATTCCTCCGACGTGATGGCAAGTGGCGAGGTCACCTGCGGAAGGCTTCTGGGATGGGAAATACTGCTGTGACCATCTTTGAGAGATGCAATGGGCCACAGTACTCAATAACTATTAACTGATGATAATGATAATAATAATCTTTGGTCTCCATTCTACAGAAGAACTGAGTTTCAAAGGAATGGTGACTTCCCTGAGGCATCTTCATACACTTTTCATGCCCAACATCTTTAGCATTTTTTGGTTGGAACTAGAGGATTCTAAATGTTTCTAGATCTTTGCTATTTTAGGCAGAAAATAATTTAACACAGGGAATTAGTGCTTGGAAAATAACTGGAAAAGCTAGAGGAGTGGGCACTAGGCTCTTCCCCAGGAAAGACTGCCTGGACACAGCAACACTGGCCAGCCACAACCGGAAGGTGGGCATCAGGAGTTGGCCAGTGGAATGAATGTGCTCTAGAACTCACTGCCACAGCTCTGATCCAGGGTTCAGAACTGCTTTCCAGCTCCCACAAAACACGTCACTGGACCCTGTAAAGGCAGTCAGGCTACTGTCTCTGCCACAACTGCTTGTCCACATCCATGGCCTGGCGACCTGCACCTGAATTCTGTTGCAGAAAACCCCCAATCTCTGCAAACTTGTTTAGCAGCAGCAAAGAGCTCAAACCACAGGAATATGCCTCTGCTCCGTTTCTGCCTTCAAAATATTGTGCAAGCGCATCCAATCCGCAGAAATGAATTCATATCCAGAAGCCCAACTTCCCAGACTTCCCAGGAAACTTTGGCTTTTCTCCCAGGAAGGTTCTGGAAAGGGATGGGGTCAATTTGCCCAAATTCAGTAGGACAGCAAATAAAAACCCTTTCTAGAACCCCCCACCCCACCTCTTACCATGAGAAGCCCCTTCTGTCTCATTGGCTAGAACTCTGTCTGTCACACGATCACTCTTAGTTGCAAGGGAATCTGGCAAAAGGAAGCTGAGTTGGCAAAGCAGTACTCACATTGTCTTCCTAACACAGTTGAGGTTCTGTTGGCAGAGACCTAGAGGGAATGGCTGCTGGGACGTGAGGTGGTAACTCACAGATGGTGCCACAGGGGGGCTGTGTGTGCACGTATGGTGGAGAGTGAGTAACACGGGAGGGCATGTTTACAAGTGGGAAGCGGATCACTTGAGTGTGTGTGTCCACTGTTGAGGAGGAAGGGGGTGAGGTGCTGAAGGAAAAAGTTTCCTCCCTTCCATCAGAGGAACCCCTTTTTCCTGGTTTCTAAGGGAACATGTTATTAATCTACTCTGGGGTCTGGGGCCTGTGATTACTCATGTGGCTTGTTTCTATAGTAATGTGGGGGATAGATTCCTGAGCCCAGGCAGAGGAACTGTGTTAAAATGCAGAGTGGGCAGCGTTTGGGAGCAACTGCTGAGTTTTCTCCCAAGGCATATTCTCCGATCATACCCAAGTCTTCCTGTGGACCAGAGCATTTTTATTCCCATTCTCTTTCTCTTTTAGATGACGCAATGACTGTTCCAAATGTTTTTGGCCTGTCTGGAGTCCTCCCATCTGTTTCTCTCCTTTTTCCCAAGGCAAAACCAACCACCCCAGCCCATCCATCATTTCTTGTGTCCCTCTCTGTTCATTTCCAATCAGCACTTATTATTCTGATGACTCTGTGTGCCTGCTGCTGTGCTGGCAGCGAGTGACACAGTGAAGGGAAGGTCTTGTTTTTTAGGATTTGGTGGTTAGCCTCATGGCTTTGGTGCAGTCCAGGCCTGGCTGAGAACCTGGCTCTGCCATGAACCTTTGCTAAGTGACTCCAAAGAAGTCTCTGCTTCTTTCCTTGTAGGAAGTGGGAGTAAGAACACCCATCTCAAAGGACACTGTGAAGGTTAAATGGGATGACACACTTCAGGGCTTGTAGAACTGGGCCTGGAATGGAGTAAGGACTGAAGAGATGAAAACATGGCTGGTAGTTCTTCCTTTTTTTTGTCTACTCAGCTCCCTCTTTGTATTGAGGAGTGCACCTCTTTCCCTGTCATAGCTTGGGAGCAGCTGTCAAAATCTGAGTGCTCCACCTGCCCTCTGGTCAGGCTGGACCACAGGATCCAGGTGTTGCTAAATATGCATTGTCCCTGGTATTGAAAAGAATGGGGTCGTGCTGCAGATGCTGGAGAGGATGCGGAGAAGGGGCCCTCCTACACTGTTGGTGGGAATGCAAGCTGGTGCAACCACTCTGGAAAACAGCACGGAGGTTCCTCAAAAAGTTGAAAATAGAGCTACCCTATGATCCAGCAATCGCACTACTGGGTGTTTACCCTAAAGATACAGAGGTAATGATCTGAAGGGGGCATGTGCCCCTGAATGTTTATAGCAGCAACGTCCACAATAGCCAAACTATGGAAAGAACCTAGAAGTCCATCAACAGGTGAATGGATAAAGAAGATGTATACACACACACACACACAGGAATACTATGCAACCATAAAACCCCGAAATCTTATCATTTGCAATGATGTGGATGGAACTAGAGGGTATTATGCTAAGCAAAATAAGTCAACCAGAGAAAGACAATTATCATCTGATCTCTCTGATATGAGGAATTTGAGAGGCAGGGCTCGGGGCCAGAGGGGGAGGTTGTGGGAGGAATGGAGGGAGAAAATGAAATAAGATGGTATTGGGAGGGAGACAAGCCATAAGAGACTCTTATCTCACAAAACAAACTGAGGGTTGCTGGGGGTGGGGGAGGGCGGATGGGGTGACTGGATTATGCACATTGGGGAGGGTTTGTGCTATGGTGAGTGCTGTGAATTGTGTAAGACTGATGAATCACAGACCTATACCCCTGGGGCAAATAATACATTATATGTTTGAAAAAAAAAAAAAAAAGAATGAGGTCATGCTGTATAATTGTATTATAACATGACTCTTTTTACTTCTTATGTCACTGTTTTCTTTCTTATTGAAACCACAATAGTGGAATATTATTTAAAAGCTGCAGAGTATCCTATAGTGTTGATGTGTCATGATTTATGTAATCCAAACTCCTAGTAACGGATGTTATGGGCTGAATGCTTGTGTCCCCCCTCCAACCCACCTCTTCAGATTCCTGTTTTGAGCATTAAACTTTGCTATGATAGTATTCGGAAAGGAGGACTTTGGGAGGTAAATAGGGTTAGGTTAGGTTAGGTTAGGTTACAGCATGGGCTCTCATGATAGTATTAGTGCCCTTATAAGAAGTGGAAGAGACCCCGAGCTCACTCACTGTCTACCGTGTGAGGCCACAGCAAGAAGGCCATCAGCAAGCCGGGAGGGGGGCTTTCACTAGACCCTGTCTGAGCTGACACCCTTCTAGCCTCCAGAACTGTGAGACATAGACTTCTGGGGTTTAAGTCTCCAGTCTCCCAGTCTGTAGTGTTTTGTTATGGGAGCCCAAATAGACTAATATAGATTATAATGGACATATATAGGTGAATTTCTTTTTTTTTTTTTTAAATAACTCAGACTTAATGGCCAAGTCTCCTAGCCCTTTTTAAAATACCCATTATTTGTAAGATCTTGCAGCAACAGATCCTGTTAGCAACCCTCTCCTTGAAACAATCTCATCCATTCACTTACCGGCTCACTCACTGTGCACTTACTGGGTACTGATGACGTGTGCGGGGTTTGCGGCCATCACGCCGTGCCTGCGGATTCCTGTCCTGTCCTGTCCTGTGAGGCAGGGTCTTTGGAGGCAAATAGGTCAGAGGTGGGTCCTGGACCATTAGCCATGTGTTCTGGAGGAAGGTATGCAACCTCCTTGAGGCTCAGGTTTTTTTTCTGTAATGCGGAAATAACAACAGTGCTTCTGCGGCTTCCCAGGAGGATAAAAATTCACCCCGTGGGTGCATGGCGGGGGGGGGGGGGGCTGGCGGTGTAAGTGCCCCAGAGGCTTCACTCCTCAGCCCCCTTCCCTTCATCTCAACACAAGTGGCTTTGCGGGGGATAATGGAAGAAGGAGGAAGGTGGAGGGGAAAACATGACTCTGCAGACCAGTTTTTTTTTTTTGTTGTTTTTGTTTTTTTTAAAGTAGGCTTCATGCCCGGTGTCGAGGCCACAGTGGGGCTTTAACTCATGACCCTGAGCTCAAGAACTGAGCTGAGATCAAGGGTCAGGTGCTTAACAGACCAAGCCACCCAGGTCCCACTTATAGACAACTTTTGAGTTGGAAACCATGAAAACTTGAGCTATGTAGTTTCTTGTAAAAGGAGTTGAGCATTTACTCATTTGTTCAGCAAACAGCAAACTGGTGTTTGGTGCTGTGTTAGGCAGGAAGGGGACTAGAGAAAAAGTACAGGTCAGGGCTCTAGTCATTGAGAAGACAAACACAGAAGAAGCCCTCAAGCTCCTCCATTCCTAGGAAATGCCCCTCCCCCCCCACCTCCCACCCTTAAACTGGTGTGGAGAAAGGTCACCAATGGTAGTGGTGGCCTCTCACTTTCTCCTTCTGGCTCCCATCCCGTGGTAACTCCCTCCCTGTTTGCACTTGGACCGACTTTGGGTCCCCTTCTCTGCTTTTCTCCATCTCTTTGAGGAAGAATCATGGCTAAGAACATGGTCTCTGGGGGCAGATGGGTCTGGATTTGATTCTGAGGCAGCCAGTTACTAACTGTGGCACCTTGCGAAGTCGCTTCATATCTCAGTGTATTCGGTCCTCATCTTTGAAACGGGGACAGAAAAGTACTCCCCTTGGTGCTGGTGTGAGGCTGGAATGGAATCGGTCTTTCCAGGGCTCACCCCAGAGCCTGGCCAGGGACAGGAGCTCGACAATGTGAGCTGTTAAGGGGATTCTGAATCCTCCTCCCCAGGGTGTCTGCCTGGTTGGGTTTTCTCTTCTTTTTTTCCACAAATAAGGTAGAAGATGGACCCAGTGCTTTGGAACTAATGACATTTTGTGGTTTGGAGCCAAGGCCTGGGGCTTTGGGGTCAGATGGCCTGGGGTGTCCCACCACCTTCCTGTGTCCTAACCATGAGACTAAGCAAGTCACCCAACATCTGTGAACATCAGTTATTCTCTGCGAACCGGGAATAGTTATACAGGTAGGGACCTGCCCACCTCACAGGGTTGCTGTGAAGATTCAGGGAAATGATGCACATATGGTGCTTGGCACAGGGCCCGGAGCATACTGTGCCCTCTGGAAAGACAATCATAGTCCACATGGGGACCGTTAGTGTTTCTGTTCATTCATTCACTCATATTCATTCAGAGAGGACAGTGAATGGTGTGAGCTTGATGTCAATAAAGGTCTGGTGGTGGAGGGCCCAAGGCATGGGACCTGAATGTCCAGTTCGGTGAAGCTGCTCAGGGAGACAGGCTGCTTTTAAACCCCACCCTGAGATAAGTGGTAGTTTTTGGAGTTGGAGGATGGAGCTGTTGAGACGCATTGAAGAATCTCCTCCGTCTTTGAGATAAAAACAGATTATTCTTGGGATACCTGGATGGCTCAGTTGGTTGAGTGTCTGCCTTTGACTCAGGTCATCATCCCAGGGTCCTGGGATCGAGTCCCACATCTGGCTCATTGCTCAGCAGGGAGCCTGCTTCTCTCTTTGCCTGCTGCTCCTCTTTCTCTCTCTTCCTCTGACAAATAAATTTTAAAAACCCCACAAACAGATCATTCTCTGTGCATAGGAAGGCTCTGGATTAACTGGGACTGTGATGTCTGAGGTTTTTTGTTTCTTTTCTTGTATAATGTCTGAAACAATTGCTAATGAGAATGTCTGGAGGAGTTCCTAGTCCTGCTTTAAAGACTACAACTCACATCTGAGAAGCCTAAGACTCATAGGACATAAAATCAATATCCATAAAGCAGACCAGCAACTCACCTGTTCTCTTGGCAATTGTGGTGATTTTAAAAGCTCAATGGATTTTTTTTATTATAACAATACTTGCTCATTTCAAGAAATCAAATTCAAACAAGGTGGCAGGTTAATTTGTTTATTCATTCAATAAACACATTTTGAACACCTGCTCAGTGCTGGACCTTTCAAGGTGCTGTGGACACCTGAACTAGGAAGACAAAAAAATCCCATGGAGCTTATGCTCTAGTAGGGAAGAGATGTTGGGGAAATAGAATTTAAAAAAAAAAAAAATCGCCTGCCAATCCAGAAAACCTTTCCACAAAAAGAGAGAGCAGTTTTATTGTTGAATAAACATTAAGGCAGAATGTGATGCATGTCACAGGCAATTCACTAAATAGAGTGCAAAGACAGAAAGAAATCTCACCCTTTTATGTCGCTCAGCAGATGCAACACATTATACCCACATCTTAAGATAAATGATAACTAGGTCTCATGTAAGGGGACTGGACAGCACTACTTGTCACACGTATTTCATCTTAAATCCACTGGTAATTGGGATGGCCATTTGTGATTGCTAATTGTTTTTATCTGAAGGAATAATAAACTTCTCATGTCTCTACGACAAGCTTGCAATTATAACAGGGAGCTACACCTAAGTGAGACCCTCAGCTAGACTAGGAGTTCAGGATACTATCTTTCTTCATGTTTACATTTCCAAGATATGGCTCTCAGGTGCTTAAGAAACCCATTTCTGGGTTGTACAACCGGCAAGAGCTTATTTCACCTTTAAAAAGGTTTGCATGCATCTCATAGGGGCAGAAAAGAGATTTTTAAGTTTTCTAAAGGAAATATCTAAGAAGGAAGGGGGTCTCTTCTCTTTTCGCACCATGGAAAATTAACTTTTTTCAGTTTGTTTTCACCCTTATACAGACAGGCAAGTAAACCAGTAAGTATACTCCATGGGGTCCAGCAACAGGAAATGCCTTGTGGGAATCAGGTGAAGAATGGGGAGTATTGGGGGGTGGGGAAGGTGGCTTCAAATAGGCTCGTTGGGCAGATGTCACTGAAGAGTTCCATGTGCCCTGAACTGGCAGCAAGAAGACCAGGGAAGGCTCTGCTAACCTCAGCCAGTCTTAGTGCTTTTGTGTCCTTCCAGGCAGGTTCCTATGCATGAATGATGGTATCTAGCTGTTCTCTTATTTGACTCGAATGGGACCCTAATGTGTCCTTCTGCTTTTTCAGTGACTGTCCTACCAAGGACGTCTATTCGTGTGAGTAAACCCAGAGCAGCTTCATCTTTCTTGAAAGGGCTGCACTGTCTTCCCTGCGGTGGCCCTGGAGGAGTGGTATACCCCTTTCCCCACATGGCAGACATTTACGGTCTTGGAGTGGAGGCTGAGAGTTAAGTCTGGCGTGAAGCCCAGGTTCAAGCTCTTCCTATATGACCCTGGGAAATGATTTCACCTGTGCCTCAGTTTCTGCGTCCAGGAGATGGGAGAGTGAGAGCAGACACATGATGGGGTTACTGTGAGGAGTAAATGTATTAACGCGTGTAAAGCGTTTAGAATACAGTCAGGCCTGGAGCAGGCTTGCCCTGGTGATGGCTATTACTACAAATCATATCAATAATTACTGGTAGTTCTCTATAGGGTTCTATCAGTCTTCCCATTCCACTCCTCTCTCTCTGCCTCCCTCGGCTCCTCTCACCCCTCAGCTTTCAGTGGGAAGAGGCTGCGGAGCAGAGGGGTGGCGGGGGCGCATTTCCGAAGAGGTCAGCTTGGCGTGTTGGCGGCAGGCAATTCAGAGGCCCGAGTGGCCGGGGGCACAAGGAGTGAGGGGGCATGGCCGGGCAGGAAAAGGTTGCCGGGGTGGGGGTGGGGAATTTGGCCAGAGCAGTGGGTTTTATTCTAGATGAAGGGGTTAAACATTGCAGGCTTTCATCCCAGGAGTGAGACAACCCGGAGGAGGCAAGACAACCCGGAGGAGACGCGCCGAGCCGCGGGCAGATTCTGCAGACTTTCGAGGGAGGGAGGAAGAGGAGGACAGAGAACGCGCCTTGGGCTCCGGTGGACGTGAGGGCCACGTGGCAGGACGTGAGAGCCACGTGGGAAGCGTGGGGGTGGAGCAAGGAGAGGCGGCTCTGGGATTGGCTGCGAGGTCACCGGAGAGCACGTGATTCTGGGGAGAGCACGTGATTCTGGGGGCTGGGCTGCCAGGTGGCCCCGCCCACCGATCTGGGCCAGGAACCCCGTCCGAGGTCGCGGCCTCAGGGAGTGAGGTGGGGTTGAGCCCACCCGGGCGCTGACCCAGCTGGGCTGGGGCCTTTCGGTAAACTTTAAGCTTCTGGCGGTGGGGACGGAGGGCAAGGCCTCCCACCCGCAGGTTCCCCTGCTGCGAAACTGTCACCTGCCCCCGCGGCGACCTGCCTGGCTCCCGTCTCTGCGCTCCGTGCAAGGCCAGTTTCGGGTGCCGCGGGGACCCCGGCGTTGGAGCCAGCGTGGATGGCTTCAGGACTTCACGCCCTTCACCCCGAGCTCCGGAGGGGCGGCTGGCGGCTGGCTGGAGGGGAAGAGTCGAGAAGAGCCGGCCTGGCGGGTGAGTCGACATTCTCTCTCTCTAAAGGTTCTGTTCTAGGGTCTGCGAGGCATCAGAGGCAAGACTTGCGCTCGGCTGGGCAACCGCGCTGGGCTGGTTCTCAGACGTGGACATGCAGGGAACTTTTAAAGTGATGTTGGGGGATGCCTGGGTGACTGGGTCCGTTACCCGTGTTAGGCTCAGGTCATGATCCCTGAGTCCTGGGTTCGAGGCTCCCACTGGGCACCCTGCTCCGTGGGGAGTCTGCTTCTCCCTCTGTCCCTCCCCCTGCTGGTGCTCTCTCATGCTCTCTCTCTCTGTGTCTCTCAAATAAATAAAACAGTCTTAAAGATGAAAAATAAAGTGATGTGGGTACTATGAGCAGGGAATGCGTGTGCACGCGCACCTCTCTCTCATTTGTCTCCCAGGACTATGAAAGTGTTGCTCATTAGCCTTCCTCTGTTGGCCTCAAGCTTCTGCACCATTACTTGGGTTTTGACCCTGGTCATTGTGGCCTGGAACACTGGGTTCTAGGCTGGCTTCTGGGAACGACAAGCAAGTGATGTGAAGTCATTAGCTTAATACATCCTCAGCATTTTCTCCTGTAAGATGGGGGACAAATACCTAGGGCCACACCATGCCAGTGAGGAACTCAGCAGGCAGCAAAAGCATCCTAGAGGGGTGTGGGGGTTAAAGTCGTTTGCTTTGCTTAGTCCCCTACCCCTTAAAAAAAATATTTTAGTTATTTGATGGAACATAAGCAGCGAGAGCAGCAGGCAAGAGTGAGAGGGAGAAGCAGGGTCCCCACCAAGCAGGGATCCCAGTGTGGGGCTAATCCCAGACCCTGGGATCATGACCTGAGCCAAAGGCTAATGCTTAACAGAGCCACCAGGCACCCCTAGTTTCCTTTTTTTTTTTTTTAAGATTTTTATTTATTTATTTGACAGGGATCACAAGTAGGCAGAGAGGCAGACAGAGAGAGGAGGAAGCAGGCTCCCCGCTGAGCACAGAGCCCAATGTGGGGCTCAATCCCGGGACCCCTGGGACCATGACTTGAGCCGAAGGCAGAGGCCTTAACCCACTGAGCCACCCAGGTGCCCCAGTTTCAACTTTTTAACACATTAAAAGAAAAAGGGTAGGCGGTGGGGAGGAATTTGACCTGCCAATAGTTATGTAGGAAGAAAATTTTTAATACTTCCAGACAAAGGCTGCTGGCACTTGAATTTTAGCTCTGTTAGTTGCTTAATCTCTGAGTTAAGGTAATAAATGTTGGGGCGCCTGGATGGCTCAGTCAGTTAAGCCTCTGCCTTCAGCTCAGGTCATGATCCCAGGGTCTTGGGATGGAGCATTGGGGCTCCCTGTTCAGTGGAGGGTCTGCTTCTCCCTCTCCCTAAGCCCCTTCCCTCTGCTCGTGCTCTGTCATGCTCTCTCCAATAAATAAATAAAATCTTAAAAAAAAAAAAAAAAAGAAAAGATAATAGGGGGCACCTGGGTGGCTCAGTTGATTAAGTGTCTGCCTTCAGCTTAGGTCATGATCCCAGGGTCTTGGGATCAAGCCCACATCGGGCTCTCTGCTTGTCGAGGAGCCTGTTTCTCTCTCTTCCTCTGTTTGCTGATCCCCCTATTTGTGCTCTGTCAAATAATAAAATCTTAAAAAAAAATAAGATAATAAACATTATGGAACATAGTAAACATCGTGGAAATGCTTGTTTCAACGCAGGTAAGGCTCTTGGAATAGAGCTTGGTAGGTAATAAATGCACGGTACGGGCTATTTTGCTCCTGCTTGAGGAGGGGATTACTACTCATCATTGTTGTTATGAGGAGGTTCAGGCCTCCCATTAATAGCTGCTACTTCTGCACACTCTGCTGCCGGCCTCTGGGTACTTAGGGATGGTCACATTTGCACCTATCAACAACCTCTGGGGTTGGTATTATCATTTCCATTTTGCAGATGAGGCAGTTGAGGCTCAGGGAGGTTAGGGAAGGGATATTTGGGGCTGCCAAGCCCTCCCTGACCTGGGTCGGTGTTGGGGGGAGGGCTTCCTTTCTTCCTGCAGGACGTGAGCTCATTGAAGCCCTTTCCCCGCCGCATCCAGGGTGCGCTGGGGGGCTGAGGACTGAGCGCTCGCGCACGAAAGGTGGTCTGAGCCCTGAGGTGGTTGGAATTGCAGGGCTGGGCCTCCAGAACGTGCGTCAGGGGCCCCGGGGCCGCGGGCTTGCGGCTGGGGTGTCGTCGCGGATTTCCCTTCAATAGTGCTCACCGGTAACCCTGTTCTAGGCCTCCTCGCCCAGCAGGTGGCGCTGCAGGTCCTCCCGAGGCTCCGAGCACCCAGGGGTTAGGCGCCTGCCAGAAGGCAGGTTTGCAAGAAAAGCTGCTGAAGTCCGCCCCCTTCGCAGTCGGGGTCCCACAACCCGTTCAGAGAATCGCTTCCGAGGCTGAGTCTTCAATTCCCTTTTGTAGGAAGCCTGCCTTAAATTCAGAGCCGAACATGGAAATAGCCTTACCACTCACTCTGAGTGCTTTTTTGGGTTGTTGTACTTTTGATTTGTGTCTAAATTTTTTGTTACACCACCATAGGTCCACACTTATGCAACATGAATAGAGGGACTAACATAATATCTTTATGGAGAAGTATGTGAACACAGCAGGTACAGTTTTCCAGCAGAGAGCCTGAGGCTTGGACAGAAGAATTCGTGGAGTGGTAGAGCTTGGAGGGGATTCAGGTGCTCTGGCTCCAAGGCCATTTCCCCCTCTAAGTCTTTCCCCCTTTTTAGTTCCCCTTCCCCTCATTGATCTCCCAGCAGCAGGTGGGTTCTTTATTGGCGCAGGGGTGGGCGGGGAGGAAACAGGATAAAGAGAGAGGGGATGTTTTCTATTTTTTTTTTTTTAAAGAATACAAATAGAAGTTTATTATACAAAATTGAGGTCTTCATATTTCATAGTTCACTAAGGCTAAACAAAGACTAGGTATTTTTTAAAATCATTCACAAAAATTTCACTTTCACACCCCCCTCACTCCAACTATTAAAAAATGGCCTGACCAAATGTTATCAAAACAAACACTATAAATAACACCAAGTCCTTTAAAGACAACTATCCAATATGTTATTTCTTGGCATAGGTGATCTTCATGGCGTGGGACGGTGTGATTTTAAATCCCTGTAAAGCATCCCTGGCAGCTCCCGCCTGTCCATCGTTTTCAAATTCAACAAAAGCAATGTCATGCCTCCCAGGTACCAAACGTACTTCCTTGAAGCCAGGAAACTGATTAAACAGCATGGATAACATCATCTCATTAGTCTCTTCTGGTAAATTATTGAGGAATAAAATATAGTTTGGAGGGTAATCAGGGACCTGAGGATTTGGTGTTGAATTTCCTTGGGTATTTGCTGCATTTGGTGCTCCCTGACCAGGCTTTTTGTTTGCAGTGGTTGCAGTCTGTTCCACAGTTTTTGCTTTTTTCTTTTCCTTCTTCTTTTCTTTGTCAGCAAAAGTGCCACGCATTTTAGATATTATATCAGAATCTGTTTTTGCATATTGGATTCGCATTGGTTTACCATAAAATGGAAATCCTTGTAACTGTCTCAAGGCATTTGTGGATGAGCCCAGTTCCTTAAAAATAACAAAGGCTTGCCCCCTCATCTTCATCGTCTTCAAAGCTACAATATCTACAACGTGGCCAAACTGAGAAAACAGGGCATACAGGGATCTCTTCAACTCTTCTTTTTTAATTTTGTCGTTCATATTGTTGATGTAAATTGTATGATTTGGTCTGATATCCATGCTGGAGTTAAACTGTTCAAACTGCCAGAGGCCTAGCCCAGTTCCCAACGAACCGCAAGGGGATGTTTTCTGAGACGTGAAAAGTGATCACAGCAGCGGTGTTCATGGCTGGGGAGGGTCTTTGGGATCTGTGGAATGTGGTGTCGTTCTGGGATCAGGAATGGCGGAGCCTGCCACATCGGCACAGCCAAACCGTGTGTAAATGAGTGAGCAGGGGCAAGGCTTGGGCGGAGGGGCCCTGCCAGACCCCTCCAAGGGGCCAGCTGTGGCTTCAGCACATCGTGTGCCCAAGGTGGTCACATGTACTGAATCTTACGATGAGCGGTGCGGCTGGGGAGCCTCGGTGGTTCAGTTGGTTAAGCATCTGCCTTCAGCTCAAGGACACTGGGCGTGGGACCTGAATGTCCAGTCCAGTGAAGCTGCTCAGGGAGAGACTCGGCTTTTAAACTCTGCGCTGAGGAAAGTGGTAGCTTTTGGAGTTGGAGGATGGGGCTGTTGAGACACACTGAAGAATCCCCGCTGGGGCGTCTTTGAGATGAAAACAGATCATTCTCGGGGTGCCTGGGTGGCTCACTTGGGTGAGCATTTGCCTTCAGCTCAGGTCATGATCCCGGGGTCCTGGGATTGAGTCCCACATCGGGCTTTCTACTCAGTGGGGCGCCTGCTTCTCCCTCTGCCTGTCGCTTCCCCTGCTTGTGCTCTCTCTGTCTCTCTCTCTCTCAAATAAATGAAATCTTAAAGAAAAAACCAGAAAGATAAGATGTGTAGTCAATGGCAAAGGTGACCGCAGATTCTTCCCCTCCCATTCAGAGGTGAAGGGGGATTTCCACCCCTTGAATCTGGCTGGCCTGTGACATGCTTTGGCCAGTAGAATGCAGCAGAAGTGATGGTGTGTGAATTTGGAGTCCAAGCCTCAAGGGGCCTTGCACACTCTGCTGTTGCTTCTAAAACCCGTGATCACCTTGTGTGCAAACCCGGGCTAGCCTCCTGGAGGAGGAGACCAAGTAGAATGGAGTGAGTCATCCCAGCCGGGGCTATCCTAGACCAGCCAGCCCCCACCTGAGCTCCAGTGGACTATAAATGCAGGAACAAGCCCAGACCCACATAGCCATCTGGCTGAGTCCAGTCCAAATTGCTGAACCACAGAATCGTGAGACAACAAATGATTGCTACACAGAAAATGCCAATGACCCAGGCCCGCTATCTGCATCTAAAGAATGTAAAATCTCCTGATTTTTTTTTTGTTTTTTAATTCTTGAAACATTATTTGAGAGAAAGCATGTGAGTGTGTGCAGGGGAAGGTGCGGGGGAGAGGGAGAGAGAGACAATCAAGCAGACTCTTAGCTGAGTGTGGAGGCCGACGTGTGAGGCTCCATCTCAGTGCCCCGAGATCCTGACCTGAGCCTAAATCAAGAGCCGGGTGCTTCATTGACTGAGCCACCCAGGTGCCCCCAAATCTCCTGATTTTAAAATGTTGTCAGTGAATTAAAAGGAAGCAGGCAGACGAATCAGCCCACACGTCCAGAGGTGGGTGTCCAGAGGTTGAGCCAGATATTTCCGAGATCCAGGTGGGGCCCCCGGAATCACGCGTTGGCAAACCCTGCCATAAAGCCCAGCAAACCTTGGTTTGCTGTTTGCGGTCATCTCGCACATGTAAATCGTGGTCTGTTCATAAATATTAATTGAATGTTAGTGTGGAAAGCAATTACAGTGCCGGCTCCCAAAGGGCGCTCCTCTCTGTGGGCTGTCCTCTGGGGTATGGAGTTTCAACTTTTCTGTCTGCGGGTTTCTTTGTTCAAGATCATCTCTTGGTTCTGTTTAAAAATGGAATCTTTATGCCTCAGTAAGGCTCACAGTCCTAATCTTGTTACCCACTGCAGTGTGTCTGGGTACCGGCAGAGTTTCAGCTTCTGCTCATCAGTCTGCTTTAATAACTTCAGGGGCGAATAATCAAGGGTATTGACAAGGCAGAGGAAATGAGTATTTTGAATCAGCGTCCCTGAGTGGAGCCAAGCGAGGCAGCGGGAAGGAACCAGACTCGTGTTTTACCCTTAAGGTTTTCAAGGTTTCCAAGTTGTTTTCTCTGCATTGTCTGTGAGACTTTAAAGAGCCATTAAAAACAGTCTTGGTCCTGAACACCTGATAGAATGAACCAGATGTCATTTGCTCAGATTTGCAAAACTGGGGAAGAGAAGAAGTCTCTGGGAGGCAGTAGTAGCCCCTGAGTCTTTCAGGGAGTTCGTCCCCGAGTTATTCACTGGTGGATCTTTTATGAGGCCGAGAAAGGATTGTGATTGTACCTGTTTTACATAATGGAGCTCAGCTTGCCGTCCTCTGCTTCAGACTTGGAGAAGGCCTGGCTCATTTATGCTTGAATACTTTCAATGTTACTCCCATTTCACAAGCTGTAATCACTTCAGCTAATCGGTGGGGGGAGCGGAGACACTGTGTGGAGCAGCTTTTCTCTGTGTGTGGTTGGGGCCTGCCAACATGAGGATCACCTGGGTGGGGGTCGGAGGACGGCTTTTTTTCTTTTAATTGTGATGTAATTGACATATAACCTTGGGTCAGTTTGAAGTGTACAGTATATTGGTTAGGCTGAAATAATGCAATATGATCACTATAGTAGCATTAGGTAACATCTTTATCATGTTCCAGATTTATCAGTGTGTGTGCGTGTGTGTGTATGTGTAGAATGGTTAAAATTTGGTCTGTCAGCAACATAGAAGTTTATAATGCAGTGTTGTTGACTGTAATCCCTGTGTTGTATATTAGGTCTCCTGAACTTACGTGTCTGCTAGTTGTAAATTTGTCCCTTTAAGCATCTGCCCAGTTCGCCTACTCCCTGACCCCTAGTGATCACTATTCGACTCCTATTTTTGCAAGGTCAGTTTTTTTTTTTTTTTTTAGATTCCACATGTAAATGAGGTCATACAGCATTTGTCTTTCTCTGTCTGACTTATCTCACTTAGCATAAGACCTTGGAGGTCCATTCATGTTACAAATGGCAGATTTCCTTCTTTCTTTTCTTTTTTAAAGATTTTATTTATTTATTTGGCGGAAAGAGAGATCACAAGTAGGCAGAGAGGCAGGCAGACAGAGCGGGGGAAGCAGGGTCCCGCTGAGCAGATAGCCAGATGTGGAGTTCAATCCCAGGACCCTGAGATCAGTACCTGACCCGATGGCAGAGGCTTAAGCCACTGAGCCACCAAGGAGCCCCGATTTCCTTCTTTCTTATGGCTGAATGGTATTCCATTGTCTAACGCCACATCTTCTTTATCCATTCACCTGTTTATGGACACTAGGTTGTTTCCACATCTTGGCTGTGGTGAATAGTGCTGCAGGGAACGTAGGAGTGCAGGTATCCCTTTGGGATACCGATCTCAGTTCCTTTGCCTGTATACCCAGGAGTTGGATTGCTGGATCATATGGTAGCTCAGTTTTTAATTTTGGGGGGAAAGTGCCATAGTCTTTTCCATAATGGCTGTACCAATTTACATTCTCACCAGTGGTGTAGAAGGGTTCTCTTTTCTCCACATCTTCACCACATTTGAGATCTCCTGGGGGATGGCTTCTTGAAAAAACAGATTCTTGAGTCCAGACTAAAATCACTGATTCAGAATCCCTGCAGATGGCAACTTGAAACCTGTAGTTTTAAAAAGCCACTCAGGAGTGCCTGGGTGGCTCAGTGGGTTAAGCCTCTGCCTTCGGCGCAGGTCATGATCTCAGGGTCCTGAGATCGAGCTCCACATTGGGCTCTCTGCTCAGAGGGGAACCTGCTTCTCCCTTTCTCTCTGCGTGCCTCTCTGCCTACTTGTGATCTCTCTCTCTCTGCCGAATAAATAAATCTTTTAAAAAGCCACTTAGTTGATTTTTTGCAGTGTGTTAAGAGGTAAGGAGGGAACAGGCAATGTGGTGCAAAGTGAGCTCTGAAAACCTTTCCTTTTGTTAAAAGGTCCAAGTTTAAAGGTCTCACTGAGATGCTGACCGATAGCCTAGAATGTACAGGGCTTTGGCTTTGGTTCTGCCACTAGGATCAGGAGAAGATTTTGCAGATACTTAAAACCAGGTGTTTACTCAGACTAACAGGACTACCTCTGGTTGAGAGAGCCCCATCTCTTTACCTGACTTGGGATACTGACATTTGGAACTAGCCATGTCCTGTGAAATACAGCTCTCCAGCAGGATGGCTGGCGCTGGTGAATTGCCGTAGTTATGTACTGCTGCACGACACTTTACCCCAACACGGAGGGGCTTACAACAATAGTAAACATTTATACTGTTTACAGTTTGCATAGGTCACAAATTTGGAGCCAACTTGACTGGGTAGTTCTGGCTCAAGACTTTTCATGAGGTTGCTGTCAACATGGAGCCACGGCCACTGTCATCTGAAGGTTTGATTGGGGCTGGAGGATTCACTTCCAGAGTGGCTCCCCGATATGGCAGGCCAGTCGGTACTGAGTGTTGGCAGTTCCTTTCCACCTGGGCCTCTCCATGGAGCAGCTGGCTTTCCCCAGGCCAAATAATCCCAAGAGAACAAGGCAGAAGTTGCAGTGCTCTTTATAACCTAGCTTTGGTAATCATGCAGACTAACATCTGCAATATCCTATTGGTCAAATAGGTCAACGCTATTCATTGTGATACGTTTTGGGATTACACGAAAGTGTGAATACTGGGAGATGAGGACCACTGGACACCACTTGGAGGCTGGCTACCACTTGAACAGCATTTGCCTCGTCATAACAATAATAGCTACTTTTGATGGAGGGCTTACTACATGCTGAACACTGTGCCACGTTCTTTACACACTTCATCCCATAATAATATAAGTGCTATCTCTTGGTTTTCAGTATTTAGACTTGATTCCCAAGCCAAGCATGAAAAACTTCGCTTTTGTGTTTAGAGGACAGGGGGAACTGAAACTCAGAACTGTTTAGAAACATAAATGCGAAGGTGTTTTGACAAGACACTGTGAAATGTGTTGGAGGGACGAGGAGTGGGGAGAGGGGAATGGGATCTAATGAACATCTTATCAAGGCAGGGGGTCAGGAGATCCTGCGGAAAGTTGGTAGAATAAGGAATAGAGGGTTGAGCATATCATCTGAATTTCTAGAGTCATGGAGGGACCAAAAACTCAAGCTATAAATACCAGATGTTAGGAGGAGAGGGAAATTTTGAGCTAACTTCTCTTGGTGGGGAGGGAATATATATGGTCTAAATCTGGAAACAATGGTATAAACATACTATTTAGAGCTATAGAGGTGGGCACTGGGGTTTGTTAGTTGGAAATTGGTGCTGTGGGCTCAGGTGGAATGATTCTGCCAAGGGGGGAGCTGTGGAGGAGAGTTGGACACTTCAGGGATCTTCCAGGGGAAGTGAGCAATGGTCTCAAGCTTGAACTTGCACCTATGTTGCCTCTTGGGCTTGTTAGAATACAGACAGTTGGGCCCCATGCCCAGAGCTTCTGCCTCAGCTGTCCTGGGGTTGGTTTTGTAAGAGAAAAAAAAATCCTTTTCCCTTTGCCATTCACACAGAATGCTTCTGTGATCAGATGTGTAGGTTTTTTGTCACATGAAACAGTTCTCCAGATACCAGCTGGATGTCATACAATTCATTTAAGTTTGGACACTGTCAACCCGGAGTGAGTGTCAGATGCCACAGGTTAAGGGCTCAGTCCCACAGGACTCATCCTCTTCAGATGCTGGTTACAAGTATCAGGTTGTCACTGGTCCTTCGGACAAAGTGGCCGTAAAGTGGGGTTCCCATGAGCCCCCTGCCTTGAGTTCAGTAATTTGCTCGAACCTCTCACAGAACTTCGGGAAACACAATACTGTCTTCCTGACACTCAGCCATGTCTTGTAGCCCCCTACCTCCTGAGCCTCTTCCTCTGGGGAGCTCTCCACCTGATGCAGAAGGTGGCAAGATGCTTCAGTTTTTAAAACTGAAAAGAATAGGGGTGCCTGGGTGGCTTAGTCATTAAGCCTCTGCCTTCGGCTCAGGTCATGATCCTGGGGTCCTGGGATTGAGACCTGCATGGGGCTTCCATGGGGCTTCCTGCTCTATGGGAAGCCTGCTTCTCCCTCTCCCAATCCTCCTGCTTGTGCTCCCTCTCTCACTGTATCTCTCTGTCAAATAGAGAAATAAAATCTTAAAAAAAAATAAACTTAGAAAAATAAAAAGGTGCTGATGGTAGGACTGATATCTCCCTGCTTTTTCTGTTCACATCAAATTATTATATAGAAGAGTGAATACTTTTGAATTGGCTGATCTTCCGCTGTAATTTTACTTCAGAACAGTGGCTTCTTAGAGGTCTCCATGGTACCCAGGGAAATGATAGAAATGAACCCAGATACTACCGATTGGATAGTGATACTGTCTGTGTAAAAGATTACCTCTTGCCTGGAATACGTGTGGAATGTTGGCTCCTTGGTGTCACCCATTAATTTGCTCATTCATTCTTCCATCCGCTGAATATTTACTGGGTGTCAGACACCGTGTTCAGTGCTGGCAACACCACAGTGAATAAGAAAGGCAAAATACTGCTCTGAGGACACTAACATTTAGCAGGAAGAGGGACTATGAACAAGTAAATATGGGGCACCTGGTTGGGTCAGTCGGTTAAGCATCTGTCTTCGGCTCTGGTCATGATCCCAGGTCCTGGTATCGAGCCCCGAGTCAGGCCCCCGGCTCAGTGGGGAGTCTGCTTTTCCCCTTCCTCCTGCCCCTCCACCTGTTTATGCTCTCTGGTTCAAAGTAATAAATAAAATCTTAAAAAGAGAATTAACCTATTGATAACAAATGAAGGCGTTTTTACTCATTACGGGGAGCAGAGTCAAATGGCCTAAAACAACACTAGTCCACAAACAAGAAAACAAATGAGCTTCTGGAATTTAAATTGCTTAAATTTTATTTGTTAAAATTTAAGATGTTTTGCTACCCCACTTCTCAGTGCCAATCTGTTTTATGTTACCGTTTTAAACTAGTCTTCCTCTACTTTTCTCCATCTCTGTAAATGCCAATTACCTGGTTCCTCAATCCAGTCCTTTCTCAGGTGTCATGGACTTTGTCTCCAACCATCTTCTCGGTGCTCAGTTTTTCCCATTAGTGCTGCTGCTACTTCAATACAAGCCACCACCACCTTTCTTCTTGGTCCGGCTAATTAAATGTACCACTCTGTCTTCTGCTTCTATATTTTTTGCAAATGCTGTTTGCATCTGGAATGCTCTTTTTCTTTTGTTCATGTGGTAAGTCCTTCCCTTACTTTCAAGTCTCCTCTGAGGTCTTCCTCCAGACATGCTTTTTGGCAGAGGCTGTGGTGTGCGATGCACATCTGGGTCAGGGTGATTTCAGCACCCCGGTGGTGGACAGTTCCCTGCATGGGCCCGGAAGCTTCAGATCATTGTCCACAGTCCTAGTAGGGGTGCCAGTGTGGTCTACGGGTGCTGGAGACTTAATGCCTCTGGGACCCATCGTCATACTCTTTTAGGAAGAAAATTTTGAGGCATATTCTATACAGTTCTTCAGTCGATTTTATCAAAATTAAAAACGTCTGTGTTCCACAGGACACCATCAAGAAAATAAGGTAATACACAAAATGAGAGAAAATATTTACAAATTACATATCTAATAAGGGATTGTATCCAAATGTACCCTTTTTTTTAAAAAAAAAAAGATTTTATTTATTTATTAGAGAGAGCACGAATGGTCTGAGGGGCAGAGGAAGAAGCAGACTTTCCCCTGAGCGGGGAGCCCCATGCGAGGCTCAATCCCATGATTGCAGGACTCTACGATCATGACCTGAGCTGAAGCCAGATGCTTAACCTACTCAGCCAGCCAGGCATCCCTGTGAAGTACTCTTAACCATAAGAAAACAACCTAATTTTGAAAACAGGAAAAGATTTGAGTAGCTAGATCTCCAAAGAAATACGTACTAATCTCTAGTAAGCACATAAAAAGGTGCTTAACACCATTGGTCTTTGGGGGAATTAAAATCAAAATGACAGGTAGTTACCATGTCACATCTACTAGGATGGCTACAGTAAGAAAGATGAGCAGCAACCAGAGTTGGCAAGGATGTAGAGAAATTGGAACCCCCACGCACACTGGGAGGGAATGTAAAATCCTGCAGTCCCTGTGGAAAAGAGTTTGGCAGTTCCTCAGAGAGTTAAACATGGCATTGTCCTATGATCCAGTAATTCCACACCTAGCTATGCACCCAAGAGAACTGAAGAAAATATGTCCACATGGTAACTTGTACGTGAATGCTCTGGGTGGCATTATTCATAATAGTAAGAAATGGAACTGACCCGAATGTTTATCAGTTAATGTCTGGATAAAAAAAAAAAGTGCTATACATACAACTATTCAGCCAGAAAAAGGAATTAACTGCTGACACATGTTACAACTTAGATGGTTCTTGAAAGCACTCTGGCAGGTGAAAGTAGCCAGACACAAAAGACCAAATATCATATGATTCGATTTTTATGAAATGTACAGAAATAGAAAGTAGACTACTCGTTGCCAGGAGTGGGGGACGGTGACAGTGAGGAGTGACTGCTAATGGGCATGGGGTTTCCTTTTGGGGCAGTGAGAATGTTCTGGAATTAGGTAGCACTGATGTCTTTGCACAACTTGGTGAATATTCTCAAACCTACTGAATTGTACACTTTATAAAAGGATGGCTTTTATAGTATGTAAATTATATCCATTTAAAGAAAGAAGTAATCTTTCTCGCCTTTTCTTTTTTGATCCTTGTGTTTGTCAGTGTGCTTTATTTTTGTGAATTGTCAAGGTCCCCTGTTCATGAGTTGCCCAAAGGAGCAGATGTTGGAGTGGGCACTCCAGAGGTAACTCTGGATACCCTGATCTCTTAGCTCCTTTCTGCAAAGAATGGCCTTCCTCTCAGCACCGCTGAGCACTAACACACAGAGATGTGTTGTGCCTAGCTGCAGGAGATGTGCCTGGCATTGTCTCAGATGAAGGACACAGGTCACTTTGTTCCCATTGCCCCCAAATTTTACCTGAGGTTCCTTAGCTAACCAAATGACGAACAGCATTTTTCATGCAGACCCCAAGGCGGGGTGACAGGAAGCTCGCTCATGGTCCACTGCAACTCCGAGCAGTTTGAGGCAGGAAAATGATGGCAGCCTCGAAATGAGGACATTACCAAACTGAAACCTCAGATAACTCGGGTAAAATGTAAGAGGCCGCACGCCAGAGTGGAAAGAGTTCAGGTTTTGGGACCGTGAAGACGCAGGCTCAAGTTCTAGCTCTCCTAAGTGACTTCACTTCTTTCTAAGCCTCAGTTTCTTCACTGAGGATAATGCAACCTCCCTTAAGAGTTTGGGCTGGACTGGAGGCTGTGAACGTAGCATGTGTAGCACAAAGCTGGTACCCAATTGTATTCAGGCTTGGTATGAAACATTAAGTCGTGGTGACCTCGTGGACCTGGTCCATTAAACCTGGGACTGGAATTAATTTGGCATTGGATAGAAAGCACAGCAAAGAATTGATATAAATGAAATCCATCCCTTTCATTTTGTAAAGAATTTACTAATGAAAGGGACTTTCTAACCTGTGAAACTGTGAGGCCCAGGGAACTCATTGGGGATAAAATAACATTTAAATGGCATAAAGCTGTGCATTTTGTCTCTCAGGCAACCAACAAGGTAAATTTCCACTTCCAGGTTAAAATAAATATGAGTGTTCTTTAGCGATGTTTTGAACTTAATGCACATGTATATCAGGGATCACATTTCTCAACCCCAGATCCCAACCAGGCTGATAGAAATGTAGATAGACTCAGCACATTGTGATTATATAGCTACAGTTCCAAAACAGCCCAGGCTGAGTGAGCTCAGAGAAGAAGTGCTCTGACAGCTCTGTTCCTCCTGCTCCGCCCTTTGATCTCTAGCTGTTGCCTCCCACTGGCCAAGCCAAGGGGCACTTGGGCCAGCTGGTCCCCAGGATCAGCTTCAGGGCCCTGAGCCAGAGTAATGGGGGAGATGGGGAGTGGACTCAGTAACTCCAGATGCAAACATAGTCAGCTGGAGTCCACAGAACAACCAAAGGTCAAGGAGAAAACCTAACCCCTGCCCCCACAACTACAGACTGAGAGGATGTATTGAGGTTTTGTGGTAACTGCTCAGCTGAGTGTTGGCTGGGGTAGATGTCCACACCTTCCATTTCTCTGAAAAATTCTACTCTTGAATCTTTTATTTTTTTAATTTATTGAGGTCAAGATTCTCCTGACAATTTCTTCAGAAGAAAATGCTCCATGCATTAGAGACCTACTTTAAAAGTCAGCCTCTAGATCGCTCTGACCCCTGCAGCCTCCCTGGTCTGTAAGGTCTAAGTCACATTTAAGCAAAGGGCCCCACGACTTCCACTTTGAACCCTCTTTCTCCTGTGAGTGCTTTTTCTTCGGGTGTCTTGCTGGGAAGTGGAGTCAGCATCCCCGATGGAGAAGGCCTGACATTTAGGATGAACACATGTTTGTTCCTCTTTACCTTTGAAAGAGGGGAGAAAGGGTACGCGAGGAATTCTATTTTGGACTCCGTGTCCTCACCAGATCCTGTTCTTTATCGTTCATTAGGAAGTTGCTATCAGAGCTGCCAGACACGTGTGTTGTTTAACAGTTCAGATAAGAAACTGCTTGGGAGAATGAGATGCTAAGTATAAGAGGTTTCACAGTGGCACTTAGAAAATTCTTTGATGTATGCATGGCTTCTGTATTACTTGTTCGTGGAGAATATCACAGGCCTCGAAAAGAGAAACCTTGATCTTCTCTGTACCCCTGAAGCAAATAATATATGTTAATAAGATAAAAAAGAGAAACCTTCATTTTTATTTTACTTTATTTATTTTTAAAGAATTTATTTATTTATTTGAAAGGGAAAGACAGCGAGAGAGGGAATACAAGAAGGGGAGTGGTGGGGCGCCTGGGTGGTTCAGTGGGTTAAAGCCTCTGCCTTCGGCTCAGGTCATGATCCAGGGTCCTGGGATCGAGCCCCGTGCATCGGGCTCTCTGCTCAGCAGGGAGCCTGCTTCCTCCTCTCTCTGACTGCCTCTCTGCCTACTTGTAATCTCTGTCTGTCAAATAAATAAATAAAATTAAAAAAAAAAAAAAGAAGGGGAATGGGAGAGGCTCTGAGAGTGCGGGGACTGTGGGGCTGGATCCCAGGATCCTGGGATCATGACCTAAGCTGAAGGCAGATACTTAACGACTGAGCCACCCAGGTGCCCCTTTATTTTACTTTAATTCAGCAGCATTTCTAATGAAGGAAGTATCCTTCCCCATTGTCTTTGTTGTGGTTTATGGTATGGCTGACCCCTTCAGTCCCAGAATCTCTCATTTTGAGTGTTAAATACTCCAGTCGAGGCTGAGAGAAGACAGTGAAGCCCCATTCCAGATGAAATCCAGATGGGACTGTAGCCACATAGCCGGGAACTTGAATTTGGCAAGTGCTTCAGGAATGGGCACGGCCTGGGCTCCCAGGCTCCCATCGGCCCTTGCATTGTCTCAAGGTGACCTGCAGAATTTTCCTGACTCCTCCCCACATTTCTCCTGAAGCTGAGTTGATCAATTTTGTACAGGAAAGGAAGGCAAGCAGAATGTCCTGGCAAATTATGTCCTTGTTCCTGCGAAAGTCCCTGAGACTTTTCATGCTTTTCAGCTTTGTGCTAAATCACATTTCAATAAGGATTAGGCTGTTAGATATAATTCAGTGGTTCTCACAGAGTTAGGAAAGTGATTTTGAGTTCAGAGGGAACATTTGGAGACTGCCTGGACACATTTGTGGTTGGTACAACGTGCAGGGTGTGTTGGCATCAAAAGAGTTAAGGCTAGGGATGTTGCCAACATCCCACAGGGCACACAGCTGGCCCCCCAACAAAGAATGAGCCAGTCCCAGATCAGGGGTGCCCAGGTTGAGAAGCCCCAGTATGAGCCCGAACCAGTTTGGTTAGCAAACCCACGTTTGGGATTCTACCCAAGTTGAGACCCTTGCTATGATATACCTGTGAACTCCTGATTTTTTATATTCACATTTGAATTCTTGCACCAATACTGATTGAATGTCCCTCATATTCTGGGCACTGTTCTTAGCTCTGAGGACACAGCAGTGAACAGGACCAGACCCCTGCCTGCATGGAGTCCTCAGTCTGCAGGGAACCCCTTTCTCCAGTGGGGGCACATTCTCTGCCTGTTGCTTTGTTACCTCTGCACATTCATTTTAGCCAGATTTCTCTGACTGTTGTCTTCTCTTCCTGGGTTGGGCACGGACTGGAGGCTGTGTGTATGCGGAACGTGAAGAATTGTTCAGAAGCCTTCTCTCGAGGACTGGAGGCCGTGGACACCGGCAGGAGGGATGTGGATTTTTGAGCCAGACAGAAGCTGGCTCAAATCTTGGCTCTGCTTGTTAAGAAGCTGTGTGCCCTTGAATCTCTTTGTGTTTCACTTTTTTCCTCTCTAAAGTGGGGCTAATAGATAGTCCTATCTTGATAAGTGACCACCAAGACTTGGGTGGAGTGTGTCCGGGGTTCAGAAAGGACAGTCCTGCAGTCTCTACACTTTGCTGGTCTTATGCGGGGGGCGTGGCAGAGAAGCACTCTCTTGGGTGAGAAGTAGTCTTTCTTGCCTTTATGCTTATCGAGTGCCTTCTTGGGGCTGGCACTCTGCTAGATGCTGGGGAAGTGGAGATCAAACAGGCAGACGTGCTCCCAGTCACCCATGGTGCATACATTCTAGTACTGAAGATAGAGGGTGAATAAGTGAACAACCAAATACACGATCTAAGCCCAAGTTCTTGGCTAAGATGGAAGAAAATGTGTGCAGGGATAAGGTATGGAGGTACCAACTTTGGGTTGAGCATTTAGAGATTGCTTCTTGGAAGCCTTCCAATGCAGGAAGAAATGACTTTTCTGCTGGATCTGAAGGAGGAACCACCCAACGCAAGAGACAAGAGAAGAACATTTCTGGTAGAGGGAACAGAAGGCGGGAAGGCCCAGAGGTTGGGAAGAGATAGACATGTTCCAGGTACTGAAAGAAGGCTGATGAGACCAGAATGTTTTTGATAAGGAGGGGACTGGAGGGGAACAAGCCAGGGCTGTTGACAGGAGTAAGTCTTGCTGGGGTTAGTGGGCATGGTAAGGAATTTTGCCTTAGGGTAAATTAAAAGCAAACCAAAGACAGTACAGGAGGGGCACCTGCGTGGCTTAGTGGGTTAAGCCTCTACCTTCGGCTCAGGTCATGATCCCAGGGGCCTGGGATTGAGTCCCGAATAGGGCTCTCTGCTCAGCAGGGAGCCTGCTTCTCCTCATCTCTCTCTCTGCCTATTTGTGATCTCTCTCTCTATCAAATAAATAAATAAAATCTTAAAAAAAAAAAAAGACAGTACAGGATATGGATGGTCTAGCCCTTGCAGTATATGTGAATTTACAATTTTCTTGAGCCATCTTGCCAGCTGTGTGACCCCAGTGTCAGTTTTCATCCTGTTTGTGGGGGCTGCCTTGAAGCTCATGTTCATTACATGTTGAGCTCAGTAACTCAAGGGAGACTGTCTTTCTCCCAGGCTCATCCTAATCAATAGGCAATCCATCCTCCTCAGCAAAATGGGAACTCAGAGATTCACAGAGCTAACCGGAAACCCCTCCTGCTTCTCAAAGGCATATATTAGTTTTCTGTTACTGGGTAGCAAATTACCACATCATCATCAAGTAAGTGCAAATCAAAACCACAATGAGAGATCACATGCACCTGTTAGGGACGGGTGTTACCAATACCAAGAAGATATTGACAAAGTTGTGGAAAAAAGGAACCTGGGTGCATTGTTGATGGGAATGTAAATTGACACAGTCGTTATGGAAAACAGCATGGAGGTTCTTCAGAGAATTAAAACTAGGACTCCCAGACGATCCAGCCATTCAACTTCTTGGTATTTACGGAAAGGAAATGAAATTGGTGTCTTGAGGAGATCTCTCTGCTTCCTTGTTCACTGAAGCATTATCCACAGTAACCAAGATATGGAAACAACCTAGATGTCTATTGATGGACGAATGAATAAAGAAAATATGACACATGATGGAAAATTATTCAGCCATAAAAAGAATGAAATTCTGCCTTTGTTAACAACGTAGATCAACCAGGACATTATGCTAAAGGAGATAAGCCAGACACAGAGGAACAATGCTGGTTTTGTTTGCAATGCAATATGCCCAGCTAAAAAACATGAAGTCTTCTTAGACTCCCTTGCAGCTGGTGACCATGGGACACAGGCTTGGCCAGCAGGATAGAAACAGAGTCCTGCTGGGACTTCTGGGCAAGTTTTGACTTCCTGACGTAGTTTATACTGAAGGTGACCTCGAGGCAGGTTCTAATGCAGGTGGTTTTATCTGAGAGGTGATGTCAGCAAACACTGGTAGGGGAGTGGGAAGGCGGGGCCAGGGAAGAGAATACCACGCATCAAGCCACTGCGGGCCACGCTGGGAAACAGTGTAGACAGTGTACCTGAGAGTTATCCACTCAACGGCTAAGGGGGCTGGTATATGATTTACCCACCAGCTTCTACTGGTTGTTGATGGAAGGCTGTTCGCTGGGGCTGTTAATCTTGTAACATTTCCAACTGCCCTGCACAGGCCAAGCAGGCTGTAGGGGCCAGAGAAAAGAGTCACATGTCGGGCCTTTAGATGTCAGGCCAGAGAGAGGAAAGGGGGTACCCGAGGGGAACGGGGCAGAGCAAGGACAACATCTGGTCCATGTGCTGCCTGGAGGGTGACCGGCCCCTCCTCTCTGGCTGGGGCTTGCCTGGCTTTTACACGTGTAGCCCGCCTTCACCTCCCCCACCTCCCCAGCCCTCAAATGCTGCGGGAGGAGAAGGTGAGCGAGGGCACGGGAGAGTTGGTCACATGGGCACTTGGACGTGTGGAATGGTTGTCTGCCTCTGGCCTGGAGGGTCCTGAAGACAGGTGAGTGCCTGAGCAGCCCGAATGGCAGGAGGTTGAGAGGAGAGGGTGCAGAGGAAGCTGCCCGCATTTGCTCAGCTGGGGACTGCGATACACACTTCCCCAGGATTAAGCTGGTACTGAATAAGGTAGTTGTGTGTGTGTCCCACTGGGAGGTCAGCCGGGGCAGGGGGTCCTAGGGGAGTCACTCTAGGGTGAGAGTTAGGAGAGCATCATAGCAGTGGGCCAGGGAATCACAAGGCCCCTTCGGAAATGATGCCATTTCAGAGGTCTTTAGAGGAAGGGATGGGAACCCTCTCTCTCTGGACTCTTTCTTTTCCTCCTGGAGCCAGTGTGAGCTTCAGTCTCCCGTAATCATCAGCAGAACCTTGGATGAGACGTCCAGTTTCAAATTTACTTTACTCCCCCATCTATTTTAATGACATTTCTTGTTCATTTTTAAATGTACTTGGTGCCATGCGTCCAAATATGAAAGCCCGGGATGTTCTGCTCCCGTGAAGGGACAACGGCAGGACTCGGGCTTGTTTCCCTTTGCCTTAATGAGCAATTGTTGGAGCAGCGTTGAAGTATGATTCAGTAGTTCTTTGCTGGAACTGATTGAAATGAGAATGGATTCTGGCCCTGACATTTTCCCCTTCCCTTCCCTTTCTTTTTTCCCCCTTTTTATTCCATTTTGATTTTGTAAACTTCTCTCTCTGTCCTGGACCATTCATAGGAGGTTCCTTTGGAATTGCAGTTCCGATAAGGCGTCAGTTCTACTTATTAATAATGGGACGTCTGTTCATTAATAATTAAGAAAGAGTCCGTTATCAACAAACAAGCAAACCGAAGGCTGGCTGTGCACCTGTCTTTGCTTCTCAGCCTGAGCTGAATGTGAGTCTCTGGGTTAGATGACTGTATCTGTTTTTATTTGGGAGTATAATTTGCAGAATGAACTTGGGCTAGTCAAGAGAAGCCAAGAAGCATTTATGCAATGTATTTCTTTTTTTTAAAGTAAAAAAATCAATAGTTTCAGTTCTATGAAAAACATGGCAACATTATTAGAATGCTTGGTGATTTTGTTGGTGAGCGTAAGTTGGTAGAATCCCTTTGGGGGGCAATTTGGAAAAATCTATTAAGAGCACATGGACACTCTGTGGAGGCGCAGTTCCACTTCTGGGAGCTTTTGCTATAGATATATTCCAAATGAGCACAGATAGGGATGTTGAAAGTTCAATGCAGTGTTTTCTTTTTGGTAGATATTAAAAAAAAAAAAAAACACAAACCCTAAGTATTCATCAGTAAGAGCCAGCTTATGAAGTGCGAGAGCATTAGGGGAACGTTAAAGAATGTGCAGTATTTCTAGACTCTGTGAAGGAATGACCTTGAGTGAGAAGTGAGAAGAACTAAGAAAACAGAATGATGTGTATACTCTGCTCTTTCTGTATGAAAAGAAAGAGGTTCGCACCCCCACATGCCGGCACACCCCATCTCTGCATGTCTATAGAAGGAGGAGTGAGTGGATGGGGCACTGACCTGCTCCCATGCAGGTGTGGGAGGAAGACCACCCAATACCCTTTTGTACTCATGCGTTTTAGTATTTTTTTTCCATATGTACCTATCACCTATTGAAAAAAATTTGTATCTGGGTAATTTACTTATTACAACCCTGGTTGTTTTAGATTTTGCTTCTGGCACAAAAATTCATAGCCCAGGGCTCCTGAGTTGGTTTACAGATGAGCTTTAAGGGGAGGGCTTCCAGAACTGTCTACACAGCTGTGAATGTCTAGGTGCATTTTCAGGAGAGGGGATCCATCACTTTTGTCAGGTCTCAGGGTGGTCCGGGGTTTGCTGGAGGTTAAGAACTGCTGCTTTAGAGAGAGAGAAAAGCTTCATCCACGGCAAGCAGGGTGAGTTTGGACAAGCTGACAGCCCCACTTCTGGCTTGCTCTGGGACACTTGGCAGATCAGTTCAATCTTGCTGAGCCTAGTTATAGCCAGCTTTGTCCAGAAATTAATGCTGAGTTGGAAGTGTCCTCAGTACTTGCTGTTGACTGACTTCTTAGCTCAGGCCTTGTGTTCAAGGCCGTCCTGGATCCAGGGTGCGGTTTAACTGCCAACCTCTTAAGAGGACCAGCACACACCAGCTTTGGCATTATATGGGAGTCCAGATCAATGCCTGGAATTTTTCATTATGAACAATAAAAAAGGAACAGGCTGGTTGACTTATTGACCCAGGAAGGGGCAACACCATCCTTCTACTTGCTCAAGACAAAGATCTCAGAATCAGTTCCAACTCCTTTTTCTCTCTTATCCCACATTACCAAATCTTGCTGATTTTACTTTGAAAATATATTGATTATTGACTACTTTGGACCCTTTGGCTATTCCTTGAATGTTTGGGGGATTCTCCTGCCTCAGGACCTTTGCACTGGCTGTTTGCCTTTCCTGGAACACTCCAGGCATTCCTGTAGCTCACTCCATGAAAACTTTAGCCCCTTGCTAAAATGTTACCTCCGTGTGATCTTGTTAGATCTGGTTATCTTGTTAAAGTCGTAATCCCATCACTTACTGGAAGCTTGGGTTCCTCCTATCTTGCGCTATTTTTGTTTTTTTTCCTCTATAGCATCCATTACTGTCTGACATGCTCTGTAGGTTGCCTGTTTATTATTTTTATAGGCTGTCTTCCCCAAGTAGAATGTAAGGGCGATGAAGGCAGAGATTTGTGTGCCTGAAATAACACCTAGGACACAGGACACTGAGGAGCCCAACAAACGCTTATTCAGTACACGAATGCCAGGTGCTGAGCTAAGTGTTTTGTGTTCATTAACTTATTTAATCATCACAACTGTGAAGGATGTGCTGTTACTATTTCTATTTTATACGTGAGGAAACAGGTCTAGAAAGCTTAAATCATTGGCTTAAGATCATTTCTTTAGGGGCGCCTGGGTGGCTCAGGTCATGATCCCAGGGTCGTGGGATCGAGCCCTGCATCGGGCTCTCTGCTCAGCAGGGACCCTGCTTCTTCCTCTCTCTTCACCTGCCTCTCTGCCTACTTATGATCTCTGTCTGTCAAATAAGTAAATAAAATCTTTTTTTAAAAAAAAGATCATATATTTAAAAAGTGGCAGAGGGGCGCCTGGGTGGCTCTGTCATTAAGCATTTGACTCTTGGTTTCAGGTTGTAATCCCAGGGTTGTGAGATCGAGTCCTTTGTCAGGCTCTCCCCTCAGTGCGGAGTCTGTTTGGGAATCTCCCTCTCCCTCTGCCCCTCCCTCACTTAGCACTCTTTCCCTCTCTCTCTCAAAAACAAGCAAACAAATAAAATCTTTAAAAAAAAGTGGCAGAACTACAATTGGAAGTAGGCAGTCTGGCTGCCAATCCAGTTGAGGTGCAGAGAATGGAGATGGCTTGCCCAGGGGCGAGTAGAGGGTTCGTAAAGCTGTGCGCTTCAGGCTTTATGGTTATGAATTTGCTCACGCTCTGTAACTACACAAATCCCTGGATGTACCTGGTACAAAATCACTGATCACAAGAAATGAAACCTTCCAATTACAACTATGTTGATAGCAATTTTATATTTTGCATTTAAAAAAAAGATTTTATTTATTTATTTGACAGAGAGCTCACAAGTATGCAGAGGGGCAGAGGCAGAGAGAGAGGGAGAAGCAGGCTCCTCGCTGAGCCCATGGACCCTGAGACCATGACCTGAAGCTGAAGGCAGTGGCTTAACCCACTGAGCCACCTAGGTACCAGCTTTTGGTTGGTGTTTCGGCTTTCAAAAGCTCATCTTTTGCTTTCAAGGGGAGAGGATCTAGAGAAACTGCCTACAGGAATCTTTGTCCTGGAACAGCTCCCATAATGTCTTCCTCAGGCCACATGGTCGAGCCTGAAAATTCTCACCAGATTTTAAATAGGCATCGGGACAAATATTGAACCAAATATTAAATCAGTTTCAGCAGATTTGGAACAGCAGGTTCTTTGAAGAAAATTTTCATTTCCATTCCGTAAGAGTTTTTTTTCCCCCCCAGCAAGGCAGTGAATATTACATCAAGGCACAGATCTCATAAAAAAATGAAGATTTTCTTTTTGAGTGTATGTGGTGAAAACATTCAGCTTTGAAAGGACTTCTTTGGCAAAATCCTTGCTACAGATACCTAAATGAATCAATAGATTTACAAACAAATGCACGTCCCTTAGGCCACGATAAGATGCCTTTCGGAAAGAATTTACTTCTGTAGTGTTTTTGAAAACCTCAGTGTGCCTGTTCAGTGCTGCAGAGGCAAACTCGTTCTATGGACGGATTAATACTCCTGCAGTAAACTAGTATTTCGGGGACATATACAAATATGTTGAGCCAACGACTGTTGATATATTTCTTTATGTAGTAGAATAGCTTTAGGACCCAGGTACTGTTATTATCCGAATTCGACAGTTGGGGCGTGCCGATTTCCTGTACGTGCCCCTCCGGATCCTCCATACCGCACTACCTTGGTAGGATGATCTGTAGGGCTGCTTCAGCTGTGCTCTTTTGTCCTCTGGATTCCAGTTAGGTTTATCCAGTGGGAGCCATCAGGAGATTGAAAGTCAGGCATAATATTACGGGGGGCGGCCGGCCGGGCTTCCTGTCTGAAGCCCCAGCTCCTGGCAAGTAGTCCAGTCCTCTCGATTCAGTTCTCACCAGATTCTGGCCCCACTCCTTTCCCTCACCCTTTATGGCCCAGGCTGATGATGGCTTTTTCCCCAACACTTGTTGGTTTCTCTTTAATGGTGTCTTTTGAGTGTGCCCTTTATTTCGTATCTGGACCTCGAGTGCCACACAAGGGAGCATTAGCACAGAAGGGTTAGGAGAATTGGTCATGGTTACCCAGCCCAGTGGAAGGTCGAGGGGGGATAAGAACACAAGCAGTTGGATTTAAGAGTTAAATAGAGGTTTCACTAAAACCTGAAACTGAAACAAATGCAGAAACTAGAATTCTTTTCCTCAAAGAATTTTGAAACTGACTTAATAAAATATCTGTAAGAGGCCAGTGTTTAAAGTGGTCACATATTCCTTATCTTAGAATAGTTTTGCAAACCATGAGAAAGAAGAAAAAAAGGTGGGGAGACAGGGAGAGTAGCTATTCCTGTAAAAGAAAACCATAAAAACACAGTGTTTTCTCATTTCTTTGTGAAACGGAAAGCTCAAGTATCAGATTGCTGTGTGTAGAACTGCCGTCTTCAGAGGTGACACACAGGTCTGCGGTTATCTCCAGGGGTGGGGAGGGGGCAGGACGGGAATGGGATGGGGCATTAGCTGTAACTGTAATATTTTATAGAAGTTTCACTAATGAAAAGAGTTGAAGCTAATACGGCAAAATGTTAAATTTTGTCAAATTTGTAGGGTCGGTACACTATCTGTTGTGTGACTTTTGGCACATAGAACAGATTTCATAACTACAAAATGTTCAGAAAGAAACCTTTCCTACCTCACAAGACTTTTGGCAGAACAGTTGACAGCAGACCAGTGGTACTCAGCGTTCTCTGCGTCTTATGGTATGTGAGGGATGCCAGCCGCTTGCGCGAGCCTCTCCCAGGGCTGTCACCAGATGGTGGCGTATTCTGGTCAGGATTGGCAAAGCTGTGTTGAGGTAATAAGCAATTACAAAATTTCAGTGGCTTAACACCATCCAAGTTGACTTCTATCTGGCTGCGTGTGTCCAACACGAGTGGATGGTGGCTTCTTACAGCTGCCGATGAGTCACGCTGGGAGTCTTCCCAGTGGTGGAGCTCCACTCCCTGGAGCTCTTACATGCTTCGGCTTCAAAGGGACACATGGCGCTTCTGATCTTCAATCACTGGGCAGAACTAGTCACATTGCTCCAACCTACTGAAGGGGGTAGGAAATGTAAAAAAAACACAGGGATATTTGGTGGGGAATGAAGGCCTCTGCCACATCACAAAAACAAGGGAGCCTGGATTTGTGCTTTATTTTAGGGGCTCTGGCTATAACATCATTCATCCTGTCCCCTTTTGAGGTAGCATTTTTGAATATAAGTGAGGAGAGGACATGTTCTTGAAAGAAAAATCTTGCATCTGCTGTACCTTGGGAAAACTTGGAAATCAGTCACAAACTTTGGAGCTGTTACTTATGGTCCACCTCACAGCTGATCAAGACACATTTGCGCATCTGCCTTATGCATTGAGAACTGTTAAACTGTTGTACCATGCTGTGTGCACGAACCATTTGAAGGGTAAAACCTACAAATGTTGATTCTGAGAAGTGTTCATCTTTTGTCCATCCGTGTACCCATCCATCCACCCATCCACCAACCTATCCATCTGTCCATTCATCCATCCATCCATCCACCCACCTACCTATCCATCTGTCCATCTGTCCATCCATCCATCCATCCATCCATCAACCTATCCATCCATCCATTTACCTACTTATTCATCCATCCATCCATCCATCCATCCATCCATCAACCTATCCATCCATCCATTTACCTACTTATTCATCCATCCATCCATCCATCCATCCATCCATCTATCCAGCCAGCTCTGGCCAGCCAGCCAGCCAGCCAAGAAATATCCACTGGATGTCTATAATGTGGCAAGCATAACATGTTAGATAAAAGAGATGTGAAAGTTATAAAGACAGACATTGCTCCTGTCCTCATGGAACTTGTAGCCTATTGAGGCACAGGAAGATAACACTAAAAATATCACAAGTGGTTATGTGATAACAGTTGTGGCAGTTATTAAGGAAAACAGTACGGCATGAGGAAAAGAGACAGCAGTGGACTTTCTCTCTAATAACTGCTTCTCCCCAGTGTGCGCATATATCTATATATATCTATATAGATAGATATATAGATATATATAGATAGATATTAAATTTAATGATTTGATATTAATTGTGATCAGAATTCCTGGGAGCTACCTTAATAATGAAGATAATTCTCTTGGAAACTGGAAATTAGTGGTGTTTAATATTTGTATCTTTTTTTAAAAAAGATTTTATTTATTTATTTATTTGTGAGAGAGAGAGAGAGAGCGTGCACGCGCACACACACAAATGGACAGAGTGGCAGGCAGAGGCGGGGAGAGAAGCAGGCTCCCTGCTGAGCAAGGAGCCTGATGTGGGACCCCATCCCAGGACCCTGGGATCATGTCCTGAGCCAAAGGCAGTAGCTTAACCGACTGAGCCACCCAGGTACCCCTAATATTTGTATCTTATTTTTTAAATTGATCTATAGATTCTGTGATAAATCTTTATTTTCAAATTGTGCTTCAAATGTTAATATTAGGTAAATAGAAAAGTCAAGATTAAGTAAGCAAAAATTTCTTTGCAAATGCCAGAGAACACAAGGATTTTGCTTTTGATTTTGTTTTTCATTTGCCAGTTCCTCTGCAGTTTTCTCCTGGGACATCTACAGTTCACCCTCCCCCCCCACCAGCTTCCAGACTTGGGAATAACTTGGAGGCCATTCATTAAATAGAGCACAAAAATTAAACCTGAGCCAGACCCTGGTTTAAGCAGTGTGAAAACCTTAACTCATTAATTCCCCGTGAGGTGGGCACCATTATTATCCCTGTTTTACAGGAGGTGAAATAGAAACAGAGAGGCTAAGAAACTTTCCCAGGGTCACAGAGCTGGAATGCCTGCTTCCCCTGAAATCTTTTTAGTTTGTTTCACGGTATTATCACACTGGCTTGTTTGGGTTTCAGTACCCAGACGTGAGTGGGAGCCTACTTAGTGCCAAGCACTGTGCCTTGGAGACTGAGCCCTTGGAAGGCGTCTGGTGTCAGGTCTTACTCATCCTCATACCTGCTGTAGCACGCAGCACATCGTCGGCCCAAAGAAGTGTTTGACAGACTCACAGGTGGGCACTCCTTACTACTGGCCTCGGAGGAGTTCTCACTGGTCAGATTGCCTGGCCCCCTTACTTGTATCTGATGTTTGAAATAAAGCCTTTTTGGAAACGGGCCTGTCACCAAAAGCTCCAGCATCAGCATCCCCTCCTCAAACTTGTGTCCCATTATTCTGGTGAGTCTAACCAGGAAGCTATTTTATTTTATCTTTTCTGGAACACGTGAAGCTCTTGTGATTAGGAGACACAGTTGGAACTCAGCAGAGAGGGCCATCGTGAAGCTGCATCCCAAGGGAGTAATCCAGCATGAGTAAGAGAAGGTCTCCAAAGGGCTGAACAGGTAGAAATGTCCCCAAACAACATGTCCTCTGACCCACGGAATGTCTGGGGCTCAAAAAACAAGTCACCGTCCTTTCAAAAGCTTAAATGCTCAATCCACTCTACACAATGCAGTGAAATTACCTCAAGCTTCTAGGTTGTTGAAATTAGCTGATTAAAGTAATCCACGTAACGATTTATGAACCACATTCTGGCTGCATACTTTAATAAAAGCTGCCCTCCGTTCAGCGATAGAAACAGCTGTGTTTCCCAATAGCGCTTTGGTTTCACATGTGCATTTTGCTTAATGACTGTTGAACAAATTCAATCCGGTGCTGACCTCTGGATTATGACCAAGAAAAGGAGGGGCGGGGGTGGGAGTAGAATGTGCTGCGGATGTTACAGGGGCAAGCTAGGGAAGAATTACAAAAAAAGATAACCCAAGAAACATTTGCAGGCTGGCATTTGCAAAGAAAATTATTTTGTTTGTTTAATCAAGTGTTTGTTGATTTTAGAAAAGCAGAGAAGAGAAGGAAATTATCATTCACCATCTGCCAGAACGAGGGCGCTAGGCATTTGGACACAAATGAGATTTTATCTAGTTGGGTGGAAGGGGAAGATGTCTTGAGTGGGGAAGGATGTTTTATGAGGGGGTTTGGGGCTCATGCTAGGAGAGAGGATCCATTGTGCTGGTAGTGGCTTTCACATAGGGGAGGAGGAAGCACAGGGAGACAGGGACGGAAGCCTGGAGACAATCGTCCCTTGCTGCTTCTCTGGCTGCTGTGTCGTGGATGGTGGAGTAATGCCCAGAGTGATGGTGGGGAAAGGGAAGGCCGCTATGCTTGTGTTTTCACAGCATGCCATCAGGAGCTGACGTTCTCCGAGTTACGTGGTTAGACTAGACTCATCGGAAAATTCAGGGGCCGGAATGAATCATCAGCACCCCCTCACCACCCCCAAACACACCATGGCTGCTTTTTTCCATTAGTATTTCTTGTTGTTCTCTTGCAAGTACTAGATGTTTTTAAGAGACATTTCAGAAATAAAGTGAAGCAGAAAAAATATCCAAGTTCCACCACTGAAACACTAAAATGCTAACATTTTGGTATATTTTCTTCTAAACATTGACTGCTTAATTTTACACAGGCAGAACCATTACATATATGGCTTATTTGGTGTCCTCATTTTTCACTTAAATTAGGTTATAAATATTTCTGACCTGTCATACTTTAGGACCATTAGTTTTAGAGGGAGATAGTATTCACCCAGTGCATGTATGAGAATTGACCTTATTATTCCTTTCCTTGGTCAGTTGTCCACTGTTTTCCCCCTCAAATAAAACAACCCTTGGGAATATAATCTTGTGCATTTTCTCTTAAACTCCTGGGGTTTTGATTCTACCCATCAAGTGGCAGAGTTAACAGCCAGAGAAAATGAGCAAATAGGAAGTCCGTTAAATAGAAAGATGAGCCAGCTGGGATTGAGATGAGCAGGCACCGAGGAACACCGGCGTCTGTGTTCAGTATTTTTTATTTGCCCTTCCAGATGCCCCTCCATCCATCTCCACCTTGCTTTCTATCATCAATGGCTCCTTTCCCCTCTGGTTTCAGGTTGGGTGTAACCAGTGAGGATCCACAGCAGAGAACTGGAGGGAGGGATGAGAGTGAGGAATGAGGTCAGAATGCCTGTTCCCCTGGCTCTTCCATGCAAGTTTGACTTGGGATGGCTGCATTCCTTGGCTCAAAAATGTGGCTCCAGGGGCACCTGGGTGGCTCAGTGGGTTAAGCCTCTGTCTTTGGCTCAGGTCATGATCTCAGTCCCACATCGGGCTCTCTGCTTTGTGGGGAGCCTGCTTCTCCCTCTCTCTCTCTGCCTGCCTCTCTGCCTACTTGTGATCTCTCTCTGTCAAATAAATAAATAAAATATTAAAAAAAAAAAGAATATGGTTCCAGGTGGGCATTGGGCAGCTGTCTCCACATGGAGCTCTCCCTCAGGTTGTGGTAACTGTTCTTTCCTCATGTTCCTTGAGGTTTCAAGGGGTATCTGTGTATTCCCTGTAGAGCTGGGGCATTTCCTAACATTTGTGACTTTCCTAACCTTTGCATGTGGGCCTTTTATTAATACTTCTTGAAATCACCCAACCTGAGTATGCCTGGATCCTGATGGATATGATTCCTTATCTTTAGTTTAGTTTTTTTTTTTTTTAAGATTTCATTTATTTATTTGACAGAGACAGAGAGATGACAGGTAGGCAGAGAGGCAGGCAGAGAGAGAGGGAAACAGGTTCCCTGCTGGGCAGAGAGCCAGATGTGGGACTCAATCCCAGAACCCTGAGATCATGACCTGAGCTGAAGGCAGAGGCTCAACCCACTGAGCCAACCAGGCACGCTCCTTATCTTTAGTTTTAATGAAAATTCTCCCCCCAAAGCCTTGTTGCTTTATAAATGGCATAACTTTCTTTTGTGACATTTCAGTGTTTTAATTTTTTCTTTTCCTGTGCAGCTGCACTCATTGGAATATAGTATTGGCTGAGCAAGCAATAGGTTTCAGAGGAAGCATCTCTCTTGCAGCCACTTAATTAGAAAAGAATCTTTTTTTTTTTTTTTTTTTCATAGTGAGCCAGCGCCAGTGGAAATACGTTTTCCTGTCTTTGTATTTGTATGAAAGAATTAGCAGAACTCCTTGGGGAAGAGAATGTTGCCCCTTTCTATGACTGTGGGAGGTTGTACTCGGCTGGGACTGGGGAGTCACACCCACCCAAGTAAAGCAGTTGTTTTGATTGATGTCCTGGCTGCCAGATGCTGTGCTAAGCCAGTCACAAACATTTATCTCAGTTGATCTACGCAGTGAGTTTGTGAAGTCATTGACATTATTTTCCCCATTTTATAGGTATCTAATGTTATTAGTAATAATCTAGATGATTTTTTTAAAAGATTTTATCTATTTGACAGACAGAGATCACAAGTAGGCAGAGAGGCAGGCAGAGAGAGAGGGAAGCAGGATCCCTGCTGAGCAGAGAGCCTGATGCGGGGTTTTGATCCCAGGACCTTGGGACCATGACCTGAGCCGAAAGCAGAGGCCTTAATCCACTGAGCCACCCAGGCGCCCCTTAGTGATCTTTTTGACGAGCTTCCCTTTCAGAGAGGATACCTTCTGTACCAACAAGGCAGAAAGATCCCAAGCCTGAATTTGTCTTCTGGTCATCCTGATAGTCCCCAGTGTCTTTCCAAAGAGGTAGGAGTCTCTCCACTGTAAGTCGCTGCTTAGAATGTCTCCTATGGAGAAGGTGTTCAGTTTCCTCTTGTCTATCTTGATTTATCCCCCTCTATTCTTGGTCCTAAATAGAGAACTTGGCTTTTGCCTTCTTCTTTTTTGCTGCCACTATGCTCCGGATACACAGGCACTGTGGTGTCTGTGAAGATTAACAAGGTGGTACTAGCTCTCATACTTTAGATATGCATTTGTTGACACTGAGCCATGCTTTGTGTGTATTACTTCCTATTGCTGCAATGGACACATACCTTACTTTTTTTTTTTTTAAAGATTTTATTTATTTATTTGACAGACTGAGATCACAGATATGCAGAGAGGCAGGCAGAGAGAGGGAGAAAGAGAGAGGGAGGGAAGCAGGCTCCCCGCTGAGCAGAGAGCCCGATGCGGGGCTCGATCCCAGGACCTTGAGATCATGACCTGAGCCAAAGACAGAAGCTTAACCCACTGAGCCACCCAGGCGCCCCCATACCTTACTATCACCTGCTGTCTCGTTGCACGAGTACACCCTAGTTGACTCATTCACTGTCCTGGTGGCCAGTTATTTGGGTTGACTTGCAGGTTTTTGCTTCTGAGAACAGATCTGGCTTTTGTATATTAATCTTTTATTTGTCACCTTGTTAACTACTCATATCCTGTTTCATAATCGTTGGAAGAGTGAGTCTTACAGTCTTGAACGGGTGTTTTAAGACTGCTTTCAGCCAGGGCACTGGTGTGCTGTGGTGGTTGTGGTCAGACCGTGTGTGCATGGGGTCTTCGCTGCTAATGTGGTTGTCCGCTGAGTGATGAGCGTTGCTGTTACCGCAGGTCTAGCTGCCATTTAGTAATGTCTTCAGAACACCACACCGTAATTTGGCATCAGAGTGAGCAGCTGGGAGGCCCGCGGAGAGGCTTGGGCAGGGAGCAGCAGGTATGTTTCTCTGAGGCCGAGCCGGCGCCTCCCGTTGGAGTGGTGACACCACAGCTTCCTGCGGAACGATGAACGAGCACGTTAGAGGCCTGGAAAGGAGGCTGGCCTCATCTGAGGACGCCGTGTGAAGTTTTGTGACCGGGGTACGCGGGAAAGGTTTTAGTCTGGGGCCTTCACACTTGCTCGCTCCTGCCTGGGTTGCCCTTCCTTGGGTCACTCCCTGCACGACTGCTTTTCTTGTTTCCTTCCGGCCTGAGCTCGTGGGTCACCTTCTTGGTGAGGTGACTCGACCTCACTGTTTCGGAATGCAGTGCACATGGGCCCTACTCAGACCTTTCTCCTCTCGTCTCTTCTTACTATTGGATGTAAAATATATTTTATTCTATTTTTTTGTTTATTGTCTGTCCCCCACTAGGGTTTCGTTGGTAGCTCACTGCTTTGTGTTGGGCACTGACGTTAGTGCCCGCCCTGGAGAAGCAGTTCCCTCCAGCAGAGGAACCCTTGGGTGTCTTCCATGCCCCAAGGCAGTGGCCTTGGGAGGCTTGTGGTCTGAGCATCTGAGAAAACTTGCTGCAGTGTCACCAACAATGTTGCTTCTGCTTGACAGTGACAGGTAGCTTCCCGGGTGATCCTGGAGGGCTCTTGACTGCCCTTTATCCTGTGGCTTCTTCTTTTTTTACATTTATTAAAAATTTATTTATTTATTTATTTGTGAGAGAGGGAGGGAAAGAGTGCACACATGCACAAGCAGGGGGAGCAGCAGGCAGAGGAAGGAGCAGGCACCTGCTGAGCAGGGAGCCTGATATGGGACTCGATCCCAGGAGACCCTGGGACCACGACCCAGGCTGAAGGCAGCTGCTTAACCGACTGAGCCACCCAGGTGCCTCCATCCTGTGGCGTCTGTATTGATGAGAACGAACACATCAAGCTCACACCAGTAGAGCCTGGTGTGCAAGTCCTTCTGGACTCTGTGGATGGGCATGTTTGCAGATAGTGAGACCACGTGGGAAGAGACAGTTTGGCCTTGTTCTTCACCATCAGGACAGAGAAATGGAATTCTACTGAGATGGGTCAGATTTGGTTTTTAGGCCCAAGACCTTGCGGCTCTGTTTCAGAACCATAGGGGCTTTGCCTTCCTGGGACTCAAGTTGGTTGTGTCTTCTTCATTCTCTGGGTGAATGAGAACAATTGCCAAGATCCTTTCCCTGCTTTATTGATGGGGTCCCTCTGCTTCTCTTGTCTGCCTTATGGAGAAGAGCCACGGCAGAGTGTCTGCAGCCAGGCGACATTTCCTGGCCTGTCTTTCGGAGGTGGGCATTGAGCTGTAGTTCTTCCACCCCACGTGCCTGCCCCGCTCTCCAGACACATGCAGCGGTGAGTGTGAGTCTCACCCGGGGCTCCACTGTGGGGCCTCTGAGGTCCCGGGAGGGGGTGCCCTCAAAAGCTCAGTGATCCGTACAGCCAACAATAACCGATAATCGGTAATCAAACACATGAGAGGAAGTGGCCTTGAGGATCAGTTGGTGGTGACTTAGAGTGCTGCGGGTTTTGTGAAGGGATTTTAGGCCACATTTGGCTCATTGGACAAGAAAGATGGAATAAATTCACTTGTTTGGGGTGGTGGTGGTGAGGGACATTGATTATGTTTTGTAGGGAGCATTTTTATTTATTTAGGGTGGATGTTTGTGAGTTCAGAGCATGCAAACAGGCTGCAAGGCAATACTTGAAAAGTTATGGAGTTAATGGGGCACCTGGGTGGTTCAGTTGTTGAGCATCTAACTTCAGCTCGGGTTGTGGTCCCAGGGTCCGGGGATCAAACCCCGCATGGGGCTCCCTGCTCAGCGCGAAGCCTGCTTCTCCCTCTCCCACTCCCCCTGCTTGTGTTCCCTCTTGCTGTCTCTATTAAATAAATAAATAATATCTTTAAAAGAAAAAAAAGAAAGAAAAGAAAAACTGTGGAGTCAAAACTGGGAGGGAAGATTATTCTATCTGAGCCTCATAAAAATCCTGTAACATAGATCCAGTAGGTGTATGGCCTTGACCCTGTTTGAGAGACTGGAGTGCATTCGCCATAGCTGGCAGGCAGATTTCGATTCCGGTCTTCATTCTTGAGTTACAAGGTGCTGGATGGGGAGCCGTTGGAGTCTGGGCTCAGCTTTATTCTATGCTGGGGCCGAAGACACAGACAAGTGTGTGGCTCTTTGCTTCAGGTCGAGTTGGGGAGACAAGGCTGCCATGAGGGAATTCAAGCAGGACAGCAGCAGAATAGTGTTGAAATCAAGGTCTCACAGTGATGGGAATTGGCAAATGACACAGGCTAATGGCTTGGATAGTTTTCTTATGTGCATACCCTGCTAAAAGTATTCTGAAGCACTATGAATTCTCTTTATACATTTTGAGGTTGACATTCGGATTTTTCTTTGTAAGTTTAATGGCAAAGAATATTACCTTTGGCATAATATGAATTAAGAAAGTTTACATATTTATTTATTTATTAATTAAAGATTTTATTTATTTATTTGACAGACAGAGATCACAAGTAGGCAGAGAGGCAGGCAGAGAGAGAGAGAGAGAGAGAGAGAGAGAGAGAAGCAGGCTTCCTGCGGAGCAGAGAGCCCGATGCGGGGCTCAATCCCAGGACCCTGAGATCATGACCTGAGCTGAAGGCAGCAGCCCAAACCACTGAGCCACCCAGGCGCCCCGAAAGTTTACATATTTAAAGAAATTATATCCAGTAGACTCTAAAGACCATAATAAGTTGATACCACCATTGTTCATTTAAGAATGGATGAAAACAAATTCTTCTATAGGTTTACATTGTCCCCTTTTTCTCCTCAAGTTTACAATTTCTTTCTTTTTTTAAAATTTTCACAGAGAATTTTATTCTAACCTATGCCATTATTCCCATAATGGCATATATTTTTGGGCTTTAAAAACTTTTATTGATGAAAAAAAATTCTTCTATAGGTTTACATTGTCCCATTTTTCTCCTCAAGTTTACAATTTCTTTCTTTTTTTAAAATTTCCACAGAAAATTTTATTCTAACCTATGCCATTATTCCCATAATGGCATATATTTTTGGGCTTTAAAAACTTTTATTGATGGGTCGCCTGGGTGGCTCAGTGGGTTAAAGCCTCTGCCTTCAACTCAGGTCATGATCTCAGGGTCCTGGGATCGAGCCCTGTGTCAGGCTCTCTGCTCCGCGGGGAGCCTGCTCTGCCCCCCACTTCCTGCCTCTCTGCCTACTTGTGATTTCTGTCTGTCAAATAAATAAATAAAATCTTAAAAAAAAATTTTTTTACTGACCATTTAATCATGGTTCTCTGTAAACAAATATAGATACCTCGAAGCCAAAACATGGCTTCCTTGAACCATAAGGCCTTTTGCGCTTAAAAAAATTCTTCCGGATTGAATTTGCAATTTAGTTATTGTTAATATAATTGGTCCACATAACAGAAATTCTTATAAAATGGGAGAAGTAATTATTGAGGATAAAATGTAACATTTTATTGGACTGCATCTCTTAATAAGATGAACAGAGCTCTTTAAAAAGATTGTTCAAAAGGAAGAAATCACTACCATAATGACGCAGAATTCGACATTAATTATGTTCTCATTTTTCATTTTTTTTTATAGATGTAAGTTTGGAGAAACCTTGTTCACACATGAATAAATTGATGGAAATAGGAGTTTTGTTACAGCAGTGTCGCTCAGTTATTTAAACTCGAGTTATGTGCCAAAAATCACATGGTGATTTGTCAGAAAATTTATTTTTAATGATCTGTGAGTGGACAACTCAATTAAGTCCTGCGTGAAATATTGTTGCAAGCAAAGACTCAGAATCCACTGAACTGGTGGAGGGCTCTGTCCCCGATGTTAGGATCCTTTGTTTTCTGAATGAACACTTAACTTCCTTTTCTGATGGTCGTTTGTGTGGGGCCCTGGGAGGGTTTGGACTTGGGGTCAGTGTGCTGTGGCGAGATTCGGGGTAAGGAGAGGCGGGCTTCTGTAGAGTGGGACAGGGCGATTATGGAACCGGGGAGAGAGTGAGCAGGGAGCTTGGAGCCCCTCTGGGCTCCAGGAATGTGCTCACACTGGATTTAGAAAGGGTACAGATGAGTTTTGAGAATCTGGAAATCGATTTCTTGGATTTCCTTACCATTCGTTGAGGCTGATCCCAGAGTGTCTGAGGTGCTCACACCCTGGTGTGGCTGTTATCAGAGACAGCATGGGTTTGGGGCTGGGGAGAGAGAGCACTGTCAGTGGGGGGATTGGGGCAGCTTGGCCGAGGTAGTCTGGCTTTGCAGAGATCCCGTAAGCGAGGTGTAATTTAGACAATGGGAGGGTTGAACGTGTAATGAATAGGTTAAAAACATGGGTTTTGGAGTTAGTGCTCATTTCACATCCTGGCCCTGTGCCATGGGCGCAGAATCCCGGGAGTTCCTCACGCTCATCAACCTCTGTTTCTCATGTGCAAATTGGGGATAGTAACCACATGTCCAGCCTTGGCTCCTGGCAAGTCCTCTCTGAAAAGAGGAAGTGTCTGTGGCTCCCTAGTGTGATTAGCTGAGGAAGCCAGGAGGGAGGGGGAAGTCCTCTGCAGTCTGTCTTTCTGTCCCCACTCCTGCTCCAGAGCAAACTGTGGTCTTTGGCAGAAAAAGGAAACTTATTTCAAATTTGTTCCATCGGCAATTGTGTGGACAAGCCGTTGCATTACGGCTGTTCTGTTTTCTTTCTGTTTGGTTGTTGGGTGGCCTTATTTATCAAGCTAAAAGGATAGAACATATTTAACAACTTGTTTCTTCATTATTTATTTATTTATTTGGAGTTTACAAATACACATTTGAATTCTGGTTCTGAGGTTTAATTACTAGGGGGTCTTTTTTCCCCTTTTTTAAAAAAATTAAATTCAGTTAGTTAACATAGTTTCAGAGGTAGCGTTCAGTGATTCATCAGTCTTACGTAACACCTAATGCCCTCCTCAATGTCCATCACCCAGTTACCCCCTCTTTCTACTCCCTTCCCCACTTCCCCTTCAGTAACCCTCAGTTTGTTTCCTATGATTAAGAGTCTATTATGATTTGTTTTCCTCTCTGATTTTGTCTTATTTTTCTCTCCCTTCCCCTATCGTTTTTTGTTTTGTTTCTTAAATTTCACCTATGAGTGAGATCATATGATAACTGTCTTTCTCTGATTGACTTACTTTGCTTAGCATAACACCCTCTGGTTCCATCTACATCATTGCAAATGGCAAGATTTCATTTTTCTGATGGCCGAGTGGTATTCCATTATATATCTATACACCGCTTTTTCTTTATCCATTCATCTGTCGATGGACATCTGGGCTCTTTCCATAGTTAGGCTATAGTGGGCATTGTTGCTATGAACGCCAGGATGCAGGTGTCTCTTTGCATCACTACATTTGTGTCTTTGGGGTAGATACCAGTAGTGCAAATTCTGGGTCATAGGGTAGCTGTATTTTCAACTCTTTGAGGAATCTTCATACTGTTTTCCAGAGTGGTTACACCAGCTTGCATTCCCACCAACAGTGTAGGAGGGTTCCCCTTTCTCCTCATCCTGGCCAACATCTGTCGTTTGCTGGTTTGTTAGTTTTAGCTATTCTGGTTGGTGTGAGGTGGGATCTTGTTGTGGTTTTGTGTATTTCTCTGATGCTGAGTGATGCTGAACCTTTTTTCATGCCTTCTTTGGAGAAATGTCTGTTTATGTCTTCTGCCCATTTTTGGAATGGATTCTTTGTTCTTTGGGCATTGAGTTTGATAAGTTCTTTATAGATTTTAGATATTAGCCCTTTATCTGATAAGACATTTACAAATATCTTCTCCCATTCTGTCAGTTGTCTTTTGGTTTTGTTGACTGTTTCCTTTGCTGTGCAAATGCTATTCATCCTGATGAAGTCCCAATAGTTCATTTTACCTTTGTTTTCCTTGCTTTTGGAGATGTGTCTAGCAAGAAGTTGCTGCGGCTGAGGTCAGAGAGGTTGCTGTCTGTGTTCTCCTAAAGGATTTTGTTGGATTAGTGTCTCACATTTAGGTTTTTCATTGATTTTGAGTATTTTTGTGTATGGTGCAAGGAATTAGTCCAGTTTCATTCTTCTGCATGTGGCTCTCCAATTTTCCCAACACCATTTGTTGAAGAGACTGTCTTTTTTCCATTGGACATTCTTTCCTGCTTTATTGAAGATCAGTTGACCATAGAATTGAGGGTCCATTTCTGGGGTCTTTATTCTGTTCCACTGATCTATGTGTCTTTTTTTGTGCCAGTGCCATACTGTCTTGATGATTACAGCTTTGTAATAGAGCTTGATGTCTGGAATTGTGATGCCACCAGTTCTGGTTTTCTTTTTCAATATTCCTTTGGCCATTCAGGGTCTTTTCTGGTTCCATACAAATTTTAGGATTATTTGTTCCAGCTCTGTGAAAAAGTTGATGGTATTTTGATAGGGATTGCTTTGAATGTGTAGATTGCTCTCGGCGGCATAGACATTTTCACAATATTTGTTCTTCTAATCCATGTGCATGGAATGTTTTCCATTTTTTTGTGTCTTCCTAGTTTATTTTATGAGTGTTCTCTAGTTTTCTCTGTACACATTCTTTGCTTCTTTGTTTAAGTTCATTCCTAGGTATCTTATGGCTTTGGGTGAAGTTGTAATGGGATGGACTCCTTAATTTCTCTTTCTTCTTTCTCATTGTTGGTGTATAGAAATGCAGCTGATTTCTGTGCATTAACTTGATATCCTGCCACTTTGCTGAATTCCTGTATGGGTTCTAGCAACTTTAGGGTACAGTCTCTTAGGTTTTCCAGATAGACTATCATTTCATCTGTGAAGAGTGAGTGTTTGACTACTTCTTTGCCATTTCAGATGCCTCTTACTTCTTACTTTTGTTGTCTGACTGTTGAGGCCAGGACTTCTAGGTACTGTGTTGAACAACAGTGGTGAGAGTGGACATTCCTGTCATGCTCCCGACCTTAGGGGAAAAGCTTTCAGTTTTTCCCCACTGAGAATGAATAACCTATTATTCTAGTTTACAACTGAAATATCGACACTTCTGAAAATGTGTATGTGAGTTTGGAATTTTCCCTCAGATTTGTCCAGCTATTTTTTTTTTTTTTTAGATTTTATTTATTTATTTGACAGAGAGATCACAAGTAGGCAGAGAGGCAGGCAGAGAGAGGGGGGAAGCAGGTTCCCCACTGAGCAGAGAGCCTGATGTGGGGCTTGATCCCAGGACTCTGAGATCATGACCTGAGCTAAAGGCAGAGGCTTAACCCACTGAGCCACCCAGGTGCCCCCTGGCCAACTATTTTGATGCAATAAATATTTTCTTAAAGAAGTGGAGGTGAGCAGGTTCTATTAAAATGCAAGTTGGTCCCTAATGGTGGCTCTTTCTCTTGACGGTGGCCAGTCATTCACCACCATACCAGGAAGTGTGGGACAGAGAACCCTCTGGGTCTCAACCGTGGCAGCACGCTGGAACCACGTGGGCAGCTTTCCAGTACACTGGTGATTGGGTCCCAGCTTCCTGGAGATGTGGTCAGCCCTGGCAGCCGGTTGGGCAGACGTACTGTCTGTCAGTTTCAGACCAGCTAAGGAAAGGTTTACTCCTTTTGGGCGGGAAGTATAGGACTAATCGATTGTCTCAGAATTTGGACTTTCCGACCACCACAACTGCCTCCTGACGATGGTCCAGCCGTGTTGCTGGGTGCTAATAAATCTCTCGGTGCTTTAGCTTGGCCGCCTATATGATGGGCATAATGATGGTTTCTTACCTTTTAGAATTTTGCTGGGGATTAATAAATTTGTGAAATGTTGAGAGCAGCTGCTGGCATTGAGCAAGAGGTGCTTTATAAATAAAAGCTTATTTGTTCCGAAGGCACTCAGCATGAGTCATTTCTTCTGTGAAGGACTTGTCAGTGATAGATTCCTGGGGCCTTGATTCATGGGCTCAGTCTCCCTTCCAAACTTCTTTAGCAAAGGTACACAGAGTCACTTGATTTGTTTCTGGACATTTACCCACGAGAAACAACATGCGGCACAGCTCGGTCTGTACCGTCTCAGTGCAGGTGAATGTGAGAGCAGCCTTAGGGAGAAGAACAACATGTAATTACCCAAATAGGTGATGTTGTGGGCTTAGCGTTGGCTTTTATAGAGCTTTTATTTTCCTGTCTGTTGGCCAACCTATTTTAAACTACTAGACTTTGGGTCTGTTGTTTTGGGTGGTGATGAGAGGGTTGAAATATCCACAGGGACACAGAGGACGTCTGTGTCAACATGAGGGCTGTCGTGCCTCCTGAAGTCAGGGCCAGCTTCATGGACCGTTGTCCCCCTGAGGTCGTGTTCTCAGGGGGGCCCTGCGCTTGGCTCAATGCCCTGCTCTCACCACCTTGAAACTCTTCACAATTTTGTCTTTGAACTTGTGTTTTGCAGATGAAGTCCAACGGGTCAAGGACGTTTTGGCATGAGTACATACACACACGTGTGATGTGTGTATGTGCTGCAGCTTGTGTCTGTCTCATTTGCACAGAATTCCAGTGGACCCGCCCTGCCCAGGAGTCAGTAAAACTCCAAGGGAGTTCAAGGTAAGCACCTTACATCCACGACAGAGTAAACAGGGACACGGGTAGCCTCGGGAGGCTGATTGTCTTGTTTGAACCAGAGCCTGCTTTAAAGGCAGGAAGAAGGCAGTGTTGTTGGAAGAACACGACCAAGGGCCCCATCGTTTATTTTCTCGCTTCCCCGTGTCAGCCAGCCGTTTTGCTGAGGGTGGTGCATCGGAAGGAACGAGAAGGGCAGGGGCGGTCCAGAGGTCCTCTTCCTTCCAGTCTTCCAGGCAGTGGAAGGTAGGCAGTGTTGGTAGAAGGCACAGGTCTCAAAAAGTGAGATACACACAGGTGAGCTAGCTTTGTGCCATGCTTTGACTGTTCTGGTCGGAATGAGATGCATGCGTACATGTGAGCTGCCAAGTACAGATTGTGTAATTTTGATGGTTCTGCAGAGAAGTGCAACACGCTTCTATTTGCATTTAAACTGACATTTGCATAAAGGAAAGAGGAGCAGTGAAATTCATGCTCTTCATGTAAGATTTAGGTTTTCCTTAGGATGTTACATAGCGAGTAGAAGATACTGTGATCATATATGGACACTGGGGAGGGCATGTGCTATGGGGAGTGCTGTGAAGTGTGTAAGCCTGACGATTCACAGACCTGTACCCCTGGGACAAATAATACATTATATGTCAATAAAAATAATTTAAAAATGAAAAAAAAAAAAAAAGAAGAGACCGTGATCAGTTGAGAGGCTACAGAATAAAGGGAAAGTTTTCTACTTCAGTACCTTTAACAGCATTTCCCCCTCTACCTTTTGAACAAGACACCTTGTGTTTTTATTTTGCACCTGCCCCTGCAGATTATTAGCTGGAGACTGTCTGACTGGGGGCTTGTCGTTCTGCTTCCAAACTGTTGAGCTTTTCTCTTCAGCTGCTGTGCAGATCAGGTTGCTGCGTGCGGGCTTTTCTAGGTCTCTGATGGCGCATATCCTCTGCCTTCCCAGCACCCATTTGTTCATTTTTCAAGTCTCTTTTGGCAAGCCTTCCTCCAGCTTCCACCGTGTGCCTGGGTAGGGGGCCTGCAGCTCTTGGGCGGAGCAGGACCTGGGGTGAGGTCCGTCCCCAGCTCCTTCTCTCTTGGCCTTAGGGATTGGTTCAGGCGTGCGAATCAGAGCCCGCGGAATGCAAGGAGCCTCAGGAGGGAGTCCTGGGGCAGAACCTCTCATTTGTATCTGAACCTGGAAACAAGTTCCAGGCCACCCCGGTCTTGCAGCCGTGTGTAGCCTGAGAAGCCAGTTTACTGAGATGGAGGGAAACCATGGATGGTTTTGTGACAGTGTCTGAATTATTTATAAAATGGAGCCCAAAGCCACATCTACCCTTTTTAGTTATACAAGCAATAAAATCTCTTTGTGTCTTAGCTAGTTGTTTTCTTATCACTTGTAGCCAAAACAGAATCTGGATAAATAACATGTGTTAGATTATGGAGACAAAGTGATCTTTGAATTTCTATAGCTTGTACAAATAAGACAATAATGGAAATGCAGCAGGATAATTTTTTTTAAGACATTAAATTTGTAATGTTTTTCTTCTGTTTTTCCAATCAGGTAGGGAGAAGATTTTAGGTTTTCTTTCTTTGAGGGAGGGCTCTGGTACTGCAGGAAGCAGGAATCGTAAGAACACTTTGCTTTCCCAATTTCTTTTTTCTCAGGGCCTACGTGAGCCAAGGATCACAAAGACCTTCATAAGGGCCAGTGGTAGCCTGAAAGGCATTTCTAGTATAGCATTTTAAAGATCAGACAGTTTCACCCAAGCAGCTGGATTTCTGAGATGTCTAGGAAACTGGCAACTCGGATCCTAAAATTCTCCTAAGACAGCTCTGGATGGGTGCTCTGGGCAGTCCCCTTCTTTCCATGGACTGTGCTGACTTCACTCATTTGCACGTTCTCCTGGGCCCTGAAGCCATGTGACTTGTGGCTCCCGGCAGAAGCCCACCAAAGAATGGGCTGGAGGAGAGGAGAAATGCTGATGGGAGATGAAAGGATTTACCCAGATTTAAGAGGAAATTCCGGAGACTGGGGCAGGAGAAGGGAAGCCTTTGTTCTCAATGAGATCCTGAGCAGAATCCCAAGCCTTGTTCTTTGGAACACCCTTCCCCCACCCACGGTCTTAGAGGAGGTGGCCATCTTTACTTGGAGGGGGTGAAGGGGGAGTGTGTTCTAGGCAGGGGCAGTGGGCATCCCAGTGATGCCTGGCGCTGCACTTGGTGTGGAAGAGGCAGAGTAGGTGAAGCTGAAGGCACAGACGGTCTTCCTGGCTGTAGCTACAGTGGACAGACAACCAGACTCTGGGCAGCTTCCCAGTTGGTTGGTGCTGGAAATTTTCTAGCCCCTGTGCATGGTCCTAAAGGAATAGGTGATGGCGGTTAATGGCTGTAGTTTCAGTGAAACACTAAGAATACTTAGGGCTGAATTTCTTACTGGCCCAGCAGAATGAGGACTTGGATTTGAAATCAGTGGATGGCAAATAAAGAGCTACGATGCATTCTGCTTATATGAGTTTTTGGAGGGCAAGCAATTAAAATGATGGACATTAAAATGAACCCTCTGGGGCCCAGGCTTGAGCATCAGACTTCTGTTGAGATCTCAGTTCTTTCAGGAACAAGCTGTATAGCACAGGGTAGTTTTTCGTCTTTCTGTGACCAGTCTCCTCACTGGTAATCTGGAGCTTGTAGTACCTAGCTTGTGGTCATTCTTTTCTTTCTTCCCCTCCTCTCCCCTTCCCTCTTCTTCCCTTCTCTTTTTTAAAGAGAGAGAGAGAGAGAGAGGTTGGCGGTGGGGAGGGGCCGAGAGAGAGGGAGAGAATCTCAGATGGGCTCGTACCCAGCACGGAACCCAGCACGGGGCTCAGTCTTGTGACCCTGTTTTCATGACCTGAACTGAAATCAAGAGCTGGATGCCTAACTGACTGTGCCCCCCTGGTGCCCATCTTGTGATGATTCTGAGGATTAAATGACCCAACGAAGCTGAAAGCACTTAACGCAATGACAGCACACAGACACTCCATAAACAGGACTAGTTTCCTCCTACTCCTTATTCATATATATATTTCTATGTTTTTAAAAATAAATATTGTTCATGTTTAAAGAGTATGTGATGTTTTCCTGGACATACACATGGTGAAGGAATTACTGCCGTCAGGCGAATATACACCCATCACCTCACAGTCACCCTTTGTTTTGGTTGAAAACACTTAAGATGTGCTCCCAGCTGATCTCAAGCATAGAGTACGGTATACAATATCATCAGCTGTCGCTGCCAGGCTGTATGTTAGATCTGTAGAACTTACTCCTTCTACGTGAGTGAAGCTTTGTGCCCTTGTAGGAATATCTCATTTCTCCCCAACTCCGGCCGTCTGCCCTCAGCCTCTGTGAGTTTTTGATGCCACGTATAAGTGAGATCGTGCAGAGTTTGTCTTTCTGCATCCATTTTAGTTCACTCAGCATGATGTCCTCCAAGTCCATCCATGTTGTTGCAAATGGTAGTAAGTATTTACTTTTTTAAGGCTGGGTGGTACTCCATTGTCAAGCACACATTTTTATAAAACAATTATCTCACTGTTGCATTTTTGTAATTTGTATTTTTTTGTATAGTATATGAGTTTTTCCAGTGTTGCTGGACAGTTTTCCTAACTGTTGCAGTGAACATCTGAGTCATGCTTTTCTGAATGGAGCTAATAATAATAATTAGGGGCATCTGGGTGGCTCAGTTGGTTAAGTGTCTGCTTTCTGCTTGGGTCATGATCTCAGGGTCCTGAGATCGAGCCCCATGTCAGGCTCCCTGCTCAGTGGAGAGCCTGCTTCTCGCTCTCCCTTTGCCTCTCCCCCTGGCTCATTCCCTCTCTCTCCATCACTCTCTCTCTCTCTCAAGTAAATAAATAAAATCTTAAAAAAATAATAATAGAGTGATGGAATTAATCCTTAGTCATAAGCAATGAATTAGTCACTTTGAATATATCATCTCAATCTTTAAAATACTATTGGTTCATTTTCATTGCATTTATTTTTGGAATTACTATCCTCCATGGCATGTGAGAGGGATTCTTCTGCTTGTATTTCTTTTACACTTTTCTGTCTCTGGCTCCTCTCCCTTTGGCAGGCAACAGCATCAAGCTAGAATTTAATAACATTGCTCATTCTTATTATATTTATTTTTGAATTTACTGGCCTCTCATGATGTACATGGGCAGGCATTTTCATGACTCACCACTGTCTGGTCTCCTCTACTTCTGGACACACAGCAGGATTGCATTCCTCTCAAAATCAGGCATGTTCATGTGACCTGCTTTGGCCAATGAAATGTGAGCTGAGGGCATGGTTGGCACTTAGATAGAAAAGCATTCAGTAGCCAGTGCTTAGCTGTCCAGTCAGTGACTGTAGATTCACATACTGATTTGGCAGGTGTCTGGTGAATGCAGTCCGGACTTCTGGGGTCTACAGAGAACTTCAGTACTGGAGAGGGTGGCCTGATGATGGTGGGCTTGGGTCAGTCGTGAAATGAGTTTCTAATGTGTAATGACACTGAGAATTTGGGATTGTTTGTTTCTACCACAAAACTCAGCAGATCCTGACTGTGGTACTGTTTCTGCACTTTTAGGAAGGGATATCCATTTTCCATTAAAAATACTCCTTTAAGTTTAAAAAGATATATTTTTTAAAATGTTAAGTCTATTTTAAGACAGGTTGTTGTAAGCTGATTTGGTCATCACCATGAAGGTGCTACAACTACAACTAAAATTTGGGAAAGGCAGGTTTAATGTAAAATAGAATAGCCAGTGCAGAAATGCTCAAAGGGATCTTGACTTAGGGCAGACAGGATTGTCTTCAGCTTCAGAAAGCTGGTAAAAACAATGACAGGCGAGAAAAGTGGTTGAGTCTGGTTAAAGTTGTAAAGAAGGAGTAGCAGCTTCAGGTGATGTCTAATGTGATGTGATTTTACTGAAAATACTGAGAAGATATAAATATGACTCTCTTGGCAAATGCCATCAAACAGATACCCACTGGGATTTTCTACTATCCTTAGAAAATTGTGCTTGATGTAGTTTTTTCCCTATACTTGAATGCAGGAGAACACCGTTCTCCAAAATGGCGGCCTCAACGTCTGAGAATCCAGGAAGGGACTTATGTGCCTGACTATTGGAAGCAAACCTGACTGTGGTGACAAATGTAAACCTTTTTAATTAGGAAGTGACTTATCCCAGCATTCTGGATGTGGGCAGACTGGGATGATAGTAAACACAGTGACCCATGAGGGTTTCCACTCCTCTCCCCTCCTCACCCAATTACTGCTTGGGGTGAATCATTCCTGCTTGCGTAAGTTTTAGCCAAGCTGCCTTGGGTAATTTTTACATAATACTTCTGAAACCTTCCTGTAATTGTGACTCATGGTTCTTCTTCTACTCAGAATTTTATTAAAGCTGAGCACTTCAGAAAGAAAAATGCTCAAGCAACATTGAAGCCTTTCAGAGAATCCAGTTAAGGGAGGCAGGACAGTCCAGGACATTACTTGCTGCAAATGCCCTTAGTCACTGAAGCCCCAGTGACAGAGATGCTGATTCTATTTCCTTTATATTTCTTTCTTTCTTTTTTTTTTTTTTTTGTATTAAGAAGCAATACCATATACATGCCTGTCAAAATATTCAAATACTCTCCACATAAATAAAGCAGGGGCACCTGGGTGGCTCAGTTGGGTGTCTGCCTTCAGCTCAGATCATGATCTCAGGGTCCCGGGTTTGAGTCCTGTGTTGGGCTCCCTGCTCCATGGGGAGTCTACTTCTCCCTTTCCCTCTGATCCTCTTCCCTGCTTCTTCTCTATCTCAAATAAATAAAATCTTAAAAAAAACCCCAAATATGTAAAGCAGAAAGTGCAGATTTTCTTATCTCCTCTTTTTTACTCTGCAGATGTGATGACTCTCAACTCTTTAGTGGGTGTCCTTTTAGGCCTTTTTATTTGAACACATGATTTTTATTTATTTAGCTGATTATAACTATGTTTTCCCGAAAGTAATTCTTTAGGGTTTGCATTCCCTGTCAGGTCACTCCACTAGGGATGCCACGTCCTTCTCAGAGTGTCTGTCTGCAGGCCTGCGGTGTCCATCTGCCCTCATTAGAGATGCTCATTCTGTCACCCGGCCTCTAGCTGTTCGATTCCTCCAAAAGTGTAGGAACTATTTCCCCCAGTACCTAAGAAGCCATGTTGGTGGAAGAGACACTGTAAGATCACAAGCGTATCCTTTTCTTCCTCCACATTTCCCCCTGAAAGTAGCTTTCTTTAATGATTTTTGCTAGAACCGCTCTTTTCTTTGAAGGCTGCAAAATGATGGTTTTACAGATCTGCCACTTGCCCCACATTTACCAGTTGGCAGTTAACGCTCTACTGTAAAGAAGACCCCTCCCCTTTATTTTTTTATTTACTTATAATTCTGTTTCCTATCAGTATGGACTCAGATTGCATCTTTCCCAAAGGTTTATAATTCATTACTGTCTGTTATCATTTAGATGTTCAAATTCTCCCAGATTTGGCCAATGGAAACTCTTTGTTTTGACATTCCCCATCATTGCTTCAAGCACATTCTTATTTTCTGGCATATCAAGATGTTCCAGGGGCGCCTGGGTGGCTCAGTGGGTTAAGCCGCTGCCTTCGGCTCAGGTCATGATCTCAAAGTCCTGGGATCGAGTCCCGCATCGGGCTCTCTGCTCAGCGGGGAGCCTGCTTCCTCCTCTCTCTCTCTCTCTCTGCCTGCCTCTCTGCCTACTTGTGATCTCTCTCTGTCAAATAAATAAATAAAAGTAAAAAAAAAAAAAAAAAGATGTTCCAGGTTTACTTGTACTGTCCCTGCTGCAGTCCTGAAATAAACCACTGCTCTGAGGACCTCTGGTTCCTTTTAGTGGGGAATGGTTTTAGAGACTAAGATTTGGGTTGGAGATGTGTGCCTTGCTTCTGGGCTGGTTTTGCTTCTAGGCCCTCTCAGCATACACACACACACACACACACACACACACACTCACGCTCCCATGCACACACATGTGCACAGTCTCATGCCCACATGTGCGCACGCACGCACACACACACACACTTTAGAAATCACGAGTTTCTATCCCTACCTCCAGTTCCAGGGCACCCTCACATAATTCTTCCTTGCCTTCCCTCATCCTGTATTTACATCTCAAATTGGGACACTTTTCAGAGTGAAAGGTGGTGATATTAATAATTACACTGGTACAGGAGGCAAAACAGATGACCCCAGAGGAAGCGGATGGTCCCTTAGTTCACTGATTTGAGCCCTATCACAACCATTAACATGCTCTGTGACCTTGTTAAAGTCAAGATATTCCTCAGGCCCAGTTTCCTTGTCTTTAAAATAGGACTATCCTGTCCTCTATGATTCTTGTTTGGGGGCTCAGGCAAGAAGAACGTCAGTGACCCCTTTAAAACGCACCATTTGCAGAAGTACCCGGGAGCCTTGGGAGTTCTCATCCTTTGCCTCCTGGACCACTGTTACAGCTGCCCAGATGCTCTCCCTTCTGCTCTGGCTCCTCCTGTTCCATTCTCCCAGCGCTTCTGAATACAAGCTTCAGTGGCATCCTCTTGTCATCAGACTGTCCGCTCAGTCACTTCTGCAAGCCACCGGCTTTGACAGTCTGGCCCCTGCCTGTCCTCCCGGCCCACCTCTGTCCACAGCCCCTCCCCACTGAGCTCCAGCCCCACTGACCTCCTCTCCCTTCTGTGCCCAAGACCCCACCCCCCTCAATGTCAGCATCCTTGTAGGGCTGGTCCTCCCCTTCTCTCTGGTCTCATCGTAGAAATCACTTGCTCAGAGCAGCCCTTCTCTGTCCCCCTCATTCAAGTGGTGTGTTGGAGCTTGCCTATCCACCTCGAGAGAGCCGATTATTCTATTTTCAAGAGTGCTGTAAGCTGCGTGTCAAGCATAATCACTATTAAGAATGAGGTTACATGGGAGCGCCTGGGTGGCTCAGTCAGTTAAGCATCCAACTCTTGATTTTGGCACTGGTCATGATTTCAGGGTTGTGAGATTGAGCCCCGCATCAGGCTCTGTGCTGGGTATGGAGCCTGCTTAGGATTCTCTCTTGCTTCCTCCCCATCGGTCCCTCCCACCCCTGACCCCGTTTGCATGTGCTCGCTCGCTCTCTCTTTTTAAAAAATAAAGTTATATGAATTTATGATGAAGTAAATTGTATTAAAAACAAATATGATGTATACTCCAGGTGCATTACTTTCTAATTGTTTTACTACATTTTAATATTTTCTGTGCTTTTGAGGTTACACAGTGCTCCTCTCCGTCTGGCTGAGCTCTCGTGGGCTGCTGCCCTGCTGTGCCCCTCCCCCCAATTCCCCGCCCTACCACACTGTGGCGCTAGCCAGAACTCAACCATCAGGGGAATTTACACAAAAGAAATGAGAAACCCTCTGAATTCGGGCTTCTCCTCACCCCCAGAGAGCTGGTGGTTCCACATTCATCCACATAACACCACCCTCATCCCAGTCACTTGGGGTGGTATCAACTGGTTTATTTTTTACCATAGTTCTTACCACCACTGAGAGTGTCTGGTTTATTTAGTTGGGTAAGATCTGTGAGAGCAGGGCCCTTCTCTGTCTTCTCCACGCTCTGTTCCCTGCATGAGCACAGTTATTGGAATGGGTAGGTGCTCGCACAGTTGTCTGATGCAAGAACTGGGGGTTGTGTGTAATGAATGTTCCAGACATTCGGGGGCATTTGTCACCCATTCCTGGTTGTAATCCACGCGGGCTTCCTGCAGGAAGGGACCTCTTACCTGCAAAGTCAGCTCTTGATTAAGAAAGAGAAGGGCGTGGGGAGCCTGGGTGGCTTAGTAGTTAAGCATCTGCCTTTGGCTTGGGTCATGACCCAAGGGTCCTGCCTTGGGCTCCCTGCTCGGCAGGCAGCCTGCTTCTCCCTCTGCCTCTGCCCCTCCCTCTGCTTGTGCCTCTTACATGCTTTCTCTCTCTTTCAAATAAATAAATAAAATCTTTAAAAAAGAGAGAAGGGAGTTGGGGTGTCTGACTGGCTTGGTTGTAAGAGCATGCTCCTTTTGATCTTGGGGTTGTAAGTTCGGGCCCCACGTTGGGTGTAGATTTTACTAAAAACATAAATAAAAAAGAAAGAGAGGGAAGTTGTTCATAGTCCAAAATCACCTCTAGAATATCAGGGCAACTTGAATTCTTTTTTTTTTTTTTTTTAAAGATTTTATTTACTTATTTGACAGAGATCACAGGTAGGTAGAGAGGCTAGCAGAGAGAGAGAGAGAAAAGCAGGTTCCCTGCCGAGCAGAGAGCCCGATGTGGGACTCGATCCCAGGATCCTGAGATCATGACCTGAGCCGAAGGCAGTGGCTTAACCCACTGAGCCACCCAGGCGCCCCAGGGCAATTTGAATTCTATTGGGAAAATCAGACTGTGTGAAGTTGCAGTTTGGTTTCAAGGCAGACTTGATTTTTTTACTCCCTCCCTCGAGAGACGTTCAGTGTGTTAAGCAGAAGGATTTTCATCTTGCATTAAAACACAAATGCCAATAATTATAAACAGAAATGCTTTTTAAAATATAGCCTTTCAATACACCTGTTGAGCTGCATTTTTCTTTTATAGCACATAAAAGACTTTGTGCATTTCATTTTAAATGTTAAGGAACATCATGGGGGTTACTAAATGAGTCATTAGCTTGCCCCTTACAGGGTCTGGAGCCATGAATGTAGCACCTGCTAGATTTTTTTCTTTTTTAAAATCTGTGCTTATGAAAGAAAACATGTTAATAGCTGTTGTGATACATTCGCAGAATGAAGGCATTTTTACCTTAAAACCAGAAGTACTCTCCGTTGTATTCACCCCATGCCTTCACCCACAGAGGAGCGTGCACTGCGCCCTGCAGGGCGGTCAAACTGCAGGTCAGGGAGCACAGGCCCTAGAGTCCGATCCCGACTCCAGCTTACTGTGCGGCCTGGGAAATGGACCTACGTTCTCAGAGCTTGTTTCCCACTACCAACGCCTGTGGGAAATGGCAGCTACCACGCACGGCTCTGGGACTTGGTGACAAACACACTTAAAGCTTCCAGTGTGGTTTCCAGCAGTTCCCTTCTGCTCTTCCCTCTTCTCTTCAAGGTTATCAGCTCCTGCCCCATCGTTGGCCTTTGTTTTCATTGTTTGGGGACCATGCAGTGTGACATACAAAAGCCTCTCATCCCCATGATCACCAGTGCCTCTAGGAAGACAGTCCAGCGCGGGAGGTCTGAGTTTTGTCCTGCTGGATGGCAGTCCGCCTCCAGGTCTACGTGGTTCCACACAGTAGGTGTCATCTGTGGGTTTCCCACCATAGTAGGTGAGGGTTTACCCTTCCTATCCTGCTGTCACCCTGTGACAATCACTGCACAGATTGTAACCAAAACTCCAGTCGATGTATGTTGTTACAATTACATTAATACTGTTTGCACTGGAGGGCACCTCCTCTCCCCTTGTTCCTCTGCCCCTCAACACAGCAGCATTTTGTTTGCAGATTAATCCCAGGAGAGGGATCTTCACCTCTGAGAAATGAATTCCAGTAAGGGCTTTCAGAGAAAAGCACAAAAATGGAGATTTGTTCAAGAAAAGCTCAGGATCCCCAAGAATGCCTGTTGTACAAGACCACAGTCTTGTAACAAAACTTGTTCAGCCCACGAGTTTTGCTTGGTGGCTGTCTTTGGGCATTTGATGAAGGGGGATGCTGCAGGTTCCAAATGACAAAGGGACAGTGTCTCAGATACAGTGTCTATACTCTTAAAGGACTTGCCTGGGACAGTGGTGTGTGCCTGTCTCGGCTGGGTCTGTTCCTGGCACGACATGCACCGGACATGGAAGAGGAAGGCACCAGGCATTAAGAGCAGCTTTTGAAGTCTGTCAAAACACCGAGGACAGAACTTCGTTGGCTTAAGTGGCTAATGGCTTGTGCAATCGTTTCACTGGGTAGGACAACCTGACCTTTCATTTTGGAGGGGAATGTATAATTATGAAGATTTCTTTCTATGGGCAGCAACAATCACTCCTCGTCCCACTTAATGACATTAATTCTACTGTGTGTACTGAGCACCCAGTCATTGCCCAGCCATGGATGTGTAAAGCCACACAGAGTCGGGCCTTTTTCAGGTTTCCACCTTTGATTCTTTTCCTTTTTCTTCCCTTTTAAACAAATGCTAACTTTTCCTTTTTAAAATGGTTCAAACTTTCAAATCCTTTAACAATTTCTTTTTTATTATGAAATGATGGAGCCTCTTACCCCAGCCCTGTCTTACCGATTGTATCACTGTGCCATAGTGGAGACAGCTCAGGCTTTTGGCTCCCATCTTGGCTTTGCCACTTTCTTTTTTTCTTTTTTAAAGATTTTATTTATTTATTTATTTGACAGAGAGAGAGAGAGATCACAAGTAGGCAGAGCAGCAGGCAGGGGGGGGGGGGAAAGCAGGCTCCCTGCTGAGCAGAGAGCCCGATGTGGGGCTCGATCCCAGGATCCTGGGATCATGACCTGAGCCGAAGGCAGAAAATTAACCCACTGAGCCACCCAGGTGCCTAATTGGCTTTGCAGCTTTCTAGCTGTGTGACCCTGGCTAGATTATTTGCCTCTCTGAGCCTCAGTATCAGCTTCAGTGAAAGGAGCGTGATTGCTCTGTGGTTTTGAAGATGAAATAAAATGAAAGGAACAAGTGACATCGTGATCTCAGATCTGTGTGGTAGGTTTAGCACAGGGACTGCCATGGAGTCCGTTCGCAGTAAGCAGTGGCCGTTTTGGATGGTGTTTTGGATGCTGCCCAGTTCGTGGGTGATGGACTCCAGGTCTGAATGTCTCATGATCTGATCCTGTCTCACAAGCCCTTCACTAAGGATGGCATCTGCTTCCTGGACCAGTATTTGGTCAGTCAGTGGTTGATTCCTAGAACTTGTGTGATTAACATGTGGCTTTTCATGGGGTGCCTGTCTTGGGCATGGTTCCTTACCTGCTCTGTGCCTTAGTTTCCCTGTCTGTAAAAGGTGGGTAATAAGCAGTTTCTTCTTCCAAGGGTGTGAAGGGAATGAAATAAGCATGAAATTGAATGAACTGGTTCATCAAAAGCCCTTGCAATGGCACCCAGGGCTCAGCACCCTCTCAGCAAATATTCGTTCCTTTTCACGTGTCGCTGTGGTTCCTGACTTCACAGCTTGGCACACAGAGTAGGTGATGTAGAAATTGCAAATATTAGTGCTAACAAGAATCTCCCAAGCCAAGTGCTGGACCTGCACAAGGATAGAGCATGTGCTAGCTTTTCTTTTCAGCAAGAGAAGCTGTCATTTGATCTCTACATAGATACAAAGTTACAGATGTTTTTGTTCCCTGAAGATCCTCTGAGTCATACCAGTGGTAGGTGAGGAGGTGTTGCTGGCTCACAGGAGGACAGGAAGGTGGAGTTTTTGTTGTTGTTGTTGTTTAAGATTTTATTTATTTATTTGACACAGAGAGAGATCACAAGTTGGCAGAGAGGCAGACAGAGAGAGAGGGGGGAGTAGGCTCCCTGCTGAGCAGAGAGCCCAATGCAGGGCTTGATCCCAGGACCCTGAGATCATGACCTCAGCTGAAGGCAGAAGCTTAACCCACTGAGCCACCCAGGCACCCCTGTTTATTTATTTATTTTTTTAAAAGATTATTTATTTATTTATTTGACAGAGAGATCACAAGTAGGCAGAGAGACAGGCAGAGAGAGAGAGAGGAGGAAGCAGACTCCCTGCTGAGCAGAGAGCCTGATTCGGGGCTCAATCCCAAGATTTTGAGATCATGCCCTGAGCTGAAGGCAGAGGCTTACCCCACTGAGCCACCCAGGAGCCCCTGAAAGTGGAGTTAGCAAGGCTGCCCTGACCTTTACAGTGCAGAACTGAAAGACCCTAGAGGACCCGCACCCAAGGACGCACTCACAGACCACTGGATGCAATAAGCAAGAGGATTTTATTCGGGCATGCTCGGACTCCCAGGGACACTTGACCATGAAATCCGCGAGGGATGGATCAGTGTCTGAGAGCCCCGATCTGTTTTGGGAGTCCCTTAATATAGAATTTTACAGTCCATTACATCAGAGCCCTCACTTTTCTAGCCAGTAATTTCAAAGCATTACAGGAAGGCCTACACATAGGTAGCCAATCCTTTAAAACCAACCATACATTCTGGCCAGTCACCGTTCAGGTAGTGTACAGTAGAGGGTACGTGTTGAATTGCACGTTTCTAACCTTTATCTGTATACGTGCTGAACCGCACGTCTCCAGCCTTGGTACGGGAGGCAACCCTTATCAATTTTACTTAGTAGTAGGGGAAATTCTTAACAGGGGAAGGGTATAACTTTATTTGATTACACAGCGAACGAGGGTTTAAGCAATTTTTCATTTCTTAGCAAAGCATTAGAAGCATTATTATACAGAAGCCAGAAACAGCTGGGTTAAACACAGATTTTTGCTATTCGTTATCCTGTTATGCTGCTTGCTGACTCCCTTATCTATGGTCAGCTGGCCACAGTTTCTTAGTTAGCATAAGCTGGTTATAAAAAGAATGTTAAAACTTATAGGCTATACTATAGTTCTGACCTGGGGTCCTTCAGAACTTAGTGGATGGCAGACGGACTAGCATTAAGAAACCCTGGAACTTTCTGGAAAGGAAAATGTTGATAACACAACTGCCTCTCCCTAAGATTGAAGTTAAGAAGACCTACTGCGTGTGTAGGTTGGGCTCTGACAAAGATCCAGAGGCAGGGTAGAGAAAGAACCCCAGGAGATAAAATAGCTTGGGGTAGTGTTGCCAGATTTAGTGAATAAAAGTAGATCTCATCAGAACCATTTCATTCATTCCCTGTGGAGGGTTGCAAGATAAACGATAGATAATTTTTATTATAAATATGTCCCATTCAATATTTGGGATATACTTATATTGAAAAAGTATGATTTATCTGTAACTTAAAATCGAGCTGAGCATGCCCTACTTTTAAAATCTGGCAACCTGCATTTGAGTGGATGGAGCCCCGGGGGTTGGGTCTGACATGGAACTGAGAATACCAGGTTTAGTTTGCTGTGGGAGGTCTGTGCCCCAAGAATTTGCAGCTCGAGTAAGGTTAGGGGGGGTCTCTTCCCTGATGTAGTGGGGATCTGGGCCACTGTGGGGTGGGAAATAGTGTTGGGTAGGGTGGGGTTCCACACTGTGCTCATCCTTGGTCTTAAGGGTATGCGTCTGATTTGTTCTTGGAGATAGGTGTGAGCAGGACTGACCCTTCCTTCCCTGACACTAATGAAAGTAGAGGGTGTTGGTGTGTCCTTGCTGGGGGAGTCTGGACTTCCTGCCAATATAGGTAGGTGGGTCCCCAAACATTGTGTTCTGGGACAAGGTGTACAACATCTCATGTCATTTGTCTGTTTCCTGGCAGGTTTACTTTTTTAAACAACTTTCTTGAAAGGTAATGTACATATAATATACATACCACAAAATTCACCCAGGGTACAGTCAGTGATTTTTAGTAATATTACTCAGGTGTGCAATAAGCTGTTTTTACTCACAGCATTTCTGCCATGAAATGTGTGCATTTCTCTCCCATACCAACCGATTCGCCAACTGTCTAGACGCCCTCTGGGCGCCAGTTAGTGCTGACCCCCAGTTGAGGACCCCCCTCAGACTGCCCTCAGGGCACAGGCTGGTGATAAGTCTCAGCTTGTCTTGGGCACTGCATCTGTCAGACCAGCTGTAAACTGGGGTTCCCACAGCGCCCTCCGCAGTTTAGATGATTCACTAGAAAGGCTCGCAGAACTCAGGAAGACACTGAACTGTTATAGGTTTATCAGAAAGGACCCAGTTCAGGAACAGCCAAATGGAAGAGATGCCCAGGGCAGGATATGTGGGAAGGAGTGTGTGCCACTCTCCCAGGACCTTGATACGGTTACCAACCTCCCTGAACCCCCACCGTTTAGGGGATTTTATGGAGGTTCCATTACATAGGCCAGACTGAGAGAATCATTGGTTACTGGTGAGCCACTAACTCAGTCTCCAGCTCTTCTTTCCTTCCTGGGGTTGGGGCTGAAACTTCCGACCCTCTGATCATTCCCTTGGTCTCATCCCGAGACCATCTCAGGCCCCCACCCCACCAGCTCTCACTCCATTAGCATATGAAATTCACTCTCATCACACAAGAGATTCTAGGGACTTTAGGAGCCTGTGCCAGGAACCAGGGACAAAGACCAGATATCAATCTTTTTATTATGTCACATACTTGCACCAGAATCTACTTCGAGGGTGTTTCTGTCCCCTCAGTAAGATCTGTCATGCCTGTTTACAATTCATTCTGTCCCTACCCCCACGTCCACACAGCCACTAATCTGCTTTCTGTCTCTATGAATTTGCCTTTCTAGATGTTTCATATGGATAGAATTGCACAAAATCTAGTTTTGTGTGTCTGGCTTCTTTCACTCGGCATCCGTTTTTGAGGTTCATCTGTGCTGTAAATGTGTTCATTTCTTTTTATGCTGAGCTGCGTTTCACATTTTGTTTATCCCTTTAACCAGCTAGTGGACATTTGGATTTTCCCACTTTTTGGCTACTATAAATAATTCTTCTAGAAAATTTGCATGAATAACGTACTTATTTTAATAAGAGTCAAACTATGTAGGTGGGTTGTGATGGGAAAGGGGAGTTTCCAGATGGAAGCAAAACTTGCGGAAATGGTCCACTTGTTTTCTTTTTATACTGCTCTTTTAAAAGGTAAGATACTATCAACATACATTTCTCTTTAAAGAAGATTTATATATTTATTATTTTGGAGAGCGAGCATGAGCAGGAATCAGGGGAGGGGTAGAGCAAGAGAGAGAAAGAATCCCCCACAGACTGCTTACTGAGGGCAGAGTCTGATGCTGGGCTCAGTCCTGTGACTCTGAGATCATGACCCAAGCCAAAACTAAGAGTCAGATGCCCCACCGACTGAGGCACCCAGCTGTCCCCGTCTGCTTGTATTTCTGTCTGATTTATGAGACACATCCAAGTTGATTAGTGTTGAAGAGTACCAAGGCCCAGAAAGGTCAAAGCTTCCCCCACTGATGGTTTTTTGAAACCAAGGTCAAGACTGGAGGTGAGAAGCAAACCATTTAGCCCTTGAATGTTTGAAACAAAGAACTAGAAAACCAAACTCCTAGGACCACCCAGCTAAAATCTCAGCCTCTCTTTTTTCTTTATAGAGATTTAATTAATTTATTTAGAGAGAGTGTGTGTGTGGTGGGGGAGTGGGGATCTCCAGCCAACTCCCCACTCTGCATGGAGCCTAATGTAGGGCTCCATTCATGAGCCTGAGATCATAACTGAACAGACATCAAGAGTTGGACGCTCAACCGACTAAGCCACCCAGGCGTCCCTACTCAGTATCTTTCCTGTCATGTGTATCTGTATTTCCACATAGACTAAACAGTTTTTTGTTAGCTTGAAATGAGTGCACTGAAGAATCAGTTAGGAATTAGCGGGTATATTTTATGGGAAACAAAAGAGCTGTGAAGCAGATCGTGCAGAGGGAGATGCCAGATGAGTCTGTTGAGAGAACGTGGAGAAGCAGGGCTGCAGGCGAGAGACCAGAGACCATGGACAGCGCCTGGTCTTCTGGCTTACCTTGGAGGCAGCTCCCAGCTCATGCACAGAGGGTCCCCGTGGCTGGCTGGGGGCTCTGTCCAGGCCTGAGCGAAGGCACTGGCCAGCAACAGATTGGATGATTCGAGTTAGTTGGCCTGAAGTTCGTTCTCTTCTCTTTTGGGTGTGGGGCATGAGCAGGTGGACTGTGGGGGATGAGGAGCCAGTTTTCCGCCGGCAGAGTGAGCTGACAGAGCAGTCTCCAGCCTTCGGGCCCACCAGGTGGGGAAGAACCTGCTTAAGAAAGAAGCCGAAGGAGAGGAATTTAGTTTCGAGAGAGATTTCTGACAACATCATTTCAGTGTCTAGACGCAGCCGGGCCTGAATTCGTTCCTCTCTCTCTCTCTCTCTCTCTTTTTTCAGCCAGTGTGAGATGAATTTTTATTGCTTGCAGTTGTAGGAGTCTTCAGTCTGCTCATGTTTGGAATAAGTAGAAGTCATCAGAATTTTATTTTTACAAATGAGAATAACATTCTATCTCTTGTTGTTAAGTGACATGGAGCAAATTCCGACCTTAGTTAAGTGTTTCTGGCTGAGTTCTAGAGCACGTGAAACAATCTGTTTGCCTTTGGCCTGGCTTGTTTGCCCTGTTTGCTATTGCTTCCTCTTCTCCTCCTCTTGTTGGGGAAGTGATCTGACTGTGGGCGGGGGTCTTCCTTAGTACCTTTTTGGCCCGCTTACCCACTCAAGGATGGCTGTGAGAACAAGAGCTGTTCATGTTGCAGAGAAAACCGAGGCACAGAATGGCTGAGCGATTGCGTCGAGACACAGTGAAGAGATCAGTCTGTCTGGGGCTGTGTTCCTTTCCTGCCAGCTTTCACTTTAAAAGGGAATCCAGACGTTGCTTGTTCCAGGGTAGTCTCTCCACCTGCCGCCCGGCTTCCTGAAGACAGGGCCGTCATGTTCAGTGCTCCTTCCCCAGGCCCAGGTACGGTCTGTATTAAACACTCGGCCAGTATTCGTGATGGTGGAGGAGAAGATGCGGACGTGGAGAGCAGGCTGGCTCAGAGGGGAGTACGCAGTGTGTGTGCCAGCTGAAATATTTGAAGCCTGACATCTTCGGAGAATAAGCAGTTGCAACGTGGATGACTGATCCATTGGCTCGGGACTTGAGGCGAGATCTAAGTTAAAGAAGCTGAGGTGGTATTGGGGCTAGAAGATGCCCTGCGATGACTGCTGTATACCGAGTGGAGTCTTTGCCTTTTCTGTCTGTGCTGCTCACCGTTAGCCGGAAGCTGGTTTCTGTTCCCGTTTCACAGGGGGAGACTCTAGGCACAGAGAGGGCAGCATCGCCCAGCACTGACAGCATTCTGATCCGGACCTAATTCCAAAAATCCAAAACATCATGTTGGAGCTTAAACAAAATAAACTTCATGCCACAGGGCTGCACTCTCTGACAAATTCTCCGGCAGCTCCGACGCAGAATCAGAATTTTTGAAGTTTGGCCGGGTGCCTTCAAATTTGAGAACCATGGCTCTGAGTGCCTCTGGGTCACGTAGAACCAGTGACATGACTCTCGAAGTCTTGTGTCACCCTTACCCTTCTCTCGCCTGGAGGCTCCACGGCCTTGCTTGCTACTCAGCCTGTTTTTACTGCCTTTGGAGTTTCCTGATGGATGGAATCCTCTTCGTCGTGGGTGTTCAGAGTGGACCGTCTTCCAGGGGCCGCCTGCGCATGTCTGCAATGTTGGTAACTCACCTGCTTGCTTCATTTCATCCCAAACAAGTGCCTGCTCTGGTGGGGGAGGGGATGGAGGGAGGTCCCCTGTGCCGGAAGGGGGCCTGGGAAATGATTCCTTAAGAAGAAGAAATCAAGATGAATTCACTTGCTCTCCATCCCTCTTGATTTTCCTTTGGACTCAATATGATTCTTTTGCCAAGAAGCTGCCTTATACTGTGACTTTCAGCTGTAGAAAAATGGTCTCATCCTCAGTTCTGAGGTCTTGGTCCTGGGAGGCCTCACCACCCCAGGTGTGGGTCTGAGACCGACAGCAAGGGCTTTGGCTTGGCCCCCAACCCCAGCGCCCTGAATCAGAATCTTCAGCTCAGCAAGATCCCCAGGGACTTGTGGGTGCGCATTCCTCTCTGAGAAGCCCCTTGGGGTGTGCCCGGAATGGAAATGAGCTGCTAATGTTCTGTAATGGTAGTATCAGCAGTGTGAGGGATGTTGGGGAGCCCCAGGCACTGCGAGAGCCTTTTTAGTTTTATTTCATGGAAATGCCTCAACCACGCTTGACCTCGGTGTGAGTATTCCCATTTTTCTTGGTGAGAAAATAGAAATAAACTAGTGTCTCAGGTGAGAGGCTGTGAGAAGCAGGGCCCTGGGCCGAATGCTTCTGAAGTCCATGACCTTGGGCCCGTGCTGCTACTCCTTTGCCCTGTTTGAGGAAGTTACCAATGAGGCTCTTTTGCTCACGTCCGTTCGTGCACTCTGCAGATGCTTTCCAAAGTGCCTGCTTTGGACCAGGACTGGGGTGGACTTGGGGAAGTCAGCTGGAGCCCGCCTCCTCCCAGTGGTCCCAGTTCGGGGAGGGGAAGAGGGGACGAGCGATGGGAGGAGATGGTCGACATGAATAAAGTCTGACCTCTCCTGCCCCTCTGCCCCCATGGACACCCCGAGTCCATGCCCCGGGACCACCTTGAAATGCTGCCCCTTCCCACAAAGGGTAAATCCATTGCTCCAAGCACCAGTGACCGTAGGCATTTCAGATTTTGTCCCACTAGACTTCTGGAGCTTTCTTGTTCCTTCCACAGAGACTCTGCTTTCTGCTAGCTGTTCCCAGACCCCTGAGAGCCATACATTTGCTGCTGCTTCTCGCAGCATCTGCCTGACACAGGCATGTCTTTCCCTCTGAATCCGGATGCCAAGAAAACCCAGACCATGTTAACATCATCTTATTGTCCAGGGATGACAGCACAAGAGCAGAGCTCGAGACAGGTGCGTCTGAGGCTGGAGGGATTAGCGAGGAGGAAGTGGGTGGCCCAGCAGGTTGGAAACTTCAGCTTGGTTGTCCGGTTTTCTGCCCTCCTTTTCATCCCTTAGTTAGAAATATTTCCGTATAGTTCTGCTTGCTTTACCCTTACCCATAGTATATACGAGGGCAGAACAGAGGTTTCCTTGGATCATTGGCTCTGGTGTTTTGTCTTTGTTTTCAGCTCTTTCTGCAAATTGGATCTTACACGTAAACCAGCATGCACACTGCGTCGCACTGGGGCTGGTCTCACTGAGCTCGGAGCCCTCCTCCGTTCTTACTTTTCTACCATTCTCCCCCAGCCCTCACCAGCCTCTCTTCCCATGGTCCCTGAGGAATCGACACTCTGGCCTCCGTATTTGTCAGAGTGCTATTGCGTATAAATGGCAGTAGCTCAGTAACTGAAAGGCCAGATCTAGGACTAGCTTTGGGCATAGCGGGGTGTGGGAGCCTCCTCCCTGTCTTCTGCCTCCTTCCTTTGCTGTTGGCTTCATCCCCCACAGACTGGCCCCTCCGTCCTGCAGCCCCGGCCGCTCAGTACTCAGACTGCCTCCGGGAAGAAGGGCCTGTGCTTCTCAGTGGCTCAGGAACAGCTGTGGAGTCTCCTGGACTGTACAGATGTGTTGGAGGTGGAGGGTGCACAGGTATGGGCCAGGCATCTGCCTTGTGGCAGGTATCGAGGTGGAGTCTATGGCATATGAGCCACAGTGCTGAAGCAGTGGCCACCTGTGACGGCCATGGGCAGGGCCAAGGGTGCAAAAGCACCCACCGAATCCGGCTCTGCAATTCGTGTCAGTGTGTGCCTCAAGCCCAGAGACGGTGACAGGCTTGGGCAGGGTCACAGGAGCCTAGAGCTGTGCCTGGTCCTGGGCTCTCCTGAATTTCAGCTCCAGGCTTCCTCCATTTGGCCGCCGGGTCTGTGCCAGTGGGGCATGCAGACCTTCCTTTGCTGGTAAACAGTCCTTCAGAGCCACTCTGGCGGCAGCTACCCCAAAGGACCATCTGTGACATTGCTCTCATGTTCCCTCCAGGGCCAAGTGGGCTGTGGCAACCTCTTTAAAATCAGCACATGTTAGAGCATAAACACAGTAAGTGCAAGGAGGGGCCCTTTCCCCACAATTACAGACGAAGGAAGAAAACGCTGCCAGCCTGTATCTGTCTTGCTCAGGTCTGACATGTAGCCCATAAAGTGTTTGGAGAACTGAGTTGATTCTGCAGGTGTCGTAGGGGAAATGTGTTTCTTTGGCTGGAGCAACTCACCCCATTCCGTTTTTCCGCTTCCGCCAACTGCTGGCTCTGGGGTAGATGTGCTGCTTGCGTGGCCCGGCAAAGCAGAGAGTTGGTAAGAGCTTCCCTTTGTGTTTATTACACTCCCATTAAACAGCACATAAATAAAAACGCATAATGAATTTTCATAAGAGGCTTGAGAAGTAGAAGGGCTTCCAACCCTTCAGGGAGCTCCCCTCCTGCCAAAGAAAATAATTCAATTATAAAATAAAGTCCTGGTTTAGTGGCTGCCAGACTTCTACTTGGTTTATGAGAATTTATATTCTTTATGCAGCAAGTCGAAGTTGCAGGCTTGGAACACAGGTCTTTCTGACCTCAGAGATTGGATTAAAAGAGATCACACGGGAATCCTGGGGAAGGAGGGTTTTCTTATTTGTCTGTGCGGCTAATTGCAAATTCCTAGGTCAGAGGCCTGTACTCAAACGGTTGTCGGGTCTCCCGGCGCCCTCTCCACGTTGCTCACTTCAGTTCGGCTCACGGGCAAAAAAGAGAGAGAAATCCACAGCACAGTTACACAACGTGGTGAGTTCTGGGGGAGGTGTACGGGGGTGGGGGAGGAGTTTCCACATCCTCGAGGACCTGAGCAAGCCCCACCATGGTGTGTGTGTTCTCTTGAATGAGTGATCATTTGACCTAGTACAAGAAGATCATTTTCTGAGCATTTTGTATTTTCAAGACTCCTGAGTAGGATGTTTGCACACGTCCCTGGCAGCCGGCATAAACCACTTGGGTCAGTCTCAGTGTGGCAGCACAAAGAAAGCAGATGCAGGGAAGGAGCCAGCGTATTGCCACGGTTCTGCACAGGGGTGGGTTTGCCCTCCCCCACCCTGGGACATCAGTGTCTGGAGACATGTTGCCATGGCCATGTGTCGTGTTGCGAGGGTCCCTGTCCCTGGCTTTTAGCGGGTAGATACCAGAGATGCTGGGAAACATCCTACAATGTGATGGGGCAGCTCCAGGACAGAATTATCTGGCTCCAAGGTGTGTGGTGCCAAGGTTGAAACACCCGGGTAGAATTCAGTGCCAGTCCCCATGGCATCCTGAGAGAATGTCCCGGGACTGGAGAAGACCTCGCCAAGAGCACGGCCCGCCTCTGGGCGAGTCCCGACTCCACCTGTGCCCTTTTCTAAACTCATGAGGACGGACGGCCCCTTCTGCCCTCTTGCCCCGTTCACTGACCAGGTTTTCCTCTCCCCTAACCCCTTTCTTTTTATGATGCAAACCTTTGGGCTAGATTTGCTCAAACATCACTTGTTCATGTGCGCCCCTGCTGACGCTGCTGTGTCTGTGACCCCGTTACTGACTAGTTTCCTCGTAGACAACTCACGTGGTTATTAGTAAACCCTGCTCGAGCCCCATCCTGAGCAACACTATGTAAAGATCGCAAGGAAGCGATGTAATAAACATTTAGACATACTTAACGGTTCAAATATAAATCCAGACACTCCAACTGTGGTTCTCTTGGGAGAATTTTCTGTTACAGCAGAACAGCCGGCAGGCGCTGGTGAATGCGCTGGTGCTGACCACCGTGGATACCCTGGTGGAACGTATCTGTGCTTTGGGAAATGGGAAACGTTGGGCTGACTTTCACTTCACCCCTTCCCCACCCACCCAGTGACAGCCATTTGCAGGTATTTCTACAAGCTACTAGGCAGCTTGTAGAAATTTCTAGAGGCAAGCCAGTGGAGGGAGAGGGACTCTGAAGTTCCTATGTTGATTATTTTTTGGATCTTGTGAATGGCATTCATTCGTCACACCTACGTGCTCTCAGGTGAGTGGGTGGTACCTTCCTTTTACAGGTGAGCCCCAGAGCCTCCAAAGGTAAAAAGTGGGCCTGAGGAGTCACACCTAGGCTGGTGTGATTGCCCTGAAGCCTCTTTGTCCTCGCTGCCATGACAGCTTAGCCTTGGGTGTCCGTGACTGTCCTTGAGTGCTGGTATTTTTCTGCACCTCCCTGACCCCCTTTATGCCAGAGGACTCAGGGAGCTCGTGCTTTAACCCTGGGGCACTCCCTGTGACGTCCCTTCTCCATGTTCGGTGTCAATGCACCTGTCATCTCCCTGGTACACTGGCATTCTGGGGGGGCAGGGCCCCATCCCCCTGCCCACCTGGGAGGGGCTGGCACAGAGGAGGCCCCTTTGCATGTGCTGAATTAATGGTGGGCTGAGCCCCGGGCCTGGGCTCCGTGCTAGTGCTTTCCGGAAGCAGTGTGGTCTTGGGGAAGCTCCTTGTCCTCTGTGGCACGGTGAGGACGGCTGTCGTTTCCCTTACAACAAGGCTGCTGAAGCTCCGCGCCACCGCCATATGGGGCAGATCAGCTTTGGGGGGGGGGGCGCTGTCCCGTACGTGTCAGGAATTTAGCAGCAGCTCTGGTCACTACTAGTGAGATGCCGGGACCACCCCACCCTAGATGTGACCCGCAGAGTGTCTGCAGACGTCGCCAGATGGACCCTGGCCTCAGCATGGTCCCTGGTTGAGAAGCACGGTCTTAGAAGATAGTTGTGAAGGTTCAGCGAGATCCCGTGTAAAGTGCCCAGGACGATGTCTGGCACATAATGAAATACTCTCTAAACTTTAGCTGTCGGTGATGTTAGTGGCTTTTAACCAGAGCCGTCAAGCACCTGGCACCCGGATTTTTCTGAGTAAATGGGGTTGAGTCACGGACACCCTTGGGACTCACTGAGTGTCGCTGATGCAGCTTGGAGCTGTGAAGATAGCCTTCCACAAATTGTTCTCCTCCTGGCATTGAGGGGAGAGAGCATTTGCGCCCAGGACTTCCGGATGACACGTGGTTCACGGTCAGTGTGGAGCACACAGCTGGGGTGGCCTGACACTTGGGCTCACGCACGGGCTGTGGAGCCTGACAGTGGCTGTGGGGTCCGGTGCTGTCTCGCACCATCTCGGGCGCGTGGGTCAGGATGACTAACTTCCTCCCTGATCCGGCTTCCTTTTCTGTCGGCCATGACGGGAGTAGTGCCTAGCGCCTAGGCTTTTGGTGACATTTCAGTGAATTAATGTATCAGAACGCTTAGCAGAGTGTCAGGCACATATTAGCACCACATAGTATCTAATTATTATGCTTTCTGTTGATTTGGCTCCCACATAGATGTTCTTAGGTGGGAAAGGTTGAGTTCTTCAACTGAAATTTTTCCTTTTATTCTGCATTTTGTTATCTGGTGCTCCCAGCTTCTAGATTTTTGTCATTGGTTCTTGGAGGGTCCGACGTTAACTGCAGGTGCCTGACACCCTGACGGGGAATGGTGATGGGAAAGAAACTTAAGCCCCTGGTGCTGGGTTTTGTTATTCTTCAGAAATGAGCAGTGTTTATGGGTCTAGGTGGTTCTCATAGCTTGCTGTGCATTTTAATCACCTGGGGATTTTATAGATTTCTGATGCCTGGCATTACCTCTGATCTGCTGGATCATAAGTTCAGGGATGGGGCTGTTTTTCTCAGTCTCCATGTTTGGTACTGATAGCCAAATCTGAGTACCACTGGCATATTCTATTTGGTTAGACTTGAACTCATATTTAAGTTCATGTGGCATATTTCAAAGGTAAGCTCCTTTATTGACCAGTTTTTTATATTTTTAAAAGATTTTATTTATTTATTTGACAGAGATCACAAGTAGGCAGAGAGAGAGAGGAAGGAAAGCAGGCTCCCCACTGAGCAGAGAGCCGGATGTGGGGATCGATCCCAGGACCCCGGGATCATGACCTGAGCTGAAGGCAGAGGCTTTAACCCACTGAGCCACCCACGTGCCCTATTGACCAGTTTTAGATGCTGGGCCATGCTTTCTAGTGGGAGAGATTGATGATCATTAAATGAATAAACTAATAAGAAAATATAAAATGACAACAAGATCTGTGATAAAATAATAGTTCATTCATTCGCATGAGTGTGTGGGGTCTTCTTGAGAAAGAGTAGTCAGGGAACGCATCTCAGAGGACTAAGCTGAAGCCTGAATGATAAGGTGCCAAGCATGGGAAGATATGGGGGAAGAGGCTTGAGGCAGTGGATATAGCAGGTGCAAAGGCCCTGGGGCAAGAATGAGTATGGTAACTTTGAGTCCAGTGGGGTGGTTAAGTGTGGGCAGGAGGGTGTGCAGTATTTACCAGAGGATGTCAGATCTTTAAGGCTTTGTAGGGCCAGGTAAGGAAGTGGAATTTTATTTGAAGCCGCTGAAGAGTTTTGAGTAGGAGTGTGATATGATCTGATTTATATTTTTAAAGAATTGTGCTGGCTGCTGTGTAGAGAATGGATTTTGGTGGAGGTGAGGGTGGGTGAAGGTTTCCAGCCAAGGAGGCTTAAGTATGTGGCAGCCCCCAGCCCCATAGGAATTAAGCAAAAAAGTCCAACTTAAGTAACGACAACAGGTGACCATTTCCAGAGACCCAGGGAGTCAGCCACTGCAGTGATCTTACCTTGGGAATGGGAGTGAAAGGTGAGATCGACTTAACACGAGTCAAAATCATGATGAGCTTTTATTTCTCCAAATTAAGCATTTTCAAACCTGACTCCTGCTGCTTAAAATGTCTGGTGGGTTCCCGCATGAACAGGCCCTGGCCGTCAACCTAATGTTGTTCACCCCCCACCCCCCCGCTTAAGAGATGGATTCCCTGGGGCTACCCACAGGCTTTGGAAATAGAGAGCAAATAAAATTAATTGGTTCTTTGTTTTTATGACATTGCTATGGAAACTCTATTATGAAATTCTGGACTTGTGGGTTATAGGAATATGCACGCGTCTCCCTCCATGGCAGCACATTGCCTCTCATATCATTGGGTCATGGCTCCAATGCTAGGGCATTGGTGTTGGACTTGGGGATGGAGGTCAGGCAGCCTGTTTGAACCTCTGCTTCGCTCCTTGCTAGCTGAATTTTCATAGACAACCTCCTTAATCTCTGAGTTTGAGATGCCTTGTCTTCAGAATAACAGTGATCATGGCATCTGTCTCCTGGTGTTATTGCAAGGGTCAGAGAAGAGATGCCTGTCCAGTCCTTAACATGGTTCTTGGCACGGGGTCAGCACTCCAGGCAGATGAGTCCTTTGGGGTTTCTGTTATGCTCATTTGAAAGTCTTCTGTGCCCTGGCTTTGTGAAAGGTGGTCTCCAGGCCTACAGCTGCATCTCCCGGGGGCTTGTCCAGGTCAGAAATGCACAATCCTAGGCTCTACCTCAGACCTGGTGGTTGAAATTTTGCACTCGAACAGGATCCCAGGTGATTCCTGTGGGCATTTACATCTGGAAGCGCTACTGTAAGCTACAATACGTACAGGAAGGAGAGCTGAGTCAGGTCTGAAGGTGGAAAACCTGTTGCCCGCATGGTAGTGGTGCAAAAAGACATCATCCCCAGGACTCACAACACTGTGACTCTAACCAGCTGGGCGTGGCTGGGAAGCCACGTTATCCTCCTGCTCAGGTTCCTCATCTGTAAAAGGACTCACCTATTTGGGAAGTTTGTGGAGAGGGTAAAGTGAAGTAATGTGAGAGCTGATATCAGAGACTGAAAAGTTACATTGTTTACATAGAGAAAGGACATCATAATTTTTACAGCTGATAGTACAGTTTTTTAAAGAATCTGATTCCCCATTTCCCGTGTGTGCTGGCTGAGTGGCCATGGGCAAGACCTATTATTTGGTGTCTCGATTAGAATAATGGAGAGTGGCAGTGGCCCGGGAACTACAGCCTGGTATTTTTGGAAACTAAATGGTAGAATTTTGTAGTTTGGCTAACAGGCATTGCCCTAGAAAAGCTGAGCACGGTGGTCAATGGCAGTGTTTATGCCATTTACAAAAGACTCAGAATTACAGTGTAAGGGGTGAAGGCCATGTGCAGAAGTCACCAGGGTGCTTCCGGGTGGCATAGTTTAACGTGTCACACATTAGCAGCTGCAAAAGGCTTTTATTATTTCCAAATGCCACAACCAAAGCAAGAGACAAGTGATATTGCTTATACTGGCACAATGTCTTCAAGTACCAAAAAACCCACAATATATTCCAGCACAAGAAAAATACACAATTGTACACTAAAGACACAGCATATTATAAGAATTCACAGGGGAGTTGTTGGGTGGAGGTGGGGGCAGCATGAGGGCAGCCAGACAGCAGAGTGTGAAGTTCTCTAGGACAGGAAGCGGTCTGAGGGGGCCTGGTGGGGCACAGTGATGGATGTCCAGCAAACACCGACAGTGCTGGTCAGCAGAGCTCGCCCTGTGCTCACGGGGATGAGATGCTTTGCTTGATAAGGTACGGCCATTGAGAGCCGGGCCACCCCACCTTTCACTATGCTGAAAAAAAGGAGCAGTGAACCAAGAAATTTCTGTCTCACAGACAGTTCCGGAGATCAGGTGATAGAGACACAGCTAGGGGGAGCAGAAACAGAGCTTCTGAGAAAGCCACGGGCATTTCCACAGTTTCTGAAACTCTCTGAAACTACAGGAAAGCCATTTCTTGAGGCACATGCCCTCCCTTCCATGATTCCCTCTCTTGCTTGACAGAAAAGGAATAATAGGAAAACGGCTTTTTTTTTTAAATAGGGAAATTTATACCTATAAACAGCAAGGTATCAAAATGCTTTGTACACAGGTATCCAGTGCTGATTTTCTCTGTCTTTCATTAGAATTTTGAAAGCTGCCTTAGATTTAATGCGTAAGAACCTGACAGCAGTAGCAGCAGCAACCAAATAAGAAGCAGGTCACATCCCTATGCTAGTTTTCGGGGGGAGGCTGGTCTGGGGGGTTGAGGAGAGGGGCAAATGTAGCATCGCTTCCTCCACATGGAGCTCGGTATTTTTTAGACCATTGTTTTACAGTAAATAGGGTTATAGGCTAGAAACCCAGTCTCTTCTGAAGTAAGGATGAGACCATCTGAGCAGCTGACAGCCAGAACCGTGACAGGTTTGCCGGGGAGACATTTGAATCCCTCTCAGAGCCAACGAAAACCCTTCCGTCTGGTCTGACTTGTGGCAGGGAGGCACGGGGAGGACGCAGGAGGAAGCAGGTGGGCGTTACAGACCCCGCGCGCATGGGTGTAAAGGCAGGTTGCGCCCCGAGCCGCCCTCACTGAGTCCTACCAGGGCCTCTTTGGGAAATCAGTGACTCACCCCCCGCAGAGTCCTGCGAGAAAGCCCGTTACGTACCATTTTCCCCTTCGAAGGCTTTGCAGGTGCAAAGACAAAAGACACACCGATCATGGCTGTTGACCTATTTTAAGCCTATCCAGGACTTCTCTACCCCCTCTTCTTTTTTCTAAACACCTCGCTTGGCTGGTTGGGGGCTCGCCGGTGACGGAGCCGCCGGCGCCCACTCCCTGGCCCTGGCGCCCTAGCCCAGGTTCATGGCGTCGCAGCTGCAGAGGATCTCCCTGAACGTGTTCCGAAGCTCCAGGCTCCGGAAGGCATAGATGAGCGGGTCGATGATGGAGTTACACATGATGAGGACCAGGTAGGTGTTGAAGTGGGCGGCGTAGCAGACGCAGTACGGGTTGGTGGGGCAGGTGATGATGAGGATGAGGTGGAGGAAGAAGGGGGCCCAGCAGAAGATGAACACCCCCAGCAGGATGGTGATGGTGACAGCCCCCTTCATGCACGAGTGCTGCTGCGGGGCTGCCCCGTTGGCCGGGGGCAGCGCTGCGATGCGCCGGGCGTGCAGCCGGGCGAAGAGGAACATGTGCACGTAGAGCGAGCCCATGAGGAGCAGCATGGCGAAGAACATGGTGATGAGGCACACGATGACCATCTTGCTCTCGGAGTAGACGATGAACGCCACGCCGCACACACCGCAGCATGCCCAGATGGCTGCGATCCAGGCTAGTGCCTTCCGCACGGTCATGATGCTGTGGTAGCGCAGCGCGTAGAAGATGGTGACGTACCGGTCCACGGCGATGGCCAGAAGGTTGCAGATGGAGGCCACCAGGGAGATGCAGATCAGGGAGTCGAAGACGTTGTCCATGTGCTGGATGAACCGGTCCTCGAAGGTCAGGTAGTTGCTGTTGATGATGGCGATCATGACGGTCTCCAGGGCGTTGGACACGCTCACCAGCATGTCGGCCACCGCCAGGCTGCAGAGGAAGAAGTACATGGGCGAGTGCAGGTTGCTGTTCCTGACCACGGCCAGGATGACCAGGATGTTCTCCAGCAGGCTGACGATGCCCAGCGCCAGGAAGACTTCGGGCTTGATGAAGACCTGCTCGCAGAACCCGCTGCTGCTCTGGTTGCTGAGGGAGGGGGCGGCGAGCTGCTCTGAGCTGTTGGGCAGGGTTGGCTGAGCAGACAGCAGGCAGCACGAAGCGTTCATTGCTCACAGACGGTGGGAGCAGGGGCTCCGGCAGCGTCCAGAACCTGCTGCTGCTGACGGCCGGGGTCTCCCTCTGGGTGCTGGGGGCAGGTGCCCGTGCAGTCCGGACTGAGGGAGAGGGAGGGAAAGTCAGCTGCGACACAGCCCAGAGAACTTTCCCTCGCTCCTCCAAGACAAGCAGTTTTACGGACACTCTTCTGTGTCGTCGGCTGTCTGCCTTCCTTCTCACCCCTTCCCACACCCCCAGCGGGGAATGGAAGACCTGCCCCCGGTGGCCAGAGTTTCAGCTGTGTTCATAGCAGGACCGGGCCCGTGGTACCTGTTGCTAGAAGTGAGCGGGGAGCACTCAGGCGTCACAGCCGGGCTGCGGACACACTCCTCCTACTTCAGCTGCAGCGCGGCGAGAGGACCACTGAGCATCACTCTGGTGCCTCTGACTGACCACAGCGCCCGCGTGGGCTGGGAGCTTGAGCAGCGGGCTGGTGCCCTCTGCTGGCCAGACTGCTAACTGCGTGCTGCCTTGGCCGAGCGGTTCGTTCTTCTCCGGGAAACTGCCACAGGTGCTCAGTTCTCCGGTCTGCTCATCTGTTGTCTTAGAAAATAGCCATCGTTTATGGAGCACCTGCTGTGGGTCAGGTCTCTGCTGGGTGCAGGGAAAGTGATGGTGAACCAGACCTGCACGCCGTCCTGGTTTCCCCTAGACTTGGCCTCCGAGGTGGGAGACGAGAAGTCAGGATGTTATATTTCACTGTGACGAATGCGCGATGATGCAGGCCACGGGGCTGGGAGCGTGTGTGGGGCCTAACCTGGAGGGTCAAGGGAAGAGCACCTAAGCCTTGACTTGGTGGAAGAAGAGGTTATAGACAGCGGTGACGTGGGGCAGGGGTTGGAGGAGTAGAGGAGGGTCCCAGGCAGAGGGAGTCACGTACCCCAGACCTGGAGACAAAGAGCAGTGGCTGTGGGGAGCATCACAGAATGTGGGTGCAGGGACCCACCTGACCTCCTGAGTCAGAATCACCAGGGGCAGGAACTGGACTAATGTGTGTTCGGTTTCCGACTGGTGAGCTGGGGTGTAGCCAGGATTGAGAGCTACCGAAAAGGAAGGTTGGAGGTTTTTTTTTTTTTTTTCAACTGAAGTACAGTTGACACACAAAGTTATGTTAGTTTCAGGTGTATGACATCGTGACCCAAGAATTCTCTGTGGCCCGATATCTATAGTCCCCCTCTGTCACCAGGTGATGTTATTACAGTATTAGTGACCACATTCCTTCCCTGTGCTGGATTTTTTATCCCTGTGATTTATGTGTTATAAGGAAGCTTGGTGTTTTTGAGGACCTGAATGGAGTTTGGCCAGAGTATAGAGCTGGGAGACACATTTTGAGAAGTAAGGCTGCAAAGGTTTTCTTTCTTTCTTTTTTTTTTTTTTTTAAACCAAAGTTGGGAAGTGCCTGCCTCCCCCCTACGTGGGAGTTTGGAATGTCTCCTGAAGGCAGTGGGGGCCTGTGGAAGAAAGGCCTTTAGGCAGTGGGGTGTTGAGAGGGAGCTGAGCTTTAGAAAGACTCCCAGATGCAGGGTAGAGAAAGGATTGGAAGGGGAGGGGCAAGGAATGAGGGAGGCAGGGGCTTTAGCGGTCTGGGATAGATGATAGTAGCTGGAGCGAGGAGGAGGGGGAGGGGGACGTGTGGCCCGGGACCAGGTCAGGACAGAAGCAGAGATGTTCAGGCAGATGTGTTGTAGAGATTTGAGGGTGTCTGGCCATGGAACTGTGGGAGACGCAATGGGCAGGGAGCCTCTCTTTCCTTTTTAAGTAGCAGGGAGGGCCGAGATGCCTTTTGAGCAGGAAAATGTAGAAGGCAGAATTTAGCAATGGACTTCAGTACCTGGTTCATGTCACATTTGGTGCTGCATGTGAGGATCCTGTGATCTCTGGAAACATAGGGTCCATTTGCCCTTACACATGTGCACACACACTGCACAAACAGACACACAGACACTGCACAGAAACACACATACTGTGCACACACAACACACACACACACACACACCATGCTGACACAATGGCACACACGCACACCACGCAGATACATATGCACACATGCATGCATGCATACCCACCATGCACACACATACCACACAGATAACGTGCACACACACACACCACACAGATACATGTGTGCACACACCACGCATATCCATGCATGCACATACACCATGCAGACACACACACTATGCAGACACACAACGGTGCTCACACACACCACGCAGATACATGCGCACACACACACACACCATGCAGACACACCATGCAGATGCGCGTGCACACACACATGCGCGCACACACACACCATGGAAACGCACACACCATGCAGATACACAACTGCACATACACACCACGCAGATATGTGTGCACACACATGCACACACACATTCCAGATGGATTAATGATTCATCTGTTATCTAACTTTGTGCGTGTGCGTGTGTGTGTGTGTGTGTATGAGATAGAAGAAATATGCATAAGGAAATAGAAGAACGTTTAAAATATTTATAAAGTTGTGGAAGGGAGAGATTTTCTTACTAAGACGGGCAATCCAAAATTTAGAGTATGGAAAAAAAAACCACTGTAGGCAACATCAGAAGACAGGAAGAAAACATTTGCCATAGTCAATGAATGGTTACCATCTCTAATAGATAAGGAGGGCTTTCTGATTAATAAGAAAAAGATGAAATTACCTCTTAGAATACTGGGCTAAAGATATGAATAGAAATCCACTGGAGAGCAAATAAAAGCGGATAGCAAACATGTGAAAGATGGCCAGGCTTTGGGGGCATCAGGGGAATCCAAATCCATACTAGACGCTGAAGCCAGTTTTTCCGATTAGGTTAGCAGGAATTAGACAGATACCAGATTCAGGAGAGAGTATGGAGAGCACTCTTGCAGGCAGTCCTGGTGTTTGTGAATAGTCTCATCGTTTGACAGTTTCTACTAAAATAAAAAAGGCTTTTTCTCAGTGTGCCTGGGGGCACAAGACACAGTGTTTCTATCTATCCTCAGCAGAGCAACTTGATTTCTGCAGCGAAACCACCCATCTTCCAGGATGGGGAAGAACACAGTCTTCATCATTTCAGGGACTTCTCCTGGCCCTCAGGACACACGCAGAGGTGTATTCATCCTGTCTTGTGGCTTCAGGGGCACCAGCGTTCCCTGCAAAGCTAGATAATCGAGGTTATCCATCACCTGCGGTCCGTCAGTGCTGTCAGCGCTCCGTGACGGTGTGGGCTGGGCTCGAGGGAGCCAGCGAGGACAGCCCCTGCACACCTGCAGCCTTGAGCACCGGCTCTGCTAATGAGTGTTGATTTGGGGTTCCCTAAATGCTACCCCCCACTCTCCTGGGGGAGCCGCACAGACACAGCACAGATTCATTGAATCTTCTACACCAGCATTGGCTCTGTTAATAACAGTTGCGAGACACAGCATATATCGCTGGCCCATGTGGGAGTTCCTGTTTTGAATGTTCAGATAAACCATAACAAGGAGATTCTTATCCTAAGAGATAACGCACCTAGGTGTCCTCTCTGCCCGAAGAGCTCCTCCTTGATTTTGTGCCTCATGTATACATCGTAGCCTTCAAGACCCAGCTCAGATGGGAACTGTTTTGCTTTGTTTTGTTTTATTTATTTAGTTTTATTTATTTATTTATTTATTACAAATTTCCTCAAACCTTAGGAACTTTATTCACTTTATTCCCCCTTTGGTAGTCACACCCCGTGCCACAAAATGGGGACAGCGTTGGCCAGAGATCATATTGGAGACAATGATTAGATGTATCATTAACCCTAATTATTTCCGAGGAGGAGATGGCCTTCATGCCTGTGTTCCCATCCTGAGCCTGTCTCGGATTTCACCTGCCTCTTGCTGGGCAGGTCCTCGGGAGCTCAGTTTCCAGTTGCTCTGCCAGATCCCATGTCCAGGGGTCCCCCCACACGGTATCTCAGGATCTCCCCTGATTTGGGGGGGGGGGCTGGTGGCCCTCCTAGCTGGATCAAGCTCAGCTTGGGAGTGAAGGGGATTGAACACCATCTGGGTTAACACTCAGTTACTTAAGGGCTGGAGCCGCCGAGTGGACTTTCCAGCCTCCTGTCTTTCGTGTGGGCATCCGGGGCCACCTTGCATTGCTGTCCAGATGTCCTCGTGACATTGAGCCCCAGTGGTCTCCTTCATCTCTTCATCTCTTCATCTCTTCTGCCTGTTTCCTGAGATCATCTCCCAAATAACTCACCTGTTCCCCAGTCTCTGTCATGGGTTCAGCTCATAGGAGGAGGGGAGAGAGCTCAAACTAAGGTATACAGAACACCTACTGTGTGCCTCCTGTCTCTGCTAAGCTCTTTTCTCTGCTTGATGATTTACTTCAGGAAGGAAAGGAGGCAGGGCTGTGCGTTGCTCACCTAACACCTATTCCCCCCTTCTTCCTTCCTAATGGACTTCTAATTTACCGAGGACAACAGCATGCCCAGACAACACACTCATTTCCTGGCCTCCCTCGGGGGCAGCATAACCTGTTCTGGCCAGTGGATGTAGGGGTGGTCGGGGGAGGTGACTCAGCTAAGCCAACTAGCAGACTGCGCCCGCACACTCTCTTTCGCTCTTGAGTGGAATCACGGCACGGAGGCTGGGAGAGCTCTCTCCTGTTTTGTAAGCCTGAGGACAAGCGCCTGATCTTTGGGGCACCCAGACCCGGAGGGGTCCCTGAATCCTTGCTGACTTTACAGAGAGGCAGGCAAAGCCCTGAACTCCTTGCCTCCAGGTTTCTAGTTATGTGCTAGACAAGCAAGATTTTATTTATGTAAGCTCTCGTAATGGAGGTGTTCTGTTCTGCCCAGCTGAACAAAACTCTCAAGCATGACCGTGTTCATATTTAATCATCCCCGCTGTCCGAAGCATCTTGGGTGCTCAAAAAATGTTGGAAGGAACAAGCCCCTTGTCTTTCTCTTTTTCCTCTCTCAACAATCTTGATTGTGTAATTTCTGGATAGACCCCACTTTTTCGGTGCTATGAGGAAGTAACTCCATTGGACAGTAATTTTACTGATAATTTCTCTCCCGTTCGACAATATGCTGATTGTGAGTGGGAGCAGTCTTTTTGTCTTTGTATGCCCGCCCCTGGTCTAACTGATAGCCTCAAGCACTGCAGCAGAGGCACTTTGGAAAATACCACCAGAGTTTTTAAAGAAAGCAAAACACAATCTTATCATCTGACTCCAGTAATTCCCCTCTTGCACGTTCACCCAAGAGAAATCAAAATAAATGTCCACACAGATGCTTGGATGTGAACGTTCACAGCAACATGATTCCTGGTTGCCAAACAGTGGAGACGGCCTGATGTCCGTCATCTGGTGACCAGACAGACAGATGTGGTGGGTCCACACCGTGGAACAGGAATCGGCATTAAAAAGGGAACAGAATACTGATTCCCACACAGCATGAGTGAGTCTCAAAGCCAGTACGCTCAGGGAAAGAAGTCGGACACGAGAGACTACACTTTGTGTGTTTACACTCCCAGGAAAAGGCAGATCTGTTGTACAGACAGAGAGTAAACTAGTAGTTGCCTAGATCTGGGGATGGGGGTGGGGATGAACCATCAGAGGGCACAATCTGGGTGATGAAAATGTTTGTAACTGGGTTAGGGTGATGGCCGCACAACTGAAGAAACTTAGTAAAAACGATTTGTTAGTGCACTTAACACGACGTTTATGGTGCACAACTGTACTTGGATGGGGTGTAACAAATACGATTGCGCTGGTGCTCCCGGTGTCTTAGATGGTCTGTGGTTACGTGAAGACTCGCTAGTGGTGTGTCCCTTCATGGTAGAGACCAGAGGGACATCCTTTCTGAAAGCACACGCTAACGCTTGTGGTGGATATGGTATGTGCACCTGTTTCCAGCCTACAGGCTTTTCCCTCACCCCCTGGAGGTTCTGAGAAGCAACCCCCAAGCTAATGGCTCTTAAGTACTCCAGATTGGTAACCCAAGGACCCTTTCTGGGCTGCTTCTCAGCTTTATTGTAGGCACCTTTCATTGCTTCCTTAAGCTGGACTGACATTTTATTCTTATAATCATCAGCTTTGACTTTATTTCCTTCCTTTGAAGCCTCTCTCATAGTTTGTATTCTGTTGATCATTCTTTTTTTTTTAAATGTATTTATTTGACAGAGAGAGAGATCACAAGTAGGCAGAGAGGCAGGCAGAGAGAGAGAGAAGGAAGCAGGTTCCCCTCTGAGCAGAGAGCCCGATGTAGGACTCGATCCCAGGATCCCGAGATCATGACCTGAGCCGAAGGCAGAGGCTTAAACCACTGAGCCACCCAGGCGCCCCTCTGTTGATCATTCTTAAGCACCCACCCATTTTCCTTTATTTTCTTTGTTCTGGGAGACAGAGACAGATTTTTTAAAAAAGAGTTATTTGACACAGAGAGAGCACAAGCAAGGGGGAGCAGTTGGCAGATGGAGAGGGAGAACAGGCTCCCTGCTCAGCAGGAATGTGGGGCTCGATCCCAGGACCCTGAGATCATGACCTGAGCTGAAGGTCTGATGACCTAGACACCTAACTGACTGAACCACACAGGTGCCTCAGAGACAGAGATTTTAAATGTATTTTAAAATTGTATCCCTTGGGGCACCTGGGTGGCTTAGTGGGTTAAAGCCTCTGCCTTCAGCTCAGGTCATGATCCCGGCGTCCTCGGATTGAGCCCCGTATCGGGCTCTCTGCTCAGCGGGGAGCCTGCTTCTTCCTCTCTCTCTGCCTGTTTCTCTACTTACTTGTGATCTCCATTTGTCAAATAAATAAATAAAATCTTAAAAAAAATTGTATCCCTTTATCTTTTTGAGGAAGATGCTATCTTTAAATTATTGGAAGATGTGGGACGGGGGTAGTGTGCCACAGTCTTGGGGGGACTTACTGATTAATTATGACTTAATTAATTCTGACTTAATTCCTAAGTGAACATTGACTAAGCAAACCATTTTGAAGTTCTTTTTTTCCTTCCTGTGTCACTGAATGGCTTAGTCATACCCTTAAAATACTGTTATATTGGGAAAACATGGGATGAGGCCTTGATCTGCAAGTACTTGTATCCTCATGAAAGACCTCAGCCCTTCTCTGGTTTCATAGGTTTCTGCAGCTCCTCCTCAACCCTCCCCCTCCTGGCATCTGAAGCTCTTGAAAGAATGGTCCACACCCGCTTTCTCCACTTTTCTCCTTTCAAGCCATGCCCTCCTGGCTCCTGCCTCGATCACTCCATGGAAACAGGGTTCTCAAAGGGCGCTAGTGACCTCCTTTTGATTAAGCCCATGGCACATCTTCATCTTTAACCCATGCTTGGTTGACTTAGCAGCATTTGGCTCTGACGACCACTGCTTCGCTCTAGATCCCTTCTTTTTTCCAGCGTTCTCCCGGTTTCCCTCCTGACCCTGTGACTGCTCTTTCTCATCCCCCTCCCCTACACCACTGGGCATTGAGGCTCCCCTCTGCTGATCCCACTCTGTTTTCTTCCTTATGGAGTGTCACTGTGCCTCCACGTCAATGTCCTGCTCTCTGCCAGTGCCCACCAAATTTATACCTCTGGCTCAGCCTTCTTGGAGCTCCACACCATTCCTGACTTCTCATGGCAGCTCATACTTGCATGCTCAGGGCTGCATTTGTGCTCTGCTCCCTTGGATCTGGTCACGCTTCGGTGTTTTCTTTTCTGGTGGATGGCCTCACTTTCCAGCCAGCTGTGCAAGCCAGAAAGCCTTCCATTGTCTTTGTATCCCCAGCAGCCACTTCCCCTCTCTCTGGCGTTGTGCCCCTGACTTCCTTTCTTTTCTCATTCCCTGTGGTTAAGGGTGGGCCTGGCAAGAATTCGGACGTGTACTCCCTGCCTGACGTCATCAAGAGGCTCTGAACAGTATGATGACTACTAGCCACGTGTGGCTATTTAAATTTAATGAGTTAATGTAAAGCCAAGTTTACAATTCACATCTTCAGCTGTCTTTGCCATGTTTTGAGTGCTCAGTAGCCGCATGTGACTAGTGGCCCCTCTATGGGACAGCACAGATAGAGAACACATCCGTCCTCACCAAAAGTTCTATCAGAGAGCTCTGGTCTAAAGTCTTCCCCCACTTCTAGCCACAGTGAAGGGTCAGGTGTGCATTCAGGAGCCACAGCTGGGGTGATGCAGGCCCCGCGCAGGTGGTTACTGTGGTGTAAGAGTCGGGAGGAGGAGGGCCTGCCTGAGGAGGAAGCTGACCCAGAGGACTGAAAAGAGGGAGATCTGTTCATCCCTCAGGTGCTTGATGTGGCCATGTCTGGAGCTTATAGTCCTTTACAGTCGCATGAGTCAATCCCACCGCCCCCATTTTTGCATCTTGATTAAGAGGGTTTGAGATGTCCATTTGACATTTGCAATTGATTAATAAATTAATATCCTGATAGTAACAAAGACCCACTGAATGTGGAAGTGGGGTCTTTAATCACCATTGGGGTGATTAAAGTGGGGTCTTTAACCACATTGAGTATGTGATCAATGTGTCAAGAGAAGAGAGCCTTTCTTATGCATATGGAATCAAGATAATTTCTTTTATACCAGATCTTGGTTTGTTAGAATTCGTAATTAAGATGGAGGGTGGGAGGGAAAGACACTAAGAGAAGGAAAGAAACAGGGAGTAAAATCACTGTAATTCAAATTTGTCATGAACATTGCATTAGGAGAGTGGTTGAAGCGCTTTTTTCACTGTTTCCTTTTGTAGATGATGAAATAGCAACTAGCCTCTTGATCCACGAGTGCAAAGTATTGGTAGTGCTGGCAGCTTCTAATTGCATTTTAATTCTTAGAGCTCTCATTATTATTTGTTCTGAAGAGATCTCTCTCTTGTTAACGCCTGCTAGTTTGGTGATTGACATTCTCCGGAAGAGACTGAATTAATAGGCCTCACTTCCCAGCTAGGCACACTGCACACAAAAGGACAGAAAAACAATGTTAGACTTTTGCTAAGGCCACCAGTCCTCTGCATTTTACAAGCACCTGTCAGATCCAAGGTGAGGTCAGTGTCAGGGTGCTGGGCGCCAGGCATGGAGGAAGCAGGTGGCACATGGACCTGTTACTTGCCGACAGGTTGATGTTTGAGACCCCAGAGCACTGTTGAAGAAGATAAGGAGAGTGGTCGCCATAGGTGTGCAGTGCCTTTGGGGTCAGCCAAGGGTCCCCCAGTCCTGTCTGGAAGCAGCTGGAAGTAGAGATGGCCGGGCCATCATGTACCGTCTGAGTCCGAATGGACTGCAAGTAAAAGCAAATTAACATTTACAGAGGGCTTATCGTGTGTGAGTCCCTGTGTCACGCCCTTTATAGGGTGAGAAATAAACATATTGCTTTGTGGATGGGGACTCTGGGGGCGCAGAGACATTCTGTAATTTGGGAAAGGCACACAAGATAGGAAATGGGAAACTCCTGTCTGGCTGCAGAGCTGAAGAGCTCAACCCCAGTGCTGTCCTGCTGCTGCAGGTTTTGAATACAGCAGTTCAGAACCCAGCTCTGAGACTGGGATTTGGGGGAGAGCTCCATTTCCTGGGACATATCACGAGGGCCAGGCAGGAGCCCAGGCCTGTGCAGAGCAGGGCTTGGGGTGGCCGTAGCAATGAGGGCATACAGGCTCGGGTCAGAGCTCTTCTACAGTGAAGGGGCTTGGTGATAGAGGAAGTTAGCAAGACTGCCCCTAAACGATTTAAACATACTCTAACAAGGGTATGCTTGGTCTAAATCCTTAATTGCTATGACCAACCATTGCCCGACAGAATTCATTGCTGCTATTTAACGACAGAGACCCCAAGAATCAAGGGGCATGGCTGCCGGGTCAGGGCTGCGCTTCCCAGCGTCCCTTGCGGCCGGCCGGCCACGTGACCGGGGCTCTGCGCTTCCGCTTCCGGCGGTGCGGTGCGAAGGGATGGGACGTTCCGGGGTAAGCGTGCGGTGAGGAGAGAGAGGCTCCCCCTGACCCGGGGCGGAAGCCGCGTATCCCCGGTGGCCGGCCTTCCGCGTCTGCCTGAGCCGCTTCCGCCGGGACCGGCCCAGGAGAGAGACGGGAACTTGGGTGGCGTCTAAGTGGCCAAACGTTTGGCTCTTGTGTTGCAGCGCCGAGGCCGGCGCGCTAACGGGCACGGCCGACTGGCCGACGGCGCGGCGGGTTTCTTCTCGCCGCCGGGAGGCAGGTTGAAGGTGGAGGGGCTCGTCCGCGTGCTCGCTCGACAGCTGCGAGCGGCGTCTCCGCGCCCGGGGCCGTGGTGGGTGCCGGGAAGCCCAAGAGGAAGAAGACGTAGTTCTTGCCTTCACGGAACCGGGCGTCCGCGGGGAAGGTCGGGGGGATACGGGAGCGCCGCGGCAGAGAGAGCACCGCGTGGGCGGCCTCGGCCCGGCCCGGCCGCAGGGAGGCCAGGCCTGGACTCCGGGGCAGCCTGGGCTGGCGGGCGCCGTGTTTGGGCCGCGGCGCGGCGGCCTGCGTGTGGCCGGCGTGAGACGGTCGGACCGCAGAGCTGTGGTCGCCGCTCTTCTGGAGGAGGGTTTGCACGGCGGACTAGGCGGTAGCCACAGGGGCGCCTCGTTCTCCCCTCCCAGCCTGTGCGGAGCCGTCCTCCCGGGGAGCTTGTGGGCGCGGGTGGGGAGGAACTTCCGGCAGCGAACCCAGATGGTTTAAGGACAAAGCAAAAAAGATGGACTTTGTCTCTTACGATGAAAGTTTCAGGGGGTTCATGGACTCCGGCGTGGCTGGATTCGAGGCTCAGTGAGTTTAACAAGGACCCGGGGTGCGCGAGTGCGGGCTGCCCTACCGGAATACCGTCGCTCGGGGGCGGGAACTGTGGATGTGCGTTCGCGGGGAAGTTTATTTTGCCACAGTTGTGGGGGCTGGAAAGTTCAAGATCAGGGTCTGGCAGCGTCTCTTCTGGCTCGCAGGCGTGACTTCTCTCACTGTGTCCTCACAGGACGGCAGAGGGAGGGCGAGAAAGCTCCCTGGTATTTCTTCTTATAAGGACATTGGTCCCACCGGAGGGGCCCCACACTCATGACCTCATTAAACCTAGTTACCTCCCGAGGGCCCCACCTCCAAACACGGCCACGCTGGGGTTGGAGCTGTACAGTGTAGGTACCGTCTATGAGTTTGGGGGAACATAATTTCATCCATAGCACAGAGTTGCTCCGTAGCTTGGCCCTCGCTTCCTTCACACTGGCCTCAATCTTAGGTTCCGTGTTGGGGTCGAGGTGGCTGCCAACAGCTCTAGACCCACGCCCCGTGAGTTCAAGTCCAGCAAAAAGGGGTCAGGGTCTCGCGCTCACTCTCAGACATGCAGACTTCATTTTCCCGAATCTGTTTGGACCAGGAGCACATCCCTCAGCCATTTGCTAGGGACAGGGCAATGCAGCCTGAGTGGGCCAGGGCTGAGTCCTGTGCTCAGTTCCAGAGCAGCGGGGAATTTAGCCAGACCTGAATCCCCTGCACCCGGAGGGAAAGCTGATCCCCCCCCCCCAAGGGGGGGAAATGTGGTGCCATTCCCTGCAGGTGCCAGACACAGACGCAGTCCCGGTTCACTGTGCTAATGGAAACCAGTCATTAAGTCTCTTCACGCTTTTCTTGTTGTGACGAGGGTTTCAGGGGAATCACAGGGCAATGACGGAAAGACTGACAGAACGGCTCACCGTCGAAGTCCTGTTTGGGCTACAAAGAATTAAATGATTTTCTGGGAGGTTGAGGGCAGGTTGGGTAAGTTCTTGCTTTTTCTGGTTTTGGAAACCAGCTTTGTCACAAATTAGTGGTTCCTATAGCTCTCAAAGCCTGTTTTCCTATCTGTAAAATGGGCATATTTGTAGTGCCCATTCGTGGGGGCTGTTAGGAAGATTAAATGATTTCATTGACTTATTCTCAAGCAGAAGTGTCTGTTTATAGAACTTACTATTGTGGAATCTGGAAGACTTTTAGTCCCTACTCACTACACTGGTTGGAAACCCCAGCAGATAGCATGCAAGGCTCAGGAGGAAGAGGTAAGAGGTCTAACAGATTGGGCAAGTAAGGATCATGAATTGATGTGAGCTGACAGGGAAGCGAGGGACCAGATCTTGGGGTCAGATACAGGTCAAAATACAAGACACTGCACGTGCTATCCTTGCGTAGGGCCCAGTTTCCCCTTTGTTCCAGTTTCAGTACATGTGCTGTGAAAGGGAGCACTGGAGGGAAGTAATTTAAGGAGCCCTAAGAACAGCTGTGTCCCTAATTCTTGGAAGAGAGTCTGAGATTCAGTAAATACTGTTGAATGGAGTAAGTACGTAAGTGTGTAAGGGAAGTGTAGACTCGAAGTATGGCTGCATCTTCTCGTCTTGCACAGTTGGGTTACTATCTGTAGAATTCAGAAGGGATCCCACTTTCTCTCCATGAAGTTTTGCAAAAAGCTTTTTAATGGCGTGCTGCTGGCCGCAGTGCGTTTCAGACTCTTTCCCCGTGGTTCAAAGCTACTTTCTCCCTTTTCATTTTGGGAGGTCCCAGTTGTGACCGGAAAGGACTAAGTTCACTTGGCTAGGGGGAAAAAATACAAGCCGTAATGCGTCGGTGTTGAGACCTGATTCTTTTCCTAAAATGGTGGCCAAAATAGAAACCTCCAGGTGGCCATTTTCCTAATCGAAAATCGAAAATATTTCGTGTTTCAGAATGCTCGGGTGATTGGGGTGTCCGGCTTTCCTAAGGAATTGCTGTGTTTTGAGATCTTTGAGTTAACTTGCTCTCCCCTGGCTGCAGGGGAGGCCGGAACTCAGGATGAAGGATCGCAGGACTGGTTTCCTTGAACACACTGTTCCGTTGTTCCTCTCCCGCCACTCAAGAAGGTGGTCCCAGACTGAGTTCTCCAGAGGCAGACGCTGAGATGGAGTTTGCCGTGCAGGATGTTTGTTAGGAATTGACACCTGGGGAAGGGAAGGAGGAGAGGGGAGGGGAGGGCGGCGCAGGGGAAGTGGGGAGAGGGAAGGGAAGGGGGCAGGATCGGGCAGAGGAAGAAGCTGATTGGTGATGCAGGCAGGCTTCCCCCCGCGCCCCCCCAGCCCAGGGAGCTCTGGAGCATATGTGGTTCATCAGGGTCATCCCTGTCGGACTGAAAGGGTTGGACCTTTATACCCACCGCATTGTCTGTTCCCGGCTGTGAGCTGGGTGCAAAGAGGGTGCTCTTGGGCAAGATGGCATTCTGCAGCTGAGACACATCGTGAGGCTAAAGCTAGAGGCTTCCAGCTGACAGCTGGGACTTGAAGGGGGACCTGGCCGGTGCAGCAGCTCGTTCCCCTCAGAAAAAGAGGTGAGTGTGAGCCGACACAGAAATGGAGCTGGCCGGTATCTGCAGGGACTGTCTCACCCAGTACCAGGAATTGGGTTTTACAGCATTGCCAGTAGTGTGGGAGAGCTGGAGGGGGCATTTTTGTTCCCGACGTCCCTCACAGAGGGACACATGACAGCCATCTCCAGGAGGGTACTGAATGTACGTGGCATCTCCCCCAACCGAGGGTCAGCTTCGGTCTGTGCTTGGCTGAGCGCTCTTGTTATCACGGGGGACGGTTTGAACAAGCAGACGCACAGTTTCTCCCTGCCCAGCTATGACTGGACAGCAGGGGCAGTTCTGGGGGAGGAGCAAGAAGACAGCTCATCTGTGAGTATTGTGGGAGGGCTGGGCATTTTATGATGATCTAAGTCGAGTCAAAGAGTTTCTGGTAAGTATTCCTAACTCTCCCATCATGGCCAGCCATTTTGCTGTGTAATTGAGTTTTAAAAATTGTGTCTATGTATTTTATTGGAATAGCAGCATTGCAGAGACCGTGCAGAGAGCTCACCCATGTCCCTCGTCCTGCTCCTATTGCTAACATCTTACATAATCACGGTCCTTCGTGGAAACTGGACAACCAGCTCTAGTGCATTGCTACTCACGAAAGTGCACATTTTGTTTTGATTCCACCAGTTTTCCATTAATGTCCTCTTTCTGGTCCAGGATCCCATGTAAGGAGCCACTTGCATGAAGTCATCATGTCTTAGTCTCCTCTAGTCTATAAAGTTTCTTTCTTTGTTTTTCATGACTGACTGTTTTGAGAGGCACTGGTCACGTATTTTGTGGCATATACCTTAATCTGTTTGTTTGTTTGTTTATTAGTGGTTATGGGTTTCTGGAAAGAATACCACAGAGGTGACGTGTCTTCTCGTCACACTTTGCTTCTTCCCTTCCTTTGTGCCTTGTTTGTTCGTTCATTTGTTCTTACTCTCTCCTTTTCATTTACCTGCAGATTTTCATTTTTGTGTTTACATACAAATACATAAATATATTACTTTGTCTAAATGACATGCAGAGGAAAATTAACTCTATTTTTAAAATTCAGTGTCCAAATATTGTAATACTATGCATTGAATAAGCTTTTATTTTCTAACTAATAAAAAAAAGATTTATATTTTTAGAGAGACAGAGCGAGAGAGGTTGAGAGACAGAGCATACAGGGAGGAGGGACAGAGGGAGAGGGAGAGAATCTCAGGAAGACTGTCCACTGAGCGCTGAGCCCCACGTGGGGCTGCATCCCAGGACCCTGAGATCCTGACCTGAGCTGAAATTGAGTCAGAAGTTTAACCGACTGAGCCCCCCAGGTGCCCCTATTTCCCAACTAATTTTAAGATTTATTTTTACTCGTACACTAGGTTCCTAATATTTTATGTCTGTAAATATCTCTTTCCCTTTTTAAAATTGAGCTACACATAGCTTACAATTCATAATTTTAAAGTATACAATTCAGTGATTTTTAAGTATAGCACATGTTTGGGCCATCACCACCACCTAATTCTAGAACATTTTCATCACCCCAGACTGAAGCCCCCATACCCTTTAGCAGCCACCCCCCATTCTCTCTTTTCCTCAGGCCCTGGCTACTGGTCTGCCCTCTGTCCCTATGGACAGCAAAGTATATGCCCCACTAGGCTGTGTTCAACTCTTGGATCACAAAACCCTCCATTTTCTGACTTTGTCATTTTTCAGATTCAAAAACAAAGAAACAACCAACAGCTGTAAGTTTCCTCTTTTAGAACTCAGTGTGGAAATTATAAGAACATTTCAAAACCAGAAACTTCTTCCTCTTAATCTCTTGACTTTCAGGAAGATTCTGTGAATAGAGAGTGAGTTGTTTTCTGAACACTTGAATGTAGGGAACAGGTCAAGCTATTTTTTATGCCTTTTTAAAAAGAACATTTTTTTCTTGGTACTCTGCCAGATCTTCTTTTGGAAACTTAGGCAAAAACTAATTTACTTCTCCGAGTCCATTTTCTTATGGCTGATTCACAAATTGTAGCAACTGAGTCAAATTAGTGACAAAAAGCAGGGGTTTCTTGTGTGTAGAAGACAAATGATCTATCTTGTTCCGAGTTCCGTTCTGAGTTCTTGATGCTACTCAGTCTGGCTGAAGGGTCAGGTGTATTGAATAGAAAACCTTCCGTGGTGTCCAAGCATAATCTCTGTATATGTCCTGGTTAGAAGGCATCTTAGACTTTATAATTGTATTTTCTTCCTTAATCACAAAATGGAGGCTCCCCTTGTTCCCTTGGCTTGGTTAACACTTGGGTCCTCTGTTCTGAGTGTTGTGTTTCTTGGTGCCATTATGTCGGTGAAATCATGACTGTAGGGTCTGCACGCTTGAGTTGTCTCAGATCATGGTGAGGTAGTGCAGAGCAGGGCTTTCCACCCATGCCTGGGCATCTGGGTTACCTGGGGATCTTGTCAAAATGCAGCTCCTAGTTCAGTAGGTCTGGGTGATAACAATGCAGTTGGTGCAGAGACTTGACTTTGAACAAGAGATCTAGCCATTTTTAGACTTGGACTGGGAAGCGGTGCTATGAGGAACAAGCCCAGTGTGGAATTCACTCTGATGCCAGCTGGGGACGAGCCCGCAGCTCTCTGACAGCAGATGTCCCAGCTCTTGTGTTCATTTCAGTGCTTTCAGTGTGTGACCAGTGATGGTGTCCAAAGGCTCCACACTGGGGCTGTCCAAAAGGGTGATTTGGGCCTAATGTTCTGACCTTCCCAGAGAGTCTGTGAGCCTCCTAATGTCTTTAATACATTCCCTGTTTAAGTTGGATAGAGTGGGTTTTGTTATTTATATTCAAGAGTCTGACCCCTTCTTGCATGCCAGTTTGGGTCAATAGGTGTTGGCCATCTGGAGATCTGGGTAAGAGGTCCCAAGGCTTCATCAGCATGGGAAAAGACTGCTGGGATTGATTAGCAATGTCTGCACTGATGCGGAACTAGGGACTAAAACCGTGCATGGTATGCATTTGTCATCCCCGTGTTGTGGTCTGTAGTAGTTTCTCAGGTGGTGTAACAGATTACTGCAAATTTAGTGGCTTAAGACAACAGAAACTTACTCTTTCACAGTTCTGGAGGTCAGAAACCCAAAATGGGTTGGCAGGGCTGCATTCTTCCTGGAGTCTGTAGGAGAGCATCTGTTTCCCCGTATATTTCAGCTTTCAGAGGCCAACTGCTTCTCTTGGCTCACGGAACCTTCCTTTCGTCTCAAAGCCAGCAGTTAGAATCTTTCAGAAAGAAAACATTCTCAAACTTCAGCTTGTGTTAAAATCACTTGGAAGTCTTGTTAGGACACAAATCCTCCCTGTCCCCACTCCTCTCGGTTTGACTCAGCAGGCTTGGAATGGGGTCCAAGAATTTGCCTTCCTATCAAGTTCCCAAGATCCGGACAGTGCTGTCCAGGGATCACACTTTGGTAGCCACCCGACTAGGTTGTCCACTTTGTGAAGGCAAGAACTATGTCTGATGGGTTCTCTGATGTATGCAGTTAGGACATTGTGGGTCCTTCATGTAGGATCAGCTAAATAAGTAGCCAGACCTGTTTTTTGTTTTTTAGAGCCATATCAGTGCTGATACACTAAAAACACCTTTCTATGTGTGCAGTGAACAAAATGTCCCCTCCCCAAAGATGTTTGTGTCCCAGTCTCTGAGCCTGTGAATGTGTGACTTTACACACAAAAGAGACTTTGCAAAGTTGTTTAGTACCGTGGACCTTGAGATGGGGAGATGATCCCAGGTTATCCGGGTGAGCCTCATCCAATCCTCACAGGTGGGCAGCCTTGCCCTGCTGTCCTGAAAAGGATGCAGGTGTGGAGACGCGAGAGGGGCTGGATCTGCGGCCGCCGAGGACAAAGGGGCCTGTTGAGGAGAATTGTGGGGGCCTCAGAAGCTGAAATGCAGACGGTGAGCAGCAGAGGCTCAGTACTTCCCCGAGGCGGCAGTGTTGGTGGGGCCTGGGACCTGCGTGAGGTCGGGCCCCAGAGCCTGGGCTCCTGAGCGCAGGTTGTGCATGTATTCCCTCCTTCAGACTTGCCAGCCCAGCTGGAGCTAGGGTGAGGCTGGCTGGTCTCTGGGTAGCCAGGTTTAAAGAGGTGCTCCCTCTCAGGTCCTTCTCCTCTTAGCTTGGGCCCTGCCTCACGGTGACCCCTTGGAGCAGTGTTACATTCGCTGCATTTTACAGAAGAAGCGGGGAAAGGCTACAGAATCCCCGTAGGAAGAACCAGACTTGGAATCCCAGGCATGCTGCTCTAGGAGCTTTGGACTTGGCCCATGAGCACGCTTCTCAGTGTGGACACCCTTCTGCTCCCTGTCCTGATTTTCCAGGTGCCTCCTCCCCCTTCCACAGAAGCAGCTGGGCCTCCTATGTGCTGTGGGTCTGGGGCTGAATTAGGGCCGTCCTTGGACAGCCTTACTCTCCCTGTTTAGGGAAACAGAAGTCAAACCACTGTTGGCAGACGCTGAGAGAGAGGGAGCGGCTGTTGGTGGTGGCACATGCAGAGCGTGGCGCTCGTGGCCTCTGCTGGCACACGTGTGCTGGGTTGGAGGGCAGCGTCTGTCACTTGCGTCCCCCTCTGATGCTCTAGGAGGCTGCTGCTCCAGGCAGTCACCTGCTGTCAGCAGGGGCTGAGACTGGTCCACACAGCGGGGAGGCTTTATGCCGTGCTCGGTGTCTGGCCTGCATCCCGGAACATCTGCAAGGCCGCCCTGTGGGGGCTGCACTTCTCTCCCTGTGCCAGGCCCCAATCCCACGGTCCCCAGAGGAAGGAAAGGCTCTGGAGGCACAAGACGCTTCAGCTTCTGGGAAGACACTCCCAGACTGGGAAATGCTCGTTGGAAAGTGCTTCTCCTTCATTTTAAGGCAGGTCCTCACTGAAGATGCTCACATTCGAGGGTGTGCTCTGAGCTCCCTTCCTCAGCTTCTTCCTTGTCGTGCAGGACTAGGGAGGGCCCACGTCTCCAGGGTGTGGCCATTCTCTCCTGTCCTCTAGAACTGGGCTTTCCCATGGAGTCCCCTTGTCAGCGTGTTCCCCAGGATGGGCCTGGGCATGCAGGAAATGCACCTGTGTGCGGCCGTGAGCCAGGGAGGGGGCTGGGCCAGAGGCCCGAATGTTCCCAGCCGGACCGACAGCAGCCCTGGAGCTGGCAGCCCCCGCAGAGCCGCATTGGCTTGGGGCGAGGGCCTGGGCCACACTTTGGCCTCAACTGTCATCCAGTGGAAGTCCTCCGCCCCCCTAGTCCGAGGCGAGATGTCCCTCTCAGCTGAAGGCAAGCAAGCCTCAGAGAAGGCCTCAACTGGTGGCTGTTGGCTACGGCACTCCCTGCAGCTGGGGAAATGGTCTCAGTCCTGGAGGGGACCAGGCAGCACATGAGCCCCCGCCACAGCTCATGTGTGTGGCAGCTAGAGGACACAAGCCACAGGGTCACACACACTTCCATCTGTTCCTGTCAGTCAGGTCTGCGCAGGCTGAGCTGCTCTCCCAGCGTCAAGTTCTAAAGCCAGATAGGAAGAGGAACTTAGGAGACATCAGAGCTACCCTCTCAGACCCCAGGGAGCTGCTCATGCCTGGAGAGGAACAAAAAAATTCATGTCTCTTGTCTCCTGAGCACCTGGGTTTACACCTGCTGAAAGTTGCACAGGCTAGGCTCTCCCTATCTAGGTGATCGCCTCCCAGTGCAGAACAACACAGAACACGGGGAGTGCAGCTTGCATGTGGTCCGTGTGCGAATTATGTGACTCTGACATGTGTCTTGGCCATCCATCTGCCCAGGGCGTCCTGTTGTAGTTGTAGAATATCACTCATGTGCTCTGCTCCTGAGGAGCCAAGAAGTGGTGTCTGGGGCTGAGACAGATGGACAGATGGACACAGAACAAATGTAATAGGGCATGACAGACACTGCAAAGACAGAACAGTTGAGAGCAGGTTGGAGGAATCAGCACTGACCATTTGCCATGACTCCTCAGCGTTCCTCTGTTCCCTTGGCTTGCTTTACTCCGTGGAAGGATTTGGTAAATAAATGGTGGACCCAGGGAAGTTCTCTCTCATTGAGTGAGACATAAAACATCACAAGGGTTCGTATCCTTCAGAGTCCCATGAGGCTGACCATGAATGTGTTCTCATTTCACGGAGTTCATAATTTAAAGGAACATTGGTTGACGAAAATAGCTACTGACCTCATCTGAAGTGGAAGGGGACAGAAGGACATTAAGTGCTCCAAGGACGGTTGGGTTGACTTATTTGCACTGGAACCTTCTTCCGTGAAGCATAAGGAGAAAAGAGCTCTGTGTATATGATCTGAGCCATGGTAACATGAGTGTTTTCTTAGCCAGGAATGATTTTTTTTTTCCTTCTTCTTTAAAGTGAAGGTTTTTATAGGAAACATTCCTTTCAGAAAAAAAAAAAAAAAAAGCGGGCTTCATGGTCTTGCCTCAGATGTGCTCTTACTTTTCTGAAAATTGGGATTTGCCTGATGGTGGGTTCCTTGCATGGCAGCTGTAGGGGAATGGGCTTGGCATAATGTCAGTCCAAGGGGTTGCCTTCCACGTGTGCTGATGTGGCTGAGATGGTGTGTGGTGGTTGAATGCGTTTTCTGCTGTCTGTCCTGTCCTGGTGTCGCCATTGTCTAGCATCTGCAGAACGCTGGCTCCGAACCTTTGCTTCTCTCTGGTGCTTCTCTGCTCATCCACGCTCATTAGCTTTTCTCCTTTTGGGGATCACTGGTATGTTTTGCTTGGTAACGGGTCACAAGTTTAGTGTGATCTAACACCCAGTGCCGTTCATTCATTCACATTCCGGAAGGGAGAAGGTACATTTCCAGAAGTCAAACCTCAGTGACAAAGCACAGATTTTGGCCCTCCATGAAATTGCAAATTAGTGACTTCATGGGTCCTGAAATAGTATCTAATGAAACTCACCTCTGTTCATTTATTTGGTCATTCATTCATTCACTGACTCCTTCATTTGGTCCCCTATTTAATTCTTCGGTCTCTGCTATGCACTGAATTGGGTCCTTCCAAAATTCGTGTGTTGATGCCCTCTACGAGGTAATTTGGTTAAAGGCCTTCATAAGGGTGCGGCCCTAATCCCATAGGATTGCAGCCTCAGGAGAGGAAGATCTCTCCCTCTCTCTCTTTCTGTCCCCGCTCTATGAGGGCACAGCAAGAAGGTGGTTGTCAGCAACCAAGAAAGAGGGCCGTTGCCAGAATCCCAGCATGCTAGTACCCCGATCTGAGACTTCCGGCCTCCAGACCTGTGAGAAGAGAAACTTCTATTGTTTAAGTCACCCAGGCTATGGTATTTTGTCATGGCTGTGTGAGCCAACTAATGCTGTTCCTCATTCATTCAACAAACATTTGCTCAGTGTGTGTCAGGCACCAAGAGAGATATTGGTCATGAAACGACAGCCATGTCATTGAGACATTCCTTGTTGGTTGCCTACTCATGGCTGCCCTTCTTGGTCCTGGCAGCAACACATTGTGTTGGTGGTGGTGTGCCCCATCTCAGGATCTTAATCATGACTGGTCTCAGTCTCTCATGGCCAGTTGGGCTCCCCTTTCTTCACAAATGTATGGGGTACAGGCACGTGATCTGGTTCTAGTCCAGGAGTAGTAAGGGGAGGTTGTCTAGGGGCTCCTAGTGATTAGTTTTCCTGATTGAAAAGAGAAAAGCACATAAGAAGATATACTTTTTGCCTCTCCTAACTTGGTTTCTGCCTGAGATACATTTTGCTGAAGAGCCAGTAGTTGGAGCTAGGGCAAGCCATGTTGCCGTCTTGAGCAGCGAGAGAGAGAGAGAGAGAGACAAGGTTGATTCACTGACACTGGACCACTGAACCTACAGAGATGTTTGCCAGGTAGAATAATTAACTGCTTTTCTCTCTCTCTCTCTCTCTTTGTTGTCTAAGCTACTATGAGTATGCTATTTTGTTATTTGTTGCCCACAGCAACAAACTGGTCCTTACTGGTATGGTCCCTGCCTTCAAGGGGCTTAGAGTCTTATGAGATGCGTAGACTCTCAGATACTGACAATGTAGCATCACAACAAGTATTTTAACGGAGGGATACAATAAAATGGTATGTAAGCACACTGTGCCTTATAACCAAGGGGTTCTTTCTACCCATAGTAGTCTCTTTTGAGGAGTGATATTCAAAAATGTGTTTTCTCTTTGATGTCTCTTCTTCAAGATGACCAAGATTCTCTTTTTAAAAGCTGTGTCCTACTTTGGGGGCAGAAGAAGATGTCAGGATTGTGTAATCAAAAAGGATGGGGACTGTGATGAACACCACCTGGTTCCCGTTCTGGCTCCACCTTGTATCGCCTGGGGGACCTTGACCAAGACACTTCAACCCCAGTTTCATCATAGGGGTGACAAGTAGGGATAACTGTGGGACCCGGCTGAAGTGTCTGAAGTGTAGCTGCTTTCTGTGAATGCCCATCACTTGCAGGGTAGCCTTTGGTATAAAGAATCTTTAGTCTTAGATGATTCTATAGATGAATTTTAGGAGGGTAGACATCTCTCTAATGTTGAGACTTCCTATCTAAAAAGAATATTCCTTATTGTTTTTTCCTTTATGTCTTAATAAAGTTAAACTTTCCCCCACATGTTTCTTACATTTGTCTCTGTGTGTTACATCGTTTGTGCTGCTGCTGCTGTGGTAAGTGGGGGATTTTCTTCCACTTAGCCTGCACTCCAGTGGAGTGGAGTTCTGCTCGGCCGCCCGAGAGCTTTGACAGTACAGCCAAATCGATAAACACCAGAATCTTGAAATGACCTAAGCCATAGACTCAAGCTAGTATGAACAGGCAGATGTACTTTGCTATACCCAGCCTCCTTTTTATAAAGCAAAGTGCGAATAAGAACTCCGACTCTGACAGCCGCTGACTTCCACCAGAGGCCAGGCAGAGGAGTGGAAGGATCTGAGCTGGGCTTGGAGCCAGGCTTCACTTTAGAGCCCCAGGTTCTTTATCCATAAAATGGGGCCAATCACCGCTGCCTTTTGGGTTTGAGATAATAATGTTCAACACTGAGCATGATGCTTGGCATGTTGTTGACACTAAGTTCATGGCTAAAAGTGTGGGTTCTGGGCTCAGATCACATGGGTTCAAATTCCTGCAACCGGACATTTCCTAGCTGTGTGTCCTTGGGCAAGTGACTTGACCTTGCTGAGCCTCTGTTATTTTCTCTGTCAAGTGAGGATAACAATAGTGTGAGCTTTCGGGGGCAGCTGTGGCAATGAGATGTGACAATCCTTATACAGGGCTTATGGAGTGCTGGGTGTGGAAGTTCTATGAGGCCAGAGACTTCCCTTCCTCGGCCACCCCCGAATCCCAACATCACTGAATGAAGGAATGAACGAAGGGGTGAAAACGTTAAACCTAAAACACGCGGTGGTCTTTGAAGACAACTCACATCCATAGTCCTCAGCTTTGAGTCCGTGTTTCACAATTCATAAAAGGGGATCAAGACTGGCGGTTCACACCTGGAGACTCTTTTGCCTCAGGGGACATTTGTCAATGTTTGGAGACATTTTTGGTTGTCACAACTGGGAGTGCTACCGGCATCGAGTGGGTAGGGCCCAGAGGTGCTGCTCATACCCCACGGTGCACAGGCTCGGCCTCCACAACAGAGGATTGTCCATCTGCAAGAGTCAGTGGGACCCTGGCTGAGAAGCCCTGGTACAGGCACAGAATTATTGCTGCTCCCTTCGAGTTTGTCAGACAGCTGGTCTGGTGTTGGGTGAGGTCATCTGACCCAGAATTTCCTGGTGACTATAAGCAGTTTCCCAAACCATAAAGCAAAGAGCTGGTCCCTACAGTTCCCCAAAGATGTTGTGGTTTCTCTTTGATTTGACGATTTTCCAGATGTCCTGGTGGTAATTTACTGGCTCAGCCTCTCCTTGGATCAAATACTCCTTTGGCATGGGATTCGCTAAAATTAAAATTCCAGGAGATTGAAACTTTCCCCTTTGAGAAAAAGCTCATGAGATGAATGATTCACATGCTCCAATAAACCATGGACACCCTGGGACTTTTTTTTTTCTTTCTTTTTTTGCTTTTGTTGGCTTCACTATTCCTTATTCATCATGTCCTGGTTCCTTTATTCCCAGTCTCCACGGCCTGCTAAATTGTTGAACAGCAATAGACAAGGCTCCTCCAGGCCTAGAGAATGCTTCTGGCTACAGGGATTTCAAGAGGATGTGGTGGTTGAAGGAGCCTGTGAATGGCACCATCACTAATGCCTCCTTACTCCTGGGGACTGGGGAGGGAACAGAAGGTGAGAAATCGCCTTTACATTTTAAATGATACTCAGAATGCAGGGAATAAAGTAATGAGCATGTTTTGATTCATCAAATGCTTTCTCAGCAATAGTCTGAGATCAAACGACACGCTAGGGCAGAGGTTGCTAGTCCGCCTTCCCCACTGTGTATTCTCCACTGTGCCATATGAATAGCAGGAATTACCCATGGCCGCCCAGAGCAAATACTGTTTCTCAGCCTTCCTCCCAGCTAGATGTGTCCATGGGCCTAATTCTGACCTATAGGATGGGAATGGAAGTTATGTGAAGCAGCTTCTAGCAATATTCCCGAAAGAAGAGCTGATGGATGCCCCCACCTCTGCCCTTTGTTCTTTCTTTGTTTTTGCTGTTTGGAGATAACTGTGATGGCTGGAGCTCCAGCTAACATCTTGGACCATAAGGACTAGGGTTACAGTCCAGGAGTAATAATCTGGAAAGAATATGGGTCCCTGGGGACTTCCTGGCACAGAGCCACCTTACCAGCCATGGATTGGCTGCATCTGGACTTTTCCCTCAGAGTGAGAACATTTCCATTTTTTAAAAAGCCGCCATCCATCACCCTCAGTAAAATGTCCTCCTCCCTGGTCCCAAGACATCATAGCTGCTGCTCTCCTCTTGATGTCTGTACTTGAGAATGTGTTTTCTTCCATGAAAACTCTTCTGACTCTAAGAAGTGGTCTTCAGACGCTTGAGAATGTTGTCCAAGGAAAATGCCTTTGAAATGACAGAGGACAGGGAGATTGGAAGCTCTACGTGTAGCAGGTACTCAAGTGTGAATTCCATGAATGATGGAGGGCATTCCATCTTCATGAACCTGGAGTACTGTTGGACTCTGGCAGGAGTGTCAGTGAATGAAAATAGAAATTCAAAGTTTTAGGAATACACGGTTAAGTGGGAGAGAAGAACGTGCAAATACAGAACCGCAGCAGAGCCATAATAGGTGTGTAACATCATGGGGGTTTAAGGTGTGCAATATAATGGTTTGATGTGTGCACATATAGTGCGAGGATCGCCACAGTAAGTCTAGCGAGCACTCATCACCTTACATTTCTTTCCTTGTGAGAACTTTGAAGATCTCATTTCTTAGCAACTTTCAAAGATACAACATAGTATTGGCAGCTGTAATCACCAAGCTGTCCATCACATCCCCAGAACTTTATTATACCTGGACGTTTGTACCTTTCAACTACTTCTGCCCACTGTCCCCCACTTCCCACTCCCTGGCTGCCAGCAACTACCAGTCTCTTCTGTTTCTACGAGGTTTTTTAATTTTTATTTTTTAAGATTCCACATATAAATGAGATCATACAGTATCTGTCTTTCTCCGTCTAAGTCACTTCACTTAGTATAATGCCCCCAAATTCCGTTCACATTGTTGCAAAAGGTAAGATTTCCTCCCCTCCCTTTTTTCTTAAAAGATTTTATTTATTTGACGGAGAGTGTGCATGTGCGCATGAGCAGGGGGAGCCGCAGAGGGAAAGAGAGAAGTAGACTCTCCGATGAGCAGGGAGCTTGATGCAGGGCTCCACCCTGGGACCCTGGGACCTGAACTGAAAGCAGACCCTTAACCGAGTTGAGACACCCATGTGTCCCAATTTCCTTCCTTTTTATCACAGGACTACATTCTTGCCAACAGCACGAAAGTGGAGGTGCTGTCCCACTTCCACACTGACCCTTGAGAGAAATGTGTCTCCTCTTCCCTTTTTTCTCCTTGGGGACAGGAATGAGGACGACCTGGTGGGAGCTCCCGGAACCCCATTGGATCACAGGTCGGAAGCTGTGCGTGGAGGCTGGCAGGACAACAAAGTAGACACAAGCCATGCATTGCTTGGGTGGTGAGGAGTTCTCGTGCCAGCCCTGAGGGCTGCTCATTCATGTTTTACTCAGGTATTACACTCAGTAATACCTTTCCCAGTAAAGGTTGGCGGTGGAGCCAATAGGCACTCACATTGGTTTGCCCGGGCTTCCGTGAGAAAGTGCCGCACACGCTTCTTTCCTTACAGTCTGGAGGCTGGAAGTCTGAGATCAAGTCTTGGGCAGGTTTGGTTTCTTCTGGGGCCTCTCTTCCCGGCTTGCAGACGGCCACCTTCTCACCTTGTCCACACGCGGTCTTCCCTTGGTGCGTGTCCAGATCTCCTCCTCCTGTAAGGACACCAGTCACACTGTTAGATCCTGCCCTCATGGCCTCTGTTTAACTCCATGACTTCTTTCAAGGCCTTGCCTCCAAATGCAGCCACATTCTGGAGGTTAGGGCTTGGGCATACGGATTTGGGTGGGAGATACAGTTCTGCTGATAACAGCACGTTAGCAACAGCATTAAATGTGATTTTCTATTGTGTCATGTTCCACCAGAGACTCTGAGGACTGGGCCAGATGCTCGGGTCGCCTCAGAAATGGCATAGTGTTCCTCCTGCAGCAGCTGCTGTGCACCCACCTTCTTCCCCTCCCCAAACAAGACAGTCCCCGGGGAAGTTGTGTTTGGAGAGAGTCATTGTGCTTCAGTTTTTCCTTTGGTCAAAGGAAGCATTTTAGGAGATGGACACAAGTCTCTAGGAGTCTGAGGGTTGCATGGATTGGCGTGTGAATCCTGTCTGGCTGTTGCTGGTTGGGGGGAGGGTGGCCAGGACCTGTGTTGGGAGATGGGAGGGTTGTGTTTCCTGCCCCCCACTGGCTTGTCCCAGAATTTCTCATTCTCAGCACTGTGGACTTTCGTGGTTGATAATTGTATGTGTGTGTGTGTGTGTGTGTGTGTGTGTGGCGCACGCGTGCACATGCATGTGCCCCTGCATGCATGAAGGGTGTCTGTCCTGTACAGACATTGTAGGATGTTTGGCAGCATCCTTGATCTACACCTACTTAATGCCAGCATCACTCCTCTTTGTGACGACCAAAAATGTCTCCAGGCATTGCCAGCTGTTCCATAGGGGCAGAATTGGTTGAGAACCTTTGGTGTATCCCATGGGAGTGAGCTACACTGGGTGAATCTGGATGGACTTTGGCCAAGAGGATCACTTGGAGGGTGGGCAGTAAGGTGAGCCTATGAAGGGGAGGACTACAGAGTCCCTTGAAGCCCAGGAGGAGAGCTGTGTGGTCCGCCGAAGGGTACAGGTGGCACCACCCCTGCGGAGGGTGATGGAGGGGAGGGCCCCCCATCAGCAGGTGGGAAGAGGTAGGGGCATCTCCGAAGAGCCCTGTGAGTGACAGAATCAGCACCTGGAGTCTGCCTCCTGCAGCGGACACCCAGGTGGGAGAACACTCCTGATCCCATGAGAGATCGCTGCCCTTCGGCGAGTGTGGGGAGAGCTAGCCAAGCCAATAGCCAGGAGCTGAGTCAAGCAATTTCATTTCCCTTGACCACAGGCTTCCCAGCGGCAGGCAAGGCCCTGCTGAGACAGGAGACATTTCCAGCAGCTTAAAGTATTATTTGGAATTTGGACAGGACTGGGTTTTTTAATTACTTAAGAGGGACAGTAAGAGCTTTGGCGTCTGCTTGCAGCTTTGCCAGGGGCAGAGAGAACTCTGTCAACAGAAGGGATGTAAGGCCACAGAGAGATACACTTGCTTTCTTGCTTCCACCCTGCTGAGCATAGTTATTCAGTAAACTGGGAAAGGAAAACATGTGAAGGGCAGAAAGGTTCTGGAATCGACAAAAAAAAGGAGAAAGACTGGAATTTCTATCTGTTGCATCTCCCTGGCTCCGTGTGCTTTTCATTGTCTATTTTATAACTCTGCAAGTTGTAGAGAGTGGAGATGATGCAAATGAGTTTTGTCCGTGGAATACAAGTAATTGCTGCCGCTGGGATACCGACTTTCTACACTGCACCGCAAATTCAGCTCAGCATTCCTGGCTGCCTCTACCTGGGTCCAGTTTCATGTTTTCCTTTGAAATAGTGCTAGCATCTTTCTGGTTCCTCCATTCATTCATGAGGTTTTGACACACATTCACTTTATATTTGTGTGAAAATCATGGTTTTACTTTTTAAACAAATGATTCATTAAAACCCGGTGATGCTGTAGATGAACGTGGGCTCTGGGATTCCTGTCTCCACATTCATCGCCCTGTGTGGAACCTGAGCTCTCTTAGTGCCTACGAGTATAAAGCTCTCCTTGCAGTGCATACTCAACCTCCATGTTTTGTGTTCCTTTCAAATTTTCTCCTGTGATTGAGTTCAAGTTTTAAAGCATTGTGGTCTGAAAATATACAGGGAATCATCCCAGTCTTTTGGTACTGGTTGAGACCTGATTTGTGACCTAGCATGGGATCTGTTCTGGAGAATGTTTCATGTGCACTAGAGAAGAATGTGTATTCTGTTGCTTTGGGATGAAATGCTTTGAATGTATCTGTGAAGTCTATCTGGTCCAGCCTGTCATTCAAAGCCCTTGTTTCTTTGTTGGTCTTCTGCTTAGATGCTCTGTCTTTTGCTGTGAGTGTGGTGTTAAAGTCCCTCACTATTGCTGTATTATTATCAATGTGTTACTTTAATTTTGTTATTACTTGGTTTATATAAAGGGCCACTCCCAAGTTAGGGTATACATATTTACAACTGTTAGATCTTCTTGTTGGATAGACCCTTTAATTATCATATAGTGTCCCTCTTCATCTCTTATTAGTCTTTGGTTTCAAATCTAATTTTTCTGAAGCGTTGCACCCCAGCTTTCTTTTGATGTCCATTGAAAAGCATCCTATAAAAGAATGAATGGGTCCACCAGGAAATTAGAGAAACATTAAAAAAAATTCATGGAAGCAAGTGAAAATGAAGATATACCTGTTCAAAACCTTTGGGATGTAGCAAAGGTGGTCCTAAGAGGGAAGGATGTATCAGTACAAGCCTTTCTCAAAAAATTAGAAAAGTCTCATGGGAAGTACAAGGCAGCAAACGCTTGTTCCTACTAAGACTTGTGTAATCTTCTGATTTCCTAATCTATGTAACTGTATAACTAACTCCCATAAAATTAGTATCTTTAGAAAGAAAATTAGAAAGACTTCTTCCTGGCCATTTTTACACTATGCAACAATGCGTTTCATTTGCAAAATAGAGATTGCACTTTTATTTATTTATTTTTTTAAAAATATTTTATTTATTTATTTGACAGACAGAGATCACAAGTAGGCAGAGAGGCAGGTGGAGAGAGAGGGGAGGAAGCAGGCTCCCTGCTGAGCAGAGAGCCCAATGCGGGGCTCGATCCCAGGATGCTGGGATCATGACCTGAGCCGAAGGCAGAGGCTTTAACCCACTGAGCTACCCAGGAGCCCCGGCACTTTTATTTTTATTGTTCACGAAGGCTCATCCACTCCAAAGACTTTCAGAGTACCCACACTGCAGCTTACAATGCTTCTTTTCCCCCCTGCTCTGTGTTAGTTATTTTATACTTATTATGCATTCTTTGCTTAAAAATTCTGCTGATCAATCATTTAGTCATTTACCCTAGCCTAATTCTAAAAATAACCGTCTCTTGTCCTGATTACATACTGTTGTCTCTCTGGTTGTAACAGGCCCACATCCATGACATATTAATAACTAAAAGGATAAAATTACTGTTCTCCATGCAAAAATGTGTGTGTACCACTTCTAGTGCTGTGTTTCCTAAGATGAGTAGACAAAACTAACTGCTAGCTTCTATTGCTTGAAAAAGTTGTCATACTTAAGCTTATCCTTTTAAAAAGAAATTTATTGTTGACTATAGAATACTGAGGGCTGTCATGGACTGTTGAATTGATTAAGTTTTAAATAAAGATCATTATTTTTTTTACTGAAAAAAATTAGAAAAGTCTTTTTTTTTCTTTGATTTAAAATTAGAAAAGTCTTAAATATACAACCTGACCTTACACCTAAAGGAGCTGGAGAAAGAACAGCAAATAAAACCTAAACCCAGCAGGAGAAGAGAAGTAAAACAGTTTAGAGCAGAAATAAATGAAATAGAAGCCAAAAGAACAGAACAGATCAACAAAACTATGAGCTGATTCTTTGAAAAAAAAAGAAAATCAGTAAGATTGAAATGCATACTTCATAAATTCCAGTGTTCTTGAGAAGAAGGTGACTTAGTGAGGGTCTTCCAAAGAGCCCCACTTGATTTCCTCACCAGTGACTTGCGCAGGAAGGAGAAGATGGCTGAAGGGCACCATGACTTTCGTCTGAGCAAGTTTCTCCTTAAAATAAACAGCGGTGTGCGTCTGCTTGCCTACTTATCCTTTTAAGTGGATCTCCTCCTTCAGCTCTTCCCAGGGTAGAGTTCTGACCTGCAGATGAGCGTTGGTCTCAGAAAACTGAGACAGAGCCTGTGGACCAAGCAGCAGGAAATAGGAAAAAATCCATCTAACGTTGTATTTGTAGGTTGACCTACAAACCCTAAATGTGTTTTATCAAAGCCCTAATGTGTTTTGTCAAAGCCCAAGAACTCAGCAACATGGCTTTGCAATTGGCAGTGGGGATTTTTGTTCTCAACAGCCAGTTATCTCAGTAAATCATGCTAACAGCCCATTGAAACGGCAATCTAATTTTATTTAGAATCGCCTGTAATTTGTGCATTATTTTTGAAAGGAGAGATGTGAATGAGCTGGCACATTTCTCCCTCTTTCAATTACCATGTAACCTCTCTCTTTTTTTCTTTAAAAGCCCAAACATCCTAATAGGAAATAGGATTGAGTGAGTAAGTTCTGGTGCACTGAGAAGACGGGAGACCACCCATCTGAGGAATCTGGCAAGCCTCTCAGTAAATATAGGTGATCTGTGCCCACTCTCTAAAAAGTTGTTTCTCAGCCCTGCTCTGGGTAGTGCAATTTTTCATACCATTTTTAGGTTCATTTTGCATATGTGTTTCGTCTGTAGGAGTATACTCTATTAGCAAGTTTTTCCCACTTATAAATCGAATTATATTCATCATGGAAAAAGAATACAGAAAAGTTGAAGGCAGAGACTAAAAATAAGATCTACTACCCAGGGCTTAATTATGATATTTTCTTTTTAGTCTTGGTTTTATGAAAACCAAGATGTATTTGTAACTAGAGTTTGTGCTCCTTCCATGGGATTTCTCCCACCTTTGCTTTATTAAATCCAGTACCGGTGCCTGGTCTTCTCCAGCAGGGAGGAGCTCAGGGAAGGGGCGGGACCGCGGGCCGACATTGCCTGCACTCCTCCCTCTGCCGTCGTTATTTACACATCCACGCTCATTGGTGGAAATAAAGAGGAGTTTCTCTGCACCAGTGAGTAATTGTCTAGCCCCAGGGGTCCTGGAACGGCTCCAACCTGGGCTCCTCCTGGCAGTGACAGGCAGGTATCATCAGACCTCCCTAAGTGGTGCTTCCAGGGCTGTACTAGTCACAAGAATCACTGGGGATCTGACAGAGATGCAGATTCTGATCTAGCAGTCCCCAAGCGATGGGTGTGCTGCTGGTCCAGACAGCTTGGAGTAGCAGGCCTTTGGGGGTGGTCCAGGTCTGCTCCTGGGGACTGTGGCATGAGGTTCTTCCGGACTTTTGAGCTTTCCTGATCCTCACAGAAAGCCCAAAGCAGCAGATCTGATAGAGCGACAGGGCCTTGGTGGTGGGGATTTGGGGATAATCGTTGTGCACCCATGAACAAAACCCCCTGGATCCTGGGTAAAACCCAGAACCTTAACAAAACCCTAGGAGGGGTTAGAGAAGGAAGATCTGAGCCTGACCTAATGTCACATCTTTTAACAACTCTGCAGGAGTGGGGCTTTGAGGTAAAATTAAGTTGATTTATGGAAAATAAAGAAGTGTGCACTTCTTTTGTACATGAATTTGTGGGCTGAAATTGTTCCTGCTGTTTTTATAATGTACATTTAAATAAATTCACAGTGGGTTGCATATGCATTTTTCAATCCTGTTTTCCTTTGAGTTATGATATCATGAACACCTCCCCAGCTCATGAAATAGTCTCTGAAAATAACACCTTTAATAATTCTGTTTCTGGGACAGCGAGGATGTAGTCCATTGTGTTCAGCCCTGTGTCTTCAGTCACACAGTGTCCAGCTCAGGATAGGAGCTCAAGGACTGTCTGGGATTCACGCAAGCATGGACGTACCTCGGTGAATGAGTTCTTTGCTGTTTGCCACTTAGATTGCTTTTAGTTTTATAAAAAATACCACGGTGGACATCCCTGATGCAAACCTTTGTGCACAGTCTTGACTCTTTCTTTAGGTATCTGTACAAGTGCATTTACTGGTCAGTGGGCCCGCACAATTCAAATATCCGGGTATTTACCGAGAACTTGCCCTTTGGAAATGTACCAGTTTATGTTGCCATCAGCCATGCTCATTTCGTCGTGTTCCTGCCAATGCTGGGATCATCATGCAGGAAAAGCAGAGCCTTGCTAGGCCTACAGGCGATCTCATTTTTGTTTGAATGAACATTTCTTTGATTACTAGTGAAGCCGAGCAGTTGTTTTGAGTGTGCTTTACTGATCTTTGTATCTCTTCTTCTTTTTTTCTTTTTTTCAATTTATTTATTTTCAGAAAAACAGTATTCATTATTTTTTCACCACACCCAGTGCTCCATGCAATCCGTGCCCTCTATAATACCTACCACCTGGTACCCCAACCTCCCACCCCCCTGCCACTTCAAACCCCTCAGATTGTTTTTCAGACTCCACACAAGGGGAACATTTGAGTCTTTTGCCCATTCTTCTGTTGGCTACACCAGCACATCTGATTGGAGGGGTGAATGTGGTTCATCTTCTGTTTTCTCTGATGATACCTTTGTTCATAACTCTGCTCAAAAACACAGAATACAGATAGAAATTTAACTTAATATGAAACAGGTGCTTGTTGAGATCCCACAAAGGGTTAAGCCACTGAAGTACGGGGCTCTTAGGTTCCTGGAAGGCTGAGCATGCTGTAAAATAAGAATTTACAGATTGGGCCAGAGAAATGATTTCTCTCTGTAACGTCATGCCATCTAGTGGTTCTTGAAGACAGTGCAGGAACAAAAGCCTTTACGTTTGGGATTAAAACAGCTCCTTTAGCCTTGTAGTCTCCAGTTCAGGCTGCCCGCAGTTTCTGCCTCATTATTGGTATAGCCGCCAACTGGATTTCCCCTCTTGGTTCTCTCCCTCCTTATCCATCTTTTCCTTGTAGGGTGACTGTTTTAAAATAGCCAGTTTTCTGTTTAAATCCATGCAGTAGCTAGTGGTTGTTCTTACGATTAATCTTAATCCCTTAACTGGGTTCACGAAGCCTTCTATGATCTAGGTCAGGGTGGGCACACTCTCTGTAAAGGGTCAGTTGGTAAGTAGTTTGGATGTGGGGGACACACAGTCTTTGTTGTGACTTCTCAGCTCTGCATGGGGGCTCTTGATTGCACCCGGGCTGTCAGTTTTTCCCTCTTCAAGCTTCATGCTCTGGCTGGCTGCTCGCCCATTCCCCCTGTCTCCTACTTGGGTGTCCCTGTTTGGTTATGAGCAGAGAGGGGGCACCCAGCCGGTTTGGGGATCAGAGCTAAAAAAACAAAAACAAAAAACAAAAAACAAAACCCCAAAAACAAACCAAAAAAAATCACTACACAGTCTTTGGAGTTTTTTCTGGCTTACAAGTAAGCTGGAGCCCTGGGAGCACAGGCTCTGCCCGCCACCCCCACCACCCCCCGAGGTGTGTCTGTGTGCAGACCCACCCACACAGGTGGGATTGGGGTACTGTGTGTCCCCCTAAAGTTCAGAATTTAAGCTAATAACTGCTAATTCAAATAGGCTCTGTCCTGCTACCATGACATATATGCCTTCATAGGAAGACCCGTAAGCACATATAAAGTAATATTCATAATAAAACCCCAAATTCAGGTTTTACATGACCAAGTTGGCAAATAAGTTTTGTTACTGTTGTGCTTGTCTGGAAGTTCCCTCCTCCGGCCGGTGGTGTTTGGGGACTGAGGAGTCAGATCAAGGGATATGGGACACATCAGTGACACTCCACCGAATTTATTTTTGCCTTCCTTTCAGCCCTGCGACTATGTTGTTGGACTTAAGATTTTCAGGTAACTTATACTGTCCTTGACAGTGAAGACATGCTGTGCTGTTTAGCCAGGTGTGCTTCTGGGCCCCCAGCAGAAGAGACTTGGCTGGTTAAATGGTCTCCAGGGGCCGGTGATGTAAGATAAATGGAGGCGAGTCTACCGTCCGCTCTGTGCCGGTCTCCACACTCTGTAGAAGCAAAGGCAGCACAGTGGCCGCACGCACGTTTTGACAATCACGCAAAGCTCTATAAAGTGCTTTTATTATTTTATTTTATTTTAATTAATTTAAGAGCAACAGATCAAGTGTGAGCGGGGTGGGGGCAAAGGGAGAGGGAGGGAGAATGTCAAGCAGACTCTGTGCTAACCACAGAGCCTGATGCGGGGCTCGATCTCACGACTCTGAGATCACGACCTGAGCTGTAATCAAGAGTCAGAAGCTTAACCAACCAAGCAGCCTCCTCTACAAGGTACTTTTAATGCAAAGCATGGCACAGTTGAAAACATTTCATGAAACTATAAATCAATTAACAAGCAAAATTTAAGAATCTCATACTCTAAAGCTAGCTTCCTCCCGAAACATTAAAGATATCTGCTCAAAGTAAAAGAAGCTAAAAATTATAATGGATGAATAAGAAGCAAATTTAGATAAAACTGACATTTGAAATTTGAAAATTGAATAGTGTTTTAATTAAGCATTTAAGTAAGTCGTACGATGTGTTCTTGTGTCCGGCGTCCTGTTGGTCACTAGTACTAAGGGGAGGAATCCCTTCACTGCCTCTTAATTAGGCACATGTGTGGGCGTGCACACATGTGTAAGATGGCTGTGAGACAGCTCACACTGTCAAATATTCTTCAGCCACTGCGAGAACTGCTGTGGTCACCCCCTAGCTGATAAGTTATCTGGAATCACAAGGTGGATGGCCGCAGATGTTGGAAGAGGGGTGTTGGACACCTGCGTTTGGTGTTCCGTGAAATGCATCCAGGAGAAGCACTGGTCCGCTTAGCGGATTTCCCTTTTCTTTTCCCTAAACGTTCTTTTACTCCAACTCCCTGCACTCGGTCTCTGAGGCTGCACAACCCCCAAACCTTTGTGTGTTTGAATGCAGGTGCATTCTGGCTTAATTAAGGACCAGGACAAGGGATGCCCAGGAGCATTTCCCAGGGGCCTGAACAATGTCAGTCCTGAGGGCCAATGGTGGTGCTGTGAGTCCGAGTGACACGATTCCTTCCGGCACCTGTGTGATGGGGACTGTCGGTTTATAGGACATGCAGGGCCTGCAGAGCTGAGAGCAGGGACCCTCTCACTTGGGTTGGAGCATGAAATAGATGCTGTGTATGACAGGTTTCTTTTGAAGCTTGCTATTCTTTTTGGCTTTGGTGCAAGAGAAGAGTGACCTAGAGCCTCCCTTAAAAGAGGGAGGTGGATTCTAGGATGGGTGGCTTTGAGACAGTCTCCTGCCCGGTGTTGTTCTTGGAGTGATTTATAACCCAGAGCAGAGGGCACAGCCAGAAGCTGAGTGTGCTGTTTTCTCATAATTTCTTGAGACGTGGGGCTCCACAATGCTGCTTTGGGCTTTGGAAGGCCAGAAGAAGCACTGATGTTCTTTCCTCTCCTACTGGTGGGGTTGTCCTGAGCCATCGGGAACTGGTAGTGTGGACAGTCCCTCTTACCAGACATTGGTCCTTATGGGGAAGATGCCAGCCACAGTGGCAGCAAAGAGGCACTTCCCAAAGGTCAGTGAGTTTTTCTAAGTTGAAGGCCATGGAAGAACATGGAAACCTGATGACAGAGCCCCCAAGGACCCCTAGACAGGGTCAGTGTTGGCGGGCTATGTATGGGAACCAGGAGGTCTTCTGTGGGCAGGAGGGGCAGCTTACCGGCAACATTTATGTTACTGACTTCCGCCTGACCATCTCCCTGAGCTGGTGGGCCTGGGGCCTTCAGATTATACAGAGCAGCCGCACCTGAGCAGATGCTGATTTAGACAGCATAAGAAGGAACCGTATTGCAGTCTCAGGAAGAACCTCGCAGAAGGATGAAGAGCAGGTGTTGTCCGTAGATCGAGAAAGTATGTCAGGGGTGCTCTAGGGAGAATAATGGCCAGAGGTGTCGGTGTCCTCGTCATCATCCTTGGGACATGTGACTGTGTTAGGTTAAATGGCAAAGGGGAACCACAGTAGCAGAAGGAATCAAAGCAGGGAGACGATCCTGGGTTATCCAGTTGGGCCAGGATAATCCCAAAGGTTCTCAGAAGTGGAGGAGTGGGTAGGGGGGAAGGTCAGAGAAGAAACATCACAGCAGAAGCCTGGCAGCTTGACTGTGCAGGTGGAATCTTTGGAAGCTGGACCAGGCCAGCAGAGGGACCCCCACAGGAGCCTCGGGAGAGGAGCACAGCCTGGCCACATCTGGATCTGAGCCCATGGGGAGACATTTTCAACTTCTGACCTGCAGAACTAGAGAAGATCATGACTTTTGTTGTTTGAAGCTTCTGAGTGTGCGGTCATTTGTTACAGCAGCAGCAGCAGCAGCAGCAGCAGCAGCAGCAGGAAACAGATACTAACGCAGTTCTTGTGCTCTGGGATTTGCCTGTATCCAGAGTCATTTGCTTCTTCAGAGGGTCACTGGAGAGGGCTCCTTGGGGTGCTCTGGGTCCCTGCACTGTCCCCCGACATGGGTGATGCACTCACACTCGCTGCTGGCAAAGCCCATTCCCTCTGTTCTGGCTCCAGGGCAGAGGAAGGGACGTCCTGCAGCCTCTTCTTGCTCTGCTTCCTTGCCTTGCATTCACACTGTTGACAGAGACCCTTCCAGATGGTTTCAGGTTCTCCGTGCAGACCTCCTGGCCCTGGGGAGGGATACATCCTTGTCCCCCCAGGCAGCAGGGGGGTGGCTACCTCTGCTGCCTTCTCTTCTTGCTGTCGCATGCCCACTGCTATAGCTCTGTATCTCGTGCACCCCAGAAGATTCGGGGTGAGCTGTCAGGATAGTGCCCTTCAAGCCTCTTTCCCAGGCTGGAGGTTAGTGAGAGGACCAGTCTTTGCCTCCAGGAGGTCCATTTCCATCGACCCACTCCCGGGGGGCTGAAGCAACCCATCCATGGCTGCAGGTGTGACCCAGGCGGGCTCTGAGCCCTGGAGCCTGTCCTCATTGGCGCCATGGCCATGGCTTGCCTCTTTCCCATGCAGGTGTTGCCCCTGCTCCCGGGCACGCTGCTGGGGAGCCAGTGACCAGAGCTCTGACACCTCCCTTCTTCTAGCTATCAAGTGAACGAGCTGGTGCTTGCAGCCGCGTCCTTTGACTCCGTGTCCAGGGCTTGGTATCTAAAGGGTCCCTTGGTGGCCTAAGTCACCAGTGGTCCATGCTCTGCCAGTCGCTGTGTTCTCATCTCTTCTGTGCTGTTCGGACTGGACTGGGAGGCTGCCCTCCAGCTTCCAGAGAGCTCACTGGGGAGGCATCAGTGTGTTTTTACCAGGATCATCTCCAAACCTCTGGCTGGGTTTTCTTCTGAGCTTTGGGATTCCACTTAAATGTAGAAATATTCATCATGGGGTCTTTTCTGTATGAAGGGAAAATATATTTGTTCAGAGAGTCATTTAATGTTCAGCCAAAAATGACGAAGCCTTCACCTTCAGATTTTCTTCCAGTCTGTGAACTCCTCTGTCCTCGGGGGGGCGGGGGTCACCTTCTCTCGGGCCCGGCATCAAGATGAGGTAGAATTTGGGGCCACTTCTGGCCCACTCACTTCTTTGAATCTCTGGGAGTCATTTGTGAGGAATCCAGGGAGGGGCCCACTTTTTCTTTGCTAATAAGGCATTTAGGCAGTTAGTGGACACAGTCTGCTGCCCCCCCCCCCCCCCGTGGCCAGAGCCTGGCTCAAATGTATTTAAATCACCCAGTTGTGCTTCTTAATTAAGAAGGGATTTTGCCAGAGGGAAAATACTGCCCGAATTCCCCTGATGCTTTTCCTGCCTCAAGGGGTGGCCTGTAGTCTTCTAGACTCAGTAGGTTGGCCTCTAAATGTTTCCTACAAAAATTAAAAAAAAAAAAAAAAATGGATGGGGCGCCTGGGTGGCTCAGTGGGTTAAGCCGCTGCCTTCGGCTCAGGTCATGATCTCGGGGTCCTGGGATCGAGTTCCATGTCGGGCTCTCTGCTCAGCGGGGAGCCTGCTTCTCTCTCTCTCTGCCTGCCTCTCTGTCTACTTGTGATCTCTCTGTCAAATAAATAAATAAATAAATCTTAAAAAAAAATGGAGAAAGTTGTTGTTGATCCTTTATCAGTAGAAGAGAGGAAGTGAATCTGCGGTATCACGGAAGGATGCTGGGAGGGAACTTTAATTTTTCACATTCTAATGGCTTCATGGTCACGCTGCTCATTACTGTGTGAAAGCCAGGAGCCGTGGCTGGGGACTTAATTACTGATCTGAGATAGTTTCAGAAAACATTGTAAAGAACTTGCCTAGCGACAGATAATGACAATAATTGATAGCTAGAAGAAGGTGATTTTGTACAATGGAGGTTCTAGCTGTAAACAATAACATCCATCTATTTCCAAACTGAGAGGATTCAGAAGACCTGGCATAGATTATCTTGTCGCGGGGAGATGTGCCTCAAGGAGTTACAGCTCTGCAAGGTGAAGAAAGGGACCGGGATTTGAGACAAAAAACTTTTGAATCTCCTTTAATCTCCTTCAATCTGAGTAACTTGACTTACCCTAACTGGTTCATCTTGTGGGTCTAAATATAAGGTCCAATATAAATAGAAACATAATTAGAGAACAAGAAAAGCACTTTAACTGGTAAGTGGCATTTTAAGGGCTTATTCTGAAAAGCTCAAAGAGGATGAAATGAGGGTTGCTGTGTACAGGTGTGCAGGTTGTGGACTGCCCAACTCTAGGAGGTGCCATGCATATCATGAGCATCTCAGATTTGTTTATTTGTTAGGACAGTTTTTCTGGCAAGAGGCAGTAAAATAACTCTGCAGAAGGGGCCCCTTTATCTAGTTTGCTTTAAAGTGCAGGGAAGCCTAGGTGCCATTCCTTTGACAACTGTAACCACAGAGGCTGTGAAACTCACATTCCAAGGGCAGAATGTGATGGCTCATGTTTGCTTGTGTTTGCTTGTCTGCTTAAACTGCAGGGTACGGGTCTGCATGGCATTAACAAAAATGAATCTTTGAATTATTAGCCAGCAGTTAAAAATCAGATATGATCACATAAAAATCTGGATTTCTGGTTTCTCTCAGAAAGAGACTTTGGGGAGCCTGATGTCCTGCATCACAATAAATGGCCCTAGGTGGTGTTAAAGTTTTCCCATCTTGCCATAATCCCACCACACTTGACAGTGTCCTTGACAGTGATGGCCAGTGTCAGCTGCTGTTTAGGAATACACTTGCCCTATATTTTTCTCAGAGAATTAAGAGGAAAGCGATATCACTCATATCCGTGTCTCTCTAAAATGCTCAAAAATCAAAAATAGGAGGGGGCACAGTTTTTTAAGAAAAATAAATAGTAGAGAGCATATTTTTTATTGAAGGGGAGAACACTCATATGTGTTTAATGTACAGAATTTGTGCCAAATGAATAAAAATAGCTGGCCCCAGGGGCATTTGAGTTTGTAACCTCTGCAGTGAAAAGGCATTATAGAAACATAGTTTAAGGGGCTCTTGATTGAAAAAAGCCTGAGGAAAAGGAATGGGGCACCTTGATGGGAAAAAGTATCCCAGCAGCATTTCTGCAGTCACAGTCCACATCCTGATTTACAGCCTGCCGCAGGGGGAGTCTGGACGATGGGACGCCTTCCCTCGTAGGTGCCAGGAGTGAAGCAGGCATTTTGCTCTCTGTCTCTGCTACGGGTGCACAGTGCCTCTTGTCGGTCATGGAGGGGTCCACTGCTGTTCCAGTAGCCTGGTACAGGGCTTGCCCCCTAGTTGGTGCTCATTAAATATCATTGGATGTGACATCTATCCTGGAGGTAGAAGCAGGAAGTGGGTTGCAGCACATAGGGGGGAAAAGAGACATACACCATTTGATATTCTCAGTTGCAAGAAATGGGAATCAATCTGGGGTAATTTAGGCATACAAGGGACATATTGGAGGTTTTGGGGGTATTCCTAGAACAAAAGGAAAGTTCATAGGACGTTTTCTTTGGACAGGATGGGGCCCCAGGCAGCCCTGGGCATCCGGGCAGTGGGTACCAATCTTCAGGCCACCACTGTGTCAGGATCCAGTGGCTTCTGTCCATGGGTCGTTTGACTCAGAAGCAGGAAGAAAGAGAGTTTTTAGTTTTGTCGCTCACTGGTGGGCAGGGCCACTTGATGGACTGTCTTCGCCAGACCCCGGGTGCTGGTGGCAGCCCGGGTCTCACCAAGAGCAGGTTCGCAGAGGGCACACAGAGGAAGCGAGCTTAGGTGAGTGCTGAGTCTGTCTGTCCTTGGTCTTTCTAGGTCTTTCTAACCTGGGATCGGCAGACACGGTGCTGTTCTCCCTTCCCCACCTCCAGCCCACAGTTCCCCACAAGCTGCTGTATGACCTGACCTGGCCTCCCTTGTCCCACATTCCCGGGCAGGGAGGAGCTCTCCTGGGCTTGCTGAGGTCAGCCTCTGCACCCGAGTGCTCCCTCCACCTTGGTTAGGTCTCCATTGCCCAGTTGCAGAACTATAAGCTGTGGAAATCAGGTTTCAGGAATAAAAGTGGAGTAACAACAGTTATTTTTTATTCCCAACCCCAAGAGCTAGGTACCGTGCTGAGTCATGGACCTGCATTACTCCATTGGGTCCCCGTGGCTCTGAGCAGACGCTCTTGTTTTACTTACGGTAGATTGTGATACTGGAACTACAGGGTGCAAGGCAGTGGCTGGTCGGGTTCAGTGCAAATCCAGTCTGATGCGTCTGCAGCCTGGAGTTCTGTCCGTCACACAGCACTCCTCCCGCCCCACACCGCTGAGAAGCCCGGGGGCTCTGTAGAGACCTGGGGTGCTCCCTGGGCCCGGGGGTGATGGGATTTGAGACACAGCCTGTCCAGTGCCTTCTAGTTCACTTGGAGTTTTGAACGTAAAATGTAATGATTTTCTGCAACCCCGTTTTGAGCAAAGGTGTTTATTTCCTACCCGATCATGTGAGAGGACGTGGGAGCCTAAGCTCTACCCCACATCCGAAGCAAGGTGACTTGATCAAAGACCCCATCACCAGCGTTTTGTTGTTCCCCCCAATGCCAAGTTTTTACCGGTTGTTCAGATGATAGACTCTTCGTAAATCTAAATTCATTCCGTGTAAGCGACTGCTCTTTATCTGGGATTATAGCCGTCCATCTGTGCCTTTTGGTGATAAAATGTCCTTTCTTGGGTGAAAAGATGGTGCCAGTAAATAATGTTCTATCTTTTATGTAGTAAAGTAATAAATTTATGCCGTTTCCAACTGTGCTTGTGTTATTTTTTGGGCGTGTGTGTGTGAAATTTCGAAATGTTATCAGTCCATCAAATACGGGTTTTGACCCACTATCCTGGATACCTTATCTGCTAAAGGCAGAGGAAATATGTGCATCTATTAGGTGCCCAAATCAAAGGATACGATGGGGAGTAAGATAAAATGAGAACAGACTTTAGAAATAAGTATATGTAAGAGTGAAGAAATATTTGGTGTTTTACTTTTTTTTTTTTTTTTTTAAAGATTTTATTTATTTGTCAGAGAGAGCAAGCGAGAGCGAGCACAGGCAGACAGAGTGGAAGGCAGAGTCAGACGGAGAAGCAGGCTCCCTGCGGAGCAAGGAGCCCGATATGGGACTCGATCCCAGGACGCTGGGATCATGACCTGAGCCGAAGGCAGCTGCTTAACCAACTGAGCCACCCAGGCGCCCTGGTATTTTACTTTTTACTGGTACTTCATAGGACCACATAATCTGTCTTTTTCATTTTAGCTCTTCTGCTGGGAGCGAAGTCTGTGAAGGTGTTGAATAGACATTTAGATCGAGTCCAGATGTTTGCCCTGATCAGCAGCGTTACACTGAATATTCTTGTACGTCATCTTGTTTGTATGTGTTTTCATTTGAATTAATTTCAAGCCCAGAAAGGTAGAGAGAACAGTACAATGAGTATCTATATTCACGTCTCCTGTGTTTAATAGTTGTTAATATTCTGACATGTTAGTTTAATCTCTTATTTGCCAAAATTAAAGTGGATTAGCATCATAGCATTTTTCTCCTAAATGTCTCAGTAGGCATCCCTAAGAACTGAAGATGTCTAGGTACATGGCCAGCATTCCACATCATTCCTGATAACCTAACAGCAGCTCCCAAATAGTTTTCCTAATAGTCACCTAATAGTATCTTAAATATCTTAATAATATAAGTTAATATAAAATTATATTATTATATAAATATATATTATATAAATTATATGCATAATTTATATAGAAAGGTTAATTAATCCCTGATAAATTAAATAAATATAATTTAATATAAAATATAAATCTTATATAAATATCTTAATTAATAATAATATCTTAAAAATGAATTTTTCCTAATAGTCTTAAATAATGTTTTCAAAATCAGAACCCAATCAAGGACTCCTCATTATACATTACATTTGACTGTTGTATTTTGTCCTTAGAGTCCCTTTAAATCTAGGGTGGTAACATCTCCCACCCACTGTCTTTTTCCCACTGGTATCGTCTAGAAGACCTAAGACCAGTGTCCTATAGAATGTCTTATCTTTTGGGATGGGGATTGCTTCTTCATCATGGTGGTTAATTTTTTCCTCTGTCACCTAAATTTTTTGTAAAATGGAAGTTCTATCTAAGGGCTTGAACAGATTCAGGGTAAACTTTTTGGCAAGAAAATACAGTAGCTGTCACCAGTGTATCTTCTACATTGCAGTCGCGACAGAAAACATACAACGTGTGGCTGCCCCCCGCCCCCCCATTGGAGATGGTAATGCTGATGACTGGCTTAAGATTGGGGTGACTGTAGAGCTACACATTTCCCCTTGTAAATAGAAACGAATCTGTGGAAGAGTAAGTTGGCATCAGGCAAATCCCAGTTCCCCATCATTTGCTGTCTGTGCTGGGCCTTGTCTCAATCAATGTTTCATTTGGGGTTGTAGGATGTTGATTTCCAAACTCTACCACATCTTCTACATTGATGTGCTGACATTTTTCTATCAAGAAGAGATTTCTTTCAGGGTGCCTGGCTGGCTTAGTGGGTTGAGTCTCTGCCTTTGGCTCAGGTCATGATCTCAGGGTGCTGGGATCGAGTGCTGCATCAGGCTCTCTGCTCAGCGGGGAGCCTGCTTCCCCCTCTCTCTGCCTGCCTCTCTGCCAACTTGTGATCTCTCTCTCTGTCAAATAAATAAATAAATCTTTTTTTTTTTTTAAGAGGAGATTTCTTTCATTGCCGAAATTATAGTGTGATCCTAAATTATAGTCCCTGCTAGCAGCAGCATTAAGCCATTCTCTCTCGTTAATGATCAATTGTTAGAATAAGGAGATGGTATAATAGTTCTCTCCATTGATGACAGAGAAGTTTAAGTTTTGTTTGTTGGTACCTTCTTGTGTATCAGCATGGATTTATGGGTCTTTGTATATTTTCTCTGCTTCAGTCAATTACAGCCACTGCTGTTTCTGATGGTCTCATCTCAGTGTTGGCCATCGGGCACCCCTTTTAGTCAGCTTCTATCCTCTGGACATGCACTCATTACTCATTGAATGTTCCTTGCTTTCTGGGACAATAGCATATCCTAGATTTACTTATTTTATTGCACAAAAGTGAGGATTATTGTCTAAGATTAATTCTGGAAATTGGAATTATTGTATTATCTGCATTCGGTATTTTGAAAAATAATGTCAAATTGCTGTTCCAAATACAGAACCTATGTATTTGTCCCTCCCACACCAGAAGGGTACTGGCAATACCATATCTCCCCTTACTTTTGTCAGTTCTTGAGACAATCAAATTTCAGTAATTTTTCTAATCAGGTAGATGAAAATGGTATTTGCTATTTTTAATTTCTTTTCTCCAAGTTACTAGCATTACTGAACGTATTTTGATATACATTTACTGTTTTGAACTTTTATTCTTTTGTTTTCTTCCTTATATTCTTTACTCACTTAAATGGGTGGCTCTCATCTGTTTTTTAAAAAACTTCCCCTAGGTCATTTAAAGTAAATCCACATACAGAATTTTTAGGAGTAGCAGTTACCAAAGACAGCTTGTTCTCCATTGCTTCCACTAAGTGTCACTCTTTGCCTGTTTAGAAACGCAGGAATCCTGGGTTGACGGGGAAGGAAGTCTGTGGTTAAAATGTGTCAGTGGCCACCTGGCTTGCTTTCTACTTGCTTGGGTATTAGATGCTCAAGAGCATTCTGTAGGCGTTCAATCTCCTGTGCATAAATATTATTTCTAGATTAAACTTAGATCAAAGTCAGGTCAAATGTCAGTATGCCTTCTCTTGGCCCTTTGAAGTCTCCAGAAACTGTTTTTCATTTAAACTGAGTGCAGACAGAGGAATGAAAACCAGCCATGTTTAAAGACCTTCAAATAGATCTGCACAGAGATTAAGATTCTTTCGGAAGATGAACTATTTCCTCTTGATAAGAAACCCGATGATAAAATACACATTTGGGTTTTGCTAAGATTATGGGCATGGCATGTCATCTGAATTTTCTCATTTCATCCGAAAGCTGGTTCTTTCTCAACCTGCAGGGGCTTCACTGTTTGCTCTTTTGATATTAATTGGAGAAAAGGTCACTAAGTGAATTATATTGATCAAGACCTTACCTAATCTTTCGTAGAAATTGAGAGCTATTTTTAAAAACTTTTTTGACTACATGATGCATGTAAGTGTCCAAGTCATGTGTGTATAGCTTAGATGTTCACCTTGCTGAACGTACCCACCTAAGAAGCACCTATCTCAGGAAACGCAACATGACCTACCCCTAAACTCCCCGCATGCCTTTTTCTGGTCACCCCTCGCTTGGTCCCACTAAGAGGAACCACTACCCTGACTTCTCTCTTCAAAATTAGTTTAGCCTATTTTTGTACTTGGTATTAATGGACTCGAACACTAGGCACTCTTTTGAGTCTGGCTTCTTTCTCTCGATTTTATGTTTGTGAGATGGATCCATATCGTTGAGTGTGGTTGTTCTGTCTTTCCACTGCGGTGCAATATTCTGTTGTGTGAGTGTGTAATGATTTATTCTATCATGATGAGTGTTTGGGAAGTTTTTAGGCTTTGGCTGTTAGGAACAGTACTGAATCATGAATAATATTGTAGAATAGTAGTGAATGTGGTAGGGCTGTCTTTTGGGAATGTATGTGGAATTCCTGGGATGGAAGGCAGCATTTGCTCAGCTGTGATAGGTACTGCCAAAGACCGCCCTCCAAAGTAGTCCGTCTCTACTGCCACCCCGTCCACGTTTGGGAGCTCCTGGCGCTTCAGATCCTCATGAGAACTTGGTATTTTCTATCTTTCTCATCTTAGCCATTCTGGTGGGAGGAAATTATGGGGTCTGCTTGTTAAGGTCCATTATTTAATTTGGGGGATTTGGAGATTAAATTATCTCCACCTGAGAAATCAAAAGAACACAGCATTTGTGAAAGGAAACAGGTGGAAACAGGGAACGAACATTCATTTGAACACTTACTTGGCTCACACACGGCCATTCACGATAATCTGAAGGTGAATTTTACTCTGAAGGAAGACAAATATTTTGCTATTTTAAAAAAGATTTTATTTATTCATTTGAGAGGGAAAGAGCAGGAGCAGGGGGGAGAGGCAGAGGGAGAAGCCGACTCCCTGCTGAGCTGGGACTCCCCCCCCCACCACATGGGGGCTCCATCCCAGGACCTGGAGATCACCATCTGAGCCACCCAGTCGCCCCAGGAAGACACAAATTTTAAAGAGCTACCCCTCCCCAAGTGCACATTAGTATAAAAATAGGAAAGAAACACAGTGGACTTCTTTCCGTTTTAGTTTTCAAAATGATAATTGCTGTTTTATCCTGATTACAAAGAAAGCCCCAGGACTATTAACAAAACTCCAAATAACCTAATACAATAGGGCCTTGTGAAGATGTATGAATGCTGATAAAATCCGCTTGCTGACTGACTTTCTTCTACTTGATTGTCAAGTGGGGTACAGCTAAACAGTTTAATTTTTTTAAAGTAGGAAGGACGTGTGGGTGGAGTGGGCAGGTCTGGGAAAGGCGTGGGACTCCCTCTCGAGCTACTCCATGCCAAGAGGCAGGGCAGCAGAGGGAGGGGCCCAGTGTCCCTGGAATTTTCCCGGCTCTGTTTTCCTGGACCAGGCTGGTGAAGTGCATGCCAGCTAACAGCAAGATTCCTAGTTCCTGGCAGGACAAGCGGGCTCCAATGCCTAGAAGCATCCCTGGAGTGAGGGCCGCCGGAGCCGGCTCCTGCCACCAGGTGGCGTCGCGAGGCAGCTGGCGGGCCACAGGCTGCCTGGAGGCCCTCCTGGTCCCTGTTCACGTGTTAACTCCAGCCCACATTTGATGTGGTTAGATTTTTGGGATCCCACTCATCGCATTATGGCGAGCTCTTAACATAATCAGAGAGTGCCACCTGAAACCACAGCCGCACTTCAGCCACACTACATCATGATTCGTTTTCCAGAAGCGTCTCTGAGCCTAGAAGGAACGGGTTTGTCCAGACCCCCCCTCAGCTGGGCTTGTTGGCTCTAGGATGGAGAGAATCGAGGAGCGGAGAGCAGTGCAGAGTTGCCAGCAAGATGTGTTGATGAGCATTTATTAGGGTAGGGAGAAGTGGCTTCAGGGAAGAGCCCTGGCTGTGTGATGTGAAGCAGATCCCCTTCCTTCCCGGGGAGCTTGTGGTGTCGCCGGCGTATAGGACATACGTAAGAAATGGACCGAGGCTGAGGCTTACCATTCCAGTCAGAACATGGGGAAGGCTTGGTTCTAAGGGCTGAGCTGGTTTAGGCAGGCTTCTTGGAGCCGACAGCCCTTATGACTTAGAAATCCCAAGTCTTGGGTCCAGCTGGGTGCGCACACCATTGGATCGGAAGTGGTCACGCAGAGCCAGACCCATGATTTTCTCGGGTTGTCTGAGTCTCTTACCGTCTGCTCAGTCACACCGCAATGAACAGCTTACTTCTCTCTGTGCTGGGTTACCTGAGGGCTGCCCAGAGCGCAGTTCACAGTGCTGAGCACAGTGCTGTGTTCCCGAGAACTCCTCGCTGCCGTTGGTACGTGCATGGACAGAGGAAGTCGAGCCTCTCCCCGTTTCCTATTCTGAGTTCTCCTGGGGACAGGGATTTGCTTTCTTCTCCCACTGTCTGCTATATCTGAAGAGCACTTTGTTTTCTCATCCTTAGGCCATAGGGTTTGTTTTCTAGAACTCTGCTAATGGTGACCTATGAGTAGAAGTTCCCAAAATAGACCAGTAGTGTTGCATGATCTCCTTGGATGTTCATCTTCATGTTACCAAACCTGTTTCTTCTTCCTTTGAGTGGAGGATGCTGGCAGCCCTCATGTCTTAGGGTTGTTTTGAGGATTCAATAGGAGCAAGTATATGGTGAGCGTAATGTGATGTCTGCAACCAAGTGTTCAGTGGCATTAGCTCTCGTCTTCCTGTCCCTCTTCAGAACATGCTAGCACCATCCCTTGCATCTAGGATGCCGTCCTCCCGGCACAGTCTTCCCCAGCGCCCGCTGGACCACCACCTGCCTGACTTTTCACCGGCCAAGTCTTCTCCACGGAATCTGCTCGCTTCTCTCTCTAAGCAATCTCTCCCCACTTTAGCACTTACTCTGTCACCGTATTAGTCTGATACAGCTCTTGCAACAGAGGCAGTGTGGATTAAATGACTGAAAGTCTACTTGTTTATGTAACTGATGGGTAGTTGACCCACGATGTTGCATTAGCTTAGACTGGATGACGTAATGATTCGACAGCTGTGCTGTGCTGTGCTGTGCCTACCACCGGTGTAGCTACCGTCTGTCACCGTATGACGCCACTACAGTACCATTGACTCTATTCCCTATGCTGTACCTTTCGTCCCCGTGACTTCTTCATCCCCTACTGGAAGCCCAGACCTCCCACTCTCCTTTACCCTTTATCCTCCATTTCCCCACTGTGGCAGCTGACGGTTTGTTCTGTTCATGGGTGCATTCTTATTGTTTGTTTGTTCATACAGAAGTGATGTCGTGTGGTATTTCCCTTCTCTGACTTATTCCACTTGGCAGGATACTCTCTAGATCCACCATGTTGTCACAAACGGCGAGATCTCATTCCCTGTGATTGCTGAGTAGAGTCCGTTGCGTGTACACGCGCACATGCGCACACGCGCACACGCACACACCCCATATCGTCTTCATCCATCCATCAGTGGGCATGTCGGTTGCTTCTGTATCTTGGCTGTTGTAGATAATGCCGCGTGTATCTTTTTGGATTTGTGTTTTGTTTTCCTTGCGTAATAGAATTAAAATATGTTTTCTGCAGTTCTGGCAGCTGGAAGTCCAAGATGAAGGTGTCAGTGGGTTTGGTTTCTCCTAAGGCCTCTCTCCCTGGCTTGTAGACAGCTCCCTTTTCACGGTGTGCTTGCCTCTCTGAGGGCTCTTCCTCTTCTATGGGGACAACAGTTCTACCGGATTAGGGCCATATCCTTATTCATTTAACCCGAACTGTCTCTTTACAGGCCTGTCTCCAAATGCAGTCACATTGGGGATTAGGACTTTGAAATAAAAATTTGGGGGAACAGAATTTAGTCCATAATAAACACTCACTTGGTGTTCCTCAGTGCTTGCTTTGTGTCCTGTCACGTATAACTAAGATGGTTATGCTAAATCACACAGTTATTTGCCAAGTAAAATTCCTTCTCTCCCACCTCCATGGGTGGAGTTCATTTCTCTCCCCTTGCCTTTGGTTTTGGCAATGAGACTTGCTTTTGCTAGTGGAGCATCTGTGAACAGAATCTTGAAATGTGCTTCTGGGGTCAGAGTTGCCCTCTCCAGCTGTTCCATTTCTTCTCCAGGAGCAGAACATACCTCCGCAGCTACTCACGCCGGGAGGATGAGAGGCACATGGAGCAGGCCTGGGCCCTGTTTGTATGTGGAAACCAAGCTCTGCTGGATTCCAGCTAACCTGCAGATATGTGTGCAAGAAATAAATGCTGGTTGTTGGATGCCCCTGAGTCTGGGGAGGGGGCTGTCATGTCACATTGTGAGGGTCATGGCTGGCTAACATAGCAGTAAGGATGTATTGATTTCTTACCATGTCCCAGGACCCGAGCACTTTATATGAACTCTCTCATTTAACCGTTCTAAGAATGCTATGATACAGATGTGTGTATTGCCTCCATTTAGCAGGGAGACTGAGAGCCCAGGGGACTTTACCCAGGGCCATGCAGCCAACCAGCAGCAGAGCCAGGATCTGAACCCAGGCCGCTCTGATGCCTGCATCACCAGACCCTGTGCTATGCCCCTCAGTGCGACAGAAGTAGTCACTTTTTGCAAAGGCGACACTGGTTTTCCTGCTTTCTGACTTCCTCCTTAATGATCTTCTCTAGCCCACAGAAAGCTGTGGTTTGTAGTAGTTTCCCAGGCTGCCACAGGCCACAGAATGTGGCTCTAGTCACTCTATTTTTAATGGTCTGGATCAAGCCCCATGGGACTGCTTTCTCTTGGAGATGAGCAGCGGGGGGATGCAGCCCACCAGCATTGTGTGTGTTGCACAAGGTTCACCGGAGCACCTTTGATCTATAGAATGAATTTCCCAAATCCCTAACCCATGGCAGTTTTCTGTAACTCCCAGACCTGTCTTCTGCACCTCCCCCACCCAGCAGAGAGCATAGGCCGTCTTCATCTTCGCCTCCCCCACCCCGGCCCCACTACCGCTGCTTTCTTGGGCTTTTTCTACCTGTTTGCTGATTCTTGGTTTGGGGGCAGACGGTTGAATCAATTAATAGAGGATTTGCAGAATCACAGGGCAGTTATTAAAGGACGGTGTAATTAACTTCTTCAGACTAATTGAAAATTTTCATTTAGAAGGAGCAGCCAAGTGCCTCCTTGCTTAAACGGCTTTCTCACATAAAACAGCTCTCATGAAAAGATTCTTTAATGTGTATCCATAAACCAGAGACCTCTAGGCTGCTGCAAAACTTTGGGGAAAGAATTAAGTCATTTCTCTCTCTTTCTCTTGCGTCCTCCTCCCCGAGCTCAGTCTATGCTCAGAGTTACCCAACTTCCCGCACTCTCTTGTTTGCTGCTGCTCGGTCACAGAACGAGCTTGGGAAAATGGGCCAGAGGAAGGAGCTTCCGACACCGTGTGCCTTTTTGATCAGGAGAGTGAGGGAAGGAGTCTGAGCAGGGGCACCTGTGGCTCTTTGGCATCTCATGCTGCTGCTTCTGGCCCCAGCGATTCCTTGATTTCCCTGTGGGGTGGGCTGCACCGCCCACCCTCTGTCGAGGCACTTGGGGCGTGGCTTCCCCCATCTCGGACTCCAGGGATGCTCAGATGACTGAGGTCTGTCCAGGCGCATGACTGCTCTTCCTCCTCACAGGTCGTGACTGGGGCGGGAGTTGGCCTGGGACCCCCCAGATGGAGCGGGCATTGCTGTCTGAGATCTCTGGAGCCGCTCTGTAGAGCGCCACAGCCTCAGTTTCTCTGGCTCTCTGCTGCTGCGCATGTCCAGACTTTTTTTTTTCTTGTAATTATTTCTTTTCAGTGTAACAGTATTCATTGTTTTTGCACCACACCCAGTGCTCCATGCAATCTGTGCCCTCTCTAATACCGACCACCTGGTTCCCCCAACCTTCCCCCCCCCCCGCCCCTTCAAAACCCTCAGATTGTTTTTCAGAGTCCACAGTCTTTCATGATTCACCTCCCCTTCCAATTTCCCTCAACTCCCTTCTCCTCTCCAACTCCCCTTGTCCTCCATGCTATTTGTTATGCTCCACAAATAAGTGAAACCATATGATAATTGACTCTCTCTGCTTGACTTACTTCACTCAGCATAATCTCTTCCAGTCCCGTCCATGTTGCTACAAAAGTTGGGTATTCATCCTTTCTGATGGACATGCCCAGACTTCTTGGTGGCCATTTCGTCATCCGGAAGGAGACACATCCCTGAGGAGAAAGCTGACACCCAGGAAGCAGGGTTGGGGAGGAGGGCTCCCAGGAGCCATTTGAGAGCCTGGATCCTTCTGTGCCTGAGTTAGCCTTTACCCCTGAATTTTCCAGTTGTATGTGCCAACATATTTATGGGATTTTTTTTTTCCCTCTGAACCCAGATTGTGTTGGGCTCTACCCTTTCCAACTCAGAGAGACCACCTCACACAGCTGCTGTATGATAAGGTGTGGGCTTTGGGTAACCTCAGTGGCCTTTTCTAGCTACAGTGCCCCACGTGTAAAGCAGGAATAGTTACCATTTGTATTTTGTGAGGAGGTGGTGAGGGGTCAGGGACTTGCGTTTGGAGATGCGTAAGGCGATGTTGGCATTGGCGAGGCGCTAAGCTTATGACTTATTACTCTCACAAAAGTGGGCTTTGCCCTGACTCCCATATTTAATGGAAAATGGGGACAGAAGAAGTGACTGGACCACGGTGACCTCAGCCCTCAGTGTGAGGAGTGTTTGTTACAGAGAAAAATCTATCACTGTGCCCCTGTTACCTGCTTGCACAGTCTTAGGTCCCTTTCCCACGGCCGCCACCTTGGAGCCATCGGAGCAGATGGTTTTCTGTTCCATGAGAGGACATGGAATGGAATGAGACGATTTCAGTGGGTGGCCCCAGGGACTGTGGAGGCCAGGAGCACCAGGGCAATGGGAGAAACTGCGTCTGGCAGGAAGAGCAGCGGGGAGCCGGCCGCAGCTTGATTCCTGCAGCCAGACTTGGACTTCCGGCTGAATTGATAAAGATCTTTGCTTAACCCTTACAAGAGCTGCAAGGGGTACGGAGCCTTCTTTTCTTCATTTTGCACCAAGAGGAAAAGTGCCGAGAGAGAGCGCGTCGTCTTCCACGGGTGGTACCTAGTAGAGGGGGGATGAGCCTGGGTTTTAAACCAAGGTCTCCTGAGAGCTGGGGCGCTGGGCCACGCGGGCTCCCTGCTGGATTTGGTCTTAGTAACCAGGAAGGCAATGCTGGCCCCTCAGCGGATGTCCCCGAGCCCTCTCTCCTTCAGAAGAGGCCTTCTTGCCTCTGCCAGGACATGCATCAGCCTGTTCTTGCAAGGAAGCCGTGGAAGGTTCTAGGGGGTTTTGTTGTGCCCACCTCCCAGGGGCTAGCAACTGGCAGCTGGGAGACATTTGTTAGATGAGTAACCGATGAACTTGAAAGGCGCCTTCAAATGTGAGAAACGCTGTCTCCCAAGGCGCAGGTTCGAGAGGTGATGGAGCAGGAAGCCTCAGTTCCCGGGTTCGGAGCTGGGCCTCAGCAGGCAGACACGGCTGACTCGGGCCCAGGTCCTCTGTCTCTCTGCGGCTCTGTTTCCTCATGTGTGACGCAGGATCCGGAAGACACGTGTGTCTGCAGCTGGTCGTTGAGGGCGTGAAGGGAATGATGCGTCATGTCTGGCAGATGACAGAGGCTCAGTGAGTGTCAGTCCTCACCTTGGTCACTGCTGTGGGGGTTGCGCTTACCCTTTCTCCCCTTATCCTGTCCCACCCTCTCAGATGTGCAAGGAGCTCGCACTTTAATGGTAACCTCAGCGTTCCTCCTCCCCGCCTAGGCCCTGTGTCATCACGGCGCCTGCTCCGTGTCAGTCGGAGAAAGCTCTTCGGCTAATAACACCCTCCTGGACTGCCGGGGCGCGTCGACCGGGACGCAGCGGGAGAACAGCACTAAGTAAAGTAAACACAGCCATAACCTTTTCTTCTCGCTGCTTCTCGTGCTGTCTGAAGGAGCACATGGCTTCTCCTTTCCTGCAGCTAACTCATAAACGGAAGGAGCGACTAATAAATACATGGATTTCCAGGGAGCCCGAGAAGGCGAGAGGGAGGCTGCGGTGGGGAGAAGCCAGAGCAGAGCGAGCCTCAACGCTGGGACCCCGCGCCCTTCTGCAGCTGGGGAGTGGGGCAGGCACCCGGCGGAGGACGGTCAGGGTCTACAGCCCCGTCGTGGCTGGGAGGGCTTTCCACTGGGTCAAGGCTGGCAGGTCAGATGGAGTTTATAAAATCAACAGATACTGGTTCTGGGGGAGAATTTCTGCCTTCAAGGGCTGGGGAAATTTATCTTGGGCTTAAGTCTTCAGAAGGGTCCTGGGTGTCATGGAAAGAGCCCTCAGGTCAGGACAAGTGGGCCCTTTTGTCGTGCCTTTGCCACAGACCCTCTGTGGGACTTGGAAGGAGTCAGATTTTTTTTTCTTCCCACCTCAGTTTCTCTTTCTGTAAAATGAGTAGCTTGGATTGGTTCCCAGAAGGGATGCCATTTGTCAAGTGCTTAGTTTGTCTGTCCCAGGCATGATTTACACCCTTCCTAGGGATGAACTCCTGAATTCCCAGATAAACCATTTCCTTTTGTAGATAAGGAAACCCAAACACAAAAGATAAGACTTACCCAGTGTCAGCTGTTGAGCTGGGAGCTGAACCCAGACCGTCTTGGCCCCAGACGCTGCAGTTCCAGCTCCTCGGCTGTGTCGTCTTCTCAGCGGGACTCCACGTCCGAGTGATGGTAGAAAACACTGTCATCATTCCAGGACTGATGTGAGGACTGATTGCAGTTATGCAACGAAGCACCCCGTTTTCCTGGGGACCCATGCTTAGTATATGGTTCTGGCTGGGTTGACGACTTCTGCCTCCAGATATGGACATGGGACTCAGGCCTGACCTGTGAGAGTTCTGCATCCTCTGACTCCAGTGATTGTTTCAGTAATGGTCAGAGAGCCAAGCCAATTCTGGGGCCCCTGGGTAGCTCAGTTGGTTGAGCATCTGACTCTTGATTCTGGCTCAGGTCATGATCTCAGGGTCATGAAATGGAGCTATGTGCTGAGCATGGAGTCTGCCTAAGATTCTCTCTCCCTTTTCCTCTGCCCCCATGCTCCCTCTCTTAAAAAAAAAATAAGCCCCCCACCCATGCTCCCCTCTCTAAAAAAAAAAAGTCAAGCCACTTCTTAGATGATGGTGTAACTGCAGTGTTGGAAAAAAGAAGCTCTCCTGCTCCCCGGCGTCACCTCTACAAGGTGTAAGCCTGTGCTCCGTAGAGCTTCACGTGGTGAGAGCCTGCTTGAGGATAAAGCAGAAAGGGAGGAAAAAGAACAGCAGTGGTCGGAGAGAGAGAGGGAATACAGGGGGAGAGAGCGAATGATTCCTGATGACATCACTTGGACCCCTGGATCAGCTGTGTCAGGACTAATCAGTGATTTGAACAATAAATCCTTTATGCTTAAGATAGTCGAGCATAGTTTCTGCTATTTGACACCGAAAAAAAGTTGTCTTACACACACATCACTGAACTTGGCAAAAAAGAAAGAGGTGGTAGATTGGAGATCCCACCTTTGCCACACATTTAACCACGGTCTTATTTCATGGCTTCTCAACCTTGGTACTGTCGACATTTTGGGCCAGGCAATTCTTTTTCGTGTGGTCATTTTACACATCATAGGGTGTTTAATGGTTCCCTGACCTCTGCCCATGGATGCCCCTCCCCACCCCCGCTTCAAGTTATGAGAAGTAGACATTATGAGTTAGCAGACATTGCTAACATCTCCTGGGGGATAGCACCCCCACCCCCAGGTGAGAAGTGCTGGTCTTGGTAGACCCAGATCTGATTTCTCTTAAAACACATTTCTTGGACTTCCCTTTTTTAGTAGGAGTTAGGGATATGGTTGGCCGTGAAAGGGAAGATCCTTCAGAACTTTTGCACCAGGCAAATGTGATCAGCGGCTGCGGGCTCAGGAATAAGGGAGCCTTTGGTCTTAGTGCCCTGAGTGTCCCAGGTGCTCTGGGAGGATTTGGATGGGCAACGAATTGGCCCCTGAAAGGTTGAGTCATTTAGCTCTGAGGTTGTCAAGTGCTTCCTGCCGAGAGCCCTGGATCTCTAGTTATGGTGCGTGTCACCAGTGGCAGCCATCAAACCGGCCACCTGGCACCGGCCACTAATGGCTTTGGCAGAGCATGTCACGGCTGCAGACGGAGCCCAGATGGGAATGGCATTCTACAATATCCCCAGATTCACTGCCTTCTACAAAAATATTGTGTCTAAATAACCCTTAAGTCATCTCAAACTGAACTGCCCCTGCTCCTTGCCTACTCCTACTCAGTGAAAATGTCCTTCCTCCTGGAAGCCTTTCTTGATAACCTCATTCTACCAGGAGGTCAAGGTCCTCAGTGTGATGGACACTGTGGAGCTCCACCTGATGCCCTAGGCTGCTTCCACTGCTCTAAGGGCCTCTGATGGACTTCCTGGGCTTCTGCTCCCACTGCCTCCATCTGCACATTCATTGAAGGACTCCCTGTGGGCTTCTGGAGTCACGTGCCCCTAGCCAGGAGGGTCTGGGTTTGTGTCTCCCAGGGTGCCCCTTTGCCAATGGCTGATGGGCATAGGGATAGGAAGGGCTGGCTTGCTGGGGTCAGGTTGGGACACTCGTGCTCCTCTGCGGGGTCGGGTGTCTTTGTAGGAAGTTGCCCCTTTGCTTGGCCTCCTCCTGCGTTCCACCATCTCCCCAGGCTCTCCGAGGGCTGCTTTCTTAATACATCACTTTCACGTCAAGACATGGTCTTGTCTTAATGCTGTGGACTCCTCCTTTGTAGTCCTTACCAGATCTTTACATCAGATAGTCATTCATCGCCAGTCCCCTCCATGCCCTCCGTGAATTCAGAGACCACTGTCCTACTGGTCACCGAATCTCCAGGGCCTGGCCCAGGAAGTGTGGCCCATTATCATTTCATTAACAGTTACGTGAGCGTTTGTCACGTTATCGGAAGTGAGGACCCAGGTGTGATCAACTTCATATCCTCGGCTTCATCTTTCACTGGGCTTTCCTGAGAAGAGGCCAAGCCGTATCACTGAATGAGTAAACGACCCCGACTGCTCACTTTTATCGAGCCCTTTCTGGGTGCTAAGCCCCTCCCCTGTGGCATGTCCCTGGTCCTTTCCGCCACCCTGTGATAGAGGGGCAAGGACCGTCCTCGTTTTACAGACGAGGTTCGGAGGACGTAGGTGGCTTCCCCGGAGACACGAGGCCAGTCCGCAGCACAGCAGCGTCTTGCTAACGTCCTCAGAAGGAATCCTGGACGGCAGGTCGCCGTCCCTCGCCGCGCAGTTAAGCCGCTGGCTGTGAGGCAGCTAGTAGAGGGAGCCGAGGGGAGGGCGCCGCCTCCCCGCCTGCGGTCCTGGCCACATCGCTGCTGTCTCTGGGCTTTTCCTTCGCCGCGGGACAGTCCCTGTCAGAGACTGGTTCTTTCTGAAGCACTGACTGTCCGTATTGATCCGTGGCCCTGCTCAGTGGGCGAGAGGCCGACGCTACTGAGGGCGGGACCGTGGCACGCGGCCGGTGTGGTCCTCAGGTGTGCGGCGTCCGAGGAGAAGCTGGAAGGGCAGCAGCGTGAAGCGCCCTGGTTCCCGGAGGGATAGGTCCGCGCTGCTGATCGTCGATTCCGTGCGTCCCGGCCGGACTCTTGCACCAGCAGCCGGACACCAGCCGGAAGCCGGACGCCATCCGGAAGCCGGACACCAGCCGGAAGCCGGACGCCAGCCGGAAGCCGGACGCCAGCCGGAAGCCGGACGCCAGCCGGAAGCCGGACGCCAGCCGGAAGCCGGACTCCAGCCGGAAGCCGGACGCCATCCGGAAGCCGGACGCCATCCGGAAGCCGGACTCCAGCCGGAACCCGGAAGCCAGCCGGAAGCCGGACACCAGCCGGAAGCCAGATACCTGCTGGAAACTGGCGCACGATGGGGACTAACTGGTTCAAGTCGGTGGAAAAGGCCAGCGACTGGCTCTAACGTCAGCGGTAGCAGCGCCCGTGCCGCGAAGTCCCCATCTCTCTCCATTTTCTCCTTCTGCATTTCTTCGTAGGGTTCCTCCGTCAGCTGTCTTCCCCCCGATTCCGCCTGGCCACGGAGAAGGTCAGCCGCAGCTGCAGCCTGCAGTGTCTTTAATGCCCCCGTTTCGGAGGGAACGCCTTCCCTGGCCTGCCCCGGGATACCAACCATGATTGGCTTGGCTGAGTCATGTGCCCTGCCACGGGCCAATCACTGTGCTCCAAGTCAGAGGGCGCTTATTGGCCAGCCTGAGTCACATGCCAACCAGAGGGAGGCAAGCTTGTGATTGGACCGGGTCCAGGCCGGGTGGACCGACAGGTGTTGAAGGTCGAAGGGCTTTGGCACGGGAGGAGGCCCGAAAGGATTCGGGGCAGACAGGGCTGGTTCTTTGATGAAAATGGCACCACCGTCTCCCTCAGTATATCCGTGGTTAGAACATTAAAGTCTCCAATGTATAACTGAGGCCACCTTCTTAGGTTTGATAAATGTCGGCATGATCGGAACTTGAGGATTTTCCGATGCTGCATCAGTCCTCAAAGATGACCAGTGGCCAGTAATACGGGTCTTGGGAGAGCAGGTGACTTTCCGTGACTGGGTCTCCGGTCTCCCCCTGGTAATGATTTTCTCCAGGTGTGTGTGTGTGTTTTATTGTGATACAATGTACATAACCTTGCCACTGTGACCATTTTTTTTTAAAAAAGATTTTATTTATTTGACAGAGACCGCAAGTAGGCAGAGAGGCAGGCAGAGAGGGAGGAAGGGAATCAGGCTCCCCGCGGAGCAGAGAGCCCGATGCGGGGCTCCATCCCAGGACCCTGGGATCATGACCTGAGCCGAAGGCACAGGCTTTAACCCACTGAGCCACCCAGGCGCCCAAGTCGTGACCATTTTCAAGCGCACTGTTCAGTGGTGGTAAATACATTTATCTTGTCATGCAGCCATTGCCACCTCCGGGGCTCTTTCCTCTTGCAGAGCTGAAACTCTGTGCCCATGAAACTAAAATCCCCCTCCCCGCTCGGGGACCACCATTCTGCTTTCTACCCTAAATGCCCCACCTAAGTGGTATTTGTCCCCTTGTGACTGGTTTGCTTCCCTGGCATAATGTTCTCAAGGTTCATCCATGTGGTCTTTGCAGCATGTGTGAAAACTTGCTTCCTTTTTAGGGCTGAATAATACTCCCTTGTGTGGAAGGACCACATTTTGCTTCTCTGTTGATCTGTCCACGGATTCCAGGATTGTTTCTGACATCCTCGCTCTTGTGAATAAGCTGCTGTAAACAGGAATGTGCACATAGCAGTTGGAGAGCCCGTTTTCAGTTCTCTTGGGTATATATATATTCAAAAGTGGAGTTGCGTAATACTATTTTTAAAAAGATTTACTTATTTGAGACAGAGACAGTGAGGGAAGAGGGAGAGACAGTCTCAAGCAGACTCCCACGGAGCACAGAGCCTGACGAGGGGCTCTACCTCTAAGAAGGCCCCTCATGACCCTGAGATCATGACCTGAGCTGAAACCAAGAGTCGGTCGCTTAACTGATTGCACCACCCAGATGCTCTGCTAATTCTATTTTTGATTTCTGGAGGCAGTGCCTACTGTTTTTCATAGCAGCTGTACCATTTTACCAACAGTGCTCAAACGGTCCAATTTCTTCACATCCTGGCTAACACTTGTTATTTTCTTTCTTTTTTTCCTTATAGTAGCTCTCCTGATGAACGTGAGGTGACCCATTTAATTTTTAATTTTAATTTTTGACAAGGTTATCCTGTCATGGGGATGCAGACAAAAAATGATGAAAAGATCAGTAGTGGAAAATATTTCTCCGTTCCTGATTCCCAAGCCCTCTGAAAACAAAACTTGTAATGGCGGTTATGAGTTTCTTGTTTTTCCTTCATGTGATGTTTTTATTCATCTAAATAAAAAATATTTATTTTCTCTTTTTTTAATAAAAAGTGTCACTCAGCTATACATACTGTACTGTGCCTGCTTCCTCTTTCAATAAATATCTTACGGTTCCTTTTACAGTTGAAGATAAGGAGCTCATCTATTCCTTTTTACCAGCTTTATGGTACTTCAGTCTGTGGCCGTATCATGATTCCTTTAACCAGGTCCCTGAAAATGGGCACACAGATTGTTTATAACTTGCTGGTGTGGGGAATAACATTGCCGTAAATAACCTTAGGTGTTAGTTTCTTTGCCTGCATGTGAGTGTAAGTAAATATATATGCATGTAAATAAATTTTTGGAAGTGGAATTGTTGAGTCAAAGGGTAAGTGCACCTGTAATTTTGATAGAAATTGCCAAATACATCCAGACAGAGTTTGCGCAAGTTTGAATCCCCCAGCCTCCCCAGTGCATTCTCCACGTGGTTCAGGGAGAGACCACACAGTAGCGTGGCTTCTATTTATACTTCTCTGTGCTAAAGTGAAACAGCCCTTGGCCGGGACGTCTCCTGTCACCTGTTGTCTTCCCTCCCGTCCCAGTTCTTTGTGAGGACACCCTTTGTCACCATTACATGCACGTGCGTTGGTGACTTGCAAGAGCCTGCTAATGAAGCTCATGGGGGACACTGAATTTAGAACTCACGCAAACACAGAAATAGCGAAAGCAAACATAAAGATGTTAGTAGTGTGGTCAGGAAACTTAAAGTGAACCATGGCTTGGAAGAGAAAAGATGGATAAAGAAAATTGTTTGGAATATGAATGTAAGACGGACGAGGAGAGGGTGACGTTTGTGAGAATAACTCAGGTCTTCCTCAGAAGGCAGGATGCGGCACAGTTTCTGGGACGCGATTGTGCACCTGCTGAGACCAGTGCCACCTCCACAGCAGGGCCCACTCTGTGCGATGGGGGTTTATTCTGGGGGGTCGGCGTCACGGGTTGAATGAGGTGGTAGCAGTGATGGAATACGGAGGAGCATCGTGGTTTATCCGCGCGGGCTGGAGCACACAGGTGTAGGAACAAAAGAAATACAGCCTCTGGGACTCTCATGAGCCTGGACCCCCCGACTTTTGGGGTGGCTGGGGGTTGTCCAGTGTTCCAGGTGTGTGGCAGAGGCCAGACCCCTCAGGAAGCATTTTTCTTTTATTTTTTAAGGCTTTATTTATTTATTTATTTGACAGGGGTTGGGGGAGGAGACAGCGAGAGCCGGAACACAAGCCAGGGGAGTGGGAGAGGGAGCAGCAGGCTTCCCGCTGAGCAGGGAGCCCAACGTGGGACTTGATCCCAGGATCCTGGAACCATGACCTGAGCCAAAGGCAGACGCTTAATGACTGTGCCACACACGCGCTTCTCAGGAAGCATTTCTAATGCGAGCATGCATGTCTGGTGAATTACCTAGAGAGATCCAAGAGGAAAGGGATTGAGTTTCCAAAATTCTTATCAGTGCTGATTTCTTTTCTCCTTTTAAATAAATATGCCCTCCTATACCTGCCCTTACATACACAATTCTCTATTCTTTTTCTTAAAGAGGGTATCTACAGCTTATACAGCCCCATAAGACTTAGCTCTGGCCCCAGGAGTCACTACTGCGGTGATCAGAAGGTTTAGGGAGAGGCACACGGTGTCCTAGTATCTGAAAACATGGGCTACAGAAGTTAATAGGCAGCCAAAGGGACGCCAGTGCCTCCCTCCCTTCTTCCCTCCCTGTGTCTTTCACAAGCTCGCTGTTCCAGACGCTGTCCTATGGGCCACAACTATCAGGTCCCTGCTCTCATGGATATTGTATCCTAGTTGAGGCAACAGACAAGGAAGCAAAGCATAAATAATACATTTTGCGTAGCAGAGCAGGACTGGGAGATAGATACAAGAGAGCAAGTTGGGGGTGGGGGTTACTCTAGGTTAAGTGATCCCGGGAAGGCTTTTTAAAGAAGTGACATTTCAGCTGAGACCTGAGTGGTACGCAGGAGCCAGTCCTGGAGATTGGAGGAGTGTTCCAGGCAGAGGGAGCAGCAAGCAAGGTTTTGAGATGAGAGGGGGCTTGGCAAGTATGAGGGACAGATGGTGGCTGGGGCAGCAGGGAAGCAGGTAGAGGAGGTAGAGCAGAGGGGGGAGGAGGAGCGGGAGGGGAGGGAGGGGGGCACAAGGAGGGGAAGGGGAAGGGGCGGAAGAGTGGAAAGGTCCGTGATGAAGCTGGAGCCCTAGGTGGTAACCACGTAATGGGCTCTGTTTGCCATGGTCGGAAGCTTAGATTTCATCCCAAATGTCACAGGACACCCTTGCAGGATCGCAAGGGTAGGACAGACGTTCGCACGGTGTTTATAAGCCCTTGAGGAGAAAAGAGTTGTTTGTAGGGTTCCCTGTGAACAAGGGGTGCCAAGTAACTCTATTTCCTTTCTTGTGATACTTAGGAAAGTAAGAGATTAAAGAAATTCTATGGTTATCGTGGATCATGTTCATGAAAGCGTTTAGTGAAATAACGTGATGAAATAAATGATAGGTAGTAAAACCTGGAGTAGACTTTATTGCTTTGCAGCAAATTTGCACCTGTTTGGGAACAGATTGAGGTCAAGACCCAGCTGAGTTCAGAGAATCTCAGCTTATCAAGGTTCTAGAGGGCTAGAGCTGGAGAGGAAAGCTAACACCTTTGATGATCGGATCTGAATAATAAAATAAAAATATGTGTATTTCCCTTTAAGACAAGTAATAAAGTATAGCTTTTAAAATTTCACTTTGTATGTCTGTCCATACCTAGTAAATTTCTACCTTACCTGGCATCTTAAAATAGCTATCTAGATTTTTATTTTTTATTTTTTTTTAAGAGAGAAAGTAGAAACAAACTTGATGTAAAAATATTCTTAGAGGGGCACCTGGGTAGCTCAGTCAGTTGAGCATCCGACTCTTGATTTAGGTTCAGGTTGTGATCTTAGGGCTGTGGGATTGAGCCCTGAGGGGGGCTCTGTGCTGGGCAGAGCCTGCTTGGGATTCTTTCTCTCCCTGTGCCCCTCTCTCCCTCTCTACTCATGCATGCGTGAGTGCTCGCGATTTCTTTCTTTAAAAAAAAAAAAAAAGGAAGGAGACTCCAAGTGAGGCCAAAATGACACTGAATGAAGGCAATTTGTTTTTTAAGGACGGTACTTCTGGAATTGTAAAAGATAGTGTTGGATGGTGACAAGCAAGAGAAACCAGTTTGGCTAATGGATGCAAGACAGTCAGGCTGTGTGGTGGTTCCCCCGATGGAGGGAAGGTTGGAGCTGGGCTTGGCAGGATACGAAACTCAGCTGTGGCACAGGCAGCTCTAGCTACCAGGGTCCACGAAGAGTCCTACATAGGAACATCGTCTTTTTGGTGTTTCCGAAACCAGTTCTGAGAGGCCTGTCTTGGGGTGTGGCCTGCTCTTGGCCTGGCGAGGGTAGAGCGCCTCTGAGGATTGGTTTAACCCAGCGGACCCCGCAGGGGCAAGGTGATTCCTGCAGAGGAAGTTGGGCAGTACTCTGCCAAAGACAGCAAAATAAATCCTGAGAAGAGGAAAAAAAAAATTATAAGCATCCACAAACAAGTTTGATGTGGTGGCATCATCTACATTCTCTTTCTGCTTTCTCAGAATTTATTTACTTAGTGTGCATTTTAACTAGCAATCTGGGAACCCTGAACACTGTGGAAATTCATGTACATATCCTTGTAGAGTTCTCTCCGGAGACCTCCAGCTGTATGAAGGTGCAGGCCCATCAGGACGGGGCCTGGAGGCAGGGTTTTGATGTCCACAGTGACCCCTGGGCAGCTGCTTTGAGGGGGGACTGAAAGTCTGTTCTGTGGCCTACAAACACTTTTTAAAAGCAAATCATGGATTTTTGCTACATGTTCGAAGTCCTGAGAAGTTACACCCCTTATTGTATAGATGGAAGGCCGAGCCCCAAAGAGATGAAGAACCCTCTGGTCTGCTCTTCAGCCCAAATCCCAGCAGCGGCTCACATGACCTGCGTAACCTTAGGTGAGTCATTTCACCCACCTGATTGGCAAAATGCGTGTGATAGTCTCACCATTCTCATTCTGGGTCTGTTTTGAGGGATAATGGAACAGTCCTTGGCAGAATAAGTGCATACAATGTCAGCTGGTAGGTGGGGCCAGAGCCCAGGCAGCGGATGCCGTAGAATAGTTACAAAGAAAGGATTTTGAAATCAGATAGATCTGGTTTGCAAAACTGCCTCTGCCCCTTCCCTTACCAAGGGGGTGGAGTTGGTATTCTGGCAGGAGGTGCTGTGTGGCGGTGGCGGTGCTAACATGCAGCTCTGGGGGTAAAGCACTAGCCCAGCGCTTGGCCCTCAGGCACTGTCCATGGTGGTTTAGTCTTGCTTTCATTGCTGTTAGCTACTCTGGAGGTGTTCAGTGGTACCGTGTTATGAGAACTGAAAAATTAGTACAGGCTCTTTTACCTCCAGAGAAAGTACGCTCAGGGAGAATTTTCTGTGGTTTCTTCTTGCTCTGTAAAGACTAAAAGAAACAGTGCGATGGAGACAGTTTCGGAATTCCAAATGTCTCTGATTCGTTTGCCCCTTCTTTTCCTGAAGGAAGAAAACAAAAGGCAGAGGAACGTGGAGGGACCACTCCTGGGAGTAGGGCTGGCAGACTTTTTCTGTCGGGGGACAGAGAGCCAATACTCCAGTCCTTGCGTGCCGGATGGTCTGGGTCCCACGTACAGCACTACCTTCCCCGAGCGAAGGCAGCCACGGCTACTACAGAAGCCCATGAACACAGCTGTGTTCTGGCGACACTTCAGTGACGAAACAGGCACGGTTCAGATTCGACCCACTTTGGAAACGGAACAAGAAGGCTTGATGCCTCCTTGGGCGAGGCGTAGGTGGAGTCTCATATTTTAAAGATCACCTTCCTTGATAAACTATTGAAGAGAAAACCTCCGAAGGTGTTCAGAGCATCAGACATTTTCATCACAGTCTGGTCCTTCTCACCAAATTCAAGTGGGAGCTAATGGGTTTTCTGATTTTGGGCCCATTTGTGTGTGTGTGTGTGTGTGTGTGTGTGTGTATGCGCGCGTTAGTGGGTCATTCCACTGTCTGTGTGGGGATCTTCAGTTCTAGGTCCTGACGATGAATTCCCAGCACACATCAGGATTTTCCATGCCCCGTCCATCGCCCCATGCCTCGGACCCTCCCTGGTGCAGGTCACCAGATGGGACCCTCAGCTGCTTTCCTATGGAGAGGTGTGATAGCCCAGTAATCCCCAAGCTTAGATCTTTTATCCTTTGTCACGACTGCAGGACGATGAGCCCTGCCAGTCCGGAGATGGTTACCTTTCAGAGGAGAGCGCTTCCTGAGCTCTCTAGGCCTGGCTGTGTCCAGATAGGAGCTTATTCTAGTCCCGGCTCTGTTGTGTTTGCTTAACATTTGGGCCTCTGCCAGGTAATTTGCCTATAAGCTATGCACAGAAGAAAGAAACCATCCATCTAAAGTATTCAGATTTTGGCCTTAATTAAAATGCAGAATAAATATGTAAAGGCTAAAGAGCATGAATTATAGATACGGAGGTTTCTATATTAAAATCGGTTCTCATCTATAGAGGCGCGTGTGTGTTTACGGCAGGGACGGAGAGTGTAGACAAGTGAACTGAAGGCAGGGTAGTTGTGGCTGTGTGCTTAGCAAGCTGGGAAGCGGCACTATTGTCCGAGAATGCATCCTCTCCACCTTTCTCATTTCACTGCCTCTGCAGATTTTTTTTTCCATCTCAGTTCTATAAAGGGCTAATCCTGACCCTTGTCATTTAAATTGCTCCACCAGGGGTAGAAAAGCTGCCCTCAGCCGCTTAAAAAGCCTCGCTCACCGGTTTCCAGGAGCAAAGCTCTTCTATTCATTGCTCCTCCTGGAAGTGGCTGGCTAGTGTGCAGATGGGCCCGGAGCTTTCAGGGGCTGAATAAGTCTTGGGTCTTAAACAAGACGGGGCCATAGCTCAGTCACCTTGAAAGTGGGAGGCTCCGGGCTTTTCCAGTAAGGGCTGCGGAGGGGGATGAAGGAGCCCCAAAGAGAGGAAATCAACCATCCAAGTCTGTGGTTGCCCTGTTAACAGGCAGGGTAGATTCAGGGAAAGAGTTCTGAGGTCTGGGTGACTGGGATGGTAATTTCATAATTGAAAATCTTTTTTACCGTTCACATCCTACAGATTAGTATTAATCAGGGGTTGCATCAACACATTGTTTTGAAGCACAGCGTTGGGAAGAATCACGCTGAGAATTCATCTGCATTACTCAAGAACTTTGAGATACAAATGAATTAAATGCGAAACCAACAATTTTGTTTTAATCAATATGCATGGAGGGAAGGTGGCTTTTTGTAACAGACAAAAACAGCCAGCCTTTCTCGAAAGCATCGAATCTTTTCAGGGCTTTAGTTTTCGAGAATGATGCTTTGAAAAATATCCCAATGCCTTGAATTGAAAAGGAAGCATTATCAGCCTGTATGTGTGACACTGAGTCCAGATTGTACTTGGGTGATTCCGCCAGGGTGATCTCTGGGCCGTGCAGAGAGGCTGTTTGGGGTCACTCTGGCCTGAGTGAGAAGCTGGGGGGTATTTCCCGGGATTGGGAAGGATCTAGTGGCTGAGAAGCAGCTGCGCCTTCCCTCGGCCTCCCGCTACACCTGCCAACGCTGTGACAGTGATTGAAGACTACCGTCTTCTCACTTGGGCCATTTCGGGCAAGTCTTCGTGAAATGTACTGGAAGCCCCTGTTGTGGCTGCACATGAGAAAGGAAGAATGGAATCCACAAGGTACAAGTAGTAAATGAATAAAGCTCTGTTGTTATTATCATTTTTTTTTTGAAGGTTTAAAGCAAAATTTCAAAGTTGCCACATCAAGACACGCCGGAGAGCGTGTAGCATCCCTGAAGCTCTGAAACATGGAGCCAGCCCTGCTCCTCGAGCGGGACCGGAGAACGACTGCCCACAGTCCAAGCCTGGCCTGCGACCTGTTTTGTGTAAGACAGAGAGTTCTTGGGACACAGCCAGGCCACATACAGTGTGCTGTGGGATGCTTTGAAGCTACAGCGGCAGAGCTGAGTTGCTGTACAGAGACTGTACAGGTCGCCAAGTCTAAGGTACTTACCGCCTGGCCCGTTACAGAAAATGTTTGTGGGCCCCTGCACCAAACTATGGAAAATAAAAAATCCAACTGTTTTTTTAAAGATTACTTATTTATTTATTTGAGAGAGACAGAGAGGGAGAGCATGAGCAGAGAGACAGGGAGAAGCAGATGCCCCGCTGAGCAGGGAGCCCGACGAGGGGCTCGATCCTGGGACCCTGAGATCAGGAGCTGAGCTGAAGGCAGACGCTCAACTGACTGAGCCACCCAAGAGGCCCTAAAATCTCACTTATTTTTGAAAATAACATCAGGAAGTAGATTTAGGGGGTTCCTCCTCTGCCCACCAAGCCTCCCACTCACCTGGTACTTCTGGTGGCCAGATTGGGGTCCAGCCTATTGGACCTCGTAATGCAGGTTGATGTGGCGATGTTTCAGCAGGGAAATGGACAGCAGCACTTTCCCCCCTTTTTTTTTTCCTTTCCTTTCTCTCTTTCTCCCACTTTTTGAAGCCATATAACAGAAATCATGATGTGACAGGCAAACTCTTTGCTCATTATGAAATGATGAAGGTCAAGCTGCTCAAATCTTCTTTGCAAGTTAAACACCCGGTTAACTGAATTATGTCGGGAACTGGCCCCCGTTATCATGCTGACAAATAATTTGGCAGATCTCGCAAATAGAACTGTTTTGATTTACCTGTTCTGCTTCACACGTAACACTTTCTCTGTTTGTCTCTCTGGCTCCGCTGCTCATACCTTAAACAAGCCAGGAGGATTGAGACACTTGAAAGGCTGTCATCGACTGTCCCTATCATTGCTCCCTGTCCTTCCCCAGGAAGGCAGGGAATGTCAGGATTCTTGCAGGGTAATTACCATATCCACACCCGTGCAAGACGCTAGCCCATATGGGACACCCCATAATTTTGCAGCAACAGAAACAAACAGCCACTTCTTGATTATGCCTCGGATGAACTGTGCTTACCGCATCTTAAACTTCAAAGCATTGAAAATTGCACCATCTCATAAACAAACCTATTTGGCAGGTTTTTTTTTTTTTTTTTTTTTTTTAACCTGTCCATGAACAAACCTGCTCCTCCTTGGTGATTACAGAGCTTTGTTCCTTTTGTTTGCAATTTAGACTTATGTGATCTTCTAAAACACTTCCCCTTGGTTGAAGTTTTTTTTTTTTTTGAATCTGTAAAATGAAATCCCTAAAAAATAATAACCAGTAGAAGTATGTGCAAAATATATTGTATCTTTTGCATCCAGAAGAAACTACAGTTTTGATAACTTTAATTGGGTCCCTGAAGCAAAATTATTCTTGGAATAACCAAGGTATATATTTTTAAAACATGGCAGAATTTGGCCTTAGGAAATTTCTTTTAATTCTAATATATCAAAATTACTGGCTGTTTACAGAAGAACGGCTCTACTGGGGATTATCTACTTAAGATGTAATTGGGCACTAAGAATGAATCGCAAATATGGAGGAGACTTAAATTCAGGCAGAAGTGCTGGGGTCATTCGGGTTCTTCAGAGACTCGTTCCTTTCCTTATTTGTAGATTTCCATTCGCCTTTCCCCTTTCCTCCTCCTCGCATCGTTCGGGTGATCTTAAAGCCGTTTGTTTTGGTGGAACTAGCTTGGAAAGTTTCAAAGGGCTTCCCAGGTAGGAGGCTTGTCGTTAGGCACTTTAGCTGTGTCCAGGTGGGTGAGCAAAATTCCAGGCGCACGGCGACAGAGAGAGGCTTGCTGCCAAGAATTCACGCAATCCCGAACCCGCGAGAGTGAACCCGCGCGGTACCCATTCAGCATGACTGAGTGAGGAGTCGGGGGGAACAAATTGCTCTCTGACTTGATAAAGAATGACCCTGCGATCCCACCTCACCCCCATTCAGAGGATTTCTACTTCCTGCCCGGTACGCCAGAGAAGTCCAGATTGGAGACTTCAGACTGGAAAGTCTCCCACGGAACCACCATTTCTCTTTGCGCCGGATTAGGAGACTTTGAGTTGCTGAGTCGTTGATGAGACAGACAGCTGGGGAGGAAGGTGGCAGCAGATAGAAGTCACCGTTCCCCATCCCGTTACTTCTGCTGGCTGTCTCCAGTGGCCAAGAGAGAGCCCTCGATTCTTGAAACTTGAGGTGATGGAACTTGTCAGTCATAGAATTTTAGCTTTCAATCTCTTGTTACCACATAGCCTTTGGTTTCCTTGTGGGACAATTATTGTATTGAGTATTGAGGATTGAGGATAATTTTAGGCACATGCCTTGTGCTGTGGAAGCTGAGGGTCCAGACCTTCACACCCCCTGACCCCAAGACAGCCGGGATATCTCTGAAGTTGGGTTAACTCGATCATTCTTAACTGGGGGCAGTTCTGTCCTAGGGGACATTGGACAGTGTCTGGAGACAGCGTCTGGAGCAGGGAAAGGCCAGGGTGTGCCAAATACCCCACACAGCCCTGGACGGCCCTCCAAGCAGTTATCCAGCCCTGCGTGTCAACTGTGGTCGAGAAGTCCTGGGCTCACTTTTCTGGGACTTAGAATTCCAGGTCGGTCAAATAAGGAGAGGGCCCGATGGGAAGCCACTCATTCCAACAGCAGAGCCTACAGGTTCCTGTCCGAGCCTTTCGGCGACAGTACAGTGGCTTTACTTCCTGCCGCCTGCCCTCAGGCCTGCCGCATCTGAGCCCCCGTAAATTCTTTGAGCGCCTCCTCGCTCCCTGGGCTGTTATACTTACAGTAAACTCAGTCTGAGTCCGTTTTCTTTGCTTGCAACCAAAACTGTAAATGGTTATCTCGTTGCTTTTAAAATTAGACATTTTTTCCCCTTAAAAATGGTAGAACCGCGCCACCTTTTTTTCCCCCTCCAGTGGCGTCTTACACAGACCTTCATTTTCTAATGTGGGGGAACATGGAGCTGGTCTGTCGAGGTCTCTGGGCTCCCTTCCACCTCATTCTGCATAACCGACTTCCCACACCAGTGCCTGAGAGGAGTAAGGTCTCTGGAAGCCCATTTATAACCACTGGTTATAGCACAGTGGGCACCTGTTACGTTGGAACCTGAAGACAGACGTCATGAAACCAGCATCAGCCTTCATACCTTATTTGGAACGATTTTATATGACTTCTTACCTAGTGACCAGTCAGATACCTGAAGGTGAGACTCACTTTTGGAAGCACAAAGCAAATGAGGAAAAGGTTCAGGACATTGGACCTGGCCTTTGGAGGGCCAGTCCTAGTTTGCGATGGTTTCCAAGATGGCCTTTCCCTCTCTTCCCAACACAAGCAGAGTAAGACTCAGCAGGAAGGTCTGAGTCCCAGAAAGGATCTAAACCTGGGGTTACAGCTTCCAATGCCCACAGTGCCAGGTAGGTACGTAAAGAGTCAGTTGGATAGCGGGTCTGCATGTTGGAGATGTAGGAATGTTCTGCTTCCGTGTCAGAAGTATTTGCCTCTCTTTCGCCTGAAAATGTGTGTTCCGTCTTAGTCTGTGTTTGCTCCTTCTTCTCACGAAAGACCTTAGTTATAAGAAGCAGCTTTCCACTGCGAGGAAAGAAAGAGTGTAAGCTTAATGATAAATGGCAGCCTGACCTCAGCGTTGAGTAATCCGGAGCAGTGGGGACTGCGGCTAACGGGCGGGCGAGTGCCCCACGTGAAGGGAGCAAGTGATGACACGTGTTGTTGCTCCGGGGAGAATGGGAGTCCAGGGCAGCTAAAGCAGCTCATGTTTAAAGAGAAGCTGGAAATCTGAATTTTCAGGTGAATTCTCTGTGTTTAAAAAAATTATGAAGGAAAGAAAAACACATCTGTGGGTTGTATTTGATTTGTTCGACATCAGCTTGAGAATTCTGTGTTGTTGTTATTTTTAATTAAAGAAGGAGATGTTAAGAAAGTTCAGCATTGGGATCCCTGGCTTCCTTGTTTTCTCTCTCTCTCTATTCAGAAATCTGCTTCCAGGTTTGTCTTCCTGAGGATACGTCTTCTATCACCTTCTTTGCTGTAGTTCACACTGCCTCTGGCCTCCTGGGACTCACCCTGGGATTGGAGCTGTGGACAGCAGAGGATGGGTGAGGGACGTGCAGAGTCTGGAAGGGCATGGAGGAGGCATTTCTGGGAAATGGCCGTGTGAGCAGAGGGGAGGCAGGAAGAGCCAGTGGCAGGGGTTCACACATGGCACGAGACAGTCCGGACTGGTCCGGCTGAGGAAGGTCCCAGGGGAGCGTGGCTTCGCTGTGCCAGTGAAATGGGGCTGTGGAGGGTCTGAGCAGGTAGGAGAGGTGGAAAGCAGCATCTTAGAGGGGTTGATTTGTGTAGTGATGTGCAGGGTAGATGGGAGCAGGGGGAACGGGAATCTCTCAGGTGACGGCTGTGGACGGGAAAAGTAGAGCTGAGTGAAATGGGTAAAAAGAAGGAAAACCAGCTGGATTTGAAGATGCTGAGAATGAGGGGTTAAAAGAACAGGAATAATGAACATTTCTAGATTGTCAAGTGCAGCAGAGAAGCACACCGGTTCAGGCGTGGGTTTGAGTGATGTGGCACCTTTGGCGAGCTGGTGTCGTGGGCACGGCCTGTATCATCCCGATGTCTCCGTTTCCTGATCCATTAAGCAGAGAAAATAACAGTCTCAGCCTCACAGGCTTGTTTAAAGATGAAATCAGTTAATATTTGTCAAGACCCTGGGAAAATATCGAACAGGAAGCTGCACTGTTAGGTGTGGGATTAACAAAGCGGGACCTTCTTCCTCTGCTGACCATTAGCTCCACACGCCTCATTCCCTTTCATTCGCACAGATAGTTCTGGAATCAGGTTGTGTGCCCTGGGTAGGGGGTCATGATCTTTTATTCCTGCTTTGCAGAGGAAAACACTCAGGCTCAGAGAGGTTAGGTGACTTTCCTGACATCACACAGTCACGGGCCCAGCTGGAAACGGAACCCAACCTGTAATCAGACACGAGGCGACTTTCCTGAAGCAGCGGGTGCTTGAGGGCTGACAGTTTTCCCCAGGCCTGTCGTGGGACCGGGAAGTGGCTAGCGGCCCCCGTTGCTGGAAATGAAGCTACCTGTCTGCTGAGCGGCGCTGGTAAATGCTGGAAGCTGGTGGCCAGAACTGGAACTGGAGTTCTCGCTTATTGGCTCCTGCAGCTGCCGATGGGGGAGCAGCAGAAAGGGAGCTGGTTTCCAGACGCAGCAATGGGGCAGCGACCTCCTTACACGGAGCAGGTTTCCCCTCGGGGGGCTCCTGCTCCTCCTGGCCTCAGTCTGTGATAAAAGATTTCCCGCCGCCGTTGTGTCCCCACATCAGAGAGAGTCTGGGCAGTCGCGTCTGCTCTGCGCTTCCTTTCCCTTGCGTTCTGTCTCTGAAACAGTCACAGTTTTGTTCGGAGCGATCCATAATGTCCTTTCAAACCTATTAACAGCTCTGGGCTTTGTTTGTGTACATCAGAGAGAAGTGCAGCCCTCTGTCGCTAACGCGCCCTGACAGGTGGTGACGGTCACCCGCGGAGGGTTCAGGCTGCCTCCATTCAGATTCGGGCTTGCGTCCGTGTGTGTCTGAGAGCAGGTGCCCTTCCCCCTCATCAGTGTTTTCTCTCTCCTCCTGTTGAGCCACACACATGTGCACGCTTGCATGTGAGCACACACACACACGCGCACCCCAGCACCTCTTCGCTGTCGGTCAGTATTTCTCCCCGCGTGCTGAGCTTGATAACTAACGGAGAGTTTCTCCTGGCAATTTCACTTCTCACCAGAGGCACCCTGTATTTTGAAATTGTACAAAAGCCGTGTATATTCGATCTCACGCGGGCTCTCTGTGGGTTTCAAAGGTGGATTAACTTCACCAACGAGGTGGTCGATAGAACATAAACTATGAATGAGATTGTAATTTTGTGGTGGGTCCTGGAGACGTCAGTGCGTTGAAGGCAGCCTTCCTCTCCGCGGGTGGGTTGAGGAGTGGCCCTTTCCTCGTGTCTTACTGTTTCAGGGCAGCTCGGGGAGAAGGAAGAGAATTATGAATACAGTGAGAAAGCAGATTCTCAGAACCCACGGCCTTATTACATTTGGTGGGAAAAGGACATCCACGCAGGTGGATGCGGCTGCCCTGGAGCCCCTCTTCATAAGGCGGTGGGTTTGGGGTCAGGGTGCAAAAATGTAAGCCAGGGTTCCTGAGAGGCCATGCTTGCCCGCGGCTGTTGGGAGACGAAGGCCTTGGCTGCCATGTCGGGTCTGTGCTCATGCACGAAGCCCAGCGAACATCCCCCCCCTCCGGTCCCCTCCTGACTGATTTCGTTAACAGCCCTTTATCGTGTCCTGTGGATTCGACATCCCAAATACGTCTGGTCTCCCTTGACTCCTGTCCACGGCCACGACTGCAGACTGAGCTGCTTCTCTCCCTGCACCCAGCAGCAGCGCCCCCGCTGGGCTCCCTGCCCACTCTGGCGCACCCCGATCCACGGCCAAGGTGCCCATCTCACAGGGCGAATCTGGTCACATTTTAACCATCCTTCCAGCCTCCCTCCCAGCTTGGACAATTCATTAGCTCCGTCTTCCTTCTGGGGTAAAGGTGAGCAGTCTGGCTGGTCCCGGTCTCGTCGTGAGCGGTGACAGACCCCCTGACGCCTGCGTCTGCAGCCCGGCCTCCTGCTTCCTCATCCTCAGTGGTCCCTTCTCATCCCCACCCCTTGCTCCCTCTCCCTCAAAGGGCTGTTCCCTCGAGCGGTAGCGGTGACACTGGTCACCCTGACACAAGTCTTGTTCCCCTGTCACATTCCCCCAGGACCACCCAGTGGGCCTTCAGAAATCACAACTGACCCATTCATCCAGCAGGTGTTTCCAGAGCACCTGCTCCGTGCTGGGGGCTGTTCTCGGTGCTGTGGTGGAACAGCAGGAAGACAACGGGCTTCCAGTCTCCCAGCGAAGGGGTCAGCGGCTGCGCGGTGTAATGTCAGGGGTGGTCAGTGACGTAGGAAATGAAGGGAGAGTGAGGACCGGGAGTCAGAGGAGGGGGATCCAGGGATCAAGGGACGGCTACTTCTGGGGCCCACGACATTTCCTATGAGGATGTGACTTTTTTTTTTTTTAAAGATTTTATTTATTTCTTCGGCAGAGACAGATCACAAGTAGTCAGAGAGGCAGGCAGAGAGAGAGGAGGAAGCAGGCTCCCTGCCGAGCAGAGAGCCTGATGCGGGGCTCGATCCCAGGACCCTGAGATCATGATCTGAGCCGAAGGCAGCGGCTTAACACACTGAGCCACCCAGGCGCCCCGAGGATGTGACTTTTGAGCAAGACCTGAGTGAGTTGAGGAAGGGACCCCCGGGGTCCTCGAAGTCCCCAGGGAAGGCTTCCCCGACTGGACCCATCCCCTGCTGTCATCCGCACACAGGACCGTGTACGTCTTTGCATTCTTGGTCATAATTGGACATCCTGTACATTTTTTGTGCCATCTGTGTGATCAACATTTATCTCCTGAATCAAATTTTCGTTCCATGAGGGCACGGACTGCCATTTTTCCCTTTTCTCTTCACACCTTCTTATCCCCAGCATCCATACAGCATGCAGAGCAGGCTGAGTAATGCCGCATGAGTGAGGGGAGCTTCCTGTGAGGGGATCCCCCAACCCTGGCAATTCCTTCTCCCACCAGATCCTTGGAATTCCCTCTCTCACTAGATCCTTGGCACAATAAAGGCCTCTTGTGTAAGGTTGCAGAGCTCAGGTACCAGCCCGTCTCTGAGCATCCTGTCCTTCTGAGTTTTGGGTCACAGGATGGGGAGGGAGACGCCTTGAGACGGGAGATATGGAGGACCAGGCACGCGGGCAGGGCCAAGCAGAGCCAGGGATGGGGCTTCATGACTTCTCCAGGAGGTGGATATTGGAACTTCAGCGCTGCTGGTCCTTATGCCCAAGTCAGTGGCCGTTGAAGCACGCTCATCGTCACGTTCAAGTGGAGGAGCACCTGGCGTAGCAGCGCCCACGTCCCGTCTGTCTTTGTCAGGAACCCTAGCAGGCAGGTGTTCTTCCGAGGCCCGGGAGCAGGCTGTATTCTTTTCTTGGACATCGGCCCTGATGGTACTACAGAAGAGGCATCGGAAAGATCAGATCGGGAGACCCGACCCTTGAGGCTTGCCTGTCTTGCCTTTGGAATAAACCAAGAAAACAGGGAATCGTTAATTGTCGGGAGCCTGTTGCCCCGGGAGGGGTTCCGGGATGAAGAGGGGAAAATTTGAAGCATACCTCACCCTCTCGTCACATGCTCAAGACAACACCTATATTTTGAGACGTGCTGGTAACATTTCAGAGCAATTACCATAAATAGAACATCTACCAGGTTTCACTGCATTTACCTGTGACATTACACTAAGTGAATCTGCTGGAAGTGGGAGAATCATGCCTCATTGCAGATGCCGTTTGGCACTCCGGACAGCAAGCAGCTGGTTTGCTGGTTTAAAAGTGGAATGGAGGCCGCAGGGCATAAGCCTGGAAGTTTCGAGGCCATCTTCCTGAGCTGCTGTTGAGTGCCTTGGGCTCCTGCCTGCTCAGCTGGGAGTCGGTCCTGTCCCAGCCCCAGACTGGTAACCTGGGAGGCCCGACCCTGGAGGCTGGCGGCACGGACCGGAACAGTACCCAGAATCTCAGCTGTGCGGGAGCATAAAACACATAGGTTTCTGGCTTGTTTAAAAAGTCAATTTTACCAGGGCTTGGGGAGAGGGAGAGGGAGGAGACTGAGTAGATGGAGCGCCGAGGTGGTCAGGGCAGTGGAACTACTCTTTGTGACCCTCGTGGCAGATGCATGTCATGGTACATTTGTCAAAGCGCAGCACCAGGAGCTCACCTTAATGTAACTTAGGGACTTTTGGCAATGATGATATACCCATGTGGGGTCATCGATTATAAAAATTGGACCATGCTGGTGTGGGATGTTGATAGTTGACAATGCTGTGTGTTTTGTGGGGGGGCAGGGAGTAGATGGGAACTTTCTGTACTTTCTGCTCAATTCTCCTCTGAACCTAAAACTGCTTTAAAAAAACTGTATTAAAAAAATAACTGACTAGAGCCCCCACTGTGTGCCAACATAGAGCTCCCAGGGAAGGTAGCTGTTAAGGAAATTGATTACATAATCTAATTGCAGGTGTAATAAGTGCCATGGAGGTAAAGCACTGGGGGTTATGGGTGGTTATAAAGAAGACCTAGTCTTGCAGATGGTCAGCATCACTGTCTCTGAAGAAGGGATATTTGAGTTGAAATCATCCCCATACACCAGCAAAATGCAGCAAATAAGACCAACGGAAATTATTGGTGATTAAAATAATTTAATAATTCGATTGAAATAATTCAATTGCTGATGGGATTGAAAAATTTAGAGTGTGGTAGCTTCAGGTTTGGCTTGATGCAGGTGCTTCATCAGTGTCATTAGATCTCTCCTCTTCTCCATTTCTAGCACTGTTTTCTTCCGTATGGGTTTTACCTTCATTCAGGGTCTGTTTTATGGTGGCACCTGCTGGCCTAGTCTTCTTGAGGGCCTTTTTCATTGGGGAACCCTTAGTGTGAAGAGAGCTGATGTGAAAAGGAAATTCAGTTAATGTTTGTTGAACAAATAAAGGCACTTTCTGCTTATATGACCTTTTGTGGGTGACATTGAGCACCTGTATCAAGCCATACCTGAAGCTAGAACTACGCCTGGACTTTGCAATTCCATGAGCCAGTAAATACTCTTTATTTTGTTGGTTTGATTGCTTGATAGTACTCTTAAGCAACTTCAACTGAAATATCACTTCTTCAGAGAAAGTTCCCTAAGCACCCATTATAAAGTCTGGCTGACTTACACAGGCATTTATAAACCCCTGGGCTTTTCATTAGTTTTCTTTTCTTCTTCTCTTCACATGTTGAAATCTGTTCCATTTGTGATGGGCTGAATTGTGTCCCCCCAATCCATATATTGAAGCCCTAACCCCTGTAGTGCCTCAGAATGTGACCATATTTGAGACAGGCTCTTTAACAAGGTAATTAAGGTAAAAGGAGGTTGTTGAATGACTGATATGACTGCTGTACCTGTAGGAAGGGGTGGTTAAGGACACAGATACAGAGAGAGGGCCGTGGGAGAATATGGGGGAAAGGTGGCCGTCTAGGAGCCAAGGGGAGAGGCCTCAGACCCTCTCAAGCCATCTCAATTTTGCCCATACCTCGGTCTCAGATTACGAGCCTCCAAAACTGAGAAAAATCAGTCTCTGTTGTCGAAGCCTGCCCAGTCTATGGTACTTCGTCATGGCAGCCTCAGTAGACTGATGGATGATCCGTAACAGATTCAGCTCAAATCTTCTCTCCTCCGTGAAAGAATAGAAGGGGGTTGACAAGCTGTGGCCCTTGGGCCAGATCGGGCTGGTGACCTGTTTTTGTTAATGAAGTTTTATTGGCACCCGGCCATGCCCATTTGTTCACTTGCTGTGTGTGGCTGGTTTTGTGCTACAAAAGCAGAGCCGAGACATCACAATTGAGACATCGTGACTCATAAAGCTGAGAATATTTACGTCATTTTACAGAAATGCATGCTGATTCTTGGTCCAGGAGAGTGGTTGGTGGCTCGGGCTGTGCACTCAGACAGGCGTGGGTTTAAATCCTTGTTGTTATTGATAAACTGGGTAAATCACTTAACCCCCCTGAGCAAAAAAAAAAAAAAAAAAAAGCTAGTATTATAATCCTGAATACTCGCATTACTCTCCTGGTGGAGCTTGTAGTGCTGACCTGCTAGATGCTGGAAGGCTTGTAGAATTGGTTTCTTGTCTAACTGGTAATTTTTTCTTGTGTCTAAAATAATTGGTTGATCCTTTATGCCATCTGTGACTCTGAATGGATTGAACGGGCGCTAAAAAGATGACTAGCCTTCCCCCTGGTTTTCTTGTTTTGGTTTTCCTTCTTGTTTCTTCGTTTTTCTTTTTTCCTGAAGCACAAGACAGAAGTCTCCTGTCCGCTGTCAGGTGGGCCATGTCAAACCCCCACAGTGTGTTCACACAAAAATCTGAAAAGCTTCCACTGGGAAGGCGATGCTGGTGGCTGGGGACGGGCTGGAGGGGGCTCTGCCCTGCCATGAGCTTGCACAACACTTAGTCTCAATGGCTTCACTGCTCCTCTGTCCTGATCAAATGTAATTTTATGAAGAGCTCTGTGTAGGTTAATCTTACTCTGAAGCAAAAGGAAGTCATAAGACCTCGGAAAGCCTGTTTCAACGAGGCCACTAGCTGCTACTGGGGTGCACTCTGCTTTTCATGGCTGTAGAGCATGTAAGATAGTGGGTGGCTTATGGCCCAGGTTAGGGGTAGGCTGATGAAGAGTCCAAACCCGGACTCTACTGCTGTGGTACCTTGAACTGTTTGCTTAACCTCTCTGAGCTCCAGTTCCCTGACCATAAAAGAAGTGATAATAGTAACCTACCTCCTAGGTTAGGGTGAGGATAAAATGAGATGATTTCTGTAGACGTGTGTACAAAATCACCTGGTTTTGTATCAGTCCATGGGGAATGTTCTGTAATTATTAGCTGTTATTATTATGATGGGCTGACGGTACCTCCATTTCCTCTCTGTATACCAACTCAAGAAATTTATATAGGAGGGCTTGTTGGGAGGGTTAAGGAAAGTGGAGTGATGCAGTTTAATGGATCACTTGGTTTTTATTCCTTAACAATCTTTGAAGGCAGAAATCTGTGACCCAAAAGAAGTCCTCACTTAAGAAACCTTGAAACAGTCAATATCTGAGTGGGTAAAAACAGGATTCTCCTGAGAACTCTGACTCCTCTGTGTGAAGCTACCTTTTTTTTTTTTTCCTTTTATGAAGTGAGAGAGTCTGTGTGGGCAGTGGGGAGGGGCAGATGGAGAGGGGGAGAGAGAGAATATTAAGGAGGCTCCGTGCTTATTGTGGGGCCTGACCCAGGGCTCGGTCTCACAGTCCTGAAACCATGACCTGAGCCAACATCAGGAATCAGATGCTTAACTGACTGAGCCACCCAGGTGCCCTTGAAATTTCTTTTTCTTCTTCTTTTCTTTTCTTCCCTTTTTTTCCTCTCTTTTCCTTCCTTCCTTCCTTCCTCTCTCTCTCTCTTTTTCTCTTTTTTAAGATTTTATTTATTTATTTGAGAGAGAGAGGGGGGGGAGGGGGTAGAGGGAGAGGAAGCAGGATCCCCGCTGAGCAGGGAGGCCACATAGGGCTCAATCCCAGGACCTTGAGATCCTCCCCTGAGCCGAAAGTAGGTGCTTAACTGGCTGAGCCACCCAGATGCCCCTGAACATACTTTCTTAAGTCAAACTTGCAAACGGTTTTCAGCAGTGGTTACCCCCACAAAGCCAAACCTGCAGAACTTGTTCCATCTTGCTCCCCACCACCTCGTTTCTTTCCTCCTCTTTTCTGTTGCTCTCTTTGCTCAGTCAGCAGCATGGGCACCTGTCGGAAAAGGTGATGGTGAAGAGGGTGTGGGGGAAGAGAGTCTATGACTGCCAGAGCTGTGAAGGCCGGGAGTACTATTTCTCACGCTGAAAGAAATCTGAATGTCACACACGTTAACGGAACGTGCTCATTCAGATGCACTTCCGAAAGCGCTCTATAGAATAGAAGACATTGAGCGAAAATGGGCAGTGGCCCGGCTAGATTTGATTTTCAGCAGGTGTTGCTTGATGGACTCAGTGATGATTTTGATATTTGGTTAACGTTTTGGAACCTGATTTCTAAAGTCTGGTTATTTTTTCAATAATCCAAAGGACGCTCCCCATGGGTCCCCCTAAGAATCTGAGACCCAGCTGGTCATCTCTGAAGAACCGTGGACGTGGCCTGAGCCATAGTCTTTGGTGAATGAATGTAATCATGTTCTGAAGAAAGGATATCCTGCGGCCAAAGTGAAATCTTTCTAATCTTAAATTTGTTTATCCCCCTTTGTTGCCTGGCTGGTTAATAACATCACTACCAAAAATCTGCAGGCAGTGATCTAGGCATCTTGTTTCCAGGCTGACCATCCCCCATTCCTTTACCTTGTTCTTTTTTTGAATCAGTTTTAAACTCTTCTGGATCGATGCTGGGCTACGTGATCCCACTCAGCTGGAGAGCTTCTGGGATGAATGGGCCAGTTCCAGAGCCACTGCAGATAGTCTGCAAGGCTGAAAAGCCAATTATAGGTAATTAGGAGTCACTCCAAGATTCTGTAGACAGTAGCTTGATACTGCCTTATGGCCATAAACAATGAACTCTGAATAAAAACTAATTTGAAATAGCTTGACTATTAGTTTCTACCATTATTTGTATGTTTCTCATTGCCACGCATTCGACTTTTGCATCCTCAGATCTAAGAATTACACACGTCAGCATGTATTTTACAGATAATAGGGGCCTTGTCTGGAACCGTAGTGAGATTCTCTCCACGCTGCTCATATGAAGCTGAGACTCATTAAGATTTTCTAGTAATAAATGGGCCGAGTTAGCCCTTCAGAGCTGGAGCTAGAAATTATTGCTCACCCTCATTTCTGTCTCTTTCTGCTCATGACACTCTTTCAAAACTGAAAAGTCTTTTTAATATGAAAATATCCCTTACACACATTGAGAAACTAGAAAAGTGTAAAAAATATAAATCATCTTTAATTCAGCTCCTGGAGATGACCACGATGAACTTTTGGAATAGATCTTTTGTCGGTCTGTCTTTGTGTTTCTGTTTTTTTTTCCCTCCTCCTCCTCCTCCGTCTTTTTTTTAATTTAAATAATCTCTACATCCTACATGGGACTCACAGTCATGACCCTGAGATCAACTGTGCCTGGCTTTGTGTTTCTTATTGTCTACTCCTCTACTTAGAAACGTGAAGTCTTCCTAAATCTGTTCTGTTTTGTAATATGGTTTTTCATCACTTTTATTAAGTGATAAATTTTTCATTACTTTACTAAGTGATAAATTTTTCATTGCTTTAAGTGATACTTTATTAAATATCTTTTTATCATCAATGAATATAGATCTTTATCATCACTTTAAATGACTGTAGCATAAGAGTCTGTAATATGTGTATTAAACACGTCTATCATTATTTTAGGATCATCTCATCACTGCCTCCCACTTCCAGCTACTGCTGATGAGCCCATCGACCTGAAGATTTTCACTAGCTTTGTGTGGAGGCAGTTCAATGGGAAGTGAATTGTCTTCCAACAAATGGTGTTGGGACAACTGGATATTTACATGCAAAAATGAACTTCAATCCCTACCCTATTTCATATACGAAAATTAAAGTGAAATAGATCATATGCCTACATGTAAGATCTGTCAATGGAAAGTTTATAGAAGAAAATATTTTTTAACCTTTGGTTAGGCAAAGTTTTGTTAGAGAAGACATAAAAACAATGAATCATGGGAAAACATGATTGATAAATTGGAGAAAAAGAGACAGTCTATTAAAATATTGGCAAAATATTTGAACAGGCATTTCATCAAAGAATAGGAATGAATGGCAAACAGGCACATGAAAAGTTGCTTGACATCATAGGGAAATGCAAATTAAAGTCACAATAGATACCACTTCACATCCACTAGAATGGCTAAAATTAAAGTCTGACAGTAACAAGTGTTGACAAGGATGGGAAAGCAAAATGCTTTAGAAAACATGTTGGCAGTTCTTACAAATGTCAGCAACCCTCACCAGAGGGCCAAACTATTTCATTCCTAGCTGTTTTCCCCCCAGAGGTAAAATATGTTCACACAAAGACTTGTGCTTGAACGTTTGTAGCAGCTTTGTTTGTATCAGCGGCAAGTTGGAAATAATGCAAATGACCATGCATAAAGACATTGTGTATTCGCACAGTGGAGTACTAGACCATGGGCAAAAGGCTGAACAACAGATACACACTACAAACATGAATGGACTTCAGAGGCAGTATTGAAAATGAAGTAAGCCAGGGACAAGAGTCCTCACAGGAAATTCTCGAAAAGGCAAGAATTATGTTGACAGAAAGCAGATGAGTGTGGTTGCGAGGGTCTGGGGTTGGGGTGGGGGTTGACTGCAGATGGGCATGAGCGATCTTTTTGGGGTTATGAACATCTTCTCGTCATGATTTCTGCTGGTAGTGATATGACTGTACACATTTGTCAAATATCAGATTTGTCAGAAAAGATAGTTATTGTATGATCTCACTAACTTATGGAATTTAAGAAACAAAACAGAGGATCAAAGGGGGAGAGAGGAAAAAATAAAACAAGATGAAACCAGAGAGGGAGATAAACCGTAAGAGACTGTTAATCATAGGAGACAGGTTGAGGGTTGCTGGAGGGGAGTTGGGGAGGGATGGGGTAACTGGGTGATGGACATCAGGAGGGCACATGATCTAATGAGAACTGGGTGTCATATGCAACTGATGAGTCACTGACCTGTACCTCTGAAAGCAATAATACATTATATGTTAATTAATTGAATTTAAATTAAATTAAATTAAATTAAAAATTAAATTTAGATTAAATAATCAGATTGTGCCTTTAAAACCAGTAAATTGTGTTATATGTACATTATACCCCCATCAAGGAGATTAAAAAAAAAATAAGGTCTTTTGGGAAAACCCAATAGAGGAATGTGCCATGTTTCTTGCACTTCTGCAATGAGTCACACCAGCCTGAAGGTTCAGGATTCTAGAATCTTCCAGCAGGCATTTCTCAAGCAGCAACACTTGAAAAACCACATTCCTACAAGCTCTCTCATGCCACTGTCAGGTCTGGTGGATTTCCTTCATGTTAACTCAAGGGGGGGGGGGTGGGGATGCCTTGTTAGGAGCATCCCAGGCCTTCTCTCTGCATGATTAGAAACCAGTGGAGCGCTCTGGGGGAAGGTGGTCTGAACTGCTGTGTGGGCTTGGACTCTTGCGTCTCCCCATTCACAAAGGGTTCTGGGGAGCTGGGGAACTTCCCCTTGACGTCCCCGGGCATGGCCGACATCTTAAACAGGGTTGGAATTGCTTCTTTTAGCTTTCTCTTTTTACCCTCCTGCCCCTGACCGTGGATTTAATTCCTATTTTCCTATCATCATCAGCCACTGAGCTCGATGTAAAATATTCAGAGATGGAGGTACTGGGGAGGGTTCGCTCTCTTGAACTGGGACATTATTTCCCCCTTCAATTTACCTTTTGCACAGCTTGAAACGCATCAGTAGCACTAAATAAATAAGCCATAATTAATACATATTTGGCTCTTGTAGTGTTTATTTTCCTCTTCTGAAACTCAGATTAGAATATGCATCCCACGGCTTGAATGTTTAAATACCAAACCAAAGGGACTTTTCTACTCCCTTCTTTCTCTTGTCTTACGGTCAACTAATTATTTTAACGAGGGGGATGGCTCCATCGCAGAGGCCTTCCATTTCCACTCTTAATAACTAGATGACTAAGAAGAATATACTCATAGAAGAGAGTAGTTAGTGAGCAAGCTGCAGGTGTGTGTGTGTGTGTGTGTGTGTGTGTGTGTGTGTAAGGGAAAAAGGAGGTACGTAGGAATATCTGTCTGCCTTTGGAAAAGTCTCCCTGACGAGCAGCATGGGCGATAGCTCTACACGCAGAAGACACATTTGGCAGCATCCTTCCTGAAGTCACCAACATGCACCACTAAGCATTTGCAGGGTGAGAAACTGTGTCTCGTGTGGAAGCGTTTCTGCAGTAATGCCTTGGGACGCATCATGAAATCACCTCCCTCAGTATCTTCTGGTGAGTGAAGGGAACTGTTCGGTTGTTACGGTTTATCAGAACAGAAATACTGGTTCAGCGCTTGCTGTGAGCCAACAGCTAGGGACACGTTGTGCTGTCTCATGCTTATAATCAACTTATAACATAGAGACTCTTGCCATGTTACAGATGGGGAAAACAGAGGCTCATAGAGGTTAGATAACTTGCCCAAAGTAAGGGCAGCGTTGGAGCCCAGGTCTGCCTGATTCCACGTGTGTGTTCTTGGTCATCGCTCTCCTGCTCATGTGTGACCGGTCCTGTGAGAATTTGAGACCGTTGTCAAATGGTGGTGGTGGCTTCACCATCAGGGCCGGCGAAGAATTTTATTTCCAGCAGCCAACAATCGGAATGGCAGCCAGATAATTAACTTGTCTTCCCCGAAGGAGGTTTGTTCATGGGACAGTCTTCAAATGGGGCACGAAAAGGCACTTGGCAAATTGCAAAAGGAAATAACGCTTCAAAATGAAAAATTGATGCACATTTATCAACTGTGGGTAACGAAGGAGCAGGCACCCTCCATTTCGGGCCATCGCTGAAATCAGTTACAAAGGGTCATATCGATGATGAAAATGGTTGATTTCTAGATTCCAATCTTCTACCAAAGCAGAGATGATTTTCCAATCACTGTGTTACTCAGGCCTCACATGGGCTCCCTCTTTGTTGTATGTTATTTATTTATTTTCGTCTGCTGTTTTAATAATGGTGAAACCCACCAGGGCACCCTAGCCAGCATCAGCAATGTGCGATGACAAGCTTTTAAAATGGTTTCTTTCAGATTGATCTGTGAACGTAAAGCCTTTTTTAACACCGAGAGAGGGATCATCAAAGAGCAGTTTGCATTTTTCCCAAATTAAATCTTGTGCTCCTGGAGACAGGGCACGAGGCAGTCCTGGGGTTTGTGGTTACTAGGATTGTGAGATAAAAGTCATGTCCCTGAGTAACAAAAGAAAAGTAAGTTTGAGACGTTCGTGGTGACTGTTGTTCTGTTTGATCTGCCTGGTGTCAAATGAACAAACGGAATAGTTTATACTCCTTTTCTTTCCCTACCTCCTCCAAACAGGCCTTCCCACCCTGTGTGTTTGGCCTGAGTGTGAGGTCAGCAGATCACAATCTGTGAAACTCCATCAGTGGAAACTAACACAGAATCACAGATTGTTTCGTGTTGAGGTGAAGCCCTTCGCCTCTCCTTAGTCTCATTAACAGAGCTGGGGAAGAGGGTCTTTAATGCACACTGTAATTAAAGGAAGTAAAAATTGGCTTCAGTCATGAAAAATGAATTTGAACTTTTATCCCCTAGTAATTAAATTAAATACCAACCAACCCAGCAGTGTTTTTTTTTTTTTTTTTGTTTCCTTTTGTTTTGATTTTTTAAACAATACTCTTTTAGGGACTTTCCTCTTCCTGTAGTGCACTGATTTCAGCCAGGGCTTAGGGACTGTCTGCTAATAAGTGAGCCCTCTGTAATTTTTATTCCTTCCTCCCTGGACGCAAAGAGGCTGACTGAGATTGCTGCACTTGATTGCGGTACCTTCTTCAAAATTTTCGATGATAGAGTACGTCGCTGCTGCGAATTTCTGTACGAGCTCTTGGCTGTTGAGTGTAAACAGTTTTGCCACAAGCTGCTGTGATCAAAAGGCAATTGTACATTTTTAAGTCGACTTGCAAAAAACACATCTTGAAAATACATATACATGGGGCGCCTGGATGGCTCAGACATTAAGCATCTGCCGTTGGCTCAGGTCATGATCCCAGGGTCCTGGGATTGAGCCCCGCATCGGGCTCTCTGCTCAGCGGTAAACCTCCTTCCCCTGTCCCATTCCCCCTGCTTGTGTTCCCTCTCTCGCTGTCTCTCTCTATGTTAAATAAATAAATAAATGAAATCTTTAAAAAAATACATGTACATTAGTGTATAAAGGGGATGAAAGAGATTAATTTGCAATGTTTTCAGTCTCGCCCCTGCCTTATGAAAGGAAGTGAGTTTTGCTCTGGGCGTTGGGCCCTTGCTTTCTTTTCTTGAGCAGGATCTGAGGAATGAGAGGGGAGAGCAGCAAGGAATGATGTCAGAGAGGCCCACGGGAGCTACATGATAAACCAGCAGGCAATAAACCAGCAAAAGTTGGGGGAAAGAGGAGGAGGAGAAAGGGTCCGAAGCACCATGTAGGCTGGGTTTCCAGGAAATGTTTCAGAAGTGAGTCTGGGATCAGTCATTTTCCCTGTGGAGGGTGGTGGGGAGCAGAAGCAAAGCCTTTTCCAAAATGTTTAAGGTATGTGAGTAATATTCTGTTTTATCAAGACTCATGACAATGAGTAAAGATTTGGATTCCTTTTGGTTATCTGTTTTATTGTACTGTCGTTATTATGTTTTGGAATCCATAGAGATACAGAGTGTCAGCCAAGGTCACACGGGCCTCTGGCTACACCCAGATATTCACTCACTCATCATTTTGGTTCATTTAGCTGTTTTCTGTCTCTTTTGTGTGGAGCATTCAAAGGTCTTGGGTTCTTAGACATGTAGTTTTTTGTGTGTTTGTTTGTTTTGGGAGGATCCTATAACTTTAGGTGATACCCAGGCCTTCTACCCCTCTCTGAAGTCTCTCCTATCCTACAACTCATTTACCTTCTGAATCAGCGGAACTAGGGAGTAAACTGGGAAAATCTTTTTGATTCAAACTCTTGCTCTGGGAATGGCATGTGGAGATTTGTTGGAACTGGAGCGGGATGCTGTCCAGAGGGTCACGTAGGATGGAGTTCGTTCCCCTGCAAGGCTCCCCTGTTAGAATCCAGTTTCTGTTGGAGTCTACGGTGGCCGCTTGATGATGGGGAGGCCCTTGACACGTCTGGGCCAAGGTTGGACTGGATGACCCCCAAGATCTTGTTTAGCATAAAAATGTCATGACTCTGTAATATAAAAGTTTTCTTTCACTTGCAGATATAATGATTTCCTGAGGTTAGTGGCAGGAATGGGGAGATGGTAACTTATTTAGTTCCTATCAGCTGTGTCTTCTGGCTCAGGTTTTGACACGGGACATAGGTGGCATGTCTGATATCATTGCAGAGTGTATTCTTGTATTTATAGATCTTATAATGATTTGTGTTTTCACTGACATTTTATTTATATAGTCAGGATGGCAGATGTCTGGGGAAAGTTTGGATTTCCTTCTCTATTGTTGTGATACATAAGGACATTTCTCCATTGGACAAATACTCAGGCATTCTCTTGACTCAACTGAATGCTCCGTCATCATCATCACCATCATCGTCATCGTCATCATAGAAGAGGAAACTGGACCACTCTGGCGGTTTGAACTACAGAACAAAAAAATGGTTTACTGAAAAGGCCGACGGGGGGAACCTTGAGACCAACTTAAAGCGAAATCAAATAGTAAATTATCTTTGTTCTGATGGAGTGAAGTTACATATCAAGCTTGATTGTTACCATTTTATAGTTTGTGGGTCATCTCTGATTTGCCACTTTGGTCATTGACCGTTCTAAACTTCCATTTCCTTCATTTGTAAAGACAAGGTAATGCTGCATATTTATTTATTTATTTATTTATTTATTTTTAAAGATTTTATTTATTCATATGACAGAGAGAGAAAGCAGGCAGAGGCAGGCAGAGAGAGAGGGGGAAGCAGGCTCCCTGCTAGGCAGAGAGCCTGATGCGAGACTTGATCCCAGGACCCTGAGATCATGACCTGAGCTGAAAGCAGAGGCTTAACCCACTGACTCACCTGGGTGCCCCAGTGCTGCCTATTTAATAGGAGGATTATGTTGGCCAAATTGTTGAGTAAATGACCTTATGTAGAACATTTGTCACCATATCTCGGTACTTGGCGCCTGGTCACCTGTGAGATGGTGGTGAAGGCGCTGACGGCGCTGATGCTGGCAGCAGCGTGCACTAGCACCTGTTCTTCCAGCGTGTCCTTGAAAATATCTGGGGCCAGTGGCTGGAGGGTTTGGCACAGACTTGGGTTTGAATCCTGGACATGACACATAGCCGTGGGAGGGTGTGTGCTTCTCCTCTCGTCTGAGCACCAGAGGATAACAGCAGAAGCCTCATCACGGGGTTTGTATGAGGATTAAGTGGGTTAACGTAAAAAGTCGTAGCTGAGTGTTGGGCACAGAAAAAGTACTCAGTAAATGGTGGCAACAATTGCCGGTATCATCATCATCGTCATCATCCGAAGGTAATGAGTGAGTGTGCCCTGTCTTGCCATCCCTGTTGGAACACTGGAGGCTTTGTGGGTGGTTCGGTGTCTCCAGTGAGGGAGGGACTCATGGTGGATCCAGGGAAGGCTTAGCTGCACCGGACAGGTTCAACCTAGGATGGCCAGGCTGTCCTTGCAGAGGACAAATTCCAGAGGCACAGATGGCCTCCCTTTTGGGTATCTTCTCTCTAAATGCAAAGTAATATATGCTTCTAGTAAAGTATTCAACAATATGGAATGGGAAAGCAAATGCCTGACCCTTGCTATTCTGTCCAGCCATCACCCCAGACACCACCGTCAGTTACAGAGTCTCCTGGCACACCTTTCCTCACGTGCGCACAGACCCATTTAATTTCGTGTATTTAAGTAAAATTTTAAAAAAATCATTATTTTTATTATGTATTCTTTTCAAGTTTTTGTTTAAATTCTAGTTAACTAACATATAGTGTAATATTGGTTTCAGGTGTAGAATTTAGTGATTCGTCACTTACACCCAAGACCTGGTGCTCGTTGTAAAAAGAGCCCTGCTTGGGGCTCCTGGGTGGCTCAGTAGGTTAAGCATCTGACTCTGGATTTTGGCTCAGGTCATGATCTCAGGGGCACGAGACTGAGCCCCTTGTTTGGGGGCGCTCACTCCGTGGGGAGTCGGCTTCTCTCCCTCTGCCCCTCCCTCAGCTCGCTCTCTCAAATAATCTTTTTTTTTTTTTTTAAGATTTTATGTATTTATTTGCCAGAGAGGGAGAGAGTACAAGCAGGCAGAGAGGCAGGCAGAGGGAGGGGGAGAAGCCGTCCCCCCATGAGCCTCCATCGGGAGCCCGATGGTGGGGCTCAGTCCCAGGACCCGGGCTGAAGGCAGCCGCTTAACTGACTGAGCCATCCAGGTGCCCCTCAAATAAATAACTTTTTTTTTTTTTTAAAGTTCCCTCCTTAGTGCCTATTTATCCATTTAACCATCATCCATTCAGCTCATCCCCACCACTTCTCTCCATCAACCCTTAGTTTGTTCTCCATTGCTAAGAGTCTCTTATGGTTCACTTCCCTCCGTCTCTCTTTCTCTCTTTTTTTTTTTTCCTTCCCATATGTTCATCTGTTTTGTTTCTCAAATTCCACCTGTGAGTGAGATCACATGGTATCTCTCTTTCTCTGATGGACTTATTTTACTCAGCTCTCTACCTCCATCCATGTCATTGCAAATGACAAGATTTCATTCTTTAATATAATAAAAATAACTATTTGGGGGGATCATACGTATGTTGTTGCAACCTGCTTTCATCAGTCAATCCCATATTCTGGACACCTGCCCGTGCTTTAATAGAAGAAACCGGAATAAGAGGCTGCATGATGCTCTTTCCTGTCCAGTTCTGTGGCTGGTGGGTCTGCATTTGTGCGAGGTGTTGGTGAGGTGGCAGATAGTACAACCGAGCTTCTGTCCCATGTGAAGCATGTGGCACGCCGGCAAGAGAATGTGCTGCTAGATAAATTGTACCCACAGCCATTTGTCTGAACGAGGGACAGCGGCCGCGTCTATGCAGAGCTTTCATGCTCTCAGGGAATAATAGCTTTATTACTCGGTGCTCTTCTGTTGCTTGTACCTGCGTGGAACATGGTGGTTACAGTTTTGCACTACGGGGTAGGTAGGACCTGGAGTCAGATCTTAGTTTTGCTACTTAATACTTTTGTGACTTTCAGAAACTTCTGCATCTCTCCAAGCTTGTATCTCTTCTTCTGTGAAATGGACTGTGAGAGGGTTGGAGGGTAAATGGAGATGAGGAGTGTGAAGAGGTCAGGGTCATTCCAAGGGGTAAGGCAGGTGCTCAGGAAGGGGTAGGTAAGCATTACACTGTCTGAGTAAACTGAAGAGGTTGGCAGGTGATTTGTAATGCCTTGGGGAGCCCAGCCGATTAATTCCACCGAAGGAACATTTGCTGAACACTCGCCAGGTGCCCAACACTGTCCAGCACCAGAGTGGATGGCGAGTCGTTGAGGGTCATTTTTGCTCCCGAGGCCCTGACAGAGTCCTGGGGAAGAGAGGTGAGTGGCCGAGCCTAACTTGATCATCCATGTGATAGAACAAGGCCACGGAGGGACCAGGAGTGTGACCAGGGGTTCAGGCGAGGCAGCCATGGCTAATTCTCACCGGGGAGGTGACTCCTTCTCATCTCGTTCCTTCTTCCTTGGCCCCCATTTCTTCCGGTTCCCCTAGTGGAGAGGTCAGAAGGTTAATTTTGGCCAATGGATGCGCTTTGTTTTTCATATGGTGTTCTGATTTTTAAATTGGTTGTCACGACTTTCAAAAATAGGGTCTCTTGGGGCACCTGGGTGGCTCAGTGGGTTAAGCCTCTGCCTTTGGCTCGGGTCATGGTCTCAGGGTCCTGGGATCGAGCCCCGCATCGGACTCTCTGCTTGGCGGTGAGCCTGCTTCCCCCTCTCTCTGCCTGCCTCTCTGCCTACTTGTGATCTCTCTCTCTCTCTGTCAAATAAATAAATAAAATCTTTAAAAAAAAATAGGGTCTCTTTTATTTAAAAATCTGAAACTTTGCTTCTCTTGGAAGTGGGTCAGTTGCAGCCGAGTGGCTGTTGTCCTTTCTCCGGGACACACTCTGTCTTGTTCCCCGGGGCCCCTCCTGCCCACCGCTGTCGGGCATTCTACCCGTCTATTCCCGGCTCCGGGAGCCCTTGCTCTCTGTAGCCCAGGGTCACTGCTCCATGTGCCTCGGTGGCCAGACAGCCGCTGCCCTCCTTCCCATGCCCGCATGGGCCGCGTGCCTTCTCGGAACCCCTGCTTCACTGACTTGAGTGGTTTCTTCCTGTGCTTTGTCATCACCGAGCACCCAAGGTAAGGTTGGTAAGTGAGGTCTGTCATGGGGGAGGGGCATTTTATGACCAAAAGTGTTTCGAATTTCGGGCGGATGGTGACACTAAGAAGCAGATTGACTTGCCTTTATATCCCCGACAGAGCCCCCACTTCGGCCCGTGCCTCAGGGACACCACTGCCATGGCCCCGCTCGGCCCACCCTCTGGGAGTACCCCCAGAGCCAACGCAAAAATCATCTTGATTTGTGTAATTACCTGACTCCCACCGACCGCCTCCATCCCGTCCCCTGTGCTCATGAGCTCGTGTCTGCCGAGCCCAGCACGCTGCTTGGCCCACCAGACGTGCTTGGGAAGTACTGACGGACTAGATGAAAAGTTAAGTAGTTGGGTCTGATTGTTCACTTAAGAAATTACACTGCGTCATGGACCAACTTGACTTGGAAGCAGAAAGTTTCTGAATATTTATGTTCCTCCTGGAGGAGATGGGCTAGGTATCACGACAAATCCCTACCTTCTCCTCAAGATGAAATTAGGAATTCGGAGGGAAATTTGCACCCCCGAATCAATATATGGCAAAATTTCAGCTCTATAACCTTAAAACCCAAGCAATTAGCTTTGTTTGAAAAGGTCAGCCATGGTTATGCTCTTCTCCTCTGACAAGTTGAACTGTCCAACAGAACTCAGTTTAAATTAGAAACATCTCTGGCGGAGTTAATCAGAGCCTTGTCAATGCTGTCCTCCTGTGGGGGGCAGGTGAGCTCCGGGATGCCATGCTGCTCGGAGGGGCAGCTAGTTTTCTTTTGCCATTGAATGTTGTTGGGCGGGGGGGTCCTGCCACCTCCTGTCCATGAACCCACCACACAATGAGCTTCTGTCTTCTTCTGAGTGTCTTCTCTGGACCAGACTCTGAAGATCCCTTGATAGGAATTTCCCCCAAACTCTCCATCACCTGTGAGATTAATATCACGGAGACTCATTCCAGCAGAGGAAACAGGCCACTGCCCAGTGCCCAGTGAAGCCAGTGCCCAAAGTGGCACAGTAAGACTAGACGGCATCTTTTCCTGATAAAACCCGGAATGTCTCCCTCCCCTACCCATAATGCCTCAAGTTCTGGGATGAGGGAAATGAGCCGTTTGTCAGGAAACGATCACATTTTTCCTCACCTCCCCACGTCACACGCTCACCTGCCTGCTGGACAGGCAGTGGGGTTTTCAATTTCAGAGGTTCCCAGTTGGTCTGCATGGAAGCCGTGGGCTGGGCGGCGGGACTGGGGCGTGGGGGGCTGGGAAAGAAGAGCGAGGTGTGCATGGAAAAAGAAACCTGTCTGAATGGCCCGACTTTCCTCACCTCCTCCGACACCCTTCTTCTTCCTTTGACACTCGCCCCTTCATTTTCAGCAGTCCCCAGTGTAGCCAGTCTGGGCCAGCGACACCTTCACAGGGGCTTGAGATAGTCGAGGGGGTGGGAACGGAAAGCACTTCTGTGGGCATCGCTGTAGTTCTGTATCAGTATTAAAACTCTGTCTTGGGGCGCCTGGGTGGCTCAGTGGGTTAAAGCCTCTGCCTTCGGCTCCGGTCATGATCCCAGGGTCCTGGGATTGAGCCCCACATCAGGCTGTCTGCTCAGCAGGGAGCCTGCTTCCTCCTCTCTCTCTGCCTGCCTCTCTGTCTACTTGTGATCTCTGTCTGTCAAATAAATTAAAAAAATCTTAAAAAAAAAAATAAAACTCTGTCTTGTGTGGGTGACAGGAAAGTCAACAGATCATGGGGGAAAGAACATGGATTTTGAAACCAACTGGGACCCAAGTTCAGAGGTCAGCCTTTCCATGGACCAAGCTGAGTGACTTTGGACAAGTTACATAACGTCTCTGAGTCTAAGTTTCTTCGTCCAGAGAAAGAAGATCTTTATTTTCCTTGCAAGGTTGATGTGAAGATAGAGGCATTTTGAAAGCCCCTAAAATATTTGATTTAGCTCATACCGGGTGACTGATAGACAAAAGTTAATAATGCAGCTGGCGCCTGCTGTCATAGGACTTCTAGTCTGGCGGGAGACAAACCAGAAAGAGACAATTATAATAAGGTGTGCTAAGTGCTGTTATGGGAGAGATACTTCAGACCGTGTGAACACAGAGAAGGGGTCCCTAACCCCAGCTTAGGGTGTGAGACACCAGGGCAGAATCAGAGGGACCCAGGGTGACTCGGGCGATGGGGAGATCCAGAGGCTGGGTGGTCAAGAAATGATAAATAATGGGGCACCTGTGTGATTCAGTCAGCTGAGGATCTAACTCTTGGTTTATGCGCAGGTTGAGACCTCAGAGTCGTCGGATCGAGCCCCGCGTCGGGCTCCATGCTGGGCTGGGAGTCTGCTTGAGAGTCTCTCCCCCTGCTCTCTTTCTCTCAGATAAATAAATCTTTTAAAAAACGGCAAATATTATTATCAGCATCATTAAGCTCCTGCTGCTTTAGTGCACATCTCTGCTTGGGTAGCTTTTAAGTGTCTCAAGCAGAACACGCCCAACACGGGCTTCTCGGCCCCTGCTCAGGTCGCCCCGTCTCCGTAAATGGCAACTGCCTGTTCCCACCGCTCAGGTGGGAAATCGTGGGGTCACCCTTGACTCCTCTCTTTCCCTACTTCCCTTCAGTCCCTCCGTGAGTCCTGTCACCGACACCTCCAAAATGTGCCCGTTCCTTCCCACCTACGCCGCCCTTTCTCAGAACCATCATCTGAAGTCAGAACGTGTTTCTGGTAATGTCACCGAGTGCGGGTTCCTGTTTCCTTCTATCCCTCCCTCACGCTTTTGCACGTTGAAGAACTGTCTGGGTAATGTATGGTCCCCCCCCCCCCCCCCCCCCCCCCCCCCCCCGGAGGAGGAAATTGGATGTGACAGGACTCGAGGACCTGTTCCGGTCTCTGAATCCCACTGAGACGCTGAACAATGACGGTGGTCGGAGGAGCTGAGTAGGTTCGTTTGAGCCAAGGAGTTGTGCAGGACGTGGGCCAGGGATGCGGGCCCCGCAGCTCTGCAGGGGCTGGGGTGCCAGCAGCATGGGTCAGGTGACATCTCTGGGGATGCCTCTAGTGTTCTCCGGCGGGCCTGTGGACTGAACCGATGAGTCCTGTGAGCCCGGGGCTGTTGGCAGTACCAGAGCGTGTGTGGGGTCAGGTTGGTTTAGCGAAATGAGGGATTTTGTTGATGGCATTTTAGTAGTGGTCATTTCCCGGCTGCTGCTGTGGACTGTGTGCCTCACAATTTCTGTGTTCATTTCTCATGGCATTTCTGTGCAGTGACCGGTAGGTATTATTCCTGTTTTTTTTGTTGTTGTTGTTGGTTTTTATTTTTTGTTTGTTTGTTTTTCTTGCTGATGTGAAACTGAGGCCCAGAGAGGCTAAGTCAGTTTCCCCACAGAAGCTCTGGACCCGTGGTGGCCTGTGCCCGAGGGACTTATTTCCAGTCTCTGGGCTTACATCCCTTGAGGGAAGGTACAGATATTTTAGTTTCTTTAACTTCTTAAAAAAAACTATTTATTTGAGAGAGAGAGAGATAACATGTCACAGAGGTAGAGTGAGAGGGAGAAGCAGACTCCCCACTGAGCAGGGAGCCCGATGCGGGGCTCTGTTTCAGGACCCCAAGATCAGGATCTGAGCTGAAGGCAGACGCTTAGCTGACTGAGCCACCCAGGCGCCCCCATACTTTAGTTTTTTTAAAAAAATAATTTTAAGTTTCTGAAATGTAGTGTCCCAGCTCTGCTACTTTGTAGTGCAGTCGGGTCTGTCCGCCCGAATCAGATGGAACCTCCGAAGGGGACGAATGAGGGGTCAGTGGAAAGGATCGTTTGCAAAGGCGCGGCTGGGATTAATCACGGGAACAGTGGGTGTGGGGGAAGTGACCATGGACAGTGAGAGCAAGAGGCCAGTCATGCCTGCAAGCCCCAGGGGCTAGGGGGAGAGAGTGTCCTGGAACCCAGGGAGACCCGAGGCTATAGCAGGGGACCACACACTAGGAGCTGTGGCCTTGGGGAGAGGAGGCAGTGTCAGATTGCATCTCAGCTGGGAGAGCAGAGGACAGATAGGCTGACCTCACTTGCCCCCCCCCACCCTCTGACCTTTAACCCAGTGCTGCCCCTTGGCCAAACCCACGTAACAGCCAGAGGGCAAGGGGGCCTGGTTGATGCAGCTCATACAAGATGTTCAGGACAGAAAGCAGGTGGAGAGCGGTGGGGACTCTCTCTGGAAGGGTCCAGGAAGCATATTCAGCACAGAAACCTTGACTTCTCTGAGCCAGTGACCTGTGTCAGGCATCCACTGCTGTGTGACAAGTCACTACAGTCCTTGAAGAGCAGGGTAGAGTCCCTACTCCCAGCCATTTTGGCTTCCCTTTCCATTGCCGCAGGTGCCAGGCTCCCTCTCTCGACAGGACTCAGGGGCATTAGGTACCACTTTTCTCTGCCAGATCCCCAGGGATCCCCACCCCTCCCCATCCATTTGGTCACATTAACTTTTCCTAATGCCGAAATGCTCACCTCCGTTGTTAACCTTCCTTAACCTCCCTGACCAAACTGTTCGCTTTGTTGTATTTTTTCCATCTCCTCCTCCGTGGTCACGGTCACGAGGGTCACCACTGTGCGTTTGCACTTAGCTGTGAGATGACTTGATTAATGTCTGTTTCCTCGGCTGCAAACTTCTGCTCACATTTGCTCCCATTTTGCCTCCAAGATGCCGACGATTCCTGCAACACAGTGGGTGCTCCGTGAGCATCTGCGGAGTGACTATGCGTGAATTGTTCTGTGATGTTTTCCCTGTTGATTATTTCACCGAGTGTCTAATAACAGCTGTGCCAAAATTCTAGGAAGAGAAAGGTGCCTGGGATCCGGTCTCCTGGAGTAAAGAAATCTGTTTAACTTCCTAAATTGAGCGTCTCCCTCCAATTTTTTGAACATACTAGAACTTTTTAACACCGTGGCACAGCTATTAAATGTTGAAAGGTGTTAGCAAGGGTGTTCTACGAGGGACACATTTAGGAGCTTCTGTATTATAATTTCCATGGGGCCTTGGATGACTTACCGTCCATTCATTCATCCGTCCATCCAGCCATCCAGCATTACCGCCGACAAGAGTATCGTGATGCCTCTGGCGGGTGTGGCAGTTGGGGCTCAGGGCAAAAACCATCTGTGTTTTGAGGAAAGCTCTGCGGGTAATTCACAGGGATTACATTTCTCCAGTCAGAGCCATCGGTGGATCCTACCTGTCTTCATCAAGAGAACATGGTGGGGTTTCTAGAGGTAAAGCCCATGAAATCGTGGGGTTCCCCTATGGTTCCCCTCCCCACCTGCTAAACCATTCTTAACCTCCAACAATTCATCCGACGACCGCCTGACTCTTCTGTCTGTTGCAGGTCCCTGGCTTCTGTTCTAGGTGAGGTCTTGGCCATGTTCCTTTGAATTCTCCCCTCTTCAGATTTCAGGGTGGCTTTGTCCTGTGGCCACACTTCTCTCCTGGGTCCCAGACCAGACATCGCTTTTCACTTTGTTGAGCTGTTTCTTGCTATAAGGACGGGAGTGACAGCTTCCAAACTCTTTACTTGAGGGAGGTGAAACCAGAAATCAGCGCACCGGTAATACACATTCTAGCAGCTAAAGACAGTGTGATTTCTTCTCTTCTACCACTGAAGAGACCTCACCCTTCTTGGGAATTCTTCCATGTTCCTAAAAATGTGCGGAGTGTTAACTAGATTGCAGGAAGCTTGTCCTCTTAAACATAAGCTCGTGCTGCGAGTCTATACACAGCCAGGCTATGCCAGAGTCTAGATTTTGAGCCGGTGTCTGGGAGGTAGGGGGTTCTGCACTGAACTGTGTTTCCCCTGATAAAAGGGGCCCAGAGAAGTTATCCGTGAGAAATACAGCATAGTAAGTTGATTTGCATTGAAATCAGACTGTCTTAAATTTGCTTGCCCTTTGGTTGCAGAGTGAGGATGAATATCCAGTCTCTAAACGAAGAGCAAGTTCACCGGTAAATGGGTTCACTTGGGACACATATGGCCGAGTACTGTGGATGCAGTATTTAAAGGCTGTGACGTGGATGCAGGCAAATGAAGAGAATTCTTTGTGCTAGCACCGGTGCAGTAGCAAATAGTTCATCAGTCAGCTACACGCTGGCCTCCTCTGTGCTCCCGGAAATCATTCATGACGTTCTCCATCTCTTAGAGGCCCCATACTGGCCCACTGCTGGGTCAGGGACACGCAGATATTCCCCAGTCCCCTCAACTAGCCTCCAGAGGGGCCTGCCCTTATGCACGTCCCGTTGTTACAATGTATCTGGGCCTCAGGCTGTGACCAGAGCGGTCCCCAGGCTTGACTCCTTTCAGAGAGCGAACTGGAAGAGGTCTTGCCTTGAGGCCTCTCATAAGTGACAGGTTGCTTGTCCGTCACTGGGAACCCAAAGAGGGCCCGAGCTGGGACGAACTCGCCCAGCTACATAAAACGGCTTTACAGGACCCCGTTGACCTGGTGCGTCGGGTGATGGGAAGCTCTTCCACTGATTCGGAGGGGCTGTGAAGTGGATACGGAATCATCCGAGTGCAGAGTTGCCTTTCGTTTCCCTGAAGAAAATGATTTGCCAGAGAGTCTTGGATTATTTAAAGGCTGTGACGTGAGCAAGACACGTGGGTCATTGGGTCCTCGATGTTGGCTCGGTGTCACCTTTATGCATATCGATGATCACGTGCCGGTAAAGATCGTGTTTCACTTTAATTGGAATCTGTGCATGGACTGGACGCAGGGCCCTGGCTGGCAGATTTCTCTCAGAAGAGCCCGCGTGGGTGAAGAAAGACGTGCGTTGGCATTTTTGCCCTTCTGTGTTTTCATTATAATTCTTCTGGCCACAACACGGATGGACCTGGAGGGTATCATGCGAGTGGAGTGAGTCAGTCAGAGAAAGACAAATACCATATGATCTCCCTCCGATGCGATGAAGAAACAAAACAAATGAAGAAAAAAAGAGACAAATAAAAAAACAGACTCTTCAACGCGGAGCAACAAAACCGGTGGTTGCCAGAGGGGAGGTGGGTGGAGGGGTGGGGGAGGGGCAAAGGGGATCCGGAGTACATTTGGGGGACGAGCATGGAGAAATGCCTAGAATTGTTGGGTCTCGTACGCTGGAAACGCATGTAACACTGAGTTAATTATACCTGAATAAAAATAAAACCGAAGCCATGTAGGTGCGGAGTCCCCAGGACAGTCCCAGCCCCCTTCGCCCCAACTGGAGGAACTGCCCCAGCGGCTTGGATCTTGAGAAAGCACGAATCAGGGTGGTTTTATGTTGGAAAAAAACAAGTGGGGAGAGATAATTCTGTTCTTTTTTTAAGCGAGACTAATTTTTTCTTTTATACGAGCGCACGATATCTGTATTGCAGTACAGGAAACTGAATGCCGAAGCCCGTCAGACCTTGCAGGAAGCGGAGCTGGGAGGCAGAGGACCGGCGGGCGCCCTGGCAGCCACGCTGGGCCTCGCACTCTCTCTGACCTCTCCACATGTCCGCCCGAGTCATTTATGCGTCCGACCAGCTCGCTCGGTTACTCGGGGACACGACACGAGAAGGCTCTTCTACGGTTCGCAAGTTTACAGGGCCTCACGCAGAGCCTCCTGCAGCAGCATTCCTGGCTGTGTCCGAATGCCAGTCCCAGACTCCTGCGGGAGCGACCCCGACAGGAAGACGGAGAAGAAGAGGACCTGTGGGTGGGGGGGGCTCTTCGGAGAAAAGGGGTGTCATCTTGCAAGACCCCCTACCATGGGAGCACCTCATTTCTAGTTTTATCCCCTTGGCAGAGAAGAGGAAACTTTGCCAAGGCCGTAGATCCACGCCTCCTCTTTCTTCTTGAATGAAGAGCATTGTGAGGAGATAGTTTTATTTTGGGTGAAAATTGGTACTATGTAGGTTGCAGCTATTTTTAAGGAAGGGGTTTATCTTCTAACTGGGGTGCATTGTTTCGCAATTTTTTTTTTTACTTTGTAATTTGTCAAAAGGAGACACACTTCCTCAAAATAAGGTGGAAGTCGATGAGAGTAACATTTTAGTAGGAAATAGAATGATTCCCCAAATATCCAGGACGGTTATGTAATCACAAAGTGCTCTGGTATTTTTGCATTAAAAAAAAAAAATTCAAGAAATGAACAGGAAGAGGATAAAAGTACTTCACAAAAATCAGAGCCTTGCTGTTGGCCAAAAGGTTGAGGTAAGGAATTTTATAAGAACTAAACTCCCGAAAGGCAAACCCAAACTTGAGTCAGCCGTGGCACTGGGCTGTAGCGAGGAGGAGGGAATCCCAGGAGCTGCGGCAGGGTCAGTGGGGCCAGGCTTGTGGACACCGCTGCGGGGGAGTGCGAGAGCCACCGGACGCCTGGCTTCTCCCGCTGATGGCTGTGCAGACAACATGTGCGAGTGGGCGTGTGTGCATGTACAGGGCTCCCTCAGATTCACTCTGGAAATCTAGGGGAAGGAGAAAAAAGATCTTTCCTTATGTATTTCCTTATTATTTCTCTTTAATTTATTTATATTTATTTAATCTATTAATATTTCCTTATTATTCCTCTGTACCTCTGATCTGACTTTTCTTATCATTTTCTAGTTTTCTCCCCCTTGTTAGTCAATCTGCTAGCTTTTTCCACTGAAGTAGTGTTAGATTTTCCAAACCTGAGGCTGTTTCTGTGTTTGAGGCTAGGCCGTATTTTCGATTTTTTTTTTTTTAATTTGAAGGGAATTACCAAAGAGATGGTTGTGTTAGGACGGTGTGAGACAGGACGGGTTTCAATGCCTGAGCCCTCTCTGCCTTCGGCCATCTGTCTGGGAGGGTCTCAGTGGTGCTGTGCTCCCTAGGGATCTACAAAGAAGTGTTGCTTGTGATCTTCTGGCCTGATGGTAGCTTCTAGCAGGTTACCCTTCCAGCAAGTGGGAAAGGGTGACATATTACTTCCCCCGGGGCAGATGGGACCAAGGGAAGAATCCATGGAAAGAATGGCTTATCTGCTGGTGACTCAGGAGCTCCCAGCAGTAGAATATATGGGAGCTTGGTACATGTGGGGTCTGTGTTGCAGGACATCTTTGGTCAAAGCCACTGCTGGCCCTGCAGCTTCCTTTCTGGCCTTGACACCACCCTCCAGACTGCCCCCAGCTGCACCCCGGTGCGGTCGGCCTGCAGAGGGGGAGGGAGGCCTCCCAAGCTAAACTTGAATGTACGCGGACCCACGGCCTCCCTTGATGAGACTGGGAGCGTCTCCTCACCGACAGTGTGCCAGTGTCCACACGGTTCTGCCGGGGACCTGGTCCCGTAGCAAATGAGACCCAATTTGCTGGTGACGATGGAACCAGATCAGGCTGCTTGTGTGGGAGCACCAGCTCCTGGAGAGACTTGAAAAGGCACCATTCTTGCTAAAGGGCTCCTTTGGGAATGTTGGCAAAAAGGCTAGCTCCTAGTCATCCTGTGAACTTTGAAGATTTTCCTTCTTTTAACAAAAATGAGAACTTAAAGTAAATGTCTCAGACTCAGACAAAAACCTTGTTTTCAAAGTTTAAACGATTTGCTTCTTTCTCTCCTTCACCTTCCACTAAGCTCTGAACCTAGTTCTAAGAAAGAAGAGACAAGAAATTTGCCATGGGTTCGCCTTAGTTAGGAGCTACCCCGCAAAACTTTTAAAAGTATTGATGAAAATAATGGACAGAAAAAGTATCAACATCACAGGACATTGTACTTGGCTTTGCTGCCACTTTACTGTTTTCCTCTTGAGTACATTTTTATTACCTAAATTATTGTTCTGGGCTCCTTTTTCATAAATACAGCTACCATCAGGATTTGGTTTCTAATGAGCACACACTCACAGCACGTTTTGTCTCGCTGCCTGTCTCAACGTGCCGTACAACACGGGCCTCACTTAAAATAACCTTTATTAAAAATGAGTGCTTTGAAGTCCATTAAAATTATACAACTTATACATACACAAGAAAGTGCAATCTATTAACCTAACCAGGACCCCCGACCTTTTTCACATGAATACCATCAATTTCAGTTCTGACTTAGGGAAATATTGAAAACTGTTAGTACTTCGTATGTATTTCTTATATGACGTCATACAGCTTATTTTCATCAACATCCTAAAAATCCGGTGAGACTTCCATTTTGCAGAAACAGATAGGCTTGTCCTTGGTCAGTATGTGGAAGTCTACACATGAAAACGTGTGGGAAGAGGGAACTCACCAGCTGATGACTATAGGCAGGATGACCTCCGTTTCCCTTGCTGGAGAAGACGGATGTCTCTTGAATTGCCTGTTGTTCTTTTTTTCCCCTATGAGAAAGGAAAATCCTTACCTATTGGTGTCAAGGGTTTTGGTCTCATTTTTGTATTTTCTGTATGTGTCTCCCGAACAAGTACTTTGGAATTACCCGCTGTGGGTAGTTATTTGGATCAATGTCATCTCTCAATCGATGTGGCCTCTGGAAATGCTCTTTGGAAATGCTCTTCACTCTTTGATGGTTTTAGTATCAACTTTGATATCGAAGGGAAATATTTTCTAAGGTAGTGGGGACATGCGCTTGAAGAAAACTATGGACCCACACCTCCTTCTATCAGCAGAGATGGGCTGGTTATTACCTACAGCCCCCACATTTCGGTGGCTCAACCTAATGGAAGTGGTTCCTTTTCTCCCAGTCAGGCCTCACATCTCTCTTGGGTTGCTGGGGCCCCAGGCTGATGACTTTGCCATCATTCCACAGCCGTGCCATGTGGAATACGTGGCTTCCCCTGTTGGCCAGAGAGGGGGCAAAATACTGGAGAACCGAGTCTGAACTTTTTAATGCCTCAGCCAGAAATGACACCCATCCCTTCTGCTCACATTTTGCTACCCCTACGTGGTTATATGGCCATTTGCCAGCGAGCTGGGAGATGTGAAGGAGTAAATAGGAGGAAAATCAAAACGTAAGGGAGAGACTTGCCTTTGGACCCAAATCCTGACGAGGAGTTGTGGTATCTGGAGAAGTTCATGTTCATTCTTAAGTCTTTGGTGTGGGGCCCGGGTGGGGAGGTCTCTTCAGAGATTCACAGCGATCGTGCTGGTTAAGAGGCAGACATGGACCCTGGAGCTTGCAATTTCCCATCTCCAGGCTTTATTTAATTCTGAAAAATTACAATGAGGAAATGTCCAGGACTTGCTGGTCTTCCTAGTGAAGCATGCTCTATCAGTTAGACCTAAACACCAGAGTTATTACTTAGCGAAAAAGAAACATCCAGGGGTAGGACGGGCTCCCGGACTGAAGCTGTTTTAGCAGAAACTGGACTTCTCCTGCTCTTGGCGTTCCTCGGCCTGTTCTGCCCCCCACAGTGTCAGGATAGCACCAGTGACTGCGGCTTTGTGTCTGCTCACATTTAAGTCCGGGGGGAAAGAATAAGGATCTTCCCTGTGGTTCTTGAAAAACTCCTGAGATTCACGCGCTTGGGACTGACTTGGGCTGTGTGTCCTCCGAACCACTGGCCAAGGGCACCTGATGCACTGATTGGGTAGGGCAAGGTCATGTGCTCTACCCTGAGTCTCCTCACTGAGCCTGAGGACAGGGACCTGGGGCCCACTGTTATCAGAAGGGGAGGGTGCCAGTTAGGGTGGGGTGCAAGAAACACCACAGTGGATGGATTTCCCAGACCTTCTCACTTATCCAAAGAAGGGTCCAGTCTCATGCTCTAGAAGAATCCTGCACTTCCGAGACCCGCCTTGAAGCCTATCGGCTCTTCCATTCCGTTCAAGCAGTTGGAGTCTACTTAGTGTGTATGGGCTGATGTCTTTCCTGAGCCAGGCTCTTCCCCAGGACGTGGGCTCTGCCTTCATGCGGTGTATAATCTAGTTGTGAAACTAATCGATGACTTCACCGTCTGTGGAGGGAAGGATGGGGTGAGTTTGTTGTCATGGGAACTCTCAAACACGCACTATTTGAGTGTTTTGTTTTTTTTTTTTTTCAAGGTTAGGGATTAAACAAGAGGGGACTTGTTCTCTGCTGCCTCCTGTCTTCCCATTAAGTGATCTATATACTGCTCCATCAAAGAAATCGGAAACCATGCAATCCTCTACTCCCACGCCTTATTTCCTGCCGAAACTGGCTCTTCTTACATTTGGTTCATGATGATTAAAAGCCAGATAAACCACCTGAAAGCTTGTGTGCGGTGGTGGTGGTGGGGGGGGTGTATTTAGCTGGGTGTAGCCCGAGTCCAGGTAAATACAGTATGTATTTTGGCGAATGCGGCATATTTTATTAATTAAGTATACCCTATATAAATAAATACCTTTCAAATGAAGAATTCCGATATGCATAATGGTTTTATCTTCAGTTTTTGCTCATTATAAATAGAGCTTAATTATCTAGGAAATAATATGAAATTTCTCTGATTCACTCTCATATTTGCTGTTGTAAAGGTTTCTGGGCTTAATCAAATCTGGCTTTCCTATTCCTTGCAGGCATACCTGAGAGATTAAACTTGCCAGCCTGCCTGCCCTGTAGGCAAGTCTATTGTCTGCTATCGTGATAATACCTAGTGTGGGCCTGTGGGACGGGAGCCCTCCTGGTGCAGACCTTTCAGAGGTCAATTTATCAAACTGCCACAAAATCCTTAAAGTGTGTATGCTTTTCCACCTAGGAATTCTTCCTTCCACGAATTCTCCTATTCTAAGGAACCAGGTGATTGAATCATGTTCATCGAATCCCATGAAAAACTGGAAGTGACCGAAATGTTCAGTGCCAAGGACAGTTACCACAGCAGCCGTCGTCTTCGTGGCTGCATATGGCGTGTTCATTAGGAGCTGGCACAGGGTTCAAGTCATTGCATATGTCACCCCACTTCGTCCTTCCAATCACCAGGGGAAGAAACTGGAATTCAGAGACGCAAATAACTTGCCAAGGATTCAAACTCAGGTCTGTGTCACTTAAAAACGTTTGCTGTAAGCCAGATGGTGACAGATTTTTTTTTTTTTTTTCTGTAAAGGATAAGAAAGAAAATATTTTGGCATTTGTGGATCATGTGATCTGATGCAACTCATTGTTGCAAAAGCAGCTGTAGGCGACACATACTTGAAGGAGCATGTTTGTGCCCCAGTTAAACTTCCCTTGCAGAGAGAGCGGGCCAGGTGTTTGCATTTCTTTACTTACTATTGTGAAACGCCTTTTGATTTCTTTTGTTGGTTCTTTTTCAGAAGGGGTATTTTCCTATCCCATACTCATTTGTGAGTGGTTTATTTGTAGTAAGGGATTCGTGCTTCAGCACATACCCTTCCGTGGATACGGTTTGTCTTTCAACCTTGCTCACTGTTTTTCATTTTTTGACATGTGAGTGTCTACAGTGTGTGTGTGTGTGTGTCTTGTCAAGTCTACCAGATGCCCGCATGCGGTCATGCTTGGTATCGTACTGAGACAGCCCTTCCCCAGTCAGGTGAGAGTTAATGGTGACCACCATGGAGTGCGTGGGCAGGTGCTTGGGTTCGCTTTCCAGTTACGGCCATCCCGAGCCGCTAGCGGCATGACCTTGGGTAGGTTACCTAAACCCTCCCGAGCCTCCACTTCCTTGCGGGTAAAATGGGAAAGAAACTGAACTGACTCACAGAGCTCCCGTGTAGAGGAAAGGGGAATATGCACGTAAAACATTTGCCTTGCTATCTAGCTCCCAGCAAACGCTGAATTCAAACGTAGCTGACTTTATCATTTCTCTTCTCTTGGTTTACACTTTATTCCCTGGAAGTTTGGAAACTTATTTCAGTGTATGGGGGTGAGGTTGGTTTCTGCCTAAAAAAAGAGCAATAATTTCTGCCGCGAGTGGAGTGGCCAGATCCGTGTGTATTCCCCGGAGACATCGTGACAAGTCCGGAGCAGGGGGGTGGCTGACTTACACCCATCTATGGGGAAAGTATTTGCCTGGCGTGCTGGGGACGGGAGGCCGCCAGTGATGGAGGTGTGTGTGGGGTGAGGGAGAGAGCCTGGGGATCTGCTTTTGATGTGAAGAGGTGGGGGGGGGGCGCAGATGAAGCCTGCCCAAAGGTTTGTCGTGGAGCAGGAGTTCGGGACGCATCCCGATGCCTGCCTACCTTTCCTCGAGGCCCGAGGCAGACTGCTCTCTGGGGCAGAAGCTGTTACCTGTTCATTCTGCCAGAGCAGAGCCTTGCAGCAGGTCCTCAGGGCCCCAGAATAGAACGTCTGTGCCACGTCTGCACACACAGAGGGCGAGATCCGGGGCCGGCTTCACGGGCAGACAGTCTCCCGGGAGTCCGAGCCCACGAGGATCTCATGCTTGTTTCAAGGCTCTGCAGTCGCCGTGTTGACATTCTTGATGACTGTTCAAACTAGAGTTCCCAGCGTTTTCATTCTACCCTGGACCCTGCGTGCCATGGGGCAGGTCTCAGTGAGGCAGATCCGTGTCTCACCTGGGTTGGGGCCGCGGTGTTCTCTTTACCATCTGTTTATTGTGTGACTTCGGACCGGTCACTAAGTTCTGAGAGTCTCCATTTCCTTTCTCATAACACGGATAGTAATACCAATGCACAGGATTCCCTAGAAGGATTAGGTCGCATGAACCCCATGGTGCCTTAGCACGTGGCTCTGCACATTGTGGACACACGAAACATTGTAGTCGTTATTATTAATATCAATTATTTGTCAAGGGCCCTTGAAAAATGTGGCAACGGATTAGTTCAGGCCTTAGTGGAGTTGGATCTTACCTGGAGTCAGAGTCTGGTGTCAGAGCAGAAGGTAAAATTAACACAGAGCAAAACCGACCCCTGACAACAGCGTCTCGGGGTTTGCCGGAGACAAGTGTGGCCCAGCTTGTTTGTCGCGGCCGGTTCCTCCTCGTGCACCTGCACGGACCGCTGTTTCTTTGAGCACCAGACAAGTCAGTTCCCCTGTGTTCAGCTGTGTTTTAGGGGCAAGAAGGGGTCTGGGGGTTGGGAGAGAAGGGAGGAGGGGAAGCAGCTTGTGGAAGTGGCCCGGCTTCCTCGCAGCAGTCAGGTTTTTCCTGCGATTCTCCGGTTCCTGGTTTTGTTTGTGTTTGTGTTTTTCTTTTCTGCTTTTGCTTAATTTTTAAAACATTTTAACTACAGACTTAAGACCTACCTGTTCTCATTTCAGGTCCAAGCCCACTTCCTAGAAGTCACCGCTTGCAACAGTTTGACACGTGTCCTTGAATAACTTTCTTCATACACATAGAAACCCACACGTACTGACTAGATGCCTTTTTAAAATGAGAACTATCACATAGCGTTTTTTTCCTTATCAACGTAGCACAGCCATCTTTCCACGTAGGTATCTATCACTGTACCTCGTTCTTTTAAGTGCTACATAAAATTCTGTGAATTCTCCAATTTATTCACTCATCCGTTATTGGTGTACATTTAAGATGTTGCCTCTTATAAAAAAGAAAAATAGGGCTTTAATAACTGACCATGTGATATATATCTTTTTATTGATTTTTCTTATCTTTCTCATCCTTCTGTATAAATGAAAAATTTTACCTCCTTAGGATCATCCAAGACCCAACAGTAGGTCTGATGGTTGTTTGTTATAGTAGTTGACATGTTCCAAATGCCTTTCCCCCCTCCACCTGTTTGCCAGTTAATCCAGCAAAATGTAGAGTTTACTCGTTAAGTGGAGTGGGCATTCTGTGAAACGTTCCATTGCTTAATTACCTCCGAATCACTTGTCAGAGCCCTAATAAAAATGCACACCCATTGCTGTGAATGCTTAATCGCATTAGGTGCAAGGGGAGCAAACGGTTGAGAGAGAAAAACGAGGGGTGGTCCATGTCGGGTCTTGTTTGAAATTCAAAACGCTTTCCCCGCCCTGGGAAGGGAGCTCCTTGCCTGTGGGTGAAGGATTATAGAGCCGCTGTCGGTGGTCTCCGGGCAATCCCCAAGCCCTTGTCTGACCGTGCAGGGGGTGGAGGTAGGAAGCTTGAAGTGGGGGGGAGGGGCGTGTTTTTAATTTCACAAAACTATTCTGCTGCTTACAAGATGCCAGGCTCTGGCCTTCTTTCAAATAACCTGTCTGTAGTAAGTTCACCACGTGGTTGCTGAAACGTATAATGTGCCAGGCAGCTTCTGGATACGGACACCAGCCAGTGATCAAAGCAGAAAATGAATTTACCTTCACGAAGCTTATGTTCTAGTGGAAGGAGACAAAACTGTCAACAGAGTGACCAGAAAAAGGAAAAAAGGTTCAGTGTCAGTGATGATTTCTGTGCTAAGAAATAAAGTGCGTGAGTAGCAGTGAGTGGTACAGGGGTGCGTGGTCAGGGAAAGGCCTTTTCCAGATGGGCTGTTGAGTAGGGACTTAAACAAGGTGCGGGAGTGCCCCAGGCAAGTATCTTCCAGCTAAGCATCAGGTTATTGATTAATTTATTTTTATTATTATTTTTAAAAATATTTATTTAGGGAGGCCTGGGTGGCTTAGTCGTTGAGTGCCTGCCTTCTGCTTGGGTCATGATCCCAGAGTCCTGGGATCGAGCCCCTCGTCGGGATCCCTGCTTGGCGGGAAGCCTGCTTCTCCCTCTCCCCCTGCCCCTGCTTGTGTTCCCTCTCTGGTCTCTCTCTCTCTGTCAAATAAAGAAAGTCTTCAAAATACATATATATATTTATTTGAGAGAGAGCGTGTGCACGAGCAGGGTGGAGGGCAGAGGGAGAGGGAGAAGGAAGCTCCCCGCTGAGCAGGGAGCCCGATGTGGGCTGGATCCCAGGACTCCGAGATTATGACCTGAGCCAAAGGTGAAGGCTTAACTGACCGAGCCCCGCACGTGCCCCCTGAATACCAGTTTAAGCCCCAAGGGCAATCTGCTAGCTTTCCTGGGAAGGGTGCTCTTTCCTCAGACTTGACCCCTGGGAATTTCTTCCATTTGTGGGGATGCAAAATGTTTGTGAGTTTTTCCAGTGATTACCTTTGGTGATACTATGGACTGAATATTTGTGCCCCCAGTCCCCAGTGCATATATCAGAAGTTAATCCCCAATAAGAAGGTTGGAGGTAGGGCCTCCCAAAGTGATCCCTAGGCTCCCAGCCAGCTCCCTCAGCCCTCCTGCCACTGAGGACTCTGAGAGGACAGCCTTCTGTGAACCAAGAAGTCCTCTGCAGACACCACATCTGATGGTGCCTTGAAGTCAGACTAGTCTTCAGAGCTGTGAGAAATGAATTTCTGTTTCTGAGGAGCCAGGTTATATGCTGTTACGGCAGCTCGAAGAGACTTGGGGCAGTTGGATTCCACAGGGGTTCGTTTTCCAGCACTGGAGTTCGACATCTGCATGTGCTCAAGTGGCTGCCATATTGCAGAACGAGGATGCAGAACCTCCTCATCATGGAAAATTCTGTCGCACAGTGTTGTACTGGAGGATTTTCAGTGGTTTGATAAACTGCTGATGACAACAACGGTAACAATAATCATGTCAGCGTTAGTGGTAATGACAACAGTTACCGTTTGCAGGGCGCACATAACCTACAGGGCGCTTTGCAGATACTATCTCGGGCCAACCTTACATAAACTTCAAATAAACAGGTGTCGTCACTCTCATTTTACACATGAAAATCCACGGAGGGATCAAACGAGTGACCCAAGGTAGTAGTGCTAGTAAATGATGCAACTAGATTGCATTGCAGTATTGGCTGATCTGAATACCCGGGTTCTTTGCTGCTACACGGTACTGCCTCTAGGTCTGTGGAGTATTTCCCATAGCTGAAAAAAATCCCCAAAAGGGGCAGTGAAGAAGACTTCCAGTGGGGAGATGAACGTCTTTATTCTGTTATAAGAGTGTTGGGATACTCAGTTGTTCCTATTTCAACCACTTTCAACTTCTCTGTAGCCAGAAGTCTACTTACGAAAATAAGCAAAAGGTGTCCTTTCTCAATACACTTTGCTGCTATTTGCTGGGCACTTGTCACAACTCTACCACGGCACAGTGCCTATAGCATGATTCGTGCCTTATAGAGTCGTACAGGAAACAACTAGAACGATCTGAGGGGTGACCCAGGTGTATCTGGTCTTTTGTCAAGTGTTGAGAGGCTTGGTTTTAAGACTTAAAAGTGAATGACTGCAGATTGTCTAAGAAAAGTAAAATATTTAACAGGTGCTCGTCAGTGATTCCTGCAGAAACCACCCACACACCCTGATATTTCAGGGCTGGGACTCATTCCCACTCTTCAGTCTCTTGATGGCATGACTCAGCTGTCATGGGGCCCATACTTAACTTAAAGCGTAATTTGTCACTGCAGCCCACAGTCATCAAATATTAGGGTTGAGCAGATCCGGAGGAAGGAAGGTGGAGGCAAGGGAAGAAGAGGAGGAGAGAGAATAAGCAAGAGCAAGAAGTCTAGTGATAGTAATGACACCCTTCATTTATCGAGTCCCTGTTATTCACCAGTCACCGGAGAACTTACTTTATTGGTGATAGCATTTAATCTTTACAATGATTCTGCAAAGTAGGTTTTGTTACTTCAGTTTATAGATGGGCAAATAAATCAATATGGTAAGCCCAACAGCTAGCACTTGAACCTAGGTATTACCGAACCCAAGGCTAGTTTTTCTTTGAGCCAAACTAGAGAGACAAACGATACTAGAAAGTGCTAGGCATGGAGCTCAGTTGGTGGGGGAAAATAATGAGTCCTTTTTAGAAACAAGAATATAAAGAGGTAAAAGTTGAGACAGAGCCCTCCACTTCCAACTAAGATGAAAAAAATGTATCCTCCTTCTTGAAACATTAGGAAAGAGACAAAATATATTAAACGGGTTTTTGAGGTGAGATGGTGAGAGACAGTGATCTCGGAGAGTTGGAAAACAAGGAAGGTGAACCCAAATTTGCCTTAGTTTCCTATCTTGAGGGAGTTTCCAGACTGTGGCAGAGAGAGAGAGAAAGAGAGAGAGAGAGAGAGAGAGAAACCAGGTGGAACCTAGTAGATCCTGGAGCTGGGGAGAGGGGAGTAAGAGTACAAGGAAACCATGTGGGCAGAATTTGTGAGGTGATGTGTCATTGGACAAAGAGCTTACATGGCAAGAACTGCCTGCAGAAGGGCCCATCCGAGTGTCCAGCCAAATACCAACTAGAACATGTGGATTCAAAATGGAAGGAAACTTGCTCAGCCTGATACAAGACAACTACTAAAAACCTACAGCTCATATTATACTTGATGGTGAAAGACTGAATGATTTTTCTTAAGATTGGAAACAGGACAAAGGTGTGTGCTCCCACCACTTCCATACAACACTGTATAGAGCTTGTAGCCAGTAGAATAAGGCAAGAAAAAGTAACAAAAAACATTCAAATTGGAAAAGAAGGAGTAAAACTGCCTTTGTTTGAAGGCTCCTACAGAATCTACGAAAGAATAATTAGAACTAATAAGTGAATTTGACAAGTTTGTAGGCTTGAGATCAATATACAAAAATCAATTGATTCTTATATCCTTGCTATATGCAATTGGAAATGGCAATTAAAAAAGAGTACAATTTACAATAGTATCATGCATATGAAGTAGTTGGGACAAGTCTTATGAATTGAAACTACATGCATGAAAGACCTACACATGAGAATGATGTAAAACACTGCTGAGAGAAATTATAGATCTAAATAAATGGAGAAATAGGCCATGTTCATGGGTTGGAAAACTCAATTTTGTTAAGGTATGAATTCTCCCCAAACTTATCTAACTATTTAATAACGCTGATCAAAATCTCAGGAATTTTTGTAGAAATCCGTTAGCTGATTCTAAAATCCCTACAGAAATGCAAAGGACCTAGAATAGATCAAACAATTTTGAAAAAGACTGCACTTGGCAGACTAATCTTACTTGATTTCAAGGCTTGTTCCAGACCTGTTGTAAGCAAGAAAGTGTAAAAAAGATCAAGACTGGCAAAAAGGTAGATAAGCATATCAGGGTCAGAGCATAGAGAGTCCAGAAATAGACCAGATAGACGGACAATTGATTTCTGACAAAGGTACAACACCAATCTGGTGGGGAAAGGATTTTTCAACAAATGATGTTGAGCTAATTGGATATCCACATGTAAATAATGAACTTCGGTCCATACTTCTGACTGAATATAAAATTTGACTTAAACTGGCTCATGGATATAAATGAAAAACCTTAAAACCATGAACATTCTAGGAAAAAAAAAAAACTGGAGAAATTCTCTGAGATCTTGGTTGGGCAGAGATTTCTTTGATACTAGACCAAAAACGTTATCCATAAAAAATCAAATTGCTCCATTGAACTTCATCAAAATGAGAAAACATTCTTTTAAAAAGACACCGTTAAGAGAACAAGGGGACAGGCAACACACTGGAAGCACGTATTTGTAAGCCATGTATCTGGGAAATAATTTATGTCCAGATTATATGAAGAACTCTCCAAACCTACTAATGAGTAATCAAATCAAACAACCCAATTTAAAACATGGCCAAAAAAAAAAAAAAAAAAAACAGTCTGATAAAGCAAAGGGTTGGTGCGGTTGTGGAGGAACAGGAACTATTCTGCACTACTGGCGGGAGTACAAAATGGTACAATTACTTTGGAAAACAATTTGGGAGTTCCTTAAAATTTAAAAATATGCATGCTATGTGATGGAGCCCTTTCCTCAAGAGAAAGGAACGTATAGTTCATAACAAAACATGTAACAGAATATTTATAGCAGCTTTATTTATAATAGTGCCAAACTGGAAACAACACACTATCAATAGCTAAATGGACAGCAACCATGAAATAGCATCATTAAGAAAAAGGAGTGAACCGCTGATAACACACATGGGTGAACTGGAAAACACTGAACACTGAGAGAAAGAAGGCAAAAAAGAGTACATATTGACAGTTCCACTCTTCTATAATTCTATAAAATACAAACGAATATGTAGTGATAACACAGGATTAGGGATGGGGGAGGGAAGCGAGAAACTTGGAGAGGGTTTTCAAAAGAAAGTTTTATTTTTACTGTGGTGGTGGATTTTAGGGTACACACATACCAAAGTCTCAAAATTTTACACTTAAAAAAATAAGATGAAAATTGACACTTTGGGGCACCTGGGTGGCTCAGTCAGTTAAGCATCCAACCCTTGATTTTGTCTCAAGGGAGATCTCATGGTGATGAGATCAAGCCTCATGTTGGGCTCCGCACTGAGTGTGGAGTCCTCTTAGGACGAATCTCTCTCCCTCTGCCCCTCCCCTCTTAGGTTAATACATAAAACCTCTAAAACTGTTAAAAAACGAGTTAGGATGGTCAACAGGTTTCTAGAGACTGAACTGACCCTAACTGTCACTTCTGATCCTGGGGACACTGATAGTTTTTTCTGTCACTATTTTTTGGGGCTTATACTATGCCAGACACTGTTCTAAATGCTTTACATGTAGTTAATCCCCATAAGCACCCTGAAGGTGGGCACTGGTATGGTCCCCATTTTACCCGTGAGGAAATCGAGTCACTACAGGGTTAAGGGACTTATCCTAGGTTTTGGAGTCAGCAGGTGACACAATTAGGGCTTTAACGCCCAGGACCCTTGCATCCATAACCACTGGTGGTTTACCTGGGCCCAGAGCTAGGGCGGAGACCTACCGATGCATTATACACTTCTCTCAGAAAGCCTCATTCTTGCTTTTCAGCTTTACTCAGGGATGACTGACAAATAAAAGTTGTGTATATTAGGTTGCACAGTGTGATTTTTTAAAGGCGATGTGATGATTTAATATACATATACATTGTGAGATGATTGTCAGGTTAATTAGCACATCCGTCACCTCCCACTTTTGTCTGGGTGTGTGTGTTGGGGCGGGGAGGTGAGAACACGTGAGACCTCCTCCCTGAGCGAATATTAGGCATTCTGTCGTGAGAAAAGGATGGAGCAGTAGAGAAAACCCTCATTTTCCAGGAAGAAGCAGAACTCTGTAGAGAGGTCCCAGCTACCAGCTGGGTTTTTCTTTCTTTTAAAAAAATTTTTCAGTGAAGTTTCATGTCTTATTGAAAATCTTTCCTTATTCCAGCCTGGTTTCTCTTCCACTCAGGCCGTCCACTGCGCCACCAAAGCTCCCGTGCTGATCAATATCACATTTATCCCATAAGGTTGAAATTATTGTTCTTGCTTCTCTTATAGTCTGAGGTCGTCTAGAAAACCAGCAGTAAAGCTGCCATTATAGAGCGCTGACTGTGTACGCCAGCCACTACTCTGAGTACTTTATGTATATTAATGCTTATGTTTGCCTGACTCCAGAAGAATAGACTGGCTCACCTGCATTTTGCAAACGAGAAATGTTCCCTGACGTCCCAAGGTAGGAAAGGAGGCAAGACCTTGACGTTTGGCTCCAGAGCTGGATTCCTAATAATTGCTGGGAGTTGTATCTTCCTCCTCTTTGTATTCTCTGAACTGAGCACATAGTAGGCACTCAGTGAATGCTTCTGGAACCGAAGAGAATGCCCCGAGTAATGAGGCACCATTAGCGGGAGCCTCACTCTCAGTATTTATTGGTGTCTAAAATATGATAGCAACGTCATTCAGCTGAACGGAACACAGGGCCGCAGGAATGGGAAGAGAACAGAAAAAGGAAATGAAATATTGATGAACACTCACAATAGAAGGGCTGGGGTTCGGAGCAGACGTGGGGGTCTCCGGGTAGAGGTTTTTACTCTTGTACTGTCGCCCTGGCTGGCTGCTTCCCCTGAATAGGGGCTGGATAGCTGAGAATAACTCATGGTTTATTTAAAACCCACTCTGGGCATGCTGGCCCCGGCAGTAATTCGCTCATTATATTCTGGGTTTCTTTTTAATCATGTTCCGGGTAGATGAGTAAAATTCCTCACTTGGGCCAAAGGTTGGACCTCCTCTAATGATAAGATTTCCAGGATATTCGAATGATCTCCGTCCTGTAAGTAGCAGCTATGCTTACTTTTTTTTTTTTTTTTTTTTTTTTTGGTTCCTTTATAATTGAAATCCATCAATTAGATACCATTTAAGGGGCCCAATGCATATTGTAAAAATTCTCTATAGGAAATGAGACTTTCCCTGGAAAAAAAAAAAGGCTCCAACTTTAATATTGCTTCTTCGTTCTGTAATGATCCTGCCTTAGCTTCAAGATGCCATTCGCTGCATTATTCAGAGGCCGTTTACAAAAGGGTTTTGATCTCTGGCTTACAGTTCTTAAAGCCAAGGGAATCCTGAGTAGCTTGAAACTAACTTAGAGATGGACTGATTTGAAAATGTCTGTCTCTCAGCTCCTGGATTCAGAACTTGCCCTGAGGTGGAGCTCTGTATTCTTATCACACAGGACCTCGGTTAGGGGCCTCTGGGACTGTCGCCACCTTCCCTCCCTTTCTGTCAGCACCAAGCAGGCGTGCTGGGTACCCCAACCTGCCCTGCAGCTCTGCTCAATGAAATTCATCGGAGATGGTCTTGGCCGCAAGGAGGCAGAAAACCAACAGACAGAGCAGCCGCCCAACCAAAAGTCAAGCAAGCAGGAAAATGGGCAGAAATGTCTGTCTGACTGGATGAGACCCAAACGCGCTCACTGTGTTTCCCACAACACAGTTGGACAGCCTCAGCCGTCCTTATTTTAGCCAAAATCATGTTGAAATTATGCAGCTGTTCTTTTTTTTTTTCATATATCCCTTTGAATTTTTTTTTTAAATTATTATTTGGGTAAATACACAGCAGTACAATTGCCAGATCATAAGGTTATTTTTAACTTTTCTGGGAACCTTCATCCAGTTTTCTACAGTGGTTGTACCAGTTTGTATTCCCAACAATTCGTGAGAGTTCCTTTTTTGCCACATCCTTTCCAACACCTGTTGTTCCTTGTGTTACTGATTTTAGTCATTCTGACAGGTGTGAGGTGATATCTCATTGTAATTTTGACTTGCATTTCCCTGATGATCAGTGATGATGAGGATCTAGTCATGTGTCTATTGGCGATCTGAACGTGTTTGTTGGAGAAATGTCTGTTCATGTCTTCTGCACATTTTTAATTGGATCATTTGTTTTTTTGGATGTTGAGTTTTATAAGTTCTTTATGTAATTTGGATACTAATCTTTTATCAGATGTATCATTTGTAAATATCTTTTCCCGTTCCTTTTAGTTTTGTTGATTGATTCCTTCATCATGCAGAAATATTTTATTTTGATGTAGTCCCAATAGTTTATTTTTTATTTTGTTTCCCTTGACTCAGGAGACACATCTAGAAAGAAGTTGCTATGGCCAAGGTCAAAGAAATTGTTGCCTATCCAAATTCTAGGATTTGTATGGTTTCAGGTCTTACATTTTTATCTTTAATCCATTTTGAATTTATTTTTGTGTAGGTTGTGAGAAAGTGGTCAAGTTTCATTCTTTTCTCTGTTGCTATCTAGTCTTCCCAACACCATTTGTTGAAGAGACTGTCTTTTTCCCATTGGATATTCTTTCCTGCTTTGTCGAAGACTAATTGACTATATAATTATGAATTTATTTCTGGATTTTATGTTCTGTTCCATTGATTTATGTGTCTGTTTTGTGCCAGACCATACTGGTTTTTTGTTTTGTTTTGTTTTTTTAAGCTTCCATTCATTCATCTGACAGACAGAGATCACAAGTAGGCAGAGAGGCAGAGAGAGAGGCGGAAGCAGGCTCCCTGCTGAGCAGAGAGCCCAATGTGGGGCTTGATCCCAGAACCCTGGGACCATGACCCAAGCCGAAGGCAGAGGCCCCAACCCACTGAGCCACCCAGGTGCCCCAGGACTATACTGTTTTGATCACTTGAACTTTGTAATGTAACTTGAAGTCTGGAATTGTGATGCCTCCAGCTTTGCATTTCTTTTTCAAGATTGCTTTGGCTGTTTGGGATCTTTTGTGTTTCCATACAAATTTATGATTATTTGTCCTAGTTTTGTGAAGAATGCTCTTGATATTTTAGTAAGGATTGCATTAAGTGTATAGATTGCTTTGGATGGTTAAACATTTTAGCAGTATTTGTTCTTCCAATCCATGAGCATGGAATGTCTCCATTTCTTTTTGTCATCTTCAATTCCTTTCATCAGTGTTTTATAGTTTACAGGTCTTTCACCACTTTGATTAGGTTTATTCCTAGGTATCTTATTATTTTGGGTGCAACTCTAAATGATTTTTTTTTTTAAATTTCTTTTCAGCGTAACAGTATTCATTGTTTTTGCACCACACCCAGTGCTCCATGCAATCCGTGCCCTCCTTAATGCCCACCACCTGGTTCCCCCAACCTCCCACCCCCCGCCTCTTCAAAACCCTCAGATTGTTTTTCAGAGTCCATAGTCTCTCATGGTTCACCTCCCCTTCCAATTTCCCTCAACTCCCTTCTCCTCTCCATCTCCCCATGTCCTCCGTGCTATTTGTTATGCTCCACAAATAAGTGAAACCATATGATAATTGACTCTCTCTGCTTGACTTATTTCACTCCGCATAATCTCTTCCAGTCCCGTCCATGTTGCTACAAAAGTTGGGTATTCATCCTTTCTGATGGAGACATAATACTCCATAGTGTATATGGACCACATCTTCCTTATCCATTCGTCCGTTGAAGGGCATCTTCGTTCTTTCTACAGTTTGGCGACCATGGCCCTTACTTTATGCAGCTGTTCTAATGCAATTAAGGCTCAATTATTTTTACACTTGACTTTCATTCACTAGTGTCGGGGCTCTATTTAAGCCCCAAAGACCCAGGATTAGTTTTGATATTTATAATTTCTATAAACATCTCCTTTGAGAATATTGTGAAACCCTAGATATATAGAACTGTTTAAAACCTGCATGTTTACTTCAGCTGGGGAATTTTCTCCATGATTAAAGGATTCATTTTATTCGAGGCTTATGACTGAAACTTAACTAAGATTTCTGTGTTCCAGCTATTAAAGCAGAAAATTCAAGCGTGCAAACAGCCCAAGCCCAGCCAGGCCTTTGTGGCGCTATTAGAATATCTTGTAGCCATCAGTAACTATTTACATATGAAGCTGAGAAAGGGGACTCCAAAGGGTTCCCATTATCTCCCCTCTGCAGAGTGAGCTGGGCTGCCCTGCCAGGGGCCTGGGCTCTGGGCACTCCTGGAGCACACGCACTGAGCCCTGGGGCTGCGCCCCAGACTCTGACCAGCAATGCCGAGGGCGAAGGGTCCGCCTTCCACATCCAGGATCCAGACACTCCAGACCTGGGAGGTCGACTCCGACTTCTTCGGGATGCCTGGCTCAGCACTGCTTCTTCCCCTTACTGCCCTCCAACTCCTCCTCCCCCACCTCCCCCACCTCCCCCTCCCTCTCCTCTGGCTCCTCTTTCCCCCAACTCTCCCTCCTCTCCCTCCAGCTCTTCTCCTCCAGCTCCTCCTCCCCCTCCTCTCTTCTCTCTCTCTCTCTGACCCCTACTTGCTCCTCTTTCTCACCCTTTCCACCTCCTTTCTCCCTCCTCCTCCTCCAGACCCCACTAATACCATAGATGCTTATTAAGCACCTGCTGTATGCCGGGAACTCTTCAGGCAGTGAGGAGGCACTTGGTGAGTCAGCCGTTCTCTGCCCTTGTGAAGGTGACAGTCTAGTCCAGGAGACAGATCATAAGCAAACAAACCAGTATGTGATAGGATGTTAGGGACTGTCAAGAGTGAAGAAGTTGGGGCACCTGGATGGCTCGGTGGGTTAAGCCTCTGCCTTCGGCTCAGGTCATGATCCCAGACCCTGGGATGGAGTCCCGCATCGGGCTCCCTGCACAGCAGGAAGCCTGCCCCCCGCCCCTCCCCACCCCGGCTCTCTGTCTGCTTGTGATCTCTGTCAAATAAATATATAACATCTTTTTTAAAAAAAGAGTGAAGAAGTTATTTAAAAAAGAAGCATGATAAAGAGATGGAGTGACAGGCTTGCTGTTTTCTACCGGCTCTTGGAGAAGGCATCTCTGATGAGGCGAAATTTGGATCAAATGAAGGCCACGGTGCATTTGACATCTTGAGGAAGAACATGTAGGCGAATGGGACAGGAATGCAAAAGGCCTGACATGGGAGCTTTTTCGGTGTTTGGGAAGAGCAAGGCGGTGTGTGGGGCGGCACAGGCAGTGAACCTCAGTGGTTGGTCTCAGGTCCAGGACGTAGCCAGCACTCGGATCACCTGGGTCCTTATAGGCCTTAGTAAGAACTTTGGATTTCATTCTGAGAATGATGGAACGTCGTGGATGAATCGCGAGGAGGGACATGATCTGGTTCATATTTTAGAATGATCGGGCTCATAATTTATTCTGGGAGCTGATTACCAACGACACTCTGTAAGCACGGTCTCAAATGCCACTGGGTCACTCAGCCGTCTGGCACTTACTGAGTGTCATGATGTTCCAGGCCAGACAGCTGGCCAGCGTCAGGGCTCTGTAGTGGCTGGAACATGATGTCTTCCTTCAAGAATAATAAGTAATAAGGAAGGAAGACCTGCAGGATGGAAGTCTCTTGCTGACGTCTGCTGTCCTCATGGCAGTTTTCTTGTTTTCATCCAGTACCGATTTAGACGCTGTCTAAAGAAACCTTGGTAAATAGCACAGAATTTACTGAAGATTTCCTCAGATGGATTTAAGGGAGGGCTTTTATCACACACCTTCAGGATCTGCAAAGGAGCTAACATTTCAGCCTATGTCTGAGCTAACAAGTGGCCTGCCATGGTTTCATGGATGTCGGCAGAATACAGGAGACTCTTGGTCATAGACAGAAGAACGTATGATTTCTCAGCGCAGTAGTAGTAACCAGAGCATTGGTTCCCTGAGCCACTACAGGATAGGAACTCCCAACTTAGGGAACTCGGATATTTCCTAATGGCAATAAACCTGCTGGACATTTGCCCTGGAGGGAGATACTGTCTTTATTGCACTGAAAATGAACAGACATGCCATTTGCGTGGAAGGGAGGCACTATCCCGGTTTTCCAAAGCTCTCTGGCAGACAGTTATCCTTGAAAAGATAGTCTATTGCAAAGGTCAGAGCAGAAGCACAAGCACAAGAGAGGAATGGAGAGTTAGTCTTCTAGTACACACCTGATAATGAAGTCTTCAAATGTTTACCCCATTTTACTGGGTTCCTTTATTTCTGCTCCTGCATCCATCTCCACTGGCATTTTTCTTCCTTCCTTCCTCTCTAGAGCATTCAGTCTTTTCCTATTATCTGAGCAATTCAGTTCTACCCCCGACCTTGAAGGTCTATATGCTACACAAGTTAACAGGGTCCGTTTTCTTTAGGAAGTAGTTTAGAATTTTTTTCTGATTAATCTGGAAGACTTTTGGGGGTTCATTGTTTATACAAGTGGCCTATGAAAGTATTTCTTCCCAACTCTAATTCCCCCCATAAGAGGAGAATTCAAATGTTCTCAGGGCTCTGTTCAAAGTCTGTTGTGGGCATATAACAGGGGCCAAAGTAGAGAGAAGGCGGTTCTTCCAGGCTGGAGAGGGTAGGATTGGTGTGACTGATTTTCAGAAGGAGAAGGCATCTAGTGTTTGTAATGATCATTTAACTGTTTCATAGCATACTTTCTGAGGCGTCCTGATTTATTTACCTACTCTTCAATGGTTGACATTTGTTGATTCCAGAATCTCATGAGTATAGAGAAAGCAGTAGTGATATCTGAAATATTATTGTAGATCTGCCAGGAGCCAGGCCTGGCATGATCCTTGAGTTCGTGAGGTGAATTTAGGCATTGTATTTGTCCTCAGGGCATTCACCGTCTAGTGGGGCAGACGAATTCTGTACGTGCAAGCAGATCACCCTCGTGGAGGAAATTCGTCAGTGTGTGTTGCGTTCACGATTGCTCGACCAATGAGCCATGTAAATGTTAGCTTAGATTCAGCCCATATTAGATCCACTGGGGTGGGCTCCCATGTCAGTTTTAAGTTAAGGGGGTAGGGGGAGGCCTCCTACACAGGGTGGTTCGAGAGAGCCAGGTACAGAGGTGAGCCTGTGGGGCTGGATTTGAGGAGGAGTTAGTAGTGCAGCTAGAGAGTGGAAGGAGAGGCTGGGGGGTGTGGTCTGAGATCAGATAGTGCACTTGGAATAAAGGCTTTATTTTTTTAAATGCTGTGCAGAGCCCCCAATAGCAATATTTTTAGAAGGCGCCTCATAACTTTTTCTCAGATGTGATGAATATTCAGGAGTTAGAACCGCTGATCTAATGCATCAGAATACTTATTGGAAATTGTCGGTGGGACTGTGATTTAAACCACATAGGGGAGGTTCAAATTGTATGTCTTCTTACTCTAGCTGGGAAGCAGAGTACTCAGTTGTAAACAACCATCAAGTCCATTTTTAGGGGCAAAATCACAAAGGAAATGTCCCACTAGGTACAGATGGAGCCTCTGTGTTCTGTGGAAACTCTGGCAGGAGAAGCTTTTTGGGAGGGTCAGGGGAGCAGCACTTCCTCACTGGCTCTGTGTGTTCTCCCCATGGGGTGTTTAATTCAGGGGCAATCTAGAATTAATGAAGATTTTCTAATTAATCAACAAGTCCCTTTGGGCTTCACAGCCATGTTTACATCTTATCAAATTTGTATTTCAAACCAGTGAATCCGTCTGTCACCACTTCCTGTGCTAGCTCCTGGACTCAAGAATGGCTTAAGCATAGGAATGACTCTCCAGTGTGCTCTTCCATGGTATGACAAAGTATCGAAAAAATAAGGAAGTTTGCATTCTCACATAGCAGGTTTAAATCCCAGCTCTTTAGAGAGCTGTTTACTGGGAGTGGAGCTTGGGTCAAGTCACCTGACAGCACTTAGCCTCATGTCTGTCTTGGTACAAATTACACAAAACACAACCCAATTCAGGAGTTGTGAAAATCAGCTGGGATGTGGGCCTTAGTACATGCTGGTCTTCCTGCTTCCCCTTCTCTGTATTCCCTGTCCGTTCTTTTCCCTTTAGTAACTGTGTTGGTCCTACAGTTCTAGAGAATGCTCTGGAATGCTGGAGCCCTGGCACCACGTATGATGGCTTGCTTACTAGAAGAATGGGAGGGACATTCTTGGGAGGGACTGTGACCACTGTTCTCAAGCTCTTGTCACTGAACTGTTTCTGAGAAGGTATCTGGAGGTCCGCACTGAGGAAAATGAGGTATGCCCACATTCCCCTGATGAGCGCCCCTCTTTTTCAGAAATACGAAGCTCTTCTATCTCCAGGAGTAATAAAGCTGTGTCCCAAGTAATGAAAATGAGGCTAGTGTCAGAATTCACCCCGGCCTCATAATTCATCTCTGCATATAGTAATAAAAAAAGATCAGATCATTACTTTTTTGTTTGGAAGACTGGTCTGGTTAGCCCCCAACTAGGGTTTCTTCACTTTGGCCCCCTGGACGCTGTGGGCTCGTGCATTGTCTGTGGTCAGGGACTCTCGTGTGTGTTGTAATATGTACAGGGACATCGCTGGTCTCTGTCCGCTAGACACCAGTCACCCCTGGGTGTGATAGCCAGAAAGGTCTCCAGACACTGCCCCATGCCTTCTGGGGGACAGGGTCACTCCTGGCTGCAAACACTGGTTTGGAAGCTTGGCTCGGATTGTGGGGGGGACATTGCCTCAGATATTACCCCCCCCCCCACTCCTCACCAACAAGGAGGCAAACTGGGCGTCCTAAAGCCACGTCGGTGAGGAGAGACGAGAGCAGTGTGCATTGAATTTGGATATTTGCTTTTGATACAAAAGAAAGGATGGAACACTATCATGGGTCTTTGCCTCTCCATGCCATTTCTGTGGTTTTGTGTTTAAAATATCCCCAACCCAATAAGGTCTAGAGAAGGAGGTCATCCTTAAATTTTCCAATTGTGTAATTAGGACCTTCCCCAGCCAACTGAAATCAAAGCATTTACTTAGATATTCCAGTTGCCTAGAAAGGCAGACCTAGATAGAAAAACGCACACACAAACTTCCATGTGGCTGAAATAAATTGCATAATGGCACAGAGTGGCTTCTAATGTATGTAATTTATTAATTCTTAATTAATTCCATTACTGGCTTATCTTGCAAATGGCAGTGGGCTTCTCTCTCCATCTCTTGGAAGCACAGCCTTTACCTTTCACATCAAGATTTACGGCGGAAAATGTTAACTCACTGCGTGTCCATTCCTTCCCCATCTCAGCAGTAATGGAATGTGATCTCCTGATCCTAACATAAGTACTGAATACAGATTCTCTGAGCTGCCTTGAACCTTTAAGAATAATACCAAATTATACCTAGTCTGTAAATAGGAGACGAGGGTTTTTTCCCTTCCCTTCAGTTGCTTTCCACAGACTTTAATATACGAGTGAGTGATTTATAACACTAGTGACAAAGCCGCACACAGCTTGAAATTTTTTATAACGGCTGTAATACCACATCTATCATAATGAAAAATGTCTACGAAATCATTTTCTGCCAAAGAACATCTTCCCAGATTCTATTAAGAACTTGCTATCTACATGAACACCGCACATTGCTGAAATCCATTGCTTTTAAAAAGGCCCTCAGGGGCGGGGCCCAAGTGTGGCCATTGGAGTGACTCAGATCCCAGTCAGTGGCCATCAATTAAGGTGCCGTTGGGGAGAGACTCTCCACAGAGGAGAACGAGGAGGTTAGACGAGACGGTGAGAAAATATATTCTTTTGTAAAAAACGAATTTCATCAGGATATTACCGAATTTGGCAGTTGGATGGATTTGGATTCCATTGTGCTTTTAGTTCTTGTCACATTTACCTAGGAGCTATCAACTTCCTGCTGTTCCCAATTTTTAAAAGAATCTAATAGTTCCGCCTGCCTATTATCGCTATATTCTATTTGTAGTTATCTCTGCTTTGAGGAAAGGAAAGGAGCGCCACCTTGATTTGTGCCCTTGTCCCACAAAATCTTTTGCACCAGCCAGAATTAGCCACGTTTTTCCAGAACGAGGAGAGCTGGAAACCGCTCTTGTGTTAGACCCCAATAAGCAACCAACAGTTGATCCCTGGAGAAAGTCACTGAAGGGTTTTGTTTTGTTCTCTTTTCTTTTTGAGGACTTTATCCTCATTTATTAAATAAAGCTTTGGAACAAGTAGGATCATAGCATCTCACAACTGAATGCATCATGCCTGATGGGGTTCTAGAACATATGTGGGGTTCAGTGGGGTGAGGTCCGGAGCCGGTGACCAAGAAAGTATTCTTGAGACATCTTTGGTGCAAAATGGTGGTTTATTAAAGTGCGGGGACAGGACCTGTGGGCAGAAAGAGCTGCTGCCCTGGGGTTGTCAGGGGTGGCAGGTTTTGTAAGGAAAAGGGAGGTTTCAGTAGAACTTCATATGCTAAAGAAGACCTACAGATAGCAGGGCCTTGCCATTGCCAAGGTGGTTTTGCTCTCTTGCAAGGTATTAACATCAACATGGGTGGGAGATTCCTAAAGAATGTCACAGATGTCCCACCTAGAAGTGGGGGTGGGGGAAGGGTGGAGGGTGTCAGCCTTCTGCTTTCTCCTTCTGCTTTCTCCTCAGCCGGTCTTCTCTTCCCTCAACATACCTACGAACTTTTTGGAAATTCTAACAGACTGATTTTGTTTTTTTGTCTGAACATTTGGAGGCATGTGTCTCTGTTTCCGTCTCTGTCTCCAATCCTTTGCTGATGCCTGTACGTGTAAAGGGTAGTCACTGGCAGTCATTAATTAGAGAAGTTTAGGGGACTCTAAGCCCCCGTCAAGAGGGAGAGTGGGCATGCATTGGTACCTAACATGTCAAGGATACAACATGTTTTATCTTACTACTACTCATCGCTGCCTTGGGGACAGTTCTCATCCCCATTCCGCACTGGATGAAACTGGGGTTCAGTGAAATTGAACAGTGCATCATTTGCCACATAGCTGGAAAGCCAACTTAGGTCGGTCCAGCTCCATTCGCCATGGTCTTTCCAATATGGCAGCCCTGATAGGGCCAAGGTTTGGGGATGGGGTCCTGAAATCAGCCCTTCTTCCTCTGTGGTTGCGGCTGTACGTCTCTTGACCGTCATCTGGGGACGGCCACAATGACTAGCTGGTTTGCCCTTTGAGCGCCAAAGATTCCCTGTTTGTTCCCCTCGAAGCATTTAAATGCATTTAAGTTTGAGTCAGAGTACATTCCAGCGGCTGCTTATTGTTGGTGGCTGCTAAACATTCATGGCCCAAAAATCACAGTGATGACACTGCCTCACGTTGGACTTGTAATTTGTAAATTAAAACTTCATTTTGCATATATCAGTAAATTTGATTTTTGCCATAACTCAGAGGGGTGGGGATAAGAGGGAGTATTTTCCCCTGTTCTCTAGAAGAGGAGGATGAGCTCAGGTTCTGTGAGTTGCTCGAGGAGCTGTAAGTCACACACTCCTTCCAAGGGAACCACACTGCCTCTTAGGACAAGGATTTAGGGGTTCGTGAGGCCCCAGTCCTTAAAATACAGCTTCAAGTTCATTCAGGCATATTTGCATTTTGACTAATTTCAGTTTATTGTCTAATTGTTGTTTCTCATGTTTCATCGTACTGCATGTGAGCTCCGTGTAAATAGTAAATAATAAACAGTAAACAGGTGTTTCTTGTCCTGCAACAGAAGTAACCAGATTGAGCAAGTGCCCTCCTGGCTCCTGGGTGATTGTTTCCTTCGACTGACCTTGGTTCAGATGATGATTTCCTTTCAAGTGCTGGTTCTGGGAACTTCCTTGGCATTTTTTACATTGTTCAGGTAGCGTTGCCCTATTTTAGAACAAAGAAATCACACAATTGTATGCATGTATTCATACATATATTGTGTATGTAAGCAACGTTAAGATATTTGAATATAAAGTATTTGCTACTTCTGTATTTTATGTTGTATCATGAATATTTCCATATGTCATTAAATACTGTATGGAATTTTTTTTTAAGGTTTTATTTATTTATTTGACAGAGAGGGAGCACAAGTATGCAGAGCAGCAGGCAGAGAGAGAGGGAGAAGCAGGCTGTCTGTTGAGCAGGGATTCCAGTGTGGGACTTCATCCTACGACCCTGGGATCATGACCTGAGCTGAAGGTAGCTGCTTAACCAACTGAGCCACCCGGGCGCCCCAGAAAATGTGATTTTTATTGGCTACATTCATCATAGTCCCTTAAAGAGACAAACCATCCTTTGTTTATTTCTGCATTGTTAGATATTTTGGTTGTTCCCAATTTTTTGTAAATTCCTTACACACTAGTATTTTGGTACTTTAAAAAAAAATATTTCTTTAAGTACAGATTCCAGGAAATTTAGACAAAAGAAGAAAGGTGAAAAGGACACGTACTAAAAACAGGTTAACAAAATTGCAAATATGTGGAGTTACAAGCCTTCCCCAGTTATGACAGAATACACCCTTCACCCCGAAAGGTCCCCCAATAATGGGTCCGTGATTAAGGGAGCGAGACCGAGACAAAGTGAAGGTCAAGCAAAGCTTTATTTCGCGCCAAGCACGGAGAATCAAACCTACCGTTCGGGGCCACGCCTCTTACAGAGAGGGCGACCTCTCTCCGCCTTACAGACTAGCTTTTAAGGGCAAAGGCCATGTGGTTGGGCCTGGCCACGCACAGGTGGCCAATGAAACTGTAACACAGAGAAAGCTGCAGAGTCATGCTAGGTCACACACGGGTGCCCAATTGAATTACAATTTACCCTAGTAGATATTTGAACTAGCCTATCACCTTGGTCAGAATTGGTGCCCAAAAGGCAGGGCCCATACTCCTTGGTAGCTAGGGAGACAGTGTGCACCCACTGATTGGATACCTCCACCTGGCCTGACCCATCTTTTGTTACCTGGGACTGGTTTCCTGGACTTGCTTTTAAGTAAGTTCCCTGAGGGGGGCAGGGTGAGTTTAAGTTTTACTGCATAAACAACAAAATCACTGTTTAACCCAAGATGGAATCCCTCTGGCTAAATGGGCCCTTACAACCCCCAAAGTTCCCTCCCACACCCCCAGCCCAGCCGATCACTGATCTGCTTTCTGTCACCCTAGTTTTGCCTTTTCTAGAATTTTTTATCAATAAAACCATGCGGACTGCAGTCTTTCGCAGCTGGCTATTCGGACTTAGCATCCTGGCTCTGACCCTCACCCGCGTGGGCGTGTGTCAGTGGTTAGTCCTTTGGATTGCTCAGGGAGTGTTCTTTGGAAAGGTTGTCTCCTAATCTGTTTACTCGTTTGCCTGCTGATGGACATCTGAGTTGTTTTCACTTTGTAGTTATGAATAAAGTTGCTGTGAACATTTAAAAAATATATATTCATTTGTAGAGAGAGAGAACGAGCACAAGCGGGGGAGGGAGAAGCAGACTCAGCAGACCGCCCGATGCAGGGCTCAATCCCAGGACCCTGAGATCATGACCAGAGCCGGAGGCAGATGCTTAACCGACTGAGCCATCCAGGCGTCCCCATGAACATTTTTTTTTTTTTAAGGATTTTATGCATTAAAGAGAGAGAGAGAGATAATACAAGTTGGGGGCGGTGCGCATAGGGAGAGGGAGAAGCAGCAGACCCCCTGCTTAGCAAGGACCTTGATCCTAGGACCTCAGGCCCGTGATCTGAGCGAAGGCAGCGGCTTATTTAGCTGAGCCAGGCAGGCGCCCCTGCTGTGAACATTTGAGTACATTTCTGTATGTGAGTGTACGTCATTTATCTCGGGTAAATGCCTACAGATTGTGGAGTCAAGTTTGTTATGAGACACCGACCAAACTGTTTATCAAGGCGACTCTAATAGTTTACATTCCTATTAATGCTGTATGAGAATTTTAGTCGCTCCATATTCTTATTAGCCCTTGGTATTGTAAGTCTTTTTAATTGTAGCCCCCAAATCTTATTTGGTGTGTAGTGATTCCTCATTGTAATTCTTTACTTTTAATTTACACATAGGAGCATTAAATTTTTTTAATAGTATTAACTTTTTCCAGTGTACATTTTGATGAGTTTTAATACATTTCCTTAATGAGTAATGAAATTTAACATCTTTTTATGTATATATTTTTCATTCATATATTTTTTATGGTGTGGGTAACTATTCAAATCTTGTGCCCTTTTATTATTATTATGTTTGGTCTTAGGTCAAGTTGTTTATATATTCTGGATATAATCATGAATGTGTATTCTTTATATAGTCTGGATATAATTCCTTCATGAGATATGTGCTTATTAATTTGCTCTTAATTTGTGGTTTGCCTTTTGATATTACTGATATCTTATGAAAAACAAAATTTTAAATTTTGATGAAGCCCAATTTATTAATTTTCCTCTTTTTTAGTTCCTATTTTGTGTCCCATCTAACACATCTAAATCATTATCAGAAAGATGGTTTCTATATTTCCTACTCATAGGTTTTACAATTTTCTCTTTAGGTGTGTGATCCATATTGAGTTAAGATTTCCATGTGTTGTGGGTTACTGGATGAAGTTTTTTTTTTGAATATGGGTTATCTGATTGTTCCTGCACCATTTGTTGAAAAGACTATCTTTTCCCCACTGAATGGAATATTTGCTGACAATCAATTGATTATGCACGTGCTGGTGTCCTCCTGGACTATCTCTTCTGCTTCAGTGATCTGTACGTCTGCTATGAAGCCAACATTGCATTGTTTTGGTTAGTGGAGATTTATAGTACATTCTATAAATCCTCTAATATTGTTCTTTTAAAAAAATTATTTTGGCTATTCTAGGTCCGTTGCATTTCTGTAAGTTTTAGAATCATTTTGTTCATTTATCTAAAAATTCCTGCAAGGAGTGTGATTGGGAATTTGCTGAATATATAGATCAATCTGGTGATATATACAGATCCAATCTTTGACCATGGTGTATCCTCTGTTTATTTAAGTATTTTGAAAACTATTTTAGCAATATTTTATTTTAAAATTTATTTCAAAGTGTTTTATAAACTTGATGCTAGTATTTAGATATATAAATGATTTTTGTACCTTAACCTTGCATTTTGAAACCTTTCTAAAGTCAATTATTAGTTCTACTTGTTATTTCTCTTAGATTCCTTAGGAATTTGAACCATGTTGTCTATCGATTAAGAGTTTTACTTCCTTTAAAGTCCATATACATTGTTTATATTACATTAGAATAGTGAGACCCTTCAGTACAACAATGTATGGGGACAGGCACCCTGGCTTTGTTCCTTATACTAAGGACAAAGGTGTAGTCTTTCAACATTTCAGTGTGTTTCGGCTCTAGATTTTCCATAGGTGCCTTCTATCACATTGAAGAGATGCCTATCTATCCCAATTTGCTACGGGTTTTTAATCAGGAATCAGGTATGGAATTGTGTTAAATTTTTTTTTACATCTTTTGACATGATTGGGTTTTTCATCTTTAGTTTGCTAATATATTGAGTGACACTGCTTTTCGAAAGTTAAAACAATCTTACGTTACTGGGATGTATCTCACTTGACTTACATGTTGGATTCAATTTCCTAAGATTTTGTTAAGGATTTTTGGCACCTATACCTGCGGTCTGCATGAGCATGGTAGTTTTCTGCTTAAAATTCTGTCTCTCTAGCGTTGTTAGCTATATAATGCTGGTTTGCTGGAATGACTTGGATGTGTCACCTCTTCGTACGGTCTTTGGAAAGTCTGTAGATTCACCAGCGAAGCTGTTTGGTCTGGAGGTTTCCTTGTGGGGTGGTGTCAAGCTATATTCAACTTCTTTAGTAGACGTAGGGCTATTGGAGCTGTCGGTGTCTTCTTGAGTAGTATTTTGTGTTTGTATCTTTCAGGATTTGACCATTTCATCTTAGTGGGCAAATTTGATGGCATAATGTTGCTCATATTATTCCCTTGTTATCTTTCTCTTTAAGAACTGTTGAGATGCCATCTGTCGCATTCCTGATTTCAGTGATCAGTGTCTTCTCTCTTTTTCCTGATAAGTGGAGTCAGAGGAGTGTCAGTTTTTAAAAATCTTTCAAAGAACCAGATTTTGTTTCATTGATTTTCTCTTTTCCTGTTTTCAATTTCATTGCTACCTGCCCTTTATTATTTTTCTCCTTTTGCTTTTTTGGGCAGGTTAATATTGTTCTTCAAGTATTTTAAAGGAAGAAGTTTAGATGATAGAGTTGAGACCTTCATTCTTTTCTAATATTGGCAATTTAATGCTATAAATTTCCCTCTATTCACTGCTGTAGCTGCATCTCACACTTTTTCATGTATTCTGTCTTCATTTATATTCAGTTTAAAAGCTTTTCCGGGGCACCTGGGTGGCTCAATGGGTTAAAGCCTCTGCCTTCGGTTCGGGTCATGATCCCAGGGTCCTGGGATCGAGCCCCGCATCGGGCTCTCAGCTCAGCAGGGATCCTGCTTCCTCCTCTCTCTCTTCCTGCCTCTCTGCCTACTTGTGATCTCAGTCTGTCAAATAAATAAATAAATAAAATCTTAAAAAAAAAAAAGCTTTTCCAATTTTTTGGTGTTATTTTTTCCCCCTTAAACATGGGATATTTAGAAGCATGTAGTTTAGGGGCACCTGGGTGGCTCAGTCGGTTGAACACCTGCCCTCTCAAATAAATAAATAAATAAGTGAATAAAATCTTAAAGTAGAAAAGAAGTGTGTGGTTTAATTGCCAAATATCTGGGGGTGGGTAAATTTTGCTTTTCAATTTATTTCTATTGTATGCAGACTTTCTTTGTTAGGCAGAGTGTTTAATAAATGCTAATTATGACAACTTGTTCAACTCTTCTTGATGTTTATTGGTTTTCTGTCTGTTTTACCAGCTACTGAAACATGACTATTGAGATGTCTACATGTAATTGTGTTTATGTCTATTTATTCTTTAATATTTAGAATTTTTTTTTTTGCTTTGTATATTTTGAAACTTTAGGGAATATTTTTCATATATATACACACACATACATATATACTTTCATATATATATGTATCTTATATCTATCAATGTATATATCTTAATGTTATCCTGGCCATTTTCCCCTGAAAGAGGAAAATCCTTTGTATTTTCTATATATTCTTTTCTTTCTATCCTTCATTATTTCTATTGTGTTTTCAAGTCTGCAAACTGTTAATTCCAGTTGGTGTATATTTCAGTTTTTATATTCCACTTGCATCTTCTGTATATTTTTCCTTTCCTTTATTTATATTGTGATCATGCTTTCCTTTATGCTTTCATTTCTACTATCATGCTTTCATTTACTTTTTTTAATTTTATGATCATGTTTTCCTTTATTTTATGATCATCTTTCCTGTCCTCTCTGGAACATGTGGAACATATTTGTAACAGCTACTTTCGCTTCATTTTCTTCTGATTCCACCATTTCTTCTATTTCTATTGATTTATATTTTTCATAATTTTAGATCTTATTTTCCTGCTTCCTTTCCTGTCTTGTAATTATTTATTGGATGCTGCCCATTGCAAAGTTTATATTGCTGGTAGCTGGAGTTGATTTTTTTTTAATATTCCTTTAGATAGTGTTGGATTTTTTGTTCCAGAAGGCTATTAAGTTCCTTGGAATCAGTTGAATTCTTATGAGATTTGCTTTCAGGTTCGTTTAAGTCAGGACAAGAGTATCCATTAGTCTCAGGCTAATTTAGTTTAATTACTAATGTGATACTTTTCTGAGGATTGCACCCAACACCCTCTATTCTATGAAATCTTTCCTCTCTGGTTTTTAGGAAGACAAACTCTTCCCAGCCCTGTGTAAACCCAGCCCTGTGTCAGAAAAAGAAATACTTCTTTCTTCATCTTTTCAGTGGTTCTTCTTTTGGGCTTATCTAGTTTCTTCTCATGCACGTGTTTCTCAGTATGTTGAGGACACGTCTGCAAATCTCGGGAGCTGTGTTTCTGTGTATATTCTGATGGTCTGATACCTAAATTCCAGTCACCCTGACCTCTACAACTTTGGTTTTTCCTTCCTCATTTCTGTGGGATCACCAGGATCTCTTCATACTACAGCCTAGAAGCAGCTTTCAGGTAGTGAGCTGGTTCAATTGTAGGGCTCACCTTGTCTGTTTCTCTTCTTGGTCCTATGCTGCCTGTTGTCCAATGTCTGGAAATGAGTTTTCCATATATTTTGGCTGGCTTTCTCGATTTTTAATGTTGGGGGAAAACATGGTCTTTTTTATTCCACCTTATCCGAGACAGAAGTCCTTATTTTTGTTTTTATCTTTATTAAAAAGAAGAAATGTGTGCTGTTTTGGCCTGCAGGTCTATGAGTGATTGTCTTCTTTTGTTGCTAGCACATTCGTGAAGAGGCTGCACTTGGAACCTAGGACTGGGAACTAAAACTTCTCAGAGGTTTCCAGCTGGTGGCCAGATCTGCCATGTTTGAAGATGGGTCTTGTTTAGAGATTAGGAAATTTTGCTTTCTGGGCTTTTTCTCTGTTCATTTTGCCAAAGACCCCACAAGTCCCTGTAGTGCTACCCAGCCTACTCTCCTTGTTTCTGTTACTACAGAGTGTGCTATAGACGGTTGACTGCTGTGTACATCCTGGCCCATCACAGGTCATGCCATTCCTTTATTGCCTGCTCCTGTCTCCCCTCTAGAGCTGCGGGTCCCCCATGCCTTACCTCAAACTTGTTTTCTCTTCTAGTTGCATCAAACTCCTTGAAGATATTTCATGTATGTACTGTCATGGCCCTGACAAGAGCCCCTGCTGTGCTCTAAGCCAGACATTAATACCTAGTATACCAACGAATGATACAAAAACGTTGAAAAAAAAAATCACACCAAATGGGATAAATGCAATGGCTGAGATGTGCTTAGGGCATTATGAGATGACCCAGGAGGAATACCTATGCCTATTCTATGCTGAGCTAAGGGAAATCCAGGCCTTCCTAGAGAGAGAATGTCTTCCTTGCAGGATGAATAGGAGTTTGCTGGATGATTAAGGGAGCACTCCTCATATGTAGGTCCTCAATAAATACTTGTTGCATTGTATCACACTCTGGTGTAGTTTTTGTTACTCCTGGCCCACTAATGGCAAGCCTCAAAAATCTTGAGACTGTTTTTCCAAGTGTTTTTTACAGCCCTATTTTTGAAAAGTATATTAGCAGAAGGAACCCAAGATTTATTTTGGTGAATTTGAGAATTCGGAAGGGTGATGTCAGAAAAAATGAGGAAGAAGAGACATGCACCTGTAGGAGCTTGCTGGGATGAAATATCATTCCGAACACTTTAATAAATGGAAAATCCTTTGATCACCCAACATTCAGTTCTTTTCAGATTTTTGCACAATATTGGGACACATGCCCAAGCTCACTGTCTACTAATATTACTGCATAATTACGAGCTTATTGCTGGGAGTTTTGGTCATGTAATAAACCTGTCTCAAGTCAAGATTGTGCATTTATTACAGGATCTAATTTAGAAGTATGAAGGAGACCTTTCTTAGCTGTCAAAAAGATGTGATGAAATGAAGAAATTCTATAGTGACATTCTAGTAAATGTTGTATTTAAAAAATAATTCAAATCAATCTTACTCTAAGAAAATCTATAAAAATCTTTCAACTTTCAAATTTCTGAAATTGTTTCAATATGTTAGATTCATATTAAAATGTGAATAGCATTGGAGGATTTTAGTGTAGATGAGCAGTTCAGATCTCATTTTTATTTAATATATGGGGAATGAAATGCTTTCAATTAGTACTTGGATCCCTCTCATAAAGTATTATGTAGAACAAATGGAGTTCAGAGACCTTTTAAAAGAAGAAAGACCAAATCTTTTTCACTGATTTGGAAGCATGAATATGGTTGGCTCGGAGCACCTGTATCTTTCTATGATGCAATTGAATTGATGGAGAATTTGATGAGTTTGGGGCAACCCCAAGTGACCTTGGTCAGAATGAAACTCGAAGATTAAAGGGGTCTGCAATCAGAGAAATTTAATAATGTTTGACTAAAAATGTTCATGTGATAAAGTAAGAAGTACAAAGGTCTTCTGATGTCTCTAAACGTTCCAAGGACAGATCTGAAGACTAACACGAAATGAACAATAGTAACCACAGCGGCTGTTCTGTTAAGGGTGCTCACCGGTGCCGGGCATGGTGCTCTATGTCTTGTAAGCTTTCTCCTCTTCTGTCCCCTGAGCTCTCAGAGGGAAGCATGTGACTTTGCAGGATAAAGACATTTTCAAGTGGTTGAGATGTTTACCCAGCACCACTCTCAGATTTGCGATTCTCCTACTGCGGTGGTGCCCGCGATTCTCCTACTGCGGTGGTGCCCGCGATTCTCCTACTGCGGTGGTGCCCGCGATTCTCCTACTGCGGTTGTGCCCGCTGTGTCCTTCTCCACAGCTCACACTTCACAGTGCCAGGCCCTGTCTAGTACTTTCTGTGTGTAAATACTTAATTCTCAGCATGACTCGGAGGCAGCTGCTCTTAGAATTCCTGCTTTTCAGACGTGTAAACCCAGCACAGGGAAGTTAAGTAACTTGCCTGAGTCACACAGCTACCGAGCAGTAACACTGAGATCAGAAGCCAGGCGGTCTGGTTCCAGAGTTAGTCTTTGCTCTCTTCTCCCCTCCGTGGCCTCTGGATCTAGGAGAGATTCAGGTGACCAGCATTGTATTATGCGTGAAAGAAAATGACAGGACAGTGTGGCTACTGAAAGAATCGGTGAGAGTTTCCATTCAGTGGCTGATAACAGATTGGAACTAAGGGGAGCTTAAACAAAATAGACGCTCCTTGTGGGGAGGGGTCCTCCACGGGTCTTTCTCGTGTTTTGTGCACAGAGGCACTGAGGGCTTTTGTTCTGGAATGTCTTCGCCAGGATACTGGTTGCAGACAGCTTTGGAAGATGAAGTGCTTCCCTCTGGGGCACAGGGAAGATGTGTTTGTCATGCAGTATAATAAAGATAACGTCTCTTTACGAGGTAAAGGTTGGGCAGGTGTGTTCACAGCCAGTGCCCCCCCCTGCCCCGCCCAAATCAGATTTCCTGAGTCTGGGGTTCCTTGGCTTTGATGCAAAGCTGCTGCATGCCTGGAATCCCCCCCCCCCCACAACACCGGGGCTGCTGGACCCCGGGGAGAGGGGTGCAGGGAAACAAGAGTGACCATGAGCCGTACTGTGAGCAGTAAATTCCTTTGTCTCTGACCTAGGAGTCTCATTTCTTCTGCCAGAATCCTTGAAACTGGCAGGCTCCCTGGTTATCTTGTGAGGAGGGTGAAATATTGGACCCTTCACCGTTCTTGACAGGTTTTTTTTTTCCTCCCACACGTAAAAGAGGGCGGCAGGTAGGTTGGTGTAGCCGCTGAGACAGTCAGCGGCCGCCCGGCTCCTCCAGCTCCGGCTCTGCTGGCTTTCATGTTTCCTAAGGCCAAGGGCTGCCTGCTGGGGCTCCAGGTAGGAGTCTGGAGAAAGGCAGCACCAGAGTTGCTCCAGATGTCCCACAAGGTGATTTCTGCTTGTGTCTCTGTAGCTCCTCCGGGCGCCGGGAGGGCTGGGGAATGTGGTCATTTGGCTGAGCACGACTTGGCTCAGAGTGTCATCGGTGTTCTGTTACAAAGAAGAAAGGAGAACGGGTTTGGGCCAAGCACTACGCCATCCCAGCTGTGGCGACACAGACGCTGTAGTGGGTATCTGCCGAGCGGGGTTGTTTCGCGTGAAGATTTCCAGCATAAATAAATATTTGATTGCAATACTAAGCCCCTCTCTCCTGGCTTTGAAAAATGCAAAGTGGAGCGTGGGAAGCCAAATCCTGTTACCGCATGCCCACTCCAACCGCTAATGGAGACCCTTGTGTGCACGGAGCATTTGGTGGTTGGAACTGTGGGCTAACAACCGGCAGAAAGGAATCGGTAGCCCCTGGAAGGGCCTTTGCACCAGTAATGACCCTTGTGGGCCATTAATCTGCAAGAGCTGCCCAGTCTCTAGGTCACTGCTTTACAAACTGAATATCAATAAAGGCTGCCAGGGGCATGTTAATTATTTCTGTGGATGGAACCATGGCAGTTGGTCTGTGAAAGTAACTGTTTGATGAGAAAACGCACTGGTTTAGTGAGTCTGTGAGAACACACTTCCTTAAGCGGGAAGGGTTGCTTGTGCTTCTCTCTCTGACATCACTAAGGGGCTTCAGAGAGGTGGTGGTGGTGGGACACCCGTGTCCCCTGGTGGTATTGTGTGGAGTCTGCCTGGGAGTTTGATCATTATTTGTTTTCTCTGCTGTATGTTAGAGGCTCAGAAGATATTTTTGTAAGATGAGAAAATGATGCTAATGCGAGTATCAAAAGCAGGACCAAGACTGGGTATCCTCGGTACTTAGCATAAATTAATTTATTCCTCGTGGTAATCCCAAGAGATTAATGCGTCTGTTGGTCCGTTTCATATCTGTGTGCATTTGATTTAAGAGAAATTATAACTTGTACAACTTGTTCAGGCAGGCAAACGTTGGGGGATGGGGCTGAGAGTCAAATATAAGTCTGTGTGACCCCAGGGTCTCAGCTCTTAACATCGTGTTGCAGTGGCTCTCTGAAGTTCTTCCCTCCCTCCCTTTCTCTGCTGCCTCCACCCCCCCCCCCCGTCTTTAACTGTAGAAACAATGAAAACAGGCACCTGACTTTCCGAGTCCAGGTCCTTGGTTTCCTAGTCCATTCAGTCCTTGTTCACTTAGTGCATGCCCTGTACTGGGTGCCGGTGGTGCTTCGGTGAGCGGGACCAATACAGTCCCAGTTATCACAGAGCAGACGTGTCACCGTGCCTTCCATTTCTGTGTATAGCCTTGTACCAAGAACCATTCCATGTCACTATGCTGTTTTCATAATTGTCGTTTTTAATGTCCTCATAATATTCTATCGTATTGATGTGCCATAACACATCCAACATGACACTGCTGTTGTGCAGTGAGGTCATCTCCAGTTATTGGCTGTTATGGATAACGAGCGTCTTTGATACTTTTCTAAAAAGTAACATGAACGCAGATGATCCCACAAGGAATGTCTTTGTGCCTATAGTTCTGTTCTTTTGTTAATTTTTCTTAAGGAAAATTCACTGGAGTTCAATTACTGGGCAAGAGGGAAAGTACGTTTCTATGATTCTGCAGAAGTGTTCATAATTAAGCATCACTGTGTGCAGACCCCAGGAGGCACTTTACACATACTATCTCACATGATCTTCGCAACAAACTAGAAAGACAGGTCAGATCAGGTGAGGATCTTTCCTTTCCAGATGATGCAACTGAATCACAGAGGGTAGAGTCTGTGTTCTGTGGTCGTGACCTGTGAGTGGTGGAGGGATCTAAGTGGAGAGTCACAAGGGCTGGAGTCCACGTGCTAGACACAATATCCAGTCAGTTTCCACTTGTAAGAGCTGCTCCCTCATCTTTCCTTGTGAGCCAAGGAGGAATCTTCCCAAAACTCCAAAGTGAGGAGTGAGGCAGAACGTCCACCTTGTAGTTTTTTCTGACTGCGTTAAGCCGGTCCTATGCCTGTGGTTGAACCTGTGTAAGGCTCATAGGAGTTCATCTGTGGATGGAGGTTGTAAACAGCCAACAAATGGTAATCACCCCTCCTGGTCATCACCCTCATCGTCATGATGGGCTGCGACAGTTAGTTCAGGCTCTTCTAAACAGATTCCCATGTCTTACTTGGGTCTTTTCATTGAACAGTGGGAACCAGGTGCTTTGGGAACAGGTTGAAGGAGTTAGCCAAGGGTCACACGTTTGTCAAGATGGATTTTTTTCCCTCCTCTGCCCCTCTCTCCTTCCCGGCCTTTCTTTCTGAATGCTCTCTAGGGTCACACATGATTCTAAGCACTTTTACATGTACTAAAATCTTTTATTTCTCCCGACAACCTTGGAAGGTAGGTACTGTTGTAACCTCCATTTTGTGGACAAGAAAACAAGGGTTCAGAGCAATCAGATCTGGGCAGAGGCACATTTACCCCAAAGCTACCAAAGCTCAAACATCCAGGCCCTTCTCTTGCCTGGGCCACTGGGAGTCTGAGTTCGTGGGACATTCTAGGGAGAAGGAGAAGCGGTGGTACAACTGGGAGGCATTTCTGTGTAGTAGTTCTGATGTTGTCCAAGAGCTCTTAGAAGAAAGGGAAGTGAATCTCTAAGTCTCCAGAAAACTGTTGTGGTTGTTCTTCTCAATCAAGATTGAGTATTCCCTTTCATCTCCAGTTTTGTATTTGCCATTTTTTTTTCCATGAAAAGGGACCCCAGTTGAATACATTTTCCATAAGATCTGTATCCTCTCCCAGAGTCTGGTTATGTCTAACTGGCATAACCAGCCTCATTCACCTCATCTTTAAAATGGGCTAAACACAGGACCTCATCCTGGGCTACTATAAACATGAGATATGATGGTACCTGGAAAGCGTTTAGGAGATAGTAGGCATCGAAGAATGGTCATTGTCACCATTTGTTCGTAGTTTTTTAAGTGTTCACATCTGGTCAAGCTTGGCCGAGTTGCAAGGAAGATCTTCTCGGGGTTCTGGACATTATCACTTTGAGCTAAGAAAAAAAAAAAGGTACTTTTAGTATATTTAACCATTGACTCATTACATATTTGCTGAGCATCCTATATGCCGGACACGCTGCTGTGTCTAGGGCTAAAGTTGTAAGCACAGGGTCCTTGCACAGACATCAGGATCCTCTGATTTGGAGAAGGGTGACACACTCTGAATTGTATTGATGTGTTGCTGGGGGTTGGGTGTGGTGACTCCAGACAGCCCTGGGTGGTTAACTTTAGGGACCATCTGGGGCCAAGGGGACACTTTGAGTTATTCAGAATATCTCTGACCAACATGTAAGTTTTCTTTTGACCAGATGAATGAGCAAGCATGAGTGTGACATGGCGACAGCAGAAAATGTGTTGAGTATTAACTCTGATGGTAAAAGCTGCCAGTATACTAGTGGGGGAGAGCTAAACTCCTGTTTCTCTTGCCTGTTAGAAGAAATGCTCCTGGAAACGCAGCCCTGTTAAAATGTGTGGCCCCCGCCAGCAGGCGTGGAGTCTAATGGCTGCACTGGTGTGGGGCAGACTTGTCCCAGCACCTCCAATCTCTCAAGGGGGATTTCTGAAGAGCCCAATTTTATTCTCTTGTTTATGTTACGGGCATAAGGGTCTCAAACTCCGAACAGAATATGTTTTGCACTTCAAAAATCTACAAGCTTGAAAGTATCTACCACAGCAAAACAATAAAATTTAGGGCTTTTTGTTTTGTTTTGTTTTGTTTTTGTTTTCTATTCTCAGCAACAATTTGGGGAATAGGGACAGGGAGTCCCACGAGCTGTTTGGCTAGATTTCAATTTTTATCTGTGAGTAGGGAAGGCCGGGTGAGCAATGCTGGGTTCCAGTCACCTCTGGTTCCTGGTGCCTGGTCGTGTAACCGCAGCTTACATTAGCTTGTATGTCTGTGGAATCGAGTTTCATCTGAGTGGGCTTTCGAAGCGGTGCTGATGGTGTGCTCCCCTACCTTGAATTATAGAAGTGGCCCCACAGAGGTCAACGTCACTCTTTGGGTAGTACTTTAAGGACTAACACTGATGTGAAGAAAAAAAAATCACCTCATTTGAGACTTTTTTTTTTTTAAAGATGTATTTTAGAGAGAGAGAGAAGGGGAAGGAGCAGAGGGAGAGAATCTTAAGCAGACTCCCTGCTGAGCATGGACATGTCTCCCCCCCAGTACGGGGCTCGATCTCATGACCCATGATATCATGACCTGAGCCTAAACCAAGAGTCAGATGGTTAACTGACTGAGCTACCCAGGCATCCCAAGATTTTTCTAGGATAAGATTTGAAACGTCATGAAAAGATCCGACTCGAGAATCCCACAGGCTAAGGGCTATGTGCCGGATCTGACACATGCAGCCATGTGGCCCGAGTCTTTGCTTCTCCTTTGTACAGAGTTGTGGTAATGATCAGATTAGATAGAAAGAGCTTGAAACAGCGGGGGACATAGAGGAAGCCTCAAAGATTTACCATTCAGTGACTAAATGATAAAAAATGAAAGAAGGAATGAATGAGGGATTAAGAGTAATCTCTGGATGCTTTTCACCAAATCATACGGAGCAGACTAGAACTGAATTATATTTCGTAACTTGTGTATCAGTATTGGCCACAACCTGAAAACATGGAGCCCTGTGTTCAAAAATTATTAAGAATTTCTGAATGGTGACAGGTGAGCATTGAGCCAAACTTAGGGCCCTTCTGAACGCGGGCGCCCTAACGGATGCTGGGTCCTGGGTGACGCGTGGGCCACATGCCAGTGAAGCCAGCTCTGCTTCCTGTTCCAGAAGTAGGATTCATTGGTTCCTGCATTCTACCAATGGTTCCTAACGTCCTTTATAGTCTGTGTAAAGATCCCACCCCCCCAAAGCAACAGGTATAATTAAAATCTTTGAAATGCCTGGTTTTCTGTTTTCATGTTAGATCTCTTCCAAAAAATAAGTTTATTTATTTATTTTTTTAACCTCCATCGATGACATAGTTGGAAGAGAAAAAAAAATTCACAATGTTATGAATTCCTGTGTTTTCTTTTCATTTTCCCCATATTACATAGTTTGGAAATGATTTCCGGTTTTCTTCCTAGACAGTGCATTATGTGCCTCGCAGAGGAAGGAACAGCAGCCCGTGTTTATTGGAGGTATAGCGCGCTGATTATAAGTTTCGTGAATCCACAGCCCCTGAAATAGGAGAGCTAAGGTGATCCAATAACAAGAGGTTAAATTGGGACAGATGCTAACTCTTCATTCCCCTAATGACCATTTTCCCAGTGTGAGTTGCTACCATTTCAAAAGAACAAGGACATTATTTTTTCCTGCTTGTTCTAGGAGCCCGATCTGGAGCAAGATTATTTCTGCAGGTTAAGGCTGGTGCTACAAAGCCAAGGTCATGAGCTGGATCCCTATCTGGGGACAGTTAGTTAACCTGCAGAGAAAACCCAGATCACGTCTATCACCCTGGGCTGCCAGTTCACAGTTCCTGACCCGGGGGACATGTTGGGCACGTGGATGAATAGCAAACCAATGGGCTTGCCGGGACAGCAGACCTGCAGGATGGTGCCGTAGGCTTTCTTCCCTGAGCCTGTGGCAGACATCACTGACTGACTTGACAGTCTCTCCTCCTGAGTTCAGACAGGACTCCAACATCCTTCTCAACACAGTGTTCTAGATCGGGGGTCAGCAAATTGACCTGCGAAGCTAAGTCCAGCCCAGGGCCCATTTTTATAGATAAAGTTTTATTGGAACACAGCCCCATTCTTTGGCTTTATATATTGTCTATGGCCGCTTTTGTACTGCAAAGGCAGGGTTGACCACAAAACCAAAATAGATGCTCTCCAGGTGTTCACAAAACAAGTTTGCTGACCCCCGGTCTCAGTGATCCCTGAATCAGGAAGAGCGGGCGCATATCTATTTGTTATTCCTGGAGTTTTGGGAGGGGTCACTCACATTACAAACTGATTCTTCCTTTTTAGAGAAGTGTCTTACCCCACAGAAAGGAATTCCCTTAGTATGTTTTCTGCCCATTTAGAAATAATTAACTGTGTGTTCTTGGTCTTTTAAAAATTTTATTTATTTGTTTTTTTGTTATTTTTATTTTTCACAGCAAGAATAGAGTGAGAGGTTGGGAACCTTCAGGCCAGTATTTAAAGAGGTATGATTTCTAAGAGATATGAAAGGTCTTCGAAGTTTTACTGTGAGGTGTACTAATGGCCAACTTACTCATGCTCAGTTTTGATTAAGGAAAGGGAATGTGTGTGGGCTGTGCCCTGCTGAAGAAGAATTAATTTCTCCATTTTGTGTCAAAAGGACACAAAATTTGGATTTTACCCCATTCTTCTCACAGTCCTTTCCTATGCTCCTTATAAAACCTACAGCTCTGTGTGCTGGAGACTCGCTCTCGGTGCTTTCTTCACGGGGCCTTCAGTAGTCTTATTATTTGATCTAAGGCTGAGTACCTGCGTGACTTCTAGTTAATTGAAATGACCTCAGGGTGGTTGGTTGAGTTGCCCAAGACAGGAGAAATCATTTACAAAATTCAGAATCGCTCATTTTTCTCTTTAGAATGGAAGTCCATCTAATGGTGGGCTCTGGACTGGGGAGTCTAGTTTGATTTTCAGACAGGGGAGAAGTGGACTGGGTCACCAGGGGAAAAACAACACAAAAGGACGGGAGTCTGGGAAAGTAAGAAAGTTGCTGTCCTTGTCCATCTAGGGGTAGCCATTTGCCTTTGGTCTTCATGGATGATTTCATTGTGCCTGAGCCCTTTTTAAAAGATAATGATTTCCTCTGATTTTCCTGACGACATTGCGTGAGTCCCTGACATAGCCAGAGCCTTCCCAGGATTCTTGAGTGACACCATCCACGGTCTTTTCCTCCTGAAGCCGATCTGACTGGGGTTTCTGCTCCTGGCCATTCATAACAGTATTGAGTTCTCTAAGCAAAGAGGCCAACTTTGTAGAAGTCGGGATCCTGGAAAATAATTCTGGTATCATTTACCTTCGATTTGCACTCTCTGCTGAAATTTCCGGAGTATTTTTGTTGGGTTCACCTGTCCTTCGGTCTCCCCGGTGAAGAGATCAAACTGAAAAAGATGTGGAAATCCAATACAGTAATCAACACTATATAGTTTTTTAACTTGCTGGCAATTTTCTGTGGATCATTAAATTCCCCAAATATGAAGCTTCTTCATTGATATGTGGATCATGTAAAATAGCCTTGAACACAATTGCTATTTCCATGGTACCCAGATCCCTGAGGCCCTGAGCAGAATTTGTGCTGGTCATAATAATTTTTCTGTTTCTACTTTGGCTTAACTATTCTTTATTTGGCGGTCTACTGCATTTAACCGAGTGATTTCTGAAAAACTCTGTGGGCATGTGCATGTAACGGCCCAGATGCTTTGTGGTCCCCCCCCCCCCCCATCTCAGACTGACTTGGTGGCAGTCAGGAAGTGTTCCACCACCCAGAATGGTCAGCCCCAGGGTCCGCCTCAATATCCCACTGGCTCGCTCAGGAAGTACCTCTTGTACGGAACTCATTGCTGTTTGGGGTCTTGGAGAAACCTGAAAGGGTCAATGATAAAGATGAATCACTTTGGTATGAAGTTAGGAAATTTCTGTCATCTTCCAGCACCCCATGGGTCACAGGGGAGGTGGGTAGAACCACACCCAGAGTCGGCTTTGCAAGCTGTACCATTTTAGAGCAGGAGTTCTAGCAGTCATAACAACCCCCATCCCCTAGCATCAGCCTGTCCCTGACCGGTGTGAATCTCCTTCATGCACACCACAGCAGTACCTGTATTATGTGGTTAGAAACAGTCACCAGGCCAGATGGGACACATCTTTTTACCTGTGGGTCTCTAACCATGTTACTCTGCAGCTCCTTCCAGTCCCCTTCGGATGTCCTGGCATCTAGTGAGAGCCTGTCCATAAGCACCATGGTGGCTTTCTGATGTTTCACCTGCCGAACATTTGTTTTCTCTTCTTTGGACGGCAGCATTTTGGTAAACCACCTCTTCCCACACCTCGTCCGCATGGTCATTGGATGACCCTGCCCCATGCCTTAAGGATGGTGGTCACATGCTCAAGTCCTGGTCAGTCAGCATATCTCATTCCCTTAGCCATGGTGACCCATTCAAGGAGAGACACAAAGTAGTGTCTCAGATTCATCCATTGGAGTAAATCTAGATATCTCCCCAAACCACAGGGAGGGAAACACAAACTGTGATACGAACATAAGCACAGAGTTCCTGTGCCCCATTTTGTCACCATCAGAAGACATCTGACAACTAAGCCAATGCAAAGGAAAGCTGAACTGACAGATGGAGGAACTAGGGCTTCATGACATTGTTTGTGCCCCTGGGTCTAGCTGTTCCTGAAGCCAACCCATCAGGTTTTGAGTCAGGTAGGTGAGTTAATAAATAGTTTTTTCCCCCCTTAAACTAGTCTGAATTGAATTTCTGTCACTTGTGGCAAAAAGAGCCCTGAGTTATACAAACAATCAGAGAACCAAGCTTTATTTGCTAGGGTCTCTCACCTGTGTCCAGCATCAATAAGTCAGCAAATGAAATCTGCAGGATTACGTAGGCAGGAACTAGAGGAAATGTGAAAAGCAATTTACCACGAAAGGAGTGGAATGATTCCATGAAGGTGGTCCAGTTAATAGGTAAGGGAGTGCTGGCAGAGTGCTATGAATGCTTACTTCCAGAACAACCAGGATTCTAGAAAATAACTGGGGAGCTCAGCATATACCCAGATTCTTCCGAAGGACACCCTAATGCTCCGACTTTCATTGCCAATCTGTGTAAGCGGATGTTTCCCTGAGGGACTTTCCAATCCTTTCAGAGTAATTGAAATGGTTTTGTCGATTGGAGGTGCATCTCCAATTGTCCTCAACTAGCCTCACACAGGGGAACAGGAGCTCCTCTCAGGTAGGGGGCCGAGCTCATTCCACTTACTACCAGCTGAATACTCAAAACCATTTACTAGTGTTTAAGAGCAAGAGCTTGCGAGCTGTGAGAACCAAATTCAAGTCCCTCCTTTGTCACTTTTGGGCAACCTTGCGTATGTTATTGAGTAACTCCTAAGCCTCAGTTTCCTTCTCTGTGAAACGCGGATGGTATTAGCACCTACTTTGTGGGGCCTGGTGATAATGAAATGAAGTGATTTGCTCTTTCAGTCATAAGAATTATCCATGGAAAGTACTCAAGCCATGACTAGCACAGAAGGATGCTTAATAAATGAAGAGAAGAAGTTTATTTGACGGGTTTGGGGATCCCATTCACATCCTCATTTCTAACATCTTTTCCCGTTTTGCCCTAATCTTTTTGGGTAACAGGAGCTATTAATATGTGCATAATAAGGTGCATTATTATGGGGATGGCTTCTATTTATTGAATTTCTGCTCTTTTCCATACGAGGCACAACAGTTGTAGCTTCTATCTTGTCTGGTAGAAATTCGACCAATGAGGAGATGGAGGCTCGGAGAGGAGGTTTTCCTCAAGGTCCCACAAGCAGGCAACAGCGGAGATGGGTTTAAACCATGTCTGTCTGATTTCAGAGTCTGTGACTTCCCACCATGTGAGCTTTGTGCCCAAAAGGTGACCCATCACCTGGCGATTGTTAGGAATATAAAATCTTGGGCTCTGACCCAGACCTACTGAATTAGAATTTGCATTTTAACTAGAATTTGGATATCCCATTCCTGTGCACATTAATTTTGTGAAGCACTTTGCTACCTGACCTTTCAGTTCCGTGTCAAAATACCTACAGGCCAGAGTGTTTTAGTTTTCTCTCACCGTGACATGGGCGTTTGTTGACAAGTCCCAGCTGCTTTCAAATGGCAACAGGACTCCCTGTAGAAATACTTAAAGACGTGGCTTTGATGGTTCATCCCCTCTGGCCAACATTTCTTGATCCCCAAACGGCTTCTCCTCTAATTGTTTTTACAAATGAGCTGGCTTATTCTGGCAGACTCTTGTCAATTACTGTCTGGTTGATGAAGTGGATTGAAAAATGAGATTTTGGACTGTTCTGTGGCTGATCCAGTTTGAACACATAAGACGTGGTTTATGGGTCAGAATTCTTGACAGTTTCAGAATTACTTTAATAATGTGAAAATTGAGGCTATTGATTGAATCTAAATCCCCCACAAATACAAAAACTTGTTCTTGAAACTCCCTGCCAATTGGAAACGCTCAGACAAAGGAAAAAAAAAAAAAAGAAAGAAAGAAAAAACCACCTTGATTTATGAGAACTGTTTCTTTCCTACTCTCCTATTATTTTTTACTGTTGTAAGTTTTAAAGAGCATTCGTGGCTTAAAGGCTCCTTGCACAGTCTGTCCCTCGAGCTTCCTAGATGAAAAAAAGGAAAAAGATAAATAAAAAGTCGCCACGGAGTGTTGCATCTTAACAAGGCACTGCCGTCTGGGAAGGACTGAGACGAGGCATGGGGTAGGAGCCAGCTTCCAGGGTCTGACTCCTCACTCCCCTTCTCACCAGCTGGGCACATGTAGACATGTGATCGATCCTTCTCTTGCCTCGGTCCCTTTCAAATTAAAATGAGTGAACTAATGGCACCTGCCTACTTGGGTTGATGGGGACATCGAAAGACTTAATTGGAACATGTAAGCATTTAGAGAAGCGCCAGATAAATATGAAACTCCAGGGCGCATCTAACTTTGACTCGCTGTGCATCAGGTCCCTGCCTGCATTTATGAATTCTGTAGGAAGCATCCCAGAGGCAGACTAGCAGCAGCTCCCCAGGTCACCCGTGCACTTACAGAACAGGTAAGCGCAAATGAGGCCTGACTGCCTGGATTCAAATTCTGCCGCTGCCGCTTAACCAAGTTTCTCTGACTCTTAGGCTTTTGGATCTTCATGTACTGGGGGGAGTAACAGCACGTAGCGGACAAGCCTGCTCTAAGGATTGTTTGCAAACACCCATAAAGCACGCAAAACCCTGCCTTGCGTGTAGCACAGACCCATTAAATGCCAGCTAGCGTCCTTATTGCTGTTTTTGGTATTAATTACATCCCTTTGTGAAATTTTGATTGCAGCCAGATTCATGCTCCTACACTCCATCAATTCTCATTGAATGCAAAGTTAAAACAAGTGCCAAAAAAATTTACTGGCAAGGACATAAAGATGATAAATGAAAACAAGGCTTAGGGAACATATCACATTTTAATATTTTTGTGGATTAATTTTTAGTTAACATTGGGGTGGAAAATGGTGCCAATAGCAATAAAGGAAAAAAACAGAAAATAATAAATGCCGACCAATCAAAAAGAATGCAATAGAATGTTCCACAAGGGTGGCAATGCTGCTTGCACGCCTTCATGCTGGCATCTTCTATTATCTACTTAAACCACATCAACTGGTAAATGGGAAAATGTCACTTATGAACACAAAACAAATGGCAGAAAAAAACTCAATTGCTACAAAATTAAGTCATCTGAAGCCAGTTAGCAAATGCCTTGAATTCTAAAATTTTAGGAAATAGTCGAACTCCAGACATATTGCATAATGTAACATACTGATAGGCATAGTTAAGTGCTATAACCAACCATAAAATAGGGCAGAGGAATAGGAACTGGCCAGAGGAGAAAAAGCAGTTTGGGATAGAGTGGTCAGGAATGGCCTCTGTGAAATGATATTGAGATGTGAAGATGTAAATATATAGATTGCTGGTATATAGAACAGCTTTCTAGGAACAAGAGCAAGTGCAAAGGTCCTGAGGTAGGTAGGATGAAGGTAGGATGAAGCTAGGTAGGATGAAGCTTGCAGTATCTGGCAGGCATTCAAGAGGCCAGGTTAGCAGCAACTGAGAGAGCAGTGGAGTGAGTGTGGATGGAGAGTGGACACAGCATGAGCTTGATAGTTGAGCAAGCCTTCTTGGATGCTGAGTAATCTGGGCAAGTTACAGAATTCCTCAAAACCTCTGTTTTTTCATCAGCAAAGTAGGGACAAAATCACCAGTATGATTCTCATCAACAACCAATCAATGAGACATGCCTGGTAAAGTTCCTTCAGGGTAGCAGGTGCCTAAAAAAATTGTAGCTGAGAAACAAAACAAAATTGAAAAACCATAGATTTAACAATTCATGAGGCTGAAGAGCCAAACCAGTTTGCAGTTTGTGAGGTCAAAGAGCTACACCAGTTTCACCATTTTCAGTTCCTTTGTGTCTGTTTCCATATTTACCACGTGCAAAGTGGGGGTTATGAAGGTAGTAGGCTCATGGATGCCCTTGTCCTCAAGAAGCGCTGTGTCTATGGAGGTGATGGATGGATGGGAAGCTCGCCTAGGAAAATAGGATGGAGTTCCATGGGCAGATCTTGCAGAAGCTGCTGTCATCAAAGGACACTGAATTTAAGTCCTCACAGAATTTGTGTCAATGGTTTGATGATTTGGTAAATAACATTTTCATTTTCCCAACATCAACGTGGGGCAGGAGCATCTACCAGTACTTTCCATTCTCAGATTTATCCCAGAGTTATGTAGAAAAGGCAGAGGCATTGTAGTACTACCCAGTGAATAAACAAAAGGCCCCATGAGTGACACCAGAGGAGGGAGCCAGCAAAAGGCGTTCTGCAGAGCAATAGTTAGTATTCATGGATTTCTCCAGTGACCGGCTGATGCTCTTAAAAAATGGCACATGCTATTGAGCGTAGGAAATACATCCAATTCTTTAAAATAGCATTGCCTGGGAACACGCAAAAGATGAGAAATGTGCTTTGAAAATAAACATTCTCAGAAGGTTGGAGCACTGAAACCCTGCCATCTCCAGCATCCTCAAATGTACTGCCATCGTGGGAATAAGACGTGACTGTGAGGTAGTGGGGCTGATTGGTAACAAATGTTCTAAAATTCCTGCTTTTAAAAAATGTGTGCCCATCAGAAGAATCTCAAGAAAATGGAATATCTACACTTTGCATCTCCCATGGAGTCCTGACTACATGTAGAGATAAGATGGGCTCTTGGCTCAGGTTGAATTAAAGTGTTAGGTGTATGTGCATTTTCTGAGAGGATAAATCTGTAGATTTTCTAAATTATTAAAGATACTTTATTTATTTATTTTTTTAGAGAGAGAGAGAGAGAGAGTGAGCGAGCGAGTGAGCAGCGGGGGCGGGGCAAAGGGAGAGGAAGAGAACCCGGAGCAGGCTCCTTGCCCAGCGTGAACCCCTATACGGGGCTCGATCTCATGACTCTGAGTTCATGACCTGAGCTGAAATCAAGAGTTGGGTGCTTAACCAACAGAGTCACCCAGGCGCCCCAAGCATACTTTTAAATGATCAAGAAGCACTAATTTAGAAGCTAAATATTGTCAATGGTAGGATTTTTTTTTGAAAGTGGATCTGATGTTTGGAAAGATCTGGAAGCCATTGAGGATGGCTTCCATCCCAGTGTCTGATGGCCAGAATGCCTGGTGGATATCTCCACTCTCGCACATGGAGCTCTAGCCTTCCCAACCAATTTGTGCCTTATCTCCGTAAAAGTGTGCCCCAGTCCACCTGCTGTTAAAAGCTCAAAGTTGGCAATGGGTAGATAGAGGTCTTAAGGCTTATGTAATCTGAAGACACTTCATTTAAAAAAGTATGCACAGTATCTTAGTTTGGTAAATATCAACAACAATATGACCACATGAACTTACTGCTAGGACCCTCCCCAAAGCCTTGGATAGGGGTCTTTCTATTTAAAGGGACCTGAAGCTTATGGTCTCATATGACAAGCCCACCTCCGCCTCGCAGCTATCCTGGGTTCTTTCTTTTCCACTCCTCACATTCAACAACCAATTCTGCCTTTTCTATTTCAAAAATATCTTTCAAATGCATATGTTCTCTCTCTATACCTCCTAGTGGAATTCTTCTTGTTCAAGCTATGATCATTTCTTTCCCGGATATCTGTAATAGGCTCCTTTCTGGTTTCCTCACCCACATTTTGGCACTTTGTTCATTTTTCTATGGAGCAGCAAGGGTGCCTGCTGGAAAATGTAAATCCAAGTTTGTCACTCCCCATCTTAAATCAGTGTAGTCATTTCCCTGTGTCCTTACGAGATTACCATTCACTGCAATCTAAATAGGTGCATCCTCTACAATTACTCTCTACTACTGTGTCATGTGCACTTCCTTTGTAGCGTTTTACCCCAATGTAGAATTACAGTATCGCCCTCCTCTCCTTAGCTGTGGTTTTGCTTTCTGTGGTTTCAGTTATCTGTGGTCATCTGCCACCTGGAAGCAGACGGTCCTCCTTCTAATGAAATGTCAGATATACCCGTAGTTGCCTAAAGCTCTGTCACAGTGTGTGTGTCATGCACCTCGCTTCATCTCATCACGAAGGCATTTAATCATCTCACATCATCACAAGAAGGATAAGTACAGAACGATACGATATTTTGAAAGAGATCACATTCACATAACTTGTACCACAGTATGTTGTTATAATTGTTGTTCTAGTCGATTATTAGTTATTAATTTCTTCCTGTGCCTAATTTATAAATTGAACTTTGTCACAGATATGTACAGATAAAAAACACATAGTATGCATAGGGTTTGGTAGTATCTGCAGTTTTAGGCATCCACTGGGGGGTCTTGGAACATATCCCCCATGGACAAGGGAGGACTGTAATTTTATTCACTTGACACTTACTGTTTCTCCCTCTGCTAAGTTGTAAGTGGCAAAACGTCAGGGACTGTGTCTGTTTTATTTGAATACATACTCAGTTAAGCTTAGCTCTTCACAGGTAGCTAAGTGTTCAATTAAATATTAGTTGGGTAAAGAAGGGATTTAACAAACTCCATGTGGCCATATTGATAAAAAACAAGGGGTTCCTATAACACAGTAAGAGGTTTGTCTGGGTGAAGATTTGAGCTGAACGGAAGGCAATCCCTGGACTACAGCTCCAAGGATTTGACAAATGGCCCCACTGTTGGAAGGAAGTGCACAGCCTTTACAAGTGAGTGCAGGGAAGACAAATATAATCCAACAGACATGCCAGGTGGGTATTTAGGCTTTGGTGCGTGTTCACAGTTCATTTCCACATCTTTGCAGTTCCAACATTCATCATTTGGAAAGGGATGTAAAACAGGAAACCAGAAATGGGACACATGTGGTGGAACAAGAGAGGGTCTATGAGGCATGGCAAGCTGCTCTTGCTGCAGTCAGAACACACAAGGTTTTGAATGCTGGCTCTCAGTGTGGTGGGCACCGTATCAGGTGCTTTATCTAAGGTTTCCACCACCCCTAGGAAGTAAGTAGTAGTATTTTCTCCATTTTATAGGTGAGGATGCTAAGGTTCAGAGATCTTAAAGACTCAGTCTGAAGTCCCAGAACTTGTTTTTTAAAAGATTTGTTTATTTATTCCAGACACACACACACACAGAGAGAGAGAGAGAGAGAGAAGGAGGAATGTGAGTGAGCTTGGGAGGAGACACAGAGGCAGAGGAAAAGGGAGACTCCTAAGCAGCCTCCCTGCTGAGCTCAGAGCCTGACATGGGTCATCGTGCCCCGAAAGTTCCAGAGCATATAAGGGATAGAGTCAGAATGAGATTGGAAGTCCCCATGGAGACTTCACTTCCTATAAAGACATTTACATCAATTAAGTTTCAGAATCTGAACAAATAATAAGCATGGATTATCTCGGCTCCTTTCACTCTTTTGAAAAGTTCAGACAAATCTTTCTTCCTGGGAAGGATGGTACATGTGACCAATGAACCTAATTCCTAAAGTCTGCAATTTCCCAGTTATCTTCTTGGCAACTTATTACTAACATAAAAATATCATGCTCACCAAAATACTGTTGCTCTCTTATTTCCAATGCTGTTAACAAGAAAAAATTGCTGCTATTTTAAGAATTTTCTTATAATATTGTCAAGAATTGCTGCCTTCCTCTTTAACATGTAATTTTCTCATTATAAACATCCTTTGATTTTCCTCTCTCTTTGAAACTTCCTTTCTTCTGCTCTTGGAATGACACATCATTGATGCCCATGGAATGACAGCATAAGCAGATTGTGTCATTGCTTCCAAAAAAGGACAAAGGAAGGTTAAAACTAAATCAGATCTATCCAGTTATACATTGGTCCCATTAACTTTGTCTGAGAGTAGGGGTCATCTTAAGATTCTCCAAGTGACCACATCTGTGTTCATTCCTTTTGTCCAAAGGATCCCTGGGTTCTGAAGCATTTCTTTTAATATTCTTTTATATACGTGATAGCATCATGATCTGGATATAGCTTGATTTCTCATTTAGCTATTTGAATTTAAAAACTCAAATGGCCACAAGGAAAAAAAAAAAAAAGGAAAGATCTCTTTTGATTCTGAAACTTTCTGTTGCTAGAGTTCCCTTATCAAAAGAGAGAGTTGAATATATTATTTTTGTTTAAGTGGAACAGGTGTCATAGTCCAGGAAACCTCAACATAGTAGTCTGATTATAGAAAAGGCTTGTTAGGCCAAATAGCAGCTCAGGAGGTCCTCATGTCTTGTTTCTGTGTTTCATTTACTGAGGGCTGTGGCTAAAGATTGTGTTTCAGTCTGTGGGTTGTGTCTAAGTACATACCATGACTTCTGTAGTAAGACTGACCATCCAACCTACCTTTGCTTGGTACCTTCTTGGTCATGTTAAGAATTGCTGTTGCCCTGGTTGACATTGGTTGACTCAGTATATGTGGGTCTGTTTCTGGATACTCAATTCTGTTTCTTTGATTTATGTGTCTGTTCATTCACCAGTACCACACTGTCTTGATTACTGTAGCCTTAGAGTATGTCTCGAAATTGGGTAGAGTGATTCTTCAAGATTTGTTCTTCATCTTCAGTATTGTTGGGTAAACTTTAGTCTTTCCATATAAGCTTTAAAATCAGTTTGTCATTATTTATAGAATAGCTTACTGGGATATTGATTGAATTATGTTGAGTCTGGAGATCAGATTGTGGATAATTAACATCTTAATATTTAATCTTCCAATCCGTGAATATGGAATGTGTTGTCATTTATTTAGTTTTTCCTTGAATTCTTTCATTAGAGATTTTGTTCTTTGTATATGGATCCTGTTTATATTTGTTTAATATTTATCCTAAAGTATTTCACTTATTTGGGTACTTTTGTAAATGGTATTGTTTTTGCCATTTTAAATGCCAATTGCTGATATGTAAGAATGAAATTGACCTTTGTATATTATCTTTGTATCTTAAAGTCTTTCTTTTTTGATACTTTCTTGTTAGTTCCAGGATGGGTTTTTGTTGTTGTTGTTATTGTTGTTGTTTTGTCAATCCTTTCAGATTTTCTACATTGATAGTCCTCTTATTTACAAATAAAGACAGTTTTCTTTCTTTCCAACCTATATACCATTTATTTCCCTTCTATTTCTTTTTCTTGTACTACCTAGGATTGTAGTATGATGTTGAATAGGAGTGACAAGAGAGGACAATATTGCTTTGTTCCCAATCTTAGGGGGAATATCTACCTTGCACCTGTAAGTATGATATTAGCAGTAGATTTTTTTTTTTTAGTGGATGTTCTTTAATTTGATTGAGAAATTGAGAAATTTCTTCTCTATCCCTAGTTTTCTGAGAGTTTTTTTTTTTTTAATCATGAATGGGTGTTGGATTTTGTCTAGTACTTTATCTTTTTTTTTAAAGATTTTATTTATTTGACAGAGCACAAGTGGGGGATGGGTAGTGGGAAAGGGAGAGGCATGTTGGGCTCCGTAGCAGGACCCTGAGATCATGACCTGAGCTGAAGGAATTTGCTTAAGCCACTGAGCCAACCTGGTGCCACCAAATGCTTTTATATTTATCAGTTGATATGATTGTATGAGCTATATTCTTTAGCTTGTTGATATGGTTAATTACACTGATTGATTTTTAAATGTGAAATCAATCTTTTGTATCTGGAATAAATCTCAGTAGTGGGATCACCCCCCCCCCCTTTTTTTTAAAGTAGGCTTAACCCCATAATATCAAGACCTGAGCTGAGATCAAGAGTCAGACATCCAACCAACTGAGCCACTTGGTGTCATTTCTTTCTTCCATCTTTGATAGAATTCACCCGTGAAACCCTCTGGGCTTGGTGCTTTCTTTCTTAGAAGGCTATTAGTTTTTGATTCAATTAATAGAGGGCCTACCCAGTTTATCAACTCAAACCCAGTGTGAGTTTTTGCAGTTTCAACTTTTCAAGGATATGGCCCATTTCATGTAAGTTATCAAACTCATGGGCAACTAGCTGTTCATAATAGGAAATCATATTTTTATATTTAATTTTAGTTTGATATTCAAATGCTTTCCAATATACATATATAGCTTTTGTCTTTAAATTTTTACTTCAACTAGTCATCATGAAAAAGAAGAGAACTTGAATAAACACTGATACAATAGTAGAGGCCAAAGAAACTACTCAGCAAAGAATTTAAAGTCCAAAGTAATGTGAGCTTGCTAAAGGGGACCTATGGGGGAAAAACTGTATTTGGAAATTAGTCTGTTTTTGCCCATAATCTTCTCTGACTCTGTTCTCAATTAGGATAGAAGAATTTCCCTTCATTTAGAATATTTTTGGAAGTGCCTGTGCCCTGTTAGTAACCCAGTTGTTCTACAAGCTGTAAATTTAGATTAGGTTAGCTACTGTTCTGTACTAATACAGAATGCCAATGAAAAATGCATATAAAGCCAAATGCAAAAGTAGTGCATTTATTTTCAAATTCATCCAGCTTTTATTTTTGACATCTTCATAGCTGCACTTTGAACTCTGTCTTCCCCATCTTGGATAACCATTTGTGAAGTTTTTATTTTGGCATAAAATAACTTATAAAATTATCTACTCATCAAGAAATAGCTTAGGCCAGAGAGAATTTGGCTTGGTGGAATAATGTCAAGGCACTTATCCTCACTTCTGAGCACACTGTCATCTCCCCTTCATTCGTGCCCATTTCCCACTTATGGATCTATAAGAAAGTTGTAATATATGCATGAGGAGGCTTATAAATAATACCAATAAGAAATAATAACTAGTATTTGTTGAATATGTTCCAGACATTGTGATATGCATGATATGCACTCTATGTGTTGCCTTACTTAATACTTACAACAATATTGAGATAAAGTTTATATTATTATCTATTTTATACATTGAGAAAACAAGGACCAGGCAGGGTAATTAAATTGTTTACAGTCACACAGTTAGCAAGTGGTTAAATAGGATATTAATCTTTATAGCTGTGATAGACTATAAGAATGAGTCCATAAACATTCTCCATGCTGTATCCATGTCCTTCAATTGTGACTTTGAAGCTCCTCCTCATCATGGAGAGGAGTCTGTTTTTCCGCTCTGAATCAGGGTTTGCTTGGTAATTTGCTTTGGCTAATAGCATGTGATAGACATGACTATATGCCAGTTCAAGCTTAGGTTGCGGGAGGCATTAAATACTTCCAACTCAGTCTCTTGGATCCATGCCTCTTACATGAAAATGAGCCCAGGCTACCTCCTCGAAGATAAATATTCATATAGAAAAGAGTCCAGTCATTTCGGTTAAGGTCATCCTAGTCTAGAAATGTGTGTGAGAGCCCAGTCAAGGAGCGCCACTGACCTGAGGGTCAGTTGATCTTAGAAGTAGAAGTAAGTGCAGCAAAGACCAGATAAACTTCTGAGCTGACCCTTAGATGCATGAGCAGTACTAAATGCTTGTTCTGTTAAGTCACTAAGATTTGGCATGGTTTGTTACACAGCAATAGCTAACTGCTACAAATATCAGTAAATAATAATGTTATTAATGGGGAGTAAAGGTGAAACAGAGCTTATTTTCAAGATAATTTCATAAATAGTCACAGGTAGATGATCCTATAAGTGACCTTATCCCTGATTTGTGTTTAAAATTGTTTTACAATGTACAAGTCTTGTGTTATATAGTCTTTAGGAAATAAATTGGATGTATGCTATTAGAGCCAAGCTCCTGATGAAATAAAGCCCTTAAATCACCTGTATTAATTTTTAGTTCAATCCTTGGTTTTATGTGCCTGTTTCATTTTCTATTTTATGTAACTCTGAATTAAAACTAAAATAACCCGTTAAAAGAACAATGAATATATTGTGCTCATTTTTGAACTCCATTCCCAAACCTTGGAAGTTTCAATTCTTACTATTTCACCCAAATTACTTAAAGCCAATAGTTTAAAAATTCCAGACACTTAAAAGAACAGAAACCCAATGAGGTTAGTTGGAAAAACAAGTTATTTTATTTTATTTTTTAAAAATATTTTATTTATTTGACAGAGAGAGATCACAAGAAGGCAGAGAGGCAGTCAGAGAGAGAGAGAGAAGGAAGCAGGCTCCCTGCTGAGCAGAGAGCCTGATGCAGGGCTTGATCCCAGGACTCTGGGATCATGACCTGAGCAAAAGGCAGAGGCTTTCACCCACTGAGCCACCCAGGCACCCCAAAATAAGTTATTTTAAAGACATGGGATACTTACAGAAACCACTGTTAGGGAAGAACTGAGAAACAGTTCTGTCTCTGATTCTCTCTCTCACTTGAGTACATGGGCTTCTACCTTTGCCATGCTCTGCTTAATTCTGTCTGTGCCACCTTCCTTTAGGCATTGAGGCATTTTTTTTCTTCAGCAACTAGAAGTGCTGGTGGTCAGTGGCTCTCAGTTGAGTTGCTCTCTGGATTTCTTTTAGCTTAAGAGAGATTCGTTGCCTGGGGCGGGGCCTGATTCCAATGACTTGTTGTCAAGGTGGTATAAAGGCTTGGCTCCCTTTTCTCAAGGTGGGAAAACTAAATGGGCATCATAATTTCAGAGCTTCCAGCAGTGAGTAGGGCCCAGAGCAGAAAAAGGCCCTGTAAGAGATCCAGGATTCAGTGCAGTTGTCCTGCTGCTTGGGTCATATGACCTGACAGCCCATATGGCATTGGAAGTACTTGCTCTGGGGAAGGATGCAAAATGGAGTTTATGGCAAATGCCAGTAGAAAAATAATAATGCAGACCCCTAGGTTTCTGGAGGACAGCCAGGCTGTCCTCAGCAGAGAATTGTACACCATTTAAAAAACAGCCCCTAATCCTGGTACAGATGAGTTTCCTGATCCTGGGATAGCAAGTGACTATGTGGTCAAGGCTACCCATTATGACCCAAGATCTGTCAGGCTCAGCAGCAATGCACTGTAAGATGTGCGTGGAACGTCTAGGGTTGGGGAGGAGCAATGCCAGAGGGTGCAAGTGAACTCCATGAACAGGTGGCCCAGTCCCCCATGTCATTCCCCAGGGCTATACCATTGATCATCCATCAGTTCACACCTGTGGCTACTTGGAGGTTCTCTTATGACCAGCTGATAAGGAACAAAAGGGACCAAATTTGTTTCATGGATTAGTTGGCCCATTTTTATGGAAGCAAGCTGTTGTATGCTCTCGGGTGTTCCAGAAAACAGTAGTGAAGAGAAATCATCCTAATGGTAGAGCTTTGGACAGTCCACTCCATTATCCACTTTGTGTTCAAAGGACAGAATAGGGACTCTGGGGTGGTGAAGATTGGTTTGAATGGTTAGTTGGGGGCCTGGAAGGAGTCAGACTGAAAGAATGGGATCAAAATGATTTGGGGATATGGCATGTGGGTGGATTATGGCAGTGGGTACAAAGTGTGAAAATCCTTGAATTGTATGTGAATAACACCAGGGAGTAACCACCAGGGAAGAAGCACTAAATAATCGAGGGGACAGAATAACTCAGCTAGTAGACGTCAGCCAGTATCTGTCGTCGGCCGCCCTGTGCTGGCACGAGTGCGTGATGAAGTAGCTACAATGGCAGGGATGGGGAGTGCATGGGCTCAACAAGCAGGACCCTTTGATCAACAAGGCTGACCCAGCTGTTGCTGCTCCTGGGTGTCCACTCTGCCAGCATCAGACCTGCTGAGCCCCGGATGGGTCCCATGCCATGAGAAGCCCAACCAACCAGCCAGTTGGAGTAAAATGACTACATCAGTCCCCTTCCTACACGGAAGGCACACCACTTCCTCTTGATTGACTTCAATGTCTATTCCAGGATGGCTTTTCCTGTCCTTGCTCACAGGGTCTCTACCAGCACCATGTCCCAGGGCTTTACAATAATTGATCCATGAACACGGGAGCTTGTATAATATGGTGGTGGACCACTTTACAGTAGCAGAGGTATGGCTCTGGACATACTGCTTTCTGCAGCCCCTCACACCACCAGTCTGATAGAGTAGAGAACATACTTTCAAAGATGCAACTCAAGATGCTTGAGATGACATCCTGAGAGGATGGGGAGGCATCCTCTGGGGTTCCACAGACACCCTAACTCAGGTCCATCGTATGATGCTGTGTCCCCGGCAGGCAGAAAACAGGTTTTAAAGCAAAGAGTAGAAGGATGAGTGACTCCCCTTGGCATGATTCAAAGTGACACACTTGCTAGCTCCACCCCAGCTGCTCTGGTTCTTCCCGAAACTGAGTGGCTCGTTGGAGTTTGCACTGCTGACAACTTGTTTTCCTCATCCCAGCCCCAGCCCTCATTCACCTAATCTGGTTCATATTTTTACTTAATGAAAAATAGCACTGTGTGACTATGAAAATATACTCTCTTTTCAAATTCCAAATTCCCCAAACTGTAGAATTGAGTTATCAGGAAGTAGCCAACCCTGGTTCCTGTCTCAGCTCTCCTGCATGCAGACCACCTAGTCCTGTACTTGTTAACTAGCCCTCCGGAGTGTAGCCCACGTTCTCTAAAATGACAGTAACTCACAGAAAATCATTCTAATCTTCTAGGTTGGCTAAGGGCAGGGGCTAAATGAGGTCATGTATGTAATGGGCTCAGCACAGTGCCAGGCACACTAAGTACACAGGGAAGTGTTATTCCATTCGGATTACCACTACAATTAGTACTATTATTACTAGTACAACCACTATTATTTCTCAGGGTTATTGGGATGATTTAATAAGATTACGTATACTTAGTGCATGCGTAATAAATGGTAGCTACTAAATTAAACATAAATGCCACTAGAAAGCATGACACATTAGGCTTATTGACAACATGATTTAATTTAATTTAATTTTTAATACTATTTTACAAAGTTCTGAGTTCCTGACCTTTGCAGACAGATCTGCTCTTGTTCCTCTGTCACTTTTGTCATGAGAGTTGATATTCTTTGAAATATATAAGGTGTGTCAAGTTTCACATGTGTTAGCTCATCAGATCCCCAGGCCAGCTCTAGAGGTAGGTATTCTGATTACCCCCATTTTACATATGAGGAAACTGAGGTGGAGATTAACACATAAGCGGTCTTCAGTCAAGCCTCTGCATTTGACTGCTGCTATGCTGTCTTTGATGTCCCCATTATCGTCCATTAGGATTTGCCCCAGGCAAAGAGGAGAGAGGGCCTTAGCATGGCTGGGGCAATACTGGAAAGAAGGATGGATTTTTAAACTAGTTCTAGAGGAGGACTATGATGTATCTAAGTCCTGGATCTTAACAATAGGCCATTAACTTAGTATTGTGTAGAGACCCTTGCCAACCTTAAATTCATTATAACCTTGTCAGGTTCAATGTCGACCCTCCATCTTTCCACTTTTTATACAATTTATTTAACAACTTGGCCCAAATGAGCCCTTCTGCACTTTTGGGGTGGTTTGTTTTGTTCTGGAAGAAGAGTGTGTGATACTAAAACCATGAAAGTTATTACCAAAGTAATAAGAAGTAAAAGATAATTATAAATTGATATTAAATCTCCCTGATCCATGTTTTATTAGATGCTTGGTTGCGGAAAGCAGAGGTGAAGTGATTATCAGGAGTCTCTCTCTCTCTCTCTCTCTCATTTTGAGGCCCCAAATTTTAACTTACAGTCTGAAAATCTCACCAATTTTGGCAAAATAGAAACAGTCACTTCACGGAATTGTTTCAGTGGTCAAATATGGATTGTACAGATATTGTGTGCCTTAATGAAGTGGCAGAAGTGTGCTTTGATAAAATTTCAGAACCTGTTTGGTTTTCGTTTCTTAAAGATTTTATTTATTTATTTGACAGAGAGAGCACAAGCGGGGAGATAGGGACAAGAAGACACCCCCACTGAGTGTGGAACCTGATGTGGGTGCCCTCCCAGGACCCTGAGATCACAACCTGAGCCGAAATCAGATGCTTTTAACTGACCGAGCCACCCAGGCACCCCAGCATATTTGGTTTAAAGTACAAATTCTGGTCATTTTCTGAAAGACTTTACAGAAAGTCATTGTGGTGGCAAAATGATATTAACTAACATCTAGAACTTTCTATCTAGTGCCCCATTTCTGTATTTTCTACATAGTGCATAAGCTTGAAGGGATCCATAGACTTTATAGCTGAAGTAATCGAGTCTTAGAAATGTGCAATGATTTTCTGAAGTCATATACTCACAAAATCTCATTCATTCATTCACAAATATTGTTGTCTACTCTGTACCAGGCACTTGGACTAGGCCTTATGGGCCATTATGAAACAAGACAGACCTGTCCCTTGGCTTCATGGAAATTGCTGAATAGCAGGGGAAATTGAAGATAAACATAATCATACTAATAACATATGGAACTTCTGTGATAAATCCTTTGATTAAAAAGCATAATTAATCTATATATCTTCCTAAAATTGGAGGGTGAGGAAAGGCATCTGAACTGAATTCTAGAGCTGCACTGTCCAATATGGCAGCCACTGGCCACATCTGGCTATTTACATTTAAATTAATTAAGGTGAAATTGAGTTCCTTGGTTGCATTATCCATATTTCAAGAGCTCAATGGCTACCTGTTGCTACTGGCTGTCATACTGGACAGTGCAGATCTAGAACATTCACATGATCACAGAGAGTTCTGTTGGACAGTGGTGCTTGGAAAAGTGAATGTGATCTAGGCAAGTGAACTTTCATGCAAGGTTCCAGAGGTGAGGAGTGTGGTCCACATGGGGACCCGATGGAAAGCGGTGGTATTGCAGCACAAGGATGGAAGGTGGATGACGAAGCTGCGAAGCCTTGCAGTAGTGGGTTCGAGGCTTAATCTTTATTATTCTAAGCATGGGAGTATTTGGCTTTTTAAACACTTCTTTTTTTTTTTTTAAAAGATTTATTTATTTATTTGTTTGTTTGACAGAGAGATCACAAGTAGACAGGCAGGCAGAGAGAGAGAGAGAGAGAGAGAGAAGCAGGCTCCCTGCTGAGCAGAGAGCCTGACGCAGGACTCGATCCCAGGACCCCAAGATCATGACCTGAGCCGAAGGCAGCGGTTTAACCCACTGAGCCACCCAGGCGCCCCTAAACATTTCGTTTTTGTTCTTGTTTTTGTTTTGCAGCAAAGAGAATGGATTAGAGGTAGCGAGAGTGTGGAGTACATGTGGTGTCTGATTGTTGAAAGTAAATCACAGGGCAGATGTTGACTAGATGTCATTGAATGAATGGCTCTTCTAAAATGAATCATGTGTGGGGGTGCCTGGGTGGCTCAGTTGGTTAAGCAACTGCCTTTGGCTCAGGTCATGATCCTGGAGTCCCGGGATTGAGTCCCACATCAGGCTCCTAGCCCCACGGGGAGTCTGCTTCTCCCTCTAACCCTTGCCCCTCTCAAGCTCTCTCTCACTATCTTTCTCAAATAAATAAATAAAATCTTTAAAAAAGATAAATTAAAATGAATCATGTGGGACCCAGACTATTCACATCAATGTTTTAATCAGCACTATCAATCAGATTTAATTAATGGTCAATATTAATTATACCAATTAGGTCATTATTATCAGATGGATTCAGTGATTGAATCCCAGAACTCACCCTATTCTTTCATTACTTTGTCCAGAAACATTAGGAGCAACCAACCAATGTCATTATATTTCTTGGTTTCCCAGAAATGTTAGAAAGCATCAGATACAGAATCACTTGGTTCCTTGCCTCTTATGAGGGGTTGATTGAGCATATCAAGTGAAGATATTTAGCATGTCTCTATAAACAGTTCATGCCAAGGGGTATCATTCTCTCTTTACTGCTGGAGATAGAGTCTTTAGACCTAGTCATAATAGAGAGCCAATTCCAGAAATTCTGACACTAATCCAGAAAACTCATCTTCAGAATTCCATTCCTCTAGAACAACTCCTGGTGCCAAAATCTCTACTAGTCTGGGTTCTTCTAAGAAACAGAGCCAAAAGAAATAATGTTTTGCTAGCTATCTGGTCATCCCACAGCCCAGTCAAGTTGACACATGAAATTAACCCCACAGTGCTCTAAAGTGGGAGATCAGGATTCCATTTCGCTCTGCGCTCCTCCATGTGATCGGGAGGAGATGCATATTTGAACAAGATGACCTCAGAGTGTTCCCCAGCTGGCCAGAACACCCACGGGGGGACTGACCTGAGCCAGAGTGTGCTGAGTGCAATGAAGGAGGTGTGTGTAGGCTGCTCTCTGTCTTTGGAGGAGGAGGGATAAAGGAATCAAGCAAACCACCGGGAACGAAGTCCATCCCAACAGGGCTCCTCAGAGCACGCGCGCCCCCAAAGGATGTTTTGGGAATTAAGTGAACATTGCCCCAGTTTGAAAGCTCTCCATTCCTCTGAATCACTTGTCACAAGCTCTTCTCCACTCGCTATTGATACATGTGTCTCCCATTCTCCCTTATCATCCCTGATCTCATGCTGGACTTGCGCCCTGTGGTCCTTCTGCTATGACCTTGACTGCCTTTGCCAAGGTCAAATCTGCTTTCTACCTCCAGGGGGATTCTTCAAGCTTGCTTGGCCACCATCTTCTCTTGACATGCCTTGGTGTGGCTTCTGGAATCTTTCCCTCTCAGCTCCTAAATCCATCTGCAAAGACAGTTTTTCCTCCTTGCTTGTTCCCTGTGCCTGCTGTCCCCTGCCTTCATCTTGACAGCAGAAATCTGGACAATATCTAAGTTGGGACTTAACAGATGTGTTGTGGACAGGTAGAGATCTGGCGGAAGACACTTGCTGTCATGCAGATTCATGCCTGCACAGTATGCTATATACCGCAGCAGGCTGAAACCAAGGTGTTATCCCTTAAGGGATTTATGGCACAGGTACCAATTTCCAGAATCCATTAATTCACTCATTTTTCAATAAAAATTATTGAAGTCCTACTCTGTGCTAGGCGCTGTGTGCTGTATAAGGATTATGAGTCTGAACAAGACAGAGGTGAGCACCAGTCTCGTGGAGTTCATCAGCTACCAGAAAAGAAAATATAGTGATTAATGGTAATTGTGACAGTTACCCAGAAAACAAAACCTAGTGGTTGCAGGAGGTGAGCGAATCTGGGATGGGGGTGGGGTCCCGGGAGGAAGTGAGATTTAAGCAGTCTGGAGAAAATGCAGGAGTGACTCTGTGGCGGGGCAGAGGCAGGGGGAGGGATTGTCTCTGCAGAGGGACCTGTGTGCACATGGGCCTGAGATGGAAGGGGTCAGAGTTGGATGTGAGGGGCCACTCGCAAGCTGCCGCTGTACCTGAAGGGCGGAAAGCAGAGGAGAGACTGTGCCAAGGCTGGTGGAGGCGAGCGGACATCACAGGACAGGAGAGGACTTTGGATTTTCTCTGTAGGTAATGGGGAGCTAATGAAACATTTTCACTGGGGAATGATATGGTCGAAGTTGTGTTTTTAAAATCCCTCTGGCATCAGGGAGGGAAAAAGAGGGGAATCCCTCTGGAATCAGGGGTGACCCCTGGAAAGCCCTTCAGGACTCAGGAGATGATGCTGCTTATCCCCAGTGGTGGTGGTGACCGTGCAGTGGAAGTGGAGACCCATCTTCCAGAAGGAATTTTAGGGGATCGTTAGAGAAGTGCCCACTCCCACTTCCAGACAAATGTTCTCTGTTTCTGACGACTTTTCACTTAAGAATTAGATGCTGTATGGTAGAACTGTGATACCGATGCCTTATTTATTCCCAAGAAAGTTACAATTTCAGAACTTTCTGACTGAAGGGGGGCTTCAAGCGCTTGAGAGCAAACGGGAGTGCAAAGCAGTGAAGCAGGTACTGAAAACCCAGGAAGGGACCCAGGAGGGGTGTTTTTTGGAAGAGGAATGGAAGCTTTATGACACTTCCATCTTCCACATTTCATTGATCAGACAGGACCCTCTCACCCCAGACCAAAGCCAGACGATGTCTGTAGATCCTCTAGGTGAAGACAGATTTTCAATCATTTCCTTTTGAAAAGCGACCCCATGCACACCCCGGTCAGAGGCGGAGTGTCTGCAGGCAGCCTGGGGGAAGGTGGCGGCGGGCGCGCACACCCACAGATCGGAGAGTTGGTCTAGAACTTGAGAATGACTCCTGCATGTGTGTGTGTGTGCGCGCGCGCGTTTTGTGTTTGACATGACGGTGTTTCCATAGCAATGTGAACTTAGAATTTTCAAGAGGCTGTTTTGATGGAGCTTTGGCAAACCACGGAAAATCATTAATTGCGCTTCTTTGGCACCAGCTTGTTATAAAGGAAACTCTGGGGAGACTGAATCGGTGGGCTCTGTAATGACATCGTTAGGTCCCACATCCATCTGAGAGGGAAACAACACTCGTCTTTCCCTTCCCTCTCTGCGGCTCGCCTCCCTCACGGGGCTGGTCCTGTGCCAGCCCGCAGAACGACCAGGGCACAGGCAGCAAGCAGTGACTTCTTTAGTCCAAGATCGGGGCATGTTATTGATTACTTAATTGTCTTAGTTACAGGCATTTCCCCCCAGCTCACTGGGGCCGAAGTCCTCACTTAATTGCCCTCAAAAGGTCACTTTGAGCCACTCAGCCCTTCCTTGTCACAGTATCCAGTCAGACTGGCTTCTTTATTAACACTTTCTTCTAAACTCAATCAAGGTAGCTTCTTGGTTAGAGCTAAGAATACTCCCACATCCTGATAGGGAGCCAGATGTTCATCTCATGGTGATTTGTTTGCCCCTGTATCCTCTTACTCTTTACTACTGAAAGCAAAATACAACCCCCGAGATTTCGGTTGCCAAGGACAGACGTCCAACTTGAGCCACTTGAAAGTTAATTAGGTTGTACAGGATGTCGGGCAAATGGCATTGTTTTCTGTCCCACTGCAACTTGGTAATCAGAGCTGCTAAGAAAAACACAGTGCCGTCGAGGACTGGATGGAGCACACTTTCCTTACATAGAGAAGAGACAGCAGGGTCAGCTTCGGTCGGGTCCCTCCCGGGGGCCAACACAGGGCTGTTGGCCTGCACGCACCCTCTCGTGTTCAGCAGAAGGACCCTGTCTTCTAACCACAGGGGACAGATAGAGAAGTGGAGGGTGGGCCAGGGGCCGTATGATGTACACAAGCAGAACAAAGGAGTACACATTGCATCTGAAACAGGAAGATACTCCTGCTCAAGGAGATAAGCCCAGCACAGGCTGTGAGGACTCTATCTCGTGGGAAGAAAGTGTTCCAGACCCATGACCAGTTCTTGTAAGGCTGAGAGGTTGAAAGACTCACTCATGAGTCCGCCTTTCCCAGTGGGCTCCACTGGGACACATCCTGATAGGGAGAGGCTCTTGTGAGGGGGCAAAGACATCATGAGAACATTTTCATCTCCATCTCTCTGTTGTCTAAGCTTCTTTCTCTTGGCATCATTCTTTACCATTGCTGTCAAAGACAGCTGCCACTAGCTGGCTGTGATTCCTGGCCACCCAGGTGCCCAACTCTGAAGCCAATGGCAGGGTCCCTTCTCCTCTGCTTCCATATATATAAGATCATCATCATGGGACAACTCTTCTTGGTTTTGCTTGGGTGACATGTTTATCTCTGGATCAACCACTCTGACAGAGAGCTTGGGGAAGGATGGTTGTCTAGGCCAGGGTCAACAGTCCACTCCTGGGAACATTCCTGGCAATGACCAGCATTGCCTCTGTCAGCCGCAGCATTGGCATGGAGGGGAACGGATTTCCAGTGGAAAGACATATGCTTGCATGTAAAAACAAGATGGCCACCCACCACGCTAAGTGACCTCCACTTAATCCAAGGATACTTCCTCCATCTTCAAATGTGGAAGACGCCTGCACTAGCTAGATATATTAAAATTAAACCATTAAACATTGATCACTAATTATCACATTAAAATCACCAAGGAAGCATTAAAATGTAAAATGTGGATTCCCAGGACCCCATCCTTGGAGTATTTGATTCAGTGGGTCTGGACTTACCCCCTGAACCTATAAATTTTTTTTAAAAAAATTTCATTTTTAAGTGATCTCCCCAGCCAACATGGGGTGGGGTTTGAACTTATAGCCCTGTGATCAGGAGTCATGCGCTCTACAACTGAGCCAGCCAGGCATCCCTGAATTTATAGCATTTTTAAGTTTTCTTGGTTATTCTGGTAAAGATCATACTTGGAGGACACGAGTGAGTACAGCTGCAGTACAACTGCAAAGTGTAGAATCTTAAAAGAAAGAGGACATCGAGCCAAATGTACTTTCAGAATATAATATATAATTTCACTTTAATTCTTAAGAAACCATAGTCCATTTCTGGTGGCTATTGTCTGATTCTTCCTCTTCTGATGGAAGGGGCAGGTGGGGAGTCAGGCTTGTGGGACAGTTTTGGCCACCGTCATCGGAACCCCTCTATTGGGGAATTGCACATCTTAAGAGTCTTGCCGAGAGCAAGGCTCACTCCCACTTCAGAAGCTGAAATTGCCAGGCTCATGTGTGTCCAGCCTCCCTTGCAGCTGTGCTTAGATATAGGTCCTGCCAAGGAGAGGCACTACCCTAAGACCTTGGCTTGGGGATTGGGGCACTAAACGGAGCCTGTGGTTAACCTCGGACCAAGGCACCCAGTTACGGCACCAGGGACATCAAGAGATAATTCGGATGCTTCTTTGAGACAGAGGGCAGTATCTGAGGCTGCAGATTTTACACGGTTCGAACATTTTGATTGGCTGGTGGCTTGGGCCGGGGCGCCATGAGCATATGTGGTCATTGGACATTAGTCTTTGCTCTTCCCATTCACTCCATCCTCGTCCTCAGACAATGATCTATTTAAAGCTTTGACTTACTTGAGTTCCTGTAAAATGTGGAGCACAGAGGGGAAACAGGAAGCCTTTCTATGGCAGGTAATTCTGAATACTTCTTAGAAGTAAAAAGTTGAAAGTAAAGAGGTTACACACTGGCCATCCTTGAGCTCCCTGTAGCTCACAGCCACATTCTGGGCACAGCTCACAAACATTCTGAACTAGTTGCTAACATCTAAAAGTGAAGCTTTCACCAAAATATCCAAATTTATCTTTCTATTGAAAGATCATTGCCAGGTTCATCTGGTTCGAAGTTTACTGGCGGCTGCCTGCTGGAGAGGAGGCACAGGGCCTTGGGCTTTTTACAGTTCTCTCCTGCTGGGGTCACCCGTTCGTGGTCCCTGATCAGCTTCAGGATCCTGTATCCAGCTGGAGTCTTGTATTCAGGCCCCCAAAGCCGACTCTGATTCATTTCGGTAGAAAAGGAATTTAGTAGAATTTATTCAGTGGCTCCTGAAGTAGAGAATGGGAGTCACGGGTTGGAGGTGATGCGGGTGGGGGTGACACCTTGGCCTGGCTCCCGCTGTAGGACTGCGACCACCCAGGTGGGGTGGGGGCTCCCGACCGTAGACCCCCTAGCCTGCTGCTCACGTTGTCATGTGGGTCCGGGATGCTGGTTACTACCCCAGAGCCCGGGCCCCCGCTGCTGCTTCCGTAGAAGCGGTTCTGGGAGGTCCCTGCTCCCTCACACACTTCAAATTCAGTGTCTGGGGCAGGTGTGTCTGATTTGCCGCGTGCGGGTCCCATGCTCGCACCCGAGCTGCAAGAGAAGCTAGACTAGGAGTACCTGGCACGTTCGGGTTCTGCGGTGGGAGACGGGCTCAGGTTCATCAAGGAGGAAGAGTCTGTGGCCGTGGGGAGGGCTTTCTGAAACCCCGTAACCAGGAAGAACAGCGTGTGCCTGCCACAGCCCCTGGAGACACTCAGGTTCGCCACTCACCTAGTACGCACCAAGCCCTAATTAGATTTTGGTGGAAGGGAGTATAAGACTAGGAACTTCAGGAGAAAAAAATGATAGGAAGACGGTTAGAAAAAAAGACAGGCAAAGGAAACAGGGAAAGTCAAAGGAAGAGAGAATAAAATACAGCCACAAAGGGGCAAAATTTAAAGTGACTCATGCCTTCAAAAGCTTTGCTCTAGAGCACAGCCCATCTATTTCCTTGCTCATTTGGCTTTTCTTATCTATTTTTGCTTTATAAAGACTCCACAAAGCCCATGGAAATCTCTGTGAAATTCATTTTTTTTTTTTTTTTGTGGTCAGGAAATATTGGACCCAGCTCAGTCAATCGCCAAAACACCAGCTGCCTAAGTGATGAGTTGGTCTATCCAAGAGGTAGTTATTTAGCCAACAGACAGATGGCCAAGAAAGTCAAGTTAGTTGGTGTGCCGTTTGTCATTCAGGATGCTCGCAGCCAGCTGAAATAGCCAGAAGCCAGCGGACTCAGAAGCCATAGCCCGTCACCTTGGACTTGTTCCTAGAATCCTGCAGGTACCCAATTAGCAGGCAGAGGACAGAGCAGGGGAGATTTTGCTTCACTGAGGCCACAACCTAGCAAAGGAGGCATTTTCCCAACCCCCGAGATAGTTAAGAAAGAGGCTGAGCTGGTGGCGTGGCCAGGAGATGCTCACGCCCCAGCTGGAGGACAGCAAAACAAGGAACAGCTGTGGAAATGGGTGTCTGGGAAAGGAAGGGCGACTGAGCAGTACTTTTTCCAGAAACATATTAAATTCCAAGTATGGAAGGACGGGTTCTTACACATCATCAATAATTAGTGAGAATTCGAGGAAAACCCTACGTTGATTTTTGCAACTATCTAGTGTTATCATTGGAAATATACTCAGAGAAGGTAGCCAGAGTTGGGTTCTGTATCCCAAGACTTGATTCATGAGCTTCCACGAATATCTAAAGTACTTGTGCTCTGTGCTGTGAACTGTTCCGGGGGCATCGATCATGACAAGGAGAAGGCAGCCCACCTGTGCCCTCATGGAACGTCTGGCGTAGTAGATTCTCTGACTCACATAATAAGACGAGGAATGTCAAACTCCCATTTTCATTCTAAATGAAAACCACAGAAAGCTTCGAGAAGGTCATAAGATGATCTAACCAGTTATTTAATTATAAACATAATATTTCATATATGTTCATTTAATATATTTAATACATATAAATATAAAATATATTTATATTTAATTTATATTTATATAGAAATTTAAAATATATTTATATTTAATACATATAAATATAAATATAAAATATACATATATATTTAATATAGTTAACACATACACATATGCTTCTCTACCTTGCGTTTATGGTTGGTAACTTTTATTAAACATTCTGTGATTTCAAGCCTATCTTCTTCCTCTGCCGTAAGGTTCATTCCCACATGCCCTCTACTGATATTAATAATTCTAGGAACACAAGCAATTTCTCTCCTGAATTTGGTGTCATTCAACTGGCAAAAAAAATAGTTCTGAACCTACTAGAAGCCCCTTGCATTTTTTAAAAAAGATTATTTATTTATTTATTTGACAGACAGAAATCACAAGTAGGCAGAGAGGCAGGCAGAGAGAGAGGAGGAAGCAGGCTCCATGCCGAGCAGAGAGCCCGATGTGGGGCTCGATCCCAGAACTCTGGGATCATGACCTGAGCCAAAGGCAGAGGCTTTAACCCACTGAGCCACCCAGGTGCCCACCCCTTGCATTTTTGTTTCAACCTTTCTCATATGCTGTGGGGGAACGAGCTCTGGGTGTGAAGACAGGTGTCCTGCAGTCCAGTCCAGCCCCACCACTCACTGGCAGAGTGTCCTCTGGCAGCAGCCACTCAGACCCTCTGTCTCCCTGTCTGTGAAATGGGGGTCATAAGGTCTGTTTCCCCAATGAGTCATGGCAATTAATTGGGACACATGATCAGCAATTTTTTTTTGAGGTTTCCCCAAACAAAAGAAAATAACCAAGGGAGTTATTATGTTCGAGGATTATATTATATTTGAGGATTAGATTCTCAAGTTAGTGCACAAGGGAGAGCGACTGCTTGGAGTCAGACTTACCCTGGAGACTCTGTGGAATGTTCACCGTGGTGTCTGAGCACCCCCTCTCTGGGAGCTACCCCTGCCAGCTTTTCCTTCCGAGTACAAACGGGTTGCTCTTCCTTCCGCTGGGCATCAGATAAAGCGGTTGGCTGGCTTTTAGTAGCCATGGTGGGGGAAGGACTTCTCCATAAACACTAGAATCATTCTCGGTGATGCAGGATGCTCCTATCAGAGAGGAAGACATCTCTGCAGAGATGCGTGTCGCACCTCACACTCACTCCAGCAGGCACCCGAGGAGCACAGTCGGTGGCGAGGAGAGTCACTTTGGGACTGATACTCTTCCCCTCCTTCCTCCCTGAAGTGCACACCATTAAACCCAGAGCAGTTCAAAGTGTCTAGGACCCTCCAGTTGCTAAATAACGAATTGGACTCCCAGCTCCTTAAGATACCTCCGTCCGGCTCTGAGGACCCCGGGCATTTTGACACCTGCAACATTTCTCTGATTCCGCTGTTGCTGTGATGACGGTTTCTGGCCAGCTCTTCTGGACTTCCTGCATAATTTTCACTTCGGGGAATCTATTTCTGCTAAATGCTTCTTCCAGATACTCTGAGGGATGAGACCCATTGCTTAAGAGGATGAGGAAGAAAGACAGAAAAAGAAAATCGGGCTCCTTGTCCCTCGCCAGGAACTCACAAATCTGCCTGGCGCGTTGAGCCCTACCGTTTGGCCTCATCACCCCCAGGGTCCCGTCCCGTGGCCGTACGTGGGTGCGCTGACAACTCGGCTTTGCTTCCCGTCTCTGTCCGGGTGTCGGAACCTAGGGTCTCTCTCACAGGTGGGCATGCGGTGGCCTTCCCCATTACAATGTCTGTGGGGGTGACTGGGGGCCAGGGCAGCTGGTGCGCCTTGGCCCAGGGTGCGTGGTGCATCGCTCGCCTCGAGTCACTAATAGATTCCATAAATTAATGGTAATCGTTGCTACATCTCATTAAGCACCTCCTGCATTCCCAATGCGCTGCAGGTGCCCTGCAACCATTTCCCTGTCCAGTCCCCACAGGGAGCTAGGAACCGGATATTATTTTTATGATTGAATTTTTCCTGGCTAAAGGAAGCTTTCTAACTTTCCCCGTGGACGCTGAACTAGTAGGAGATGAAGATAATTCTAAATACTCTGTTTTCAGCCAAAAGGCTAATCAGCCTGACCGCAGATGGCCCCTTGGTGGGTGCACCCCACCAGCAGCGTCTACAAAGTCAAAGCACCATCTGCTTCACGGTCACCAGCTGCTAGTTAATAAACATATTCCCAGTTCATGGGCAAAAGCCACCATTTCAGCGCAGGGACAGAGAGTCTGCCTTGATGATAAGCCTCCCGGGAGATGCTGACAAGTAGGGCCCGTTGGTTGGGACTCTACACATAGACCTTCCTTAGGTATGCGGCAGAAAGTGACGGTGGGCAGGCACACACTGTGCGCCGGGCTGGGCCTTCCCTTGCGTGTTCTAAAAAGAGCCGAGTTGAATCTGAAATGTGATCAGAGCTTTCTTCATCAGCTGCAATGTAATTATTTTTCTTAAATGTATACTGTGAGGCATTCTATGTCTGGGCATCTTCCTAGACGTTGAGTGAATGATTCTTAGAGTTGGATCAATGTAACTAAATAAAGAAAATTGCTGTTCAGCCAATCCTGCCTATGAGAGAGCATGTTAGTTCCTTTTCTTCCCAAACTTGAATTCAATTTAAAGGATTAAAAAATATGTATTTTAAATGCAAACCACATCTTGTATGTTTTCTGTGGCCGTTCTGGTAATAAACATCTGAACCACATTGAGAGGGGGTTTCCCTTCCTTCTTTCCACTCCTCGAAAGCCAACAGTTTGCTGTCTAGTTTTTCATGTTTTTCCCTCTGCTTATTCAAGCATATCTGTATCTACACAGGCTTAGAGACCACTAACGTGGAATCACACCATACAGATGAGTTCGTATCTTTTTTTTTTTCCATGTCGCTACATACTGCTTGCCCCCCTCCTATGAGGGAGGGTTTGTCCTCTCCCCCATGACGCCACCCCAGTAGCCCACCCACTGGCAGGAATCAGGGGTGTGCACTCAAACTCTGCTTCTCTGGCCAAGGTGGGGGGGGGCGAGCATTTGATATCAGATGGAGCAGGGAGTCTCTTCCCTGGGATTCTGGGGCATCCTCTGGGTGGATGGATCTGCGTGTGTAAAGTTGGGAGTGTTTGCTGTCATTGTCCATCATCCAGGCTTCAGAGGAAACTCGCTTGCAGTGAGCAAAAGAATAACACAGATGTGCTGAGGAGAGAGGGAGAGAAAGACAGGGAGAGAGGGATGGAAGGAAGGGGATCCGGTGAGACGGAGGGGCAGGGGGAGAGGGAGGGAGGTGGGGCGGGCGGTGTTTTGGTTGTCTGTAAGGCTTCATTCCATTCCCAAAGCTCAGTTCTGCCCTTGGACTCTGTGAGGGTCCTTCCAGTAATCCTCTTTTGTGCTCCGTTGGCTTTCCATTCTTACTACCTACAGGTGGATTAAACATTCTAAGCCCCTCAAAATTTTAGAAAGAATTTCACTTTGCCTATCATACTTGTATCGTAGAGAGCGAATGATGCATCATTTCCTCCATGAGAGATATGGGCAGTGGTAAGTCGTTACTTTTTCAATACCCCCCCCCCCACCCCGCCGCCAACTTACTGACTCTCTGCTAAATCCTGGGCTCCTGAGGAGTTGATCGTGTATGGGGGCATGGAAAACACAACAAATAAATCAACAAGTTCAGAAAATTGTGAAACGTATAACGAATGGCACGAGCACAGGGTATGACGCCAAGGCTGAAGAGAGGCAGTGGTGTCTGTCTGCGACTGTAACCAGAAGCCTGCCTGGACCCTGTTATGTGGGTGACTGGAGGGGACTGCAGAGATGGAGTGTCTCAGACAATGCTTCAATCGTAAAATTAAGCAGAAACAATTTTTAAATCACCCATCTACTTGCCCCTAGAATACCCTCTTCATGCAAAGTCAGTGGTCTGGCTGTCTCCAGAGGGGGTTCTGGGGACGTCCTCAACAGTTCTCCGAAACGTTCCGGATTAACATCATACGCATTATTCCCAGAGCCTTTTTGTCCTCAAGATACTTATTCTCCCCTGAAGAATCATGTTCGCTTGGGCTGATAACTATCACCGTGGAGAGTAAAGGGTAATTAAGTGTCCCGGTGGACCTTAGTCTGGTGATGATGTGAAAATCTTTCTCTCTCTCTCTCGATTTTCTACCTTCCACCTGACTGAACTTGGGGTGCCCTGTGCGCCATGCTGCTCAGAGGCGTTGCGTGTTCAACCATGAGGTTCTTTTCCAGGCGATGTCCTTCGAGGTGAATACCCTGTGTCTACCTTTGCCTTCTTTGAGACATTTTCTTCAGGAACCAAAAATCACTTTTGATCCTTACTGTCTTGGGCTTACTTGGAACTTGGTTTCTCTGAGGGATGGTTAGACAATCAGTCGTGGAATTTATTGACCTTGGGGGCAGTCTTTCCTATGGAAGACCAGGTCAGATTCTAACATACTTTACCAATTTATAAGTTGAGCCCAGCTGCAGAGAAATGAAATCATTAAAGGTCTAGGAACAAAATTTCTGGGCATCAAGTACAATCAGGAGATCTCAGAACAGGGACACTGGGGAAAAAAAAAAAAAAAAGGAAAAGAAAGAAACAGATCTGTGCTGCGGACTTGGACTTGATTCTGCTTCTTTTCTCCTGGGGATGCCGGGCCTGGAGGCGAGGGTGAGGAGCAGGTGATGCTTCCTTTCTCCAAATGTTAGGACAACATTTCCCATAGGCAGGAGACTGGATTTTTTAATGTCTTTTGGCAGGAGAGGCAGGCCGGACGTGGTATGATTGCTGGGATGTTGTTCCAATGGCGATTTGGAGCTCAAGTGAAATGGGTTTTATTGCAAGGACACAGGCTGTTCTCAAGGAACCCAAAGTTAGATGAACATGTTGCTGGGCTCCTCGTGGGTAGGAATCAGGACTGGAGATGCACTGTTCACTCTCCCCCACCCCGTGTCTCACAAGGGCGCAATCTTCCCAACTGGCCTCTAAGTGTGGTCGGCTCTTCTGTTTCTTCCAGCATGTTCCACTGTGTTAGCCTGCATGTGGCCCTCCCGTGGCTAGTTCAGGAGACTACAGACCTCTCCTCTGCAGGACCCAGTGCTGACTAGAAGGCCTCTCAGTGTCTCATTCAGATCCCAAAGAGAGAGAATCTGGCATCCCCAGCTCAGCAGCTCAGTCAAGCTTATGGGCTTCTGATATCAAATGGCTTGACAGCCCCAGAGCCCACAGGCTACCTACCCCTGTTCAGTCAGCTGTGTTGAGAAGGGACACAGGACCCTATGATTCACAACGTCAGATCACCTCTCGCAGTAAGAGTCGACAAGAAATGCAGTGTTCCCCCTCGTCACAACATCCTGAATAGGGGAACATCTTTCATAGAAAACCAAGATTTTCATCTCTGGTTATCTAGGCGGCCTAAAATTTGAATTTTACTCAGAGAGATTTCTTTATATCCACTTAGGTAAATGGAGGATAATTACATTCTCTCTGGAAGCTTCTGGTCATTCTGTAATGATTAGTGAGTCCGCAAGATGATCAGTCTGCTAGATTTGGGGGCTGTGAAATAAATTTCTTTTGGTGAGGAAGAGAGGAGTAACGGCTAAGGATTTCTTTAAATCTGAGTTCTTGCAGGAAGGAAGGTGCCCAGAGGAGAAAAAGATGCAGAGAATATATCGGGGTCGGTGGGGAAGAGAGCGTGTCGGGTATTTAACAATTCTGTTACCGACAGAGCTTTTTTTTTTTTTTTCAAACCCTTTCCAGCCAGAAGTTGAACAAACCAGGTCTCAGTCACCAAGCAACTGTCCTGGAAAAGGAAGGCAGGGTGCTTACCCCTACAGGAGAGAAAGAGACACCAAATTAGATCCAGCCTCTGCTCTCAAAAGACAGCCTCAAATGAGAGGAAATTGCAGCTGCTCTCCAGGCTGACTGTGTAAGAGCCTGACGAGAGTTAACTCAGGGTAGGAAGAGTTGATGTGAAAAGCCGCGCTGGGCTTAGGGGCGGACCTCTGTGCTTGGGGAATTGGTGGCTATCTTCGAAAGACCTTTTTGGTTGTAGCTTGGATTGGTGAGAGTCAACATTATGACAAAGGGCACTTGCCAATCAGAACGGATACTGGTCCCAATGGAGGAGCACTGGGGGGTCCCTTGGGCTGCAGGCATGGGCTGCAAAAGGGGAGCATGGCCCAGGGAAATACCAACCGGTAGAAAGACTTCTGGTTTTAACAATTGGAGGTGCAATGTGGTGTTTATGGCTCAACACCTTCTGAGGGACCTTCTGAGGGAGGAGACTGGAGATACAGGCCTGGCTCCTGCTGGGGAGGGGCTCGAATCCATGTCAATGCGGATGCCCATCACTCAGGAAGGAACAGGGGAGTCCTCTATTTGGGGGACATTGTTCAACCAACATCCCTTCGATTAATAATTAGTCAGGAATAGCAGGTGGGGGTGATCTATTGATTGAAGATGCGGTGCCTGTCCTTTGTCAGCTGGAGTCTGAAAGGCGTTTGGGAAGAGGGTGACAGGCCCCGGACGCATGATAGTACTGGAGGGCTGACAGGACTTCCCATAGTGGAGTCCGGCCTTCACAGATAGGGTCAGTGACTTGGCCAAGTTCACGCAGCCAGAGACAAGCCCTTCCGGCCCAGGGATGGCTGCGGAAGGAGAAGAGAAGTCTTGTCAATCAGAGGCCAAGATGGCAGTGGGGTGGCCCAGAGGGGAGGATGGCCCGTCAAGAAGGTGCTGTATTCTCAGCAGTGGAGTTGGGTTTTTTTTTTTGGGGGGGGGGGCGGGAGTACGGTTTCAGAGGATTTATTCCTGCCGGGTTCACTGTCTGTCACTCTTCCTCTGGCCTGGCTTGGGGTGGCTTCGCGCTGTGGGTGGAAAGGCGCACGCCCCTGCAGCTTCCAAGGCTCATCTTCCCCGAGCGGAAGGCATCAGGCACCTCCTCCCGGCGGCCCCGCCGGCTTTGGTACGCCCCGAGGCTCCCCAGAGCTCGCCAGGCGCCAGGGCTCCTTGGGGCCGGCTCCGGGCCAGCCGCGGTCGGGACTCCGGCGAGTCCCCAGGTCCTGGGCCGCGCGCTGCCGCCCGCCCGGCTTCACCGCTCGGCTGCGGAGCCCCGCGCCGGGGAGGGGCGAGGAGAGCCGCAGCCCCCTCTGCCCGCCCAGACCGAGGAGGGGCGAGCAAGCAGGCGCGGAGCTGGGCGAGCGCGGGGCTGTGCGCGCGTCTCTCCGGGTACACACTCCCCGCGCCGCGCGCTCCCCGGGCAGGGTGGCCTCGGACCTCGGCAGACAGCAGCGGTGTGCGCCGCGCTGGCTCCGGGGCGCGTTCACCGCCTGGCGGGAGCCTCTCGTTGGGGTCACTCGACTGCTGCTCCTCCTCTCCCGGGAGCCAGCGGGGTGAGCTGGAGGCCAACCCGGCCGGACGCCGCGCTCCTATAAATAGCACGCGTGTGCTCGCCTGGCGCCCTCCCGGCTGCGCGAGGACAAAGTTGTGCGCAGGGACTCGGGGCGCGCGGCAGCGGCTGGAGAGGACCCCGCCGCCGAGCCGCCTTGCGCCCTGGAACCGATCCCGCGACTCGGTGCTCTCCGTGCCCAAGACCCGGCCGGCTGCTGCCTACCTGCCGACGTCCGGGAGGCGCTGAGGTGTGGGGGATTTTTGGCGAGGCTAAAGTGGGAGTCGCTAGAGTCCTGGCCATGAACAGAGCCTCGCGTTCTTCTCAGTCCGGGAAACACCTTCTGCTTCTGTAATCCGTCCCTGTCGCAAGCCGGACGCTTACCCAACCGACATCCGCACCGCTTGGCACCCACCTATCCCCGAGGCTTTTCTTTGCGTCTCCTTTGTTTTTCCTGCTCCGTCGTCCACCTGGGGGTGCTTGGGTTTGGGGTGAGAATTTACTGCCGTTTTCCTGTTTGAGGTGTGAATGGGAGGGTTTGCGGACTTTTAGATGTCCAGGAACAAGGGTGGGTGCAGGGGCCCCGGGCAGGGCTGATTCTTGGGCGGAGGAGGGTGGGGTAGGGGGTTCTGCATGAGCTCCTTAAAGGACAAAGGTAACAGAACCAGCGAGAGAGCGCGAGCGGAGACTTTGACTTCAAACCACGGAATTGGGGGAAGTGTGCGCGCCGCCGCCGCTGCCGCCGCCGTTCCCGCAGCGCTGTCGATCTAGCCACTGGCAGCTTCCCGAGCGCCGGGGTCCGGGGCTTGGAGGCGAAGCGCGCGAGCAGGAGCGCAGCCGGCTGCGGCTGCCCACGCGGCTCACCATGGGCTCCGGGAGCCGGGCGCTGTCCGTGGTGCCGGCCGTGCTGCTGGCCCTCACCCTGCCGGGGCTGCCCGTCTGGGCGCAGAACGACACGGAGCCCATTGTGCTGGAGGGCAAGTGTCTGGTGGTGTGCGACTCGAACCCGGCTACGGACTCCAAGGGCTCCTCTTCCTCCCCTCTGGGGATCTCGGTCCGGGCGGCCAACTCCAAGGTCGCCTTCTCAGCGGTGCGGAGCACCAACCACGAGCCGTCGGAGATGAGCAACAAGACGCGCATCATTTACTTCGATCAGGTCAGACCCTGAGGGATGCAGGGCACCCAGTGTGTGTATGGATGGTGGTGGTGGGGTGGGGGATTGACCTCCCGGCAGCCCCGACCCAGGCTGCCTGCTCAGGCTAAGTTGGTCTGGCTGGGACGTGGGGGATCATTTTGGCACTCGCCTTCCCAAAGATGTCTGGGTCTGAAACTTCTGTCTCTCCCACCATCGCCCCTGCCCGCATTCTTTCCCTCCTGGCCTCCGGAGAGAGATGAGGGGGAGAAGCTGGGAGCGCAGAACCCAGCTACAAGAGGTCCGGACGAGTTTCACAGCAACAGGTCCATTGGAGCTGGCAGGAGTCTGGTCCCTGGACCTCGCAATCTCTTGGCGAGCGCTTGGACCCCGGGCTCAGACCCCTCCGCAGGGGCCCGCCCAGGCGGTTTCCGCGCGGTCCCCTCAGGGTTTCCCAATAAACGGTTTGTTTCCCCTAGGTGGAGAAACTTCTCCCCAAAGAGAGCTTCGGGGGCCCACATTTTCTGCAGAGGTCTAGCAGGTGGCCGCAGACAGTGGGCAGCGACAGACGGTGTGGGTTGGGTCACACTCACCTTTCTGCTGCTAGGATCCCCACACACGTTGCAGGCGCCACTGCAGCGGAAAGCCTTTCTGTGGTACTTGGCGAAAAGTTGTGGAGGGAAAAGAAGGGCAGCTGCAGGGAGCTCCCTTTGGGAAGCGCAGCGGGAGCCTTGGTGCTCCCAGACCCTGCTCTGGTCCTTTCCGAGAATTGCAAATTACTGGGGAAAGACAGACTTGGGGTTGAGGGTAGGGGGTGGGAAGGAACTGATGAAGTCTATGGCTTCTTTTGAGCGACCTGGAGCTCTGGGGTTTGGCTAGTGAGAAACCCCAGGACTATCAGCTTAGCTTCGGCAGGGAGTCTTAAAACTGGAAACTGAACTCTGGGGTTATAATTTCAACCTTAACAGCACCCAGAGTATTTTCAATTGCAAAGTCACTTGTGTAGTTCACAGTTGTCTGCAAAGCCACATGTGTAGGAACACAGGTTAGGTGGTACTGCAGTGTGTGCCAGGGAAGGGAAGAGATGACATTTCCATTCCTTACTTAATTGTTCCTAAGTAATGCACTCTCCAGCTGGCCAGGCAGAGAATGCTTCTCTGGGGCTTACTATCAGATAGCCATAATTTTTAAGGAATGAAACAGCCCCTTTGGGGTTTTGGTGCAGTGCTTTCCATCCTGATGGAAATGAAGTCGAGCACCACCCCTGGTTTATATTTCAGTGCATTAATTAAATGTTGGACCATTGTGGACATGGCACTGTACAATGACCTTTCTGTCAATTAGAAGAGGAGAGGATATGTCTTCTGTTTGGGAAGACATGCATCTCAGAGACCACAAGACACATTTACTTATAAGTCTCTATGTGCCTCTAATTACAATATAGAGGCAACATCCAGCCTTGTGTGTAGTCAACACTAATCAGATGTTTCCATTATTGCTAATGAATTATGCTACTCGTATCCGAGTCAGAAAGTCCCCGCTAAGTACCTCAAATTATTTTAAATGTGCTTGCAAAAATCTTTGTAACACCTCTGCTGGGGATTATTGCAAAGCTGGTGATTGGTTGTTGAAAGATCATTAATCATCAGGTCAGAGAAAGAAATCTGAGGATTGTTTGGAAGAAGGTGAAATCTCAGAATGAAATCATACACATATATGTACTTAAGTCGAGGGTTGAACCTGGTACATCAACTTGACCCGCTATGATATTCTGGTGCGTTGCTCAGGGGCGATAGTATGGTTCTAGGGAATTATGCAAAAGGCCTAATATTGGTGCAAATGTCGAGTTTACAAGATATGGTGGCAGATTGCCATTGATACAGTGGAAATCTATCCTTACAGGGACATCTGATTTTTTTGAATGCCAGTTGTAGATTTATTTCTTGGAGAGAAGTGGAATAAACCCCAGTTACTTTACAAACTTCCCACCCCCAAACATTCTCATTCTCCTTCTCATAGAAGGGACTGACTTACGTGACATTTGCAAATTTGGTTTAAGAGGTCACATATTGAAATTCAGAGTTAATTTCATAAGCAGTAGAAACAGGCTGCACATCTTGGAATACAAAATGCATTGCTGCTTTCTTAGGAAGTAGTGCCTTATTTTACTTTTCATTTTTTACCCTTGAGTTTAAATAAAGAGTAGGTGATTGATAAGAGAATAATGGATAACACTGGCAGGAACACAAGAAAGCCACCAGTTTCACAGTCTGTCCTTATTCATGCTCTACTTTTTGGCAGCCTGCAAAGGCTGAGTCATTGCCAAAATATTATAATTAAGGCCTAGATGGCACAGGACTGAAAAATGGCCATGAATCTTAGGAGAGGTTTGGCGGAGGCTCAGGGGAGGGCCGGGCATTCACATCAGTCTGTGCACTGTTCAGTGTCATGGATTATGTCACAGGGTGGAGGGGGTGCCTAGGCCTCTGTGTGATGTGTCCAGGAATGACTGCAGAGAGCCCACGGATGCCGATTGGCTGTCTTGGAAACGTCATCTCTGGACATTGCAAAGGCTTATAGAGGATGGAAATATAAATACAGGGCAGATGCCTTTTATCTGACTCTCAAGGTAAAGCTAATATTTATAAGCCCTCCGTGTTACCTAGATGTTTCCAGAGCCATCAGGCCTTGCTGGAAATTGAGGCATGAATACAAAGCAGTTATTTTATTTTATTTTTTTTTCCTATACCATTTGAAAGACAGAAAAACCTTCCATTACACAAATCTATTTTCTAAGTCACTAAAGAGGAAAAGAGTAGAACTCAATGTTTTATTCTCTATGGTTTCTTAAGCTACTTATGAAAGAAATAAAGAAAGCCAGAAGGAGAGAGAGAGATAGAGAGAAAGAGAAAGAGAAAGAGAGGGAGAGAGAAAGAGTGGTGGGCGAGAAGCAAGCAAGCCAGGAGGGAAACTTACTTACAGAAGAGACTATTGTAATAATTTACTGTTCCTTATTATTTTTATTTGTAGATCCTAGTAAATGTGGGCAATTTTTTCACCCTGGAGTCTGTCTTTGTAGCACCAAGAAAAGGAATTTACAGTTTCAGCTTTCATGTAATTAAAGTCTACCAGAGCCAAACAATCCAGGTACGTGTTGTGACCCTTCTCCTTCTCAACCCCCGAACGGCAGTGTTCAATCGGCAGTGGGTTATGTATGTAAGTGTTTAGCCAGAGATGTGTTTTCATTATAAAAATAAACAACCATCTTTATAGTTTATTTTTAAAGCACTTAATTTCCAATTTTCTTCTTTATTGCATCCGTTAAAGCTACGACAAGAAACATATAGAAAAATAAATGGTTGAATGTATTACCTTCATAACAACCCACCATTTAAAAAACATGTCTTAGTAAAAACTCAGTAGCACCAATCTCTTGATAAGATCTTGATTTCATTTAATGCCTATGCAAAAATTATTTAAACGTGTAAGGAAGAAACTTCTAAGACTAGCAGAACTTTACAGGTACATATTAAATAAAACAAATTTGCTATCATTGTTAAAAATTACGAGCTACTCTAGCCATTAGAACAAATTTATGAAGGAATAACTACTCAACGTACTTTTTACAAAAGGGTGATCCCCTGCATATGCTTTAAATAATTTATGCTCAGTTACTCTGATCCTAGTGAAGTCAAAAAAATTTCAGTTCCACAGTTAGCAACATACTTTGTGTTGTCCTTTCTCAGGTAATAGGCTTGACCTTACACTCAAAGACTAGTTCCTATACTATTCAAATATTCTAGAATGCTAGAATTCTAGCATTCTTTTATATCTTACGCTCCGTGTGTGTGTTGTAGACTGTGGCCATAACGAAGGGGGATTACCCTTCTACCAACTTTCACAGATCCTAGAGAATGGGTAAATCGATCATCCTCAGATTTAATTTAGGCGGTACTTTTTTTTGACATAAAAAGAATGAATATCTAGTAAACAAATTTACTAGCTTGGAAAAGCTTTTCCCAAGCTCTGATATTTAGAAACTTATGTACTATTTATCACAGTAAAATCAAAATTGTAGTGGGAAGAAAATTTTGAGTTTATGATTTGTTAATAATTTTGAATTTATTAATTGTGGCTTCTTTGCTAAGTATCCATCTTTAAAATCTTCACTAGCAGTGGTGATTATTATTTTTAATACACATTTAATGTATATGTATTATTTTAAATACACATTATCAAGTGGGACAGAAAAATAGAACACAACACCCCCCACAACACACATAAACACATTCCATAGTTTCAAATAGTCTTCACCACTATGACTGTGGTAGCCAACCAGTAACCTGAAAAAGATGTTGGTAGAATCATACTGTATCTGGGTTTATCAGAGCAAAGGGCCCTGGGCTTCTTTTTACTAATATACTGAGAAACCTCAGACTTGCTTTTTTTGTTTTTTTAAGATTTTATTTATTTATTTGACTGACAGATCACAAGTAGGCAGAGAGGCAAAGAGAGAGAGAGAGAGAGGAGGAAGCAGGCTCCCTGCTGAGCAGAGAGTGCGATGGGGGCTTGATCCCAGGACCCTGGGATCATGACCTGAGCCAAAAGCAGAGGCTTTAACCCACTGAGCCACCCAGGCGCCCTTCAGACTTGCTTTATTACTAAAAGATTGCTACTGAATGTGAGAAATAAATAAAACAGTGAGCTCAATGTATGCATTGAAGGGAGGCCAGTTTTCCCAAGGCGAGGTTGCTCTTCGTGGATAGTATTCTTTTTTAGGCATTTCAGGAAATTTCTATGGGGGAAATTAAAAAAAAAAAAATCAGCCCAGTGGACCTACTAAGTGCACCCACTGCCGTTGGGATGAATTTGCTGAACATCAAATCTTTTACCAGGTCTGTCATCTCCGACATTATTCATTAGCCCTGGTAGATGTTTTCAGTGATTTATTTTTTTTTCCTCATAGGTAAACCTGATGTTAAATGGAAAGCCAGTAATATCTGCCTTTGCTGGGGACAAAGATGTTACTCGCGAAGCTGCCACTAACGGCGTGCTACTCTACCTGGATAAGGAGGATAAAGTTTACCTAAAACTGGAGAAAGGTAACTTGGTTGGAGGCTGGCAGTATTCCACGTTCTCTGGCTTTCTGGTGTTTCCCTTATAGGATTTGATTTCTCCATGACGTTCCGACCCCTGAGTTGTTGGAAGATCATTCTCTCATCATCCGATTGATGTCTTTGATCGGTTTCTCATGGGTGAATATGGATTCTCTTTAAGGATTCTAGGCCTGTCCGAACCAATACACAGTCTCACCGATTATTTTGTGTGTGTGCGCGTCTCGGTATACTTGGATGGGGACTCACAGCAGACATCGTATGTACCAGTGCTCACGTGTAACAGTTAAAAACTGTCTGCAAGGTTTATTCTGAATTTAATTTCCCGGCATCACTGAATCCGTTGCAGATGTGGAATTTTATTTATTTGTTTTTAGAAGATTGGCAACCGGGTCTAAGAATTAGAAAACTCAAGTTCTGACTTCAATCAACAGTTAGTGCGATCCTGCCAAAGAACTCTGTGCTGTGTTGGTATATCGATTATACTCCTTTTTATTCCTTTGGAATTAGTGTGTTCTGTTCTCTTACAGTAAGTGGAGAATTTTTTTTTTTCCCCAGTGACTGGCTTTGTGTCTTCTCTACAAAGAGGGTAACGGATGGCCCGCTCGCAGTTACCCTCTGAGATCACCGACATGACTTCCCTTTACAAAAAAGAACACTTCATAGTTGTATTTTAATTATATATGTGAAAGAGTCATATTTTCCAAATTATATTTTCTAATAGGAAGAATAGATCATAAGTCTGACAAGGAAAAAGTTGCTTACCCAAGTTCTAAGTGCTCAGCTCCCAAACCCCCCCCAACCCCCCCCCAAAACTCCCTCCTCTTTGGGAAATCTTATACTTTCTTGCTCAGCTTGAATTAACATGATGGATAATAACCACATTATTAAAAACCTAAGGGATTTTTTTCCCTTGGACGTGACCACTTTATTAAAAGGAGATGGGATGCCCTTGTTTTTAATTATACCTATTTTTCAAGCCTTCTGTTGTGTTTGAAAGTATCATCTGGTTTTGCCTTAATTCCTTCAATTGTATATATTTATCTGTTTAGCTAATATTAAATCCAAATATCCCATATCTAAACTTAGTGCAATATCTTATTTTGTCTTTTGTACAGGTCATATGAACTCATAAAATTATTTATGTCTCTGTCATAGAATAAAAGTTCATATATGTTAGCCGAATCGTTTTGTCCTTCCGGCTCGGGGAAATATGTCTTCTCCGTGGGTTATTTCCATACCTTCTTTCCTTCCCCTTTCTTGTTTCCATTCCCTGGAGTTTACCAAAAGCTTTCTGAATCAGGGGGCGGCGGGGGCGGGGGGTTGGCGGCGGGGAACCTTCTCTGAATTGGCCTAGGAAGCCTTCCCTGTGTTTAATCTGTTCAAATCCAGGAGTCGTCAGCCTGCCAAAAGAGAATCGATGGACTCCGTAGACTTTTCTTTCAGAAGGGACTTCCTCCGAGGTAGTTAAGAGAATTGGTTAAAATCTCCGGCGGGTGCTCAGTGCATGGCCATGGATATAAAGACCACTGTTTTCAGTATGAAGTCTTTGGGGGGGAAGTTCCACCCCCTTCACAACGCTAAAAGACAAATAGAAGGTCACAGGTTTTGTTTGAGGAGGAACTCTTTCTGTCGATGTCTCATCTGGAGCTTTGGCTCAGTTTCCTGGTCTGTTGTCAACTAAAGCAATTTGGGAGAGCCCCTCCTGTAGATAGATGGTGGCAGCAAGGAAGGAGTTAGAGGACCCCGTAGGAGGGACCTGTAGGCAGGGCTAGAGTAATTGCGATTACTCACCAAGTCAAAATAGTCCTTCATCACAGAGCACTCTCCTTCCGCCCCAAGAAAAATTATCTGGAGATGCTGGCATTAGATCTTCAGTGTTTTGCTTGGCAAGTTATTCGTTCTCCAGCTGGCTTTCAGTCAGAAACTTTCCTCCTTGGTGATTGCGTAATGTGAGAAAACAATATTGCACAGGGGACTTTCATCTAAATCAGAATGGCATCCTCTGCAAACAGACGTGCTCTAACATAACCTTCTCCCCCCTGCTCTCTGTCTGTATTCAGGGTTTGCGTGTCTACCTTGCAGCAGGCTGGATTATACTTGGATAAAGACACTACTAGTAATTTTTTGGCAAAATGGCTCAGGGGTTTTGGAATTTAATAGACACCTATGATGGAACAGAGAAGATGTGAGGCTTAACACCATAGACCAATGTAGAAGTGCCTTATATAAACATGCTTTGGCCATCTTTGGAGCTTGCCCTTATTTTTCCTGATTATTTTTCTGAACATAAAAGAACGTTGGCAAAGGGCTTGACTGTAATTCCTAAGCTTCTGCGTATATATTTTGGAATGCAAAATCCATTCAAAACCTCCCTGAAAAATTCGATATGAAAAGGCACCGAAGCTGTAGCTATCAGATGTGGGAGGGGCCTTGTAGCAGGGAGGAACCCCAGTGGAGAGACGAGACATCTCATCATTGAGATGTGATGAATGGGTTCTTCTTCCGGACTGGGTCTAGGAAGTAAGAGCGACGCAGACCCAATGGCTGGAAAGGTAAGGTTGAAGGGAGGGAACAAAAGGGATAGAATGATGTAGTCCGGGGAATCTGGGTTTGGGACAGATAAAGGATGGAATGCTGCAACCTTAACTTACCAGCTCTGTGACCCCGGGCAGGTTCCCTCACCTCTCTGAGCTTTAGTTATTTCCTTTGTAAACAAGAAATTGTTGTGAGAATTTAACAAGACACGTGAAGTGCCTTGGACTCTGTAAGGAAGGTCAGTGAAGGGTTGGCTGTTCTTCCTAACATCGGAAGCCCTAGTGCAGTAAAGAAGCAAGAGGGGCAGAGCAGGATGTTAAGATTGGCATGACAAAGGGTCAAGAACTGATTAGGAGGGGAACCGGGGGAACAGGTGGAGGCAGGGGTATCCGAAGTCCTTCCAGAAATGGAGCCAGGTGCTCCCTGTGTATTCTATGACTTGAAAATAGTTTCCAGAAATTGCTCGGTCCACAAAAATGCTAACTGAACAGAGTATTTGCATCGGCCCTGTCCACATTCATCACTGCCAACGCCGTCTCTTCCGGGATGTTCTCCATCTCCTTTGACTGTTCCTTGATCTATTGATCAACAAATACAAGCAATTGTCTGTGGCAAGCAGAATCCCAAAAAAAACACAACTGAAAGAAAGAAAGATCTTGTGCATAGGATCTCACTGATTGCACCTGCTTTTGGGGTGCTCCCCGTGACCCGAGATTCTGTTAGATGTGATTATCTAATTAAAATTTTGTTTTAATTCTTCTTTTTTGAATTAAGTCTGTTTTCCCCTTTCTTTTTGGTTTCTGGAGACCTATAGCCACGTGTCTTCTTTTGGCCTCTACATTTTAGCGAAGTACTGTTTTAAATCTCAAAATAAGTCTCGTCAGCCAGCATGGATGAAATTATCCTTCTAATGTGCCACATGCTTTGTTAAGGTGCTGAGTTCATACACGTGGTGACATCTGCCCTTTTCAGACCTCCCCAAGCATCAGACACAGGGTCTCTGCAGGGAGCAGCAGAGGTTTCAACATGTGGTTTCATCTCGCCTCCTGACTGACCGTACTAGGCTCTACCAGTCCCCCTTTAGTGTGGAATCCACCTGTCCCCAGGACAGTGGTAACCCACTGGTCATAGCATGGTCCCCAGGTTGGTTGACTTAATGCCCACAGAGAAGTGATGAGCAGAGGAACGTGACAGCTTATGATAGCCGATCACATTCAGAGCTTGGAGCTATAGTAGAATTCTTGTGCTAAGTGGTTCCCTTGGGTAGGGAGAGGGTGGGGTTTAAGAGGTTGGTTTTTATAGGTTACTCCTCCCCTCTACTGCAGGCCCATCTTTCATATGGGTTTCAATGGCTTTAGAATAAAAAAGATGCATTTTTTTTTGCCCCCGTGTCCCGTCCCAAGCTGACCTTTTTGTGGGAAACAGCTCCTTTGTGAATTTGATCCTGAAGTTGCCTTATGTCTGCTTCTCAAATGAATGTGCTTAAGAACCATCTGGGAATTGGGATAAAAAAAATGCAGGTTTCAATGTAGTAGGTCTGGGGTGGGCCCTGAAACTCCCTTTTGACAAAGCTCCCAGGTGATGCTGCTGGTCCAGGCCCAGATACCCCATGCTGAATGGTGGGACTCTCTATGGTTGTTTGTTAAAGGCTCATTAGTCACTGTGTGGTCTTTGTGTCTGCGTCACCTGGGGCTTAGGAACCCCAGGTGGGGTCTGGACTCACCCAGACCTACTGAGTCAGAATCCACCTTTTTCAAAAGGTCTTCTTGCCCCACCCCATAGTTTTAGGCCCGGGAGCGTTAATGAAGTCTTGTCTTTAAGTAAAACCCGAGCCCTCCAGCTTCAGTCTCTCGTGAGCTGGGCTTTGGGCAGCTGTGGTTTTGCCAAGTCCCCAGGTGATTCTCTGAACCTCAGTCCATCCAGGTGCAGGCATTTCTTCGCGTGCCCAGAACTACAAATGCTCCTGGGAGCCCCCTGTTCGTAACGCAGCCGCTGAAGGCCGCGTGCCCGCAGCTCTCGTGCGGGTCAATGCCGGGCTCTTCCCTTGTGATGGGAAGGGGCTTCGGGCACGGCGGCCGGCCTGTGCGGAGGGAGGACTCGAGGAAGACCTTCCCTCGAGCAAAGATGTGGGAGACGCGTGCGTGGAAACGAAGGTAAGTCACCCACAGACAGACAGTGGCTTTCTGGTGAAGAGAGAAAACCCTTATCGACTTTCCTCCTGTGGTCAGCATTTGTTCTGAAATAAAGATGTCGTTACCTCGTGTTTTTTTCTTTGTAATCGAAGGGCTCCTTCTCCAGGGATGGCTGTGCCTTTAAGCACACGTGGTGTCTGGCTTCGGAAGACACTGCTCCATCAAGTAAAGAGTGTGTGTGTGTGTGTGTGTGTGTGAGAGAGAGAGAGAGAGAGAGAGAGCGCTCAGGATGAACAGCATGTTTCCAGCAGGTCATTCAGTGCATTTAAAATTCATCCAAGGGCAGAAGTCTTTCCTAACAATTCTTAGGACCCATTGGTGATAGTTACAATGAGAAACCCATTGTACTGAGCTGAGGAAGTCTTACTCTTTATGTCCCCCTGGGTTACCTTGAGAGCATAAATTGTGACCCTCTGACTTTCCTGGAAACCCTGGAGGGCTTCCGTCTGGCTGTTCTCGGGGAAGCTGAGGGGCTCACGGAGAGCTGCTCCGTGCTCGCGGTTTAGGCGTGGAGAGAGGCTGCTGTTGTTATTATTTATTTATTTATGTCGTCGGTCAGGTTTCAGCTTCACTGTCGAGACGCGTCAATAAGAGGGAGAAAATGTGGGGACATTAATGCAGAGCAGCTGCCTGTTTTCACATTACCTCTTTTTTCCCCCTTGGGATAGGACAGCAGGGCTTAAAAGGACCTTTCTGCCCAGTGGTTTTCTTTCAGAGAGTTCCAGAGAGAAGGGGCGTGGAGAAGCAGGGGCAGGCCCCGGGCCCACTTCAGGGTGGGGACACGGCGCTCTGTGCATTCCGTGTGGCCAAAGATCATTAAGCTGGAGACCAGTTCTGGTGGGTGTGGAGACGGCTGTGCGATGACCGGGGACATGCCCGTAGCCTGCGGTGAGGGTGGCATTATATGGGAATGAGGGCTGCTACATTAGGGAACAGCTTCCACACTGCACGCGTAGATCAGAAAATATCTCTAGGGCCCGAGTGACACAGCCAAACCCTTCTTTATTCTACAGTCTGTGGCCCCCTGTTGTGACGGGGCACCTGTTGTGACGGGGCACTTAATCCCGTTTGACACAAGATGAGACGAGAGCCAGTCTGCATGAGTCAGCGTCCCGGATGGAGTTCGGGGGCTTTGATCCTTTCCTGGGTTTACACGACATGGATCTGGCTCCCTTTACAAGCCGTGTGGGGCCGTGTTTCTTCCAAGTTCCTTAGCTATTTAGCAATGAACCGTCATGAGTGTTTCTTCTAAAATAGCTTGGCTTTTACTCGGAGTGTTAGCATTTTTAACATCAGTGGGAAAAGCGTCATGCCCCTCCCCCCATGTAGAAAAAAATGGAGCAACCGCTGACATGAGAAGCATTTCAGCAAAGAGGTAATGCACAGGGATAAAAACAGATTCAACGAAAAACTAGGAGAAAAGAACGATAAAATCTCATTGATATCTGACATGAATGGCAAGTGAATGAAAAGGAGTCAAATTGATTCTGGTTTCTGTTCAAGTTTTGTTTTTTGCTTTTTCTTTCTCTCTGAGCGCTAAGGTCAGTTCTCGGCAGGTAAAAAGGTGCTGTCTCACCAGCGAAGATCTCCGCTTCTCTTCATTAGGGTGACATTGTGAACCGTGGGCTCAGAAAGTGTACTGGATTCTGCCCTTCCATTTCTTGGCTAGCCTGATTGGAAGGAGAAATGCTGTTGAAGGAGGCTGGTAACTTCTCTCCAGGGAGAGGAACGCCCCACATTTCAGTAATTCAAGGAAGCTGTGTCTGAGCTTGGAAGGAAGCCACGTCCCGCGCTCTGCCCGAGGAGAGCTGCTCAGCGTGCGGGGGACTTGAAGATTTAAGAGCAGCACCAGAGACGCCTGGGGCTGGTCTCTGGGGAGATGGGACTTTGCCCCTTTTCCCTCTCAGGAGAAGATAAGACAATATTTTATAAATATCTGTAAAGGGAATGATGGAGCCCAAAAGCCATGTAAAAAAAGTCCTATTTTGCAAGATTTTCTTTACCTTGACTGACTTGGTAGTTAGAGATTTAAGAAACAAAATATCAAGTCCTCCTTTTTTGTCAGAGATTGGTGCAAAGTCATGAGTTCAGTTGGGCAAGAATCACACAGTTCTCCATGACTCTGAGAGTTAGAGGCCCAGTCTGTTAGGAAAGTAATAAGGCAAGAACCTTCTCTTGGAGTTTGAATGCTTTTTTTTTTTTCTTTCTTTTTTTACTGACTAATCGATCACATGCTTATTGTACACCTACTATGGGCTCCACATTCTCTAAACTCAGAGTCTGCTCTTTCATCTTTCTTACAAGTTTCAAACCTCTGCAAATGCTTCCCTTCCATTCATGGGTAGAAATTCTGCAGTCTAGAAAGCAGAGTGGCGTGTTGGTTTCCATTAACACTAACAATAAGGGTTTTGAAACAGCAACCTGGTCTGGAGGACCTAATCACTGCTTTCACCCTAGTTGTCTTTCAGAGTCCAGCCTTGCTTAAAACAAAGAGTGATACAGGGGTGCCATGTACAGTTGTGGGTGTCGTACACTGCACTATCTCAGGGGTGTGCCACTTCTAGCATAGACATCATGGAACTTTTTATATTACTACAGTTTTCTAGCAGAAGGTAGTAAACTTTCGTATTCTAACAAAAGGAATATTAAAACAATCCTCTGGCAGATGAGAGTAACTTTAGTGAGAAGGTCCTTTTCTGAATTTGCATGAAAGTGCCTCAGAGGTTGGTGGTGGCCTAGAGAGAAGGAAGTGGCTTGCTTTCCTAAATGGTGCACATCATCCCTTATTTCTAAAGAATATCAGGTCATGAGAAGTCAGGACAGCAGGCCTATGTACCACTGCCTCTCTGTTAGATGACCAGATTCCCATCCAGACTTACCTAAACCAGTCTGGACTCAGGTCTCCAGCTGATGGAGTCCATGGCAAGTCCCTATTGACACCTAGAGCCAGAAGGTGAAGGGGACTCTCTCTAGGAGAGCCAGGCTGCTGCTGCTTATGAGCCAATAAACACAGCTTCCTTGAAAGTATAGCAGGTTAAATATGAATCTATAAATTTAGGTTTTCAAGGAAAACAAAAATCTTCCAAAATATTCTATAACTCAACTTTATTGCTGCTTTTAAGACGTCCCTCCAAATTTAGACTGGCTGGTAGAAAATTTGTTTTTCTTACTCTACACCATTGGCCATGGATTTAGCCCGTGGTTTGGGGCCTTGTGGATTGTGGGTGGGGAGTGACCTACTTGGTCAGAGGGCCAGGTAGATCATGGCCCAAAGTCTTACAGTCTGTCTCCTGCCACGTAGTTCTCTTGAGGAAGTGGGGAAACAGTGAGTCATCTGCTTGAAAGCTGTAGGAGAGAAAGAGAAGTGCAAAGGAGCATGTTCACTGTCCAGATAATACCCCGCCACGGTCGGGTGACCAGCCCCAAGGAGCTTGCCTGGGAGCACACGTGGTACATGACTGCCCACCGATCTCTCCAACTTCCTGACCCCTTTCTGAGCTCGGGGACCCACCGCCGTGCTTCCTGCTCTGTGCATGTCTTCCTAACTGCTGGAGTCTGGGCTCACAGCACAGAAGTGATGAAATGTTAGTCGCCGTGGAGAGTCTCACAAACCGTTCCCGTGGGGCCACTGAAAGGTTCTCCCTCGTGATTCCAGGGGAACATAACTTCTAGAAGGATCTGGCTCCCACTGGGTCAGACGGAATCTGCTTCCTTCTCTCCCTCAGTAAGTGTTTAGTCCTCTGTTCCTTCTGCCGCTGAGGAAACGGCCGAGTGCTCTGGGACCTGCCGCCAGCACGCTCACCAGGAATTCTTCTTCCCTGTGGCTTTGCAGGTTCTTGAAAGGGGGTTGCAGTGACCTTGGGCAAGTGACCCGTCCGATCTGCCTACGTAAGGGGGTTAGAATGCTCTTCAGTTGTTTTTGAATGTAAGACCCCTCTGGGGTGCTTGTTGAAAATGCTATAATGTCTTTCCCCGTCCTCAAAAATTCTGAGTCTGTGAGCCAGGCACGGAGCCCTGGAAATCTGCATTTTTGACCAACTCCGTAGGGGATTCTGATTCTGGTTGTTTCTATACTACCTTTTTTTTTTTTTTTAAGATTTTATTTATTTATTTGACAGAGATCACAAGTAGGCAGAGAGGCAGACAGAGAGAGAGAGAGAGGAGGAAGCAGGCTCCCTGCCAAGCACCCTGAGATCATGACCTAAGCTGAAGGCAGAGGCTCAACCCACTGAGCCATCCAGGCGCCCCCTATACTACCCTTTTGAAGAGGTCCATGAAAATCCATCCTGGGGTTTCACAGACCATAAAACGCCACCCTACATGCAATCTGCTCTTGCCTCTGTGATGTGGGACGTCTGACAGATCTTTGCTCGTTGTGTTTTGGATGCAGTTACTCAGTTTACACCAGACTGATGAGTCTTGAAGTGTGAAGCTGCTTTTTGAATTCCCAACCCAAGGAGTCTGCTCCCAGTCATTTTCATGACCATTTAATTTTCCCTCATGTCCTCTGAATGATCAAATGAAGGCATGTCTGCTGAAAAAACTCGCAGACGATGCTGCGTGTGTAGGGGCAGTGATCAGAAAGATCATTCTAGGTCTCCCTACTGATGCCACCGGCATCTCCGACTTACTGGGGTCCGTGGCTCAGGGGCTGGAGCCCCCAGATCTGTCCTGGTTTTCAGCTTCTCCCGTGATCAGCTAGATGTGAAGACGGTCCGGAGTGACTTTTCAAATATTGCCATCCTTCCATCCGGAACAAGAGGTCAGCTTTAACCCATCTTTTTACTTCCAATTCAGAAAAATTCTCAGCTCCAAATTGTACAAACCTGCAACAGTGCTGTCGCCAGAAGCCTCTTGGTGCTGAAGGGGTTGGGCTGTGTGGGCAGGAGAGTGAGGGATGGGGCTGCAGCTCTGAGGTGGGCTTGAGGGGGACCAGCCAGCCGTCTTGCTCCCTGCTGGGGTGAGCGGGAGGAGGAGAGAGGAAGTGTGGGGTCCCCGCCTTCAGCCCCAGGGGGCAGGGTGGAGGGAAGCCCTGAGAGTACACCCAGTGTCCTGGCTTCCTCTGCGCTGAAAATGTCTGTGGACTGTGTAGAAGCCTTAAACTGCTCTGATGAGAGCCGAGATTGTCGCTCTGGGCTGCCAGGGACTGGTGCTGGCAGTGTAGAGACAGGGTTGTACTCACGGAGAGCTCCAGTGTTGAGGGGCTTCTCCTGGGGGGTATTCTGGAGAGACCTGGCAAGCACCAGAAAAACCTCTGCTCCTGCAGAGGCCCACTGTCTCCTGTGGGTGAGTCGGTTCTGACACTACTGTCCCAGTGTGCCACCGTGCATCCCGGGGGGCCGTGACTGGTGCATCCACATGCAGGGAAAACCCGGATGAGCTCTGAGAACAGCCCAGCCCAGCCCAGCCCAGCAGCCCCATAGCACCTGCTTGTCACAAAGGGAGCAGGTGAATCGTGGCAATGAATCCCACGTGTTTTAGAGAAACAACAACAAAAGCTCTAGAGCTCATCTCCCCATCCAGGGAGGATGACCCGGCACATGTGTGTGTTCCTTTTAAAACACAAAATAGGGGTCCTCCCGTTCAGCTCTGTAACTTTCTCTTCTCCTATCACCAATGTCTTTTCTTTTTAATAAAAATTTGAATTTTTTTTGTTATGTTGAAGCAATAAAATCTTATGAAAGTTGTATGTACAGCGCTGAATTCTTTTTTTCCTGATCATTGGAGCATGTGTCCCCTTACCTCTAAGTACTTTAGTATGTATTTCTTACAAGTAAGGAAACTCTTTTACATGACTGTTATGTAACCATAAAAAAATCAGGAAATAAGTACCAAGGCATTAGTACTGACCTCGGATTCTGTCCCAAGTCTCACCCACTTTCCCAATGATGTACTTTACAGCAAAAGCTTCGAGGTCGAAATCCTATGTTGCAATCTGTCGGCATGTCCCTTTAGATGCCCTTAATCCAGGACTGACAAGGCAGTCTGTGGCTGATTCTTGTGACCTGCCCACTTTTTTTTAAAAGTAGGCTCCATGGGGTGCCTGGCTCCATGCCTCCATGGGGTGTCTTTGGTTCAGGTCATGATTCCGGAGTCCTGGGATTGAGCCCCACTCAGCAGGGAGCCTGCTTCTTTCCACCCCGCACTTATGCTCTCTCTCTCTCAAGTAAGTAAAATCTTAATAAATAAATAAATAAATAAATAAATAAATGATTTCCACACACTATGAGGGTCTTGAACTCATGACCCTGAGGTCAAGAACTGAGTTGAGCTCATGAGTTGGACACTTAACCAGCTGAGCCACCAGGCACCCATTCATCCTGCCCAATTTTGAGGCAGACAGTCCCATGCTATATTTTGTCACCTGTGCCTCATTTTGGGTCTCTTAGGTACCTCCTCATGATTGGACTCAGATCAGACATCTTCGCCAAGGTTATTGCAGAAGTGATGCCACCCTCCACTATAGCGGGCAGCACACAGTTTAACTTTGTCTCTTTATTGACAATGTTCTTCTGATTGTTGGATTATGGTGGCATCTGCCAGGCTCGTCCATTGTAGTCACTCTTTTCCCTTTTGGAATTAAGAGGATTTGAGGGAGAGGAGCTTTGAGACCTTATAAATATCCCATTTATCACTGAACTGTCTTTTCATCTGCACTTGTATGGACTCTTAGTTTCCTATTTAATTCATTGGGTTACAATCCATTGTCATCCTTACTTACTTAAATGCTCAAATTGTCCTCAATTTGGTCAGAGGGAGCTCTTTTTGTTTGGTTTCAGATTTTTTTTTTTTAAAATCTGTTTCTATAGTTCTTTGAACACATTCTTGCATAAAAAGATGTTCCAGACTCTTGTACTTTTTCAGCCCTGCACAGGAAACAGCCCTTCCTCTAAGGCTCTGGTTCCTTTTAGTGGCTATGGGTACTTAGAAGCCAAGATTTGGGAACTAAGTGTGCTCACTGGTGGTGCTGCTGCTCCTACCCATTCTCCGTGGACAAGCTAGGGAATATACATGTAACGTACATACAAACACAGAACTGCCTGTTTATCCAACATCCATCCATTCGTTTATCTGTCAAAGCGGAGTTTATCCTGATAATCTCTAATTTAGTCCAACAACACTGGTTTTATTTTCATTTAGAAATTGAAATTTCACAGTGTGGAACCAATCTCTGTTTTCTACTTTTGTTCCTTCCCCTGTGTGCATGCTCTCCTTACCTCACTTAGGATCCAACATCTCATGTCTCCCCTCCATGTACCAATGTGGAAGCCTTCCTCATCCCACCACATCCACACCTAGGATCAGGGTGGTTCCCCTGTGTGATTTCTTTTCTCATCCACTTGGGCTTTCATCATCTCAAGGCAGGTCATCTGTCTATGTGGATGCCTTTTTCACCCTGCTTAGGCATCAGTCATGCATTGGCCCATTACATGCACACACACACATGCACACATATGCACACCTACAACCTGTCTTATATATATGCTTCACAACACTTTTGTTATGGTTTATTTATTTTCAGATTTATTTTTTTCTTTTGCTTGTCTCCCTCTTTGGAATGTAACTGTCATCATTAAGTGACTTTGTTTCTTTTGTCAATGCAAGTCTTGACATAGTCGGGAATCAATAGATATCCACTGATGGATGACAGTATGCGAATGATAATTTGTCCATATTCACAGGGTCCTGTTCTAATCATTAGGTTGCCTTTGAGATTGTGGTTGGCCATCTAGCTTTGCAGTAGATTTTTTCCTTGGGGTAACCATTCTTGGTGACCACAAAATATTTCCAGTTCTTCTCACTTCTGAGAGTGAGAGGAGGCCATATGATAAGCATATGGCTAAGTGATATGCCAGTAAGATGAGAGAAGGGTGATGTGTCACTTCCATGATGTCATTTGCAAAGCCCATGTGCAATTTACTTTGTTCCCATCTCTTCCTTCTGGTGACTGTGGAAGAACATGTTGACATGTATCAGTCCAGGACCTCAGTCATGATAAACCTGTCCCCCTGTTGACTTGGGTTGGGCATGTAGTGTGAGCCACAAAGAAACAGCTGATGTTTATTTGTTTGGGACTCATATTTTGTTGCTGTTGCATGCCCTAGACTATCCCAATGAAGCACTGTTTAAATAAAAACTAAAAAATGACATTTTATTTCATAATAACTCTTTCTGCCTGCAAGAAATAGTTTGCAAATGAGCAGAACAGAATTTGGACTATGACCTTTTTAGGAGAGAGAAGCAAAGGAGCAAGTGTGAACTGACCCTGAATTTTCTCTAGACAGGCAAAACATTTCAGTGAGCAGTGCCATAAAGTCTACAAAATAGACACTGGAGATGTGCTTGGTACGGCAGGTGATAGGCTGGGTGACCTGCCAAGCCTCTCATTTCCTTCTCTAATTTCTGTGATTATCAAAATGATGAAGTACAGTCAGTTCATTAAAATCCCTCTTTGAAGGCTAACCCAAACCTCCCTGCACATCTCTGTTTCCATGCTGTCTTAGTGAAAAATGCCAAAATCATCCTTCCTGTGACTTGGCTCAGAAGCCACATGGTCACACCTCATGCAAGTAGCTCGTTTAACCAACTCTCTAGCTTTGAATCTTCTCAGGTTTCTTTCATTTATTCACATATTTACATACTTGAAGTATAAAGGGTCTGGAGAGGGGAGACCAAGGAATGTGGAATGGCCTGTCTGATAGTAGAAATGCCCCCCTTTTGTTACGAGGGTGGGAAGGTCACAGTGGAGTGAGAAACTGCTCCAAGATGCCTGGAAGCTGGGTGGTTCTCTCATTTTCAGGCTTTGAGTGTTGTGCCTTTTCTCCAAAATGGAAGATTCCTACTGCCTAACCAATAGGATGAGAACCCAAAAGCTTTCTTCCTGTCCTCAACCTTTCTTATCCCACACCTAATGTAAACTCAGACAGCAGGACTAGGTCTTCACGCTTCCCCGTATGCTGGGGCAGCCACTGGCAGCCCTGGGTAGGTCGCGATGACTACAACAGTGCTTAGCATCCTCCATGTGGTCTTTCTCACACTCACAGTTCACTTTCTACCCTGTCAGTCTAGGGGAGAGGCCCAGACTCCAAACTACGAGTGAGATCCACTAGCAGACACTGTGTCGCTCGTCCACAGAGCACACTTTGAGTACCAGGAAAGAAAGGAGACCGTCCCTGCTCTGGCGGAATTGGCCAGCTTGAGGAGAAGACAAAGGCAAGCCAGAAAGTAGGGACAGAACCACACACATGGAAACACACACGGAAGCAGACTCTCTGCTGGGCTTGTTGACACAGTGCCCTGAGGAGTCAGGTTTCGGGAGGGTCTCTAATGGTGATGTCATAGCCGGGGTTCTCAGGAAGTGGAGGCTGAGACGGAGATGGGTGCAGACAATCCTTAGGAGAGATCAACATATGGAAAGGAGGGGAGGAAGGAAGAAGGAGCAGAAGGAGAAGTCCAACTGAGGTGCAGGCCTGGCCTCCAAGCTTCGGGTAAGTCAGGAAGGAGCGTTGGAGCAAACAGAGTTCCTTGAAGCTCTACACAGGGCTGAAGGGCCAGGCCCTCCACATGCCCACACCACTGTGCGTGGATGCAAGGACAGGTGTGGCCTCAGCCAGGCTGTTCTCTGCAGCCGAGGCCGGGCTTGAGGGGGTGGACAGTGGAAGTCTGCTCCCTGAAGCAAATCCTTCCCAGAAGGAGGGGTCTGAATGCCACATTTCTGTACCCACAGTGCTGGTTTCTTGAGAGCTCAGGCAGAACTCTTCTCGTATGATGAGAAACTGAAATATTTCGGGGTGAGTTTGTGTGGCTGCTTTGGAGCTGATCACAACAGTGACTGATAAATGAATTTCTGGAGTGGGGTTTTCCCACAAGACATCGCTGCTCAAAACCTTAGTCTGGCAGATCTCTTGGAGGATTAAGGACCTCTACTTATTTGTGGGCAGTAGAGGAGGGATACAGGTAGGTGGGCCCCTTGAAGGTGAGAGCTCACCTGTGGGGGTCAGGTGAGCAGGGGTCAGGGGCGGGAGGAGCAGCGGCCATTGTCAGGGCTGCAAAACCACAGCTACAGAAGACTGGCAGCTTAAATAAAATCCAGAAAAATAAGGATGTGCATTAAGCATTCACAGAATACTAATCCAGAGATAATTTTCTTTTGTTTTTTTGGGGTCCTTAGAATTTCAGGAAGGTAGTATTGGCCTAGTGAGCAGTTACCAGTGAGTCACTTGGTGGGGCCCCATGTCCATGCATCTGTGGTTCAGAATCACCAATATTGGCTTAAAACAACACACATATTTTATCTGACCATTTCTGCCGGTCAGGAGTTCAAACACGACTTCCCCAGATGCCTCTGACTTGGAGTATCTCAGGGGCTGCATGCAGGTGTCACCGGAACCCAGGATCACGTATGAAGGCTTTGCTGTGGAAGAACTCATGTCTGAACTCACTCACGCAATTGTTGGATTCCTTTTCTGGAGGGCTGCTGGATCAGAAGCCTCCATTCTTTAGTGTTGGTTGGCTGAAGGCTGTCTTCCCTCCTTTGCTATGTGGGCCTTGTAGACAAGGTGGCAGCTTCATCAAAGTGTATGATCTGAGGTGGTTGTGGAGAGACTGGCCAGAAGGCAAGAGTCATGTGTCTTGCAATCTGATCTCAGAAGGGACACCCCATCGTTTTTGCCATATTCTATTTACAGGGAATAGAATAAAAGCAAGCGATCGATCCAGCCCTCCTTCAAAAGGTGGGATGATGTGAGAGAACACGAGGGGATTCTTGGCAGATATTAATAAGGAAAAGGAATTGATTCATGAAGAAAATGAATGATAAAGATAAGTAGAGATTTTAGGAAACGCACTACATCCAAGGTACACCATCAAAAGGGAATTCTGATGGATTCAAGGGTAGTGGTAACTGGTGTAATGAAGCCAGTCTTCAGGGTTAACCAAATCTGAGACTCCACGGCAACAAAGGTAATAAAAAGCATCTTACGCTCTGGGGGTGTTGAATTTGAACATTAAAACTCTAATGTTACCAGTTAATAACATTTCATTCACGAGATCATCACTCAGGGACAGAACTCTAGATGTTGGGAAGAAATACTTTGAAAAGCCTAATGAGAGATTAGGCTCAGTGTAGTCCATGGTTCACAAATTGCCTCTGGGTTCAGGTGACTTTGTTTGGATGAAAACAGAAATGCAAGTTTGGGTGCAGAGTGGAATTGTTGAGGATAAGAACATAGAGGGAGGTCAGCGTGGTTGTTTGCTGGTAGGACAGCCATCCTACGAAGGCTGTGCAGAAGAGGGATGGGGGGAGAGTCATTTCAAATATCCATTTCCTTTTATAAAGCCATCAGGAAGTCTTCCATGATCATGACGTTTTTGTGGAAGGAATCTCCCGAGGGACTTAAAGAGGAGGACAATGCGACCGCCTCTGAGGAATGTCAGATATTCATAAGATGGAAAGTCGTGGAAATTGAGTTTTTCCTCTTCTTTATTCATCTATGCTTTAATTCAACAAATATAACGTTATTCACCAGTCCACTGACTGCTGGGGATGCAGAGATGAACAAAGACCAGTACAGTTGCTGTCCAGAGTTGATAAAAGTGTGAATAGGTTTGAGGTGAGGCAAATGCTTCCAGATAGTCTAAGTCATGACCAAGGGCAAGGTGCTATGTGTGTGTGCGTGTGTACGTGTGTGCGCGCGTGTGCGCACGCACGCAAATAAGTACCTGGAAGAGTTATTTGGACAGAAAATGGCTTGTCAAGCACCCGAAGTGACTTTTTCAGAAATTGTCACTTGGGGGCCCAAGATGAAATCATATGAGTTGTAAAGGCCATGGAAGTCGACTCTGGATCTGCCCCTTTCTCTGCTAGACTTAGTGGCTGTTCCTTCCCAAACCACGGTTAGTAAGGTAATGAGATTCTTCAGTTCGCTTCTGCTGCCTCGAGTGTTTATACAACCCAGCGTTGACTTTTGGCCCCTCCTCTCCAGAAGACCAAAGTCATGCATTTTTAATTGGAGTTTTTCAGCCAAAGAGCAAACTGGCTTGCTGCCCAACGGATGGGTGAAGATGTCGAGAGAGAAACTCTCACCTTCTGTCCTGCTGGCAGCAAATGAAAACAAACCACTTTTCTCTCTTTCCCAGCTGCTTTCTCTCCTCCACAGGCAAGACTCTATTTAAAGTGCTGACTCTTTCCCAGTTCTAAGCCAAGGGATAGAAATCTACTGGCTTAGCCTTTGTCTTTCTCTGGCAAATTTAGGCTGGCAATGCTGTGGTATTCACTGTCCCCTCCCTCTGTCCCCATCCCGTCTCCTACCTCCTATCCCTGGCAATTTCAGCTAACAGGCGTGGTGGTGGTGGTGGTGGTGGTGTGTGTGTGTGTGTGTGTGTGTGTGTGTGTTGGAGGGGGGGTGTTAAGCCTCCCACAAAGCAATAAGTCAGAGTCATTGAAAAACACACTTGCTAAAATTTATTTCTAATTCTTCAAAGTCATCTTTAAAGGAAAATAAAGCCGACAACCTATACAGCACCCCCATTGGGACAATCTTTCTTTGGCTCCGTTTGGTAATTCAGTTGTGATAGGTAAAGCAGTGTAGCCGTAGCAAAAGCAAAGAGGAGAGAAAAAAAAAAAAGAGGCAGGGAGAAAAGAGCCTGCCAGCAGCTGTCATCTATCTTGTGAAAAGTAAAAAGTGCTTACCCGTGCCCAGATAGTAAATTCTACCTGCTTTATTAAATAAATGTAATATTTCACTCAGGGAAGGAGACCTTTGGAATATCTGGAAAATCTTGCAGGCTTTGAAATGGAATAAAGATTGATTTATGTGGAGGTTCTCTTGTATATGTGTTTTTCTTCCTCCTGACACAAAGAACGGTAACCAAGACACAAGATTCATTTTAAAAGACCAAGAGAAGGAGTTGGGTTATTGGGGATTTGGGTGTTTTATTTATCTTACTTTAAAAAAGAAGGATCAGAGGGTTTATCAGATAGCTAGATTTTATGATATGGGTATTGTAAAGCTATTTCAAGAGCTAATGCCAGTGTGTGAAGGGCCTGGCGTGGAGGCTGTCACATAGTAGGTGTTCAGAATGGTTGCTGTTTTGTGTAATTAAGGATTTACATCCATCGTTTTGGCTTTTATTTTGCTTTGTGTCCTGCCTTGAACCAAAGGTCATTTAAGACAACTCCATCAGAATCATTTCAATTGCTGGTGATAGAAACCCAAATCAAACTGGTTTAATTAAAGAAAGCTGGCCCACAAAACTCAAAAGCTCATGGAGTGATGGCCTCAGGTATGGCTACATCCAGGCTCTTAAAATAATAGGAGTAGGATTCTTCCTCCATCTCTTGGTTCCAGTTGATTTTAACTTATAAGGCTCTCTCTTGTGGTGACCCCATCTTCAGACTCCATCCTGTAGCTCTAGGCCATCTGTGGCTCATCTCCAGCACAGAAAGAGAGTTTTTCTTTTAAAGAATATCCTTCAGCTTTAGCATTCACTTTGGTTGGGTTAGCTGAGCTCAGAAATACAGCCTGCCTGAATCACGGCTGGTGGGATGGGGTTGTGCTGACTGGCGCAGCCCTGCCAGGCTCTGTGAGCTAAGAGCAGAGTAGGGGTGGCTCCCCAGGGAAAAAGGGGGACAAAACAGTAGATGTCAATTTCATTGGCTGAAATAAACTCTGGGAATGAAACATCATCATCTTCTCTCTTTCCTTTTTGCTCTTTCCTCCTCCGTTGATTCAGTGACTATCTAAAGCTTTCTATAGGTCAGTTTCATATCAGCAATACAGAACTGATACAAAATATCAGTTTCACTACTGATATTTTTACTCCCTCAATTATTTATTTGATATCCGAATACACATTTAGTGAATGTGGACTGTACACCCACATATCCACTTTTTGGGTGTCTGCTTTTTGGGTCGAGCCCAGGATCAGGCACAGAGGGAAGGGAGGAAGAGGGAATGAATATCTCAAGCTTGGCCCCCGGGGAAGAAAGTAATGATTAGGTCATAAACACCATGTGGGATCTTGCTGTAAATCAGATCTATGCTGGGCACTTGGGCATACTGTCTTTAATCATCATCTTCCCGGTGGAGTGGCCACTGTTATTATGCCCGTTTCTCAGACGAGGAGACTGAGACTCACAGAGCATCAGGGACTTGTCCAGATGTACCCAGCTACTAAGTTACAGGCCTGGAGCCCAGCTACTCCTAACTGCCACTCTACTATTGGACAAGTAGCTTTTATTCCTTCTGCATCAATGGTTTTTGTTGAATGAGCAGCATTCGTTAATTCAACATGCATTTATGAAGTTGCATTAGATACCAGAAATCCGTGCTGGGCATGGGATCACAACAGTGAAAAGGATAGGCATGATCTCGTCTGCTGACTGGCCCCTGCTTGTGTGTAAGTACCAAACCAGCCCCTCAGGGTCCGCGGAGCAGGGCAGGGGAGCGTAGGAGCGAGGGTGCGAGGGGACACAAGACCCGCCTGGGGAGAGACGGCCCTGGGCAGTGACTGACAGATCTTTGTGAAACACTGGGCTGCAGGTCAGTCAGGAGAAGGAGCTCGCTCTTCAGAGATTTCACTTTCGGGAGCTGTTTTTCCCAGCACTGCCTTGGTGCATCCTTCAAATGGTTTGTAATGGGTTTGGCTCCCTGGAGCCCAAGTCTGGGGGCTGCAGGGCACAGCCTAGCAGAGCACCCCAAACAGCCTGACTTCAGGGAGCGACAGGGGCTGCCAGGGTCACATCCTGGGGTGTGAACAGGGGCAGGCCCCCAGGGAGGCCGAGGTCGTCTGATGGACTTCCCCATGACATGGTGTGCTCCTCAGGAGGGCTACTGGCTAGCTGGCTGGGGTTGCCACGCCAAGCTCCACGCACCTGGTGGCTTAAGCAATAGACTCATGTCTTCTTGCAGCCTGGAGGCTGGACGTCTGTGATGTGGGGGTTTCAGCTTGTTTCCTCCTGAGGCCTCTCTCCTTATCTGGCACAGGCTTTTCTCTGGGCACGTGCTTCCCCGCCCTTCCTCCTGTTCTTAGAAGGACATTGGTCTTATTGGATTGTAGTGACTACTTTAAAGGTGATTTGTCCAAACACAGGAGCACTGGGGATATGAATTTTCGGAGAGGGACCTCATTCAGCCTGTAACTGATGGCATGTGGGTGGGGACCCCTTGACTGGTCTCAGTGCGGATAGGTTAAAAAGTCGGGAGTCACATGATGTGGTCTTGATGGCAGAGCAGTGAGCAATGTGTGGCCCCTGGGGTACCCATCCCAGCAGAGCGGACCAAGGCCAACGTGGGGTCTTGGGGCCAGGCAGCCAACAGGAACATGGAAGGAAAAGGCTGGGCATGAGAAAAATCGGACTCGCTTCACCTCTTTCATTTTCTGCCCTCTGCTAGAAGCGTAGCTACAGAGAAAAATCTCACTGTAATGAAGACCGCAGTACAAGCACAGTGACCAATGGAAATGGACCTTTGACCTTGGTTAGTGATGGGGAGCATTAGGGCTGCTGAGGACGGGCAGACTCAGCCATCCTGCTGTCTCAGGGGGCGGCTGTCTTATAGGAATGTGGAGTTTCTCCTGTCAGATCCTCTGATTTAAAAAAAAAAATTAGACATCTGGATTTATTTATTTATATTTATATATATATATTTGGATTTATTTTTTGATGAAACCTCTTGATTTGTAAATATCGGCATTGGATTAAAAAATTTTCAAGACTCCTGTGGACAGATTGAACATGTCTGGGAGGCAGCCCTTAGGAGATTTCTGGACCAGGAACATCTTAGCGTTCTGTAGCCACATAAATTAGGGACACAATACATTCCTCCCTGATCCTGCAGACGGACAACATTTGCTCACGTATGAAATGACCTGGAATAAACACACTATTAGTTGGATATAATTTTACATCTCTTAAACATTTATTTTTTCATTTTATTTTTTTAAAAGATTTTATTTGAGCGAGAGAATGCAGGAGAGAGCATGAGCAGGGGAGGGGCAGAGGGAGAGGGAGAGGCAGGCTCCCCACCGAGCGGGGAGATGGACACAAGGGGCTGGATCCCAGGACCTCAAGATCATGACTTGAGCCAAAGGCTGATGGTGCTCAACCGACTGAGCCACCAGGTGCCCTGTGCGTCTCCTAAACATTTAAACCACAGGCCCCACCACACCTTTGCAGCATCCTGTGGGACTAAGGTTGGGTGGACCCATGCCTATTGTGGTCCCAGCATCAGGCACTAAGTGCACCATGTAAACCCTTGATGGGATGGCTGGCTGGCCACTGTGGCCCACTCCTGTGCGCCAGCCTCTTTGGCATTTCCTGGTGGTGGCTCGACCCTTGCAGGAGGCATGGTGCTTTCCTCTGCATTCTTTCACGGTCTCTCTGCCGGCGCCAGCCGCCCCCTTTAGGATCTACAGGAAAGGCCTCACCTCTCTGTCAGGACTAGCTGGAGCCCTTAGCTCATGGCCAGGTGCCTGGGGCGCACACAGGAGGAGGCTGTGGCTCCCAGAGCTGGAGCTGCCCCTGTCCCTGCCAAGCCTGAGGACGAGTGCCACCGAGGTGCTCCATCTGCCACACCTGGCCCAGACCCAGGGTCTTCCCATCCCCCATCAGCGCTCCGTATAGCTGATCAAGGAGGCTCTGATTACCCACTAACCTGGGTCTCACTTCAGTAACTACAAATCGCCTTTTCTGGGGGCGGGGGGGTGCGGGTGCAGGTGGAGTTCAGGGTTAAGAAACACCGTGGTGGTTTGGTATCTGGCTTCCCTTTCAGAACAAAATCTCGCAGTGCTGCAGAAGGAAAGCCCCCAAGGCTAAAAGTGTTCAATGGGGTTAAAAACAGGCAAAAGAAAGCTTTGCTTAAAGCCAGGACGTGTGGTGCGTTTATATCCTCCTGTCCTTGTGTTGTGAGTCCCTGGTGAGATGGTCGAGAACACAGCATTTGGAGTCACACGCTTGATTTGAATTGCAGCCGAGGCATTTACTAGCAACATGACTTCAATAAATTTATTGAACTCCTGACTATCAGTTTCTCAGTCTGTGAACTTTTACATGCACTTTATAGAGTTGTTGAGGGGATCAGATGGAATTTGGTGTTCATAGAGCATGTCAGATAATGCTGTACCTTGTGCACTAAGTACCAACAAACAGTCATTCAACATGCAGTGCGCACGCTGGGCGTCCTAAAATGGTGGGCTTGTTGGATCCTCTAGGATTACGGTTGATGCAAAGGTACAGTCACTGCCTCCAGCAGCCTATAGTCTGATGGGGAAAGAGGGGGGTTAAGCTAGCAAAAATAAAGCTGAATACGTAAGGGGGAATATGGACAGCCGGATGGTATAGGAAGGATCTCTAATCTGGCCTGGCGAGTTGGGGATCATTTCCTGGAGGAGGTGGTGTTTCCTCTGGCTTCTAAGGTCAGCGGTCAGCCAGCCAGGAGTAGGACCTGTGCTGGGAGAGGCGGGAGCGGGGATGGTCCAGGCAGGGGAGAGACAGTAGATCAGTTTCTAGTGACAAACCTTATTGTTTTTTTCCTACTTGAACCCATAGGGATGGTTCATTTTCACTTCACTTTAAATAAAGCTGCTAATCACAGGTGATTTCCAAGTGTATCTTCCAACAGGACCTTTTCAATAGCACTATTTGACCTGATGTTTTAGAGAAATGGAGAGACATTAGCATATCTAAGAGAAATTCCTTTGGGAGAGAGTTTGGAAAAGTCATTAATAGAACAGAGAGGAAGGAAAAGACAGTTCTGAGCAATTTCCGGTCCCCATTTCTGCTAGCAGGATTTTGACCTTTCTGTTCTATTTATTTAAAAAATTAAATTTTCGACTGAATTCAGTCCTTCGCTACGGGGAACTCTATTACTGCTGACCCAAGTCAAAGCATAATTCAGTCTTTGCTCTTTGTTCTCTGGAAGTTCATGTGACAGAGGCACAGAGCCGGTTTTTGGGCTGCCGTGGGAACTCCACAGATGGGCCCAGCAGCCTCCCAACACTCGAAACCCAGACTGGAAAGCTGTGTCTGGAACGGGTGGTTCTCCCCACTTTGAAATAATGCTAATGGTATTAACAAGAGCTAACACTTATTGAGTTGATTAACTTGCTCCCTTGCTTCTGGTATTTTCCAGGCCATTCTCCCCCCAGGAACTGGGTAAACTTTACAGAATACCACCTTGGCTCACATTGACTGCCTGCTTCAAATTGTTCAAGGTTCCCTATCGCTCACTGGATTGAGAATGCTTTACTTTTCTTTCCTTCCTTCCTTTCTGTCTCTTTCTTTCTTTCTCTTTTTTTTTCTTTCTTTCTTTTTAAAGATTTTATTTATTTGTCAGAGAGAGAGAGAGAGAGCACAAGCAGGGGGAGCAGCAGGCAGAGGGAGAAGCAGGCTTCCTGCTGAGCAAGGAGCCCGGTGCGGGACTGGATTCCAGGGCCCTGGGATCATGACCAGAGTCAAAGGCAGACACTTGATGGACTAAGCCACCCAGGCCTCTCAAGAACACATTTTCTTAATATGGCCCAAGAGCTTCTGAACACAACTCTCCTGTCTCACCTTCATAAATCTGCGTGTTCTAGCCCCACTGGCTCTCGTTTAGTTCCCAAGATGAGCCATGCTCCCTTCTGCCTCAGGTCTTTCCATCTGCATGTCCCCTGGCCTGGAGGGACCAGCTGTCCCAGTTTTCTGGGACTGAGGGGTTTCCCAGGTTGGGAGGACCTTTAGTGCTAAAACCAAGAATGTTCTGGGCAAAGCAGGACAGGTGGATGGTGCTGCCTGCACAGAAAATGCTTCCCCCCTGCTTTCCTGTCCCTCTTTACTCAGTGAACTAGAGCCTTTCCTGTAGCTGCCAGCTCAGGGGGCTCCTCCTCCAGGAAGCCTTCTCTGACCCCTTGAGCTAGTTTAGAACACGCAGTCCACCCGAATGCTATTGCTTTTTTTCACACAAATACTGGTAGAATTAAGGTTGTCTTCCTTGGTAAGCGGAAGCTCCAGGAGGGCTGGGCTCGTATACAGGTGTCTCCACACTGAGCAGACAGCATAGCACTTGGTACGTGCTTGGTGCTCGATAAATACATGTGTAGCAGATGAGCCCCAGATGGGAGCCAGGCTCAGGGCGGTGTGTCTTACATAAATGATCTCATTTTAACTCCATTTGTCCCTAAGCAATCGTCTCCATTTTGTAGATGTGGAAAGGGAGACTCAGCAAGGTGAACCATATATTTGTGGCCACCCAGCTTGGGCTTGAACCATGCACTTCTGACTCCAGGGCCCAGAGGACACTTAGCAAAAAGCTATGTGGTTAATGTTTTAACATAAGTTGTCTGAGAGCTCAGGTCACTGGGGAAAGGCATTATCCACGCATTTTATGAAAGTGCTGTCTCCATGCATGGAATGGGTGTGTGTGTGTGTGTGTCTGTGTGTGTGCACGCACACATACTTCCAGCCACGATTACTCCCTGGCTTTCTTGTAGGTCTGACAGTGACGGGCCTGAACTGTCCAGGAGGAGCATTTTTTTCCTCTTTTCTTTTCTTTCTTTCTTTTTTTTTTTTTCCCATTGAGCTAGGTGGTCACAGGTGTTTATTATATTATTCAAAATAAACACACACAGGGACCAATGATGAGCGCAGGCTATGAGCAAAGAATTATAAACAATGGAGTTCTCTGTTCTTGTCAAACGCTTGTCAGCGTTTTGGAAATCGCCCCCACTGATGGTGGTTTAGGGGGCAGGAACTGGTGCAGACAAGCCCGAGGGCCATCAGTGGTCCTGGGTTCATCTCAGCTCCCAGAGCCACCAAAGCTCATCTTTGCAGGGGGCTTTCTGCCAGGTGATATCGGCTGGCCTAGAATTCGGAAAGCAAATTGTCGGGAAGTTCCATGCCCAACTAGTGCAGATGAGAGGAAGCCCCCTGGATGAAGCGGGGTTAGGACTCGGGGTCCTTTCAGGAGGGAGGTAGTTCCTTGTTTCTTTGTGTAACACATATGCACTTAGGACCCACTACGTGCAGGATGGAAATGATGGAGTGGACAGAGCTGTGTGCCCTCACGAGGCTTCCTTTTCAGGGGGCTGATTCGGAGATGGCACAGGTGCAGGGTTTTTCTGGGTCTCTGTGATGTGGCAACCAGGAGGCAGGGAAGGAGGGGGCAGGCTGTGCTCACGGAGCGCCCGCCTGCGTGTGTGTCCATCGGGACAGTGTGATGGGTGGACTGGCTGGGAAGATCAAGCATGAGCAAGATGGGAAGGCGGCCACAGAGGGAACCACGTGGCTATTTGGTGGAGGAGCTCCCCCGACGGAGGGAGGGCCCTGAGGTGGGGGCGCCAGGGGCAAGATCCAAGGGCAGGAAGGAGACGAGTGTGGCCAGAGTGGAGGAAGCAGGGGAAGGCGGGAGATGCGGGTGCAGCGATGCGAGGGCTGGGAGCCGGACGGCCGCGGGACACCGCGCAGGCCATTGTCAGGACCGTGGCTCCTACTCTGAGTAATGCGGGCCTCGTTGGAGGATTTGGGGCCGAGGAGATGTTTGATCAAGTCCCTGCTTGAAGGGATGATGGCGAGTCCATGCAGGGGAATTCGCCAGGTGGCTTTGGACTGAGGAGGGTGGATTGATGTGCCCTGCTCTGGTTTGCTTGCTTGGCTGACTCCTTTGTTGTTCGAGCAAATACTCACGTGTCCCCTAGGATGAATGCGGGGCACCGGCAGAGCACGGAGGGGTGACTGAAGCTGGCGGGAGCCGAGCTCATGGGGCTTTCGGTCTGGTAGAGGAACCACAGGAGAGACAAGTTGGCTATAAAAACGGACAAGCTGGAATAATCCCACTCCTCGGTCTATGCCCCAAATAGTGGAAACCGGGTATTTATCTGAATGTGTAGGAATGTTCACAGCAGCGCTATTCACAGCAGCCAAGGGGTACGAGCAGCCCAGGGGTCCATGGGCGGATGAAGGCCTGCATGACATGGGGTCTGTCCCCAGGAGGGAATCTGGTGCTACCTCACAGGGCAAATGTGAGAATGCGGTGCTGAGTGAGAGAGGCCAGACGCAAAAGGCCTCATATCGTCTGACCCATCTATATCCAGATTAGGTCAATCCCCCGAGATCGTGGGTAGCCGGGGACTGGCAGGGGTGAGGGGAGAAGGGAGAGCAACCACTTAATGGGTACCCAGTTTCCTTTTGGGGTGATGAAAAGTTTTGCAACTAGACAGAGGTGCTGTTTGCGTAGACTTGGGAGCTTGTACTAAGTGCCTCATTGTAAAATGGCTAATTTTATGTCCTGTGAATTTTACCCCAATTAAAAAAAAATCCAAGTAAATCTTTGCACCCAGGAATATAGATGTTTGCCATGAAGGAAGTGAAGAAGAAATGTGATACAAGAGATGGGGGCGGGGGCGGGGGGAGCTTGCTCAGGACCCTGAGATCATGACCTGAGCCGAAGGCAGCGGCTTAACCCACTGAGCCACCCAGGTGCCCCTCAATTTTTTTAATCAAATAGTAAAATGACATAAATACACGATAGAAAGTGATAATATTGGTGGCGCCTGGGTGGCTCAGTGGGTTAAGCCGCTGCCTTCGGCTCAGGTCATAATCTCAGGGTCCTGGGATCGAGCCCCACATCGGGCTCTCTCCTCTGCAGGGAGCCTGCTCCCCCCCCCCCCGCCCCCGCCTGCCTCTCTGCTTACTTGTGATCTCTGTCTGTCAAATAAATAAATAAAATCTAAAAAAAATTTTTTTTGTTCATCATGATGAACAATGAGTAATGTATAGAATTGTTGAATCACTATATTGGACACCTAAAAATAAGATAACAATGTGTGCTAACTGTACTTGAATTTAAAAATTTTTAAAAATATATTTAATTGTTTTAAAAGGGAGATGGGACCCTTTTTGTTTCTTTTTTCCAAAAACAGTTTACTGAGCCATCGAGTGCAGTGAGTCAGCTGTTCACCCGCACGCAGCCTACTGTCCTCAGTGCCGTGGTTAAGAACACAGGAGTCAGCGTCAGATAATGCTAGGTTCAAACACCTCTCCCACCCATCTTGATTTGACCTTGGACAAAATCTTTAACTTCTTTGATTTGTACTTTCTTCCTGTCAAGCGAGCATAATGAGTATCTAGCTCCTAGGGAGAATCAAGCGAATTTTGCAAGGAAGGATATTAGTCTTTATCCTGGTGGTGAGACATAATACACACTCAATAAAGGTTACTTTTGTTTCTAAGTGGTTGACCTGGGTTCAAGTTCAGACTCCAGATCCCTTATCTCTATCCACTAGTTGGGTGACTTTTTTTTTTAAGGGGTTAAAAGGTACACATATAATGTGTTCAGCTCCAAATATGGTCACTATAATAATTACTATATACTTAATATATAACAGTTTTATATCCAAAAAGCGTAGATGCCCCCTAGTTCAGGATGGAAGAGCATAAAGTTCCCCAAAGATGTTGAGGTTCAGTTCCCACAAATAGTACTGTCAGATTGAAAAATAGGGACACACATTCACTCTTGACTGGAATCTATGCTTGAACTCATAGTGATAGGAAAGAGAAGAGGGTCAGCCCAACTCCCACAGCATCCTAACTGGCTCCCCTTTCCTTTAGGAGGAAGGATCAGCTCAGGCAGTAAATGCAAGGGCCTTGTTCTGTGCCTTTGTTGTGCAGAGGATGGAGTGATAATGCTATCAGGGCTGAAACTTCTAGAATTCTGTTGAATGGTAAACTTCAGGGAGAACTTTTTCTCATCCCTTTTATGTTTGAGCATGGGGGTTCCTTGGCAATTGGGGGATAATCACATTACCCATTGGAGGCATGTTTTTAAGTAAAAAGTTGTGTGGAAGCACTTAGTGCTACATGTATTACAGAGCACTCACGCAGAAAAAATTAGTTGTAATTGTCGTCATGGCTTGTATGTAGATAACTATGTCACAAGTCAGTCAGATGACATTAAGCATATTAAGAAAATACAAATGAGGTGGCATGGGAATTTAGAGAGGAAAGGGTTTGCCTCCAACTTGAATGTAGATGGCAAGGGTCTCGAGGCAAGGAAATTAAAACTGAGACGATGTGGAATTGCAAATGGCCCTTAAATGATGGGAAGTGGATGCGTGATGAGGTGGGGAGGGTGGAGGAACCCAGTGTGAGCAGTGGTTCTGCGTGGTGTGTGGAAGAAGTGTGGCTTAGCTGGAGGGTGGATTCTATGAAAAAGGAATTGTAAGAATTAAGTGGGAATGACTGACCAGGACTGAGCCACAGAGTGACTTGAATGCAAGGCTAAGAGATATGGGGTTTCTGGGTCAGTGGTTCATAAATGTCTTTTGTCTTGATATCCTTGATGGATGATATTCATACACACATCTCTTCCCTATGGGAGGAGCCAGGGTTTTGCATGATCTGATGTAATTCCATACCTTCCTCTTCCATTTGAGGGAGTATATTGGAAGGCAAGGGAGTGATGACAACTTTTTGTAGGGGTGGATCCCATCTGATTCATTTTGAACAACATCATTCCCTAACTCTGGGATTCTAACTACAATTTAGAGGTGGTAGATTATATAGTGGTTGAGAAGATGATCTTAGGGGTTAGATTGCCTGGGTTTGATTTCTGACTCCTCTGTTTATTACCTGGGCGATGTTGAGTATATTACTTAAGTCCTCTGTACCTCTATGTCCTTATCTGTCAAATGGGGGAAAAAATTGGCATCATCACCAGGCCTTTGGGAGGACTAAATGAAATTTGGCACATGAGATGCTTGACATATAGTTAGTGCTATGAACTTATGAGCTATTACATTTTGTAAGTCTCTGACATCTCATGGGTGGTGGAAGCCATTGCTCTCAACTGACAGATTTTGAGCAGGACAGTGGCAAGGTCAAAAGTGCAGAATGGGCACACTTGCCCATACTTTCACAGAACACAGGAAGATAGTGTGGAGTCTGGAATCAGCCTGTTTGACTCCTGACTTTCCCTCACTGACCTTGGGACCATAGAGTAAATTCTCCAGGCCCCATGTCCCTTCCTTATCTATACAATGATTGTAATAATAATAGCACCCACTTCACAGCCTGCTTGTGAGGATTAACAGAATGATGCTTATAGAGTGCCTACACAGTCCCTGCTGAGTCTGTTAGCTGTCTACTACTGGTAGCAAGTTACCACAAACTTTCCAGCTTAAAACTCACAACTGTCATCATGCAGTTTCTGTAGGTACTATCTAGCAAGCTCCTCTGCAAGGCTGCCATCAGGGCATCAGGTAAGGCTGGGTTTCATCTGAAGGTTTGACTGGGGAAGGATATATCATTGTTGGCAGAGTTCAGTTTCTTGCTGACTGTGGGCTGGACACTAACCTTAGCTCATAGCTCATCGCTAGTTACTGACTGGAAGCCAACCGTAGTGCCTTGACACATGGCCACCCCCAGAAACAACTGCATGCTTCATTAACATTGGCAAGAGAGGTGGTCTCTTCCCAAATGGGCACTGTAGTCTTCTATAAGGTCATTGAATCCAAGTCACCATGTCATTCTGTCACTTCTGTCATATTCTCTTGGTTAATAGCAATTCACAGATCTTACCTGCACTCCAGGACAGAGCTCCCACAACGGTGTAAACATCAGAAGGTCTGAGTTGTGGCAGCCACCCTGGAGTCTTGCTACCATATACTTAGTAAATACCTAGTACATTCCTACTTTGAGAAATTAATTTGGCAAGCAGAATGCACCTGGAAGACGGGAGTTAACTCATTTTATCTTTGTACCCCAAAGCACAGTGCTTTGCCTATGGTGGGTTCTCATTAACTATCATCTGGATAATTATCAAATGTAAATTTCCCAGGATGCTTTCCCTGCTCCCAAACTCGGCCTGTATAGATCCAGACGGGGGTATATAAGTCAGTAGAGGCTTGGTATGCTATAGTAACAAAATAGCCTAAAAGTCTCAGTGGCTTGAATAATACTGGTTTATTAGTTATTCTATATATCCACTGATACGTGACTGGGGTAGGGGGAGGAGGGAGATCTACTAACTGTCTTACTTGGGGCCCCCTTCTGCTGGCGTAGCCATTATCTGGAATGCTGTTGATCACTTTGGCCGAGGGAAAGGAGTCTTGAAGTCTAGTAAATAATTGATTAGTCCCTAAGGGCCTCACATGACTTCCATCCCTGGTCAATGGCCAGAAAGAATCCCCTGGGCCCACTCGTACCAGGAGACAGAGCAGGACAATCATGCCATGCACTTAGGAGTCAGAGAGCCAGGGGTGTTTGGTAACTAGTGCTATCGACCATTTCAGATGATCATATACAGATAAATCAAAGCACAGTGGTTGCATTGGAACTCTGTATGTGGCCTGGATATTTGCTGACACTCCAGCTTAATCTTCTGTCCTCCTCTTTTGGCCCTGGGTCCCAGGATAATGACCACAGAATATACCACCTGGACTCCCTTCCACTCTTCCTTCTGGGTGGCTAAGAGTTGAGAGATGTGCTTGTGGCAAACAGGAGGGTAAAAAAGAAAAGAAAAATTGGGGGCAGTGTCTTTTCTTTGTTTCCTTTCTCCTCTGTCCATCCATAGCTCGCATTGGGTGCCCTCTCCCCCAGGTAAAGATTTTGGGAGCATCTGGGTGGCTCAGTGGGTTAAGCATCGCCTTTGGCTCAGGTCGTGATCTCAGGGTCCGGGGATCGAGCCCCACTTCAGGCTTCCTCCTTAGCGGGGAGTCAGCTTCTCCCACTCCTTCTGTCCTTCCCCCCACTCATGTGCGCTCTCTCTCTCTGTCATGCTCTCTCGCTCTCTAATAAATCTTTAAAAAACAAAATAAAGTATACCTTTAAAAAACAAAATCTTTAAATCTTTATAAGTAAGTCTTTAAAAAACAAAATAGTGAGTAAATTTTTAAAAAAATCTTGAAAGTAAGTAATAATCTTTAAAAAACAAAAATAAAAACAAGTCAAGCTTTCGGTGGCTTCTGCTAACAGGTCCCTTTATGCGCTTTGTCAGGTGGCCCAGCCCCACCTTCGGAGCCAGTATGTGAGGGCGTCCCTAGCTTGGTTGTTTCTGAAATCTCCGCCCACGGTTCTGCTCACAGCCTCCTCATCCATCCGTCTTCCTTGACTCCTTTGAATGGGCCGTCCTCTGCGCGAATCCGGATGAATCCGACGTGTGGCTGCGTGGCCCTGACAGAATGACACAAACGCTGTGTTTTCCGTGGTTGGATTTCAGGCACTCGATTTGCTCTATAGTCACATGAACTACTAAAAGATGATGATGCTAAAGATACTCCAGAAAACTGGCTAGACACTGCTGCCTACTTGGTCTCACATCTAGTGTTTCTTTTTTTCTTTTTCTTTTTCTTTTATTTTTTCTTTTCTTTTTTTAAATTTTTTCAATTTATTTTTTTTTCAGAAAAACAGTATTCATTGTTTTTGCACCACACCCAGTGCTCCATGCAATCTGTGCCCTCTATAATACCCACCACCTGGTATCCCAACCTCCCACCCCCCGCCCCTTCAAACCCCTCAGACTGTTTTTCAGAGTCCATAGTCTCTCGTGATTCACCTCCCCTTCCAATTTATCCCAACTCCCTTCTCCTCTCTAACACCCCTTGTCCTCCATGATATTTGTTATGCTCCACAAATAAGTGAAACCAGATGATAATTGACTCTCTCTGGCTTGACTTATTTCTCTCAGCATAATCTCTTCCAGTCCCGTCCATGTTGCTACAAAAGTTCAGTATTCATCCTTTTTATTTATTTGTCAGAGAAAGAGAGTGAGCACAGGCAGACAGAATCACAGGCAGAGGCAGAGGGAGAAGCAGGCTCCCCGCCGAGCAAGGAGCCCGATGTGGGACTCGATCCCAGGATGCTGGGATCACGACCTGAGCTGAAGGTAGCCGCCCAACCAACTGAGCCACCCAGGCGTCCCTCACATCTAGTGTTTCTTACGGGAAGACTCCCGTTGAGCCGTTTCTCACCCATGAGCTTCTCTGATTGTTTTTATGAAGCACCTGTTTTCTTGACAGTAAACTCTACGTTTTTAATATTTGGACGAGATGTCTCACTTCTCTGAGTTTGAAGTCGGTTGGAGAGAACTAAGATGGTGAAAGCAGCACGGTTGATTGCACGAATGGTTCGAAGGCTTCCTTGGACCCTGCACTCGTGCATTCTGCAGCAACTTCGCCGTCCTTCTCTCTACAAGGGCCGGAGACATTTGTCTGTCCCCGGACCTTGGGTCCGTCTGTGCCATCTGCTTTGGTGAATGCAATATTAGGGGCATGGTATGGCCGAAGTCCTAAGAAATTCTTCTGTGATCTGCCTGGCCCTCTTGCATCTCAGCCATCGCCGTGGCGGTGACATCCCTGGGCTGGCCTGCTGGTCCAGGTGGACGATGAAGGACGTTGGGACAGAATCCGGCCTGTCATCGATGCCAGTTCCATTCTGCTGACTACACACGCGTGAGCGAGCTCAGCTGAGGTCAGCGGTCAGCAGAGTCACCTCGCGGAGCCCTGTATCTGTGGTTTGTGATGCATAATTTCGGTGGCTGACGGAAGCTGTCGAAATGGGCGTGAGAGACTCACTGGTGTTTCATACTTTCGTCTTCTGTTTGTCCACAGCTGGGTATTAAATACATGCTCTGTGGAAGGCCCTGGGGAGAGAGTCATGAATTAGCCGAGGTGGTCCCCAACGTCAAGTCTGTCCCCTCTGCTGGCTCGCTGTCACTCACACTTCAGCCGTTCAGACAGCGGCGGACGAGGCCCAGTCTTGTGTTATTTGTTCTCATGTTGTCCTGCACTTTCTCCTTGAAGTCCTTGAAGCTGTTTCACAAGGGTGGGTTTTTTTTTTTTAAATATTTGATTTATTTATTTGAGAGAGAGAGAGAAAGAGAGAGAGAGCACGCACAAGTGTGGAGAGGGGCAGAGAGAGAAGCTGACTGCCTGCCGGGCGGGGGGCACGAGCAGGGTTTGATCCCAGGACCCTGAGATCACGACCTGAGCCGAAGGCAGACGGTTAACTGACCCAGCCACCCAGGCACGCTTCATCAGGGTGTTTTTTTACTGAAAGTGAAAGAAACCCAATCAAATTGACTTAAGCAAAAAGAAAGAAAGAAAAAAAGAGAGAGGACGCGCTGACTCGTGTTCACGGGAATTCTGCTGTAACCATCAGAGCAGGTCGGGGGAACATGGCAGGCACAGCTGGGGTCAGGTGTCGTGAAGACTTGATCCAGGCCCTGTGGCCAGGCTGCTCTCCTCTGACTGTTCCTCAGTCTCCGCCCGGCCCAGGTTTCAGGGACGGCTTCGGCGGAGTGTCTCTGCTCCACGGGATCCCACAACAGTCCTGTCACTGAGTAGACATGGACCACCTGCTGGTTTTGAGACACGCCACGGGGGCTGATGGCCATGCCCAGACAGCGTATGTGGTCCGAGAGCCTGGGCAGGGTGAGGCCCACCTACCACACCACATCCCCTAGAAGGGCGTGAGCAGAAGAGCAGCTGCTGCGTTAGCCAAGAGGGAACGGGCACTGGAAATGCAAAGGCAACAGAAGACCACTGGGGTAGAACATGTGGCGAATTACGTAACAACTTGTATATTTCCCTCCATTACGGTTGGCCCTCCCACTAGACTCTAGGCTACATGAAGGGCAGAATGTGCATCCGTTTTGCTCATCTCTAGACTTCTAGGGTCCGATACAGGCTAGCAGATAATAGAGGAATCAGTAAATATCTCTTGAATGAATAAAGGAAACTTATAATCTGTTGGGGGAAAATGAAGATGAAATGTAGGTTCTGAAAGGCAAGAAAGATAGGAAATTATGTTTATAATTATAAACATTATAGCAGTATACTAGGGTAAGGTTTATATATGGCTCTTTAAGAATCTTTTAGCTTTGGCAAAAGGCACTCTCCACCCCCAACTCCTCATACCTCCCTCTTCATAATGGTATGATAGCTTTTGAGACACACAAAGTGAATATTTTGAGATTCCTGGGATTTGTGTATACACACACACACACAGCGATGCACAGGAAGACACAAGTGGTATGGATACTTTTGTAGAACCATCTAGGGGAAAATAACCGAGTTCATTTTTCATCGATTCCTCTCAGCCTGTTCTTGTTTATTAGGTCCACTGTGATGTGCCAATACTATATGTTTTAAGATGAGTGGGCAGTCCTTGTAAACAGCACGAAAGCTGGGCTGTCATTGGAATCCTGGGGGACATCTGAGGGCCTTAAGAACATGGAGAAAAACGGGTGCTGGGAAGAGCCGGGATTTGGAGGAAAAGTCTGCTCTTGGCACAGGAGAGATTTTGGTATATGAAAATCTGAGTTCTTGCCCAGGGGTCGGAGGGAGAGAGAAGTCTCCATCAGAGGACCAGGACAGGTCCTGAGGTCTCCCCCAAATGAAAATGACAACAAACTTCAATACCATCCCCATCTTTATTCTTTGCAGCTTTCTTGATAGAATTAAACTACTTCTGGGGCAGAACACAAACCACTTTTTAATGGATTTACTAGAAATAATTCCTTAAAAAGAAATTATAGTGATTGATTATGCTCTTAAAAGTAATATTTGGTCTTAGGGTGCCTGGATGGTTCAGTAGGTTAAAGCCTCTGTCTTTGGCTCCGGTCATGATCCCAGGATCTGGGGATCGAGCCCCGCATTGGGCTCTCTGCTCAGTGGGGAGCCTGCTTCCTCCTCTCTCTCTGCCTGCCTCTCTGCCTCCTTGTGATTTCTGTCTGTCCAATAAACAAAACCTTTTAAAAAAAAAGTAATATTTGGTCTTAAAATAGCTTTTTTTTCCTGCTCAAAGATGTGGAATACCATATTGTGCATCTCCCTCAACAATATCATGAATGTCCCTCACCAGTGAGCTATCCAGACTGACTGACCTCTTTATATCAGGAGGTGGGAAGGGGTCCATTAAGAGGACAGGTTCTGGATTCAGAGTGGAATTCAGCTCTCCCTCTTACTCAATGCGTGATCTTGGCCAGTGACTTAATCTCCTGTGCCTCAGTTTTCTTATCTGCAAAATGGGAATAATAATAATAATGCACAAGTCACAGAATCATCACGAGGATTAAATCAGATCCTACGAATAAAGCCCTTATAATAGCACCTGGCAGGTACAGGACATGAGGCGTGGTAGCCGTTATTACATCAGTACACGTGATAAGAGGAAGCACGTTGAGACTTCTGTCTTTAACTTTTGATCAGATTTGATCATCTCTTCTTCAAATGCCAGATGTGATGGGAAAGTGGGTGAAAGTGAGACTTGGAGAGGAGGGAAGCTGCAGTGAACATTATTTGCGTGAGAAACAAGCAAGTTAATCTCTTCCTTTCTGGTTCTCTTCCCTTATGGTGTGGTCAGTTACCTGTCTTCCCCTTTATGGACGTGGTCACCCAACCAGTATCCCTGCTTCCAGTCTTCCACTCTATTTCTATCTCTTAACTTTCTACTATAGGTTTATTTATCAAACATTGTCATGATGTTGTCCCACTGCGTTAAAAACGTTCAGTCAGTTTCCCTTGCACCAATTGACTGAATTTCAAAGTGCACAGCCTGGCAGTCAACAATCTTTGCAAAATGGCCCCGACACTCTTTTTAGACTTTTTTAAGATTGTATTTAGTTATTTGACAGAGAGAGATCACAAGTAGGCAGAGAGGCAGGCAGAGAGAGAGGAGGAAGCAGGCTCCCTGCTGAGCAGAGAACCCGATGCGGGGCTCGATCCCAGGACCCTGAGATCATGACCCGAGCTGAAGGCAGAGGCTTTAACCCACCGAGCCACCCAGGTGCTCCCCTGACACTCTTTTTAATGCCGTCTGCAGCCGTCCTCCCCCGTGACTCACCTGCCCTCACTGTGCTAGAAATACTAGCCATTTCCTAAGGTGTACAAACTCATTCTTCCATTTCTTTGCTTTTGCTGTTTCTTTTACTTGGAATGCCATTTCCAACAACAACAACAACAACAACAACAAACCCAACAAAACAAACCACTCCCCAACCCCCATCCTTCTAAATCACAAATTTTTTTGAGGTTAGTCTCAGCTGTGCCATCTTTTTATTTTTCCCCCTAAGATTTTATTTATTTGACAGAGAGAGACACAGCGAGAGAGGGAACACAAGCAGGGGGAGTGGGAGAGGGAGAAGCAGGCTCCCCACTGAGCAGGGAGCCCGATGCGGGTCTTGACCCCAGGACCCTGGGATCATGACCCAACTTGAAGGCAGACGCTTAATGACTGAGCTATCCAGGCGTCCCTCAGTCATGCCATCTTTACTTTGCCTTTACCCAAAAGAATCCTATTTGAGAAAATGACATATACCAATATCTAAATAGAGAGGTAACAATTATGATGAGCGGTTGGTTCCTACTTAAGCCAAGAAAATAGTTCAAATCTATAATGATGACAAAAAAAGAGTCCCCCCCGCCCGCCCCCCGAATGCTTCCTGTGTGCCAGGAACTATACCAAGGGTTTCTCGCAGATAATCTCACAGCCTCATGAGACAGCTACGGTTTGTCTCATTGTATTTACAGTTTCCCACCAGAATTCAACTGTGACGCCTCCATGGGGTGCATGGGGAGAGGGGGGGGGAGAGAGAGATGGAGAGAGATAGCAAGAGAGAGAGAGAGAAGCAATTTAAATTATGCAGCTGATATTGCCAGAAATCCTAACGAGTGCATTTCTGCCTGGAGTAAGCACATAATGGAAGAAGTTCATCTTTACTCCTGGTCCATGTTATCGTCTTCAAGTATCTCATACAGTCATTCTAGAATTTAATGATTTATGTAGTTCATACAGCATGGCCACTACGTGGGAGCGGCGGCTTTATCTGGACTCAGCTGAAGAAACAGGAGCTTATTCCAACACCGGGAGAAACTCTGCATCAGACTTGGGGAGAGAGATCCTTCCTGGGGGTGGGGATCACATTATTTTTTTGTGCAAACCAAGACAGCTTTGGCAGTGAGAAAGGATCCTGCCCATAGTTATGCAGGAAAACAAGGCGTAAAGTTGGAAAGCCCAGGCCAGTCAGACTGAGGCTCCTCTCTCTGCCCGCCACCACGTGAGGACACAATGAGAAGATGACCCCCTGCTAACCCGAAAGAAGGTCTTCACTAAGAGCCCAGTCTCCTGGCATGTGGCTCTTGGGATGTCTCTTGGATTTTTCTCTGAATTATGAGAAATCTGTGTCTGTTGTTTAAGCTACCTCATCTTTGGTTTTGTTGTTGTTGTTGTTGTTGTTTTTCTTGTTACAGCAGCCTGAACGGACCGAGGTCATTGGGAACCTCTTCCCTGGGGAGGACCAAGTGTAGCAACATGAAGAGATGGGATTGCGTTACTCCCTCGCTGAATGCTCTCCCGGGGCTGCCTGGGTCCTGCTGCACATAGCAAAGCCCTGTGAGCGCCGTCCCCAGAGCCGCAAGACCCATCGAGATCGGCTCTGACAGACGTTCCAGTCTTTCCTCTTCATGCCCATTTCTGGTTGTCCTGGACTTCTTTTGGTTCCTCCAACAGATCAGAATTTTTCCTGGCCTAGCACCTTTGCTCCTCTGTATGGCCAGGACAGCCTCCCTCGCCCCACCTTCTCTAGAATGCCTATAAGTCCTTCAGAAATCAGTCTGGCCTTTCCTGTCTAAAGTGCAGAACCCCCGCCATGCCCACTGCTTTCTGCAGTCCACACATGCTCTTTATCTTCCAGCCCTTAACAGTGTTTGTTATTTCAGTTTCCTGCTTATTTATCTGCCACCCCCCAACTCTGGCCCATAGGCATCCCGAGCTCAGTGTTCATGTTTTTACTCATTGCCTGGCATAGAACTTTTTCATAGTAAATATTCAGATATTCAATGTGTGCTTGTTGAATGAATGCACAAGATCACATCAGGATTGCCAGTCTGTCAAGGAGAAATAAGACCGCATGAGTTTAAACTTTTTATTTTTTTATTTAATAACTGATCATTAAAGATCTTTCTTCAAAGCAGGTCTGCAGCAGCCAGCTAAGTCTCATACCTACTAAAAGGAAGGAGCCCATGTCTTATTTACAATTAGAATTCCAGATGATGGAAATATGACTCTTCCAATCCCTGCCCCTCTGCCTTGTCCTTCTACACACGGGACATGATGCCTCAGGACATTTGCATGTGCCATGCCTTCTGCCTTTAACAGTGTTCCCTCAGATATCAAAATGTCTTGCTTCCTCATCCATGTGAGATTTTACCCCAGAAGGTTCTCCTGACCACCTGTAAACCTCTGTGATGCCAAATTCTAGTTGTGTTCTCCACAAAAGCAAGAGTTTGAGGGAGCTGGAATCCAGCCCACACTCTGCCTTTCATGCACTCCTGGTATCTGGAGGGGAAGGGAGGGACACCTTTTTCTAATTGATGCACCCAGAATGGAGTACCTTTGTGTAATTGCAAGGTTTATGCCGGCTGCAGCCTGCCTCTCTACATCTCTCTAAACACTGACACGCCCCCCTTGTTACCTGCATATTTTTAGAAAGATTTATTTATTTATTTGAAAGAGAGAGCGAGATAGCATGTGCGTGAGTAGGGGCCAGGGGCAGAAGGAAAGAATCTCAGGCAGATTCCCCGCTGAGCATGGATCCCGAAGTGGGGGCTCAATCTCACGACCCTGAGATCATGACCTGAGCCGAAACCAAGAGTCAGACGCTTAACCGACTGTGCCCCCCAGATGCCCTCTTGTTACCTGCATATCAGCTTTTCGTGCAGCCCGTAAGCTTAAGGATGGCAGAGACTTTGCTCTATTTTGTTTACGGCTCTATCCTCAGTATTAGAGTTCTGTCTGACCCATGGTAGGTCTCTAAAAATATTTGTTGTATTGGGGCACCTGGGTGGCTCAGAGGGTTAAGCCTCTGCCTTTGGCTCAGGTCCTGATCTCAGGGTCCTGGGATCGAGCCCCGCATTGGGCTCTCTGCTCGGCAGGGAGCCTGCTTCCCCCTCTGCCTCTCTGCCTATTTGTGATCTCTCCTGTCAAATAAGTAAATAAAATCTTTAAAAATAAAAATATTTGTTGTATGAATGTGTGGATTTACATATTTTGCAAAAGCAACAAAAACGAAGAGAAGCTTTAGCTCTTGGGTGTACAGTCTTCTTTCTCCTCACTTAGTTTCGTTTTTATTTGTAGTTTAGCTGCTCAACCCTCGGGGTCAGTTCACCAGGATCCTGGGGAGGGATTGGCCGCATTTTGGTTTTCATACCTTCACTTTCCTTTGGAGATACGAAAACTGCCTGTGCTTTTCTTCAGTTCTTCTTCTGAGGCCTCTCTTTTTTCCCCAGCATCCAAGTTAATGGAAACACTAGTCATGGGATGAAAATAGTGCCAGGTTATATTATGAAGCTGGAAGCCACATAAAAGTCCCAAACTCCCATATAACTAAGTTAAACCTGAAATTCCATTTTGGCGCTCAGTGTGGAAAATCATTTCTTTTCTGAGGCTTCCCGGGGGCTCCCTCTTAAAAAAAAAAAAAAAAAAAAACTATGCCAGGAATATCATGGCTTCAGAATAAGTGTTTTCCAAGCAGGTTTTGGTGCCTGGCTTGATTGATTTTCCAAACCTGCATCACCCTCAAAAAACCCAAATTCTTCCAATAGATCTTTATGCAGCAGTTTCCACGTGGCATTAACATTTTTATTTCTGCATCATTACAGCAACTCATATGTTTAAATATCTCGGTGGACACTGGGGTTGGGGAGATGGATGACCCTTTAATGACTGTGATTCAACCTCCCTAAGACGGAGAAAACTATTAAGACTGAAACTCGGGGCTGGCCTGGAACCATGCTGCCAAGGTTGGAAGGTGACTCTCCAGTCCGCCAGCCTTCCCGACCCCAGTAAATTTCCTCCCGGTGAAAAGAGGTATCATTCTCAAACCCAGATGACTGGAGACTTACAATTGCCTTGCAAAGCCAGATCTGGAGCCCATGTGGCCTAAATCCCCCTGAACTGATTACGTTGGTTAGAGTCTTTTAAGGTTTTCGCACAAACTTAATCGACTGCTGTGTGCAACCCCAGGAAAGGGAGTAAGAATCCATTCAAATCCTCCCTGTTAAATCAACCCTCCAGCAAATTACGGGCAGCGCAGCGAAGGGGACTTCAGAGCAAGGAACACCAGCAAAGACCTCATTCAAAGTGTTTGCACCCCAATCCCTTGATGAAATGAACCCTCTTGAGCTTCCCCATCGGGTAACCCAGTTATGTTGGGCTGTAAAAATGCTCCCGGCAATTTTTATATGTTTTAGTTCAAAACAGTGTTTTGCAGAGTCTGCTCGGCGTTCGTAGGTGGCTGCCTCGTTGGACTCAGTCGATGCCATTGATTTCCTTTTAAATGCAAAGATTGCACAGTTCAGCTTTAATTGCGGATCTGGCTGCAAAGGCCATCGCTTGGAAGCGGGTTGTTCTCTTTTTTTTTTCTCCTAATGAATCACCTTTTCCTGATGAACATTGGCTGGGTTGGGCCTCTCTTTGTTAGCACGTCCCCCTCCGTGCCGGGCACAGAACGTGTGAGCCGTGTGAGCCGGCCAGGGACAAAATGTGCAGAAGCCGCAGACGGAGGCGGGCTTCTCTGCGAGGCTCTCCTATCTAGGTTAGGTGTTTTATTATGTCTTAATAAAGCAGTTGAAGAGAAGGTTAAGCTAAAGTGCCCCGGGGAATCATTTTAATTTTTTAAAAGGGCATGACCACGTTGGAGGTTGTTACGTAAAACCAGTTGTCTTAAGGGGGGGGGGGTGCGCCGGGTCCTTCATGTGTCGCTCCCACTCAGGGTCTCTCTCGCGGTTTCTCATGCCCTGCTGTATTTGGGTCTCTTCGTTCCCTGACTTACACATTGATCTAAAGCCAGAACCAAGGGAGTTTAAATACCGGCTTTGAGACTCGTTAGCTGTGTGATCTTAGGCAAGTCTTCCTTCTGCATTCCTCATTTACAGTAACTACCTGCTGGGGCTTTACCACCGTTCACTCAAATTGCGCGTGTAAAGGGCTTAGGGTGATGTCTGGCCAGTAGGGAGATCGTAATAGAGATTAGCTCTTATTACTACGAGGTGTCCTGGGAGGGGGGCAGGTGACGGGTGGAGGTTCCGTCCCCCAGTAGCCATGCATGGTGGTTCCTGCGTCTTGGGCACCACTGTACTGTTTTGCAGATAAACATTCATTGAACCGTCATGGGAATCCCACAAGGGAGGTATAATACTTATGATTAGCCCATTTTAGTTTTTTATTTTTATCTTTTCAAATGTATTTCTTTGAGACGGAGAGTAAGAGAAAGAGAAAATCCTAAGCAGATTCCGCGCTGAGTGTGAGGCCCCACCCGGGGCCCGATCCCCCGACCCTGAGATCATAATGCTAGGCAAAATCAAGATCCTGAGGCTTACCTGACCATTATTAGCCCATTTTAGACATGAGGGAACTGAGGCTCTGAGCGTAGAGACCTGCCCAAGCAGTCGCACCTGCTGAGATGGCCGGCTGTGGTAGGTGGCATTGGGGTGGCCGCGGCCCAGCGTCAGCGGTCAGCTAACCGTGGTGCCCAGGGCAGCAGGGCCTTGCTCCCTGCATCCTGTGTGTTTTGTTCATAAGGGGGCCCTCGAGGCTTGGGGCCCTTTGGAGTCCTAACATGGATGTCGTTCACTCACTGACCTGTGGAGGGTCGTCTGGATGTGGCTGGTGGTCGAAGGCTCCGGCCCAGAGACGAGGGATGCCTTGATCGTCAATGCCCACCCCCCCGGCCCTTCCCTATGGCATGTGTTTCTCTCCTGGTGTGGTCTTCCCCTGTTTTTGTTTTTTTGTTTTTTTGTTTTTTTTTTTTTTGCACCTGTGCCATTCTGTCTTCACTCCTCTGGAGTCTCACACTCAGAGAAGCGTCCAGACTCTATTTCCTCCCACTCCTTCCTTCCAAATCTGGTTAGGGAATGTCTATTTTGTGCCACGCAGTTTTCTCAGTATTAGGGATGCAGCTCTGAGCAAAACATTCACTCATTTGACTCTCCGACTACCTGGGAAGTTCAGGCTCTGTTCTGGGCGCTGGGAGTCCAGCTCTCAGCAGGGCAGGCGAGCCTCGCTCAGAGCCTGCGTCTGTGAGGCTGCTGATGTTACCGGGGTGGGGGACAAAAAGTAGCACTTACTAGGAGTAGTGATCAGTGGGACAGAGTGAGAGGAGGTCTGGTTAGGGGCCAGTGATGGGGAGGGGTGCTCCCTGTAGCCGGCCTGGTCAGGGGAGGCGTCTCTAAGGGAACAGCACGTAGGCAGAACTGTTGTGTGATTCTTTGCATGATGTCCAGGTGGGAGGGAACCCCTAATACAAAAGTCCCAGGGTGTGAGCCACGAGGACCTTGATTCTTCAGGAAATTGCACAGAAGCTGCTGTGGCCAGAACTGAGCACCTAAGGCCAGTGTGCCTGGAGCCAGGGAGTTTGCAGCATGGAGGGATCTTGGGGTCATACCAGGTTACCGTTAAGTGGGGTCTCAGTGGTCACCATCCAACCTAATTCAGGAAGGTCACTGATTGTGGCTGTCTGTTTCTGCACATCTCCACCAGCACTGGGTGTTGCTAGTATTACACAACAGTTTTCAAACTTTTAAAATAAAAAAAAAATTAATTGTTTTTTAAATTTCCAACTTGATAGAAAAAAAAAAAAAAAGGACACCTGCCGGCTGACTTTGCGATTGCTGTGATGTTGCGTATATTTCCGTGTATCTGTTGGCCGTTCGTATTACCTTCAGTCCAGTTCTCTGGGTCTGTCCGTCTTTCTGCCTGTCTTTACCTCCGGTGCCCGAAGATGGGCTGGTCAAGGCCTTCGACTTCCCGTACGTTCTCACTCTCCCATCGCAGGGCCACGCATGGCCTGGTTTCCCTCTCTCCCTCCTGCCTGGTTCTCCTTCTCTTGTTTGTGTAACAGGAGCCTCTCTAATCCCCGTGCCCTGCCGGCATCTGGCCTCTTTCCTATATATCAAGCAAGGCGAAATGGCACTTGCCTTCTGCTGCACATTAGAATCACTGGGAACGCTTTAGAAAATTCAATGTCAATTTAATTCTGGTCTCTAGGGAGAGGGGGAGGGCATCATGGCTTGTTTATTTGTTTGTTTATTAGTTGCTCGTTTGCTTACGGTGTGCAGCCAAGGCTGAGAAGCACTGCATTCTGCCAGCCTGATGTCATCGAAGTGTGAAAGTGAACCTTGTCAGCTTCATAGAATGGGTCCTGCTTCCCTGACCCTCTCGCCAGGTGAGCATGCAGGCCCTGAAAGGCATCTGCCTGCTCTGCCAACAGGTATGTGTCGGATCCAGACAGTGGTGGGTCCTGGGGAAATGTCCACACACAGGACAGGTCTCTTGCCTTTTTGCAGGTCTTACATTTTTGTAAAAAGAGGCAGAGAAAAATCAACCAGATGAAGAGATGTTCAAGTTCATTAGGGCTTAGGATAATTCCCAAGAAGGAAATAGCGTGTTTTGCTGGAAGGTAGGTGTGGGGTGAGGGAAGTCAGAAGATGTGGTGAGGAAAGCCCTTTCTGGAAGGGTGACGTGTGGAAGCAGGAGGAGCAGGTGCAGTGACCAGGAGGCAGGGCACGAGGGGCCGCTGGAGAACTGGAGTGACTGGAGGCTGGGCACGAGGAGGAGGTGATTGGGGCGACCTCTGGCCCGACCTCGCAGTGGCAGGGGAGAGCTGGGTGCCCAGCCCGCACACCACACCAGGGCTCCTGCTCAGCAGAGATGCTGGTGGGACACGGCACACTCTGCTTGAGACCTGAGGACGATGGGTTTCTGTCAAAGGTGAAAGGGGAGTGGGGTGAGAAGTTTGCTCTGATAGAGAAAATTCTAGGCAGAGGACGTATGGTCTGCAAATGTACAGAGCTCGGAGGTCCTAGAAGACCCTAGCACAGGGGGAAAGTTTGGGGTGGTGAGGGTGCAGAAGTGAGGGGTGTGTGAGGGCAGATGACGTCAGAGGAAGACTGGGCTCCGGCAGTACAGGCCATGCATAGAAATGGGGAGTCCGCTTTCATCCTGGAAGGCACCGGAAGACTTCAGTAAGGAAGGTCACCTTTGTTATTCGAGAAGGTAACTCAGGCAGCAAGGGTGGCTGGAAGAAAGTTAAGGTCTACCAGCTGTCAGCAAACTTTCTCCGTAAAGGGTCAGATAGACAGTAAATATTTTAGACCAGAGACCGTCTGGTCTCTGCTTTGACTGCTCGCTTCTGCCACTGTAGTACAAGTACAGCTATAACCACTGATAAATGAATGGGTGTGCTGTGTTCTAATAAAACTTTATTTATAAAAATTTATAAAAATCACCAGGGGGCTGGATTTCATCAGTGCACTGCAGTTTGGCAGCCCTAGTATTCCAATAGAGTATTTAAGCATGGCAATTAATTATAATTAGATTGGGTCTGAAAGAAGCAAAAATGGTTTACAAAAGATTTGGAGCTGTTCTTCTTGACTCTTACTAAAGAGGCATTCATGAACTCAGTTTTAGAATTGACCACAACTTTGAACAATATCTGCCAGGGTTGGCTTTTACCAAAATTGCCAAGAATTGGGATAATTTCTCTCCCTTTTCCTTTCCGGATTGCTAGGTCTTAAGAATTCTCAAAATTCTCCCAGTTTGGGATAGCTGAGTTACATGGAATGGTGGTCCCATGAGTTTATGGGAGGGACTTAGGGGGAAGCTCGTCCCAAAAAGAACTTGAGGTCATTGTCCTGAAACCGTATTCATATAGCAAATCTATAATTTTATTTATATTATAAATGTGAGGAGGAACTGATGGAGAAGCCCCTGAAAGCCAACTTCCAACTGATAAAGGAGCATTAATGAGACTAGCAGGTGTTCAGATGTTGAAGACACCAGAGTCCTGGGTCAGAGACAAAGGACAGGTTACTACTCACAGCTATGGTAATAGGCCAGAGTTTCCGCATTTGTGCTTGCTCTCCAAATGCAAGTTCCCACAGGGTACCATGAAGAGGGCCAGGTGATGCCTGCACACGCAGTGGATTATGGTTTGGTTACAAGAGAGAAATCTTACGTTTATAAATCTTTTATAATGGGCAGTTTCTGCCCTTTGCCCTGGAAAGAGACATTCGCTTTCCTATTTCGAACAGGAAACTTGCCCATTGCTCTCTAAGGAGACACCACCCTTCCCTTCCAAGATTATTTGCTCTACACGATACACAATTCTTGAAAGAATAGCCGATTACAAAGGCAGTCACAAGCTTGAAGAAATGCAAGAGACTCGTGGGGCATTGTCTCTCCACAGCAGACTTCGTATTTTGCGTGTTATTGTTATTTGTTTTTAAGATTTTATTTGTTTGTTTGTTTGTTTTGTCTTGTTTTGACAGGGAGAGCAGACATGGGAAGAGCAGAGGAAGAGGTAGAGGGAGCAGGAGAGGGAGAAGCAGACTTCCCGCTGAGCAGGGAGCCTGATGTGGGCCTGGATCGCAGTCACCCTGGGACCATGACCTGAGCAGAAGGCAGATGCTTACCCAACCGAGCCACCCAGCATCCCAAGTATTTGCATTTTAATTAGTATCAAAACAGACAGCTGGAAGAGCTGTCATGGTGCCGTAATGGTGGAATTTTCAGCAGCTGGGAGCAAGCAGTAGTTCTTCTTTGAAGAGCAAGATCATCCCTAGAGCCCTGGCATAAGCCCCACTTCATGTTCACTTTGTCTGCTTTGACCTATAGCTGACTGTCCGGAGCCTCTGTCTGCTTACTTTGGTGGTTAGAATTATTTTTATTGTGTTAAGGGCTGTTTTCACACATCCTAAGTTTGGAGAGAGACCTTTGTTGTAAACACACTTGATAAATGATCCCCAAACATGCCAAAGAGTTCCAACCAAGAATGAATCACTTTTGAAGAATGCTTCTGTAAAAGGTTCCGGGAAAATAGCCTTTCTTTTCAGAGCTGGGTGTTAAGCCATTACCGAACTATCATGAGTTATTGGAACCTTTGACTGGGCATAAGGTAGTGGTGCTGTTCCTTGGTCACCATGATTTCTGTAGTTCCCGTGACTTGGGCTGTAGTGTTTTCTCATGAGCCATTAACAAATCATGATTTCTCGGTGAATATAAAAGATAAAACTCAATGAAATCAGTTTTTCTTTTTTCTTTTGGAAAGGTGAGATTTCTTCAAGTCAAGGGAATTCTTTCTTGAAATGTTAACAGATTCCTGTGTTGGAAGTAAGCTAAGGTTAGTATACTTGAAGGCACAGAATGAGCTTCATTATTTTTGTATGTTTATTGTCTGTGCCAGGCATAGCTACATTCAAAGGTATACTGAAGGTGCTCAATAAATGGTTGATGCAATAGATGAGTTCTCATTTGGCAATGAACAAACATGCATTAAGTTCCCACCAGACACGAGCTGCTAGAAGCATGGAGTTTGGGGACATCTTTTCTGATGTGAATTATTTGGAACTATTGATCGATCTAGTTAGGAGCTTAAATCTAGTGAGCCCTTCTATTCTCTTTCCCAGGCATGTACTGTGTGCTTTAATGACACCGGGCCTTGCAATCCTAAGAACCCTATGAAGGCAGTACTGATACTTTATGCATGGGAAGAACAGAGCTCGGGGGTCAATCGCTGATGGTGGGGTTTAAACCACATGGGCCACCTCTAGAGTTATGCCACTTCCCTCTCGAGCTCTTACTTTAGTGCTAAAGCATGACGTGTGAAGAAAGCACCTGCTGCTCTTTATCTCCTATGAAAATGGAACAGTGGTTAAAGAACAGACTTAAAGAGGAGAAGACAATGGGAAGGTGGGGGCAGAGACTGGAGTGACGGGTTGACAAGCTAAGGAATGTCAGAAGTCATGAGAAGCTGGCCAAGGCAAGAAAGAGTTCTCCCTTGGAGGCTTTGGAGGGAACATGATATAAGGGAATCCGTGTAATCAGAAGAGACATCCCCAAACCAGCAAGATCCCAGTGCTGTTCTGGGTTATTGGAATTGTCCTAGTTATGGTGGCTGAAGGCACATACATCTTTCTTGAGAGTCCCGTCTTAAAATATAGTACACTTGGGAAAAGTGTGAGATACAGTCAAAGCTAACAAATCAGGCGATGACTACATTGAAAAGACAGTTTGTTACTCACAGTCCCTGGGAGGAGGGGGCCACGTGGGGAAGCACTAAGGCTGGTCAGAGGCAAGAGAAAAAGGGGGAGAGCGTGGCAAGAGGCTTTCTTGTGGTTTCTGAGAGAGAGAACAGGGCAGGCAGGGTAACGGGTTAAGACCGGCTGGTTTGAATGGTCTCAGTGGGCTCTGGGGGATGGGGGTTTCCCTGCCTGTCTGGCACCTGGCCCTGGGATGATGAGGGCAGGTGCATAGTGGCCTGGAGTTTGAAAGCCTGATAAGCAAGCGGGTTAGAGACTCTAGGTTGGTTGGTTTGCATTTGAAAAGCACTCCAGTGAGTGGTGGTAGTGAGGGAAATAGGAGGCCAGAGCAAGAAAGCTGGGGCATATTATGGAATTGTCCAGAACAAGGTATGTCTTTGCTCTATTTGCCTGAAGGGCAGATGGTAAAGCATAGAGTTTACTGAAGCTGGAGATGTGGTGAATACAAACCCTAAGAAGAGATGTGTGTATAGTTCAGGCGTGGGGTGGGGTGTTGAATGAGAAAATATAGAAGCACAGGATCCTGGACACGGCTTTTCTATTGGTTTCTCTGTAGGATTGTAGGCAAGTGCTTTTATTTTTGCCTTACCAAGATTCCGTCTATTTGTGAAGTTGGGACATTTTACTAAATTGGTATTTCCCAGGATGTGAGGCATATCACCAGTGTTATATTAGGTGACTTCAGGCAATAAAAAGACGTGGCATCAAATAACATTAAATCACAGATTTACTTTTCAGATGCTTTCAGTCTCTCCAACTGCCCCAGGAGAAAGTCCAATTTGGTGCTATTATACCACAACAGCTCTTTTAACTCTCGCTTCTTTCAATGGATCTCAGGCTTATACACTTTGATAGGCATTCCAACGGGTCCTTGGTTGCAAACAACAGAAGCCACTTAAGAAAATAAATTGGGTAGCTCCCAGAAGATGAGAGCCCAAGGCCAGAAAATGCTAATTACCAACAGGATGAATAGATGTGTTCAACCAAGACATAGCTCAGATATAAGGGAATCCGTGTAATCAGAAGAGACATCTCCAAACCCAGTGTATTCATTTGCGAGGCCTGCTGTAAACTTGGGAGCTTAAAACAACAGAAATTTATTTCCTTATTGTTGTGGATGCTAGAAGTCTGAAATCAAGGTGCCAATAGGGTCATGTTCCCTCCAAAGCCTCCAAGGGAGAACTCTTTCTTGCCTTGGCCAGCTTCTCATGACTTCTGACATTCCTTAGCTTGTCAACCCGTCACTCCAGTCTCTGCCCCCACCTTCCCCATTGTCTTCTCCTCTTTAAGTCTGTTTCTTCTCTCTTCTTAGAAGGGTTAGTTGGGTTTAGCGCTCATCCCAAATCTAGGATTTTATCTTGGGATCCTGAACGAATTACACCTACAAGATCATATTCCCACGTAACAAAACAGTCTGAGGTTCTGAGTGGACATGATTTTTTTGGGGTGGGGGAGGAAGGGGACACTTTTCAACTCACTCTGCAACCAAAGGGGGTTGAAGAAATCTGAGAAATTAAGTAAGAGAATGTCATGAAAACAGTCTACATGGGCATGTGGATATTTGCAATGTACATGTTGCCCTTGTTTGGGTCTCTCTGTGAATTCATCATGATTACCCTTTATCCTTGATTTTTTCCTTTTTAACTTCAAAGTCATGAACCAGAATCTGACTGGCCAAGTTCAAGTCACTTGACAGAAGACGTGAAGAGCTCTCTGGAAGCTTCTTCAGCACTCATTGTGGGAGTCAAGACCCTGCAGTTTGGATTTCCCCACAAAGAAAGAACTTTCAGAGGCCGCATATGCAAGAAAAATGACAAATGTCTATCACAAAAGCTAGCGGGTAGCTAAATTCATGTCTTTCTCCTCATTAGTTCTATTTTTACAATTGTATTCTGTTTATAACAAATGATAATATTTTTTTCATTTCTAGTAGTACTGCTTTGTAAATTAAATTTATTTAGGTATCTTTACAAAAAGATGAGAAATTAACAATCATACACAGGTGCCATGTTGGATGGATATGATATGTAGTGCGAGCCAGATACAGTCAGAATCCTAAAGAATAAACAAATACGTAAGACACATACATACAAACACAAGCCAGATGCAGAAGCATCATACAGGTAGGATGCAAATGTCCCAAATCCAGAACTTGAGGATTTCCTATACGTTTCCCGACCCTGTGAATCTTTGCTCTCAGAGCTATCTGTTTAGAAAGATCTGGGTGTCGTGAGCCTTGGGGGCTTTATATATCTGTAATTCTGGGATCACGAAGAACTGGGAACAGACAATTCGCAGGCTTCAGAAGGCTTCAGCAAGGCACTACAGTGTGTGTTTTAGGCGAGCTTTTCAGCCTATGCTGTTTTAACAAATACCAGGCACTCTATTTGGACCTGGCTCCTACATCTCCAATAACATACTGGACATTTTCACCTGTATATCCTGCTGTTACCTCAAATTTAGCAGGTGGCCAAACAAATTCATCTTCTTGCTCCCCAAACCCGTATCTCCTCCTGACTTCCTGATAAACACTCAGCCTGCCAAGCCTGCAACCTTGGAGAATTTCTGCTTCGCTCAACTCCATCATCTCCAAAATGCATCCGGTCACTGTGTCTTTTTGAACAGCATTCCCCTCCCCCGCTCCCCAGAAGGCATCCTGTATCTTCCCTCTCCTCCCCACCAGTTATCATCATATTCTGGGCTTTCACCTGTTCTTGCCTGGTCCTCCAGCTGGGGTATCCAACCCTCCCTTCACACTACTCCAGTGGGCATCTTCAGTTTGGTTACACCTGGCTCTTGTCTCTTCATCATCCATAGTGCCAAGAGGTGGCTGGAGGGAAACTCAGCCCCTTCTGTAATTTCCCACAGTCCCACCAGCCTAAATAAGCAAGTGGTCTGAGTTCCAGCAGCGTGCTTGCCACGCAGACACGGATTATGTCCGTTCCTCTTGTACACCCTTCCAAACAAATTGTCATCTTCCCAGTTTCCCTGTGTGGAAATTTTGGAGCCAGTCTTGCCCCTTAGCATCTTTCGAACACACCAAATGCAGAGCTTTCCCCTCAATCCAAATTTTCTCCCCTCCCTTCATTTGGAATGCCCCTCAGTTTCTTGATCTATATTCTAATTAATTGCATGAAGGTCTAATATGAAAAGCACATTAGCCATGGACTTAGAATAGATAGAGAACATGTGAACATTGATCTCTCCCCCCATTCTTTCCTGGAGTTATTTTTAACATAGAAAAATTTGAGTGGCTGAACATTTACATTGCTGTTTTGTTCCCCACCCCCCCCCCATTCCTTCCAAGTTAATTTGCATGAGGAGACATAAGCAAGACCTTGGACCTTGGACCAGTCACAACCCTAGGTAACTAAGGTGAGGAAGGTGGGGAACATGCATCTGCCTCTAGCTGGTTGGGTTCCTGAGTCTCAGTGTAGGGCCTGAGCTGTCTTGCAACATCCTGAATTGTCACTGCTCATGGAAAGATGCCAACGATCTGAAAACGACTAGAGTAACAAGGACAAGGTGGGAGAGGAGAACCCTTCAGAGAAAGGGCATGGATGATAGTAGTCTGTTTCTCAGCCAAGGGTTTCCTTCTCAGTCTTCAGCCTCAAGAAAATCCTACAATTGAGGCAGGGACTGGGCTGGGAAAGGCGGGGACAGGGAGACATGGAGTTGAGCGTTTGAGAACCAGGGGGATCTTGGGCAGTGTCTCGTTCCAGTTCTGAGCTCACTTGGGAAATGGCCAGAACTTAGTTGCGGGAGATACTGGAGAGAGTAAAATGTCTTGCTCCTTGGCAGGCCAATGGCCTCTTTGTTTTTCACATTCCCCAGGACCATCCGGCTACAGCTCTAGGTGGTTTTGAGCAGTTGCCACTAATTCTGACCCGTCTTAGGTTGGTGTGAATTCAACCTCCTCTATAAAACTGTTCCCAGAGCTCATTATTTCTCACTTCTCCAACTTTTGTGACTTTACCCCTTTTATTCGTAAATATCCCACTAGTTTCACCTGCTCCACCGGAAGTTTAGCTAGCCAACTGCACCTGACTGAATGCACCGTGTAATACTTCCATGGACTCTTCAAGCACCTACTGGCTGATGTTAGTTTCGCCTTTCCGCCATGTAGAGTCTGTCTCTGCAACAGAATACGGCATGCTTCAGGGCAGAGCTCGGACACTCTGTTCTGCGCCTAGTATAGGCTCCTCCCCATCAGAGTGTTGAACACATAGCACAGGGCCCCATACATGTGTTTCTGAGTCATTTATTCCACAAATGATTATTTGCATCTCAACTGTATGTCAGGCCTTGAGGTTGGCGGTGGGTCTACAGCCATACGTAAGTTAGAGAAGATTCCTGCTAATGAGCAAATCAACACAGGGATGCTGTAGATAAAGCTGAGGACTGGTCCCATGAAGGAAGCAAAATGGTTGTTCCAACAGGTGGGGCCAAATGTAGAGGGGTGGTGGTAGAAGGCTCCACGTGGGGGTCATTATTTAAGGGCAAAAAGGAGCAGGGATGTAAAAATCCAGGGGAAAGAAAATGTGGTAGGAAAGTAACTATTTTCTAGAACACGATAGATGAAAGTGTGCTGATGTCAGGGAATGGGGCATATGTTAAGGTCTGGGCTTTACACAGGCTCTAGTCCTGCTCACTCTAGGGAGGAGCTGGGGTTTTAATCTGGGTGTCGTGGAAAGCCTCTGAAGGGATTAAGAGCAGAGGACTGATACTGTTCATTTTGTTTTATTTTGTTTCGTTGCAAATTTGAAGATCTACTTGGCTCTATTCAATGATTCATGAACTGGGCAGCATCCCTTCTAGAGGCGTGGCCATAGACCCGGTGAGAGGCGATGGCGGTCATCTCTGGTTGGTGATAGTCATTTAGGAGAAGGGAAGCACTGATCTGAGAGACACTTTGGAGGTCAAGCCCGCAGGGCCTGTGAATATGGCCAAGAGATTAGGGGACCCCGTGAAGTCCGAGAGGAATCTCACATCATTAACTTTGGGATGTTGGGGTCACCTATTAAGACAGGGGAAACCAGGAGAGATGTAGGAGAGAAAAATCACCATTTTCATTTTGGACATGCTAAGTTTGAGATGCACATGAGTCATCAAAGTAAATATGTCAAGGAAGCTGTGGGCATCTGAACCTAAGACTCAGAAAAGGGGATCTGGACCAAAGAAAGACATGTACGTAGCCAAAGGCCAGTAGAAATGGGCCAAGTCAGCCAAGGGGAGAGAAGAGACCGTCGTGTGGGCTTGACACCACTTCTGCAAACTGGTCCTTGTGCTTCAGGGTTCTAGAAGTGGGGTTTTTGAGAGTAGACACTCATGTAGTGCACAGCAGCGATACTCGGCTGGGCAGCTGAGAGCGTGTTGCTTGGTGGGGTGCTGAGGTAACGTGCACTTGTCCACATGGGCTGAGTCCAGCAGAGTTGTATTTTGGATACAGCGCTCCAAAAAGGATATTTCCTCCATTGATGTCACACTTCAAGGACTTCATGCAGATTATGGATTTATACGGAGTTAAGGTATTAGAGGAAGAACAACAGAACTCATCAGTGTCATTGTGAATTTTTTTTTTTAGAGAGAAAAGAAAGTTGATGATAATTTCCCAACAATATGCAACGATTGTGCCAAACCTGTTTTTCATGTGGCAAGATCATTCAACTGAGTGATGATATTTTGAGGAAAGATAATTGCACTGTGTATATGGAACACAGCCAGTTAGAAGCAATAATAATAACAACGATAATAATAATAATAAACATTTGAAAACAAAAAAAAATTCAGTCCATCAGCTTGTTTCTCACCCTTTTATTTTCTATCCCAGGAAGTGGGTGGATGTGTTTTTTTCCTATTTATTCTTGTTTATTTCAGCATTGTGTAGATCAGGCAGGTTACTTTTGGCTAGAAGCAATCCGAGGTTACTTTCAACTACCTCAGTGTTTCCTTCTTGTTAATTTTTAATTGCATCATTAATTCATGATCACATTTTCATTGTTAAAAATGGAAACACAGTATATGTGAGTAGTTTCTTTTCTGACTCTTGCACTCAATTCAGTACTTGTCCCATAGGTTTTGTGTGTGTCCTTGCAAACCTCTCTTTACATGCATTTCCACGAATAGTCTTTGGAAGAAGACATGTATCCTTTGGAAATATATATTGTTTTATTCTTTTACCATCTAATTGTTACTTTTTTTTTCTTGTTCAGAAATCTTCTAGATCTTGCTGTGTTGGAGCTTTTGGCATTGCATATCTTTTTGTTTCATTGCTAGGCAGAGTTCTAGACATTGCCACGTCTGTCTATGGGCCGATCTTTAGATGGCTTTTGCTTTTTGCTAATACAAACAGACCGCCTGGAATATTCTTGACATGCTTCTAGTGCACTGCATGAGTCTTCTTGGAAGAACTTCCCCATAGATTTTTTCCTCTGAGGAGTTTGATTTGTGCCCAGAGATATCAACTTAACAAGCATTTGCCAGACTCTTTCATTGTCCCAGGCTTGGTGTGAGATGTGCTCTATCACATTTGTATCATCATCACATTTAAGTCACTAGTGAGGTGGAGACTGTTGTCCTGGTTCTGACCAGGATGAAGGACAAGAGATTCCAAAGGGTTCATAGTTGTCTCCGGGGAAATGGTGAGCAAAGAGCTGGGCAGGTGATTGAGGCATGGCATGAGACATTGTCGTGTCACTGATCTCTTACAGCTTTGGCTTGCCCATCCAGAAAGTGAAGGTCCAAATGCCCTTGGGCAGAAGGTGTGTGTCCTGTGGGTTCTTGTACAGACCTGATGACATGAGTGAGCTTTGCAAGGTAAGAAATGAAACCTGTAAAGCTTTACAGTGTGATGGCATGAATGAATAAGGTACTTCCCTCAAGGGGAGTAAATTCTGGGTTAGTGATGGCCAGGCACACTGCCAGGAGGACAGGATGGCCTCCAGATTTCCAGGCATCAGGCTGGAGGCTGAGATTTGTTTCTTTTTAACTCCCCTCCTCAACTCCTCCCCCAAATTACTACTATTTTAAACACCTCTGGGCCTTTCTATTAGTTCAAAGGGGTAATGTAAATTAAGAACATTTACTTCATTTTGAACCATATCAGAAACTAGGAAATGGATCCCCTTTCCATGGGCCTCTGGTAATTTGGAAAATAAATATGGCTTTCGAATTGGGCTGAAAATTGGAGCCTTCAATAATAAGAAATAGGTTTATGTGACTTCAGTATGGCACCAACTGGTTAAAGTTTTACTGAAAAAAGAAGTGGGGCTCAGTTGGTTAAGTCTCTGACTGTTGATTTCAGCTCAGGTCATCATCTCAGGGCTGTGAGATTAAGCCCCGTGTTGGGCTCCATGCTGGGCATACAGCCTGCTTGAGATGCTCTTTCTTGCCCTCTCCTTCTTCCCCTTCCTGCCACATGATCATTCATTTTCTCTCTCTTAAAAAAAAAAAAAAAAAAAAAAAGACAAAAACCTTAAAGTACCAGAACTCTTCAGGTACAAGTTCCAAAATGCTTTCCTTAAGGATTATGCTTTCATGAGCACAAAAGGTAGTTTACTGGTTTATGAAACAAACAGTCTCAGTATATTCCAGCTTCAGGCATGGTTGGATCCAGGAACTCCATGTCATAGGAACCAGTCTTCCTCCCTTCAGGGTTTTGGTCTGTGTTCCTCTGGTTGGCCTTCTTAATTGGGTTTACCTCTTGTGGTGGTGGTGTGACTGCTGTTCTGATCTGATGTCCAGTTCTTTTAGGAATTTAAGCTGAATATCCCTCTTTCATTGAAAAGTAAAATAAAGTAAATTGAGTTGGGCCTTATTTGGCCTGATTGGTCTGGGTGCACCCAGTTTAATCAGTTTAAGGTGCACCCTTAAACTGATTAACTATGACCAAGGTGAGGCCACATGTCTGTCTTTGAAGGAGGGATGGGGACTCAGTCCCCATTGAAGTCACTTGGACTGAGAGGAGAAGAAAAACCAATTTTGCAAGACAAAATCAGTGGACAAGATGTGGGTTTGCAAAACTCTTGGATGCCTCATAGAAATGAAGTATCACATTTCGGTCATGTAGTAGTTCTGGAGTAGTACTGATAGTCTCTGATTAAATGTAGATGAAATGCTTGGAGTGGTTAACTCCCTTGTTCAAGGCCACCCAGTTGGTAATTGGAAAAGCTGAATATTGAGTCTGGACTTGACTCTAGTCTTAACTATTTCATTCTGTCTGTCCCTGTTCTAGTGTTCCCACCCTACCCTCCTTCTTCAACCTTTCCCCCAGCACAGAGGGTGATCCGTGCTAACAACAGCTGCTCCAAGACTCATCAAATCACATTAGCCTTGTTCGTGCCTGGTTTCCCTGAATGTCACAGTCAGCGGTAGAGGAAAGGCTGGGCAGCTCACAGTCATATTAAGGGAAATCTTTACTAAACCAATCCATGGAGTCTGCAAAACCATTGGTCTTTCCAACTTCCCATCAAGTGGCCTGTGCTCAAGGGTAAAGCAAGGGGTTATAAATCACAGGAAAGGTTCCCCTTGACACAGTTCCGCAGCTGGAATATGAACAGAGTGTTGTTTACTTTGTTTAACACCACAATTAGTGAAAATCAAAATGTCTGCAGATGCACTCACTGTAGTAAATTATTAGGCAATTAACCTTAATGCTCCCTGCTCTGAATCACCAACTCACTTTTGCTCTGGAGCCCTCGAGAATATTTCTCAGGCATCATAATATATGATTGCACCACAGCTTAACACGAAGCACAGGGAAGTTGGAATTCAGTGGAAGGAATTGCGGGTGGAGGAGATTCCGAGGGCAGGAGGGGGTGCGCTTTGTGTGCAGTCGGAGGAAAAATACAGACTTGCAACACAAAGACGGAATTGACAACAGAAGGAGGGGTGCTCTTTTGAAGTAATCCCAAACTCATTCTTTCTTTCCACCAGCAAGTTTCAGCCCTTATCACGTCATGCTTGGCCTAGTTTAATAGAGGACTTCCAAATGGTCTCTTTCTGTCTCTCCTTTCCAATCTGTTGTACCGGGTTAATCTTCCAGAAGCATGGGATTTATAACACTCCCTGATTCATAAGCCTTTCGTGGCTCCACCTTGCTCATAAACAACATCCAAATACCTTAGTGTAAGTTTTTTGATTCGTCCTCAATCTAGCTTTCAAATCACCTCTTCTACTCTGGCTCCCCACGAGGCCTCTGAGCACCTGACCTCTCTCCTGCCTTTGCCTGTGCTTTTTCCTGGGCTGGTGTGAAACGGTCATGGGTAAGGGCAAAGACTCTGCGGTGAGACTGCCCGGATTGGAAGGCCTGCTTTCCCAATTACTGATCCTGTCACCTTGCGATCAGTTTCCTCATCGAAGAAGCGGGAACCCAAAGAGAAATGACCCCAGGAGGCTGCCATCAAGATTAAGTGGGTTAATGCATGGAAATAAATACCTAGAAAATCACTCAGGGCATTTTATATTTTAGCAAACCATAGTTGCTCGCATGTCGGTCTCACCGTGGGTGTCATGCTGTTAGAACCACACCGACCTCTCCCTCCCCCCCCTGGGTTAATGACTTCCAGGAGCTTTGCAGGGTTGGGTGCTGGGATCCCGAGGGTAGGTGCAGAGAGATGGGGTAGGCGGACAAGGAGGGGGTTGGGAGCTGGCATGAGTTCCTGGGATGGGGATGAGAGACACCCGACAGGGCAAGAGGCTTGGGAACAATGAGTGAGCAGGAGGAAAAGATTGCGGGGCTCTGGGAAAGCTGAGCACAGAGATGGGCTTTCTGTGGGACAGCTCTGTCTTTACCTACTGATAGCAAGGCTGCTGAGGAAGCTGAACCAGCTACAGGCCTGTGTGACTACCTCCCATTCTCTGCTTTTTTTTTTTTTTTAAAGATTTTATTTATTTATTTGAGAGAGAATGAATGAGAGAGAGCATGAGAAAGGAGAAGGTCAGTGGGAGAAGCCGACTCCTCAAGGTGCTGGGAGCCCGATGCGGGTCTCGATCCTGGAAGTCCGGGCTCATAACCTGAGCCCAAGGCAGTCGCTCAATCAACTGAGCCACCCAGGCGCCCCCATTCCCTGCTTTTTAAAAAGTGACTTTCAAGGCACCTGAGTGGCTCAGTCAGTTAAGCATCCCACTGCTGATCTCAGCTCAGGTCTTGGTCTCCGAGTTGTGGGTCTAAGCCCCATGTTGGGCCCCATGGAGCCTACTTTTTTTTTTTTTTTAAAGTGATTTTAATTGCCTAACAAAGACCTATGTTCTTTTTATAACAGAACATTACATATAAGGCTAAAGTCTCCTTTGACCCGCTCTCCCCCTCCTTAGAGTACACTTCTAGACATTATCTGTGTACATATGCATACACATATGTACATATACATATCTGTGTCAAGAGTACACTTTTAGACATTATCTGTGTACATATGCATACACATATAAATTATATAGAACTCAATTTTATAAACTACTAAATTATATAGAACTAAATTTGTTTATCCTGCCATTCGTGTTGTCCTGGAACTTATTTTTCTCTACTCAGTAACAGACCTAGAAGAAGTAGTGATATATATATGTATATGTGAGTTATTTCTTCTCTGTGGTCTAGCATTAAGAAGACCTATTCTGTATCTCCCATTTCTTTAAATAGCTACACATTCTATTCCGTGAGCAATGCCCAGTTTCTTCAGCCACTGCTTTACCAGTGGGCATTAAAGTTGATCCACGTTCTTTCTGCGTCTTAGCTCTGAAGCTGAACCATCCACTTTGGTTCCTACTACATTTATTCATTGGTTGGGTGCACATTTCTTGGAACACCTGTTCCGTGCCGGGCACTCTGACAGCTGGTGGGGGTGTGCTACCAGCCCGCTCTCACCGACTCTATGTGTCTCATGGGCAACGGATTCAGGGAGCTAGCGTGTTCTCCGGAGAGACATAGTGGTGTTTCCCCTTACACTGTGTGGGCTGTGAAGCCAGTAATCATAAGTGGTAATATCAGAATCATCATCCTTGAAAATTTCTTGAGTTTTTTTCAAGTGCAGTGTTCAGGGGTTTAATATGCAGTCAGTCCGCTATGATAAAGGAGGAGGGAGATGTTGCAGGAAGATTTGAGCCAATGATGTCCCTGTTCTCAATACATCAGGGGCCAAAGAGACTTGTTTTCTCAAGATGTATGGTGGAGAAGTCAGGGCTTCCAGGAGCCAGTGATTTGTGACGTCAGTAATTTACACTTCAAGGGAAAACCCAAATGGGGAAATGTCAGGACAAGGGAGGAGAGTGGAATCCCCACACAAGAGTTGTCGGGGCGCCGGGGGGCTCAGTCGGTTAAGCCTCTCCCTTTGGCTCAGGTCATGATCCCGGGGTCAATCCCAGGATCGAGCCCCACATTGGGCTCCCTGCTTGGCGGGAGGCCTGTTTCTCCCTCTCCCACTCCACCTGCTAGTATCCCAACACTCTCCGTCTCTTTCTCTCTCTGAGTCAAATAAATAAATAAAATCTTGAAAAATACAAGAGGTTTTGAGGGTTGTGAGTGGACGGCTGAAGGAGGAAGCTTGAACACCCATAGCGTCATGTAGGCAAAGTTAACGGCACGTCTCAAACAGGATGATGCGTCCCGGAATTACCTGTAGGTGCCGAGTCTGAAGGTTACTACATGTGCTTAGACTTTGTCTGTTCACCAACTCTGATGGCCCTCAAGACGTGGTTAGCCAGGGGAGGCACTTAGGAAATTTAAGCTTCTTTTTAAAAAATACAGTGAAAAACATGTCTGTATAACCGGTGTTCAGTGTGGATTCCCAGGGTGTGGTGGTGACTGTCTGAGCTGTCAGCACCGAGATGCCAAGGGCAGGCCAGCCTCAGGAAGGAGAGCGTTCTCAGGCTGGTGACCAAAACCCGAGGAGACACTGAACTGGAGTCAGGGTCCTGCAAGAGAGGGGAAATTGAGTCAGTGGCAGAAAAGATGCCAAATGCAAGAAGCCAGGTGAGGAAAGGAGAGAGCAGATCACTAGGTCGCCATGCCCGGAGTGTGGCAAGAATGCCTGCCAAGAAGTTAGGAAGGTGCCTGAGGGTTTTGGGCAAATCCATGTGGATGAAACTCCCTGATGCCATGGGGAGACGAGAGAGGGAGATTTTGAAATATCTTTTGAAAATCTCAAGTCCACCTGCTAGGGGATGCCCTCACTGTCCTCAACTCAGACCTTTGCATTCAGCAAACATTACTGCTCTCTTAATTTCTCATCGTGTCTCTTTTTATCCCCTCTGTAGACCTTATGCCAATTTATGATTCACGTCTTCTCTTCTGAGCCTCATATGTCTAGTTGAATGTTGGGCAGATTTTTCTATAAAGGGCCAGATAGTGAATATTTTAGGCTTTGTGAGTTGGACAGGCTCTACCTCAACTCTTAAGCTCTGCCCTCAGACAGGGAATGCAGTCTTGGGCCATACATAAGTGAGCGAGCACAATAAAGTATTACAATAAAGCTTTATTTACAATATAAAAAAAATAGGTGGTGGACCGGATTGAGACCATGGCCTATGGCGTTGTGTGTTTTTTTTCTATTTTCTTAACTTTGATGTTTAATATATGTAAATCAATTTTGTTATGATCACTGAAATTATTCTTTATGAGTCCATTTGTGTGTGTGTGTGAGAACCTATTTCACCTATCTGTTCATGGAAATGCTGGTTGGGTCTGGTTCCTTGTCATGAACTCTGTGTAGGTCATTCATTCTTATGGAATTCTGCGCATTAAGAATTTTCCCCCTCAAGGGCCCGAGTGAATTTAATAGAGACCGAGCATAACCCTTAAAGCAGACCAATGATTCTCCTTGATGAAAGAGGTAGGAAAGACCTGAGTTTGCTAATTGTTCTTGGCTGAGGACATTACCTGCCATTTGATCTTTACACCTTCTCGTGCAGGAACGGATTTCAAATTCAATTGGGAAGCTCAGTGATCTCACGGAAGCATAATAAAGACACCGCTGGCCCAGAACCCCCGAGGTGAGAGTATCCTAGAACTGATTAAAAGCCATCGCACTGACTGTTATTCTTCAAAGCGAATGAATATTCTGATGAGTGTGGCTGCTTGAACTGAACTATTTTTAAGTAGTAGCTTGATTTGCTGTTTTGATAAGTCTGATGAAGTGTGTTTGAACATGAGTGGAAGTTCTCGCAGGCATTCCGACTTGTTTGTACAATCTTCCCCAAACTGTAGGAATTATCCTCTCATTAATACTGTTGTTTGCTGTTTGGGCTAAGGCGTGTAATGTTGCTTTGTAATTAGGATAAATTGGAAACAAATGAAAAGATTAGTTAATTGTTACAAGAAAACTTGCTCCAGAGTCATTGCGCGTCACATCAAGACGTGGGGACACAGTCGAGGGTGCCTGGGTGCCTGCAAATGCCGAATTGCATGTGAGTTTGGTAATTCCTTGGGGTGAGTCTGTATCTGTGAGATTCGCTGTCTTCTGAGAATGCAGCAGAATGTCATGTCACTGGCCCTGAAGGGGGAGGGTGCTTAGAATCACAGGAAAGGACAAAATCCTCTGTTGAAAAGAAGCATCAAAATCGTTTAAATTCCAAAGGGAGAACTTGGAGAAAACTCCCCTGTTGTATTTCTTCTCTAGAACAAAAGATTCAATGCCTAATCAGGGTGGTAGTCAATAGCTCAAGTTTTGTGAGGGTGTGGGGGGGGGGCTCAGGCTGGGTGGGGGGGGTCCCAGGAGGTCCCGCCTCAGCATATGGATTACTTAACACTCAGGACAATCAAGGCCAGCCAGACTTCCCACCTCCTCTTATGGCCTAAAAGAATGTACACAGGGCACCTGTTCCAGGAACAGACCTATTATCAAAAACAACCTTTTATATCAGAAAGACTTATCTGCACGGTCTGTTTACCAAACATCGGCTCTTCTCAACTTCTGGAGAACTGTCTCCCTTCCTCTTTGTGACTGCAGACCCCTGCCTCCTTCGCTGCCACTCAGGAGAGTAGAGAAGCCTCAGTGCCTGACCTCCAGGGGGGCCTCTCATGTCTTTGTGGGGCTTCCCTACTTACAAAATTAAAATTCTTTTCCCCTAGTAACCTGTCTTATGTCAATTTAACTATTAGGCCAGCCAGAGAACCTAGAATGGAAACAGAGTGGGGATGGCTTTAAAATGCTCTTAAAAAAAAAAGTGCAGAAAATGGAGGTTACAGACAAAGTTGGCACATAGCTGTCATTTCTGAAGCTGGGTGACAGATTCATGGCAATTCATTTTATTAGTTCTTCTACTCTTTGTATACTAGTATATACTATATATACTATATATATAGTATATATACTATATATACTACATATACTATACTATATACTATACTATATATACTATACTATACTATATATACTATATATAGTACATATACTATATAGTATACTATATATACTATATACTATATATATAGTATATACTATATATATATTAGTAGTATATACTACTCTTTGTATACTAGTATATCTATAGATATACTAGTATACTAGTATGTATATTACTCAAAAGTTAGGGTTAGAAGTGGTGATGGAGAAATGCTACCATGATCAGATCTGCATGTCAACAATTTCTCTGGCCCAGTTTGTAAAGTATATGTTGGTTGAAATGCCCAGATTTGACCGAATGACAAGAGGACTCCTTCGAGGGTAAGGAAAAGCTGGGCAGAGATGGAAACTCCTTTATTGAATGAAGATGAGGGGAGACAGTAGAGAATGGAGACAAAGTCTGGTTAGTTGGTAGCTCATCGGAGAGCTCTAGGCATCCAGTCTTCTCTTCCTGTTGCGTCTGGAAGCAACAGCTCAGTTTTCCTTCAGGAATCTTACCCCCATATATTAGTGCACGATTCCGCCTCAGCTCTAGATGTGGCCAGAGTACATCATTGCTCTGATGACTGCGAGATTGCCTCAGGGAAGGTGACTTTCTTCCTTTGAACCAATGAAATTAAGACCTGGGACTTCTGCTGAAACTCTGGGGGAAGGAGCCCTCATCTTTCACTGGGCCTCTGCAGCTCTGAGGACATGGGTCTGGGGCTGCTGGCAGCCATTTTCCACCATGTGGAGAGTTCCTGGCTGAGAAAAAAGCGACCGCAGAGGAAAGCAGGGTTGGGGGCTGGACGGAACAAGAAGTTCAACCCTAGTGATATTATTTCAGACCCCGGATCTGGGCAAGCCTGAAGTGAAGTTACACTTGAACTTTTTGAATTTATGAATCAACAAATCCTATCTCCTCCCTCTCCCTTCCCTTCTTCCCCTTCCTCTCTTCTCTTCTCCTCCTCTTCCCCTTCTTCTTCCTCCTCCTCCTCCTCCTCCTCCTTCTTCTTCCTCCTCCTCCTCCTTCTTCATCGTTGTCGTCTCCTCCTCCTCCTCTTTCTTCTTCTACTTCTTCCTCCTCCCTCTTCCTCCTCCCTCCTCCTCCTCCTCCTCCTTCTTCCTCTTCTTCTTCTCCTTCTCCTTCTTCTCCTCCTCCTCCTCCTCCTCCTCCTTCTTCTTCTTCTTCTTCTTCTTCTCTTCTTCTTCTTCTTCTTCTTCTCCTTCTCCTTCTCCTTCCTTCTCCTCCTCCTTCTTCTTCTTCTTCTTCTTCTTCTCCTCCTCCTCTTCTTCTTCTTCTTCTTCTTCTTCTTCTTCTTCTTCTCTTCTCCTCTTCCTCCTCCTTCTCTCCTCCTCCTTCCTTCTTCTTCTTCTTCTTGTCTCCTCCTTCTCCTTCTTCTTCTTCTTTCTCCTCCTCCTCCTCCTCCTCCTCCTCTTTCTTCTTCCTCTTCTTCTTCCTCCTCCTCCTCCTCCTTCTTCCTCCTCCTCCTCCTCCTTCTTCTTTTTCTTCTTCTTCTTCTGTTTTTCCTCTTTCTCCTTCTCTTCTGTCCTCTCCTCCTCCCCCTTTTTCTTCATCTCTTTCTCCCTCTCCTTCTTCTCCTTCATTGTCTCTCTCTGTCTCTCATAGTCTCTCCTTTAGCCAATTGGGTATGTTTCTTTCACTCACAGATGGAGAAGTTCTTATTAATAAAAACTTCTGGAAAACTTTTGCAGCTTTGCCACTTTCACAGCTACATGTCCCCATCCCCATAAGTAGTTCCTACTTGTGTTAGGGCTTTCTAGGCTTTTAGCCAATAGCGAAAATTCTATTAGATAATCAGCCAGTGTTCTTCTCCTCACTATGAATCCTGCACAATTTCAAACTTATATGTTCGCAAACTGCTTTTTAATGGCAACCCAGCCATTCTATTGAAATCACTGTATATGGTAATTAGTAATCTGCAAGATAATTTTAGTTAATTTTAAATTTAAAATCCATCATGCAAAACGAGTTGGATCAGAGAGGAGCTACCAACAAAAGAAATGAATCAGAGTGTGAGAGAAGCCTCATGCAATCCTGGAAATAAAAATGTGCAAATTTCTCAGGGAATAATCATTGTCTTGATTTTTACTTGTAATTATAATTTAATTATGAACCTACTTTTGCTACATTTAAAAAGTACATACTTAGCATTTAAGTACTTTCCATATAATTATCTGTTATTGAACCTGATCATTATGTGGTAGGTGCTGCATAAATTACTGTGCTTTGTATAAAAATATTTTTCACTTCGGGTTGACTTGAAATAAAATAAGACAAATCATTTGAATGGCATTTAGTCTCCCCCCAGTACTGCGTAGCTGCTTGGCATCCGACCATCTTAAAGAATGGAGTGTGGGTGAACTCTGTCTTGTTTTGCTAATATTGGTGAAGATCGTTTCCAGAAACCCAGAAGATTCCCCCTTCCTTTTTTTTTTTTTTCACTTCCTGAGAATTTATTCCTTTCCTCATTGCTCTTCTTGAGACATTTCTAGAGACTACATGGAAATCCTGCTTCAGACACCTCCCAAGGCCCTTCCTTGTCATGGAAGAGAGGCAATGAATATTTGATGGAGAGTTGACTATGTCCTTGCAAGGCTTGTTCGAGGCTCTGATGGAATTTGGTTGGGGAAAAGAGAAATCGCTAGCATTTAAGCCCTATCCTTACATATTTTATCTAATTCAAATCCCCGTCAACCATGAAGGAGTGTAATAATGAAGTCTATTCCAATAATCCCCCATTTTGCAGGTAAGAACATTGAGGCACAGAGAGGTCAGCAGCTTATACTGGATTGCACAGATGGGGGAAGCTATACCAGCATCTAGATCTAAGCAGTGTGACCTCAGAGACCACACACCTGCTGGCTGCAGTGCCTCGACCTGGGGGTCATGCTAGGGACCATTGCAGGGCGCAGGAGGCACTGAGTATCTCAGAGAGGGAAGTACTTCATCTTGGCCTGTAAATAGCTGAGTACCTATATTCCAAAAGGGACTGTAGTCAAACAGGGGAAGAGACTGTTAGAGAGTATGTGGGTACTGGGGTCCTGCTCTCCTGCTCTCCTGGGAAACCAAGCAGGAGGCAGGATGTGTTTTGCAAACTGTAAGTGCTGCAGGAGGGAACGTGGGGTCAGTGGCGTCGCCTCTGCCTGTGTCTGTATGCACTGCTGGTCTGAACAGAGAGTATGTCCAGGTATAGAACATCCATTTCAGTTCAACCCGCTTTTATTGTTAAGCTTCATTTTTTCACGTCTATAGATCATTAACATTAAATGCTGCCATAACATCTAGACATTATCCAGTAAATAGTGATTGTGGTTGAGTTCTAAAAGAAAGGGATACCATTTTCAATTATGCTCAGGCCCCTGTAGTCTTTGCAGCTTCTCGGGGCTGGGCTTAAAGGCCATGGAAACATAAATAGGAAATACACACTAACGTTTATCCAGTACCTGCCATATGTCACTGTCCTGAAGGTGGTTCACCTAATATCTCATTTACAACAGACATCCAAAGACTGAATTTTATTTCCATTTTTTGGGTGAGAACACTGAGCCTGAACTAACTTGCCCACCTCACTGGTGGATCTGGGATTTGGGCCAGGGTGTCTGCCTCTACAGCACGCTTTGTAAGGGACAATGGAGAAGTATAGAGGGTTGTACCTGTTTAGGTGTGAGGGCTGGATTAGGGTGCTCCCCAGTCCCCTGCTCTCTGAGATGTGAGGGCTGTTCCCTTCTTGTCCACAGAAGACCTGTGTGAGCCTGAGACCAAACAAGGGGACCTCCAAACTGTTCATTTATAGGATAGTTACCAAGAAAAGGGTTCATGTCTGGTGAGCAGTGACAGCCTTCTATGTCCAGACAGATCAAAAAGGAACCAATTCATGGGGGCTGGAGGACCTGGGGGCAATGGGAAGGAGGGGACAGATGCCCAAAGGGGAGATGGCACAAAAGCAAGACTAGGAGTTAGGAGGAAGGAGTTCCAGATTCAGACTGAGACTGGTGGGAAGGAGGTGATGTAGATGCCAGACAGCAGGAGGGTTCCCTGCCTCCTTCCCTGCCACTGAGTGCCACTTCCTTTCTAGCCTAGTGGTCTCAGCCAGGGGCCATTCCCCAGGAAACATTTGGCGATGTCTGCCGACAGCTCAGGGTGTCACAGGTGCGCACCTGCCACGGGCCTCCAGCTGGGGATGAATGTCCCCCGGTGCGCAGGGCAATCCCCACAGCAAAGAATTACGGCCCGGACTGTGAGCAGCACTGAGGTTGAGAATTAGAAATGATATCCCACAGACGTGAGTGCTCTTCATGGCCCAGCTCAAAGTGCCCTCCCCTCTGAAGGTTTTTCTGCCTTTATTCTCCTAGAGCTGTTTCCCAAAGGCTGTAGTTCAGAAGCTTATTATAGCCCTTAGCCCAGCCTGCTGTTGGGGAGGGGAAAATCCTCCCTGCTCTCTTGGTTCTTTTAGCTGGTCTAATGATTGAATTCACACAAAGACAGATTCACAGGAGAAGAAAATAACACAGACTTAATTTTTTATGGTTGGAGTTCTCATAGATACAGAGCCTAAGAAATGACCGAAGCAGGCTGTTTATATACCTTTAAGACAAAGAAACAATGCATTTATGAGGAACTGACAAGATGAAGAAACTTTGACTCAGATATTAATTAGTGAAGGAACTGATCAGAGTTTGTTTAGATAGACTTCTTGGCCCTGAATTCTCTCCCTCTGGTGATACGGATGCCTCTCTACACCCCCCATCCCGCCCCCCTGCAGGATCTCACATGGAGATGCATTTCCTGATTTTAGGGGAACAGAGAGGAGGGTCAGAGTGTCCCTCCTGCACCAGCTGTTTCTCAAGTAACTTTTATTTAAAAGAATCAGTATGGTCCCTTGGCATATCTTGGGGTGGCCTACCCTGAGCCCCTTCACCACTGTGATCATGTGTCTGAGCTTTCCCTGGGGGGACGTGAGTATAAGAAAGGGAAGTTCTCTGTTTTCTGCCCTCATGTGTTAGCAGCTCAGGGAAGTATCTGCGTGTGGTCATGTTCAACAGAGGGGTGAAACAATGAATTTCCATCCTGTGCTGTTTGTTCAGTGTCTGTTTCCTCCAGCTAGAATTAAATATCCCTTAAATCAGGGTCTTGGGTTATTTTTATTATTGTATTTCCAGGACTTAACACAGAGCCCTAGAACCAACATACATTACGTGCTTAATAATACACGTTGTATAAAAGAATCAATTATTGGGGCACCTGGGTGACTCTGTTGGTTAAGCATCTGCCTTCAGCACAGGTCCTGATCCTGGGGTCCTGGGATCGAGCCCCAGGTCTGTTGGGCTTCCTGCTCAGTAGGGGGGGGGTCAGTTTTTCCATATCCTTCTGCCCTCTCTCCTGCTCATTCTTTCTCTCTCTGAAATAAATAAATAAATAAATAAAATCATTAAAAAAAAAAAAAGACTCCAAGAGCTTCAGAAAAGGCAGTGGAGATAATGAAAAAATGAAAAAAGAATCCATTATTTCTTTACTTCAGACATGGGTCAGGCTGGAAAGTTTTGCTTTGTTTATACCACGAACTGGCCCAGCCCATACAATCACATCAGGGGACCAACTCACCAATAAGAACTAAAGGGAAGTGGATACAACCCAAATGGCCATGAGCTTATGTGTGGATAAGCAACTGTGGTCTGTCCATAGGTCAGAGTAGTATTTGGCTATAAAAGGGAGTGGAGGTCTGACACTAGTTAGGACATGGCTGGATCTCAAACCCCTGATGCTAAATGAAAGAAGCCACACACAGGAGACAGCCTATTGTATGTTTCCATGTGTACAGAATGTCCAGAACCGGAGAACCCACAGAGACAGAAAATAGATTGGTGGTTGCCACAGGCTGCAGAGAGAGGAGTGTGGGGAGTGACTGCTAATGGGCATGAGGTTTCTTCGTGGGGTGATAAAAATGTTCTGGAATTAGAGAGTGGTGATGGATGCACAGCCTCGTGGATATACTAAAAATTGCTGAGCTGTATATTTTAAAAGGATGAATTTTATGATATGTGAATTACATCTCAATAAAGCTATTATTTAGAAAAAAAAAATAAAAGAAGAACCAAAGGGAAGATCATGCTTGATCAAAGCCTGTGAAATTCTTTTTCTTGGGAGCCACAGTCTGTGCTTCTTCATAAGTCCTAGAGAGACCCAGACGACTATTGTGCAGAAGCAGGCCTGCTCTGGGACTCGGACTGCCCTGCAGCAGAAGAGGAGACAGCAGGAGTGCTCGCTGGTGCCAGAAGATAGGCCAGGTGAGAGATAGGCCAGGGGGCAGATTAGAGGGAGAGTGCTCTGGATTACCTCTTGGATAACAATTCTAGCATTTAAAAATATATATATATATAAAACTCGATCACGAGGTTGCTCTTTATTTCTTGAAAAAAATAGGGTTAAGTGCAGCAAGTCCTGTTAATTCCACCTTTCTATAACTCTGCCTTCTGTCCAGTTTGTCTCTCAGAAGTCCTCGACTGGGGCAGCTTTGCCTACTGGAGAATATTTGGCAATATGTCTGGAGACATTCTAGGACTTCAACCCAGCAGGGAGGTCCTGCTGGCATCTAGAGGGTGGGGACTGGGAAAACGCGTGGCGCACCCTGCTGAGGGCAGGACGGTTCTCATCAACAGTGTTCTGGTTAGAAATGTCAGTGTGCCAAGGTTGAGAAACCCTACTCTAAACCCATTACAAACTTCCTGGTGCAAACTCCTCTCACCTCCAGAGAAACCATGTCTGTAGTCCACCAGCAGCCTCTCTGGTTTCAAAGATCTGGTCATTTGTGACAGCTGCTCTAACCACTTACTGAGAACTTGGTGGATTTAGAGAACAGAAATGGACGATTTGCTGGCTATCCACTCACATTACAGAGTATGCATAAGACAACAACATATGGTGTCAGGAAATGCATGTTGTTTATGGCTGGAGACTCACCCCCTCATTCTTAGATATGGATAAAGTAGGCATAAGCCACGATCAAGTGGCTCTCCCCTTGCTGCCGTGTTAATGGTGACATGTGCCAGTGAGATCTAGTAATGTAGGTATGAAATGACTAATCAGATGACTTGGCATTTATTTTCGGCAGGGTGGGTTTAAATATGCAAGTTCTGACATTAGCTACATTTTCCAATTTTATGGCCAAGCCAAGTTTTGCGGCTGACAGGCATACACGGGGATCAGTTCCCATGGCGGTACAGGGACAAGCCTGAGAGTCTCTCTCCACTCCCCTTATTCCAAGAAGGAGAAAAGTTTTAGGGAAAGATAAGTAGAAATTATCCAGTAACTTCAAATATATGGCTCCCCAGATCTCCTGTCTGGGTAAATTAGAGATACTCACAACTGTAGATAATGAGCTAATTAAAAACCAGTAAATATAAATGGGAGGTGCCTTCTACCATTAAGCCCACCAAATGTATCTGATCCTGAAACACTGACTGTATTTTGAAATGTCATCTCAATTATAGGAGACACTTTTACAGATCTCCCCGAGAAATATTTACATAAAACTATATTTTTATATACTATGTAAAGTACAGAAGTATAGATTTAATCAAAACTGTAAATAAGACTAAAGGTATGCTGTAAGTGTGAAATATGCAAACATAAAAAATTTTAGCAAAATTTTAAATCAGTTTCACTTTGAATTATGCTGGCTTCGCTATTACTTGCAAATCCCTCCACTCCTGTCCCACTTTCCCCCCACTTCAACTTCATACTTTTTCGTGGAGAGAAGACATCTGGGGGGTGGTGGATCACAGTGGTTTTATGTTTTTGTGTTTGTTGAGAAAAGGATGTAAATTTGGAAAGTGTATTTCTACCTAGGTTTTTTTAGTCCTCCATGTTTCTAGGAGCCCATGGGGGTAACTGTGGGAAGTCAGGCTTTGGCGCTGGGCTGGGACTCAGGTAGAATCCTGCCCTCTGAGGCCAGCTGTGTGTCACGGGCAGGTGACCTCATCTGCCTGGCTCTGTGTTTCCTCCTTTGTGAAATGGGGCTAATGGTCCCCACCCCTTGCAGGTGGGAAGTAGGAGAGGAGTGGGTAAGGGGTGGTCCTGTGGCACCTCTGGACACCAGTTACTTCTCCCAGAGCACTGTGATATCCATCTCGCCTCTTTGCAGGTCTAGGTATCATTGAGATGCTGACGCTTTTTCAACATTATGGTTGGATGGAATGGATTGTGTGTCAGGGACGTCAAATAAGGAGCATCACCATTGTGTCCCAGGGATCTAACCGGGGCAGCCAGCCTTTCTGAGTCAGAAGGAGCTCTTTGCAGAATGCTTCGTGACTGTATTCTCTTCAAATTGCAATCTTTGACTGACCTTGATTTCCAGGGCTTCTCCCTTTGTAAGATATTTTACCCTGACTCATTAAATCACGTGACTCCAATGGGCAGAGGTCAGGTGAAAGTTGAGAAGGGGAGGGGAGACCAGGAAGTTCGGTTTATGAAAAACATTACCAGTTGAGTGACCAACTTGTGGTTTCCCTGGGACCATCCTGGTGTTAGCTCCTCACCCCATGACCCTGGAAATGACTCCTTCACCCTATGAAGTCCTGGGTAAACCGGGGGGGTTGTCAGTCTACACTGTACTGAGCAATTTTAATTCTGAGAGAGGCAGCAAGAAACTGATTTGTGGTTACATAGGGAATGGGGAGTGACTATAAACAGGCACAAGGTTTCTTTTTAGGGTGATGGAAATACTCTGAAAGTAGATGGTGATGATGGCTGACAGCACTAAGTGTACTAAAATTCACCAACTCCTATTCTGAAAATAGGTGATTTTTATGATATGTAAATTATGTCTCCATAACGCTATTTAAGATTGATTGTGAAATTATATCTCATAATAAAGCATTTGACTTTTTTGATAGAAAAATAATACTTTGTCCCCAAAATGATTGCATGCATTAAGAGTTTGAACTGAATTACCCATCAAATTGGAAAAGATTTAAGATTAAACTGGCAGAACTCAGATTTGACAAGGAAATGGGGAAATGGTCAAAGGTATGAATTAATACAATATTTAAGTAGGAAAGTTTAGCGGTAGGGATCAGCATGTCAAGGTACATAGTCTTTGACTCACCAACTTCATTTCCAGAAATTTATCCCAACAGATCATTGTCAGGTGTGCAAAGATAGATGTGCAAGGATGTTCATCACAGATGATTTACAATAGAAATAATGGTTTTTAATTAGGAACAATCTAAATCTCAATTAACAATGAACTGTTTAGATGAGTTGTGGCAATCCATATAATGAAAAGCTTTCACTTTGCCAACACAGGGATGGTGATATAAATCCACACACTCACGACTGTCCTGCTTTGCTTGGGATCGTCCCCGTTTTTGGACCGAGGGGCCAGTGTCCAGGAAAACCTCTCAGTCCCAGGGGAATACAGATGGTTGTTGTTGACAAATCTACAGAAAACCATCTAACAGGATGTCACCAGAAACTTAACAGGAGTTGTCTTAGGGATGGTAGATTTCAAGTCAGCTCAACACTCTTTGTTATGGTTTTTAAAAAATATTATTTGCACTTTTATTAAATAATTTTACATTTGAGAAAAAATATTTGCATTAAAAAGAACCCCTGTTGACACATTAACAAAAACGTAGGCAGATTAAATAGGTTCTTCATTTATTTTATGTGATTTGATTGCCATCTGTGGGAGATGGGTCTGTTTGTGGATAGGAGAGGCACAGCTGTGTCCCCACAAGTATGTGAATTTGGGGGATGCATCCCCTTGTTTTCTGCTGTACTGCATGGGCCGACCCTGGTGCTTAGCACACAGGATGACTCAATAATTTTGTGCTTGCTAAAATGCAAACACAAACAGTCCATCACAATTGGAATGAGATGTCAAAGGAATACCTTAAAATAATTGGTCGAATCAGTGAGCAAGGTATTATCTCTGAGTGATGCCCACTGATTTGGCTGCTCTAATTTCCCTCCACGATGAATTGGCTTACAGTTTGATTGGATTGACAGATTTCTCCCCTAAGGGCGTTTTCACGTTTACTTAAGCTCTTATTTTTAACGCAATTGCGCTCATTATCTAAAACTCAGAAACCAGTTGTCAAGCAAAAATCTACAAATAAAAAGCCTCTCTGGAGATGGCTGCTGTTAATACCCCCCCAACCCCCAGTCCCAATGCTTTTCTACACATACAAGCCGTGTGCATGTACGTATATATTTATGTTGTCTAAAACGTTTAACAAAATGAAATCATGATATTTTAATCTTTTTTTTCATTTAGCCACTGTTGCAGCTTCTGTCCATATCAATGTACACTCAGCTTTCACGTTATTTTCAAAGTGGCTCAGTGGTACACCACTGCATAGACAGTTCACACTTGCACTGGATTGATTGACTTTAAAAATGTTGTATTTTTGTTGAACATTGTCCAGTGGGGATCCTTTTCAGATGGTCTTGATTTGCTTTCACATAGGCAGCGGAGTGCTTGGCATATAGTAGGTGCTCGTAGACGTGGATCCCTGCCTCACACCATGTATTTCAGGGGCAGTAGGTTTGGGGAGCTGAAAATATACTGGGTAAAATTTGTATAATGATAACATTCTGTGGTCCTCAGTGTAGAGGTTCCTAGGTTAAAAAGCATCTATTCAAAAAGGGTTCTCTCTGTCCAAGTAGGGAACTACAAGGAACAAAACTTTGCCTCACTGCTGTCAGCCAGACCATCAGCAAGACCCATGGTCACCACTTCCAGCATTTTCTAGAATCTATCCTAGAGTCTCTCTTCTTCTGGAACCTGAGCTGTCCATGTATGTCATTGGCCAGTCTTGCCCACTGCAGAGGACTTTGTCTTTACCAGTTTTGTATCTCCGTGATGATGCATACTATGTACTCAGCAAAAATACAGGTGTTTACCTCTACAACAAGTTAATATTACATTGGTTGCTTTCTAACATAATACCAACCTGTTATAGAGGCAAAAATCTTTTTGTGGTGTCTCTATTTAATAATCCTATATTAAATGTATTGCTATAAAGCATGTCAAAGAGGAAAGTAATGTCAGAAAATAATTTGCACATATTTCTAATTTTCTACATGACCTCTATGGTTATAATTTAATAGAGTGAAACCACAGATATTTATTTGTGCACACATTCTCAAATGTAGTTGAAACTTATCACTATATCTGCTTGACATATCTTATTTCTAGCCATTTTTTTCCTGTTTTGTGGAGTTTCTATATTTCTGTCATGCAACTTTATAACCTGTTCCTGGATATTAATGGATTCAGAATCTGTAGTTTTGAGAACAATCTTATCAGAAATGCCAGATGAATGGATATGGGTTCCTTGGCTCACTTATTCCTTTACATGTCATTGATTTCATCACTGAAGACCTACTGTGAGTCAGCTGGTGTTCTAGGCCATCACACTACATAGTGTTGCATATTTTGTTTTATGTAGCATGTAGTCTGATGGATCAGAGTTTAAGTATTACTCTTTTGTAAATCATTAATAGATTTTTCTTTCATTAATAGATATTCCACAAAAAATTGAGCAGAAAGTGAGTCCTGCCTCTGTTTCCCTTTTGTTATTAACCTCTTGCACTAATGGACTGCATTTGTTAAAGGTGATGGACCAATACTGATATAACACCATTAAGATCATAGTTTATGTTAGGGTTCACTTTTAGTGTTGTACCTTCTATTTTGACAAATATGTCATGACATACACCCATGATTACAGTATCACAGAATAATCACACTGCCCTTGCAATCCTTGGATCTCTGCCTGTTATCCCTTTCTCCTCCCACGTCTTCCCTAACCACTGAGAACCACTGATCTTACTGTCCCCGCAGTTTTCCTTTCCAAAATGTCATATACTTGGAATCCTATAGCACATAGCCTTTTCAGACTGACTTCCTGATGTAGCTATATGCATTGTAGTGTCCTCCAGGCCTTTTCATGGCTTTACTCCTTTCTTCTTTCTTCTGAATAATACTGCATGTGAGTGTGTTTGTCCGTTCACCTACTGAAGGGCATCTTGGTTCCTTCCAAGTTGTGACAATCATGAATAAAGCCGCAGTAAACATTCCTGTGCAGAATTCTGTAGGGAGCTAGGTTTTCAGCTCACCTGGGTAAACAGCAAGGAACACAATTGCTGGGTCATGCGATGAAGACTACGTTGAGCCCTGGAACAAGCTGCCAACTGTCTTCCAAAGTGGCTGTGTGCACCATTTTGCATTCCCAGCAGCGCCAATGAGTGTTCCTGCTGCTCAGAACCTTACCAGTCTTTGCTGTTGTCAGTGCTTTGGATCTGGGCCCTTCTAATAGGTGTGTACTGGTATCTCCTTGTAGATTTCATTTGTGGTTCCCGAATGATCTGATGTTGAGCGTCTTTTCATATGTTTATCTGCTATCTGTAGATCTTCTCTGATGAGGTGAATAGTAACATGTTTTGTATGCAAATGTCTGAAAGAAAAAAATTTCACTGAGTTTGGAAGAAAAAAAAAATCCCCCCGAGTTAGCCGGAGCTTGCTTCCCCTCTCTGTCCGTGGTGGACACATGGTTTTGTCAGTCTGCCTTCTAGAGCTCATTCTCTTGGTAACTGCCTCCATCGTTTTTCATGGAACCCCCTCTCTGGCATCCACTGCAGCCGTGGTGGTGCTGTCATTAAGTTGTGACACGCATGTTACCCAAACTCAGCCGATCAGTCTCTCTCTTGACCTTGAATCTTAAGCAAGTGAAGGCAGGGATTGGGGCAGTAGTTGAGCTCGATCATGATACTCACAGCTCTCGACCATGGCATTCCGCCAGTGACTGGCCTTTGGCTCCTGCTCCCAGATTCTGAGAGCATCTTTCGTTTTCCTCCCGTGTGAGGCCTGGTTGTTTAGCTTTTGCTTTAATTTAACTCCGGCTTTATCTTCCCAATAGAATCTTTCTCTTGCTTGTCACCCAGTGTGGATGTATGTGGATCGCACCCCAAGAATGCACACCGTAGGCTTGTGAGCATATTTTAAGACAAAGGTCGTATCTTTTTTGTTTGTTTTCCCAATGGCAAGCGCAGTGTCTGAAACCCAGCCAGCACTCAGGGAACTGAAATTCAGTGAACGTTTTCTGGGTGATAGGCATTTTATAAACTTCATCTTACTAAATACTCAAAAGCAACACATTGTGGCTGACATTATCACCTTCAGTTTCTATGAAACAGAGACCAAGAGGATGAATGTCTTCCCTAAATTGCAGGATAGTAAGTGGTGCAGCCCAGCTTGTTTGAGACCAGAATCTTCCATGAAGCCACATAACACCCACCGCATACTACATGGATGGAGTAGATCAATGGACAAATAAATGTATATGTAAAAGGGAAATGCTGGGAAAACCAGAATAAAAGGTTTTAAAAATAAACCAGAATAGGGACGCCTGTGTGGGCTCAGTTGGTTCAGCGTCTGCCTTCGGCTCAGGTCATGATCCCAGGGTCTGGGGATCGAGCCCCACATTGGGCTCCCTGCTCATTGGGGAGCCTGTTTCTCTCTTTCATTCTCCCTCTATGCTCTCTCTCAAATAAATAAATAAAATATTTAAAAAAATAGACCAGAATATTAAGATGGTTTATAATAGTCTGCTTCTACCAATACAATGTTCGTTCCAAATTCAGTCTATTAGTATGATCATCTTTTGGGAACATTTGCTAAAAGTGTAGATTCAAGAGTTTCACTCCAGACCTAATGAACAAAATTCTATGGGGGAGGAGCCTCAGGAATCTGTATTTTTTAAAAAATATTATTTATTTATTTATTTCACAGAGAGAGAGAGAGAGAGATATCGAGATCACATGTAGGCAGAGAAACAGGCAGAGGGTGTGTGGGTGGGGAGCAGACTCCCTGCTGAGCAGAGACCCCAATGCAGGGCTCGATGCCAGGACCCTGAGATCATGACCTGACCCAAAGGCAGAGGCCTAACCCCCTGAGCCACCCAGGTGGCCCAGGAATCTGTATTTTTGACACTGTGCCCAGTTGATTCTGATGTACTCCGTAGGTGGGAACCTCTGTGGTTATGTGATTGGGGTGGGGAAATCTTACGGTGACCTAGGATATAGATTTTATATCTTTGTGTGTGGTAACCTTCTCTGGTAAGTGGACACACATTTAGACTTTGAATTTTCACTTGGGGGGCACACTTTCTCTCTGTGGCTCTCAAAATGCTTTGTACTAGGATCACCATTCCCTGAAGGGTCCCCAAGACTTCCCAATACTGCCTGTCCTATATGACTTTCTAGATTACCCCTTTTAATTTCTCCCTCAGTGCAATGAACTCAAAATCAGTCTTCTTACATTGGGAACAGAGCCATCTAGATTATGAGTCTCTCAAAGGCAAAGATTTGTCCTGTTTGTTTATCCCTAGCAGTTAGCGTAGAGCTGGTCGTTATCATCAGGGAAACAGCAATTCATAGTTTCCTTTAGTTTGGTGATGATTTCTATAAACACCATAAAACTCTAGACTCCTAGATGGGGCAGGTGGAGTTCGCTCAGGGACTCTCTTTGACAGAAAGACAGTGAAGTTGGGCAAGATGCTCAGAGGTTTACTCAACCAGGCAGACATGGGTTCAAATCCCGGTTCTACATCTTGCTTATTGAATGCCCTTGAACAGGACTCTCAAGCCCTCTAATCCTTTCCTTCTTTATCTCTTAAAAGGAGAAAATAAAGCTTGGCTTCTGGGGCTGTTTTGCAGACTCCATGAGATAATCATACATATAAAGCTCTTAGGAAGTGCCTGCCACAGTCCTTAACTACCAAATTATTTCCCATATCGTCCATCTTACATGCCATTTTGTCTGGGAAACTAAAAACTTATTTGAAAACATCAAAGTCCTTATCATCCATGCATCTTTTAATACACATAAACACAACAGCAGGTGATAGGACTTGTAAGAAGGAAATTTGTTTTATTTTTATTTTTATTTTTTTTCAATAGTTTGACTTACCTGGATGGAGACAGGAATGATAAAGAAGTTTGTAAATACCTTGGGTCTGAGAAACTCTGCTAGTTCTCACACAAAGAAAACCTGTATTAATAAAATATGACTCTAGTGCCTCAGAAATCTGCATCAAACAGAGGCTCTGTGATTATATAAATAGTCTCCGCCTAGCTGTTCTTTTGACCCAAAGCAGACACGGAGCTCAATTACAGAATTGGGGTGTGAGGCATCGAAATTACATATTTGGTGCCTGCCACTCACTGGGCAAAATTATCAACTGTTCAAAGCTTCTCCGTGGTTCTCCCGCTTTCTATTGTCCTGGAGGTTGTCCTGTTCTCAGTGTAGGACTCTGTGACTGTCATGTCTCATCCAAGAGCTCATCTTTCCAGACAAGTCAGCAATCGTATCTTAAGGCCTTATTTATTTTCTACTAAGCTTTCTAAATACGGGCAGCAGTTGCAGCTGGAGGAAAGAAGCATCTTTACTGCTGATATCATGCATCCACCCTTCCTCTTTCTGTCCTGCCTTCTGTCTGTCCTTCCATCCAGCCAGTGATATTTGCTGTCCCACAACTGGGTGATTCTTCCATTGATTAAGCTGATGTGTGTTAAGTGCCTCCTGGGCTGTTGTATTTGCTAAGTGTTGGAGATACAACAGCAAGGAAAGACAGCCCTTGATCTTCATCTCCTGGGTCTCACGTGTGAGCAGAAGAGAGATGCTTACAAAATTTATGTCATTTATGTGAATATACACATTTAGGTAATGATGGCGAATTTAATAAATGCAGTGAAAGAAACGCCATGGAGTCATAAGAGCTTATAATGGTGATGGTGAAAGGTAATGGAATTGGTGGGGTTGCAGACATTTTTCCCAAGGGAATGGAGAATGTATTGGGGTCTAAAGAATAAATAAGAGTTAATTAGGAAAGAAGGGAGGGGTGTGTTAAGGGAAAAAGGGACAGCATGTCCTCCCCTATGATGGAGGGGCCATAAAGAACAGGAGCAGAGAGAAGGCAGGAGGACCTATCTTCTCAGGTCCTCCTGAGAAGGCAGGTGCAGAACGAGGCAGAGGCCAGACCCTATAGAGCTTTGTAGGCCACCTTCAGGACTTTGGATATGATCCTTAGAGCATTCCATAGCTCCAAAGGGTTTTCAGCAGGAGTATCCATCAGCTGTGGGGAAGCACAGGGCAAAGGGGCAGTGTGGGTATGGAGAGTTCAGTCTAGAAGCTTGAGCAGCAGCTCAAATGAGAGATGCTGCAGGCTTGAGGTGGACGTTGTCTTATAATTCTGAAGATTGATGGGGAAATGTTTTATTCTAGGATCCTATAAGGTAGCTGGGGACAGAACTTGTAAACGGACAAACTGGCACATCAACACCAGAAGTTGGAATGACAGCAGTGTGCTAGACTTTTGAAATGGGAGTTAGATGCAGATCAGAATGGCTTCTGGAGGCTGGGACTTAATATGGGCTGTGAAGGAGATAGGGAAGGAGAGACACAGAGGGCATTTCAGATTGGTGGAAGTAAGTCAACAAAGCCATAGAGAAGGAAATTTGCATAGTATGGAGGAAGCAGAGGAGGCAAAAGAAAAAAAAATGCTGAGAGTACCCAGCAGCTGTGACAGTCTTTCCAGACAAAGTGATTAGTCATGACTCTTGATTTCATAGCAGAAAACCAACTCAGTCTGGCTCAATGCAAAAAGTAAATTTATTTGCTGATGTAAATGAAAATGACATGTGTACATGGTTTCAGGTAAAGCTGGATCCAGGTGCTCAAATAATAGTGCCAAGACTTTTTCTCTTTCCATCTCTTGACTCTGTTTTTTCTTCTTTTTTTCTTAATTTTATTCCCAGGGATGCTTCTTCCTGGAGGAGAGATAATGCCAGCTGATCTCGACTTACCCACTGGTTAGACAACCCAGGTGGTAGAACCAACAGTTTTAACAAAAGTTGGAGATACCTGTCTTATTGGCCTAGCTGATGTCATATACCCATCCTGGAACCAATCGCTGAGGCCAGGACATCCAATGTTCTTGTCTGGCATCATGTATATATATATTTTATCTTAGGAACCGGGATGGGTCATTTTCCCCTCCCCCAAGCCAAGTGGGTTAAAGGAAGGGAGGAAAGTTTATCCACTGGAAAGTAGAGTGCTGTTACAAGAAGAAGATAAAAGATACCCCCTGGAAGGTGAATTAGCAAACAAAGAAATCAGACAGATGTTGACTATATCACAGGAGGCTAAAATGAGTGCTTGGGAGGAGTGCCTTCAGTTTAAGAAATTCCCTCTTCACTCATTGAAGAAGTGAGTTGTGATAACACCTTGGGGCACAAATTAGTTTCATATAAAGACACAGAGGGACTGTCTTCTGTATGGAACAAGCACATCTGCATTTTCTCCTTGAGATTGGTGGAGTTTCCTAGGAGCTAGAGAATCTTCAAATGTTTGAGTCTTCCATTTGCACTGCATTTGGGGGCAAGAGACCTATGCTCTCTGTTCCCAAGTTGACATTCATTTTTTCTGGTGTTTTATAAAAAACAGCATAAAAACTGTCATAGAATTGGGAATTGAGTCATACCTGGAAGGTAGACGACAATTTGAGTCATTGTTTCCTATTTTTCTAGTGGAAGGAGATTGATATGGGTTTTTGATCATAATTCAAGTAAGCTATGTCCTTGACAATGATTCAAGAGAGGTATCTAATTTAGAGCCCTTATTCTCCCATAAATTATTTTTTTTTCATATTCTTCTTTGAATTCCTTCATCTTTTAGTGGATTTTTTTTTAAAATTTAATTTTGTGTTCGTTTCATTTTATCTTGATTAAGCTTTGAAAGGCCTTCCTAAGGATCTTATTTTGGCTGATAATTAATTTTAAGGTATTCTTTCTTGTTCGTAATAGCTTTTGTTATTGTATAATTAAAAACGAAATTAGAATATTTCTGCCCCCTCAGTCTCATGAAGCCTATAATCCAGCTCCTGGTGACAAGTGGGATGTCACAGCCGAGTACAGAGCAAGGAAGCTTCCCTCTCTGTTGCAACTAAATTAAAACCCCAGCAAGAGGAAACAAAGTAAGTATTAAATCATATAACAAGAAAGATGAAAGTTGATTGTATATGAATTTCCCTCACAATTGAACATCTTTGGCCTTTTCAGGGTAGATGTGACTGGACACTGAGACTCTGACATAGATCTCTGACTTCCAGATCAGCCTTAAAAGTACAGGAAACTGGGGGTGCCTGGGTGGCTCAGTGGGTTAAGCCTCTGCCTTCAGCTCAGGTCATGATCTCAGGGTCCTGGGATCGAGCCCCACATCGGGCTCTCTGCTCAGTGGGGAGCCTGCTTCCCCCCCCCCCTCTCTGCCTGCTTATGATCTCTCTCTCTGTCAAATAAATAAATAAAGTCTTAAAAAAAAAGTACAGGAAACTGGAACATGACTGAGATCACGTATGTCTCAGTATCTCTTCGGCAACAGTTTTTTAAAATGTATTTTTTTCAATGAGGAGATGAAAGAAATATCAAACCCAACAGTACTCTGTTTAAGTAGCCTGTTGTTCTCACCTATCTCTAAATATTGTAGTGACACTACATCCATGCGATTGAGAGCTGAGTAGTGGGGAACAGAGATGTGAGTTCTTGGATGCCAGTTCCATGATGGTGGGGATGTGGCCTTATAATTCATCTTACATGCCCCATGAGAAAGGTTCACTGAATGAATGAACAGGAGAGTGGGAGACATGTGTCAATGTCTGGAGACGCTTTTGTTGTCATGACTGAGGGAGGTGCTCCTGGTGTCTAGCGAGTGGAGGCCAGAGATTTTGCTAAACACCCCACAGTGCACAGGACAACCCCCCTCCCCCAACACACACAGCCAATAGTGCTGAGGTTGAGAGTTCCTAAATTAGCTGATCTTTATTTCTCAGCATGGTGGACTTTTCTCCTACTTCCCCATCTTGACCCTTCTGGTTTCTAGATACCAGCTTCTTGATGGGTTTTCTTAAAATGTTTAATCATCTGCCTCAAATCTCAGTCTTTGGAGTCCATCTGAATCTTTGGCTCCTGGCCATTTACGTACCTTTAACCCTGTCCCTCCCAACCCGACTCCGGACAGTCAACCAGCATGGATGAGCACCAGCCCCATGCCAGGAGCTGGACCGAATGACCCATGTCATTGCTTCATTGTGTCCTCATGGCGATTGTGCAGTGCAAACGCTGTCATTCTATTTCATTTATAGGGGAACTGGAAGACCCAGTCGAGGTAACATGCTGAAGATCATAAAAGCACTGAACGTTCAAGCTGTGTCCTGACTCCAAACCCCATATCCTGCTAACAATGCTTTATGCCTTCTTCTTTGCCCGCTGTGACCATCCTTGCTTCAATTTTTTGTTGTGGAAAATGCCCTCATATTTTTGCCAGCTCTGACCTTTGTCAACATTTCTTTTCTGCTTCTACTCATGATTTTTATCCCATTATTTATAACCTGCTGCCATCCTCTGAAGTATCTGATCACTTTGCCTCCTCCTTATCTAATACACCACATGGCTGACCAGGCAAAGTAAGATGGGAAACTGGAGAAATGTATCACTCTTCCTGGAGCACCCAGAATGATCTTTTTCAGATATACATTTGATCATGGCTCATCATCTCTTCAGTGACTCCCCATTTCTTCGGGGATCCAATATCTTGAATGTGACCTACCAGGCCCTGCACGATCTTGCCCACACTCCTCTCTCTTGCAGGGTAGGCTGGGCTGCAGAAGTAAATAAATTCAAAAACATATGATGATTCAAGCACAAAGGAAGTGTATTTCTCACACAAACAAAAGCCTAAACAGACATTACAGGGAGGCTCTCAGTTTTCCTGGGGGACCCAGGGTCCTTCCATCGTTGGACTCCTCCTTCCTGTAGGGTCTCATCATCATTTGCATCCCACAGGTCAATTGAGAAAGAAATGTGGAAGAAGGACAGCTGCTCATTTAGGGTTAGGGGCCTCTCACTTCCTTCACATTCCTTTGGCCACACCCAGCTGCAACGGAAACTGGAGAATGCAGTCCAGCTCTGTCTCTTCAGAAGGGGAAGATAAGGGCTTTGGTGTGTGTGTCTAAATCAAACTATCATTACTTTATCTTTTCTCCATGTGCTCTAACCATGCTGCCTCACCTTGTCTTTAAAGGCACCATGCTTATTTTTCCACAGGGCCTTTGCATATACTTCCTGTGGACAGAGAGATGGAGCTCATTCCTGATAGAGTTACCACTTCTTCAGCCCTCAGCCCCTGTGTGATTCCCCCAGGGAAGACCTCCCTGATAATTCCCCCCACCACACACACTACCATCAACAAGACTCTTCTTTGTTACGTGCATTCATAGAACCATGGTCAGTTCCTTCACACCACTTAACTCCATTAAGAAAAAAAAAAAAAAGCCTTTGGGGAACCTGGGTGGCACAGTTGGTTAAACAACTGACTCTTGATTTTGGCTCAGGTCACGATCTCAGGGTTGTGAGATTAAGCCCCGCATTGGCTTTGCACTCTGTGTGGCATTTGCTTAAGATTCTCTCTCTCCCTCTGCTCCCCCACTCTCCCTCTATTAAAAAAAAAAAATGCTCTCATTTGCATGATAGTTTTCATTAATGTCTGACTCACCCATTAGACCACAAGCTCCAAGACAGATGGAGAGGTGTCTTCTTTGCTCATATTGAATTCCAAGTACCTACCATGATTCTTTAGCCACTCAAATATTTGTCAAATGAAAAAAATAAGGAGTTAGAATCCCATCAGTGGATTCAAGCAATGCTTCATTGATCATGTTCTTACTACCCTGAGACTATCATGAACTAAGTCACTGGGTTACTCAGGAAACTACTGGGGAAGTAGAGTGTTAACACATAAACCAACTTTCTTTTTACGGGTCTCTCTCCTTTTGCTTCTTTGCTCCCTTTCTACATATTTATTCATCAAACATATTGAGTCTACATCAGCCATTATACTGGGTCCTGAGTATGGGTGAATAAATAGGCCACATTTTCTGTCCTCAAAGAATTCTAGGTAGCAAAGGAAATTGACACATATTCAAAAGCTAGACAATGGTATTATTCTTGCTGTAATAGATGTAGGAATGAAAGGTGATGTTTTGAGCCAGGATGGTAGGAAATGATTGTGTTCCTAGAACAAATACTTTACATTATCTTTGCCGACAGGCTCTAAGTGCAAAAAAATGATGTTAATTATCTTATGTTAGCCTAGAGCTTTATATTTTGCAGAGCGCTTTTAGATATTTTACCTCCTTTCAGACTCCAGGGCCGAGTAGACCAAGTATGACTGGCAACGTTTCACTGACAAATAAGAAAGAAACTCAGGGATGTTGTGAGTCTTGCTAAGAGCTTGCAGTTGCTGAATCACAGGGAGTTGGGGACAGAGTGGCTCCTGAGGAAGGGCTTGGATAGCCTGGCTGATAGGGCACACATCAGATTTGGAGAAATGGTTGTTTGTCAACTGGTCCAGATACATTTCAACACTTTAATAACTTCTGTGGCCATCCTGGCTGAGATACCCAGCTGTCCAGCTGCCCAACCTTCCAACCCTGTTATGCTACCAAACTCTGCTGCCTCATTCTGTAAATTGTATTAATTTTCTTTTAAAAAATGCCTTTCTACATTCAAAAAGTGCATATACATATGGTGAAAAAAAAAAACAGTGAAAAAGACTATAGAAGGAAGTGGATTTTTCTCTATTTCCTCAGAAAGCCAGACCCTCAGTCCCCTCCCTAGGGAAAATAACAGCTTCTTCTGTATCATTTACAAAACTGCATGAAACATATAAATTGTTAAATACAAATAGGGGTATACTGTTCTCTTGGGCTTGTCACTTGCATTTTTTGCTCACTATGTCTGAGGTTTTCTGCATCGTAATACCAGATTTCCTCGTTCTTTTTCACAGCTATGGAGTATTACTGTGCGGGGACTATTTACTTATTTAACATATACAAATATTATACAAAAGATATATGATGTGATATGTATTATATAATACACATATATGTACATATATATACAATGTAATATATATTATATATTTACACTGTTTCAGGTATCTTTTCATGAACAAATGCACATATAATCTCTGTATTTGTATTCATATCTCCATCAATAATTATAGATAACTTATTTGTCTATAAATAAATCCATAAACACAGATAATTTCTTCATCAAGAATAATCCATTATGCCAGGGATAGGAAAACTATGACCTCAGGGTCAAATTCAGTCTCCTACCTGTTTTTGTTTTTTTTTTTTTTAAGATTTTATTTATTTATTTGACAGACAGAGATCACAAGCAGGCAGAGGGGCAGGCGGGGCGGGGTGGCGGTGAAGCAGGCTCCCTGCTGAGCAGAGAGCCCGATGCGGGGGCTCGATTCCAGGACCCCGAGACCATGACCTGAGCCAAAGGTAGAGGCTTTAACCCACTGAGCGACCCAGGCACCCCTCCTACATGGTTTTATAAATAAAGTTTTATTCAAACGCAGACACATCTATTTGTTTATGTAACGGCAGAGTAGAGCAGTTGTGACAGAGACTATGTTGCATGAAAAGCCTAAAATATTTACTACCTGACTTTTCCAGCAGAAGTTTGACAACATGTGTATAGCGTATGGTCTATTTATTTATTTATTTATTTAAACCTTGTCTGCATGGATTAAATAAGTAAACTTTATAGGGATTGTTTTTGTTTTAACTGTTTTCTTATTGGGGGCATTTGGATTGTTTACAGTCTCTTTTATAATCAGTGCTGCAATGAACCTCCTTGTACTTAAGTTTTTTGGCAAAAAATAAATACTTAGCACTAGGATTGTTGGTGCATTTTACATTTGTACAGATGTTGCCCAATGTTTCCCCCCAGAGGGTTTGCAGTAATCTTCACTCACACAATAGGATTCAAAAATAGCTTTATTCATATGCTCCCCAAGTGCTATGTATTGATCTTTGCTATTATCTTTAGATTACAAATGTAGGTATCTTTATATATGTTCAAAAGTCATATAGTCCCACATATAAAATTATAAAGCTTTGTCTCATATGGTTTCACATATTTGTGGAGCATAACAAATAACATGGAGGACATGGGGAGATGGAGAGGAGAAGGGAGTTGAGGGAAGTTGGAAGGGGCGATGAACCATGTCTCACTTTTATAAATTGTGATGATGATCTTTTGAATTAAGTGTTCTTAATTAATTAATTAATTATTAAATTAATGTTTTGTCATATGGATTTTAAATACTTTTACTCTTGGTCTTTTTTTTTTATAATAAAGGCAAGAATTAAATAGTCATATCTATAATGCACTAATTAGAGAGATTGTCCCTATTTCAAGTCTGGAAAGATCTTGCTTAGAAATTATGATTACTTTCTTAAAGTCCTATGTTTTCTTCTAGCTCTTTTAATATTTCATTTCTTACTGTTCATATCACTGGGATGACGTTTGATAAGAGAAATGGTGTAAGGATTCAGTTTTGTTTTATTTTATATTTAGAAAACTTTGTAGGAGTCCCAAATCCATTCATTGTATAATCCATCTTTCCTCCACTGATTTAAAATGCAAATTTTATCATAAATTAAATCTCCATCTCTATTTGTTTCTGTTTTTTAAAATTCAGTTTTATTCCATTAATCTTTCTCTCCATTCTTGTGTCAGGCATGTGTTAAGCAATTTACATTCGTTATCTCATTAAATTACTCTAACTTTATAATGTTTTATCTTTTGAGCCTAATCCTGCCACCTACTTACTCTGCATTTCAGGGTCTTTCTGGTAATTTTTGTATCATTATTTTCCCCTGAGACCTTGTTTCCTTCCTAAAAAAAATCAACCAGTCAATGAAATAAACTTCTTGGAATTCTAATAGAGATCACATTACCTTCATACTTTAATTTAGGGAGTTTTTTTTTTTAAATAAGATTGAGCTATTTTAGAAAAGAGTAGCAAATATTGTTCCATTTATTAATACCTTCTATATTCTAATAGTTGTGCTTTATAGGTTTTTAAAGATCCTATATATTTCTCATTAAATTTATTTGCTGGTATTTAAAAATCTTTTTTCTGCTTTTGAAATGAAAGCTATTCTTCCTTTATACTTTCCAGATGTTTTTATTATATCTATATTATATATCTCTTAAAGTATCCACTATTCTTAAAATAATAAATATGGAACTTAATTAAATATCTTTTTATAATGTTTAGAATATCACAGGTTTTCTGTGCCCTGACCACTCAACAGGGCAAATTATGTCAATAGTTATGAAACTTATTTGGACATGGTGAGTCATTCTTTCAATAGCTCATTTTGTTATTGTTAATATTTTATTTAAAATTTTTGCATTAATACCTATATGTCAGATCAATTGGTTATTTTCTTGTGCTTTGTCAAAACTAGGTATCAATGATGTCAAGCCCTCACCAAATGGTTTTGGATGTGTTTTTTCCCCATTCTGTGTATTCTGGAGCAATTTAAATAGGTTTGGAGTTGTCTGTTCATTGAAGGTGTACTGAATTCATTTGTGAGAGACTCAGGCCCTATGTGATGACCCCTTTAGGTGGGGAGCAATGGGAACATCTTAGACACACAGCCTGAGGCAAGGATTCTTGCAAAAGACTTCTTGAGAAGGTGCTCAAGGAGAGGAAACAAGGAAGCAGGATGGGGTAGGGGAAGGATTTCAGCAAGGATGTGGTCACAACTGGAGTTGAACCTCAGCTTGATCCCAGCTTGGAGCAGGAACAGTATCACAGGCTTAGTTTTCTGGAGCCTAGGAGGATAGGCATTCAAATCCTCTGTTGCTCAAGCATTGGCTGCCCACTGCTTCTTTAAGCAGCTCCTACTCCTCCAGGGAATGGAGTATAGGTAGACAAATAAGCTCCCTGGAAAGGCAGGAGGCTCCCACAGGGCAGAGAACAATTCTATGAAAAAGGGAGCAATGATAAGCTGTTAGTAGCCAACCTCTCAGCTTCTGCAGGATGGGTGTCCTGGCGCAGTGAAGGGGGTAGCCCCAGTGGCCCCCGACGCAAGAGTAAGAGGCTCTCTGACAACTGGACTCCTTAGATGTATTATCTTCCTGAAGACAGCTTTTACTATGACAGGATGGAGTGCACTCAATCAAATCCCTCCCAACAGACTCTTATTCTCTATACTACTGATTACTACTAATTATTCTACTTTATTAACAATGACTTGAAAACAAAGGAATATTTTTTTAATTTTAATTTTATTTTTTGCAGTGTTCCAAAATTCATTGTTTATGCACCACACCCAATGCTCCATGCGATACGTGCCCTCTGCAATACCCACCCCGAGGCTCGCCCCATAGGAATATTTTTTATTAAAAAGGATTAAAAACTACGGGTTCAGAGTAAAATGTTAAACTCTCTCTTTACCTCCCTGCCTTTCATCCTGTGCCCTTCTCTTCCCCAAATCACACTGTCCTAGAAAGAATCCCTGTGGAGTTCTATATCCATATCTTTATCCATATCTATATCTATAGCTATAGAGATAGATAATGCTAAACATTTGCACAATGACATTTTTTTAGGAGACCTAAGAAGTCCATTTAAAGAGATAACAGAGCTGGCACAATCACTGTCACATTCCTTGACATAGACCTTGATGGTCCCTTTTAGGGAAAATGATAACAATTTTGGGTGAGGTTCACGGTCTAAAGGGGAGAAATGAGAGTTTGGATGGTTGAAAAGAAAATATGAATTGACACCAGGTTCCAGAAGCTTAGGACACTCAGAATGGGTATGGGGAGGATGGAGATGATGTTGGACAGCAAATCTCTCATGTTTCTAACTTTAGAAAACTTACGTCTTTTGGGTTCTATTCTTTATGGTTCTCACTTTACTATGCACTTGACCCAGGAACAATGCGGGAGTCGGGGTGCTGCCCCCCATGCAGTCAAAAACCAGAATAGAATTTTAGACTTCCCCAAAATTTAACTACTGATAGTCAGCTGTTGCTGAGAAGCCTTACTGAGAACATAAATAGTAGATTAACACATATTTTGTATGCTGTATGTATTGTACACTGCTTTTGTACAATAAGGTAAACTAGAGAACAGAAAATGTTTTTTTTTTTTTTTTTAAGATTTTATTTATTTATCAGAGAGAGAGAGGGGGAGATAGTGAGCACAGGCAGACAGAATGGCAGGCAGAGGCAGAGGGAGAAGCAGGCTCCCCGCCGAGCGAGGAGCCTGATGTGGGACTCGATCCCAGGACGCTGGGATCATGACCTGAGCCGAAGGCAGCTGCCCAACCAACTGACTGAGCCACCCAGGCGTCCCGAGAACAGAAAATGTTTTGAAGAAAATCATAAGGAGGAGAAAATACATTACAGTCTTGTATTTATTAAAAAAAAGTGTAAGTGGTTCTGTGTGGTTCAAATGCATTTTGTTCAAGGGTCAGCTGTGTCAATCTGGGGGGCATTTTCTCTTTGGCTTAGCAATTAAATGATCTGTTTTCTCTATATTCTTGGTCGTCGCCTTGGGTAGGTCACTTAATGTCTCCGAACCCCCGTTTCTTTACCTGTTGTTGGGAACAATAACCGCCACCTTTCAGAGTTCCTACAGTTTAAATGAGATGATGACTCATTAAATGAGGCCTTGTTGATTTATGACGTGAGTATTTTCCTCTCCTCCCAATGGCATAAGGACAGTTTTATACTTCATCCGTGATTTCTCTCTTGCACATTAAGGGAGGCTACCCAGCTTACATGAAATAATAATTCATCGTGCCCCAAAATAAAACCATGACTGCCCCAGTATCATGCTAGCAGGTCATCCCTGTCTTAGCCAAGCAATTTCTTCTTGTAAACGAATAACCCAGAATAGCCAAGCGAGTGCCTTGAGCTGTTCCTGCCTTTTGGGTATGTGAAAGGTAGGGACTGATTGAGAGAATCCCTGCCCAAATGGCAAATGAAACATCTCCACGAATGGTAGGCCAACCAGCTCCTCGGTTAAAACCCAAGGAAGCAAGTACAACCTTGCAGGCAGCTACATGGCAATCCGTTGGTTTCCTCTTTGTCCGCTGAACCGCCTCTCTTTGTTGGGGGAGTTAGGTGTGGAGTGGGGATTGGGGGGTTAATTTTCTTTTCAGTCTGTCCTCTCAGTGGGCTTCTTTGAGTCAGGTGGCATGCATGCAGGAGAGAGAAGCATTTGTGGGAACAAATGCCCCTGGCACCCAATTCCAGCTTCTGCTAATAAGCAATTCCATCTCTGATCCTTTTGAGGACGAGGCTTTGAAGTGCGTGTTTTTTCAAGATTGTTAATTGTGTGTGCCCTCCTTGGGGAAATGCCAGCAGACAGGATTCTCCTGCTTCTTCGCAGTGTAGAGGAAACCCTAAGGGAAGTGTAGAAGGAAGGGGAAACCTGTCTGGGTTTGGGGTGAGTGAAATACGTTCCCTCCTCCTGGTTGCTCTGAAGGGAAAGTCACAAAAGTGCCTTTGGTACCTCTTAGCAAGGGCGTTATTTGGAGACCACAAAAGGCTCCGGAGGAGTGGGCCAGTTGCCGCTCACAAAGGCTTTGCAGAGAGCTGGTGGTCTTGACTTGAATCACAATCGTGCCTCCATTCTGTGTCTGGCTCCTAAACCTCCTCGTGGATCTTTTGATGTGTGTGCCTTTTCCCAGCTTGGAGGTTTGCTGGCAAACTGCGTGGCTGGCGGACGGGAGGCACAGCACCAGCCCTCTGCAGAGCTGGCAGGGAATAGGGTAATGTGCCCGGCCCCTGCAGGGCCCAAAGTCACTTGAAAGAGACAACGATGGTCTCTAGATGAAGCTGGCGAGAACGAAAAGAGGATGGGGACCTCAGTCTTGGCCATATTGTTTGGTTTCAGCCGATGGTCCCAATAAATGTTTAATCAGCTTTCAGTAGTAGAGATGAAAATGTCTTTCTCATCCACATAGAGGAGGATGTGAAAAGATCTGAGGAGGGACCACGAGGAAGAGAGAATTGCAGAGGATACACATTCCCAGACTGCTATGGTCTGCACGTCTGAGCCCCTCAGTTCTTTTTGGTTTCTTTTAAATTTTAAAGATTTATTTATTTATTTACTTGACAGAGAGAGACACAGTGAGAGAAGGAACATAAGCAGAAGGAGTGGGAGAGGGAGAAGCAGCCTTCCCGCCGAGCAGGGAGCCGGACGTGGGGCTCGATCCCAGGAATCTGGGACCCTGACCTGAGCCGAAGGCAGAGGCTTAACGACTGAGCCACCCAGGCGCCCCTGTGTCCCTCAGTTCTTAGGTTGAGATCCTAACCCCCAGTGGGAGGGCCTTGGGAGGTGGAGCCTTTGGGAGGCGGTCAGGTCTTGAGAGCAGAGCCCTCATACATAGGGTTAGAGCTCCCTGGCTCCTTCCACCCTGCTAGGACTAACTAGGAACTAAGAAGAAGACTGTACCCCAGCTGGTGCCCTGATCTAGGTATCCTGCCTTCAGAACTATAAGAGATATGTTTCTGTTGTTTACAAGCCCCGCGGGCTGTGATATTTTGTTAAAGCAGCCGGTACAGACCAAGACACAGACCTTCAGCAGTCCTGTTTTCCAACCTCCTGCTTACCAGAGGAACTCCCATTTCCCAAACCTGAGAGCATATTACCCTTCGCTTGAGTACTTCTGGTGATGGCAAGCTTAGCCTTTGCAGCATCATGTCCAACTGTGAGCCGGTCCACAATTGTGTTCAGCAGCTTTCATAGAGCTTCTCGTCTTTGCAAATACTCTTTTCCCATATAGGGAGTTCCCCCGACTTGCGGTGAGGACTATAATCTTCTGGAGAAGAAACTGCAGGCTGTTGAGTTCTCTCATAGTATCCGGCACGTCCCATCACCTCCTACTTGCGCTTATGATTGCAGTACATGAATTTTTTTTATAAGAGAAAACTACATTTTTTCTTAAGTCTGTGACTAGCATAAGGCTGGGTGTGTTCACTGATCAATGAAGTAAAAGCACTTAATGGTTACAAGCTCTTATTACCCTGCAGGTGCTGTGTGAAGTAAGTGCTTTATATAGATATTATATATATATATATATATATAATACACACACACACACACACACACATATATATATCATTTATATGTAATTACCTAAATTATCCTCAAAACAACTCTGTGAGGTAGGTATTCTGCTCATTCTCAATTTACACACAAGGACACTGAGGCTGATAGAGATTAAGAAATGTGTCCAAGAACACAAAGGTGTGCAATTAAGGAACTCCTACCATCCCGGATCCTCACATTTTCAGTCATTACAACAAAATTTAATTGTCCAAAATCTGCTTAAAAAATGCAGTGTGTCTAGGACGCTCCAAAAACTAAACCAGAGTAGTAGTTCTTATATTTGGAGTTAGATGTACAATTTAGATTATTAAAAAATTATTTACTTTAAAATAATTTCAGATTTTAAAAAGAGTCATAAAAATAGCATGAAGAATGACCATAAATATACCCTCCACCCAGTTCCCCAAATGTTAACCTTTTCTTTTATATAATTTTTTATTTTTTAAATGTTTACCTTTGTATAACCTTGGTGAAATTATGAAAAAGACATGTAATTAGCATTTACACAACATTGTTATCTAATCTACAAATCTTATTCAGCCTTGACACATTGTCCCACTCATGTCTCTTTTCTTGGTCCAAGATCAAGTTCAGGATAACATGTTACATTTGGGTGTCAGGTCTCCGTAATCCCTTTCAATCTAGAACTAATCCTTAATTTTTCTTTTTCATGACTGTATCAGCTTCCTTGGGCTGCTGTAACAAGTTGCCACACATTTGGTAGCATATAACAGCAGGAATTTATTCTTTCACAGATCTGAAGGCTGAAAGTTCAAAATCCATGTGCCATCAAGATCTGTCCCATGGGGAGGCTCTTGGGGGGAATCTGCTCCATGTTTCTTCTTCTGGGGTCTGCCAGAAATCCACGATTGGGGGTTTCCTAATTTTAATATCTGCCTCCATTTGGCATAGGTCTCATCTCTGTGTTCCTATGTCTTCTTTTTTGTCTTATAATGAAAATTATTACTGGATTTGGGGCCACCATAATCCAGAATGATCTCATCTTGAGATCTTTGCCTTAATCGCATCTGCAAAGACTTTTGTCCCCCATCAAGTCACATTCTGAGGTTTTAGGTGGACATATCTTTGGGAATCACAGTTTAATCCATTGCAATGACCTTGATTCTTTTGAAGTGTACTAACCAAATATTTGTAGAATATCCCTCAACTTGGGACATTCTGATATTTCTTCATGATGAGACTCAGGTTATGCATTTTCAGAACAATAATATACAAGTCATCTTGGGGCTCTAGTGCTTTGAATCAGGCAGCACATGGCATCAATTTGTTCCATTACTGGTGATATTTACTTTGATTACTTAGTTGAGATGGTTTCCTGTAGGTTTCTCCACTGTAGTTACTAATTTTCTTTTACAAATGATACTCTTGTGTAGGATCCTTTCAGACTATGTAAATATCCTGCTCCTCATCATTCTTTTGTCCAGTAGTTTTTATTATTATTTTTAATTGACATATAATTCAGATACCATGAAATTCACCCTTTAACATGGATGGTTTGGTGGTTTTTATGATATTTACAATGTTGTGCAATCATCATCACTCTGATTGCAGAACATTTTCATCACCCCAAAAAGAAGCCCTATACCCATTAGTAGCCAGCCATTCTCTATTGTTCCCTCCTCACAGGCTCTGTAAACTACTTATTTCCTTTCTGTCTCTATAGGTTTGCCAAAGAGGGTATTTCTAAGCCATCCGTTTTTGAAAACTAGAAGTGATGGTGACCCATCCAAAGGGATTCAATTGTATCTACCATTACCTCATGACTCGATTGCATTCTTGGCGTCCATTGACCTTTATCATTTGTCTCAGACAAAAAAAAATCCTGTTTGGATGATAAATTATGTGGGCACTCCAGCTCCCTATCACTCAAGTTGTTTTTGATAAGGTTGAATGGGGTAAATCCACTTCTGTGACTCCATGTGAGTCTTGCCCATGGAACTATTTGTAGGGGACCTATTCTCTTTTTTTTCCCCCTCAGATTGAAGAGAAATTGTTGCTCCTCTGGGAATACTTTTCCATAATTAAGAAGAGTGCTTTCTGTATTTTCATGTGATTTTTAATATTTTATCCGTGCATGACATTAAGGTAGCGTCTCTTTTACTTCTCTACTTTACACATACTATACCCTACACTCCTCCTTGCCAAATGAACTACCAACTTTATTTCTATATCATAGATTTCTTTGTAGATGCATGAATGAACCTTCAATTATAGTAAAGGTATATTGTACATAGTGAATAAAATTCCATATACTTTGATTGCCCATGGCTCACTACTTTTGCTCTGTTGAAATCTACAGAGGTACAGGAATGCAGCCATTGATGGATTTACCTTTATATTCAGCCAAGTTCCCTGCCTTCCCCATGGTCTACAGGGATGCTTAAGTTTTCTTCCCATGAATCATTCTAGACTGGATCTGTGGGTCTTATGCTGCCATAGAAGATTTTTGAACTATTCAAGAAATTTACATTTATTTCTAATAAACTTTATCTTTTTAGTTTGGCCACCATTTCCAGATCTTAGAGATATATTTAGCTAGAATTCTTATCCTGGGGCATTCTATACTCTATACTTCTATACTTTGTGCATTCTGTAAGTTAGGTGACCAGAGTGATGCTTGGATAAGTGACCATTTATTAAACATATATTGTATACTGAAAGTCAGTGATGTTAGCTTCCCTATGTAAGTTATTCCATTAATATAAAGTTTCTTATCTCTGTATATGTTACTCTGTTATGTAACAATGACTGGATTAATTCACATAAAACGTGGAAGTCAGAATAACTAGAATCAAAAAAAGAAGAAATAGCAAATATTGGCAAAGATGTGGAGAAAAAGAAGGAATCCTTGTACACTGTTGGTGGGAATGCAAATTGGCACCAGAACTGTGGAAAATGGTGTGGAGGTTCCTCAAGAAATTAAAAATACAATTATTATATGACCCAATAATTCTACTACTGGATATTTACCTGAAGAAAGCAAAAACACTAGTTCAAAAATATGTGTAGTATGCATCCTTTGTTTATTGCAGAATTATTTACAATAACCAAGATATGGAAGCAACCCAAGTGTTCACTGATAGGTGATTGGATAAATAAGATGTGTACACACACACACACACACACACACACACACACACACACACCTTGGAACATTACTCAGCCATAAAAAAGAATGAGATGATGTCATTTGTAACAGCATGGATGGACCCAGAGGGTATAATGCTAAATGAAATAAGTTAGTCAGAGAAAGACAAATACCATATGATTTCACTCATCTGTGGAATCTGAGAAACAAAACAAATGAGCAAAGGAAAGAAGAGACAAAAAAAAAAAAAAACAAAAACCCAATCTTAAATACAGAGGATAAACTGGTGGTTGCCAAAGGAGGAGGTTGTTGGGGGAGGGGCTTGAGTGAAATAGAAAAAGGGCATTAAAGGGTATTTATTCTCATGAGCCCTGAGTAATGTATAGAGTTGTTGAAAACAATTTACAATTATATTATAAACCTGAAGCTATAATAACACTGTATGTTAATTATACTTTAATAAAAGAGAGAAATTTGGAAGTGTCTTAGATTGGTTGTACTTCTTTACAGACTACATGTCATGGGGTAGGTGGGGGGGATCACTTTCACAGAACTCTGGGAGATAAGACCAGGACAAGGGAGTTGCTCTTCAGAGCAATCCAAGGACTGGCTTATAACAAGCAACTTTTCCTAAGACCATGTGACAGTCTGTGTAGATCCAGGGTAAGAAGAAGTACATAGATTGTTACTATCCTGAACAATATTAGGGTAATTTATTCTAAATAAAACAGAATGATAAAATGTTCTTTAATTTTTAAAATCTTTACTGTAATACTAGGACTAGGTGTTGTTTTGTCCATAGTTTATGGTTAAGGAAATTGAGTCTATGGTTAAGCAAGATGGTCAAGTTCACAAACTTATACTATGGCATTGCTGGGATCTCATCTGGGATCAGAATCTAGAATCCTTGCTTTCAACCTCTGATCTCTATGGTTGAGTGTGTTAGAACAACCGTAAACCCATAACTTGTTTGCTTAGGACAGTCCTAGTATCCATTGACATTATTTGTCTCAAATAAAAACATCTTGTTTGGGTGATGATTGGGCACCCTAATTATTACTTGGATTGTCTATAATAAGGTTAAATCCACTTCACCACATCTGCGGCTCTGTGTGGGTCCTGCTGAGAACAACAATTTGTAGGGGACCTAATTCAGTCCAATTTTATCATATTCCTTGGCTTTATTTGCTAGCTTAGAAATGGGATGCAAAAAAGTAGATGACAGGGTTACTTATGGCTGAGGCTGGGCTCAGGAGGATTGGCGGGGGTTCAAGTTCCCCAAGAGCTGTAGAGTGGTGTTAACATTGGAAGCAGTTCACCAGGACCATTGGATCCAGGCTTGGGGGGAAAGCAGAGAAGTCAGATTGGGGTAAGGGACCAGAACACTTGGCAAGTTCTCAAGGCTCTAGTTATCAAGTTATGTTTAAAGAATGATGCTGATAGATATGAGGGAATGGGATATGGATAAAGATGGGTATTTGCGGACAGAATTATTTCAAATGTTAGGTCCTGAGAGTTTAGATGGTTTGCAAAGTACAATATGATGGCTTGGTTTGTGGGCGTTGGAGGTACACACAACTGGGATGAAATTTTGGGTTTGGTGTGGCTTTTAAAATGGAGGTAATAATCGTTCCTCCTCATGTTGTATATTAGCTCACTCTAGCCCTCTTGCATTACATCATCCCCCATGTTGTTCAGGAAGTATATTTGTAGTTTGTGCTTAGTTTGAACTACAATTGCACAGCTGGAGATTATTGGCCTGGGTTACCGCATTTAAGGACCAGGTTACATTGATTTTAGTGTATGTGCTGCCAAAGCAAGCCCCCAAGTTACATTGAACTTGTCAAGGCTCTTCTTGCTGTCTTGGGAGCTCTGCCTGTTCACATTGTGTCAGCAAACTCCACTTGAGGAATACAGTAATTCAGACACCCGAAAATGCATGTATCTCACTTAACGCTTTCCCAATGAGACGCAGGAACAACTCATGCATACTGGATGGATAAGCAGTAGAGAAAACCAAATGGGCTTAGAGACAGTGTAATGTATGCAACAAACACTTTTTATGTTCAAAGATAAAGTCATAAATCTCTTTTAGTTATTCATATGCAAATATTGAAAGGCTTACATGCTCCTATAATGGATGAGGAGAGTCCATAATGACTTGTGTCCTGTTCAAGTTTAATGGAGGAGAAATACACACACACACACACACACACACACACACACACACACTTGAGTTTCTTTGGGGCTGGTTACAGTACACAGAGGTAAAAGGTGTTGGTGGAAGACATGCATCTCTTAGAGTATATGCACCAAACATAGTCTAAAGGTTTAATAGCAAAATAATTATTTACAGTCAATGATTCTCAATTATTTTTGGACCCTGCCTTGCTGACACTTCCACTCAGTAATTTCACTACTTGCTTTCATTAGAGAGTGGACAGGGAGAATAGCCAACGATCATGATTTCAGTTTGCTCTTTTGTTTTTGTATAGCATGATTATACATTTCAAATTATCCTCAAAGACTTTTCTGTAATTATTTCTCTTAACAACCTTGACAATAAATTAGTTCTTAATGTAACTGCCAAGACTAAGTGGCTTACTCCATAGTAAGTTTAAGTAATAGAACCAAAAACTGGTCGTTTAATTCTTAGTATTAGTCAGTTCTCTTTCTTTTTAAAATGTTTTTTAATTTGAGTATAGTTGACACACGATGTTACATTAGTTTCAGGTGTACAACATACTGATTCAACTTCTCTATACTTATGCTACGCTCACCACAAATATATGGTGACCATCTGTCACCATATAATGCTACTGCAATATCATTCACTATGTTCCTTATGCTGTGCCTTTATTCCTGGGAATTATTTATTCCATAACTGGGAGCCTGTATCTCTCAATCCTCTACACCAATTTGCCCATCCCCAGCCCCCTTACCTTGGGCAACCATCAAGTTGTTCTCTCTATTGATCGACCTGGTCCTGCTTTTTGTTCTTTATTCATTTGTTTTGATTTTTAGACTTACATATGAGTGAAATCATATGGTATTTGTTTTTCTCAGTGTACTGATTACACATAGCACAATACCCTTTTGATCCATTTGTGTTGTTGCAAATGACAAGATCCCATCCTTTTTTATGGCTGTGTAATACTCCATATGTACTGCCACTGTGGAAAACAGTATCAAGTTTCCTCAAAAAATGAGAGAGGGTGAGTGCTGGTAAGGCAAATCACGGTTTCCCACTCTGCTGGATGAGTGTGTGGGAGACAAAGCATACAGATTTATCATCTGAAGAAAAGCTATGGAAGGGGTCAAGATAATCACCTGGGCCAAAAAAGAGCTATGTCCAGATATCCCAAACGTTCCCTCTGGCCACCCTGTGTATTATTTTCCTTATAGTCCCAGTGGTTTTATTTTATTTTATTTATTTATTTTAGATTTTTATTTATTTATTTGACAGAGATCACAGGTAGGCAGAGAGGGAGGCAGAGAGAGAGGAGGAGGTAGGCTCCCCGCTGAGCAGAGAGCCCGATGTGGGACTCGATCCCAGGACCCTGGGATCATGACCTGAGCCAAAGGCAGAGGCTTTAACCCACTGAGCCACCTGGGTGCCCCCCAGTGGTTTTAAAGATAACTTTCAAAACACGTTGAATTTCTTAAGAAATAGTTGTTTTCCCTATTTTTATTAATTGCTTACTGATTAGTCTAATTTGGACCACATAGAGCAGCTATAAAATAACTAAAACCAGACAGCCAATGCAAGATACTACTTCTATGTAAAGTTTCTGAGAGGACTTTTGAAATATTGAAGGCAGTTCACATAGCCCAATGATCTCTTTGGTACCTGGAACCCACACTTGACTTGCCCGGTCTGGATGACCTGTGTACTTTGGAGCCTTTCTGTTGTAGCTGCTGACCCCCAGACTCTTTTAACTCTATTGTCTCACTGTTCTGGTGAAAGTGGACAGGCAAAGGAGATTGTAGACATCATTTGAAGACCTGACTTGATTTTAATGATCCAGACTTTTTCTTTCCTTGTTATAAATTATCTAGTAGATTATTTAAATGGACCCTGAAAGTGCATCTCCCAGGAAGGATATTTAGGCTGCCTGGGGTGTAAGATTACAGAAAGTGATAATGGAAAAGACAAAGCTATGAGCGGGAGCTCTCATATTCTTACCAGCTGTCAGAAAACTCTTTCTATCCTACCTTGTAAACAAATTCCAGTGTCAACCCCTAACTCTTAGATGGAGGTCCAAGTGCCCTTAATGTCTTGCCAAAATGATTGCAGTAATTTCCCAATGGTCTTATGGTCCCTTCACTTGCCTCTTCCGTAATCTCGTCTCAACCTCATAAACAGAATGATCTTTGTAAAACACACCTAGAGACCCACCACTCTGCACTGCCTCTGTCCATGCCATCATCATCTCTCATCTGGATTATCAAAATAGCTCCTAACTGGCCACCTGGCTTCTGCCCTTGCCTGCTGCAGTCCAACCGCTTCCAACACACCAGATGTGCCTCTGCCTCAAGGATTTGGCACTTCCTATTTCTCTGCCTTGAATGCTTTTTTCTCAGGTACTTGCATGACTCTCCACAGCCTTTAGATCTTTGTCCCAAAATCAACTTTTCAATGAAGCCATCCATGGCCACCATGTTAGTTTCCTCTTCTGCCCTGGTGAATCCCCACAAAATTAGTGACATAAAACAACACAAGTGTGTTACCTTACAGTTCTGGAGGTCAAGGTGAAAAATAGTTTCCACTGGGCTAAAATCAAAGCGTTGGCAGATCTCTGTTTTCTCTGGAGGCTCTGGTGGAGAATTAGCTTCCTTGCTTTTTCCCGGCTTCTTTCTAGAAGCTTCCCTCCTTCCTTGGTCAAGCTCCTTCCAGCCAGCAACCACATCAGTCCAATATCCTCTCTCTCCACATGTGCTTTGCCTCCTCCTTCTATGGACACCTGTGGTTACATCAGGCCCACTCAGATAAGCCAGGATAATTTTCCCATTGCAAGATCCTTAATTTAATCACACCTGCAAAATTTCTTTCACTGTTACCAGGTAATGTATTCACAGATTTCTGGAATTAGGCCATGAGCGTTTCTGGGAGACCATCAGTGTGCCCACCACGGCCACCCTCTGTGAATTAGCCTGCTTCCGAGAACACACTCAGTCCCCTTCACCTGTCATTCTTTTACTTACCTGTTTATTATTATTATTTTTTACCTGTTTGTTTGTTGGCTATCAAGGAGCTTAGAAAGAAGCAACTTGAGGCCTGGGGTTTTATCTGCTTGGTCCCCAGGGCCTGGAACAGACCCTCACACCTAGTTAGCCTTCAATATACTTATTTGCAGATATTTTTTGAATAATTTTATTCATTAGTATGTCATTCCCCCCAAATATAAACAGCATCAACAATGATTTCACAAGGTTTCTATTTTGGGCTTCTGAAAATGCTGACAAAGACCAAAACTTCGATTGCCATTACTCACCCAATGCTGGCTTTTCTGCTTAATATAGACAACAGGGAGGGAGAGTGCTGGGCGTCCCATACCTGTGAGTGTCACTGCCGGAGCCGTGCTGGGCACAGCTGGACCTGAAGCTTCAACGCAGACCATCTGACACTTGTCTCATTATACTCTCCATCTGTGATATGATTCCTGTACCTGGGAGTGAGAATCAATTTTAAAAGAGCAGCTTATTATTAGCCTTTGAAACAAAACTCGGTCTTTGCACTTCATGGTTTTAATTAATGCTTGCCTTAAATTATTTTTTAATTGTTGTATTTGCTCTAGGGGGAACAACCTATAACGGGGTTCTTGAATTTGGCCATTTAAGTGTGTTCTGAGTTTGCAGTCTTGGTAGCCCCTAATGAAAACTGGAGAAGTCCTTCTGACTTTTCAATGCAAAGTGAAACAATTAAAAATTATTATGTAAAAATTTTCAAATATGTAATAACTTAAAATTCTTGAAAAAGTAATACATGCACAAAGTACACAGTTTAAAAGGTCAGAGAGTATAGTGTAACCTCTCCCCCAGTGGTGTTCAATAGGACTTTCTAGAATGATGGAAATGTTCTATTTTTGAGCTGTCTGTTACAGTCACCTTTAACTGCAGTGGGACAACTGAACACTTGGAATGTGGCTAGTACAACTAAAGAAATGAATTTTTTATTTTAATTTGTTTTAATTTTAAAACTTCATAAAGCTGTAATATTGGACAACACAATTCTTGCCGTTAAGACTGTCTTTTGCCAAGTTACTTCTGTTTCCAGGGTTTCTACATCCCTCCGTGGGTACGCTATACATTTATACACATGGATGCTTATTTTTATGAAAATTGTCTCTGCTTTTCTTTCTTTCCCCCATGAGTGATCTTAAAGCTCAGAAGCTAAGCCAATATGGGTCAACTGGGAACCCTCCTGCCCCTCTGATTAAGCCCATAAACTTAGGCTTTGCCTGCGGAAAACCACTGACACAGAGTAAAGGGACATGAAGTCCCAGATGGTAGCCAACTCCCTCCCTGTCCCAGACCAGGAAATGCTAGTTTTCTGGGCAGTCTTTTCCCTAAAGCCTTGGGTCTATCCTAAGAAATTTACTTAACAAAATTCAAAGCAGAAAGAGACTCTCTGGGGACCGTTGATCATCATGTCAATGACAATGAATTACTTCACGAATGTGACTCTGACATACAGCAGTGTCACCAGGCCATCAGTCCAGGTGACGGATTTTTCTGACGTCACACAGTCGTATCACAGATTGTCCTTTGAGCCTAAGCTGGTGAGTGAGAAGGTACCGCTTGACATGAGTCCAAGTCTTTCTTTCTTGTCTAAAATTTCCCAGCTATCTAGTAGCAGGGATTTCCTAAGAGGTCACTTGAAATGGGTAATAAATGTCTCTTTATTACATGGGAGTTTCAGAGACACTCTTCAAAGGACAGTTGAATGGCAGCACCAGAATGGTGGACAATTTCCTTTGTGCCCCAATGAACAGGAAGATCATTGCTTTATATCTTTTATCTTTGGAGGCGGTCTCTAAAGATAAATTGTTCCTGATGTTCTTTTCTTCCTAATCTCTTTCCCCAGTAAGACTTCATCCTCATCTACTGAATATTTAGATAAATGTCGGAACCTGTCTGGTGAATATCGATTTTTTACGTACAACTTAATTGTTTCTGTAAGAGACCATATAGAGAAAACTACAAAGCAATGAGTGATAAGCACTGGAAATATCATTGGATGGACATAACAATTGTTTTCATTTTTAGAACATCCTTCCGTGTTGCTCACACAAAGACATGTGGAGAAACATGCAGGGGACTCGTGTGAATGAGATTATAGTTTATAGAAGGTTCTCCAAATGGGTTTTTTAAAATTTATTTATTTCCCCCCCCTGAGATTCAGAATAAAGTGTTGTTTTAATTTAACTTAATTTTTAAAAGATTTTATTTATGTATTAGAGAGAGATGGAGAGCGAGCACAGGCAGGGGGAGCTGTAGGCAGAGGGAGAAGCAGGCTTCCTGCCAAGCAAGAAGCCTGATGGGCTTGATCCCAGGACCCTGGGACCATGACCTGAGCTGAAGGCAGATGCCCAACCCACTGAGCCACCCAGGTGTCCCAAAATATTGTTTTAATTAAAATAATTATAAATACTAATGGATTGCTCCCCACTCTTACGCACTTACTAAGAGATCATTGGCCATGAGAAAGTCATTTTAAAACGTAATTTTTTTTAAAACTAATATACCTAATAAACCTAGAGAATAAGCTTCTTTATAGGACTCTTTTCCACTAAACAATGAGGGCAGGGATCATATTCTTTCTATTTTCTCTACTTTATATTGTCTGACACATTTCATCTTTCTCCTCCAGCCCCAGACTTATTCCTCTTTTTTCTTAGTGACATCACTATTTTCTGCCTCATGGCAGTTTAAAGCTTCATGATAAAGTCCTAGTTCCAGTGTGTGATTCCACCATAATGTGTTTCCTCATTGACATGTTGAGGTACACTTGGGTTGTTTCCAGTTCAGGCTGTTATAAACATTCTTATACAAGTTTTAAAAGAATGTCTTAGTTTCTCAAGCTTTCAGTTCATATCTGATTACTACCCAGACCTCATCTTAAGTAAATATCCGGCAGTTAGCCTTAGAATTTGGGGAATATTGTCAGTAGAAGTAGGTGTGTCCCTTGGGTTTTGGCTGTAGATTCACTGAACTTAGAATCTATGTCTCTTTCCTGCCATACTCTGAGTTTGATATGAGATGGTTGTTATCAATGCAAAACCTGCTGAGTGGGTTTCTCTCTTTAGCATCTGGTAAGCAGAGTGTATTTTATGTGACAAATACTGCTAATTTTTATTGGTCCGGTGGGTGGAAATAGCACCGTATGTGTATCCGTTCTGTGGTAGCAATATTTGATCTAAGGGAACAATCTTTGTGACACTTCATATAGCTGGAAAACATCAGAGTCAATGATCCTAACCCTAGAATCTGATGGAGGAGGTAGTCTGTTGTCACAGAGAATATTTTTGCATTTATTAGCTTTTAATGAATCACTGTCTTATGGATCAAAAAAAAATTCTAAAATGCAAACTGATTTGTTTGAAACAAAATTCAGTAATATCATGGATATAGTTCTAGCTCAAAAATACTATAAAAAGAACAAATATCTGTTAAGTATTCGTTCACTCATTCATCTAATAAATATTCCTTCATTCATATAATAAATATTTTGAGGCTTATGATAAGCTTTTTAAGTGCATTGCCTCATGTAATTTCTACAACTTCCTGAGATGATTATTTTGGGAGAGGTGAAATAACTCGTTTAAGGTAATGTAGCTAATATATGGTAGGATAGGGACTTGAACTCTGGTTTATCTGATACCATTGTCTGTGTCCTTAAACATTATGTTTTATGATCTACATGATGACTTTTAATGAGTGACTTATAATCCACTGTGTTATGTCTCATGATTTATTTAACATGGCTGCTAAAGTCTTTATCACATTCAATTACCTAACTCTGGAGACAGGATACCATCCAGAGGGAAAACTGGTCTACCCCTTGGAGTCCAATGTCACGGCTTCATCTCAGAGTTGCCAAGCTGGAAATTTTCTAAATTTTCTTTTGCACGAAGAATTTGTTAGAAATACTCTTATGATGATATGAAAGTAAATGAAAGAGATTTCTCCATGCCTCTGGCATTCATCTTTCCATCTGTAGAAGTAAAATTAATAATAGCAATAATCATACCCTGACACAAAGACTTAGAGTTCTCCACGCTCCTCCTCTCACAGCATTCAAAACAAACTTCCTGAATAAGGAATTGCCAACTGGTCGTTAAGAGTTGAGCAAATCTTCTTTGTCTCCAGATGAAAGCTGTTTATCACCCATTTTTCATTCTCTAAAAGTCCCCAATTGTTTCATTAGCTGACAGGAGCAAATGCCAGCTCATTTCCTATTAAAATACAGGACCAGTGTGAAATTCCATATTTTATTCAGAGAACATGTCAGTCTATTGTTTTATGGATAATATTTTAGGCGAAAACAAAGTCTCCACCGGCGTCCTCTCTATCAGTCCTAGTAAATAACAGAAGAAAAAAAATCCCATGATGAGCCATTAAACCACCAAAGATTTCACATTTGTTTAGTATGTAAGGAAGATTTTCTGAAGATATGATTATGTCTGGACTCTTGAATACTTATCAAGACTACATCCAAACACCACCATAAAATAATTCCACTTTTAACTTGTTACTTTGTATAATATCTATAATGATATCTAAAAATGTTTTGTGTGTATCTTTACCTGAGTTTTACAACTGAAGAATGAGCTACTGCATTTCACATGAGTTGAGCCCAAAACTATACATCTTATGAGAGAATAGCAAGTATATAATTGAATTTTGAAGTAGGCTGCACTCCCACTGGGAGAACTTTAACACAACCCAAGTTCCTAGGAATGAGAATAGTGGAAGTTTATTTTTGTGTATGCATCGTATGACCTCAGTGTAAGTATAATGGGTCTTGATTAAAGCCTGAAGCTCAGAGTGCCCCTCCCCTTTCAACGAAGAGAGAACCAGTGATTTTGCTTTGACTTCTAGGACATCTTAGCTAGAGGTTCAAAGGCTATTTGGATGTCAACAATAGATTTGTTATAATGACTAAAGACAAAATGACTGAAATAGAGATCTAATCTTGGATTTGGATAAACACTATTGGTAATTACCTTGGTGTTTCTTCCTTTTGCTTTTCCTGCTCCTTGGAGCCTCATATCTGGACATTTCTCCTTTCTTTAGAGATTGGTTAAGAGATGAAAAATAGACCCAAACCAAAACAGCAGTTACAAATGTGAATTACTTAGACTTTTAATTTTTTAAAAATTTTCATTAAAAAATTTTTTAAATTATTTAAATTAACATATAATGTATTCTTTGTTTCAGGGGTACAGATTTTTTTTTTTTAACCTAAAACTCTCTAAGGCCTGAGCAATCACTTTGATGCTTTGTCACTTGAAATCTGAAAGGTAGGAAGGCAGCCAACAGGCAGAAGTCATGGAAAACTCTAGAGAACAGTCTTATTGTTTGTTGATGTGGTTGTTGCTTCCTTTTTCACTTTTGCACAAATATAAACTTGCTTTTGTCTTATAAGAACTGATGTTTGATAAACCAACTCTAGGCTTTGAAATTCAGCTATTTTTCCTTAATAATGTTTAATTTTTGTTAAACCTGGGGCTTTATAAAAGAATAAAAAATGTTTTGAGAAGAAACAAAGGATGTGTTGCTGTAGGCAGTGTTATTTTTTTTTTATAAAGATTTTATTTATTTATTTGACAAAGAGAGATCACAAGTAGGCAGAGAGGCAGGCAGAGAGAGAGAGAGAGAGGGAAGAAGGCTCCCTGCTGAGCAGAGAGCCCGATGTGGGACTCGATCCCAGGACTCTGAGATCATGACCTGAGCCGAAGGCAGTGGCTTAACCCACTGAGCCACCCAGGCACCCTAGGCAGTGTTCCTTACGTCATTTACTACCAAGGGGCCCACTTAATCGCACATGGGCACATACATAGACACATAGAAACTCACACATTCATTTCTACCTGTAACAAGTAGAATATCTATACATTAATGAATATTGTATACCTAGTTGTATCTAAGTTTGGAGATAATGCACACTGATTCAATTCTAAATTCTGTTTTTTATAGAATAATATTCTATATTCAATTCTAAATTCTAAATTCTCAGTTCTAAAAATATATGTATTTGTGGAGGTGTATATATATATATATTTTGTGGAGGGATATATAATATATCATATATATAAATAAATAAACATATAATATATAAATATTATATTTTTATAATATATGACTTATATATTATATATGAATATATTTATATTTTATGAATATATATTTATATACAAATATTATATATTCTATATATTTATATATATCCTGAAATCATCAAGATGTTAGACATTGGATCTTGCATTATTTCAGTAGAACTTAGAAAAGTGACTGGTATGTAGCAGGTGTAGTATAAATATTTGTTGATCATATACATGAATGACTACAGCACAGTTTCATTGAAAACTATCAATTGTCTTTCCTTAAGATGTTAGCAAACCTTTTAACCATAAAAGGTAAAAAAAATTTATTTCAGTTTCTAACAATAGTACAGAAAAGATATTTCCCGGTATGAGACAACTTGAAATGTTGATCAATATATTGCAATAAACATCTTATTAATGCAAGGTTGAACTAGGGAAAAAAATGAGGAAATCCCTAAAGAGGGAACTGAAAATGAGAGGCGGGTTCTGGACAGAGATGCACACTGGCTCTGTTGCTTTGGTGACTGTGTAGATATCCTTTGTTGCTTTCAGATTGATTTCCTTCTCGCTTCTCTTCAAAACTGTTTCTTGGGATCCCTTGAGAGCTGATTTCTGGCTAGTCAGTCCAATGAGAGGCAAGTATAGAAAACTGGAGGGCAGAACTGAGCAGCCAATGTGGTTCTCTCCCTCTCCTGCTCAAGGAGGCATTTTCGGACAAGAATGTTTTCCATGATTCCAGCTTCTGGCTGCAATGATCTCAGGTCTATTACATCAGTTCCCCCAGTGCAGTCTCTGTTGTAGTTCTGGCTTTTACCTGATGGTTCTAGCTTCTGGGTTGTGATAAGACCACCTCCTTCTGGGGTATCTCCAGACCTTTGTGTGCCAGCAACTTCCTGCTGTTGAAAACCTCTGGGTTGTTTCCACTGTTTGTCTTCCCACCTTTTCCATCACTTGGTAAATAGTATGTGTAGCAGCATTCTTGGCTTTTACCTCTACAAGGTGCTATCAGCACCTAGTTTCCATTTGCAAGAAGACTCTAGACAATGCCAAATGCCCTGGAAAGAGGAGGGGCACAAAATTATCCCAGTCAGGAGTCACTGCCCTAGATAAAGTCCTACTGTGAATTACCTCACTATCCAAAATGATAGGATATAGGCGGAAACAAGTCATTATCAGCAGAGATCAGCAAAATGATTACCCTGATACATTCAGATAATGGAATTATTGGAAAAAGATTAGGAAACAGCACGTAACATATTTAAAGGCATTAAAGAAAAAACAAAAATCATGAGGTAAGAACAAGAGGACCAAGAAAAGACCAGGCGATGATGTTTATAATAACGGTCAGGAGGGAGAGGAAAAGCAGGAGAGCCCCAGACACAGGAGAAAAATCTATAGAAAATCAAGCAGAGATAATATGGAGAAGGGTAGGGACGATGGCTGAAAATTTCAAGGACGGACAGAGAACACAAATTCTTATAGACTTTTTACAATATTTAAAAACAGGCCTTCGCCTTTGGTGAGGCTAACTGAGCAGCATGGAAGATGATTATGATACCACAGTGTTCATTTTCACAGAAACTCCGGCTGCTGTTGGGATCCACACAATTGGAGCACTCTGTAGGATGCGGCTTTGCACCTGTGCCGGTCTGAAAAACACCCTCTTCTCTTCATGCTTTTCCTTTCCTCTCCTTTTCCTCTTGTCTCTCTCTGTCTTCCTTGCAGACTATAGCAGGGACAGATTTTAACAGGTCATCATTGGGAAAAGTCCACCTCAGTGATAAAGGTTTCCAGTGAAATTGCCCTAAAAACTCCATGATGGTCTGTGTTCTGGAACTTTCTGGGTGCTTGCTCCTCTCTCTCCAGTCTTGGTGTCCCCACAGGGTTTACTTCTTTCCTAATTTTCCATTGCTGGTTTGTTCATTGGATACACATACAGTGCTTGTTTCTGAAATATAAAATTGAGATCCATCGTCTGTCATCTTCTGGGCAAATGTGACAAAAGATATTTAACTCCTGTTCTTCTAGAGTCTTTTGGATCTGATTGACTAAAGATAAAAATAGCAATAATGTGGTAACACGGAAAAAGACCCTCCCTGGGTCAGACATTTTGAATATATTTAGTGGCACAGTGTGCCACTAAATGAGTTTACATACTTGGGAGAACTATCATGTAATTTCTGGGAAATAGGTAGGTGAGAATCATATAGAGCTATAGGATTTTGCTTTAGAAGGTGGGGATGAACCAGAAAAGGGCCTTCAGGGGAAACCAAGAACTGATACAGCAGAAAGTTTTCATGACAGAGGACATGAGTTCTATAGTTTTATGCAAAGAACAGCCCTGAAGCATTGGAGGAAAAGCCCCTTTAAGACATAGATTTGCTCTAGGAATGGAGGCGTTTTTTTGAAAAAAATGTTGCATTCTCAAAAAGTCACTAGAATAGTGCATTAACACTGTTAGAATAATCAGGAAGAAGGACTGATCTGCCGTTTTGGGAAGTCTGCATGGACATTTAAAAAACGTTTGGACTCAGATGGAGACAGTGTACTGCAAAAGGAGAATTTGTCCTGGGGGAGGCAAATCAAGAAATGTACCCATAACTCTGAATAGAATAAGTTTTGAAAAGGATGAGTGAAACAGCAAGGTATGAAGGGTAGTTCCAGAAGATTTGTGAAAGGAGACTTGTAGGTGTAGGGGAGGAACACATTTCCTTCTTCCCTTCTAGGTTCTTTGAATGGCCTCATACTTAAATTGACATAAGACAGATTAGCAGGAGAAACAACAACAACAACAAAGTTAATTATTTACCAATAGGAACCCTGCAAAGACATGAGCAAAGACATGAGCAAAGGCAGGAGAGGTTCCCCCCATTGGGGCAATTGAAGTTGAGATGATGTCCAGAGCTAAGAAGAGAGGGAGGGGTCTGGGACCTCAAAAGGATGGAGACAATTCACAGGAAGATGGAAAAAGCAAGTGTTTGGTAAGCCAGTGTTTCCCACACCATGTAGAACTAGGTTATTTTCTTATGTAAAAAAAAATGGTTATCTTTGGTAATAGCTCTCTTCCTGGTGTAGGCTCCCTATTTAATTTTTTTTTTTGGCAGTTATGGGGCCCCTGGTGGCCCAGTCAGTTAAGCATCTGCCTTCAGCTCAGGTCATGATCTCGGGGTCATGAGATCGAGCCCCAGGTTGGGCTCTGAGCTCAGCGCTAAGTGTGCTAAGGATTCTGTCTCTCCCTCTCCCTCTGCCACTGCCCCTGTTCTCTTTCTCTCTCAAATAAATAAATAAAATCTTAAATTTTTTTGGCAGTTCAGGGGGAGGTACAAAGCTCTTCTAAAGCTTTTCTTGAGTCTGTTGGACCTTGATTGTCTTCAGCTCAGAAATAATCTACATGCCAGAATGGCAGATCCTGGGGCAGCCTGCCCTGAGCCCAGCCGGGGGAAGAGAGAACACAGGCATGGTGCATATAAATATCAGACATGAAAGGAAGAAATGTCGCTGAGCTAAAAAAAATAAAATAAAAATTACCAAAATTTTCAAATCAAGAAAGGATCTACAATTTTACAACGAGCATGCTGATTTAAATGAAACCATCGAGACAAATGAGAATAAAATATTTAACGTCAAAGATAAAGAAACAATCTCTTGAGATGGAAGACTTTCAAATACACAGGTTGCCAAAAATGAAGAAAGAACTTGTAAATACACTGAAGGCTTTGAAAAAAATAACAAGAAACCACAAGATAAACTTTCAGGGGGGAAGGAGCTAAAGCTATCCTCCAAGAGCCCTCTGCATCACCACACACTTCTATTATTAAGACAGAAGATCAGAAGTTGTTGAAGAAACTGAGAAGTAATTTTTAAAAAAAGTTCTAAGCATTGGGGTGTCTGGGTGGCTCAGTCATTGAGCATCTGCCTTCGGCTCTGGTCATGATCCTAGGGTCCTGGGATCGAGCCCTGCATCAGGCTCCCTCCTTGTCAGGAAGCTTCTCCCTCTCCCACTCCCCCTGCTTGTGTTTCCTCTCTCGCTCTGTCTCTCTCTGTCAAATAAATAAAATCTTTAAAAAAATAAAAAAAAAAACATAAAAAACTAAGAATGAAAGCAATGGATAGTTGTGTGTGTGTGTGTGTGTGTGTAATTTTACATATTCTTATCACATTTTTGGCAATGTATCAAGATAGATTCTAAGAAGTGGGATTCCTGGTTCACGGGGTGAAATTGTATGTATTCTCCCCAGATATTGCCTAGTCCCTCGCTGGAGGGACTGGCTGATTTGTATTCTCACTATCCACATTTGAAAGGGCCTCCTTCCCACAACTTCACCAACAGGGGGTGTTGTCAGTGGTTGACTTTGATAGGTCAAGAGTGGCAAGAAGATAGTGGCGTAACAAGCAAGTTCATTATTCTGAGCAAAACTAACCTTTTACTTCCTGTATGCTCTAGGGTCCTTTGCATTCTTTTCATTGAACTATGTAGTTTTAACTCTTGGTATAACTACAAAAATTTAGATAAATACTGTTTGCAGACAGTAAGTTTGCCAAACTGGAGAACTTCAGAGCATTAGGTAAAAATGATTAGAAGAATATGGAACATTTAGTAGAAAGGATTAAATATAAAGTAATTGCATAGAAGTCAGTATCTTCACATATAACAGTAATGTAGAATAAAATTTATTAAATTTGCATTGGCAATAAACTGTACCCCCGCAAAAAAAAAAACAAACAAACTAAAAGAAATGTGTACTTTTTTTTTAAGATTTTATTTATTTGAGAGAGGGAGAGAGAGAGAGTATGAGGGGGGGAGGGGCAGAGAGAGAGAGGGAGAAGCAGACTCCCCACTGAGCAGGGAGCTCCATGCTGACGGTGGGGGGAGGGGGAGCTTTGTCCCAGGACACCGGGATCATGATCTGAGCCTAAGGCAGACACTTAACCCACTGAGCCACCCAGGTGCGCCAGCAATGTGTACTTTCAAAATAAAGAAAAAGAAAAACCTTATGGAGGCATACACACCTAACTATAATATAACAAACCATATTTTTGATGGTAAATGTCAGTGTTCTAAAGATGTGAAGTCTTCTGAAATTTATTTGTAGCTTTAAAAGAATTTTAATCAAAATCCCAGAAGAACCCATGTGTTTTCCCAGTAGTTGACAAAGTGGAATCTAATGTTCATTTGAAAGAATAAATGATGTGGAAGCTAGCTGAGATTATTTATTTTCTTTAAAGAAGTGCATAACTAGGTGGGCCTTGTTACCAGTTACATAAGTGTTTATAAAGTGATAGCTGCTTACACAGTGTGATTATGAACCAAGAAGATATGCAAAACTCCAGACAAGAAAGGAAAATCAGAAAATCAATTATTAAATATGCGTGGAAGGGGCCATTTCAAATCAGGGGACCACTTCTTGGCTGTGCTCTTAGAGGTGTGATTTTTTTTTTTTTATTTTAGTTTTGCTTGAAAGTAGAAAAACAACCTTAAGCCTGTATCTTTGGTCATTGAGAATGTCCACATCTCCTACAATTTGGGTGTTGAAACAGGTAGCTTTCTTTACTTCCTCGTAAATGATACTTTCTCAACTCTGAAGCTCTGATTTCTCTGTCTGGTGTAGAGCTTGGTCACTGTCAGCCTCTGTGGGGTCAGTTCCTTCTCTGTGGGATGGCCTGGGCTCTGAGTGTGCGGGAGGGGACATCGGAGTGTAGTCGTGTCACCCTGGCCTTGGGGGAGGGGCAGGTGGTTTCCATCAAGACCCTCTCCTCAGCCTGCTGAGCTCGTGTGGGGTGGCTTGCCACCATGGGGTCCACCACTGGTGTCTCTAGTCCTTCCACGGTTTCCTGCTTAAGCAGTCAGTGCATACGGAGACAGTGACTACATTTGATGCCAGACCTTGAGACTTAAGGAAAATGACCAAGGAAGACAGTTTTTCTACTTTGTAGACAGGAGACGATAAATCTGTAAGGAATTGAGAGGACGAAGAAGAAAACTTAACTTTCGGAGCTTCAGTGAGATAGAATCTGGGCTGGGAGAGTAATTAGTAAAAAGCAACAAAGATTGTTTCCACAGTCTTCTTGGCTCTAAATTTTCCATCTTTGGTGAGAGGGATGTCTCCTGACCTCCTCATACAAGGAGGGTCTCTTTCCCATGGGATGTTTATTTCTTGCTTTCAGGGGGACGGAGGAGGGTGTGAGTGTCCTTGCACAGGGCAGCTCTTTTACAACACAGGCTGTAACTTTTATTTGAAATAACGAATATGTCAGAGTGGTACATTGTGCAGTGGCCTGCCCTTGACCCTCACAATGCCAAGAGATAAAAAGGATCCTTAGGTAGCAAAAACAAAAACTCTTGAAAAATGAGTTTATGTCCTTATTATCATAGGTGAAAACAAATTCCAGATGATGTAAAGAGTTAAAGCAGAAATAATAATGAAAGCAAGAAGAACAACATAGAAACTCCTGAAAACAAGGACACAGAAAACCGGAAGGAAGATCCGATGCATGCTTAGCAAAAGGTACAGAAGTGTCCCTCCACAGATGCCTTCAGCTTCTGCAGGGCTACAAAGAAACACTGTCCAATGAAAACCCAAAAGAGAAAATGGGAAATGTATTTTCAGCCAGGGAGTAATTTTAATGTGGAAAGAGTTCTTACCAACAAGTAAGGAAAACAAAATCTTCATGGAAAAAAAAATGGGCAAAGGTTATGAAAAGAAAGAGAAATTTGCAAAAGGATACACACAATGACCAGAAGAGGAAGAAAAGATCGCCATCTTCACGAGCAATCAAAGACAGTGGAAATTAAAGAGCAACACATACATTTATTGCTCATCAAATCAGCACAGAAGTTTTCAGAGATCGTACGCTGGTCGAGGAAATAAAAAGTTGTTATCTTTCTGACATACCATTGGCCAACATGTGTTAGAATTTTTTTAAAAGGCTGAAAGAAGTTTCTCAAGGAGAAGCCATGAATCATCTGCATAAGAATTGCGTGGGTGCTGACAAAAAATGCAGGTTATCCGGCCTCACTTGGACCTATCGGATCAGAACCATCTGAGGGGCGTGGCTGGTGGATCTGCGGTCTGTAGGTACATTAAGAGCACAACCAGGAAGTTTACAGAAACTAATATTGCCATCACTAGTTTCCCCAAACCCAATAATTCTATATAATAATAATTATACACACAAATGCACACATTTTTTATATTTTTATATTTGTATTCTTATAAGTGAAGAATTGAGGTCGACCTCCACGTACAGATGAGTATAGTTACATAGAGAGGGTAGGCTTACACAATAGATACTATATATACAACAGATATAAGAAGATACTCCTCATACAGTTTATTTTGAGAAAGGGTGTAAGGGCGTCTGGGTGGCTAGGTCTGTTAAGAGTCTGAGTCTTGGTTTTGGCTCTGGTCATGATCTCATGGTCATGAGATCCATCCTTGAGCACTTAGCCTAGAGTCTGCTTGAAATTCTCTGCTTCTCCCTCTCCATCTACTCCTTCCCCAGCTTGTGCTCTCTCTCTCTCTACAATAAATCAATAAAAATGAAAAAATGGAAAGGGCATAAAACGTAACTGGCTGTGTTATCCCAAATTCATAAAACATGCTTTTCCACAGAGAAGCGAATTAACTAAAATATCCACATTGTATCAATACTTTCTTTTACCAGGTTTGCGTTTTTTTTTCTGTATTTCTAATGTTTCTGCCTTCAAAAGGACGGCTTTCAATATAAAATATAAATTAGTGTCTTCACACACAAAAAGCATTATTTAAAACAGATTTGTGCTCTCTGTGTTGGAGAAATGGGATGTAGAACCTTTTAGTTGACCCTGCATTGCCAGGAGGTCTTACTGCCATCTTCCTGGGGCATAAGTGAACTTTTTACTACTTGTAGCAGGTGCTTCACTCACCCACAGGCTCTGCTGCCTTCAGGCAGAGCTTCTTCATCAAGCGTGCTCACCCTGAGTGTTGTAATTAGTGTTTATGCACTTATAAATGTGTGTGCTGTGATAGCTGATGATTACATTGGGTCTGCTCTGCATCCCTTCATCTATTCTAAGTTCATCTTCTGGGACAAGGTAAGGTATACAATAAAATGTAGACCCAGGCTATGACTAAGAACCATATAGAGCTAAATACATATACTGCATATTTGCTGACAAGTCACCTTATTAAATAATTCAGCCTGATGACATCTCAGAGAGGAAAACTTGTGTAACTATCCAGTTTCTTCCTGACTTTCTCCTTATTGGTCGGTGGATTTCACTCCTGGTTTCACAGTAGATTCACCTGGGAACTTCAGACAAATGTCTGGACCCTACCCTGGACCAACTGGGTCAAAATCCTTGGGAATAAAGCCTTTGGTTGTGGTCGGTTTTTAATGATGCCCCCCAAGGGATTGTACCCAAGGTTGAGTCCCTTTCATTTATATAAATATACTGATGACCCAGGATTGGAGGTTGGATACAGGAAATGACCAAGGGTTACTTGCCAAGTCCAGCGGAAAGTTAAGCATTGGCTTAGTGTAGAAAACCCAAGATGATATTTCTTTGTCAGGATTTCTTTTATTTTTATTTATTTATTTATTTTTAAGATTTTATTTATTTATTTGACAGAGAAAGAGGGAGATCACAAGTAGGCAGAGAGGCAGGCAGAGAGAGAGGAGGAAGCAAGCTCCCTACCGAGCAGAGAGCCCGTTATGGGCCTCGATTCCAGGACCCTGAGACCATGACCCGAGCCGAAGGCAGAGGCCCAACTCACTGAGCCACCCAGGAGCCCTGTCAGGATTTCTTTTAAAGCCTTGGGTATGAATGAGTAAAGTTGAAGAATAAGTAGCATTTGGTCTAGGTTCTAAGGCTGGTGAAGAGCATCCTTCAGTCAGAGCATCTCTGACTGAGACAAATGCCTCTGGGAAGGTTTGAAAGGGAAAGAAACCAGGAAGGCCCCCGAGGTAGGAGGAGATGAGTTCAGAGACCCCAGGCAGGGGCCAGATCAACCTGTGAGTTATGTTATAACATCTGGCTCTTATTCAAATGGCAAGGAGAAGCTACTGAAGTGTTTTAAATAGGAAAATCCAGGAGATGTGCTCTAAAAAGATGATGTCGGTGGCAGTATGGAAAGCACGTTTGGTGGGGATGAGAACGGAATCACCAAGACCACTTAGGAGGCGACAGCATGCAGCAAGTGAGAGGTGACAATGGGTTTGATTAGGGAGGTGATTATGTAGACAAGAGCAGAGATAGGATGGTTTCCCAAATCAGTTTTTAGGTCAAGATTTTTCATTTTTTGAGCTATGCTCAAATTATTCCTCTAAGCCCCCCTTGTAGGGCAAACTGGGGCTAGAGCAATCATTTTTATTTGACAGATGCATAACCAAAAACATTAAGGCTGGAGACCACATGGCCAGCTCAAGGTCACGGAGAGAATATGGCCAAGGAAAATGCAAACAGACCAGCAAAAGTATATCAAGGAATCACCTTTCACCTGCGACCGACCAGTGCTATAAACATCTGTCACAGTATTTAATTCGTTCTCCTTCATAACCTCAAATGGATTTGATTTAAAGTCCTGCCTTAAACAAAATATATGTCTCCCCTTTCTCCAGAGCCGTGGACTTTGACTATTTGCTTTTTCCAAGGCAGCTCTCTAGGAGAGCGGTTAGGAGGAAGTTGATTCTGTTTTACTCTTTTTGGAGAACAATTTAAAAAATTCGCATTCCCATTCTTAATTCCTGATTTCACTTCTATATCCAGTACAAACATTTGCAAATGTGAATATTAGTGTAGTTGATCAAAGTGTTGTTGTAAGGCAGTACCATAAATCCCATGGTAGAAATTGGTTGGGAAGAGGAGCCAAGGCCAAGCTCCAGATGAATTTAATAACTGTGTGAGTTTGGGCAAGTCCATTAATGGTCTGGGGGCCTGACTTTCATCTGTAAAACAGAACCCCCTTCTTTGAAGATCAGATGAGATGATGCCTGTCAAGTTGTACAGCACTTCAGGTCATCAGCCGTGTCTGCTGGAAGGTTAATTATTGTGATCATTAACAGCGGTGGAAAATGAAAGACAGAAAAGGTCTCCAGCCTGCTTTTCATTCATCTCCCATTGATAGTTAGGCAAACAATTTGGTACAGAAACTTGTTTTCCATGTGGGAGAATGCTTCAGTTTGAAGAAAACACTTTGTCGAAACATGTTCTAGGGGACCATTGGTTTGGTAAAAAGGGATAAGCCAAACGTTGTCATTGGGGAACACTCCTTACTGCTTCTATGTCTCCCAGGAAGTCATGACCATCTATTGATGGGAACCACCGGGATTTCCTCTGACAATAGAGACAACATACAGTCTCCATCTGCTTAGCAAATGCTGGACATTTATTTGTTTGGGAAGTGGAATAAGCCATCAGGTTATTCTGTGCTCTAACAAACACCAGAAGAGACTCAGCAGGGATTAGAGGGGTCATAATTCTTCGTGTCTCTAGCAGGAGGTCTTAGGATTTCAGTAATTCTGTACTCCTTGGTAGAGTTCCACAAGATGTAATAATGATTTTTCTTATAGCCTTTTTTTCTTTTCCATCATTTTTGGTCTTGCCTCTTTATAATTCCGTACTCTTTTTTTTTCTTTTATCTGTTTTTTTCCCCCCTTTCTCTGTGTGTCTTTCTTCCCTCATTAGATTCATGCCACTCACCGCCTTTCTTTTATTATTCAGAGTTGTTCCTACACGCAATAGCACTTGTTTTCATTTAACCCGAGAATCATCAGCCCAGTTGTTCAGAACTACAGAACAATAAGTGAAGCTTACCTTTCTCTGTGAATGGTGGAAATTTACTGCAGATTTATTGCAGAAAATTTCCACTTTATTAAGCTGACAGATTTTGCTTGAAGGCATACTACCCTGTGAAATTCTAAATTTGATTTAAAGGTCAGAGGAAAAGCCTGGCACCTACGATCTGCCTTTGAATTGTTTTTGTAACACTAAATAGAGTTTACAAGGAGAGGAAATTGCAATTGGTCAGCAAAAGGCCTGCCAATCACAGTCTCTGTCAATAAATTCTTTGCCTTGAACGGAGCTAGGAGATGAAGGAAGCTACTAGATTAACATCATCTTGCAGAACGTGGGAAACGTCAGGTTCAATTAGGTGTGTCGAACTGGAAGTACTACTTGGCGGGGAGAGGTAGCTATTTCTCTGAAAGCTGGGGGAAAAAGAATCCTTAATCATGGCTATCAATGACCAGGGTCTTTTCATTTACATACATGAAATAATGACTTTCTAAAAGGAGATTTAAATATATATATATGTATATATATATATATATAAAATAAGCTCCCTGTTTATTTCTTCCTGAAGACATAATAACTTCACTTGGTACTGGTGATAGGCATAGGAAACTCTCTACTTCCAAATGATTTTTCTTATTACAACAAGAAACCAAACCAAACCAAAACAACAACAACCCCCCCAAACCCCACTTTCTTAATTAAAATTGTTGTGTACATAATCAAGTTGTACATTTTAGTAGGAAGGAAGATTAATAAAAATTTCAAAGTTACTGTATGAATCCCTTAAATTGTGTAAACTTTAGCTTTCTGACAATAGATTCTTGGGAGTGGCGAGAGAAGGCGAGGAGGCAGAGAGAAAAGAAGGGAAAAGCACACAAACTCTAAACGCTGTCAACATCAGACTTGTCAGAAATCGAGAATAAGACTCAAATATGAATGCAAAAATCTAACACCATTTTGATGGTTTCAGAATGACTGTTGTGCACCTGCACATCTTTCTGATGAAGAGTGACTTTTCAAAGGTGGCCTGAGGCTGACAGAGAGTAAGGTCACAGTGGGAACAATGCAGAGTACTGGCTAGTCAAAATAATACTGTGTCACAATTGGTTTTTACCTAATTCCAATCTCCTGCTTGAAGTCAGTCCTGGGCAAAAAAAAAAGTCAAAAAGTGAACTCTCCTTGGTGACATGGCTCACAGGGGCTGGACATCCAGGCTTTTCCAGGGAAGCCAGCGGCAGCCATAATGATACCAAATAGTTTCTCCTGGCTCCTTTTGGCTGATGCCCTCAGGTATCAATGGAAATTTCGCAATTTTTAAGCGTAATTATTGATACCATCTGCAGTTTGTTGTTTTTACAACATTTGTTTTACTGACTATAATAGCACATGCTCATTGTTGAAAATTTGGGAAATTTGTAATAGCTTAAGGAAAAATGAAAACAACATCCATAATCTCACCACTGAGAGATAAGCATTATATAAATATTTTGGACTGTTTCTTCCAGTTTTTCATTCCATGTGCTTATGTACACATGTGTGTGCCTACGCTCAGGGTGTGTATCCATGTGAAATGTTATGAAATTGGCAGCATAGAACATGTATAATTTTATATATTCTAAGTCTAACATTATATTGTGAGCAGTTTCCAAATCATTAAGAGTTCTGGGGAAAATGGTGTTTAATAGCCAGATAGTATTCCGTTAGAAGGAAGAAGTCATAATTTGTTTGTTTGTTATGGGTGGTAAGGTTGTGTCTCATTTTTCATTCAGAACTTGTTCTGTGGTAAATACCCTTATACTGAAGTCTGTGTATCTGACAATATTTTCCAGGGTTTTTTCCTGGGAGTGTAATGCCAGCTTCAAAGGAGAGGAACAACCTTGAGACTCTAGATAAGGACAACCAGAATGTAACAATGTCCACTCCGTTGGGTAGATCTGGGGACCTGTTTTTTCCCCCCTTTTTCATGTGGGTTCTGCTGCATAGTCAGCAAGTGGTACTTCGTGGGGGAGGGGAGTAAGTGTCTTCAGAGCAGGCTCCCTCTGTGTTTCTCCCTCCTGTGAAGGTTCCAGTGGTGTCTTCTAGGTTTGCTGAGAAAATATGTTTGGACTCTTGTTATTTCTCAGAAACAAGATGAAGAAAACTTAGACTGACTCCAGAATTATACACACATACATATATATTATGTAGATAAACAATTAAAAAGAACCAACAAATTTATGTCTTGATGACATTACATTCATGAAAAAAAAATCACTCCTGATGATTTCTTTGTTGTTATTATTTTGAAGGGATGGATTCCCTAAATGAGAAGCATAGGAGTGGGGTTGGAGAAGTCAAACTGGGGTTTTCAAGCAGTTCACCAGTTTAATGAGATTACGTCTAAGCAAAACATCGCTACCTTTTTAAAGCCACTATAGGAGTAATTGATATAGACACAAGAAATGATACTGATTACTCACAAAATGCAGTATTTTATATTTGTATTATTTAACAGAAGAACCCAAAAAGTAGGTATTATTATTATTATTATCAGTATTTTACTTATAAGGTAATGAAACTAGGAGAATTTAAACAATCTACCCAAGAGCTTATCCAGGTAGCAAAGAACAAATCTGGAATTAGAAACCATGTGTATGTGACTCTCAAATCTGACCTTTCCTTCATGGTACTACTTCATGGCACTAGTCACTATATTACTCCATAGTATTATATCATGGCACTACTTCAGAATCCCGGTTCATGGTACTTCATCACAGTACTGTTTTGTTATACTACTTCATGGTACTACTTGACAATATTACTTCACAGAAGTACTTCATAGTATTGTAAGTTAAGGTACTCAAAGGACTACTTCCTGGTGCTACTTCAGAATCCTGTTTCGTGGTACTTCATCACAGTACTATGTCATTATACTACCTCATGATACTACTTTATGATATTACTTCAGAGAAGTACTTCATGGTAGTACTTTGTGGTAGTACTCCACAGCAGGACTTCACAGCAGTACATCATGGTACCACATCACACTAGTACTTCACAGTAGTACTTCACAATATTGTTCACAGCAGTATTTCAAAGAAGTACTTCACCCTACCACTTTATTTCTTCCTAATTAGGGGGCTTACTTATGGTGATTACATTTTGTTAGAAAACAATTTTCAAAAAAAATTAAACCACGACTCTCATGTATAATAAGAACATGGACTAGCAACTTTTTAACTCACTCAATGAGGAAATCAGGTGGATCTTACCATTGGTACGATGGAGAAACCTGAAAAGCACACATTCCAATGGAATAAAGTAATATTGCAATGAATGTGTGGGGGCACTTGGGTGGCTCAGTGGGTTAAGCCTCTGCCTTCGGCTCAGGTCATGTTCCCAGGGTCCTGGGATCGAGCCCCGCATCGGGCTCTCTGCTCAGCGGGGAGCCTGCTTCCCCCCTCTCTCTGCCTGCCTCTCTGGCTACTTGTGATCTCTGTCAAATAAATAAATACAATCTTAAAAAAAAAAAAAGAAATGAATGTGTGAATGGATGCAAGACTAGCTTCTTCCACAATGGGGGGACGTCAGTTGAACTTCTACTGGACAGGACAGAATGTATATGCAGATAGACAAGAATTATTCTGCTTTGATGTACAATAACTCTGGTAGAACAGATATCCCTCTAGTGTAGACAATGTCCCACTGAAGGACAAAAGTTCTCCTATCGTGCGTACTCTTAGAACACAATGCTACCAGTTCTTGTTATAGAAGACAATAGCTCAGTCCTTCAAGTCCCTCTAACTTAAATTATCTAGGTAATTGAAATGAAAAGGGATTTACACATATTATCTACATTTTATGTGCTTGATGGAAGCTTGACAAAATCCACACTGTGCAATGCCTTTACCAGAGTCATCTAGGGAGGAGATTAGGGGGTGGAGTTTTATATTAATTCTCTGACTTTTACGCACAAATTTTCTTGGTTTATGAAGTCACAGGATAGTTTTTCAAAATGCCAGCCTTGCAAATCCAAGTTGGGAAGGAAATTCAAGCTGTGTTTTTTCTGCTGCTTCTAGTCCATCATTGCTAGTAATAAAGAGACTGCAAATTTGTCAGCCAAGTTCTGACAGTAAAATCTTTATTACTGGTGATGATGTAAGAGGCAAAGAGCACAGCTTGAGTTTTAGATCCCAAGTTGAATACAGAAAGCTGATGTGTAGAAAAATAAAAAATAAAACATCTTACACAGAACAAATTTGATCATTCAGGCAAGATAAATGCAGACCCCAAGGCCAATTTATAGTCATGGAACCAACCTGTTAATTGTTAATCAGAAGGTGAAGAAATTAATGTAGGGATTAAGTAGCCCAACAGAAAGAAGTGGATAAAAACAGAAAATTAATTTAAAGCAACAGCTAGCAATACAAGTCAGCTTCGTTGTATGGCTGTGGGGAAAAATTGATAAAGCAATTTCTCAGAAAATCTATAAAGTCCTACAAAATTGCCTTGTGATGAGAATTGCAGAAGAAACAAACATTTAGCCTGTTGGGAGTTGGAGGATTATTTAATTAAAATTAAACCAGATCCAAAGGGTAGGTTAATTACCACAGGTCTTGATCAAGGCGCATTAATAAGAAAGCAAGAACTAAATTGGGAAACAAAACCAAACCATACAGTATAAAACAAACAGTAAATGAAAACCCATTTTACCCGTAACCTCTCCAGCAAAGGGATGTGAAAGTTTGCTGTTAATCCAACATGTTAAATAGTAGCCTGAGGTGGATCTGGGATAACTCCTTATTCCCATCCTGACCTCACATTGGCTAAGGGAAGCTATCCAAACTGTATTGTACTAGGATTTTTTTTTTTATTATTACTGCATTGCTCAGACACTATCTGGTGACAATCCTTTCTTTTCCTTCATTCTCTAGGATAAGCTTTGCTAGAACGCATTTCTACTGCTTGCAACCCAAACCTCTAAAATATGACAATTATTGGAATAATTGTAGGATTTTAGTTCTGAATTTTCTGGTCTCTCTGTGTCTGCAAGTCAACATGGGTAGGTGCAGCAAAGGCCAGGCTAGGAAACGTAAGAGCTAGAACGGAGGGATAATTATGGGAGGAGAGATGGGAGAATACGGCGGGCAGGAGGGAACAGTTGTGTGCCGTTCAAAGTCAATGAGATGACACAGTTTGGTCTTCTATCACCGAATACCTTTGCAGTGTTTGCCTTAACCTGAAGTCAGGAATGCTCACTCCCCCTGGTGCAGGACCTTGACACTTGTAGTAGGCCTCTGCAAATATTTGTTGACATCTGTGAGGATAAGATGGATAGAGAGTTATTTGCAAGGATATGGCCCATGAAGTCGCTACCCTTGCTGAAACTACCTTCAAGGTAACAATTCCATTAATAGCATGCGTGCCAGACTATTAATATGGTCCCAGCCCCACCTCCTGCTGTATGTGAGCGTGTGTGACCCCCTCCTCTGGGCGCAGGGGTAGGGGGGGAACCTGGCTTCTAAGGAACAGATGATAGCGAAGGGGATAGAGATGTTCGTAATCATGTTATGTAAGGTTATAGTGTCTATCATTGCTGGAGTTGCTGTCTTGCTAGCTTTGAAGAAGTGAGTGGTCATGCGGGGAGACCCCATGTGACAAGGAACTTGAGAAGCCTTCTGGGCACTGAAGATGACGTCCACCTGATGGCAGACAAGAAACTGGGGCCTTCAGTCCTCTCTCCACAAGGAAATAAATTCTGACAACAAACTGGGTGAGTTTGGAGGGGTTATCCAGGCGATACCTGAATTATAGCCTGGAGACCCAACGCAGAGGACCCACCTAGGCTGTGTAGAGACCCTAGCTCACAGAAACCATGAGATTGTGTCATAGATGAGAGCCTGGTTTTAGAACACCATTTGGACGGGTAGAGCCCCCCCGCCCCTTTGCTCTTTAATGCTCGTGCCCTTGGACAGATTAGGTAACCGGAGGCTTGGTTTCCTAACTGGCATAAAGCGAGATATCTCACCTTGGCACTTGACTTTGGGAGCTGGGAGGCTGTACTGTGCACTGTAGGAAGTTTAGCAAGATCCCTTGTCTCTACCTACGAGCTGCAAGTAGCTGCCTCCCCAACGTCTCTAGACATTGCCACATGTCCCCTGGTGGGTGGCAGAATTGCCCCCATTTGAGAACCGTTGGTATAAATGTTAGTGGGGCATGACCATAGTAATAATATCTATTCCTGGGCTTGTTGGAAACTGTATTTTTTTCTTTTTCTTTTTTTATTATTATTAAAAAGATTTTATTTCTTTATTTGAGAGTGAGAGAGCACAAGCAGCAGAAGGGGTAGAGGCAGAGGGAGAAGCAGACTGCCCACTGAGCAGGGAGCCCAATACGGGACTTGATCCCAGGTCCCTGGGATCATGACCCGAGCTGAAGGCAGACGCTTAACCCACTGAACAACCCAGGTGTCCCTCACTGGAAGCTTTAAATCAGATGGTTAGACAAAGAGCTGAAACTCTTAGTAATAGGAACTTGAAGGATGACGTCGGTCAGTATTGTCATTAATCAGGGGCACTTTCATTCTCTTAGTTGCAGCCATGGACTCAAGGTGAGTTTTGGCTGGTACCAAATCTTCCAAGAAGGGGTCAATATTGATTAGCAGGAGAAAATGAAAACACAAGGTCCTGAAAGAGAGAGAGGAGAAGGTGAGTCTGAGAGGGGAATGGAAGCGGGAAGAGCCCCGGGATGGAGGCCACGGGCTTCATGGAGCTTTGGGGTTCACTAGGAGATGCTCACGTGAACTTAGGACTCGGGTCAGGCCAGCAAAATTGCATGGGCGTTCGCAAGTCACGTCGGGGAGACTAGGGCTCGCTAGGGCTCTCTGAGGCTGCAGATTGGGGTTGGGCAATCCTGCTTACGTCTGGAGGGACGGGGACCCCAGGTGACACTTGGCTGCACTGTCGCTATTACCGTCATTATTGTAAGCCTTTAGCATGCTTATGGGTGAGCAGGAAGCAAGTCTTCAAATGCAGACGCTTTAAACTTCTTCCCAATCGAAAGCAGAAGTGTTGTAGTTTTATTTAAAAGTGAGTGAACGAGCACCTTGGGCCTCCTGGTAATTAGTTTAAACCCAAGCATCACCGGCCAAAAATAATAAAAAGAGAATCTCCTGTCTCTTTATTAAGCTTGGCTATAGTGATTGGGCACAGTTTAAACCAGCCTTAAGGGATGGAAAGTTCCCTGAAGGAAGAAAACAGAGAAGGCAAAAAAAAAGCACTCTTACTAACGAGTCATAAGATAGTTCAGAAACTGTCTCCTGTATTGATTTTTTTCCTTTTTCTCTTTCTCGCCCCCTTTCCTCATTTTCATCCTTGCCCCCTTCACCTGGCGTTATGTTTTGCACCTGTGGATGAGGGTCCAAAATGCACCTGAGTCCACCACCCGGGCAGCTGAAGAGGAGTGCATAGGATAGGCGAGTGTCAGCCCTGGTTTTATAGGTGTGTTTCTCCCCGGGGGAGAGGCTGTCGCAACAGCGCAGGGCTGCACGGTGTCCCCCACGTGTGGACACCCCTCTAGAAGCTGCTCGAGTGCTCCCTCCTCTCCCTGCACAGCAGCCGTGCCACCTGTGTCCTGGCCTCTGCTCGTTTAGAGAGAATCACGAGGTTTCCGGCAGACACCTGTGTAGCGGCAAACTCCAGTGTAAGAAGGCTACACCTATCCATTTAACGTAACAACACTAGGAACTTCTATTACCCCATTGCCAAGCTGAGGAAACTGAGTCACAGAGAAGTGAAGTGGCTTGCTGAGATTTCCCAGGCAGACTGGTCTGGGCGTATCTGCTTACCACTGTGGGATTGCATTATATCTCCCGTCTGGCAGACGCGAAACCCGCCAGAGTTGTAGGTATTTCTAGAGCTAACTCGGCACAAAGCAAGGGTTGGAAGTGTGGGTGCCTGTGTGTTCCCAAGGAAGGAACAACGAATGCCCAGGTAAGAAGCCTGAATGCCATTTATTTTGGTGTCTGTCACCATCCCAAAGAGAATTGCTTGGGCCATTTTTTTTTTGCATACCATAGGAGTAGATGTTGAAGTTTGCTCCCAGCAATAAAATGCTTGTGTAAGTCACAAACCGGGAGTTAAACGTTCCTGTTTCGTTATTGACAAAAGGGCGTGACTGCGAAAAGCAAGCTTCCACTTCAGCCCGTCTAATTAAGCCCAGAATGTGTGTAAAATCATTAGCATAGAGTCATCAGGCTCTGGCTTGAGCTACACTTTGGCAGCTTGTGACACCCGAAGACAATTCTGTGATATTCGTATTGTTAAATGTGATCTCCAGCAGCATCTGTAAAACGAGGCAATAAATAGCTCGTGTCTTTTGCTGGAGGCAGCGAGCGCCACGTTGCATGGGTAGTAAAATCACGAAAAGTTGCAGGTACATCAGAAAGCAGCCGTGGTGTCAGATGGAAAGGATTCATACCTGAATGAGCAATTAGCATCCAGCCCATCTGAGGCGAGATGACATATGCGCATCCACTTTCCTCTGAAGAAGCAGAATTTTCTTTTCCATCTCTAATGATATCTCTTAATCAGGGATTCTAAACCTTGTAGAGGACACCAAAACCTCTGAGATTTTCATGAAAAGTGGGAACCGATGCTCAGAAGAATCTTCATAAACATATAGGACTGAAGGAGATTTTTTTTACCACCCCGCCCTTCTTTTGGCCCATTATTATTATTATTATTATTATTCAAGCAGGTAGCTGTGTTTTGTTCTGCTGGACCCCCATGGAGGGCTTCATTTCCAAAAGGCTAACTGTGTAGGAAGAGGGACAGAATTGGTGGGGAAGGGTCTTACGGCTTGGCCAACTCAACCTTGGGAGAGCTACAGAGAGAAACTGTCGACTGCAGGACATAGAACAGTGAAGATGCTACATGCACACATCCTAATGCCCTGCGGAGTGTGAGTTTCTTCAGGGGGGGGTCTGTTGGATCTTGCCCACAGGGAAGGTGGCTGGCTTGGCCATGGGAATGGACACAGTGTGCACGTTCAAGTCCCTGGAGCTGGGTTGAGACCGCGGGAGCCAAGGGGCGGGGTGGGTAGACTGTGCTACCTGCTCGTGTGACTTTTGTAGCACACAGTGACATCTAATTTCAACTCACTTGTCTTCCTGGGGACACTGAAGAGCCAGCTTCCCTCTATCCTTTGGGAGATATCTTTGGGAGAAATTTGAAATAAAAGGAGGGAAGATAATTTCTGAACAGAGAGCGATTTTGAACAGGGATAGGAGAGACGTTTTTCCCCGGGGCTGCTGCTGCGCCGTCCAGGAAGGGACCAGCAGATCCTGGGAGGCTTTCTTTGGAGACCAGCATACTCCATTCTGTTTCCCTCCAGAAGGGAGGAGAGGGTACAGTTTTGGCAGAAGGTGGGGTGGGCCATGAAGGTGGTTCCCCGGGTCTTCGTCAGCAAGGAAGAGTCCGGCAGGTGTTATGGGATGGTGCGGAGTCCTGCAAGAAACAAGGGCAGGAGAGAAGTTTTCAGCAGGTGCTGCATACAACGCACACACGTACAACACACACACACACACTCACCATACACATATGTGCACACAAAGTCAGAGAGAGACACAGAAGGGAGGCCATTCTCAGGGAAGCTGGAACTCAGTGTGGCCTCCTGGGCAACACCCGAGGGCTTTGCTGATGGCTCATTCACACATACAAGCAACACATTCAGGGTCCCCAGGCTTCCCAGCACAGTTTGCTCTGGATTCTGAGCTATTGATAATTTGTCAAGTCATCCCGTTGCTTTGAACTCCACATACTGGTCCCTCTACCTACAGGGCCTGTCTGCCACCCCCGGGCCCACCCCATTCTTGATCCAGCTAATTCCCACCATCTTTCAAAGCCTGGCTCTGGCAGCAGCCCTTCCTCCAGGAATCTCGTCCTACAAGCCGGTGTGATTTAGAGAAGCTGCGCCTGTGATCCCGCGCCCACGTGCTGACATCTTAGGCTGTGCTGTACTAATTAGTTTAATTGTTTCGTTCTCCACTGAATTCCAAGTTTCTAGAGGGCAGGGGCCATATGTTACTCAACTTTGCTTTGCTTGGTGTCCTTCCTAATATATGCATATGTATGGTGAAGGGGCGGATGACAGAAGAAAACCCGGAGGTTGATGAATATTGGATGAACGGTTTGAATAAAGTGGAGATGCCGTAATCGCTGGCTCTTGAAAAGAGTATCTTTCAGCAAAAATGCCCGATTATACTAACACAGATAGGGGGGAGTAAAAATGGGGAGCAGGAGCTTGCATTTGGCCCTACCAACATCCCTTACGGAATGGCCAGTGGTTACCAAGGGGCAGGGTGTGTCATGGCTGGGAGCTTGGGATCTAGAACCAATTAAGGGTTCAAACCCCAGCTCCGACACTTACTAGCCATGTGGCCATACCCAAGTTAGTGAAGTCTCTGAATTTCCATTGTCACATCTGTAAGAGAAGAATGGTAAGCACCTCCTTCCTTTGGGCTTTGTGAAGAATCAATAGAAAGGGTAGATATGCAGTGGTTCTTTGGGTGCCTGGACAATTGTTACTCATCAGCAGACGTTCACAGTGAGGGAGCAATGTGGGCTGCCAGGGCCAAGGTGAGGTCAGCACTGAGTTCCATTTGAAGGGTATTGCATGTCCATGGGAACTTTCCCCTGGGCTGGGACTCTGGGACAAGACCGGAATATCAGTCCCTGGTGGGAAAATGCCATCCTACGTTCTGCTGAATAAATTAATTTTATGGTCTAAATTTTGAGTAAATGTATGTAATTTTCATTCATTAGCATTCATAACATTGTCCATAGCTCTAACATTTTATAAACATCAAAACACTTAATGTCTACACTTGATGATTTTATATATGTATGTATGTATATAATCATATATTTTTATATATATACATACACAAATAAATACATCTATTTTATGTATATGTATCAATAAAGCTTTGTAGTAATTATCGCTACTACTAAAACATGCATTCTTTTCATCAAGAGTCATTGGTGTTGTTTAAAAAGAAGCATGCTAAGAACATCTCATGTTTTGTCTTTTCTGGGATTTATGACCAAAGTCAGGTTTTTATATCCTTATTTGTTTGTAGTTTGCATGCCACGGGAGGTCCAGAACATGCTTGTTAATTTACTTTGCTAGCTGGAAGTGAGTATAAAATATGTGGGTTATGGTAATGGTGGCACAAAGACAGTGTCACACTAGTAGGGCATTAATCTGGGAGCAGTTGTCTGAGAGATTTGAAAAACACTACTCGGTCCCCTTGTTTTCAGTGTTGCCTGAGCTAGGTTCAGTCGACTCTGTTAGTAGGTTTAGAAGATCAGACAAGCCTGATATGAGTCTAGAAATGGGAATATGAAAATGACTTGGGGCTGGATAGAATTAAAAACTGGGCAATGTGGTGGTAAACTGGGCAATGTGGTGGTCAGAATTCCTAAATTTAACTTGGCCTTGACCTCAAAAGCTATAGGACTTTTGGGCCACAGTTTCTTCACTCTGTTCAATGGTCATGGCAGATTAGGAGGTAGGGCGGTCCACACTTGGGGTCCATGAATTCATCAAGAGGTCCGTGAACTCCATGCCATTATTTGTGTATAAATTCATCTTTCTGGGGGAGGGTGTGCTGTTTTGATCAGATTCTCAAAGGGGTTTTTGAATAAAACATAATCATAGTCATTCTTCTCTCTATCCCTTAAGATTCCCTCCAAGATCCAAGATTCTGTGATTCTCTCAAAGGTGCAACTAAGCTTAATAGTATAACAGTATAAAGATATATAAAATGTATAAGATTATTTGTGTGTGAGGAAAGTACTTTATCTCCAAGTCTTTCTTTCTTTCTTTTTTTTTTTTTTTGTCTTCCCTCAGATAGGAAAATAGCTGAATGTCATATTCAAGGCTCACATGATCTAGAACATGTATCTCAAAGCAAGTTTTAAAAAAAGGATTTATTTATTTATTATAGAGAGAGAGTGAAAGAGAGAGAGAGCATGGAGGGGCAGAGGGAGAGGGAGAATGAGAGAATGAGACTCCCCACTGAATGCAGAACCTGATGGGGTTCTGTGCCATGACCCATGAGATCATGACTTGAGCGGGAATCGAGAGTCAGTAGCTTAACTGCCTGAGCCACCAAAGTGCCCATCAAAGTGTGTTCTTCACAATCATGGTGATATTTTAATAATTCTACTTTGGATCATCAGTTCTATGTTCAGACACAGTTTTGGGGAAAGCCCATACTGTAGCTTTCTTAGACTCACAGGGCCTGTTGGCATATTAGAAGCGCTAAGCAATCCTGTACTTAAGAAACTGTTTAAATTATTTAAACACAGTGTTCTCTAAATTACCTGGCCATCGAGCTCCTTAAGCACCTGTTCACATAGTAAAGGATAATTCTTCTGAGGACTGCATTATTAGAAATGCTGACCTAAGTCATTGCAGCTTTAATTCTTTGGGACACATTGGTGGACTTCACTTGGTTTTTTGAGGTCTCATAATGTTTACTTAACGAAGCACATACATTTTGGGCATCATTTCATGATGTTTTAGGAAGATTTAAATAAGTAAAAATAACTCTTTTTTAATGTAGAGAATGGAAGCATACTTAGAAGGAGTTGGTATGATGCTAGATAAAGTTACCAAAGAAAAGCAAGGGTGAGGGACAGTCTGAGGAAGGTTGTAGACATCTGTGAGCAGTGCATTCATCATTTATTCATTCATGAATGATTACTGAAAACCGTCTAGGTGAGGGAAATCATGAGAATACCTGGTCATCTTACAGAGACTAGGAGACAATGCTGTTGGGACACTTTATATTCACAGGTGAATAAATTAAGTCTATGCTCTCATGGGGGGGTAAAATGAGTATAGGAGAAATAAAACATGACAGTATGCTGAGTAATGAAGTGAGGATTGTACCTGAAATTTAGATTTTGGTTAATGGCACTCTGGTTGCAAATAGAAGAAACTCCAGCTCATATCAGCTTAAATAGAGAAGAAATGGATTGTTAACTCATTTCTTACCATTGCTCCATTTTGCCAACTTCCATTCTGAATCTAGGCTCATACTGTCGGTGAGGAGGCTGCACAAACTTCAGGCATTACATCTAGACAAACAGTATCTAGGGGAGGGGAACCATTTCCTCCCCTATGGATTCCTCCTACTGAGAAGCCTCTCAAAGAGATGACATTTTATGTCTTATTGGCCAGACAGAAGTCAAATGCCAATTTCTAAGCCAACCCCTGGTGAGGATCTCTTATACCCACCAAGTCCAAACTGGAAGGCTGAGTGTTATCACCTTCCCCAGAGCACAGGGGTGCATGGAGGGGTGGATGTCTGCACAGAGTCAGCATCCTAACCGGGAAGGGATAATAGGCAGGAGAAGCTTAGGAGGCAAGCCACAATGCCTACTCCAGAAGGTCTGTGTACGAGGGCATTTCTAGCTGCAATATTATTTATTTATTTACAAATGTGTAAATTTTTAATTTATAAAAACTTAAATTTATATAATTTAAAGTAGCAGGAGGTATCTTCTCTTCCCCATCTCCATGACCTGGACCAGGTGGCTGCCTAGGGTTTCCCTCCATGCTATATCTTACTCCAAAGGACTGTGTGACATGGTAATGCTAATCACTGTGCTTTTAAATGTCTCCCCCACTGGCATACCAACAGGTGTTTTGGAACCATCCCCACCCTTGAGACTTTGTTCTGTCCTAGCATTTAACATGAGCATGAGCTTGAGTGTCAGTGCGCAAAGTCTCTCCTAGCGCGATACAAAGTTAGCTTTGTAGAAAAATTATCAGATAATGATGATGATGATTTGACGGTAATTGTCATTTCAGCTAATGACAAATCTCAAAGGCTGATGAACTAATTCAAATAAATAGAGTTTCAGCTTCTTCATTGTATGAAGAAAGAAAAAAGCCCAACCACATCCATCTTTTGGCTTTCATATTGATTAACATTAATTGCTTAAAATTCTAATGCCAGCAATATCGTACTGATTTATGGTTTATGAAAGCTATTGACATATGTGGAGATGCAATCGGGAATCTTTTTGAGGCATGACTACAATAGATTGCTATAGGGATTATCTAATTATTGAGTAAGCACTAGTGATGAACTCCAGCAATAAAAATACCGTATGCTCACTAGGGGGCTGTGGGACTAAAATAATGGCTAACTCTGACAGCTTAAATTGGCTTTTCTTTTCCTTCCCTCTTAGAGATTCTCACTAGTGTTCTTTTGGAAGCAAAGAATGGATGAGTTGACTAACTGCTATCCCACTTATCACCTTAACTTTCTTTCTTTTAAATATAAGTCTTTTCAGTTTCTAATTGAATTCTTCTTGTTTCCCCCTCCCTACTTTCTAAAGAATCTTCTTTTAGGCATCCAACAATAGAAATGGCTTAAAAAAAAAAAAACCCTCAAATTAAAGGCACATTTTTTTTTTAATTTTTATTTTTGTGTCTATGGCTTATATTTTTTGAGCACTGTGTGCCTGGCACTATGTGCCAAGACCTTGACAGTTGTGTTATCATCCATAAGAGCTAGTGGATCTAGAGTATAATTAATTCCCTGTGATAAATCCCCACAGTGGGCGTCCCTGGAAAGGTTTCTGTTTCTCTAACTGGTTCCCATAGCCTGATGTCATTGTTATTACTGTTCCTCCCCTCCTCCTGGCCCCTGCCTTTCAGGTAAAGAAACATGGTGAGAACAGGAAAATATAGCTAATGGATGGAGACCATGTGTGAACTAAGGCAATTTGCCTTCAGCACCAAACTCTCATTCCCCCACTGCTCTTCTGAATCTCAAGTTGAGAAGTTCCTGTTGGGAGGGACTATGCATTCTAATGTCTCAAGTTGTAGAAAAAGGCCAAAACTTTAGGGAAATGAAGGATTTGCTAACTTAGGTCGCACTCAGAGAACATTGCTTTCACTCTTTCATTCATTCATCAAACAAATACATATCCAGTGTTCCCTCCCCTAGGCATTGGCCACACATGGTTGGTAGAACAGCTGACGAAGTTTCTGTCCACATGGAATTCAGATTTATTAGGAAAGAGATACACAGTCAATAAATAAATGATAGAGGCTAGCATAAGGGTATAAGTGCTTTGGAAGGGGTGGAAGTAGGTGGTTTGCAAACTCGGGTAGAATGATCGGGATAGACCTCACCGAGAAGGTGGCCACCTGGACTTAACAGTATTGATGAGAAGAAGCAAGAGGCTATCTAAGAAAGAACTTGGCAGGTGGAAGAGGCCAGGTGAAGGCCTGAGGTTGGAACATGGCTGGTGGTCTCTGAGCCATCCAGGAGGTCCAGGTATCTGGGCAGAGGTAGAGTGGAGGTGATGGGGTCTTAGAGGGACCAGGCTTGGGAGGCCATAAGAAGGGCTCGGGATTCCCTCTCAGAGGGGCAACTACTGCAAAGTTAACCTGAAAAATTAAAGGATCTGACCTACTTTTACAAAATTTCCCTACATATTTTTTCATTTTATTTAAAAAACTATTTTCTATCCTGAGGCCTGACCTGACCCCGGACTTCCAGATTTAGATAACCAGTACCCTTCTGGATATTATCAGACATCTTAGACTTAAAGTGGCCAAGTCCAAACTCTAGTTTCCCCACCAAATGTCCTCCTTCCCCAGAAATCCCCTACTCAATAAGTGGCAGTTTCTTTCCACTGCCTAGGCCCACACCTTGAAGGAATTCGTTTTTCTAATGCCCCATTTCCCACCTCACCCCATTCCTCATAGACAGTCCATCATCCCATCTCAAGGACCCTACCTTCTGAATTAGTTAAAAATCCAGAATTTGCCACACATACAGCACCCATCTTGCCAACATCGCACCTGCTCTGGACCATTCCCGTCACCCCCTAGCAGTTCTTCTTGCTCTACTCTTGCTCACCTGTTGTCTCACTCTCATCAAAGCAGCTGGGGCAAAACTCCTAGGACACAAGTCGGGTAATGTCATTACTCTGCTGCAAGGCCTGCCCTATCCAGGCCTCTTATTTCAGTCAAGATTATATCCAGTAGTCAATATGGCCCCATGTGACCTTACTGTTACTTTAGGCACACTTGCTATTCCTTAAACACACAGCAATTCTCTTCTTCGGGTCCTTTGTTTTCATAATTTCCCCTTCCCAGAACCCTCTTCTCTCCCATGTCCACCCACTTGTTTGTTGTATTTTATGTTACTGGAAGGAAAAAAAAGCAACTTACCTGATTTAGTCTTGGTCATTGCTTCACATATGGTGCTTAAAAGAGAGATGTGGGACTTGGTAAATTGTAGAGTGGATAAAAAGTTGGGTGGGTGGATGGGTGGATAGGATGATGGATGGACGGATGATATTTGGATGGATGGAAGGAAGGATATTCGGATGGATGAATGGATATTTGGATGGATGGATGGATGGATGGATGGATGGACAGACAGATGGACAGATGGATGGAGAATAAATGGTAAACTAGTAATGTGTACCTGATTCATCTGGATGCCATCCATGTGAAGAAAACTGTCTGAGATGATGAGATGATGGGGCGGGGGAGAGAGACAGAAACAGAGAGACAGAGAGACACCGGTAAGCTCCTGTGGCTGTTCAGTCTTTTATTCTGCTGAATGATCTGCTCCTGCAATCTCACAGCTGGTAAATGAGCCAACAACGACCTTGTTTATTCTGGCCTGAATTCATTTGAATTTAATTTTGTCCTTTGCTATCTAAAGCATGCTATACTGGGCTACCTCATAAGATTGTCTATATTCACTTGACTAATATTTGTTGAGAGCCTACTGTGTGCTAAGCACCGTACAGGCTTTGGGAACAGAGAAGTAAACAAAACAGAATGCTTTTTTCATGGAGCTCACATCCTAGAGAGGATGACAGACACATATGTAAGTAATAGAGTTTCATAGCATGATATAGTCTACTGAGAAACTGTGAGAAAACACAGTGAGTGTCAGAGACTAGGGAAGCGTGTGGGTGGTTCTCTGAGGATAGAGAAAGTCTATCCAAAGGGAAGGTGTTCCAGAAGGTAAAGCCACAGAGACAGAGAACAGATTGGTAGTTTGCTAAGGGTTGTAGCATAGGGAGAAATGAAGAGGGCATGCTTGGTGGGCACATTAAGGTTTCCTTTTGAGGGGAACTGTTTTTCAGCTACACAGCGTGGCAGTTTCATAGCATTATGAAAGCAATGAACTAAATGTCACTGAATTATTAACTTCAAAATGGTTAGTTTTATGTTATGTGAATTCCATCTCAATAAAGTTAAAAGAAAGGGAGGTTGTTAAAGCAGAGATCTGAAGGGGAAAGGGGAAGGACCACTGGGACTCTGGAATGCTCCAGGCAGCGGGGATGGGAAGAGAGAAGATTCTCATCTGCACAAACCTGGGATACGTGAGTTACCTCAGTCAGAGGCCCTGGGCCGGAGCGGCCAGAGTGCAGAGCGAGGAAAGAGAGGCAGGAGGGGAGGAGCACAAAGCGGAAGCCTTGCTCAAGGGATCAGGTTCATGTGCACAGCAAGTCCTAAGCTACGTGTGGCTCTACCTACGGAAGTGAATGACCATTGGCCATGGGAGGGGCAGCTACAGCTCACCTAGACATAGAGGGGAGTGAGGACATGAAGGTGGATGGTGGAAAGACGGCAGAGCACGTGGGCTGATGGCCCAGTAAGTTGGGGAATTGTTGTTGTGGTACTCCAAGAGAAACTGAACTGGATGGACGGGTCAGTGGCCAGAAAAGGGGACCCATGGGATTAAGATTTTTCTGAGGTGGTGAAGTTGTTGGTGATGCTGAGTTAAGCACGTAACTATGTCATGCCTGACTGAAGGGGTCGGGAGAGGAAAATGCTGTGTTTTGTGTGCTTTCAGGTCATTGGATGGGAAGGCACCTGGGTTAGACCACGGGAGCTGTTGGGAGTCTCAGGGAATTGCCAGGAGAAATGAAGAGGCAGGCTAGGGGCTGCAGTCTCCATGGGATGCTGGGGAGTGGTCTGTTTCTAGGGGATGGCCATGAGGACAGGTATCAGTTGCTATCTATGAGAGGGTCTGTACTTCAAAGAGGAAGGTAGAAAAATGGTTTTGAGAGGCCTGGAGGAGCCCAGAGGGCACAGATCTCGCCTGCAGGCCTGAAGGGCAGGGACGTGCAGGGGAAGTCATGCTGGCTTAGACTCAAGCTTTGGTTAGAGCCAGAAGAGGAAGAGGACATTCAGGGAAGATGTGGAAGGTCGAAGATTTTTTTCTTCCTGATGACAGATTATGAACTCCTGAGGCCTCGGTGGTGGGGGGGGGGGGAGGGTGAGGGGCATTTGGAAGTTGGAGGTGGGACCAGATTAGGGATATGCTGACCTTCTGGGGATGAAATGAAGGATGCTTGCGTGTCTGTCAGTAACTGGTTTGATGGGCTGTAAAGTATAAGTCCCAGTGGGTCGTGGCTGTGACCCCCTGCGTTTTGGGGTTGACGTCATGGCGGTTCATGAGGCTGTGGCTGATGGTGTGTGGCTGGGTGGTCCGGGGAGCTGCTGGGATAAAACGACCGATGTTTCTAAACACCTTCTCTGATGAACACACAGCTTGCAGTAACGACTGGGGGGAAATCTTCAGAGTTTCTGAAAGCAACCATCTAACACTAAGTCGATGGGAAACCTTATAAACAGTTTCAAGAAGTAAAATTTCGGTAACTGGATTCCTTTGAAAAAGGATACATTGATTTCTGGCAAATGGGCCCTCGGTGAATTTATGGTCGAGGAACTGAGCTGCTTCCCACCATTGTGCTCAGTAGATGAGACATTTGGATACCGTCCTTCCTTTCTCGCTATTTTGGAAGTCTTAGAGAAGGCCTCTGTTGGCTCATGTTGGGGTACCCCATCTCTGTGACCAGAGGGGTGGTTTTAGGATGAGAAGCCCATCTAAGACCTTGGGCCACTGGGGAGCGGGGTTTCTGTGGGAGAGAGACACGGGGTGGGGACTTTCCCCTTAAGAAGGGTGAGAAGTTGGCCAGGGAGAGCAGTGGTCCTCTCCACTTAGTTCCCCAGATTACCGCTCTCCGACGTGGCCACAGCGAAGGGGACCTGGCGAGGGTGAGGAGGTCTCAGACCCTCAGAATCAGGGATTGCTTCATGAAAGAAACGTGGTCCCCAGACGTTTGGCCCCTGCTGTTTTCCTGCCCAAGATGGCTCTGAAACCATGTGCTGAACTCCCACTAGAAATGATCATTTGTGTGCTCCTCTTTGCTGCTGAAGTTCACACAAATCCATTTTATGAATTCACCCACACGACCCAGTGGCCAAAATTACTTAGGCGTAGGTCCCGATGTCTGCCAGAGCTGACGAGCCCAACCCCCACTCCCCCCCTCCCAACCCCGGCGTGGAGTCAGAGCGCCAAGTGGAGAGGGCGGTTGGAGACGGATGATAATTAGCCAGGGCACCCGGTCTGCACGGTGCCTGGGGGAATGTTAAAACAGGGAAGTAGAGCCCCGCCCTCCGGGCCCGACGGTGAGCTTTGTTCCTCACCTCCATGGAGAGGAGATGCTCTCAGGAGAGTCCGATTTATTTTCCCCGCTGTCTGACCCAGCTGCTCTGAGAGTAGATGTCCCCATCACGTTTTAAATAGGGAGAAACTGATGATCTACTTTCTGGATATCATTTCATACGTGAGCAGTTGCGTTCATACCAAGTTCCCGGCATTCTAGCTTATCCTGCAGCACGCTTTGCCCTTCGTCCCCCCCTAAAATACATGTATAAATTGAGGGTGTTTATATTTATCTAGCCCTGAGCATTGCTCAGACAACAGATTCTAATTTAAGATCTCTAATACCTCATCTTCCAGTGTGATTCGGATGAAAGATGCTTTCCTGGTGGGCTGGTAAAGTCAAGATGACACGGGAAAGAGCCATTAGCTCCGATGCTGGTTGTTTTCATTTCTTAAAACAATTCTTGTCAACCAAGGCTAGCCACGATATCAAATGGCGGTTTATGGAGGTGTGGGGGAAAAAATCCTCCTTTGTAAGTCAGTGAAATAGATCACTGCTCACTAACAGTGATATTTAGTAAGATTAATTTGAATTGCTTCCTCCTCTGGCTACGTTCCACAACAGTCAGTATTTATCTTTTGAAGGTTTCCCACTCATCCAGAAGAGATGGATTGGACCAAATTAGTTTCACAGGCAGAAATGTAAAAACCGAAATATAAGTTGGAGCCTAATGACCACGGTTTGAACAACTCCCTGTGCGGCGCTCTGAAGACTACTAAAATATAAGTAATTTCTGTGTCAGACAGGGCTTGACTCTAATCCCTGAGGATTGTTCCCGAAAGCAAGGAGGAGGCTGAGGCGTCTTCCGGGGCTCCTGTGAAGTTGTGACATCACAGAGAAGGGATGATCTGGGTGAAATAATTTTAACTCGTCTTTGGCATGATTTATAGGAGGAGGATTAAACTTCTGTGCCATAATGAGAACCTTGATGATACTCGACCCTCTTGAAGTTGTAATCCCTTTTCCGTTCATTCTCGGTAGGAGTCGCAGCTTGGTGGGCGCACTGAAGACATTTGTGTTGTGTGTGTTGTGCAGATCAGTGACAGGCAATAGGATCCTGGTTTAATGTCACCGTAGAGAGCTGGGCTCCTCGAAGGACATCAGGTAGTGGTTGTTGAGTGCCTTGCCTGTCAACATTCCTCCAACTCTCCTTTTCAAACCACACCCATAGTTTTCTCTGGGAACTTCATTCCTTCTCATCCGTTCTGGGTCCTGCTGTTTGGGGGAGGACTGACCTTGCCTTCAGCCCCCTGGGTGCGGGCGTGTTCCTGGCTCCCGCGGTGGGCGCGGTGATGGACACGCCCTAACTCAGGAGGGGATGACTTTGGGGGACTCTGGGAGAGAGGCTTCCCCTTCTCCCAGGATGGCTGTTTGAGAATCACGCTTCTCCTGCTGCACGTGAATCAGCCAGTACTGAGTCCTCGGAGCTCCTGGCGGTCCAGTAGGTGGGACCGCGATGGGACAAAGCTGGTGATGGAGAAGGGACAGTGGAGGCCATGAAGAGATTCAGTTACATGAGCCAAAAATATATTCCTTGAGCTTGGAGCTACAGCCTAAGAAGAAAAATTGACCATTGACTATGTTAATGAACAATTAATGTATCATCAATACGGCCCATAGTCGTGAAGCTCAGAACTTGAGAATTCCTTTAGAGGGCAATTGTTTTCAAAAAAGAAAGGGAAAAGATATTCATCAATATTCTTCTCCTTCTTCTTTTTTAGATTTATTTATTTATTTGGGAGAGGTAGAGGGGAGAGGCAGAGAGAGAGGGAAGAGAAGCTTCAGCGGACTTCGTGCTGAGTGCAGAGCCCCACCTGGGGCTGAATCCCAGACCCTGAGATCACGAGCTGAGCTGAAACCAAGAGTCCAACGCTTCACCAACTGGGCCACCCTGGCACCCCACCAATACTCTTTTTTAAATAAGGGAATCCTCCCCTCCCAAAATCTTAAATTTAAATATGACACATGAATATGTGAATTACACTCAAAGTTTCTAGAATGTGCCAATTGGCTGAAATGGATCAATCTTTCTTTCTTTCTTTCTTTCTTTCTTTCTTTCTTTCTTTCTTTCTTTCTTTCTTTCTTTCTTTTTTAAAGAAATATCTGACTTGTAAGTGCCCACATTTTTACAAGCATAGGTATGGTGGGGAAACGGAGAGTCATGATAGCCTTAGTCTTATTTGTCAAACATATCGTGTTGTCCCATTTTCTGAGCACTGGGCGGGATTCTTCCTGGCCCCCTGGTGCGGCCAACGACTGCTTCGTGCTAATGAATTGCAAGCAGAAGTGACATGTGCCCATTTGGGTGTAAATACTGAATTACCCGTGCAAGGCCTTTTGAGGATATGTGTCACTGAGACAGGGGGTTGGTGATGTTCGATAGGGTGGCCACGCCATCAGCCTGGTCCATGGGGGACCTGGAATCTGCATTTTAAGCATGCTCTTTGTGTGACCCGATCCCTGCAGGTATTTGGGAACCACTGGCCCGGGACCTCACCTGGGCTGGAGACCTTCTAGAACAAGAGTCTCAAACTGACGCCATTGCTATGGTCAGTCCTGTTTTCTTTTATTCCTTATTTCTCCATTCTTAATTTCCTTATTCATTTAGGAAAACCCTGTTCTATTCAGGCAACTGAAACTTACACTGGGTGGGCGGGGGAGGGCAGCAGAAAGAGGATTTGGGGAGGCGCTGGCTGCCTGAGCATGGGAGGGGGGGCCCAAGTCTGCTTTCCCTGGAGTCCCTCTGAGGTTCTCCGGGCCCCACTGGGTGCCAGTATCTCACCACTGTGGGTGAGCGGCCCCCTGTGTGTGTCGGCCACGGCACGTGGGGCTCAGCCCGTGAAGCCGTCCAGCTCAACACAACACCAACGATAAGCCGGCTCCGACTTCCCCAGAGACGGTAAAACTTCATCCTTTGTGGGGGACCCAAGGGATTTTTCAAGAGTGATTATAACCACAGAAGACTTTAGAATCTGATTCGTGAAGAAGAAATAAATCCACTGTACTTGAAACAAATATCCTCCGTGAAGTCTAGCTTTTCATCTTTGGCATTCCTGTACCTATACGTGGATCACTTGTAAGCGATAGATATACAGGACACCTAAAAATTAGTACCTTATGAGATCCTGGTGGCAATCTTTTGAGATCAGTGTACTTTTTATTATCCCCAGTTTGCAGGTGTGGATATCGAGCTCAGGAAAGCCAAGCGCCTTGCTGACGCTCACCTGGCTACCTGGCTGGTGGGTCCAGGGGGGTGTGGAGGGGGTGCAGAGATGGGATGTGGAGCCAGAACCAGGTGTGCCTGCTCCGGAGTCCGTGCGAGCAGCGGCCTGGCTTGGAGAGGGTGTGATCACCAGCATGTGAGCTAGCAAACGCCAGCAGAGACCATGCGCCTGTCCCCATGCGGGTCCCACGGGGTTGTGGGTTGGTGCCGATGTCCCAGACGTGGCAAGTCAACAGAAAGATGAATCACGTAGCCCTTCCCAAGTAACCGCAGACCCACAAGTGGGATTCCTGTGGCTGGTAGCTGCTGATGACTCGAATGAGGTTAAAGCCGCTCTCGGGTACCCGAGCATGAAAAGAACACAAGAGGAGAACACAAGGAGGTTGCGGGGAAAACCAAGGCGGCAGCTCAAGGCCAACCTGGCCAGTCTCGCTAGGACCTCACCGCACGCCTCCCCGCCTCACTGTACGCCCAGGTTGCCCGGGGACAGCCCTCACAGGCCGCGGTGCTTCCAGAAGGACCTGGTTTTTGTTTTGCATGCGAAGAGCTATCCTTCTCCGTGAAATGCAAACAAGGCTTGTTTGTATTTTAGCTAATCCTCCCTCCTCCTTTCAAGACGCAAGAAGATACTGCCCTGCACATTAAATAAAATATCCGCGGCTATCTAAACAAGACCGTAATGAGTTCCGCGTTGAGGCGGGGAGCACAGCATGGGCAAGACAGATGTAGGTGTCTCCTGGGTTCTCCCTTCCCTCGGCTGATTTACATGGGCCGCGGGTCGCATTTTATCCTGACGGCCCTTGCTCCTCTGAGGTGCAGGTGCCCGAGATGCGGTAATGGATGGTGCCTTCCCCTGTGAGCCTGGCCCCTCGCTGTAGCGAGTACCATTACCCTCAGAAGTGGCATCGTTCATCTCTCTCTCAGGAAGCTTGTTGAAAAGCAACCGGTAATATTTTCTAATACGTTGAACCCTGCTCAGCGCAAGCTCTTCTTGAGGGGATCTTCCTTGACACCTTTGAGTGAATTTATGAGCAGGCAAAGTATTTTAATATCCTGATGAAAAATAAAACTGTAAACAATGTTTCATTACCACCAAAAGGATAGAAAACAATAAATGGGTGGAAATAATTATCATTATGTTTGTGAGAGACATTTGATTTTTTTTTTAAATAACCTTTTTTCAGAAACTGTAATTATAATATGTTCCTTATAGACAATACAGAAAATGCAGGAAAGTTTTTTCTTGCCTTTTTTTTTTTTTTAAGAATGAGAGAGAGAGAGTGGGGAGTGTGGGGGTGGGGCAGAGAGAGAGGGAGAGAAAGAATCTTAAGCAGGCTACACATCCAGGGCTGAGCCCGACAGGGGGCCCCGATCAAGATGACCTAAGCCAAACTCAGGAGTTGGATGCTTAACCAACTGAGCCACCCAGGCACCCCGGAAAATATAGAAAAGTTTACAAAAGAAAACATTTCGCCGCAGAGCTGGCCACATAGAAACATTTTGATGATGTTTTCATGGATTTTTATTCCTAGGTGGACATTGGCATTTTTTTAAAAAATTCAATTAGCCAACAATGAGCCAACATATCGTTAGGCTCAGAGGTAGTGTTCAACAATTCATCAGCTGCATGTGACTCCCAGTGCTCACCACATCACGTGCCCCCCCTAAGGCCCATCACCTTGTTACCCCATCCCCCACCCACCTCCTCTCCAGCCACCTCAGTTTGTTTCCTGGAGCAAGAGCCTCTCATGGGTTCCCTCCCTCTCTCCTGACTTCCCGTCCAGTTTTCCCTCCCTTCCCCTGTGATCCTCTGCACTGGTTCCTACATGCCACGTACGAGTGAGACCATGTCATTGTCTTTTTCTAATTGTCTTACTTCACTCAGCATTATCCCCTCTGGTTCCATCCATGTGGATGCAAATGGTAAATATTCAGCCTTTCTGCTGGCTGAGTAATATTCCATTTTTTTCCCCAAAGATTTAACTGCTCGCAATCAGAATGCTTTTCATGTTCTTTAAAACAAGCCAGATTCCGGCTCCTCCATGCAGGCACTCAGCTGGGGGGGGGGTGGCGAGCCATGATCCCGTATGACGCCGTGAGGTCAGCCTCATGGGTGGGAGCCTTTCCTTCTCTTTGCATCGAGGCTGCACACCGAAGGAGTGGGGACACCAGGGAACTCTCGGGGGTGGCTTGTGGCAATGGCACCAGCGTCCCCACCAGCTGGAGCAGCATGGCATTTCCAGGAACACGAAGGACACTCTGGAGGGGACGGTCGTGCTGGAGCTCAGTGCCATCTGCCGCTGCCTTGGGGTCTGCGGCCACACCGGAGATTGAAGGCAATAGGACAGGAGAAGAGCAGGCATATTTACTTAACAGAACTTTTCCATGTCACAGGAGCCTCATAAGGAAATGAAGACCCAAAGAAGCGGTTAATGGAACACTTACACATTGAATGGGACAAAGCAGTAAATTATGAAAACCTGACAAGACAAGGGATGTGGGGCTGGGACAGTTAATGGCGGAGAAAGAACCAGGAAGAGAAGGGTTAGCTTTTCCTTGGTTAGATTTTTCTTGGCTTTGCCTCCTCACCCCGGGTGGTAAGAATGTTATTTTCTGGGCACCTGGTTGGCTCAGTCAGTTAAGCACCTGCCTTCGGCTTGGGTGGTGATCTCAGGGGCTTGGGATCAAGTCCCCGTGTGGGCTCCCCACTTGGAGGGGGGGGGTGTCTGCTTCTCTCTCTGCTCTTCCCCTGCCCATACTTTCTCTCTCTGTCTCACTCTCTCTCACAAATAAATAAGTAAAAAATCTTTTTAAAAATGTTACTTTCCCCCTGGCAGAGGAAGGATATTGGGGTTTGGCATGCTGCGTCCAGTGGTGGGGTCAGGAGTGCCCTCTTGTACCTCCTGGTTGTTTTCAGTGCCTTTAGCTCAAAATAATCTTTATGCCAAAGTGGCATAATTTGGGGAGCCATATTCTTCCCCCCTTTGCCACTTTTGGCATTCGGTGCAGGGACTGACTCACTGGGTGGCAGGATTTTGCTGTGCTTCTCACTAATGTCCTACCCCTTTGACCTTAGCATGTGCTGCTGTAACGGAATACCAGGGCCTGGCGGGGAGGGGCTTCCCCGGCGAACACTGATGTCTCCCAGTTTTGGAGGCTGGGAAGTCCCAGAGGCAGGTGCTGGCCGATTTGATGTCTGCTGAGAGCTCGCTCCCTAGGTCATAGATGGCCGTCTTCTTGCCGTGTCCTTACGTGGTGGAAGGGGTGAGGCAGATCTCTGCGGTCTCTCCTTAAGGGCACTCGTTCCATCCCTGAGGACTCTGCCCTCATGACGTAATCACCTTCCGGAGACCCACCTCCTAACGCCATCACTTTGGGCATTAGCTTCCAAAATACGAATCTGGGGGACCCGCCCCCTCAGTCCATAGTACCCTGGTTCTGGCTATTTTCTAAACTAATTCCAGGAGCCCTTCTAAAAATTTCCTGAGCTTCTCAGTAGCCTGTAGTAGATTTTTTTTCTTACGTAAATCAGCCCGGCAATTTCTGTTGCTTGCAACCCAAAACCCCGATGGATGCATTCCAGTTTTTTATATTGGCATCTAACTGAGTTATTTGTTTGTGTGTTTTTTAACTGGAATATAGCAAGCATTTATTTGATCTGTTTGGGAACCCAACACCAGATCAGATGCTTTGATCTTCTCTGTACTGGGTATTTCCTATTCAATGAATGGAGTGCCCCCCACCCATGAGATCTTTTGAAAAGTGAATTAATTGTCCTCTAAAGAAAAAGTCCTCTGAATTCCTCCCCCTCCTTCTTTTAGGGCATCTGAGATTGATCCCCCTTTTGATGATTTGAAGTATCTTTTCACAGATCTGAATATTTTTATCTGGTGGCACTTGCCTCGTGGCTGTGTGGCTTTTTACTCTCCACTTAATGTATTCTGCTGGTTTCAGGTAGTCAGATTTAGCAAATAAAAATTTAGGATACTGATATTGATATTCAGATAAACAATAAGTCATGCTTTGTATACATGGGTCTTGAATACTGCAGGGGACATGGTCAGGCTGTTTTACCTGGCAGCCCTACGCTGACTCATGGCTTGCGGTCCCTCCTTAGGGTGGACTGTGTCACCGAGGAGCTGCACGGGGACTGCCTCCGCCAATGAGCAACACGCAGAACTCCTAGAATTCTGAAACTCAGTCACACTTTTTTCCAAGTTGATGCGATCTGAGCAGTCCATGGTAGAAATTCCTTAAAGTTTCTGGCACATGGATGTTATCCTTTCTGTTTGCTAAGGTTGCTGATAGGGGACCGTGTTCCCATTTTTAAAAATTCTTTTGGCCATTTTTATTGCATCATGGAGAGACCCTATAGATTTGTGGTTATGGTCCCCTTGTACTGGGAAGTCCAAATTATTTAATACTTACATATTTCATAAAAACATGGTACACTTATATAACACACATGACACACACATACAAGGGCCGACTTCTCATTGAATCTGCAGGAATTTACATGGTGGGTGTTCCCCCCTTTTATTAGAAATCTGGAGGCTCCCGCCTTGGATTTTAAGCAGCCTGACTCTATCCACCATGCCTCAGGTTTCAAATCCAGCTCCCAAGTCATCCTGTCTACCTCATTCCTTCTCCTACACATCCTCCCCCACACAATTTAAGCATAAACACAAACAAAACCCTGGTGACATTGTTTTTGCCAATCTTCCAACAGGTGCCAAAAATAAATGAGAGAAAAAAAAAACCCAACCTCAATTTGGAAGTGTTCAGTAATTTCCCTTGATTTACAAAATTAAGTAAAAGCCATGTTCTTTGGAAAGTTTGACACTAATTTCTGTTTTTTGTTTTTTGACATATTCTGCTCTTCTAAGAGGAAAAAAAAATATGGCTCAAAGTAACTCTTACAGACAGATGGAACATATTTTTTGTTTATTATAGAAAAAAAATCAATACACTTTCTCTTCTTCAGAATTCATTCGTGTCATTTGAAAAACTTACAGATACTAAGCAGAAATTCCAAAAGCCTTCACGTTATTGGGTGACTCTCTGACCTAGGGGAGAACATTTCTTTCTTTCTTTCTTAGAAGTGCTGCCTGAGGGCTTTCAAGGGAGATACTAGAAGGTTTGAAGAGCTATTTGTGTTTGATTATTTCTGAGTACTTTGTTTGGGTGGAGAGGGAAAGAAATCAGTCTAGGGAGGATAAACCATTATTTTTGTTATTAATAAGAAAAAAAATCTATATATATTCCCAGTAAAGCAAGTAGAGGTGAAAAATGATGATGCTGTTTAAATATTCAAATCCAGGAAGATTTAGTCACAGTTGTTCTAGAACAAATCTGTAGGGTCAGCCATTTTTAAGATGTACATTGAAAACAGGTTAAAGACAAGAGTTAAGAGGTGAACATGGTTTGGTCCCTGCCCCCCTGGCCCACAGGGCTCAGTAGGGGTTGAAGACAGCCGTTGCCAGTCTCCTAGTCAATATCCATGCTGGTTTTCCTACTAATAGAACAAGTCTGTTTGGGGTAGCAATGTGTCCAGGAAAAAAAAAAAAAGTGCTTTTCTAGACTCCCTTGCAGCTAGGGGAAACAGGCAAGACAACCGTCAACAATAAGAGGGCAGTAGAATTTCCGGGGTGTGTGTGTGTGCGTCTTTCTTCCCAATGGAAAATGCAAACTCATGAGAACGTTTCCCTTGTCCTTAGCTTTTCCCTCAATCCAAAGATACTTTGTGACAGGGGCAGCAAGGTGGATGCCAGAGAAAAAAGAAGGAACTGGGGTCCTCCTAGATTGACACCAGCCCTGGCTGTCTTCCTGCACCCTGCTATTTCTTGAAGCCATTTTTACTCGGGGGTTCTGGTCTCTTTAAATCTTTGATCTGCTCTGAGTCACTTTGACTTTCTCTGCTGCCCCCTACCAGCCAGAGCAAATGCCCTGCTTGTGAGGAGCTCTGGCCCATTGGACCCCTCTGTCCCTGTAGCCCAACTCAGTCGCCGGAGCGACATTTGTGTTCCCTGCTTCCGTCCACACTCAGGGAGCAGGGATGACACAAGGGTGAGGGGAATAGGGTGAGGAGTATCAGTGTTTGAATTCTGCTTATTGCTTCTGCTCTGGGGGGGAAAAAACCCACTGCCAGTTAGACTATGGAACAATGTACTTTTTAAAATGATCAATTGTATGACATACCCCCATTTCAGAGATATTAAAATGTGAAAAAAAATGCATTTTAATATCAGTGAAATATATTCCTTCCAGTTTATGACCCATATTATTGATATGTGAATAATTCACAGTAAGGAAACCAAGGCTCAGAAAGTAACCTGTCTAAAGACAAAAAGCTGATCAGAATTTGGCCCCAGCTCCAAATGCTGAAGGCTTGTGGTATGGTTTTCATACCAGACTGCCTGTCTGCAAAAGCAGATGCGGGCTGGGATCTCTATAGCAGAGTATGTGGTGTGGCAGCCTGTGCCTTCTCCTGGGTCTTGCCTTTGCCTCCTTTCTTGTCACCTAATGTCTCTCTCTCTGCAAGAGGGCTATCGGCACAGAAGCCCTTCCCCCACTAAAATTCCCAGGGACAAGTCAGCAGAGTAGGGCCTGTACGACGTGATCAGCCTGGCCCTGAGAGCTGTCAGGGATGCTGTGGCCCAGCGCAGTCTCTGGTCAGATGGGAAAATGGGTAGAAAGCCTGATGAGAGCATTGCACATATCATGAGAGTGCAACTCTCCTGGAGAATAATTTAGAAACACGTGGTAAAATCCTGACAATGTGCATGCGTCTTACACAGCAAGCCCTCTTTAAGAATGAAATCTTGAAAAGAAAGAAAGCATCATCATTGCAGGTAAGATAAAGGAGAAAGAGACGCTCATCACAGTGTTATTTTGTGATATTAAAAAGCCCGGAACCGGTCGCTAGGCGCTATCGTAGAGTGAAGTAAATCATGCTGCAAATATTAAAATGATGCTGTAGAATATTGTCTGTAGCAGTGGGGGGATGTTTTAATATGTCATTAAACTTAAAAATCCTGTTACAGAATAGCTTGTGCAGTACGAGGCTGCGCATGCATTACAAGGTCAATGACACAGTTAAGAGTGTAGCTCTGGAGCCTGGCTGCCTGTGTTTGAACTGATTTCTGTCACTTACTAGCAGAGTAAGTTAATTGGGCAAATGACCTCATTGGGCAGTGGTATTTCTTGCACCTGATGTCACGGAGTCATTCTTATCTGTTAACCCACATGGGTAATCACAGTCATAGTGACATATCACAACAATAGCTGACAATCTGACTCTTTAAGGTGTGAGGCACTGCTTTTCTTTTTTTAGGATTTATTTATGAGAGAGAGCTCGTGCACAGGCATGAGGGGGCTTGGGGTGGGGCAGAGGAATAGAATCCCTAAGCCGACTCCCTGTGGAGTGTGGAGTCTGATGCAGGGTTTGATCCTGTGATCCGTGAGATCATGACCTGAGCTGAAACCAAGAGCCCAACGCTCAACCAACTGGGCCACCCAGGTGCCCCATGAGGCACTGCTTTAAACACATTATAGGGGGCTCTTCCTTTGCTTTCTAGCTCCTGTCTCAAATTGTAATTCTATACCCATCTGTGTGTTTGTTGCCACCTTGGACGGGGGAGTTTCACATGGTAATGTTTCTCTTGTTCAGCCTTTTTATTAACTTAGTGGGTAATATACTTTGTATCTAACCTGCCTGTTGGATGGATAGATGGATGGATGGGTGGGTGGTGCATGTTATAGCTCAACTGTAGTTTCTTGAAAGGGATTTATACCCTTATGTTAATTTGTTCAGGCTGTTATAATAAAAATACCATAGACTTGGGAGGCTTGAACAACAAACATTGATTGCTCACAGTTCTGGAGGCTAGGACATCCAAGAGCGAGGTGCTGGCAGATTTAGTGTATGATGAGAGCCTGCTTTGTGGTTCATAGCCACCTACTCATCCCACTGTGTCCTCACCGCAAGCCTCCATCCTCATAACCTTACCACCTCCCCAAACCCCACTTGGCAGTGCTATCACTTTGGGGGGTAGGATTCCAACACATGGATCTGGGGGGAGGCAAGCATTCAGTTTGCAACAACTCCCTTCCTATAGAAGCATGTGTGTGTGACAAATCCACACCCAAAGCATTCCTTATATTTTTATGTGCACCTCCGTGTACACCTGCCATTGCCAGTAATTTGTGATCCGCTCGCTGTCTGGGCTCCTCTGTTGTTTAGCTCTGCTCCCTCTTTCCACTCTTAGCACAGTCTCTTATGGTAGTAATTGTGCAGCATATGTTTGCTGTACCGGGACAGGAATCTGCTAGTTGACTGGGAGAGCTAATTTGATAAACGGATTGTTGTTAATGAATAGAAACAATGTAATGTGTCATTTTCCCCAGTTAACATGTTTGCATTTATACTGGATTCTTCTGTCATTGGAAAAATCTCCAGGGAGGGGCACCTGGGTGGTTCAGTCCAGGAAGCATCTCTGGCTCTTTGATCTCAGCTCAGGTCTTGATCTCAGGGTTGTGAGTTCAAGCCCCATGTTGGACGCCATGCCGGCCGTGTAGCCTACTTGGAAAAAGAAAAAAAGAAAAGAAAAATCTCAGGGGATTTGAATGATGGGAACGTGGGGTATTGAGCTAGATTACAGAATTTTTGAGATAGGTGTCTTTGGTAGCCTTTACGTCCTATGATGTAGGAAATGTCTGTCTAGGCATGAACCTTGGCCTAAATATGCAAATGAGAAATAATGAAGGCTGCTGTTGGCTGCGCATTTACTGTGTACTGGGCACCTTGCTAAGCATTTCATAAATGCACTAGCTCCCTTTGATTAATCCTTACAATACTCCTATAAAAACAGGATCATCATCCCCCTCCCTTTTTTTTTTTTTTTTAATGAGGAAGGGAATCAAGGCAGAGAAAATAGGTAATTCCAGCAAGGTCACACTCAGCTAATAAGGGACACAGTTGGTGTTTGAATCCAGTCTGTCTAATTCGACATCCTCATAAGTGGTCCCTGTGCTTACTGCCTCCCAACAGATTGTAGGGTTGTGCTGCCGTGTTCTAGGGTGATGCAGTTGGACGGCGACACAGCGCCGTTCGAGGAGGGGAGAGAATACAAGGCTGACACGGATCCCGCTGCACCCAAGCAGAGCATTAATGCCTGCCCAGTGGGGGACTTACTGGCAAAGCACCAATGGAGGGAGGCACTGGAGTCAGCTGGGGGCCCAAGCAGAACATCACCAACACAGAGCAAAGGCAGGGTGGGGCAGAGTTAGAATGTTTGCGCTGATGGAAGAAATGGAAGGGGTTTTTAATTTTAATTTAATTTTATTTTTTTCTGGATGGGTTGGAGTAAATGCAAGGACCCCCCTGCCTTCTCCCTCCGCAGCCTGGCCTTAGGTCTAGAGGGCAGGGTACTTTGAAGGTTAATTTTTCCATCCTCGACCTGATTTTCAGGTTTAGACAGTGCTTTTAAAAATAGAAGAGTGGGGGCATTTCTTCTCCAGTTCTTGAAAGTAAATAATTAAAAGCATTAGGCAGTGTTTGTCCTTGGCATTCAAGGAAAGCTGTGAAGAGGGTGAGTCTGGAAATAAAGAATTTGTCTTAAACACTGAATATTTAAATGTTTAATTCTCTAAAGTGATGGATTTGTTTTAGTGACAGGATATTATACTACAGTTCTCGGCTGAACTTGCGGTCATTGTTGCATTCATAAATTAATTTATTATTTGGAGTGGTTTTGAAAATAAGCTAGAATGCCAACTAGCCACACAGGGAAGGAGTGATGGTTTGGGACATGTGTTGACAAATGTTTGCCCAAGGCAATGCTATTCTTGAAAGGAAGTTACACTTTAATTAAAAGCTATGCCTTTTATATCCCAACATTTGATTGTTTGTCTTTAATGAAAGTTTAGATAAAGGAGTTTGTTAATTATATTTCTGTCTCCCAAAGTGGTCCTTTTCCATTTGCTTTTGTTATCATGGCTTTTTCCAATTTCACTTAAGTAATGAGGATATATCAACTATTCCAAGTTACAGTAGCAAACACTTAATAATTACTAAAAACAGTTTACTAATTAATACAACTCTCCGACCTCAGAACCGTGTTTTGAAATTATATGCATTGTTCAACCCCATTAGTGCTATTCATTTTGATTTCAGATAAGTAGAGAAGATAATTTTTTCATTCAAAAGAGGTTCACTTTCAGTAGAGTACTAAATGTTTGACAAGTAAAATGTAAAATAGCATAGTATCATATACAAAAAACATGGGCATTTCAGATGTTTTTTTTAAAAACACATAGGTCTGGCACCTAGGTGGCTCAGTTGGTTGAGTGACTGCCTTCGGCTCAAGTCATGGTCCTGGGATCGCGTTCCACATGAGGTTCCCTGCTCCGTGGGAAGCCTGCTTCTCCCTTCCCTCAGCTGTTCCCCCTGCTTGTGCTTGCTCTGTCTCTGTCAAATAAACAAATAAAATCTTAAAAAAAAAAAAGAAATGAATATATGTGTTATATAAAACACAAGAGAATATTTAAATTGATATACAGAAAAATACCAAAAGAGAAAGATTCAAAAATTTCATCTGTAAAGACATGTCTACAACTGTTCTTACATATTTAAATATACTGTTTTTATATGTATACTTGGTGTCTAGATACACATATATTTATATGATCAGATGTATTAGTGGAGGTCATACTATATATGCATTCATTTGTGTATATATATATATATATTATAATATATATATATTATATATTCAATTTTGGCTTTTGCTAGTTCTTTCCTGTTTGCTTTTTTGCCCCCCAACCTTTTAATCTACCATGATTAATTCTATCAGAGATGGTTCTCTGGTGGCAAACAACAGAAACCTATTTCAACTAATGTAACCCAACAGGGAATTTATTTGAAGGGTTGTTGAATGCTCAAAGGGTTGAGGAACTAGATTTAGAAAGGAGAGGAGTTTAGAAAGTTCAGAAGTTGTCCAGAAGGGCAGAAACAGCTGCCCCTTCTGCAGTGAATGAACTCCAGTGAACCTGAGTCTTTTTTGTCACTAATGAGAAAAATTCCAGGGAAAGTGTGCCCCATTGGCTAGATTTAGGTGATGAGTCTTCCCTTTAGCTGGAAGTGGGAAGGTTCTGGAGACACTGATCAACAGTGTCCAAAAGAAAAATGAGAATCTCCTTTAGAGGAATTCAAGATCAATCACCAATGGCCAATGATCTAATCAATTGTGCTCAAATAATAAAATTGCCATTAAAAAACTGTAAAAGGCAGGGTTTAGGGAATTTCTGGGTTGATGAATACATCGAGGTGCCGGGAGGGTGGTGTGCCCAGAGAAGGCATGTAAGCTTCGCACCCCTTCCCCCATACCTTGCCCTAAATATTGTTTCTGTTTGTCTGTTCGTGAGTTGTATCCTGCATAATAAACCCACACTTGTAAGGTGAAAAAAACAAAACAAAACAAAAAACCCGAGAGTTGTTTCTGAAGGAAGATGGAGTGGATAGGATGTCCAAACACACCAAATACTTACCACCATGATTTTATAATTTTTTTTGAGGGGGTCATTTTGATATTTTCAATGAGATTTTGAACTTCTTTATGATAGTGATTCTCAACCTGAGGTGGTCTGATCCCCCAGGGACATTTGGCAATGTATGAAGACATTTTGGGTTGTCCAGCTGGGGGCATTACTACTGGCGTCTTGTGAGTGGAGACCAAGGATGCTGCAGTGAAGGATTATCTGGTCTTAAATGTCAACAGTCTTGATGTTGAGAAACCTTAGTCTAAGTCAGGGTTTGTATTTTACTCTTCTTCAATCCCTGTATGTCAATCCCTGCATGGTGGACCTTGGCCCATAGGGGAGTTTAGAGACCCCTTTCTGGCACTTTTCCATTTCCGTCTTTACCTCCAAGGAAGAGAAATACATCAATAGACATATCATCACATATGTAACCTGGAATTCTTTTTTTATTCCTTATTTAAACTCCATGTAGTTAACATATAGTGTACTATTAGTTCCAGGGGTAGAATTTGGTGATTCATCAGTTGCATATAACACTCAGTGCTCATTCCATCAAGTGCCCTCCTTAATGTCCATTACCTGGTTACTCCTCCCCCTCCCCTCCCCTCCAGTAACCCTCACTCTGTTTCCTAGATTTCTGAGTCTCTTGGTTTGCCTCCCTCTCTATTTTTATCTTATTTTTCCTTCCCTTCTCCTATGTTCATCTGTTTAGTTTCTTAAATTCCACACGTGAGTGAAATCATATGGTATTTTTCTTTCTCTGACTGACTTATTTTGATTAGTATAATACTCTCTAGTTCTAGCAACATCATTGCATATGGCAAGATTTCATTCTTTTTGAGATATATATCTAGATATATATATATATACCCAGGGCTCGAACTCACGACCCTGAGATCATGACCTGAGTCAAAACTGAAAGTCGGAGGCTTAACTGATGGAGCCACCCATGTGATATATATATCACACCTTCTTTATCCATTCATCTATCAATGGACAACTGTGTTCTTTCTGTATTTTGGCAATTGTGGACATTGATGCCATAAACATTGGGGTGCATGTGCCCCTTTGGATCACTATGTTTGTATCATTTAGATAAATACCTAGTAGTGCAATTGCTGGGTCATAGGGTAGCTCTATTTTTAACGTTTTGAGGAACCTCCTTACTGTTCTCCAGAGTGGTTGCACCAGCTTGCATGCCCACCAACAGTGTAGGAGGCTTCCCCTTTCTCCACATCCTTGTTAATTTTAGCCATTCTGACCAGTGTGAGGTGGGATCTCATTGTGGTTTTGATTTGGATTTCCCTGATGCCAAGTGATGTTGACCATTTTTTCATGAGTCTGTTGACCATTTGTATGTTTTCTTTGGAAAAATATCTGTTCATGTCTTTTGCCCATCTCTTGGCTGGATTGATTGTGTGTGTGTGTGTGTGTGTGTGTGTGTGTGTGTGTTGAGTTTGATAAGTTTCTTAGAGATTTTGGATACTAGACCTTTATCTGACAAGGCATTTGCAAATACATTCTCCCATTCTGTAGGTTGCTTTTTAGTTTTGTTGACTGTTTCCTTTACTGTGCAAAAGCTTCTTACCTTGATGAAGTCCCAATAGTTCATTTTTGCTTTTGTTTCTCTTGCTGGAATGCTTAATGAAATGAAAGTTATACTCATCAGAAAAGGGAGAGATCGACATTGACCAAAGTAATCCAGAGTTTTTCTGAATATGATGGGTACAGGTTAGCTCCTGAATGGTCAGAGAAATTCAAAGTGGAGAGCAAAGGGGTAGTAGGGAAGGAATGGAATTACACTTGTGTAGACTGTCTCTAGAGATGTGGCAGAGGACATGATTATAGAATGAATCAGGGTGGCATGGGCAAGGTAATATATTGGCAGAACATTGAGAGGAAGTTCTAAGTAAGGCAGAAGATGAAATTCTAGTGACTTTAGGAGTCAAGGTGGCCTAAGTGTGGGGGGTTTGACAATGAACAGTGACAACGCGGGGATTGCCTGCCCTGTCTACACCTCTTAGAAGCTGTTTTGTCCTAAGAATATGAACTCAGTGTTTCTAGATATTCTGAGTTTTCAAGGGAAGCTGGAAATTTGGATTTCATTTCAGATGAACCTGGAACTCAAAAAGGTTGGCCTCAAATATGAGCACACATCAGGATCCCCTATAGGGCTTGTGAAAGAACAGAATTCCAGATCACATTCCCCGAATTCCTATTTCTGGGATGGGTCTGAGAACTTTTATTTCTGGTGAGTTTCCCAGATGATGCCTATGTGGCCAGTTTAGGGACAGCATTTGAGAGCCAGTGAATTAGATCAAAACAACACAAACCAAACAAGAAGTAAGCAAAGATTGTTACTGAAATCATTTGGAAACTCCTTAGTAGTCAAAAGTAGCTGGTTATTTATTCATTTATGAGAAAAAATGCATGGCGGGGTGGGGGTAGGGTTTGGGAGGCAGGGCAGAGGGAGAGAATCCTATGCAGTCTCCATGCTCAGCGAGGAGCCAACCCAGGGCTCGAACTCACGACCCTGAGATCATGACCTGAGTCAAAACTGAAAGTCGGAGGCTTAACTGATGGAGCCACCCATGTGCCCCCAGATAGAGCTGTTTTTAATTACAATTTTAAGATGTGCCTTTAATTTTCTTTTCCCCTAGACACATAAGGTCATTTGGTTTATATGAAGAAAAACAGATCCATTGAGTTGTCCAAGATCCCATAGCCACTTTGTGGCCAAGCTCAGAGTACTTCCCTCTGCTTACAACATCATGCTGCCTCTGCTGAATGGGCAATGGGGAGCCATTCTGGGGCCATGTTACAGAAAGCATCCTGGGATGAGAGTCATGTTATAGGAACCCAGCAGATGGCTAGAGGGTAAGGGCAGCCATCCAGGTGCTTTCTACTACAGTTAAGCTTTCAATGGAAATGGGTTTAGTACCCTGGTTCTGAGATGCCGTTTTCCCCTTATGGGCAAAAATGGCATCCTTGGGCTTCTGGGGACACACTCAGCTCCCTTCTCATAAACACCAAGAAGACAGCAGAGGTTGAATGTCCTGCTTTTGAACAGAGGTTGAAGCTGAGAACCGGGGACCTTAGAGAGATTGATTCCAAAGTAGAAGTTCACCTTTCACCAAGGTGAGTATTAAAGGAAAAAACAGAACGAGGATTTGTCTTTGAGAGGCACCCTTTAATAAGGCAGACCATCTGGTTCCCTGATTTAAAAGATCTTTCCTCGGGGCCCTTGGGAAAGCATGTCTCTCACTTGCTTTGCTTTGGCTTCCCATGGTTTAGGAGCTGCCCAGTGGAGAATTATCCAATACCACCTTCCACACTCCCTCAGACACTTGACAGCACTTCTCTGCTCTGAATTAATACTGAGAGCAGAATCCTTAGTGCTACAAGCCCCAGCAGTACATTCATGGCTGCCTGCCTCCGTGTGTGGCTGCCCGAAAAGTCATTGTCCATCGGAGAACAAATTCTCCTCCCCTTCCCTCTTCCCCATTTCTTCCTTCCCTTCCTCTTTCCCTCCCTTTCTTGCCCCCTCCCTCCCTACCTGCCTTCTGTCTTTCCTATAGACATTCGGTAGACATTCGGTTTATATGAAGAAAAACAGATCCATTGAGTTGTCCAAGATCCCATAGCCACTTTGTGGCCAAGCTCAGAGTACTTCCCTCTGCTTACAACATCATGCTGCCTCTGCTGAATGGGCGATGGGGAAATTTGGATTTCATTTCAGATGAACCTGGAACTCAAAAAGGTTGGCCTCAAATATGAGCACACATCATATTTGTTGGGAAGGGTTTGACTAGCTTATTTCCCGGCATGCTATGGGATTATGACACGACAAGATGTAACTTGTTTTTTCCCCGGACCTTGTCTTCATCTTCCAATCTTCTCGTTGTCTGCAAAACCAAGTAATTCAAACCAAGTAGTGAAGGAGTATTAGATAAGAGATACTACGTTCACTGATACCCAATATCAAACAGTTAGCCGAGGGAGACGGGAAAGGGGAGTTTTAAGGGCTTTGCTCTAATAATACTGGTAAAGAGGGACATGTAAGGCAGACTCGCTAGCCTCAAAGAGCTCTTGGTCTGTTAAAGAACTTTACACTTGATCCTGAATACTTAACATGCAAGGCAGACATGCAAGTATTAAGCAGAATCCAGTCTTTTCTACCATATGACCTTTGCATTTATAGAGTAATTTTTTTGTTGTTGTTATTTCAACCTATAGTTATTGAGTTCTCGTCTACTGCATGCTTGAGATATTGAAGGGAACGTGACCAAAAAAGGCTCCTGATGGGCATGAGTGAGAAAATAAGTTAAAACAAATGAACAAGACTTGCAGACCCAGAGAAGTGGTGTAAGAGAATAGACACCTGTAGGAAGGATGGCTGGGCAGAGAGGCTCTTTGGATATGGTCAACTTGGGTGACTTTCCTGAGGGATTGATAGTGGACTGGGACCTGCAGACCAGGCACGCCAGGACCTTGCTGTCCAGACAGTGGAAATAGCAAATGCATGATTCCTCAAGGCAGACGTGCGGGCAAGCTGAAGGAGCTGAGAGCAATCCCATATGTCTGGAGCAGTCACCAACTTCAGGGGAATATTATGTGGGGTTGGTGGGGGAGACTGACAAAAGCAGAGACCAGATCGTTGAGTCTGACAGACCTTGGAAAAAGGCTTAGATTTTATTCTTACTGTGAAGAGAAAGAGCCATCGGAGAATTTTGAGCCACAGAGGTGACTCTGGCCAAATATGTTAAGAAGGTTCAGGTATCCCGGGAATGTCCAGATACGATTTCACCAACATAACCTATGTATGTGTTCAATTATACCCGTTGAATCGACTGCCTTTTTATATAAACAGAGGATGACCGCTGAGCCTTCCTTGAGATCAAACCTACTCTGATTTTATTCTTCCCAAGAAAGATTATGGAATATTTATCCCAGAAATATTATGGAATATTTATTCCCGAAAAATTTTTAAGGGAATCGATTTGGGCCATTGACAGTTTTATCTGAAGGTTGGCTTTCAGAATGGGTGATTTCTCTAGGCATCCCCTGGCCATGATAATTTTCCAGGGAAAAAAGAAAAGATAAAATTACCTTGAATCAGTCATCTTGTTGATCGAAAGGCCTTCATGCCTTCCTTAACCCCCAGTTCTCTTAGCTACTGTAGGTATGACCTGTGGTTTTCCTGCAGTATTATTAGAGCAAAGCCCTTAAAACTCCCCTTTCCCGTCTCCCTCGGCTAACTGTTTGATATTGGGTATCAGTGAACGTAGTATCTCTTATCTAATACTCCTTCACTACTTGGTTTGAATTACTTGGTTTTGCAGACAACGAGAAGATTGGAAGATGAAGACAAGGTCCGGGGAAAAAACAAGTTACATCTTGTCGTGTCATAATCCCATAGCATGCCGGGAAATAAGCTAGTCAAACCCTTCCCAATAAACGTTAAAGGTATTTCCCCTCTGTGGCCCACTGCTCTTTATTGGTCTCTTTTATTTTTGCACCACTGGCAAAAAAAAAAAAAAGGCAAAAAGAGAGTGTGAGCTTGCTGATTTCATTTTATGGGCCAGTATTTGCAAGGCGTGTCTTCATGACCTTGACAGATAGTCTACCCAGTGGAGGTGGGAGTCTGGTTTGTTTCCCAAGAGCTCCCAAGGGGTTTTTGTGTCTAAATTCCAAATCTTGCCCAACTGTGCGCTCAGACTTAAATCCTTATGCAAAATAACTGCTGAACGAAAATGGTATTTGCACCAAGTCCTCTCTAAATTCAAGCAAAATACAGTCCATAGAATTTTGAAGGAAGTGTTGATTAAGAAGTGACAGGAGAGATTTGTGATAATGAAGGAAGGAACCACAGTTGTTTGGAGACCCGCCAGCTTCTTGCAATTAATTTTGCTCAGAAGTCAGCAGGATGCCCTCCTCTGGCTCGCAGACTGAGTGGGCATTTTGCCTCCCAGATTGGCTGGGAGTTGGTTTGGTGTTTGAATTTAGGAATGTCCCCCACCTCCTTTACCCCAGATTTCTAAATCAACCATGGTTTCATTTGGAAAGCGAGGGTCCTTTTTCTCCCTGTCCATGGAGCAAAATAAAAAGGAGAGAATGTACCAATAGAACAGTGGTCTTATCTGGAGGCCCCCTCCTATGTCATCGTGCCTCAGGTGTAGAGCGGGAACATGGGTTGCGGATGCGAAGGGAGTCATTTCAGAATGCATGGAAAGGCCCACCGTACGCAGAAGACACAGCATTATACATCTGCCCGATCAGCTCCAAGCTGGCTGGGGCTGAGCCCGCGATGACCTCCGCGAGCTATTTAGATGAACTATTTGGCCATGATTATGAATAAGAAGAGGGGTTTGTGCTAAAATCACTGGGTGAGTTTGTTACGGAACAGAGTAGTTACACAACATCAATAGATCTCCCCATAGCTTACTTTTATAAAGGGACAAAAAACACCTTTAAAGCAAGGGAGTCTCCCAGAAACTACTGCCATGAGATCCAAGGTAACATCACTGATAGGATATCTTGAGAAAGACACATGATCTCTCTCTCTCTCTCTTAAAAGATCTTATTTATTTATTTGAGAGAGAGAGTGAGTAAGAGAGAGAGCATGAGAGGGTAGAAGGTCAGAGGGAGAAGCAGACTCCCTGTGGAGCTGCGAGCTCGATGCGGGACTGGATCCCAGAACTCCAGGATCTTGACGAGAGCTGAAGGCAGTGGCTTAACCGACTGAGCCACCAGGCGCCCACATGATCTCTTAAACAGCAGGTGCCTGTAACTGGAATCTAATCGCGAGCAGGTAATCTGACAAACGGAAATAGAGGGGTATTCTACAAAACAGCTGTCCCATGCCCTTCGAAAACTCTCAGAGCCCTGTCTGTTCCAGATTGAGCACGCTAAAGAGACAAGACGATTAAACGCAGGGCATGACCCTGGCTTAGATCCTGGGTCAGAAAAGAAAAAAAAAAAAAAAGGCCAAAGTATGTTATTGGGACAACTGGTGACGTTTGAATATGGAATATCTATTAGCTCTTAGATATTTGGTAATATATCAATCTTAATTTCCTGAATTCAGTTATTGTATTGGAGTTATGTCAGGTAATGTCCTTATCCTCAGGAGCCTCCATACATCAGCTGAGGATGTATTGAGGATGAGCTGTTCCGCAAAATAATAATAATAATAATAGTGTCTGTGGCAGTCATGCACGCATCTGTACATGTTGGTACACTCGTACCCAGAGACAGCAAAAGGGTCAGCAGTAGGGATTTAGACGAGCAGCGTATAGGGTGCTATTTTACAAGACGGGGCAGTAGTTTGGCAATTTTTCTGTGGGTTTGCATTATTTCAAAATGAGAAGTTAAAAAAGCGGCAAAGAAAGAGGGGATTGGAGAAGACGACAAGAGAGCTTTGGAGACATTTGAGGCCCATGGTAGACCCTTGTAGAGATGCTGAACCCCCTGCCCCCCCAATCTGTGCTCAGAGACCCCATCCTGGGCTGGATGAGAGACCCCATTCACCATTTGTTATGTTCAGATCACCTTACGTTGCCTTCAAATCCACTGAGACAAAACAGTGGGTAGAAGGCAGGGTGTGCTCACTCTTTGGCTTATGAGTTTGGAAGGTCTGTGCATAGAGCAACAGAGAAGTTCCTTTAGCTCAGCAGCTCCCTCAGTGTGAACTCCATCACGATGGACTTGCTGGGACTTCTAAAGCATCTGGTTTCCTCTGGAGATATCCCATCGACCACCCTTTTCCTTAGATAGTTCTCCGTTCAGTGTTGCCAGGGCCCGACTAACCAATTAACCAACCAACCCAGGGCTGTTTTTTCTTTTCATTATAGCCGAAGCTCATCTTTCTATCATCCTAAACTGGCCTTTGATTTGTGAGAGGAATAGTCTTCCTGCTCCAAACTTTCAAAAAAAAAAAAAAAATCAGGAAATAATGAAGAAGCACAAAATTCCTATCTTCAAAAATTTTCAACTTACCATATTGATTTGATGACAGTTTTGCTGGGAAGTTGGAGGCGGGACAGAAAGCCATTGTGGAAGAGAGTATATGCAAGCATTTTCCTGAGCTGGGGATTTTCCAAAGTCTGAGAAGGAGGGAAAAGACATTAATTAGTTAAATTTTATTAAATGCAGTTCCCATTTAGCCATTCTATTTTTCATTTACGTTTATGTTGCTTTCAAGATCTCCATTCCATAAAGCCATTTAAAAAATGTTTCCGCTGCATCATTATACTCGGAGGGGCTCTCCCGTATCTCTCTCTAATAGCCTCTGGTTTATAAATGAGTGTCTGCTAACCACTAGACTGTACCCTACCAACGAACTTCTAATAGCTGGAATTGGGTTCTTTAGAAGTAGGGGGTAGAGTGTAGCTCTGGAGGGAGGCAAGTTTTGGGGGAGTGACTAACATAAGCTCCCATGAGGCAGCTTTTGGGTTTTCTCAAAGAGTGATGCTGGGACCTGTGTTAGTGCCGTAACCAATGTATATCGAATGTTTGCAACTTCATGTAGTTCCTTCCCAGAATTGTAGCCTAAAGTTCTTTGAAAATCCCTTTCCTTTCGATTTGTCTCCCCTGTACCTCTACCACTCACTGTGGTTTTTTGTTGTTGTTGTGACCTAGTAGTTTATTTTTATTATATTTCATAAATAAGGATTTATTTGTGATGAATCAGGGATGGGATGGAATCTGTCTCTTTACTATAGACCATTTGTGAAGCACTTTGGGAATTCAAGGCTTAGTTCGTGTTAAATGTTTTGGAAATTCTATCTTCATCTCTCGATTCTGTTTGTTTTTGGAAATACCCATTGTATTCTCTCTTCTCTGTAGACTTGTCATCTTAACTTCTCAGGTCCCAAAGCAGAACACAGCTTCTGACCAACCCGCACATTGAGTCACAGTGTTGTTTCCCACAGCTGAGTGACTTTGAGGAGGGTACTTGCCACCTTGAACTTTACTTTTCTCTGCAATATGGAAATAATACTAAGTCAGGGAATTGTTTCAAGGATTGGGTGAGATATTATGTGTCTAATACTTAGCATACAATGTGTGCTCAATAATTATTAGCTGTCATTTCCATTCAGAATGTAGTTGACTTCTTTTTCAATAGGTCCACAAATAAATCAGTTAATGTGACTATTGTCAAATACTTATTTCTGGTAGGTCTACTTTCCTCCGCTTCACTGCCATGTACCGCCTCACAGGTTGTAAACTGCCCAAATTTAAAGGTTATTGTTCATTTAGATAATGATATACACAGTCAAGGTAAAGTTGTACAGAGCACCAGGTCCTCATTCTCTGTTAATCAATTAATAATACCAGTCTTTAAATAAAAAGAAAAATATGTGGTGGGATCAGAAATAAATACCTCAATGGTTTTATAGATGGATTTTCTTTATTATTATGAAAAGATAAAATGAAATTATGAATAGGGAGCTAAATGGTTTAAATATTATCATACTATTTCAAATATTAGGTGTCATCATTATGATTACTCAATTAAGAACATTTATCCAATTGAGGAAGCTTAATAGATTCTGGAATCTAATTTTAAGTCACGTCACAAATAGAAAGCACTTACTGAATGATTTGGATGGTTAAATGTTAGGAGAACGAGTAAGTGGCTCCTTGATCCACACTTCTCTCTCATTATTCTCCCTTGGATTTCGAGGTGATCTATTAGAGCTATCAGAGACAAAATCCATCGGGACAAAACTGGATGGGAAAGGGGTAAAATGATAACATGCCGAGGAAAGTCAGTATCTGCTTATTTATCAGATAACAGGGAGAACCATTAATCTCCTGTGCATGACCATGAAATGGGATTAAATAACAAAATGACAGTTTTATGAAGTTAAGCCTGAATCACATTCCTCCTGTATCTTCTAGACATGCCCTAGATGTTTTGCAGTCAAATTACTGTTTTAGTCCACTTCAGGGGCAATGATTAGCATATTTATTGGCTAATGATGAGCTATCAAATTATCAGCCACTGGTCAGAAACATGTTACTTGCCAGGTCCGTGGTGAATAGCCTGGAGCCAAACAGATGGCCCTCGGCTCGGGAATGCCAACAGGCTTGTTGGAAGGCTCTGACTTTGCCCCTGCCCCAGAGCAGCTGGAAAGAAGGATTGAAGGAGAAAAAACAACCTTACGACAGAAAAATCAATTTGCATAAACAAGATGGACTTCTTATTGGGGAGGATAGGGAAAAAGCAGAATCACTGGAGAGAGAAAGTAAGAGAGAGAGTGTGAGATCGAGAGAGAGAGAGAGAGAGAGAGAGTGAGGAAGTGAGCAAAGAGAGGTAGCGAAAGAGAGAACGCGCATGAGAGAGCTAGAGAGAGAGCACTTTGAGTTTTCAGTTTCATATTGGAGCTTTTCTTTAAGCTTTATCTTTGAAATAATGATAAAAGGACTTTGGCTGTGCAAAACCATGTGCATTGAGAAAGAAGCAGGAAAGGCTGAAAGAAGTGGGGGTATTGAACCTGGTTCAGCAAAGACCTTGAGGAGGCACGCCAGCAGAGCGGTGATGTCTGCAGTGTGGCCCCGTAGAGAAGGCGGTCAGCCAGATTCCGCCGGGTGTCAGAAAGAAGCTCAAGAACCCTGGGTAAAAAATTGCAGAAGGGCAGATTTGAACACCAGCTGAGGAATTCCCCCTTCTTTCTCTGTCTCTCAGAATTATCTGAAATGAAATGAGATTGCTCTGCGGGAGTAAAGGGATGCTTGCAGACAGAGAGACGTTTAAGCAAAGCCTGGACCGTCCATAATTAATACATGACTACTGACCTCCCGAAATGGGATTCTGAGATACACCAGACTCTGCTCACGGATGCCCTTGTCCTTGTGAAAAGTTTATTGTTGGGAAATCTCTGATATTTCCCCCCAGCTTTATTTCAAATCATTAGGCTGCACCAATCATTCGTTTCAATAATTTCCCCACCAAGCTTTATAATTTATGTAAGCAATGGCAATTAAAAAGCTGTATTGCTTGTCCTCTTGCTTAGTTTGCTTATACTCAAAACAAATTTGTGCTAATTTTTCAGTTATCGTACAATACAGACTGCTAGCTTCTAGTGTCAGACAAGAACAACACTTAGGTCTTCTGTTAATCTGTCACGTATTTACTTACTCGTGTGACATATAAATATATTTGGGGGGTGGGATCCAAATAGACCTCGGGGCAGAGACCTTTCTTTATATGAACCTATTTGCTGAGAAATTAGTTTGATAAGTGTCTTCACACCAGTGGCCTAGAAGGTAGAATATAACATAAAGTTAACCAGATAATATGCTAATTTATCAAATTAATGCTTGTGCATCCTCTTCCAAATATATTTCAAAATACAGCAGCAGGGCACAGTTACATAAATATCTACAGATCAATGTGTGAGAAGAATCACATTTTAATGCAAAAAGTTTATCTCTTGTAAAAGCTTTTTGCATCTCTAACGATAATAGCTGTATTTTGTATTTGTTTGTTTTCTCAGTGCTCTGGAGTCTTTAAGGAACCCTTGGCTCTTCTGTTATTTTTGATGAAAAGTATTGCTCGGCCACAGGTTATAACTTCCAAACTGAAAACAGGTCACCCTGTAATTTGAAGGAAACAAACAAAAAAGTTAATACAATACAGCGCTGGAGGAAAATGTCTCAGACCTTAATGGGCATCAGTTGATGGGCCTGAAGGCTGTTTCCTGCAGTGGTACTCAGGGGTCCGAGCTGGACCTGCTGGAATCAGTTTACAACTCGAATCAAATAAAAAGATCTGGAAGATGAGGAGTGGGGGTGAAGGGGGGTGGGAGGTGGCCGTCTTGGGATTTAAAATGTTGGTACTTTTCCCCTTTTGAGTAGAAACTATTAAAGCCCTGTGAAATCTTCCGACAGTCCAGATCAAGAGAGGAAAGTCATATATTTATTTTTTAAGTCATTTTACGATACATTTTCAGCCCGGGGCACCCGGGTGGCTCAGTCGGTTAAGAGGACTCTTGATTTCAGCTTAGGTTGCAATCTCCTTGCTCAGGGTGGAGTCTGCTTTTCTTTCTCCTTTTGGTCCTCCCCACTGCTCACGTGGGCCAGCTCCCTCTCCATCAAATAAATATATAAATAAAACCTTCTAAAAAATACATTTTCACCCTATGACATTTCTTAAAATGTCCAAATTCTCAATATTTTTAATATCTACACTCTGAATACTAAACCACGAGCCTTATGACTGAGTTGGTCTGATTTGTGGATTTACTCAGGAAGGAGGAGGCTGTATTACAAACTCAAAATGACTTTCAGACATGAGAAGCCATGGGTGCCTGCCCACATGGGGGGCAGAGGTTAGCCTGGTGGGGGGTGTTGTTTGTTTCTTTTCGACTTTTTCCTTTCTTTTGGGGGGATATTATGAACTTATTTTTTGAGTAATTTTGAAAGTTCAGAGAATAATATTTATTCTCTATTGTTATATTTAACAACTATATTTCACAATAGTTGTTATATTTAACAACTGTATTTTGCATGTAGCTGTTGCATATTGTGACATATTGCTATGTAGTTATTCTCTGATTTTGGTAATGTTGAGATGTATTGATTTATGTTACTCATTTTAGTAGCTTCATAATGCCCCATTATGTGAGTACACCATGATTTATATATCTCGATCACTACAGATGGATGTGTAGGTTATTTACAATTTTTGACTATCACAAAAAATAACTCTTCAATCGGACTTCCCGTCTAGACTATATATATCAGAAGGGAATTGTGGTGTCCAAGCCTACCTGCTTGTAAATTGTCCTCCAAATGTCTCAGCATTTGATGACTGGAACACCCCTCTCTCCACACACTTACAAGTACCTGGGGTTCACTTTCTCTTATCTTTAACGGGAGGTCGATGAATTTGAAGTCACTGATTTTCTCTCCAGGTGTAATGCTCTGTGACAGAATGCTTCACCTGGGATCAATGCCCTCTCCTCTCCCCTCCTCCTCCCCCGTCTCTTCCTCTTCTCCACGCCTGTCTTCCTTCCTCCCTTTCCCTTACCTCCTTCTCCCTCCTTCTGTTCTCTTCTTGTCTACTTTCACATCCATACCCATGGCTTCAGTTGCCAACGACATGCCCAAGACAACCAGAAATCAAGAAAAGAGAGGGTTTCCGTGAGAAGGTGATCAACTCTGGATTGTGCGTCATGCCGCACAGAGGCACCAGTGTCTCCCCTCGTTGACTCGTACTGTGTCTGTCCCAGAGAGGATGGTCAATAACAGAGTTTGAAAGAGATGAATCTTAGTTACACATAGAATTCAAAGAGATATTGCAAGCTTCTCTAGCTTTCCCATCTTGTAAAAGAGAGCCATCAAAAGTGGCAATTAGGTCAAAATATACAAGGTACAGAGGTCAAGCTGCTTCTTCTTCTTCTTCTTCTTCTTCTTTTTTTCTGGACTTTGCTAGATATTTCTTTGCAGTGTTTTAAACCAAATTGCTTAGTAGAAAATGCCCCCATGTTTTTGTTCTCTGCTTAAAATGGATTGTTTAGTTATTTTGTAATATTCTTATGAGTAGAGATTCCTCCCCAACTTTGAAGAATTCTGAAATTTAGTCAATTAAGTCAATTCTGGTGATACCCCAAACACAACAGTCACTATTCCATAGCTCTGGAATAAACAGGTTCTGTCCTTCTTCACTCTACAGCACACTGGAAAGTTTGAATGTGTAGTTCACCAGAGGTCGTGGGTTGGTTCTTTCCTTTTTCTGGGAGAATAAGACTCTCAAAATGTCTATAGGGGAATTGACTTACTAGAAACTTATTTTTAAGTCCTCCAGACAAGAATAATTTTTATTTCATCATTATTTTTTCATTTTTGCCTTTTTTGACAACATTTTTAAAAAATCATACTGGAAAAGACAATGTGGACCCAACATTCACAACTTAGCTCAATACCTGATGTATTTTCCAACTGCCCCTTATGAGTTTCTTTGAGGGTAACAAAGGATATTACTAATTTTTAATGGAAAATCGTCAAAAGAAGATTGCTGGTTTTTCCCTCTTAGGTTTAGAGGTAAAATGATTATTGTGGATACATGTGTTTTTTTTTTTTTCTTTATTTTGGTTTGCTTTATTTTCTGTAAGTAATTGATTTATGTGTGTCTTTGTTATTTTATTTGGGGCCTAACCTCCAGCCACCCTTCTTCTGTAGACCAGATTTCAGCAGGGAAAGCCAATCTTTTTAGTCAATGAAATTTAATTGGGATTGGTCCCACTCCTAGCTCTAGGTATGGTCATAGGATTTGGGTCCCATCATTTCTTCCTCCTTGTCACAGGGACTGGTTTAGGTTTTGGAACATGAGATCTAGAACTTCTCAAAATTTCTGAATGAGAGCTACTGGTCTCGAATCTAAGAGCCTAGATCTCTGGCAGCCATCTTTTACCAGATGGACTCTGAGAATGAGGCCAACACAGAGGAGAACAGAGATATCCCAGTCTCTAGGTCCAGGTGACGTCGTCATCATGTGGTCAGTCCATTTGGGCCCTGTACTTTTCAGTTACATGGAGAAATTCCCTTTTAGTTTAAGTGAACTTTGGATGTATTTTTGTCACTTACAACTAAAAGAACTTACACAGATCTGCTACCTTTAGCAGAGAATTATGCAACAATAAATACATCCTAACTTCATTCTCTAGAATCTGGAGTACTTAGAATGGTTACATGATAAGGGTCCCAGGGAGAGTTAAGGGGTTAGAAATTAACCTACAAATCTAGTCAGAATACAGCAATTCCATTGTTGGAAAATGGAGGCCCAGTCTTATTCCTCTCTGATATTAGGAAACTTAGATAAAAGGTTTACTCCAGTAGGTCCCCACTGTCTCTATGGCTCTCCCTCACCTGGTAATTCGAAACCACCCTCTCCTATTGTGGTGAGGACATGGATATGAAGGAGAGACCCCAAATGGTCCTAAACACCTGCCTGGGTTGTATAAAGTTCCTGAGAATTTAAACACATGATAAATAAGTGTCGTATTAATCAACAAGACTCATGGTGATGGAGTGACCATAAAAATGTAAGCTATTTAGGGGAAGATATACTGTCAGTAGAATGAGATTTGAAAAGCATTTAACACTGGATCATTTTCTTTACAAAAACATCCCATCTCCATCTCTGTCTCCTTGGAACATTAAACACAAATGAGTCCAAGCAAAAGAGTAAGTCTTTCGATGATTTATGGTTAATAGTAAATTCAGAGAAAAACACACCAATTTGAGACATTATTGTTATTAAGGGACAGTCAATGCTTTCATCTTCACAATCAGCACGTACGCTTATGTTCTCTCTTTTGCATATTCTCAGTCATGGTCATTCCGAGGCCGTATACATAACTGGATTTTTTTTTTTTTTTTTTTTTTTGTCATCATGGCTTCTTCTGTTTGGCAAGACTTCATAATTTAATATTTTCCCCAGCAGACAATTTTACTTTCAGAGAAAAGATACGAGGCGATGCTCATGCAAATGGGAAACACATCTGGGACGCTGTGTTATCGCGATCTGGCCCCCAGAGGAGTTTTCCTTTTACACTTTCCTCCTGTGCCATTTAACGCACACATTTGTATTCCACAGCGACTTGGCTGTGGGTTCCTTTGTCCATCACTTCCCTCATCAGATTGGAAACTGTTTCTTATCTTTTCCTATCCCATTCCAGCCAAAATGCACTATTTGTACCAAGTCAACAAAACCTTATTTATAAACTATGATAGGACTGAAAACAACTAAAACTGAAAAAACGGTTGGTGGTATTCTTTGACAAATTGAACCATTTAAGGAAGACACAGAACTTATCAGATCCTCACTCCAGGTACACGAACTGAGATCATCTTGGGGTTCATTCAGACTTTTCCGTTGTGCTTCGGGCAATGACTAAGAATGGGAAGCAGTAATCCCACAACCCCAAACAAACTCCCTTTTCTAAACATCCAAAGCAAAACGGAAAGTTTTAAAATGATCAGGATGGACACTCCCGGGACAGCTACCGTGAGTAACACAATTCAGAGGTAATGATGATGCATCTACTTCAAACAAATCTCAACAATTCCCAGTGAGTTTATTAGAACAGCAAACATGTTTATGTGGGAAGATTATGACCTGAGTTTCAGAATAGATTGAGGAATGAATCATATGAAGTTTTAATATTAAAATATAAATGGAATGAACAAGGAGGGGCAAAAAATGTCCTAACTTGATCCCCAGAAAAGTTATTCCCAGCTTGTCCCATAAAGAATCTCTTTGTTTCATGTTCTCATACCATAGTCTACCTTTCAATAAAAGCACGGTCAAGGTTGGGGCCCCTGGGTAGCTCAGTTGGCTAAATGCCCAGCTCTTCATTTCGGCTCCGGTCATGATCTCAGAGTTATGAGATGGGGCCAGGCTTTGGGCTCCAAGCTCAGCACAGAGTCTGTCCCTCTCCCTCTGCTCCTTCCCCTGCGCATGTGCACTCTCTCTCAAATAAATAAATCAAATCTTTTTAAAAAATAGGAAATAATAAAAGCACTTTTAAGGTTGAAATTTTTTAAAGATTTATTTATTTATTTGAGGAAGAGAGAGAGAGAAAGAAAGAGTGGGGGGAGGGGCAGAGAGAATCCCTTCAGACTCCGTGCTGAGCTGGGAGCCTGACAGCGGTTCAGTCTCAGGACCCTGAGATCATGACGTGAGCTGAAATCAATAGGCCAGCCCTTAACTGACTGAACCACCCAGGTGCCCCAAGGTGGAAATTTTTAAATGTATTTGTGTAGATTCTCAAGGGCAGGGGATGAATAGATTTTTGTTTGTTTTTTTGTTTTTTAAATTATCACTGATTTCTGAGTCTAATGCCATGTGTTGTTGTTGTTTTTTTTTAAGATTTTTTTTTTTGATTTATTTATTTGACAGAGAGAGAGATCACAAGTAGGCAGAGAAACAGGGGGAAGCAGGCTTCCTGCTGAGGAGAGAGCCCGATGTGAGGCTCTATCCCAGGAGCCTGAGATCATGACCGGAGCTGAAAGCAGAGGCTTAACCCACTGAGTAACCCAGGTGCTCCTCTAATGCCATGTTTGATATGTAGGAGATACATACATATATGTGAATTAATTAAAAAGTTATACAAATAAATGCCCACTGAATATTGTTTATTGTGGTGATTGGGAGGGAAACCTATGTGTTAAACAATAGGAGAACTGTTTAAAATATATTTTGGTACATCTATAATAATGTGATGGCATGAAACCAGCAAAATTAATGTTTTTAAAGAATTTTTAAGGATATTGGCAAATGGACATGGTACTTAGTGAAGGAAGGCAGGACAAAAGTCTGCACAACTTTGAATAATGATTCTAGGGAATTCGCACAATTATTTTCTTTTTATCTCTTTCCTTTTCTGTTGCTCCAATTAATTGCTTTAGGGTAATTTTTTTACTCTCCGTACTCCTCAGATAGGAAGCTAATCCCATGGATATGTAAAAGTGAGGCTTAAAAACTCTTCGTGGAACTGTTTGGCTCCTGTATCAGGCTTGGTTCTGAGCATTATTTGATTTCCAGTGTGTCATATAGACAAATAATTCCCTTAGGATTCTTCTAGGCACTTAATTTCCATTGAAGACAGGGAATGTAAAAACTACAACTTGTAAAAGAGGATTCTGTTCCATGAGAAAAAAAAAAAAAAAACAGAATAAACCCATGTAATACATGATAGCAAATGCTATGTATATATAGACTGCATTAGCTGGAATAAACATAGGGATAGCTTACAGTTTTGTACAGTAGACCACTGTTTTAAGACTATGTTCCAGAGAACACAGACTCCCGGACATCCTTATCTGCTGGTCCAAGAAGGAAGGGTTTCCACTCAACCAAACTTGAAAAATTCTGTGTACTGTCTCTTTTCTTGAAATGCACAAATTGTATTTACATATTCAAGCTTCAGAAAAGTCCCCAGCCAATAAAAAACTGATGGAAATCATTTGTAATTAAACAAACTTATTTGTGCCAGGTAACATTGTTTCCTAGGTGTGTTTGTTAAATTGATAGCCACTATGTATCATTTTCTCTCAGAAACGAGTTAGTAACATCAACACACCTTTGTTTTTCTGAAGAACAAAACCTCAAGACCTTCTTGAAGCTTCTAGATTCTGGAATATCACTACAACATCTTATTTTATTTATAGAATCTAGTACAATATAATCTTGTGAGCATGAAGGTGAAGACATTTAGCAGCATATAACAAAGCATCTTGAGCAAGCACTGACTCATAGTTGTGGGATTTAATCATTTGTTAAGAAACTTAACTCCGCAAGCAGTAGTATCACAGATTATACGATTCAAGATAATGAATAAGCAAAGTATAAATTACCATATATAGTGAATATATGGTGGGTATTTGGGGCCAGTGAAGAGGTGCTTTAATGCTGTGAATTCTGTAGTTATCTATAAACAAGATGAGTTTAGGTAATACACGGCTTAGTTTTTCTAAATTGTTTTAATAACCTACAACCATCTTGTGTACAGGTATCACACTCATGTTAACGCTGCATATTTTAATACGAATTAGAAAAAAATATCACCAGCACACCAAACCTGTGATTTTCCAGATGCTATTGTTTAGAATGAGGCTAAAGTAGGTCTAAAGTTTAGAAAATGAGTTGATCTAAAGAAAAATATTATAAGCAGTAACAGTACAAGTGATAACACAGCAAAAGTCTCTCAGGGGCTATGTAAATGACAAATTTGCGTGGACTGTCTCAGAAGATTCTTGTTAATTACCATCTCCCACATCAAATGACGTGGTTCCCCAATCTGACTGTGCACTGGAATCATTTGGGAAGCTTCTACAAATACCAATGCAATCTCCACTCACACCAATTAAATCTAAATCTCTGGACATGGGATATGGGCCTTAGTAATTTTTGAAAGACCCCAGGTGACTCCAGTGTGCAGCCAGCTTTGAGAACCATTGGGTTGAGGTATCATCCTAATCTTGCTAGTGCTGCCGATTCATTTCTTTCTTCTAGCTGCTTCTGGATCTTTCTCTGATCTGACTTGTCTACATCCACCCCATCTAGTCCATCTAGCCACACTGGTTAGCTTTCCTTGAACCAGAACTGAAATATTAGCTGCAGGGAATTCTTGATCTTTCTATGGACATGGTTCACATTCCAGCATTTAAACTAGTTTCCTGATTCTATTCCATAGATTTTAAATATTTATTTCTATATCTTAGAGAGAGAGAGTGTGTGTGTACACACATGCACGAGCAAGCAGGGGGAGGGGCAGAGGAAGAAAGAAGCTTGCAGCAGGCTTCCTGACATGAGGTTCATCCCAGGACCCTAAGATCACGACCAGAGCCAAAACCAAGAGTTGGATGCGTAAATGACTGTACCACTCAGGCACCCCAAATTACATAGGTTTTTAAAAAATATTTTATTTTTATGTATTTATTTGATAGAGAAAGTGAGATCACAAGTAGGTAGAGAGCAGGCAGAGAGAGAGGGGGAAGCAGGCTTCCCGCTGAGCAGGGAGCCTGAGGTGGGGCTAGATCCCAGGACCCTGGGATCATGACCCGAGCCGAAGGCAGAGGCTTAACCCACTGAGCCACCCAGGCACCCCCATTACATAGATTTTATAAATGAATTTTTACTGTTCTAGCTAATTGTGTCTTATGTTCAACTGTGCAACTCCCATGTAAAAGTTGGAGATACAAGTTTTCTCCAGTGCAAATGAACTCTGCAACAAAATTCTAAAACATTTGAAAATGGTTTCTATAAGATTTTTCTCAGCAAGGTTTCTGTAATTGTGCTGGTCACTTTCTTTTGTAGATGTCTTTTATTTGGGGATATGAAAACATCTCTTCTGGACTGAGTTAGAGGGTGTTTACCCTATTATTTAAAATTTTCAATTCTGTTCCCTTCTCTGTCCTCCACATGCCCATTTCCCCCTGCCCCCGCCAAGTCTGCACAGACTCCCACTCTCAGACTTCTCTCAACTGATGGTATTCAAATAAAAGATGATTTTTGTTTTATTTTTTATTCTATAAGTAATTGCCAACTTCCCATCAATGCACAAAAGGTGGAAGTTGTACATGCAAAAATAGATTTTGTTTGATATATCCAGGCTGTGTGCTCAAATACTTTAGTTCATGATTCTGGGACTGAAGCAGAAAAGCCGCAGAAAGCAAAGGAATATGAGGTTATTTCCCTGCCTCAACATTGACCTATTTATTCTCTCACACCTGCAACTAATTTGTTCTTTTCTGAAGGCAAGCAAATATAAAAAATCATCTTTTTTAAAAAAAATTATTTACTTATTTGAGAGAGAGAGAGATTGAGAGAATGATTGGGGAGAGGGCTGAGGGAAAAGCAGACTCCCTGCAGAGCAGGAGCCCAACATGGGACTTGATCCCAGGACCCTAGGATCATAACCTAAGCCAAAGGCAGATGCTTAACCAACTGAGCCACTCAGGTGCCCAGGTCTTCTCTTTTGAGTCATCCAAATTTTAGAGGGAATTTTAGCTGTGGTTCTTCTCCTGTGAATCATTCCTTGTCTACCTTCCATTCCTCTCTTTGTGAACCCCTTCCTTCTGTGAACCTCCCAGTTGACAATAGACTCTCGGGATTCAGAAGGGATCCAGTATGAAATTTTGTGAACTTCTGACATTGAGAACTTCTCTGTGACAGATTGTCAGATCTTTTCTGTGATGGTAAATGTTAGTAAATATTTTCAGCTTTGTGGATTGTATTGCATCTGTGGCAACTTCTCCACTCTGCCATTGGAGCATGAAAGCAGCTACAGGTGATAGGAAAGAATGAGTATGAATGTGTTTCAATAAAACTTTATCTAAAAAAAAAAAAACAAAAAAACAGGCAGAGAGCCAGATTGAGTTTGCTAACTTTAGTCTACAGCGTATAATTGTTCCCACAAAGCAAAGTAAAGCAAAACTGAGAAATCTTAGTGACATTTGCAAACATAACTCAAATAAAAGACTAAAATCACTTACAAAACTATTAAGGTTCATCCTGCCTTTACATTTTACATTTAAATAAGCTCTGTACATTGTACATTTTGTTAGTATGTTTTGGATATTGGCTCTGAACTTCCCTAAATCTGGGATGTTTTATCCACTTACCAGAGCTACTACTTGTAGGAAGACAAACAGAGAATGACGAAGCTGTGCTAAGATGCAGAGACCAGATTCAAGCCCCCCCCCCACTAGCTCAAGTGGTTCACGTCCACATACCAGTCCTTTCAAAGGGCCATTGACCGTCAGTAACCATGATGGAGAGTGGGAACTGCAAAATTCTATTGTGCATATGAAGACTTCTGTGTATCGGGCAAGTTACCACTAAGCTATATACACCACCTGAAATCCCTCACTGTTCTGTCTGTCTGACTGGTCACATCTACCCAACCAGACGACCAACCCCCATTTGTCCACACCTGCCACAACACTGAGCAGAGGATGAAACACACTGTCAGTAATTGAACGTATTTTAATTCTAAGGCCAGTGGCTTAAGACATTGTTCCAGCTCAGGCATTGCTTCTGATTCAAAATATATTCACCAATGAGGGCATTTTGATTACATGAGTGAGGATATGCCAGTTCTATGTGGGTTCAGCTGAAGTGGTGGGATCGATGTTTAGGGTGGGTCGCCTCCTTTACCTTGCATGGGTGGACCTTGGAGCTTCCCCTAATTCTTATATAGTGTTGATGCTCTTGACACAGCTGGGAAGTTCAAATTACTCGCTTATTATTCTCTATACAGCAATTCTTTACCATGTGACTGGCATTTACTCTAGTAAATCTCTGTACTCTAGTACTCTAGTACTCTGTGCGAACTGTTGGAATAACAGGGAACAAAGCGTGGTCTCTGTCCTGGAGGAACTCTAGGCAAGTGGGCATGTTGGGCACCCCAATGGGAACAGTAACTCCGTTCTGCTGTAAGAACCATTCAGGTGCAGGAGAGAGGCAGAGAGGGAGGGCACCTCACCAGATTCATGAGGTCTAGGATGGCTCTTGGAAGGGAGTGACATCTGAGCTGAGATGAAGGAGGGATGCGTGCGGGCTCGCTGGGTGAAGGCCAGGCTGAGGGTAAAAGGCAAGGTGCTCCAAAAAGAGAGAATGGCTTTAGGAAGCCCTAGGACACAGCCACATGATCCCTGTCTCTGCAGAAAAATATGCCCAATAACCGTGCTGGCCCCAGGATACGTGATTTTTGTACGGCATGTCCTGAGCATCCAGTGACCGGAGAACGGTGGGGAATCCGGGTCACTCTGTTGAGTGATTTAACAAATGCTGATACAGCTGAAAACTGGAGTAAATATGCTAGAAGTAATCTTCCCAATGAAGTTAAAAGCGGGAGTTGATTGTGAGGGGGAATTTGTGATTCTTCCTTTTGATGCCGGTTAGGACGTGATAGATTGTAATGGACCTCAGAGTGTTTGCAACTACATAATTCTCACTTTGTCAACAGAGCCGACCTTCAAAAACAAGGAGAAATAAACCATCAAAAGGCAGTTTTTCTTTGCCTTCAGTTCATCTCCAGGCACATGTCACAAGTTTCTGGGTCCACCAGGGTCTTCTTCCCCTCACACTCTGTCCTCACTCTGACGCTCCCCTTCTGGGCACAGCTATTACAGAAATACCCTCTCCTAGCATTGTGAAGGGCTCTCTATTTCTGAATTTTCATTCAGAAAGTCAGTCCCTTTTTGTTTGGGTAGCATATGCATTGTTGATACAACTCCCCCTCCACTCCGGCTCCCATTCCCCACTGGATTCATTTTAGTTCATATTTGAATGAGAAAGTACGTGGTTCAGATGAATGTTAAGGAGATGGTAGTGAAGTGCCACTTGGGTATTTTGATACTATAAATGATTGGCATTTTGGAAATACTATTTTAGTAAACGGGTGTGCATTTTTGGGGTGTAATCAAAGTTTGAATCACAGATTTACTAGGTAACATCTTAGGAAGTTTTTAAATGGATTAGTGGATTTAATGGATTAAGTGGATTAGTGAAATGTGCAACATCAGTTTTGGGTTTGGGAGGCACTGGTTTAGACACTTCAAAGAAAATCCTGGATGGAGTGTCTGGTACGTTGCACGTGGTGTAAATGTTAGTTCCTCCCCTCACTGCTTCCCATCTCTCTTACCATACTTCGATGCTGTTCTCCTTCATGGAGACCTGGACCTAATCTTTATGATGTAGTCACCATTTCCCCGCACACTGCTTTCCACCTGAATCTACACGAGTTTTTTTTTTTTCTTCCCCCATTTTGGTTTGCAGCTCTTTATTTTCATGTTCCAAAATTATTGAGCAAAAAGGCAAATGAATTTCTCTTTTAGGACCATCTCTGGGGGTGTAGTCCGTGTTCCGACAAAGGAGATCGCAACCTCATGTTTCTGTGCTCCAATCTCTGTGATGACTGCAATGGTATTAAGATATTTTTATCGTGGGCTTGGTGTGAAAATAAAATGTGCAGGGTAGAACTTACTGGCGGTGAAATGTAACTCATGCCTCATATTGTCCAAAAGTTAGGTGGTTTTAGTTACTAGAAAAAGCACAAGGTCTTACTGCAAACCCATTTTCAATAGTACCGTAAAATCCAGGCTTCATCTGGATTTTGCCATGTTTTCTCATTAATGTCCTCTCTCTATTCCAGAATTCAGTCCTGAGTACCACACTGCATTTAGCTGTTATGCCTCCTCTGTCCACTTTGGTCTATGATAAATCCTTAGTCTTTCTTTACTTTTGTGACCATGAGCGTCTTGAGAAGTATCCTTCTATCCGACAGAATGTCCTCCCATCTTCCAGTCTAGGTCTGTCTGATGTGTGTGTGTGTGTGTGTGTGTGTGTGTGTGTGTGTGGAGGGGGCAGTTAATGATTTGACTGAGGTCATGAATTTGAGGAAGAAAAGCACAAATATGAAGTGCCTTCCTTATCACATCATAGGAGGATACACATGACATTCACAAGACATCTCTGGTGATGTTGACCTTCATCACTTGGTAAAGGCGATATCTGCCATGTTTCTCAACCATGCATTGCTATTTTTACCTTTCCAGACTCTATTCTTTGGAAGCAAGTGACTAAGTCTAGCCTACTCTCAAGGGGGAGGAGTGGAGATTGTCCTCTGGAGGTGGAAATATCTGCAGGTATTAAATAGAATGTGTTTGTAAGGAAAATTTATAAGCTCATTAAAAAGACCTAACTGTTTGTGGGTCTTTCCACTCTATAAATCAACCCAATAGAATATAATAAAATCCATATCTAGAATGGTCTTGATATTCCCTCTGGTCCTTGCGATTTGAAGTATTTATATAACAAAGTGCTATTGAAATGTATTCCTGATTTTCATCTGTAAAACAGAAAGCTTGGTCTCAAATATGAGTCTTTCTATTTTCTTTTGAAAAAAGAACCCTCATATTAAAATGTTGCAAGATACACGATCCCACAGGGATTTAGCAAAAAGAGCGAAAGATGGATTACCATTGAGTCTAGATAGCATTTCTGTCAATATTCATGGAGCATTTTCATAAAGCAAATTTTACTTATCTAGAGTAGAGTAATTTCTTCAGTGCTGTTTGCAGATAACAGAGCTATTACCAGAGATATCTTTCTATCTGAAAGACCTATCTGTATGGCAGGGCAAACATCTAATTACCAAATATCTGCTCTCATTACCTGTGAGTCACCCTCCTCTCCCTTGAAACTCCAGGACCCTATCCCATTCCTTGGCTCAGGATGGCCTCACCTGTCCAACTTGTGCTTGGGTCTCATATTTTTTTTATGGAGCTATGGTACATATGGATTGAAGTTTGCTTCCCTCTGGTTAATCTGTCTCCTGTCAATTTAAGGACTAGAGCAGCCAAAAGAATCTAGAAGGGTAGAGGAAAAATTTTCCTTCCCTATACAATGTTACATTTATCTTTTAATATTCATAGACTAATTTGCCATGGATCTTTGTGTTTTTGGTTTTTTTTAAGATTTTTTTTTTATTTGACAGATAGAGATCACAAGTAGGCAGAGAGGCAGGCAGAGAGAGAGGAGGAAGCAGGCTCCCTGCTGAGCACAGAGCCCGATGCGGGGCTCGATCCCAGAACCCTGAGATCTTGACCTGAGCCGAAGGCAGAGGCTTTAACCCACTGAGCCACCCAGGTGCCCCATGTGTTTTGGTTTTTGAGAATGTAACTTGTAGACACATATAATTTGAAACTTGCATAATATACAGTTGTTCTTAATTTTTTTTTGTAGTTGGTTTTATAAGGTAATTTTGTTAGGTAGATTTAGAGTCCCTGGAGGGAAGATCAAATCATTTGGGCAAGATAATAATTAAATAATTCACAAATCTGATCACCAATTATTAGTGTAGAAGTCACTGTTGGGGTATAGTCCTCTCAAAAGATATAACAGGGGGCGCCTGGGTGGCTTAGACTGTTAAATGTCTGCCTTTGTCTCAGGTCATGATCCCAGGATCCTGGGCTCGAGCCCCCACATCAGTCTCCCTGCTCAGCAAGGAACCTGCTTCTCCCTCTGCCTCTGCTGCTGCTCCCTTTGATTGTGTGTGCTCTCTCTCTCTCTCTCCCTGTCAAATAAATAAATATGATCTTTAAAAAAATGATATAATAGAATGAGCCAACACAGTTGATAATGTTATCACTGGGGAAAAAAAAACAAAAAACCTCCAGAGATATTTTAACTCCTAACTCCTTATTATAAAATATTGCCAAATTTTCTTGATTCTGATGGATCATTAATTGTAAAATGCACCTTCAGTTTAAGGAGTTATTTCATAAGAGAAAGAAATAAAACACAACCACCTTAAGTATAACACATTGATTTCTAAGTGTTACTTAGTTTTAAAAATGTTGTAAAACTTAAATATCTAGGAAAAATGGTTTAAACAAGAAAATAACCAAGAAGAAAATCATTAAAAAAGGCTGACTATGTGCTAAGTGCTTTAATCAGCTCTCTCATTTTATCCCCTGGAAAATTCTTGGTGACTAACTGCTACTTCTATCTTTGGTGCCTAAATGAGGTAGCTGAGGTCTGGGGCAGCTGAGCCGCTGAGTCAAAGGTGGAAAGGCTTGCATAAATTAAATGGTTTCTACCAGGTCACACAGAGAGTTAGCAGGAGAGAAGGGAATCAATGCAGAGTCTCTGTCTCAGGGTGGAATTCTGCAGCGCATTTCCCTCGAGCCACTCGCTTGCATGGCAGACCACCTCCCAAAGAGATGAAGCTGGAAACAAAAACAAAAATTGCCAACTATCTTTCTCCTGTCCCCTGACAACCTCAGTTCCAACCGGAAGTTCGGAGCACTCGGCTTTGGGTCTTCCAAATTAAATGTCTTTGTGATATGTTAATCAGAACCATTAATCTCTTAACAACCACACCTGCTACAAAGCTCCTATCCCCGTTTAATGGGAACTCTCAAGTGGGCGAGTAAATGAAGAGAGTTCATTTCTACAGTTCCACTGTCTTGAAAAAACATTGGTAGTTTCATGCCATTTAGTTAGAGGGGAAAAATAAAAGCAACTACTTGCGATAAGAAATTATGACAGACTTGCGTGTAGCAACAGAGAGAGACAGAGATGGAGATAGAGATAGAGACACAGAGGCAGAAACAAAAAGTAAAGAAAGATGAGGAAAAAATGTGTTTGTTTGTTTGTTTGTTTGTTTATTTGCTTTGTTATTAAATACAGGCTGCAATAGGAAGCCTTAGCTTAAGGCTGGGGGAAAAATGGTTGTGCACTCATTTAGAATATGCAAAAAACAAAATTCAATAGTGATTGCATTTAAACACATTCGGAGCATACAAAATAGGCATGATGAGCCCTGTTTTGCCTGTGGTGAAGTTCAGACAAAACAGGGGAGGAAAAGTGTTTTTTCAGTAGTAAAGGGCCATCTAGAAGTAGAGATTATTTTCACAATGGTTATCAATTTCTACCCCAGCGGCCAGACTACGTTCGGTATGCATTTTAATGAAGTGCCCGGTCTCACCGGGTCTCTGTATTCCTGCCGCACAGAGAACAGCCACGGGCATGACGAGCTGTTCTCCATCAACTGGTTGTTTCCTGCCTCTAAATCTTGCTACAGATATTCTTAGGTCTAGATATTACTTCTCATGTCCCCAGTCATGATGCCAGGCCGCGGAGAAGAAAAGAATGAACCCCTGCATCAGTAGGAAATATTCTTTGGATGTTGTATTGCCTTTTGCCCTTGTGGTAACATAGTTAATGTAGGGGGTGACAAAGCCATGTTCCTGGGCTGAGTCATGGAGTCCCCATCAGACTGTGAGCGCCAGTCTGGCCCGTGCACCTTCGTCACCTGGAGCATGCTTACTAGACAATAAATATCGTTGCGACACGGGAAGGAGTACCTAAATGGAGAAGCTTACGGGATCCAAATCCTTCAGCCTTGAAAAGAAGGCACCTTGGCTCTTGATTAAGGAAATGGGTTAGTGGATTCAAAAAAAATTTTTTTAACTTAAATAAAAATAGATTTTATCATAAGTCTTTGGGTTGTTTCCAGTATCAGTGTGAAGGCTGGTGAGCAAAACTAAGAAAAAGGCAGAAGTCCAGAAAAGCTTAGAGCCACGGACAGAGCAGAGGTCATGCCGACAACAGTCAGGTCAGGACCCTGCCTTTGACGGTCTGGCTTTGGACCCTGGCTGCCATTTTCCCTGCTAGATTCTTAAATCCACTGTAGCCTCTGAAAATCTTCTTTCCCTGTCACCGCTTCTCTGAGTGTTTTCACGTGAGATAACATTACCGGCAGGAGCATCTGACTCGCCAAATCTGGGCCTCATGCTTCCTACCAAGGAGCTGGCATAGGGATACTTATGCCAACTGGGAGCTGGGCTGCTGCCTCTCACCACGACCTAAGTGATGGGGAATCTCGCCATCTAGAAAGAGAGCCCCCAAGCCCCGTAAACATCCACCATACCCTTGAGCCTCAGTTTTCTTGCCTGTACCATGGAAATATCCTTTTAAAATTGTTATTCTGTACTATGATATTTTAACCCAATACACCTTTTATCCTTTTCTGTTGCCATGAAGAGTAAATTACATAATGCCTGTGAAATACAATAAATCTTAGTTGTTAATGAGTTCAAATTCCGGTGCAGAAAACTATGCTGTTTCCAGCTCTCTCGTGGGGCAGCCATGCGCCCTGCGGAAAGTGTGCTGTCTCTCTCTCCCACTTCCTCTCTCGCCCTCATTTTTACAATGTTGAAAAGCTTTGCATTAGTCATGGTCCGCACTTGATAGCATGGTATTAGCATTGGTCTTTATAAGGCTCTTCTTGTGTTAGTAATTCATTCACTCATTCATTTATACATTCGTCACTTCACCCCAGTATTTCCCTCCCATTCAGATGTGTTTAACTGGAATCTTTGTGTTACTTGTATCCTTGCAAAACGAGTGCTTTTGAGCCTGGATGCGTACGGCTGGGCTGGGGATCGTAGGGCTAGGGATCGCACGCTCATCTCTCTAATACGGGCGGCTGGTGCCTCAGGCCCCGGGTAGATCAAAATGGTTATCTTTCCTGAACAACCCTTTCCTTCCCCCTCCCTAGGGATTTAAGATCCACCTGCCTTGTTATCCTCATATTTAACTTTTGTCTCCACCAGTGATGGACACGTTGGTGCAGGGAACATCAGCACACCTATCCTCTCGGCCCAGGTGAAAACTACTCAGACGCTACGCTCAGGGACTGAATGGCTGGTACATCACTAAACACGGGGCAAGTGAGGGGTAAGCCACAGCCGGCCCCTCCCGCAGGTCCCCTCCCCCTCGCCTTCCCTCAGCCACAGCCGGATTACAGCCTACAGGGAGTGGGGCCCCATGACACCTCTTAGTCTGGCGGGGGTTCCCGCAATCTGTGATAGAAGCCAGCGGTTCTCAAAGATTCCCTGGCATCAAGATCCCCTTGAGGGTTTGTGAAGAGATTTGGGGACCTTCCCTTAGATTTTTCTGATTGACTAGCTCTGAGACGGAGTCTGAAAATGTGTTTTTGCAACAACTTCAGGGCAGCTGCTGTGCTTTGGCACACATAGGGGCCCCGACTCAGTGCTGCCCAGAGTCAGAACCAGCACATCTTTAGGGGGTCAGCAAAGTCAAGGTAACGCAGGAGAGAGTTGGGGCACCTGGGTGGCTCAGTCGGTGAATTATCTGCGTCCTTCAGCTCAGGCTCAGGTCATGATCTCAGGGTCCTGGGATTGAGGCATCCTCTCCGCGCACCCTGCCCTCCCCCAGTCCGGCTCCCTGCTCAGTGGGGAGTCTGCTTCTCCCTCTCCCTCTGCCTGTGGCTCTACCTGCTTGTGCTCTCTCTCTCTCTACCTCTGTCAAATAAATAAATAAAATCTTTAAAAAAAATGAGAGAGCATATTTAGTATTAGATATTAGAAACATCCAGAAATGCAGCCAACAAGTGATCGGGGGAGTTAGTGTTCGGTTTTCCTTTGCTTACTCCTCCTGAGTCTCTCTCCCTCCCCCCTTCCTTCCTAGTACTGAGGGTGTCGTCTACAGGATTTGCCCAGCACCTGCTTTTACTCATTAGATGGTGAGTGGATCACGTTTACAGCAATTGTGGCTGGCCTAGAAACACGTCAAGTCAAAGGGTCTGATCATGGCTTATGTGCAGTCAGAAGTTTTCCACAACAGTTGTGACTCACTCGTGTGTGTGTGTGTGTGTGTGTATGTGTGTGTGCGCGCGTGTGTGTGTGTGGGTTGCCTGTGCACCGCTGGCTCTATTAACTAGGCCAATTACCTAGACCAGGCATGAGTTTTAATATCGCTCATCGCCTTTAGGCAGTTGTCAGTGTGACTTTTGGCCACTGGCTAGGCATTATTTCTGATAAGATTAATTTTAATAATCGGGAGCTTATAATTTGATCTGTTTTAAATCAAGGTTTTCTGGTCATTTGGCAATATGTTCCACTTGATTAAGAGGTTTTTTGCTTGTTTGTTTTTGCTGTTGTTTTATTGTTCCTCATTCAACTTCTTCTAAATGTAGAACTTTTTGTTTTGGAACTCAGTAGCTGTGTCTCAACCGCCCACTGCTGATCTTCTCCTTTTTACTTAATATGTTTACTAGCTCTAAAACAACCGTTAGCAGGAGAGGACAGATACATTTTCTTTATCCCATACACGATTCCTGAGGAATGGGATGACCCTGTTCTCGGGGTCTCAATAGATGCTCAGCCATGCTTCCTGAATGAGTGAGTGGACGAGGTAATACATGGATAAAGACTGATTGACTGTTTTTGACTATTTAACAAGTTCTGTGTTAGGTCATTACTATTTTCTTATATTACTTAAATTTTTTTTTTTTTATTGAAATGGCCATCTTTTTTTTTGTCCTAGCTTGGGACTCTGAAAACTATTATACTGTAGGCAAATTATATGCCTGAGAGCTTTTTCCACTTAAGAGTTTAGCTAAAATTAAGGGATAGTGCCTAGAAATAAACCCAGCTCTAGTGAATTCCCAATTAAATGCCTGAAATCTCTTTGGTAAGTAGGTGGCAGATAAACAAATGCATATAAAAAGAATTCCAATTATCTACAATGGTTAAAAATGAGATACTCTGTTTCAAGTTAGCTTTCTCATTATTACAATGTTATTATTAAGTTAGTTTTCTCATTAATAGAGAGTTGTATATTCCATGTTGTATTTTCCAGTTTTCATTTGATAATTTTTATTTTTGGCTCTGATTATAAAAAGCAATCAAAGCCCATTGTAAAAATGTGGGGAGAAAATAAAAGAACAATGTAAAAGAAAAATACCTACACCACCCGATAATACCATTGTTAATTTCTTGGCAAACTTACTATAGATATAGGAGTACACTTAGAGTTCTTTCTATATGTTTGTAACATTATACTATTGCGATGACATTGTATTTCGAGCCTTGCTTTTATTTTATTCAGCATTATCTAAGAATTATTTCTCCATGCCAATAAATATTATTTGAAAACAGTATTACTTTCACTGCTGTGTGGCACGATATCACAGGGATAGATCAACATTTATTTACCCAGTCTTGTGTTCTTTGGGACGGAGGTTGAATATCCTTACACATATGTGTTCCTTTGTCTTCCTCCCTCCTAGTTTAATAAGAATAGATTTGCACATGTGGAGTAAGGAGATAACAGTTGAGACTCTCTTAAAACATTTGATGTGCATAAATATATTTTTCAGAAAGGACTGCCAGTGTTCGTTAGCACTAGCAGCTATGAGTGTATTATATTGTCATGGTTAAATATTACTATGTTATCAAAATGACTACCAATGTGATGGACTAATTTTATAAGCTTCCAGTGCTTTAAAACAGAATACCCCTTAAAATAAAATAAGATATGTTCAATTAGCCTGAAAGCCATAGATGTTGTTATATAAGCAAGTAAAGATGTTATGAGGCCTTGGAAGGAATACATTCTTCATCGAATGGTAACATTTGACTTTTTCTTTCAGATTAATGATCCTTGTTTCTCTGTTTTTTATTTTCTATTTTTTTTTTTTTTTTTTTTTTAGAAAAATGAGAAACAGAATGCCTTTCTATTGATATGGTTTTCCCATGATCCATCACCCCATCCCTAGTAACCTACCCTCTATGGAAGACTTTTTTTTTTCTTTTTCTATTCAAATTTGCATGTGAGGACTATGTCTGCTCAAAACAAAGACACCAGGTCATCTGTATTTTATTATGAGGTTGTGGCATCTAGTAAAAATTGAACATCAGAATTTTAGAGTCATTTCTACCTTATTCATAAAAAAATGGAGGGATTATTTTCCAAATGAATGTATGAACGTATGACTCCCTCAAAGTAAAAACCCAGAATGGTTTCATGCACAATTGTGTAGCTTTGTTCATTAAATAAAGGTCTCAAAATACACCTGATGTACAGAGAGAAACCCATATTCTTTCTGTGCGTTCGACAGAATACTGTAAGGTAGATTCACGTGGAAATTTTCTAAATTTAGAAGGTACATGGGGTAATGAATAGGAGGGGTAATGAATAAAGTAGGTGGGAGAGGTTCAAATTTCAGTTCTGCTTCAAGGAAGTATTTTCTAACAAGAGATTTGATATAGCCTTGCTGCCCCCTTGCTGCCCCCACCCTGCAGTCCATTCCAGTTCCCTCCCAAGCATAGGACAAGAAACATAAAGGAAATCTGGCTCTCCACTGATGACTAACCTTTGGTGCTTTGTGGACTTGCATTCCATTTTTAGCCTAACGGGGACACCATATTTTGGCACAAGCTCTTGGGACTCTGACCGTCGCAGACTCTGCTGTATAATCTTTGACAGTATGAGTCCTCTGACTTAATTTCTTTCTTGTCCTGGAGCAAGTGGGGGGGGGGGTTGGTGGGAGGACTCCAGTGTAGAATGACCATCCTTCAAGACCCAAGGAAAAAACACATGATTGTTTGCTCCTTCCACTCCTTCTCTTTCTCTTATTTTTTTTTTCTCATTAAACTTTTGTTTTAATAGGTCTCAAAATTCTGTGACAGATTTTTGGTCAAGTTGTTTCCATTAAAAAGTACTGATTTTAAAAAACTAATAACTTAAAACTGCCACACACACACAAAAGCAAATGGTCCACAAAACATTCTCCTTTCCTCCTGGAGGTTTTATGATGCATCGTTATCATTTGCCAGGCTTTTACTATTAAACTTAAATGGCCAACTAACACAAACAGTTCTGAGACCCTTCTCCCACCACTGATTCAGACTGGGGTGGCAGGTATTGGGGATAACATTCATTTAGCCTTCTGAACTTTCTGGGCAGACTTGGTGACCTTGACAGCTCCAGCTGTCTTCTTGTCCACTGCTTTGATGACACCCACAGCAATCGTCTGTCTTGTCACGGACAGCAAAACCACCCAGAGCAGGACAGTCAGAGAAGCTCTCAACACACATAGGCTTGCCAGGAACCATATCAACAATGGCAGCATCACCAGATTTCAAGAACTTGGGACCATCTTCTAGCTTTTTTCCGGAATGACAATCTATCTTCTCCTTCAGCTCAGCAAACTTGCAAGCGATGTGAGCTGTGTGACAGTTCAGCACAGGTGCATCTCCAGCACTAATTTGGCCTGGATTTCACCTGAGCCGTGAAGCCAGCTCCTTCCATTGGTGTGTCGTTTTTGCTGTCACCGGCCACATTGCCACGACAAACATCTTTGACAGATACGTTCATGACATTGAAGCCCACGTTGTCCCCAGGAAGAGCCTCACTCAAAGCTTCATGGTGCATTTAAAAAGACTTGACTTCAGTTGTAACACTGACTGGAGCGAAGGTGACCACCATGCCAGGTTTAAGAACACCAGTCTCTCGGGACATCTGGGTGGCTCAGTTGGTTAAGCAGCTGCTTTTGGCTCAGGTCATGATCCCAGCATCCTGGGATCGAGTCCCACATCAGGCTCCTTGCTCGGCAGGGAGCCTGCTTCTCCCTCTGCCTCTGCCTGCCATTCTGTCTGCCTATGCTCGCTCTCTCCCCCTCTCTCTCTCTGATAAATAAATAAAGTCTTTAAAAAAGAACACCAGTCTCCACCCGGCCCACAGGGACAGTACCAATACTACCAATTTTGTAGACGTCCTGGAGAGGCAGACCAAAGGGCTTGTCAGTTGGATGAGTTGGTGGCAGAATGCAATCCAGAGCTTCCAGCAGGGTGGTTCCCCTGGCATTCCCGTCTTTGCGGGTGACTTTCCATCCCTTGAACCAAGGCATGCTAGCCCTGGGCTCCAGCATATTGTCACCATTCTAACCAGAAATTGGCACAGATGCTACTGTGTCGGGGTTGCAGCCAATTTTCTTAATGTAGGTGCTGACTTCCTTAATGATTTCCTCGTATCTCTTCTGGCTGTAGAGTAGCTCAGTGGAATCCATTTTGTTAACACCAACAATTAGTTGTTTTACACCCAGTGTGTAAGCCAGAAGGGAATGCTCATGGATCCGCCCATTCTTGGATATATCTGCTTCAAATTCACCAATGCCAACAGCAACAATCAGGATGGCACAGCCAGCCTAGGATGTGCCTGAAATCATGTAATTGATAAAGTCTCTGTGTCCTGGAGCATCAGTGATGGTCACATAATACTTGCTGGTCTCGAATTTCCACAGGGAGATATCAGTGGTGATACTATGTTCACGTTCAGCTTTCAGTTTATCCAAGACGAGGCGTATTTGAAAGAGTCTTTTCCCTTCTCAGCAGCCTCCTTCTCGAATTTTTCGATAATTCTTTTGTCGATCCCACCACATTTGTAGATCACATGACCAGGAGTGGTAGACTTGCCCAAATCTACGTGTCCAATGACGACAATGTTGATATGAGTCTTTTCCTTTCCCGTTCTGGTTTAGGTTGAGCGGTGGTTTTCACGACACCTGTGTTCTGGCAGCAAATCCGTTGCGGAAAGATCTCTTTCTCTTATTTGAATGTACTCTTCAACATCACCCATCAATTACTGAACAGCAATTGCTTGCATGCCATTGAGTAATTTTATTGATTCCATTCTTTTGACACTTCACTCTTTTAAGCACCTTCTTATGAGAAAGATTCTGAAATAAAACCACCACAGTTTCATACTGAGGGTTATACATCAATAAAATCCTCAACCAAATATGAATGCAATTAGTACCTTTATAAATGCCTTTTGGAGATGCACATGGTGCTCCAAGATTGCTTGAAAGAGTTGCTTGACTCAATTGGAAAAATACGGTAGAAAGGACCATTTCTAGACAAAGGAAGCACGTCTAAGGACCCTGAGATGCTCGAGGAATGAATGGCCTTACAGAGGAATCTTAGAAGGAACATGGACTCTGCCCAGGGAGAGCTGGTAAGCAAGGACTAGATTCTTCAAAACCTTTTAGGTCATAGCAGCATTTTGGTTGCCGATGAAAAGTCAGTGAGACATTTTAAGTACAGAATGACATAATTTGCTTTAAAAAGCCTTTCTTTTAGGGGCAATTTTAAACACATAAAAAATAGAAAAATATAATGAAGCCTTGTGTGCCCATCAACTAACATTTTTTGACTCACATTTAATCATGTTTCCTCATAACCCAAACCACGTTCCCTTGTTTCTCATCACATTTATTTTGAAGTAAAACCCAAGACATCCTATCATTATCTTACTCAGCAGATCTCTAAAAGTCAAGGACTCTGTCTTCAAAAATAAACATGGATACCTAAAAAACCCCAATAACTCATATTTCTTAATATTATCAAATATCCATCCGGCGTTCAAAGTTTCCCGGGTGTATCATGTGGGTTGTGTAGGTATGTATATGTGTGTGTCTGTGTGTGTACATGTGTGCGAGTATGTATGTGTGCATGGGTAGGTATATGTGTATGTGTGAGTGTATGTGTGCGAGTGTATACGTGCGTGGGTGTAGGTATGTATGTGTGTGTGTGTACAGTTTCTTCAAGGTCCAGCTAAGATTTATACATTGCAATTATTGCTATTTCTCTTAGGTCTCTTTTAATGTATGCATCCTTCTACCATCTCTATTTCTATTCCTTGCAATTTGTTGTTAAGGAATTCATGTTATTTATGACATCATGTCCCCCACCATCTGAGTGTTGAACAGTGTATCTCCATGGTGGCTTTAGCCAGTCCCTCTGCCCCCATATTTTCTGAAAATTGGTAGTTAGATCTCTGGATCCTGTTCCTTTGCATATTCAATTTCTGGTAAGAAGACTTCATAGGTGGTGGTCTGACCCTCAGAAGGCATATAATTGTCTATTTTTACCCCCTTTTCACAGCCATGGGTGATCATTGTCTACGTCATGAATTTACTGGAGTTTAAAAAATAGTGATGTGTGAATTCTACCATTTTTTTTCTTCATTCAATAGGTAGGATGGTTCACAAATGAGAATTTCCTCGTCAGTGATTTGGTTTCCCCGTGGTCCAGTCCCCCAGGAGAGGCAGGACAAGAGCTTCCTCCATTCTCACACTTCATCTTCTTACAATAACGCGTCGGTCCTCCAAATTCCTGTGAAGATGAACAATTTTTTTTTTGTTTTTGTTTTTGTTTGTTTTGTCTTTAGCATCCATAAAAATTCATGGATTTAAATGTATTTGTTTGTTTTAATCCATTGTGCTTATTATCCTTATTGAGGCTCTGGAGCCCGGAAGAGCCGTCCGCAGTAGGTCTTAGGACTACTGAGGATTTCTACCTCAATCCTCAGTTGAGAACTGGAAACGGGGTGTCGTAGAAGGAGGAGTGAAGCGTGCACAAAACCCTTTGGCTTATCTCTTTGATTTGTTTCTGAAATATTCATCTCATCCCAATCAAAGAATGTAGGAGTGATCTGGCCCACAGAGAGAAGGGAGGCAGTTCTAAGTGTGGAAAAGTCAGAGAACAAGGACATCATATTAAGGTTTGTTTTGTTTTGTTTTTTTGGTGATATGTAACTCACCACAAACCCAGTGGCTTAAAAGAACCCTCATTTTTTTTAAAAAAAATTCTTATAGTTTTCATGCGTCAGGCATCTGGGTACACCTTAGCTTGACCCTCTGCTCAGTGTCTCACCGGTCTGCAATCGAGGAAGGTGTTGACTGCGGCCGCATTCTTAGCTGAGCCTTGAGGTCCTCCTCCTGAGCGCACTGGCCACTGGATGAGTTTAGTTCCTTATAATTGTAATACCGAAGCCCAGAGCTGCTGGAGGTTGTCCCCTGTTCCTGCCACATGCCTTCTTCACAAAAATGCTAGTTTTCTTCTTCAAGTCCAACAAGAGAATCTAGTACTTTGAGTCTAGATACTTTCTGAAAGAGATGGCCTTATTAGGTCAAGCCCCCCCCCCCCAGATAATTTCCCTTTTCATTAAGTCAACTGAGTTTTATTTATTTATTTTTTAAGATTTTATTTATCAATTTGAGCAAGATAGTGACAGAGATAGCGACAGAGAGAGAACAAGCAGGGAGCAGTGGGAGAAGCAGGCTCCCTCCTAAGCAGGGAGCCTGATGCAGAGCCTCAGTCCCAGGACCCTGGGATCATGACCTGAGCCAAAAGCAGATGCTTAACTGACGGAACCATCCAGGCACCCCCTGGTTAGAGTTTTAAATTGTATCTACAAAATCTTTACACTGTTGCCATATAGTATAACTTAATCAAGGACATGATATCATGTCATGTTCACAGGGAAGAGGATAAGACAAGAGCATGACTCATTGGGAGCCATCTTAGAAATCTGCCTACCTCAGCTCTTTGTAGCTGTTGAGTAAAAAAAAAATTTTTTTCCTCCTTCAAATGTTCTTCTAGGTGGCCTAAGAATTAAATCACATGAGACACATTAGCAAGAGAAAATCAAATGTGATGTCCTAAATGTAGGAATCCCACATACATGAGAGGTTCAAAGACAGAGCAGTGGAAGGAGACAAAAATACCTTCCTGAGTTAAGAAACTGAACAAAGGTCCAGGGCTTCAAAGGGGAGGAGGGCGATTCACAGGCAAGAAGAAGAGGAGGTCTTTGGTAATTGTTTTCTTTGCCACACCGATGGGTCATTCAGATAAAATCTCTCTCTGGTAATAACTCTTATTCTGAGAAAGACCTCCCAATTTACATTCTTCTAGGTAGTGAAGGCAGGGGCAAAAGTTTCTCTTGAGTCTGCAGAGACTTGGTTTCCTTCAGGTCAAAACAGCGCATCCACCAGAGTGGCATATTTGGGGTAGAATTCATAGCTTTCTCATGGATTCACTCACTCTCTTGCTGGGTCCCAAACCTGTCCCATCTCAGAGCCTCAATTTTCCTGCCTAAACAATGAAAGAACTCAATTAGATTATTCATAATGCTCTCCCAGCATTAACATTCAAGCGACTAACAGATCTGCTGTTCTCACACTTTAATGAATGTTGGTTCCTTTGCTTAATAGCCACGCTTCTCCACAAAATAAAAAAGGAAAGACATGTTCCCAAATCAGCCGCTATAAAGAAACAGACTTGTAAATTATTAAATAAGCTCTGTGGCTTTGGTGGCTGGTTTTTACACAGATCATAAGTCAGTCATTGAGTTTAAAAGACTTGATATGCTTACATGCAGGTTTACAGAATCCATAAATTTGCCTTTTAAAGGTAAAATACTAATTTGACAGGACACATTCATGTGTTCTTTTTGGTTCATTCTAGGAATAAAAACATGCGAACAAACCTTATCATTGTTTTATAGAAATCGCAACAGACGCTACAGTCAGTAATTTTTAGTAAGAGCAATAGCATAATTAGCAGGAAACCTAGTTGATAAAATATCTGTTTAATTTAAGCAATTGGTATACGACTTTTCAAATAATCAGATTAAAGTTAAATACAGCATTTGGAATTATTTTTATGTGTACTTTAGGGCTCTATAAAATAAGAAAATGTAATATTCAAACATTTAAAATAGAATCCTGGGGAGATTGCCCAAATTTAGTAGCTAATGTAACACAATGCCACCTCGACTCCCAACATTCTTCCTTTTCTGCTTTTAGACATTTGAAGAAATGATAATGGAAAACAGACCATGGCATAGTCCGGGAGAATAAAGATTTGTAGGAGGGCATACAAGTTGACCTACGACAGTGGCACCAGGAGGGCTCAGTCAGTTAAGCATCTGCCTTAGACTCAAGTTGATCTTAGGGTCCTAGGATTCGGCCTCCCGTTCTGCTCAGCAGGGGATCTGATTCTCCCCCTCCTTTTGCTGTTCCCCCAGCTCATGCTCTCTCTCTCTCTCTCTCTCGCTCGCTCGCTTGCTCGCTCTCTCTCTCTCAAACAAATAAATAAAATCTTTAAAAAATTTTGATCTAATTGTCTTAGGTCAATTTTTTTTAAAGGTTTTATTTATTTATTTGACAGACAGAGATCACAAGTAGGCAGAGAGGCAGGCAGAGAGAGAGGGGGAAGCAGGCTCCCCACTGAGCAGAGAGCCCGATGCGGGTCTCAATCCCAGGACCCTGAGATCATGACCTGAGCTGAAGGCAGAGGCTTAACCACTGAGCCACCCAGGCGACCCAGGCCAATTTTTTTCTTAAAGATACTTGTTGGTAGCCTTCAAAAGTTAGCAGTAGAAAAAAGTTCCAAGTCCTCCCAACTTTGCTACAGGACGGTGCATTAAAATGAGAGCAGTTTCGCGCTCGCTTCGGCAGCACATATACTAAAATGAAAGCAGTTTCAGCCTGAATATACAGTTGACCCTTGAACAATATGGATTTGAACTGTGTAGAACCACTTACATGTGGATTTTTTTCAATAAATACAATACAATACTCTAAATGTATTTTTTAAAATATTTTATTTAATTCTTTCTCAGGGAGAGAGAGAGAACACAAGCAGGGGGAGTGGCAGGCAGAGGGAGAAGCAGGCTCCCAGCTGAGCAGGGAGTCCCATGCAGAGCTCGATCCCAGGACCATGAGATCATGACCCAAACTGAAGGCAGATGCTTAACTGACTGCGCCACGCAGGCATCCCTCTCCCCTATAGTTTTCTTAATAGCATTTTCTTTTCTCTGGCTTACTTAATTGTGAGAGTACAGTCTATAACGCATATAATGTACAGACTATGTGTTCATCAGCTCTTCACGGTACTGGTAAGCCTTCTGGCCCACAGGAGGCTTTTAGCAGCTCAGTGTTAAGGGAGTCAAAGTTATATGGTGCCCTTAACTCCGCTATTCAAGAATCAACTCACTAGTGAAGCAGACAGAAAAGCAGGCTTCTAGCCTATCCTGGAATCTCAGTAAGGTCCCAGCTGTCTCCTCCTAGACCAGGGTTTCTCATCCTGGGCACTACTGACATTGTAAACTGGATGATCCTCGCTTGGTGCTTGTCTTGTGCATGTGGGAGGTTTAGCATCTTTCCTGGCCTTTACCTGCTGGATGCCAAGCCTTTGTCTATCCCCTTCCCTAAGTTGGAGGCGGTCAATGAGTACTTGCAGAGAGAATAAATGCTGGTAAAGGTATGGAAGGAATAGCAAGGCATGGGGGTGTGTGTGTGGAAATCAACAGTTGTGCTCTGTGATATTGTGGTTTCTAAGAAATACACCTATTTGGCTATTCATTTCTGATATATACTTGGTCTTCATCCATGGTTCCTGGCTCACAGCTCCCTAAACCCTTGGGACCCCCTGAGCAGAAGAGCAATAGAGAATATTCTGTTTGGTCTCTTGTCCTCAGCTTCTGGAAACACTTCAGAGCCATGAAGGTGAAATGGGTGTCTGATTATCCATAACAAGCCCCTTTCTACCAAAACCGGATTTATATTAATGAAGTGACTTTTGGAGAGACCCTAAAGATGGGGGCTGGTTTCTAGGGGGAACCAATGAGTTAATCAATCGTACCTATGTAATGAAGCCTACATAAAAACCCACAAGGAGGGGGCTGGGAGAGCTTCCAGGTTGTGGAACCAGAAGGCTTCCATGTGCTACTGTGCTGAGCCCCAAACTGCCTAAGGACAGAAGCTCCTTTGTTTGAGACCTTGGCCTCTGTATATCTTCATCTGGCTGACGTGTATCCTTCAATAGGCTTTGCAATAAATTGGTGGTCTAGTGAGTAAACAGATTTCCTGAGATCCGTGAATCATGAGCCATTTTAGCAACTGAATTGAGCCCAAGGAACCCCTGATTTATAGCCAGTCCACCAGAGATGCAGGTAACAGCTTGAAGTTGTGGTTGGCATACTGAGTTGGATGGGGTTGTTGAAACCTCCAGGTAGTTGATGAGTCAGAAGTACAGGTAACAATGTGGGCTTGAGATGAGTTTCTAAAGCAGAGGAAGACCTTCTGGGGGCTGAGCCCTTGACCTGTGGAATCTGCTGCTGTCTCAGGGTAGACAACTGCTGCTGTCGGAACTGAGTTGAATTCTCAGACAACCTACTGGTATCCATGAATTGCTTTTTGGTGTGGGGAAACACACACACCCATGCATGCACACACATACACATATTAGAATGGTGTCCAGGAGTCCAAAAGATACTGTAAAATAAAGGATCTATGACCTGGAAATGCAACAACTGTGAGGCAGGTGGTGCTGGCGTGATCATCTAAGGACTGGGTGGTCCTGGTTTTTTTGGAATGAGCTCAGCAATCTGGGGTGCTTTAAGCAGGTGCCCACTCTGAGCTCTTGTATCAAGATTCAGGAAGCATGTATGCTAAGTTAACCCAAAGGTTTTTTATTTCTCTAGACTTCATACCTTGGTAGTTCCTATTCATACAGAATAAGAATTTCCAAAAGAGCTTAGGTCTTAAACTCACTGCCTAGGAGAAATGTTCCCTAAAATCATCTCTTATTGAATATAGGCTTACCTAAGTATTTTTAGAAGTTGTTTTGCGGATTGCTGCAGGGAATTTGCATGTACAATGGATGCAGTATTTGAAAACAACTTAAGCCAGAATGAATTCTGAGAGCACTAGAAGAGTCAGCTGGTCTTCGATATTCCATCCTCCCAAAAGTGTTCACAGATGAAACGTGGCCTTCCCACAGCACTGACTGGGGGTCACGTCTATTGATTGTCAGACGTTACTGAACAGCTACCCTGTGAAAGAAGCTGGTCAGCGATGAATTGGCTCCCTTTGCTATTTGTCACTGACACTTCTTTTTAAAATGAATTAAAAAAATGTACTGATATGGTGCGTAGTGTTGTCTCTACCATGCTTCATGGGGTGAATGAATTGTTAATACTGGTCTCACTTGAAATTCAAGAAATTAACAGACCAAGTAGATTAATTCAATCAAGACAATAACTGAAGATGAATAGAACAGGGTTCCAAATGTGAACCCTGAATGAGCTACAATATATTTCAATTGAGTTCAGCAAACATTCATATCACTTACCAAAATTCATCATGGAATTTACCCTGAAGTCCGTGAAGAGTGAGCTTGAACTCAGGAGAAGTCACTTCTGGGGGCAGCAGAAGCTTCCAGGGGAATGCCTAAAACTACTTTGAACCCTCTCGTTTTATCTTCAGTATGCCTAGGGATTTTATTCCATTCCAGAAAAACATCATGCATTTATAATAGTTAAGATGTTTACTTCTTCCCTCAAATATTAAGGCATATTGACATTTCAGAAGCACTTCACATGTTGATATAGTTTTGAGAAACTCCGTATCTTGTGTTCACACCTCTCCCATATACATACCAGTTGGGGACACATAGGGACCCTGGGGGTGAACTGCCACCTGGGGGTGGCAACAAAAACACTGAGAAACCATAGTCTTCCCCTCAAGATGCTTAAATCTGGTATTGATGCTTATAGTTGATAATGACCATGTACTTAGTCCTGGGATCAAGGCTTTGATGTGCATCATCTCATTTATTTAATCTTTACAATAATTTTGTAAGGTATTAATGGTGATGACAAGTATGTATGTATGTATCTGTCTTATACTGAGAGTGCTCAGGCAACTCAGCCAAAGTCATGAAGCCAGAAAGTGATAAAACCAGAATTTGGACCCAGAAATTCTGGCTGCAGAGGCCACCCCTCCCTATATAGACTGGGCCCCTTATTCTCAAAATCCAGTGAAAATGAGAGAATTCAGTTAGTTATGGGGAAAATATTCTAACGTGTATTGCTTTTCTAAATCTCATTTTAAATTATCAAAGAAAAATATTCTTACTATGGAATGCTTATGAATTTTAGGTGTACAGTATGATGACCTTTGGCAAATTCTTCCATCTGTCTGATTCATACCCTTTAGGATATGGACCATTGTCCTCATCCCCAGAAATTTTCTGACAGTATTTTTCTTACCCGACCTTGAAACCCCAGAAAACATCTGCTGTTCTGATTTCTACCACAATAGAGGAGTCTGGTCTGCTCAAAGATTACTTATTAGTGGACTTGTACAGTATGTACCTCATTGCATTGGGCTTCTTTTACTCAGCATTGAATTTTTGAGATCTGTCTGTATTGTTTTTGGTGTCAGTCATTATTGACTTTTATGGCTGTGTTTATAATTTCTACTCATCTATTTCTTTTTTTTTAAGATTGTATTGATTTATTTGAGAGAGGGAGAGCAAGAGTGGGGAGAGGAGCAGAGGGAGAGGGAGAAGCAAAAGAGAGCCTGACTTGGGGCTCCATCCCAGGACCCTGAGATCATGACCTGAGCCGAAGTCAGACACTTAACCGACTGAGCCACTCAGATGCCCCTCCTCTTCTATTTCTTTAAGTGAGGAAGGATTTTTTATCTGCCTGTGAGATTTAAAGCCCTAAAAGGGGACTCAACAGAAAGAGGTCAATAGGTCTTCAAGGTCTGTGTGCTACAGGTGTCTGTTACTGGCCTGACCTGGTCCATTCTTGCACACGCTCCTTCTGCTGGCTTTGCTCTCTGAGCCCAACCCCTGGGCCACAGCAGCTGGTGGGTGAAGGACCCATGCATATGCTAAAGGTATGTGCTAGTCTGGACCCAAGGGAAGATAACTGACTTCTGAGATTCTCTGATGCGACATAGTGTCCAAAAAGAAAGCCTCATATTTTACAATGAACAATGGAATCCATTAAATCTATGCTTGGAAAATGGATATGCAAAGCAAACAAGTGACTAAAACAAGCAATCCATTGGAATTGTGTTTAGGTCCTGTGATGCTGGGTTATTGCTCTGGTTCTCTAGGGTCCAGAGCGATCTGGCCGTCTCACTGTCTCACACCAGACGTACTTCCGATGACCCCCTAAGACGGAGTGGAACAGAGATGAGCAGGAGTGTTGGGGACAATGTGGGGAGGTGCGGGCACTAGCAGTGGCTCAGAGCTTGGACGTTCATTGAGTGGGGCACAATAATTAAGCCAGTAGTCATGTAGTAGAGGAGAGGGCAATGATATTGTGCAGATAAATCGCATTCAAATTAGAGAATTCTTAAAAGCCAGAGTGAGGAGTTTATACTTAATTTCTTAGGCACTGGGGAGCCATTTCGAGCAGAGTGGAACAGCCCTCCAGGACAAATAGTGTGGCTGAAAACTTTATTACGAAGAGTGAAAGGAAGCCGGCAGCACACAGATCTCAGAAAGCCGTGATTTCACTTCTTGTTGGAAGAATTTCTTTGGTTCTTTTTCCTCATGGTGCGTGTGTGTGCTTGTGTGCGCGAGTGTGTATGTGTGTGTAATGGACCTGAAATTAGCTTCTTTGCAGCTTTTAAGCATCATTAACCTCACTGTGTTCAAATCTTTAAGTTTGTTATGCTCTAGACCTTAAGCCAAGACACAAATAAACCCAATTAGGCTAGTAATAGCCTTGGATTAAATTATATTAACTATTAAGAGAACACAATTTACACATAGTCAGCATGTTTGATTCTTGTTGTAAAGAAAATTCTGAAATGGTAACTTAATATTGAAACCTGAGAGAAAACAAATCTGCATAATATAATCAAATCGCTTTTACTTTGGGATCCAGATGGGTTGCAGGTAGTGGAATTATTACAGAAACAAACTGTGCTAACGTTTTTTCCAAGTCAGGGCACGAGAATGAGGAAAAAGTAGGTTTCTTGGTTTGGAGGCAACAAGCGTGCTTAGGTGTCAACTGTAATTAAAATAAGAAACTAGGGGTGCCTGGGTGGCTCAGTTGGTTAAGGGGCCAGGTGTTGGTTTTGGCTGGGGGCATGATCTCAGGGTCCTGGGATTGAGCTCCACATCATCCTCATTGGGCTCATGCTCTGTGGAGAGCCTGCAAGAGCATTCTCTCTCTGCCTCTCCCCTCCAAAATAAACACATCTTTTCATAAAAAAGAAACTAATACACATTCATCTTTGTGTCTCTGAGATGGAAGAAAAGTATGGGGAAAAGGAAAACAACCTATTCCACATTTGGGATGATCATGTTATAAGAAGAGTAAGTGAAATTGTAGGGGAGAAAATAATCAAGAAGGTTTTCCACATTTACTTACTTTTTCCTCTTCTACTTTTAACCTTGTTCTGAATCTGCCTCTAGAATGATGGGGACTTGAGGTAAAACATCCATTATCATTGTCATCAGCATCTTTATCACTGTGATCACGTATGTTCGAGTGTTTTTCTCATGTTCTTTGTTGTAATATGCTATTTAAGTGCATAGTTCAAATGTAAATATAAGTAAATATGTAGCTGGAAAAACCTCTAATAACACACAATAGCAGAGTATGAATATCAAATATCTTCTACAGATAACATGTGCATCTCCAGGATTTTAGAAACATAGTGACCAAAGACCAGGAGAATCAATACCATTTCTAGAGATCGAAACTCAGCAGGTTTTAATAAAACATCCCCCTCTGATGTATGAGGGTTATTAAGATCTAAGTTAAGATGTTTAATCAGGGTTTTTTATAATAAACTGGTTTTCTTTATGGTCGAGAAGCAGTGCTGAGTACTGCTTTGTTGTGAGGCTGACTTGAGCGGGAGTCCTGGCTAAGAAATGCTTGGCCAGTGCTTTATCTTTCCAAGAACTTCCTCATCGGTAAACTAAGAATACTAATCGTGCCATCAGATCTTTCTTATGGGATTTTTGTGATAAATAAATAAGGTAGTGAAAATAAGGACAGTGTCTCGAACCTAGAAAGCCCTCAATTAGTCTTTATTATCCTCATCACCCTCATCACCAGAATTCATTACTGTCAGACTTTGTTAGGGGTTAAAGTTTGGAAAGAGATTTCATCCACGTACGGTGTTGTCCAGTTAGATAGGGTCTCGGGATATTTGGGCTCAGATATTACTTATCCACAGGTATTGGATTTGTCTGGCTTTTTACAATGACAAATCATGCCGTAATGATTATGCTTATAAATGTTTTAATGCATCTTGAGGCATATCTGTGTAAGATACTTTCATGACATCAACATTTGGGGACTAAATATTTATCAGCATTATATTAGTCATTTTTGTTTTGTTTATGTGCAAATGAGAAACTAGCATTAAGCTAGCTTAAATTAAAACAGTTATATATATTTCTCTGCATCAGTTATCAGATGGTTAAAGAACCAAGGCTTTGACACAGTGTCTACTGATTCGAGCTGGTAAGCCCTTTCTCTTCTTTACCGTAGCAACTTTGCTGCTTCTCCTGTATTTACTCATTCAGATGGACTTTAGAATCAATCTCTTCAATTCTAAAAAAACATAGCACGGGGGCTTTATGGGAATTTTATTGAATTGCTATTGGTGAGATTAATTATTAATTTGGGAAGATTAGATAGATTGGCAATATTGAATTTCAGTAAAACTTTATGGTTTCTTCTTATAGCCTTGGATTTTAAAAATTTATTCCTCAATATTTGATATGTATATATAATCTTCTTCATAATAAAATTTAATTGGTTGAAATGAATATATAGGAAAGACATTCTTTTGTAAATACTATTCACCTTTGATTCAAAACAATAAAAATACCAAACAATCAAAGGAAATTTATAGTGTCTAAGTATATTACATTCAGTATCCCATTTAATCGTCACAGAGATGTTTTAGATGTAATTATTTCTATTTTTATATTTTACCCATAAAGGGTGTGAGGCTTAAAAAGGTTATGAAATGTCCACAGTCAAACAGCAAGTGGCTAGGGTGTAGAGCATGTTTTTAACCCTCAGTGTATATAATCTCCTTTTATTTGGGATAAAAGGATGGTTTCTAAGAAATGTAAGTGGATTAGCATGCATTAACAGGTATTTTCTAGAAAATTGATACTTTATTCTTATAGATGATTAATCTTATCTCTTTTATAAGTTTCCACTTTCTCATTCTTCAGGGGAGATTATCACCACCCTTTTGGGGGGTGTGGGAAGGACCTGGCACGGGTAAAAGGGGGTTCCTACTCTCGTAGCTGCCATTCTGAAATTCTCATAGTTAAAAATGAGAATAGTTAAAAAATCTTTTCCTAAACCCACAGTCCCTGCAGTAAGGGTTGGTTTTAGTCAAAGAAAAATGTTTCTATTCTGTTTATTCTGTTCTGTATTCTGTATCTATTCTATGTCAACAGCTATTTAAATATCTGGAACAGAGTATGTTGAGGCAGTGGGTGTATGGAATAGTGTGTAGAATTTCAAAGCAAGCAAGGCAAAGGACCCAGAGAACACTTCACCTGTAGAAAGGGTGAGTTACAGCAACTCCGTGAGAGAAACAAAAGCAATTATCTACCTGTTATGGCCGGCCCAGTTTTCAGCATCGCTCCATGTGATCCTCAGTATCATGTTTCTTACAGAGTCACTGGACCTATTGGAACAGACCATTCGGTATTTCCTTGAATGCAGCGGAGGGCTATAAAAGGCTCCCGGGCCCCATCTCCAGTCTGGACTCGGGATGTCTGGCAAACCACTCCCAAGCTAATGGGTAAAACCCACTAGCCTTAGAATTGTTAGCTCAGCCCGGACTGGAAAACAATGGTGGCACTTAGCGGCCACTTAGAGTGGAGAGCACTCAACTTTTCTGTACAGTGTTTAATGAAACAGCTTTTCCTTCTTTCTGAAAAACAAAACGAAACAAAACAAAACAAAAACCTGTCCCACTCCTTAGTCAACTTCACAAAATTTTATTATGCAAGATTTAAGTACAAGGTTCCAGGACTAGAGCAATTTCTACCACTTGATCAACAGAACGCAGAGCTTGAACCTATGTTGTAGCAGATAATGAAAAACCCATACCTTCACTTTGCTGCTACAAGTACAAATCGCTGCCTTGAGTACCTTGACAGTGGAAAACTCCGCAGAATAAATAAAGCCCAGTCTGAGCCTTGCCGAACTGCCCAGGGCAAAAAAGTTTTGTTGACATGGTTTTAGGGACAATTCTGAGATGAATAATCACAGACAACACAGGCCTTTTTTGCTCTCCCTTAGAGAAAGGTTTTATAAGTTGGGAGAAAGGGCTAGGAATTGTCTCATGCAGTTGGCTCGCGGGGTCTCTGATCTTTTCTGATTTGATCATTTAACAGGTCGTCATTTGAGTTCCCCCAGGATTATTGCCCGCTGCTTATTTTTCACTATATCCGTGGCTGCAAACCTGTCTGTACTACCAGCATCCCTCGCCTGACCGGCGGGTCACTAACTCTCGGCCGGTCTTGCTTCCACTCAACATGCTGTCTCCTGAGCACACTCAGGCGGGTCTCCCATCGGCAGGGACCGTGATCTTTTCAAAGGCGGCCTTTTGAAAACTGTGCCTGTTGCTCTCAGGCCAGAGATCAACATCCTTCATCTGGCTTAGGAATCCTTGCTTCCTCTGGCAACTCACAGTTCTCCAAAAGTTTTTTTTAATATCTGCACCTCTATTGGCCAGCGTCGTCTCCTTGCCTCATTCTTCCGCCTGGTAGTGTTCTTACGATCTCCTAAGAATCACTCCTCAAGACGCCTGAGATACAGATAAACTCCCTTTTCTTGCGTGCTATCAAAGAGACAAATCCTTTTCTTGCAGGGACTTACATCAGTGTGTATTTAAATATGTATTCATGTGATAAGCTTTATTAATAGCTATCTTTTGTGCTACACTATAAAACAACATCTTTTTTGTTTTTCTAATATGAGATCCTAGCATCTAGCCGTATACGTCCCTTAGTGCATATTGATTAAATGAATAAGTAAATCTCCTTCTACCCAAATCAAAATATCTTTTGTTTTTTTCCCCCAAAGATCACGTTCTTAAAAAAAAAATAGTTTGTCTCAGGAGAATTTCAATTTATTCGGAATCCTTAGGTTAATTTTCCACATATAAAATATCTTTCATCATCTCTCCTGGCAAAGATAAAACGAAACTCAGATAATTTCATCTTCAAAGCGCTGATCTCATCACTTGTGTTCTTTCTGCAGTGATTACAAAAGTAACGGTATTTCTAATTTCCGGCCTTCAGTGCCCATCTTTTGTGTTTTAAAAATTCAGAAAATTTAATTGACTCCTAATGTTTGCAGGCTCACACCTGCCTTCCTCTTTCTTCAGAGCCTGAGCACTCCCCAACCCATTACTTAATGGGAATACTCATTGCAAGCTAATATTGAATAAATATTTTACGGAGCCGCTTGCAATCACTGTCACGTCGCTGATGTGTGGGTCGGCTCCACACGTGGCTGGAATACAAAATCTCGAAAAGGGCTCCCTGGCAAAGCAGATCTGTGACCGTCAGTGACAAGCCAACATGTTTCATCCTCTGCCTGCCTCTGGACATACAGAACACAGAGGCAAAGAGAAGCGATTGTATGGCCCTCGGCACGCCTGTTAGGAAGGCCACCAACAACCTGGCCTGGGGGAGTGCTATTGGAATAAAATACACTGAAAAATGGAGAGCAGCTCTCACAAGTTGTTATGTTTTTGCTCAGTCTGTTCTGCAGAGCACAGAATCAGGCATGGGAGAGAGTGGAAAAAGCACAGACCCGGAGATCTGGGTGTAGCTGGCAGATTCATTAAACTCACTGGAATGTGAGATTTTCTTTGGTAAAATGCAACTGGGATTTGTTGCTGGGATTTTTTTTTTTCTTTTTTTCAGTTTCCTTCTTCCCTTCCCCAGAAAAAGTTGTCCTGGAATGAGTTAAACAGGCAAGGAAGACTTTATTCAAGACCGTTATGATGGGGCGAAAGAGATTGAACTCATCTCTATTAAGATGGAAGGAATGAGAGTTTTTAAGTGCTGGGATGAACTAAGGATGTATTTAATGGGGAGGTTAGTCCGTATGATGAGGTCATCTGTGTTTGCTGATTGGCTCCATCACGTTAGATGCCCTCCTAGAGAATGGGAGGTAGGAGTCCTAGCTTTCCTTTCCTTTCCTTCCTTCCTGTAAGAATAATCAACATGCAACATCTTAAAGTTTTCAGTGTGCAATAGAGTATTGCTAAAAATAGGCAAAGTGTTGACCTCTCTCACTCACATAACTGAAACTTTATACCCTTCGAACGGCAACCCTCCCCTTCCCTCTGCATCTGGCCCCTGGCGCCCACCCTTCCACCCTCTGCTTCCATGACTTGGATTGTCCGAGAGAGACAGGTCCTCTAAGCGAAATCATGCAGTGTTTGTCCTCCGGTGACCTGTGGGTCCCCAGCTTGATGATTGCATTTCAAAGGGCTGGTTTTCAGGCTCTTGAGAAAGTCATTCCTGGCTTGTAAAACTAGCACGAGTCTGGGAGATGATTTACATCTCAAAGGGGCAGACACCGAATTTACAATTGCAAGTTTTCTGAAGTAAATTCTCTTCAGAAAAGGGGCCTGTGGGGGAGGGGCACTCTGCTGAGGAAGAAGTCTGACTGGAGTTCAGTCACTCTGAGGGGCATGCCTAGCGATGCCGTCTGCATTCCCCACTTCCTCCTTCCCTTCTTCCCTTCCTTTAAAAACTCTAATAATATTTGTTATAACAAAATTAAACCTTGTTAAAGGGTAGTTTTATTATATTATTTTTCCCATTTTCATTGAGATGTAGTTGACACATGACACTGCATATGGGAAGGTATATAAGGCGACCTTTGGATAGGTGTACCTATCGTGAAATGATCACCATAGTAAGGTAACATACGCCACCTCGCTTGGTTACATTCCCTTTCTTGGAATGAGAACTCTTCAGAATAACTTTCTTAGCAACTTTCAAGTGTAGAATACGGTGCTGTTGACGTAGCCATTATGCTCTACAATAGCTCCCAGAACTTACTTATTTTATATCTGGAAGTTCGTACCTTTTGACCACCTTCACTCATTCCCCTCAATGGCCCCCAGGCCCACCGCTGGCAACCATGATCTGTTTTTTTGTTTCTACACGTTCTTTTTTCTTTTCGTGTTAAAGAATAATTTTAAGACGAAAAAATCACAATTTTGATCCATAAAAGAAAGTATGCATGTTAAAATGGTATTGAGCTCATTAATTAAATGAGGGAACCAAGCAGATGTCGCAACTGATCCAAAGGAAAATAGGAATACCAAACATTTATAGATCAGGAGTATTGAAACAAATGCAGGTAACACTAGATTTTTCCACAGTGGGAGCAGGAGGTCATAGAATGCTTACTGGACAGAGTTTACATGCCTATACATGGAAATTATTTTACATTGCTATGAGTTATCTCCAACGTGTAGATCTGTAAATAATTCTCATAGAATCAGAGTTAGGTAATCCAGATGGATTTGCTGTAGACATTATAATGTTTTTCAGTGAAGGACAATTTTTTTTAATAGGTCTTTACTACCATGACGTATTATTTGCCTTCATTGCTTCGTAAACACCCTCTCGTATTTCAGTACTGAGTACCCAATATGGGCCAGGCATACTGAAGTAGGTACAGACCCATAATATAGGTCTCCTGCTCTCAGAGAGCCCAGCCTAGTTCAGATATGCTCACCAGTGATCAACCCCAAGAAACACTGTGATTCCTGATAATAGCTAGGATCTGAGAAAGCTGTAGGATTTTACTCTTGGGACTAAACAAGAAGACTTCTCAAAGGATGTGAGAGCTTGTCAATAGCTATGTTCCCAAATAACAGAAGTACAACCTGTCAATAAGACAAAACTTAGTTGATTACTCGCCCTGGTATGAAAGAACACTATCTTGCAAACTTTGACAGTGTTCCAGACAGGGGCAGTTAAAGCCAGAATTCTTAATGCCCTGCTATAGCTTTTTCAAAGTCTTAACAAGTTTGCATAAGGGGCCCCACATTCTTGTTTTGCCCTGGGTCCAGCAAATATTGTAGCCAGTCCTAACTATGACCACGTTGTTTTCCTGATACAGCTACAGTGTTGTAAGATTACACATGAGGAATCCATTACATCTGGGGAGGAAAGAAAGGATGGCAGATGGTCAGGTAAATCAGAGCTCTGTTTGCAAATTGAGTACAAGTTCATAAGGCCAAGAGAGAGAGAAACACGGTAGAGGGTACAAGACGGTGGAGAGGGTTCAAAACTCACCTGTTACATTTGGAAACGATACATCCTTTGTCTCACTTCTGTGCACCATGGGCAGTGCCGTGGCACAGAAGAGGGCAAGCCAGGTGCTGAAGGACTTTGAATGATCGCAGTGAGTGGTTTAGAACCTACTCTGTGGACAATGACGGGAGCCTTGCACATGATTTGAGAAGAGCATTGACAGGCTCAACCAGGGATTTTTGGACAGCTACTCAAAATTGGTTGAATTGGGATTTTGAAGGGTAATACTTTAGTTCAAGCATGGCAGACGAATGCATATGCAAATTCCATTCAATTCTGTCATTTTAATGCAAAAAGAACAAAAATGGTCTTCACAATTACTCTCTGGGGAAAATGCTAATGTCAACCACCAAGGGAGGAATCCATAGATTTGCTGAAAGCTGTGTTCAGAGTTTAAAGTGTAAGAATTAGCCTCAAGAACCAGAAAAGAAAATCCAGAAGTAAATAGATATAATTCAAGTTTTAAGTTCAAAGCTTTATCATGCAGATGTCACAGTCCGCCCCGAACTGTCTGTGTGACTGGAAAGGGGGAAGAAGAAGCAGGTGCAACACGGTGTTTTATTGAGCTACTAACTTGTGTCTCTCCTCCCTTTATTCTCCTCTTTCTGCTGATTTGTTTCCAGCAGGTAACCAGGCGTCGAAGGATAATTTTCCCAAAAAAGATAAAATCATGACTTCCGTACAGATATAAAATGAACACCTGTCAAAGATTTTACTTCACTCATTAATGAGAGACCAGTGAGGTTTTACAGTTGCTTCAAAGGAGAATTCGAAGTACTATCCTTTTATGGATTAGGAATGCTGACATAAATGTACCAATAGGTGGAATCTGGATTTTTCTACAGAACGGAGGGGAAATTTTGCTCTGCTCTGGACCAATTGTGTATGTATGGACAAGCAACATTTACATTATTATCAGTTTTCTACAGGATATCTTCTAATTCTACACGTTTGTAAAACAGCCTTGTCAAAACAAAGGTGCGCCCTCCCATAGTAGAAGACCATTCCTGGAGGGGCTCTAGCATTCCACTCAAAGGGTATCTAGTAATCTCTCTTAACACTTTCCAAAGTCTTAAACTTGTACCTACAGAGGTCCTTTTGTGTCTCTTTGTCTCAGTGGAGATTTGTGTTTCACAAGTTCAACACCAATAGCCATCTGCCTTCTTCTGCCTTTCTTCCTTGTATTAAAACCTTCACCCTTGGGTGGGAGTCTGGGGCCTAGAGGGAAGGGTTAGGAGAAAGTCTGCAATGCAGCCAGGAAAGAAAACAGAGACCCTTTTAGAACTCGGTGGCAGAGTCCTGTGCAGGCGTCAAGGCCTCTGAGAAGGTGGCTTTCCCCAGAAATAGCCAAGCCCCTCCCCCCAGATGGCCCAGACACACAGCATCCGGCATAACCTGGACTGATGGCCAGGGTGACCGTGAAATTCATCATCTCAACCAGGACACCTTTGAAGATGAAAGGGGGGCACTATTCCAGGGCAAGAGAATAAACTGGACAAGCCCAGGCCATCTAGGCCATGATAGTTTAGCCCATGAAAGACCCCAGGACCACTGCATGTGCTGGTAACAGGAAGGCCATATCCGATTTGATTTCCGGGGGACAATAATAGATGAACTTCAGTCCCTGAAAGGGAATTTCATTATACTTACCCACGGGTGCTGCTCTTAGAAAAGGCCATTAGCATGCCTGGCGGTCATAAAAAAAATGATTTCAAAGGCATGTTTTGGGTTGTGGGATGACAGAGTTTGAATATTTCAGAGCAATGAGTTAAATGGATTCTGAAAGACTGTTTTTTTAGGGATGATTTGATAACAGAAGAGGTAGACTTTATTCTTGTAAGGGGGTGTGAAAAATTTCACATAGTTGAAGAGTTTGCGTTACCTCCCTTGAAAGAGTGTCCAATTGAAACGGGTTCTCTGGAACCCACAGGGGCACCTGCTGTCCCTCGCAAAGAGAACAAAGGTCATTTCACAAGATGGGGCCAGCTCCCCCAGGACAGCCACGATTTCTTGGCACTGGCCCTTTAAGACATTCCTTGCTGCTTTCCTTAGTTGGAGGTCAGTCCCTATTGTCCAGACCTCAGAATATGAGAGACTCAATGAATTGTCTTATTGGTCACCTTTTAACTTTCCCCTTACTACCAGCCCCCAACCCGCATTACCTATTTTGAAATCTAGGGCTGTTTAAAGTGAATCCCGTATGACTCGGACTGTATTACCTACCCGCTACCATGCATTCCTACCCGCACCTCGATTACATTATGGGGAACTGGGAAGTGGAGTTATGCAAAACTGCACTTACAGATTTAGAGGGTAACCCAGCATTTGGCTGAAAGAAAACCAAAGAGAAATCTAGGAATGCTTGTCTACTTGGAATGAGGACTGAGAATTGTACATGTTAGGCAGTGAGGATGTCGCACCATACCCCTCAGCTACAGAGAGCAGGAGGACTGAGCTCTCCCCTGTATGTTCTCCACGGACCCATTAGGTGGTCTGGTAAGATCATTGGGCACCCTCTCACAGTACAGGTTTTATTTTATTTTTTAAATGTTTAAGACATTATTTATTTATTTATTCCACAGAAAGAGTAAGAATACAAAAAGGGGGAGCAATAGAGAGAGAGGGAGATGCAGGCTCCCCGCTGAGCAGGGAGCCGGATGTGGGGGCTCGATCCCAGGACCCCGGGATCATGGCCTGAGCCGAAGGCAGACGCTTAACCATCGGAGTCACCTGGGCACCCCATCACGATCCAGGTTTTTAGTGCATGCCCCAAATACACAGGGTTACAAACAATAATCAGTACCATTAAAATAGAATTATCAAAACATCTCAACGACCACATTCATACCGTCGTGGTGTATGCAATGCATTTCTTTATTCACATACCGAAAAACAAGATCTTAGTAATGGCTCTACTATGATTACAAGCTAGTGACGAGAGGAAGAGTGACTGTGGGGCACCTCAAAGAACTATAGGAGGGTATGACCTTGAAGGGGATCTCCGTTGGTGATAAAGTCACAGGCGTTTTTATTCTATTGTGCTTTGTTACCCATAGCCCCAGCTGGAGGGAATGCTACCCTTAAATTAGAGACTGAAAATAAAAGGGTGATTAATTTACTTATTTATTTATTTAGCATCTGAGTTTGCAGACTCCTTGAATCCTATCTCTGATCATCCTTGGTAATTAAGGACCCCACTTCAGGGCACCGTTCTCCAGCTCCCTTCTCCTGGGTTAGTGCCCCCCGGGACTGGTCCGCTCAGCCAGCAAGTGGAGAGTGTGCCACCCTGTTCTCCAAATCCCTGGTAGCCGCCAGTGAAACTCCTGTCCAGGGACTCCTTCCAAGGGTTGGAGGAGTTGCTCTTCTGGGGCTTTGGCGGGGGCAGCCCCGGGGAGCCCCCACTCTTCCACCCTGGGCTCTCCGTCTCTGCCAAGAATTCAAAGGCTTTATTCACTTTCCTCTCGTGGCACAGAATCTGTAATTACAACGTCTCTATGATATCGAACGGTTTCCATTTCATCTTTAAATCAGTTTAGTGGTTGGGAACTCTACTGCAGTCTTGAAATTCAATACGAGAGGTGTGGAGGCGATCGGGGGCCGAGGAAGCGGCCAGGCCCCGGGAAGGCCCACAAGGATGGAAGCCAGCGTCAGCACCCCCATTCGGAGGGAAATGATTTTCTTTTTGAGAGACTGGGTCTTCCGAGGGAGGGATGTGGGACTCCTTAGCATGTTGTGAGGCCTGTTACGCGCCTGGTCTCCTGCAGCGCTTAGGACAACATCCAGGTTGTCTCCTCTGGCCTGGGATTGAGGGAATGTGTATTTTAGCTTATGTGGGACACTCTGGATATATGACTATTTCCCCTACTTAATTATGAATAAGGACCCTGTTCACTGTTGAAACTATCCTGGTTTGCAGGAAAGCTGGTGTGGTCATCATAGTGGGTGCTGTAGGGTCCCTCTGATCCGTCTTCCAAGACTGAAGGGCCATTTCTGCAGCTGCTTGGAGTGTTGGTGGCCCATGGCCTTCAGCGGATGTCTTACTGACACAGCACCTTCGCTTGGAGAACCACTCTGCAGGAGTTCCTGCAGCCCCTAGGGTGTGTGGCTGGCCAGCGGAAGGAGGGGCAGATATACAGATCCAGCCTCACTGAGCACAGGTAGGACAACTCTACCGGGACATCCCAGCTCAGAGTCCCACTGGGGTCCACCAAGGCCATTGCTAGGACTTGACTGTCGCTTCATGTACACCTCTGCTCAGTGCAGCTCCCCACGCTTCTCCCACACTTGGCGGCCCTCAAGGATTTCCTCCAGGCCAACCTCCAGCTCAGTCTATTTTTCCACCAACCTGACCTGAGGCCACAATTCCATCTCTGTGGCTCTAGGAGATCTGATCCCAGGTCACCACCTTGACCTGATCTCACCCTGGCCTTTTTCCCCTTCCTCAAATGGGCTAAACTCCTTCTCATCTCCGGGCGGTCCCCCAGCTCCTCCCCCAGCTCCTCCCTCTTTTGCTCCCCTGGCTCTGTCCCCAGCTCCCCACCTTGTCCTTCAGGCTCTAGCTCAAATCGTATCTTCTCAGTGACGTCTTAGTTTTCCTGATTCTGTTGCTTTTCCCAAAGCCTTTCCCTGTTGCACTTTAAAAATTTTCCTCCATAGCCCCATCACTAACGGAAACTATCTGTTTGTTTACTTACTGGCATCTTCTTCTCCAGCATGTGAGTTCCTCCTGGGATGAAATCTTATTTGTCTTTTCACCCTAAATGCCTGGAACGCGGGAGAGCGTCTGGCAGATAGTCAGCACTCAGTCAATCGGTTGAAGGAGTGGATTAAAAACAAGGGAAAGAAAACATGTGGGACGGACTAATCTGTAAAACTCTCCCTTCTCTCTCCAAAAGTCGTCCTAGGTGCTCACTTAGCCAGCAACTTTGGCTTCATTTCCTTGGGAACGTCCTTGCCACTTCCTCCTGAATTCCTCATCTCCCACTCTTTTGACCCTGGCAGTTTCCATTTTCAGAGGTTTCATAGTAGACACTGTCCCCAAGTATTATTAAAATGAACCATCATGGGGCGCCTGGGTGGCTCCGTGGGTTAAGCCGCTGCCTTCGGCTCAGGTCATGATCTCAGGGTCCTGGGATCGAGTCCCGCATCGGGCTCTCTGCTCAGCGGGGAGCCTGCTTTCCTTCCTCTCTCTCTCTCTGCCTGCTTCTCTGCCTACCTGTGATCTCTCTCTGTCAAATAAATAAATAAAATCTTAAAAAAAATAAAAAATAAAAAAAATGAATCATCGTAATAGTAACGAGCATTTACCAAAGGGATCAACACTTCACCGACCGCTTCCTATGTGGAGTGTATTTAAACCTCACCTGTGCCCTTTGAGGCAGTGTTACCATCATCCCTCTTCCATAGACGAGGACAACTGAGGTGGAGAGATGGTCACACAACCAAGACATGAACCCAACGTTTCTGAAGGAACTTGCCGTGCGGCTTCAAGGTCCACGCAGTGCAAAGGTCCCACCGTGTTCCCAACCAGAGAGCCCCGGAATCTCCATTCGTGGTCCCTGGCATCTCGGACCTTATGTGCCTCCTCTGACTCAGCTCCCTCACTACGAAAGGAGGCTTGTAACGATCCTTGTTTTGCTGCAATGATTAAGCTAAGTGATAATGGATGGAGACATCTGGCATAGGGTAGAAAATCCAAAGGATTCATCCCTTTCTGATGTGTGACACTGTAAAAACAATACTGATTTCTTTTTTTTTTTTTTTTTTTTTTTTTGGTGCCATTCGTCTTAGACCAGTGAGCAGCAGAGGACATTTTCAGGCCTGCTGGCTAAATCTGCGTGTATTGCGTGAACTCCGCTAGTCGCGCACATAGATGTACACGCGTGGGTCGGGTTCTTGGGTCACGTGGACTTCGAAGAGGATCCCATTTTGGTTCTTATCCCCTCCCTGCTGTCTCCTTCCTTCTCACTTACCTTATGGGTAAATCCTATATTTTCACTCTCCAATGCTGTGTTTCCTCCTCCATAAGTGGACTGGTATAAGAATTAAATGAAGTATTGCCTATCGAGTTAGGATTTGAACTCTGGCAACCCATCTCTTACAGTAGTGCTGCTTGATGATGACAAGAGCTATAACTCTCGCTCCATTACTTGGCTCTATTGGGCTTCTTACTGTTATGAATACAGAACCATGAGATCTCGGAATAAAAGTGATTAAAAAATGCAAACGTCATGAGGACCGGTTCAGCGAGCTTCACCCCAAGCTCAGCCCTAACCTCCATCATAGCGGGGCTGAAGCTCAGAGCATCTCGAGTCAGTCAGGGATGCTCAGTGAGAATGTGATGATGGCCGATCCTGACTCCGGGCCCGGCCACATCAGGCTCTCTCAAGAGCTTTGAAAATACAGAATTCAGGGATCTGCTCCTGGAGATTCTGACCTGATTCCAAGACACTGCTTTTAAAAAGAAAACAAGTAAAAACCACACAATTGATTCTGAGGCCGGGCAGACTCAGGGATCATCTGGGGCCCCCCCACCCCTGCTGCCGAGGGAGTCTGGGAACGCGCGTGGCGCCGTTGACTCCCTTTGGAATGGCTTTTCCATGTGGCCATCTACTTTCTCTGGCTGTTTGGAGTTACCGGGATTTTAGTTTCATCATCTTCAAATGTGACCGTCTTAGAATTCTGGAACAGGATTGCAGGATTGTAGGGGACCTTCCAGATCTTTTTAACTCACACCTGACGCCTACCTCCAAAAGAGAGATAGGCTTGCCTATGAATTTGTAGGAAAAAAACCCAACCCTAATTTCCGAGAAATTGGAACAATTCATGTTCTTAATCTGGTTCCTCTTCCATCAGGCAGGGTCTCCTGATGAACGAATTGCAAGGACACACATTCCCAGCTCTAGAGTCTGGATGTGACATTTCCCTGGCCTTTTTCTAATCTGGAAGGAAAACAGCTGACAGAAATTTAAGAAGGATTTTTTTTGTCGTATTTGTCTTCAACTCAAAAGATCATTATTATCTTTCTTTTATCTGAGAAATGGCCTCGAAGAGGCTGCTTTCCTGCTGCTGTTGGCGTTCTTGCTGACATACTCAGAAAGGCCAGGCAAGCAATTGGCTGGCATCATTGGCAAGGATATTGCCTCCCATTCCACTTAACATAATTAAATCTGATTATATACAATTACTCCCGTCTACAGGAAAATTTCCTTGAAAGGTTAAAAAAAAAAAATGATTGCTGACAGTGAGCAGGGATTTCAGTTTCCTTTGTGGACCCTATGTAGAAAAAATGATCAGGGGGGCCACCCTTATCCAATGTGTTTTATTCAAAATATATGCCCCCCCACCCCACCCCGGTCAAAGGTCTTTGACTTCTTGCCAAAAAAACTATCATCAAGATTAACCCAAATGAATGAGTCCAAAAACAGAATTGTATTTCCGTATTTCAGAGCCCCATGTTCTTTCTCTGTTATTTTTACCATCCTAGGGCTTTAACATGTAAATTCCACTTGATTGTAGTAAAGAAATAAAAGGAAGTGAGTAAACTGGTGGAAAAACTTTGGCATTGAATTTTCGTTGGGTGAAAGTAAGCAAAAAGAGGGAAACGGGGCAGCCACGATTAAGCTGTCAAGACAACCTTTTTCTGACTTTCTTCCGTCCTATTCGCTGTCTTTCTCTTTCTCGTAATCTCTCATCCAGAGATGTGTTTGCTTTCTTGACTAGGAAGTAGGTGGAATAATCCTAAAGTCTTAAGCAATGACTTTCCATCTCCGAGAAAAAGCCAAGGTCCTTCGAGAGGCTAACAGCCCTCTCTATGGTTCTCCCTCTCCCTGGTTCTTTCGTTTTGTTTTGTTTTGTTTTTGTCTACTGCCTTCCTGTCCCTTCCTTCTGCTCTAGCTACATGACCTTCTTGCTGATCCTATAACATATCAGCCAGGTTCCTATAAAAAAAGCCATTGCCTTATTTTTCCTGGAATGCTCTATCCCACAAGCGCATCCGGTACCTTTTTTATACTTCTACACTTAGCTTACTTCCTGTCTTCTCTGAAGAATAAGGGAGTAGGTTGACTATTGTATATTGCTATTCTCATTTATTGCTGATAGCATCTGGTTTATCCTATAGCCCCAGATTAAGTTTTGAGAAAGCCATGAGGATAGGAACAAGTTAATATTTAGACGTATGGATGATTACTTCTTTTCACCATCACAGTAAAATTAATTAACTTCACAATAAGCCAGAAAATAGACAAAATGAATAACTGGAAAGAACACTGGTTTACAAAACTGGAGGCTATTATAGAACAGTCCTTGTTTTAACTGTGCATTCTAGAATTATAGGGCTATATGTTACCTTCATGATCTTTTAAACTTGCAAATGAAGCCTTTTAGATGATGCATTCTAGATGTTAATTTTTGACATTTACCACAGATTCCCATTTAAGGTATGACTTAAAAGTCATGCAAACCAAGCCCCCCACCCCTGTACACACTCATCCAGTTCCCCAGTGTTTAAATGGGTTCTACAAACTCATTGTGACTTATGCGACTTGCTTTTTGTGCACGCTTCTGGGTTTGTGGAGCCCACCATTACTTATTTAGTTAATTAATCAAATATTTATTGAATGCCCACTGTGTTCCTGGTTTTTGCCTTCTGTGCTGGGTGCACAAAGTAAAACAGGACACAGTCAATAAGGTTCACCTATGATGGTGGCCCGGCAGATCTGATTACTAGAGAGTTTGAATTTACTCTAACTCAATTGCCAGCTAGACAATTCAGTTCCTTGTGAAATCATTGTGAAGTCAGCGATGAAGATTTCTAGGGTAAATGTAATTGGATGTGAACATCTTCATATAATTCAATCTGCTGGTGGAGCTCAAATCCTTACTTCAAGCCTTGCAGACATCCAAATTCTTATCTGGGTATCTTTGAACTTGAGAACAGAACGGGCTGGGGCAGACTCATGGGCAACTCTGAGAACGAGCACTTCCTTCCTGGCAGGTGCACACTACGTCCCACCCAGATGGTGAATGCAGCCCTACCTCCCCATTCCACAGACATATCCCATCACACCAAAACTTGGAACGTAGAAAAGTTTTGCTAAAGATTTGAAGGCCTCGAGATGACGAGGGACTAAGTTGTGCCGAGGCAAGCAGTCCATGTTGCCTGAAGATTCGTGCTTTAGGTAGGGTCCATTCCATGCTGCTGCTTTGAGGAGATCCCCAAATGCAATGAATTAGGGAGAGAAAAGTTGCTTTCTCACCCATCAGACGGTATTGGCAGCGGAGTAGAGGTGGTTGAGTGCTGGTCCAGGGACAGATGGATAAGAAAGAGCAAGCGATCGGTTAATCAATCCATGTGCACATTCGAGGGCATGTCTGCCCTCGACCTTACACATCTAACAGAACCTGCTGTTTGTGGAAGTTGCCAATGCAGACGGATTCAGGTGAGTTGTATGGGCCACTCCAGTAGCCCAGAGTGGTGGTATCATTTTCACATGATTTTTCCAACCTGATGGACAGATAACTTTTGATAATATTTGTAACAACATACATGCCTCTTTAACTGAATTAAGAAAAAACCAATTGCTGATTGTAGGATCCTTGCATTCCTGAAAAATTGACTTTTATTAAAATTATGCAAAATACATTCTTTCTCTACATTCAGTGGGTCCATCTGGAGGCCATGCAGGTGTGGAAACAATCTTCCGTTAGATCAGGGCTGTCCAGTGCTTCAGAGGACATCTAGCCCCCTTGGCCCACCCACTAAATGCTGGTATGACCCCTAAATATTATGACAATAAAAATGCCCCCACTGGTTTCCCAAATGCTCCCTAGGCAATAGTATTGCCCCTACCGAGAGCTGCTGCTCTGAAGGAATGTAGGGGGAAGGCTCTCCCCGACTTTGGGACCAGGTTTCAGGCTGAGCAAAAGCAAAGTAGTTATCATCACAGGTGCCTTCCTCCAAAGGTTTGGGTTGTAAGAAAGTGAAGTTCTTGCCCTTGGTAACCGGCACAGGTTGAGATGAATGTGTACCTGTGTGCAGACACATTAACCGAATCACCGAGGCTTTTCTTAATGTCCTCTTTGGACTATATAGGTGTGATTTTCTCCATGTGGAATTGAGGGAGAAAAAAAAAAACAACTGAGGGAGAAAAGGCAAAGCAATCTTCTTTTCCTACAAATGTCTTAGACCCATTATTGTAAGATGTGTGAAAGTACTAAATTTACAGAAAGGTCTAAGTAATAGCAAACAAGGTGAGGAAATTTACTTCTGACTGGCAAGGTATAATCTCCCTAAAAGGAACCTTAAACTAGGTGTACCTTTAGGTTACTTTGCTGTCAAGAGAGACTGGAGGAAGATTTCAGGGCAAATGTTACCCTGAAATACACACACAGCTGCATGCAAATATCTAGGGCGCAATTTTGCTTTAGTTAAGTACAAGACCTTAATCATTCTTGCAAACTTCAAGCTCCTGGTAATAAACAAGTTTCTTTCTTAATGATCAGATTCTCCTTCTTTAGTCTTTTTATTTTTTAGTTAGTTTTCTTTTAAACATTCCTGACTACCGAATCCTTGCTTTCCAAGCAGGTCCACGATTAATGATTATCTAGGACTGTAACAAGCTGTCACTTGTTGGTGCCTCAGACTCTTCAAGGATAAAAAAGGGAAAGAGGTTAACTAGATCCTCTAATGGCCCTTCCAGCTCACGATTTTGGGTTTCAGGGACCAAGCTGTAGCCAAATGACTGTGTTTTTAATAGCAAGGCTATTCTCTTAATAATGGGTAAAATGACTGACTTTACAAGTGAGGAATGAGGAGACTCTGGAAATTCACCTTCTTCTTCTGCAACATCTTGTTTATCTCAACTTAGTGTCCCATCTCTGCAGCACTCTGTCTGAGTTTGTATTTCAGGCAGGCTGCTCATTAGCTCTCTGACCTTGAGATGCCCGCTTAACACCGTGCCTCAGTTTCTTCATGTGTGAAATGGCCATATTACCCAGAAGTGTTCTGATGGGTAGAAAGTTGCTGCACAGAACGGTCCCCAGCACATGGCAGTCACTCAGTATCATTTGAATTCTTATATGGATCCCTAGTTCCTGGCACACGGTGGAAATCCGGTCGATGTTCACGGTACTAAAGGAGGTCATTTCATTGCTGGACGTTTCTCCAGTCTCACATTTACCTATCGCTAGGGCATCATGTAGAAAATTTAGTATGCAGTGTTTCAGAGATTTGGACTTGTGATGAATTTTTGAAATCGCATTGACTGTGGTGGTGCCTGCTTTCCACAAATAGTGCGGAGCATTTTCCCAGCCTGTTATCTGTGGCTCCACAGCAGCTCTGCTAACACATTTCGTTGAGTTAGCCCCTCATGACAGTTTTGTAGCACAGTAATTTCACTTTGTCCATAACCTTGAGAGAGGTGCACTTGGGGTTCCTATTATAATGTAACAAATGAAGGCTTGAGTCTTCCCATTCACATCAAATATATGGATTTTTAACCCTGGGAGGATTTTACTTTTCCATTATAAAAATGCTAAGTATCATGGGCTTCGTTTTTCCCTAAACTGATACAGTTCTACTATATCCTTCAAATGCTAAGGACCACTCTCTGTCTTCTTTCCCTGTCCTTAGGGGGATTTCAGACATCAATCAGAGATAGTGGGGCCAAGATTGGTGCTATAGACTGAATGTTTGCATCCCCCCCAAATTCACATGTTCAAATCTGACCCCCGGTGTGATGGTATCAGGAGCGTGGAACCTTCATGAATGGATTTAGTGCTCTTACAAAAGAGATTCTGTCTGTTTTGTGTTCTTGACCCCCAGCATAAGTTTGACACAAAGCAGGATCTCAGTAAAGATTTGATGAATACAAAAACACATGTTTCCATCTCAAGAAAAATAGAATATTTCCATATTTCAGGCTCAGCAACAAATACTGTGTTTATAAACACAAGCATACTTTTGTAGAGATTTATGAAGACATTAATCCAGTAGGAAAAATAACACTGTTTCATTCTCCAGAGGAAAGATACTCTTTAACATTATTAGGCTGTATTAAACTACTCTATTCTCTGATCTAAGTTATTAACTACCCACCATAAAATAAAAAATTGAAGAAAGACTTAAATGGTTATATCTTAGCCTTAAATGAATAGAGGAAAGTATTTCTTTATTTTCAAAATAAACGAAGAATCCTGAAGTTTCTAAATGTATCAGTGGGCTGGTTTTCAACAGGGATCAGTCACTCTTTGTTAACATAAAGGAAATGTCCTGAGTCTGGTAATTCAATTTTAAGATCGATGTTGTTCAATTATTTAGTAATAAATCCTCCTAGAATGGCATTACACAAGCACTGTGCTATTTTTTTAATAGGGTCTGGGGGAGATGGGAAGGCAATTTATTGATCAGAGGAGACTATGGAAGACTGATAAATTTCTGCAAATGCCAGAGTATGGCCAATAACATCAAATGCTGCTGAGAAATTATTCTAGTATTTTGTCTATACATTAAGGAGAAATTGCAAAGCACTGGCAACTTTTTAGGGCAAAGCTGTCTTAGTAGATTCCCATCCTATCTGTGGTAAAACTCTAAGGTCAGGACGTAAAACAAAAATCATCCACAGGGAGAACGACATTTGACAACCTCTGAGGAAGGCATCCTGTTGGAAACTGACCTGCGGTAGGTCAATGAATTCAAGCTGACCACTTTTTCTCTTGGATAGGAAGAGTTCTTTGTATTTTCTGGGTGAGCACCACATGAAGTAGCTGGTTTATGTTTTGAGGCAAGGCTGTAGAAAAGTGAGTTCTGCATCTTTAAGTTCCAGAATCTAAGGTTAATACTTTGAAAGTATTTTCAAAGGGGAGAAAATTTTCAAAAGGGAGAAGGTAGAAAGGAGACGAGGGAAGACAGAGATTTGTGTTTTCTCAGAGCACTCACTCTGGAGCAACTTGTGCATTGGTTGGATGGAGGGGATAATTGCTTGCACTGTCGAAAGTTAATTGATCTCCACTCAACCAACTTGCCTGATTAGGTGACTCCCTTCGTTCCCTCTGCAAAGCACACTAACAGCTTCTACCTCCGTGCTAGCTATACTTGGCTGTGGGTTAAGATCTAGTTCTCTCACACACTTCTATTAAGCTGTGTGTTTACCAAGTGTTAGCTGTGTTGTCTTAAATCTATTCATGGTAATTGTACTGCAGTTATAATAATTATACAATTTAATTAAGTATTATGTCAACTGATAAATTATGAGTGTGAAAAGAGAATTATCTCTATGAAACTAAATTGAATACTTTGGGAAAAAATTGATAAAGGCAATTAGCTAAAAAATGCCAGATGAGGTGTGAGGTTGACGAATGTTAAGACAGTGAAAAGATCATAAAAAATCTAGGAGTTGACACTTAAGTTATATTAAAAGTTTCTTGAGGTCTTGCAGCATTTCTAAGATATGAAAATGGAAATTAGAGATTTCCACTTCACATTTTTTTTTTATGTGAGAAACAAAATGTGGAATTCCAATCAGTAGACCCATGCTAGTTTTCTACATGAAAATGGGAAGAGTGTGGATTTCTGTTTTAAAAAGTTAAACAGATGAACATAGGGGAAGGGAAGGAAAAATAAGATGAAAACAGAGAAGGAGGCAAACCATAGGAGACTTGTAACAAACTGAGGGTTGCTAGAGGGGAGATGGGTGGGGGGAAGGGGGTCACTGGGGGATGGGTATGAAGGGGGGCTCTTGTTAGAATGAGCACTGGGTGTTTTATGCAACTGATGAATTGCTAAATTCTATCCCCCAAACTAACAATGCAGTATATGTTACCCAAATTGAATTTAAATTAAAACATTTTTTAAAAAGTTAAACTGCTTAGGGCAGAGACTGTGAATTCTTCACTAGTAGTTTACTTCTTCCCTTAATAATAGAAATCCTGAATTCTAGCTGGGACGCATGATCCGGACTAGAGGATAGATTTCTATGGTATCTTTGTGGCTCAGTGTGACCATGTGCCTAAACTCGGCCAAAGGAATATGAGCAGAAATGATGTGTCCCATTTCTGCCACATCCTTAAGAGGAATGGTTGTGCTCGCCTTGATCTTCCCCTTCCCATTGACAAGAACACAGATCCAGTATGGGAGCTGTACTGCTCCCCAGACCTGGAGCTGATGGGGGCTCTGCGTTGACATAGACTTACCCCGGGGTTCCTGACCACCTCTGCCTCCTCTGCCTATACTGTTCCATGGGGGAGAAATTAGCTTCTGTCTTTAGTAATCTGTATTTGGGGGATCTCTTTTTTCTAGCAACATAGAATATATCCTAACACACTATTTAAATTTTAATATAAATACGTATGTACATACATATAATTTATACAAAGATCTATATTTTTATATGCTTCATGTATTTATATTTGTGTAAGTATATTATATATATGAGTGTGTATATATATATACATATATATATAATTATCTGATTTGCACTTTAAATGACCTTTGCAATTAAATAAGCAATCTACTAGTTCTGATGGCAAAGCTTCTACTGTATTATTTTTTCCTCTCCTTTTAAACTGGGCATGAAAGTTGAATGCCTTTGAGCATTCAACTCAAAAGGACTGAGGACTGATTTTTGTATATCTATGATAATGTACTTACGCAGATGGCACCTTTGTCTGGTTGAGTTCCATGAGTAGGACTGGCCAGCTGGCAACTTTCAGCAGTTGTACTAGGGGAAGAAAGGGCAAATGATTGGAGACCCCTGTACCTCTAAGTGTCATCATTTTGAAGGACCCCATGACTATCATTAACACCATAGCTTATATGAATAGCACTCCCAGGGTTTGTCAGTGCACAGCCTGAGCAACTGTACTTAGAGCTTTTGCTGATGCTTGCTGAAGGAGCTTCTGGTTCTCAAGCTCAAAACTACCACATTAATCAATCACTGATACCTGGTGCTGATCGGCACTTAGCCAAGCACACATTCTCATATATTGCTGGTGGGAGGGAAAACTGGTAAAGTTTTTGTGAGGGCTGGTATCTATCATAAATTGTATGCTATGTCTGCTTTGAGCAAGACTTTCTTCTTCTAAGAGGTTACTTGAAAGAGATTCTCAAACATGTGGATGGAGATGTGTGTTCAAGTGCATCCCTTGCAGCAGGGGAAAAAAATTCAAGTGTCCTCTTTTTACCCCTTCATTCCTTTCTTCAAGACGTGTTATTACAGCTCATACAATGTATACAGCATATGGAAATTCAGACTGGACACGATTCACAATAACCCTGTCCCTCTGAAGTTTATCTTCCTGTTGGGTATCGGGTTCACAGTAAACAAAGGAATAAATAAATATGTGTCACTATGTCAAATAGTCGGTGAATGCATAGTTTATGTTTCACCCACATCATGGAATGTCATTACATTACACCAATTTTTACAAAGATGAAAAATTACTAAAGATAGACTGTCAAATGAAAAATAATCACATTGTGATGCAAGGTGAGCAGTGTAAAAAGTATATGTTTATGGGCCTATATATGCCTGTCATTGCATAGAAAACATGTGAAAGCAGCAGAGAACCCGCAGCAGCTCTCCCTGGGGTGAGTCTCAAGGCCAGGTGAGTGCTTCTGTACATGTGGCAGAGGCTGGGGGAAGAACAAAGGGACGTTTATTAATATATTCTTCAGGATTATTGCATCTTCCACATTGAGACTGTGTTCCTACCTTCTTTCTGTCTTTGAAAGAAGAAGCCAACAAGAAATCATCAACGCCTCCCTAAAGCTGCTGCGGGTTTAGGGCAGTGGAGAGAGATCTGTTCAGATGTTCATAAAGCAGCAACTGCATGTCTAGAAGTTGACTCTAGAGCAACAGAAATTTAAACAGATGTGCAACAGAAATTTAAACAGAAGAATGTTCACTCCAGGATTGCTGATAATAGTTTGAAAAATGATATCCAACAACAGGGAGATGACAATAAATTATAGCAATTCAATGTAATGAAATATCACACAATTCACAGAGTTTTAGTGACTCTGGGCATATATAAATGTTCCTAGCATGACAATTTGTGAAAAAAGTAGCAAACCCAAACTTCCCACATGGTATAATCCATTGTTGCAATAAAATTCTTCTATGTATCTAACTATGCCTTTCCATATGCATGTATGCATGTATCCATCCACACATCTATCCACCTAGCAAAACACTGGAATCAAACAATTTTTAGAGAGTATTAATTTATAATTGTGCTTGTTTTAAATAAAATTTGGGAGGCAACTGGGCAGCTCAGTTGGTTAAGCATCTGACTCTTGATTCCAGCTCAGGTCTTGATCTCAAAGTCATGAGTTCAAGCCTCCCACTGGGATCCACACTGGGCTTGGAGCCTACCTAAAAAATAAATAAATAAAAATAAAACTAATTTTGTAAAGTTTTCCAGGTATGTGTAATGCAGAGGTATTACTTTGATAACACACACACCCACACACACGTGTGCATGTGCACACACATACACACACTCACACACTCATGCAGAGCAATGCAAGCTATCTTAGTACAAACACCAAACATAAAAAGAGCCCATGTATGGCAACTGTTACCTTCATCTCTTCTACTTTTTGTTGCGCTAACTCAAAAGATTATTAACTCTGGGAAAATGTACTACCCTGACGGTTACCAGGAATTACATTGAATTGTATGAAGTTGCTGTGTTTGTAGGTAAAAATACTGGCAATTTTATACAGTTCGACATATTATTTATAGCATATTCTTTAATTTGAATGATATTACTCAATCCCTCCAGACCCATCCTTTACTCTGAAGGGCCATGCTTTCTGGAAGACTTTGTGATGAAGGTGCTTAGGTGCTTTATTTTTTTCAGATGGGGGATTTCTGAAAGCCAAGAGGCCCCACACCTTTAGAAGGGCCTCAAGTTTGGTATATATTGTGTTATTCCTGTTGCAAAATTCATTATGACTTTTGACCAATGGGCTCCGTATTTGCCTTTGCACTGGGCCCTTTCAATTCTGTAGTGATCCAAGATGGGAATCTTTTTGAAGCCAATGGCCTGTGATTTCAAGTATGCATATAAAGAAGATGGTATTTTTGGAAACCCTAAGGAGAAGTCAAATAAAATTGCCCTCATTTTCTAAGGCATAAACCCATGCACATTAACACCAGCCTCTGTATCATTGGGAACATCTCAGGGGATGCAGTAGGTGGCCGGGTGTAGGAGGTAATGGAAGGCATCACTGGATTCTTCTAACAAAAAAAAAAAAAAAAAAAAGAGTGATAGAGTTATATAACTTCCTAGGGTCCAAACGGGCTTGTGGAGTCCTCATTATTGCATTCATAAGCTTTCCATATGCCCATCAAGAAGAAAACACCTTCCACTTGCTTGCTTTTGGAATGGAACTGGCAGGAAATAAAACAGCGCTACTTCTGTTGTGTCCCCCAAATACAGCAAATCAGATGCTTGTTAGGGTGGATTCCTGCCTTATCAAGACCGTTACTCCGTCGAAGGTACTCCGCTGCACTCCTGCTCCCTGCCGGAAGGATACCCTTGCTTAACGGGCAGGAGAGGGAGAGGCAGAGGATAGAACTCTAGTTTGTCAGTTTCCCATCCTCCAACCCCTAGGAAACATGCCACTGCATCTGATCTATCCCACTTTTGAGGGGCTTTTGTGCAGTCACTTACTCTAAATAATAAAACTTTCAGAAGGAATATTCTCGGGATGTGCAGCAGACCAGTATCTTCAGGGAGTCCTTGCTTACACGGGATTGTCTCCATATCTTTCAAGGATTTTATTTATTTATGTGTGAGCAAGTGTAAGCAAGGGGAGTAGCAGAGGGAGAGAAAGCAGACTCCCCACTGAGCAGGGAGCCTGATGTGGGGCTCAATCTCAGGACCCTGAGATCATGACCTGAGTCAAAGGCAGACCCTTGGCTGACTGAGCCGCCCAGGTGGCCCATGTCTCCATACCTTTTGTATGGCTCTTTCGAATCCAGCAATATTCTGTTGTCTAGCATAGCCCAGTATAGAATTTGTCATTGAAAAATCAATCCTTTTGCTTGTATATCCACATCTAAGAATATATCCCAAGTAAATACTTAATATTCACAAACATTTAAGTACAAAAACACTCATTTCAAGATTGCTTAAAATTCTCTTAAAAACTTATGTCCAGGAGTGCCTGGGTGGCTCAGTGGGTTAAAGCCTCTGCCTTCGGCTCAGGTCATGATCTCAGGGTCCTGGGATCGAGCCCCACATCGGGCTCTCTGCTCAGTGGGGAGCCTGCTTCCTCCTCTCTCTCTCTGCCTGCCTCTCTGCCTACTTGTGATCTCTGTCTGTCAAATAAATAAATAAAAATCTTTAAAATAAAAGAAAAAGCAAAAAACAAAAAGCTTATGTCCAACCTCAGGGAACTAATTTTAAAAATGATAGCAACTCCATAAAATGGACAATTGTACAGTCATTAAAAATCTTATTTATAAAAAATTACTAATGACATGAGGTGGCATTATATCTCAACATATTAATCTGCCTGTGTATTTATTTAATTAACCTGTGTATTTAGCTGCTCGAGACCACACAGAAGTAGCAATAGTCAAAGAGCTCGACAGGCTAGCAATACAATAAGGATGTGGGAGTTTCTCCTCTCTCAGAGGCTAGAGGAGGGAAAGATGCTACTTGAACAAGACACTCAAATTCTAGAGAAGCCACGTGGCTGAGAGAGACCATGTGTCCTAAACATGGGAGGGATGCCTTAAAGAGTGTTTCAATGTGAGAAGCAGAGTGGGGAGCGAAAGATTCTGAGTTGCTAGTATTAGTCACTACTGGAAGAACCACCGTGAAGGGGGAGACCGCGTTATCCTGGTCAAAGTGGAACTTGGTAGAACAGTCGGAAGTATCTCTACAAGTATGGCAGCAGTGGACAAATCGTAAGTAATAACCTGGTTATTTTGTTGTTTTTGTTTTAGAATATGAGGCGACTCTGAGATTTATTCATTCGTTCAGTAACTACTTCACAAACATCTGTTATTTGCCAGCTATCCTGCTAGGTGCTCACTGTATATTGTTGAACATGATAGTTTTCTGTCCTCAGGAGATTGTGCATTTTCATGAAGGAACTCTCAGGTCAATGCAAACAAAACACAATAGGAGAGCATGAGAGCATTACAACAGGATAATGTTTTTCTTGATAGAAATATAATGCCATTAATTTGAATGGTTGCATGAAGAATTTTGAGTTTTGCTGGTCCAGCACATAAATCAGTCACCAACAAACACCTGGAGCAGAGAGTGATGGATAGGTTCTGATTTGATTTCTTTCCAAAATTTGTTTTGAAACTTGGGGAATGATTCTCTCATAAAGTCTCCGAGCGAGCAGTTCTCAGTCAGGATGCATTGATATCTGGTATGTCGAAGTCTGATTTGAGATGTGTTACCAATAATTAATAACTGACATAGAGTACCGAGGTTTTTCCTAATCACTTTAAAAAATATAGCCAGTCATATTTCAAGAAAAGTGATGACCAGCATCATGATACCTAGAAGAGGAAAGGCTGCACTTAGAACCAGAGGGCTGGGAATTGTCATGAAACTGACATCTAATTTTATCTCTGTCTCAACTCACTGTGGATTACTGTTACACTACTTTATTTTGAATATTTTTTTAAATTGAAGAAATCTATGAGAGTAGATCTGTTTATTATTTATCTTTTGATGGCTGAAGCTTCATCTTAAAACCATTGTTCCTGCTTTTGTTTTAGTTTGTTGATAAATATCCATATAAAAGATCACATCAAGAAACTTTCGTGTCCGTTTTTACATATAGGCAATATAGATTTTAAAATCAGAGATATTAAGGAAAGCCATCCAGTGTTGTGTCTGGCCCAAACTGAAATGGTAAGATAATTAAGAGTAAGGACTCTGATGAGTTTCAGAAAGTATGCCAAATTTGAAACTCTTCATTATAAAAAGGAAGAAAATTGTATGCAGAAAAGAAATCACCATCTCAGATCACCTTCGTCTCACCTTCCCTTTGCTTAAATACCACCACCATATATTTGCTTTCAATGCCTTCTGTTCTGTTGACACGATTCTCATAATTTGTGTTTTTTAAAAACCTCAATTTTTGCTAAGATACTATATACATGAACAAAAATATATAGCCAGTAATTCATAATCAGTAGAGGAACATTTAGCCCTATCATAGCTAAAGAGCTGGAGAACACAAGATAGAATTTTCCAGAAGGCAAATGAACCTGGGGTCACAGAAGTTTCTTTAATCTTCTTTCTGCTGGTATTCACAAGGAGTGCGCCCGATGTCTCCATTAGTTAAAACTTTTGACTGCCAGTGGTAAAAAATTCTTGTTCTAGCTGAACTAAGCAGGAAAAAGAAAATCTGATTTTTGGTTTTAGATAATGAAAATATCCTAAATTAGAGTTAGTTTTCAGGGAGGCCAACCATATCAGGGGCCAGGTCTCTGCATTTTGTCTCTGCCTCCTCCCACGTTTAATGGTCCTAACCCTGCATCACGCCAGCGATGAGGTGTGGTGGAGAAGTATGGTGGAGAAGGCTGTGTGCTTCTCTTTCAATATTTTTCTCAATAAGCTGGACTCAGGCCCTGCTTCTAGGAGACCCACCCCAAGAGAGCAAGAAAGGGGAAAAAACAGAAGCAAGAACAGAAACTGTGTCTGGGAGAGTAACTTCCTATAGTAGGATCCCCAGTAATAGAGGATATTGGTTTTTCTACTTTTTGAATGCTCAGATCAATGGATGGATAAGAATCTCCGAAATAATTCCTGCTGATTCCCATCAGAATGAAGAAAACTTTTATCATTTTTTTTAAGATTTTATTTATTTATTTGACAGAGAGAGATCACAAGAGAGGCAGGAAGAAGAGAGAGGAGGAAGCAGGCTTCCTACTGAGCAGAGAGCCCGATGTGGGGCTCGATCCCAGAACCCTGGGATCATGACCTGAGCCGAAGGCAGAGGCTTAACCCGTTGAGCCACCCAGATGCCCCAAAACTTTTATCATTTTTTAAAAACTCTTCTCCTCCTCCTTCTTCTTCTTCTTCTTTTTGGCTAAAGAATCAAATCAAATTCATATGGCTGTTATGAGACACTGACAATGTCAAGTCCCCCAACCGCCCTCTTGGCTGAGCCTGGATTCACTGTTCTGGAAGGGCTGGGAAGGGTGAAGACCTGGGTTTTCGGGACTCGGTAGCTACTCTTTGTTTTGAGTGGGTCAGAGGTCCTTGGTCGAAAGCCTTCTGTTGAGTTAATGCTGTGTCATTTAATGTGACTCCACAAAAAATAAAAAACAAAAACCACGGTGAGTGGAAATTTTATGAGTAAAGAAAAAGCATCTAAATTCCATGTATTTTGGAGGTGACCTCTTCAAAGCTTTCTGGCTGTCTGATTTCACATTCCAAAGACCGGGAATGAAAGAGGAAGGACCATAATTTAAGGGCACAGTATAAGCACAGTTGATTGCAAAGAACAATAAATTGCCATCAGAAATCAATACATTATTTTCCAAAGCTTGTCTGGGGAGAATCACTCCATCTTCACAGACACAGTGAACATTTGCCAGATTTATCGCTGTTTGCTGGGGGCTTATACAGCATCATATTTCCAGTGGAATCTGTAGGGCAGGGAAGCTTGTGTGCTTCCCCCTGCAGTGTGCAAGCCGCACAGAAATCTCGGAGAGCTGGGACCTAGAGTTGTAACAGAGCCGTCTTGTCCACTAATTGCTCAATCAGAATGAGATTCCGGGATATTAATTGAACTGTTCACTTTTTAAAGCTTGACTTTGCAAATAGGGGTCCACATTAGATACATTTATTTTATTAATTCAGATGATATTAAACATTTAGGCAGTCCTCACATATAAGGCTGAGTTTTATCTATTTAAGGGATAATTTAACCTTTATCAGGACACAAAAAATATATAAATATATTGACAGTAGTCACAGAATGTACCAAATCCTTTAGGTTATAATTTAAATAGAGCAGGAAATTGGGGTGCCTGGGTGGCTCAGTCAGTTAAGCGGCCGACTCTTGATTTTGGCTCAAGTTAGGATCTTAGGGTCCTGGGATGGAGCCCTGCATCATTCTCCCTGCTCAGTGGGGGGTCTGCCCCGGGATTCTGTCTCTCCCTCTGCCTCTTTTCTCCCTGCCCCCCCACCTCACTTGCTCACTCTCTCTCTCTCTAATAAAAAAATAAATCTAATAAATCTTTAAAAATTTTTAAAAATAAATAAATATATCTTTAAAAAACAATAAAAACACTTTAAATAATTATATTACCTAAAAATATTTAAAAAGTAGATAAATCTTTGGAAAAAAACCTTAAATAATAAATACAGCAGAAAAATGAAGTATGAAAATTTTGGATTCAGGTGCGAACAGTTTGAAGAAGAAGTATACCAGACGTTGAAATTTTTTCGCCTAAAATCCTTATGTAAAGGTATTGGGAACTTTAGATACACACTGAAAGCTGACTTAGTTGCAAGTCACTAATTTAGAGTTCATGATGTTTTGACCTTAGCTAGTCTAACATTTACTTGTTCCCTGTACTCGGAGGGAATTAGTATTGCTACATAAAAAGATTTTGCCAGGGAGCATCTTACCTATTTGTTAAAGTACTTGACAGTACGGACATTGCATTACATTGAAATTGTTTTGTAATTTACCTGGACTCCAGTTAGTCCAAATTGTGATGTCTGGCCATGCTTTATGCCAAAAGAACATCTAGTTCAAATTTTAAATATAACATTCCCTTCTAATGAAATATTTCTATAAAAGTAGGCTTTTTTCCCTTTAAAAAATATACTTCTCTTAGTTTTTATACCATAAATAATACTGGAATGAATTATTTAATAAAATAGTCACAATTCTGGGTAAACCTCTGCTTTTATTATTGGTGTCCTAAAATAGTCATTTTATTAACTGAAATCATAAACGGTCTTAGCTCTAAGTATAAATTTAGCAAAGCCAATAAAATGTTAGCTGGCCATTTTTAACCAGTGGTTTGGAGAAGCTTAGATATTTCCAAAGCCCTATATTGGAAAAAATAATCAATAGCCAAGGGTCTTGTGTCAGGTGAATGCATAGGAAGGTGATTCCTAAGACAGACTTTAATAAAAACAAAAACATCCAAAGGGTAACTTTCCTGCCTGAGACTGTCTCTCCCTCTGAATGCAAACAGAGGTGAGAAGCACTCCATTTGTAACTTTCTCCATCTGGAGCATAGAATTCCACTTTCAGGACAAGCATCAGGGAAAATGGGGATTTTCTCCTTATCCCAGGGAACTTGTCTGACCTGCCATGTCTTCTAATGAATAATCATGAGGTTTGTGAACCAGCCTCATCCCCAAGAGCAGTTCCATGTCCCAAGTCTTGGGGTGATTCACTCCTGGGAAGTCTTGTCGCCGGAACTAAAGAATAGATGGGGGAGGGGGTGGTGGTGGTGGTGCTGAAGGGAAGGCTGCTTTCTATTCTGTTTCTAGTAAAAATACCATGCGTGTGAGGAGCACGGATGTTCATCAGCTTCCCACAGGTTATGTGAAAATTGGAAATCCTAGTAATGTTCCCAGAAGGATGAGTTTCTAGGCACTCTATAACCTAGGGCCACCATCTCAGAAGATGCACTCGCAATATTTAACAGTCCCACAAATTCTACTATTTATGGGCACTCCCCCCCTTCTTTTACAGTTGTCCTTCAGCTTAAATCACTGATCTGTAAGATAAGGCCACTTCTGGTCATTTATTCACCAAATACTTATTGTTCTAGATCAGACACTGTGGGTAGGCACTGGAGATACAGAAATTAATGTGACAAACAAAATCCTTGTCGTCAGAGACCTTATGCTCCTGGATGGGGATGTGGGGAGATAGGAGACAAGTTTGTGATATAAAACTCGAGAGCTGCAAGTGCTAGAAGACGAAGCCAAGCGTGGGGTTACAGTGGTGGAGTAGAGATAACGGTTGTTTTCGTTAAAAAATCAGAAAGCCTCTTTGTTTTGTTGACTGTTTCCTTTGCTGCGCAAAAGCTTTTGATCTTGATGAAATCCCGAAAGTTCATTTTCGCTTTTGTTTCCTTCGCCTTGGGAGACGTGTCTCAAAAGAAGTTGCTGTGGCTGATGTCGAAGAGGTTACTGCTATGTTCTCCTCTAGGATTTTGATAGATTCCTGCCTCACATTGAGGTCTTTTATCCATTTTGAGTTTATCTTTGTGTATGGTGTGAGAGAATGGTCGAGTTTCATTCTTCTGCATGTGGCTGTCCAATTTTCCCAGCACCATTTATTGAAGGGACTGTCTTTTTTCCACTGCATATTTTTTCCTGCTTTGTCGAATATGTTGACCATAGAGTTGAGGGTCCATAATCTGGGCTCTCTACTCTGTTCCACTGATCTGTGTGTCTGTTTTTGAGCCAGTACCATGCTGTCTTGGTGATCACAGCTTTGTAGTAAAGCTTGAAATCAGGCAATGTGATGCCCCCAGTTTTGTTTTTCTTTTTCAACATTTCCTTAGCAATTTGGGGTCTTTTTTGGTTCCATACAAATTTTAGGATTGTTTGTTCCAGCTCTTTGAAAAATGCCAGTGGAATTTTCATCAGGATGGCATTGAAAGTATAGATTGCTCTGGGCAATTTAAACAATGTTTATTCTTCTGATCCATGTACACAGAATGGTCTTCCATCTTTTTGTGTCTTCTTCAATTTCTTTCATGAATGTTCTGTAGTTCCTAGAGTACAGACCCTTTACCTCTTTGGTCAGGTTTATTACCAGGGATCTTATTGTCTTGGTGCTATAGTAAATGGAATCAATTCTCTAATTCCCCTTTCTATATTTTCATTCTTAGTGTATAAGTAAGCTCTTGAAAGAGCCAAGATGCCCTTCAACAGACGAATAGATAAAGAAGATATGGTCCATATAAACAATGGAGTATTATGCCTCCATCAGAAAGGAAGAATACCCAACTTTTGTATCAACATGGAGGGACTAGAAGAGATTATGTTGAGTGAAATAAATCAAGCACAGAGAGTCAATTATTATATTGTTTCACTTACTTGTGGAGCATAAGAAACAACACGAAGAACATTAAGAGAGAGAAAGGAAAAGTGAATTGAAAAGTGGGGGGTTGGGTGAGCCTGGTGGTGGGTATTAAGGAGGGCACGGATTGCATGGAGCACTGGGTGTGGTTTATAAACAATGAACCTTGGAACACTGAAAAAATAAAATCAAATTTAAAAATAAAATGAAAAAAAATCAGAAAACATTTTTGGTTTTAATAGGGAGTCTTTCAAATTGTTCATCAAAAGCCAGATCTATCTTTGTGAATATTCATCACAGACTTCCAGAGAAACAGAACTAATAGGATGGAAATGGAGATATATAGTAGATGTAGGTGGTGTAGGTGTAGACTTAAGTTGTGTAGGCTGTAGTGTAGGTGGTGTTGGTGTGGATGTAGGTGGTGTTGGTGTAGACATAAGTGGTATAGGTGTAGACATAGGTGGTGTAGGCTGTAGTGTGGGTGGTGTAGGTGTAGATGTAGATGTTGTAGCTGTAGATGTGGGTGGTGTACATATACATGCAGGTGCTGTAAGTATAATGTAGGTGTAGATACAGATACAGATATATACTTAGAAGATTTATGATAGCAATTTGTTCATGCAGTTATGGGACTGAGAAGTCCCAAATCCGTTGTCTGCAAGCTGAAGGACTCGGAAAGCTAGAGGCACAATCCATTCAAGTCCAAAAGCCTGAGAGTCAGTCAGTCGCTGGTATAAATCCTGGAGTCTGAAGGCCTGAGAATCAGCAGCTCTGATGTCCAAGAGAAGTGGGACATTCCAGCTCAAGAAGAGAGAGAAAGAATTCACCCTCTGTCACCCTTTTGTTCCAGTCAGGCCCCCAATGGACTGGATCCCCACCCATGTTGGTGAGGATGGCTGTCTTAGTCCACTGAGTCAAATGTCAATTTCTTCTGGAACTATCCTTAGGGACACATCCACAGATAATGTTTCACCACCAGCTCTCTAGGCATCCCGTAGGCCAGTGATGTGAACATACAGAATTACTCTCAGAATGGCATTGGAGTTCATCTTTATCTCAGCTTGTTAATCATATCTATGTCCCCTTTATACATAAAGGCTGTTTGCAGCCATTGGACTTTGGAAGACCTATGCGTTTGAAACTTGAATTTGTATAGTTTTGTTATTTCTGTTAAAAAGGCATGTCTCATATGAAGTCCCATGTGAGGAGGGGAAGAAGAGATGGCTGACTTTGAAGTCAGACATGCAACATAGGCTCCTTCCGTGGGAGGTAGGATCCCCGCAGCACGCACGTTACTGGTGGAGGCATGCTCCCGTCTCCTTCAACCTGCAGAATTCCTGTTGATTTCAAAGGTGTTCTATCAGGATAAGGTTGCATACCAACGGATGGGTCAAAGCCTAAGAGATTGCACATCAGCAGTCTTTCTCCTTAAATATGCACTTTCAGCTTGCAGGTCTTTCAAACAATAGAGTTGTCAATAATTTAGCAAATAATCTCCTACGTCTTAAAATTTTTATAGCACTTGGGGTTTGCAATCTGGTAATGTTTTACATCCTGGATGCCACTACAAATCAAGAGTATTTATTACATAGCCAAGAACTTATATAAACAGAGCTCTCCTAGAAAAAGTCGGGGGGGGAGGACAGATGTTTGTAGATAAATATTTGTAAAATAAAACTGTTTTAATGAGAAAACCTTGTTGCAGAGAGAATGGAATGGATGCCCGACTCAGAATGTGAAATTGGGTAATGTTCATCTCATTTTGATTAAGATCTCATTAAGATCTTCAAACTCTAGTTTGACTAGCCGGTTGAGATCTGAAAGCAAGAAAAATGGATTCTGTTTATTGCTCACAATGGTGCCCTGCACTGAGTAGATGCATAACAAACTTGGGTTAGTTGAAAGCCTCTCTGATTTATGAGGACACATGGTCATTTTGAAAGCCAGTTTTTTTTTTTTAAGATTTTATTTATTTATTTGACAGGCAGAGAGATCACAAGTAGGCAAAGAGGGAAGCAGACTCCTTGCCGAGCAGAGAACCCGATGCGGGGCTCCATCCCAGGACCCTGGGATCCTGACCTGAGCCGAAGGCAGAGACTTTAACACACTGAGCCACCCAGGTGCTCCAATGAAAGTCAGTTTTATTCTTTCAGTCACCAAGACTCAGAAGCACATGCTATACCTCTGGCTCACGGAATATTGGTGTTTTTATTGATATTATTTATTTACTCCATACCAATGTCAATTTTTATAACCAATATTTCCTAATGTATCTTTTGCTCTTATGAACTAAACCTCATGGGTCATATAACCTGCTTACCATATAATTTTAAAATATAATGTCCTGATCATAATATAAATGAGAAATAAGAGAAAACTATCGCAATTTATAACACTAATGATATCTTGTGTATTTTCAGCCTGACCGTGCTAGAAGACAAAGTGTAATAGTCAAGTGTTTGCACATGGCTCTAAAATTGCCTGTTTATTCACATCTACATAAGTAATGCAGATGCGTTATGTTGGTTGTTGAATTCAGGAATAGTGAGATTTTCCAAAATGGTACAGGAATGACTCAGTAGAATTCTAACCTGAAGTAAAAGCTTATATCAATATACACAGAGATTGTGCTCCTGGAAAATGGAGAGTTTAAGACTGTGAATACACGTGGAGCCTGGCTGGTTCAGTAGGTAGAGTGTGTGACTCTTGATCTTGGGGTTGTGAGTTCAAGCTCCACATTGGGCATAGCATTTACTCAAAACAACAACAACAACAACAAAACAACCTATGAAAATGCTATTTTAGATTTGTATATGAAGTGCAGTTCGATTCTAGACTCTGAAGATTGTGAACAGTGAGTACCTATGTGAACATTCAAGGTCATTCAGAATATAGGCACAACCTTTGTGTTGTAGACAGATGTCTTGTATCCTTGGACCCCATTCTCCAGACCACAGTCATGGCCGACCCCATTGCTCACTCACTGGGACAACCAAATTAAATGTGTCTTTATATTTTCCAAATGTTCTCTATGAGGCTATCCCGTGCCTGGTGAGATCCCCTGAGTTAAGTCACGAAGACCAGATGGTATTGTGACCCTCTTTGCTGGCTTATCTTGTGATGATCTTTGGTCCTTTTTTTCCAAGTCCCTGATAATTTTTGAGGCAACGACCCCTCATGGTGATGTCAGCGTCACGTGCTGACAATTGGTTGATGGCCCAGTTTTCCAGTTTTCTAGTCATTTAAAAGGGAAATGAGCAGAAATAAAATGAACCCTACATGCCTAAAAGTAGTTTTGGTTTAAACGACTACAGAACTGGAAAGAGAAATTATTATTACATGGAGGGAACAATCAATCCACAGAAGAAAAACATGAAGAAGACAATGTAATGGTAAAAGAAATATGTTATATATAAAAAAAAAAAAGACAGGACTAACAATTTTGGAATTCTTGGTTCTACTACTGATTCTAGAATTTTCTTTTTTCTTTTTTAAAAATTTAGGCTCCATGCCCAGCTTGGAGCCCTGTGTGGGATTTGCACTCACAACCTTGGGATAAATACCTGAGCTGAGATCAAGAGTCCAAAGCTTAACTGACTGAGCTATCCAGGAGCCCTTGATTCTAGAATTTTCTGATTTTGGTGTCACACAGAGGCCATGGGGGAGTGGAAGTGTGTAAGCTTTGGAGCTAGGTTACCTGAGCTCTGGCAGTTAACTGTGTATACTTAGTTAATTGCTTCTTTTTGCTCCTGTTTTCTCACGTGTAAAATACTGATAGTCGTAGTGCCTTCTTCATGCAATTGCTTTGAGGATTAAATGAGCTTTATTATGGGCAAAGTGTTCAGAATGGTGCCCAGCAAATAGTAAAGCTGTACGTATAATGTTAAGGAGATTAATAGAAAAAAAAATCATAGCCTTTAAATCATGTGTCAAATTTGTCTCTAAGTACCATAGAAGGAGAAAAGAGCCTTAGCGTGAAGGCATCTGTGTCTCCTACGTATCCACGTGTGCAAACATGCACATACCACTAAAACATATAATAAACATCTTTAAGCAAGAGGTAGAGCATGTTTTGGAAAGCATGCTAAGGGTGGATAGCAGATCTGAGGTTCAGATTCTTCATCTGAGAAATGAGATATATGCTGCAATCACATATATATATATATATATATATATATATATATAGCTTTATTATATGTATGATATATGTATTACTTTATTTATGTATATGTATTACTTTATTCTATATATATTCAAAGTGTATATGTGTTGAACTTGACCATGTGTGAGATGCTGTGCTGAGAACTTTACACCCATATCACCTTCTTACAATCACGCTGGAGGAACTGTTACAATTTTGCATTACGGCTCATCCTTTTTCAGATGTGAGACTATTATCGCCCTCCTCGGCACAGAGCTTTGGAAAAGGTGTGGAGATTGGGGCTATATCGTCTCGGAGATTTCGTTCTGATGCAGGCTTTGCTAGACTCTCTTTCTCTGGCCACATCCAGCAAATCCTTGATGAGGCCTCTCACCTGAAACTATTTTGAAACAAACAGATAAAGGGTCGATGAAAACTGGTGTGTAGGACCGTGGCATCGGTTCAGATGCCTCCAGGCAGCTCTTGGAGACCTAGCCCGCTCCTGGTGCTCTCCTCACCCCGTGACAATTAGTGGGATCTGATGATCCAGGATTGGTGTTGCGTTTATTCTTTAGAATTCTTCATTCTTCTAAGCCAAAAGAAAATAGAGCCAATCGGTAACATGGGAAAGTGCTGCATATGTTTGCGAACTGAGAGCTGCATAATGAAAACGGTTTAGAACGTCTTTGAAAAGATTTGTGGAAAGCATCTAAGGTACTTGGAGATAATTGTTGGATGGTGAGGGTCGTTCGTGAGATTGAAGCTTGCGTAAGGTGTTTGGTATTTCAAACCTTTTAAAATGAATTTTCACTGTCTAGTCACCATCAAATTGAAAGTATTCGGAAAGAGGGTAGGGAGAGCGCACGGAAACATGTGGAAAAAACGAAAAACACCCAAATGAGAGGAATGTTCAATTTCAGTGAGCAATCAGTGATCTTTACTGTCAGATAGAAGCCCAGGATTACCACTTATTTTGTGAAGCAAAAATACAACATGGGAAGAATATCATCTTTAATTATTTCATTTTATCCCAAAGGATGAATTCAAGAGATGAAAGTCTAAGGAAAAAAGAATAAATAAACAAAGGTTCACTCAGGTGAGATCAAAATCTTGGAGCTTACACATGCCCCGAAAATCATGAATTCACAATATAATTCTGAGCTTTTAACGCCCTCGTGTGCGTGGCTTCTCTCTCCTTCTCCCTGCACCCTGGATCTCCACTCTACAACTCTCTGAGCTCTATCTCAGGTAGAATTTCCTTCTTATATTTGAAGGCTGTGGTTAATGGGCTTTATTTTCGAATTGAAGACGTTAACATACAAAAGAGATTTCAGAACTTTCTAACCACCTAATGGATGAAACAGAAATCCCCGAAAGGGTATTAATAGAAAGGCTGGAGCTGTTTAGATATTCAGAGACGGGATTTTTACTGAACCTAAAATACTTCTTTATTTGGAGATGGAAGGGGTGAGTGCAACGTTATGAATCTGAGGAAGTATTTGGATTAATAAATGTGAAAGAACTTGAATGCGAATTTGCATTTATAAGTGCTCTCCAACGTAATGAGCCATTATTACTGTTCTTATTATAGGAAGCCCACATTTTCAATCTGGAATTTATGTGGTTCCAGCAACTAATCTTTTTTTTTTTTTCCTTTCAGAATCTACACAGTATATATTCATCATAATGAAGAGGCATTTGAAAAATTCCTATGGAATGAAGTGGTTTCATTTGATATTGACAACACCTCACAAGCCTTTAACTAGAATTAAACTACTTACACACACACACAAACACACACACGCACACTTTTATCTTTTCTCCTTTGAATATCTTGAGTTTGTCAAACAGACATTTAATGAACGTGTGTCCTATGGACTCGAGATACAGAGAATAATCTACTTGAGTACATACTTCTAAGCAATTCATATTAAACACATCTGTTACATAAGTAACACAGACTCACTGAAGAAAATTTGGACAAGTGAAATGTCATGAAGGGGTGAATCATGCAATCACCCCTTGCAGACCGGTCCTGGCAAGATGCTGGTGAGCCTCCTGGGCTGGGTTTGTCTCCACCACTCTCTTCATTTTGCATTTAGATGAAACAGGATATGTATGTTGGTTCCTAGTCTGTCCTTTTCTTCACATTATATTAACATGTCCACAAACCAATGAATATTCTTCTACAGCATGATTTTGAACCAGCAAATGTTAATTCATCCTGTGGCTATGCTGGAGTTGGGTACCCTAACTTAATTAAAAGGAATGAACATTTTGAGCTGTTTGATAGGGATGAACAAATCGCTCTTAAGAAAGCTTGTACCCAAAGCCCTCTGTTATTTGCTCTCATGTTATCTTGGCCTTCTCCTGGGCAGCATTTCTTGTGCCGTTATTTATTTATTTTTTTAAAGATTTTATTTATTTGACAGACAGAGATCACAAGTAGGCAGAGAGGCAGGCAGAGAAAGAGGGGGAAGCAGGCTCCCCGCTGAGCAGAGAGCCCGATGCAGGGCTCGATCCCAGGACCCTGAGATCATGACCTGAGCCGAAGGCAGAGGCTTTAACCCACTGAGCCACCCAGGCACCCCTTCTTATGCCTTTAAATGAATACTTAACACAGGGCTCAATATGCATGTTTTCTACCAGAATGTAAGTTCTAGAAGGCAGGGGACTGTCTTCTATCTTCAGCGCCTGGAAATGTGCCAGCTACGAAGTTGTTACTCAGGAGATGTTTCTGGAATGGAAGGGAGGAGAATTGAGCAGGGAGGGAGGGAGAGCAGAAGAAACTGGGAGGAAGCGAAGGGAGAAAAATGGGAAGATCTCTTCATCGTGGTTCAGATTTTTGTTTTGTTTTGTTTTTGAATTTGAGAATCAACAGAGGAGTGAAGTTAAAAGGTCATTCATGGGCTCTTTTTCAATCTAACATTTTTCAGCCCTGGGAATCATAAATAGTATGAATAGTATTTATGCCCAGCTCAGGGAAAACGACTTTCCAGAAATAAGAAGGGTTTAAGATAAGGGGACAAGTAGAAGTGTAGAGCTTCCTGTCTGGTCACACACGCTTGACTGTGACACAGGTTCTGTCCTGGGGAGGAAACCGAGTTCCGCTTGCAGTGTTGATGCCGCCGCTGGTGAAATGCTGGCTGGCTGGGGGCATGAGGAACAGGAATGGAGGGAGGGTGGCCATGGCTCGGGGAGATAAGAGGGAAAAAATTAACAGCGGATACATAAATATTTGCATTTATTCCGCAAACGCGATTGGCAAGGCATTAAGGACATAAATGTCTTTATTTTGGGGATTACTTGAGAGGACATGCAGAAGTAGAGCTTTTAACGTAAGCAGGTGAACAATATTGGTACAGATAAGACCTGTGGGTTAAAAGACCGGAACTCAGAATTTTAAACTAATGTGTATTTACTGGGTTGAAGATGATTCAACTTACAGAAAAGAAATTGTTTTTCTCATATCACTTATTACATAGCCTCACCTTCATGTCCCCACCTGTCTTTCTCAAAAGAAAAAAACAAAGAACTCTATTTTTTTTTTCTTTTGCCAAGAAGAAAGAATCTGGCTCCTTAAAATGGATTTTGAAGCTAATAATAGACCGTGTGCCAAGTATGATAAATAAATTGACACAGAAGAAAATCTGATCACAATATCATTAGATTGAAAATACTCAGGAGGGTACCGTGTAGATCGGCGGAAGTCAAGGCTGAATTGTATATCTGACTGGCACACAACAAATATTAAATATTAACAAAATGAATTTCATTATTTTCAGCTTTGGGGAGGAAAAGGACTAGGCTCAGGGACTTTTGCTTTGAATATCCTAACTAAAATTAGTGTTTGGAGAAAAACCGTTTCTCTATGAAACGACGGAAATTTAAAGTTTTCCTGTTGGGTTTAAGAAATGCAGAGGTGCTGCTTTAGAAGATGAGGTTAAGATAAGATTAGTAGAACAAAATCAGAGGGCAGTTAAAGACCGTCTTACAAATGAGTCATACATTTAGCCTTGTAAAAAGCCTTGTGAGATCTAAGGAATAAGCAGAACTGTGGATAAAAAGGAATTTAAAGTGGGGGAGACGCTTTGAAGACTTCAGGGATCACAGGTACTATTCACAGTCATAACAACGTGAGGCAGATGGCTGAGACCTCGTGTGCAAGCTCTTAGATGAATTCATTGAATATTTCCCGTTTCTTTAAGAGGAGGGAAGAAAGTCATTAATCCTGTGTTGAGTAGAAGACATCGTGTTCCAAAATGAGGCTCTTAGCACTCGGATTCCATAAAGAGAGGGTTCTCTGTCAACATGATGCTTTATTTAACTTTGTCTTCCCACCACCAAAGTCCCCGTCCCTCCAGGGAAACGTTTCAGATTTCTGCTAGGGGCTATTCATGCTGTAAGGCATTAGCCAAAGCAGAGAGAGATATGGTTCAAGGAAGTTTCATGAGGATTCTGGGCAGTTTGCTGGGAGGAAGGGACAGGGAGAGGGCTACAGTGCGAGCCCAGTGGCACAGGACTTCCTTCCTCAGGTTTTTGAGTTCGGTAGACTTGAGCTTAAACTTTAGAGCTGTCTTTTATGGGGCAACTCCCCCAACAGAAGACACTCTTTGTACATCACAGGTTAGGTTTGGGATTAAAAATCGTTCTGTATGCAATGACCTTAATGAGGGCTAGCACATTAGAAGCATTTGGCAAATGGTAAGTTAAAAAAAAATAACAGAAATAGAAAAGTGGTCACTTTAGTATAAGTTATCACAGGATTTGGCATTCTAAGAAACATAATTTTTTTTAATCTTATTTTTTTAGAGTTTATTTATTTATTTGACAGACAGAGATCACAAGTAGGCAGAGAGGCAGGCAGAGAGAGAGGAGGAAGCAGGCTCCTTGCTGAGCAGAGAGCCCGAAGCGGGACTCAATCCAAGAGCCCCAGGATCATGACCCAAGCCGAAGGCAATGGCTTTAACCCACTGAGCCATCCAGGCGCCCCTAAGAAACATGATTTTTTAAATTTATTTTTTGATTTTGTGTTTAATAAGGAAGTAGGTGAGAGCAGAAAGACCCCGGGGTAGACGTTAGAAGATCGGCTTTATCTGTATGACCCTGGGCAGGTCCTTAAACTTTCTTGGTGTTTCCGTGCTAGCTTCTTGCTGCTGCTGAAGCAAATTGTCATAAACTTAGTGTCTGAAAGTACATGAATGTATTGCTTTACGGTTCTGTAATTCAGAAGTCTGACACAGGTCTCATGAGGAAGATATTGGCAAAGGTGTGTTCCTTCTGGAGACTCTGGGTGAGAACCCACTTCCCTGTCCATATTCCTTGGCACAGGCCCCTTTTCCATCTTCAGAGTCAACAACAGCTCGTTGAATCCTTTCCCCATCACGTTTCTCGGACCACTTCTTCTACGTTGCTTCTCCACTTTTCAGGACTCTTGTGCTTACGCAAAGGCCCACCTGGATAATCTGAGATTTTCTCCCCGTCTCAAGGTTAGCTGATTAGTAACCTTATGTCCATCTGCAATCTCTACTTCCCCTTGCCATATAATGCTTCATATATTCATATGTTTTGGGCATTTTTTGGTGGCCATTATTCTGCCTACCACATTTCTATCTATTAAATGGAACTAGTAGCTAATATAGGAGAAGTTATTTTAAATTAAACCATACAAGTTTTTATTCATTTGCTAATCTTATGGGTAGGGGCATTTTCTTTATGTGTTGGAGTTCTGCATCTTTCTTATGTAAAGGAGACCCTTAACACATGTTGATGGTTCCTTTCCTTCCTTTCTTCCTTCCTTCCTTTCTTTCTGATTTCATTTATTTATTTGGAAGCTGTGGGAACAGAGAGGGACAAGTAGACTCCATGCTGAGCAGGAAGCCTGACATGTGGCTTGATCCCATGACCCTGGAATCATGACCTCAGCTGAAATCAAGAGCTGGACACTTGACGGACTGAGCCACTCAGGCGCCCCACATGTTGACATGTTAACATGTCATGTTGACATGACATCCTAGTTGCCTTTTTTAGAAATGAAAATGAAATATTAAAAATGTATTTTGAAACAACAGGCAGACCATTTTTAGCCATTGAAAGGATTTTGCCCTTTGTATGTGACATTCTCTCTCAGAACTCATTCAATTACTTTTCCATTATTTTCAAACATTTCAACGGAATCTTCTCAGGAAAGCTATTTTGCACGAATTTCCACCAACTTCAGTAAAGTGTAACTAAGTTTTATCCTTTCAAGAATCAGAGCAAAATGGCACAAGCAATGACAATTGATCTTGGTTGCGGAGGAATTCACCCGATGGAAGCACAGATGCGCAGGCAAAGGAGAGACCCAGGGACTCGTGCGCCTGGGTGAGTGGGGGAGGGTTGTCACATGAGTGATGTGGAGATAGATTAAAATGGCTTGTACTCTATTAGGAGTGAATATGACGGTGTGGTTTATCATGTCCAGGCACCATGCGATGTGTACGTGTTTGCATTTTTTATTTCAGCCCCTGGAAGAAAGTTGAACCAGATGACAGGTAATGTCCTGAAAGCCAGTAGCCAGTAAGAAGAAGGTAAGTTGTGAAGTTATGTGGTCTGACTCTGCAGTGAATCACATTCACTCCCCGTCTGCTGTACAGACCTCACAGAGCTGCGTGTAGGACTAAAGGAGATGGTTCTACAAAAATGCCCTTTAGATGCAAGACTTGGTCATGGTTGGTGTGCAGTCATGGTGTGTACATTGGCTGATTCAAATCGGAGTATTTAACTTAAGAATTATTCACCAAAAGAATCTCGTCAATTTTAGAGCACAGATTCTAGAGAAGTCCTGTGCCAGGAAGTGCTACATATTGTGTGTGTGTGTGTGTGTGTGTGTGTGTGTGTGTGTATACATACCCGTATCTCTATATGTATCTATTGTGTGTGTGTGTGTGTGTATACAGATAATAATAGCTATCATTTATTGAGTACTGGGTCAAGTTCTTAGGGTATGTTATCTCCTTCAGTCCGATGCCCACAACCCATTTTACAGTACAAAAACTAAGCAAAGGGAAGTGAAATTCTTTGCTCTAGGTCACAGAGCTGGCAGGTGGTAAAGCTCTAGAGAGATTTAATGAGGTTTATTAGATTCTAAAATTCGGCTTTTCGAAATCTTTCTCTGAGGAGAAGGTAGGTGAAATAATACAATAAAGAAAGAAGTGACAGAATTTAGCCAACATTAAAATGTCAAATTGCCTCATTTCCCACAGGGTACCTTTTTGTTTCCATTTTGTTACTACCCCCCCACCAGAGGGCTGTTATACTGTGTCAACATGGAAATAATCTAAGAGTCATCTGTATGATTTATCAAAAGCCTATTGACAATAAACCAACAATAATAGAACACACGCATGTTTTGTAGATCTATTGTTCATGTTCACATTTCTAGAATGAGTAACTATTAGAATGTAACACCAAGCATGACAGCCATGTTGAGAAGAAACTCGATTTGGGTAGAATACCAAGTCCCTCAATTCTTGGCCAGTTACCAACAGCCTTCCCATTTGTGAAGAGGAAGAAGAGGCAGGAGAGATGCTCTCTGGAAAATGTCTGCCTGTATCCTTAAGAAGTCTGAGCCTGGAATGTGAGGTTGAGTCACAACGACTCTTGCTTACACTGGCACAGGCCTTCCTTAAAAACAAGTAGAGCAGGAATTTTGGCTCTTTTCCCAAGGCTTGTCCTGTAGCCTAATCATTTCCGGTTTAGCTATCCAGAGCCTCCACAGTTCCATGGACCTTGGAACTGCGCATCACCAAGGACCTACTGAAAATGGAAACCGAGCAAGCAGGTTGCAATCTTGGTTCTCTACTCTCTGTCAGTGGGAGTAGTTTCTCTCTTCTGGTGTATTTATTTAAACTCAGGATTATTTTGTTTGATTAAAGCATTCTGAGACTTTTTGTTCCTTTCTCTTGATAATATGGCTATTCTAGATCTTGCTCCTCTGAAGGCAGAAGTAGGTGATGGAGAAAGAGTGTTTACCCTCAGGGCTGTTCTCCTCCACCTCAAAGCAGGACCTCCTGACCACAGGATCCCTCTGACCTTCCTTCTAGGATGTGTTGGCTGTTTCCTTCCTCCTTTACTTCACGATTCTCTCTTTTCGCAAACACAAGCTCCAGAAGTTACCTGCAGCGCTTCCTAGAAGGGCATATTTGTTTGAATGAATGAACCCAAAAATGCATGTATCAGTCAATGAATGGAGGTTCACTCGGGAGGAGCAGACTTGACAAAGGAGAGCAAATTAGGGTAAGGAATGGTGACATTTTAATGGGATCACAGGGGAAAGACTGACCCAGAAGAAGGGGGAAGAGGTGGGATGGGCTAAACATCCGACCTGGGGCTCATCATGACATTCAAGGTGGGTGTTAAGATCATGTCGGCTGGAAAAAGTGAACATTTCTCTTGCCTTTCATATCACCAGTTGGATCCAGTTTAAATGGGACTCTCTATTTCCTGGTGTCGTGTGGCTAGAAAATCTCTGGGAGTTGAAGGGGCAGAGTTCATAACTCCTCACGGTAATTTTCCAGCAACGAGATTTTGGGCAATCACCTAAGCCTCTCTGTGTAATGAGGTTCTTAAAGCTTCTGCCTCCTATTGTGGAATCAGAAAGGCAAGTCTCCGTTTTGAGAAGGGAAATGTGAAATAGATCTCTATTCCTACCTTCCCCCACCTCCGCCCCCATACTGCTTTTGTCCCAGCTTTGATAAAAGGAATCATATGTTAGGCAAGGGATTTTGTAAAGAGAGGAAACAATTCTAAAGAGCTAAAAATACCTTTTTATTCAGGTGCTGTTCTGTGCAGCACTTTTCTTCCTAAACAAGGTAGAGAAGGATACAGCATATTTAAAAGTTATGAATGAAATATGGGGCATTGGTTCTAGGTAAAATTAAATTTGATTAGGATCAGTTCTTCTTCATGAGTTAGATAATCTCTCCATGTTTTCTCATATTCAGTGTAAAGAGGATAAACCTTTTCAGAGCCCTCAAACTCTTAGATTATACGGACTATCTCCATTTTCATTTAGGACTCTAACCTCTATCCCCAAGACCTATGCCATCTCTAGAGCCACAAAATGTGTTTTAGAGAAAAATATGTCATAAAAATCTTGTAGGAAAATATTCTTAAAGTTTGTCTTGTCACTGGCATTAACAGAATAGACTCGCAAGTTCTTCCTCTCCACTTTTTTTTTTTTTTGAAACCTATAGTGAAGCAAAAAACAGTCCTGCTTGTACTTAAAAAAGGCTCTGACATACCACTAGTAAGCCAATGATGACCAGAGTCTCTTCGTGTAGGCTATCTGACAGGCTTGGGAAAATCATATAAAATAATGGCCTTCAAAACTCTTTAAATCTATAAGATGAAAATATATGTAAGGCATGGGGCAAGTCTGTGGACGGAGTATGGGGCCAGGGAAGGGAAGAGGGATAGCACTAACATTTATCAGCCAAGATCTTTGGAGTAAACCAAGGCACTTGTCATCCATCATCTCGTCTCTTTAGAGATTAAGCATTTGAGACACCCTGAATATGAGAAAGATGGCCTCAACTCTTACTTCATGCAGAGTTCAAAATTATTGGTAAAGAACACAAACATGAATGGATGTCCAACAAATTTCCATCCCCCCCCCACAATTATTATTTAGACCTTCTAGAGTTATAAAATGTCAACTTCTTACTCCCGTCCGCCCCCGCCCCCGCCACTACCCCCCGCCTGCAGATCAATGCTTCTGCCCTTGCTGGTGCCGCAACCATGTACTTAGTTTGTCTCCCGGGGACCCCAGCGCTGGATTTATATCATCTTCCTGATGGCCTCCCTTAACTAGTAAAATCCATCCCAAACCTGTTTCTGTCTAGCCACCTGAATCCTAAATTCTTTTTAAAAGAGTCTGGACAACTTCTAAGATTTTTTTTTTTCACCCAGTCCCAAGTTTGGCTAAGTGAACCATTAAAAAGAAAAACAAATGGGGCGCCTGGGTGGCTCAGTGGGTTAAGCCTCTGCCTTCGGCTCAGGTCATGATCTCAGGGTCCTGGGATCGAGTCCTGCATCAGGCTCTCTGCTCAGCGGGGAGCCTGCTTCCCCCTCTCTCTCTGCCTGCCTCTCTGCCTACTTGTGATCTCTGTCTGTCAAATAACTAAATAAAATCTTTAGAAAAAAGAAAAAAAGAGAAACAAATGAAACCACAGAACAAATTAAGACAAGCCTCAGGCACCAGCATACTTCTTTTTAACTCCCATTCTCTGGGCTCTGGTTCCCAGGTGCCAAGCGTGGGGATGGGCATGTGCTTTTCATGATTTCTTTGCTCTCGCGGTGGATCCATGGCTGCCTGCGAAGGCCCGGACATAGGATGTGGTCCCGCTGCCCAAACCCAGCCCTGGCATGCGTGAGATTCTGATGGCTGAGTCCCCATGCACAGGCCTCTTTGGGGCGGGGGGCACATACCTGTTGTACTTTTTCCATCTTATGTTTTCCTATACACTGTCCTCAGTGGGTCCCCGCGCACAGCCTGTGTGTGCAGACCTCACCAGGGGGGAGAATTCTTATGGGGCTGCGGGAATATATTCAGGAAGACTTACGAAAAAGAAGCTGGATTTTTTATTTTGTTTTTGTTTTTCTTAAAGGATGATGAAGAACCGCGGGAGGGTCCTATTTCTAGAGCATGTGCGCGGCCTGTGCCTTCCAGACTCGTCTGGAGTGTATTCAGCACCTGCACTTACAAAGCAATCCGCATTTCTCTCAGGTCGGAGCTTGGCGTATTGGGAGACGTGCCGTTTCCTTCTCTGTGAAATGAAGATGTAGGACTTCATCCTGGGGAGGTGTCCTCAGGCTCTGACACCGGGGAGGTCCACAGTCGTGGTAAATCCCTCCGACTTTCTCCCCTCTGCGTTTGGGGAAGATGCGTCCCCCTCTGGCGATCTGGATACATGGCTGCACTTGGCAACAGGAGTTGACTCTTAAGATTCAGGTTAGGGGATGTTATTTCCAAGCTCGTGCGTTTCTAGTATGCTTGGTGGAGGATCCAACCTCTCGTCGGTAGACACGACTGGACCCGGGTCCAGCTCACTGTTGGGCGTCTGTCTCATCCTGCCCCCCACTCCCACCCCCAACGCCTTGTGACCCGCTCACAAGCTGACCTGTTCCAGGGCAACCTCCTTACCTTTGCTGTCTTCTGTGTGCGGAGCGTCTCCCCCACGTGTTCCCTGGGGCAGATCCTTCCCCACAATTCAGGCCTCACTTCCAATGTCACCTCCCCCCAAAAGACTTCTCTGATTCCCCTGACCTCATAGAGCCAAGGAGGCCTCCTGTCCCATCACCCTCCTCTTTAAAAAAATATTTTATTTATTTGACAGAGAGAAAGAGAGAGACAATGAGAGAGGGAATAGAAGCAGGGAAAGTGGGAGAGGGAGAAGCAGGCTTCCTACTACATGGAGAGCCCAAATAGCCCATGATCCCAGGACCCCAGGATCATGACCTGAGCTGAAGACAGACACTTAACGACTGAGCCACCCAGGCACCGCACCGCCCACCCCCCTACCCCCCTCCCACCCCGCCAATCAGCCCTTTTTATTTCTCTATGACTATAATGGCAGCTGAAATCAGCTTGTTTATTTATTGGCCACCTGTTTTTCCTGTGAGAATGTGTGGAAATGAGTAGAGGCCTTGTCTCACTTGTTGCTAGAAGAGAATACTGTGGGTGTCCAATAAGTATCTTTGAAATGAGTACATGACAACCAGCACAACACAGTGGCTTCAACTTGACCGACTTTGTGCTAGGTGCTCCTCTGGGTGTCCTCAATATACTGACTGATTGAACTCTCCTGTCGCGTTCATGAAATGGATACACTTATCATCCGCATTAACATTTGGGCAAATTGAGGAACGGACAGGATGAATAACGTGCCAAATGTGACAGGTGAAGGAATGGTGTCTTCTGTGGTCTTCTGCTCTCTGGCTGGAGCTTAGAAGCCCATCTGCAGACATTTTGGGAGAATGTGATCTGGGAACGCGGAGCTTTGACTGTGTCGTGATTGCCCCCACGAAGGTGAGAAAGCTCACAATTCCTTCGTCAAGTAATTAACAAAGTTTATTTAGGAAATCAGCTTTTTTTTTTTTTTTTTGGTTGTTCTTTGTTATCTTTTTAAATTCTCCACATCTCTTTCTCTGCTGGAGTTATCCTAGCAGCAGGACGCAGCACTGGGTCACCTGATCAGCACCTGAGACTTGGAGCCCGAAAGAGTTTTCTTTTTCCTTCTCTTTTCGTTTTTTGGTATCATACCCTTAAACCCTGTACAATTAAGAAAATCCCCTCGATATGTTCAGATTAATAAGACAAATATTTTACAAGCTGATTTTCTTTCTTGAGTATTAGAATGAGTGATTCAGAGCAACATGAACCCTACTGGCTTTATTGAAATATTAAAGCATATAAATAATATATACAGAGACAGAGACTCACAGAAGATATGAAATCTTCAGAACATTACATATATAAATTATATACACTGCTTGATTCAAGAAGTTTAATGTGTTAGAAGATATCCAGCTCACCCTCTTCTGCTTGGCCCACACTTAATAGAATTTAAGGTTAAAATGACTATGGAGAGAGAAAATTCAAATTCTAGACCGCCAGTTTTAGCAAAGATCAAAACCAACTACTGTCCTCAAATCAGCCAAACGTGTTACTCAGGAAAACAGATGCATGTTTATGAGAGGACATATGACAAGTTATTACCGTAATAAACAATATTCAAGCTAGGCTGGTCGTATTACCGCCCCCTGCCCCAACTCCATACATTTCCTTTGTAACAGGTGTAATGCCTGCAATTTTTCCTTTAATGCTTTCTTCCCCTCTAGATTTGACAGTCAAAGAGGACATTGCCTGGCTCACTTCTCCATCCAAGCAGCCATAGCTCTGTGATTTGGGTTTCATTACTCAACCTCTCTGTGCCTTAGGTTTTTCACTTTTGAAGAGGAGATAGAAAAAGTAGCTAAGCCAAGGGCTTGTTACGAAGAAGATACAAGTCAACACAAATAACAGAACCGTCCAGGCTTTCAGAGTCAAACTCAGTTATGGCTGCTTTTACTTTTCATTAGCGTGTAAGTTACTGGAAAGAAAAGACTTCATAATGTTTTGTCTGCTGATGATCCCCAGTGGGAATCATCAGAAGAGCACCTTGGACATAATTGGCACCTCGTTAATAATTCTTGAGTAAACTAATTATAAAACTAATATTATAGATCCTTAATAATTAGATTGTAATGCTGGGTTGCAGTATGGTAAGAAACTATGCACACACACTACACACACACACACCCTTTATTTTCGTGATTCTCAGTATAAATGTTGATGAATTACATTGGCCAGCTATGGCGCGGACAATCAAATAGCACAAGATACCCCCACAGCACCGGACACCTGGGAAGGGGGGGTCATTTGCCTTCAGCTCTCAGCTGACTTTGAACTCTGCCGCTGGCCAGTTCCCCAGATGTTTCCTTATGCTATGGATCAAAGCCCTAGCTTGCTCTCGCTGTGCGAGGGGGCAGTGCAACTTATCATCACAAGCATTGCAGCCCCTCACCTTAAATGCCAATTTATTGTTCCCACTTTGTCACACTTGATTAAAATACAGAGTTTGCCTCCCAGGCTGAAATTAGCTTTTCATTTTGACTGACGGCCATCCAGGTCTGAAAAATAGCAGCTCGTTTGTTTCAATATTTACCACTTCCATTCAGAAGAGATTTACATTATTGCCAATTAGGACTTAATTGTTACCCATAACTCAAACATTCGCTGGCTGTTTATGGAGTAAAAGCCATCATTCTCTCTTTACCATCCGGACTTCCACAACCGCAGGACCTTTGCCTCCCGAGTGGAGGAATGTCTTTTCCTGAAGTTGGGGCTGATGAGTCTGTGACACTGTTCAGCGCTTCGCGTGGGGATGGGCTCGGAGGCAAGCGCTAATTGGCCAGTAGAATGAAAGATGGTTAAACGCGTGTGTTGGGCATCTTCCTAATATGCATTTCCCAGGGCTCTGCCAGCGGACTTTGGATTTGGCTTTGGAGACGTTTTCTGTTGCTGGGACGACCGCATCCTCTTCCTGGAGCTGGGCTTCCAGGTTTTACCATCGGCTCCTACAGCACGTTCTTAACACAGGAGCTCTCCATGCAGAGCGATTCTTTAAAAAATATGTTGGATGCTGTGACCCCTGGGTTACACAGCCATCCCCCCCCACCCCCGCCCCGCGCCCCACCTGCCTGTCTAGACCTCGGGGTTAACGCCAGTGTCTGCGCAGCCGCCGGAGTCCTGCGCGCTCCCATCCCCCACGGCCCCCTTCCCACATGACATCTCCTCGATCTTTCCTCACACTCTCCTGACATATTTTTGTTTATGGTCTGTCTCTTCCTCAGAGATGTAAATTCCAGGGAGGCAGGGATGTATTTGTGCTTATTTATGGAGCTCGGTGAGGTTATTACTTCTTTCTGTCCAGGTTACACTTGTCCCCAGCTTCTGGTGCCCAGTGCGCACGGGCCACTCGGCGCCGCGGGTCTCTCCGCCACCGACCCCGTGTGACGGCGCTTCGGGTGCAGAACAGCCCATCCTTCATTATCCGCACCCCGCGGATTCTTATTTCCCTCGGTGCTCCTGGTAGTGGTCCCACTCGCTCTGACATGGGGTGGTATTTTTTTTCATGGCAACGAGGCCCAACATCCAAACGCATTTCTAATCGGTGGACTATTAAGGAGCGTGTCCGACTTTTCTCTTTGTAGGGGACGCTGAAGAAGGGGCGTTGAAGAAAAGGTCGAAGAGAAGGCTTTTCAGGATGGTTCAGATGACTGTCCCCTGAGGTCCCTGGGCCAGGAGATGTCCCACAAGCACCAGGGCCCCAAGACGTTTCTTTAAGCCTGTCCTGTGTTTAAGAGGGGGAAAGAGCCAATATTGAAAAATCAAAAGATTTCATAGAGAAATCCAGTTCAGAGGTTTTCCTGAAAAATTGGACAATCTGGTAAGTTTCCTACGTCGCCTTTGGACAGGGCATGGCTTTTCCCTTGACCATGGCCCCCATGGGCTGTCTCCACTACTTACACCTGACCTGTGATCCCAGGTCTTCAAGCCTCCATCATGTGTCCCAGACACGGTGTGTGGTTGAGCTGCGATCTCATCAGCATCTGAGGAAGCGCACCCACATCCGGGGTGCTGTGGGTGGGGTGCCCAGCTTCCACCTGTGGGGGTGGTTGATTGCAAAGGGAGCCTCCTGAGTCTCAGTTTTCTTCCTGGTCTGACACTCGTGAAACCACTTACTTGTATGACTTCTACAAATTACTGATGCCTGAGTCCACCCCCAGACATCCTGAAGAAAAGCACCCCCGGGATCGGAGGCCCGATCTCGGAACATTCTTGAACCCAGACAATCCTAAATGTGCAGCCAGGGTTGAGGCTCACTCCGAAAGTGCTCTTTGCCAATTCCTATTGCAAGGGAGACGATAATTCAGTTAAGGTGGCTCAGCGGTGGACGTGGCCTAAGGAAGCCAAAGATGGCTCTGGTGACCGAGAGGGAGCATCTCCAAGCTTCCCAGTGTCTGGGTGAAGTAGCAGCTCTAGCTGGGAGCACTTTCTCTGGGACTGTTTTTGTCTTTATTGGAACAGTAAAAGAGGCAACACAGGACTAAGGAAGGAAGCTGACGAGCAGGGCCAGTTCCTGACCAGAAGGCGCTCTCCTTTGTCTAATGGGGGTACTAAGAAAACCTAACTTCGAGGCATCATTACTTTTGCTTTTGACTCAGGACTGGATTTGAAAGCCTTTATTTAGAGCGAGTTTGCTCTGCATCCTGTTGTCATGCAACAAACTTTACCAGAAATTGAATATTTTGATTCTCTTTTTCTCTCTGAATTGAAATTTATAGCAACCTCCTAAGATGATCCCTGAATGTCAGCCATGTGCCTGAAAATGCAGCCCAGGGCCTCAGGAGTAGGAAAGAGACAGCTAATGTTCAGGGGCCTGAGAGGTGGTGGGGACATCCATAGGTCTTGCCCACCTGGCCTTCAATTCTAAGCAGGTAGTTTTTGCTACAGGTGAATTTCAGAGAACTATCCTTCCAAGATTGTTGTCATCGCTGGGAAGTGCTTTATCCTGCTCTGGGGCCACAGAAGAGAAAGCTTCCAACTAGCTTTGTGTTAACAGATTTTTCCAGTGGCCCACAATTCATGGAAAAACCTGCTTACAGATCAACCCTGGAGCTCGATCAATGGACCAAGGAGGAGAGAAGTTACCGCTATTTAATTAGCTGTGGGTTTGTGACAAATGGAAAGAGCCACTACTTTATGTTTGAGCATCACTCTTACCTCCAAAACTTTGTCGAGATCGTTTTACCAATGGCACTTGCTGGAAAGCCTTTTTGGGGGAAAAAAAAAAAAGGCAAATAACGTATGCTGTCAGGCAGCAAAAAGCAGCCACTTAGAGACATAGCACTTTGACTACACTATTTGAAAGAAAGAGGGAATTGGATTTTAACTACTCTTCTGAATTCCTCACCTAAGGGGGAGAATTATAAAAGAGCTCTGCATCACCCTTGTTATTACTGTATGTTTGGACAACGGCAAAATTAAAAATTGGGTTGTTCATCAAAAATGGCTCGTTATTTTCATTAGGGCATGCAATATGCGGTTTGTTAACACAGAGCGGAGTCCGGTGGGCAAGTTCATTTGATTTGGCCTGAGGTATTCGTCTAATGGTGCACGCCATGGAGGCGTATCACTGGATTTGCTTCTTCGGTCGGTTTCCTCGAATAAAGCAAGTGAGCTTCAGAAGAAAGGTTTCAAACAGAGTCCCTGCTCTCCCTAAAAAGTCATATTTATTAAAGAGCTTTGCTGTTCCCTGGGGAAAGCCTTGGAGTAACTTTCTGAACTTGTTTGTGTCCATTATATACCTGGATAAAACTCCACAATGAGAAAACAAAGTTACATTTTAATACAAATGAATCTTATCATTCCTCACTAAGTGTGCTGAAGAGCAGAGGGGCTGCAAGGTTGAATAAGAAATCAGTTCAGCCTCACGAAGGTCTTAGTCCAATGGGAGAGATAAATGGGATAAACACTTTTTCCCCTCTCTTTTGCTTACCTGTGTCTTTTCTAGAAATGATACCTCCACCCGCATCGGCACAGCTAGCCGGCTGTGAACCCGCCCTAGTCACAACACAAGCTTGTTACTTTGCCATAGTTAATTGTTTAGGCATGAGCACCTTATTCCAGGCAGGAAAATTTCCCAAGAGGTTTGGATTTAGGAGTAAAACAAATTGTCAAAAATGATACAAGTCATGCATCTGTCGATTTCATGTTGATCCCATGCCCAGTGCCTCAGGCGTCAGCAGTGCAAAGGGAAGGGGTAACTTCTGGTATGCTGGTAGACCAGCTTGCTGGGAAAATTTTTTAGAAGTCCTGATTTGTAGCATTTGTCAATTTTTATGGTATATATATTCCTGCCACGATCAGTTTCAAGCTAACGACCGTTTCACAACTGGCTCACAAAATTCCTGGTTATTCGACAGTCAGCTGTGCGGAGCCCATGTGAGCTAGCCCCGGCATGATCCTGCAGGGAGCCCATGCTTTAGCATGGAAAGACGGAAGTTCCATGGGTAAACTAATACAGAAACATGGTACTCTCAGATTTGGATAAATGCCGTAAATATACTACAGAATAGGACATGAGCAATTAAATGAGAGGTGATTGTCAGATAGCCAGGGATTTTGTGAGCTGCAGTTGCCTATCGTTAAGTACCCAGTAAGCGTTAACTACAAAAGTCCTTTCGTAGGGGTTAGTGTTTGAACTAAGTTATCATGATGGACAGAGAAGCCTCTGGGTAAAATGCATTCCAGACACTGGAGGTCTGTGTTTCCTTGTGGGTGAGAGAAGTAGAGACATGCATTCGGAAGATAGAGGGGGAGAGGCAGAGGTGGGGGAGGGCAAGAGAAGAATGATTCAGAAACCCATAAAAAGATAGAAAAAGCCGGATAAATAATGGAGGGAGAGTTAATCCAGCATGTGAGCCCCCTTATTCTAGATGTTTCTGAGAACCAGTTGATTTCCTGCCTTGGGTCTGTAAATATCCATTATCCTTTACAACAAATCCTCCTGCTCTGGTTGGAATTCTATGACTTGTTACCAAGAGAGTTGTAACACAACTTGGGTGTGCTGGTACACACACACACACACACACACATACACACACACTTAATTTCCCCCCTAAGATTCTAGAAACTCAGAGTAATGCTGTTGGCAGATGATGATGCATCTACGATTTGAACCCAGAAAACACATCTGTCGTGTGTGAGATATCTTTCACATCTCTGTTTGCCACAGTGCTTAGTATGGTTCACTGCACTCCAAGGCCTCAGAAAATAGTTAATGGAAGAATGAATAAGGAACTCAATTATGTTTCAGGGAATGGCTATCAATTTTGCAAATGCATCAAAAAGAGCCTTGTTAGAATGCAGATGGAAGCACTCCACCCCACCCCCCCGGGATTCTGCACTTTTAATAAGCACCCACTATTCTCGGACCCAGGGAAACGAGGGCCATGCTTCAGTAAGCTTGGATTTAGCAGAAGAACTTGCTGGAAAAGTGTAGACAGGGGATTTGAAAATTACTCAACATGCTGTCTTTCGGGAGTGGCTGTGATGTAGCAGAAGCCTAGAGCTCCAGTCTTGCAAACCAGTGTATACATTTGGAGAGGCTATTTTCCCTCCAGTGGGCGTTGAGTGGTTCGACACACAGAAAGCGAGAGGGTTTGATATCTCCGCTGCTCCTTTCAACTCTGACCTTCTGTGACTTGCTTGACACTTACCTTCCCCATCCTGTCCATTTGGCTCCTGGCCATCCAGCCACATCACTCAAGACCCTTCCTTCCTCTAGGCAATGTTTGTTAGGATATTGATGAGAAAACACTTCCTCAAGAGTGATAATTTTGTCTTAGAACTTGGGCCATGTTCTCATTTCCTCTTGGTCTCTGTTTCCTCATCCCTGGAATAAAGGTTTTGGGCTAGATCTCCATATATCAAAGGGCAGAACATGAATCTGAGATAAAGATAGATGGTTGGAGGACACAGAATGGAGCTGAATGGTACTCAAGAATGATAGCTCTCCTTGAGATTCTTTTTCTGTATTTTCAGATAATCAAAGGCTCACCTTGGAGTGAAGATGATTTTTTCCCCCCAAGAAGGCTAATTTCAAGTTTGGGGGTTTTATATACCTGCATCTTCAAAGGTTAAGTATTTCCAGTGAGTACCTATCTTTTTTTTTTTTCCCCCCGAAATAGGAAGAGAACCTACTACATGGGAAAGCCATTTGAGTTTCCAAAAGAAAATATGGGTGTGTGGTTGAGTTGGCCAGATATGTAGTAAAGCCTACAGGGTGTCTTTGGCTGAACAAAGGATTCAGGAGGATGACTGAAGGAAGATCACAGTGAAGGCTTTATTCAATGGATTCAGAGGTTGGTCCATTGGCAATAACGGTGAGGTCATTGTGTTTCTTGACCTCAGTGGCCCGTGTGAAAAATTTTGACTCCTAAGGAGAGAATCTAAATCTTCTCTAGAGATATGGCTCTCATTAAGTGAGTCCTGAGTATAGTTTATGTAGAAGAAATTTCCATCAATGGGAACATAAGCTCCCACAGGAAAAATCCTCCCCTCTTCTACACACAAAACTTCTACATATTTTAAACTCCTAGCTCGAGCTGAAGTAATAATTATTCCAGTTAGTCTTATACTTTCCCAGAGTAACTCACTCCACAGCCAGGATGACTAGAATTAGCAAATAAAAGTATGGGATGCCTGGTGGTTGAATATTAAATTGTTTATTTTTAAGTATAATTTTAAATACATTATTTTTTTAAAAATGTAAGTACATCCCATGTAATATTTGTTCCATGTATGGGACATGCTTATGCTAAAAAGTTATTCATATTGATCTGAAATTCCAGTGAACCAGGCATCTTGTGTTTTACGTGGTGACCCCAGGTACACTTACGCAGCAAAGATAAAATCAGGTACAACTAACGATGAAGTGAATCTTATTCTGGCCTGGTGCTGGGGTTGTCAAATGGAAGGGACAGAAATTTCTGATTGCTTCTTGTTGCTAAGAGAATCATATAGACTAAATCAGTGGTTCCTAAAATTAGTCCACATATGTGGCAAAATTTACACAGCTTCATGGCAGGATTAAAAAAAGTGATTAGTTTCTTATAACACTAAACATTTAATTCTAAACAATGATCATTGATTATGAGATTTTTCCCCCTTATTATTTCTAAAAACTATTACATAAAACGATAATCATCTATGGTAGAATATTGGTGCTTTGGAGAACGCTTGCATGAACTTACCAGCTAAAACAGGACTTCGGTAACACTGGGTCAAGTGCAATCCATTTTTTAAAATTGGTCTCAAAATTGTGGCTGGATTACATTTGAAAAATTTTACTAAAATAGGTGACATGATTTGACGAAGTAGACCCAAATCAAGGACATTGCATTCTAAGTGTCTGTGAGCTCCATAAGGAAAGCTGCTGTAGAGAAGACCTAATTCTGTATGACCACAACTGGTGAGAGATGGAAGAAAGACTACAAGTCATATGAGAGGAGGAAAAGTGTATTTGGCTGTGTTCTTCTCTATGTATAATCCTGTTATTCCCCTCACCCAAAATGCCATCCCCTAGAGTAGTTACAGCTTCCATTTGAACTTGACTCCCATAAGAGCCCTCTCTCCTTCGCAAAGGGAGGTAGCAAAGGATTATTCCCACCCCACAAAGTGGGCTTTTTCCCTCTGCTATTTTCATGGTTTAGTTTTTAGTAAGCAAGGATCTATTTTCAGAGTTTCTTTCCAAGGTCACTCTGGACTGGTTATCTATGACTGTTGAACAAATTGCCTCAAAACTCAGCAGCCCGAAAGAGCACATATTCATTACCTTGCACTCTCCATGGGTCAGGCAGGCTGGGCTGGGTTCCCGAATCCAGGCTCTCTCACAACACTGCCATCAAGCCACAAGCCAGGACTGGGGATTCATCTGAAGTCATCAGCCGGGGAAGGAGTCACTTCCAAGCTTGCTCAGTGGTTGTTGGCAAGCTTTAGTTCCTCTTGGGTTGTTGGACTGAGCACTTCATGTTCTGAGTGTTGCCTGGAAGCCACCCTCCTTCCTTGCCCTATGGGCTTCTCTGTCCAGGCAGCTGGCTTCGTTTGAGCCAGTAATAAAGATAGTCTCTTGTAGAGGCCAAGAGATAGTTTCCCACATTCTAAAGAGAAGGCCATTATACCAGAGTGTGGCCATCTTAGGAGGCTGGCTAGCCACACTTGGTCTGGCCTCTGCAGCCCTATTTTCCTTACATTATCCACCACTATTCCCTATATCATAGGTGGGTGTGTAGATCACGGTCATTTCAAAATAAATCTCATCTGTAATAGAGTTACCGTCCCTGCTCACGACAGTGTGGTTAATGTTTGTTAACAAGTTCACAGCGTCAGTTCAATAAGAAAACACTTCGAGACTATGAAATTCTAAAAAATATAAGCTGAACTGAACTATGGTGGAAGGATTCTCAACGATGGGTCCTACTTTCCATGCTTCCATCTTTTCTGCCATCCCAGATTTTTCAGGGACCCCACTATCAGTAATAGCTTCTTTGGGTCTTCCATCTACTAAGTCCTTTTTTTTTTTTTAAATAAATGTGCATTTCAGAATGCTGTGTTGGTCTTCTTTCTTAGTGATAGGCAGAGTAAGGGGCCATTTAAGAAGTGGCAGTAAAGCAGGTTCCACACAAATTTGCCACACATTATTGGGATAACATGTCAACTCTTGGGATCCCGGATCTTCTAATGTAGGTGCCTTAATTGTTTGTATGTTCCTTGTATTAGATGAAAGGAGCATAGAATTTTAACACAAGAGGTCAAACATGATCTTCCAAAGAAAACATTGTCACTCATGGAGAATTAATTAAGCTTATATACAAATGAAAGATTAGCAAAACAAGTTAAACCTCACTACAAGATGTAAATTTGTGAATGCTGGACTTTGATAATTACACAATTAGAATGCAAACCTCTTTTTGTCAGAAGAGCCTTTTCTTCCATTTTTGCTCTGTGGTTCAAACTTTCTTCCAGGGATTAATTCATTAATGAGGACATTGCAAGCATTGAAAATAGAGAAAACATTGTTAAATAGCCAGATATTTGATTTACCATTTCTTTTGTGGCAGAATATGTGTGGTTTATTTTGCCTATGCATGGAAATCATTTAATTTAACAGCACAATAAACATGTAGAAAAACATTAATATTTGATCACAAAGTTACATTATTATTATTATGTCATTTTTTCCCCAAAATATATTGGCTTTAACTTCTCATAGAATTACCATTTTGAGAACAAAGGAAGGAGTAAATTCTCAGCATATGTCCCAATCTAGAAAGCAGATACCAGTCATACTTAGAATGTTAGAGGTAAAGCTAAAAGGAAAGACTGTGATTATTTAGAGCTTTGGAACAATAATGTACTTGTATAATGAATAAAAATGTTTGTACATCGATTCTGTTAAATATTTATTTTACTTTTTGAGCTCAAGTCACTCAAGCTAGTTGCTTGAATGAGTTGAATGTTGTTTTAACTGAATTGATGAATAAAATCTATGAACTTCTATACTGTAGCTTTAGCAAATTTTACAAAAAAATTAAAACATTTTACATTAGATTCTTATTCTTATTTTAATATTTTTGCTTTGTATAGTGGTTCCTAAATGACTTATATAAGAAGATAACCCAAACAATGAGAATTCTTGAGAAAGTAGTCCTTGATGTTAGTTAAAATATCTATTTAGCTGGAGACTCACTGACAAAGATTTTTGTTTCAAATTCCATTGTGAAACATATTACTCCAACTTATTTATTCAAGAATTCCCTACTAAGCATCTGGTATATTCTAGACACTAGTGGAGGTACTAAACATACACTTCAAAACAGAACAAACAAGAGTCCTGTCATCAGGGATTAGATACTCTGGAAAGGAAGATGGATGATAAATAGAACAAATCAGTAAATTATGTTTCTGAAGAAGGTGATAGGTGCTAAGCTGAAAAGAAGTTTGGGGCATGGTAAAAGACTTGTCAGTGGTGAGGACACACAAACACTGATTGCTGTATTAAATATTGTGCTTGACATAAGCCTCAGTGAGAAACCACCATCTGAGCAAAGCACTTCCTTACAGAAATGAAGGAGCAAGCTATGGAGATAGATATTGAAGGGAAGAATGTTCTAGAAAAGGGAGAGGCAAGGCAAAAGTCTTTAAATAGAAGTGTGCATGGACTTATTATTTATTTTATTTTATTTTTAAACTTTATTTTATTTTTTCAGTGTTCCAAGATTCATTGTTTATGCATCACACCCAGTGCTCCATGCAATACGTGCCCTCCTTAATATCCACCACCAGGCTCACACGACCCCCTAACCTTGTACCCTCCAAAACCCTCAGTTTGTGTCTATTATATTGTATGCAGTGGCCAAGATGGAACTACCATTTAATGACTCAGGGTTTTGGAGAACTTCAAGGCAATTTAAACAGGAATGCTCATGGTTTAGACCTATGCATTGGGAAGATCATGGAGCTGGGGTTGAATTTTGCCCGATTCCATGTACTTAACACATGCTAGGAATTTTAAGGAATTCAAAGCAGCATTTGACATAACCCTTCCCCTCAAGGTGACTAAATAAGCTTTTGTGAAATAAAAACTGAATAAAATGACATGGCTGAAGCTGAGGGGCATGAACAAAATGCTGTCAACATTCACAGGAAGGAGATGATTGAAAATATATCCTGTCAGGGAAGCTTCTTGGAAGAGGGAGAAGTTGAGCTGGATATCCAATTAATGGTGATACCGTGAATTCATGTGGGAGGTGGTCTTGCTCCCCATCCTTACTTTATCAAACTTATTTACTTTACTACAAATGACTGGGCCAGGGACTGTGGTAGCCACCCCCCAAGATGCCCCCCAGTGGTCTCTGCTTCCATTTGGGTAGAGACCTCCCACGTTATACCAGGTTGATATGTGTGACCAACAGGATCAAAGGAAATGGTGACATGTCACATCTGAGATTAGGTTATAAAACACATTATGGCTTCTCCCTCTCTCTTTCTGATTGCTTGTTTAATCCCATGGCCCTGTGAGGGCGCCATCTTGGAAGCTGATTCTCCAGCCCCAATCAAGCCTTCAGATGATGACAGCCCAGGCTAATCCATTTGCTGCATCTCCTGACAGACCCCAAGCCAGAACCACCCAGCTATGCTGTTCCTGGAGACCTAATCCCCAGAAATTGTGTGATTAAAATGTTTTTTGTTTTGTTTTGTTTTAAACTATTCAGTTTGGGATAATTTTTTGCACAGAAATAAATAAACAATACTAAACCAAGTGTAGCTTTTAGCCTTAACAAAGGAATCTAGCTATAATATTAAACCAGTCAGAAAAAAACACCGTCTCCTCTTCTAAAAACTCTTGAGACACAAGAAGAATTTAAGTGTTAACTAGACAGACACTTTCTTGGCCACTAAGATATGTAGTGGATTTAAGGCAACTGCTAAGCCAGGATACCAGTGAATATTTGTAGGAGATTGTTTTAAAACAGTGCAGAAAATTGAGGGGGAATTGAAGATTGTTTGAGACTCTTCAGGTCCCCACACACTCCTCCAGATTAACAATAACAATAAAACAATAACAACTCAATAATAACTCCCATCTATTTAGAACTTAGTATGTTCTAGGCACTTCATGAATGCTTTAGAAAGAAAATGCTGTCTTATTTCATCCTCAGATAATCCTAAGAAATAAGTGCTATTGCTCTCATTATTCATATGAATGCGGCAAACAAGATTTCGTGCAGTGCCTCTCAAACAGAAATTGATCTTCAAAATCTCCCTGTGAAGGCAGATGTCACTGCCTCCATTTTGTAAGTGAACAAACTGAGAGTCACACAGAATAAGTAATTTTAAATACATTCTGAACAATTTTCTCTAGGGTGTACAGTTATTTAACAAGTCACCGAGCTAGGATTTGAATCCGAGAATCTATATGATCTAGAATTTATGTAATGGCAAATCTCAGTTCTTCCTACTATGCCACATATAGCAAAAACAAGGGACTATCAGTAAAGATGTCCTTTGGAAGAAACACACATAAAATACAAAATAATGTTAATAATAGTAATAAGATGATGGTGATACCGGTCACAAGCCCAATTGGGTTTCTGAGCAGGTTTGTAATGATGGTGCCTCAGAGACTTATTTTGATAAAAATATTTTGGCGATCCTTTTCCCAGCTCTCATTTCTAGGTATTTTGGCATTTGGAATGGGGTGGGGGATGGAGATCAAAAATTTTTCTCAAAATGACAGAACACGGATCATTTGCACGGGCATGCCAGCTGGGGAGAAGGGAACATACGCTTGCATTCAGGAAAAGTTTCGCAGGATGTAAAAAGAAACCATCTGCTTTTTCTTTTTGTTCTTGTTTAAGAACAGCTTGTGTTTGCAACTCACAATTTAAGACATGGTAATAACCTACAGGACTTTGTGAAGCATGAATCGTACTGCTTTTTTTTGCTCCTTATTTTTCCACTCGGTGTTTGCAAAACGCAGAATGCAAAGAGGGTATTTGGATGTTGCAACTTGGATAATAAAATTCTTCTGATCGCGGCCCGAGTCTGCCTTTTTTTGGTACTTTCTGGGCATTCCAGGATCCTGCGATGAAATCCAGCCAATATGAATCAAACGTAATGCTCGACTTTGCTATAAGAAACACCCTAGGCTAAGACTGTGGCTCGGCGCACCTCCTGTTCCTCCTATGCAGAGAACTATTTCCACGACCCCGCTTTATCTGCAACAGCACCTGGTAGGGACTTGCAAATCGGTTTTGAAAAAAAAAAAAAGCAGTTTTATATGTTTACTCTTCTCATTAGCATTCATCTCTGTGGCTTTGATGTGAGCCTTCTTCCCCTACTGAAGTTTTCTTAATGATTCAGACTTCTCTATGGCTTGTATGCAAACCAGTGCAAGAGCTTACTGTTTGCAGACAGACAGACGGACAGGAGAGTGGGGTTTCCAGTGGGAAGGGCTCTAAAGATCTTTCTGGGCCAGCAGTTAGATAATATAGCAAAGAGGTTAAGATGAACCAGATTATCCAGGTGAAGGTCCTGGATCCCCCCACTTAACTAGCTCTGTGACCTCAGGCAAGCTACTTAACCTCTCTGGGCCTTAGTTCTCTTACATATAATATGGGAATAATATTACCCACATGGAAGTGTTGTTAGGAAGGTTCAATGAGTTAGGTAGAAAGTGCTCAGGACCTTACCTTGAAGCACTGATGGGAAGAACTGGGAGCTACGTCAGGAAATTCCCCAAATTCACTAACATACTATCATGTTTTCCTGATAGATAGAACACTCCCATGCAGAGACACAGGGATGTGATGTACATAAGCTTAAAAATATGTGCATATGTATATATAATAATGAAATTACATATGCATATATAATTATGTGTACAAGTAGTTAAACACTTTTCCATTGGGGATTGTAAAGTCTATTCCAGGGTTTCTCAGCCTCTGCCCTATTGACATTTTGAGCCACATAAAATTCTGTCGTGGGCTGTCCTGGGCACTGCGGTGTGGTGTCTCGCAGTGTCTCTGGCCTCCACCCACCAGATGCCAGTAGCAAGCATCTTTGGGTATCACGGTGCAGAAGTGTCTGCTCGTTATGTTTGTATTTAGGCTTCGAGGAACAAATTCAAACTTCGCTCTTTGTAGGTACGCCCCGTATGTGCAGATGTGCTAAATTTATTTGAAAGGAATCACTGCAAACTCATTAAGCACTCAGTTTCCTGTCTCTTTGTATAATCTTCCTTTACATTAAGATACTATCTTTTTAATAGGTGCTGGATAGGGGAACTCAGGCACGCACACCAGACTAGTGAATTTTCTTTAGAACTGGAAGGTTCTGGGCGGAAAAACGCAAAGGTTCAAAACTATTTGGGGAGTTATTTTGAATTTTTTAATGTGTTGATATTGCATTTTGGAAGTGGCAGCAAAGCCCTTATCAGTTTGTGAATATTAGTGCTGCATTCATTAGCCTTTTCTAGAGGATTTAAAAAGCTCACATTATCAAATAGTTTAAATATAGTTTAAATCATTTCCATGTATTCACATCTTTCCAAGTAGCTAATTGACTCTTCCATCAAATGCAATAGATTTAGATGCAAAATTTTCTTTGTTTTCTAATGTTCAAATGAACATTTTATGCGATATGAGCTAGAGACATGATTGCAGTTGAGATGGTAGGGGGTTTTCATACCTTGATGAAGTCTCTTGGGTTCTGAGAGCATTGAAGTAATTGATGAAACAACAAACAGGCCACACCAACACAGACATGGCCAGTCTTGGGGACAGGGTGTACATCTCCTCAAGCTAGTCTTCTGGCTTGGAAATGGACACCCCTGGTTCCAGAGACATTGGTGCCGGTAACTGAGTCAAAGGTGGCAAGGGAGGGTGGGAAGGCAGAGCCAAGCTTGTGGCTTGGAGACAGGTGCTAAGCAAGTTTGGGAAAAGAGCTAGAAAGGGGACTCCAAGGATGGATGCCAGCAGCTATGAGCTTCCGAAAGCTGAAGACCTACGGCAAGGATGAAGTCACAGTCTCAGCCTTAAAATTAGGGATTGAATGAAACAACTCCTAAGACAAATCATTAGAACAATTAAATCCATCTGGAAAAACCTAGTGCAAGGCAACAACTACTCCAAGTGTGTAAGGCACTGTGCATGAGGTCTTGCGCATACGGAGCTTGTGTTCTGATGGCATTGCTTAAGAGACTCAAATCGGAAACCATGTCCACAGGAAGGATGAGAAACTCCAAAACAAAAACCAGTGACAATGAAATAAGAAACGTGGAAATCGAGTAGAAATCTTAGAACTGAGAAGCATCATCATTCAGATTAGGCATTCAGTAAATGGCTGAATTCTGGAATGGATATTGTCAAAATGAATTCGTTTTGCCAATATAATACCAAGATTCACCCTGATACAGAAAAGGGTTTAGAACTAGGAATGACCAACTAGATGTCATGATGATTGAGAAGTTCCAAATATGTGTGTTAAAGAATCAATAATTTTCTAAAATATTTTATTTATTTATTTGACAGACAGAGATCACAAGTAGGCAGAGAGGCAGGCAGAAAGAGGAAGGAAAGCAGGCTCCGCACTGAGCAGAAAGCCCAATGCGGGGCTTGATCCCAGGATCCTGGGATCATGACCTGAGCTGAAGGCAGCGGCTTAACCCACTGAGCCACCCAGGTGCCCCAAGAATCAATAATTTTTAAAAAGGTTGAAAACATTCTTTGTATACGGATATAAAATGAACGTGTTCAAGACGTCACTCATGACTAATGAGAGGGTCTGCAAAACGTTAGGACTGGCTTGAAGAAGAAATCAGAGAAGGACACGTTTATATCGGGGAAAGGAAAATTGAAACTAGTTTACAGATAGACAATGCAAAACAGGTTCTTCCATGCAGAGTTGAGGGACAAGTAAATTGGACCTCCTTGGTCAGAATTTTCCTACCTACGGACAAGAATTCTTTTGCATTGCTGTTAGTTATTTATGGTTGGTAGAGTCATAAAAATAGCTCAAAGGCAATGAAAGGCTAGAATCAGATAACCCGGAAGACCATGCTCAAAGCCATGGGCTGGCAAACTACGCCTTGGGCCAAAGGCAGCCTTCAGTTTCATTGGAACACAGCCACCGCCACCTGTTTCTACATGTTGCCTCTGGCTGCTTGGACAGCACAGTGGTGGAAGTTGGGTAGTTGCAAAGAGACCATATGCCCACAAAGGCTAAATCGTAGTCACTATCTGGACCTTTATAGAAAGTGAGCCCATTCCTGTTCAGAGCATGGCAGTTTTCCAATGAATCACATTTTTTTCAACAGGAATAATAGAGTTCTAAAAGAAAGGGATGTTAAAGAAGCAGTATTTAAGAAGGAGAATTGATGTGGGTTTTTTTCCCCCTAGAACTGAAGAAAGACATGAGTCCTTAAACCAATATTTCACTCTGAGAACAAATGGATACAGACAATAAGATATACCCAGACACAGTAGAAAAACTACAATATTAACAGAGGCAGGTAAAAAAAATTAAATGAGAGAGAATACATTTTGAATTAGAAATATAATGGAAAAGTATTTTACATGTGATATCTGATCTCGTTTTTGTAATTACTCCAGGAGTAGGCAGTGTTCTTGCCACCAGTTTTTAGCAACGAACAAGTGGAGATCAAAGTCACACAAAGACTAATTGGTGGAGCTAAGAATTGATCTTGGGTCTTCTGGCTCAAGGAACACTGAGATTTGGACCACTGTGTTGGGCTACTTTGTTATTACAAAGAAACAGATTTTTTTTTAAAGGGTAACACGTGGTCCTTAATTAGGAAACACAGGAAGAGAAGTCAAGTAGCTGACTGAGTTCTGTAGAGAATTTGCAGCTAAGAAATAGCAAATGGGAAGAACATCTGGCTAGAGGGAGAGCTTGCCCCAGATTCAAGAATTGGAAGAGTGACAGCTGGAGGATGGGTGGGGGGCAGTGGGAGATGGGGAGAAAGACCAGGTAAGGCTTTGCAAGTTTTGCAGGCTGTGCTAAGAATTTCGCGTTATTCTAAGAGCCTTGTGAAGAGATTGAAGTTTTAAAAGCAATGAAAGAGGTGGGTTACAGTTTGAAAGGAGCTTTTGGGCTAGAGGGTGAGGAGTGGAGTGGAAATGGACTAGAATGGATGTGGAGGACCCATTAGAAAGATGCTGATATCTAACAGCAGGTAGCCAAGTAATGGCAAGGACTTGGAGTAGCCAGACTGGGAGTGGAAGATATGGAGTATGGGCATGAGTCGTTCGGAATCTTGGTCCCTTTCTTTCTCGTATATTCTTCAGGATTTGGACTTATTAGCAGGCAGAATAAACTTCCATTGTTCCGGGTGCCTGAATTCCCATTGGAGGATGATGCCATGATTGATTCTGCCTGTGTTCTGCAGGCGAGCGTGCTTCATGCTTATCTCCAGTACAGCACTTTTCACTTCACATTGTAATACCCAGAGTACCTCCGCCTTCCCAGCTAAAAAGAACCTCTGCAGAATGAAGACTTTGTCTTATTTACCTTTGCATCCTCACTGCCCAAAACTACCGACCAAAAATAGTCATTCAATACAAGTTGTTGACTCAATGAATGGGATTCAATTATGTGGAACAGAGTGTTTTCTTCTGCCAATTTTAGCAGCTCTCTTCATTTACATGTTTCTAGACTGACGCAAATTCCCAGGCTCCTTAGGAACTGAAAACCTTCCACAATAATACTATTATTCATTTAAGCCACCGGTGTTTCTTACATAAAATAGAAAGGCCAACATAAATGCCTCGAATAACCCAAATGTGCTTGAATTCTGCTATAGGTATTAGTTCAATGATAGAATAATAATGACCCTAACCCCCAGCCTCTCATACGTTGGACCCTTGAAACATGTATTATTTGTTTATATTTTCCTCCACAACATGCTTTTTTGCATGACCCGGTCCAAAGCTCTCTGGATTTCCATTTCCTCATCTACAAACCAGAGATGATATTTATCTGCTTTGACCGGTTTCGTAAAGATAAATAAGGAAAATATGAGGTATGTAGAGTAGGTATTAGTCTATCGTTTTTATACTTTCACCTTCCTTCTTCTTCTTTTTTCTTTTTTTGGTTCACTGCATCCTCCTCGTGCCGAGGCTCACTTCACTTCACTGAGGCCGGGTGTCCTTTTTAGCTCTTTCAATCTGCAGGACTGAATCTAGTGCAGTATTTGCTCCGATCTTGCCTCTATATAGAATAAAGCCCGAAGGCCTACATCCATCCATCATGATTATGTTGATTTCAAAAGTGCCCCTCCCCCATTTTCCCTTAAGAGAAGGCAATTCACAATTCTCTCGTTTTTCTAACCCATGCACAGTTAGTTGCCTCTTTTCTGCACTGTGGGCAAACCTGTAGGCGACACCGAACTCCTTCGTTCTCCTGCCTGTCATATTAGACACACGGCCATGCCTGGAAACTGGGCAGTACCAGCCTGGTGGCTGGCTGAAACAACAGAGCCTTCTGTGGTAGGCACCAATTTGCAGAGTTGGTGTTTCTGCCTTTGGGACGGGCAGAGGCTTTCTAATATGATTTCCTCACCATCCACCCTCCACACCAATGCTCTGTATTTGCTCTAATCATCCATCTGATAAGAGTTTCCACTCTCCCAGTGCAATTTTAATAGGCTATTATTTTGAGTCCTAGGTGAGAATTTCTTAGTTGAAATTTCCGAAAGCAATTTTGTGTGCTTTGGTTGGTTTCAGTTGTCAGATGAAACCCCCTTTTAAGGTAAACATTTTAGTAAACAAACTCTTTTCACCTGGGTGGTAATACTCAGTTGAAATGGATGCATTAGCAATCCTTGCCTTTGTCCTTGGGGCTCAAACAGCTCATTCAGTGTGTGATTTGGCTTTGTTCTCAGAGTGTCATATTAAGGAGTTGGAAGGGCTCACCCTCTAGGTTGGAGCTCGGATGTCTTTCTGTTCTGAATTCTCCTGGAACTGGTGTTTCTACTCACATTATCTCATACACTTAGGCAAGACAGGAGGGAAGGAGCACTTCATACATCCTGGTAAACACAAACATGGGATGTAGGAGAAACTCTGCCAAGGTTGCTAATTGAAATTGTCTAGGGAAAGATTGTTCAAACTTTAATCTGTAGAGGAATCACTTAGAGATCTTGTTAAAATTTGGTTTCTGATTCAGCGGGTCTGGGGCATCAGATTCTCTGTGTCTAATGCATGTTAAGATGCTCCCTGGGGCTGCCAGTCCTGCTGGCCTGTGACTCTGGCTGTAGCTAGCTGTACATGTCCCCGTAGCTTTCTTTCCCATCACCAGGGGATGCTGAGAAACAGCCAGGTTTGGGAATTGTATTCGGGTCCTGCGATTGCCACAAAAAACAACCACAAACTAGGTGAGTAATAACAACACAAACTTGTTTTCTAAGGGTTCTGGAGACCAGAAGTTCCCAATGATGTTCTCAGCAGAACTGTGGGCTCTAAGGGAGATTCCATTCCTTGTCTCTTCTGTCTTCTCATGCTTGTCAACATTCCTTGGCATTGGACTTTGGGCAGTATTGGGATATTTTAGAGAACCAGAACCAATAGGAGATTATATATAATCTCCTATTGGTTGATATATATATATATATACATATATATATATATATCAGAAAAGATATATTAAGTTCAACTACTCTAAGCTGTCCTCTTTCTTGTCACTCTTTATTTTATAGGGTAATGTTATAGTCTACTGTCAATGGCTCATTAAGCCACACTCATGTAAGCCAGTGTGAGTTTCATGACCATTGAGCATGGTAAATTTGCTCCATTTATGTTCATAGTAACAGATTCTGAGAAGTTAGGGCATGGACATATCTTTTGGAGGGGCCACCATTCAGTCCACTGTAAGAATCACATGATTCTTGGCATTGTCTAAGAATTCATGATCTTGGCATTGTCTCATTCAAGTCAGAAATCCTACGATTCTGAAGAGGAAAATTGTTTTAGGTGTATCCATGTTTTGCAAATGGCAAGATTTCATTCTTGGAAACTTCACTCTTAATGTAGAAATGAGAGGATGTTTTTGCTCTCTTAGATATCAGCACTTTGTGACTGTCTGTAGAGTGATTGTGTCTGTCTGTGCCAGAACTGGAGTGTATCCATTCAAGTGTTAAATTGGAGCAATGAAAGCAAGTAAAGGAGGAAGGCAGAGCTGGGACTAAGAGCCAAAGACAGCAGAGGCTGGGACAGCCCTAAAGAAACTGAGTATTTCCTTCCACCTGAGTCAGTGTCTCTGCCGACACTTCTCTGAATGGTGCACAGATCACTCGGGATGGGACTGGAGCGTCTGCGTGTCTAGTCAGCCCCCAGGTGCTGACAACGCTGGTCCTGCATGGACCATACTATGGGCAGCAGGGGCATAGGCTGGGAAAAATGGTATAAATGCCATTAACTGAACTGGGTATACATTGCTGGGGAGAGGCACCTTCAGGTTGGCCAAGAACTGGAGGGACCATGTGCCCTCTTTTTGGCATCCTTGCAAAATTCGAGTATAATGTTGCCAAACTTCTCACTTTTCGGAAGAGTCTGTATTTTTACACAAAATTTCTATATTTATCAGTGTTGGCAAAGGATTCACAAAATTCAAAAAACACCAGTGAAACAAATAAAACTGTATTTTAAGATGAATGTATTTTTAAATGTATTTTTAAAAACTGACTGCCATGCTCAACCTCTGGCAGGTGAGTCTTTTATGCCCCATTTGTAAATTGAGCCAATCTGTGACTCCTTTTGCATAAAAGAGTAATTATTGAAAATATGGACGCTGATAAACTAAAGAATAAAAGAAGACCAATGTTTACTGTGAAATTTTAAACTAGCTTGAATTCTGTTTTACGCAGCTCTCCAAATGGGTAGCTGTTCAGAACACACCATGTCAAGAAGGAAATGAGACATTCCAAGGGCTATTAACTACTCCACCAGGGATCTTGGAAGATCACTGCAGTGTTATTTAGTGTCGATGTTTATTTAATTCTGGTGCAGAAGGGCACATGCTCAATGGTCCTCAAACTCACACTGCCTTACATGAGTGTGGCTTAATGACCCAGTGACAGTAGACTATAGCATTACCCTATAAAATAAATAGTGACAGGAGAGGAGGCAGCCTGGAGTAGTTGATTTTAATATATTCTACTAAAAAATATTTTGTTGTTGTTGTGTTGTTAGAACTCAGTGTTAGCATGGTTTATCAGCTGATTTGTTTGATAGTACAAAGTTAAGCTGGTCGTGGTCATAGACATGCTCCCGTCTTTTTGGGTCATAATCTGCTATGAGTGTAGATTAATGAATCCTCCTTTGTCAAATCTCCTGAACAATGTTAGATAATCTGGAAATAGCTAAATGGTATAGCTAAAGAGTCTCCATAGGAATATTGCTATCCCTTTCCATAGTTGATCTAGAGCTTGAGATTTTAAAAGCTACAGACATTAAAACATTTTTAAAAATAATAAAAGCTACAGCCATTGATATAAATGCAATGTCACAAAGGATATATAATACAGAGTTGCCAAAGGTGCAAGAAATAGAGCAATCATGTCTGGGAACTCTCTGTGGGAAATTAGAGAGCCATTACACGGCATTTCACCATAATGGAGTATAAAGAATATGATTTAACTGGAGGAAGAACCTGCATCATAATACAGTCAGATATTATAGCTTTATTATATAAAGCTTAGAGCCACACCAAATGTTCCTGAAAAGGCTTGCAGAAGTATTCTCCCAGGAGCAAAGAGATCACTTGTGCTCTGCAGAGCTCAGAAGTGACCCAGCTTCATGATCTGTGGTTGAACTGAGACTCTGTGAACTTTACAAGGATGTCTGAGTGAGAGATGGAAATAGAGAAAAGGATTTGGGCCTTATTTTTTACCCTACTTGGCTATTTCCAAGAAGAGTTTGTTTGTTTGTTTTTTAAATATGTAAGAAGTAGGGAAAAAAAAAAAACAACTCATCAGAAAACCCAGTAGGCAATCTGTGAAGTTTAATATAAAGCAAAACAAAACAACAACAACAAAAAAACAAGTGGAAAAATGCCAAAGCACTTGGTCCTGTCTGCCTGAGCAGCTTACTGTGAGCTGCCAATATTATAAGTCTGCTACTTTCACTAGATTGATAGTGGCTTCCTGGAAGCCTGATTTAGGAGTAAGTCTGAGGCTGATTGTTAGTTTCCTTGGAAAGGGTGCCATGATTGATTAGCAATGTCTGCCTTGAGCACAGGAAGGAAGTATAGGGAACGTATATGCCATATATTTGCATAGATGTTTTGTATTAATGCTTGAAGAGATTCTTTTACCTGAAGCTTTATAAAGAAAGTACAAAGATAGATTGAGATAGCCTGAACCCTCTCCATCCAAAGAGAACTAAATGTAATTTATTAGACAAATGACAATAAATAGGATATACACAGACCACATGGAAAAACAAAAATGGATTCTTGACATTGGCAATGGAAAAATTTCAGATCTTGCAAATCTGCCATGAGAATCCCATAGGAACAGTTCATGAGAGTCAGCACACACTGAAGGGAATAGCACCAGTGTAAGGGTGCTGTTGACTGGGGCCATCTATCTAGCCAGAGGGTTTGGTCTTGCATCTCAAAGATCATAGTATAAATGCAGGTTATGAAGCTTCAATGCCACTCTCTGTGGTAGGCAGAATGAGGCCCAAGATGCCCACACCCTAATCCCTGGGAACTTATCAATATGTATATTACATAGCGAAAAGGACTTGGCAGATTTTAAAAGTAGAAGATTATCTGGGATTATCCAGGTAGGTTTCATATAATCACATGAGCCCTTAAAAAGTAGAGATCTTCTTCTGGCAGAAGAGATCTTCTTCTGGCAGAGAGATGCAGAGGGGCACTGGAGAGATTTGGAGCAAGAGGGACTCAGCCTGCTGCTGCTAGAAGAGGCCATGGGGAAAGCAGGAGAAGGAATATGAAAGCTTCTAGAAACAAATAGCAGTCCCCACCAGAGAGCCAGCAGGAAGTGGGGACCTCTGCCCTACAACCACAAAGAACTACATTGAGCCAGTAACCTGAATGGGCCCGAGAGTGAATCCTCCCTGAACTTCCAGATAAGAGTCTAGGCTGGCTGACACCTTCATTTTAATCTTGTGAAACTAAGTAGAGGACACACCTGAGACATTTTGTGCCCAGAATCATGACCCCTGGAACTATGTATAATGAATAGGTGTTGTTTTAAGCTGCCGAAATTACAGTAATCTGTGACAATGGCAACAACAGAAAATGAATACACTCTCTAATAGTTGAAACTGTTAGGAGAAGGTCTTAAGTATCAAAGATGCTACATTAGGGTATGTAACATCACAGTAGATAAACCCTGAATCTTAGTGGCTTCAAACTGTATATTTTCTCACTCATGTCATGACCAAGTAGAGGTTGGTAGATTCTTCTGGACAGCTCCTCTTGAAAGGAGAATCCCAAGGAGGTGGGGGTGGGGGCTGGGCATCATTTCCAGTGGTTGGAATTCCTGAACATTGCAAAGAAGAAGCAAAAGTGTGCCCAGTTATGCTGGGACATTTAAGACCAGGCCTATAATGGTGGACATTGCTTCCTAGAGGAATATTTTTATACCTCACTGGCTAGAAACCAGACACTTGACCTCAACCCACAAGGGAGAATGGGAAATTTGTGTGTGTGTGTGTGTGTGTGTGTGTACAAGTAAAAGAAATGTGGTTGGTGAGCATTAAGCCAATCTCTGCCGTAAGTATGTTGTTTTTAGAATCTGGCTCCTTCATTGCCTACCAATCTCCCTTTACAAGGGAAGCAATGAAATATATACCTGGCTTTGAATAAAGGAATTAGTTTTCTTCTGATTTGTTGGAAGTTGTTTATTTACCATCATTCTGGTCATTCATGATTTGCTAAATTATTGAAAATGTCCTAGTTGAGCCCATGTCCTCTGCTCCCTTATCAGTGTTGACACTGCTGGTGTGGTTCCTTCAAACTCTGTTCTACTGAAGAGTATTCTTGGCTTCCTGTCCGCTTGCCCCCACACATGCGTGGTCTCTTTCATTACCAACATCCTTCACCAGAGTGGCACACTTATTACAGTCAGTGAACCTACACTGAACCGTCATGATAACCGGAAGTCCACAGTTTACCTTAGGGCTCACTCTTGCTGTTGTGCATTCTATGGATCTGGACAAACGTATAAGGACATGTATCCATCATGATAGCATCATGTACAGGTTTTTCGTTGACTTAAAAATCCTCTGTGCTCCAACAATTCCTCCCCCACCCATCCACCAGCAACCGCTGGTCATATTACTATCTCCACAGCTAGGCCTTTTCTAGGATTTCATAGAGTGGATCCTACAGGATCAACCTGCCTTTTCAGACTGGCTTCTTCTCATTGGTAATATGCATCAAAGTTTCCTCCATGTCTTTTTATGACTTGATAGCATTTTTTTAGAGCCAAATAATAGTCCTTTGTATGCATGTGCCACAGTTTTGTCATTTATCTATTAAAAAAAAGAAACCTTGGTTGCTCCCAAGTATTTGCAGTTACAAAGAAAGCTGCTGTAAGTATCCATGTAGAGGTTTTGTGTGGACATCTTGGGTAAATAAAAAGGAGCATAATGGTTGAGTGAAGAAACCAACCTGATCAATAGATACTGACCAATCAAAATACAAGCAAGTTATTTTCTCAGTTCTGAAGTTTATATGGAGAGGCAAAAGATCCAGAATAGTTAACACAATATTGAAAGAGAAGACAAAGTTGAGGGACTGACATTACCCAACTTCGAGACTTACTATAAAGCTATGGTGATCAAGACAGAGTTTGGTAAAAGAATAGTTTTGGTAAAAAGATAGATCAGTGTAACAGAATAAAGAGCTTAGAAGTAGGCCTAGAGAAATGTAACCAACTGATCTTTGACAAAGGAGCAAAGGCAATACTGGGACAGAGATAGTATTTTGATCAGTGGTGCTGGAACAACTGAATATTCACATCAAATCATCACCACCATCATCATCAGACCTTTCGCCATTCATAAAAATTAACTCAAAGTGGATCACAGACCTAAATGTAAAATGCAAAACTATAACCCCCCTTGAAGATAACATAGGAGAAGACCTAGATTACTGTGGGTGTGGTCATACCTTTCTAGAGATAGAGCCAAGGGCATGATCCATGAAAGAAATACAGAGTAGACCGAACTTCACTGAAATTAAAAACTTCTCTGTGAGAGACACTGTGAAGGGAAAGAGAAAACAAGCCAGAGCTGGGAGAAAATATTTGCAAAGACTCATCTGGTAAAGGATTGTTATCCAAAATATACAAAGAACTGGTAAAACTCAGCAGGGGAAAAAAAAAATAGGACAAAGATCTTAGCAGACCCCTCACCAAAGAAGATATATATAAATGACAAATAAGCATACGAAATGATGTTCACATCACATGTCATTGGGAAATGCAGATTAAATCAACAACGAGCTCCCACCACATGCCAATTAGAATGGCCAAAATCCACAACACTGACAACACTAAATGCTGATGAAGATGTGGAGCAATGGGAACTCTCATTCATTTGCTGGTGGGAATGCTAATGGTACAGCCATTTGGGAATACATTTTGACTGCTTCTTACCAAACTGGACATAGTGTTACCCTTCTTTACTTTTAAATGTTAGCCCTCACCAGTTGCTTTTCCCACACGGTACTCTTTGTGGTCAGATCTTCTCTTTTTGTTTTCTGTCTCTCCAACTTTGTGCTTGATGGTAGAGGGGAAGGAATGTGAGCAGAACACTTCCTTTAACCCTGCACTTCCCTCCAGCCTTGCTTTTGAGGTGAAGATAACAGTTTCTAAGCTGGTAGAATATAAAATAGCATCCGGCACCCCAGGGAAGTCATCACTCCTGACAATTCCTATCACGATTTTCCTCTCCTTCTTCTCTCTACTCTCTTGCTCCTCAAGCAGTTGTCTGGGCTGTTTCTTTCGAATCATGTGTGCTTTCAAAGGACAGTCTACAGTAATACCAGAGAACCAGTGTGTCCAATCTCACTCTTCCTGGAGTTTTTAAATAATTTAATAGATTTAGCATGTTCATTGCCTACTGCAAGTTTTCTCATTCTCAGCACTCATGATATGTTGGGTTGAGTAGTTGGTGCGTGTGTGTGTGTGTGTGTGTGTGTGTGTGTGTGAGATGTCCTATGCATGGTAGGATTTTTGAAGCATCCCTGTATCCCTATTTGATATCCCAAAATAGTCCTGAGTTGTGAAAACCAAAAGTTGCCCCAGATATTGCCAAATACTGCCTGTGGGATAAAATCAGCCTAAGTTGAGAACCACAGATATACTGTAAATCTGCCAGCCACTTGGACTTATTTCACTTATCTTTGGATCATATTTTTTTTAAAGATTTTATTTATTTATTTGACAGAGATCACAAGTAGGCAGAGAGGCAGGCAGAGAGAGAGGAGGAAGCAGGCTCCCTGCTGAGCAGAGATCCCAAAGTGGGGCTCGATCCCAGGACCCTGGGATCATGACCTGAGCCGAAGGCAGAGGCTTTAACCCACTGAGCCACCCAGGTGCCCCTGGATTGTATTTTTCAGTAGACCACCATTCCCTCTCCTTCAAAGCTTCAAAGTGAGCTTCTTCAAAGCAAAGCACATTCTAGCCTCACTCAGTTTCATGATGAAGGCAAAAAATAATTGTGCTTTCTGTGGGCAAGTCCTACTCATAGTCAGCTGATTGGGACTCACTGAAGCCTTTCTCCAACTTTGAAAAGCCTAATTAAACCAGCAGATTCAGCTGGAAGATTTGTAGTTGTTAGTGATCACTTCCAGCTCTGTTGTACTCACAGCCAAAAAGGACTTGAGCAAACATGGCTGAATTCTTGAAGGCCTGCAGTAGTATCTCTCTCTTACCTCTGTGTCCCAAAGTGTGATCCTCACTGGCTTTAGTACACAAGATGATCTTAGGTGGTACCATGTACACCATTCAGTTGCAGGAGATAGGTTTTTGTCTTAATAATATATTGTGCTAGGGGGACACACCAAACTTAAGAGTTGAGGTTTTCTTTAAAATAAATGTATGCAGGTATGCATGTATGTACAAAAAGTGAGCTGGCTTAAGAAAAGGAGTAGGACAGGGTATATACATATGTCTACTTTCCTATTGCTACTATAACAAATTATCACTACTTAGTGATTGAAAACAGCACGATTTTACTATCTTGCTGTTCTGGAAGTCAAAAGCCTAAAAATGGGTCTTGTGAGATAAAATCAAGGTATTGGCAGAGCTGTGTTCCTTCTGGAGGCTCTGGGAGAATCCATTGCTCTTTCCTTACCTTTTCTACCTCCTGGAGGTGCCCCCATTCCTTGATTTGTGACCCCTTCCTCCCTCTTCAAGGACATTGCTCCAACCTCTGCTTCTCACCTCACTTTTCCTTTTCCTGACTTTCATCCTCTTGCCTCCGTCTTATTACCTTGGTTCACCTGGATAATGTAGGATAATCTTACAAACTGAAATCCTTAATTTAATTGCATCTCAAAGTCCCTCCTGCCATGTAAGGTAACATATTCACAAATCCTTGGGATTAAGGCATAGATATCATTGTGGGGAAAGGCATTATGCATCACATGACAACATATAAAAACAGTTGTCAAGGTGATATACAACTGAATGAATGACATTTGGGAAACTCTGTTTTAGTTCCTTTGTAGCAAGTTACCCCAAAACTCAGTGGCTAAGACATACTTACTATCTCAGAGTTTCTTTGGGGCGGGAGTCTGGTAGCAGCTTAGTTGGGTTCTCAGTCTCAGAGTATCTCTCAAGGCTTCAGCCAAGGTGTTAGTTGGGACCGCAGTTATCTCAAAGTTCCCCTGGGATAGGGTCTGCTTCCAAGTTCACTAATGGTTGTGGGTGGGATTCAATTCCTTGTGGTTGAAATGAGGTCTTAGTTCCTCATTAGCTGTTGGCTGACAGTCCTCCTCCTGGCCTCATGGGCCTCTTTATGGGCAACTGGCAACTTTGTCTTCCTCTAAGTGATCACGTAAAAGACCGAAAGAACATGAGCAAGATGGAAGTCAGTTTCTATAACCTGATTCTGGAAGTGACATCTCCTCACTTGTGCCACGTTTTCTTCATTAATGCGAGGCTCTAGGTCCAGCGGGAGCTCTGCAGGGGTGGGTGTTATACAGAACGCAAATCCAGGTAGCAGGAACATTGGCATTTCAGAATCTTCCTCTATACTTGTCTTAGGTCCTAATCTTTCTGCTAACCTACCTGATCTAAAACTCTGCACTTTAACAGAAGAGTGACCACTCTATGGATTTGCTTTCCTCCAGGAATCTGGGAGTCCCCACCTCTCTGTTTCTTTTTTTTTTTTTTTTTTAAGATTTTATTTATTTATTTGACAGAGAGAGATCACAAGCAGGCAGAGAGGCAGGCAGAGAGAGAGGAGGAAGCAGGCTCCCTGCTGAGCAGAGAGCCCGATGCGGGGCTCGATCCCAGGACCTGGGATCATGACCTGAGCCGAAGGCAGCGGCTTAACCCACTGAGCCACCCAGGCGCCCCCCCACCTCTCTGTTTCTGTGTCTCAACCATGAAGATCTATGTTGGTATCGGCCATCTTGGTTTCCCTTGGGGTCATGGGCCCTTTCCCTATGTGCCTTTCTCTGTTTCCAAATATCCTCCTTTGTGTTCCCACTAGATTCCTAAATTAATGATTATCTTTAAAAAGATTAATGCTATACATTGTTTAAGAAAACTCACATACAAGGAGAAAATCCCACATAAATACATTTTCTTAATTAAATGAAACCCGAATGTGAGCTCCTGATCTTTAAGGTATTGGGAAATTCAATCTCAGAAATATTATTGGCAGGAATAGATCTCTCCACCTCTATTTAACAAATCAGATTCTTAAGTATCTGTGTCTTTTTCCATTAATCCATCTCTCTGTCCTTCAATGTCCTAATCCCCTTTCTCAAATATCTCAGGATTTTTACTCTGACAATCAAGGGTTTTTTGAAAGATGCATGTTCTATAACTGGTTAATTTATGTTCTGATTTGCAGTAAGTCTAAAATAGCCAAAAGATAAAAAAAAATAATAAAATAGTCAAAGGAGTCTGGCTCTTTTATGAAACCAGATGGTAAAAAGGATTGGCGAATGTTCCTTACAAAGTGTGAGGGTCAGTTAATTTCTGTCTCTGTCTATTATGATGCACTGGAGATAACCCCCATGAATTTAATTTGGTGACCTTTTGCAGCTGTCAGGCCTCAATAATTTTTACCTGTTTTGATATTCCCTCAAATTGCTGAGGACATTATAACATCAAGAGCTAGTGAATATGCATAAATCTGTGGGATCTTGTGCTGTCGTTTATGAAGGTGGAAGAGTATGGAAGGCGGGTTCTGTCCTCTGCTCCCTAGAGGGATCACACTTTTTGGAGATAGAGTGAGTTTGTACATAAACAGTGCTTCCCCACCCACCCTTTGCTTTGATTCACATTTACTGAGAGCAGCCAATTATCCTAAAAATTCAAAGAGCTTTAAAAGAAGAGAATATAATGTTTTTTTTTTTAATTTATCAAAGGGGAACATGGGTTTAAAAAATAATTGTAAAGCTATGTTCTTGATAGTGGCCTCTGAGTCCAATACTTGGCACACACCAAGCTCTTTCTACATTTCAGGGGGCAGCTACCAAAATGGCAGACTCATTCTATAACTTCCTTTATGGCTTTCTGTCTTCAGTCCCACCCCCCATGAAGAATTTCATGTTTTAAAACTATTTTTCTCAATATACATTTTCCTCAATAGGAAAAATAAATGTAGAAATTAGTATGAGGAAAGCAAAGAAAACATTGCATTTTTATTGCACTCTAAATATTTTACAATTTTTTTTTATAATCTTGTCTAATGGCTCCATAGATCATTTTATAAAAATAGCTTTCCTGGCAAATTTCAAATCAAGATGGGAGTGTCTTATTCTCAAAGTGAACATTTGTACCTAGACTACTTTCTAATGTGTTAAACAGCCTTAGTAAAAAATGATACTACTGTTTTATACTAACAAATGTGGTTTTTACCTGAGTAAGATGTTCAACAAAAATGAAAAAGGCCTGCCCTGGAGTCAAAATACCATTTTCTTAAAATAGTGACTTCTTGGTTTTTTTGCTGAACAGAATATATGTTATACCCAAGTCAGTGGCCAAGTTTACTGATTAAATTCTCTTGAACTTCCTCAGTACTCAAGTCAAAAGACAAAACAAAACAACAACAACAACAAATAACAAAAGTCAAATGAGATGTGGTCATTCTAGAAACCAGTCAAGATTGGGTACCTAAGGGAAACTGTTCCATACGGGAACTGAGATAATCGGTTCTCCAACCTTCACATTGTCTTGGAGGAACTTTGTGCCCATGAATAATCTCTATTGGAGAAGGTCTTCCACGTTCTTGGGGTAGATGAGATTTTATTGTCTAAGGACAGCGAATAATGCTACTGTTCATTCGGGGACATTTGCCGAAGCCAGTGGAGAAGGATCATGGAAACAAACATTTTGGAGTACCCCAAGGATCCCAGACTTCCTGCTGAGTTCTTCCCTTGCTTACCCTCCCTTTCGTTTACTTTTCATTTTTTATTTTATTTTATGTTACTTTATCTAACCTAACCTAATTTAACTCTATTTTATTCTAATATCTTCCCTCCCTCAAACTCTGCCCCCCAGCACACACATCTTCAGACTGTGAACCTTGGTTAACATAGGATAAGGTTTGCAAACACCGTTTCGGGGGATTGCAGCAATGGTACCCATCATGGATGCACAAAGTAGGGGCCATCTCCTGACTGCAAGTTCCCACAATCACACCTGTTGCTGCCTGTCCTTATGCATCAAGAGCCTGTCCCTAGGCTTCCCTGCCCTATAAGACCCTAGCCCTGCTCTAATGGAGAGCCACAGGTCTTCATTGCTCCCCAAGGTGCAGAAACCAAATAAAGATTTTAACCTCAATAGGAATCACTTAAATCACTTTTTTCAATACCAGTATTTTTCCTTTTTCCATTCTCTGATCTTAGTTATAGCTCTGCAACCTATTATCCTTTAATGGGTACATGAGTTTAGAAGTAAATATGACTCCAAGACAAGAAAATACACCTACGGCATCTTTTCTCAAAAACAAATTTGTTCAATTAATTGATTTTCTTAGTCATCTAAAAATTAATAAATCAATGTCACTTTTCATTCTTAACTTTGACTTTTCCTTTCTAGCTCAGGCTCACATGCATCTTTCCTGAGCTATCTACTGTTTCTGCTTCCAAATCACCTCAATAATATGTGTTCTCATCCATGGTTTAATGATTTTACTCTTAAGTATAGTTATTAATAGGAAAGCAATAAAATGGAGTCAGTATGAACTAATCTATTATCAATAGGCCAAATTATGTTTTAAAAATTAATTATAATTCATTGGACTTCAAATGTTGCAGTAATTATTGCCTTTTATATTTATGATTATTTGTGTGTGACATGCCTCACCTCTGGAGGGAAGAGACTATAATATTTATCTTTGCATCTTCAGTATTTTGCATTCCATTGGCATTTTATTAAATGAATAGCTAAAAGTAGTATCTAAAATGTCTATAAGAACTTTCTTACAGAGGAATCGGGGTTAATAGCACTGAATCTAAAAAGATAATATTTATTCTGTGCTTACTATATGTTGAATACATTTTTGGGTACTTTGCATGAATTCATGCATTTATCTACCAACAAACTCATGAGGTAAATCCATAATTATCCCTATGTACTGAGAGGTAAGTCACAGCTAGTAAGTGCCTGGGCCATGACTAATTTGGATTTTAACTGCTATGCTCTGTTGTTTCCAAATAAAAGTGAAAATGCTTATTTCTATTCTCTGGTAGCAGATTCTGACCCAGGAGGGTCACATACTCAAAGGGAAAATCATCCGGGATATTTATGAACAGACTCAAGTATTTGACATCTGAACCTCTCCAAATTTCAGAATCATTTAGAGTCTTTCTCTTTTTTGAAAGAGAGTAGAAGACAGGGGGAGAGACAGCCAAACACGGAGACAGAGAGAGAAGGTATTTTTGTGTCTCTAAAACACCACTGAGGTACCACTAAGCTTGGATATCTGGTCCATTGTCACAAGGTCCTTTCCACTGGGTGAAGTGGTGACTTGATTGGATTTATATTTTAAAAGGATCCATTGTTTCCCTCTGAGCATTGGAGGGAGAAAAGGCAAGACCCGTTGGTTGGCTTTTTCAGTCATCCCAGAGAGAGTGTGATGGTTTCACCATGGAGGATGACCATGATTTGAAAACAGAGCTGGCAGGATGGGGTATGGGACAGAGGAAAAAATTCTGTGTGTGTGTGCTAAAGCAACTGGGAAGATGGGTTGTCCTTACTGATTTGGGAAGACAAAAGGAGAAACAGATTTGGGGAGAAAGACTAGGACTTTCATTTTTCACATGAGATTCATTTTTCACATGTTAAATGTAAAAGTGAGCAAGTGGAAATCTTCTTGAGTAGACAGCTGAATAGAAGTTCTAGGGGAGAAAGTCCAGGCCAGAAATATAACTTAGGGAATGTGTGGATTATATTAAAGTTCTGAGATTGGATAATATCCTGTTGGGAATGACCGCAGAGAATGAGTCTGCAGACAGACTGCTGGGGTCCACTAACACGACAGGTTAGGGAGAGAATGCATCGTCCAAGGACAAGGGGGACTCGTAGTCAGTGGAGAAGGAGGGAAAACAGGAGAAGGTACTCTAGAACGCAGGTGAAGGATAGGCATCAGGGAGGGTCAGTTGATCTACAGAAGGAAAGTCTACATTCGTAGCTGGCTTCTGGAAACCACTATATTGAAAACACATGCTGGAAAGTTCACAGTGATGTTACTTTCCTATAAAAGGGAAATGACCTTGGGTGGCAATTCAGGAGAGAGTCTGACATATGGGCGAGCTAACCGTCATTCTGGCTCTTAACAGAGAGACATGTACAACTATAAATAGGTCTCTGACTACGACTAGGACTAGGACTGTAAGTATTGTCTTATCCATGTCTGTGTCTCTATGGAGGAATGCAAACTCTTAGCCACAGATAATTATATAGAAAACATTTTTTAGAGTTTGAATACAGTAAGTAACCAATAATTCAGTTCTCTCCCTATGACCCACAGTATCTTCCTTGGGGTATTTTCTAGGACACATAATTCAAACCTGGATGATCACGCATTAATTCATTTTAGCAATTTCCCTTCTGTCTAGCAGCAGACCTGTCTGGAGCACAGGACTGAAGGAGTTCTCGCAGGATGGATAAGATAAATTTAAATTTTGGTTTAACCTGTCTAGGTAGATAGTGTTTAATGAAAGGATGCTTGGTAAGTATTTGTTGAATTTTATTGCCTGAAAAGCATAAAAGAAAAGGTGAGGACTATACCAGCAGCATAAGTGTGTTGGTCTTCTGTACCTCAATGTGGCTAAGAAACGAACTGGAGGACTCTTAATCAAAACCCCATCATCATTCGTGATGCTTTCCAGACATGTCAAAATGTTTTCCTTATACATTTTTTCCCTTGAAGTGATGAATGCATTTTTTTCTTAAAAAAAAAAAATAACATTAAAAATCACTGACTGTTTTGAACAGAAGCATGGAATAGAGAAAAAAGCCCAGGTCCTTGGGCACAAACTATTTTCAACTGTATACAGAGAGGTCTTTCACGTCCTGATACTCGGAAAATGGATGACCACAAAGAGCATGTGGGATTGTGCGTGAGGCTGCGTGAAGCTCCTTGGAACTTGTAACCAACCCACACATTTTTATCAGCTCCATAACAATGCACAAGTCAACAATAGAGGGGTGATTCAGTAGCCAATCCAAATCCAACTCACAGTGGCCTTCAGAACCAACAGCCCAATCAAAGTGACATTGACGCTGCTTTGAAACAATACATACTAGCCCTGTCACTGCTTCACAACATCAAAGTGCCATATTCTGTCTGGTTGTCACCTCAGAAGACCTCTGAAAGAAGGAGAGAAAAAACACCTCAACAGATTCATTTTGGTTTTTTTTTTTTTTTTTGATTGTTGTTGTTGTTTTGTTTTTGTTTTTCGGGGGAAAGAGAGGCAGAGGGAGAGAGGGAGAGAGAGAATTTAAAGCAGATTTCATGCCCAGCCTGGAGGCAGAGCTGGGGCTTGATTTCAGGATTCTGGGATGATGACCTGAGCCGAAATCCAGAGTCGGATGTGTAACTGTTGGAGCCACACAGGCGCCTGTCATCGGGTTCCATTTTGCGGGCAGCTGCAGGTTCACACGGCCTTGAACTGCCTTGAACTTTAGGTGGGTCCCCGCTTGCCCTTCTGTAGGGGCTCGTCACGGATGCAATGCTGGTAAACTGCAAAAGGGGGCTTTGCGTTTCCCAGATCGTCCTGATTCCCCACATCTATACGTGTGAAGAGTGACGTGCACCCTGAAAAGCCAAAGGAATCCCTTGTTCACTTCTATTCCACAATTAGATTTTTTTTTCCAATCTTGACCTCCAAATTCAAGGAAAAATTTAAAAAATATTCCCCCTCTCTTGGGACATCAATAAAGATCATTTGCAAACACATGGGTAATAGTAAGCTTGGTCAGTCACTGACGTGATTAGTTTACCGCTAAGAAAATTATATTAAAGTACACAGAGAAGATTAAAAATGAAAAGAAGGATAGTGTGATATATATACACATTGGGGGTGGGGATAAATTGGTGTCTTTAATCAGTTAAAACTTGATGGTCCAAGACTGTAGCTTTCCCGAGTTTATTTTGAACATTTTTAAAGGAAATAATTCATCCATATACCCTCTATTCCTAAATCATGGCGAAAAGTCTGCTGTAATTTAGAAAAGCTAGTTTCAGTTTAACAGACTATATCCTTCCCTTGCTGTTACCCTAAGATTCTCTCCTTCACTATCCAGACCTCCATTTGTTTCTTTCATCACCTATTTTGGATAATATTTTAATTCCTAAGGACAAGAAATGTCTCAAATATGTTGTTGGCTCTGTAGTGAGGATTTAAGGGGCAATCAGACCTATGAATAACTGGTTACAGACCCAGGCAAAATAAAATAAGTACTTAAAAGTATATGAGGGCACCTGGGTGGCTCAGGGGGTTAAGCCGCTGCCTTCGGCTCAGGTCATGATCTCAGGTTCTTGGGATCGAGTCCCGCATCGGGCTCTCTGCTCAGCAGGGAGCCTGCTTCCTCCTCTGTCTCTCTGCCTGCCTCTCTGCCTACTTGTGATCTCTCTCTGTCAAATAAATAAATAAAATCTTTAAAAAAAAAAGTATATGAGCAGTAAAGAAGAAGAGAAAAGAGGAAAAAGAAACTCATTGTGATTACTCTCTTAGTGGGAGAAAACCCCAACAGTCAAGACAGTTTTTCACATTTTTTTTCTGCCAGTGTAGAGACAGATCCCATCATCTGGGCAACTGAATCTGTTATCAAGCTACCCAAAGAGACAATATTCAATTTTCCCGACCCAGGTTGCTTTATTAAAAAACAAGCAAACGAAAAAACAAAACAAAACAAAACAAAACAACCTAACCCGAGTCGAGTACCTGTTTGACTTTTGAAGCTGAAATCTTTTAAATCCTTTTAAACCTACAGTTACAAAGGAAAAGCACAGCCACGCCCATTTCACAAATAAACTAAGCCTGATCATCAGAGGGTCTTGTGTGGTGACGACATGGCTTCAAGGTGGACTCTGAATGCCACGCTGGGTATGGGTGGTCCTCTGGCTCCCAGACCAGGAAGACATCATGGCAGTGCCTGATGTCTTTCATTTTCACTGAGGTCTACTCAATATATATGTTATGGAATGGCTTTGTTGTCAGAGACCTTGTTATAAATCTACGCTGTGAACAGTATACAGTAAGGATAGACATGCTAACACATGCTAAGCATATGATTAAAATTCAATTCTCAGTCATTTTAAGACTGAAAAATATTAAGGTACTGTAAGTACAGATGTTGACACCTGCCTCATTCCCAAGTTTTGATTGCCTCTTGCTTTTATTTCTGCACTTTTATCAGACAATATAGTTAGCCCTTAACTAGCTGCTTGGACAAGATTTGACTTTAGACTGCTCTTAAAAAAAAAAAAATCCTTGGAGCACCTGGGTGGTTCATTTGGTTGGGTGTCCAACTCTTGGTCTTGGCGCAGGTTGTGATCTCAGGGTTGAGGGACTGAGCCCCGCATTGGGCTCTGTGCTCAGTGCAAAGTCTGCTTGTCCCTCTTCCTCTTGCACTCTCCCTCCCTCTCTCAAATAAATAAATGAACTCTTAAAAAAAAAATCCTTACTATGTCTAGTGTCAGACCTGCATTTATAATGCAATTTCCGCCCCCTAATGGAGCAAAGAACCTCAGGGTAGGCAACATGCATGAGGACATTTAATATTAATGTAAATCACAGAGCAAAGAGGATGCTGTGGGTAATTCCTCTCTAATTATGTTTCCCTGGACTCCAAGCCATCCTTTAGATGAGACAGCATTTCTGAAATGGGAGAGGTACCCATGTTTCAAATCAACAATATAATTACATAGAAAGCTTTTCCAATGCAAAGACTTACTGCCAATTCCAAAGAGCTTTATAATCTTCAAATGATGTGTTTATTTTGGAAAATAAATAAACTGAATGGTGAGTTTTGGAACAGGATATTGTGGCAAAGTAAAGATGGTGGGAATGCAAAGTGGAAATTTTTAGAAAGCCTATATTCCTTAATCAAATGGACAAATGCCATTCGGAGATTATAAATGTCATACACAATCATTGGCAGCACGAAGAGTTGTTTGGAATGGTTGTAAAGCCAGGCTTCTTCTGTTTGAGGCCCCGCTCCCCTTCAAGCCACCTAATGTAAAACTAAAGTCTAAGCATAATACGACTTCGCAAAATGTAATTTTATGACAAGACAAGCAGGTATCATCTAGAGTTACCTTATGGAAAAAAGAAACAACTGTAAGGTGAGGAGGGCAACTCATCTGTAGGGTAAGTCAGAGCTTAGAGTGTCTATTTCTCAACCCCCGTGGTCAATTTTCTTTGGCATAAACGCTAAAGTGGTGAAAAGGATTGGCTTTAGAACACCGGTGTTAGTGATAAGCAATAGATATATTGTTAATTAAGCACTTCCTTCTTGCAAACTTTAAAGTTATTTGTTCAGACATAAACCAATGTCGTCGTATTATTTTCCTGCTTAAAAGATAAGAAAAGGGGATTTGGCAGTATTAATAAGGAGCCCAAGCCGTATAATTAGTGATGAATAAAGACACAAGTCAAAGTCAGGTGTTTCCTGCTAACTCTACTCTTTTGCGGCACCGCCAAGCCCTCTGCTATCTGTCTGCTGTCGTCCTGGAAGGGCTTTGGACAGGTGCATAAATAAAACTCCTTGTGAAGGATCCAGATGTCTGCTCATTTTTAATTTTTTAAATTCTCCTTATCAACCATCTTACATGAGATTTGGGGGAGGGTGGGAAATAAGTTGACATTATTCTTAGAGAAGAAATTTCACTGTGTGTGGAGTCTGTACTGCATTAGAATGCAGATTTCCTTCTCAAAATGGTATATACTACAGTGAGATCCTAGTTGTGGATATTAATAAAATGGTAAGAAACTGTGATGATTGTTTAGCAAGTAAAATAGTAGAATGCTCTTCCTGTGCCACAAAAACATTCTGAGGCTTTTGGGATTTCCTGGTTTCTCAGTATTCTCGTCCACACACCACCCCCACATCCCACTTTTGGTGGACTCCCTTATAGTGCAATTTCCTTTTAGAGAATTATTAGTAAAATTGTCAAGAAAGATAACCTGATATTCTTTAGTCTTCCATGATCCCAGTATGGGCTCTTGGCCTCTTTCCCACAGATGTTGGGCCTTAAATGGAACCCAACAAAGGATGGAGAAAACCAAGAATGGTGCTAATCCTGCCCAGTAGTCCTCACCCAGATGTGATGACTGATCAGTTCTTCAGTGAATTTGATCATGTCCTACTTTAAATTTACAATCCTATGATGGAGACAGTGAGGAGAACTTCTACTCAACTAGAGCCAGTTCCAAGAATCCATCCTTGAGTAGGCCCTTGGAAGTAGCTGCCTCGCCCCCTGGCGGATGGATATTGTCAGCAATATCTGCTTTCCAGACTTTTCCCGGCAGGTCTTACTATCTGACTTTGTCTTGTTTAATGTGGATCTTCATAATATGTTCGAGTACTAGGGCCTTGCAGAGTTTTCTGCCAGCCACAGCAGGGCAGAACATGGAGGACGTCTCACGCATGTCTGAGAGCAGAAAAAAACTGATGTAAGGACCTCCAGAGGACACGAAGAGGCCTCAGAGTCAGGAGGAGGAGAGAGAAGTGGAGTTGCATGGACCAGCACAGAAAGGCCGGATGGGAACGAGTGTGTCTGCAAACACCAAGACGGAAGGAAGGAAGTGCAGAAATCTTGATTGCTGTCTTGCTTTCCAGCTGCTGCTTCGGCAAGAGGGGTGTCCCCTTGTAGAGATAAGATACACTCAGAAAAGATGTCTTTTCATACACCTGGGTTTGTAGACTGGGATTTATCTATCATAAACATGACTGTGAATTCCTCCAACAATATGGATATAAAACATGAAACAAGCGTCTTGTAACCCTGTTCCCCAGACATAGGTACCAGCAGCCATTCCTATAATTGTGTCCATAGAGAGATATAGAGATATAAGCACGTACTTAGATACGGACAAAATCATATCTCTGGACGGAGCTATACCCACCTTTGAGTAAAAGAATAGGACAACACCATGGTACTATTCAGAACCAATTTTTAGACATTAGGAAGTAGCTTTCTTGAATTGGAAAAAATGAAATATGTCAATCATTGGTAGGTTGACAGCTGACAACATCAATTAGGAGTAACATGTGTATTTTCTTTTTCTGTATAAAAACGAGTTTTGAAACTTCAGAGCCAAATTGCTGGCTGTGATCAAGAGGCCACCAGAGTAAGATGAATTGTTTATACAAGTGGGATCTTTGATGAGAAGAACGAACTTCAATTGGCAAACTCATGAAAAATCAAAGATGCTTAGTGCATGACTTTGGAAATTAAATTAAGTTCTAGAAGTTTATTTTGTGATTAATTACAATTAGAGAGCTCTAAGCCAAAACAGAGTAATTAAAATATCCAAATTTATTTTTCGCTAGGATCTTTTGTTGTGAGGAGCCGGGAAGAAAAATGCTTTATTATTATTATTTTTTCCCCTCAAAAACTATCAACTGAAATAATCTAAGCCTTGGTGTACTTGGGGAAGTACACAGAGTACATTTCTTTCCATGGTGAATACCAGGATTTTAAAAGCTGACCCAATCTTTCAGGGAGGTTGTTCCTGCCAAAGAAATGTCTGAGATTATCAGAGTTAATAATGTCATTATCCCAATGTTTATTTGGCCAGAATTTTTAGATTATGACTCACATTATTTTTTTCATGACTAAATGAAATTGACTGAAGCTTTCAAGGTTGAGAAAAAAGTCAGTGAGTGTATTTTCTTGAGTAAGGATTCTGTTTAAGAGTTAGGGCCCTATCTCTACCCTAGGTGTAATTAATTGCTATAAGTATATTTACATAAAACCAACATATTTTGAGGTGCCTGGGTGGCTCAGTCAGTTAAGTGTCCAACTCTTGGTTTTGGCTGAGGTCATGATCTCAGGGTTGTGAGATCGAACCCTGCAGAGGGCTCTGCACTGGGCATGGAGTCTGCTTAAGATTCTCTCTCCCTCTCATTCTGTCCCACCCCCTACTCTCATTTCGCCCTCTCTCAATCTCTCAAATAAATAAGTAAATCTTAAAAACAAAAGCAAAAACAAAAACCAACATGTAGAGCATATGCATGTTTATCTTAGTTGGTTCTAGCTGCTATAACAAAATACCATAATTGGATAGTTTACAAACAACAGAAATTTACTTCTCCTGGCTCTGGAGGCTAGGAAGTCCAAAATCAAAGAGCTGGCAGAGTCAGTGTCTGAAGAAAAACGACTTCCTCCTAGACAGTCATGTTTTTGCTGTAGCCTTACCCGGTAGAAAGGGCTAGGCAGCTTTCTTGGGCAGCTTTGATAAGGGCTTGAATCCTAAGGACCCCACCTCTTAATGCCATCACCTTAGGGATTAAGTTTCAACAGATGAACTGGAAGGAGATGCAAACATTCTGATCATAGCAGTGTGTGCACCTCCAAACATATAAATAAATGTCCTGTTTTTGTTACGCTAGATACTTAGATGAATGCATAATGGTGACAAATGCTTAACTGACATTCTAAAATCCATGTCCACTCTGTATGGTGGTAAAATTCATGTTAATTTATGTTATTACAGTTAGCCAGATTTCTAAGGATCTCATAGATAGCTCATGTAGCCTGTAATATGTGACTATCAAGGCAGGCTTGAGGAAGTATAAAATATACATTTTTCAGTTTTGCATTGGGGGAGGAAATGGCTTTGATACATTTCCTCTTTCTCCTTCCTAACCTAAAGGATAATAAGCAATGGCACAGAGCCACCAAGGGATACTGATGGGGAAGTAGCAGGAAAGAGAGTGATTGCTGAACTCACAATTCATCTGAGGTCCCAGCGGACAAGATCACAAGGTACGATGGAACACATACTGCTGACCTAGTCTTAGATACTGCCAGAAGAAGGAAGAGTTAGAAAGCAATGAACAGACAGAACAAAACCTCCCTTAGGAGCAGAGACGCAAGCCTAATTACAGAAAGAGGTGTATTTCGGACAACCGAGGTAGAGGATTGGCAGCTCTCACAGAGCTACAAGGACTCAGCGTGTGTCAGCTTGGTTTTCCAAAAGCATCGCCTTTTGGATGGAGTGATTGAGCTTAACGATCCCACAAAGGACTTAGTCTCTTAGAGTTTTCTTCAGACATTAGGAAAAAAAAGATCAGATTCCTAATCCATATAGTCAATCTGGAAGACTTCACCGAGTAAATTACAAAGAATTTAGTGTGGTGGTAAGCAGAATGGTAGCTACAAAGAATTATAAAAAAAAAAAAAAAGGTCTGTCCTGAGGATTCTTTCCCATTGTGTTGAACTCTGATTGCTGATAGATTTTAAGCCTCACCTCCCACCCCTCCACCCACACCTGTACAAGCTGCTAAGAAAGCCTGGAGCTTGCTCCTTTAGCATCAGTGGCACCTTCAAACCGTTCAAGAGAGTTCTGCAAAAGCGGGACTATCATTGGGGGAGACAAAGAACAAGACGTGTAAGAAGAAAAAGGACTGTAATGATCATAGCCTAAGGAAAACGTGTGGATTTGGGAGCAGAAAGAAATACTGGTGAAAGACAGGAGGGGTCAAGAAACCAAGGAGAGAAATTGGATTCAGTACGCCTGACCAAAGGAAACTCAATAGATTATATTTGTATTTGTATATATTTGTAGAATACATTCTATCCTTCTAGGCATTTGGATCCCAGTTAGTGGGATGAGCAAAAGATATGTTCATGTGCTGAGAATAAAACTATGTAACATGTGGGTCTTTAGGTTATTTGTGAGCTAAACCCTAATATAGCTCCATCATCATATACAGTACGGTTGGAATTTAGAAAAAAAGAGATTTCCTTTGATTTCAAAAAGTTTTAGGTAGTGCAAGTTACAGAAAGTACTGGGATCTTCCAGAAGTATATAGGTTTTTATCTCAAGTAAGATGCATGGGTGTGGAATCTGAGATTTTCCTAACTTCAGGCTAGGAATCTAAAACCTGATCCACTAATACAACCCAAGGCCATTCCTAGTGGTCAGTGCAAGTCAAGCACACACAAAACTCTTCTTCTTCTTCTTCTTCTTTTTCTTTTTTTTAATTTTTGCTTTTTATTAACATATCACAGCACTCACCATAGCACATACCTTCCCCAATGTCCATAACCCCACCACCCTCTCCCTACCCCCCTCACACAAAACTCTTCTTTATGGACTCTTCCAAAACCAGGACTCCTGGGAATCCAAAATGAAAAATAATAGATGCCTGTACCAAAAGGAAGTTCATAAAAAAAAAAATGCTTAAGGATTTGCTCCACCATGAGGAACACTCAACAGACAACTTAGGGGAGAATTTGTGCCCCGTAGGACTTAAGATACTAAAACAATTTAGAAGGATCTAAAGAATATGCTAAAATGATATTATTCCGTTTACTCGAAGTTCGAACAGAGGCCAACTAATGCAGAGGGTAAGAAATCACGATAAAGGTGATCTTTGGGGCAAGGAGAGAAATACACAATGAGGGCTTCTGGGATGCTGGTAAGTTTCCATTACTTGGTGTTGATGGTTGATATTGTTGCTCTTTTTAATATAATTATTTGCAAAAATATACCGAGCTACATAATTATGATTTCTGCTATTTCTCTCTGTTTGTATACCTCAAAAAAACAGTTAATTTTTTAAAAAAAGGTACAGGGTGCTGGGATTGAGGTCTGTGTGGGGTTCCTTGCTCAGCTGGGGAGGCTGTTTCTCCCTCTCCCACTGCCCCTCCCTCTCTCAAATAAATACATAAAATTAAAAAAATAAAAATAATAAAAAAGGTACGCAGGCAAAAAGGAATGTTCAGATCTATTCAAGTTCAGAAAGTTCACCTCTCCAGAATTTGCTGTGAGAGAGGCAGCAAACAGCGTACTTTGGAATGGAGGAATGGATCAAGGAATGAATTCCTCAAGGAGTGAATCCGTGAGGTTGGTACCATTAGTACAGCAACACCCACTTCCCCTCACCTTTGTCAACTGCCTATCTGAGCTCTTTTTCTAGGAGTTTGGCTTTTTTTTTTTTTTTTTGGATTCCACATATTAGTGAGATCATACAGTATTTACCTTTCTCTGTCTGACTTCTCTCACCTAGCCTATGCCCTCAAGGTCCATCTGTGTTTTTGCAAATGGCAGGATTTCATTCTTTTCCATAGCTGACTCTATAAGCCACATTTTCTTTATTCATCGTCTCGGCTGATGGATGCAGGGGCTGTTCTATTTTCAGTGTTTTGAGGAATCTTGTACGTAATGATTCTCTTACTTCTCTTCATCCTTTTTTTCATGAGGCAGAAAACAGACAGGCAGACCCAGCTCAACCTTTTTTCTATTGTGTACATTTGACATTTATTGAACAGATACTATATTCCAGGCACAAAATGTGGACACTTAATTATCTTTGCTTCGGTTTCTTCAAATCAGGATAAATTTAATGAGGGCAGGATCTGCTCTTTCCCCAGATACCTGAACAGCCTTTGACATACTTTAGGCCCTCAAAATACAAACTAAAGGCAAAGTTTATACCCCATGTGCTATTGGCAGATCACATAAGATAAGGCAAATACGTTTGATGTAGCAAATAGAAAAAGTTCTACATGTCTGTGAATTTCCTCACTTCTGAAGAAAACATAGTCTAAGAAATTTGCCTGGCATTCTTTTTATTTTTTCCTGTTTCTTCTAACAGATTAGGTAAATAAATTGCCTTCTCAGGTTTTAGTCATATAGTCCTAGTTAATCAGATTGGAGAAAAAATATCAGCTAAAACAGATTAAAAAAAAAAAAGTCATCGTCTCCAGGGTCACCTTTTCGAACCCCAACCTGAAAATCTGAAGTCTGCCTACAAAAATCGCTGTAATGCACATGAGGGTAAAGCAGTAGATTTTTCTGCGGCCTCTGGAGGAAGATATATCTGCTGGAGGTATCAGTTCAGCCACGGAGAATAATTTAATCATACTTGTAAATGACATTCCAACAAAAGGTCATCAGATCTATCAGGCCCTCATCAACTTAGGAAAATTAGACTTGCTTTATCGATGTTGGAAAGTGATACAGTGCCTGACTCTGCTTCAGAAAGAAACTGGGAAGTCAAGAAAATGTGTGTGAGCTGGGCAGAGGAGCCCAGACAAGCAAAACAGACAGCCTGCCCGGAGCCTCTGCCCTTGCAAATTCCCACAACCAGCTGCAGTCTGTGACTTTCTTTCCTTTATTTATTTATTTATTTTAACTACAACTAAGTAAATAGGTTACAAAATAGTAACATAGAATCATTTCAAGAAACCGGAGATCGGGATCTTACTACAGAGGATATGGAGGGAGAAATGAAAGAATTGTCAACATCTGCTTAGTCAGGCAAGAGGCATTTGCTGTGATGATGTGTTTACTTTCCAGGGAAGAGTGTTTGGCTCTAGGACGGAAAGAGGCACAACCTGTCTCTTGTAAACAGAGCTGGGGGAGAAGGGATGAAGAATCTTTATTCTGGGGCTTCCCCCGTGCTGGCTGTGTGCCCTTGGCAAGTTAACTTTTTCGAACTTTTGGTTTTGTCACCTATAAATTGGGATCATTAGTGTCTCCCTGCTTGCACTGTTGTTGGGGTGGTTAGAGGAGAAAATGCAGTGCGGAGCTGAGCGTGGCCAGTGGTGAAGAGGAAGAAATCCGTATTGGGACTTCTCTCCTATTACTCGGAGAGCTGAGGTCTAGAATCTAACTCCTGGAACATTCCTCATCGGGAGCGATGAGATTCAACTCAAAGAAAGGATCTCAGTTTGAATATGAGTCTTTCGATTGTTGAACCAGATACGTCACTGGGGTGATACCTGCATTTGTTTGTACCCAAGTAAGCAGTCTTCGGACACGTCACGTGACAGCGGGACAATGAAAGAAGAAATAATCCATCCAACAGAATTAAGAAATGGAGCACAGGGGGTGTACTGTTTTCTATTGCTGTGCAACCAATTGTGGCTTATTTAGCCACTGAAAACAGCACATGTGTATTATCTATCAGTTTCCTTAGGTCAGCGGGGCAGGGGGGATCTGTATGTTTGAGCTGGTTCCTCCACTCAGGGTCTCACGAACCCGCAAGCAAGGCAGCAGTCCGTCGGGGCTGGGGTCTCCTCCGAGGCTCACGGCCATCTGGGAGCATTTAGTCCACCGAGGGCGGGGCACTGGTATCCAAGTCTCCTTGCCATGGGGTCCTTTGCCCCACAGGGCAGGTGTTTATTCGAGGCTAGCACGGAGCCTCTGTTGCTGCTTTAAATCTCTCAGACTTCTTCCATCTCCGACTTGAGAGCATTTTTTCGGAGGGCCCACCTGCTTATGTCAGGCCCACCAACACTTAAGCAGAGGATGTTATGCTGGGTATACACACCAAAGCATGGGAATCATTTTAGAATTCTGTCTAATGCAGATGGAAGTGCAAAATTCCAGAAAATTACTAGTTTGCTTAATTATTAAAGGGATAGTGCAGAGGTAAGTCTACACTGCCAAAAAAGTCGTAGTTGGTCCATAAACCTAGTTTCGCTCTCATGTTGAGGAATGCGGTCTCTCCCTGTGCATCACCAAGTGGGCAGGAAGAAGGCACACAGCCTGCACTGGAAGGACAGCAGAAAGCAAATCCCTGTGGCCACATATGCTGAAATCTCCAAGCACGAGATCTGTCGTACCTGATTGTGCACGGACTTTCTTCACCATCTTATTTCTAATACATCCAAAAGGAACATCGTTCAGTCTCACCTGGAGGGAAAAAATAAAACTGGCCTAATTTAGCAGGCAAGTCCCCAGTGGGGTGGTTTGATTCATACGTCAGAGTGCAAACCCTACTTCTCTTCTTGCTTCCCCGACATTGTAACGAGAATCTATGCCCAGCCGTATTCTCCCAATTGTTTGAGCGCTGGTTTCAACCGATCCCCAGCCTGAATTATCACCGAGCCTCGGTCCTGACATGTTGATCTATCCACATTCCTGGCTGAGGCCTCCCGAACGGGAGACCGATGATAACAGGAAATAAGTCATGTCACCTTTCCATCCCTGGAAACTACCGTCTTAGCCAGTGTTTAAGCAGAGCTTGTCAGATCTGTCTTTCAGATTCTGGGGGGGAAATGCACGAATGATTGGGCATAGCAGAAACCTGTAAATCCACATGGGTGCACCCACCAGAGCTTTCGGCCCCTTATTTAGGATTCATTATGCAATAGTTTGATTTTTTTTTTAATATCTCTTTGGAAGTGTTTTTGGTCTTTCAGACTTTTTTTTTTAGACATTCTTCCTTAGAATTCCATCCTCTTAGTTTTGGAGTAGTGATTTGAGATGTTGATGTTGGTGGCAGTACACAACACACATGTGTTCACACGCAAACACACATACACAACACATAGAGACACACACACAACGCGTGCATATACACAGAGACACACAAACAAGCAATCTCTATTTTGATAAGATAATCATGAAAAATTTAATATAAATATTGGATTCCTCCCATGGACACTCAGCACTATCTCTTTGGTACACTTATCATGGATTATAAACTATACATGTATTTGTATGATTTTTAAATTATTTTTCCTTTTCCCCACTAAGCCCCATAAAGGCTGGGACTAAGTTTGTCTTACTTACTATTGTATTTTCATTGTCCTCCACAGCGATTCTCATAAAGTAAGAGGATAGTATGTATTTGTTGAATGAATGAATGGTTGAGTGATTCAATACTTGAATGGATGGTAAGCCTCACCTTATAAATTCAAGAGTCCATCTCCTGGTGTTAAAAATGCCTCCATATCATAACAGGCCACAACTTCAGTCAACAGGTAGAAACTTGGCACGTCTGACTCCATGATGCTTCTGTACCTCTTGCTGCTGGGACCTATAGCTGACACACTCTATTTAGCCCCACACATAGCCTTGTTAATATTTAAAGGAATTTTGGTTACAACTGAGATTTTCAAAAAAGCTGCTTTTTAACCCAAACCCTTCCTCATCCAAGGAGATACGGAAGAACGTACAGCCGTGACTCTGGGTTTAAGAGGTGCAGGAGCAACGTGACCAGATTCCTGGCTGCAAAGATCAATTGACAAAGGACAAAGAAGTTGTGTTACACCACCTTCCTCAGATGTCTACAGATGGCTGTCACCTTTGACTCCAACCCTCTAATGCATCCCTCTTTTGCTATCATAAAAGCAGTTCTAATTATGTTCCCCGAGGCAATGGCGCCTTGGGATCCTTGGTTTGTTTGTTTTCTGAATGAAGTTGTTTTTCTCACCCCAACGTCCTGCCTCTTGACTTACTTGCATATTGTGCTGGGAGCAGAATGAGTTTGGACTCGGTTACATGCCTAACTTCCAAACCAGTGCATGTTTATTGTAGAAATTATAGATCTCTAAAATCACCAATAAAAATTTGCCCATTGAGCTATCATCCAAGAATAATGACTGTCAAAATTTTATGTATACACTTCTATCCTTCTTATCCATTGCTGCCCCAAAATAAGTGTGTATGGTATATTTATTAACTTATTCTTTTACTTGATATATTGTGAACATTTCCCAAGAAACATTGCCTTCAACTTAAGGTTTAACAATGATCTGGTGGTATTCCATCACAGGGATGAAGAACAGTTTATTTAAGTGATCCTCTCTCTTCTTGCACACGAAACTTCTTTCTAGAATTTTAGGGTCCCTGAGATATCAGGATGCACGGGAAGAAAGAAGGGCTTATAACTTGTGGTACCCAGTGATGGTGTCTTCTTCTTTATCCTCAGGTTAACACTGAGTTTTAATATTTGAAGACTATTTGGGCTTTATTTGCGGAAAACAATGCATTTTTAAAATTACTGTTTCTCTCTTAGATTACTGGTTGGGTCGAACACTGCGATGGTCTCTTTGATGTGTCAATATGGCTAGGCTACCGTCCCCAGGAACTCCATCCAACACTCATCTAAGTGCTGGGGTGAAGGTACTTTGTAGGTGTGATAAGAGTCGATAAACAGTTGATTTGACGTAAAACAGATTACCCTAGAGAACCTGGGTGAGCCTAATCCAATCAGATGAAGGGCCTTAGGAGCAGGGCTGGGGCTGTTAGGTGAAGAAGAAATTCTGCCTGTGGACGGCAGCCTCTGCCCAAGCTGGAGAGCTCCAGTCCTTCCCAACAGCCTGCCCAGGGATTTTGGATCAGCCTAGCAAGCCCCACAATCACCTATGCTCCTTGCAATAAATCCTTTATTACGAGTCTCCTACTGGTTCTGTTTCTCTGGTTGCCCCCTGACTGATACAACTTTTATATATTAATTTTGTGAATTGCCCGTTGATTTCACTTGCTCATCTTTCCATTGGTATATGCTTCTGTTTATTATTAGTGGGATGAGGTCTTTAATAGGTAAGGTCATCCTTTCTCTGCTTTTCTATTTGGCAGTGCCTGTCCTCAATGTTACTCTTTTTCAAAACTGACTAATTCATACATAGTATCCCATTAATTGCACAAACGTCTCAATGGCAAATTGATTGGAATGAGGTTAAATTTACAAATAAACTTGGGGGATGAATACATTTACAATTTTGTTTCCCCGTGCCACAAGAATAATGTTCCCCCTAAACACATCTGTGTTTCAGTCATGGAAATCTATGGCCGTTGTGAACTTACATGGCAAAGAGAAGTCTGCAAATGTGATTAAGGATCTTGAGATGGCGGAAACCATCCTGGATTATCAAGGTGGGCCAAACACAATCATGAAGGTCCTTGTAAGGGAAAAATCTATTTTTTTTTTTTTTTTGGACTTCCCATGGTTTGAAATTAACTATTCCTCGTGGTCACAGTTCTCGGTGTGGATTTATGTAGCATTTCCATTTAGCTGAATAATCTACGGAATGAAGTTTTTTAAAAAAAAACTACCTCGTCATTGGGTAACAGGCATTAAGAAGGGCATGTGATGTGATGAGCCCTGGGCGTTACACAACACTGATGAATTGTTGAATTCTACATCTGAAACTAATGAGGTACTATATGTTGGCTCATTGAATTAAAAAAAAAAAAAACAAACAAACACAAAAACTGGCTCATCAGATATCCCAAGTTGGCGGTTTTCTTTATCATTCCTCTCCCTAATCTGAAAACTACAGAATTCAATGTACTTTATTCTGAAAACAAGATCCTGGGTCTTTAATTCCAGGGTTGTGACATCCTAGGAAGACAGAAGTCCAAAGGTCAAAATACCTGGAGGAAAGTAAATCTTTAAAGAGATGGTGAGAGCAAAGAACAACCCTAAGAAAGCCAAAGATTTTGTCCCTTGGCCCGAGGACCTCTTTCCTGTAAAGAATCCATAGGTGGTAATTCACATGCCCTCAATCACTACTCCGCGGGCAGGAGAGATGAGAGAAATGTAAAAATAATACCTTCTTTTTTTTTTTTTTTAAAGATTTTATTGATTTGACAGAGAGAGAGAGAGAGAGGCAGCATAAGTGGGGAGCAGCAGAGGGAGAGGGAGAAGGAGAAGCAGCCTCCCCACTGAGCAAGGAGCCTGATGTGAGACTCGATCTCAGGACCCTGGGATCATGACCTGAGTCGAAAGCAGAGGCTTAACCATGAGAGCCACCCAGGCACCCCATGGATGTTAGCATTCTTTAGCAATAAACTGTTTTGGAATTAAGGTCTGCATATTTTTTAAGAAATAACCTTATTGCACAATTGATAGTCTATAGCATAATGTAAACATAACTTTTATATGCACTGGGAAACCAAGAAATTAATTTGACTCCATTTATTGTGATATTTGCTTTATGGTGCTGGCCTGGAACCGAACCCGCAGTATTGCCAAGGTGACTATAATTATTTTGAATTTGATTCTTTTGACTTAAAATCTACTTTACCAAATACCTTAATTGTGCTATTTTTCATTCTCTTACTAGAAATGGAAATTAATCTTGGACTCCCAATGACAAACTGGTTTAAAATCCTGAGGTTATACAGAAAAAATGAAAACATCAATTCAATGAGGTAACCCACTGATAAAATTGATGGAACTGAAGTCATATTGAACTAGTTTATCAATTTAGTTAAACTACTTGTTTTGATTAATGTGAATGGACACAAATAAAATGTAGATAGCACCAACAGATCAAATGACAGTATCTACTGTTCAGCTGGAATTTCATAAAGCTAAGATAAATTATAATGTGTTTTGGAATTATAATATCAAATACGCGTACGCACATGTCTATTGTTAATTAGTTTGAAATTGTTAAATTAAATACTAGAAATGTGAAAGATTAGAAAAAGAAAAGTAGCCCAAGACGGAGTTTTTCTCTAGCCTCGCAGATGTAGGGGAGGAATTCAGTTTGCATTTAGAGAGTGAGGAAGTTGTGTTCTTGGCCACACACACCAGATTTTCTGTCTGTGATTTGTTAGAGTCCGCTCCAGAGAAAGATTGCCCTGGACAAGCGGGGTCCGTGCTGGGGTTTTTGGAGGGAGGGCGACGGAGAAAGGAACATCATTTCTCCTCTCTGTTCTTGCCAAGTGGCGGCTGAAGGGCGTGGGAGCGTGGGAGGAAGAGAAGGCTGGAGAGGCAGGCAGAGGCCGGAGGAGAGGAGAGAAGGAAAGGAAAAAAGCCGGCGAGACAAGGAAGCAAGGGGACAGAGGTGGGAGGAAAGTAGGGAGAAAATTCACGGGAAGACGGCCCCGCGGAGGGGCAGGCGGGCACCGTCCAGGAAGGGAGAAGAAGGAAGAAGAAAACCGTGTTTGACTTGCTCATTTCAATATCAAATATTCAACGACGCTTCAAAGCCCGATATTTTAATCAAATTAATTGATAGGATGTTATGCCTGGGAAATTAATTAAAACAATCGTTGCACCCACAGCCGATGTTAATTTTATTTATTTATTTATTTTTAAATACCCGGAATCTTTAGGCAGTAACTTCATCTGCAAAAGTTCTAAGCCAGGGATTCTCTACATTAGTCAACAACGTCTCCAGTTTGCAGAATGTTGGGTACCTTTCCAGCTGCTGAGAGCAAAGGGACCCTGGGAAAAAACAGGCTACGTGATCTAAAGGCAGGAACCAGTGCAGCCTTGAATGCACTTAAAAACATTTCAAATGTCCCTAATATTATTATTTAGACTTAGCTAGTTATTGTACACACTTGAAGAAAGATTATCCTTAGAAATGAAAACCCCATGTTTTCCTCTCGTGCTGTGATAATGGGAAAACAAAACTGATTCTGGTCAAAGTTTCCAAGATTTATTTCCTTCTTTTCGGCGTTACAATAAATGATGAGGCAGAAACAAAACAGGGAATCTTCCTTCTGTATGAGTGAGCCGTGACTCAAAGGCACATGGAAAACAATTGTCTCTGAGCTGCGATCTGCCTCGGCTAACACCAATAAAGCTTGTCTGGCCTGCTGTATTTATAGACTCTGCAGAGAGAGAGAGAGTAGATATAAATATTTGAATACCTTTTATTTAGTAGCAATGTCTATTCTAATGTTGGTTTTTGTCTTTTCCAGTAATTGGTGTGGATGCCCAGAAGAACTGAATTAATTGCACGAGCAAACTTATTATATTGTTTAGGTTCGTTGGAGACCAAGTTGGAAAAATGTAATTGGGCTAGAGTAGAAAGAGGTGTTTTTTCGTTCATTTCTTCATGCTTTCAAACATCTCCCAACTTTTCTGATTTGTCAAAATATTTTTCTAAGCATCAAGCACCACTCTAGGTTCTTGGAAGAGAGTGCAGAATCTATTATTTATTGCCACAATAATGCTGTGAATCATCATCAACAATAACAAAGAGCTGTCTAGAATAATAAGCCTTTATCGTTGCTCATGAGCCGATGGGGCACCCGGGCCGCTTGGTGCTACTGCCCAAGGCCCTCTTCACACACCCTCAGCCTGCCCTCAACGGGTAGGCGGCTCAGCTAACGCTTGCCAGTTTCCTTCATGTGTTTGGGGGTTGGCTGGTTGTTGGCGGGCCTGGGGTGGCCCCCCCTCCGAGGATGGGGGCTGTCTTGGGCCTTTCTTCCTCCACTTTCCCTGCGTTCGTTCTCCTGGTAAAGCCAGAGTTCTGAGAGGGAGAGAATAGGAAGTCCTTGAGCCCGTGTGCAGAACCATCCCCCCATCATTCTTCTGCATCCTATTGCCTAGGGCAAATCAAAGGCCCGGGAAGAGACTGTACCCTTTTTGGGAGGAGGTGCAAAGCTGCACTGCAAAGACATGGCCAGAGGAAAGGGAATCATTAGGGACATTAAAAAAAAAAAAAAGATTTTATTTATTTATTTGACAGAGAGAGAGATCACAAGCAGGCAGAGAGGCAGACAGAGAGAAGGGGAAGCAGGCTCCCCGCTGAGCAGAGAGCCCAATGCGGGGCTCGATCCCAGGACCCTGAGATCATGACCCGAGCCGAAGGCAGAGGCTTAACCCACTGAGCCACTCAGGTGCCCTACTGGAGACATTTCTGCAAGCTTTCTCCCATAGATGACAACTGAAACCTAATAATTGGAGGTTTTATAAGTAAATAACCGAGATTGGTAAATAACCAAGATTATTTTAGATAATAATTAAGTGCTCTGAAGAAAACAAGGTGATGAGAGAGTTAGGCAAGGGAGGCTTACGGTACAAAATCCAAGGAGGCACTAGCTCTTAGAGATAGGTATATGGGAAGACAAGGAGAGACAGATGATAGATGAACGGTAGAAGGGTAAAGGTATGCACGAGTGCACGAGTGCTCACACACACACACACACACACACACACACACACACTCTTCCATGATGATAGGGCTCTTCTGGTAAAATTACAGAGCAAGTCAATTTTTCCTTAGTATCCTCCATTTTCCTGTTTATTGGTCTTCCTTCTAATGCTTCTTGGGTCTTTGCAAAAGCCTGTGACATCTCACTGGGATTCGCCATTCGAAGCAGCTTCTGATGTTCTAGTTTAGTGGTAAACTTTTTTGTCTTAGGATCCCTTTACACCATTAAAAATTTGGGAGGACCCTGAAGGGCTGTGTTTAGGCTGATTGCACCTGTCAACATGAACTGTTTCAGAAGTTAAAACTGCGAAGTTTCAAAATGTTTACCTTTTATTTAAAATAATAATATTAAACTCATTATATATGACTATAAATGTTTTTATAAAATAACTGTATTGCCCAAAGCAAAAAAAAAAAAATGGTGAGAAAAGGAACCTTGATTTATACTTCTAAATCTCTTTACTATCTGGCTTAATGGGATCCAGTTGGCTTGCCTTCTGTTTCCAAATTTAATCAGAGGTAGAATAATATTTGGTTGAAGTATAAAAACAAAGTGTGACCTCACATGGGTATATGATTAGAAAAGAAGAGAATTTTAAGAGTCTTTTTAGATAATCACCTGCAGTTTTCTTTGATACTACACCACAACTTAACAAGAGCTGGTTTTTAAAGGTTAGCTGCAGTGTGGAATGTGGAATTATATCAATGTGTATGTGTGTTTTGTACTTTCTGGTCATAAAATTCATTCGTCTCTCACTCTGAATGCTTCTTCTTCCCACTGCAGTATCCTGCATCAGTAATTTGGAAACAATTGGATCATCAGGCTCTGCAGACCTTCCAAATATTGACCCAATTCATTCTATGATATCAAAAAACCATATTTATTAACATTACCCCAAATCTCATCAGAAATGTCTTTTCTGGGGGTGCCTAGGTGGCTCAATCGGTTAGGGGATCGACTGCTGATTTCAGCTCAGGTCATGAACTCAGGGTCCCAGGATGGAGGCCCATGTCCAGCTCTCTGTTCAGCAGGAACCAGCCTGAGGATTTTCTCTCCCCCCCTCTTCCTGCACCCTCCTCCCCGCTTATGTGCGCACTCTCTCTTTAATAAATAAATAAATCTTTAAAATAAAAAAGAGAGAGATGTCTTTTCTGTATCAGGAAGCGGGCAAGTTCATAGTAGATGATACAAATTTTCAAAATTCAAATTCTCACTTGAAAGCTCAGATTTTATCAACAGAAACTAATGGTGTTATTTGTTTTCCTTAAAGTGACAATGCCACTTCTTCTCAAAAATGTATCTGCAAGCCACGCAAGTAGGAATAACCATGGTTCCTGTATTATTTAGCTAAAAGTGGTGATCCACGTACAAGGGACTGGTTCCACCTGCAAGGGGACAGTTAGTTGCTCAAGTGCGCCCCCCTGAGGCATGATAACTACAATAGACTTTGGTGTACAACACAGGTGCCTTATGGGAACTTCCCATTCCGTCACAGAACATTCAAAGAGGATGTACTTAAGGGTTCAAGGTTAATAAAACGAATAAGATTAACTAGTAACTGCATCGGGGACTCTTGAGTGAAACTGAAAAGGCATATGCATATATAATACGTGTGTGTAAATATAAATGCATTTTGTGCTTCTATTTTTACATATATATACTTTTCTTTCTTTCTTCTTTCTTTCTTTCTTTCTTTCTTTCTTTCTTTCTTTCTTTCTTTCTTTCTTTCTTTCTTTCTTTCTTTCTTTTCTTTTTTTTTTTCCTACCGTGAGTCTGTGGAGGTGAAGAGCACAGTGGCTCCGAGTCCGCTCTGATCCATCCCAGTCTTCCTATAGTGCACTGAGCTGATTCATCGCTTTCCCACCATCTCTGCCAGTGCCCATGTGATGAAAAATGCAGAGTATGTTAATGTCCCTGTGAACATGACATCAGTGTCAAGGACTTCCTAAAAGGGAGACCTCCAGGAGTCTACAGGGCCACACTTGGAGAAGGCGAGCCCTGGGATCTGTCACCGTTCTCTCTCCCGCTTGGCTTCCCTCCAGCCTCACAACTGTCATTATTATGTTTACATCGGCACCCCCGGCCCCCCCAGGACGTCCTGGAGTTGATATAAGCTTGTCATTTCATTCTCCACTCAAGTGAAGGGCTCTAATTTCATGCCATGGGATAGAGGGTTCTGAAAAAAATGAGGTCCTGTGGCCCCCTAAAAAGAAATCTCTTTTTCCTCTTTGTCTTTATTTAGGATATAATTCTTTCTTCGGGGGTTCAGGTCAGTGGTGCTCAGCCCTGAAAACACCTGGGGAACATTGAACAGTTCCTGGTGCTGGACCTCATTCCAGACAAGTTAAATTCGAGTCTGTGTCCATGGCCAGCGCATCAGTACTGGGAGGCCTTTTTAATCTTCTCAGGTGGCTCTAATCTAATAAGGTTGAGCCACTGGTGTTTGATACCAGCTGGAGGCTGTCACTAAGGGCTTAGAGCAAACTCTCTCTAAAGGTGGCTGTGAGGCTTTTGCTGAGTCATCTAGGTGGGTTGTTTTTTTTTTTTTAATCTCCCTCAGAGAGATCATTAAATTTTTGTTTAATTGCCCAAACAAGGAGCATCTTATTATTTTACAACCCTGTATCACTTGTAGAACCTTAACCACTAATGGATAATAACTAGTAATCCCAAAGATAAAAATGATCTTACTTCCTCTTTATTAAAATCATAGTAAATAGGATGGTTTAAAAGAAAAATTCCGCGTAATATGAAATAGGTTTCTTGGGTGTCATTTCAAGAAACTGTTCATCGGCTGCTGCTCTGGGGGCAGATGATAAATATTTACCCTTTCACTTGTGCACGCCAAGCCTGTGAACCGCGGGCTTGGGTTCAGAAAATCCTCCAACAGTGGATGATGAAAACTCATCTCGGGGTTCTTTCTTGTGGATTCCTGGCAGCTTTGTCTGAAAGAAGCGGGGTACTTTTGGGACTCATTTCTAAGGTGGAGACAGTCTTCGGGATGCGGTGTTCAGAGTGATGCTGGGAGTGGAGTCAGCAGCATGTCAGTGAGTGTCCAGCGGTGAGAGAATGAGGGCTGGGCCCCATCTCTAACCCTTGGCTCTTGCCTTTTTTTCCAGTTCGGGCGACTCTCCGTTGACTTCAGGAGCGAACACATAACCTTTTCACCAATCCCTCTTATGCTTTAAGACACCAAACATTTCTAATCCATTATGCTTTTAACAAAGACCAAATTAAACAAAGAAGAATATCTTTAGGTTGACACACTATTTATTTCTGTATTATCCACCAATGTTGAGTTTCTTACCTTTGGAGGCAAGGTAGGCTTAGGACGGAGTTCCCGTGTTTCTTGAAAGAGCAGACCATGTTGGTCTCACTTTCCCACATGGCACTGGGTGACTGGACCTACAGGTGCCTGGTCCTTTAGAAAAGGCTCCTATGCCCTTCTGCGGTTCCCACGTGGGAGGCTTCACCCATCTCCATCCCTTGCTGGGCTCCTGTTTCTTGTTTGCGGACGGTAGGCACCAGCATTCTCTCAGAGGTAAAAGCAAGGCAACATTAGGGAAACATAATTAGTCACACGAGTCACGGTTTCCAGAAGAGATAATTTGAGCATGTTTCTCAGAAGAATCGTAACTATTCTTGAGGCTGAGAACAGATAGAAAGTTCTCATATGGATTCTAAAATTCAAAGGGAAGTGGGGAAAATGCCAAAAAAAAGAACGCCCCCACAAGAGCTTCACAAAACACTGGAGGACTCTTTCTACAAGGTGATTTCATTTAATCTCTTATAAAATGGACCAGCTCCACTAAAGTGCCTCGGAGAGAGAAGTAACACAGGTCAGGAACTAAAATCTCCATTAATATTTTTAATCGAAGGAACAATTAAAGTCACTGTGGTAGTGGAAGTCTGTCATTTATGCTTCCCAGGATCCACTCCCCTTTCTCTGATTGTCAGTGTGCCCTATTCCTTGGGGACACCCTTCCGTGACCCTTAACCCAGAGGCTTCTGGTGGAGTTTGTGACTCAGGCCTGGACAACCACACTATTACATTCCTCTCGGATTATTTTATGGGGTCCTATCACAGAAACCTATGAAAGATCAAAAAAATGTACATAAAAATCGTGATTTATTTTTGGCCACAATTATAAATCAGGCTGGTTGTCTGAGTTTCAGAGAACCCACGTCTGAAGTCCTTCATTTCATTCTGATTATGGAGAAATTTTCATGTATTTTCCCCCAACAATTCTATATTGGAGCATTTGTCAGTGCTCAGCAGGGTTAAGTGTACTCTTACCTCTCCTTCTCTGTTTTGCCCCCCTCCCACCTACCTCCCCTTTGGCAACCACCAGTTTGTTCTCTGTCCTCTGTATTTAAGAGTCTGTTTTGTTTTTTGTTTTTTGTTTTTTTTTTTGGTCTCTTTTTCATATGTTTTTTTGCTTCTTGAAGTCCACACATGAGTGAAATCATATTCATCTTTGTCTGACTGACTTATCTCCCTGAGGGTGGTACCTTCTAGATCTATTCATGTTGCTGTACATGGCAAGCTGTCATTCTTCTTTATGGCTGAGTAATATTCTGTATGTGCAATAAACATAGGGGTGCACATATTTTCAAATTACTCTTTCCATTTTCCTTGGGTAAATACCTGGTAGTGGAATTACTGGATCTTATGGTAATTCTATTTTTGATTTTTTGAAGGAAGCTCCACAGAGTTTTCCCATACCTCCACCAGTTTGCATTCCCATCAACAGTGCACAAAGGTTTCTACTTCGCCACATCCTCACCAACACTTGTTGTTTCTTGTGTTTTTTACTTTGGCCATTCTGACAGGTGTAAAGTGATAACTCACTGCGGTTTTAATTTGCATTTCCCTGACGATTAGTGTGGCATTGGACATTTTTTCATGTGTCTATTGGCTATCTGTATGTCTTTTTTGGGACAATGTCTATTCACGTCCTCTGCCAATTTTTAAATTAGATTATTTATGGTATTGGTGTTGGGTTGTATGTGTTCTTTATATATTTCGGATATGAACTCCATATCAGATATATCGTTTTCACTTATTTTTAAAAGTAGAAGATCGAATCAGAAGTATATTTAAATAATGTCTCCATGAAATGGCTTCTTTTTGTGAGCATGGTGGAATTAGCTATCAACTAGTTATTTTTCATACAATTGATAATGACTCTATAAGCAAAACGGATTTTACATTTTCTTGTGACTAGGACACGCAACACAGAAATAAAAATATTATTTTTTCTTCCCCCCACAAAAGTTCCCTTGGATGACTGGTTTGCATGAACACATCATCCAGGTTTCTACCCAAGAAGGGCCTCTTTCAACATTAGATTGAGTCTTCATTGAATACAATGGGATTAGTTCAGTAGTGGGACAATATTTTAGAAAATGGTTTGAATGTGGATTTAAAAATCAATCCACTGCTAGTACTTCATTTTGTATAAGAGTCCACGACACACGTAGGATGTCTCTGTCTTACCCATTTAATATTTTTTTTTCTGTGTTTTGACAATGTAATTGACTTACAATTAAAATAAAGTTTATGGGCCCTTTTCATGCTTTTCTAGTTGAAGGGGAATATAATTAGATTTAATTGAGGTTCATTCTCCAAATGACACTCCTAGATACAGCGGACAGCATATATGCACTTTATTCTTCTTTTGTAGGGTGCGTCTGCATAAAGTCACTTAATAAAAGAAGTTAAACATCGGAAGCTTTCAAAACACGGTTGATGAAAATAGGATGTGACAGATTCTTCTCTTGATTTCTTAGAGCTCTTGCAATTATGTCTGATTCTGTAGGACATGGACAGATAAATGATGTTTTATAAGAGTAGGGGTGTGGGGAAGCAGGTAAAAAAATCTTACAACTTAATCTTTCTCGTCATTTTCCCATAAGATAATGCAATTGGGCTCAGGAAGAAGTTTTAGAACTTGAATATACAAGGTTTCTCTAACGATTGATCTGTAGGTGGCCTCAAGCCCCTACCAATTATGTTGTTTATTAGAGAAATAATGAAAGACCAACATTAGAATGATGCTTTTAAAATTACCTGCTCTTTGTAAAATGTGTTTCTCAAATTAGCTCAGAAAAAGTGGCTTGCAACAGCTCTAAGAACATAATAATGGAAGGAAATTAGGCAGCTAAGCAAGGACAATAATGGGCTTTTTAGACAATAATCTTATGTTTAATTGCACCCAACTTCAACGATTGGCAACATGAAAAGTTTGAACAGGCAAACATGTCTAGGTGTTATTGGTGTATTGAGGTTTTCCACAGAGCAGTGGAAATTGGACGTTGGGAATTACGTGGTTAATCTCATCAGTGTGGATTGTTCCACACGACAATTCAAGGTTCAAGGAGACAGTGATTCCTTTGTGTTATTTGCCACGGAGGAGTTCAAATGTACAGCGGAATTGCCTCCATTGATGAAATTAACTGGAGAACTGTTCAACCTTTTGTTAGATTGATAAATAAGGGTGCTTTCCTCCACGGCATCTGACAGGATTCTGTTCTGGCCGATACATCCACGGTCCTTCCGGATTGAAGTGGTTAGGACTGAGCAACCAGTAAGAGGCACCCACTTCCATCTGATCTGTTGGCGAAGATGGTGGGAAGAGATTTCACTGATAGAGCTAAAGTGTCTCAAACTATTTGCACGAATGACCAATGATATTAATTTATAAATATTAAGAGATGGGAGGGCTTGACTTTTGGTCGGATCAAGTCACTGCTGGTTTTGATGTTGGAAAATGGATGGGTAGATGGTAAAACTATACGTGAAATGGCATTTTCAAATTAAGTACTTTTCCTTTGAACTCTTTAAAGTGTTGTTCAAGCATAGACGTCTATGCATCAGAATGTCATGATGCCTATGAAGGAGAACGATGAGAAACTTTCATTTTAAATGATGTATTTTCATTTTTCTGCAATCTTTCCAAATAAGCAAGAGTTGTTTTATAGTGGGAAAATACTATAACCTGCTATGTTCTGTCCCTAAATAGAGGTGATGGGGCAGGTGAAGGTCTTTGAGGAAAATACTTCCTGTGTTAGCTCAGATTCAGATGCAAATTGAATTGTTAGTACCATAAGTAGCAAAAAAGCACACTGAAGGGAGCTGTTACCGGACCACTACTGTGTACTGAGTATTCTCATATGCTATTTCTAATCCTTGAAATGACCTGGCAAGATGTGAATTCTTGCCCTTATGTGATTTTCAAAACAACACTGGGACTTGGGCAGATTACGTAATTGGTCACGATCACCTTGTTAAGATCTGGTCAAATCCTAGTCCCACCCGTGTTTGTCAAATTCTGAAGTCCATGCTTTCCTATTTGGACTTTGAATATTCCTTCCTGGAGTGACTCTCTTCTAACAAAATTGAAGCCTATTAATATGGAAACAAATCATCATGGTTTATTCATTTACTAATTAATCCAGAATCTTATTTACTTGTATTATGTTAAAACTTGAGCAGCTGTATCTCCTTTATAAAATATTTTTATATTCATAAATACAGAATTGGCTGCTGAATTCTATCAGATAAGTTTTTGGCACTTATTGATATAATCATATTATTTTATTACTTTCTTTTTTGCTTATTTATATGCTGAATTAAAGTGATAGTCTTCTAATATTGGATTATTTTTGAATATCTGAACTAAACTCTACTCAGTTCAGTGTATTATTTTTGAAATGTAATGTGGATTCTATTTCCTGATACTTTGTGATTTTCAAATCAATATTCATGGGTTTGGTTTATAGGTTCTGTTTTCAATGCTATCCCTGTCAAGCTTAGGTATTTTCTGCCATAGTGATTTTCTAAAAAGAATTAGGAAGCATTAATTCTAACTTTATGCTTTAGGACAATTTAAAAAGCTCATGAATTATCTGTTTCTTGAAGGCTTGAATGAATTCATGCATGAAATTGTCTGGAACTTTATTGAGAAGTAGATCTTTGACAACTTTCTCAATTTCTTCCTTGGTTTTGGGTCTATTCAAGTATTCTATCTTTTGTTGAGTCAATTTGAAGTACAGCACTTTCATATTTATAGAAAATGGTCTATTCACATTCTCAAATTTGTTAGCATATTTTTGAGCAAATATTCTTTTAGAATCCTTTTAATCAGTTCCACTTTTCAAATCCTTAAGTTTATATGTTAATGCAGTCTTCTTTTTTATTTATAAGGTGCTTTATTTATTTTTTATTCAAAGAACTAATTATTTTCTGTATTTATCAATTCTACTCTTTCTATTTTCCAGGACACAAATGTATGCTTTTATATGTATTAACTCCATTTCTCTTTTTCAATTATTTCATGCACTTATCATTTCTAATTTTTCTCCTTTTCTTTAAATAAATTTGCGTTTTTATATTTATTAATTTATTGTTCTGCTTTCCTTAGCCTTTTCTTTGAATTCTTTTTCTAATTTTTATGTTGAACACATTATCCTCTTTTTTTTTCTTCCTGTTTTTGGGTAATAAAAATGTTCATAGTTCTCCCTTCCTTTTTAGCAAATTTTTGGCATCACAAGTATTTCATAGAGAGAACTTTTAGTATTGTTGTGATCTAATGATTTGCTGATTGTACTTTTGATTATCTCGGGGGCTTAAGAGTTATTTGATATTTAGAAGAAAATATTTTCAGGGTGCCTTGGTGGCTCAGTCAATTAAGCATTCAACACTTAATTCTGACTGCGGTCATGATCTCAGGGTCCTGGGATCGGGTTCGGCTCTGTAGTCAGTGAGGAGTCCCCGGGGGATTCTCTCTCCTTTCACCCCTCCCCCCTCCCCCCTCCTCATGCACCTGTGCTTTCTCTCTCTCTCAAATAAATAAATAAATAAATAAGTCTTTTAAAAAAGAAATAAAAGATAATATTTTCTTTTATATTGCCATTGGTTGAGAGATTTGGTTTCTTCTGTTCTGCATTTCTGGGTGTATTGCATTTCTATTGCGAACTATGGGTGACTATGTATGTATTATTTCTGTTCTTTAGGATTCTGAATTTGCTTTGAATCTAAATTTTGGCCAGACTTTGTAAATAACCTATGTATACTTATAAAGAAGTTATGTTCTATCTCTCTCTGTAGGAATATTTGTATTCTATACTTACAGATATGTCATTCAGACTACTCTATATTTAACTTTTGCTTTATAACTTTGTGATTGGTCAAGGTGGGATATTATGATGATACTTCCAACAACTAGTATATTTATATAATTTGGGGGCTCTTGCTAAATCTGGAAGGTTTTGTTACATATGCTGGAGTGTGGGATCCTTATAAAGGTGACGACGAGATGGTTTACATGGTACACGGGCATAGAATGAATAACATTGAATAGCGTGGTGAGGAAGTGATCTCTTTTCCACTTATCTTCAAATTTGCATTATCATGGAAAAGGATCTCAACTTAGTGGTGTTAGTGTGTTTGTATTACTTTCTAACTCTGTAAATTCCATGTGCTAATAGAGAGGAGCTACTCAGTTTAAGACTTGGGCAGAATCCCGAGTCTTCCGTGTTCTCTTGCATGTATCTTCCTTACCCCCCCTCCCTCTGATCTCTGACTCAGGAGGTGACCATGTTCTAAATAGTGAGACTTCCTGGCCCTCTGGTTTTCTTTGGGATCCTCTCAATAAGGCAATGGCAAGAGACTGGTGGACTATGAGGTCGGGTCTTTACTTCCCTGGCTTTTGCTCCCTTGAGTTGCTTGGGGCTGGCTCCTTTTCTTCCCCAAACGGTCTTTCCTTTGGTCTGTTGGTACTTCCTTTACAATTGTCCGATCTGTGTGTGGTCATCACTCCATTCCTTTGCTCCTTCCAGACAAGGGCTGGTAACTGCTTCCCACTGTTGCTTTTCCTGCCGACTTCTTTAAACTTGTCCCCACTGGCCCACAGCTTTTAAACCATCTCTTTCCAAAACCCTTTATGACCCACTTTGAGTGACCCTCTTGTCTCTTCAGTGACCATGGCACCTGGTGAAATTTACTAATATGGTTTCTTGTTTAGCCGTATTCTTTTACTTATAGTGGTAAGAACCGGTTCTGGATTCTTGATAGTAATATAGAGTTTCTGTCTAGACCGTTTTTATTTACTTTTAAAGAGTTCAATTAAAAATCATAGGAAGCAAATTATACATTTTGTGAAGACATAGCAAAAACTCATGAAATGAAAATATGAATTATTGAAATTTGGAGGACACAGTTTTATGCATTTTGGTGGTCCCTAGTTTAGTATATATGGTTTATTTGTTATTTTAAATCACCACTACAGATGGATTTTCCATCTTGTTTAGTGTTCACCTTCTTTAAACTACAGTGAGTAATACAGGGTTAATGATGTGATTCTTCCTTTTTTTTTTTTTCTTCTGTTTTTTAATTTTCTGGCATATTTTTGCCCATACCTTCATTTTAAAACAATTTGAGTCACTTTGTTCTAGGATATATCTCGTAGTATGGTATGCTTTTATTTATTTATATTTTTTTTACTAACTCTAAAAGTCTTCTTAATTAATATGTAATTCAACTTATTATGGTTGAGACATCTATTGTTTTTACTTCTGTCATTAGTTTAGGCTCGGTCTGTCTCCGTGCTTCTCCCTTTTCTTTCTATGTTAGATGCTAATAGCAGTATTTCCCCCACATGTATCCCCTCCAGCATTTTGGGACTATCTTAACATTGTTTTTTCTTTAATTAGCCTATTTTAATCCTACACGTCTCCACAGATCAGAGTAAAATAATATTCATGGGTTCTTTTTGTAAGAAAATGAGGCACTTCGTGCATTTAGCTTTCCTCTCTCTTCATCCTGGTTCTGTTAGTATGTTCTGGAATTTCAGTGTCATGGTGGCTGCAAACAGTTCCAAACTCTCCCTTGCCTCACATTCCTCGGCTGGCCACTATGCTGCTATCCTCATAACATACTTGTGAACAGTAAATGAATTCATACCTGTGAAGGGCTTGGGGCAGAACAGATAATAGTGTTAGCTTCAGTTACTCTTACTGCTACCCTTAGTATATTACTATATATTGTAATAGTGCAACAGGTGAAGCTTTTCTTTCAGGAATCACAACCCGCAGTTATTGATGTCCGTGTTGTCTGACATGCGTGGTACTAACCTCATGTCTCTGTTGAGCATTTAACATGTGGTTAGTCTGAATTAACAGGTGCTCTGAGCATACAACGCCCTCAACTGCTGAACATTCCACTTGAGTAATGAAAAATACATCAGTAGTTAAGTTTTATATCGATTGTCTTAGTCTGCGCCATCTTTCTTTTGTAGCGACTCCATTCTGTTGGGTGGGGGGCATGTTCTGCTTCCTGGGATGGGCCCTTGGTGTGTAGATCTGCTGTGAGGTGAGCAGCTGTGTCCGACGGCAGCTCTGAGTGTTGTTCTGTGATTGGACCAGAGATGAAGATGCACCATGGTCAGTCCCTAGATTTGCAGATGTTAGAGTCGAGGAAAGGGTTATCCATGGGGTTGACAAATGGTGTGATGGGGACAGGGTGGTCTTGGATGCAGAAGTTATGGCAATGGGCTCCTTAGCTCCAAATCATTGAAGCAGGCCAGTCTCTTCCTGATCCCCCAGTCTGACTGTGATATGGGGTACCATTTGCTTGGTGAGCCAGTTCCTGTGGGGGTCCTAAGACAATCTCGGAAGCTTCCCTCAAGCCTACGTTTACGTACCTTGGCAAACTTTAAATACTGAATTTCACATATTAAGCCCTATTGTGTTTAAACCTATGGTTCGCAACTGGGGGAAACACTCTGCACACTTGTTGCTTCCCAGGGGATATTTGGCAACATCTGGAGGTACTTTTGATTTTCATAACTGGCAGGATGCTACTGGAATCTCTTGGGTAGAGGCCAAGGATGCTGCTGAACATCTTGTAATGCACAAGACAGTCCCCACAACAAAGAGTTATCTAGACCAATGTGCCAACCAGGAGGAGGCTGGGAAACTCTGACAGCTATTTTGGGAAACTCAACTGCAATGACATTCATTCGGTGCTTTCCAGAGTCACACGCATCATGGTTAAAATGTGTTTTCAACATAGCCATTCACAAAACAGGTTAATTATTTGGAAGTTTTTTTTTTTTTTTTTTTCAAAAAAAAATTTTTTTTTTTCAAATGATCTGCAGATTTCTGTGATGACAGCTACCTTGTACTTCTGATTTTAATTTGCTTAGAGAGAGCACTGGAGGGTGTTTTCTTAAGTGGAGACTGAACATCAGGCACTGTGAGAATTTTACTTGGGGTCAGCAGGGTCAGGACACAGAAAACTGCATGCAGAACCGCCTGCTGGGGACGAGAACATTGGATCCATATGCAGGAAGGAGATTATCTGGGGCACAGATATGTTTCCCAGACAGTTCACGAGACAGGCATGATGGTCTGAGGGGTTAATGAGTATCAGGGTCACAGTGAATCCCCACTGAAGCTTGAAAATCAGGAAGGTTCATTCTTTGCTTGATGAAATGAGTAAAATCTTCATTTTCTTATACTTTCTTCCGTAAGTCTAATATTATACTTTAAGCACAGAAAAATACTGTGGATAACATAATAAATATGGAAACACATTGTATTTCAAAGGTTCTTTTGAAAAATAACTTTTCCATAATCTCTACGCCTTCAGTGAGAAGGAGAAATTGTGTTAGGACCTCAGACTGACATCTTAAAACTTGAACAATGTCATGACATATATCCTTCCTCGTTCACTTATGTATATATTTTTGTATTTAAAATATATTTTTTAAAGATTTTATTTATTTATTTGACAGGCAGAATTACAAGTAGGCGGAGAGGCAGGCAGAGAGAGAGGAGGAAGCAGGCTCCCTGCTGAGCAGAGAGCCCAACGTGGGGCTCGATCCCAGGACCCTGGGATCATGACCTGAGTCAAAGGCAGAGGCTTTAACCCACTGAGCCACCCAGGCGCTCCTGTATTTAAAATATTTTTAAACAGGTGGCTGCGAGCCAAAGGTGTAGTTCCCATTTACACACACACACACACACACACACACACACTCAATTCACATATTTGAGGCTGCATTTATACAACAAGTTTTATTCTTTTATGAGGCCCTGTATGCAAAGCTTTCTTAATGCTATGTTCTTTTAGTAATGCTTTCTGGAAAAGATCACTTACATGAAATGTGTTAAAATGCCTTAGTTGACTCTGATTCTTCATTTGAACAATTCCAATATAACCCCAGTAAAGGACCTATCGGTCTCAGCCTGGAGAATATATATATATGACATCTTGTCAACATGTTAATCAGAACTAACTATTCCCTGTCTGCATGCTGGCATATTGAGTTCTTGCCTATGAGATCATGCATCATTTCAGGATTTCATATCTAGTTTTTCTCAACCTCTTTCCTTTGTACTTTTCCTTTCCATCAACATCACCAGAGATTTCATGTGTATAATGTAACTGCTGAAATCATAATGCCAGATTTTCGAATTTAAGAGCATTTCACTTTGTTAAAAAAATCATATTTACATAGGACAAGGCGACATCGTTATTTTTATTCAGATTAAATCACAAGAGCAACCACAGAGCACATTTTTCATCTACCTTTGGTTAAAACTGCTTTGAAGTAAAAATAGTTGGCCAAATTGAAAAGAAAAAGATAACGCAAACACATATGCTTAAATCAGACTACTTAGGAGTGCATATTTATTAAATGAAACCCATGGAAAAGCATGGAATACATCAAAAATCATTTCAGACCTGTTTGCAAAAAAATCTGTAAGTGAACGTCTAAGATCAAACCCAGGGCTCCTGGAGTCAGTGGGATGTTGCCTACATTATTTATCAGCTAATTCCCAAGAACCGTGACAAAAGGTTTGATGTGATAGCCTTTCACCCCAGCTTGGCTCCTGCAGGCTTCCAAGCAAGTTGTAGGCACTTACGTGCTACACGACTAAGCTGTGATTAATTATGAAAGAACACATGCTCCATCCGAAGCAAGCTAAGAAGAGGTTATAAGGGCCTGGATGTCCTGGCATCTTTGCCTGGACTTTGTATTCTGATGTCAAGATATGTGTTCAATATTGCCAACTTAACCAATTTGACTTTTCTTTTTCTTTCTTCTTTTTAAAATCTAATGGCTAGTCCAAATGGAATCTTCAAACTGTGAGGCTCCTTGTGCATGCAAGATGGTTGGACAGGATCTCATTTTTATGTCGGTGATGCCTTCAAAATCATCTTATCCAAACATATGGAAACATAAATACACAGTATTTCTTTTTTGGAATTTTTTTTTCAGTGTTCCAAGATTCATCATTTATGCACCACACCCAGTGCTCCATGCAATCCGTGCCCTCCTTAATACCCACCACCAGGCTCACCCAACCCCTCACCCTCCTCCCCTCCAAAACCTTCAGTTTGTTTCTCAGAGTCCACAGTCTCTCATGGTTCATCTCCCCCTCTAATTCCCCCCAGCTCACTTCTCCTCTCCATCTCCCCAGGTCCTCCATGTTATTCCTTATGCTCCACAAATAAGTGAAACCATATGATAATTGACTCTCTCTGCTTGACTTATTTCACTCAGCATAATCTCTTCCAGTCTCGTCCATGCTGATATAAATTTGGGTATTCATCCTTTCTGATGGAGTCATAATACTCCATAGTGTAGATGGACCATTTCTTCTTTATCCATTCGTCCACTGAAGGGCATCATGGCTATTTCCACAGTTTGGCGACTGTGGCCATTGTGGCTATGAACATCAGGGTACAGATGGCCCTTCTTTTCACTGCATCTGTATCTTTGGGGTAAATACCCAGTAGTGCAATTGCAGGGTAACAGAGTAGCTCTATTTTTAATTTCTTAAGGAATCTCTGCACTGTTTTTAAAGTGGCTGCACCAACTTGCATTCCCACCAACAGTGTAAGGGGGTTCCCCTTTCTCCACATCCTCTCCAATACGTGTTGTTTCCTGTCTACACAGTATTTTTAACTTGCTCTCTTGATGATGGATGTACCAAGACATATTGTTCTTGGTTGCTGCTGTTGTTAATAGACAAAAAAGAAAATCAAGCCTAATCTTAAAGCACCAACTGTTAGAATACATATAATTCTAAGCTTTTTTTTTCTCTCCATGTTTTTTAATCCTTGTGTGGAAAACCTGAAGACCAAGGTTCGTTGCATGGTGATGACAAAGATGATGATCTGCTTCATAGAAAATGTTCAACGCACCTGTTCAAGGAGAAGAACAAATAGGTACTAGGATTTGTAACATTAAAAATGTGAAGTGTCTCAGAAGCTATTTGAAGAAAGACCTTGCATAAAACAAACACTATTTGGAAAAATTGTGAAATAAATTGAAGCTTATTGACCAGACTGTGCTTCTTCCTCGATGGGTCAAACATTGCTGTTGTTTTCCTGGATGTTTCTGATGTTGATGGAAATGCACTAGCAGTGAAGGCCGTTGAGCCGAAGGAAGGCTTGTCACAGGGCAGAGTCATGCTGTCAGGCTCCCACCTGCAAATCCTCTGACCTTGTGCCTTCTGGGGAGGATGTTACCGGTGTCCCTGGCATCTCTCTATGGCTCACACTTGGGTGCAGCTGCAACTATGGTTGCCATTTCCAGCTCCCCTCCCGCTGAGAGCATCCTGCCTACAGTGTGCCTGGCTAGTCTCTGTAGATCATGCCCTAGGGCTCACCTGAGGTTCGCCTGTGGTTGAGCAGAGCCAGCAAGTATGGAGAGGGAGAATGTGACCTAATGCCCATGAGCAACCCTCAGCCAGTGGGAGGTAAGAGTGGAGGGTACACGGTTCAGCCTCCTGTCTCATGGCTGGCCGTCCTCGGCAAACAGGATTTCTGCTTCTCAGAGGTCCTGAAGAAAGAAATCTGCTTCTCTCACAAGAAAACCATAGAGAATTTATCCTTATGTTGGCTTTTCTTCCTTCCCCATTTCAATCTGCTTTACTCCTTTCCCCCAGCTTCATTTTCCAAATTAATCACTTTCCTCCAAGTCCTTGCTAGGATTCTGATTCTGGGGTGAACCCAAACGTAGATTCCATGTGAAGATATAAGTACCATCATCAGCTGACAGGAAGGGATGGCTGAATGTGGAAGAAGCGATGGGTTCCTGACCAGGCAGCCAGCTTAGAGGCGAAGCAGTTAGAAGCTAAGAAGGATTCCAAAAAGGTACCATAGGGACTCTATTTAATAATGGTGAGGACTATGATGACAATTTGCTTCATAGGAAATGTTTCTCCACATAACAGAAACAGTTGTGACTGGGGAGGGGTAGAGGAAGAAAGTGGGGGGAGAGAAAGAGAGAGAGAGAGAGAGAGAAACTTAAGCAGACTCCATGGTTAGTGCAGAGCTCAATGTGGGGCTGGATCTCACGACCTGAGATCATAACCTGAGCCCAAATCAAGGGTTGGATGCTTAACCGACTGAGCCACCTAAGCACCCTTATAATTGCTCATCTTAATTTTTAAAAATTTTTAAATGTGCCAGACACTGTACTAACTACTTACGATGTTAGGGTAGATTGCTTGCAAAATTGCCATCATAATTGCCCAACCTCTGTTCACACCTTGGATAGCTCCTGCTTCCCCCCATCCCCACATGAATTCCAGGATTGTTCATGTGACTCACTTTGGCAAATTAGACAACAGTAAATGTGACGTAAAGGTTTGAAAAGTGCCTGCACCTCTGGGTTTGTACTATCCTGCTTTACATAGACACCAAGGCCACAAGAGAATGAGCACGAGATAGGCGACTGAAAAAGCCATGTGGAGGAGAAGCCGGACACTCGGGTTGACAACTCCATCAGACACGTCAGAGCGGCTGTCACTGACCAACTGGCTCAGGCTCATAAGGTACAATAAATGTTTATTATTTTGAGGTGCCAAGTTCAGGGTCATTCATGATACATTAAAGATAACCAATTTGGATACATTAGTTCATGTAATCCTTGCTAGGTTACTATCAAGTAGGGAGCTGTAACTTCCCATTTTACAGGTACAAAACTGGGGCTGAGAGAGCTTCTTTTCCTCCCAAACCACAGAGAGGATAAGTGTCAGAGCAGTTTCAAAAATAATTTTGCTTGATCCCAAGGCAAACTACCTCCCTAAAATTAGTTGTCCTATGGATCAAACATTCTTTCTAAAGTTATGTGTTAGTTAATTCATTCACTCCAAAACCTTTCGTGAATACCCACTTTGTGTCAGGTAGTGCTGTAAGCTGCAGGTGGTCTGCAAATGAATAAGCCTTCAAAATAATCTCAGAATCGATTAAAGGACGCAGGCACCTGGCCAGATAAAGGCGGCGCGATGCAATGATATAGGTATTTAACAAGGCTAGCAGGGACAGGAACATTGAACATGGGAAAAAACAGAATTTAACAATATATTGGAATTCTGCTGGAAAAGTATTTCTCTGCCAACCTCCATTGTTGCTAAGCATTTCAGATTTATCTCTGGGGCCCAAACATGAAAACGATCTCAACTCTTTTTGCTAAATCTTGTTTCAGCTATATCTGGTAATATGCATTTCCTTGCATGTGATCATATATTCACACTTTATGTATTAATTGCTTTTTTACATTCTAAATGCATTGAAATGCATGCAGCCCCTCACTTAAAACCAGTGAGATTGTGAACAGGGTCTCTGTTAGGACCATCTCCTCTGTTCTGATTACGTCAGTTCCCACAGCGACAGGGGTCACCATAACAGAAGCCTGAAGTATTCAGAGGACATTGGGGTTCCGTCAATTTATCATGGGATATTATATAGCCATTAAAAAGAAGGAGGAAGGTATCTAATTGCAAAGTAACATATATTGCCCAGTGGAAACACCGGAGTAGAATTACATTCAGCATGTAACATTTATGCTAGAGTACTAACTAAAGTATATTTTCCTCTCTCTCTCTCTCTCTCTCTCTCTCTCCTCTCACACACACACACACAGTCACACACATGGATTGGAATCTAATCCCATGCTTTAAGCCACTTTATAGCAGGGCAATTTTTAGCCACTGGGGGCACTGCCTTCCACAATTATATGTGTGTTCCCTTCATCCCATTAGGCTATAAAATTCTTGAGTTCGATCTGCCAGATGAAATCATACATCAGTGGGGGTCTGGAAGGGACTGATTAAGAAGCAGTAAGAGGTCCACAAAGCGGTGGAAGACACTGACCAAGACAAGCTTTTGATCCATGTTTTAAAAAGCCTGTGGAATCTGCTTTTCACCTAAGAGAGGAGACATTAGAAACTTCTCTTTGTCCCTAGCGTCTGTTAACATCTGCTCGTTTCCCTGTTAGGACCGGGGCTGTTAGTTTCTTTTCAGTTAAACAGACTTTGAGAGCTGGTTTGGAATGTAACCACTAGGCATGACATCGGAACTATGGAAGAAAACGGTCTGGGGTTCTAATAAGCCAACTCTTCAAATGAAATTCAACCTGATCCCAGGTGGTACTTATAAGAATTGGTCAAGCCTAATTCCTTTGAATGCCATGTTCATTCACGTGTCTGTTCCTATATGTATAAATATATTTTAAACTCTAGTTTTATATCTATATGTAACTGTGGTCCTGAAAAGAGTATTTCTCGTTTTAGACCGTTAAGTGCTTTGCTGGAGGACTAAGTCAGGGAGAAGATTTCTGCTATAGGTTCTCTCTGCCAAATTTCCTCTAGAATATTCACCATTGTATGAGCACCTGTTCTATGACAGATCATCTGCGAAGACCTGGGTGTTCCAGGATGAATTAGACTTGATCCCTCCCAACGTGGAGCTCCATTCTAAGGCCGACACCAAATGAGCACATAAACTGATACAACAGTTAGATCAAGGAATGTAGTTAGGACCACCTTGCTGGGCTGATCAGCAGAGTCCCCTTGGGGAAATGACATTTGAACCAAGACTTGAAAGAAGGGTAAGAGTTCATCATAGAGACAGGGAAGGTGGCTGCAGACAAGGGAACAGCATGCGGGGGGACTATGGCAAAAGAAAAGAACTGGCCCGATCTTGGGGCAGAGAGGAGGCCGGCATGACTAGAGCGAGGACTAGAAGACTTTGTAAAGGGTCAGATAATAAATGCTCGAATCTTTATGGGCTCTGCAGTAGCACTGACTATCTCAACTACTCAGCTGTGTTGTTGAAGAGCAAAACAGCCACAGACAATAAGCAAATGAATGGGATGGCTGTGTGCCAATAAAACTTTATTTATGCCAATTCTGGGATGGCAAGAATGAGGTGGCAGCATGAGGAGTAAAAGTTAGTGTGGCTCAACACGAGGACAGCGAGGAAGAAGATGACCATTGCATGGAATCAATATATTGGATTTGGAGTCTCCCTAGCAGAAGGGGCAGGGTTAGGTCAACCTGGAATAAGATGTCCCCTGCCACTTACCAGCTTTAGACCTTGGCAAGGAAGCTTAATTTCCCTTGATTTTCATATTATCATGGAGATAAGCACATCTGCCTGGTAGGACAGCTATTAGGATCAAATGAAACAACACATATTTCTGTTATGTAACAGACACATCTAACAAATTCAATAAATTTTAGTTTCCTCTATCCCATGAGAGGCGCCTGTTATGTCTTGGATGCAAGACGAGGGTATTATGATTTTAGAAAAGCTTCAGGCAGTGTCACTCCCTATAGGGCGTTAGAGGGTCCCCATGACCCAGCCTTTGGAGAATGGCTCCAGAACTCTTGGCTTTTTTGTTTGTTTGTTTGTTTGTTTTGTTTTGTTTTGTTTTAAGACAGGAGGATAGTCCTGGTTGCACATTAAACCTTTCATTTACTTTGGAGAAATAATATGAAGATTTTTTTCCATGGGGGAGGATGAGAGGGAGATAGGATTTTAAGCAGTTCTACACTTGGTGTATGGCTCAACGGAGGGCCCCATATCACAGCCCTGAGATCATGACCTCAGCCAAAAACCAAAAGTCAGATGCTTAACTGATTGAGCCACAAAGGCACTCCAAAGACTTTTTAAAATTGCACAACAGAGTTATAATTTATTTTCTCTCCCTAAGTTAATTTAGTGATTTGAAAAAAAAATTGTTTTTAAGTGAGAACAGAGGACATTTTACATTCTTTGTCAAGATGGGCAAAGATTATTGTATCTAATAAGCAAGAATGAAGAAAAACATCCTACTCGTTTTAATAAGTCTATTAAAAGAATTATTTTATTTCAACCATTGGGGTGTCCTGCAGAATAGTTGGATAGAATATGAAGAAATTTTTTAAAAAAGATTTTATTTATGTATTCAACAGAGAGAGAGAGATCACAAGTAGGCAGAGAGACAGGCAGAGAGAAAGGGGAAGCAGGCTCTCTGCCGAGCAGAGAGCCTCATGTGGGCCTCAATCCCAGGACCCTGAGATCATGACCTGAGCTGAAGGTAGAAGCTTAACCTGCTGGGCCACCCAGGTGCCCCTGGAATATGAAGAAATTTTAAAATATAAGATAAAAGAAATTGTATTATATATACACACAACATATAATTAATTATATTATATAACATATAATCATGTGAAGTTATATAAGTTAAGAGCTATTTAAGTAATTTACTGTATAAATTACAATATACAATATATACAGATGGTCCCCAACTTATCATGGTTAGAATATGAAGGTACAAAAGTCATATACATTCAGTAGAAACCATACTTTTAATTTTGAGTTTGGATCTTTTTCCAGGCTAGCAATATGAAGTACAACCATTGCTCATGGTCCTGGGGTGTGACAGCTCCCAGTCAGCCACACAATCATGGGAGTCAACAACCGGGAAATACTGACAATCATCGAGAACGCATACAGCCATTCCATCTCTCACTTTCAGGACAGTATTCAATACCTTACATGAGATATTCAACACTTCATTATTGAATAAGCTCTGTGACAGGTGATTTTGCCCCACTGTAGGCAAATGGAAGTGTTCTGACTACGTGTGAGATAGGCGAGGCGAAGCCATGGTATTTGGTAGGGTAGTTTCATTTTTGACACATTATTTTCAAATTATGATGGGTTTATTGAGAGGTATCCCTATCATAAATCAAGGAAAATCTGTAATTATATAATATATAATTAACAATACATGTATTGATGTATAATATATATTTTTAAATTTTATACTTGGACCACTCAAAGTTTTGTGTGTGTGTGTTTGTGTGCATACAGTATTTTCAATGTACCTAAGAGTCACTACACCAGTAACAAGAGAAGTGCAAAAGGCATTTTACCATGCTGGCTTTGTGACTTCCTGTCCTGGTCCCTAGATTTTCTGCGAGAGCCAGTGCTAGGATGGAGCCTGGGACTGTGAACACAGGGAGAAGAGAAATATAGAAAAGGATCTGAGTGATTCTAAAATGAATTTTTAAAATTGAATAATCAGAAAGGATCTTCATATGTGCCTGCAGATTTACTCAACCCATTGAGGGGATCTACTTTGTCTGTAGCCGTCTGCTCGACTCTGTACTTCCCAGCCAGTGTGCGTGAGTTACGGTACATCGGCACCACTCGGGTCCTTCTAGAAACGAAGATTTCAAGGCCCCGTGATTCAAGACTCCAATTTAGCACCCTGAGGCAAGACCCTGGAATCTGAATTTGTATGAAATACTTTGGGTGATTTCCAAAAAGACGAGGCATGTGCCATGCTTTGAGAAACCCTGTAATGGACTGACTCTTGAAAAATGGTCAGCTTTATTCTGGCCAACTTATCTATAGGGTTTGCCCCCAACCCACCCCTTTGGCTAGTGATGGGAACATTTCAATATACACCCATGAATGCCCACATGTGAATTTTCCAGACTTAGGCCCAAGTCATTTTTCTCACCAACTCAAAGGATCTTTTTTAGAGTTAATTGGCCAACAATGAGGAAGAGTCCAAATGGCTGCTTGGTATAATTGCCACCCACTCTTCCCTCTCTCTACCTCAGAACAGGTGTAGAAGTCATGAATCATCCCTCCTGATTACTTTTGGCATTTTGAAACTGATTGTTTTAGAGGCCAAACTGTTTTGTGAAAAATCTAACGTGTCCTGCTGTCAGAAAGCTTTCAGGAGGATATTTGACATTTAAAATTTTTTTTCAAGTCAATAATCTAGGAGACTCCACACACATTTTGTGTGTGTGTGTGTTGTGTGTGTGTCTATTTTGGGCATGCCCATCATAAAAGGAAATGGTTTTCAATGGGGATTAAATGAATATCCACTCATATAATCCCAGAAAACCTGGACTCGAATGCAATAGTTACATGAGTGCTGCCAATGTTTCCTATCATTTTATCTATTATCATGAACTAGTTTAAGAGACTCTATTTTTGCTGGAGAAATAGAAAAGATTGTTTCAGTTTTTCCAAAGAAAATGCTCATATGGCTGAGGACAGAAAAGGAAAAAATGCATTGCATAAAGGATTCCAGAGTGAAAATGAAACTAATAAATGATGCTAGAAGTATCATTTGTTGCAATTGTTTTGCAATTATTGTTACAGTGACCCAAGCACTGTGAGCAATGCCTACACAAATCAAGTCATTTAATCCTTGGCAGGGTTTATTATAATCACTTTCCCACATGGAAACCGAGGCTTAGAATGTTAAGTGACATTCTGCAGCCCACATGAATGGAGTCCAGCTCCCAAACTCACTCTGTTAATGATCGTACTAAACTGACTCCATATTTGCTTTCGCCTGGCATGTCAAGTCATCCACACACACCGAATTCAGTCTCACTGAGCTAGCATTTCCATCTCCAAGAAAATGAATGCAAGAAGCACTTTTCATGGGTGATTTTTTAAGAGGGATATAATGCTAGAATGTAAGTGTTTCCCAAAGTCCTATTACATATAGCATGTTAATAGAGAAAAATACCAAAATAATGGTGATATTGTCACCTTAACATGGGAGTGTCCAGTATTGGTTCCTGCTTCGAGGCTGTTTATCCACTTGACATTCAACTACAGCTACACAAAACCTGGCTTAATTGGAGGTGCCTGGTGGTGCAGGCAATGGGGATTTTCAAAGGTCAATGACATGATCCCAAGCTGGTCATCGATATGACTTACTTAGACAGCTGGAGTCAACTTCCCTTGCCTCTTCTTTTCCCCAGGGCATCTGTTTAACATGCGCAGGCAAGTATTTATGACCAAAATTACAGTTGCTGGTAAGAGCTGGGACAAGGGTCACATTCACACGGTATCAGGAAACTTAATTCTGACTGTAACGTAGATTTTTCTTAAGAACAAAGCAGATGAAGCTGATCTTTAGAGCCAAAGAGAGATTACATTAAAAGGAGGCTGTGTGTCTAATTTCCCAGAGGTGCTGAATTTGCGTGCTCCACATCTAGGCTTCTGCATTTTCTGTGGCTGTTGTTCATAGTTTTGTTTCCATTCTAAGCCTTGTTCTGGATACAGGGGATAGCTGAGCCATTCAGAACACAGGAGTGATTCCTTTTTTTTGTTTGTTTGTTTGTTTGTTTTTTGCCACATGCAAAGTTTGTTTGCAAGAAAGTAACTCTTTCCTAAAAGCATTATGATGAGTAATTAGAACGATGGGCAGACAGCCAGATGTGTGGGTTTCACCCACACCAGGCTGTAAGGCTTCACCTTGTGTCACTGACCTGAATTCACTGTAAAAAAGAGCGTTTGAATCCATCCTTTGCTGGCTCTCAAGAGGATTCTAGGTAAGGAGAGGCCTGAATGGAGAGGAAGAAGCAAATAAAAGCATCCATCGATCTCTTTTTAAATATCAGAAACTGTGCCAATCAGTTACAGATATTGATAACAATAATTATGCATCAGCAGTAACCACATCAAACATTTATTCAGCACTTAGGTACGCAATCTCTATGCATTTTCTCTACTCCTTCTATCATCCCCATGAGGTGAGTATCCTTTTTTATACGCACTTTAGAAATGGAGAAAAGGGATGCTGTCCCAGAGAAGTCGATTAGCTTGTCCAAGTTTAGGAAAGTAAGAGCCATGATTTGAACACAATTAGTCACCTTCCTATTCTAGAAGGCTGCTAGAGAGGACACAGTAAAACAGCATCACTGAAAGACATTTAACTGGAAAGAGTAATGGATTTATTAATTGATTGGTCAGTTACACATTTTCATATTGCAATTTAATCGCCGCTTAATACTGCCTTAATTAAAGAAAACACATGGACATAAATACCCATTTGTCTGATGGTGATGTAGGCACCAAATGATTACAAGAAAGGACTTGAGAACAGCAAAGAACAGCCCAGGGGGAAGGATTCTCCTACACAATCTAGATCAATTACAATTGTAAGTTATTCAAATGTTTCTCAATCCAACCACCTTCTTTCACTGAAGTGCTGGACTCTTACTGGTCACTTTAGGTGCTGTAACTTGGCCCTACACTTTCTAGAGAAATAGAAAAATAATGATGGAGTTTAATCTTATTCTGACATAAGGCAACCTTTCCTGTTTCCATTATTCAATTACAGGGAACATCACATTTATTTGCAAATACATTTAGGAACCTTAAAAACCAAGCCTCAAAGCTGTGCTCTGCTAAAGTGAATGTCAACCTCTGTGTAGGGGAAGGAAGAGTAAGTATTCTTAGTCATTGATGAGTAATTGATTATGTTCCAACTCATTCTGAGACGTGGCACCTGGGTGATTTTGAAACGGTATAAAAATAACACACAATTTGGGTTGAAAATAAGGTATGGCAAGCCAAATTAAATATTTTTTCTCATGCAAGAAGAGAAAAAAAAAATCCCACTGCCACTTGTTAAATTGTTCTTTAAAGGGAGAATGGGGTGCGTTTCTTTGATGGGAAACTGTTGAGCTTACTAACTAGAGAAACCCTAGAGCTGATGTTTGTCAGAGTTGATCTGAAATTTTAGGACCCAGTCAAAAATATATATATAGATTAAGGAATGGAGGTCCTACTAAAATGGCTACTCAGATATGTACATTTCATTGTTAAATGGTATATTTCAAAGTAGATTTATGTATTCAGCCCATGTCCTTTTATTTCACAAAGCAGGTTTTCCAACTAAAGTGCATTTGGGATGTACCAATTGCACAGACACAAGTACACAACCTCTCACATCACTTGATCTCATCGGAGTTCTGTCTAGAGATTTACTCCTCCCCCTCCCCACCCCACTCCACCGCATGTCCTCTGCTATGCATTGAATGTTTGCAACCTCTAGGAATCCTATGTTGAAACTCTAAGCCCCAGTGTGATGGTGTTTGGAAGGGGGGCACCTCTGGGAGATGTTCTTATAAGAAGCAGCTTCTCCATAATTGGTGTCCTCGCACTCCTGCTTTCACTCTTTGCTCTCTGCCAGGTGATGGCATGATGGAAAGACTGTCATCAAGAAGCCAGGAGATAGGTTCTCACCAGACACCTGATCTGCCGGTCCCTTGATCTTAGATGTCCCAGGCTCTGTGTATTAGTCGGGATTCTCCAGAGAAACAGAAATGATAGGATTTACGTGTATGCATAGGAGAGGACATTTATTATAGGAATTGAATCATTCAGTTACGTAGGCTAAAGTGTCCAATAATCTGTCCTGTGCAACTGGACGACCAGAAAAGCTGGTAGTATAGTTCAGCCCAAGTCCAAAGGCCTGAGAAACACAGATAAATAGTATAAATCCCAGTCTGGGTCCAAAAGCCCAAGAACCAGGAAAGCCAACCGACGTCCAAGGGCAGGAGAATGATGGATACCTCAGTTCAAGCAGAGAGAGAGAATTTGTCCTTCCTCTGCCTTGTTGCTCTGTTTAGGCTCCTAATGGGTTGGGTGATGCCCACTTGCACTGGTGAGGGTGTTCCTCTTTATTAAGTCTAATTCAAATGCTAATCTCTTCTAGAACACCTTCACAGACATACCCAGACATACCCCCAGCTTTACCAGCCGTCTGGGCATCCCCCAGCCCACTCAAGTGTGTGTGTGTGTATGGGTATATATATATATACTATTAACTCCAGCCTTCCCTGAAGGGACATAAGCCTTTTATCAGGGTCACTGTGCATGGGGGAAATCAGACATTCTGGGGACTACTGGACACTAACTCTGACCTTACACTGATTCCAGAAGACCCTAGTATCACTGTGACCCTCTACTCACAGCTGGAGCATAGAAGGGTCAGGTGACCAATGGAGGTTTAGCTCAGGTTTATGTCACAGTGGGTCCAGTGGGCTCCCTTACCCATTCTGTGGTTAATTTCCTAGTTCTAGAATACATAACTGGAACAGACAGACTTAGCAGCAAGCAAATATCCATGTTGGTTTCCTGCCTATGCAGCAAGGGCCATTATGGTGAGAAAGGCCATGTGGAAGTCACTGGAACTGCCTTTACCCAGGGAAATAATAAATCATACTTCCTGGGAGGTTATTACAGAGATCAGTGCCATAATCGAGGTCTTGAAAGATGCAGGACTGGTGAATCCTACTACATCCCAGTTCAAGTCTCCCACTTGGCCTCTGCAGAAGACAAGTAATTTTTGGAGAATGACAGTGGATTGTTGTAAGCTGAACCAGGTGGTGAATGGCAGCTGCTTGCACCAGATGTGATTTGACTGCTTGAGCAAATTAACACACCCCCTAGGACCTGGTAGGCAGCTACTGATCTGGCGAACACATTTTGCTCCAGACCTGTCCACAAGGACCACCAGATGCAGTTTGCTTTCAGTTGGCAAGGCCAACAATGTGCCCTCACTGTCCTACCTTGGAGGTATTATTAGCTGTGCACGAAGTAGTTTGCAAGAATCTTGATCACCTGTCCCTAACATACGACAACACATTGGTCTATTTGGTTGATGGCATCATACTGATTGGATCCAGTGAGCATGAAGTAGTGACCACTCTAAAGTTTTTGGTGAGTTATTTGTGAGTCCAACATGGGGGATATATCTGACTAATATACAGGGGGCTTCTAGCTCTGTGAAATTTCATGGGCCCAGGGCGTGCTGAGAGACCACTTTGAAAGGGCACCTGGGTGACTCAGTGGGTTAAGCATTCGACTTTTGATCTCATCTCATATTGGTTGATTTTGATTGATATTGATCTCAGGGTCATGGCTTCAAGCCCCAAGTTGGGCTCCACACTGGGCATGGAGCCTACGTTAAAAAAAAAAAAAAAAAAGGAGCCATCCCTTCCAGGGTGAAGGATAGTTGCTTCTGGTTGTTCCTATGACCAAGTAAGAATCATAATGCCCAGTGGGTCTATTTGGATTTTTCCTGCAACACATTCCTCATCTGGGTGTGCTACTCTGGCAGCTGGTTGTGAAATAGAATGTATACTCTGACCATGTTTTTCTCTAATTCTAGAAAGTTAGAAAACTATAGAAGAGTATAAGAAAAAAAATCAGTTGTAATTTCATATCCAGAAATTTCCAACACATAATATTTTGCTTTTAGTAATATTTAAAATTATATTTGTATCTATTTTTTATTTAGTTTTTTTTTAATTAAATATGTTCCATGCCTAGAGTGGTGTACAATGTGAGGCTTGAATTCATGAACCTGAGATCAAGACCTGAGCTGAGATCAAGAGTGTGATGCTTAACCAACTGAGCTGCCTTGGTGCCCCTATATTATTTAAAATAAAACTGAGTTCATAGTGAAAAGCATGATTATAGTATGCCCATTGTATCAAGAATATTTTATAATTTAATGAAATATTTATTCAAGGTTGCTTCTAAATAGCTACATGCATTTCTAACATAGCAATCTACAAAATTAAATGATTTAAAGAAAAAAGTATAAATGGGTTTCCACGGAAATATATGTTCACTTTTATAAAAATAAACATAGCTCTCCAAAAGATAATAAATACCCCAATTCTTCAGAGATAATCATCATGCATTTTTCTATAAACACCTTCAATTTTTTTCTGAGTACGTACACATTTGCATTTTTAAGAAAAATGTGATCAAAGTAAACATTCTATGTTGCAATCTGTTTCTTTTTCCAAGATTATAGCTTGTTTCTCTTTTAATACAAATAATCATACTTCTGTAACACTACTTTTTATAACTGTACAATGTTCCTTTGTATGGATATACTATAATTTACTTTAAAATTTTTTTCTATAATTGAAGATTGACGCAATGGAGCCTAGTGATTTAAAAACAGAGGCTTTGGAATCAGAGAAACCAGTCTTCAAATCCCAAATCCATTACTTGCATTTTGGTACCTTGTACAGATTCCTATTTCTGCTATAAAAGAATCATAGCTTCCTCTGCTGTAGAGAAATCAGACCCCAGGCTAACGATTTCTACTTCGTGGACTTGTCCTGAAACTGTATAAAAAGCACCGAGCACAGAGAATGGCATGTTATATGCAGTTTATATGGATTGTGACTCTTAATTTATTATTATCATGATCTTATTTGGGTTTTCAAATGTGTGCGTATGAGGAAGCACAAAAAAATACAGCACATTCTATACACATGTACTCACTTGTCATCAAAGTCCTCCTATTATTAACCTCATTTACAGATGAGAAACCTGAATCACAGTGAAGTTAAGTAACTTTGCCCCCTAATATGCTTCAGAGTTATGATTCAAGCCCACCCAATCTGTCCTTGGAGCCCATGTTCTGAACGCCTAAGTTCTGTGTCTTTGTAAACAAAATGTCAGTAACAACTGTTTTCCAAACCTGATTCTGGCCCACCCTCGTAGGTTGAAAGTACCACTTTGGCTCCTAAATTTTTGCCAGTATTGTTGTAAAATCATATACAAAAAAAAAAAAAAGTGATTGGATTTCTAAGCATATATAAATATTTTGCTATGTAGGTTCATACAGTTAATTTTATTATTATGGGCTTGCTTTGTCTATCCTATTAAATACAAAACCACAAAAAAGAGGAAATCGAGCATTGAAATATCACCAAGGTGACCCCACCCCATGAGTCATCCACAAGGCATCAAGTCTGTCTCTATCCATGGCCAGTTTTGCCCTGCCCAGGAGCTTGGTTCTGTTGTTAGGGTTATTTTTCTGTCTTAGGTCACATATCAGGTACCTGTACACCAATCTGATCATCGGCTAGAGGGAAGACTACCCAGGCAGAAATTGTCCTTACATAATGAAAAGGAAGGTTATATGATGGAAAAATCATAGGATGATGTCTTTTCCCAAAAATGAGTTACAGTTTGATACTGAGGTTAAGAAGAGTGACCACAAAGATCCATCACTTCTTTGGTACTCAATTAGAAAATCAGTGGGCACACATACCAAAAAGTGACCTTTATATGTCCCCTTGGGGATTTAGGACCATTCAAGGTAGTGATCATTCCTCTGCCAAACATTTATGGCACTAAATCCATCCAGTCTCGTTCCTCAAGATTGAGTACCAGCTTCATGGGGACTATTCCCGAGGCTTCTTCTAGATTCTTATAACTCCACCACTTCTGTCTCTCTACCTTCTCGTGGCTGTGGTTACTATCTCTCTGGGACATCATTGCCCTGCTTTAGATTTTCAATTTGCCAACACCATTTATTTATTTGTTTAGAGAGGGAGAGAGGGGTGGGGAAGGGCAAAGGGAGAGGGAGAGAGAGAGTCTTAGGCAGGTTCCATACCCAGGGCTTGGTCTCACAACCCTGAGATCAAGACTTGAGCTGAAATCAAGAGTTGGATGCTTAACCCATGGAGCCATCCAGGCACCCCCCAATTTTCCAATGCCCTTTAAACTAATTCCTTACATTAAATTCTCTTTGTTGAGATACCTTTATAGTTTCTGTTTTCCTCAGTGTAACCTGGAAGACATATCATCCCCATGGAGGAGCCATTCTCTGCCTACTCATAGAATAGTGATCTCAAAAAAAAAAAAAAAAATCACAGTGTTAAAGCCAATAAGGTTAAAAATTATACTTTTCTAAGGCAATATTGCCTGGAATTCCATCCTTAAATTTTATTTTGTCATATGCACATCCACATATTATTTACTCAATATTTTAGTTAAATCTATTTATTCAATAAAGAAATTTTGTATCACTCCTGCAAATAAATTTACAATAAATAGAAGATATTTGTTATCATGCATTAAAATAAATGTGTGTCTTTAAAAATAAACAACTAAAAATTCACCTATGTGCCTCATCTTCCTGAGTACAAGTATTCTCTACTTTTCTCCAATGCTTTCTTGACTGACAGGAAGGGATAGGTGGAGACCTGCTCTGCATAGTTATTTAGGCCCTCAGGTTCCTTCCATCATAACCATCTTCAATATGAGGCCTCCATGGACCTTTAGAGAGAAGAGAAGAGAATGGGAGGGGAGGGGAGGGGAGGGGAGGAGAATGGAGAGGAGAAAAGAGGGGAGGAGGGGAGGGAAGATAAGATAAGATAAGATGATAAGATAAGATAAGGTAAGGTAAGGTAAGATAAGATTGGGTATAGGAGGTGTGTATGGTACCATTTTGCCTACATTCTCTTGGCCATAACTCAGCCATGTTACAACATCTTCACTATAAAAGGGATGAGAGATTACATTTCTCTCTATGCTCAGATTTTGCTAAGGGCCCGAGAAGAAGACAAACACAGGGACTGGTGAGCTTCAGAATTATCCGATCAGCAGGTGTATTCGTCAAGGGGCCTGTTCATTCACTTCATCCTGTAGTATATCCCCGAGGAAGTGAGCTGAACAGACCTTGACCCTGATCCAGAAGGGTGCCGGAAAAAAGAGTCAAGGATTCTTCTTTTAATCACAGCCCACTAATTACATGAACAAACGATTTAGGGATCTGCTTATAGAAATCCTTACTATTGGAGGCCAATAACATTATCTCTCCTAGAAACATTTCTTAGAGAACATATATGATATAATAAGAGCACAAATTGAGTGGGTAGGTGCTTCTAATGGATGTAATGAAGAAAATAAAACCATTCTCATGTGAAACAAAACATAGAAAAAGAAAAATGTCAGTGATCGTTTGAGATGTTATAAGTTAATAGGAGATTAATTGCCAGTGTAGACTTTCCCTGCTGGAACCTTCTGTCTCTGTTAGAACTGAGTGTTATCCATCCTTCCAGCTTCAACTCAAATGTTGCTGCAACAAGAATTTCCAATTTTCCTCTCCCAGCCTCCTCTCAGCCCTTCCCGCTAGGTCTTAGGCTGGATGTCCTGCAGCCCTCTTTGTCACGTGTGGGCCGGCACAGTTTTCAAATCACATCTTGAGTTGAAACAATGCAGGAAGGGCCCTTCTGAGTGGAAACATCTGCTGGAAGACAGTCTCCCTCCAAGGACATTAAAGAGGATGAGGAGCTTTTGAAGCACTTACATGAAAGTTATGGGAAGTGCTTTAGGCTTGTAACAAGGTACGATAATGGGGCTCACTGGCTTAAGTTTTACCTGCGCTGCCAACACAGTGACTCTCAGATCTCAATAATGGGTGTGAGTTGCTTATGGAGATTTTTAAAGGAAAGGATCCAGAACCTGCTCCAAAGCTCTTGAGCCTCATCTCCCACTTAGAAATTAAGGTGACTAGGGTTGAAGTTGGTTGAGTGTCTAACTTTTGGTTTTGGCTCATGTTGTGATCTCAGGGTTGTGGCATCAAGCCCCATGTTGGGCTCTGCACTCAGCACGGAGTCTGTTTAAGTTTCTCTCTTCCTCTGCCTGTCCCCCCACCCCTGCTCTCTCTCTCTCTCTCTCTCTCTCTCAGACAAATAAATAAATCTTTTTTTTTTTAAAGATTTTTTTATTTATTTGTCAGAGAGAGAGAGAGAGAGAGCGTGAACACAGGCAGACAGAATGGCAGGCAGAGGCAGAGGGAGAAGCAGACTCCCTGCTGAGCAAGGAGCCCGATGTGGGACTCGATCCCAGGACGCTGGGATCATGACCTGAGCCGAAGGCAGCCGCTTAACCAACTGAGCCACCCAGGCGTCCCGACAAATAAATAAATCTTAACAAAATCAATCAATCAATCAATAAATTCAGGTGACCGGAGAGACAATTCTGTGAAAAGAATGACAAAGAGTTTCCCCACCCCCAGGCTGACAGGACCCATGAGAGACCTCTGGAATGGATTCCCTGAAGCTGCAAGGCAGAGTAGTTGGGTCTGTCTTGTCTTTCCATCAGCAGCATTTTACCTTTTTCCCCTGAACAAACCTTGATTATCCTGAAGACAGGAACTGACTTTTCCTCTTTCATGAGGAGCAAGGAGGGATTTCTCCCAAAGAGTACAGTTTAAAGGACAACAGGAAAAAAAAATGCAGTAGGATTTTGATTATGACCACGTTCACATCTGTCCAACATACTGGTTGCACATATGTTAACACATTTAAACCTCCCATGGACCAGATGAAGTTTTTGCTGTTATTTTCTCCAACAGATGCAGAAACTGAGAATGGGAGATGCCGAGGAACTTTCTCAAACCAGCACAGCCGGCGTAAATGGAGCTGGGATTTGAACCAGGTCCTAGTAGGACACCAGCACTAGCCCTTAATTACTACACTGTACTGTTTCCACAAAGTAGCTCCCAGACAGCATATGGAAGCCATAGAGATGGTCAGCTGGAATGTGGAGAGCCCTGAATGCCAGCTAGAGTTAGAACATTTTCTCTGCAGCCAGTGATTCATCATATGGCTAAGGAGCTTTCTCAACCGGCTGAGATACTTTCAGAATGGAAGTGATGATGTAGAGCCTCCATTCATTTATTTATTGAATGAATAGTTTTTTGAGTATACCTACAGTGGGCCAACCACTGGCTAGAACATAGAAGAAAATGGGTCAAGGTCCCTGAGAGCAGGCAGTGTGCATTCCAGGAGGGAAGCTTCACTAGATATTACAGTTCAACTCAGTGCCATTTGCAGAATTTAATACGCTGAGTACTGAGTATATTAGCTTTATTTTAGGAGGTGCGAGCAAAACTGAGAACCGCACAAAGAGGGCCGATGCCAGTGGCTGACAGATTCTCACAAATGTACTGACATGCTCGAGAGAAGAGAGCCATTTTGTCTGTGTTTTAAATACTCCCTTCCTGTCAAATTCCAACGGCTGTGCCTCCAATATCATGCACAACAGAAGAAAATAGAAAGAAATGAACATAGAAATATTAGTTTTGCAGCTTGGGCTCCAGAAGGCATCAGAAAACATTCTCATTTCTCCACCAGCAATGCTGTTCACACAGCTGGTCTGCAGGAAGTACTCATCAGCAATTTGTTAGGACATTACGTGGTGTTTAATAACACCACCACAGAATTTGCTTTTGAAAAAAAAAAAAAAGGAAGGGGGTGGATTTTGACTCCAAAATGTATTTTATGAATAATTTTCAAACACCACCAAAACATGAAGGCACCCTGGGAAGTTACAGTCCCGGCTTTGTTTTATTTTTAATAGACTCCTTGAATTATAAAATCGTGTCAAATTTGTGGGTTTTCATGCTAGAAACTTCCAGAGTGTCTCTCACTGGAGCATTGTTAGCAAACAGAACAAATTTATGAGAATGCAGGACGAGTCACTGGAAGGTCACACCTATTAATTTAAATTCTTCTGCAAAACCAGCAGATTCTCTACATATGTCCCAAGACTGGGGGCAATTGAGAGAATTTATTTGTATTGTTCTAAGGACGCACATGCTGTACAGAAAATGAGTCACACATGGGCCTTTCTATTCATCTTGGCTGACTCGCTGGCCGTCTAGAAGAGTCCTTTGCTGTCGCCGGTGACTGGGTGCTGCTATTCCTGGTGCTCAGAGCGACTGAGAGGGAAGCTTGGACCTCAGTGAGCACAGAATACTGCTTCCCAGGAAAAGTTCTTAGAGAAGGAAGAAGGAGTGCTTTTACTACTGTGCACGCAGTTGAATATTTTCTATATTCTGTCGGAGTCCAAATTATTTCTATTTGAGAGCAACTTCCGTTTTCACAACAAAAGGGCCAGAAAAAGGATACCCTGTACGGCAGAGGGGAGAATGCCCATAAACGGAGGAGGGAATGGAACAACCTAACTCTTGTTAGCCTGGAATCATGGAGGAGAGATCTCTCCTTCTGGTTTCTGCAGAAAGTGGATGCATGGAGAGAAGGGGCAGGAAGCGGTTGCTGAGATGGCGGACTGAAGGAATGACCCCTTTTCTTCTCTCCTACATGCACCTACCCCTTTGCCACTGTTTCATTCTCATATTTTGTCTCTGAGCTCTACTTTCTTTGGCCAGTATCCCTTGGGGAACACCAGTATGGCATACCTGCTTTTCCTCTTGTGCCTCTGCTCCTGCCAGAAGAGGCACATGTCTGGCTGGACCACTGGTCCCAGAAGGATGAGAGACACGTGGAGAAGGGTCTCCCAGACCTGAGGATACCCTAGTCCACTCCGGGGTGGCAGCCCACTGCAGAGCTGCTCAGTCTAGCCCAGCCCAGCCCAGACTAACTATGCCCAAGCTGACTTAAGTCCTACCTATAAGAAAGAATGACTTTTGTCCTAAAGTGCTGAATTTGGTTGTGAGTGTGTATATGTATGTTTGTGTAGCATTATTCCGATGATAACTAACTTATACAGCTTTAAGTCATAATTCCCTTCACTCATGTTTCCACTTGGGGTCAAGGGAGAAATATATTTATATACTGTGGAGCTTAAGGGAGGAATTAGGGATGATTTTCTTTTGTCAAGGCAATAAAATAACATACAAAACTCTGAAAAGCTGTAACAATGACATATTATTTGAAAATCATGATTCTCTTCCCTCACGCTAGAGTGATTTGAGATGTCTTCTTTGCTTTAGAAATGGGTTGGAATGAATCCCAACTGCCTCAAAGCTTTCTCTGGGAATCATTGGCTTTCTATGAGGGTGAAGGCCAGACCAAATTGAGTGGCTGTGATTATCCAAAAGCCCCTGGCCAGGGCTTTTGGATAATCACAGAACTTCTTCAGCTTCTGTTTTTCTTATAAAATCCCCGACCTTCGATCATGAGATCTCCAAGGGCAGGACATGTCGTCTTTGCCTACTGAGCACATACCAAAACCCATCTACTCCTTGCTATCTCCATTGGGTACTGTTTGTTTTAAAATATTTTATTTAATTAACTACTAATTAATTAATTAAAAGCACAAGCAGTGGGGAGGGGCAGAGGGGGAGGGAGAGAGAGAATGTCAAGCAGAAGAGCCCGACACCAGGCTCAATCCCATGACCCCCAAGTTCATGAGTCGGGAGGAAATCAAGACTTGAACTCTTAACTGACTGAGCCACCCAGGTGCCCCGGTTCTGTTTCTTTATAAAGATATTCCTCCCCCAACACTGGGATCCCACCTTACCCCATTAGCATGGCTACTCTAACACCACAAAACAACCCCCCAGAAAATCATTAACGTTGGTGAGGATGTGAGGAGATTGTTGGCGGGAAGGTAAAATGGTACAGTTGCTGTGGAGAACGGTCTGGATTTGAACGTGAGATCTCGAGGAGATATCTGCACACCCATGCTCATATCCACATTATGCACACTAGAAAAAAATGTGTGCACAACCCTAATGTACACTGATTGCCGAATGCATAAAACGTGGTCCCTCCCTACAGTCGAATATTATCCAGCCTTGAAAAACGAAGGGCGATCTGACATGGATGAAACTTGTGGACATTATGTTCAATGAAACGAGCGAGTCAAAAACAAGACAAATACTGTAGATTCCACCTGTGTGAGGCGTCTAGGGAAGTCATGCTCTAAAAACAAAAAAGGAAAATAGCAGCGGCTGGGGGCTGAGGGGAGGAGGGGGAATTGAGTTTCCGTTTAATGGGGGCAGAGTTTCAGTTTTTCAAGACGATAAGAGGTTTGGGGATGGGTTGCACCATAATGTCCATGTACTTCATTGTGCACCTAAAATGGTTGTGGTGGTATGTTTTCTGTTCAGTATATTTTGCCACAATTGAAAACAAAAATGTTTCTTTCCAATGTATATGATCTCATCCTCACCACTGTGAGGGAAAGAGAGCCTGGTCTGAAGGTGTCCCCAGGCCACTTTTTCCTGATCGTTTTTGAAACCACTGACAGAAGTACGAGGACCCTTGTTCCATGCACGCTCCAAATTAATTGTAGATGCGATGACATATGCCCGCATGGGCAACGACTGCATTCTGATGACTTGAAGGTTCCTCAACTGTTTCATTTTTGGCAGCTGAATAAAGAATGACATAGCGTGAATGAATATTTTATAAAGGAGACGTGGCAGCTGCAGAACACGGATAGCTGCGTGACTTTTACTGTAGCGAACAGTGTAATGTCAGGCTCTGTCACCTTGTTTTAGCTGACAAGTTCAGTGCCAATGAGGTGAATGGGTCTGATTGTCTAACGGAGGAATAAGTTTTATTGCAGTCTGAAGGCATTTGATCCAGTAAGCTTCCAGTAAGGTGAGTTAGGAATTAAAAGATTTGATTAAAGAGCAATTAAGAAATGGCCATCCTTTAAAAGGGAAGTGGATCAGATGTCATTGCATTAGCTCAAATTATAGGTTATGGATTCTGACTGGGGGAAAGTACTCTCGTTCAATAAAAGAGAAATAATTATTTGGAGCTGATGTTAATCCTATTGTTTGGAGGATTTGGGTTTTATAAAAGTGGTTTACAAATCTTCCTGATTCAGCACCGATGGGAAATATAATGAGTCCCGGAAGTTTCTTCAGATACATCGTGGATGAATATTTTGCATTATCAAATGAGTTAGCATGATAGGCAATGATGTTACATCAGAGTGCAAGTAACCAGGGTCCAACTCTAGTCTCCCCTCATTATCTTCACCTATTGAATGGGCTTGGGTGAGTTAGCTGACAGGCCCTTAGATCCTGAGTCCACAGGATCTAAGTTCCAAAGTTGAGTCCACACCAGCAGCATTCGTTAAAAATGCAGACTTTTGGGGCGCCTGGGTGGCTCAGTGGGTTAAAGCCTCTGCCTTCAGCTCAGGTCATGATCTCAGGGTCCTGGGATCGAGCCCCGCATTGGGCTCTCTGCTCAGCGGGGAGCCTGCTTCCCCCTCTCTCTTTGCTTGCCTCTCTGCCTATTGGTGATTTCTGTCTGTCAAATAAATAAATGAAATCTTTAAAAGAAAAAAAAATGCAGACTTTTCAGCTCACACCAGACCTACTGGATCAGAATTTATATTTTAACGAGCTCTTTGGGTACAAGCTCTTTGGGTGAATGCATCTAGAATTTTGGGAATTGCTATTCTAGACCCATGGTCACCAAACTTCAATCTCACACCTATCCCTTTGATGACCTCTTGTATAATTAGATATTATCAGATTGATGTTCTTTTTAATCAACTGATTTTTTAAACCTTAATGCATGTATTAAAAACTAAATAGAAGTATCATTTACTCTATGTAGGAGGTAAGGGCACAAAAGTTTACAGTGAAATAAAACAATAGCATTGCCTTTCTATAGGTCATCTGACACAGCTGTGAAGATTAAATGTGTTAATAAATGTCAGGATTGAGAATAATGTCTGGCATATAATAACATGCTATGTAAGTATCCACTATATTATAACTATTCAAAATTAAATAATTATTAACAATAAGCCTTCTCTTAATCAAAAGGGAGATTATTTGGCATTAGAAAATAGTTAAAATTAGCATTACAGAAATTGAAAGGGAAATTAAAAGGGACCAAGTTTCTCATTATTTGATTTATTTTTAAATAATACTGTGTCTCTGTACCATCTAAAACCATGTTAGGGTCACCAATGCGATATTTATCTTGCATTCTGAGAAACATTTGTTTAAATCTTAATAGACATGGCTATAAAATGGGATAATACCCAAGGGACTCTCCATTTCAGTCAAGATGACATTACGTTGTTTAAATAGTCCACAATTAATATCATCAATTTCCTACAGTCAAACATTTAGTGAAACACTGAGTTTCATTGTTATAAATAATGTTTTTTTAAAATTTAAATTACACAAAAATCTAATTTATAACTTAAATAAAATAAAATATTTTGATACATAGTATTCTGAGTGATCAAATTTCCATTAGAAGAGAGAAAAAGAAGCATTTATCATCCAAGTTATTGTTAATATTCCAAAAGAGGTTCACTTGAAATAGTATCTGCCACAGTGTAGCACTTTTTTGTTTAAGTGGTATCAGAAACTAACAGCCCTATCTTTTAGCATTATGCTGGAGAAAAAGTTCAATTATGGTAGGATGTACTGTATCATTGTAGAATTTGAAGGGTAATATAATAAGCATCAAGATTTCATGTGTTCCTCAAAAAAAAAAAAAGGCAATTCAGATTACTTGGGGGGGGTCTAGAAGCAGATTCCTTTTTTTTTTTTTTTTTTTGTAAATAATGTTCTGATGAACCATTTTCCCTTTCTCTTTGGCAGAGATGAGTACAATACTGGGTGTTGATGTGATTATGGAGAATGAGACCCCTTCCGATTCTTGATGGTAAGAACTTAGTATCGTATTTAATATTACAGGGAATGACCCATTAATGTGTTTCTAAAATAAAACTGTATAATTTGATCCAGAAATTTCATTTTTAGGAATTTATCTTCAATGATAGCATTGTCTATCTCCTAGCAACATTTTACCATGGAAGTGTTCATCTTAGATTACTTAGGGAAGTAAATGTTTTTAAAAAAAGTTTGAATATCACAAAAAACTCTCGTATATGGCTTGTCTGTTTTGTGAGGCAATGGACGCTAGGAATAGCATCAGACCATTTATTTTATTAAATATGTTCTCTTTTCACAATTAACAGATTAAAAGAAATCAGACAAATATATGATTGAGACAACTCTATAAATATCTAAGATAGCAGTCTGAAGATAATTGATTAAAACAATTTCTTAGTAGGAAGAAAGAAACATCAGTTGTAAGTGGTAAATATGTTTTATATTCTTGATATAATTAGAGAAGAATATCTGGGCTTCAACATATAATAAAATGCAAGAATTGAAAAAATTTTCAAATGTCTAGCAATAGAGGAATTAATAAATGGTAGTATATGGAGACTAGGCAGCCACTCATCATCAGAATAATGACAAACTCACAGAAAATTTATCATGGAAGATGTTTAAATTAAAATCTTGCTTATTAAACAGTATGTAGAGAATATTCTATAATCAAATATAAAGGTAGTAAAACTACAGCATGAGAACACACCAAAATGCCAACAATGATATCTCAGAGTAACAAGATTATGAGTTATTGCATTTTAATTTTTGTGTATTTTTTGAGTACTAATAACATGCAAAGCTTGAATTTTAGGTCAGAGAGCAATATTATCTATTTATCTACTAAAATATAATAGAAAGTTAGGAAGTCTATGGTTGTAACTGAATCTTATTTATTTTGTGGAGAGAGACAAAAAGATATATGTGTATACACATCTTCCTCGACTTGATAGGGTTATGTTCCAATGAATCCATCATAAATGGAAAATATGGTGAATTTAAAATACATTTAATACACCTATCCTACTGAACACCACAGCTTAATCTCACCTCTTAAACATACTGAGAACATTTCCATTAGCCTCAGTTGGACAAAATCATCTAATACAAACTGACCCTCGAAGCCAGTGCTATCTCATGCAATGTATCAAATACTGCACTGAAAGTGAGAGACAGAAGGGCTATCTGGGGACAGGATGGTTGTCAGTTTGCTGGTTGTTGACCCTCCTGATCGCCTGGCTGACTGGGAGCTGCCCCACATCACGAGAGAGGATCAGACCACATATTCACAATTCAACGTTTGGGACACCTGGGTGGTTCAGTTGGTTGAGCGTCTGCCTTTGGCTCAGGTCATGGTGTCAGGGTCCTGGGATTGAGCCCCACATTGGGCTCCCTGCTCAGTGAAAAGTCTGCTTCTCTCTCTCCCTCTGTGATCTCTCTTGCTCTCACTCTCTCTCATATAAATAAATAAAAATTAAAACAGTAAACCAAAACCCCAAAATTCAAGGTATTGTTTCTACTGAATGCATATGGCTTTTACACCATAGTAACAGAGAAAAACCCAAAGTCAAACAAGTTCCCTTAGTTCCCTAAATCGGGGATTATCTATAACATGACTTGGGGGCTGTCATTGGTTTTGTGTGAAACTTTAATTCCTACTCACAATACTCTTCTGAGGAATGCTGAATTCATAGTATGTGAATGTATGTTTCCAACTGTAAAAAATTTACTTCCTAGTCATGATGATACTAACCTGACCACTTGACCACTTCTTTTAACCTCAACTACTTCTAGCCTCTCCAGACCACCAGTCACTCTCCCTTTTACTCTGGTCGGTGACTTCCTAAAAGGTCTTCCTGATTCTACACTTGGTCTTTCTAAATGTAAGACCATTAGTCATCCTTCTGAATGTAAGTCCTGACTCTACACTGGGTCCTCATTAGTCATCTTTCTAAATATAAGTCATACCAAGTCACTACTTCATTCAAACCCTCCCTGGCTTCCCACCTCACAGACTTTTCAAGGCTCTTGTAACTTGGCTTCCACTGTTCATTCTGATGTAGTCCCTGACCATTTCTCCCTTCTACCCACTGGACTGTAGTCATCCGGCTTCTCTGCCTTCCCTGGGATATACCAGACACACGTCTGCCTCAGGATATTCACACTTGCTTCTCTTCTGCCTAAAACACTCTAGCCCCAGATATCACCTGGACTTGGTCCTTGACTGCACCAAGGTCTCTGTCCCAAACAACCCTAAGCAAAATAGCATCCCTCCTCATTTCTGACAATTTCTACCCCTTGGCTTTTTATTGTTCTTTCCAGCATTAGCAGTTGGTATTTCTGTTCTATCCTCTTGATCTCTGTATGTTTATTTATTTTTATCTATCCCGACTATCATACAATCTTCATGAGGAAGAGCTGTCTTCTTCACACGTAAATACCCAGCATCTAGAAGAGTCCTGACACTAATTAGGTATTTGATAAATAATTTTTAAATGGATGATAAAAAATGTTAGTTTAATTTTTCTAGTTAGCTACTGCTGTATAAGAAAGCATCCCAAAACTTAGTGGCTTGAATCAAAGTTTCTTTGCTCGAGCTTCTGCCATTGGGCAGGCCTTGCAAAAGGGGACTCCTGTCGGTGTCCCTTGGTGCCAGCTGGGTCAGCTCGAAGGCTAGGGCAGAACTAACACATTGTTTAATCCCAGCCAAATCAAGTAGCTTCTCCCCAGGCTTTAGTCAAAGAGGAAAGAGTTTCAAGAGTCAGGCTTCTGTTCAGTGTGAGAATAGTCAAAAACTAAAGCAGTGAGAGGGTAAATAGAAGTCTGGGTAGGAAACAAAGCAAATGCCAGTGATTCTCTTTAAACGCTGCTGAGTGACCACGTGGCACAAATATTATGGGAAATCCCAACACTGGAAACCATGTCCATTACCTTCCCTTCTACTGTCAAGCTCCCACTCCTAAGAACCACTCGTGTGTCCTCCTCCCTCCCCAGACGTCACAGGTAGCCATGTGGATGGTTTTTGTGTTTGAAGCCCCAATATTCTCATCACATAGAAGTGTGGTTGAGAACAGAATTAGTCTTTAAGGAAGACACATATCCTTGTTCAATTAAATTGCACAGCCCCGCAAAAAACAATTACTTATCATTTTTTAATAAATACAGCAATATTTCTGGAAAGGATACTAACTGAAGTAGAAAGTTGAAGCTAGAGACAAAGGTTGAGTAGTGTGTGTGTTGTTTCATTATCAATGACGAAGTTACGGAATGTGCTTTATGAGTTGAGGATCTCATTAGCCATTCGTTTGATTCAAAAGGCATCATTAATAATGGAGAGGCACAAACAAGTGTGAGCAGGGATGATTTATTATTGTGACTCTCAGTCTTGAGGAAGTTGAAACTTTGCGTAGAGTCTTAGCTTTCCAATACTTTGAGAGGGGTCATAGCGACAGAAAGAGGACTGTATCTTCAGCCATGCTTTTCAAATTTGTATGTTTATAACCGCAGAAGTGTCATGTTTAACAGATTGGTGCAGAACCCAGGGCGGAGAAAGGTGCCGTTTTGTTTTATAGCACCTACATGTCCATTGTCCATGCTCCTTGCTTTCAAGTTGGGGAGAGAAGTATGTAAGCTTGGGACATCTGGGTGGCTCAGTCCTTTAAGGGTCTGCCTTGGGCTCAGCTGATGATCCCGAGGTCCTGGGATCAAGTCCCTTGTCATCGGGCTCCCTGCTTGAGGGGGAGACTGCCTCTTCCTCTTCTCCCCATTTGTGCTCTTGGTCGCTATCTCTGTCTCTTTCTCTCAAATAAATAAATTAAATCTCTCAAGAAGAAAAAGGAAAAGGAGAAGAAGAAGAAGGAGGAGAAGGAGGAGACAGAAGGGGGGAGAGGAGTAGGAAGGGGAGGAGGAGAGTAGAAGAAGAGCATCAGCCTACCAGGAATGTTATGAAGGTTACACAATTTGATGTATCTAAAGTTCTTAGGACATAATTGTTGCTCAGTAAGTGTTAGCGATGATCTATTTGTTATGACAATTAAGTGGATGCCTGTGATGTGCATGTACCAAAGACCTCCTTCAAATACTCTGCAGACCTCAGGACTTCTTAGCCTGTATGTGGGGTAACACTGATCTGTCCATTTACTCCTGTTGTCACTCACATTCCTCCTATTATTATGTTTTAAAGATTTTATTTATTTGAGAAAGAAAGAGCACAAGCTAGGGGGAGGAACAGAGGGAGAAGCAGACTCCCCACTGAGTAGGGAACCCAAGGGGATGATGTGGGGATTCAATTCAGGACTCTGAGATAGTGACTGACCTGAACCAAAGGCAGATGCTTAACCTACTGAGCCACCCAGGCATCCCCTTATTATTATTTAAGGAAGCTTGAAGAGGGGTGCCTGGGTGGCTCAGTGGGTTAAAGCCTCTGCCTTCGGCTCAGGTCATGATCCCAGGATCCTGGGATCGAGTCCCTCATCGGGCTCTCTGCTCAGCAGGGAGCCTGCTTCCTCCTCTCTCTCTCTGCCTGCCTCTCTGCTTACTTGTGATCTCTGTCAAATAAATAAATAAAATCTTTTCTTTTTTTTAAAGAAAGTTTGGAGAACTTCTTCTCCTAATACTTGCTCTAGACAAACAGGTCACTTCCTAAAATTATCATAAGAGCAAGGCATTAATAACATAAACACAAAATGTTATATATAATCTTAAAGCATAAGTAGGAGGTGATCACCCTAAAATGATATGCAAGTGCCTGGACAATTAAATAAAACAGGAAGATTTGCAATGTTAAAGCAGTAAATAAGTTAGTCATTTTCAATTCCATTTGTTAATCTAACAAAACTCTTTGCCAGTCCACCAGCCAATCATTTATTGATGAAGAAACCAAGGTTAAATACATACCTCATGGACAAGTTCCCACCCCACCCTACCCCTGTGCGTGCCATGTAAGATTATTTTGAAGGGTCAAAGTTGAGTCCCCTAATCAGTTTACAAAGTATGTCTGGTGAAGTCAACTTTGACTCTTCACTGACATTTTGAAAAAAGAGTCTTACTAGGTTATTGTTATAGATATTATATACTATATTATTATATATGTTATATTATTATATATATTATTAGCCATTTCACATCTCTATCAAAAGGCATCTTTAGGGCGCCTGGGTGGCTCAGTGGTTAAAGCCTCTGCCTTCGGCTCAGGTCATGATCCCAGGGTCCTGGGATCAAGCCCCACATCAGGCTCTCTGCTCAGCAGGGAGCCTGCTTCCTTTCCTCTCTCTCTGCCTGCTTCTCTGCTTACTTGTGATCTCTGTCTGTCAAATAAATAAATAAAATCTTTTAAAAAAAGGGCATTTTTAAATTTATTTGAAATCTGACACACATATATATGTGCAAAAATATACAGATATATATGTACCAAAAAAAAAAAAAATTCCTCCTAAGGAAGCAGTTTAATGTGACCAGAGACAAACCAGCAAAATCAGTAAGCCCCATGTTTTGAACCTGGGGTGCTCGATCTTGGTACCATTGACTTTTGGGCTGAATCCTTCTCTGCTGCAGGGGCTGTCTTCTGCATTAGAGGACATTTAGCAGCTCCCCCGGCTCATCCTTCTAGAAGCCAGTAGAACGTCTTCCTCAGTTGTGAGAATCAAAAGTATCTCCAGACATCGGCCAGAGTCTCCAGACATCGCCCAGAGTCCCCTGGCACAGAGCGAAAATATCCCAGTTGAAAAACACTGTTTTAAACTAACCATCCTGATACTTTTTGAAAGAAATAGACAGCCCTACTGAGTCATCTAATTTGATACATTACTGAAGAAAAGCAAAATCTTGCAGTACTCGTGACTTTTTCCACTTTATTCCTGAATCCCACCAGCCCATTCTCTTCCTCCTCATTCCTGACCTACACTAGGGATTTTTTAATTTAAAATTTTCCCTGGATTGAAAAGTTAATGGCAATAGCATGGTTTATTCTGCAAGGTATGTCCCCTGCTGAATAATAGGTGAATAAAATTTATTGATTTGCAATAAAAGTCATAAATGTATAAAGTGCCCCACATTTGAGAAAATGTTATAAAAATCTAAATCCCGACTGCAATACAATGAACAAGTAATAAGGTTTGAGTTGTGTGATAAAAGGGGAAGCAAAATATGTTGCCAGAATTTGTATTAACTATGTGGTCTGCAAAGCCTGTTGAAGCTGAAGAGAAGAATGTAATAAGAAGGGTGAAAACTCCACTGGCTCAGTGATAAAAATAGTTGTAAGGAACAATGGCTCCTGCCTCTTTCTGTCTAAACCTCTTTTCTCTCAGGACCTACATACGTTGGCTCACATGCTTAATATGGTCTGCATCTTTGACTTTGACATACTTCAAGGAATGTATGATAGAGCGCTACTACTTTCGGCTTGGAGTCGGAAACGCAGAAAAACAATAAATGTTTATGGAAGGTGGTAAAATTTTAGGGCTCCATTCACAACAAATGTTAAACACATGAAGTCTGGCTGAAAGCACCGGTATTGTTGGAATTCTGCATTGTCAGAATCTCTCGGCACAGAATAGACTCCATTCTTGGCTCTTGCTTGAGGGAACAGACTTAGGTTTAAAAGAAGATTCTTTTTTCTTGCTTGACAGCAAACAGCCCCATTGCCTGGCAGTTGTGGCTGTTGAGAAGAACCTGGTGAGTTTAAATTTTTAAATGTACTTTCTAATTTTTTCTTGTTTGAGAATTTCCATTCAGGGCTTCCAAGGATTTCTGGCCCTTCGGACATCTCTCGTGGTTCTGTCTCAAGTCCCGAGTCCTCTCCGGAGCCCAGACTTGCACATTCAACCGTATTTTGGCACATCTCTGATGATACTTAGGAGGCATTCTTTCCCGAACTTAGCAAGTTCAAGGTCGGACCAAACCTTCTTCTTTTTAGCCTCTCCAATTCCCAGTGAACGCCCACTTGGTTGGTCAGGTAAGAAACCTTGGACTCATCCTTAATTCTGCTCTGTTCCCTAATCCTCCTCCCCAAACTGTTAGGATCACCATCTCTTCTTCCAAAATATGGCTTGTATCCACCCACTTCTCTGCCTCTTTACTACCACCTCCCTTGCTCAGGCGACCTCACGCCCCCAGTGATGAAGGCGGCCTTTCCACTGTATCTCCAGCACCCAGCAATCAGAAGCGTGCCCGCACACACACACAGAGACACAAAAAACCCAAAGGAAATCAAAGTCAGATCACATCATTCCCCTGTTCAAAGGGAAAAATCAAACTCAGAGGGAAAAAGGTCAGATTTGTGGTCACCAGAGGCAAGGGAGGGAGGAAGAGGAAGTGGATGAAAGTGGCCAAATGGCACAGACTTAGTCGTAAGGTGAACCAGTACTAGGGATGTAATCTACATATGAGGAGGTTATAGGTAACAACATGATGTTGCATGTTGGAAAGTGGTTAGAGTAGATCCCAAGGGTTCTCATCCCAAGGAAAAACATTTTTTTCCCACTTTTTTCTTTTTTTTGTATCAACATGGGATAATGGACATTAACTAAATTATTATTGTAACTACTTCACACACAGATGGTCTCGACTTAGGGACAGTCGTTCGACTTAATTTTTTGACTTTGCTATGATGTGAAAACCATACACATTCAGTAGAAATTGTACTTTGGGTTTTGAATTTGGATCTTTTCCTGGCTCGCGGTATGGAGTCCAGTCCTCTCTTGTGATGCTGGGCAGTGGCAGCTTCCAGTCAGCCACGGGATCACGAGATGAAATAACCTGGATGCTGACCCCCACTCTATCCCCATACAACCATTCTGTCACTTTTAATGTTGTATTTGATAAATTACGTGAGACAGCTGACACTCGATTGTAAAGCGGGCTTTGTGTCGGATGATTTTACCTCATTGTAGGTGAACAGAACTGTCCTCAGAACGTTTAAGGTAGAGAAGGCTAAACTGGGATGTTTGGTCAGTTAGGTGTACTAAATGTGTTTTCGATGTTAGATATTTTCAGCCTATGATGGGTTTATTGGGATGTAGCCCCGTTGTTAAATACGTAAGTCAAATGATTATGCTGTAAACCTCAACCTTGTACAGGGCTATATGTCAGTCATGCCTCAGTAAAGCTGGGGGGGAAAAAGCTAATTAATTTTAGGCTATTGTAATGGAATCCTGATGGGTAAGGGCTGGGAATAGATTCTTTCAATATATTTCACAATTGTCAGGCCCTTGTTAAAGTTGAGGTATTCAATTCTGTCCTCCAAACGATGAAGAAAGGAGAAAAATAAAATTGGTTAAAGCAACTGAAAATAGGTCATTTGGAAAAGAGTTGTTAAAAAAAAAAAAGAAAGAAAGAGATTTTCTAGCCTGAAAAAGAAAAAGTCAAAGGAAGGAAGGGAGGGGGAAAAAAAAAAGAAAAGAAAGAAACACAAATTTCCTAAAAACCCTTCTCTGATCTAATAGGGCCTCATAATCATACCCTTGCTCACCCCTCAAAACTCAACTCCTAACTGTCTCCATGTTCAGTCTATCCCTGCTTCAGAGCGACTCTTTTTGCTTCTCTAGTACTTGGGGACTTGCTGCCACCCCAGGGGTTTGGCTGTTACCATTCTTCCTGCCTGGAATAATCTTCCCCAAGATGAGGGCATTACCATTCTGTCCCACAGTTCAAGTTCCCTCTTAAAATGGTCTCTTCTGAGAGGCTTTCCTTCCCTCCCTCTGTAAGGCAGTGCTCTCTGTCCTTCAGTCACTGTCTACCCTACTAACTACTTTTCAATTGTATTGGGAAAAATTTTCTCTGAAATAATCTAATGGATCTATTGGTTTGTTTGGTTAGAGACTTGGCTCCTAGCAAGAGCATGAGCTCGGGGGTGTGAGAACATCGGCTGCTTCACTCCATGTCCCCGGCACGTCATATGGAGAACCATGAATGAGTACTTGTGGTTGAGAAGTCTTCTCGGATTCTTGCCCTGATTTGGAGTTAGTTACTTCTTCCTCACATTTTCACAGAAACATGCAGTAAGGGAAAAATGATATTAATAACAGTAAATGTCAGTTATTGCGGGTGTGGTCCTAGGAAAGTTGATCTGATGTACCCAACTGAAAAAGAGCCTTAAGTGATGGGAACCTGAAGGAAAACATTGCTAAGGAAAATATAATGTTGAAAACAATTGCTGGAATGAATAGTCTGATGATTTATAAATTACTGAAGACTGAAGACCAAAGGTCATTAGAAGTACGTCACCTGACGAATGCTATCAGTGACCCACATTGTACGAGTAGCCCACAGGAGAATACACCACTTATAAAACCCCAAAGAATCACTTTTCTGGGAGTTTACGGTCACATAAGAGGGCAGCAGGATAGCATGCCTTGAAGTAGACGTCGTGAAAGCTACAAGGCCAACCATTCCTCAAGGAATGGTTGGAGTCCTCGGAACAGAACTCTTGAAGAATCCAAGTCACTCTGGAATTCAATATGATGGTGTAGAAAAACACTCAGTGGTAACCAGGATGTTTGGCCTCCCGTTTCGGCAACTGTCATTGAAAAGACTTATGTGGAATATATCTACGTGCGGAATAGAAAATGTTTAAAAATATCAGGGAGAGGCCTGAATTGTAAGATCAGTAAGACCTTGCACGTAGTAAGTCTTATGAAGGTAGAGACTGTGTCTATTGTCCTCTGAATTCCTGAAACTTTTCGTAGTGCTTATGACACAGTAGGTGCTCCATAAATATTCACAAAAAGGACAAAAGAAAACAAGTAAGTATGGGATTCAATTAAACTTTGACTTAGTTTCCAAGAAATCAGATGCCATCTCCTGCGGAAGCCTCCTTCCCTCAAGGGGTTATATTAGTTCCTGCACTGTAATTCTAGAATACCCTGAGTCTCTCTCTAACATTGTATTATTCCCGGGTACTCACCCATCTGTTCCTACCACCAGACCATGGCATCACCAAAGGCAAAAATTCTTCTTGGTTGACTGGTAGGTGTGTTGTCTGGCCAGGTTTCAAGAGATGTCTGATTAACAAATAAATGATCGGTCTGGACTTTGTAGTCTTATTAAATCCCAGGATATAGCTCAGTGCCTGGTACATAATAGGTACTTAAAGTTATTATTATTATTATTGTTATTATTTTTAATGAAAGGATGCATCCAAATTCTCCAGTCTTTGTAATTAATATGAATGCTGAGATAATTGACAATAGAACTCTGGAGTCTGGAAACCTGGCTTCTTTCATCGCCAAGATGAGATTAAGATTTTTAGAAATCCTAAACACTGAAAATATTGTGCCATTTAAAATTAAAATAAAACTTAAATGAATAGTAAAAGCTAAACAGCCAGTTTTTAGGATGCCAGATTGTGAAGTCCATCAAAGATGAGTTTCTTTTCCGCCCCCTTTTGGGTGCCTGTGGCTATTTCCAGGCACTTCATCTTCCACTGGCAGTGACTTGCCCAAGATCACACAGCTAGTTAGTAGGAGAACCCAGCACAGGTCAGTGATCTTCTTGTCTCATCCTGATGCTCTGCTTCTACCTCTCAGCAGCTGGGGGTTCTGGACATGTGTTTGGAATAACAGTTGATGCTGTCAGTCTCAGTGCCAACTTCTCCAAAGGTTGGATTCAGTCAAAGGAAGCCAGACTTGAACAGACTGGTTGGCTAGTCTGGACACGACACCCTGAATTCTTATGGTACAGCAAAAAGTCCTTCCTATTCCCGCCCTGTGGAGTCGGCCAGGTGTTGCTGCTGGAGGTTAGTTCAGTGGCTGGAGAGAACCACCTCGGGGAAAAAATAAACTCAAAAAGGTGAAGTGTGCTGACTGGTGCATCTAAAAAAAGTTGAGGAGGCTTCATCTCCAAAGGATATATAGACTTAGAGCTGAAGGAGCGTTCAAAGGAAGCCTGGAATTATGCAACAGGGAGGTAAGAGAGGAATTAAAGCCGTCTGTTAAGGAGAACGGGGCAGGGGTAGGAAGGTAACAGAACATTCCATCTGCCTTATAACAATGTATTTCCTCCCCGAAATTTGGTGCCAAGTCAGGCCTTAATCTGGCAGTTTCAGAATAAAAACAGCAGCTGAAGTATATAATTTTGGCTTCTGAATCTTTAAATCAGAATTTCTCAACCTCAGCGTTCTTGACGTTTGAGGCAGGATGAGTCTCTGTTGTAGGGTGCTGTCCTGCACACTGCAGGATGTTTAGTGGCATCCGTGGCTTTTACCCACTGGATTCCAGCAGCCTCTTTCCCACCCCCATCATGAAAACCAAAAATGTGTCCAGATATTGCCAAATGCTCCCAGGGGCTGGGAAGGAAGAAAAATCCCCAACCCCTAACTTCACCAAGAATCACTGTTGCACCTTAATTGATATTATTCATGGTATGTGAAATACTTGGAAAACTCCAACAATTGCCTATCATTATTTAATAAATACCTCAAGGTTGGCTCTTTTCCTTGCATGTGCAAGGACATGGGGGAGAATGAGAGGAAACTGGCTTCAGTGGGATTTTGAATCTCACAAAGGAAACAACTCCATTAAGGATGTGGAAAAAAAAAAGGATAAAATGTTTGAATACTGCCAACCTCCATCAATTACACTGTTATAGTGTAATTGACCTTCTGTTAACTTCCAAGGGAGATAATGACTAGGTAAATTTAGTTTGTTGTGGAAAACTCTCAAAGACATAGTAACCACTGTCGTCAATCCAAATGACCATATCTTCCTTTGCCTATAAAGTAAGAACTAGACATTTTCTTACTATCTTTCAGTGTTTATGTTGTATCTGAGCCCAATTTGCTCCATTTGGAAAATGACACTAGTATTTGTGGAAATAACCCAACTGTCCCTTGATTGGAAAATGGAGAAATAGGTCCTAGTCTGTTCATAGAACACTTTTCTGGAGATAAAATGAATGAACCAGATCTACATGTATCAACCTGGGTAACTCTCAAAAGTGTAATGTCGAGCAACAGAAGGCAAACTGCAGAAAGATACTTTACAGGGATACTATTATGTAAATTTTACAAACACACAAAACAAAATTGGATATTGTTTGTGGATATATACATATGTAGTAAAAGTAAAAACCATGCATGGGAACAGTAAACACAAAAGCGAAGACTGTCTCACTTTTAGAGAGGGAGCGGTGAAGGGGAAGTTATGAAGAAATGGATCTATTAGTGTATATAGAATGCTTATTAAGAGAGAACGAGGATGTTCTTAGAGCAACATTTATAAAATCTAGGTGGCATTTACATGGATATGTGTTAGTTATTTTCCATTTGTTATTTTTTGTAACTTTTATTTTAAAAATAGTAATACTGGGAACAACCAAACATCCACATGCAAAAAAGAAATTAATCTAGACACCAACCTTACACCCATCACAAAAATGAACTCAAAGTGAATTTTAGACCTAATATAAAATACAAAATTTCATAGTTTTATAATTCCTAGAAGATAATGTAGGAGAAAATCTAGATGACCTTGGGTTTGGTAATGACTTTTTGGATACAACCCAAAAGTCATGATCCATGAAAGAATTGATGAGCTGCACTTCATTAAAATTAAAAACTTTTTCTCTGAGAAAGACACTGTCAGGAGAATAAAAAGTCGAGGCACAGACTGGGAGAAAATATTTGCAAAAGACTTATCTGCTAAAAGAACCAAATCTCCACAATAAGAAAACAGCCTGGTTAAAAAAAAAAAAAAAAAAAAAAAACGAGCCGAAGACCTTGATGGACACATCACCAAAGAAGATATGCAGATGGTGAGTAGACATAGGAAAAGATGCTCCACATCATAAATCAATCAGAGACATGCAAATTAAAACAATGAGGCACTACCACACACCTATTAGAATGGCCAAAATTCAGAACACTGACAGCACCAAATGCTGGTGAGGAGCAACAGGAACTCTCATTCATTGCCAGCGGCAATGCAAACTGGTGCAGCCACTTTGGAAGACAGTTTGCTATCAAAAGATACAAGAACCCTGGAGCAGAGATGAAACCAGTTTATTACTAACAGTAACAGCTGTATGATGTATTAGGAAGTCTCACTTTTATATTCTGTCTTAACCTCCTGGGCTGGAACTTCCAGAACAATTTTGTATAAGAGTGGTTCCTTCGTTTGCTTTGAATTTTAGGGATAATGCCCAAATGTTTCAGCACTGAGTCTGATGTTGTTTTTCTTGTTAAGAAAGTATTTATTCCTACTTAAAGATGATAATGATGTTAAATTTTACCAAATGTCTTTTACTTATCAGTAGATTTAATTTTATGTTTTCCCCCTACTCCGTTTCCTTCCTAAGAATATGCTGAAGTGGTAAAAACAGTACCTCTAGTTTTTCCTAGTTAGTAGGCATCCCTTCTTGAATTCTGGTTCTCTCCATAATTTCCCTGACAGAAAATCCTCAGTTTCTCACCCATTGACAGCATCTTTGAAGTCTCCAGCTATAAAAATGGTTTCCCTACATCATAATGTGTCTTTGTAGGCATTTCAATCAATCAATTACTTTAAGTGATATAAAATAGAAGCTTCTTAACATTCTTGAAATCAACTTTTGTTAATGGTATAAAATGCTTCATATGTAGTGATGGGTTGAATTGACTAATATTTTCTTCTTGTCAATATTAACATGAGATTGGTATCTTGTGTCTTCTCATATAAAATTTTGTTAAGCTTTGATTTCAAAGTTATGCTTCATAAAATTAATTGGAAATATTTTTGTTCTTTTGCTCTGCTCTAGAGCAGATTGTATAACACTGGGAATTTAAGTAAATTAGTCACAAAGCCCTCTAGAGATGGATTCATTTAATGACTGTTTTACCACCCATTGCTTTCCTTTTGTTTTTTTTTCTATATTTTTTACCCCTTGAATAAATATCAGAATTTTGTATTTTCTGAGAATATCATCTATTTAAGAGCTTCCAATTCATTAATATACAGTAAATGTCAGCAAAATTTTGTTTAACAGGCCAGATTCTGTATATGTTTTCTTACTTCTTATTTTTAGAAATAAATGACAATTTTAGTTTTAATTTTTATGTACTTAGCAATTAAATTATTTAGATACTCTTCTATACTTGAATGGTCTTAAAGCCAATCTGAAATTGTTCTGTGTATTCCTTATTCTTGGTTGACTGCAACAGATATTTCATCATCATAATTATTATTATTATTATTATTATTATTATTTTTGGTAAGGAAGAAAACATGAGTGGTATAACCTTCCTTTTTTTTTTTTTTTTTGCTGAATTGAGAATCCTTTATTGCCTTTACAATTGCATAATGTATAGTTCCTCTAGACAATTCTTGTGTGATATTAATTGCTACCCTGATTGTCTGGAATGTACTCCATTGTCCTCTGCTTTTGGTGACTGGCAAAAAAATCCCTAACACACAATGCATGCTTTCTGAAGTTGATGGCCATGAGCCTTTCCTGAAGGCTAGGCCCTTTTCTGCTTGCGGCTCAGCATCTTCTCCAAAGAACTCACCACTGCTTGAAACCTAGGAGGTATATTTCAACATATTTGTAGAAGTCATGTCAAACAAATGAGTCTGGATGAGGGGGGAAAACACATAAATACCGTTGTCTTTAATATGCATTAATTGCTGGGTCAGCTTTTCATCCATCCAAAACAATGGAAAGGAAATATGTTCTCAAATCCCTTCCTCATTGCTGGGCCCAGTTTCTCCGGTTTTGATGAATTTACCTGCTGGGACTCCTTGTCCTCAGATTCTTCAGTCATGTATTTTGTGTGATCACCTAACAAGTCTGGCCACTGAGGTTGCTGGTTCTGCTTCCTGCTGGCTTATAGATAAGTACCCTGAGTATTGTATCAGTCACCTATTGCTGTGTAACAAGCAACCATAAACTATCAACAGCATACAGCATACAGTATTTATTTAGCTTTTGAACCAATCATTGGCTGATCTAGGCTGCAGTCTAGCTGAAGAAAGTTGGCTCTGATCCACATGCCAGGACTAGAAGGCTGTTCTAGGTGGGTCCTGCCCTTGGTGAAGGCAGAGATATGAGAAGGAACAGGAATCACATGCGTCTGGTGAGGTTTAATTTGAAAATTGCTCATTAGAACCACAAGCACACTGCCTTGTCCTGATGGCCAAACATAGTCACATGGCCATACTCCAAGCCAGGAAGCAAGGTGATTTATTCAGCCCATGACGGAGAGGGTAGGGGAGGGAGGCTGCAATGTTCCGTGGCCCAAGGTGTGAGAGAGGTGAGGGATTGGAGCCCCCAAAGGCATCAACTACCTTCTTTCCCCAGTTATAGCAGTGGCACTGGGTATAACCCTGACATTGACACCCTGTCTACTTTCCACAGTTGTACTTTTGAGTGGAGTTCATAGAACATGTCCTAATTTTGGCTCCAGCCCTTCTTTCTCCAAGTTAGGTGATGATAACAGGCTTGCACCAAATTCCCCTATGCTGTCACCCTGAAGTTCTTTCTATAATTTTACTGGGAAAAACTCAACATTTCTTACCCGTCGGTGGTCTCCCTCTGAAGCCCCAAGTTGCAAAAGTGGTTTCCCCACATTTTCATGTGCCTTTACACATTTCAGTGGAGGGATGGGGGGAAATCTGAGTAATTGTTTTCATCAGTCTTATTCAGAAATCCCTAAATTGCCTCCTCTTTTGCAGCTGTTAGTTTTTCTAGCACAATTGAGAGCTGATCTCCTCATTTCTTGGTTTCTTCCTTCCTGTCCCTTATCCTCAAAGCCTCTGCCCTTCACTTGGTTGAGTAGAACAAGCTTTGGTCTATATCACTTCCCCTGTTCCTTTCCTGGGGACCCTGATTTGCCTTTGAACTCCTTTGATCACACAAAATTGTCTAACAGGGCATTTGCAGATATTCTCTTTCTCAATCTATCTGTGGGGTGCCTGTGGACATTAAAATAGGACTTCTAAAGACATATATCTGAAAGGAAAAATGTTCTTTTGCCAGGGAATGATAAATCACTAACTCTATCACCCATCATGTTCGATTTCAGGGCAAATTCTAGGGGAGGAATTTTCGAAAAGAAGGGGAAAAATCATCAAGAGGAAGAAGAGAATAAAATAAAGACTAACCATCATAACCTTTCTTTTTGACACTGTGTTTTGGCCTCTCCCTGCAATCCGACCTTGTAAGAGCAAAGGAAGGAAAGAGTGGAAGAAGAATGTGTCATTGATTCCATGAAAAGAAAAAGTACCTTCTGACTTCCTGTGAGCAGTGACATACACATCCTTCTTGGTCTGATTTTTCCTCTTGAAGTGCAGGCTGAGGAAGTGGGCCCCTGGTTAGACTGCCTCAAATGCTAACTTGGAGTTGAAAGTGTCAGTACTATGGTCAAAGTGCTCCTTTATAAGGGAACTTCATGTCTTCAGAAACAGTGGCTGCTGAGAAACAAAGTAGGGCCTTCGGAGAGATGAAGAGAAGCATGTTCAAGTCTGTGTTTGTAAAAAGTCAGAAGGTTGCAGTGAATAAAAGGAGAAATGACAAAGGTCAGTGGACATCCATTGCACAGGAATTGCCTCTTAATGCTGTTTGGGAAAAACATTAATTGGCTTTAGAAATTGCATGATCAAGAAAACATAGATTTTTATTTGAAGTCAGAGCATCTCCACTTTCAAAGAAAAGAGATGCTGAAATGAAACTGTAGTGTATAACTTGAAAGCTTTTTCTTTTAATGTTTTTAGTTAAAATGATCCCTAATAGTAACTAGTTCTCAATCTGAAAGTCTGACCAACTTTCTAGTCTCCATGCATCACAACCTCTGTTGACACCGTTATACTGTCACTTTGATGACTGGACTCCATCCTGGTAGGCATCCTAAAGCACCTGTCCCTGCCACTCCTTTTCATCATTCTTCCCAATGTCTGTCTCTGATGTGCTACAGTCCCTCAGATTTCCCCAGGAGTCTCACCACTCTGTGTGTGTAGCTATCTGTACAATGTGGATTCCACCACACGTCACCTTCACCCACCTTGCAATCACACAGCTCTTTGCATCACATGGGAACATAATATGATTTTTTAACATAATTATTTTACATAATCCTCTCTTTTTTCATTTTTCTTATACAAGTTCTTCCATGCATCCCGTCCTGAAGGGAAGGCTCCCTTTTTTAAATTAAATTGCCCAAAATGGAAGCTATCTTTGCAGATAAAACATTTTATTCAGTAGCTAGATGACCTTCAAACAACACAAGGGTTAGGGATGCTGGACCCCCGCGCAATCAAAAATCCACATAAAACCTTTGATTCCTCCCAAATTTAACTATTAATAGTCTATTGTTGACCAGAAGCCTTACCGATAACATGAGCAGTTGATTAACCCACATTTTGCATGTTCCATGTATTATATACTATACTCCTACAATAAAGCAAGCTAGAGAAAGAAAAATGTTATTAAGAAAATCATAAGGAAGCGAAAACACATTTACAGTACTGAATTAATAAAAAAAAAAATCCACACATAAGTGGACCACACAATTCAAATTCATGTTGTTCAAGGGTCAACTGCAGTGTAATTACCACCCCCACTGTCACTGAACCTTATAGTTGGACTTTTCTGGGCAAATCTGAGATACAATTAGAGTTGGCTTCTCATTTGATGTCAGCCTTTGGGATCTTCATGTTGTACCTGTGACTATTGCCTTAACATGTATCCTTGGCAGGTTCTCATCTTCTACTGATAAATCTTATCAAAACTTACCAGTCAGTGCCCCATTTTTTTAAGACTGTAGCAGGGCAGTTACCTCTGAATTCTCTTATAGGGTATAACAATTTATAATGGGAAAAGCTGAGGACCTGGATTAACATCCGAGCACTATCATATCTTATCCGTGTGTCCTTGAGGAAATCTCTTTACCTTTCTGTAAATGGAGATGATAAAAACCCACTTGAAGTTGTATAAATAAATTAGGGTTCTTGGCATATAGACATCACTCCAAAGGATTGGTTTTAAAATGGGAATATGGTCTTTAAAGAATTATGTCTTGCCTTTCATGGGAAACTTCCGCATTGTGAAGAGAGATTTTAAAAAGGGAAGGAGTCTAAACCCACTGGTGAAATTTCATCCAGGTTGACAAACCAACCAGTCATGCTGATGGGCATTTAGAATGGGGACTTGAAGCAGAAACTTTCAAATCATATTTCAATAGCAAGCTTTTTCTAGGGCAATGAGAGACTAGCAGTGGTCTTGGCAGAGATTAAAACTCAGCCAAGTGGTTTGCATGATAGTACTTCACTCTGTTTTATTCAGACGACTGGATCTGGTTCCAATCCAGATTCATGGCCATTTCTACCAGGCTACATTTACCAGAATATTCATGCTCTCTTTGTGCTGAAGTTTCACACTCATGTGATGGTTCTGAGTCTTGTCCATTTCGTCTTCTTGGACTTGTTAAGCAGAGTCACAACTAATATCTGATAATATATTCAAGCTTTGGAGCCAGGCAGATCTGCACTGAGACCCTTGTTCTGCCAAGGGTTTACCTGCCACAGGTTTATTATTTTGTTGAATACGAGGCTTAATGTTCCAAACCTTCCTGTCCTGTCTTCAGTGCAGAGGACAAATGACTCCTCTCTCTGGGGTGCTGTGAGGGGTAAATAGGTTAATATTATCAATCACTGAGCACCTAAGATGTCCTTAGTGAAAGGAAGCAAAAACTCCCTTAGCTGTTATTTTGTTTTGTATTTTATATTATGTCTTTTATTTTTCACTTTATTTGATTTTATTGTATTATTTGATTTGATTTTAGTGTTGAATTTCTTTAAGGCAATTTTCACTTTAAAAAGTGAGCTTTTCTGAAGTAAAAGGATATTTTAAATCAGCAATTCTTTTCTTTCTGTTATGAACACAGGTCATCACACTCACTGTTTAGTCAGTACTTTGTCATCAGGTTTTAACAGTAATATTAGCCTCGTCTTCCTAATGCTCAAGAAATTAGAGGTAATTCAGACTGACAGCGTATCTGCCATATGACTGAAAATGAAAATCTGCAAAATATTGATTGACCCCAGGCTTGGGGAGGGGAACTCCAGGGCAGAAGACATATGGAGGCAATGGAGAGGAACAAGGTATCCTCCAGAGCTTAATTCCTTCAAAAGAACATTTCTTTCACAGATTTGATGTGGTTCCCTAGTCTCAGGAACATGAGACCCCCATGACCAGGCTGATGTTCATTTTTACTGTCTGCATTAATCATATTAACTGGCTAATTGCTGAGTACCGAGTCCATGGACCTAGAAGGCTCGGTCATCTGATCCATGAAATAAGCTGCACCCATAATTCAGCTAATAAAATCACGGAAGTGAAAAGAAAATTGTTCTATTAATTTGTCTCTGTGAATTCCGAATCTTGGCTTCAGTTTACAATCTGTTGAGCAGTGCATTTCAAGTGCAAGTATGGATCCTCTGGGGGTTGTGCGCTGGGAAAATGGGAAGCCAAAGGATAAGCATGGCATATTAATTACCTAATTCTTTCATTCACTCAACAAACATTTATTAAGTATTTACTCTCTGTCAGGGACTGCCTCAGCCCAGGGGATTCAGCAATGGAGAAATGAGTCATTGTTCCAGTTCTCTTGGTGCTTATGGAATAGTGACATAAAGCAGATATTAAAATGACAGTTACACCAATCAAACCGCAGCATGAATTTTTACTTAAAGATTTGGTGGAGAAGTTGGTTGAGTGAGAATAAACTCGAGTATTTATTTTCATACGACATTAAGGAAAGCCTGTTGGTTTTTTTCTATTGTACAAAAGCTGATATGTAAATTACATTTCTCAGCTTTCTTAAAGTCCAGTTGACAAACAACAATGTATATATTTAAGGCATACATGTGGTTACTTTTTAAAAAGATTTTATTTATTTGAGAGAGAGAGCACACAGAGAGAGAGGGAGAAGCAACTCCCCACTGAGCAGAGAGCCCAATGTGGGACTCAATCCCAAGACCTAGGGATCATGACCCTGATCTAAAGGCACATGCTTGACCGACTGAGCCACTCAGACACCCCATGTAGCTACTTCTTAACATAAAACATAAAGCTTGAAGGATGCATCATTTCTTTGGGCTCATTTCCACATACTTGAAGATACGAGTTTGTCCTTCTCCAGTGTAAGAGGCTTCTTAGTAGGAATGTTTAAAAAGTAAGGAAATAGACAAATCTAGACAATGTTTGGGAAGATTACTTAAGTTAACATTGATTATACCTTCAGGGGCCTTTTTCTTGTGGCACTGACCTGGGCCACCTCTATGTGTGAGGACAGGGAAAGGGCCATTACCGTGCCTTGGCTCATCACTTCCTGTTTGCATATCTCACTTGACGGGTGTTGCTTCTTCTAGGATGCAGACATTTTAGCCTTTCCCAGAATATTCTGGGGGCTCTTCCCCCCTCTTTTATTCTTGGTTCTTCCAAAACATGCATAGGGATCAAATTTGGTGTTGTCCAGACTATTTATGCAATAGTTTTTCTCTATTTAACACCTGCCAGAATTATTTTTGATGGAGGAACACACCAAAGAACTGTGGTAGGGCTTATTTTTTTCACTAGCTCATAAGCTGAATGGTGTTCTAGAATCTCGTTTTTATTGATGTATAAATAAACATGCTGTACATGATGAAACTTATTGTTAAGTCAACTACGAAGGATTAGATTTGTTTCTAGGCCCATTCTAGCTCTTCAAATAACAACACAAATATCATCAACAGGTAGCTTCCTTAGGTCAGCATGCCATTCCCTTTTATCTTCCTAGGGGTGTTGTAACAGCAAAACATATCAGAGTTGACACCTCTGGAGAAATATAGAGAGACAGGAGGGAGAAGAAAGGGGAAGGAATAGATTTAATATTTATTCTTTCTTGATATTATATATACAAATGATAGCTCTACCACAATATTATCTCTAAATTTTCTGGAGTCAGGGGTAAATAGAAATGGAATTGTTCTGGGGCACCTGGGTGGCTCAGTTGGTTAGGCATCTGACTCTTGATCTTGGCTCAGGTCCTGATCTCAGAGTCCTGGGTTCGATCCCTGCATCAGGCTCTCCAGTCAATGGGGAGTCTGCTCAAGATCCCCTCCCTCTCTCTGCTTCTCCCCCTGCTCACACGTGGGCTTTCTTTCTAATAAATAAATATTTAAAAAGAAATGGGATTGTTCTTTGTCTCTGTCCTTTAAATATTTACACCAAGTGACAAAATTAGTAATCCATCGCTAACGTTAAAGAGTTACATATTTTTATAAAAAAATAGATCAAAGATGGGATTTATTTGAATGACACCTTTCAGTTTCATTTTATAAAAAATTCACTTTATTGATAAGCATTATTTTATATATTTGAACCCAAGTCAGTAGATATTATATTATTTTATTATATGAATGATCAATTATGTTTTCATGATAAAATCTTAAACTTCAAAAAATTAAATTTAAATGATTATTTTAATAATGATAGGATAATATTTTAGTGGACACTGTGTGCCTAATTTTTTTTAAATATAAAGACTTTGATGATGACTATGTCATCTCTTTCTCCTAAAAATTCCTGTGTTATTATTCCCAGTTTACATGGGAGAATATGGAAGCCCATCCCCTAATTGCCTCCAAGTTCTCTTAGCTAATATACCCTTGGCATTCCAGGGATGTAAGTCAATATAGTCCTTGTTTGATTAAGTCAGTGGAATCTGATTTCTGTTGTTTACAGTTTTAAGAGTCCCTTTTAATACATACCCTTATGGAGATTAAATTTTGGTAGATGAGATGCAAATAAACAAGAATAATACATGAAAAAAAAGGGATAAATACTCCAAATGGCACAGGTAGGGGGTGTGTGTGGTAAGACTTCAGATTCTTTGTGTTGATTAGGAATATATTGAACCTAAGATATCTTAAGTCTAAAATATCTTAGAAAAACTTGAACCATTGGATTTGAATTACATGTAACTATTGTAAGAATTAATTTAATTTATTTATTTGAGAGGAAGAGAGCATAGGGGAAGGAGCAGAGAGAGAGAGAGAATACCCAAGCAGACTCCCCACTGAGCATGGAGCCCAAGGTGGGACTTCATTCCATGACCCATGAGATCATGACCTGAGCTGAAACCAAGAGCTGCATGCCCAACCAACTGACCACCCAGGCTCCCATATTATAGAAATTTACAAGTTGACTTCAAAAGCTATATTGAAAGATGTATTACTAGAACTAGTTTAAACACAACACTTTAAATATATTTTTACAGTAATTTAAGATGCGAGATTATATATTATGGGGTTTCCAAAAGACGGATGCTGTGTTGGAGGAGTATTTTTCCTCTAGTCTACTGCAATCGGATTTCTTCCCTTCAATGTCGTTACTTAAGTTGTCTTTACAAAACAATAAAGACACCTGTTTAAACAGAGAAGTTCTGCAAGTAGTACATTACCATTCATTTTGCTAACATCAGTGTGTCCCTAATGTTCTGTGCTTTGTAGCTCCTAAAAAATGATTCTGGCTGTGATTTTCAAATAGAAGACAAGGGAGAACACTGACCATCTCCCAGAGAAATTGATTAGACTGACTCACTGGATAATTAATAAACTTAACACAATTTATTCATCAATATAATCATTAAATTGAAGAGAACTTTGTCAGAAGCTTCCCTTTTAGACTTGATGTGGTCCAGAAAACAAGTCCAGGCAAATTAAAACATAAAGAAGTATTTCCAAGCAAAAGAACATAATAAGCCAATGAACAAAAGCATAAATAAAACATATATCCAAGGCAATATGCCTATCAGAAATGCACTAGAAATGTTAAATCCTTTTTTTTTTTTTAGGGCTCTATAAATTCATAGTGTTGATCCTAACCCCCTTGAGGTCAGCCAAACTCATCATGCTAATATAGATGAGTTACTAGCTGGGATTTATAAGATCTGTCCTGGGATGGGCAGACAGAGGTGACAAGACAAGGAGCCTTGGGCCGGGCTTCACATACCTCACAGACCCTAACATGGGGGTAAAAATGAGATTATGTACTCAGTTACAGAAACACTGGTAAGACTGCAAAAAGATACAGCATTAAATTTTAAACTTGATTCCCTAAACTGAACAAACCAGTGCTCCAGAAATTACTGTTTGTTTTTTTCTTTTAACCAGACATTTTCTGTCCCATGAACAGTACCCTTACATTGCACTAAGAAGCTTTTGTTAAGAAAGAATTGATTACATCTTCAGGGGGCTTTTCCTTGTGACCCTGTCCTGAGCCACCTCTATGTGTAATGACAGGAAGGGGGCCATGATGGTGACTTGGCTCTGACTTTCTATTCAATTTTCTGTTTGAAAGTCATGCCCAGAATCAATTTTAGGAGCTGCAAAGCATAGAACATTGTTAACTAATGTTAACAAAATGAATGAAAATGTACTATGTCCAATGTACTTCTCTACTGAAACAGGTGCCTTTATTGTTTTGTAAGGACAACTCAAATAACTGGGCATTGGAGGGAGGAAATCTGATTGCAGTAGACTAGAGGAAAAATAATCCTCCATCATGGAATCCATCACTTGGAAACTTGTCACTTAAAAGTGAATATCAAACATCACAACTTTTCTACTTCGGATGGGGAATTTACTACAATCTAAATTACTGCAAGATTCAATAGATAAAAGTGGCCAGGACCTTTATTACTCTCAGAGTTGCCCTGGTATTTGAGAGCATTTCTGGAAGAACTGACCTTTCTTTGCTCATCTCCCTGACTCTCCCTTGACCAGAATTCTCAATTCTTGGCTTTGTGACTTCTGCTTTAACTCCCCATTCTGGCTCACAACTAACTTGGGATTTAATGTGCTTTCCTTGGTGCCACGCCTTGGTTTTCCTTCCTCTTTCTTGTATTTTTCCTACCAATCCCTCTCTTGGTATTATCTATCACAGGAATTTCCCACTCCAAGCTGAAACCCTACGAAACCCTCTTTTCGAATGTAAAACGTAGGCAACCTGCCTTTTCCAGGATGGAGCAGCACCTACCATACTCATGGTCATGGTGCAGCTTTAAATATACCTCACCGAAAGTATACAAACTGACTTCTGTGTGCTATAATTGTCTAATTAGTGTGTTTTCGTTCTTTTGCAGGTTCAAGTGAGATGGGTGTCAATCAGTTTTCATATGATAAAAGTCAACATTAGCAAAACACAGTGCTTTTATTTATTGAAGAATCAAAATTGACTGTGAAGTTGGAAAAGTCTACTGGGGCCTCTAGGACCATGAGAAAGGGGGCTCATCCAGCCCTGAGGTCCTTATGATGTTTGAAGAAAGATAAAGCTTGCTTCCCATTTGTTCCTCATCATAGAACCTTACACTGGTTTCTAGGAACAACTTTATATGTATAAAGAGTTGTTTGCATAGAAGGACTTTAAGAAAGGCTCCAGGCAAATTAAAACATGGAATAATTTGCATGAAACAGCCTAACACTCAAAAATACAAATAAAATTTGACTCCAGGCAAGGTGACCTACCAAAAATGGACTAGAGACGCAAAACCAGTCTTTTCCAATAAATGGTGTGACTGTAAGCCACTAAGATTCTAGGATTGTTCGTGATGAGGGGTTATCACTGAAAAAGTCGATCGGTACATAAACGCAAAGAAAGGAGAGAAACCGAGAAAGAGGATTTTGTATAAGTGGCTTAAGGAAGAGAACCAGCGGGGAGAGATATCAGAAATCACAGGAGAGAGCATTCCAGAAGGAATTTGAAGGCTCTTTAAAGATTCTTTGCTTTTGGCTAAAGAATGTTGAATAAAAGGAGGAGGGAATACCTACCTAGCAGCTCTGTTAACCCTGAGGATCATCTGGACACCCAGAGCATAAAATATCATGCGATTACGTAAACTAAAATAAGTTCTGACCAAATATATCAACTTATAAGAATTCACATGCTCTACTGGGAATGGAAAAAAGCCAGTTGATGAGAAATACATATCGTTGTCTATTTTCAGTGATTATTTTTGGGTAAAGAACCCATCACATTAAAATCACCCTAGATGGCTGTATATGCTTTTGCATATGCCTCTATGGGCCGTGGAGAAAGATCCAGAAGAACCCACACCAGGCTGCTAACGTTCTTGGCCTTAGTTGGATGAGGTAGGAAGGGAAGGAGAAGAAGGGTGGTAGGAGAAAGAAATTGGTGGAAATCCCATAAGGAATAGAAGGAAAGATGAACACATAGAAATCTGAAATAGAATACAGGATGGTATGGCCAGCCACCACTTTGGCCTTGGATGGTGTTTGTCGTTTGGCTTGTTTTGCTATGAATATGATATTTACAATGAGGGCAAAAACCCAAAGAAGGGTGGTAGAAGAGTGCCCAAGACGGGAGCAGGTTTTTAACATGAGAATGAAAGAACTGCTCCTGGATTGAGCAGCAGGATGGCTGCTGGGACTTTGCCAGACGGAGCTTCAGAGCAGGAGGGGAAGCAGATCATGGATTCACGGGGCGAATGGGCAGTTGGAGGGAATCACATGAAGACAGCATGTTTTTTAGAAGTGTATAAAAATGAAAGGAGAGATGGAAGGTAAGGGAAGGAAACCAGGGCAGGAGAAGATAAAATTGTACTGCTCATGTTTGTTTTGTTGGTCTCTTTCCCCAGACTCATTGCATTCTTCTCTGCTCACTCTCTGCCCTCGCTCTTATACACCTCAGGGTCTAGCACTGGTCAACCAAACAACTGGGAGGCCCCAGCAAAAACTCAGAGAACCAAATCAAAAAGAAACTGGGGTATTTATTCCCTTTGCTCCCTCTCTGTCTCATTAGTTTGGGTGTGAACTTCATTCTGTAGCTACAAGTCCTGCCCACTGATGCCTCTTCCATCCTATCAGTTCTTGCCAGTTTTCTGGAACGTTGTCCCTCCCCTCCCCCCACCACTTGTGTCTCCTTACTCACTGTCATTAGTCCCTGCAGGCTTCACAATCCCCTGTGGGGCTCTTTGAATTGACTGAGTCTGCCGTTGTTTCCCACTAGACCTCTGAGTAATGATACACAAATATTCTTTTCTTTTCTTTTAATTATGGGAAAGAGGAAATACCAGGACTGGCTCCTTAGGACTGCATATACAGCTGGGGAGATAAGCTCATGCTCTCTCTGTGACACCAGACCATATACATAGTGTTTACAGAGCTCTCTAGTCTGTGGGATGCCAAGATATTCAGAACCCAAAATGATGTAATAAATCAGCGATGAAAATGGATATGGGCAGAGAACAGTTGTCCATTCTCATAGATAACATGTAAATGGGCCAGCCATGTGTGATTGGGCTTCCTGTCAGAGGGACAAGGCTCTGGATGGCATCCTGTAGGTCATCCTGGCTGTTCATGCACCATAAACATTCTTGCCAAACTTCCCATCCACAGGCAGAGAAAATACACCACTATCATCATTAAGGGATCTAGGCCAAGTATCAAAATGTCCAGTGATGACGTATGGATCAGAATCTGGGATGCTCTTCTCAGGCATGGTTTTTTTCAGGGAAATGACAAGATCTTCTTCCTTGAGGATTACTACAGGAAAGTAGGGGTTATGAGATGGTGAGAGGAATGTTACTGTAGTGAAAAAGAGAAGCTGTGGCAAAGCTCATCATAATTTATTATTTTTAATTATTTTTTATAGGTCCCTATTTTATATTTTATATAAATATATATATTATATATATTTATATAAATATATTTGAGAGAGAGAGAAGGAGAGACAGCATGCTCATGTGCTTGTGCGAGTCCGCGCTGAGGGAAAGACTCTCAAGCAGACTCCCCGCCGAGGCCCTGGGGTTCCATCCCAAGACCCTGAGATTATGACCTGAGCTGAATTCAAGAGTTGACCACTGCAATGCCTGAGCCCCCCAGGGTCCCCAATCAAATTCTTTATATTTAATTATGCGATGTCTGGTCATGAGCCTATCTACTGAATGTAGAATGTCATGCTCTTCATGGCCCCTCAATGCCTCTTGTTTTTTTTTTTTTTTCCTTAAGATTTTATTTTATTTTTTAGATGAGAGGGACAGAGAGAGAGAGAGAACATGAGCAGGGGTTGGAGGCAGAAGGAGAAGACAACTCTCTGCTAAGCAGGGAGCCTGAAGTGGGGCTTGATCCCAGGACCCCAGGATCATGAACCCCGCTGAAAATAGGACGTAGGGAGGACTCTATGCTTCTACACTGACACACACATGGATACACACTGCAGATCTACAGTCTTAAAGTCATGCACTTACTCTTCTGTTTGAATGTGTACTGAGCGTCTACTGCATGTACCGGACTTCATGTACTGGAGTGATCGAAGTGGGCATGTTTGCTGGCACATGGTCACTGTCTAATAAACTCTCATTTCCTCTCTCCTTCCTTTGCATTTACCCAGGAGAAGACCATAGGGAGGACTCGGTGCTCCTATGGAATCAACTTTCCTCCATGTTGTCTGACTTTTCTCCAGCTGGGAAGTCAGGAACAGAAGGTAATATGCTATTTTCCTTCATCCTGAGCTGTAACCTCATTGGCCAGGGTCTGGTTTATTTTCTGCCACTTGTTATTGACAATGATGGGTGAGCCATCAAACACGTCCTCCAGGAGAGACAGGCTCTAAACTTAGAATCATACGTGTGTTACGCCATTAGCTGATTTCAGGCACAATTTGGGAGGTACGATGACGAACCAGCCATGTAATTATGATGATATGCTTCATTAATTCCAAATGTCATTTACCCTGTGTTGTCTAATATATAAAATAAGTTAAACTGACTTCCTTCCACCCTCCCCAGCCCCACTCTCCTCTCCCAGTGCACATAAACTCCTCGATGGAAATGTTTAATATGGATTTTTTATTCAGTATAACTCCCAGTGACTGACAGTCCCCAAATGTCAGATCTTTGCTGAGAGAAGCATGTCTGAGGATCTCCGAAGGCTAATTAATGCTTCAGTCACACTGTGCTCTGAGAGAAGGCACGGAACGACTTAATAAGAGATGAAGAGAGCTCCGAAAATTACTGTAATGGAACAAAGAGAACTCTTCTCAAAATTCCCTTCCCTAAAATAAAATAAAATGAAACCCAGACCTGGAAACTAGAACATTTCACAGCTTGGAAGAGGAGAGTGGTGCACAATGCATGATCTCTTGACCATCAGTGATGTCACAGACCAGGGAACCCGAAAAGTGCACCCCTCCTTAACACCTGTTGCATGGGAACACCACGCACTGGTCCCCCGAAGTCTCACCTGAAAGGGATTCTCTTAAATACGAGCGCGTGTCATCAAGCTCTGTCATTACTTGAAAATGATGAGAGATCTCAGAGAGGTCCAAAGGGAAATCAACCAAGGCACTGTGTTCAGCTTCTAAAGGATTCTATGGAAGGGAAATCAGGAGTAACAGCAAGACGCCAAACTAAGCATGGAACCGATCTCAGTGTAGACAGTGTTTGTAGTCACCTTCTGTGGCGATATAGAGGTCACTACAGGAAATGCGACACTACCCATCTAATTCTGTTCCTATGTCCAGGCAGTCCAAGTCCACGTGTACACTTTGTTACTCCAAAAGGACTCGTTTCAGTTAACACAAGAAAAGAAGGTTCTTTTCTGTTGAATGTTTTCAGTAAGGCGGGCTGGGGTGCCAGGACCGAAGGAAGGGACCACAGACACCACTGGGAGGTCCACACTGGATGAGCTCAAGCCATTCTTTCTCTGTCTGTTGTCCGAGGCCAAAGAGGCTGGCAGATGCGGGAGCCGTGATTGCCCTGCCGCGAAGAGTCTTACTCTCCCTGCAGACCTGCGCTGGGAACCAGGGGAGGTGTATCAGGGAAGCTTGGAAACATCTGTGGACGCATTACCTGGAAGGGAGCAGTTCTTGGGCCATAGTCTCTGAGAAACAAACAGAGGGTTTTGGGGGGGCGGGTGGCTGGGTGAGCCTGGTGGTGGGTATTAAGGAGGGCCTGTATTGCATGGAGCACTGGGTGTGGTGTATAAACAATGAATCTTGGAACACTGAAAAGAATTAAAATAAATAAGTAAAGTTTAAAAAATATTTAAAAAGATAATGTAAACAACCATTTTCTTGTGAGTTTTGTTTCCCTGGGCGTTATATAAACTCTGAGTCCAATATTGTTAGTTCTGTCCCTAACATCACAGGGATACATTCTAGAAAGCAGTTTGCACCAACCTGTTGTGTAATAAATGATTTCACTTCAGGGTTTCCCCACCAAAACCCTTCTCAGCTCCTCCCGATGCCCTGCCCCTGTTCCGTATTTGTAGCATCCTTGTCTTTTGTACAAAATCGGCTGTCACCACTGCATTCCCAGTGCTGACACTGCCTCACATACAAAGTGTCTGAGACAATATTTGTCGAACGCACGGTTGGATGCATGTGTGAAGCCTTTGGAATTATAATTATTTGCTTCAGTGTTTTCTTGCCCTCTCAATTATATATATTATATTTTTAAGTTTGGGAGACATGTCTTATTTTCCTTCTCTTCCCAAAACAATGAGAGTTCCTATCAGTTCGTGAAGTTTTGTGTTTGCTCTTTCTGTGTTGAGGACAGTCCCCTTGTCAGTAAACAAAGGATCCTGTTTACCGTTGCCTGCTGTCACCCCACATGAATATGGAAACCTCGGCTTCCTTCAGTTCCACAGCCACGGGTGTTTCTCGGCCTACCATTTTATTCAGAACCTTACAAAATCCTTTCGTTTCTCTCTTGTAAACATCTTGTAGTATACCCTTTCAGCAAATAAATTCTATTTTAATAGCGTTCATTTTATCTATTATCGTAACCGACATGTCATTGTTTTGCATATTCTTATGATCACCTTTGCTGCAACTCACATGATCTGGGTGGCTCATGTGGACTGTTGACAGTAAACTTATTAAACTGTATTGATGGCATCGTATTAGACTTTCACATGCATGTGTAAGTATTCACGCACGTGTGTGCTCTTCCCCCTTTATTTCTGTCAGTTGTTAACGACAGAGCTGTGATAGTCTTTTTTTTTAAATAAAGATTTTTATTTATTTATTTGACAGAGAGAGATCACAAGTAGGCAGAGAGGCAGGCAGAGAGAGAGGAAGGGTAGCAGGCTCCCTGCTGAGCAGAGAGCCCGATGTGGGACTTGATCCCAGGACCCTGAGATTATGACCTGAGCCGAAGGCAGCGGCTTAACCTACTGAGCCACCCAGGCGCCCCAGTGCTGTGATATTCTGATTTTAGACGAAGTCTTTTAGCCAAGGGATTATTTTTTCTATTGTACACTTTTTTTAAAGCACAGATTATCTATTTTTTTTTTAAAGCTTTTATCTATTTATCTGACAGAGAAAGAGATCACAAGTAGGCAGAGAGAGAGGAAGGGAAGCAAGCTCCCTGCTGAGCAGAGATCCTGATGCAGGGCTCGATCCCAGACCATGACCTGAGCTGAAGGCAGAGGCTTTAACCCACTGATCCCCCCAGTTGCCCCAGATTATCTATTTTTTGCTATTATCTACATTCTCATTCAAGAGTAATTTTTGATATATACCTTTAATCTGATGTCTAGATTCATAAAATTAAGTATTAGTAATACGATGCTTGATTGGTTTAAGTGTTTGCCTCTAATACTTTTATATGAAGTTTTCCCTGTTCTTAAGCTCTTAATTTTGCTTTATCCTTCAATAAATGAAGTGCATATTCACGTGTCATTGTTGTTGTTGTTTTTTCTCCAAGAATGCTATACTTCCTGAGCCCCAGATTACTTGAAAATCGCCTTGAGCAACTATGGTAGGGCATCGGTTTTTGGATGGACCACATAGCCTCTCTAAACTGTGCAGGTGACCTTTTGTTGTATGACTCAGGGGGTTGTAGATCATTCTGAAGCCGGCCGGCTTTATCTTCCCTTATCAGGGAACTTACTATTTTCTTCACTAGGATCCTTGGGTGTTATTCTACTTCCGCCACGTAATTTAAAAATTACAACCCTATGTACCTGGTTGCAGTTCCCTTCTCGCTGATTTTCCTGAGAACGCGGTGCACTCCTTCAGTTTCCCTCTTTGTACTTTCCTACAATCTGAGAGATTACTGTTTTGTCATATAAGTAGATGGAACAGGTTTCCATACTTCCTGATATTTCTGTTCTGGCCTTTTCGTTGGAACCCTGAGCACAGATCTCTTAAATCTTCATTCTGTATCTCTGAATTGATTTCACGTTAGCGACTCCTTTTTCTATATTCTTAGAAATCTTTTCACATTTATCCTTTATGTCAAAGATGTGTTTTGCTGCAGGAAGGACTCTCTTCCTCAGTGTCTACAATGGGATTATAATTCTGCTTCTTTATTTTAAATTTGCTTGCACCATTCCCTAATCTCATCCATCCCTTCTGATATAAATGAACTGCTCCATGCCTTTTTAACCTCAAGACTTTCCGCTTCTGTTTCAGAAAATGTCTTTTTGCATTTTATTGAGGACAATAAACACAGTCATGCAAATTTCTACGAGTTCCTGCACAAATAATTTCCAGAGGTGTAGTCTTTATGATACTTCAGGGTCATTTTTCTTTTGTAGAGTTTTTTAGATTTTTTTTTTCTAGACAACACTCTGTTTTCCTCTTTACTCATATTTGAATGAATTGAGGTGTCTTTGAGTTGGGGATGGTCTTTGACCTAGCTCTCTAGGGACCTCAGAAGGGTCTTATCCAACTCTTTTAGAGGTCAAGAGAGACCCAGATCACTTCATTTTTGAGGCATCCAGTATATTTAAAAATGAAAAAAAAAATCTCTATACAATATACACATATTGTGACATATTTAAAATGTTTCGCTTTAACAAATCACTGCTTTGTAAAAACTGCAAATGCAAGGAAGTAACTGCATGTATAACCTCACTTAGAAAAAATACATTAAAATACCTTTTTTCTGAATTTTACATAAATGTTTTCACATCCTTCAGTGAGGGTTCCTTCCTTGTCAGGTCTTTTTCCCCAGATGTACAACTTGAATTAATGTATCAATAACATTAATCAAATATATTTGACCTGACATATTCATTTTAACCTAAACAATTATTTTAACCTAATTATTCATTTTTAATGTTTATGACTGTATCTTCTTGTGCTCTTTGAGACACGAAAGGATCATCTCTCTTTCTTGTTTACGTTCTGAACCAAATGTGAAAGGAGACAAAACAGTCAGTCAGTTGAGAGCCAAACATGACTTGCATTACTGAAAACATCGTGGTTGAAGACTGACTATGTATGAGAGCCAATCATGCAACCCATGCAGCCTGCCCGTTTGCCGCCTTCCCCCTCTAGCTCTCTTTTGGAAAAGTAGAAAAGGATTGTGTCCCCTGACTTAACGTCCTGTTAGATTACCTCCAGCCAATCAAAATCGGAGATATTCCCCACTCTCGCCATCCATCATCTAAATTATTGGCCCATCCTCTATGGGAAGAAGGGAGGGACAAATAGGACCAGAAAGGTTCCACAAATGAGGCAAAGGGGGAAACTGATCCCCCTTGAATATAAAATCTTCCTCTACCCACGTTGCTTAAATCTCATTGCATAGAGTTTTTGAAAACTACAGAGAAAAAAATCTATCATCTATCATCTCTAGTAAGCTGTGACCCCCCAAATCCCAGTTATCAACACAGTCCTTTGGGGACATTTGCCTGCCTTTGCCCTCTGCTCTGCCCCACCCCCACTTTCTGCTCTGTTGTCTCTCATGAGCCAACAGGTTTCTAAGCAGGTATAGAAGGTGATCAGGGCCAGAGAATTGCCTCATCTTCTGTTTTTATGAAACAGAAGGTTCCAGAACTTAAATGCAAGGCAAACCATCTAGCCCCCTCCTTCCCCATGCACAGGACATGTCACCACAGCTGAATTTTCCCTCAGGGCCTGGCAATCAGTTCTTCTGGTGATAATGACCATTTCTGGTTGTAATGCCAGTTTTCTTCTTTTTCCATCCTTTCAAAGATATTTTACTGGAATGATGTTGACTCAGGTAAATTTGATGCCAACTTAAATATAGTAACTTCCATTTCTGTTTCTTTCAAAGCATAGAACATGGAGTTCAAACCATTCCTCACTTCAGAGGAATGGGGCATTCATTCCCCCGGAGAGGCTTACCTCTGAAACACCAACCCAACTGAATCAAGATGACACCCTTGGTTAAAAAAAAAAAAAAAAAAAAGTGTTCTGTTTGTAGGCAGACACATTTTGTCACATTTTCTATCTTTTTTTACCCTGATTTTCAGAAATCAAAGGTATTGGAAATAAGCAGTTTCCTTTCACTCAGAAGAAAGGGATACTGAGTAGTGGTTGGTGGATGGGGAAACAGTACCCGCTCATGAGAGGAGACTCCTCACACTTGGTTCATATGACTGGGCTTTGTGGAGGAAGAAAGCTCAGGACTGGAACCAGAGCACATGGCTGTCATGAACAGTCCAGACCCCATTGGCATAGAAGTCATTTTTCATCAGCTAATTGGAGACAGCTGTGCATGCTTTATAAGATGTGTTCCCACCGACAGCTTAAAAGAATGATCGAGTGATGAAAAAGAGTGACAGTTTTTACTTTCTCCCAATGAGCACACCTTGCTCTGATAGCATCACACTAGAAACCAAAGACTGATTTGAACATCCACAGTTCATTTGGATGTGGGTTCTTTATCCTTAAGGCTCTCACTCATTTTATTATTAACATAATTGTCATAATACTTCCCAGTCAGTGCTTCTGAAACTCTAATGTGGACACAGGTCACCCGGAAATTTTGTGAAAATGAGGATTCTGCATTTTGGAGCAGGGCCCGAGACTTTGTGTCTGCAACAAATTTTCAAGGGAGGCCAATCCTCCTGGTCCATAGGCCACACTTTGAACATCAAGGAGGTAACATATGTCTCTGGGTGTGTCTCGATGTACACAAACACTTCACACACATGTAAAGATGCTTTTTAGAAGGCCATGGATAGCGCAGATGGCTGATAACATTCCTCTTCAATATAGCAGTAACTATAAGGAGGAGGGTTTTTTTTTTTTTTTGATGTGTTGCTTTCAACATTTTAAGCAATAACACTACGTGTATTCACAAAAGTCATCAATGCCTTCATGTCAGATATTGGCCTTAAAAATGGCAAAGGCAGGAAATAGTTACCAACAGGTAAAACTCTGTAGGAGGTCAGGGTGAGAAATGATTGGCTTGTGCAGAGGTGATAATTTACAAAACCAACTGGACACTGAAGGAACCATGATATTCAAACTCCCATCAATCATCCCTAAACTCTAGCTTTAGGTCTCCCCTAAAGGAGGGAAGAGAAGTTCAGGTACACACTTAAGAAAAAAGAATTCTCGTGTAAGCTCGCGCATCTTCCCTGTTATAAATGAAACAAATCAGGCATCTTTACGGCGTGCTTCAAAAAGGAGTCACATCTGGACTTGCTTTATTTTTCATACTAATAAGTCTATGGGTGGCCCTCAACCTTCTCCCTTCCTCGTAAATTGCCTCCACCCACAGCGTCTGTCCCCAAGATCAAGTTAAATGGAGATGTTCACTTCTGTGAGGAAAGTGAATTGAGGAGCTTCCGGGGAAGATGATACTGAGTGGTATTGATAAGAAAAGGCACCACGCATTAGCAATCTCCCCTGACGTCTGTCTCTGGAAGGCAGCATGATTAAGAAGAGGCAAGAGAAGCCAAGCCGGCAGAGAACCTGCTTTTCTAGATGCTTCCACATTCACATAATTTCAACTTTGATTGGTATTTGATTTGATTGGAGCCTTCTGGGGATTGTATGAAATCACACGGGAACTTACCCTGGATTTAGTAAGTAGGAAAAGGTCTCTAAAATTAGACATAAAGTCTATTTCAGAAAGTCTATGAAGAATGGTACAGGATTCCAAGGATGCACGGTTTTGTCTCCTGCCCTGAGTTTTATTGCAAATGGCCCAAAGAGAGTGGCTGAGGGGCTGCATGGAGCCTCTCTGTCCTTCTGCGGCCCCCATCGATTCTCCAGGTGTGTGAATCACAGCAGCTCATCCCCTCTCTGGTGTTACAGGCCTGGGATGCACTCAAGTGTGTTCAGTTTTCATTCAACATTTCTGTGAGGCAGGAATGCTTGACCCGAGCGGTTTCTCATATACGTGAGAGGAAGCAGAAGCACTGAGGGACAGAAGTCCCAGCATCAGTTCTTAGAAAAGGCAGGGACCTGTTCCCAGGCACCCTGATTGGAGCGTAGGCTGCTTCTCACCTCTGAATATGCCTCCCTTCCATGACATGACATCACAGCGATCTCAGGCCAGACCAAAGTAAAGAGAAGATTTATCATTTCTGAAATACATCAGGCCTAAGAAAATAGGCTCAGCTGAAGGAAACAAGGTGTGCGTTCCCAGACACAGAAGGCGTGAAATGACTGAAGTCAGGGCACACAAAAATACATAAGGAAAATAGTTTCCTTCTAAGAAAAAGGTAATCTACAGAAAAAAAAAAGATTAAAATTGATGGGAAAAATGGCTAAGCACCATGGAAAAGAAGCAGAGGAAAAGAAGTCATCATTTCGTGGAGACTGGCTGATGTGAGTGGAGGATGGAAGGTAAGGATGTGCCAGTCTTTCCCTGTGGTACTTACCGCCTTGCTCTCTCCTGTCAGTTACTCACCTGTCAAAGAAATTAGGCTAAACCCACTGAGAACCCAACTACCTAAGGAATTGCCTGTGGATTCCAGACCCAAAATTCATTCTAAAATCCCTATGACTCACCTGGTCTAAGTCTTTCTGAGCGAATGCATTGCCTAAATCACTGCTTAATTTGTATTTCATTTTATGGCCTCAGTGTCTATGAATTGGGATGCTTTTCAGCTTATTCCAATATAAAAGCATGTGAATTAATTGTGTAGACTCAATAGCTTTTTAAACAACAAGAGCTAGAGCATTAGAAATTGCTCTCAAATGAGCATCTTATAAAAAAAAAAAAGTCAAGCCCTGAAATATTATTAGCTCCCAAATTAATATTTGGAGTCCATAATTAATTACAATGGTGTCTGGGCAAGTCATAGATATAGATCTTTTTTAAAAGATTTTATTTATTTATCTGGGGGATGGGAGGGACAGAAAGAATCCAAAGCAGACTCCATGCTGAGCACAGAGCCAGACTCAGGGCTCCATCACACGACCCTAAGATCACAACCCTAGCTGAAACCAAGAGTCAGTATCTCAAACACCTGTGCTACCCAGGCACCCCTACAGATGCGGATCTTAAAGGCCTCAGTTACTTTCTGATATATTCAGTAACGTAGATTTTAGGACAACAGTCTCAACAGGGAAGAGGGGGCCCATCCTTGGGACACCCAAAAGCTTTAAGTAGACATCTTACCAACATGTCTTACAAAAAAGTCCAGAGCTGGAGGGGCTTTTGAAATAATCTGTTTGGGAGCAGTTTAACCATGAGAGTATTTTTGATGGATCCACGACAGGTGGTGTGCCAAATACTCATCTATCATTTACAAGTCTTAACCAAACTGCCTTAAACAAAAGAGAGATTAAGTAGGCTATATAACTAAAATGATCAGAGCTATTAAGCTTCAGGTACAACTTGATCAGGGGATAAAATTATGTCACTAGTATATTCCTTCTCTCTTTCTCTCTCATTCTTTGTCTCCTTTTTCTCACTTACTCTCCTACAAGTTGGTTCCAAGCTTAGATTCTTTTCTCAAGGCTGCATGGTGGCTGCAGCAGCTCCAACCTTTGCATCTTCTCCTATTCCCATCCAAAGGGATAGACTGTCTGCTCTCTCACAAGTCTCAACAAATTCCCATGGCACCTCAAAAACTCTTATAGTTGATGTAATCATCTCATCTCTAAGTCAATCTGTGTGACCAGAGGAATTGCACTCAGATTAGCCAAGACTGAGGAACATGACACATTTGAGACCATGAGTAGAGTCAGCTTCATGGGAACAATATGACCCCAGTAGAGGATGTGTAGACATTTGAGAAAATTCAGGACCATTGCCTCAAGATAGCTTGAGTCTGAGGGAACTCAAGTTTGGACATTTTATGCACCATCTTGCTCCCAAGTGTAACCTGAAATGGAGAGTAACAGAGGGACAGCAGAGTCTAGAGAGAGACTGACTCTTGTGACAGTATTTGGAGCTTCATCTGAAAATTCAATAATCTGGGGCGCCTGGGTGGCTCAGTGGGTTAGGGCATCTGCCTTCAGCTCAGGTCATGATCCCAGGGTCCTGGGATCGAGCCCCACATAGGGCTTTCTGCTGGGCGGGGAGCCTGCTTTCCTTCCTCTCTCTGCCTACTTGTGATCTCTCTCTCTCTGTCAAATAAATAAATAAAATCTTAAAAAAAATTCAATAATCTACTCTTACATATTAGTTTCATGTTTTCTTTTGTGTAAGCCAGTTTGAGTTGTGTTCTTCATCACGCATCATAAAGGAGCTACGTCAATCAGATGGAACCACATGATGCTAAGACACTGGACAGAACTTCAAATCTTCTAAGTTGTACTTTTCCAAAAATTGCTACCATTAAACATTTGGACTAATAGATCTCTAGATTTTTCACTTACTGACCAGAGAGAAAAACATTTCCTGATACCATGGCAAAATATCATAAGTGAGTATATGTACGCAGGCACATATGTGTGTGCGTATGTGTGTGTGTTCTGTGCATGCATTTTCTTGGAGAGTGTCCAGAGTTTTCAACAGAACCCCAAAAGGAGTTAATGATGACAAAACCCATTAGGGACTGCAGTGTGTTCTTCTCTACCTTTGGTGTTACCATTCAAGCTATCTCTGAAATCTTAAAAGCAACAGTTCCTTTTTTCTCTCCAGTGTATCAGTAATTCTGAGGTTTTTTTTAATTCTTGGTGCTGCCTGTGTCCTGAATGCTCTTCTCTCTCTCCTTACATAGCAACTCCCTACTCTCCCAACACACACACACACACACACACCAAATTTTAGTTTCCAATTATCTAAATTTAAAGCCTACTTATTCTTCACTGCTCAGCTTACATGGTACCTCCTCTGCGAAGTCCCTCTCCTCTTTCCTGGTATCCAGACCACCGGGGAGCATAAATCTCTTGGTTCTTGATTCTTCAAAGAGTCGTGGGATTACCAATCCATTATTTCCCTCAGAATGCCTATGGTTGGTGGAATATGAGATGGCATCTTAGGGGCTCTACGGAAGAGTAGTTCTTATTATAGTAATAATAAAATAAATATTTTGTAAAGTAAAAAATAAATGTTTTATAAAAATAAAAAATAATATAATAATAATAACATAAATAATTAATTATTTCAATCTGTTAGGAAAATACTTATCTACAGCTAGTAGTACTCACCTGTGATTTCTAGAAAGTACTGCTTAGGATAAGGCTAAATTTCAAACCTGATTTGTTTGAAAGTCAATCAAAAATAAAAGGTAATTTAGCACTTGAGTATGACAAAAAATTTGAAGGTAATACACCGATGACTTGTTTTAATGGGTAAAGAACAGGCACTCAAAGGGGTTAAGTGATGTTGTCATCAAGCTTTCAAAATTCATTAGTGGTAAAGCCAGTTCTAGTATCTAAATCTAGTGACATTTGTCTGATAGTTCTCTCTCCTGTAGATCTCCATCCCGTTATATCTTCGACCTCCTCTGTCCTCATAAGACTCTGGTCCTCATAGGCAGGTCCCTAAAAATAAACTTTACAATTTAATTAGTTCTTGCCAAATTTGTTATTTGCATTGCTTTGCAAAGATCTCATAGGAACTTCAGTGATCCCAGAAAGTGAACACGATAAGAATGCTTATTCTACGTTCTCAGTGCTCCAAGTCTGCCCCCTGGATTAATAGCATCAGCAGTACCTGCAAGTTAGTGAGATGTGCGAACCCTCTAGGCCCATGCCCCCTCTATGGAGTTTGAAACTGGAATTTCCCAAGATCCCTGGGATGTGCATTTGTATACTGAAGTTTAACAAGCACAGACAGATGCTCTTTGCAGAAACAGGTTTAAAGAGTTACATAGTAAGGGGCATATTTCCCCCTAGCCTTACTGAGATATAATTGACAAATAAAACTTTGCATATATCTAAGGCATAAACCATGCAGATTTCATATGAAATGATCATTGAAATAAAGCTAATTAACATATCTGTTGCCTTACATGGTTATAATTTCCTTTACTTCTTTTCTTCTTTCTTTTTACGGGAACGCTTAAGAGCTACCCTCTGTAAGAGGTTTCTGGATGCGCCTCAAAGGATCTAGCTGAGAATGTGACACAATGGACAAGACAAATATGGCAAATGAAATGAGGAATAAATTTAAAATATATATATAATTAAAAATGAATTTAAAAATCAGTATCTAGGATCGGGTGATTGAGCCACTCATCCATCTGACTCCCACTTCCCTGAATACCTTTTATATGAGAAAAAAATAAGGAAGGAACTCTAAGTTTAGAGTCCTACTTCTGTTTCTGTCAAGCTTGGTGTAGACTGCACAGAGGACTGGGGCCATGAAGATCGAACTCTGAGTCCACAGGGCTCAATCCTGACTTGCCAGGACAATATTGTGTTACGTTGTAAACATGAGCTCTTCTGTGAGAGATGTATTAATTGATTTATTTGGATAGCCTTGTGGGTTGGAGTAATTGAGTAATTAAGAATTTGATTGCTAATTACTTGCACTGGGGAATAGGTACAGGCAGAAGCCTGAGGTGAGAAAGTGAGAAATTTTGTTCTACTCAACCAGGACCTGCTCAAGAAAACTGGGTCTCCCTTGCTGTGAAACTGTTTAACTCCTGCCGCAGAGGATGTATGAATAATTGTCCCTTTGGAAATCATTCCTTCTTTGGCATACTCCTGCTGCTCCTGGTAATTTGAATTAATCACTCTTATTTTTTGTATTAAAAAGTGTGTTTTCTTGTCTTTATACATATAGAATTACCTATGAAAAATTAAAGCTAAGTAGAAGTATTTAAATTGACCACAAATATTAATGTTTGATAATAATAGCAAACATTGATCCTGACTAAGTGCTAAGTACTATACATATATTAGTAACTCATGCAATATTCACAACAACCTAATGAGATAAATAACTTTTAACAGGATTACTTAAAAGGGAAACATATCAAGATATGGTACCAGGTGGTGGGTATTACAGAGGGCACGGATTGCATGGAGCACTGGGTGTGGTGAAAAAATAATGATACTGTTATGCTGAAAATAAATAAATGAAAGAAAAAAAGATATGAACTATCAAACAGTTTGTTCAAGGCTCACAAATACTAAGTGGCAGAGATAAAGTTGTAAATCATGTCTGATGCAACCCATACTATCTGAATATTAAAGCTTTTCCTTTACTTCCTTCTGCCCTCCACTCTTTCTGATAAGAAATGAGTGGATACATAAATCATTGTTGCTCTGTAAGCAATATATGACTATTCTCTGGCTACTTTCAAGATATTTTTTTATCTTTGATTTTCATCAGATTAGCCGTGATGTGCCTAAATATAGTTTTATTTGTATTAATCCATCTTTGTGTTTGCTGAGATTCTTGAATTTATGAATTAATATCTCTCACCAAATTTGAGAAATACTTGATTTTTCTTTCCTTTTCTTTTTTCCATTTTCCCTCTTCTTCTGAGATTCCAATTACGCATATATCAGACCTCTTGATACTGTCCTGTAGGTTTCTGAGACTCTTTTCTTCTCCCTTTCTCCCTCTCTTGATTATTCATATAGGATAATTTCTGTTGATCTATTCTGAAGTTCACTGGTTCTTTACTTTGTTACTTCCTTTATGTGACTAATCCCATACAATGAAAAATTTTAATTTCCAAGGTCATATCTTAAATCCAAGAATTTTTATTTGTTTTATTTTGGAACAATTTCCCTGTATCTGGTGAGAGTTCCAATCTTTTCATTTATTTCACACATATTTTTCTTTATGTTTTTAGTCTAGTTATAACAGCTATTTGAAATATTTTTCTGCTAATTCTGGTATCTGGGCCAACTCAGGATTAGTCTTCCTTGATTTTCTTTTCTCTTAAGGGTAAGTCATATTTCCCTATATCTTGGAATAATAAATAATTTCATTTATAGCCTTGTATTGTGAATAATATGCTATAGAATTGTTAGATTCTGTTATGTTCCTCTGAAGAGTACTGATTCTTTTTTTTAAGCAGGTAGTTAATTTGGTTGAACTCAAATGATAAAATTCTCTCTCTCCTGAGTTAGGTGGAATATTTCACTTTAGTCATTCTATACTTCAGTGGGCCTCTGTACTTTGCTACATGCATGCATGGTAATATAGTTAGCCAGTGATTTGGGCAGAGATGATAGATAGAATTTGGTGCTTTCTCTCTCTGCCTTTTTTTTTTTCCTGAGTATTCCCCCTTTTTCACTTTTCCACAGCTATGTTTACCTCAGACCCTATATTCTTGCCAGGGAAACTATAGGCTTTATATCATAGGTTGAAATGCCTTACATAGCATAGACTGAGCATGCCTTCAGGATAAAGGCCATTTACAAATGAGAAACTCACTCACTCCTATTTCTTTTCCCCATGTGTTGACTTCCCTCTCATTCTAGCCTGCTTTGGTTAATTCTCCAGGATCCTTATTGGGTTGTTTTTCTATTTACCCAGAATGGATAATTGTTGTCTGAGGAATAGTTGTACTGGAAGGAGATTCTTTGGTATACTATAAGTTCTTACAACCTACACACTTAATCATTGTTCCTCTATCATATGCAGTTGAGACCCATGAGGATTAATCCAAGTGTTAGTATTGAAAATGATGTTTCTTAAAACACTGCCATTGATCTTTCTATTATCTCTGATTAGAAGGTGGAGTGGATTTATTTTATTAATTCTATAAGCCTATCACTTCTATTGCTTTCTTAGCTCCAAAAGTTATAAGGGATATAACAAAAAAAAAAACCCTTACATTTATATAAAACTTTATAGTAATGCTAGATATTAATCTCATTTTGTTTCTTAGAGCTCTATCAAGCTTTGCATTTATGACCATTTTATATACTAGTATCAAATGATCCAAAGTGGCTGAATCTCTGGCTTTTTCAAGACATACATAAGCCAAGACTTTCAACAACTCTGACTGACAGATGCTAGGATGACCCCACAAAATCCCTTTTTCCTTGAATCCACATTTTTGGGTAACTTTACCCCTTGAATATAGATGAAACTAGTGACTTGATTCTAACCAATACATTATGGCAAAGGTCATGAACTATCATTCCTTTTGTTAGATTGCATCATATGCAGATAGTAATAGGATAGTATTCCCTTGATTAGAATACATTATGTAAGACTCCACTTTATCAGAATAGAGTAAAAGATTCCCCTTGCTTGCTTACAAGCGAGCAGTTAAGTTGAGGAAACCCACATGGCAAGAAATTGTGGATAGACTCTTAGAACTGCAAATTTGGAGGTGGTCCTGGGCTGACAGCCAGCAAAAAATGGAGACCTTTTTTTCTATAGCCACAGTGCAATGAATTCTGCCAACAACCTGAGGAAGCTTGGAAGTGAGTCATTCCTTGGTCAGGATTCCGATAAGGCAATAGCCCTGGCTGAGACCTGGATCATAGTGCAGTGAGATCCTAGAGCAGAGGACCCAGCCAAACTGCTCCTAAACTACTGAGGCACAGAAATTATGAGAGGATAAATGATTGCTATTTTAAGCCACTAATTTTGTGGTAATTTGTTATACAGTACAAAAACCTTATAAAGCTACTGAGTTGATTTTCTTTCTATGACACCACTGTAGACTTATCAATAGGAGCACGTATAGCCTTGTTAAGAACTCAAGCCTACTCCATAGAAAACAAAGAAGGACCACCCCATCTTGTAGTATTGGCAAAAATGTCTACTGATTATGGATGTTCAGTGAAAGCAGAGACACACACAGGCTAGAGCACTACAATAAGATGTGGAAAAAAGTCATTTTATCCAGTACAACCTCATTAATCACAGCCAACTGTTTACAAATCATTGTAAAACACTTTGTATACATAAATAGTTTGGCCTTTCTTTGTTCATTGCCCCACTCAGGAAAGATATTAAAAAAAACACCCAACTCACTGTGGATTCTCACTGCATTTGCAATACTCTGACTTAAATACAGGGTTGTGTCATTTCCAAATATATTTTGTGGCACATGGTGGTGGGAGGGCATGCCAAGTTTATAGCAGTCATCCTCTAGAGCAAAACAAAGAGTGGTCCAGTAAGACCTCAGTGTTCAAAGCACTGCTTGCAAAATAGCTGCTTTGGCAGCACTGTGAAGCTGGTTGGAAATGCAAAATTGTGGGCTCCATTCATAATTGCTGAATCAGGACCTGCATGTTAGCATGTTCTGTTGGTGATTTGTGTTCACATTAAATTTTGAGAAGCCCTGCTCTAACAACCTATGCGATTCTCATCAGGGGAGATTTGCTGTATCTATTAAGATGCCTGGGGCACCTTAACAGAGGTTTGAAAAATCAGCCCCCAGCTGGCTGTCAGGAGAGCAGGAACTCTGGTTAAAGTTGATCATTTCTGTTGAGCTGCTTCTTCCACGGGCATCTCTCCGCAGTATGTTCCAGGGGGAGAGACAGAACTGAAAAGGAATGAGTATTCAGAGCAATCAAGACGAAGTCAATTTGTATAAAAGAGAGCACCTCTGCATGGATAAGGTTTTGATGGGTCAGTGAGTGAATATTTGAATCTCCTCTGACCTCGAGATAACAACCAGCATCTAGGTTCCCAGTCCTGGGAAGCCTGTGATAAACAGATGCTCAGGTCTTCCCTCAGACAACTTAAACCGGTACCTCTGAACTTGGGTCCTGGGTATGGGCATTTTTCAAAGCTCCTCAGGTTTGGGTACCATGATTGGGTATCAGGTATGTCAGATGGGAGTCTCTTATTCCAGGAGGTTGATGCACGACCACAGTCATCAGACTAAATCCATTCTGAATCCTGTTTTTGTCAATAAAGTTTTATTGGAACACAGCAATGCTCATTCGTTCACATATTGCCCAAGTCTGCTTTTTTTTTTTTTTCTACAACAGCATGAACTGCAGGTCTAAAATGTTTATTATGTGGCCCTCAAAGAAAAAAAATTACAACTCTGTTTGAAGACAAGTTTATATAGTGAGTTAAGAAAGATTGTTTGAAAAACTTCCATCCAAGGGAAATGGAGTTTTTTGCTTCCTTAGTCTTAACAGGTAGAGCACTGAGAATTTTCATGAGTTTTTGTGTGAGTTCACAAACTGAGATTGAGGTATAACTTTTTTTTTGGCAGAAATTCTGGTGAATACACCCTTTCCTGTGAAGAAAAAAAAAAAAAGTGGTGTTCTATCCCACAACTAATCACAAGCGCTTACCTACTTGTTTCAGACAAAGCATTTCCTTCCAAAAATAAGAATAGGGTCCCCCCCCAATAACATACTTGGTTTCTGTGTTTCTTTTCTTTTTTTTTTTAAGGCGAGAAGAAAAAGAAGAACAAAGGTATGAAATGGTACAGATGCTATTCATCTCTTGAAACCACAGGACCTCAGGAGAACATAGGCAAAAGCATCATCTAGTCAGTGATTTTGACTAAGTGATCCCCAGACCAACATCATAACATCACCTGAGAATTGCTAGAAATGCAAATTATCATTCCCTGCCTCAGACCTAATGAGTCAGAAACTCTGGGGATGAGACCCAAAAATCTGCTTTAACTAGGTTACGTTAATGCACATAAAGTTTGAGAACCACTGGTCTAAAAATTAGCAGGTTTAATTGCCTGATAATTATTCATAATTACATGTTTTAAATGACTAATCAGTATACTTCCATATGAATCAACAGTTTTGGTTCAGTGATGAATGCATTCCATACAAATTAATAATCATGATAATAATAATAAAAATCCTGCAACCTCTTCTGGAGGTAAGGTCTCTACTCTCACAGCCAACATCGGCTTTGGACTGGTTGGGGAAAAGGGGGGGTTCAGCCACACCCCCAGGGCAGCCACACTTGTGCTTTATAGCTGGTTCTTCTTGTCTGCATGATCCTGTGCTTTAAAGGGAGTGAGAGGTTTAACTCACTGTGAAGTATTTTGATAGAACGCTGCTTGCACTATTTCTCCTTTGTGTCTCTGCCTTATACTTCTTTTCTTCTGACCTCACCCTTATCCTGCGGGGATCGGGGGCACAGGAAGAAGCAAGAGAGGTCTCCTCTGAGGTCCCATCGAGGAGACCTAGTGTTGCCCTCTCCTCTCTGGGCTGTTTGGTGGTGCAGGGGCTGCCTCTTCCTCTAATGGGGATATAGGTACATCATACCTATACCCATGACCATCTCAGGACGCAACCCTCAGCCTCTGGGCATCCAAACTTTCTGCTGATACAGACTCATCCATCCAGGTAACCCTTTTGATTAGGATGGAAAACAACTCAAGGTCCTTCTCTTTCGCTAGGATGCTGCCCCTGTTGACCATAAAACATTCATGCATCTCCTGTTGCAATGACCTCAGGAATTGAAGGTCATCATCCTTGGCCTCTCCATCAGGCCAAATGACTAGCTGTGCACAGACATCAGCCTTTAGATTTCTCAAATATAGTTATGATATATGTCCCCTTTGTCCCATAAGCGAAAACAAACAAACAAACCTGAAGCGTCCCCCTCCCCCAACTAAGACTGGCGTAGACAAAGGTATTTCTGTGCCTCCCCAGAAGGCTCCCAGCACTCATGGCTCTCTGTTTCTGTCTCCCCTCCCCACTTATATCTCTCAGTAACTCAACCTTTCCTTACAACTGGGGGGGGGTGCCTAGTTGCAGGTCATACAAATGGTTCCTCTCTATTGCCCTTGGAGGTTTGACTTAAGCATATCACTTGGGAATATAAAAGTAGCTTCATGTTGTCTCATTGCTTCAGCCAAAGGGGAGATAGGAAGAATCCCATTTTACCACACTCTCCAAGAAAAAGTGGTTCTTATTTTCCTGTGTTGTGCAAATCAAGTTCTTTTTTGTTTTCTGTTGACTCTCTTTTCCCATAACTCTCCCTGGGGTCTATCTGTTAATTTTCATCTGTTCTATCAAAGTGGTTTTCTTTGCAAAGATAGTACCTTCCTTAAGAGACATCTGGGGGCCAGCTCTATGGGTTCCTCCAAGCTCAAGCACTGTCCCCTTTTCCCTCCTTGAGAGTCAAGTAACACGGGATAATTGACTACACTTCTCCAAGCTTCTCTTTCCCTGTAAGCAAATACTGATAATGACCTTTTGGGGATATTTTGAGAATTAATCATAAAGGTCATAAATAATAAGTTATAAGGCCTGGCATGATGACAGCTTTTGTGATTTTTAGGAAGAGAATTTTTCTATTATTCCTCTACCTTGAAGGTCTCTCAACTTCTCCCCTATTGAGATGGGGGGCTGGTGGCTGCCTGGGCGCTACAGGATGTGTAACAGCATCCCTGTCCTCTACAGGCTGGAGGCACATAGCACCTCTCCTCACTCAGTTGTGACAATGAAGAGTGTCTTCAGACTCTGCCATATGTCCCTGGTTGGTGGCGGGATGGGAAGGGGATCATTCCTGACTGAGAACCATTGCCCTAAGGAGAGAATCCAACAACTTTTTATGGATATGTGCATGTACACGTGCATGTGAGGTGTGTGCATGTGTGTGTGTGTGTGTGTGTGTGTGTGTGTAGTGTGTATGTATGACTTTCAGAAGGATGTGGTCTTAGTTGCAGTTTTTAAGTTCCCTTCAATAAATGTAATACAGCCCATGCTTTGCAGTCCCTATTTTTATTCTACATTTTCTTTTATGAAAGGCTAGACAGCCTCACTTAGTTTCTTAACCTCAGACAATGTGGACACTGATCATCACAGTCCTTCACGAGAAAGCATCAGATTGCAGGTCGGGCTCTCTTTCCAGTTCTGACTCATGCTCTTGGCTTTCGACATTAGCAAGCAGCTGATTTGGTCAGAAAGTCTTCAGGGTGGTTTTAAACAAAACGTGATCGATTCAAGTTTGCTTCCCACCCATCCATACATCCATCATCTAAAAGCCACACCAAATGAGAAGAGAACTGGACAAGCCTCAAATTCTACAGCCCAAGACATATGATAGGGACTCAAAGTGCTCCCCAGTTCTAGAATTCTAAGGCTTTATGATTCTGGTGTCCATACCCCCCAATGACAACCTCCTTACCCTTCCTTCTCTCTCCTCCTAGCTCCCTTTATGCCACATCCTGCCTCCCCACCCCAAGAAATTAAAAATATTCCAAAATAGCCTCTGGGTTGAATAGGTAAGAAATTATCCAGAAGCCAGGGACTCACTTCAGTTGAATGACAGGGCCTTTTTATTTCAACATCACTGCATGTCTTAATTTGTAATTACTTTCCTTTATATGCATGTCTACATTTTACATTTCCCTTGAGTTTTTCTCTGGACAGGAAGATCCTTGACTGGAATGTGCCCTCCTGCACCCAGGGTTGGGAGCACCTGTCTTTCCGTCTCCCTCCAGGCTCCTCTCTTCCTCAGCGCCTCCTCCCCTTCCCTTCTCTGTCCGATCTCTCTCTGTCCAAGCAGGACTTCATAGGATTCCTCCTGTCTTCTGCCCCAGTTCCCTAGGGCAGGACCGTGGCCGCTGCTGCCACCCAAGCCCAGTGCTGGAGATGCTAGAGCTTATGAGGTTTAGGGCACCAATTTATCTTTCTTTCCCCCCTGGTGTTGTCACTACTGCCCTCCAATTCTCCACTCTTCACAATTAGGGACGGAGAGCATGAGCAGCTGCTTTTCCTGCTGCTCTGAATAATTCATGCCAGTTTAGCTTCAGATTGGTAATATCATTGGCCTTGTTTAATACCAAGGGGAAGGAAGGGCCTCTTGGGATTTTCCAAAGCACAGATTTGAAAGAAATCACATTTTTTTAAAGTCTCTAGATTCTTCAGATTTTTTTTTGTTTGCTCCAAAATAAATAAAATACAACACAAATTAAACTGACCATGGAACTGTTGTTCTTTTCAAAACTCTTCCCGAAGGTGAAATTAATTGGGCACATGACTTACATTTAGTTTGGGAACTATGTCATCCCGTCAGCACTCTGCAGGGAGCATTGGCTATGGTAGAGGCACACCGCCGGGCTCTGGAGGGGTAGGGGAGACACACACAGTCCACCGTCGGGGAGCTCACAGGCCAGAGGAGGGAACCAACATAACCAAAAGAAGGACTGAATCACCATTTATAAGACTCAATGTATGTCCTCTGATAGAACAGTGGGGCTCATGACATTAACTTATTCTACAGTTGCTTATGTTTAAGGACTACGCACCAGTGACTGCTAGATGGTGAGAACAGAACAGGGAGTGAGTGGGCACAAAGGTGGCCTTTATAGAAACCCAGTCAAGCCTGCAAGTCTGCAAGTCCAGGCAAGCCGGACATGAACCAAATATTCACATGCACATAAAACCACACCCTGAGAAGCTGCCCAGCAGGAGGAGTTTCTAGGGCTGCACAGAAAGCCATTTATCCATCCATCCACTCATTTTGGAGCAATTTACTCATTTCCTTCTCTGAGCTAGGCACTTAGATTTCAGGGTCAGCTGAATCAGACGTATTCCTGGTCTTATGGAACCGCAGTCTTGCGAAGGAAGGGGTCATGAAAGAAGCAGCGGCATGAAAGCTTCCATATTTAAAGTTGTGATCAGTTCTGGGTCAAGTTTACAAATAAAAAAAAGAAGGTAGGCCTTTACATGAATTATCTTTTTTTTTTTTTTTCTTACTTAGTGCTCACAACGGACCTTTCTATAAGATCAATCCCTTGATGCATGCAGTCAGAAGCACGTCTTCAAGCCGCCAGACTGATCGACTCACATTCAGGCACCAACATTCAGGCCTTCCCATTGCTTTAGGGTAAATTGCAATCCTTAACCATTTGGGACGGCCGGGACCAGCGGCTCTTGTATTGAAGATGGAATGGCAGGACGAGGAAGAGGCTGTTGACCAATGCACATAAGGCCAACACTGAACGCAAAGACATCTTCTTTTTTTTTTTTATTGTTCAACTCCTTGATCTATATATTTCTGTGCCTGTAAAAAGAACCTACTCAGCTCCAAAAATCCTGCAAAGCCTAATTCTAGTTTACTGTGACTTAATGTATTTTTTTTTTCATGTTTGCGTCTTTTGCTCGATTTTCTCATTTTTATCTCTGGTTTAACAACATGGCTCTTGAACAGCTGCCAGATGTTACACTGCAGCTTCGGCCAGATTTCACGCGACGTGGCATCAACTCTGCATATAAAGGAGCCCAGAAACTGGGATTTCTTTTCCTGCCGAGGATCCCTAGAAATATTGATCCCAAAATATTGTAGACACGTTTTCTCTTAGCTCTACTAAGTTTGGCTTCTAAGAAATTTGCTTGGTTAATGAGTGGTGCGGCTTCATGCTGCAAATATCAAAACAGAACAGGATACTTTCAGAATGAAAACTGCACATTTTTGTGCGGTTGAGGAAAAAAAAAAAAACATGGTTAGGGATATCCGGGCCACTTACCAATCCTGAGCGTGACCTCTGAGGCTCAGCTATGGGAGGAACATGTATCTGGAGCTGGGTGGGAAATTTCTCCCATGATACGTATTTCTATTCTATGTTCTTCTCCTAATATCCAGTTATAGTGTTTCATGTGTCTGTTTCATGTTATTTGTCTTAAAGTGGTTGATATGAAATGTGACAATTAGGATTAGGACTTATGACCTCAAGTGAAGCCCAGGTTGAGTTACTTATGCCATTGCTGTTGCCAAAATGATTTTAGGTGTTTACAGTGCTTTCAGCATCCCTTAAATGAAGCTTTGGAGCCAATGATTGCTTAAATATCCATAATAGCTAGAAATAGGTTTTAAAAAGACTTATTGTATATTTAAAAAAAATTTTTTTTTGAGAGTGTGTCTGCATACACATGGGATGGGGAGGCGGAGAGGGAGAGGCACAGGGAGAATCTTAAACAGGCTCCACGTCCAGCACAAAGCCAGATGTGGGGCTCCATCTCACAACCCTGAGATCATGACCTGAGCTGAAATCAAGAGTCAGATGCTTAACTGACTAAATTATCCAGACACCCCCCTAAACATACAAGCTTTAGTTCTTTAGTTCTAATCTCATTTAAATAGCAAAGGCCGAAGAAACCCTCCAGGTAATATATGGATGTTAAATATAATCCTGTATCTGTCTTCAGTGGAGATATCAGATCAAATCTTTTTTTTCTAACGAAACCAACTTAAAAACATATTTTAAAATCTATTTATCAAATACCTGCTGAGGACCTATTATAAGTTATGCTTTTGTTCATTCTTTTGGTTTTTGAGTAGAAAAAAAAAAAACCCACATTTTTGTTCTAAGGGTGGTCATGGTATATTGGGAGAAAAAACTAAGCAAAGAATTAAAATCTGATATGATACGTTTTGTTCTATTTGTTGTTGTTGTTGTTGTTCTTGTTGTTGTTTTCTGGAAAGAAAACCTCTTTATTTTTAAAATACCTATATGGAAATAAAACAAAACAAAACACAAAACTTTGGTAAGATGGCATTCGAAAGCCTTTAACTCCTAACTTGACTTTTTTTCTCCATTATACCAGTTGTTTTCTAATATTCATTTTGGACAATACAGCTCTCATACTGAGGGGAGCAGAGTGTTGGAATTAAGAATATAGACATAGAGACTCCTGCCCAGCCACAACTCCATTTCTGCCCCCCTCTAGCTGTGACTTTGGACAAGCTACTTAGACACTTTGTGTCTAGTTTTTCCATCTGTGAACTGAGACAATCATAGTAGCTAGTATCATACAGTGACTGTGAGGGCTCAATGAACCACTAATAAAACGCTTTCGGTAATGCTTTTCCTATCAGAAACACTCAATAAGGTTTATTCACCCTTATTATGGACAATACCATGCCATGGCATGACACAGTGTTGCCTGCATTTGATATTGTTTCAAATTTTAGACAGTATTTTGTGTTCCTTATCTATTTTCCCCTAAAACCAGGATTGGGTATGATAGACAAAGAAGGAGCCCACAGCTGGGGAGCTGAGGACATCCCAGCTTTGTTTCATGAACACAAATCCGTGTTCTACTTGTGAGACACCTGGACTCTCTTCAGTGCTTGCACAGCAACTCGACTGAACGATGAGCCTGGGAGAAGTTACAATCCCACCTCACAGGAAGTGAGTCGGAGAAGGCATTTCTGCCCACATACCCAGGAGAGATACCTTGAACCTGTCTCTGAAGCAAGTGGATAGGACTTGCAACTCTACCAAGTTAGAAAAAAGTGTGATATGCCTCATCTGGGCACCCTCAGGTAATTCTCATTGATAAGAGCAATTATATTTTTTTGTAAATTAGCCAGCCCCCAAACCTGGAGGAATGGAGCCTGTCAGAAGGCTGGCCAGCAGGCTGCTCCCTGAGATATGGACACTCTGCTCAGTCTGAGTTGTCAGCTCCTCATCTGCACTGAGTGCTAATAAATATGTATTTGAATGAATTAATCATAGCATTGCTTTAGGACTTGAATTCATCGATTTAACTGAATGTTATATGTTAAAATGCCTAGTAGAGAGGCACTAAAAATGTCCATTTCTCCCTTTCTTTGCAAGTAAAAATAATAGTACTACACCATTTCAATCAGAAGTGTATTCTCTATATTTAATAGGAAGGGACAGCTATTCATTGAGTCACAAAAGCTCTTTGCCCATCCAACTTACGACCTAGACAAATGGTTATATTGGGGTACATATGGAAGGTCAGTAACTTCACAGCCATTAATATCATCTGAATTGTGTAAGTAGTTAGATACACAATCCAAAGTCCACAGGACTCCCACCTGTTGTTTTTTTGCAGGAATGTAACCATGGCGTGGCCAGATGATTTTCAAGGGAATCCAGATATATAGATGATCACTTGAAGTCTCCAGATGGTTATATATTGGCTATAAAATACATTTAAACTAACCCACCAGGCTTCTGGTTCTTGCCAAAATGGAATAAGAGGGACAGGATTTACTATCCCCCTTGAAGAAGTCCCCCAAACACACGTGTTTTTCTTTCTAATTTTTTGAATTTTTTCTTTCTAGTTTTTTTTAAAGTTTTTATTTATATATTTTTATTTGACAGAGAGAGACAAAGCAAGAGAGAGGAACACAAGCAGGCAGAGTGGGAGAGGGAGAAGGAGGCTTCCCGCTGAGCAGAGAGCCCAATGTGGGGGTGGATCCCAGCACCCTGGGATCATGACCTGAGCTAAAGGCAGCCGCTTAATGACTGAACCACCCAGCTGCCCCCAAATCATGTTTTTCAAATCGCTGAATGCAAGTCACGAAAGTCACGAAGGACCATCATCCCTGAGAAATGAGAAGCACAGAAAAAAACCCATAAAAGAAAAAAACTGATAACTTTGACTTTATCAAAATTAAAAACTTCTGCTCATCAAAAGACAATGTTAAAAGAATAAAAATACTGGAAGAAAACATTTGCAAAGCACATATCTAGTAAAGTACTTGTGTCCAGAATATGTAAAGAATTCTCAAAACTCAATAATAAGAAAACAACCTAAGAAAGAAATAGACATCCATTCCATTTGGATGGAAGATGTACAGATGGAAAATTAACACACCAAAAGAAACTCCCCGTTATTAATCATTGATCTATTTGCATTATTTGCAAAATGGACACTCCAGTGTGATACCAGTACAATCCATTAAAATGTCATAAATTTGTAAGACTGGGAATACCCAGTGATGGTAAGTATGTGAAACAGTTAGAATGCTAATAAACGGATGATGGTTGGGTTAAGAGATCACAACTACTTCATCAACAGACTTCGGTGATTTCCTAGAAACCTATATATCCACCTACCTAAAGGATATATTCCATATGAATTTTTTATAAATATCTAGAAAAACACAAACTAATCTGGTTTTGTCCATGCGAGCTGTTATATCAGAACTACCATCACTGGGAGCTTACAAAAAATAGAAATTTATTTCTCACAGTTCTGGAGGCTGGAAAGGTCAAGATCAAGATCTGGTGTCTGGTGAAGAGTCTTCTTTTTAGTTCATAGACAGTTTTTTTTTTTTTCTTTCTTGCCATGTCCTCACACAATGGAAGAGGTAAGGCATCTCTCTGGGATGTCTTTTATAAGGGCACGAACTAATTCCATTCATGTGGGCTTCACACTCATGACCTAATCACTTCCCAAAGTCCCCGCCTCCTAATACCATTACACTGGGGGCTAGGTTTGGACATATGCATTTTGGGGGAGTGTTAACTTTCAATCTATAGTGTATCCGAAGGCAGACTGGGGTTGTATCAGGGTGGCAGTAGGGCAGAGAGGATCAGGAGCGAGTGAATACAGTAGGAGACAATAATACCTTTAGGGATGATGGATAGATTCACTATCTTGACAGCGATGATGTTTTTACTGGTATAAATGTACACAAAATTCTATAAGATTACACTTTTTAAATATTAATTATTTCTCAAAACTCCTAGTAAACAACAAAACAACAGTATGGATTTAGGTAAATAACCACCAGCTTGGCAATACACAGGGGCCCCTGGGCTAAGAATGTGCAAACTCTGGCATATGTATACCTTCAGGGAAACGTGCATAACCAGAAATACCTTTACTAGCATGCAAGATGAAATGTCTGCTAACTGGGGGGCTCTTTTGTTGGCTCCTTTCAAACAAAGCAAGTCCCATTTCCAACTCTTTTTCGAATGGCGCCAACCAAGACTCCTCTTTCTGAATGGTTTGATGGCCTCTGTGTCACAGTTCTGATTAAAGTCCAGAATTTCTTAATAGCAAATGATGGCATGCGAGGCAGAGCTCATTTTCCTTTTGATGTTCACACATAATTCCTCTTCAGAGTGGCAGGAATTATGGGTTTAATAGCGCTCCGGATCTCTGCTGACGAAGCCCCTTCCCTAACATGACTTTCCCTTGTAGAAGAGGCTCTCTCAATGACACGGAGCTATTGTTCCCCAAAGGACTGCGGAAGACATCTTTCTGAAAGATTCCACAATACTTGAAAGAACTGGAGATTTTCCTCAGAGTGGTTTTTATAAATGTATGAAGTAGAATAAAGAATTTTAAATCAGCACTCAGGAACTTATTTAAAGCAGTAATATATAGCCGATGGAATTGAACAAGTTGGACTTGGAAGAATGTGAACAGAAAATAATTTTTATTCTTTCTCCCTCTGTTCTTTCAAACTACTTCTCTTCACAGCTCCTTTTTTTTTTTTTTTTTTTTTTTTTTTACCTGGGGAGCAGTCTTTAGCAAGACACATGGCTTTTTCATGGTCTTTCATTTGGAAAAACAGCCCTTTTGGTAATTAAAAAGATCCATTCAGATGACACAAAACCACCAGTCTTTCAGCCCTTGTGCTGCTTGTCTCTCTCCACTGACCTACAGATTGGCTTCTTCTGTCTTCCTTTCTGCCTCCCTCCTTCCTCACCAGCTACTGCATACAATGGCTATCGGGTTCAGTGCATGGGGGAGAAAGAAGATGTAAGGAATAGAAAGTTTTTCCCAAGTGGAACAGTTGTTATCTGGCTTTGGATCTTCTAAGCAGAACGGAGGACCAATTTTTGGCTCCTTCACTCCTGGCGGACTATTTTTGGGTTCCTAAGAAAGGTCTTGCTGGGAGTCTCCAACGATTTTCCCTTGAAAAGAACAATCAATGCCTTCTCTCTCAGCTACCAGACCTCCAGATGTCCAGCTCTCTGTGGGTGTCACGAGATCTATTGGTCCTCTTGGGTGGCTCTCTTTTGAGACAACCTTTGGACAGCTCCCATAAGCCACACCAACATCTGGTCCATAAGCAGCACACATCCTGATTCTAGGCACAATTAAGGAACTTGCAGGGCATCCCTCCTCTCTTCCCTCCATCAAGCATTGGGTGCTGACTCCTATTTTCCTCAACCTCAAGGAGGACACAGTCCAGCCCTCAAAATGTTTCTTTTAAACAACTCCCATTTTGCTTGGCTTAAATTAAGAAAGAAACAGCTATGTATTTCCCCATTATGAGATGTGGTTATGGCGTACCCAGCACAGCTACTGTTTGCCTACAGTCCCCAAACTGGCCCATCAGTCTATTTTATGTAGCTATGGGGTGGGCAATATCCTACTGCTGGCAGGACCCCAGGATCACAACTTTGGGTGAACCTTGTACAGCTAGGGGAGCCCTTACTTAGGGTGGCAGAGAATTTGACTCTTCCTGTCCGAAACTTTATAAAACAACAGGAGGTCAACAGAAGAAGTCATTTTAACGTTGCAGGTTTACACAGAAAAAAGGCAAAAGAAATGAATGTTATGGTTATAAGCAGTCAATGTCTTTCTCTTTTCTCTGTGTTCCAGCCACCCAATGATGGGAGTGTTCTCCAGCTTTCAACCTAAAATTAGTTCCAGGAAAACCTACTTTATGAGAAATTTGGGAAATTTTCTTGAATTACCATCCATAAATGAAAACATGGTCTGGAATAACTCAAAAGTAGTATCTCAATGATTATAACCTAATTTTAAATTGTCTACGACATGAAAGTTAACCACTTAAATCATCCAAGATTCTCTGTGCTGAAACATTCAAATGTTTGAAAGGAAACTAAGGGGTATTGTTTTGTTTTATTCAAGTTAAACAAATAATTACCTAACTGACCTTCTTTAAGAATTAGGGAACTTGGGGGGCACCTGGGTGGCTCAGTGAATTAGAGCCTCTGCCTTCAGCCCAAGTCACGATCCCAGGTCCTGGGGTGGAGCCCCACATTGGGCTCTCTTCTCCGCAGGGAGCCTGTTCCGCCTCCACTGCCTGCCTCTCTGCCTACTTGTGATCTCTCTCTCTCTGTCAAATAAATAAAATCTTAAAAAAAAAAGAATTAGGGAACTTGGGCTACATTCAATTTTCACTGACTGTTTAGTATGGGGATATAGTCAAAAAAAATGGGGCTCTCCCCTGGATATTTGCTAAACTGACACTTACCTCTACTACTTTATGGTTAAATCCTCGTTATTATTTTTCTAGTGACAATATTCAGGCTCCATTTAAAAATGAGTAATGGTATAAATGTAAAAAGGCACCCATCACACACACATGTGCACACATGTACAGACACACACACATACATGCACACAGACATAACACAGATAAACATCAAGGGGCACACATGCATACACATTGTTTGCTTGCTTCATAAAAAAAGGGGCTACCCTTTAGTATAATTCTACAATCAGCTTTCTCAGTGTTCTTTTGTTTTTCCTGTGTTCTTTCCTCCTCTGTAAATCATGGCTCTGCTTTAGCATGGTTATGTACTGTCTACAGTTCTTTTAATATGTGGCTGATACAGTAACTATTTATTAGATAATTTGTTTAATCCTTCTATTCTTGCTGGTCTTTTGATCTATGTTCAGGTTTTTACATTGCCACAATAATTGTCAATAATAAGACTTAGAAATGTGTATATGACATGTTCTTGTTTGGGGCTCCCATCCCTCATGCTTATGTTTGGGCACTTCTAAAAAATTGAAAATCTAGACATTAAGACTAGCAATTAATCCAACAGTGAAGTGAGGGGACTGTATAGATAGGAGGAGGTTTTTATGATGTCTGTGGCAGTGATCAGACAAGTAAGGAGATGAAATTTCACGAAACTCTCTCCCACTAGGGGTAATACGTCTGCCCTTTGCTCAGACTTATCTGTAGATATTATGTTGTAAGTACCAGATGGTCTATGATGCTTTGGATTTATTTTATGATTTTCAAAGGTTAGAAAGAAGCAGACATTCCAGGCTGCTCCCCTGCTGGACGTGAAAGATGTTACAAACTTTCCATGGTCCCGGTGAGGGCCAGCTGACCTTCGGTCCCTCGGAAAGTCCTAGAGGGATATCTCTGTCCTTGGGAGAAGGCCAGTTTGCCTTTCTGTATGTTCATTTGGGGAAATAGACTCTTTTTATTAATCCAGACACAGTACTCAGGCGAATGAAATGAGCAAAAAGGGACCACTGGATCCATTATAATCGGAATCTTCTGTGTATGTAGATAAGATAAAATGGATTACATTATCTACATGTATACATTAAATGTTCATTTTTCATATAAATGGTTCTATTTAGTAAGTAATGGCACCTTAGTCCATTAAGTTTCGTGGCTAATACATCCCTCCTCCCTCTGAATCTTGTTTAAAGAAAAACATTTGGTTGGGTAATGTGCAAGATGTACCTTGGGGTAGCAATTTATGGTACTCTCTTATCAGAAATTGCTTCCAAATGCCTCATATCCGTATTTGAAATTCTGCAGGCAACAATTTCCCTACATCTCACTCATGGAGCTACATGGCAGATTACTTCAATTGACTATATCGAGGATCAGGTGAAAAGTACATGGAGAAAATAGAGGAAAGCCAAATAGAAACAATATGACTTACCAGTTTTGCAAAGATGGCTTACTACATAGAGTTTTACATAAAATGTAACCATTCAGTTAGCATATTTAAAACCATATTTTATTTATTAAGATTGTAACCCCTAGCATATTGGCTAAAAATGTCATGTTTTAAAATAAATTGTATTCATGAATAATTATATATATATATACACACACACACATATATAAAAATTAGATTTCCTGTTCCTTCTGTCTTTACTTCTGGAAACCCCTTCTATGTGGCTGTATCTGGCTCATCATTTAGCTATCAATCAAAGTCACTTCCTGATGTTGGAAAAGATTGTCTGGGGCCAAATAGAAAATTTAAAATATGGGCTATATTTTCGATTCTATTTTTTTTGTGTTAAATATCCTTAAAGGATATTGTTGTGCTGGTTTCTATGACATTTTTCTTAGGAGAGACATACTGAAGTGTTTAGAAGTAGAGGGCCAAGCTGCCTGCAACTCTTAATTGGGCCAGAACAATATAGAGAGAAATATAGCAAATATGGCAAAGTGTTAGCAATTGGTTAAGCATGCGGAAGGGAATGCAGAGTTAATTATACTATTTTTGTGACATTTCTGTAGATTTGATGTGTTTTCAAGATACACAGTTAAAAAAATCAAAATGACTCTCTTAAAGAGGGTATCCTACTGCGGCTAAAGTTGTCCCTGCCTCACACCATCTATGCTGCTATTACTTCATAGAACCTTAACATAATATCATCAGTACGTTTACTTAAAAGTTTATCTGCCATACCTGTACTTTCTGGAGAATACATGCAGTGTCTTTATTTAATGACCTCTGTATCCTGAATGTCTAGAATGGTAAAAGAGGCTCAAAGAATATTTTTTGAAAATCATCATCTATGGCAAAGTTGTATCAATCACTCAACATTTGTTTTTGTTTTTGTTTTTTTTGCTCATTTTCTTTAATTATATTTTTATTAAAATATAATGTATTATTAGCCCCAGAGGTACAGGTCTGTGAGGTTTACACACTTCCCAGCACTCACCATTACACATATACTCCCCAATTTCCACAACCCCCCCAATTCTCTCCCTACCCCCCTCTCCCCAGCAACTCTCAATTTGTTATGTGAGATTAAAAGCCTCTTTTCGTTTGTCTCCCTCCCGATCCCATCTTGTTTCATTTATTCTTTTCCTACCCCACAAACCCCCCACATTGCATCTCCACTTCCTCATATCAGGGAAATCATATAAAGGTCTCAAGTACACAACCCAACCCTACACCTAAAGAAGCTGGAGAAAGAACAACAAAGAAAGCCTAAACCCAGCAGGAGAAGAGAAATAATAAAGATCAGAGCAGAAATCAATGAAATAGAAACAAACAAACAAACAAAAAACCACCAATAGAACAAATCAATGAAACTAGGAGCTGGTTCTTTATTAATAAGATTGATAAACCCCTGGCCAGACTTCTCAAAAAGAAAAAAAGAAAGGACCCAAATAAATAAAACCATGAATGAAAGTGGAGAGATCACAACCAACACCAAAGAAATACAAACAATTATAAGAACATATTATGAGCAACTATACACCAGCAAATTTTACGCAACATTTTTTTGAGGATTTTGTCCTTAGGATAGTTGCTATATTCTCAGGAAATGTAAGCAAATGCATCCACTGTTTTAGATAGTCTACAGAATTGATACCATTTATTGGCATCTACTAACAAAAATAAATCATAATTAACTAAATTTCCTTTAATGTAGGCTCATTAGAAGCCACCATTTAACATTGTTGGCAGAACCATTAGAATACGAAGGCTGTGTTACTAAATATTTGCATGCTTTATTAAAAGTTTCAGAAAAATGACACGTGTTCACGAACAGCTGTGCTCTAAGCAGGCATTTGTACAAAATGCATCTCTCTTTGTTTCATCCATTTTTAGAAAAATCAACCAGTGTGTAGTTTGTGCCTTTTTTTTTTTTTTTTTTAGTTTGTGCCTTTTAACAGGAATCTGTGGCCAATGTCCAACCTCGGTCTTCCTAATTTTAGCTGATTTTCCAGCGTGAACTATACAACTGAATTCAATGTATTTTACTATTTAGGATGTTTCTAGAGTTCTAACTTGCATGTTTCCTTTAGACAAGGAATATTTATTTTTCATCAAGATAATAGATGCAAATGACATGGCTAATGTTAGTTATCAAGTCAAGTTGATATAACACATGGGGTGCACACTTTCATGCTTTGAGGTGTTTTGATTTTTGTCAGGCAAAACAGGCATCTGGCATATCAAAGAAACAATTCTAGTGAATTAAAAGGATCCCTCAATCTAAAAATAATGAGCTTCATGTGTGTAGCTCATTTTTTAGTTAATTGCCCTTAATTTATTCAGCTGAAATACCTACAGTTTCCCATGATTAAAGGGCATCATGTTTGACTTGTCATTGAATTAGTTTGATATTGATATAAATGAGCTATAAAGTATCTCTATGATTACTTCCCGAATAATATGAATGCATTTTCTTTTGTTACTTGCTCAATAAAGAATGAAATATACCTGATCTTTGGGTTTTGAAGCAAATCTTCTGCAATTTAAAAATGAAGAAAAGATGGAATTAACCAGCAAGGAATGTATTTCCACCAAGGCATTAAAGCTTCTGCTGGTAATGAAGCTTATTTATCGCTATGCAAAATTAATAATGGTACAAGTTTCTTTTCCATCTTAAACCTGACAGAAATAAATATCCATCAAAAGAGAGAGAGAGAGAGAGAGAAATAAAGGAAAAGAAAAAGAAAACCAGGTAGACAGATACCCAATTCTAACCCTTCAGCTGAACAACTGTCTAATCTTTAGTTGCATATGTACTAAATTTACTGCTCTTTGCTACAAAAGTTTGTATTATAAACATTTGAGTCAATTTATTGTATAACTATTTAAGAAAATAAATTGAAAAATGAAAATATACTTTTTTTCAGGTTAAAAATATTTTTATATTAAATTTTCTCCATGAGGCATGTTAGAATTTGTTTGTCAATGATCTCAAGAAGCATGCAGCCCAAGGGTTATAATCTATATGGAATTTCTCCCCTGAGAAATTACTGAACTTCCTTGATTTAATTTACTTGATGGCGGTGGTCACAGGCCCCAAAAATCCTGATGTCAATTCTAGTGCCCTTTGCATCAGAAATTACTGTCTTTACTGAACAGGAAAGACACATCGAAAGGAGATAACTGGTACCCTCTAAATGTTAAGTTTTGCCCCTGAAAATGCTGAATGAGACATTCCCAATGTTCTTCCATTGAATGATGATGTTTCCACATTTCTAGATGAGCCCTTTGAAACACATCTAGAATTTCATGCCTGAGTGCACAGATCTGACCCCCCTTTATTCCATGAAGCTTTTCTTCCTTTATTTCTGATTCTGTCCTTGTAAATTTTAAATGACTGTCAATCCTTTTAATTGTGTCTCCTGGTTCCTTTAACTTACCCTGGTACAGGGAATCTGTGACAAATCTGTCCAACAGAAATTCAATGTGAGCCACATAAGTAATTTTATCTATTTAAAGTGGGCTCTGCCCCCTACAGGGGGCTTGAACTCACAACTCCTGACATCAAGAGTAGGATGCTCCACTGACTGAACCAGTCAGGTGCCCCCACACACACATAATTTTAAATTTTCTAGGAGCCACAATTTAATAACTCAAAATAAGAAAATAACCTAATAATCCATTTCATGTAAAAAAACCCTCAGTATTATCATTTCAACCTGTAACTGGCATAATAATAATAATATTGTGCTCTATTTTTTCATACTAAGTCTTTAAAACCCAGTGTATATGTTACACTTACAGCACATACAATGGACTGAATGCTTCCATTCCCCCAAAGTTCATAGGTTGAAATCCTAACCCCCATTGTGATGATATGAAGAGATAGGGCCTTTGGAAGGCGATGAGTCCCCAAGGGTGAGCACTCATGATTGGGATTAGAGATCCCCCAACCCCGCACCCAGGGCCTCCTCACTCTCCCTTTGCCACAATGAACAATCAGCACTCTGAAACCCAGTAAAGGGTTTTCACCAGAACCTCACATGCTGGCTCTTTAACCTCGGACCTCCCAACCTCCAGAAGAGAGGGAAGTAAATTTCTGTTGTTTATCAGCCACCTGGTCTTACAGTATTTTGCGGTAGTGGCCCAAAGAGACTGAGGCAGCACATCTCAACTCAAAGTAGCCATTTTGCAAACCCTCCAGAGCCACATGTGGGTGGGGCTGCTGTACGAGAAAGCACAGTTCTAAGAGAAATACAAAGGGCACTAGAATTGACATCAGGATTTTTGGGGGCCTGTGACCACCGCCATCAACCATTTAGAATGAGTTAACCAAGGAAGGCACTTAACCTATGAGCTGTGGATTTTAAATCTTTGAAATGAATAGGTCGGGGTAAGATGGGCTTCAGTGTTTATTTTAACTCTAAGAGTAGAATACTATTATCATAATGAAGAAACTTCTGCTTTCTGGCTTCCCTGGGGCTGCTCTGAAAAACCATTACCCATGGTTAAGTCAATAACATTCCTGCTGTGACCCCCCCGTAGAGCAGCTATGGAGGGGTGTCCTGCAAGGAGCCACCAGCCTGCAAATGGGAGCCTGCAACTGGTTGGGGCTGCCCTCGCGAGTCTTTTTTGGGAGGCTCATATTGGAAAGGGCTGTCTGCAAAAATTGTTTTCATTTTTTTCATAGCATCTTAATAAAGCTGATGTGCTTCCTCCAAAGGCATTCACAAAGCTTTCTTTCTGCATTTAGTTTCTGGTGTGCTGTGTCTCTTAGTGCCTCCATGGGGTGCCTGGATGGCTCAGTGGGTTAAGCTTCTGTCTTCGGATCAGGTCATGATCTCAGGGTCATGGAATCAAGCCCTGCTTTGGCTCTCTGCTCAGCAGGAGCCTGCTTCCTCCTCTCTCTCTGCCTGCCTCTCTGCCTACTTGTGACATCTTTCTCTCGTCAAAGAAGTAAATAATAAATCTAAAAAAAATAACATTTTGTCATCTCCCATTGTCTCCATTGTCAGTGAGACCATTCCCCAAACATCCTCCAAATCACAAAAAGACAGTCATTTTTGTATAATTATGTGGGATGCAGAAACAATTGTACTGATGCCAATCTGACCTATATTATATGCTGATAATATTTTATTGGTAAGTACGTGGCATCCACTATTTCATTTACTTGTCAGTAAAAACATGGAAAATTGGAAAGATCCAGTGATTTCCTCAGGACCACCCAATTATTTGCTTATGAAGCTAGACCTTGAACAGAGATCTGATGGAAACAAGGAGACTCTATGTCACTACATTATTCTGCATGACTGTGCTTCCTGCACAGACAGTTCAGCCATGTGGATGGCCAGGCTAAAGTTCACTTTTCTATCCGTGATTCTCAACACTGGGCATATATTAGAATCAGCTGGTTTTGTTGTTGTTGTTTTGTTTTGTTTTTTTCTTTTTAATATGCCAATGTCCTGGCCCCTCCTTGGCACCCAGACCTACGAAATCAGAGTTTCTAAGATTCATTTGGTCTGGGTTGAGGGGATGGGTGTGACTTCCAAAGCTCCACAGAAACCCTAATATTGCAACCCAAAGCAGAGAACTATTATTTTAGTCAAAAGTAAACCTAAGGAATGGTTATTCCCATTCAGCTCATTAAATGTATAGGTCTACACATGGAAAGAGATGTAAGTAAATGACTAAAATTACTGTATGAATATGGGTATTTGCCAAATATATGATCATCTTATTAAAAATTTTAAAGTGGAGGGGTACCTGGGTGGCTCAGTTGATTAAGCATATGCCTTTGGCTCAGGTCATGATCCTAGGGTCCTGGGATTAAACCCCATGTTGGTCTCCCTGCTCAGTGGGGAGTCTGCTTCTCTCACTGCCCCTGCCCCTGCTTGTACTCTCTCTGTCTGTCTCTCTCTCTTTCTCAAATAAATAAATAAATAAAATCTTTTTAAAAAATCAAAGTGTAGAGATTGTGTGTGTGTTTTCTGTCACGTCAGCTTGTTTTCCTCCAGCATTTGTTTGCACAGACATAACCCACAACTGAACCAACCTCAGCTGTTGACACTTCTAGGCTTAATTCTATTGCAATCCTTCCACCTCTTTTCCTAAGCAAGTTCTCAGTACTTCTCACCCTTCATTAGGCATTCCTAATGAAAACCTGACTAATACATGTTTTTCCGTAAATTCGGTGTATTCTTTCTCTCACGTAATAGGAAGCCAAGAGGGAGGATACCAAACTCCCTCTGTTTTTACCTGCAGCCTCGTGCTTCTCACCTAAAGGGCACAAGATGACTACTCTCTGCCTCAGAATTCTGTCCAAGTTCCTGACTAAAAGACTAGTACAACCGAGCAGATGGTTGTCTCTGGAAACAATGTCTCCTTTCATCGGATTGGTCAGATCTCTGTTACACGGCTCCTCTCTTTGAAAAGGATGCTGGGAAATGTAATTCTTATGAACAGGGCATACTGTCCTCACTTCTCACGAAAACTGCAGTTTTTTTGCTAAGGGAAAAAGGGGAAATTGGAGATGAGTAAGGCAACATACAGGGTATGTTCTTCTGGGATTACTGATTTTTTTTTTTAATTACTGTGTTATAGCACTTGGTACAACTTGTAGTCATATATTCACTTATTTGTTTATAAGTCTCTTTGATATTGTCTATTTATTGCTCTTTGTCTCCATAGGGTCAATGTGTGTTTTTCTCACCAGTGTCTACACAACAGCTACCATACTGCTTGGTGCCTGGAAGAAACTTCACAAATACTTGTTCGCTGAAAGTTGAATGAACGCGTTGCAGGGGTGAGGACAAGAGGGACTGCAATCCTTCCTTCATCGAATTTAGATCTACTCTATTCTACTTGGCTCATTGATTTTTTAAAAATCAAAATATCTTTAGTGCTTTAATGCTGCCAGGTTTTAAGGAGTGTTTTTATTGTGTTTGCTTCCAAAGGAAGCTTTGGAATAAATTACCAAACCCTGAATTGTAAAGAAGACCAACAATGCTTGACAAAATAAAATAAGTAAATGTTGGTTTTCAGCCTTCATATATGATTCAGAACATTCAAAACAGCACAAAAGTTAATGAAATGTTTTAAACACATATATTATACATGATTACAGAAATGAAATTTACATAAGCCAAAAATATTAATGAGTCATACTGATGCAAACTTTAAAAATGTTGGCTAGGACTGTTCTAGAAACTAGGAAATGTTGCATCAAGGTACGTTATTTCACTTCACAAAAATCTAAACATCATAAAATCCTTTTTAGAAACCCGGCGTTGCAGAGCTAGACTGTTGGAAACCCGCTGTGTGGCTCACCCCTTCCCTCTGGGACCTACATTCCCTTAGCTCTAATCTCTCTTGACCTTTTCCCCAGATTGCAGGTCATGAGCTAAGCCTCACATGTCATCGTAGATGGTGCAGATGCAGACTCAGCAAAGACACGGGGAAAAGATAGACTTGGAAGAAAAATAAAGACAAGTGTTATACTAGTGTTTCTTTGAAAGATGAATTTTAGCTTACTTTGCAAAGAGTACTGAAAAAAATCATGGTACCGCATTGTGTCTTTAAGCCATGATTTTAGAAAGGTCCTTTTCCCTTCCATCAATTATTAAACACAGACCTCCAGTTGAGAGACAGCCAATTCTCTCTTGCAGGGCTGTAAAATCCTCATTGTTTCCTTTTACCCAAATGACCTTAGATAAAGCAAACATCCTCACTGAGTGTTAGCTGTGTTCTTATAAGATGCAATATGGAAAGCTTAGAGTCTACGTTTGCAGTGATGGACAAATAAGATATAGACGAGATGGACGTCATTTATTGGAAAGTAACAGTCAACATGAGATCATGTCATTCTTCTGTTAAACCCTGCAAAGGCCTTCCTGTTACCTTCAAAATAAAACCAACTCTTCATGGACATCTCTCTGTATCTGAACTCACTCTGCACCACCAATCCCGAAACCCATTCAACCCAGTGTACCCTCTTTTTATCTCACCAACCTCATTCTTACCACACTGTTCCCCTGTCTGGAAAGCTTTTACTACTAAACTATCCCATGGCTAATCATTACCATTCATGCCTCAACTCAAAAACCTTTGTTAAGTGGCTTCCCTCTCCAACACCATGCCAAGACCTCCCTGGTCAAACACCCTCTATTTTTTTTTTTATTTTTAATTTTTTATAAACATATATTTTTATCCCCAGGGGTACAGGTCTGAGAATCACCAGGTTTACACACTTCACAGCACTCACCAAAGCACATACCCTCCCCAATGTCCATAATCCCACCCCCTTCTCCCAAACCCCCTCCCCCCAGCAACCCTCAGTTTGTTTTGTGAGATTAAGAGTCACTTATGGTTTGTCTCCCTCCCAATCCCATCTTGTTTCATTTATTCTTCTCCTACCCACTTAAGCCTCCATGTTGCATCACCACTTCCTCATATCAGGGAGATCATATGATAGTTGTCTTTCTCTGCTTGACTTATTTCGCTAAGCATGATACGCTCTAGTTCCATCCATGTTGTTGCAAATGGCAAGATTTCATTTCTTTTGATGGCTGCATAGTATTCCATTGTGTATATATACCACATCTTCTTGATCCATTCATCTGTTGACGGACATCTAGGTTCTTTCCATAGTTTGGCTATTGTGGACATTGCTGCTATAAACATTCGGGTGCACGTGCCCCTTTGGATCACTACGTTTGTATCTTTAGGGTAAATACCCAATAGTGCAATTGCTGGGTCATAGGAAAGTTCTATTTTCAACATTTTGAGGAACCTCCATGCTGTTTTCCAGAGTGGCTGCACCAGCTTGCATTCCCACCAACAGTGTAGGAGGGTTCCCCTTTCTCCGCATCCTCGCCAGCATCTGTCATTTCCTGACTTGTTGATTTTAGCCATTCTGACTGGTGTGAGGTGATATCTCATTGTGGTTTTGATTTGTATTTCCCTGATGCCGAGTGATATGGAGCACTTTTTCATGTGTCTGTTCGCCATCTGGATGTCTTCTTTGCAGAAATGTCTGTTCATGTCCTCTGCCCATTTCTTGATTGGATTATTTGTTCTTTGGGCAAACACCCTCTTTAATACTCTTCATAGCCCTTTGTGAAATTATGCCATTTGGTACAGTCTATGTGTAGTCTGTTTCCTCTAACATGAGAGATCCATGAGCGCACTGGTCCCTATGTGGGACAGCACGTGGTAAATATTAAGTATTAATGAAAAATTATACTGGATTAATAATGCCTGGTTAAGACAGTGTGAGTCTTTCATCCCAGACCTTGTGAAACATTCAACAGTTTCTCTACAATTCTGTACTGAGTAGGGAGTGAAGTAAAATGATCCCCTGCTTCTGAATTCCTTTTTTTCTATGGGTGTGTCCTGTTTTGCCCATAACCCACCATCCCAGTCAGGATACTCATCCACATTCTTAATGTCCTCCCATAAAAGTCCCTAAAGACTTCACACAGATTTTCTCATGATAGGGATGGGGCTGGTAGAAAGAAGAGGAGCTTTCAGGGAAGCCAATACCTCACACGTGCATGTGCATGTTCTTGGAACCTTCTCCTCCACTCTGCACTGGCTCCCATTCTGCAATCTTACACACCGTCGGACAAGCATTTTTCCGTTATTCCTCCCTCTTGACCTTTCTGGTCTCTCTCCCCCTCCCTTTCAGGGATAGTCTCCTTAATCTCTTAAACAAGGCATTTAACATCCCAGCTCGTACTTGCAGTCTGTTAGCTAAACTCCTGATACGTCACCCAATGTACCATGTGTCTTTAAAAAAAAACTTCACAGCTAAAGTGACATCTTCTCTAAGATACACTGTATATGTATTATAAACTGCATTCTTACAGTATTATATATTGTATTCTTACAAACAGAGTGCCCTCTGTTACTGTGCTAATATTGTTTGCATCTTATTTCACTCAGGTGGAGAGAAAGACTTTCTGAAAGAAAGATTAGTTTGGAAATAGACTAATGACAAAGACACCAAGATACTAGGACACCGATTATATAACTCATGATAATTTTTTACAATGATAATAGTTGTTAAAACATAGTAATAGCAAAGTGAAGGTTTTCTTTGTGACAGGCACAGTTTTAGGCACTTGACTTGTATTATCTTATTTGGTCCTCCTATTTGTCATATATGGTGGGTACTGTACCATCCCCATTTTACAGAAGAAAAACTGAGGCACAGACAGGTTAAATAACTTGCCCAGGATCACAAAGCCCTACAGGTATTTCTCCTAGTCACTGCTCTTACAACAATTATGATTTCCAAAACAGAGGGGTCAGAGGGAATATTCTCTTTTATGAGCTGAAATTGTATCCATGAGCACCTGTGTCTTCTCAGAGAAAGAAATAGAAGGAGAAGCCTGGACACAGAATCTGACGGAGAGATTCAACATCATTTTGTTCTCAATTTATTATTAAAATTAGAAGCCAATGTTTACCACCGCTTAGTACATGCCAGACTCTGCTAAACATTTTCAAAGCTTAATCATATTTTAACTCTCCAAGTCTCTGAGGCAAAATACATGTATATTTTAAAAATGATTCTCTAGGGGCGCTTGGGTGGTTCAGTGTGTTAAGCCTCTGCCTTCAGCTCAGGTCATGATCTCAGGGTTCTGGGATCAAGCCTTGCATCGGGCTCTCTGCTCAGCAGAGAGCCTGCTTCCTCCTCTCTCTTTCTGCCTGCCCCTCTGCCTGCTGGTGATCTCTGCCTGTCAAATAAATAAATAAAATCTTTAAAAATAAAATAAAAGGTTGGGGTACCAGGTGGTGGGTATTATAGAGGGCACAGATTGCATGGAGCACTGTGTGTGGTGCAAAAATAATGAATACTGTTATGCTGAAAATAAATAAATTTGATTAAAAAAAACTGCAGTAAAAAAAAAAATGATTCTCTAAGAGCTTAAAACCCTTAGTTCGTAAGTTTGGTAAGTGGGTAAGACTGGACATCTACTATAGTGACAAAAATTGTCACTGAAGTAGATGTACCATACTCTTTCCCTTCATGCTTGGCTCGGAGTTCACCTGGACTAGGGTTAAGACATCTGTCACCTTGCTGGCTTATTGCTCCTTCCCAAGCTTATGTCTATACATCATCTTATCTCTTCCCTTGTGTTGCTGGTATAAATCGCACATGGTTACAGTTGACCTTTGACCAACACAGAGGCCGTTGAAAACTCAATTGTAACTTTGGATTTCCGCTATTAACTACTAATAGCCTGCTATTGACCAGATGGCTCATTGATAACATAAACACATGATTAACACAAATTTTGTACATTATATGTATTATATACTGTATTCTTATAATAAAGTAAGCTAGAGAAAGAAATGTTATTAAGAAAATCATAAGGAAGAGAAATACATTTAGAGTCCTATACTATTAAAAAAAATCCACATACAATAGACCTGTTTGGTTCAAATCTGTGTTGTTCAGGGCCAACTGTATATTTCTCTTCTATTAAAAAAAAAAAAAAAGAAATGAAAGTAATTTAATAGGAAGAAAAGATGTCAATAAAAGCATTCAAACCAAGCAAAAGTTTTCCACTTCAGCTGCATTTCACAGTGTCTTCATAACAAAAACCCATGGAGGTAGAGATGGTAACTTGTGGATGCCTTTAAACCAAGGCTTTAAAACATTATGGAGTCTTGGCATGTTGATAACAATTTTTTTCTATAAAAGCAATTGTAGAAGTGCCACATTATTTCCAAGGTCTAATATTAGTAATTTATTAAATATAAATTAACCCAAAGTATTGCTATTTGGTGAGGATGATGTTGAGGGTCTCTCAAGTTATGTAGGTATTTATCAGGTAGGTCTGTCTCCTCAGTGGTTCCTGGCATACCCCAACTAATCATACTCCTGACATAATCGAGAAGAAGCAGTAGGTAGTCTTTAAGTAGTAAGTAAGCCTTTAAAGGAAGACAATAAATCATATAGCTGGTGATTCCTTCAAGATAAGTCACAATGACTCCTTGAAAAATGCTTTGTTTTCCTGCCATGTAATATCACGGAGGCTTGAAATTTCAGGTGTTGGGCCATGCTTTGCTCATCAGAGTTACACAGTGAATGTTCACTTTTGTGTAGCTGGTTGTACATGAAATGCTCCAGGAAACTGATTTTCAAGCTGCAACATTTAACAGTCTTCTAGAAATCTATTACACAAAATGAACCATTCCAAATATCAGTGCTTTAAAATGACCATTTATGATTATCCCTCATGATCTGTGGATGGACTGGGCTCTGCTGGACAGTTCCCACTCTGATCTTTCATGCAGTTGCCATTAGATGATGATCAGGACAGGCATCATCTCAGAGAGCCACCTGTCTCAATTAGGATGGACATCCCACATGGTTTGTACAAATGTCTGGAGCTCAGCTGAAGCTTCTGACAGAGAACTTACACCTGTTCATTCCATGATGCTTGAAATTCTCACTGCAAGGTGTTTCAGTTCCCTGAGATAATGCCCCAAGATTGTCTATTTCAGGAATTCTAGCAGACTTAAAAGCAATAGGTCCTGTCCTTAAAAGTCCCAGAATGCCATTTCTGCCACATTCTGTGGTAGGATAGTACAGATTTTTAAAAATGGGAGCCTCAACCTCTTCATAAGAAAAACCACAAAGAATGTGTGGCCTCCATTAGTCCTACATTGGTTTCTGCAGCAAGAGTGGCATACTAACCACCCCTTTACCTGAGCCCGTGGAATATGTGGCACTATTGTCCTTGAGATGAGACCAAGCCCCATAATCCTTCTCAGAAATAATTTTAGGAATTTTAGGTTGGTAAAGGAAAATGAGATGAGGCCTCTTTAGAATATCATGTTTAAGACCGAGGCAGAAAAACTTGTGAATTTTTTTTACCTAAGAAAAAGTTGTGTTTTCTGGGGTACCTGGGTGGTTTAGTCAGTTAAGCACTGACTCTTGATGTCAGCTCAGGTCATGATCTCGGTATCATGAGATTGAGCCCCATGCTCGGTGTAGAGCCTGCTTAAGATTCTCTTTCTCCCTCTCTGTCTCCCATCCCACTGCTCATGCTCTATCTCTCCCCCCAAAATTTGTGTTTTAGAATAGATTTAGATTTACAGAAAAATGGCAAAAATAGAATAGTTTCCACATAGGCCTCACCCATTTCGTATGTCTTATATTACCACAATACATTTGTCACGAAGAAATAACACTGATAAAGTATTATTAACTAAAGTCCATATATCATCCAGATTTCCTTGTTTTTAACTGATGTCTTTTGTTGTTGTTGTTCTGAGACCCCATCCACGGATCCTGCATGACACTTAGCTGTCCTGTCTCCTTAGGCTCCTCTTGACTGTGACCGCTTCCAAGACTCACCTTGTTTTAATGACCTTGGCACTTTCAAGGTATATTCGTCAGAACTTTTTTAGAATAGCCCTTAATTGGGATTCATCTAATGGATTACTCACAATTAGACTGGTGTTATGGTTTCTTGAAAAGAAAACCAACAGACGGGCCATGGCATTCTGATCACACCATAGCAGAGTACACAGTCTGAGCATATCTCAGTTATTGACCTGGATCACCTGGCTAAAGTACAGTCTGTCAGGTTTCTATGCTGCACAGTTATTCTTTTATTCTCCTTTCCATGGTGTCCTCTTTGGAAAGAAGGCACTCTATGCAGCCCACACTTAAAGCATGGGGTACTAAGCCTCCATTCTTTAAAGGCAAATCAATTATTGGAATTTTTCTGCACAGAACATTTGCTTGTTCTCCCCCAGTTTGTTTAGTTATAAAATCATTTGCTTATACCAGTACATATCACAAATATTATGTTATGGTTATGACCCAATACTACTTTGTTTTATTGCTTAAACATTTCAGTTTTGGCCAGTGGAAGCTCTTTCAATTGGCTCCTATGTTCCTTGGACATACTCCCATCAATGTTGTTTTTTGTTTTGGTTTGGTTTGGTTTTGTGAGCACTTCCTTACTTTCAGGCTCATTTTGCATATTTCCTGTCCAGTCTTAGAATCAACGTTTTTTCTTTTCCTTTTTCTTTAAAGAAGCCATAATTCTTTTTATTGGAGAATGTAATTAGAACCCAAAATCTGGACATTAAATGTGCTCATTGTTGCAAGTACACTGCCGATTCTAATATATGCATATATACTAATCTGTGTATATACACATGCCTCTAACAATTCTATATATATTTATCTGTATCTACATTAAGTCAAAAATGGATTTGTGCTAATGACTTCAACTCTGATGTTTACCACAGCCTTCTCCCTTGATGGTTTGTAACTTCCCATTCCAACAATATGGAACCTGGTTCCCCCATTTGCCATCCATTTAGTTAATTGTTTGGTTCTAGTATACATGTACAGTGATTTCAGAGTCATGAACTGCCATTCCTCTGGAAAACGCCTTTATCAACTACAGTGCTTATGTAAAGTTCCTTTGTCTTTAGCTTTATGCTTGCTCATTTCCAGTTACAGAGATCAGCAACTTTTTCTTCCATTTCTTTCAGTGAGTTTGTTTCATATATCTGTAACATAGTCACACTGCTTAGTCACAGTCTATAGTCTATCATGGGATCCCTCAATCTTTTAAATGCTTTTTTTTCAATTTGCATACATCAAAGTTCACTCCATGCTATGAAATTCTATGGGATTTTGACAAACACATACTATTAGTATCTTCCATTATGGCATCATATAGAATAGTTTCTTACCTCCCTCCACCCCCTGCCCCAAATCAACTGTTACCTCAGCCCTCCTTCTCACCTCTGGCATTCACAGATCTATTTACCATCTCTATAGTTTTGCGTCTTCCAGAATGTCATATAAATGGAAATACAGAGTATGTAGCTTTTTCAGATTAGTTGGCTTGTGAATTTTGAAGGTAAAAATTAAGGAAACGGGGAATGGGCAGAATGGTCTTAAAAATGCATGGAGTAAAATGGTGAAAGAAATGGATTTTTAATGAAAAATGGCATTTCATATTCCAGTGAAATATAATATACATGCACAAAGGTGCCAAATGATAAGGGTGAAAGTACAGTACTGGAGAAAGGAAAGACAGATAGATCAATAGAACAGATTAGAAAGTCCAGCAACAGACCTACACCTTATGGTTGATTGATTTTTGAAAACATGCAAAAGCAATTAAATGGAGACAGGATAGTCTTTTCAACAAATTATGCTAGAATATACAAAAAATTGAACGTGATCCATATCTTGCACACTATACAAAAGTCCACTCAAAATGGATCATAGACCTAAAAGCTTAAAACCATAATACTTCTTGGGAAAAAGGAAAAAACACTCAGAGGGGAAAAATCTCTGTGACCTTGAGTTAAGCAAAGATTTCTTAGCTGCCACCAAAAGGGCATTTTTTTATCCATTTATACATTTTTTTTAAATGGATAAATTGGACTTCACCAAAACTGAAAAATTTTGCTCCTCAAAAAGACAGTCTTAGGGGAATGAAAAACCAGCCACAATGATGAGAAAATACTTGTAAAACTCATACCTAATAAAGGACTCTATGGAGAATGTATAAAGAAATCTCAAAACCCAACAGCACGGATGCAAACAATTCAATTAGAAAATGGACAAAATACTTAACACGCATTTCATGAAAGAAGATATGAGGATGGCAAATAAGCACACAAAATACAACCCACCATCATTAGTGGATTAGAGAAATGCAAACGACATCCAGAGTAGGATGCTACTCCACAAAACGTGTTTCTACTGAAAAAAGAAAAAGGGGAATAGAACCAACCTGATGCATCCAAGATACCAAGCAACTGAATACTCATTCATTGCCGGCGGGACTACAGCATGGTATAGTCACATCCATGTTGGAAAACATTGTAGCCGTTTCCTATAATCTTAAATATTCACTTACCATTGACCTAGCAATTCCCATCCTAGGTATTTATCAAAGCGATATGACAAATTATGGTCACACCAAAACCTATACGGAACTGTTCATGGTGGTTTTATCCATAATCTCTAAAAACTAGAACTTGTCTTTCAGCTGGAGAGTGGTTAGGAGACTCTGGTACCTTCATACAAATGGACCGAGGCTCACCAAGGAAAAAGAGCATACTCCTGATATACTGCAACAGCATGAATGAGGGTCAAATGCATTATGCAGGCTGAGAGAAGTAAGATTCAAAAGGATTCCACTTATACAATGCATTTAACAAAGGAAAAACCACAGGATGGGAAACGGATGGGTGATTGCATGGGTAGATGGTGGAGGGGAAGACTGACTACGAGAGGGGAACACGAGGGAATTTGGGGGGTGTAAGTTTTTTCTGGATCAGGCCTATAGTGGTTGATACATGAGTCTATGCATTTGTTAAAACCCACAGAACTGGGTCCACAGAGTGAGTCTTACTTTCTATACATAAAAAATAAAATCAACCAATCACAATAAAGTTGTCACAGAGGTGAAATTAGGAGTCCATTAGGACCAAACATGACTTCAGTTTTCTACTCCCAGTTCTAAGTAACTTTGTTAAATATCCTTCATGGCTTGACCTATACAGTGGGAATTGAGGTGAGTTTGTAGGGGAAGAGCCAGTACTGAGGCTGGCAAGCTTAAAAGGGCTCAAGGCCCAATATTTTACCAATCCATCCAAATCCACTGTGGCTATGAACTCTCTATTTTTTTCCCCCTGTGGACCAGAAATCTTCACTTTGCCATCCTCCATATTTGTGATTAATTCCATCTTCCTCCATCAAGTCCAGACCTGTCCTAAGAAGGTCCTAAGTATGACTGACTCTCAAAAATGACTCCTAAAATGTTTTCAGAAAATGCACATGTTTGCTCCTTTCTTTTATCTTACCACAGGGATCTTGATAGAATTTCGTCAGGGAGAATCACATAAACATCTGAACATTCTGAGACTTGGTGTGTTTCAAACAAAAACTCACGGAAGTAAGTGCTAGCCTACGTGTCAGATACTATTTCAGTTTTGTTTGACAGATGGATGGATGATAACCATAATAATTGGCTATACTATATAGTCTAGCCTCTTCCCCTCTCTTCCTGGTAAACCGTGGAAATCTGAGCTAGGAAAGAGAGATGGTCTCCCTACTCACCAAAGGGCTGTGTGAGTAGCTGTTATGAGATAGATTTTTTTTTCTTGGATCAATATTTCACAGGGCAGATTCAAATCAGTTACAAAAAGAATTTTAAACATCTCAGCTCTGGCTAAATTCCCCTGATTTTCAGGAAATCCTGAAAACACCTTCTGAAGTCCTTCATTCTATGTCAGTACACACCAGTGTGTTTTGTTTCCCCATGCTTAGAGAGTGAGCCTCTGCTTCCCATTTCTGAAGCAAGGTCAATATGTCACAGACAGTGCCCACACATACAATATAAAATTGTGTTCAGGGTATGCCATGGTTGTGAACTGCAGGAGCGGAATGAAAGCCGAGACAGAGACAAAGCAAAAATGCCCTTTTAAGTGATGGCACCGACACCCGGGAACACAGGGAGGCAGCCAGCATCTCCTAATTGCAGCTCGTCTGCACTGGTGATGCTACCTCCAGCCCAGACCATCCCTGAATGAACAATGAGGACTTTTACTTTATGTATTTTTTTCCTGCTGTCAGTGTTGCAGATTCATTTAGACAGAAACATGGCAGGGTGATATTGTCCAAAAGGCGATCTGACAGTGATACACAGACTTTCTCTGTAGTCTGCTGTCCACTGAAATGATTTAGGGGGAAAAGGAAAAATAAGGTGATTTGTAGTTGAGAGAAACAAAATAATAAATTAGTATCCTTTTAGAGGGAGGTAGTCAGGAAGCTACTGGAAAAGAAGGCAAGAGGTGGCGTCTAGTCCTGCTCTTTTACTTATGAGCGCCATGAACTTGGATGTGAACCTCAAGGAACCACCATTTAATCTAGACAGTGATGACTGTCTTGCCTAATTTGGAAGGTTATTGGGGAAAAAAAAAACTGAAACAAAGACAAAATGAACATTTGTTTTCAGGCAGCCAAGTATCTGTTTCCCTTTCTAATAGCAACCTGTTTTTTTCCCTGGGCAAATTTGTCCCTCCGTCATTGGAGAGTTGGTGGGACATGCAGGTGCCTTCTCACTCCCAGGGAAGCCAAAAAAGATTCCAGAGGGTTCTTGCATTCCATTCTTCCTTATCGTCAGAATCAGCATAATAAGACATCTGTTCTCATATGAGAACTTATATCCGAAAAAAATTCTTTCTAGACCAAAACCCAGCTGTGATTGCAGTCATGTAACCTCCTGGACTTTGACAGTTCTTTATATCCATATCCTTATCCATGTCCAGGTCCACATCCATACCCATGTCCATGTCGAGGTCCACATCCATATCCTTGTCCATGTACATATCTATGTCCATGTCCAGGTCACATCCTTATCCATCTCCATGTACATTTCCATGTCCAGGTCCAACTCCAAGTCCATATCCATGTTCGTATGTATATTTACATCTACATATCTCATCTACCTCTATACCTACATACACACAATGTCACTATCTTAATACACATACACATACTATATTTGTAACTGTATCTATATCTGTACTATGCCCATGTATGTGTCTGCATGGATACCTGTATCTTACAGCTACATATATACATATATACATATCTATCATTTACCTACCAATCATCTATCTACCTACCACATTGTTATTTGTACTTAAAAAAGCTAGATGGACTTTCATCAAAGAATGATCCTTCATGCACACATCATATTTTCTTCCACGATAAATCAAAAGATACCTTTTTAAATAAATATTTCTTGGTTCTAGAAGGGACTGTCAACATTGCACGTATCCAGTATCTTTCATTCATAGATTATAAGACAATTTATAGATAGGTACCACTAATCCCCAATGTCTCATTGAGGGATAGGAAGGAAATAAAGAACTTACTCAATAAAATAATTGATATTTGCCAGGGGGCCTGGGTGGTTCAGTCATGATCTCAGGGTCCTGGGATCGAGCCCCACATCGGGCTCTCCGCTCAGCAGGGAGTCTGCTTCCCCCTCCCCACCTCTACCTCTCTGCCTACTTGTGATCTCTCTCTGTGTCAAATAAATAAATAAAATCTTTAAAAAATTTGATATTTGTTGAATGCCTACTAGCTGCTCTGTATACATACCATCTCATTTAATCTTCACTAGGAATCTATATGGTAGGTATTATCACCCTTTTTTATAGATAAGAGTGCTAGGATTAAAAGAGATTAAATAACCTATGTTACCTAACAGTCTCTAACACCAGAGCCAACTTTCCATTTCAGGGAGAAAATGTCATCACCTATCTGCCTCAAATCACAAAGTGGTCATTCTGTATATACATTACCTTCTTGTCTTCAAGTAAATACTTTCCTCAGTAGCTTTCTTATGTTATCACACAGCTTTCATAATAATTAAAAATGGTCAAATTGCCTTGATTCAATATAGGTTCCACCACTTATTAGTTGTGTGACCTTAGACAATGTGTTAAACTTTCCTTGAGCTTCAGTTTCCTCAAATAAAATGGCATAACAATAAAATCTACCTGATGGTGTCATGTGAATGTTAAATGAGATAGTACATATATGGTGTTCATAATTCTGCCTAGTGTAAATCAGTACTAAACCCTAGTGAAGTTAGTTGATAATATCATCATTACAAGGACATTTAAAGACTAATTAAACATGTGGTCATGCATTCAGTGACTTCTATATGTCACTGAAAATTGTTGACAAAAAAGAAAGTAGCTTATTTCCTTTTAAAATATTGTTAATTATGACTCAGATTTAGAACTTCGACAGGTGAGCATTTAATTATATTTGGAACTTGGCAAACTTTCCTTCTTCAAAAGGAAATGCAAACGTAGAAAAAAGAAAATTACAACAAATATTTAGAAATTAATTATTTGATAAGTACTTCTGGCAAATGCCAGTATTTTGCAAAAGCCAGAAAACAAAACAAAAAAAAGAAAAAAATGGTTTTGGTGGGGAGAAAATGATTAAAAGTGTGAAAAGTGTGAAGAGTATCTAGAAAGATATCCTTAGAAAATGTATTACATCTTTTTTTTCTTTCTTTTCCTTTTGCCTCCAAACCCATAAAACACATTCAGTTGACTTTCTCATCTCATAATGGAGTTGATATAGGTTGAGGGGGTAGGACCTCAGAAGAGGATGCAAATATTAAGAGAACTGGGTTTGAGATTTTAAAAATTTTTTTTATAAACATATAATGTATTATCAGCCCCAGGGGTACAGGTCTGTGAATTGTCAGGTTTACACACTTCACAGCACTCACCATAGCACATGCCCTCTCCAATGTCCATAACTCCACCACCCTCTCCCTACCCCCCTCCCTCTGGCCCCCCTCAGTTTGTTTTGTGACATTAAGAGTCTCTTATGGTTTGTCTCCCTCCCGATCCCATCTTGTTTCATTTATTCTTTTCCTACCCCCAAACCCTCCACGTTGCATCACCACTTCCTCATATCAGGGAGATCATATGATAGTTGTCTTTCTCCGATTGACTTATTTTGCTAAGCATAATTGGGTTTGAGAATTCAAGAGCGGTGGCAGTGCTGTGAATCAGTAGCTGGCAGATCACACAGCATACTTGCTGCCTGGGGGCTGCTCATTATGTTTGCTCACAAGTCCTCACTCTAACCTGGCCTACAAACCTACAGTATCTGGCCCTACTACTACGTCCTCTACTGCTAGTCATTCCCTGAATTCATCAGGATATGTTAGGTTATAAATGCTTGAACAAACGACTCCACCATCTCAGTGGCTTAAATAAGGGAAGCTTATTTCTTGTTCATATAGTTTCTTTCTGAGATGAGACATTGTTTTTCCATTTGATGAATGAGCCACCGGAGCACAAAACCTTCCACATTCACTCCTGCAGGAAAAGAGAGACTAGAGAACCACACATGGCTTTCCACTGCTCCATTGAGGAAACAGATATGCCCTTGATCTTTGCACTTCAGTGGACAGAAATGTCAGATGTCTCTGTCTAACTGTCTGGGAAGCAAGCAACGCATGCTCTCTGTGCACCCAGAACAAAAGGAGAAATGGATACTATTGGGTATCACGCCTGCTGTCCCTCTATGCTCCTGTCACGTTGATCTTCTTTCTATTTCTAGACTACTCCAAGATTATTTCTATCTTAGGATCTTTGTACCAGCTCTTCCGTAGTGCAAAGCATTCCAGGTACAGAGAATAAATGGAACAAACACCCAGTCCGGGAAGAAGGTTCTTGCCTATGGTCCTCACAAAGGTGGTCCCTGCTTGTCATTCTTGGCAAATGCCCCCTCCGCAAGAGGTCTTTCCAGTCTACTCTGTTACTTTATCCCCCTTTAATGTGAAGTAATTACCATTATCAGTTGTTCTCTTGATTTTTAAGGTTTACTTCTTACCTCCTCTCTCTCTTTGAATATAAACTCTATGGGATCCAGACTATCTTATCTTCTCTGTCAGCTGGAATTGTAGCACCTAACGTCATCTTGGTACATATGAACAATCAATGTATAATAGTTGGCATAAATAAACCAGAAGAATATGAAAAGCAGAGTAAGTTCATATGTGATGTTCAAAATTTACTTGACCCAACAATCTGTTCCAACCTTCAGTTCAACACTAGAATCCCCTATGCATGATTCTAGGCAGAAGACAATCCAGATTCTACCTGAACACACTTAGGGGATGGGAAGTTCACCACATCACATCAAGGGCAGCATGACTACATTTACTGAGCATGAGTGTTGTTCTAAGAACACCTCATTATAACTCTATCTTTATAGCAATCTTGTGTTATGAATATAGAATAGAATCTTAGTTCACCTTTAAATTTACTTGAACAATCAATCATCACAATGTAAATCACTTTGAGGATGAAAAACTAGTGGCTCAGAGAGGTTTAGTCATTTACTCCAGATCACACAGTTATTTTTATCTGAAAGTAAGCTTTTAACCACAATGATCTAATATTTTTTCAGAAGGTGACTTATTCAGTTTTTGGATATATCTAAGTAGAAGATATTCCTTACTTTAAACCAAATAATGATTTCCTGTAACTTTTCATTGTTGATATATTTTTCCTGCTCATAATGTTATTATATTGTTCATAAAAATATGAGCAACAATATTATGCTGTGTTATGCTATGTTCATATTATTATGAACAACAGTGATAATTTTGTTATTATTATTAGTATTATTATTGCTTTGATGACAATATTATCATTGTTCCCACTTCTGCTTGGAAACCAAGGCAAAATCTGAAGACAACTATCAACAAGATGACATTAATTCCAGGGAACTCACTAACATGGTTGCTGTCTATGATGTAGAGGGGCTTGTCAACATCCCCTTCCAAATGTGCTGCCAGGTGGGAATGAATTTTTTCCATATTGTTTAACCAGCACACTTCTCAATGTCTCCTTTATCATTACTGACTTGTACGCTATGTCCAGTTTTGCAGTCCTTTGTTGCTTTAGTTTATGTGGGAAATGAGTCTTACTAACACGTTCTATTGAGCTTCCTGTAAAATACTAAAGATAATTAAGAACAATCAGTTTTTGTGTAATGTGTTCTTTTCACTGAAGTGGTCCCACACATCCATCCCTATTAAATACAAAGACGGGGGAAAAAAGAGAACAGAGCTTCTCCTGCCTTGACCAATAGTAAGAGCCCAACCTCATACTACAAACACCAGAGATTATTTGCCAGAATATATAAGCCATTATGATCAGATGAAAGGAAATATCCATCCTTCTCTGAAACACACTGAATTTACATGGCAGAGAAGATACAAAGGAATTTTACCCATATCAGAGATGGTAATAGCTAGAAGCATTCGGAGTGTAGACATTTCAACCCACTCTTAATCACGTGTGTATGCACTCACCTACAGGCCCCACACACGGTCCATTTTCTGACTGACAATATTCAGGGACAGAACAGATGGTGCATGTGGACAAGACATTGACCTCAACCACGTGCAGTGGGGAAGTGAGAGATCACTGGAAGGAATGTCTTACTGGGTTTTTAAGTAGAGCATCCACATTCATTGAGAGATCTCCACAGTGGTTTCCAGAATGATCAATCCAGACCTTCATATAAACACCTAATTCAAAGACAGAAATACCCCATGGATGAAGCAGCTTTTATTCCAAATAGCTTCTTTTGAAAGTTAAATATTAATGATACTCAAGAAGACGCTGTGTCCTTAAGACCAGACAGGATGCTAAGAAACAAAAGGGACTGAGAATAGGATATTTGGAAATAAATTGTTTTTGGATTAGAGCAGAGACAAAGAACTACCTTCCTGTGTAGTGTCTGGCTAACATAAAAGCATGACAGTAGCTTGGGTATTATTCGATAGAAATTTTGAGGGAAAAGTAAGAGGTGGGGAAATAAAGAACATATCCAGGAAATTCTCTCTTTATCTAGTTTCCAGGGAATAGGAAGCTACTGCAAGTGTCAGTGAATTTTTTCTGCAAAGGACCAGAGAGTAAATATTTGAGGACTCTGCAACTGTTCAGGTATGCCACTAGTGCACAAAGGTAAGGAAAGGAGCGATAAATGAATGTGGCTGTGTTCCAATAAAACTTTATTTACAAAACAGGCAGCAGGCCAGGGGTACTTGGGTGGCTCAGTTGGTTAGGCATCTGACTCTTGATTAGGCTCAGGTCATGATCTCAGGGTTGTGGGATGGAGCCCCACATCAGGTTCCACGCTCAGCATGGAGTCTGCTTGAAATTCTCTCTCTCCCTCTGCCCCTCCCCTGGCTTGTGTGTGTTCTCCTTTTCTCTCTCTCTCCAAATACATAAATAAAATCTTTAAGAAAAATTAGGTAGCAGGCCAGATTTGTCCTGTGTATTGCCTTTTGTTGACCCCCAAACTATGGGATAGAGAGAAAATAATAATCAACAACTTAGCATCATGTTTAAACATAGGTTTGGAGTCAAGCAGGCCTGACTTTAAATGGCAGATCTACTGCTTGTGTGACCTCAAACATATTCACCTTCTATCTGCAATTCCATCCTTTGTTCAGTGTATGTCCTGCACAATGTATAGCTAAGAGGAAAGCATGAAAATAGTTCATATTATTAAGATGTGAAAATTAAATTGTATATAAAGAGATTACCACTGTTCTTGGCTCAATAAATAATTCTTGTAATTTGTATTTTTGTCATTGATAAAGGAACATGTTTAACATATAAAGCATTAGTAAATATCAACAAGAAAGTGATAGACACCTAAATCCTTTAAAGGTATTAAAATTAAGTCACAAAAGAGGAAATATATTAAATTCTTAGTACAGTAAGAAGTGGAATCTTACCAGGAATAATAAATATATCTGAGATATATATTTATAATATATAATATTGTATAAAATATATAATATATATAAAAATATGTATGTATGTAAAATAATGATTAGATAGGAAAAGAGACATCACAACTTTCTTTTCCTATTTTGAGTATTAGTGAATGTATAAAGAAACAAGCACTTTCATTTGCTTGTAACGGTGATCAAAACTGACACAATTCTACCTGAGGGCAAATTGGCACTTTCATTTCAAAGGCCACAAATATGTATGTACTGTTTGAGTCTTCATTCTACTTCCAGAAATATATCCAGCAAAAATAATAACGGATGGGAAAGAATTTGTCTCAAACGTTTCTTATAGGTTTGTTGGGAGTCATTACCAACAACAAAGATAAATAATTCAAATATACAATAAAGGGACACCTGGGTGGCTCAGTTAGTTAAGCCGCTGCCTTCAGCCCAGGTTGTGATCCCAGAGTCTTGGGATCGAGTTCTGCATCGGGCTCCTTGCTCAACGGGGAGCCTGCTTCTCTCTCCGCCTCTGCCTCTGCCACTCCCCCCTGCTTGTGCTCTCTCTCTCTCTCTCTCTCTCTCGCTCTCTGACAAATAAATAAAATCTTTTAAAAAACCCCACAAATATAAAACAGAATTTTGTTTGATAGTTAAGCCATATTATAGGATACTCAAGAAAATTCTTCAATTGATGCTTTAAGATTTATTTTTTGTCTTTGCCTTTCTATATTTTCTAAATTTTCTGTAATATTCTTATGTATGAGAAAACACAATAGATTTTCTTTCTTAACAACTGAATGTTATTAGAGTCCATATCAGAATTTTTGGTTGCAAAGGGCAAGCACAGTGGATTCCTTTCTTAATCAAAAAGAGAATTTATGGTTTTGCCTTGCTGAAGAATAGAGGACTGAGTTTAAAGGCTACTTTACTTACTGTCTTATCAAAAAATAAAGACGTGGTTGGACTGAGGGTCTACAGCAAGGTTGCCTGAACCAATTTCTCTCTGCCTCTCTGCTTTCTTCTGTGTTGGCCTGATTTTCTGGCAGAGTGTGAGGTGTCAGGCACAGACTAAACTCAAGGCAGGCTCATTCAAACTCTAACTTGTCAGCAAGCGTTTTCATCTCAGCCTAGTTTAAAATAATGCCCACCTTCCTCACTTTGTCCCTGGCCTCAACTTTAATTTTCTCCATGGTGTTTATCATTCCTGGAATTCTAAAAACTTGAATAATTCTCCCTTTTCTGTCTCTCTTCACTAGAATACAAAGTCCCTTGGGGGTCTGGATTTTGTTTGTTTTCAGTAGGAGATCTCCAGCAACTAAAATTGCTTGGCATAAAGTAAGTGCTCAAAAAATACTTGCTTAATGAGTGAATGAATGAAGAAGCTAAAACCAAGGAGGAAAACAAGTAAAAGATAACCCGAGGGAGACTTCCTTCAGGAAGAGCACTTCCTGGGGAAAAACAAAAACAAAAACAAACAAACAAACAAAAACCAGCTAGGTCCTAATGGTGACTTGCTCTAAACTGTACCAAAAGCAATTATAGTAGTAATAAGGTCTGCAGGAGGTCAGAGGAGTGACAGAGAAAGTGGGATTTCTGCTCTAGAACCCCTGAGGAGACTTAAAAATTCAAATACCTGAAGCCTACCACCATGCAATTATAGAATTAAAATCTGAGAGTGGAACCCAGGAATATGCTTTGTGTGTGTGTATGTGTGTGTGTGTGTGTGCGTGCATGCGCGCGCACGCGCTTGACCAATGACCCTTGGTTTGGCTAAATTATGTGGTCCACTAGGGAGCACTTCCCAATCACTGCAAACTGACCTCATTTATGTGAACAGCTTGAAAATGGCTTAGGAGCTCCTCTGAATCTTCAGCAGAAAAGAGGGACTGAGGATCCGCTCCGCAGGGTTCAGATCTTGGCAAAAGCCAACGCTTCCTTTGTTACTCTCCTTCCTTGTTGTTGCAAGTAGCAGGAAGGGCGGCCTGGGCTGAGGTGGTGAACGGGATGGGGACAGTTAATAAGTTCATGGAAATTCAAAATAGGTTTGTAGTTACTCCGGAGTACGACTTATTTTAATCAAAGTGTTTACCTTGACAATGCAAGATTAAATGGAGCCCTAATTAAGGAATTTTCTAATTATTCTTCCTTGTTCAGAATATCCACAGCAGATGGGTTTTTAGCCCCGACAAGATCAATTGTGCTGCAAACAAAGCTGAATGGTTGATTACTTGAGGGACTCTATCAGGGCTTCCCATTGGCTTCTGAAAGTACTCCTGACTTTCTCCCACTGCATTTTTTTATTTTTTATTTTTTTCACGTGTTCACACCTTTACTTATTTATTATGTTCGGTTAGCCACTGCATAGTACATCATTAGTTTTTGATGTAGTGTTCAGTGATCCCTTAGTTGCGTGTAGCACCCAGTGTTTGCCGCAACACAGGTCCTCCTTAATACCCATCACCCTGGTGCCCCCCGCCCCCAATTTGAGACCCTCAGTTCATTCCTGGGGGCCATAGTCTGTGACAGTTCCTCTCCCTCTCTGATTTCTTCCCCCTTCAGATTTCTCTCCCTTCCCCATAGTCCTCCATGCTATTCCTCATGGGCCACATATGAGTGAAACCATATGATCATTGTCCTTCTCTGCTTGCCTTACTTGGTCCACCTTCCTTTTTAAAATATGCAATCACAGATCTTATGGAAATCAAGCCATTCAAATAATCAGGATAACTCAGGGCACACAGTAGGTGTGGCGAACTGATAAGAGGACTCATCTTGACAACATCTTGCTATTGGACTTGCTTTAAGAGAGGAAAACTTTAGGGGCACCTGAATGGCTCAGTGGGTTAAAGCCTCTGCCTTTGGCTCAGGTCATGATCTCAGGGTCCTGAGATCGAGTCCCACATCAAGCTCTCTGCTCAGCGGGGAGCCTGCTTCCGCCCCCCCCCCACCGCCTGCCTCTCTGCCTACTTGTGATCTCTGTCTGTCAAATAAATAAGTAAAATCTTAAAAAAAAGAGAGAGAGAAAGAGAGGAAAACTTTAGAGTTGCATCTTTAATAAGAGAAGACTGTGGCGATGCCTCCACCAGCCAGTTTTCTGATATGGTGCATGGGGATGATATGGTGCATGGGGATGATATGGCGCATGGGGATGATATGGCGCATGGGGAAAAATAACTTTAGAAGAATGTGGGAAAGAAGGTATCATCACTGTCCCGAAGTGTCTAAGCTCTTGGATAACACACCATGTACGTACAGCACGTGCATTTAAGCCGACACAATCCATCTATATGTGCTTAGGAGCTAATTTAAAAATAATAATTAAGGGGCGCCTGGATGGCTCAATTGGTTGAGCTTCCAACTCTTGATTTTGGCTCAGGTCATTATTTCTTGGGGTCCTGGGATCGAGCCCACACTCAGCGTGGAATCAGCTGGAGATCGTCTCTCTCCCTCTGCCCCTCCCCCTGCTCACGGGCAAGCCTGCACTCTAAAATAAATATATAAATATTTAATAATAGTAATAATAATTAAAATTTGATAAAGGGTAATTTAAATAGTGCTGACTCTTTTGCTCTTGGCAGCCTTAAAGTGAGGAGGAAATGGGAGGCATGAATCTTGTCTTCCCTTCTTGGGTCTCAACCTTACATCCCTCTCCTTGTATGTGGAGGAGCCTAATATTTCAAGAGGAGTTGTGTGTGTGTGTGTGTGTGTGTGTGTGTGTATTTTGGTCCCTCAACACAAGTCACCCACTTCATTTGATGTTCAACCAAAGAAACACCAAGTGTTGGGAACACTGAAGGAGAAAGTGGCTGTGCTGGATATTCCCAGATGAATTTCCAGGGCTCACTGGGATTGCACCAGATGTCTGCCTCACCTCCTACTGAGAGCTCCACCAGCTCCACACGCCTGCACATGCCAGCACGTGCCCACGCACCTGTGTCTATAACAAGCAAAATAAACTCTGCCCTTCGGCACCAGTTTTTAAGATGAGCCTATTTCCTTCTTTCCAAGAATATCCACAGGCAATATGGCTCATTTGTGAGCACGGCTGCCTAGGCTGGGGGTCAGCTTTCATCTGCAGATATTAGGAACACAGAGGAAGGAGTTGATATCTGGGAGGAAATATAAGAAAGATAAGATTAGGGGACACCTGGTTGGCTCAGTCAGTGGAGCATATGACTCTTGGTCTCAGGGTGGTGGGTTTGAGCCCCAAGTTGGGTGTAGAGATTACTTAAAAATAAAATCTTTAAAAAATTTTTTTTTAATTAAAAAAGAAAGATAAGAACACCAAGATGTTTGTTTACTATCATTAAAATTGGCTCCATCCTGAAGCTCAAGTTTTTATTAAGTAATTCTAATTTAGGAATATGCCAACAAAGTCTTGTTTTCCCTCCCAGACTAGAAGCATGTTGGGGCATGAGGACCATATCTATTCTCTTTGCTAAAGACCAGGAAACCAACTGAACCCCTAGTTGCTGAGAGGGGTTTCTTTGAAGTGTCCTCTTACAGGGTTCAGTAAAGGGAAACCGGGATATATTCTGATCTCTCGGTGATTATTATTCTGAGGATAAATCTTGTGTAGCTTCAGAGCAGAACCACTACTTTCTTTTCATCATAACCATTAAAAAGTGCTTCTTCTACACATGTTGACCTTCCTAGCAAAGAAAAGCTACTTTTGGTTGACTTTCAAGGGCATCAGAGCTCTGATAGAATCCAAGAAAGAAAGATTGTTTTTCAACATGGCTATATACCTAACTGTGTTTAATTTGCTAAAAGAAGACTCACATGAAATTACTGTAGATGCTTCCCATTTACTTTTTGAATGCCCACGTTCATGGACATGTAATTCTCCAGGAAGGTCATTGCCATTGACACCGAGTCCAGGTCTCGCCCGCCTCCCAGCTGTGAGTAACACGGCTGAGAGCTAGTCACAGGTCTGATGGGAGTTATAGGAGGCCTTCATTCTGCTGGCCAGCGGTGGCCCTGGTCACAGCACAAACCTTTGTAGGCTCACATCAACTCAAAAACCTGTTCCAGTGGTCCTGGGAGATGGGCATGCCATCTTTCTGGACTGCTCTCCAGGAAGACTTCTTCCTTCTCATGAAAAGTTAATTAGTTACAGAGAAGTTTCCAACTATGTCTCTGCTGCCAGCATTAAGCATCCTCACAAATTAGCCTTTCAAATAGGTCTTCAAACACTATGTTTGGCCTGGGATGGGTGTCTGGTTTGCATTACCAAACTTAGAGTCTTTAACCAGGCTCAGTGGAGTCACATTGCAAGCTTTGCAGACAAAAATAGAGCCACAAGTCAGCAATGTGTGTGAACGAAAAGAAGCAGATACTTCAATCTCACTGTGGAGTCTTCTTTATGGTTTTCCTGATTTCTTTAGTCAAGAACAGACCTTTGCAGGAAAAGGAAAATGTATTATAAAAGAAAGCAGAATTTCTTCACATCAAGTGCTTTGGAACATTATGAAATGAACAAAGCAAAGTGCATTTCTGAAATGCTGACTCATAAAATAAATCCCCAAATCTAGTTTTATTCATTAGGGTTCTTTGCTTTAAAGCAACTAAAACTGACTCTAACTTAATTTTTGGAAAAATAGGGGATAACTCACAGATTCTAAAAGAAGTTTCTAAAGGCTAAATCACAGCTAAGCAAGGATATAGGCAAAAGCTCTCCCCAAAGAACAGCCATAGAAATGGACAAATAAATACGACCCTTTAAACTCTCTGGAAACGGACCAGTTCCATACAGCAATCTGAGAAGTGTTTTCTCTTGACAAATCTGCTCAGTTTTGGTTAGAAAGAGTGGGAATCTGGAACGGGTCTGCTCCCACCTACCCCTCCTCGATAGGTAGGCATTCAGGTTTTGCCAGATGGGACAGGCCATGGGGATGGCAACTTTTCCTCCCCGGCGGAAGGAGCTCATGCAATCTGGAGCGGTGGGTGAGGACCACACCCAACAGCCTTGCTGTTAAAAGTGACCAAGTGACCACCTAAGATTTGGTCAAATGCAGCAGACAAATGGATACAGTTTTCTTCCTTCCTTTCTTTCTTTTTTTATTTTAAAGCTGTTGAATTTATGCTGAGCAGAAAACTAATAGACCTGGCTCCTAGAATCAGGAAAGTGGTCCATGGCAAGTGTGGTAGAAAAGCCACATGCCAGGGCAAGCAGTGGAAGAGGGGAATAAAAAACTTGGGGAAAGGAACAGGTGTGATTGGCACATTCTGTTAGTTTGGGAAAACCTACCAGATAACCATGTCCATTAGGAGGCCTGAAAAATCAGCCCTTTACCAAACCTATGGGAAAACTGTGGTTGAGGGAGACACAGCATCATGAAGACATTCAGTAGTGACTGTCTTCAGGGCTAATTGTAGGGGACCCTATGACTCAGCTGGGCTAATAATGGCAGGGATCTCAGAACTTCACAATGATAGAAGCTGGGTGGCAGAGCCCAACCATAAGAAGCCCGGTGAACATGAGCACTGCAATGAGTGACAAGGTCAACATCACAACCAGAGGGCCAGACCTGGAGAATTATGGGGATCATTAATAAAACTTGCCCTCAGGGGCAAATTGATGGACAGTCAATAAGTGTCCTGCTACATCTGCATAATCAAAAGAAATCCAGCACAACTTCAGAGAGGGGCCTCAGTGTTACAGTCCTGTCCTAGTTTTTGCAGCAAACCCAGGGTTCCGATGAGGAATCCTTTCACTGAAGGAGAGACTAAGTGCCTGGCGGGAAGAACCCTACTCTCATCACAGGGTCATGTCTCCTCCAGTCATCTTCCCAAGGGATCTGGGCAAAACACACTGGGGAGGGCAACGGCAAACACCCAGATGTTCAAGGCTGTTAGAAGGGCCTCAACGGAAATCATTTGCTACTCGCCATGTCATGCCTCCTTCCTGGGGCAGCCCACATACGTTGATTGGCCAATAGGGAATTATAAAAGCCAACCCAACTCACGGTAACTCAGGACACCTCAAAAAGGCCATTCAGCGAACCATCAAAAGAAATGAAATCTTGCCATTTGCGATGATGTGGATGGAACTAGAGCGTATCATGCTTAGCGAAATAAGTCAAGCGTAGAAAGACAACTATCATATGATCTCCCTGATATGAGGAAGTTGAGATGCAACATGGGGGGTTAAGTGGGTAGGAGAAGAATAAATGAAACAAGATGGGATTGGGAGGGAGACAAACCATAAGTGACTCTTAATCTCACAAAGCAAACTGAGGGTTGCTGGGGGGAGGGGGTTTGGGAGAAGGGGGTGGGATTATGGACATTGGGGAGAGTATGTGCTTTGGTGAGTGCTGTGAAGTGTGTAAACCTGGTGATTCACAGACCTGTACCCCTGGGGATAAAAATATATGTTTATAAAGAATAAAAAATTAAAAAAAAAAAAAGGCCATTCAGCTTTAGAGGTCCATGTGGGTCCTGATTGCATTACGCATACCCCCCCCCACCCGCCCCGCCAGTGTTGTTCCTTCCTCTTCCTCCCCCAGAGTGCGCTGTGCTCAGTTTCTTGCACACTTCTCTCCAGCTCGGAATCTGTTTGCCCGGGAGCCCAACTTGAGGTCAGATACTCACAAATGCTTTGTAAACTGTAGAGCCCTAAATACTTATACATAGTACAGTTTAGCTGCTGACTTATTGTTTTGTCATTTTCTTAGCCATCTAGTAAGTACATTTCTATCAGAATTGTGAAAATAGCTGTTAAGACATCTTCAGGATTCTACTACTTAAGAAATTCTCCTTAGAGTAAATAGAACTGTGGCCCAGACTATCTCTTAAAATCCAGAAATGAAAGAATAGTCATCAATTGTGCATCTCATTAACATTTTATGTGAAAAATTAATGCCCAAATATCCCCACGTCTTTATTGCCACTATAAAGAAGGCCATGTAGACCCCAAAACGGTGTTCCTCTGTGATTAACTGAGCATTTGCATCGAGCTAATCATTCATGCTTGTGCATTATGATACCTAAGGCCTTTTTCTTTTACAGTTTTAGTAAAAAAGCAATATAAAAAATAAATGAAATAAGCTAGGGTGTCATTTACTTTTTCATGTTAAATGAGCCAGTGATTAGAAAAAAAAAACAAAACTAGTTAATATTCTGCTCTTCCAAGATTTACAGTGTGTGAATGTTTATGAAAATACGCCTTTGATAAAAATAAGGGTAAAAAAGCAATGGGGTTTGCTAAAAGCCCCAATTCCCTTTTCCCTTGGCTTTACTGAGGTATGATTGACAAATAAAAACTGTATCTATTTAGGTTTTGGACCACAAAACAAAGGGACTTCACGTTCCTTTTCCTGGGCATGTCAGTTGGGTCCCACCCTTATAAATGGAAAATGACAATGTTTTTGACACTGGAAACATAGGGAAATAAAATACCATTGATATCATATCACCAATAAAAAGGCTCAATATGAATGTTTAATATTTTTAATAAATTAACTGTCTAAGCTTGAATTTGGAAAAGTCAGTGTGCCTGAATAATGCGGATATATAAAAAGTCCAGTAAGACCATAGAAAGGTGTCTTTGGTGTTTCCTTAGGTACAAACTGAAATGGCCAAAGATCCTGGCAGGTATTTAACAAACCCCAAAACCCCCTGTGAATCACATTGGTTCTCGTCCCCTATAAACAATAGGGGATGGCAGGGTTTATGGTAACAATAGCTGACCTTTACCTCTTTAAGACATTAGGATTCTGTATTTACACGGAAACACACATACAAACAAAACACAGTTGTGGACAGAGGATCAGGGCAATCATGTTATCTCTGTTTTGTGTCGTAATAGTATCTTTCAGTTTGAGAGAGCAATTTTGGTTTCACTTAGTTGGAAGAATGGGGAAGAGACTTTTAAGTTGTTTATGGATATTTTAAATGGTGACGAACTTTTCAGGATCAGTGGGTGTAACTATTATCATTACAGCATACTTTTGTATGCATGGAAGACTCTGTTTTCATATTCCAGAATTGATTTCAGTTCTGAGACTAATTGCCAATTTCTATTTCATTGACTAATTTTTTGAAATAATTTGTTTAGCCTCCCTATACATCATGTCGCTACGTCTCTCAGCTCAGAAGGCAGAGACTAGCACATATTTGAGAAGATGATTTCAGCAGTGGGACAGGTCCTGAGTGAGATGGGTAGCTCTTACGAATGCTTTACAGCCGAGATGGCCAGGTCACCTCAGCTCCAGGATGCTTCTTATTCAAAGCTAAGCTGATACTCCCACTGTACTGTGTTGCTGTCTTTCTCAATTTACTCCAACAGTTGAGCTACAACAGTCATGTATACTCTGTATGGGGCTGCAGGGGTTAGAAGACAAAAAACATACAGGAAGTGACGGAACAGGGGCTTATAATTTAGTGGGAGCAGAACAGCAAATACATTATCTAACTTTTTTTTTTCATTATCTAACTTTTATTAGTTATGCTGGGAAAGTTGCTTTTGAAGGATTTAACTCGTTTACATAACAGAGTGATGGAGGTAATATCATGACCCCATTTTACAGGTGAGCAAACTGAGGAACAGAACGAGTAAGCAATGTGCCCGACCTCACAGACTGAGTCAGAAATGAAGCCACGATTCAACCCGGAGTCTGACTGGATGGCCTGTGCTCTTTACCAATACAACGATACAGATTCTGGTGATATTAGAAAGGACTCTCACAAAGCTTTCCACAGTTCACTGGGAGGGATGTAAACAAACAATATTGACCGCAGGACGGAGAATATTTGGGGACAACCAGAGAGCAGACTATCTCTTGATCTATTTCTTTCTCCATCTCTATCTTTCTAGATATATTCCAAATATATAGCTCTAGATATCCCAACATTAGAGCATCTGAAACTGTGGCAAAATCAGACCTATTAAAGGTTCTTATCACCCATAACACTCCATGTCCTGACCTGTCCCTTCAACCAACCATAGTAATACCCAACCTTTCATGAAACACACTGACTCTGAACCCAGTACTGCGCTAAAACCTTTCTATGCATGAACGTATTTACTGCTATGTTATATTAGATTATATGTATGTTACCTCTGACATATGGAACTCCTGCCTCTTGGTCTTCCTTCCTCTTCCTGTAGGTGAGCATTCTAACCCAAGCTTCATTTCCTGCATATGATTCCATGACCTGCTCTTTTAGACCTTTCCTGAATCTACATTCTGGCTCTGCCCTCTTTGCTGTCCAGCTCTGCATTTGTGGGATCTGCTCCCCAGGTTCATCTTGATGGTGGGTTGGCAGAAATTACGTTTTTATCAAAATGGAAGTTGTTTCCCTCCTTATAAATTGTTATTTCTAGTGACTTCCAAATAACCACTAATGGATACGACCTTCATCCTTCCAGCTGCCATCCAGAGCCATCTCTTAGACCCTCCTCAACCTCAGGCATCTGTGCAATGGGTTCTCAAGCCCCACTGAGCAGAACGCTTCCCATGTCTTTCTCTTCACCTCCTTCTCTTCAGTTCACCTCCTACATCCCAGCTCAGACACTAACAATTCCATCATAAAGGTCCTCCTTTTTCAACTTCTAACCTTATTCCAAAGGAATTCTCCTAAATTCCTTATGCTTTTCCTAAAGCATAATGCCTTCAAGGTCATGTTGTCACAAAGGGCTGGATTTTAGTGCGTGTTGTGTGTGTGTGTGTGTGTATGTGTGTATGTGTGTGAGACAATTTCTTTATGTGTTCATCCATCAATGGAGGCTCTTTCCATATAATGCCAGAACAAACATGGCAATGCAGGTGTCCCTTCAGTACAGTGATTTCATTTCCTTTGGCTATAGAGCCAGAAGTAGAATTGCAGGATCATATGGGGATTGTAGTGTTAATTTTTGGAGGAACATCCATACTGTTTCCCACAGTGGCTGCACGAATTCACATTGCTACCCACGGTGCACAAGTTTCCCGTTTCTCCACATCCTCATCAACACTTGTTATCTCTTATCTTTTTGATGACAGCCATTCTGACAGGTCTGAGGAGATATCTCATTGTGGGTTTCTTTTTTTTTCCTGTAATTTTATTTTATTTTTCAGTGTTCCAAGATTCATTGTTTATGTACCACACCCAGTGCTCCATGCAATACGTACCCTCCACAATACCCACCACCAGGCTCACCCAACGCCCTCACCCCCCTCCCCTCCAAAATCCTCAGTTTGTTTCTCAGAGTCCACAGTCGCTCATGGTTTGTCTCCCCCTCCAATTTCCCTCAACTCACTTCGCCTCTTGTTGTGGCTTTAATCTGTTATTTCCCTGATGACGAGTGACATTGAGTACTTTGTCATGTACCCGTTGGCCCCACTGATTTTAAAATGCCTACCAAGGGGCGCCTGGGTGGCTCAGTGGGTTAAGCCACTGCCTTCGGCTCAGGTCATGATCTCAGGGTCCTGGGATCGAGTCCCTCATCGGGCTCTCTGCTCAGCAGGGAGCCTGCTTCCTCCTCTCTCTCTCTGCCTGCCTCTCTGCCTACTTGTGATCTCTGTCTGTCAAATAAATAAATAAACTCTTTAAGAAAATAAAATAAAATAAAATGCCTACCAAATTTCTAACCAGTCTAACATTTTATTCAATTCACCTCTGGCCTATTTATTTTTACTCACCTTTATATTTTTCTCTCCATATATTATATACTCCAATAAAACTTGATCACAGTTCTCCCAAGTAAGCCATGCCAAAATAAAATAAAATAAAATAAAATGAAGTTCACTTTTTGTACTATTTCCTCCGTTTGGAAGACGTATCTTTTCTTACTGAAATACTGACCACCTTTCAAACTCCCATTTAAAAGTCTTCCATGAAATCTTCCCTGTTTGTCCAAAGCAGAAGCAATTTCTCTGTCTTAGAAGCCCTCGGGGCATTTCAGTTATTTTCATATGGCGCTTCCTGCTTTTACCATGAATTACGCTTGTGTGTGCACATGTCTTATTTTTACACATAACTATAGGGAACTCTAAAGGAATAGGCCTCGGATCTTGTAAATTATTTTCATTGAATCCGTCAGGATCCTGGGTTTGGGGCACGCATAGCACTCTCAAACTACAGGGTCTTAAGAAGGTGTGGGCAAGGTATGTCGAAACCACGGGCGCAGTGCCATATCCTGGGCTAAGAGAAGCAGAGCAGTGGCCACTACAGGCGCACTAGGAAACGAGGCAGGGGAATGGGCTTGGGAAGGATCGATCTGCAAGGCGAGGGCAGCTCTGAGAGGTGCTGTCCTTTAGCGGACAGTCCACCCAGCCTGAGACAGTCCTGGAGGAAGGGTCCTAAGGCAGTGAATGCCACGCCTTCATTCTCCTTCTCTTTATAATTTCCTGCTGGTGTTTCAATGAACCAAACACAATCCACAGCCCAAGGACGAAGGGACCTGATGACTCCACACAGACCAGTCTCCCAGGGCTGCAGATTGGGTGGGGAAAAGTAGAGCAGGGATCCAGAGGGCCAGGCTGAAGAGAGACACGATCACTAAGAATATACTTTTAATGAATTTTGTTTAAACAAGTATTTAATAAATATTTATGGAACATTTCTTTGCACTCATACAACTCCATAATATTTTGCAGTCAGGATACTTCAAAGGTTCTAACAGCCCACCAGTCCCTTTTGCTATTTCTTTCTAAGCATATATATATATATATATTTTTTTTTTACTCTGCTCAACTCAGCAATACAGGAAAAGCTTTCTCTCCCCCTCACTCAAAATGCGTACTCTTAGGATCCTTCTTGAGAATGAGATAATGTTTCAATAGTGAGCTGATGTTAGCATAGGCATTGCCTTTTAAGTGTAGATTTAAAAAATGACAATTTTCTTGGGAGAAAAAAGGGCCATGGGAAAAATGACCTACCTGGCTCCTAAATTTCCCGTGTTTCTTGCCAAAGGTTATCAAGAAAATTAAGATTTCTTGTCCTTTTTGACTTGCTATTTACTTTGAACTTTCACTGTGGCTGTCTATTTTTTTGTAGATGCGTCCACCATTCACTAAGTCAAAGAGAGATAGATCATCAGGACCTCCAGAGTTTCAGTTCATTGTGCTGAGTAGATTCATGGCGCTCCTACTACTATGACTTCTGTACGCATTTCTCTCTGCTCAGAAGGTCCATTTTTAAATAAAGGAAAGACTCACCAACCCACCAAAAAATGAAAAACACAAGCCAAATGTTGTATTTTATATATATCTATGGGGATGTGCATATATAATATATTTTATGAATGTACTTATAAAAACTAAAGAAATCACAAAACAATTCAAAGAAATATCTCTATATGAAGTGCATGTGATGTGATTAAATTGTCAAAATGAGAATATCTGATATTTTATATGATTACTATTATGGTGAAAAACGGTCATTTTCCCTAGTCTTCAAACCACGTTTAATTTTAGTCGCCATCTCAGGACACTATTTTTTCCTATTATTCTTTTGGATGGCGTTGATGCTGACAGTTCTTTATCATCGCCACTGTTACTAATGTGATCTTGCAAATCAGAAAGCAATAAATGCCATGTGGTCCAAATATATAATTAATGCTAGCTATGAGGTAGAGTCTATGTCAAGATTTGTAGTTCATTTTCAGATTTCCAAGGCTGATAATTCCTATAAAACATAAAAACCCCAAAACTTCCTTACCTTGATCAAGAGGTAAGATATCTTTATCAAAGACTAAGTCATGTCAGAATATTCTTATAGGTTTTCCCTTCGCTTTTCTCTATACAGAACTCCAAATTCTTTCGAATATCCCATAGGCAAAGACATGACATACTACCATGGCCTTTGACCTTGAAATGCTCATTCCCTGTAGCAGACAGCTGGTTGGCTACCAAAGTGACCCACTTTGGGTTTTCTTCCATAGTACAGAGATATGCTGGAAGGGGAGGCTGGAAGGAACGTGGGCTGCATTCTCCGGGCCTCCTTGTGTCTTGACTTATTCTCCCAAATGGAAGCATATGTGTCACTTCCAGGCTAAAGTAGTTAATGAGATGCTTTCTCCGTCACTCTAAAGGAAGGCAAAGTGACAAGAAGGAAGAATAATGGGAGCTGAATGACCTGGGAAAACCATCGTTGGACTTAAGAACGTCTGCAACGGACTGTGATCTTAGTCTCTAAAATTTTCCTTTAGCGTTATGCCTCTGGGATGATAATATTTCATATAAGTGAGTACCATGATATTGAAACAAACTATTCTATGCATTATAAAAAATACAAATTTAAAAATACAAATATAAGAAATATTATAAAATACAAAATATTCTCATATAGGCCAAAGATGTGTGTGCATGTGTGTGTGTTTATGTGTGTACTTAATAGAAGCACACATGTGCGCACATATGTACACATGTACACACATCTATGGTATATTTTGATTTCCCTTCATTAGGGAAAAAAGTTCTGGAAGACAAAAAATTAAGAAAAAGAGCATCGTTGCTTTTCCTTCCACCGTCACTTAATACACATCAACATAAAACTGGAGATGGTAGAGACTATAGGAAATTTCTTGCACCTATAACCTTAAAGAACCGTCTCTGCTGGTTCTTAATTACAGCTAGAATGTGAATAGCTTGTAAGCAAGAGAGCAAGAAAGCCTATCAATTTAGCATTTAAGTATCAGTATTAATTACTCGTTTGAAGAAATGTGGGATTGTACAAATTGCTCAATGATGATTACAAAGGAGTTTGCATTTGCAAACAAATGCCTGTGCAATTTTCCTGCTAAGCACCACTTACAGAATTTAAAAAGTGTAGCCCTTGAAATCAAATAAGCCATTCTTCCAGTGGTTCCCGCTCTTGCTTTAGAGGTGTTCTCGGTTGCAACTATCTTCCCTTCCAACAGCTTCTAACTTCAGACTTCAAAATTTGCTCATTTGAGTATACCTCAAGACTTCCCACTTTCTGAGCTGTACTATTAATTGTTCAATGTTTTTCCCCAGAAGAAGGATCCTAAAAATTTTCATAAAATCTCTCTCGACCCCACTTCTGCTACCGGTGGTTGTCCCATATATTTGTTCCCTTATGCTATAAACTCCTTAGGAGATTTGTTTATATTCTGTCTCTAACGCATCTGTGGTCATTCCCTTTAAACTGACTTCCATATGACTCTCGTCTTACCATCCCACAAATCATTACATCTTCACGTGTTCATGAAGGAACTCCACATTTCTGAATTCAAAGTTCTCTTGTCCTTACTTGATTACCAGCAGCATTTGACACCGTTGATGAGCTCTTCCTGCAAGTTTCCCCACTTGGTCTCCTAAACCCTACCCTTTGTTGAGGGTCTCCCTGTCCTACTGGTCATTCCTGCAAAATATCCTTCACTTTTCCTCTTCTTTTCCATAATTGCTTCCTGACCAGGGTTCTCTGATCTCAGTCAGTAGACCTCTGTCTGTATTCTCTCCTTTGATAACCCCATCCAGTTTCCTAGCTTTAAATTGATTTATTTCCAGCCATGCCCACACTTAACATCTCCTACAAACTCCAGACTCTAACTGCATACTTGACATTTGAAGGCAATTAACTGTCTAACAGACGAGTATGTCTTAACATGTCACAAACAAAACCCATGAGATGCCCTCAATGCCATATAATCTGTTCTACCCACAGTTTATAGCATCACAGAAGATGGTGGTTTTCCAGTTGCTCAGGCTAATCACCTTGAATGTTTCCTGGATTTATCATTCTCTCTTATAATCGCATACCTAAGAGCCAATGTCAGGAAATTCTGTTGCTTTTGCATTACAAGTTTACCCAGAATCTGACCACTTCTCACCTCCTGCTACCAGCTGTTGGATTCACCATCATCTTTACCTGAATTCCTGAAATAGCTTGATAATCTTTAACATGTAAGTAAAGCCATGTCAGTTCTCTTTCCAAACTTTCAATGGCCCTGATCTCAGAGTGAAAAACCAAAATTTCACATGGTCTATTTTGAGTCGTATTGCCTCTTTGTCCTCGTGTACTCACTTTTGTCTTGTCCTCGCCCTCTCATCCACGCTGGCCTGCACGGGGCTCCTCAAATACACCAGATCATGCCAACACAGAGTCTTTGCACGGTCACCTCTACTTAGAATGTCTCTCCCCCAGATACCCACGTGGCAAGCTTCACCTCCTTTGTGTCTTGGTGCAAATATTGCATCCTTAACTCGAAGCGCAATCTGACCACACATTCAAAATTTGCCCTCTTTCTTTGCCCTGCGATGCTTCTTTTATTTTCTCACAGCAATGTTTAATCCCAAATAGATGATCTAGTTGGCTTATTAATGACATCCATTCTGTATCAACGATAGCCCCTTCTAAAACAAACTCCTATGGGCAAGCATCTTTGCAATTTTTACTCACTCACCATCCCAAGCAGCAGGAGCCATGTCTAGAACAAGGCAGACGGTCACAAGTCTTGTCTCAGAAACTAAAGACAGGAATGAAGCAGGTGTGTGTGTTACCTGACCCACTTCCGTACCATTGAACTTAACTGATCATTCAACTTGTGCATTGTTCAAATGAGTAGGTTTCGATATTCTAAATATTTTAGTAATTTTCTAGAAGTTCACGTCTGTGGTTCTTGGTGTCTTACTTAACATTACTTAATAATGACATAATCTAATAAACATCAAATACTGAGAAAACCAAGATATAGGTAGGTAAGTAATCTGCTTAAAGCCATACATCTCATAGCAAACGCAGACCAAATCTACCTCTGCAACTCCAACTCGTTGGTTCTCAAACACTCGGCAGTAAAACTTCCAACCCATTACAGACCTTTTGCAAAGTTTAATAAAAATGAGTTAGCAGAGAAATAACAAATTTTAATAGGCGCCAACACCACAAAGTACATTTGTTTAGCGTTAGATTTGTTCCAAGGGTCAAATTGTTACACATTCCTACATGCTTGGTCTCAGTTTCTGCATGTATCACATCATGAAAAGTAATGAAGGTGTGGCATGCTAGAGCCCCCCGTTAGTTACGAAGCCTCCCCGTTCTCTCCTCTTTCTGTGCTCTTGACACAAACCTGCAAACTCCACGCGTGAAACTGCTTGGTCACGGCTGTATCGTTATCTGTCCTACCCTCATGAGATAAACTGTACTGAACGTACCTTTGTCTAGTACAGGGAGTGTGGTCATGGAGAATATAAAATAAAGTTCTAACAAAAAGTGTACACCAATTAGTTCCCCTAGGCCAACACACGTTGTTATTATGCTGACTTTGTCCTTTCTAGAAAGATCCGCAGCAGTCCGACAACCGGAACCTGGAAACGGCAGAGGGTAAGGAGGGCAGGGCTCTTTTTTATCTCTTCGGCCACCCCTTTTGTCAAGTTGATTAACCAATTGGCATTGAAAGCAGTGGTTTTCCTGTCTGACTTGCCATCAGAGAGAGCACATTTCAGCATAAATGATTGTGTCCAATGGTCGTCCAGGAAACAGTTTTGCAATCTGTGTTTAATCAAATTCATTGAATTTTCGCAGCATTTCAAGCAGTTCATTACTGTCATTTTTCCCCACAGATGACTCTATTCCTCAGTACCACTTACCCACTTAACACCTCCTGGCAATGGCCAGTGCCAGCCATCTGCCTCCACGGTGCCAAAAGTAATAACTTCTGGTACAGAGCATGAACATGATGTTATTATATTTAATCTTTCCTCTGTGTGTTATCATTCAGCATAACCACCCTTCAGGATTACAGAGAATTAGATGGCAAATAATATTGCTTCCGTATTGTTTTCTCCTCCTAGTTTCTGTGGTTCACTGCCAACAACCACCCATTCTCTGGACCCAAGGCAAACCATTAGCTATTGCTACAATGCCTGATTATTGCTCAAGGCCTCACTGAACTGTATTTTTACAGGATGTACAGGCAGTACTGAGCCTGTTGCAGAGTCCCTACAACAAGTTTTTGAGAGTTTTAGTATGGAACACCATCGAAAGCATGGCTTATACAACGTATCATTTTGATTCTCTCTATCATAATGGGGTATTTGGTTTCCATTCCTAAATTCCTTTGCGGAAGGAAGTGTGGGATGAGTTGTACAAGCTGAGCATAACACCCTGATGAATTTCACTGTGAAATCTTAGGCAGATGAGAAGTAGCTGATGACATCAAAAAACCACTCAAGTCAGCATAGGGGAAGCAACAACAAAAACCCATCAAAATTGGTATGTAGCATCTTGCAAGCAAAAGCTAGCTGTTGGCCTTAGGATTTTTATTTTTCAACTTTAATGCAGGTGTTGTGTGGAATTTTGGTTACTCAAATTTTGGTTTAATGGGTGTCTCTGGGTCTAAAAAGTGACTTCTCATTCGTTTTAAATTCTAACAATACATATTTATTAAGTGTCCATTTTCTTTTTAGTATTTCAAGATGCCTAATGCAATATTTTTTTTAATATGAGTTAATGGAACATTAGGTTCATGGGTGTTATGAGAAGGAATTATTCTACTAAGTTTGAAAAAAAACCCAACTAGATTAAACAGCAATGATCATGCTTATTTGTAGAATGGTTTCTCAAAACTGACAACAGGCTAATGTGTATTGAGAATTTCCAAGTGGGGAATTTACCAGGTCATATTTCAATAGTGTTTCGGTTAGCTAGGTGCCTGCCCTTTTGCATTTTCCTACAGAATATCTTAGAGCACTAATATTTCTCAGGATATATTCTGGTAATTGTATCTTTATACTCTACTGCTCACTGAACATCTACATGACGCCACCTTTGAACGTTTTCCATTTTCTTTGTGGATAGGGGTGCCGTGTTAGGGCTAGTTTGGGCCTTGGTCTAAGCAAATGGAAGCAAAACAGAAAGAGTGAGTTCTACAGCTCCATCTTTCCTTCTAGTGGTGATCCCAGTGGGGCAATAATGAGATGTTGAGGTTGAAAATGGGAAAGGTCTGATCTCTGAGTCAGCACCTAAAGAGTGTGACCTTAGAAGAGCAAACAAGCCTAGAGTGGAATTGGCATGAGTAGGACATTAACTTGTATGGTCCAGTCGCTGAGATTACATTGTGTGTGAGTGCAATATAGCAGAGCTGATCTTGACTATTCCTCCCATAATGAAGCTACAGTGGGTGACATTGCTTATCTATGGCCTGGGATTATATCCACACAAAATGGAAGAACTTCCTAACCCTGATCACATGTTCTTAATTTACATCCTGATTTTAAAGCTCATCATTCTTCAATAAGAATTTGGAAGAAAAAAATGTTGGGTCTTATTTTGTTTTATTTTTTGTTTTTGTTTTTTTAAGATAAGAGGAGAGTCACTACAGTAAGTTGTGTTTCTTACTATAGATTTCCAGCAGATGCTGCATATGAGGTAGAATGTTCTAGAGCCTTTGAGTGTACCTACATGTGGGAAAAAAGTCTTTCTTTGCCTCAGATAGGATTTTTTTCCCACTTAATTTATGAATCTAGGTAAAAAAAAAATAAATAAATAAATCCCCTTCACCTTCAAGCAAAGTCTTTGGTCCTAAAGCAATCTCCTGAAGAAAGAAGCCATTTTATCAGAACCTGAAGTGTCTTCATTACAACATCAACAACATTTATTATGTCCACTGGTTGGCAGGATGCACTCCTGAATTCCATGAGAATTTACATAATTTGGCCCCTGGGATTTTTATAGTCAAAAGCAACGGCACTTAACATTTCCTCCCCAACCTGAGCACACATGATGAATGACATTCACATGAATGACGCATCTGCATGTTCAAACTCACGGTTATGCACCATTTCCAGCAAAAAGTTGGCCATTCTTCCTTTTTACTTCCAGTCAAGAGAGCATATTACAATGCAAATAACCAAGAGGGATATTCAAGGTATAGCCTTGAATCTGTCCTATTTGTTTAAAGGAATACTTTTTGAACCAGTATTTGCATTCAGTCAGTGAAAAGTTAGTTGGGGCTTACAAAACAATGACCACTCTATAGTAGTGAGGATGACAACAGTGTTTATGGAATGTTTTCTACATGCAAAGCACCTTGCCCAATATTACATATAAATGCAGATGTACACTTGATTTTTATATCAATTTACTTAACCCTTAGTCCTCACCACAACCATCTGAAAGGGAATTATTTTCCCCCATTTTGCAGAAGAAGAACTGAGGCAGAGAGGAGCAAGTAGCTCATGCAGCTGGTAATTTGTACAATTAAGATTATGTCATGTGTCAGGATGCCCTTCAAAGTTCACATCCCTTTCTCTAAAATATTATAAAATAGTGTCATAAAACAGTTGTAATATTTGCAGCTAAGAACAACTAAACATCCATAGTTTGCTCTTGGTTTACCGCTAGAACTTGGGGATCAAACTTACCTTTTTCTGGAGGAACTAGAGAAATTAACAAGTCCCTCGCAACATAAGAAGTTATAGCTTTTTAAAGAGACAAAGACTCCCTGTTGCCACCACACCGGGGGAATTATAGAAAAGAAAATGGCACATGATTCGTCTTCCATTTTATATTAGAGAACAGTTCTGGAATCAAAGCTCCAGGATTCAAAATGTGGGTCTACCACAACCTGCCTGAATTTCACTTATGCATCTGTCCATAATTATTGACTGAGTATGCACCCTGTGTCTAGCACCATTCCAGACCATGAACAGACAACATTGTGCACGATAGGCCATGAGGCCATTGTTGCCTCTTGATACTTACATTTCTGGTGGGAGGAGGCAGAGAACATACCAGGTTCATTAGGACACTGGTTTCAGAGAATGGGCAATTACCTAAAGAAAACAATACAGAATAATGTGAGCTACAGTAACCATAAGAGAAGCTACAAAAAAAAAAAAAAAAAACCCACTGAAGAAAACAGCATATGTTGGGCATAATGTTAATGGAAAGACTAGAATATAACATTCTATCTATACTGTATTTTTATGACATGAAATTGAAGATGCACATAAATAAAACATTGATGTTTTCAAAATGACATTTGTAGGTAATTCCCTTCTTGTAGTGATATTGTTTTCAAACTAGTCTGTAATAAAACAATAAATTTAAAATGTTTCCCCTTCAAAGACAATGTAAAAGATTCAATAATATTTTAATAAAGAAAAATTAGGAAAAACAACCTAAAAATAAACAATCACATAATGTTGATATGAGCTACCCAGTTGTCATAAAAATGGTAAAAGTAAAGACAGTATAGCAACCTAAGCATGTTTGTGATACAGTAAGAAAACACAGAACACAAAATTATTTATGATAGTTGTTAACATAACTATCTAATATTTTACATGCATAAAACAAAGAGACGAACATTGCCCAGATAGCGAAGTCAGTTGAATAGTAGGGAATTTGGATCGTAGACGATACTTTCTTATGTTTGGTATTTCCGAAATAATTTTTAAACTGTTCAAATGATTTTGAAACAAAGCAAGTGCTCTAACGATCTCGAATGATCCTCCCTGACTTCACTGAAGAGAAGTGAAGGTTTTCCTTATTTGACTTTCATATAAAGTGTTTTTCTATCAAAGTTTTAATATATGTTGCTCTTACAAATGGGCATCCTAAACTTCACATAAATTCATTTTCAACCCAGTAGTTAATCATTGCCAGACAGACACATACTCTAGGTAGGCTGCTTAATCCATCAAAGAGTTGATCTCTTCAAGGTTAGTTACAAGTGGTGTTTGACTTTGTTCTTTTCTGTTTATTTTTTGTCTGTGTTGAGGTTACTTCCCTATAAATCTAATTTGCAAATTTTCTTCTCACTGCAGTGTCTGGTAAAATGGCTGATTTTCTTCCCTAAGCTAGTGACAATTCTAATTTTTAAAATCTTTTCTAAATTTTCTTAACTTTCTTCTCTTTCCATTTCTCTGTATGCCCAGCAGGTTTTGTACTAACTTTTGATACTAAATCATTTGCATTTTATCATTATCACATGCCATGTAGAATATAATGGGATTTCTGCTTAGAATAGGAAATCTTTTATTTTCAGAGGCAACTGGTCACCAACACGTGATTTGTAAGTCTACCTAGAAACTCATGTATGACTCTGAACACCGTGATGATTTGGGGAGTTGTAGAGTCATGCCATTTTAAATGTGCATGTGTTGTTGTACCTTTTCTACAATTTGCATGGAATGTAGATGACTTTGTGTCAACATTTGTATCTCATCTGATGTTCATTTGCTTCTGAGTTGATGTAGAAACGAGATGAACTGTTAGCAGTGATTCCATACCTCGAACAAGTCAACCATGGGCTTGAAGTGGATGTCCTTACTAAACAATGACAAGGTCATGGCTGGCAGCTTTCTCTTGGGATCTTAGCAAAACAGCAAGGGAAACTTTCAGTGTCTGAAACATCCCTTATGACTGATATGTCTTTTCTGGCCAGCTTTTGTTATATTGTGTATGCACTATGTGTATTACAGTAATCCTTTTTTTCTCTCTTCAATTGTTATTGATCCAAGTGTTTACTAAAAAGCCATATATACCGAGCAATGGCTAATTCATTGGATTCAACCAAACATGACCCCTCTGTATCTTGGACCTTAAGTTAGAGGCACAGACAGGAAAACAGTTAAACAAATATATACTCATGATATTGCAGAGAGAGATAAGAGCTCTAAAAGATGTTAAGTTGAGTAATAGGGGTGCAAGTGGCTAAGTTGGAGGCTGGCTGCTTAGAAAGGGTGGTCCCTAATAAATTAGTGTTTGAACTGAGATGTAAATGATGTGACCAGCCAGGTGAAGAGCAGACTGGGTACCAGACTGAGGTGTAAAGACCCAGTAGCAGAGAAAAACTTGGGTAAGTCAAGCAATGGGAAGGAAGACGCTAAGCCCACTGGACTGGGGAGTGGACAGCGGTGATGAACTTGTAGGGGTAGGTGTGGGCCAGCTCAGGGACTAGCGAACTACACTGGGGGCAAAATCCCATGAGCCATCAGTGTTTGGTGAACTAAGAAAATTTTTACAGATGAACACTTGCAGTCAATATGATCATTGGGAACATTGGCTTTTGAAGACAAATGTGATCCTCCCACAAGCAAGAATTCCATTCTCAAAATTATTAGTTGAGTGTAACACAACGATAGTGATATTTTATAATAACATTTTGTTATTTCATAATAATACAATTATGTTTATATTTTGAAACTTGCCAAAGACATTTGTCAAGATCCGTCCTCTCTCTTGTGATGTAAGTATCTAATAATAACCTTGATTTTTGTCTTTTGGCCCATAAAGCTTAGCATACCACTATCTGTCTTGCCAGAAAAAGTTTGGTAACTCCTGGGTTACATGCTGCCGACTTCTCTGGGAACACAGTCTTCTTATTTATTTATTTATTTATTTATTCTTTAAATTTTTATTTTTTTTTAAGATTTTATTTATTTATTTGACAGACAGAAATCTCAAGTAGGCAGAGAGGCAGGCAGAGAGAGAGAGGAGGAAGCAGGCTCCCTGCTGAGCAGAGAGCCCGATGTCGGGCTCCATCCCAGGACTCTGGGATCATCACCTGAGCCGAAGGCAGAGGCTTTAACCCACTGAGCCACCCAGCCACCCCACATTCTTCTTTTTTAAATAATCCTAAGATTTTTCTTTTCTTTTTCTTAATGATATCTGGTTTTATTTTTTCTTGTAACAAATAAGCTCATTGAATACCTCTGTGTGATATTATCAGGGAATAATATATAAGGAAAAAAAATTCTCTGCTGTTTAAGGATGATGCTGAAAGCTGAGTATCTACTTCTGTCTCTGTTTCTCTCAGTCTTATCAACCTCAGCCCACATACGGACAGGTCCCTCTGGATGTGATGGACACATCACACTGTATTAGTTCCTGGCGTGCCACGCGAGAAGTGGATACACGGGGTACTGTGAAATGGTCACCACAATAAATTTAGTTGAACATCCATCAGCTCACAGAATTATAATTTTTTTCCTGTGATGAAATCTTTTAAGTTCTATTCTCTCAACAGCTTCCTAACAGACAACACAGAATCCTCAACAACTGTCACCACAACGCTGACCCTAAGGCTTATTCTTATTCATTTGTTAATTTTTACCACCCTGGTGAGAAACCTGACTGCATTACCCACAGCACATTTACATATTTATTTAATGTTCGTATACACATAAAATTGTTTCAAAATTGCTTACAAATTCCTCTATGAGAAATAGATTTACAAACAAAGGCCAGTATTTTTATTTATTTTTATTTTAATTTTTTTTGAAAAGATTTTATTTATTTATTTGACAGAGATGACAAGTAGGCAGAGAGGCAGGCAGAGAGAGAGGAGGAAGCAGGGTCCCCGCTGAGCAGAGAGCCTGACAGGGCTGGATCCCAGGGTCCTGGGATCATGACCTAAGCTGAAGGCAGAGGCTTTAATCCACTGATCCACCCAGCTGCCCCACAAAGCCAGTATTTTTAAATGGCTCTCATATGCCTTTAGCTTTAGATCATCCAGTGAAAATTCTGTCTTCCAAAGTTACTGAGGTTACTTCTTTTCTTTCTCCTTCCAGAGAAGTTCTATTACTCATTTATGACACATTTAGGTTCATTTATCGCTGTTTATACTTCACATTGGGCGCCCCCCCATCCTGCTTGATATGTAGATACAGATATAGATACAGAATATAGATATAGATATACCTTGGCTTCTATGTTTTCTTGGTATGTGTATTTTTTCCATTACAATAGTTCTAATGCTGCAATAAGATTTACAAAGTCTCACCTTCCTTTTCCTAGTTCTCTGTTCTGATGCTCCACTGCCCTTCCCCGGTCTCCCCTCACCCCAGGTCACTGATCTATTTTGTTTCTTGTTTACTCATCCTGCATTTCTTTTGCACAAACATGTAGACAGGTATCTATTTTTTATAGCCCCCTTTTCTTACAGGAAGGAGACTATGCTATGGCTACTTCTCTGCACCTTGCCAGATTCACTTAGCAGCACCTTCTGGAAATCAATCCAAATCAGTTTGCAGACCTCATCCTCATTCTCCTCACAGCTGCCCAGGACCATTTTGGGGCCGCACCAACAGCTATGCCACTCCTCTCCAATGGACGGGCATTTCGGTTTTCTCCAAAATTTTGCAAGTGCAGACAAGGCTGCGATTCCTCGTTTTTGCAACATTAGGTGTGCGCCTTTGGGGTAGATTACTAGACGTGGTACCCCGGGAACAAAGGTACGCGCATGTGAATTTTGTTACATTTGTCAAATTCCGCTCCTGAGGGGTTATCCCCATCCTCATCCCTCCACAGCAGTGTGAGAGAGCCCCTGACCCCCTTCCCATTCAGAGTACCCCCCATAGCACCAACCATCCCAGTTTAATTTCTGCCAGTCTGATAAGTGGTTCATTCTGTGTGTTTTAATTTTCATTTCTCCATTTATGAATTACTGGTTCTTCATATATTGAGAGGCCATTTTTTATCTTCTTTTGTGAATTGTCCTCAATTTTAAAAAATCAGCTTTTGGGCCCTTTGTGCCTCAGTCTACTAGGGACATTCGCGGGTTGATTGTGGTCTACTTTGTGCTGATTTTCTCTCAATTTTCAGTTGTCTTTTGACTTCACTTACGCTGTTGTTCTTTGCTGTGTGACTTCTTCTCTTACTGTAGTAAAATTCATCCCTCTTTCCTTGCACTGTTTTTGGATTTGGAACCACCTTCAGAAGGCTTCCTGGGCACGATGGACAAAAGAGAGCTCCCCCTGTGTCTTACTCTGGTCTTGGCTTAGTTACACGGTTTTACATTGAGATCCCTAATCTGGAGTGCATTCTTAACACCTGGTGTGAAATATGGATCCAATTTTATCTTTTTTCCAAATGGCTACCCAGTTGTCCCAACACCATTTATTAAAAAGTTCTTCTCTACCCTAGTGCTTTGAGATGCCACCTTCATTATACACTAAATTACCTTAAGTACCTGGAACTATTTCTAGGCTTTAGCTTCTGTTCCACGGGTGTGTTAGTCTATACAGGCCCCTGTTTCACACTGGTTTAATTATAGAGGCTTTATATTGGATGTTTTAATGTCTGTGAGGGCTAGACCCCCTCAGAGCTTTTCTTTTCAATTATTTTTTTCCTGGCTACTGTTATATGTTTGTTTTTCCATATGAGCTACAGTATCAATTTGTCTAACTCCTTAAAATAGCTCATAAATGAGAACTGCCGGTGAAAGTTTCGAAGGAAGCAGAGAATGATGAGGACAAGGAAGTGCAGGGGAAGGAAGGACAGGGTCCCTCCATAAGACCCTCACCCTCCAGGTCACACTGCTCACGGGCTGTTAACAGACCTGCTGGTGGGCACCTGCTTTTCACCCCAGAATCACAGCAGGCTCTGAGAATCGAGCAGCGAACCTCTCAGATAGAGGTACCCTCGCCATGAGGATGGGGACAAAATTCTTGGCATTATGAAGCACAGTTAGGATGTGGTTCTGGTATATATTATTTTTTGCTCTTGCTACAAATTGCCAGGAAATAGAGAATTCGGAAACAGTGTTATAGAGTCCAAAACAGAACTCCCCCTCTCCCCAGTCGGCCAAGTCATTCATCTCCACTTTGCTCTCGACACCCTGCTCTTTCTACTGCCAACATGCCATCGATCACTCTCATCGGTGTGCATCACTGCCACGGTGCCTCTCAGGTCATCTCTCTCCAGCTTGCTTTCTCGATTCTTCTGATCCATGCCTCCAGCATAATTTCTGTCTGGACTACTGCATTTATGTTCTCAATTCTCTCTCTCCTGCCATTTCTCACTCAGCACTCGGCAGAAGGATTGTGATTTTCATAAACATGACTCTGGTCATGTCTTTCGCTGGCATCGTACATTTCAACGGCTTGAGACCATCCGACCATCCTGGGCAGACGTCCAAACTCTTTGTTCTCATGGTTTTCTAGGCTCTGCACAATCTGCCCCCCTGGCAAATTCACACTGCTGCTCCTCTCCGTCACCGTGCTAGGCCACACTGGCTCTCTCCAGATTCCAGAAGGTGCCCTGCTTCTTCCAGGGGCTCTTCCAATGCCTGTCATCTCCTGTGAACCCTGCCCTTCCACCACGTCAACTCCTAAGGGGCCCATCCTCTAGTTTTCCGGGCTTCCTCTTGGAGGAAGCCTTTCTTGTGTCCCCATTCCACAACTGGGTCCCCTATTAGGCACTCTCAGGGAGCTGTGTCTTCCTCCTTCGGATCACTTAGAACACTAGGAGTCAAGGATTTAAAGAGGAGTGGGAAGAACAAAGAATCCGTTGAACCCTCAACCCAAACCTTTCAACCTCTGAGCGGTACGGTGTCTGCAAGCTTTTGGGTGTTGATGGGATAGTTGCAGTGGAAAATTGAATAAAGTTTACTTACTTGCAGATAGACTCATTTAGATTTATGAATTTAAAATGTATACCTTTTTATACAGTCTTCTATAATTACTGTGGTTTGGATTACAACTTGCCATTCGAGATTTTTATTTCAAGCACTCAAATAACAAAAGGCGACCGTTTCTTACATTATCTCCAACACGGCCAGGTGTTCCTCCATCATCAAATTGTTAAAGAAAACACACAAAACATATGTTTTCCATTGTTCCCTGCATAATCTGGAGCTTTAGAAATGCAGGATGCTTACACTCTCAGCAGAAATGAGTGAGCATGAAATATTCATAAGGTTGGTGTTTGTGATTATTAAGTAAAGGCCAATTCTGGTGAGTTTGTCATTTTAAGACTATGTAGTTATTTATTAAACAATGGAATATTTGCTATTTGATAGATCTCATTATAACAGAAGCTGAGACAGATTCCTCAAAAGGTATGGTGAAGACTCCCAGAAATAAGGGACAGGAACCCCCCAGAGATGTGGATGCATTCAAGATTTGGCACAAGCCATACAAGTCACCTTCAAGGTCTTCAAAGGGTAATGACATCATATTTATTTCAATGCCCAGTAGGCAGGAGCGTTGGAGGCTTCGGTCTTTGGAGGTAGTCATGTTGAATTTGAGTCTTCTTTTGTCACTTATTCGTTCTCAGGATAATGGGCAAGCTACTAAATTTTGCTTAGCTTCTATTTTCTTTTGCTCATCTGCAAAATGTCAATAGCAATAGAAAGAACCTCCCAGGGAGACTGGCGATGGTAGATGAGGTAATGCAATGCCAAGTGGTCATCTTCAAGGTCTCAGACTTGATAAGTACTTAAGGCATGTTAAGTATTGTTTGATTTTTTTTACTGGTTATTGTAGCTAATGTTTTCTCCTGCAACTGGCATTAGTCCTATCCAAACGGAAACAAAGTGGGGCAACCCCTGGGTCAAATCTGCTGAGGTCAGACCCAGAGGACATAATATATAGATTTGGATTCCCAAGAGCTGAAGTTCAGAGATGACTCGACCACTTCCTTGTCTTTGGGGCTTCAAATTACAGGATCCCACTTCCTGATCTACAGCCTGAGCACGACAGTTGATTGGTTTACATACATAAGATCTGATGAATCGATGTTTTTTCACATTGTGCATAATTTTCAAAACATGGCTGTTTTTTCGTTATTTAATTCTCTATTTAATGCTTACTGAGCATTTGCCCTTTGAAGGGACCATTTTGAATTGGCGGTAGAAGGAGGGATGCCTCAAATGTTCTACAGTCATAAACCCTCTCCTTTTCGCCTCTCAGTAAGAAGAAAATAAGCTTTGGTGTTCGACGTCCAGCAAATCGATCATTAAAACTTGATGACTTGATATTACAAGCACAAAGCACAAGTACAAAGATGAATAGTGAGATATTTAAAGTTCGAAACACTGCTTGCAATAGATAACTGTTGAGAAAAAACGTAAAGTATTATTAACAGGTGAGAAGATATATTAACATGATCTATTCACTCATAGGAATAATATGCAGCTCTTAAAAGGGATAAATGAGAGGCAGTGATTTCATCCTGAGAGGTAATGTTGCACAGTGGTTTCAGGCACAGAGTCAAGTTCAAATCACATTCCAATTCCCACCGTGTGACCTTGGGCAAGTCACTTAACTGCTCCTCATCTCTGTTTCCCTCTCTGTGAAACCGGGGGCGGGGTGGTGATGCTAGCACATCTCCCATAGGCTGTGATAAGGATCACGTGGAAAGAACCACAACAATGTCCGAATTAGAACATGAAGCATATGTGTGTGTGTTCCTATCATTGTCACCACCATTATCACTACTGAAGTCACCAGTCTCAAAGATATATTATTAAAGAGTCAAGATGCATAGCTATGTCCGCATGCTACTATTGATTTTTAAAAAAGCATATGGCAGAGGATGGAAAATAGATGTTTGTATGCATAACACATATTTCTGACTGGGTGACATGGCAGCAAGGGAAGAACTGTTCTAAATCAGAAAAAAAGACATTTAATCTGCTTGGGACTTTTACCAAACACACACATTATCTTTCCAAAAACAACAATAAAATCAAGCTAGGTAAAATGAATACATACAACCATTAATTAAGCAACAATTTTACATTTTTAGTATCTCTTCCATATGGGCCACATTGATGAGCCCAATACTTGTTTGTCTGTGTCTGTATGTGTCTGTGGCATTTGTGCTTATGTGTATCTTTGGTGTATGTGTGATCTGTGTGTGTCTGTTTGTCTGTGTGTATTTGTGTGGCTTTGTGTGTGTATAGTCTGTGTGTGGTCTGTGTATATCTGTGGTGTACATGGTGTGTGTGTGTGTGTGTGTGTAGCCTGTGTATGTATCACTGTCATGTGTCTGTGTGTCTGTGTATCTGCATGAGTGTGTGTGTATGTCTCTGTATGTGTCTGTGTGTCTCTGCGTGCAGTCTGTGTGTGTCTCTGTTGTGTGTCTGTTCATATGTATCTGTGTGTATGTCTCTGTGCATGTATGTCTATGTGTTTGTGTCTCTGTGTATGTGTAGTTTATATGTCTGTATGTATGTGTATCCGTGTGTGTCTACATATCTATGTGTGTCTGTGCATATGTGTATGTTTCTTTGTGTGTGTCTGTATGTCTCTGTGTTCTATGGTGTGTATGTGTATGTGTGTGAGGGTCTCTGTTGTGTGTCTATGTGTCTGTGTGTGTGTGTCTGAGTGTGTGTGTGTGTGTGTTGTATGCTGGTATCTCAGTGTTCCAGATCCATCTTCATAAAGGGAAAGTGGGGTCAAACCTGTAAGTTCTGCCTAGATCCTCTGCAAACCTGGCTTCTGGTAGCAGCTGGAACTTGCCTATGGGAGGGTGAGAGCTTCTCAGACCAGGAGGCCTGAGTGGGGGAGGAGAGGGCCATCGGAGGTCCCAGCCTTCAGGCGGCTGGTGTGGGAGGCCCCAGAGAGCTGCCTGAAACAGGGTCAGCTGGAGTCTGTCTCAATAAATTTCCAAGCCAGTTTTATTAAAAAGAGTTGCCTCTTTGAGGCCTCTGCAGCTATTAAACTGAGGGGAAAAGAAAGTTGAAAAAAAAAAAATTAAAACCACCCTCTCTACCCTCTTCAAATAGCACATCCATTTATGTAAATTGTTTTTTTATAAGTAGCCGAAAGTCACTTAAAGCATTTTATTTAATCCATGTGGGCGAAGCCTCAAGGTTTCAAGCTTTTGTGTCTGTGCTGTGCGGAAGCTTTCAGCGTGTGTGGCTTTCAGAAGGTGCTTGCAAGCTTTTCCAAGAGGAACTGTCAGCACACGAGCCTCCCAGAGCCGAGGATTTCATCCTCCAGACAGGAGTCTGGACATACTTATTTGCAGCTTTAGCAGCAAGACAGGTGATGTTGAGGGCTTGTGTTTCAAAGAGCCACATCCCCTCTCCACCACCGGTGATCTGTTTCTCCTGCCCATGAAGGCATAAGACCCTGCCTGGATCCTGCTTCTGGGGAAACTGGAAGATTTGCAGTTCCTTTCAGTCTAGGATGTGCGGGAAGGGCAGCAAATCCTGTACAAATGTGCCTTGGCACTAACTGTATCCCCTCATGCAAATGAACTTCCACTTCTTCCTTTGATCTGGAGACACAGAGCTTGGTTCTAAGTGGCTCTGCTTCTCAGGACCTATACAGCTTCACACCTACTACCCAGCCTCTCCAGGCCAGATTTTCTAATCCGCACAATGGGAATAAATAAAGTCACCCAATGAACATCAGAGTTGCTATCCTGTGCAAGACTTGGACTGTTGCAGTAGCTCTAGGCACTGGGGACAGAGGTACAGAACAGAAGCTCAGGGAACCTCTGTTCTAGAGGATCTTAACAGAATATTCTTCCCTAAGTTATTGATAATGAAAGCTTCTTCCCGAGGTTCTAGATAATGGTGGGATTCTCTTCCTAGATCAATGAAGGTTTAAAAGGATAATGCCTACTTCCAAATTTTCATGTAAGAGAATTAATCAAGAAAATGTAATAAAGCTGTTAGCAGTGCCCAGCTTTTAAAAGCTTTTAGATGTCTGTTTGCTTAAGCACTAAACAAGCATGGGTATTTCTCATCTCATCCCAGTTTTCAGTATCTCAGAGGAGCCACCCAATTGGTTCAAATCCCCCGATTACAGGCTTTCAGAAAACCTGGTACCTCTCCTTCGTGGTACGATCACAGTGGTGATTTTATATTAACATGGGTAATTACTTGATTAATTTCTGAATCTCCCTGGATCTTGAGCTCCATCAGAGCAGGAAAACTGGATTTTTGTTGCTGTTCTTGTCCTCCATTTTCTTTCAAGGGCATTGTCCAATGCTGGGAAACACAGTCATTTCAATGAATAAATGACCACATTGAACCCCCCCCCCTTTCATTTTAGATCATCAGACCAAGTATTTCCCTTAGGTACCCAAGTAAGGATCTAAATATCTAAATATAAATGTCTAGATATTCAGCTTTACTACAAGATAACTCATTGTGCATCAGCTGCGGGACTGGAATGGTACTATGCAGCTTGAATTTCTCAGGGTAGTGCTGGCATTTTTTCTGACCTAGACCTGCTGCCTGATCTTGTTAGGATTTTTAGTTCTTGTTACATCTTTTGTGTTGTTAACCATATTGGGAATATGTTCAGCTCCATGACTAGCTTTTGATGACCTTAATAGGCTTTATAAAAAGTGTTAGGGTAGACAAATTGTCCCCCAAATTCTTTCGGTGCTCCCCCTCAACACATTCTTTCATAACATCTACCTAGCAGGTGCACTGGCCATACAATGCATTCAGCAATAATTACCTCTGAAATCCTAAACCACATACTGTTTCAGCACCTGGGAGGGATTTAGCTGAATGCCCAAGTTAGCTTGAAGCTCAGAATGGAGAAAAAAGAAACACCTGCTTTTGACATTTTAACAAATCCATGGGCATATTCTATGTTGTGGGAGGGCACAGCCCTACCTTGCTACCCTGTGTCCTATACTTCCTTTCCACCATGAGTTATTGTCTTCCCTGGGATTTGCCCAGGCTCAATTTTCATTGCCCCTCCAAATAGCATTTTCATTCCAGGTCTATGGAAGACCAAGGTCGTGTCAGAGAATAAAATCCAATTAACAGGGTCAAGCATTCAGGACAACGAAGGCCAGACATGAATGTGAAATTGTTGACAAAAGGGCGACCTTCAAGGATTTATGTAAACAGAAGGAAGAAAAATGCAGATGAGGACAGGCTAAAGGACTGACCGACCAAACCTGTTTATGTAAGAAACATGCTGGCACGCAGTAGGCACTCAAATTTGTATTTGAATAATTTTGTAGGGACTGACTATCCCATTTAGCCCAGACATGGTTTTCAGTATTAAAATCAAGAAATTCCAAGGAAAACTAGAGCACATTGGTTTACCTTGGATTAGCATACACTCGACTTTGGTGGAATTTTCTGATAGCCTAGGTTCATCCAGCTCACACCCGCATCTGATAACCCAGTTATCACCAACATCTTATGTGTGATCATGCTTCCTTCACTCTTCCTCTCCTCCTGACTTCAATTTTAAAGCCCATGCCCATACTGTGTCCCTTTGGACAGTGCCCTTGGAGATGTGAATGATGGACCAGGGAAGAAAGAAGTGTTGCCCTTTGATATATCCAACATACTCTTTCTTACCTCTTATTTCCTCTCTGGCAAAGAAATGTGGACCCAGACATCTAAAAGCTTTTAAAATATAATTTCAAAGACCAGGCTGATTCTCTGAAAAGCCATCAAATGCACTGTCTAAGAACTGTTCATGCCTGGCGGGTGAACGAGATGTCCATGACACCATGGTATGGCCATATGGCATCTGGGATATGGAGAGGTAAAGAGTCAGGGAGAGAAGGGACATACACATAACTCAAAACAGGAAACTGTTGATCCTTGACCACTGTTTTTATCTTTGCAATTAGGAAACACTTGAGCCAACCAAGAAAGGAAAACTGAAGAAGGCAAAGAATTGAAGTCAGAGTGGAAGAGATTAGACTGCAGTTGCTACCTTGATAGTCCAGAAGGGGGAAGAAAGGAAACAGCTTCAAGGTCATGGAAGGAAATGGATCAGATTTCCCTCAGGGTGTAGGTAAAATGAAGCAGAGACTCCTACGTGGGGAGATAATATAGACAGCAAGGGCCTGAAGCTAACCAAATTCTGAGCCTGTTATCAGAGTTCCCATGTAGCTAAAAAAAAAAAAAAAAAGAAAGAAAGAAAAAGAAAAAAGGCGGTGCCTAGGTGGCTCAGTGGGTTAAAGCCTCTGCCTCTGGCCCAGGTCATGATCCCAGGGTCCTGGAATCAAGCCCCACATCAGGTTCTCTGCTCAGCAGGGAGTCTGCTTCCTCCTCTTTCTCTCTGCCTGCCTCTCTGCCTACTTGTGATCTGTCGGATAAATAAATAAAATCTTTAAAAAAAAAAGAAAGAAAGAAAGAAAAGAAAAAGAAAAAAAATGCCTGGAATCAAATCTTGTAGTTTGGCAGCCCAATCCACTCCAGGAATTCAAAACAAAAAGGGTGTTCTGGAGGCAGAAGCAAACAGAGTATGTGGTTCTCTTGCAAAAGTGAGGTTTCTGGAGCTGGCACACTCCTAACACTTCGCTGATTTGGTGTTTAATTGGACTTTAGCAGTATCACCATAGAATCAGGAAAGGCGAAACTGGACTTAAGTTCAGTTCCCCTAGGCTGCAGTGGACAGGAAGTCAGATGGCCACTTTCATAAGGGAAACAGCAGGAAAACCCTCCCATGCTTTCTTAGGTAATAGCCCAAGCAGCTGAGAAACAGACCATGCATCAAATCCTTAATTCTTAGCAACTGCAGCCATAGATCGAGGGGCATTTACAATGTTGCTTTAAGGTACCTGATGTGTCCTCAGTGAGTGTATGCCTTGTGCTAGCCTGCATAGCTATTGTAGGTTACATATTCTGCCACACTCACAGGCAACATTATATATATATATATATATATATATATATATATATATACACTACCTACTGGTTATGGTGAACTATTCTAGGGACTGGAACTAAAGCAGTGAACAAAACAAAACTTCTGTCTTGGTGGAAATCACATTTTAAAGGTCAGGACAGGCTAAACACAAATATAAAATAGACATTATATAGAAGTACCACAACGCAAGAAAGAATAAAGCAGGGTAAATTAATAGTTTGGCAGGGGCAATATTTTAGGTAGGTCGGTTAGACAAATCCTTTCCAGGAGGGAGTGAGCTAAGATGCAGATATCAGGATGTACAAAGATTATTTCAGGCAGAGGGAAAACTGAGTGCAAAACCCCTCTGTGCTTGTCCTATTGAAGGAACTAGGGAGAGACCACAGAGGCGGCAGAAGCCTGGACCAGAGTGAGGCTCGTGCAAACTGGGACAAGTGCTCAGCACTAAGTGAAGATATATTTTGAAGGTAAAGTTGGCAGGGCGAGACTTCTTTTTTTCTTACACAGAAAACCCATACACAAGATTTCTCTCCTCACGAAGACATCGGTGACGCACACTCTAGCGTGGGTCCCCTCGGCAATTACCCCAAAATGAGCATGATGCTTAAAAGAGAGAAAGCAGAGAATTACCTCGCGACATCATGCTTCAACTCTTTCATTCATTCATGCTTTCCTTCTTTCTGTCATTCACTTTATAGGTATTTATTTAGCATTGAATGCCTCTCCAGCACAGAGCTGAGCCTTGGGGGAGAAGCACGAAGGAGGCACAAACCGCCTGTTCAAGGACCGAATCTGGCTGAGGAAAGCACACAGATGATTACAGAGCAATAAGGTAAGTGCCTGGTAGTTTATGTGCAATGTGAAATGCATGTGAGTTGAGGAGTGGAAGTCAGCCAGGGAACTCTCTAGAAAGTGAGAATCGAATCCAATGATATCAATGAAGGGAGGAGGGGGAGCTTACCAGGCAAAGTCAGGGAGGGACCCAGAGTGGGGAGAGTGGATTAAAGGACTGAGGGGGTTGAAGGTGGGATTTGGGCACGGAGTAGCACGTACAAGGAGTATTAACAGTCTGGTGCCACTAGAACGGCGTTTCCCGGAATGCACTAACGACTGTATTCCTTGTCGTCCTAATGCAGATTTTCAGACCCCTCCCTGGGAGGTGCTGATTCAGGAGCTGCATCATCGGAAGTGGTGTGTGTATCTTCAGCACCTCAAGGAACTGCGATTCCAAGGAAGACTGGGATCCACTGCTCCAGAGGATAAAGGAGAGCTGGCGGTGGGTAATTGCAGAGATGGACAGGATTGAAAGAAAGGGCTCTGCATGGAATGTGTTTCTCGCATACTCCCTGTATGCCAATGATTAAACTTCCTAAGACAGTTCAAATGAGGAAGGAAGAAGAGAGGAGGAGGTAGGGAATGGAGAAAAGGAGAGGGCTGACAAAGGATGATTACATTTTTCTTTTGGCAAAGAAGAGAGTAAACCTTTTCAAACACACACACACACAGAGTACCCTTTCCCATTATTTCATAGAAAAAGGGGAACATTTTAAATACTCAAAAGTCAAAATATATGATCTCACAAAAAAAGAATTAAAATATTATACTTGCTTTTTGTGCTGCCATAAGAAATCACCACAAATAAACTACCACAAACTGGTAGTTGAACGTAACACAACTTTGTTATCTTGTAAGTTCTGTAGGTCAGAGGTCTTAAAATGGATCTTAACTAGGCTAAAGTCAAGGTGTTGGCAGGGGTACACTCCTTTTAGAAAACTCTAGAAGGAAATCTCTTTCCTCTACTTCTCCAGCTCCAAAAGGATGCTCAGATTCATCAGTTCATGGTCCCTCTCTGTGTCTTTAAGCCAGCAATGATGGGTTGAGTCCTTTTCTTCTTCTTTTTAAAGATTTTATTTGTGTATGTATATATGTATTTTTTTATAGATTTTATTTATTTGACAGACAGAGATCACAAGTAGGCAGAGAGGCAGGCAGAGAGAGAGAGGAGGAAGCAGGCTCTCTGCTAAGCAGAGACTCCATGTGGGACTCCATCCCAGGACCCCGAGACCGTGACCTGAGCACAAGGCAGAGGCTTAAACCACTGAGTCACCCAGGCACCCTGTATGTATGTATTTAGAGATCACAAGTGGGGGGAGGAACAGAGGAAGGAGAGAGAGATTTTAAGCTGGCTCCACACCCAGCATGGAGCTCAATGCAGGGCTTGATCTCACAACCCTGAGATCATGACCTAAGCCACAATCAAAAGTCAAGATGCTCAACTGACTGAGCCACCCAGGCACCCCAAATCCTTTCATATCAAAACCTAAGGAGGTTCTTAATTTTTAAAGATTAAAGTGATTATATTGGACACACCTGGATAATTCAGGATCAATTCTTGGTCTCAATACCTTTCACTTCTTTGAAGTCCTTTTTGCCATGTAAAGTAACATAGTCACAGGTTCTGGGGATCAGGAAGTGGGAGACCTCCAGTAGGCATTATTCTGCACTTTACAAATATGTTAAACTGAATAAAAGATAGCTTTATGAGAAGCTCCTTAGAGTCTGTCCTTAGAGTCCTCATCTTACCCTGTACCAGCAATGGCCCCATGAGGAAGGAATCTTCCTGGTCTATAGAAGAGCATCAAGAACAAGCATTCATTAGCATCCTGCAAAAACTTTAAAACTTAGAGTAACAGTGTCTCATCTGTTTCCGTAAAAAGATTTCTGCAACTATCCAGTTAACTCAGATAGTGTATAGTTACTAATCAAAAAGAGGTGGCTTGATTCCCTTTTTTCTTCCCAATAAAGTTAGTAAATTCCTTCAGTGTTGTTTTACTTCTTAATTTTTTTTAAAATTTACTTATTTATTTGAGAGAGAGAGTGCACGCCTAGTAGGAGGGGCAGAGGGAGAGACAGAGAAACTCTCAAGCAGAGTCCCTGCTGAACACAGAGCCCAACACCGGGAGACTCCACAACCCCGAGATCATGATCTCAGCGGAAATTAAGAGCCAAATGCTTATGTGACTGAGTCACCCAGGTGCCCCCCTCCAGTGTTATTTTATAGTCAGTCTTAATTGGTGTTCGTAAGAACAAAAGTTTTCAATAGTTCTGTCCCCAAGTTAGTTGCTAAAATCTTTGCCTTAGACAGTATATGGAATTCAAGTTTGTAACATGCTGTAGTTTTGTGAGTAAATGTCCTGTCTGTAGATTTTGCCTCTTTGTGAGAAAGTCTCTGTAAGTTTGCACTGACACAGACAAATAAACCCAGTTAGCACAAAAGCTGGTCTGTGCAAGTATATTAGTCACTTCTTTCAAAGAATTTTTTTTTTTAAATAACATCTCACTGCATAATAAATGAATCTAAAAGGAGTGAAGGAAGTTCATTTAGAGGCAGGAGAAAGAGCACCGTGATACATGACAATATTTAATAGCGGAGAGAAATGACTGAGCTCAGCATAAAGTCTGGTGCCTCTCAATCACTCCAGAGTTTGTAAGCTTTGTTTTATTCCTTTGTGACAGACGAAGTTTAATAAAGTATATTTACTTTTATGGTTTCCTTTGACTTTGGTTCTAAGTCACATTCCTTTGTAGAGGTTCAGAAAAAGTCACCCCAAAATGTGCCACTTTGGCATGCAAGTTATTTTGATTTGAAAATCATCGAGGCTCCAAGCTGCAGGAAGTAAATTTGACCTGCCCCCTAATTGCCTTAAAGAACTGAGAGGATCTACTCCAGGAAGAGAGCTCTCACCAAGCGTAATTGAAGTAGAGTCTGAGCTAGGTGTTCAGTAAAGTTTATTTATTAAAATTCTTCTCTATGTTCCATTGTTTCTGCATGGCTCAGCAAACATTTGTTTACCAAACATTTACTCTTTTTCATCTTCCTATGAATTCTTTTCTTTCTTTTTCAAGGAAGCCCTCACCCCTTCTTAGTTCAAGATGACATTTATGCTTTATTTTGCTGTCTTTGGAATCTCATGTTTATATGGAACTGATTTTCTTCTGTTAATCTTTCTCATGTCAGTTTAACTCTTAGATCAACAAGAAGAATCTTAAAGAGTATAGAAATATATTTCCTCCCCAACGCCTCCAATTCTTCAGCTGACACTTGGACACTGTGAGGCTTAGAAGCACCAAACCCTACATAGCTGAAAATTTTCATATAACTTCTGAGTCCCTTAAAACTTAACTACTAATAGCCTATTGTGGACTAGAAGCCTTACTGATAACAGTCTACTAATACATATTTTGTAATGTTATATGTATTATTTACTATATATTATTACAATAAAGTAAGCGAGAGAAAAGAAAATGTTTAGAAAATTGTAAGTGAAAAATACATTTATACCCCTGTACTGTTTTTATTTTAAAAAATCCATGCATAAGTGGACTTGCACTTAAACCCATGTTGTTCAAGGGTCAACTGTATTTTTTCTTAGCCCGGAGGGAGCACAGTTATAGAGAACATTGGTTACCCAGGCTGATATCACCAAGAGTTACCTGTTTTTGATTTTGTCAAAGAGGACATTAGCAGGAATGTAAAAGGTCTATGTTCAGGTCTATGTTTCCTCAGTTTTTCTGTTCTTAAGTTTGTCTTTCAGGTGAATCACAGAAGCCCTTCCTGTCTTTCTACACACAGACTATAGAATGACCTACTGAAAATTTTTCCTTCTTGGAAAATTCAACTTTTTAAAATAAACTATACCGAAAGTATAAGGAAGAATAGAGCATTCATCTCAGTGCTACTCATAATTTACCACTGTTATTGTTTTGTCCTATATGTGCCCAAAATCTTTCTTAAGAACTGACAGTGCTCCAGTTCTGAGTAAGATGGTATAAACACGCTCTACCATGTCTATCCCCCAGATACAGTTATAACACCTGGACAGAACACATGGCACAGTTTTATGAGAACCCTGAAAAACTTCAATTACCAGTGGGAATACATATATAAAGTATAGAATACATAAATGTATTTTTTTCTTCTGGTATATCTAAGACCTGAAACACTGCTGCCCAAAGCCCAGAAGTCAGTGTCCGAAAGCTCAGTCTCCAAAAGAGGGCTTTAGGTAAGCATGCCCCTCCCCCACCCCCTGTAAGGTAGCTTGAGGATAGGAATAAGGTCCCAACACTCAAGAGCAGATTGCCCCCCACAGTGTTGGTGGCCCACACCCATCAGCAAAAAACATGAAGAGAACAAAAACAGAGCCCCTTCGGCTGGTTACAGGGACCTTCCCATGACTGGCTGATTTGATCTGGGATATTTGGTCTCTTCCCCCTTTCCAGATGGAACCTCGCCATTGACTCTCCTAGATCTCCAGCTTGCCACTCACAGCTCTTGGGATTTCAAACGCTGTCAGCTTCTAGTAATCATGTGATCTAATTCCCTTCTCTCTCTCTCTCTTCATATCTATATCTGTATCTGTATCTATATCTACAGATATAGATGAGTGATTGGTTCAATTCTCTGGAGATTCCATTTATAAGGTATTTGCCGAAAGACACAACTACAATGATAAGAAGATCAATATGGGAAGGGCTCAGAGACAGGGGGAGGGTGTTACTGCAAATGGATAACATAGGCAGATTGAGGGGTTATGAAGCTGATATGCCTTCATCATGATGGTGGTTAAACAGATGTACATATGTGTTAACATTCATGGAATTGTACAATAAAGGAAAAAAAACAATTTTACAGCATTTAAAAAGTAAAGTTTTAACATGCAGCATGATATAAAAGTTTTGGGTGAACAGCATAATGATATAATATACATCAGTTTCATCTCAGTAAATCTAGAGGAAGAAATTTAAGTTTTAAAAAGGGAGTGTCATTCTACTGGTTTTCCTAAAACAATGATGCTTATTATAAAGATATCATTGATAGAGAAAAATAAAAACGTGAAATTTAAAATCATGTCCATATCTCACCATGTAGAAATAGCATAAATGATCTGTATAAACATCATTCTAATAGCCTCCTACACACCTGCATGGATGGATAAATGAATGGGAAAAGAAAGGGAAGTGCTCTAGAGAACTGCTTTAAAAACATAAATGTTTTAAAAATACAAAATATTAAATATTTTGTTAAATTTAACTGAAGAAATAAATATAAAATTAGTACGATGCAAATTAGTGATTTTATTCCAAATTAATAGATCCTCTCAATAGTCCTAAAATTTAGAAAAGATTAGCAACATTAAGGAGTCATATTTTTAAAAATATTTTATTTATTCTTTGTTTGAGAGAGAGAGAGAGAGACAGACAGAAACAGAGAGAGCGGGGAAAGGCACAGAGGGAGAGGGTCAAGTAGACTCTGCTGAGCTTGGAGCCTGATGTGGGTCTCGATCTCGAGACCGTGAGACCACGACCTGAGCCAAAAATCAAGAGTTGGACACTTCACTGACACTGGCCACCCAGATGGCCCAGGAGCCATTTTTTTTTTTAACCTGTACTTTTAGAGTTTTGATCCACTCAGTTGTATAAATAAGAACTCTCATACTTCTGTTATTTGTGACAGTATTTTTACCTTTTCAGGCTTACTATATGCATACTCTAAATATATCTGTAGTTGTTGGTCATTCATTCGGTGTTTATATTTGAGTAAGTGGACACAGCTCTGTGTGCACGGTTACCATAGACGCACGCACACATAATTGTCAGCGCTTACCACCAGACCATACTTCTTCCTTCTACCAGTACTCTATCTGAGGTTCTTTATTTAGATGAAAATCTTAAATGGAAGAACAATATTGCCAAGTGGTTTTCTCTTTTTAAGGAGGAATTCATAAGCACTTCATATGGAGAAAGCTGGCCTATTACTTTTATACTGCCATAACTTCTTGATTGTGTACCATGTTTTGCCTGATACTTCAAAACTCTGTGAACATCTCAATTTTCTTCCTAACAACTGACACCACCTGTTACCACCATACCTTGCCTGCTTGATAAGGCCAGAATCTTCCATTAAAGCTGGAACTGATGGATTCTGAAGCAGACCTTCCTTAAGTGGAGAGTTTCCCCCATGCTCCTTTTAGAGCCTATTTCCTATTATGATGAACTCACAAAATCATTCATAGGACAAACTTTTGAGTGTGTACTACGTGCCCATGATCTATGCACAAGACACACAAAGAAGGGAATGATCTTGGCCAGGCCCTCAGTGAGATCCCACGTCATGTGGGGATCATCAAGGCAGAAGGAAATTATATTGTAAAGAACAGGACCTGCAAAAGGTTATCTGCAGATGGCTGGAGGAAAATATGGTTTAGTCCCATATTTATTTTTCTTATCACTTTTTAGGACCCTTCTTCCTTCTGCATCGAAAAGAGTGTGATGGTAGACCAGTAAATTATAATTCCAATAAAGCAAATCAAATGTCCCTTTAAAGGGTTTTCTCAGCCTTGGCTCTATGGACATTTTGGGACGTCTGGTTCTTTTTCACAGACAGCAGGCAGGATGTCTAGCAGCGCCCAGGCTTCTAGCTAGTAGATGCCAGTAATACCCCTCCAGCATCGACACATGTCACTTGCAGATGCAAACTCACCCCTAGACAAGAGCCACCGCCCCAAATCAGCACTCCTTTGAATATCCTCTTTTCCTGTTTTGTTGTGTTAATTGCCTTACAAAGTGGAGACATCTGGTGGTGAGTTCTTTTTATTTTTTTGAGTCACTTATTCACATCTCATTATTCCTTTCAAATGTTAGTAGGGTAAGATTAATGAATTTATTATTTTTAAGGGTCCATTCTGCTGTCAGTCTGAGAAATGATACTGTGCTAAGTTGATGGGGGGGGTCTACATTTTCTGGTTATCAACTGTGCTCTTCAGCAAATTACTAGGACTAATATCATATCTAGAGCTATGAGTAATTGTATGTATTATAATTTTTTATATCGTTATCTCATTTCCCTGGTTAAATACAACACAGTCTATATTTTGATTGATATGCCCCAGGGAGTTACTGGTCCAAAAGTGGTGCAGAGTGGGGGCCCTGGCAAATAGATTATGCTCAACAGATAGATCAAATCCAGACAACCGCATTCTTGACATTGACAAAATAATTATAATAAAATATAGCCTGCAGGGTTTCATCCTGAGATGGGTGGATTGAAGCTAGAAAAAAACAAAATGAAATTGCTAAATGTTTAAATGAAGAACAACATTTTGACACATCGATGCATTTAAATCATGTTTTAAAGGTGGTATTATTTTAACTTCATTTTTTTCTTATCAAAGTACTCAAATTCTTTGTAATCATTTGTAGTTAGGCATATAATTCTGTAAGTGTGTCAGACTAGAAGTTAGAAAAAAAGGGAGAGTGAATTTTTTTTTTTCATTTCTCAAACTAGAGTCAGAAGAAACTACCCAAGAGATACAGAGAGCGGGTTTATTTTACAACCATGGTTAAGAGCACTGTTCTGCAGACTTCACAAACATGTGTTCATTCCACTGTCATGCCAACTTTTGGAAGAAATATTTATGCTCAGTCTTATGTTACAAATGAAGGAAAAAAGGGACATAGAGGGTAAGTGTCATACTTCAAGTTGCAAAGCTACACAGCAGCCTGGCCAGGGTCTGAATCAGTCACTCTTGGGTTCCGACAGGTCTCTGTGGTTAATCAATCACTTCATGCAATTTCTCAACAGAAAGAAGTTCAAGTTTGGGGCCCCTGAGTGGCTTGGTTGGTTGAATGTCTAACTGTGGGTTTGGGCTCAGGTTGTGATCTCATGGGTCGTGGGACTGGGTCCTGCCTCAGGTTCCATGCTCTGGGGAGAGTCTGCTTGAAGATTCTCTCTCCCCCCCTGCCTCTGCCCCTCCATTACACTCAGGCAAACGAGCAAACTCTATCTCTTAAAAAGAAATAAATAATTCTTTAAAAAAAAAAAAAAAGAAGAAGAAGCTTAATCGCACTACGGGGTCTTTGCCCTAAAGATACAAATGTAGTGATCCAAAAGGGAATGTGCACCCCAGTGTTTATAGCAGCGATGTCCACAAGAGCCAAACTATGGACCCAGATGTCCATCAACAGTTGAATGGATAAATAAGATGTGAGATGTGTACACACACACACACACACTGCACGTACACACATACAATGGAATAATATGCAGCCACCAAAAAAACCCCAAGATCTTGCCATTTGCAACAACATGGTTGGAACTAGAGGGCATTATGCTAAGCCATAAGTCAATTGGAGAAAGACAATTATCACATGATCTCTCTGATACAAGGAATTTGAGAGGAGGGACAGGGGGTTTGTTGGAGGAAGAGAAGGAAAAATGAAACAAGATGGGACCGGAGAGGGAGACAAACCATAAGAGACTCTTAATCTCATGAAACAAACTGAGGGTTACTGGAGGGGGGGTGGGCGGGAGGGACTGGGTGGCCAGGTGATGGACATTGGGGAGGGCATGTGCTATGGTGAGCGCTGTGAATTGTGTAAGACTGATGAACCACAGACCTGTACCCCTGAAACAAATAATACATTATATGTTTAAAAAAAAAAAAAAGAAGCAGCTGAAGTTCACATATCCTTTTTTTTTTTTTAAGATTTTTTACATTTATTTGACACAGAGAGAGATCACGGGTAAGCAGAGTAGGAGGCAGAGAGGGGGGGGGGAGCAGGCTCCCCGCTGAGCAGAGAGCCTGATGCAGGGTGAGCCCTGAGCTGAAGGCAGAGGCTTAACCCACTGAGCCACCCAGGCGCCCCTGAAGTTCACATATCCTTAATAAGTTAACTGGAAATTATTATTCTATATCTCCGCATCACCTGCATCTATATCTAACTTGGGGAAAACTAGAAAAGGTCATTTCCACTTCAGGGATATGACCAAGAGTAATCTGCAAGCACCCATAAATCTCCCAGTACATGGGAGACCCCTGCCAGTGAGGCTGAGGCAGCATCAGGGCTGAGGAGGGGACAAGGGTTCACCCAGCTTTACTAGCACTTTACCACCAAGTCAATGCAACAGGTCCTCCATGCTCTGTTCTTACAATTTTGTATCAAACTGTACACATACCATTGGCCCCCCTGCCGTGCTTAAACTAGTGCCAATAACTGTCAGTAGATTTCAATTAATCTAATGCACAAATGGTATTTCAGGATTCCAGCTTGTATAATGGTTTTCAGATTTAACTTTTTGTTTGCCATCATGGTAGATTTGCACAGGGGCGAAAGAAATGATAGAAAGTCGTGTCCTGCACTCTCTGCCCAGTTTCTCCTATGGTGACATCTCGTAGAACTCAAATATGGCATCACAACCAGGATACTGACATTGATACAGTTAAGACACGGCACAGTTCCATCACGACTGGTGTCACTCCCGATGCCCTTTCATACATAGCCATGCTCACTCTCTGCCCACAACCAGAACCTTCTGAAACTCCTGGCAACCACTAGTCCATTTTCTGTTTGTATAATTTTCTCATTCATTTCAAGAAGGTTGTATAAAGGAAACCACAGAGCAAATACCCTCTGGATTGGCATTTTTCACTCAGTGTGTTTCTCTGGGAATTCGTCTATGTGTCATGTATACCGATAACTCTTTCCTTTTTATTGCTGGGTAGTTTTCCATGGGCTTACGCAGTTTATTTAACCATTTGCCCATCGGAAGACATTTGGGTTGTCTTCTATTTTGGACTGTTATAAATAAAGCTACTGTAAACATTCACAAACAGGCTTCTCTGTGAACATAGATTTTCTATTCTCTGGGATAAAGGCTCACAGGTGCAATTACTGGGTGATTGTCTGGTAATCACATGTTTAATTAAGAAATATCCTGGGGCGCCTGGGTGGCTCAGTGGGTTAAGCCGCTGCCTTCGGCTCAGGTCATGATCTCAGGATCCTGGGATCGAGTCCCGCATCGGGCTCTCTGCTCGGCAGGGAGCCTGCTTCCCTCTCTCTCTCTCTCTGCCTGCCTCTCCATCTACTTGTGATTTCTCTCTGTCAAATAAATAAATAAAATCTTAAAAAAAAAAAAGAAAAAGAAATATCCTGCCAGCAATGTATGACAGATCTGATTTCTCCACATCCTTGCCAGCATTTGGTTTTGTCATTTTTTAAAAATAATTTTAGCTCTTCTAATTCTGTGTGGTGATGTCACATTGCGGTTTTAATTTTTATTTTCTTGATGGCTAATAAAGTCAAACATCTTTTTATGTGTTTCTTTGCTATTTGTATATCCTCTTTTGTAAAATGCCTCTGTCTTTTGGCTACTTTCTAAATAGATAATTTTTTAAATGTTGAGAATTGGACATTGATTATATATTCTTCAGCTTTCATCTGATATGTGGCTTGCACATATTTTCTTCCAGTCTGTTGACTGGCTTTTCATCCTTTTAAAGTATCCTTATCAAGAACAGATTTTTTGAATTTAGATGAGGTCCAATTTATTGATTTTCCCTTTTATAGGTTGTGCTCTCAGTATAAAGGTTAACAACATCTTGCTAGTTCCAGATCCTTAAGATTTTCTTTTCTCCCCTAAGTTTTATATTTTCAAGTTATACATTTACAACCATGATCTACTTTGAGCTAATGCTTGTACAAGGTATATGACATATGTCAAGATTGATTGATTGATTGATTGATTGATTTGCCTGTGGATATTCAATTACTCCAGTACCATTTATTGAAAAGGTTTTCTTTCCTCTGTTGAACTGGTTTTGCACTTTTGTTCAGAATCATTTGGGCACATGTAAGTGAGTTTATTACTGGAGACTATTCTGTTCCATTGATCTGTGTGCCTATCTTTTCGCCAATACCATACAGTCTTGATTGCTGGCGCTGTATAACTCTTAAACTTAGGTAAATCCATTTATCTTACTTTATTCTTCTTTTTTCAAGATTGTTTTCGCTATTCTAAGTTCTTTGCCTTTCCATACAAGTTTTAGAATAATTTTGTCTATGTCTACAAAAAATCTTGCTGGGATTTTGATAGCAGTTACATTAAGCCAGTATATGAATTCAGAAAACATTAACATCTTTACTATGTTGAATCTCCCAATATATATGAACAGTATGACTCTGTTTTAATGTCTCTTTCATTAGCATATTCTATTTTTTAGTATATAAGTCCTATACATATTTATTTAGGTGTACACCTAAGTTTTTTTTTTGAACAATTACAAATGGCATTGTATTTCTAATTTCTGGGTACACATGCTCATTACTAGCATAAAGAAATACAATTGATGTATTGTATATTTATCTTGCATTCTGTGATCTTGCTGCTGAACTTATACATTATAGAAGACTTTTTCTTTTTCTTTTTCTTTTTTAAGATTTTATTTATTTATTTGACAGAGAGAGATCACAAGTAGGCATAGAGGCAGGCAGAGAGAGAGAGAGAGGAGGAAGCAGGCTCCCCGCTGAGCAGAAAGCCCAATGCAGGACTCGATCCCAGGACCCTGAGACCACGACCCGAGCCGAAGGCAGCGGCTTAACCCACTGAGCCACCCAGGTGCCCAAGACTTTTCTTTTTCTTTTCTTTGTTTTTAGAGAGACAGATAGAGAGAGAAACCATGAGGTAAGGCAGAAGGGCAGAGGGAGAGGCAGAGAGAGAGCCCCAAGCAGGCTCCAAGCCAGTGTGGAGCTCAAGTTGGGGCTCAGTCTCACAATCCCAAGATCATGACCTGAGCCAAAGTCAAGAGTCAGATGCTTAGTGGACTGTGTTACTCAGGTGTCCTTCTTTCTTTTCTTTTCTTTTTTCTTTCTTTCTTTTTTTGTTTTTTGTTTTTTGTTTTTGACATCTTGTGATTTTCCATATAGACAGCTATGTTGTCTAAAAATATGGATAGCTGGTGTGCCTGGTTGGTTTAGATGGTTCAGTGTCTGCCTTTGGCTTGGGTCATGATCCCCTGGTCCTGGGATCCAGCCTGGCATCAGGCCCCCTGCCTGCCTGGTGGGGAGCCTGCTTCTCCGTCTCCTTCTACAGCTCCCTCTGCTGTGCTCTTGCTCTCTCAAATAAATGGATTAAAATCTTAAAAAAAAAAATACACAAAATTGTGGACCGCTAATTACTTCTTTCTTCTGATATGTATACTTTTTATTTCCTTTTCTTGTGTTTTTAACTAGCTAGAACTTTAACACTATATTGAATTAGCACAGTTAGAACAGACATCATTGTCTTGTTCCCAGTCTTAAAGGGGAAAGCATTCAGTCTTTCACCATTAAATATAATCTTAACTTTTGGTTTTTTAAAGATGCCGTTTATTGTGTTGAGAAAGTCTTTATTCCTATTTTTGTGAGAGGCTTTTGAATTTTGTCAAATTTTTTTTCTTTATCAAATGATATAATCACAAGGTTTTTCTTTTATAGTCTACCAATATGGTGAATTATATTAATTGATTTTTGAATATTGATCACCTTTGAATCCCTGAAACAAACCTCACTTGGTCATAGTTTATAATTCTCTTTGTGTATTATTGAATTCTATTTGCAAATATTTTGTTATGGATATCTGCATTTATATTCATGAAGATTATGTGTCTGTAGAATATGGGTCTGTAGTTTCTGTACTTTTTGTTTATTTTTTAGGAGAGTAATATAAGCTTCATAAAATATACTAGAAAGTATTCCCACTTCTATATTCTGGAAGACACTGTGTAGAAGTTGTGCTAACTCTGCTTTTAAGATTTGGTAGAATTTTCCAGTGAACTAATCTGGCATGAAGACGTCTTTCTGGGAAAGCTTTTAAATTATGAACTTAATTTCTTAATAGTTAAGAGTATTCAAATTATTTCATATAAAGTGAGTTTTACTAACTTGTGTTTTTCAAGGTGTTGATCCATTTCACATAAGTCATTTTTACATGTGGGGTTCTTTATAGAACTCTCTTATTATCCATTAATGTCATCAGAACCTGTCCATAGGGTCTGTGGTGATCAATAGATTATTTAGTAGTGTGTTGTTCAGTTTCTAAGTATTCGATGATTTCCCTATTATCACTCTGTTATTGATTTCTAGTTTGATTCCATTGTGGTCCATAAGCACTATGTGATTTCAGTTCTGTTGAATTTGTTGAGATTTGTGTTGTGGCCCATGATATGGTCTAACTTGGGATATGTTCCATGGGCAATTGGAAATAATGTAAATTCTGCTGTTTTTAGGGGAAGTGTTCTATAAATGTCAAGTAGTCCTCTTGCTTGGCGGTGTAGTATCTCCTGTAGATATTCTCCTGTAGTGTAGATATTCTCCTGTGTCTTCACTGCTTTTCTGTCTAGGTGTTCTATCAGTTGTTCAAGGAGGGGTTATGAAGCCTCCAAGTATAATTATGGGTTTGCCTACTTTTCCTTTTTCTGCTTCATATACTTTATGGTTCTGTGGTCTGGTTGTCTGCACATTTAGGATTTCTATGTCTTCTTTATGGGTTAATCCTCTTTTCTTATATAATTTCCATCTCGATCTCTGGTAATTTTCTTTGCTCTGACATCTATTTAATTTTCACATAGCCTCTCTTATTTCCTTGTGATGGATGTTTGCACAATGTATCGTGTTCTATATGTTTATATTCAACCTGCTTATATCATTTTACTTAAAATGAATTTTTTTGTAGGAGCTTATAATTGGCTCATGTTCTTTAATCCACTCTGCAAATCTCTTTCTTCTAATTGTTATATTTAGACTATTTATTTTTAATGCAATTATTGATATGTTAGGACTTAAGTCTGCCCTTTTAGTTTTTGTTTTATGTTTGCTCTTTTTTGTGCCTCTGTTTTCTTTTTCCTGAATTCCTATGGCTTATTTGAACATGTTTTAGAGTTTCATTTGATTTATCTCTAGTGTTCAGTGTATCTTTTTGTTTAGAACTTTCGCAGTGTCTTTAGGTATCAGATTATATATACTTAACAGTCTATAGATGTCATCGTTTTATCAGTTCAATTATTTATCTCTATCTATCTATGATCTATTTATATTTATAGTTACTACCTTTATAACCCTTTGTCCTCTCCCACTTATTTATAGTTGTCCAGAATATATATATATATATATATATATACTTCTCCATATACATTTAGAACCATATCAGTGTTATGTTTGCTTTCATTAGGAAACATAATTTAGAAAGAAAGCCTACTGTATTCATGTATACATTTGCTTACCATATTTTTTTTCCTAGTGTGCTAAGATACTCTCTTTGATCATTTTCTTTCTGTTTGGTGAAATTCCTTTAGCCATTTTTTTAGGGTAGGTATGATGGTGACAAGTTCTCCTCACTTTTCTTCATCTGTGGATGTCTTGATTTTCCCTTCATTTCTAAAGGATATTGTTGCTGGATATGGGATGGGATTCTGCATTGACAGTTCTTTACTTTCAGTAATAGAAAAATATTGTGTGACTTCCTTCTGACATTCATGGCTTTTAATGAAAGATCTGTTGTCATATGTGTTGTTTCCCCTTCTGGGTAAGGTGTTATTTCTCCCTCTCTGATCTCAATTTTTCCTTTTTTGTCTCTACTTTTCAGAAGATTTGTGTGGTATCTTGGTGCAGTTTTCTGTTTTTGGGGGGTTTGCTCAACTTTATGTATCTCTAAGTTAAGTCTTCAGCCGAACTGGGGAAACGTGTAGTCATTATTTTAGTACTTTCCCAGCCCTGTACTCTTTCCTCTCACCTTCGGTGACTCCTATGGCCCTAATGTTCGGTCTTTTGTTATAATCCCATAAGGCTCTCTTCATTTTTTTTTCCAGTTTATTTTTTCTTTGTCGTTCAGACTGTGCAATTTCTATTGCCATATTTTCCGGATTTCTGTTTCTTTCATCTGTCCCTTCCATTTTGCTATTGAGCTCAACTGAGCTCTGTTTGCTGAGATTTTCTATTTCTGTATTGAGGCTTTCTTTCTTTTTTTTTTTTTTTTTTTTTTTTTTTTTTCATTTTCTATGAGCATGTTTACTGTTCTTCTTATCATTAGACTCAGGTTACAGATTTTTAGGGAGGAAGAACAGAGGAGTAAAGCGTCATTCGTATCTTACCCAATCTTGAGTGCATATAATCTACATGATTTATCTCTATTGATGCTAACCTTGATTATGTGGCTTAGGTAGTGTTTGTCAGTGTTCTCCACTGTTAAGGTACTTTTTATTTTCCTGCTTTCTGTACTGTATTTTTTGCAACACAGTCACTACAGGCAGCTCCCAGTTAAAGGCAGGGAGTCATATTCCATCCACCTCCTTGGTGGGCCGTAGAGGGAGAGAGTATCTGCATCACATATTCAGAATTCTGTGAGTGTGTCAAGCATTTTAATTCCAGTGTCTCCTAGTCCTCATCATAATTCTATTATCCCATCTACTATATGAGAAAATGAAGGCACTGACTAGATTAAGTTACTCACCCACAGTCACAAATCAAGATGCATTTATATTAGAGCCTGGGACTCCAATTCCTATTTTAGTATATTTCTGTGCTCAAGTAAATTGTACCATGGAACATCCACTTTGGTTCTTTACTTCCATTAACTTGTCTGATTTCTGTCAGCTAAAGAATGTCCCCCACCCCTGGAAATGGCAGAGGCTGTAGTTACTCTGTATCTCCCTCTTAATCTACCATTGACATTTCTACCATGGTATCTTGCATAAGCTCCTCAGGATGTTGCAAAACCCCTAATTAATTAGGCCAACCCTGAAAAGATACAGTGACACGGTTTGGTGTTAAAATTAACTAAGGATAGAATTGAACATACCTCAGAGACTAGTTTATTTGGTTACTGAATATTTAAAGCTAGAGGTCTAAATATGATGGTGGAAACCATAGCTTTATTAAGCTGCTGTATGCTTACTTTTTTGGACTTCCATGCTTTAATTGGCAAGAAATGCTCACCTGTCTATTTCACACAGTACAGTATGACCTCCAGGTCTGAGGCAGAAACATACAGTACAATATGAGGCATTTGTTGTCTCCAGATGTCCAATCCATGACTGCAAGCTCCAATTTCTTTTGGCAAGTGGCCAGTGTAGCAAGTGACAAGTGGCAAGAGCTTCACCCTTAGCAGGACAGGCTTGTCTTGCTTACCTGCTTACCTGGCATGTTCCCTCCCCTCCTAAACATCAGTCCCTCTACACCATTGTGTTCATAGTGAGGTGCACAACCTCTTAGATGGAGAACATAGAAGCTGTAGATAAATAGTGTAAAAGTCATATCACTATGGCTAAAGTGACATAAAATGTCGATCTTGGTGTGAAATATGAGTAATATCCTAAATTTATGGTCATATCAAGGGCTCATCCATTTTAATACCCTGAGTACAATTCTGATTTGATGATCATTGAGGGCTGTTGTATACAACACTCTGCCAGGGTAAGACATTTTTTACTTTTCAAAGGACTTTTATAAGCTTCTTTTTATTTGCTCACCTAAGGCCCTATAAAACAAGGAAACGGGGATTAGCAAGAGCTTCTCAACCCCAAGTGAACACCCAGATTACCTGCAGGGTGGTAAATCTTTTTCTATTGGTCCTGCCTATTGTGAGTCTGATTCTGTGGGACTTTTGTGCATGCCACTTCTTTTCCCTGCATTTGTCGTTCCCTTTTACCTAGTTAATTTCCTTCTCTTTCGCCTATTTCTCACTCTAGGAATTTGCCCTTCTAGTAAGTTGAAGGTCACTATTGTAAGTGCTCCTTTATTTTCCTTATAGTAATGATTTGTTATGTTTGTCTCCACTATTATCTTGTCAAGGACATTTAATTTTTACTGTCCCAGTTCCTAGCACAGTACCTGATACATAGTAAGTGATTAATAAACAGGGACCCAAGGAAAATGTGCTGAATTAATGAATGGATAAGTAACTTGCCTGAGACATGGCTTGAACAGCTATTTTTTTTTTTAACAGTTCTACACAGGTAAGTCTGAGTTGAGATTCTACCCATTTGTGTGTCTTTATTTTAGAGATAAAAATAAATAAATAAATAAGGTGCTGAAGAAAGAATTTGGGGTTTTGTCCCACAGGGAAAGGCAGAAGCAGAACTGAAGCCCAGAGCTGTCTTTCCTGGGGCCCATGACTGGATTGTCCTCTGTCTCTACTGCATGCTTTTCAATTCAGGACTTAGTCTTCACACCCTCTGTTGTTTTTCCCTGCTCCCCTAGGGAGAGGAAGAGACCTTCTTCTGTGCTCTTGGGAGAATCCTTTACCTGCCACCACTAAATATTTGTCACATTACATTAGGTTGATGAACTCATCAGCAAGTCTCACTAAACATGAGCTACAGGAGAATAAGGACCAGTTCATTACCCATGTTTGTATCCCTAGCACTGAGTACAGTGCCTATGATGAATTCCTTAAGCAATGTTTACTCAAAAAATGGATAGATAAGTGAGTATATGGATGAATAATTATAGGAAACTTTTATTATGAATGATTTGGACCTCCTTCATGACCACCTTTTCCCTATGAGAATAGAAATTCAATGGAAATAAAAATGTAAGAGAAAATGCACAAATGCACCCATCACAGATAACAGCGTATTTATGTGCCTGGTGCTCTGTCTCTACCTTGCATCCGATCAGTTAGGAGTCCACAGTGCCTTAACAAAGACAAGATGAGTGGGCCATCTTGACATACTTCACCGGAAGGTGAAGAGCTGAGACAGCTCTAGCCCAGTAAGAATGTGATGTTCCTCTTACAATTTTGTGTATATGTTACATATTATTTATTTCTACTTCCACCCAATGTTTAAAGGTCATGCTGGCTGGAAAAGGCAAACCGCTGAAAGGCTTGTGTGACTCACAGTGCTCCAGGCTTCTGTGAGGTTTAATGGGGAGCAGGTGAACAAATACCTTCTGCCAGGGTTTCCCAGAGCACTGCCCAATGATCAGAGATGTCACAGTTATAGTCTGTAGTGGGTAACAAGGGGATTTCACATTCCAAAAGCAGTTACTGGCATGATCTCAGTTAATTCTCTATGAGGCGGGTACCATAGTCACAACCTCAATATTGCAGAAAAGATACCGCGGTTCAGAGAATTTTAGGAGCTTGCCTGTGATCCCCAGCCAGGAGTGGTGGCATTGGGTTTAAATGAAGCCAGTCTGATTTCCAAGACCATTGACCTTAGCCACTGTATTAACCTTTCTCTCTGAATATTAACCAATGCATTATCAACTAAAACAATGAGAGAAAGTAAGAGCTCCAAATTACATCAGACACACAGAGATTAGCCAACAAGGTTTTTACATGTGAGTAACCTACTAACTAGTGAATAGTGTACTAAGTAACAGAGTCAGGGTTAAACCTAAATCTACTGCTTTTTGAGGCCAACATATTTTGTTCTCTGCTGTAGGCTTCATAGAAAAGTGGCCCTGAGATACATATTTCTTCCATGCATATAATGCATATATTTCTTAATGCAATAATGCAGACATGGGCCACATTAAAATATAGATTTGCTCCATCCTGAACCGAGTATGATATTCCAAATGTTTGCTCTCCCTCAACAAATCCAGTCCCGCAGCAGTTCTCACGGCTCAAATATTGGGTCAGACCGACACAGCCGTAAATAACTGCCAAACTTACAGGCCAACCGCAGTATTTTGATTATTGGTGAACCAAAGAAACTACCTCCAATAAAAAAGTACAGTGAAAGGTGGCTGATGAAGGGAAAGGGTGCAGGCCAGGGTTGAATGATGGACTAAACACCCCGTGGGGTTTCACTCCCTTCTGACCACATTAAACATAGTAGGGCTAAGACTGTCACTGACTGTCACGGCGTCAACAAAGAGTCGGGCTCAGCCTACCCTGATTTGCCTTGGAGATACACATAGTTCACACTCTCATGCTTTTGAAGAAAAGAAGTCCTATAAAACAAGCACCTTTTCTTTTTGTTTCTGAAAGTTGGATAAAAAAAAAAAGTTATGATAAGGATTTAAGTGCCTTTATTAGCTAAAGGTTTGGCCCTTTGATCCCAGGAATCTGTCCTTCATGGCGCTATAAAAGATAGATCATGGGAGGACCGTGTCTCTATTCTTTGCCCTCAACTTCAAAATGAAGGTTTGCACCCAGATAGCCCTTAAAATGTCATGTTGATCAAGTTGGAGATATTCACTGGAAACCGCTGACACTTCGAAGTCCTTTGACTTCATTCAGTGATGCGTTCTCCAAGTGCAATAATACCCTATGGGACAAGGTGCTTGGGTTTATCTGTCCCAGCAGAACATCCCTCTGGGAGATTTTCCTGAGGCTTCTGGGGGTATTTCCTGAGATGCAGTGAACAACTTCAAGTCTCTTTTTCTGAATGCTCCATCTTCCCTCCCCCATTTGCACTCTGTTGGAATCACGAAGACCACTTAACTGATTCTCTTACAAGGTGGGGTTTGGAGGGACAGCCCTTTTATTTATATATTTTTAAAGATTTTATTTATTTATTTATCATGGCCCAAGCCGAACGAAGGCAAAGGCTTTTAACCCACTAAGCCAACCAGGTGCCCCCAGCTCTTTTATTTTAATAAAAAGGAACTTTATGACCAGTCAGTAGGGAATCAGAGACAAGGGACTTTCCCAAGGGACTTGAAAATAGTGAGAGGGTAGGAAAAATTAAAGAGAGAAATAATAATAGGGAGATAAGGGAAGAGGCAGTATATCTATCAATTAGGATGAAGTTAAGAAATTAATACAAAAGGAGCACCTTGGTGGCTCAGTCGGTTAAGGGTTCAACTCTTAATTTCAGCTCAGGTCATGATCTTAGGGTTGTGAAATTGAGCCTGGCACTGGGAACTCTGCACTGGGCATGAAGCCTGTTTAAGATTCTGTACCTTGGGGTGCCTGGGTGGCTCAGTGGGTTAAAGTCCCTGTCTTTGGCTCAGGTCGTGATCCCAGGGTCCTGGGATCGAGCCCCCACATTGGGCTCTCTGCTTGCCAGGGAGCCTGCTTCCTCATCTCTCTCTCTGCCTACCTCTCTGCCTACTTGTGATCTCTGTCTGTCAAATAAATAAATAAAAATCTAAAAAAAAAAAAAAAAGATTCTGTCCCTCTCCTTTCTGCTCCTCCCACCACCCCCTTCTCTCTCTTTCTCTTAGAAAAAAGAAAGAAAAGAAAAAAAAGACATTAATACACACCCCCCCCCAAAAAAACCCAAATTGAGTAGTTTATACAAGATAGAAATTACCTCTCAAGTGATTATCCAGATAAACCACCCACAAAGTGGTTTCAGGGTCCCAGGCTGCTACTGTCTTATTCATTTACTATCTTACCCCATGGTTCTTTACATCTGACTACCTTTCCCCAAGGTATCTGTTACCCCATGGTTGCTTCAGTTCTAGTCACGCCTACAACAAGGTAGAGTAAAAAGGGTAAAGACTCTATTCCATCTGATTCCTTTTTAGAAGACTTCCCACAAACTGATTTGTCTCTTCTTCCTACAACCCATTTGTCAGAACTTAGTCACACACCACAGGTGGCTACAGCAGAGGTGAGCATGTGTAGACACTTGAGTCAGCCATGTATTCTGATACTGTTGTGGCGATCTATTACTAGGGAAGAAGAGGCGAACAACTAGCATGAGAAAGAGGAAGAGAGAGAGAAGATCACCTCAGAAAAATATAGGGTATCAGTCCAGTATCTGACCTGTGGAATGGGTGAGGGAAACAAAACTGAATGAAAGCAATATGAGAAAAGGATCAGAAACGAAGATGTGAAAGATTATCTTGGGGGATACTTCCTGATTCTATTACCTGCTTGATTCCTGGGTGTCTTCTGCCCTTGGTTGCTTGAGATCACTCTACCATCACCTGGAAACACACCCTTCAGCTTCAGCTAGCTCAGAGGGCATTTGTTGCTTGAAATCTGAAATCTTCAAAAGACACAGTCTTTTTGATCTGAGAGAGGTTGATCATTAGTTGAAAACTAATGTTGCCCATTGACCTCCGAGAATACTTTGGCTTGGTTTACTCCCAGGAGGAGAGGAAGGGATGATGTGTGGAGAGCCTCAGGTAGCTGTTTGAATGACCTGCCAGAAAACCTGTGGTTTATGTCCCTGGAGAAATATCTGTACCCTCATCAGTCACCATAGAGACGGTCTGGGCCTCAGCTAGATCTCATCAGGAAGAGCGAGGCAAGGATATTTCTTCAAGTTTCTGGTTGGGGTGTGTAAATCGATGACAGTTATATAAGCTCCATACATTTTTTGAAAATCATAAGTAGAATTTAAGTTCACAATGACCCAATACAGAAGAGAAATTCTGATATCTTCCTTTCGATGTCTGCTGATTGCAAACTTCTTTGAACAAGTACCACATGAATTATGACTTATCAACTCTTTTGACTTAACTACATTAGATTGTTTAGTGATAAGCTTATATCTACCCTATGATATTACCAGGTGTCAGAATAGTATATCTATTTAGTAGGTGCTTCGTAGTTTAAAAAATTTTGTTGACATTATTTGATCAGTGAATCAGAACATTTACCATAATATATATTACCAAGGGAAAATATCAGTTGTGTAAGAATTCTAAGAAATTAAGCCCACGTATCAAAACAAATTAAAATATTCATTTTATAGTTATTGAATTTGTATTTGGTATCAGGCAAAGAAAATCCAGTGGAGACCAAACATAGTGCTATACAAGGGTATCTAGGGTCACATTTCTCCCGTATTCACCAACCTGCGCATTTTCCAATTCTAACCCTATATTCTTGTAATTCCAACACACCAAAATTTTAAAAGGTAAACCTAAACAAGAGTTTTAGTAGTCACCTTTATAATGGACATTAAGAATTTCTTACTTAGTCTTGAGAAAGCATAATGTACACAATATACTTTACTCAACATTTATGGTGATTTGCATAACCTTATATTTATTCATGTATTGTTTGCAAAATCCATTAGTTCAGGAACTATTCGAGGCCCTTCTGGATGCCAGGCCCAAAGACCAGAAATATCAGGGAGAGTAAGACAAGCCTGCACCCATCAAAGGCATGTTATCTCATTGGGACCTCAAGCTTATAAATGACTCCCAGATGATAAAGTGTTGAAAAAAAATCATGATAGAATTGGTTCACAGGTGATACAAAGAAGAAGGGATGCCCATTTGTGTTGGTTCTGTCCAAAGGTAAAGTGAGGGCCACATCTAGACGATTAGGTGCTTAATGAGTGAGTTTGAGTGGTGACAATACTCTTGATGTGGAAAGTGCAAGATAGATAACTCTTATTCTGGGCCTCTTGATACTGTCAGTGCAGGAAGAATTTCCCAGCAAGAGCAGGATTCAATTGAAGAAAATTATTGTTCAGTGAACTGTTGCTCAAACTTGTCCCACATTCTTACAGCTGGGATAGACTCACTTCAATGTCAGACAGAAAGCTTCTTTTACAAAAGAGGAGAAAAATAAACCTTTGGCACAGTGAGCCTTCTCTGTATGAACCCAAGGAGAGAATTTGACTGTATTTTAAAATTTCTTTGTACGACTGGAAAGAACTAGCAAGATTCATACCACTGAAAATATGTACAAGTCGGTGAGACATAAAGGTTAATCATGATCTTAGTACTCATGGAATCAAAATATATCTTGCAGCTTCTCTATGCCATGTTTGTACTTAGGCTGTTATATAATCCAGGATGACTCCCCTCTCTACCGTCTCCCAATCCAGCATCTGTTTGAGCCTCATTGCAGTGCCTCCTCCTCTTCTAGCCTTTCCTGATGTTCGAAGGAAGAACTACAAGATGGCAGCACACCTTACCATTGTCTTTCTCATAAAGTGATATCCTACCAGTAATTTAGAGTTATCCTCTCAATAGTAAACATATTTACTGAGCAACTACCATATCCTAGTTTGGGAGGATATAGTGGCAGCCAAAAACAGGGCAGTAAGGCCTTATGGGGCCTTACTGTCGACCACCACACATAATTCAGTAAATTAAAACAAAATGAAATACACAAGGTAACTCAGACAAGTGTAGCAAAGCAAATAGAATAATGTGGTAGTAAGTGTAATGGGGCCGGGGTTGAGGTCGATGCATAAAAGGGAGGTCAAGAATGGCCTCGTTGTGAAGCTAAAATGGATTATGCTTCATTCACACAGGTCTGACTTCCCTTTACTGAACTATAAGATTTTTATATTTCAGTAGCATCCAGCTCAAGACTTGGCCAATAGAAGAGACTCAGTAACAACTGCTGGGATGAATCCTGTTAGATAACCCATTTTCTCAGTGGTCTAAAGCTGAACTGTGGCATGCAAGGCAGGGAAGGAGGAAGCATTCAAGGCCTCGAGGTCTCTCCTCTCAGAGACCCCACACCAATTGTTTTAATTTGCATTATGTGTTGAGATTTGAGAGATAATGAACCATGACTCTTCCCTTCATCTCTGAGTTCCAAGTAAACTGGAAGCAGGCAGATGGAAATCAAAATTTCAGCCTTTTTATGAGGCTTTTACAGGTATGGTCTTTAGTTTGGAGAATTTCCTTTTGATGTGCTGCTATGGTTAAGCTCTATAATGCTTCCTGAGCTACGGAACATTCCAAAAGTTTGTGTTTCAAGAACAAAGCAGATACGTTTCCAGATACCAAGAGTCACTTTCGATGCCCTCAGTGGACACACACAGATCTGACCCTTTACCCAAGGGTGCTTACAATATGGACGCAAAAACACAACGACACAGGCATGTCCAGGGGAAAAAAGAAAAGGAGCTGAGTCACCCACGCTCAGATTCAAATGGTGCCAATCTAATGAGTGTGGAATTAGGAAACAGACCAAGGACGTGGATTCCTGCTACTTCTCAAGAGGGAGCTTCTCACGTACAGCCAAAATAAGACCAAAGGGAAAAGGGGAAAAATGTTTCTCTTACTGAATATTTATCGGCACAATCTTTAATCATCTATGACAAAGTTCAGACCAATTTGGTCACTGTCCATTGTTTTCAAGGATATATATATACTTTTCTAGCTTTATAGTTGTGTTTTATGGGGATGAAGGCAAGGCAAGGGGTTGGGGAGGGAAGCCTTTCTACCATAGCCAGAAGTAATTGTGTAAGTTTGTCTGTGTTTTAGCTTTTAGAGTGAAATCCACTGTTTAAAAAAAAAAAAAAGCAACAAAAAAGAAAAAAAAATCAGCCAAACAAAAAACATTATAAAACAGAATTCCCCAAACATAAAAAGTCAGGAGCTCTATTTCAGTAGGGATGGGAACACCCAAGGTCTTCCCATTTAGCCTTCCCCTCTTTTCGTGGCATAAACCTTGGAGCCTCTCTTAAGGATTTTAAGACACTGTGAGAAGGGGGTTTGTAAGGACAATTTGCCTTTAAAAAAAAAAAAAGTCTCAGTAATCAAATTCTAGCTGCTGATTCGACTTCATGTCTTTCACCTTTTTACCTGCGTACGAGGCTCTGATACAGCATTAAGGATTACCCTTCTGTGACATCTTCCCTAATTTCCATTGTCTCCTGCTCCCAACCTTCCTTAATGCACTACTTTCCATATGCCAAAACTCACCATATGTACTTGCACTGAAGCACTTGCCATCTTACGGTGCAATTTTCAGTTTCTACTGTACTTTCTTGAGAAAGGAATGGTCTATCACCACCGCAAATACACTTCTCAAAATCTTTCAGGCTGGGGTTTTTCTCACCATTCAGATCTAGCAACAACTCAGGGATGCATTCCTTGACCATCAGATTGAAAGTAGCACTCTTCAACACTACATTATGTGGCCTATTTCACTGTCTTCATACATTTCGTATTTTCTGGAAAGTATTCATTAATTTATTATCAATCTCCCATAGATGGCATGTGAATAAAAAGTTGGTTTCCCTTATTCCCTGTGTCACCTACAGCACAGAGAATAATTCCTATTTCATAGTGAGTACTCAGTGAAGATTTGTGAATGCATATTTGAATCTCAAAATCATCTATGTGTCCATATGTACGGAAGGAAATTATTGGTATTTACTGAATGACTGAGTGTAGAAATGGATGACTTCCTTAGTGCAAAGATAAAAATGAAGTAACGGGACTGACAACTGGATAGGACACTTTAATAATGGAGACTCAGGGTCCAAAGTTTGCCTTTGGTGATAAAAGAAGCCTGGCAAATCAGTTAGTGGAGCACACTTCACCATGAATCATGCATTTCTACTCTTGGGCCTTCCTGCAGACCAATGGTCTTTTAAAATCCACTATTGAGCAACTGTCAACGTCTCAAACATATGCTTTTAAATCCCTGTGACAGAATTTAGAGTGAATTTGTATCTGGTATCAGAAAATAAAATAGAGTAGGCTGTTAAGGAAATTGACATTTCCGTCATTGATTTGTTGTGTTGTTGTTAGATGTGTTTAGTTTAAGGTCTTCTGCAAATTCTATTAAATCTAACAGTTTTATCTTTTTTTTTTTTAAGGTATTTATTTGTTCTCCAAGTAAGACTGAGGGAGAATACAAACCGAGTCCTAGTGAGAACAGTGCTGATGTTTCCACTAGATATCAATTCCCTCTCTTTCATACTTCTGATACAGTTTTATTCTTTTCCTATGACATTTATCACAGTCTTTTCTGAGATATAGTCATTGACTTAGCCTTTCTGCCAGAAGGCAGTCCTTCATTTTTGGTTGAAAAACTCTGACATAGATTTTTATAACCCTTTCTGTCTACCTGAATCTTGCCCAAGCAAGGTGGTTGGCATGGTAGTTTCTAGAAGGAAGACACACGTAGCCATTGGCTAGGTTAGGGATGCTGATCTCCCAAAGACCCAAGAAGTTGGGTCTAAAAAGTTGTTGACTAAAAGTTGTTAACTAACAACTTTAGGTAAAAGGCTTGATTTGGTTTGTAAATGGAATGATCCTGAAATAAAATGAACTCGAAAGAAATCATATCACTGTGGGATCCTTAAATCCATTCATTAAAGAACAACAACTTAATATCTTAATATCTCCCTTTCTTCTTCTTCTTCTTCTTCTTCTTCTTCTTCCTCTTCCTCTTCCTCTTCTTCCTCTTCTTCTTCTTCTTCTTCTTCTTCTTCTTCTTTTGGATCGGTCTGGTGGGCAGTAGGGATTCATCTGAGGAGGGTATTGGAGTAGAATAAAAACCAAATAAAACCAATAGTAAAACTGAGAAGAAGAAAGGGATTTTACTCAAATCATCTCTTCATAAAGCATTATTATGTGATAAGGGGGGATACTTTGTAGGGCAATAGTGTTAGGTGTAGCTCCTCTTAATCAGGTGATCAGAGTCAGTACCCACAGTGGAAATAAATCTGCATCACAAGCCATAGGGTAGGAAGCAAGTAGAAGAACAAAAGCAGAGTAGAACATAACCTGGTGCGTGAAGAAAGAAGAGGAGGAAGAGGAGAAGAAAAGAAAAAAGAAACAGAAATGCATACCTGGGCCTGATCATGATGCAATATCAGAGAAATCTTATTCCACAAAATAACTGGCCTGTAAACTTTGAAAATGAATGTCAAGGGAGGATCAGGAGCCTGTCCCAGACTGGACGAAATCACAGAGCCGATGTCTGGCATCATACCTAATCCTGATTGCATTCTTTTTCTTCAGAGATATATGGGAGTTCTGTACACTCTTCTCTCAACTTACTGTCAGTTTAAAATTGTATCTCTCTCTTTTACAGGTTCATACATCTGTTCTTACCTATTGCTCTGATCCCTATACAACAAAGTATTTTGGGGTATATTATAGTTGGCCATTAATATCATAGCTCTAATCTAAGTACCAAACGTGTTAGCATGTCTTAAGGCTCACTTCATTTAGCCCACCCCCTGCTCCCCATCTCATTTTACCATGTTATCCACACTGCTCCTTTCTACACCACCGTTCATGTAAGGGGGTCTTTGCAGAGTCTGGGACATTCTTCCTGTCTTTTCACATAGCTACCTTATCACTATGTTTCAGTTCCTTCCATTCTCAGAATACATATAACAGAGGTCTTCTCTAACTACCCCATCTATTGAAAATGACTATCAACTACTTTCTATCACATTACCCCATGTAGGAGTCTATAGAGTGCTGTGAAGTGTGTAAACCTGGTGATTCACAGACCTGTATCCCTGGGGATAAAAATATATGTTTGTAAAAAATAAAAATTTAAAAAAAAGAAATTATTGATTGATTAGGGTTATTTACCAGTTAATTCAGGTGCTTTTTTCTATCTCATTATCCTTTAAGTACTATAAAGACATTGCTTCTGTCTTTCTCATTTACATCTATGTCTCCGGAGTCTAGCACAATACTGCCGAGAGGCTCAAGAGATATTTGCTGAATTAATCCAAGTCTGCCCCAGCATGCTTGAGATCTGATGTTGCTCTTCCTCATTGGTTTCATTCAACTCTGTACCTCCAGTCCCTAATCTCATGCTCAAGTGTTTATCTGTTAAATGAATGAATGAACAAAGAGATAAATAAAACAAGGTAGTCTCGGAATGAAGAGGCTATGTTTAACTTGAAGAAACCATTGCTAGTTGTTACAATTTTAGTCAATTAATAACTCAAAACTTTAGATATTTTGAGATAAATTTTAGGACAAATACTACCCTTTGTTTTTCTCCAATTATCTCATTTGAATGATATACAGCCCTATATTGGAGGAGAAAGGATACAAAGAAAATGTTTCTCATCTTTCAGTTACCTTAAAGTTCAGACATACAAAAATATCGTAACTTTAAAGTTCTGCAAACTTCAATATTCTCACTCTGAAATGAGGCCAGGATGTCTAAAATATCTGATCGGAAAGGCTGAGAATGTATTTTTTATTTTGTTCAGTACTTCTACAATGAAGAATAAATTCCCAGGGCTTAACAGAACATATTTTAACAAAAGAAAGAGAAGTAATTTTCTAAAGCATAAAAAAAAAAAAACCTAGATAGACATCTTATCCAGAATTTTAAATATTCATGTTCTTTAGAAAATATGTCAGAAGACATGTATAGTAGATTAAACTGTCACTCAATAATTATTCATTGAGAACTTAATATGTTGAAGACATCATGTAGGCACTTTGGATAATGGGAAATGCATGCATGACAGACATGACAGTGTGCCCTGAGTTCCTGGATCCAAACCCTGGAGATTCCCATTACTTGAGTGAGTGAGTCAGTGAGTGAGTGCTTAGCTTGCTTAAAATGGGTTTCTGTCATTGACTATTTTGAAACCATCTTAAGATAGTTTTGGTTTATGCCTAATTTCCAAAGTTGGGTTGTTGGGTATCGGTTCACAAATATAGGGTGAAAAGGTCTTAAGCTCAGTATCACAGAGGTAAACTTGGCACCAGAGCTTGTGTTTGGAGTGCACACTGTGGAAGGTGGTAACATTACAGATGGAGCATTCTAACCGCCCCCATATCTATAGTTCTTTGGATATTATTTTCTTTCAGTTTCCAGTCTTAATGGAGGGGAGGCAGAAAGGTATGGCAGAAAGGTCAACATTTTTACTCAACTTTGCCCATTGTTCAAGGGATATTTCCAGAATTATAATCTAAGCCAATTGATCTACAGGTAGAATGTTCAGCTCTGACACCACATAACCCTCCCATTGATTTATACAACCCAGATAATCCCTATGTGATGAAATACTGACTATATTTGGATTACTGTAGGTGTTATGTTCTCCCATCCAAGTACTAACCAGGCCCGACCCTGCTTAGCTTCCGAGATCAGACGAGATCGGGCGCGTTCAGGGTGGTATGGCAGTAGATCGTAGGTGTTATGTTCTAAATAATGGCCATGACTCTGAGAACCCTGCTCCTGCAAGTCAGATGGAAGGTTAACACATTCCAAAGGCTACTGGGTGGCTTTAGTGATATGTTCTCAACTAGTAAAACCAAATGGGATCACTGAATATACAAAAAAAAAAAAAAAAAAAAAAAAAAAAAGGCAGGGGCCATTCATTTATATTACTCCTTCTGTGGGTGAGGCTTAAGCATGTAGATGTCCCAGAATTCTATAGATTATTCCACACAAGCGTCTAAGTTTGACATCTGGTCTAGAGTGACCTGGTCTCCTATTCTTGCTGCTGGTTGGCTGAACCTCAGGATCATACAACGTTATCCTCCTGTGATCTCCTCTAGACTTGCTGAGTCAAATCATCAGCAACAAGGACATGAGGACCTATGTTTTAATAGACATTCTTCAGTGATTTTTAGGACTGGGCAAGTCCTCAGGATTAAATTATTAAAATGGAAACAGGATGAGCTCAGGAGTCAGAGCTGGCTTCAATAAGAATGATAGACAATCCTGAATCACCCCTCACTGTGTGCCAGGCTCTGTGCCAAGCAATTTGCAACTACTCACTCATCAAATTTACTTCTCTTAACAATCCTATGAGCCCATTTTACAGATGAGATCTCTCTCTCTCAAGGAGAGAGGTTGAACACTTGTCCAAAGTCACACAGCCAATAAATAGTAACTAAACTAGACCTTCTATTTGCAAAAGTCTAAGCTTTTACTCATGATGTTGAACAGCCTCTGACATTCATCAGATGTGTGCCTATAGCCAGAACCTTTAAAAGTTTTGGACATCCAATTCTTCTTTTACACCCATTGCCTGGAAATCGTTGAGAATCCAATGTGAACATGATTAGCATATACTAATGATAATAATGGCTAAAAAACTGCTGAGAATAGCTAGAAATCTCTTGGTATTCTTACATCTTTCCTCACTTAATCCTTACTATAACTCCATGAGGAGTTAGACTCTAATTTTAAAGATCAGGAAACTGAGGCACAGAGCAATCAATAGGTCCAAGGTTACACAGCTAGCGAGCAATAGAACTGGGTTAGTAGGTGTCTAGTGACAGCAAAAAAGCTATAGACATTGTTGCAGCAACTTTTAAAGTGTCAAATCCACAGAGGCTAGGGCCCCCTGATTCTCACTGTTCTTCCCACCTTACACTTTCTGAAAATTCTGAAAGTGACACCGTAACTCCTTTAGCTCTCAGCCCGCACCTGCGCGCGGTGATAGGCTGCCCTGCTCTCCCACTTTCCACACCTCGTTTAACTTTCAATCAAAAGAGTAAGTATGACTCTTGTTGGTAGAAGGCGGTTGCATGAGCTTAAAAATTAGCCATTGCCACTGGATTTGGACTTGGAGGAAGTCCAGATCCTGCAGGCAGCAGACACCAGCAACGCCTGCTTGCGTTTGCGTCATTTTGTGAAATGTGAAATCACTCCCTTCACACCAACAGTGGAGATATTCTTAGTGTGTGGATTTTGTTTTTTCAAAGGGGGCAGGGGGATGTGCTTTGTTTGCAACTGGAGCTATGCAGTGACCCCAGAGTCAGACCATACCTCCTGCATTTCTCCCCCGGCTGCTCACCGAGGAGCTGGAGTGTGGAGCCACTGCTTCCGATCGGAAGTCAGGAGACCCGGGCCCCTGACCTGCGGCGACCACGACAGGTCTCTAGGGCCTTGATGGTCAGTTTCACCATCTGAAAAATGAGTGATTTGGACTCCGGTGTTTCCTGAAGCATATTCGTGGCTGGAGAGAAGGTCTCGACTCATCTTACATCACAAAAGCACGTATGTGCCCAACATTATGTGTGCTTCTAATTTTCATTATCGTTGGTACGTTACTATTTTCAAAAATATGGTTCTGAATGTACAAAGAACTAAAAGTGGCCTTGCACATGTGTTAAATTACATATATATATGATATATATAATGCATATTTATGTTAAGTGCACAAAGTATATTTTATAATATGATGCTTTGTGCATTTAATTGAGATTTTCATTGAAATGACCCTGTCAAAGGCTACAATGAGAACATTTGTTTGTATTCAGGTTCCCAGCATCGAATAATATGTTGCTCTATTTATCTGATAATAAATTGTTACTACCCCTCAATAGATTAATCGTTAATGAGAACTTTACTAGGAATTAAATTCCTTAACAAATGATTTTTACCTTTTTCTTATAAGTTAATTTTCTACATGTGTTTGAAAGATGGTTATGGCTTTTGTCCCTCTGGAGGAATTTAATGATTAAGAGTAATTTTACAAAGTAAAAGGCAAGATGAGTCTAACCCAGAAAAAGCTCAGGCTTACTATGTGTGCTCATAATCTTTAAGGAGATCAATCAAGTTCTAATTTCATTCTTATCTTTTTAGACATTTTCTCTCTTTTCATGCTAAGTTCCTGATGAAGATGGTGTCGAAGAGTCACGGTGTGTGTTGATTTCCATGCATGGGTATCTTTGAAGTTTAAAATCTTGTACAATGTGCCCCACCCCCCGCCAAAAAAAACCCTAAATCAAGCTGCCCTTGCATGTGCCTCAGGGATTTATTAAAGAGGCAGCCATCTAAAAATAATGTGATAAAAGTTCCACATCTAATCTTCTGAGAAGCAGATAACGCTTTAGCTTTTTAGAACTTTAGACTCTAACCTTTTGTACTGATCCTTTTTATGTAACAAAGGTGGGAAAAGATGGAGGCAGACAGTGCCTTAAAGGGGGGGGAGAAATAGAAGTGGGATCACTTTTGTCAGGAGAACGAGCTTTCCCTTTGTTAAAATGGTCTCTTCAGATTTGAAGAGTGAGGGAAACACTTGCTTAAGTGTGTACACCTTCAAAAGACTCACTGAAAGGTAATCTTGGCAGGAGTGCCCCTGTAACCACAAGGCAGGCTGATGGCATTTCAGTCTTTGGTCTGTTGGTGCCCAGTGATGCCATATGAGTCAGGATTCAGAGAAGCAGAACTCTAGATCAGATGTACACATAGATGGACAGATGGACGGACGGACGGATGGATGGATGGGTATGGGTTTAGTACAGATTTGGTTGTACCTAATTGTGGGCACTGGACATGTAGCCTTTCTAAGGCTGTTGTCTTCATTTCTGATACTGGTGCTGGTATCTGCTGGACTGGAGGTTGCAGTTGGCAGGGACACTGATACCCAGTGTGCGGCAGTGAGGACAAACTGGACACACAAGAATGGACAGAAGCTCACATCAACTCTCATTTCTTCAGATCATAATGAGCAGGGTGTCCTCCAGAAGATGTACCCTTCATCACAGAATGGAACACACACCTGACCCAGGAGTGGGAGACACTGAAAGGGGAACCAGGGGAAGTGGGTCATTAATAGACCCAGACGCTGTCTCAGGCAAATAAGGAGACTTAGCAGGTGGGCGACAACAGGAGTATGCACCAAAAGTGCTGGGGCTTCACTTCACCCTCCGGATCTCACAGCAGAATCTCCCAGACCACACACCTCCAGGAAAGAGGACTCAGAGAGGATGCAGGTCAGCCTGGCCATGTTGACACACACAAAGCTACCGCAGATATCGGGCTGCCCTATCTTTGCACCGGAAATATATCAAGAAGTTCAAACATGTGAATTAACTTGAGATAAGGCATAAATCTTCAACATAAGTCTATTGTGCTTTCTCCAACTTTAAAAATAGTACAACTACTCAGCTCATTCAATTAGAAGAATAAAACATAAAACAAATTCCTTATGAATTATATTATAGCATAGTATTAGTTCTGAGCTTAAGTTATTCAATAGGGGTACCATTTACTTACACACAGATGCTCTCTCACTTATGATGGTACCACTTACAATTTATCAACTTTACGATGGTACAAAAGCAATACGCATTCAGTAGAAATGGTACTTGGAATTTGAAATTTGGATCTTTCCCCAGGCTAGTGATATGTGGTCTAATCCTCTCTCGTGATGTTGGGCAGCTGCGGTTTTGGTCTGCCAAGTGATCCTGAGGGTCGACAGCAAACACACTGGTAAACACCCTCCCCATACAGCCACTCTGTCTCCCTTTCAATATGGTATTCAGTAGATTACAGGAGACACTCATCACTTTAATATCAATAGGCTTTGTGTTAGATGATTCTGCCCAACTGTAGGCTAATGAAAGTGTTCTGAACAAGGTAGGCTAGGTAAAGCTATGATGATCGGCAGGTAAGGGGTATTAAATGCATTTTTGACTTAAGGTATTTTCAACTTTTGATGGGTTTATGGAGAGGTAACCCCAGTTTAAGTCAAGGAAGATACATACTCAGATTAAATGCCTTTTGAGTCCTCTTCCTGCTGATTTGGGGAAGTCTACTCTCTGTTTCTTGAGGACTCACTCCCAGGACCCAGCAGCTTCGGCATGCTAATGGTGATAACAGGAAGGAAAATGAGACTCTGTTCTTCACTGCAAGTGCCTCTCTGTGTGTCATTGTTCCCCAGTGAGGAAGGGCCGCTATCGGGTATTAGATACAAAACAGATGATACGGAGGTCTTCCCCCACCCACATTCATGGTGCCTGTGTAACTGGGTTAGGAAGGGAACAAGTATAACTCGCCTATTAGATGTCTTGATAGCAGAATTTAAAAGGTTGGTGTTTTGTTTGGGACACTAGCTTTAATCCCTCGATTCATTATGGTTAGCACCCTTTTGGGGTTTGTGTTTTGTCTTCTGCCAGGGGGTCCTAGTCATTGTTCCTTCTAACATGGTTTAAGAACATAGAAACTCAAGGGGAAGAGATCTGGATCATTATCCTCTTTCCCTGAGCTCCATACAGTTACTCTTTAAACTGTAGGGCAGGGAAAAAAGGATTTTTTTTTTTTTTTTTTTTTTTTTTTTTTTTTGTCTATTGGTATCTGATGATGGCATAACAGTCAGGATTCAGAGAAGCAGGACTCTAGATAAGATATACACATGGATGGATGGATGGATGGATGGATGGTTAGATACATAGATGATAGATAGATATGGTTTATCTATGATAGATGGTACTATCTCTAGAAATGGAAACAAGCAAGGACTTTTTAAGTGTCAATTTCCTACAAGAAGAAAGAAAAGAAAAGAGAAAAAAGAAAACAAACGGAAAGAGAAAGAGAAGAGATTAAAGTTCTATCTCACTGGGCATAATGCTTCAAATGATATCAGGGGGAAAAAAAAAAGACATCACTTGAAAAGGTTATTTTGTTAGTAATTCCAGCTGAGCATTTTGTAGTTAAGGTTTACTGCAGGCAAGAACAACTGCAGTGGGAAGAAAATTATTCATTGCATGCAGGATTTTCAAAATACCTTTTGTTAGCACATATATAACATGCCCTCACCTATCATTATCAAATCTGGGCACTGCCAGAGATATCTAAATTTAACATGACCAATAACAGATGGAGAGAAACATCACCCCACTTAGGCTCTCCTGGTGTGAACTGTGATTCATTGAGGGGAAATTAAGGGTCATAAACAAATTGGTAACAGAGTACCAGGCTGTGCCAAAGATGGAGGGATGGGTGGATGGAGGGAAAAGAGGAAGCGAGGCGGTCGGGAGGCGGGAGGAAGGCAGGAAGGCAGGCAGGGAGGCAGGAAGTTAGGTTATCAAAATCACCAGTGTGCTGTTATTAGGAAAGACATAAAATAATTTTGTAGGATTAGAATTCAGATGACAGGGAGGAGGTAGACATCAAGAGAAGAAAACTGAAATAAGACTTTTCCTTGGAAAATTCTTACCCATTTGGGGGGCTATTAATAGGTATAGGATTAAAGTGTCCCCCTTGCGGACAGTACAGAAGAAAGGAAAAGCTGGTTTGTTATTCCAGATCTTTTTTTTTTTTTAATTTGTCTATTCAATTGACAGAAAACCAGGAGATATGCTTACAAAAATTACTATAGTCTTCCCTCAGCGCTTTCCAGAAAGTGTGGAGACTGCGGGGCAATCTTTCTTGCCTTTTAAATTTTCCCTATTCTTGATCAAATCATATTTTGTAACAGTTCATAGCCAATTCTGTTCTTTTCATTTTTCCTTTGTTTCACAAAAAAAAAAAAAAAGGATTTGTAGTAACTTAATATCTTGAAAATTAGCTCAGAAACTGTTGCTATAACTCAGAAATACTTATCGTACTTTTTTAGCAGTTTAATTCAACACTATTGGGACCACTGAAGGAGAATTCTCCCTGCACTTACAAATATAATGTGGTACTGTGTTTGTATCACCACTGGCAATTCAAGAAAAGGATTTGATTCAAGCAAACGTTAACAGTGGTTTTAATATACTAGAAGCATAATTAAATGATTATGACTGTTCTTCACACATATCTGTGGAAATTTCTTTGGAATTGTAAATTAAGAGGAATCGTGCATGTTTCTCTTGTTTATTTAAGTAAAACTGATATAACTGATAAATCATAGCTCTTCAAATTATAATTCCACAGTAATCTCTGAGTTTTGAGACTATGATAATCTGCATCATGATGGTTAGGAGATACAGTAATTTTATTAAGTTTGGGGAAATCAACAGTCAGAGTGATTCACCAGTGTGAATGAGAGAAAAATCTGATCAAAATTATGACTATGGCTAGTTTCTCACAATGAGTCCAGAAATCTGGAACAAAAAGAAAGTAGCTGGGGTCGGGAGAAGATGTCCCACCTTCACCCCCAAACTTACCAACTTTAGTGTGAAAGGATTTGTTTAATTTCTTTATATTTGCCACTAGAAACTGGACATGGCATGGAGCATATTTGGCTATGAACGTTTGTGCAGTCCGAAAGTACACAAAATCCATTCATTTAATAAATTCAATCAATATTTATTAAGAACTTACTTTGTAACAGGTATCATGCAGAAGGATACGAGGCAGGCGGGATGTCCACCCTCACGGTATTCACACGTCTAATGGTAACAACAGGCATGCAAATGATCGGGTGCAGTGTTCTGTAGAATATGGTCCATGAAGATGGACAACCACGCAGCATCACAGTATCACTGAGGAAGGGCATCTCACCCAGGTCAGGGGTGCAAGAGCTATTTCTAGGAGGAAGGAATATCTACACCGAGACCTTCAAGAAGAAGAGGAGGTAGATGGTATGGAATGCATGTTCCAGAAAAAAAAGAATGGCCAGAGATGAGAGAAAGCTTGATGCATTTTTAGAAGTGAAAGAATTTTATGGCCAGAACTTACATGGTGAAGGTGGGAGATGCTGAAGAATTAGACCAGTGAGGTATACTGTCAGACCTCCAAAAATCTGGTAAGTCCTGTAATAGAGTTTGGGCTTTATCGAGGGGTTTAAGCAATAGCAACAAAAAAACAGCAACTAACACTTATATGGTTCTTAAATAGCATGATTTTCCTATATTCACTCATTTAGTGGCCTAACAACTGCATGAGATAGGTATAATCATCATTTCTATTTTATAGAAAAGAAAACTGATGCACAGAGAGGTTAACTAACTTCAAGATTATGAATGACAGACCCAGGATCAAACCCAAGTAGTCTGGCTCCAAAGTCCCAGCCATAAACCCTAAACCATACCAGGAACAAAGGAGTGGCATGCTCAGATTTTCATTTTTGAATATTCCCTTGCTTTATAACATGGAGCTTGGCTGGGAGGATTGGGCAAGGAAAACAAAATATAGAAACCCCTTTAGAAAGCTGGTGGATTGATTCCTGAAGATAGATGCCAGAGACTGTACATTCATGGCAAAAGCAATGGGGAAATGATAAATATTTGAGAAATACACAGGATGGAAAGTCACTGGGTCTTGGTGATTAATTGTCTATGTGGAAGGAGAAGTAGTCAGATGTGGTGCTCTGGTATCTGGTTGGCCACAGGACGGCTGATGGTGCCCTTCACCAAAACGAGAAACATGGCGTGTGACCTTGGTCCTTCCCTCCTCCCTCTCCCCTCCCTTCCCTCCCCTTCCCCGCCCTTCCTTATTGTCTTTTTATTCTTTCTTTACCAAATTTGTAACGTTTATTTTGCAGAGAGGCGATGGAGTTCATTTCTGGACTTGTTGAATTCTAGACACTAATAACGTTTCTATATGCAGAAGAAATGGTTGGAGTCAGGGAATGGAGCACCAGGAAGACAAACGGGCTGGGGGGTGGGTTTTGGAAAGAAGCGACATGTACATAATAACATAGTCCATGCACAGGAGTGAGGTCACCCAGGGAAAGCAGATAGAAAGACGTAGGGACTACACTGGAATCTTAATGTCCAACAACCCAAATGTGAAAAACTAGAGTTTAATGTTGAATTCCACTATTAACAACTTCTATTTTATCAATAGGCTATTTTGACTCATAGAATGGAAGCTAAGAAGACAAAGCTGTGGACAAAAAGAATCCTAGGGTTAACTAGATTTAACCATTTGGGCTCCTTGGTGTACATTTTGTTCTCTTTTCCATGTTTAAGAATAATATTCTGTGAGGAAGAATAAAAGGTCAACAGGTTAATAGTGAATAATTCCCAAGCTTGTAAGAGAATAGGAATCAAGTAAGTTTGTTAAAATATTTTAAATGGCTGAATATATCAGCACAGGACATGGGGTCAAAATGATAGAAGTTCAAATCTTAATTTCACCTCTTAGCGTCTGAGTGAATTTGTGCAAATGATATCACCCACTGAGTCACAACTGTCTGGACTGAGTAGGTGGCACCTATTCTCAGTCCCAATGCAGGATAAATGAGGTAATGTTTGTCAAATGCTCAATGATTAATGATTGCTGTTTTTCTTTTCTTTCTTTTCTAATTAATTAATTGATATTAGGGCTATTGCTTTTTATTAATTCTGCCTTTTCTGTTATTTCAAAAGAAGAATTTTCCTGTCATCATTTGGGGAATGGAAAGAAAAAACAGAGGTCCGTCTGCTCAGGAATTCCATAAAGAGTTGCTTGGGGTCATAATCTGAACACAGGAAACTGATCAACTCAGAAGTACTTGACTTTATAAAGAAAAACATTATCTTTGTCATTTTAGATGTTGAATTCAGAGAAAATAATGGCTAATGCCTTTTGGTAAGAAGACTACTTAAGGGAAAGGGACACACAGTGGCTAAGATTTTCATGTAGCCAACAATAGCTTCTAGGCGTGTCAGTAGGGGTGGGGGAAGACACTAGGGCTTCTACACACCATCTTCCCATGTTTCAATTTTGATTATTAAATGTACTTGTGTATCTCAGTTTCAAGAGGGTGACACAAAGGATTTTGGCACCATAAAGAAGTTTTCGCCATAATGATATGGCAGTTGTTAACAGTGTCTTCAAGAGTAGAAACACAGACTCTACTGGTCTTATAAACTTAACTTCTGTTTTCTAAGAATTTGAGAACACATCCCTTCATTGTGTGCCCACAAGCCTTGGAAACGGCAACCTACGTATATTTAAATCCTCCTAAATTTGATGAGCTCATTTAGCTTGAAGTAACTAGCCACTTAGATGTATAAGTGGGTCCTGAGAACCAGTCTAAGTCACAAACTCAGCGTCTGCCTAGTGGTTAAGGGTGCCAGTTTTCTCATTTGCAAAATGGCAGGGGTTGGGGGTGTGGCTAATACTGTAAATCCACAGGGTTACTGGGCATGGAAGCACTGAAATTATCAGCTGAACTTACTGTGATTATTTTAAATACACGTTAATAAAAAACATATTTTGGCACATTTAAAGGTAAACTTAAATTATTGTGAAAAATAATTTAGATGAAAGAACCCTTTCTCATGTATATATCTCTGAGTAAATACTTATTTAAAAATCTGTGTTAGGTCTATTAACATTTCTATTAAATCCATCATTCTAGCAATATGTACATTTAGCTTTTCCCAGAGAACACAATAATGTAGAATAAATGCAACAAACACCCATAGTGGGCTGCTGGCTATTTTTTTTTAAATCTTTTTTTAAATCTTTTTTTTTTCATTTTATTTTATTTTATTTCTTTTCAGTGTTCCAAAATTCATTGCTTATCCTCTCTACTTTTATACCGAAGACAAAGGGAATACTAACTAACCTCAGGTGTGAACTTTGGCCTTTTAGCAGAATGTATGGGTTCTAAAGACATCTGAAATCCAGGAGTAACTATAAAATGTTAACATAACTCTCATCCTCTGAATAGACAATGCTATTGAATTTTAGGATGGTCCATAAAATGTCTTATTTGGAATTAAATAATAATGTCTTAAGTATATAATCCTTTTCTATCCATTTTTAGATGCAAATTTACAAGGGTGAAATACACAAATTCTTCATGTGTAATTGTAAGAGGTTCTGAACCCAATTCCAACATGTTGTGTGAGGAGGTTTCCCCCACCTCCAACAATTATTTGAACACCAGCTGGGTGTCCTTCAACTCCGTTCAATTCAATTCTAACACTACCTACCCAGAGGTAGCATCAAATTCCCTCAGGTTAAGGAATCAGTCTTGCAAAACAGACTCCCCCTACCCCTTTTCCCCTCAGACACTAGTTTCAAGTCCAGGTTATCACTTAGGTTTCTGACCAGCCAGCTATAGATCAGATGTTCTAATGATCTTCATCTGGGGTTTGATTACTTTCCTAGAGCAGCTCATGGAACTCAGAGAAACATTTTACTCACTATGCTACCAGTTTATAATAAAAGAATATAACCCAGGAAAGCCAGATGAAAGAGATAGGTAAGGCAAGGTAAGGGGAAAGGTCACAGAGCTTCTATGCCCTCTCCGCGCCTGCCACTCTTGCCAAATCTCCCAAGTGTTCACCAACACAGAAACCCTCTGACTCTGTTCCTTTTGAGTTTTTATGGAGGCTTCCTTGGGTAGGCATGATTGATGAACTCATTGGTCATTGATGGCTGATCAATTTCTATTTTTACAGAGAGGTCTGGAGGTGGGACTGAAAGTTCCAACTCTCTAGTCACAGAATTAGTTCCCCTGGCAACCAGTTTCTGTTCTCTACTCCAGTCCAAAGCCATCATTAACATAACAAGAGACACCTTTATTGCTCTCACCGCTCTGGACACTCCCCAGTGTTTTAGGAGCTCTGTGCCAGAACCCATTCAAAGACCGAATATGTATTTCTCACCATAACTAACACACCTTAAGTTCAGAAAGATTTGACAAATGCATATACATTGTAATGCATATCTCTTTAGAGATACAGAATATTTTTGTGTTCAGAACATTTTTGTGCTCAAGGGAATTCCCTTGTGCTTTTCCAGCCCATTCCTGATCACTAATTCAAAAGCAGCCCTTGTTGTATTTTTTTTTATAAAATTGGACTAATTTTTCAACTATTCTAACACTTTATATACTGGAATTATCTAGCATAAATTCACTTTCATCTGGCATTTTTCATTCAACACTTAATTTGGGGGGATATACCCATGTTGTAACATATATTACTCTGCCCCTTTTATTGCTAAGTGGTATCCATTGAATAGATATACCACTTTTTAAAAATTCTACTCATGGAATGCATGTTAATTTTTCTTAATAATGTCTAATGAACAATAGTCAAATTTATCACATTTTTGCTTGTATGCTTAGTGTTTCTGTGTCCTAAGAAATCTTTGCCCAACCTAAGGTCATAAAGATATTTTCTTATGGGGCACCTGGGTGACTCAGTGGGTTAAGCCTCTGCCATCGGCTCAGGTCATGATCTCAGGGTCCTGGGATCAAGCCCCACATTAGGCTCTCTGCTCAGCAGGGAGCCTGCTTCCCTTCCTCTCTCTGCCTGCCTCTTTGCCTACTTGTGATATCTCTCTCTGTTAAATCAATAAAATTAAAAAAAAACATATTTTCTTATCCTTTATTTAAAAAATGTTACAGTTTTAGCTCCTATATTTAGGTCTAAGTTTATCTTGATTTAAATTTTTTGCTGGGAGTGAAGAAGGCATCAAGACTCATCTTTTGTTTCATATGCATCTCCAGTTGTTCCAGCATCATTGCCGAATAGACTTCCTTTTCCCCATTGAAATGTTTTGGTAACTGCAAAAATAATTGATTGGTTATACACATGTGTGTCTATTTCTGGATTCTGTATTTCATGTCGTTTATTTTTGTGCCAATGCCACACTAGCTTGATGAGTGTTGAATTACGGTAAAGCTTAAAATCAGGTACGGGAAAGTCTTCGTTATTATTTTTTTTAAAGATTTCATTTGTTTGAGAGAAAGAGAGAGAGAGAGAGAGCACACATACAAGCGTCTCCTCCCCCAACCCCCTACCCCTGCAAGCATGAGTGATGGAAGGGCTCAAAGACTAGCAGACCCTCAGACTCCCTGCTGAGTATAGAGCGCCATGCAGGGACTCCAAACAGGCTGAAGGATGAAGAGGGGCTCTATCCCAGGACCCTGAGATCATGACCAGAGCCAAAGTCAGATGCTTAACCAACTGAGCAGCCCCTGAGCCCCTGCTATTTTTTTTTTAATATTGCTTTTGCCTCAGTTAAGGTCTAAATCTTCTGTATTTCTACATAAATCTATAGAATCTGTCAAATGAACAACCACAAAAATAGTCACTGAAATTATGACTAGGATTGCATTGATTCTATAAATTTGACAGTTAAAAATACAGACTTATAAAACATAGTTCTATTTACTTAGATTCTCTTAATTTTATCCTCAGTAATACTGTGTGATTTCAGTAGGGCAGTCTTGCACATCTTTCATAAAATTTATCACTAAAAATCTTATGGTATTTAAAAACTACCATATTGTTTAAGAATATGGTATTTAAAAAACTGGTATTTAAAGAATAAATTAAGTTTCTTTCCACATATTGACATTGGCTCTTGCAATCTTGTTGAACCCCCTTATTAGATTTAGTTAGATTTAGTAGTCTTAGAAAAATCTACATAAACAGTTATATACTCTGTAAATAAAAATACTTTTGGGCACCTGGGTGGCTCAATCGGTTAAGTGTCTGACTTCAGTTCAGGTCATGATCTTGGAGTCCTGGGATCAAGCCCTGCCTCTGGCTTCACACTCAGAGGGAATTCTGCTTCTCCCTCTGCCTGTCTCCCCACTTTTGCATGCCATCTCTCTCTCTCTCTCCCTCAAATAAATAAAATCCTTTTTAAAAGATACTTTTACTTATTGATTTTAATGCTTATAGCTTTTTTTTTATTAATGTTTTTCATGTATCATATGTATGCTTACTGATTTTTGTGTTATCACAGTTGCTGGTGCTTCTGGTACCATGTTGAATAAAATCAGGTGTTCCTGATCTTAAGGAAAACTTGTTTTGTCTTTCATGACAGATCTTTGAGAGGTATCTTTCAGATATAATGATACCTGTGTGTTTTTCATAGATTCCCTCTCAATTTACAGATTGAGAAAGTCTCTGATTTTGTTCCATGCTTTTCTTCATCAGTTGTGATGATTATATGATTTTTCCTTTTTCTATGGATGGTTGAATTGAATTGAAGGCCTCAAATATTTTACCCCATTGTATGGTTCTATTTGGTGGGGAGGGGAGATAAGTCACTCATTATTCTGTTATGGTTGAGTTGGAAATCTGTTACCCACTCATCTGTGTACAATATGTTTATGATTTAATTGGTGAACATTTAATAATAAAAATAACAATGATTGGGGCACCTGGATGGCTCAGTCGGTTGAGTATCCAACTCTTGATTTTGGCTCAGGTCATGATCTCAGGGTCCTAGGATCCAGCCCCGTACAGGGCTCCATGCTCAGCAGAGAGTCTGCATGAGAATTTTCTCTCTCTCATTTCTCTCTGCTCCTCTCCCTTACTGTCTCTAAAATAAGTGAATCTTAAAAAAAAAATAACAGTGACAACAATGGTGGAATCAACTAATAATGCATGGTGACATACTTACTATGTGTTGTACACATTCTCTCATGCAACAGAAACAGCAGCCCCACAAGGGAAGCCTTTGTGGAGATGTATGTGAACCCCGAGATTTCATTCAGCATAAGTCACGTCTCAAGGAAACATAGGTTGGAAAAGGAATAGTCTGAATTTGAATTATCGTATTCCCAGAACACACTTGTTTCAGTACTAGATAATACTATTATTATCTGCATCACCAAGGTTCTTTTAATGGATACCTACTATGTGTAAGTATTGTTGAGATATGGACTTTCTTTCCAAAGATACCTTTGAACTGCTGCTATGTCTACCTCACTCTGGGTACATTAATTCTCCTCGTAGACAGATTTTGTATCAAAATGTCTGCCCAAATTCTGAGTTTGACAGTACAACCTTCATTTTTCATTTCTAGGCCTTGGCTTGTAGATAACATAAAATATGCATGGATACTTTACACAACTCAGCCATGGCTCTATAGAAATGCATTCTACCAAAAATATATCGTCTCACTCAGATAGATACAATATCTACACACAACAAGCTACAGCCTCCCTTTCACCAAGTCTTCTCATCCACAGAATGTTCAACTTTGATGCAAAAAATAATGGTTTAATTCAAAGAGCCTTTAAGAGATTGTCATCTAATTGAGAATAAATGTGAAAGAACACATCATATCTGGGCTACAGATCATTGGAAACCGGCAGGTAAATGGTTCAGCTGAGTAACTCATCAATTACATACTGAGCATCTGCTTTTTAAAAAAAATTAATTTAATAAGTATTTATTAATGGTCTACTATGTGTAAAACACTTGGCCCAGCACTGGAAAAACAAAACAAAACAAAACAAAACAAAACAGTGATGAGCATTAAATATGGTTCCTATCGTCCTCCAAAGAATCTAGATTTGCAAGTACCATGTGCAAAGCTCTCTGCCATGATAGACTGTATAGGTTGAGGATGACAGTGGGAGTTCATAAAAATCACTAACATTTAATGTGTTTGTTAGGTTTGAGGCTAGGAGATAATGGCCTATCTTAGGCATTTCTTATTTTAGAGACTGGGAGACTGAAGCCTAAATGTAACTTGCCCAAGGCCACGCTCCATGACATGATAGGGCTGAGGTTACTACCCGGTCCTTGGATTCCAGATCCTTTGCTCTTAACCACTGTGGTTTACAAACTCCAACGATGACGTATGTTAGATCCATGCAGGCAACTGAATTGTTTGAAAAATGATAACAATGTATAAGGTTAAATCTCCCTAGAAAGGAGTCCTTTCCTTGGAATCTTGATTTCTCCCCCCTCTCCTTAAGCTCTCTTACTTTTCCTTTTCTATACCTGAAAATCATCCAAATGCCTTTCATTGCACAAAGAATTATTTCAAACCAATGTCAAGTGTGACCCACCCCACCCCAGGTCTTCCATAAACTAACTCCTCACTAACTCTGAATTAGCTGCATGCTAGCCTACCATGTGCTCCCTGGTCATAAGTCACTGGGGACTTCTATTCATCCTCCTAAGTCCCAAGCTCTTCCTCCCACCGACACTAGCTGTTTCTCTGCCCACTACAGATGGCTTCCTGATATTAGCATTGTTGGTTTCTCCTCACCAGGTCTTGATTCAGAGGTCACTTCTTCCAAGGATTAGGACTTCAACACATTCTTTTTGGGGAACATAGTGCTACCCATAACACACTCATTCCTACTAGCCCTGGCTTACATAGGAGAAAATAGAGAACGGAGTAGAGTAATTTGCTTGAAATTACAGAGTCAGCAGATGGGGCAGCCTAAATCCCAATCCTGTGTATTTGACTGAAGAGTCTGCTCTCCCACAGTGGGGCTCACAACTTTTGTAGAAAGCACATGAAATTGTAGGAAGTGGAGGGAACACACAGCCCAAAACATCCAAAGACAGATCATAGACCCGTGGCAGTTCTCAGCGGGGGCAATAACCCCCTCTAGGGAGCACTTGAGAAGATGTATGTAGTTCCTGGTTATAATGGCTGGGTGTTTTGGGAGGTTATGGAGAAACAGAACAAATGGGTAAAAATTGCTGGGGCCCAATGTCTCAATGTGTGTCTATGGCCTGTGTACAGTTACCTTCGCTGGAATTGGACGCTTCTGCCACTGGTGATAGGGGCCAAAGGTACACAAAGCTGTGGTAATGTTTGGAACATTTCTCCTTAACAGAGCATTATCACACCCAGGATACCAGTTGCGTCCCTGTTGGTAGGTGGTCCTTACACCTCTCGTCTCCATGGGATCGGCATTTTTGATGCCTTCTACCTGCACTCGCTTTTTCTCTTTGTGCCCTTACTCAAAGTATTTGCCTCTTCTCCCCACACTGGCATCCTCTTTCCCCTCCTCCTTTTATCTGAGTCTACTTATCCTTGATAACTCAACTGAAGTCCCATCTTCTCCAGTGTACTAATTCTTGGAGACCTCTTCTCTACGAAGTCCTGAAGCAGTGTTCACAGCACACAGTTTAACATCTCATTATATATTGTTTCATTTTGTTTTGATGGTATCGTGTGTCTAGGTCTTATTTCCCCAATTAGATTCTGAACTTTTCCCTGGGTCTCCATGGTACCCAGGACAGTACGGGGCACACAGATAGTGATTTTTAGAAACAGGCAATATCCAGAGCAACGTTCTTAGAGAACAGTTTATTCCCCTTAGGTCAGACACCTAGTATGTTTTAGTTCTCAGAAATCTTGTTATGCAGAATTTAGAGTTAGAAGGAATTTTCTGTGGTGTGTTTGGCCTACTCTGCTCTTTACTATGTCATCTGTACACCAACAACAAAACTTTGTATTATAAAAATATTGCACATAATGAAGTATAATTAAGCATAAGAAGAAAATGAAAATAGTCTGCAATCCTGCCATCTTGCATAGCCACGATTTTTGCATATACTTCAAGATATATATTTCTTCATACCAGAGAATGGGAATAAATTGGACAAACCTTGGAACTGGCTTTATTCACTTAATATTTCATGAGCACCCAACCACTTTAACAAACATATTGAAACTCTCACTTTGAAACAGATGGGTAGCATTCTCTTTTATGAATGGAGCGTCATTTGTGTTGGATGTTGCAATTATTCATTCATTTCACAAATATTTACTGATTTATTGCTATACAGCAGACACTATTGTTCTAGTTAGGAAGCATTTCCAGTCCATGCTCCTTGTCCAGACTATGTCAGTGATTCTCAGGGTGATCCTCCAGGAGTGATGCGTCCCCCAGCAGACATTTGGCAATGTCTGGAAAGGTTTTTGTTTTGTTTTCTGTTTTGTTTTGTGTTTTTGTTTTTTTGTTTTGTTTTGTTTTTGTTTTTTTGCTGTCACAGTTTACCAAGAGGCAGGTAGGGTTGGTAACTAGTGGGTAGAGGCCATGGATGCTCCTAATGTCCTCCAAGGTCTAGGAGAGACTCCCAAGACAAAAAAGTATCTGGTCCACAATAGCAATCATGCCAAAGTTTAGAAACATGGCTCCCCTTTGAGGTAACATACTTTTAGTCAAAACAAATACAATTATAATTTACTCTCCCTGTGTAGAAGCCCTAATAGGCTTAGGCCCTTTGCTAAGAACTCTGTTCCCCTTTGCTGCTTTTTGCCAAGAATTGAAGCCCAGAGTCTGCCAGTTACAACCTATTCGTTGATCAAAAGTAAGAATATTAAATAATAGCATTTCAGGCACCAAAGAATAACTTAGGGAAGATGACTGAGCAAAGGGATAGAAGAGACCCCCGTTATCTTAGTGTTCCTCATTTGATTTACATCCAGCACCCCGGGTAATGATGACCCTGATAGCGCGGGTGTTGTGTGAAAATTGTAGTGGGCTAAGTGTAGTTTCATTACAGAAAAACTAACTCGAGACCTCTTTCTCCTTATTGCTGTGACTTTTTAAAAACTTCCTTCAGAAAAAGAGTGAGTATTGACCTGAGTGCAAAAAATCAATGTTTTAAATTTTTCTTTTTTTTTTTTTTTAATGAAGGAAGGTTATTTCACATATACTTTGAAAATACATTTTGTTTGACCTAGAAAGGGAATGGATAATTTACAGAGGACATAGTGAAAATTAAGCAGGTGGCTTTGAGCTACATATATGGTGCCAGAAGTGAACCGTTTATTAATATATGGGTTGGTAGGCATATGTATCCAAATCTCATCCCAAATCTCACCCATCCTTTTTGGAAGGAAGAGAGGGGGAGTAGGAAGAAAGCATCACACGACCAAAACAAAATTGTATTACAATCTTTTAAACTTACGCTTTGAGGAATTAATCATTTTTATTTATTTTGCTGCCATAGTGGTCATTTATTAAACTGAGTTTATTGGTTTTGAAACATTTTATCCTACATGATTTAGACATGCAAATTGTTAAAAGGTGGCTATTATGGACACAGGAGGTCATGACTGAAATGTATTAATGGGCAATATTTGGGGGTAAGAGCAGTTGCTATATTATGTTCTTTTGTATTAAATAAAGCAGATTTTTTAAAAGATTTTATTTATTGGGGCGCCCGGTGGCTCAGTGGGTTAAGCCTCTGCCTTCGGCTTAGGTCATGATCTCAGGGTCCTGGGATCGAGCCACGCATCAGGCTCTCTGCTCAGCAGGGAGCCTGCTTCCTCCTCTCTCTCTGCCTGCCTCTCTGTCTACTTGTGATCTCTGTCTGTCAAATAAATAAATAAAATCTTTAAAAGATTTTTAGGCAGAGAGGCAGGCAGAGAGAGAGAGAAGGAAGCATGCTCCCCGCTGAGCAGAGAGCCCGATGTGGGGCTCGATCCCAGGACCCTGAGATCATGACCTGAGCCGAAGGCAGAGGCTTAACCCACCGAGCCACTCAGGTGCCCAAATAAAGCAGATTTTTAAATGGTGAATGATGCCCCTTCATTATGGGTTTGAATATACAGGATCATGAACTTACATGTAAACAACCAATTCACATATTTCATAGAGTAGAATAGTCAAATAATACCCTCTGTTTTCCACTTTACTTTGTGTATCAAATATGATGGAGTTCTTAGATGAAACATAAAACAATAGATTCTTTCTGATTCTTTAAACCTGACAACTTCAGTGTGTGAAACAGAAATTCCTAGTACTATCTAATGTCTAATCTTAGATATCTAATTAGATATCTAATAGATAATATTATCTTAATATCTCCTATGTGAGATCATTTCTATCGTTTCCTAGAAAACTAGAAATATTTATTTGGTCCATTTTATAACTAAAAGAACAGCATATATTTATCCTCCCAAATAACCTCTCAACTTGATATGTTGCTTGGTGTGATGTCGTATGAACTAAGCAAGTTGTTTATATTCTATAAAACTCATTTTTTCCAAATGTACAAGGACAAAAAATAGGAAAGATAAGATCAATTTCTCAAGCTTATTGTAAGTTTATAATAAACTAGACAAAAGTCGAATGGCTTAGCACAGACTTGTATCCAGACAGCTGGTACAGAGATATTAATGACTCTCTTTCTTTAAAAAAAAAGTCACAGGTTGTTTGAATTAAAGCTACATATATTAAGATTAATAAATCTTGGAAACACTATGTTGAGTCAAGGGCAAGGACAAGGAGAGGGTGTAACTGGAGAGGACGACATAAGGTGATTTTATCCCTGTGGGTAATGAGGTGGGGTGGTAGAAGCCTCAGTACTGCTGCATCATGCTTTATAATTTGTTGAATGACTTCATTAAAAAATATAATAGAGTATAAAACTGAGCCTATTCCCTATTGAGTGATCAACAGGAAGTGGTTAATATTGGCCATACTTCATGGCTCCTTTCGCTTCATCTATTCCCCAGTGAGCAAAATTTGAGCTCAGTACAGTATTTCTATAGGACAGTGGATGGAAGCTTGGAACATGACGCATCCACTGTTCCCCGTGTAGATTGAACTCAGTAATTTTTATACCCAATAAAATGGTTTTCTTTGTTGACTGCCGTTATAAGGTTCTTTTTCTCCTGTGCAAATCTCTGAAGCCAGGTGTTTATCTATGTTTATGTTTTGTAGCTCCCCACAAAAGCTCATGTCAAACAAGAGAAATATTATGTATTTTTAATATAGCTAGCAAGAATAGTGAGATTTAATGTTATTCCACAATAGCTGATGGGATGTTCCTGGGATTCCAAGTCCATAAGTTACCTCCAATTTGCCTATGCCTGAAACTTTTACTGGGCTATGTTTATGAGTTTCCAAAGGGTCTGTTTTAGGCTTGCCATGGTCCTGTGTTAAAAAAGCAAGGTTTTTGCATTATCTAAGTTTAATGCTCACATTAAAAGAAAAGCCTCACTTCGTTAGTATTTTTAATCTCTATTTTTTTTTGAACCAAATCCTCCAATAAATACTTGACTGACTGACAGTTAGTAGGTGTTACCTTCTAATTTGAAAATGTATTTTAATTTAACCTTCACATTGTTGAAGGAAAGTATTACTATTCACTCAATAATTAGACTTAATTGGTCTGAGGATTTAAATGCAGCCTTGACACCAAACATTCAAACTGTGTATATTTCACAACTTTAAATGGACTCCTGAGACCACAGCTACCAGATACATTTTATCAGCTTGTGGTATACTTCTGTTAGCAGGCAAATGTAAAGCAAATTTGAAAGGATATTTGAAAAACAAAATCAAAATGAGGTAAAAACTATGGGTTTTATGATTTCTGGACTGCATACTATACTTTTTTTTTATAGCAGAGATTGACTATATTGTTTTCTTATCTTTTAATTGGCATAATCATTAAATATCTACCAATCAATATGACACCAAAACACAAGCAGCAAAAGCAAAATTAGACAAGTGGGATTTGATTAAACTGAAAAGTGTCTGTGCAGCAAAGGAAACAATCAACAGAATGAAAAGGGAACCTGCAGAATGAGAGAAGATATTTGCAAACCATATATTAGATAAAGGATTAATATCCAAAACGTGTAAGGAAACTCCTACAACTCAAGAGCAAAAAAATTAAATAACCCTTAAAAAATGGGCAAAGAGTTTAAATAGATATTTCACCAAAGGAGAAATAGAAATGGCTAACAGGTATATGAAAAGATGCTCTGTGTAACTAATCACTGGAGAAGTGCTGATTAAAGCCACAACAAGAGGTTATTTCACTTATGTTAGAATGGGACTTTTCAAAGAGAAGCAAAACAAAACCAAATCAAACACAACTCCTGTTGGTGAGGATGTGGAAAATTTAGAACCCCTGTGCACTATTGCTCGGAATGCAAACTGGCATAGCCACTGTGGAAAACTGTGTGGACGTGCCCCCCAAAATTAAAAAATAGAATTAGCATATGATCCAGTAATCCTGTTTTGGGCATATACCCAAAATACCCTGAAATCAGGATCTAGAAGAAACCTATGCACTCTGATGATCATTGCAGCTGTTATTCAGGATAGCCAAGATACAGACACAACCTAATGTTCATTGGCAGATAAACAGATGAAGAAAATGTGGTATATACACAAGTAAAATATTATTCAGTATTAAAAACAAAGGAAACCATGATAAGAAGGAGGAACTTGGAAGATATTTTGCTAAGTGAAATAAGCCAGATAGAGAAAAACAAATACTATATGAGTCTACTTATATGAGGTCTTTAAAAAGTTATGCTATAGAGGGGTCTGGAGGGCTGAGTCGTTTAATATCTGCTTCTGGCTCAGGTCATGATCCCAGAGTCCTGGGATCGAGCCCAGCTTCAGGTTCCCTGCTCAGCAAGAAGCCTGCTTCTCTCTCTCCCACTTCCACTGCTTGTGTTCCCTCTCTTGCTGTCTCTCTCTCTGTCAAATAAATAAATAAAACCCTATAAAAAATAAAATAAAATAGTCATGCTTTTAGAAACAGAGAATAAAATGGTGGTTACCAGAGTTAAGGGAAGAGTGAAGTGGGGAGTTGCTGTTCAAAGGACATCAAATCTCAGTCACACAAGATGAATAAATTCTCGAGATCTGCTATACAACGTTGTGCCTATAGTAACAATACTTTATCGTGTGCTTAAAAACGTGTTAAGAGGGTAGATCTCATGTTAAGTGTTATTATCACAATAAAAATATTTCAAAAGTATATCTGCCAATCATAATATCTACCATTAAACATGTCCCATTTTTCAAATGTTCTGTCACACTTTTTACATGCATTAAAAATAAGCCTCACAATATTTATTGAGATAAATTATTGTTTCTATTTTAAAATAAGAGAGGGAATTCCAAGCATGATAAATGTTGCATTTGTCTGATACAGTTTTGCTCCCCTCACCCCAAAGACCAGTACATGGTCTAAGCCAGGATTGTTGTAACATCTACAGGGATTGAGTTTGTAATGATCACATGGTCAAACTTGGACCAATCAAATGAACTCGCTGGTATTTTTCTCACTGAAACTGGCGAGGAAGACTTTTCTTCTATTAAGTCATAGAACTAGATATAAGTTGATCTCATGTAGACAGCAGCCAGGTTTCCCACTATTCAAAAATAAAATCCAGCTTTGACCAAAGACATGCGAGAGGAATACCAAAGAACTCCTAATGACTTTGAGAGTTTAGACCTAATTATAATCAGAGTTTTAAAATTCTGGAACAGCTGACATTTTGGACCAAGTATTTCCCCATTGGGGAAGGGGACTCTCTTGTGGTAACATCTACACAGCACTAGATGCCAGAAGCACCCACTTTTCTGCAGTTGTGACAAGGATGTTATCTGACATTGTCAAAGTTCTCCCGAGGAGTGGGATGAAGAGGGGCAAAACCATCCTCTGTTGAGAACCACTGAGGGATAACTGAGAATATCATCACCACTGTGCTGGTGAATTATTTGAGCTACGAAATCTTCTCCATTTGCTTAAAGTAATCTGAATTTTCCATGTGAGTGAGTGAGTGAGATGCACTCCAGGCCTGGGGTAGAGAAGGACATGATGCACTGTGGGATCTGGGGCTGGGCGAATAGTGAGCAGGATAGAGGTGACCTTGAAGCAGCATTTGGAGGACATGATGAAGAACCCATCTATTGTTGGTGTCCTGCACACAGATTCACAGGGACCTAATCTGGGTTGTTGTGGGGCCCCATCAAGTGAAGCACACTGGGGGGGTACCTGCTCTAGCCCAGCAAGCTGCTGAACTAACCTCAGACCCCACGGACTTTCCTGTGGTATCTGTAGAATCAGATAACAGCAACCAGAAATATGATGGCATCACAGTGCCAGTGCACAAAGTGGCCTCTTGATAGCTCACATCATTTCTCCAGCAGCCTGTCATAGGGGGTTGATCCTACCTGTACTAATTATCTTGTAGAGAACTATGAAATTTCCAGAAGTGAAGCCATTTATCTAGTGTGCATTGGGTACTTTTCTATTAATTATAAAGTAAGTTGCTTTTTGACACTCAACGGACTGACTTATTAAAATATTAGTAAGAAAGGCTCCTGTTTTGAAGCAGCAGGCTCAGGTCACTTTGTACACAGAATTTGATTATGTTCAATGAATCTGGTTGGAGGGAGAAAAGTAAAGTAAATTTTCCAGATTGTTGACCTATGAAACACGTTAATTGAGAGGCTCTTCTAAAAAAAAAAAAAAAAAAAACAAAAAACAAAACAAGTATTCTGAGTTCACCTATGTTTGGGAAATAATTGGTTAAACTAGCCAGTCTGCTTCCTTTTTATAAGAGGATACCTCAGAGACTCTAGTAGATGATGTGCTTTAATAATCTCCACCAGTTTCTCATGCTTCTTTGACAATTTTTTTTAATAGCCCCAGATAGCATCTTTTAAGACTAAGAGCAGACTCAACATGGTAAGTGCAGTGGCCTACCGATGTGAAAGGCAGTTCCCAGCAATGTAGGGATAAAGAATGACATGTTCTCCGTCCATGGAGAAGCAGACATGTGCAAACTCATAGCCCCTTTGCTGAGTAGGTTTATCTGCATTTGGAGAGAAGGGGCGATTTATGACAGAGCCTCTAGTCTATAACAGAGTTGGGACACTTCCCTCCAAAGGCAACTAGAGTTCATGGGAGTCATCTGACCCCCTGTGACCTTGGGAAATCTCTCGGCCATGTGGTCAAGAGCAGATAGTGGGGTAAGACAGCAGGCAAGGCAACCATTTAGGACCCAGTAGAATAAATCACAACAGAAGTGGTAAGGTTTTTAACTAAACCAGTGGCAATGAAAATGGATGAAATAGAGTGACTTGAGAAATATTAATGCAAATTATTGCCTATTGCTAATCTTCCATTTTATAGTGCCATTTTTAACCACTTTGGTAGGTCATCTTAATTTCACAGATCACATTTTTGTCACAGCAGTGAAGAAAATTCTCTAGAAAGTTAATAAACGTATTGTAGCTTTCTTAAAATCTGGTCTCACTAGAAGAGGAATTTTTTTTTTTAAGAAATGTTTCTTGAGGGGCGCCTGGGTGGCTCAGTGGGTTAAAGCCTCTACCTTCAGCTCAGGTCATGATCTCAGGGTCCTGGGATGGAGTCCCACATTGGGATCCCTGCTCAGCGGGGAGTCTGCTTCCTCCTCTCTCTCTCTTTCTCTCTCTCTCTTTGCCTGCCTGATTGTGATCTCTTTCTGTCAAAGAAACACATTTTTAAAAAATCTTAAAAAAAAAGAAATGTTTCTTGAAGTCAATTCTATGAGCTCCATAATAGATGTCGATTTTATCCATAAAACATAAAAATACTAATGTATCCTATCCTGACATTCCAGTACATAGGTGTCATGTCTGCTTCGAGTCCCTTGTACGTAGTATTCTTAGTAAAATTGCAAGTGGAAAGCATCAAGTCCCCCCATACCCTCCACCCCCTCCATGTGTTAAAGCCACTGGGCTTGTCAAGGGCATCTTTGGATCAGATACCTTCTGGCTCTTGCTGGTTTTGTTGCCTGCATGCTGGAAGATAAGGATTTGGCCAACTGGCAAGGGCTTGCACAGGGGAGCTCGCGGGGTCTCACTCATGCCTGGCAGCATGTGAACACTCAGTGTCATTATGCAAGTTATCATCAATCAGCAGGCAGCTGCTTTTAGGACTTCCAGCCGGCAAGGCAAACATTTGTGCTCCTGGCTTCCTCCCTGAGCATGCTGGACCTAGGGCCCATCAGACAACAGAACTGCACATACAATCACTACCCGCGGCTCTGGACCACTCGAACAGATGTTCCAGGTTGGTGCCGGGATGCTCACCTGGCAGCCCTGTTGGAGCTCAGAGGAAGATGTGGAGATTAGAGTCTGTTTGCTCAACACAAAGGGCTTTCTTTGGAAGAGTTGGGGAGGAAGAGGCAGAGCTGAGGGTAAATTCAACAACACATTTTTCAATAAAATAGACCGGATGCTACAGACGCGGGCGTGCACAAGAGCAGCCTAAAACAAAATACAAAAGATGACAAAAACCATTTGGATCCTGATGCAATGACAATGAGGCTGGTCAGCTGGGTCAAAGGAAGAGGAAGCATGAACACTGATTCCATAACCAAAAAATGCATCTGAGGCATACACCATGGGCTCTGGCGTCTGAAGGATACAAAATAGAAGCTAGGGACCTAGCTGTCCAAGAATTTGCTATGTTCTTGTGCAGAGAAGACAAGCCCAGGGGAACAAAGTTGGTATGAACAGAGCTTGTTATCTAAAGCTTGGCTTCACTCTATGGAACTCACAGGAGGGGTGTGAACCAGAGTATTCAAACTCTGCAGTTTTCAGTGAGAGAAGTCCTTTAGGCCTCCCAGCAGATAGAGGCCTGTAACAGCCCTTCTTTAAAAGGGTGAGTCCGGGGCGCCTGGGTGGCTCAGTCATTAAGCATCCGCCTTCAGCTCGGGTCATGATCCCAGGATCCTGGGATCAAGCCCCACATCAGGATCCCTGCTCAGCGGGAAGCCTGCCTCTCCCTCTCCCACTCTCCCTGCTTGTGTTCCCTCTCTCGCTGTCTCTATCAAATAAATAAATAAAATCTTAAAAAAAAAAAAAAAGAAAAAAGGGTGAGTCCAAATAAACAGGAAATGCCCCGGAGTGTGGGGTATATATACCAGAGTCTCCCAGGAGCAATTAAGATTTCATTGAACAAACACAGGATCACAGGGGAAGAGAGGAAAAAATAAAACAAGATGAAACCAGAGAGGGAGAGGAACCATAAGAGACTCTTAATCATAGGAAACAAACGGAGGGCAGCTGGCGGGGAGGAGGGAAGGGGGAGGGGGTCACTGGGGGATGGACATTAAAGAGGGCATGTGATGCACTGAGCGTTGTATAAGACTGATGAATCCCCTGTACCCCTGAAACCAATAATACATTGTATGTTAATTAATTAAAATAATTTTTTTAAAAAAGATTTCATTTCACAGAATCATACAAATACGGTTGCTAAGAAGCAGACTCCTGGACCCCACACTAGAGCAACTCTTTCAAATTAGATCTGGGGGCGCCTGAGTGCTTCAGTGGGTTAAAGCCTCTGCCTCCAGCTCAGGTCGTGGTCTCAGGGTTCTGGGATTGATCCCTGCATCGGGCTCTCTGCTCAGCAGGGAGCCTGCTTCCTCCCTCTCTCTCTCTCTGCCTGCCTCTCTGCCGACTTGTGATCTCTGTCTGTCAAATAAATAAGTAAAATCTTAAAAAAATAAAAAATAAAAATAAATCTGACGTGGAGCCCTAGGAATCTGCATTTTGAGCAAATAGCTCACATTTTCTAATGCAGTTAGAAAGTCTTTACTTTGAGAAACACTGCTTTATAGGTAAATAGTTTAGACTAAAGTTGTCCTAGATTATTAACCTGTCCCTGATGCAGAGCCTTCTATAATCTCTTTGGAGCTTCATTAAAGAACTCGTGTGTTTGTTTAAGGGCATTATATTCTTGAGGGAGAAAGTCTATAGATTTCATTACATTCTTCAAAGGGTCTGCCCACAACTCCACCTAGAGCTATTAATCTCTAATGATATTTCTGCTTATTTTGAAAACAAATTCCTTGTTTAATTCCTCCATCTCCAACCTAGACGTGGAAATCTCGTTTTCTTTAACTTCTGTAGTTTCCAGCATTAAGAAGTCCTCTCCCAAACTGAAGGCCATAAATCCCTCCAACATCTAAGCTTTCCAATCCTTGATATCTATCTGTCTTATTGGATTCATCACATTACATCATAATTATTGGCTTATGTGAGTTTCCCAGTGGAAATTTGAGGCAGCCGATGGCAGGGACCAGGCCACTGAATTGCTCTAGACAGTTTGCCTAACCAAGACCTAAGATGTGTCTGGTGCACAGAAAGAGTTCAATTCATAATTTTTAATAATTGAATGAATATGTGTGTATATATCAATGTTGAGAGATATAGGGAATAATGGAAATTTATTCCTATTTTTAATGCTTACTTAAAGCTATGATTGAAGGACAGTCTGGTATCGAAGACAATCTAAGACAGAGATTGCAGTAACCCTGCTAAAGGCATTATGTCCCGGGATATTGGACCAGAATCCTGGCAACTACCAGTTCCAATGGTGTGTGGTCCAGCTTTTCAAAAAGTCAGGGAAAAGAGAACCCTACATCAAATATGATACAATTGCCAATTATAGGCAAACTCAACCAAGAGAGATTTGTTTCTCCAATGACAGAACTAAACCCATCTCACGTTGAGAGGAAAGCTCAATCTTAGTACTCCCGGCCTTGGCTGATCTCAGCGGAGGACCTCCCTGGTTTGAGGAACAACCGCTAGTTATCACTCCCCATGCCTTTCCCAGGCCTGCAAGCCATGCTCCCTGCCACAAGTCCTGCCTAGATTTTCCTCAAAACACATTTATTTTCAGCTGTGGAAGATATTTACTTTCCTTCAAACAGCGAACTGTTTCTGGCCAGAGGCTTTTAGCAGATGAGCAAGGGCTATAAACAACTCTTCATCCCCTTCTGCCTGTAATCTGGAATTTTCAATCACTCGACCTCAGCATCCGTAGACTTCAGCTTGGCAGGAGCAGCCACTTCAAACCATGTTTGCCGTTACCAAGTAATGAGGCTGTTTGTGAGGCTGACAAGAAGAGACTTTATTGGCACTACTTCTGTTGTGTGCCTGAGACTGCATTCACATCTTTGAAAAGGAACAAAGATACCATCTTGGCAATACCGGGACCCCTTGTGAGAGCGTGGTTAATCTCAATGTGGGAGATATACAGCCGTAGTCCTTGTTCTGTGTGTCACAGATAAGTCTACTAGAAGCTTGTGGTGGTACAATTCTGGGGAGAGTGTTACTCTGGTTGGGAGAAACAACTAAATGGGTCATCTGAGAAAAGCGAGTGGTGGTGGTGGAAAGAGTTGAAAATGGCCCCCAGTCCGGGAAATGCTTGGGTCTTGCAACAGAAAAAGCAAACAGTAATTAAGTGAGATAAAATCAATGACTATTGATCTTTGGTGTTTATTGATTTTTTTTTTTTTAGGGGTGTGTTCATCTGTAGTAGTTAGCAAGAAGACTTTCAATTGCTTTTTGTTTTGCTCGACTTATGTCTTTGAATATGTGTCCATTTAATTTTTTAGGAAGAAGTCTTATAAGTGAAGTAAATAGGCTGAAGATAGGCACATTTTTAAGGCTTTTGATACATATAAACTGCCTTCTAGAAGGGCTGTAAAATTTGCACTTTGACCAAGAGCATATGAGCAAGTCCATTTGTTCAATTGGTTATAATGTACTAGTTTAACAAAAAAACTGGGAGGGGAAAAAGAAAACTGGGAAAGGGGAAAAAATTTATATAGTTCAGTTTGGTATTTATTTTGGTTTTGGCAAAAATTGATATTTTAAATGTTTATTGGCCTTTTCTGTTTTCTTTTGATAATGACTTACTAATATCCCTTGTCTAATTTTCTTTGGTGAAAAAAAAAAAAAAAAACAGTGGCACCAAAGAAATTCTCTCAGGGTTAAGGATAGGGGAGTGCCCATCTATCTCAGGTTACTGTTCTTTTATTAATTATTTCATTTTAAATATACAACACATACTTACTGAGCACCCACTCTCTGGTGAGGTCCCTCTTCCAGATACTGAAGATTATAGATAGGAATGAGATGGGCATATCCTCACCTCCTAAGATATTATGGCAATGGCAGACAACATGAAAGTTACCCTTGTAATCACTAGGAAGAAAATAAATCACGATTCATGATAAGTGACTAGCGTTGAGAAAAGTACTTTAGCCGGATGTCAATGAAGTTGTCTCTTAGAAGAGCTAAGGTCTGTGAGGTATGGAGATAGCCACAGAAGAATAAGGAAAATATTTAAAATCAAAGAAAATCATAACAAATTCAAAGCCTGTAAGATGGTTAGGAATACAAAAAATTCACGGAAGAGTAAAGTGCCCAGTATGGTTTGAACAGACTGACCCAAAGAATAAATAGTATGTGGTGGGTGTCCTTTTGTATTATTCTTCAACTTTTCTACTTATTTTATAATAAAAACAAAACAAAACAAATAAAAATGGTATGGAATGAGAGTGAGAGCCAGGTAGAAGCAAGATCTTGCAGGCTTTATGATCATAGCAAAAGGCTTGAGTTGTGTAATGAGTGTAAGGAAATGAAAAACCAATGAAGAATTTTATGCAGCAAAGTTGCACAATCAAATTTAAATTACCATACGATTAGTTTTACAACTGTGTGGGAAAGGACTGTAGAGGGACAGAAGAGGACAGCAGGCTGAGGACACAACTGTAGTTGTCCACAGTGGAGATCATGGTGGCTTAAACAAGAATGGTGGTGGTGTAGATGAACAAAAGATGGTGGATTCAGAATATATGTAAGAGTATATCTAAAAGGACTTGTTGATAGACCTGATGTTGAGTGTGTGAGAGAAGAATCAAAGATAAATTCCAGATTTCTAAGCTTTTAGATTTAGCAAACTTGCATATTGCCAATTTACTCTTTCTCTAGTTGGCATTTCTATTATGTTTTTTAGTATGTTTAGGGGTGACTTTGGTGATCACGATTATTTCAGACATATACAGCTTAGTGATGAGAAGGGGAGGAGAGGCATAAGCAGATAGCTAACTTATGCATGTAGAAGTGGCAAGAAATTAAATAAATCATAATGTAGATGGAAACAGAGACTGAGAGAAAATGGATTCTACATAATCAACTTTGGAGACAACGCTTCCAAATATACCTCTGTGTCCATCCGCTGAAAACCATGAACTAGTGATCTATAAGATCTTCTCCACCTCAAAGTGTTCATGATTTCATGAACATTGAAAAGACACGAAGTAGTCATGCAGGACAAGAATATATGTTAGTTAGGGTATGTTCAACTGCATATTGGAAATTCAAAATACCAGCGGCTGAAATAAGAAACTATTTCTCCCACATGTACACATGTACAGGAGAAAGCCATCACAAGATGATATAGTCTCCCTGTTAGGGAACCATACTCCTTCGATCTTAGGGTTTTACTCTCATGCCCACAACCCAAAATGACGCCCCACTTTGTCCACATTCCAGAACACAAGAAGGGAACACTTTTTCCCTTTGAAGGAATGACTGATCATTTTGATGGACACCCTGACCATCAGAACTTAGTCACTTAGCTACAACTAAATGCAAGTGATACAAGGCTATTTATTTACTTTATTCTAGTTCAGGCTTTTGCTTAGGGGAAAAAAAAAAGGTATCTCTAGAAGAAATCAAGTAAATGATCATAGGGTATAAGCACAGCTACATTTTTAAAATTAAAATAGAGAATTCTTTTCCTAGGAGTCAAAGAAATATAGCCCTGACCAGCTGTTTATTGTTTACATTAATTGCTGTCACTTTCTCTCATCAAAATGTTAGGTCATGCGAGTAAGGTTCTTTTCTGTAACCCCATCACTTTGGGCAGTGTGTATTCATAGTATACACTCAATAAAAATTTTTCTTAAAAATACAGGTGGATGGAATGGATAAATAAATGATTATCCAGTCTATGAAAGATCAAAAGAAGAGTGGAAAAGAGCTGAGGACTTATTTGTTCATATATTTTCTTTTGTCTTTGTTTTCTTTTCCTCTTTTCCCACAAAATGGAACCCAATCTTCAGGCTAGATGAAGGATGGTGAAGAAGATGTACTTTTTTTTTCTTTTAAGATTTTATTTGTTTATTTGACAGACAGAGATCACAAGTAGGCAGAAAGGCAGGCAGAGAGAGAGAGAGAGAGGTAAGTAGGCCCCCTGCTGAGCAGAGAGCCCGATACGGGGCTCGATCCCAGGACCCTGAGATCATGACCTGAGCCGAAGGCAGAGGCTTTAACCCACTGAGCCACCCAGGTGCCCCAAGAAGATATACTTTTATGTGTAGAATATCAGGGAGACAAAGAAGTTATTCTTGCTTCAGGAGAGGTGGGGAATAATGGTTATAGTATTTAGCAAATACTCAAGATATGTATGTTGAATATTTAAGGGAGTAGAGTATCAGACAAAAAGAAATTGAAAGGCAGAAAGGAAGTCCATGGCCCCATAGGATAGGGCAGAGATAAAGAGTCTTCCTCCTCACCTGGGGTTATCTCAGGGTTTGGTGGGGCTGAGGAGCATGAGACTCTCCTGTGTGAGATGAAAGTTTGCATTTGCAGCAGTAGTGGGGCTCCAGATGCTTCCACCTCAGTGATCACCACTATAGAGGGAAGAGCCCTCCAGAACAGCTACCTTGAGGCAAAGCAAATACAGGAGAAATCACATCTTACCACAAAGTGATGCCAAGTCAAAACTTTTGCCAAAAAAGTTTCCATAAAAGAAAGACTTCATGATACTTATCTCTGGGGAGTTAGAACCATCACTCTTCTTGTTTATAGGCACTATATAGAGAGACTGAAGAAAAATTTTAAGGTCCTTGTACTAGAATGCCAGTCAACATCTATAAATCAGGCTGTGTCATGGCCCTACCACACTTCATCAGTATGTATCCTGCTTTCAGTTTTGGTGGCTGATGAATCAGCATAAAGAATATCTCTTAGAAATCTATGGGCCAGATCCTTAATTGTCTCTAATGGCAGACTGTTGGAGATGCTCTGTCCTGAAACAGCCTTATGTCTTATTCCAAGTTCATAAACTCAAGAGTCATCATGGTTTTTTGGTTGGTGCTGGCCAGGATAGCAACACCAATCAGTTGAGTAACATTTATAATCCTCTGACAACTTCATGGTGCTGATGGGAAGCCTCTTGCCCCTGGTAACACACCCATCCATACTCAATTGATGGCCACAGTGTGGCTTCTCTGAGAGATGTGAGATTTTCTCTTGGGTTCTCAAGAATTCCTATCACTTAGGTTGTCAACCCCAGTGGCTGGACATAGTGGACCTGAGCATAGACATAAAGTACTGTCCTTAATCTCTCTTGCTATTCTTTCTTTAAATATTTGCCTCTATCTTCTCCAGTTTGGATGCTCCATGGTCCGTGCTCCTGCTCATGAATCCTGAGATGAATATATCCCTGCTGTCAGGGAGTACACAGTCTAATGAGCAGAGAGGAACCCAGAAATAAGCACTTAGAGTGGCTGATCAAGTTAGATACTAGCAGGAAATCAGAATTCGACCAGATCTGAAAACAACATTCTCCAGGACCTGTGTCTGAGCTTTGTCTAGCTCATGATACAAACAGAATGAAGGGGAGGTGATAAAAAGGAAACAGTACTAATCAAGCATCTTTGCACAAGACTTCAGTCATATTAAGAAAATAAACTTGTTCTCAGAAAAAGCTGAATCTATACTTATTTTTCTAACCATGATATGAAGCAAGGTTCACCACAGAATTCTTCAAACATGGGTTACCTGCCCGCTTTCACAATAAACATCTTTACCAGCTCTTCTTGCTGCTTGCTCTAAATAATTTGTGATCTCCAGGAGACACTCTCTCTCCCTTCCTCATCATTTTCTACCGGAGCAATTTCCTTAAAATGCACATTAAATCCTAAATGAGGAATGGCAAACTGCTCATGCTTTGAATAGGAAAGAAATCTGCCAGGTCTCTTGCTCTAATCCTGCAAACAGCCAAAAGATGGGTGACATAGGTGAGAGCCAAAGAAGACCCATTATCATAACAGCAGTGTCTAATACCGACAGTTGTGTCCCAGCACAGTGCTGAGACTTCTACATTCAGTGGGCATTTGGGTTCCTCCCATAACTTTTTTGTTAACATTATCTGATGATTCTCTATGTCTAAAGATCCAAGAAGTGGATTTCAGCCATTGGGAAAAATTGCTTCTCTACTTGCATCTGACTCCACACCCTATAGTGCCATAGACAATGCTAACACACTGGCTCTTTCTTTTCTCCTCCCTTTCAAAAACAAGGTGCAGACTCCCTACCAGCCATGGTTCTTTGTCATTATTGTTGAGATCATTAGTAACAATAAGTTGGTGTTGTAGACTGCTTTCCTTAGCAACTTAAAGCATTTCCCTTTGATATTAACTCAACTACTCTTCCAAACTATTTCTTCTTCTTCTTCTTCTTTTTTTTTAATGAAAAAATATCTTAATGATGGGGTGGGTAGAGGAAGCAATGTAAGATGCATATAGGCTCCTTAAATTTTTGAAATTACACTATTTACAATAAAACCCATTCTTCCCTTTGCATGGCTGCTCCATAACCAATTTTCTGTTTCAATCAGATTCTATTCATTTCTTTACACATCACCTTTCAAGAACTGTTAATGGAAAATATAAGTATGGAAATAAATATTCCTATCTTGGTCCAATTGTACCTATTTTTCTGCCACTTCTTCATAAGTGGGATTATCTTTCTTATACTTAAGAATCTCAAATTCAGAAATGATCTTTTGTGATAATGCTTTCTCTAGGTTCACTGTACATCTAATATGCTTATCTTCACTTATCCTTTTCAGCCTTATGAGATCCAACAGAAATCTCACTAAGACCATTTTAACTTTTATCATGGTCCTCACTAGTAATGTTTTTCCTTGTTTTCTTAAGATTCACAGTCACCATGACTTTATCCTTCTGTAATTTGACCCCAATCAATTTCAATTTTCCCATTTTTTCCATGTATTTAATATTCTTTCCTGTACTCTGCTGCCCTCCTGTTTCTGCAGGACTTACTGTCTTTTCCCCTTACTAAAATATTCTCGTCCCCTGTTCCTAACTTCTTCATTTGTCTTTGAAGACGCAACTAAAAATCATTCTTTTTCTTTAATTCTTTCTGGACACCTACAATTATGAAAAACATAGTTCTTCTATGAACATCTGTGTCATTTTATTTATCGTTCTCATATATTATACACAGTATGACATTCACTTACATTTATGGATGTGTTCATAAGTATACTAAGACTAAATGTACCTTGAGGGTGGGAAATAGTCCTGGCCACTACTGTGTCTAACACATAATGATAATCAATGGATACTTGTTCTAAGTATTAATGCCAAGCACATATTATTTACTCTCTCTCTCTCTATATATATATATATATATATATGTATATATATATATGTTGAGTATGAGGTAAATGAATGGTTTAATGAAGAAAGGTTTCAAAATTAGATGTCGTCAGAAATAAGTTAATTGATAATGAAAGACAAGGACATTGTGGAGGGGGCAGTTGAGCCCTTCCTTATTCCCACCCTCCCCCCTCCACTCCTGTTTCTGAAGTTTCATCATCTCTTTGTGGATAGAACACCCTATGCTGATGGTAGCACTATTCTCAGTTCAAATTTAGGATCATAGATTACTCTTTAGCTTCAGAACCAGACTGGCCCATATCATCAAACCACTATGAAAGCTTGCAGTATGATGAAAAAATGCTAATCTTTTTTTGTATGTGTGTATTTTAAGACAATTTTTATTTTTAAAGTTTTAAGTTCATAGCAAAATTGAGAGGAAAGAAGAGAGATTTTTCCATATACCCACTGTCTTTACACATGCTTAGCCTCTCCAGTGGTCAACATCACACACCAGAATGGATATGTGTTACAATTGACGAATCTACATTGACACATCATTTTCACTCAAAGTCCATAGTTTACATTAGGGTTCACTCTTGGTGTTGTACATTCTAGGGGTTTAGATGAAGATATAATGACATGTATCTACAATTAAATTATCATACAGATAGTTTCACTGCCCTAAAAATCCTCTGTGCTCAACCTGCTCATCTTTCCCTCCCTGCTGATCCCTGATGACCACTGATCTTTTACTATCTCTATAGCTTTGCCTTTTCCAGAATATTATATAGTCAGAATCATGTAGTGTATACACACATACACACACACAAGGGTATATATATATACACATATATATGTATGTATATATGTGTATGTGTATATATGCATATATGTGTATGTATACAATATATATTATATGCATGTATATTGTGTGTACATATACATATAAACATATGTATATATATGTATACAATATATGTATGTATATATACATACACATATATGCATGTATACAATATATATGTATGTATACAATTATATATGTATATAATATATAATATATATAATATATACATATATATAACATATATGTATGTATACTATATATATTATATATACATATATATAGTATGTATACATACATATATATGCATATATACACACACATACATATATATATACACACGTGTATGTATATATATAAGTATATATAAAAGCTTTTCAAATTAGCTTCTTTTACTTAGTAATATACATCAAAATTCCCTCCATGTTGCTTCATAACTTGATAGCTCATTTCTTTTTAGCATTCAGTAATATTCCATTAGCTAGATAGACTATAGCTTATTTATTCACCTACTGAAGGACAGCTCGGTTACTTCCAAATTTTGGCAATTCTAAGTAAAACTGCTACAGACACCCACTTTTTGTATGGACATAAGTTTTCAGCTCCTTTGGCTTAATATGAAGGAGCCTGATTGCAGATCATATGGTAAGATAGGTTTAGTTTGGTAAAAAAAAACACCCAGCTCTTCCAAAGTGGCCATGCCATTTCACAGTCCCCCAGCAACCATATCCTTGCCAGCATCTAATGTTGTCAGTGTTCTTGATTTTGGCCATTAAAATAGGTATGTAGTTGTATCTCATTGTTGATTGGTTATTCCAATGATATATGATGTGGAGCATCTTTTCATATGTTCATTTGCCATCTCTATACATTCTTTGATGAGGTATCTATTAAGGGGTATGGCCCATTTTTAAATTAGGTTGTTTCCTTTATTATTAAGTTTTAAGAACTCCTTGCATATTTTGGATAATAGTTCTTTGCCACATACATCTTTTGTAAACATTCTTTCCTGGTTTGTGACTTTTTTATTCCCCTGATACTATTTTTTGCAGCATTTAAGTTTTTATTTTAATAAAGTCAATCTTTTCAATTATTTATTTTATAGATTGTGCCTTCAGCAGTATATCTAAAAAGTCCTTGCCATACCCAAGGCAGGATTTTCTCCTATGTTTATCTTCTAGGAGTTTTATAGTTTGGCATCTCACATTTGGATCTGTAATCAATTCTGATTTAATTTTTGTGAAGAGTGTAAAGTCTTTTTATAGATTTTTTTGCATGTATATGTCCAGTTATTCTAGCACTATTTATTGAAAAAACAATCTTTTCTGAATTATATTGCCTTTGCTTCCTTGACAAAGATTAGTTGACTGTAAGATGGTTCCCCTTTCTCCACATCCACACCAACATTTGCTGTTTCCTGTTTTGTTAATTTTTGTCATTCTAGCTGCTGTAAGGTGGTATCTCACTGTTGGTAGGAATGCACACCGTTACAGCCACTCTGGAAAATAGTATGGAGATTCCTCAAAATATTAAGAATAGAACTACCCTGTGACCTAGCAACTGCACTACTAGGAATTTACCCCAAAGAAACAGATATAGTGAAAAGAAGCAGCACATGCACTCCAATGTTCATAGAAGCAATGCCCACAGTAGTCAAACTATGGAAGGAGACAAGATGCCCTTCAACAGATGAATGGATAAAGAAGATGTGGTCCATATATACAATGGAACCATCAGAAAGGATGAATACCCACCATTTGCATCAAGATGGTTGGAACTGGAGGAGATTATGTTAAGTGAAATAAGTCAAGCAGAGAAAGAGAATTATATGGTTTCACTTGTATGTGCAATGTAAGGAATAGCATGGAGAACATTAGAAGGAAGGGAAAAATGAAGGGGAGAAATCAGAGGAGGATATGAGCCATGAGAGACTATGGACTATGGGAAACAAACTGAGGGTTTCAGAGGGGAGGGGAATGGGGGATGGGTTAGCCTGGTGATGGGTGTTAAGGAGGGTGTATTGCATAGAGCACTGGGTGTTTTATGCAAACAATGAATCACAGAGCACTCATCAAAAACTAATGGCGTGGGGCGCCTGAGTGGCTCAGTGGGTTAAAGGCTCTGACTTCGACTCAGGTCATGATCCCAGGATCCTGGGAACCCTGCATCACGCTCTCTGCTCAACGGGGAGCCTGCTTCCTCCTTTCTCTCTGCCTGCCTCTCTGTCTACTTGTGATCTCTGAGTGTCAAATAAATAAATAAAATCTTAAAAAAAAAAAAAAAAACTAATGACGTACTGTATGGTGACTAACATAAAAAAAAAGATTAGTTGCCTGTATTTATATGGCTCATTCTCTGAGCTCTCTATTCTGTCTCATTGGTTTACTTGTCCATTCTTTTACCAATATTTCATTGTCTTGATTGCTGTAGCTTTATAGTAAATCTTAAAATTGGGGGCCATCAGACCTTAAGCTTTGTTTTTCTCCTTTAATACTATATTGGCTATTCTAGATTTTTGCCTCTCTATATATACATTTTATAGCCAATTTACTAATATCCATAAAATAACTTCCTAAGATTTTGATTGGGGTTGTATTGAATCTATAGAGCAAGTTGGGAAGAAGTGATACCTTGGCAATATTCAATCTTCTTATCCATCAACATGTATTAATTTATTTCTTTGATTTTTTCACCAGGTTTTTGTAGTTTTCCTCATATAGATTTTCACATATTTTGTCGGATTTATATCAGCATTTCATTTTGGGGGTGGTACTATACATGATATTATGTTTTTAAATTTAAATTTCACTGTTCTTCCCTCGTATATAAGAAATAATTGACTTTCATTTATTACTCCTGAATCCTACAATCTTAATAAAATTGCTTATTAGTTCCAGGAGTAGTTGTTGTTGTTGTTGACTCTTTCTGATTTTTTTAAATAGATGATTGTGTAACCTATGAACAAAGACAGTTTTCTTTCCTCTTCCTCAATTGTACACTTGTAATTTCCTTTTCTTTTCCTATTGCACTAGCGAAGACTTCTAGCACAATGTTGAGTAGAACTCCTGAGAGGGAACACACTTGACTTGTTCCTGATCTTTATGGGAATGCTTCTAGTTTCTCACCATTGAATATGATGATAGCTGTATGTTTTCTGTAGATATTCATTATCGTGTTGAAGAAGGTTCTGTTTATTCCTAGTTTATAAGAGTTTTTATCCTGAATGGGTATTTGAGTTTGTCAAGTGGTCTTTTTTTGCAGCTATTGATATGACTATGTGGTTTTTCCATTTTATTCTATTAATGAGATGGGTTAAATTAACTGATTTTTGATGTGACTTAGCCTTCCATACCTGGAACAAACTTTACCTAATCATGATGAATACTTTTTTAATACACCATGTATTCGACTTGCTAACATATTGAAAAATTTTGCATCTATGTTCATGAGAGATACTGGTCTGTAGTTTTATTTGTTTTTGTTTTTTTTTTAATAATGGCTGTCTCATTTTAGTATTAGTTTAATGCTGACGTCATAGAATGAATTATGAAGTATTCCCTCTGCTTCTATCCTCTGAAAAAGACGATAGAGAATTGGTATAATCTCTTCCTTAGATGTTTGGTTTCACCAGTGAAACCATCTGGATCTGGAACTTTCTTTTTGGAAGGGTATTAATAGCTGATTTAATTTTTAAATAGACATAGGCAGGGCGCCTGGATGGCTCAGTGGGTTAAAGCCTCTACTTTCGGCTCAGGTCATGATCCTAGGGTCCTGGGATCGAGTCCCGCATTGGGCGCTCTGTTCTGTGGGGAGCCTGCTTCCTCCTCTCTCTCTGCCTGCCTCTCTGCCTACTTGTGATCTTTGTCTGTCAAATAAGTAAATAAAATTTTTTTAAAAAAGATTAAATAAATAAATAAATAAATAGACATAGGCTTATTCAGACTATTTATATTTTCTTTTTAAATTTTTATTAATTTTTTAATTTATATCTTCTTATGTGAGTTTTGGCAGATGTGTCTTTTTTTTTTTTTTTCCTAAGATTGTGTCTTTTAAAGACTCGGTCCATTTCATCTAGGTTATCAAATTGGTACGTATAGCATTGTTCATAATAACAGTCCTTTATTTTCCTTTGAATGTTCATGGGAGTTATATTGCTGTCCCTTCCTTCATTTCTGATATTAATAATTTGTGTCTTCTCCCTTTTTTTCAAAGCTAGTTTGACTAGAAGCTTATTAATTTTATTGATCTTTTCAAAGAACTTGTTCTGAGTTTCATTGATTTCTCCATTGATTTTGTTTTCAATTTTATTGATTTTTTTTTTCCTCTCACAGTTTATCTTTTTTAAGCTCACAGTCACAGAATCCTGTCTCCCTGACAATCTCCCCACCTCAGGATATTTCCTGCTATCACTTGGGAATATGTCTCAAAGTACAGACCTATAAGTGCAAAACCACAGGGGGAAAAGGGGGCTTGCCTTTCAAGTTACAGTTTCTACTTTGAGCACCTGACTTTCTCTGCCTGGGAGGCTGAAAGTGAGAATTTTCCCCTCTCTGCAAGGAAGATGTCATCTCCTACTCACAGGGGTGTCCGGGGATTTTATTCTAGGAAAGACAGCCAGGTCATAACAAAACAGTATAGTATCCATAGGAAAAAAATGTTCATATATAGGAAAATTATTCCGTTTTCAATTTCAATTTAATTATTAATTGAATTATAATATTATAATTCACTTATTCAGTGGAGGCATTCAGCAAATATCGGTTAACTAAAGAGATGTTTAGATGACTGAGATTTTACATAGTCTTCCCAGACCTTACATCAGTGGCTTTTAAGGTGTACCAGAACTCTTTACCTGAGAAATCTTACCCACTGTCACTATCTCTGCCCTATTCACCCAATTTTGGTTCTTTCTCCTTACCAGAAAGTTTAATATTATAAACATCATCTCCATCACTTCAGTTCCTCTTATCTCTCCTAAACAGCACTTATGCTCTCGAGTAGAGGGAAATATTATATTCATATAAGCAATGGGGAAATTCAGGAATTAAAAAAATAACTATATTGGTCTACAAAGAATATCTTCTTTGTTAGCTCCCAGTTCAATAGATCTTCCAGTTCAAAATATTCCCATTTTATTTTTTTTTTAGATCTTATTTATTTATGACAGAGAGAGAGATCACGAGTAGTCAGAGAGAGAGGCAGGGGAAGGGGGAAAGCAGGCTCCCTGCTGAGCAGAGAGCCTGATGTGGAACTCAATCCCAGGACCCTGGGATCATGACCTGAGCCGAAGGCAGAGGCTTAACCCACTGAGCCACCCAGGTGCCCCCTATCCATATATTTTTTTAACCACAGATAAACAATGCTGTCTTTCTTATCCTTGATGTTACATTTTCAGCTGTGGATGTCTTCACATTTGGAGTTTTAATGGTTTTAAAGAAGAGGGATTGTCAGGTTGATAAACCCCATCCTGAAGTTGTCCTATGAGTCTCCCAGACACCACCAGTGGCTGGTGACTGAGGTCCGCAGAGGAAGAAAGGTAGAAATGCAGAGACCCCAGGAAGACAGAAGAGTTTGAAGTAAGTGAATAGGGAAGATGGAAAATGTACAGAAGAAAGAAAAGTAGTTGGGGAAGGCATAGTAATATAGGAATTGACGACTATCACAGGTTCCCCATGGCATTTAAACACTTAGGACTTCCCTAAAATAAAAGCTTCAGCCTCACCAAGACATAGATCTCCTTCTCGGTTCACTTTCTTTCATCTCCAGAGCTATAATTCTGCTCCCATTTCTAGGATATATAAATGCCTTCTGGAAGGCATTCAACGCAAGGCTAGTAAGGTTCTGAAATAGTTCACTTCTGAATGAATAAGTGGATAAATGAAGGATAGAAATATACACTCACTTGGATTTGTATCTACATATTTTATAAGTAGGTATTTTCTGTAGGATTTAATCCAAAAGATTACTTGGTTTTTAAGTTTTCTGAAATTTACTTATTAAAAGCAAACCTTGTCATTTCCTAAATTAATATTTCCCTCCATTTTAAGGGAAATATCCTAATATTTCTGTATTAATCTCTTAACCTCGATTGGATCCAAAAATAAAGACATTCATGTTTATGTAGAAACTCTAAAACTAATAAGAGGAAGTTACATTATTCAGTTTTCAAAATGAGCAGACGTTGTCAAGCCAGTCCTAAATCCATCCAGGGGAAATAAGAGGGCTCTCCTATACAACAATATATTTATATTTTTAAGCCAGAAATGTTAGATCCAAATATTTTTAAAAGAAAATAAGGTATCTCATTTAGTTATCTACACCTACTCCTTAGGACACAGACCAAAAGACAGATAAAAAAAATTTTTTTTAAAAAAGATTTTATTTATTTATTTATTTATTTATTTGTCAGAGAGACAGAGACAGAGAGAGCACAAGCAGGGGGAGTGGGAGGCAGTGGGAGAAACAGGTTTCTTGCTGATCAGGGAAGCCCCATGTAGGACTCGAACCCAGGACACTGGGATCATGACCTGAGCTGCTAGGACCTGAAGGCAGACGCTATACTGACTGAGCCACCCAGGTGTCCCAAGACAGATATACAAACTTATTGCAGTCCCCTAGTGTTTGCTATTATATACACACTTTTGCACATACACCCTCTGCCCTGTTTACTCTTCCCCTCCTCCAGCCAAGAGCTCCTCCAACTTTCTATCACCTTTCTATATTTATGTCCTGTGCATCCCCACAGCAACTCAGGAAATTTTTCTAAGGAATATGTACAACCATATTCTGCATCGTAAGGTTCAGTAGTCTTCTACTGTGAACTGTAATTATATCAAGGAGGGGGCAAGGAGAACCCAGACCATTGCCATTTGCAAATACTGCTCTTAGAGGGAAGCGTGAGGAAGTAGAATTATGGTGACAAACTCTAAAAGCAATAAGACAAGTTTATGGCGAGTAAACTTCTAAGAAAATGTTTATCCTTCCAAGGTACTAGAGAAATAAAAAGGAAAAGAACAGTAATAATTCACTTTCAACCATCAAATAGGCAAAAACAACTTTTCCTCACTACTAGCTAAAGTTTAATGTAAAGAGCAGCTAATACTGATGGGTAAAAATTAATTAGAAAACTGTTTCTGCTTTTTTATGTGCATGTGTAAACATAATTTTATTTTTTACAGTATTAGTTTCAAGTATACAATATAGTGGTTCCACACTTCCATAAAACACCTCGTGGTCACAATGACAAGTATACTTCTTAATGCTGACAGTATTTTTCACAGAACTAGAATAAACAATTCTAAAATTTGTATGGAACCACAAAAGACCCCGAATAGCTAAAGAAAACTTTTCTAAAAAAAAGACATTTGCACATGTATCATGTGCCTCAAATTATGTATGCATATAAAGTAAGTATTCTTCCACTAAGGTACCCTAAGGAAATAATTGAATTCAAAATATATATGTATTTTATGTAATTATTTTTAATAATCACCATACAATGAGTCATAAATTTTTGATGTTGCTTTCCAAGATTCACTGTTTACATAAAACACCCAGTGCTCCATGCACTACGTGTTACATATGTGACAAAATTAGAAAAGTGTGTACTTTGAGTGATAAGAAGTTTTTTAAATGGCAGGATAGCCATATCAGAATATTATACAGAAATAACTTATTAAGATATCACTTGCCCATTAATACCATATTTAAAGTAATTTTTAAAGGAACCCTTTTAGGCTGTTGGTAGGAATGCAAGTTGGTATAGCCACTTTGGAAAACAGTGTAGAGGGTCCTCAAAAAGTTAAAAATAGAGCTATCCTATGACCCAGCAATTGCATTACTGGGTATTTGTCCCAAAGACACAGATGAAAAGAAGGAGCACATGTACCCCAATGTTCATAGCAACAATGTCTACAGTAGTTAAACTGTGAAAGGAGCCAAGATGCCCTTCAACAGATGAGTAGATGAAGGAGATGTGGTCCATATATACAATGGAATATTACTCAGCCATCAGAAAGGATGAATGCCTACCATTTGCATCGACAAGGATAGAACTGGAGGAGATTATGCTAAGAGAAATAAATCAAACAGAGAAAGAAAATTATCATACAGTTTCACTCATTTGTGGATCATAAGGCATGGCATGGAGAACATTAGGAGAAGAATGGGAAAAATGAGGGGAGGGGAATCAGAGGGGGAGATGAACCATGAGAGATTATGGATGCTGGGAATCAAGCTGAGGGCTTTAGAGGAGAGAGGAATGTGGGATTGGCTGAGCCCAGTAATAGGTAATAAGGAGGGCAGGTATTGCATGCAGCACTGGGTGTTAAAAGAAAACAATGAATCAGGGAACACTACACCAAAAACTGATCTACTGTACAGTGACTAACATAACATAATAAAAATTTTTTTAAAAAAAGAATGAACTTAGGAAATACTCACATATACAGCTTAATTAAAAAAAATACTGAACATAGAATGAACCAAATTTTAAAAATAGAAACCATATCTCTACGTACAGAGAATGTCTGGAATGATCTAAACCAAGTTTAACAGTTAGAGGTCATATATTTTTCATTATCTTAATTATTCCTTCCCTCAGTTATGTATCTTTTTAATTATTCAACAAATGCCCATTGAGCGTCTTGCTCTGTCTTATAGAGTGCACCAGACACAGGCAATCATCATCAGTGAACAAGAAAGCTATATTTTAGGTCCTCACAGAGTTTAAAAATTTTAAAGAATTTTCAGCCCATTTTTGTTCTCCTGGCTATTATGATAAGCTTTTCTTGGGGTATGTCTCACCCTATAGAGAAATTGCACCATCATATGTACATGCCTTCCTGGGTATTATGTGTGATTCACAATCACATGTGCTCCAATTGAAAAATAAGTAACTAAAATATTTGAAAATGTTTTAAGTTTATTTACTCATTCCCTTAACAAACTGATAATACCTACTACATATTAGACCCTATCCCAGGTCAGTGAAAAAGACCCCATCCTGCATATTGGCAGTGTCTGCTTAGAACAATAAACTCTCCACACTTGTCCTTAGATGGTATTTTATCTGCAAAACAGGAAAAGTAAGACGGAGTTCATATATTTTCAAGGAGCTATATATATACTTAATAGTTGGCACTAAAATATTTTTGTTACCATTTGAAATCACTCCCCAAAGCATAAAAGAATATTAGATATAAATCTAACAAACATGTACAGAATCTGTATGATGAAAAGTACAAAATGTTAATGAAAGAAATCAATGAAGACCTAAATAGATGGAGACATTCTGTGTTCATAGGATGGAAGACTCAACATAGTAAAGATATCAATTCTCCCCCAAATTGATCTACAGCTTTAACACAATTACTGTCAGAATCCCCGGAGGATTCCTTAGAGATACAGATAAATTGATCCCAAAATTTATATGAAAAGGCAAAATAATTAGAACTGCAAAAGATTTTTTTTTGAAAAAGAATGAAAGTTGGAAAGAAAAAGAATAAAGTGGGAAAGAATCACACTACCTGATTTTTTTTTTAATTTTTTATTTTTTATAAACATATATTTTTATCCCCAGGGGTACAGGTCTGTGAATCACCAGGTTTACACACTTCACAGCACTCACCAAAGCACATACCCTCCCCAATGTCCATAATCCCACCCCCTTCTCCCAGCCCCCTCCCCCCAGCAACCCTCAGTTTGTTTTGTGAGATTAAGAGTCACTTATGGTTTGTCTCCCTCCCAATTCCATCTTGTTTCATTGATTCTTCTCCTACCCACTTAAGCCCCCATGCTGCATCACCACTTCCTCATATCAGGGAGATCATATGATAGTTGTCTTTCTCCGCTTGACTTATTTCGCTAAGCATGATATGCTCTAGTTCCATCCATGCTGTCACAAATGGCAAGATTTCATTTCTTTTGATGGCTGCATAGTATTCCATTGTGTATATATACCACCTCTTCTTGATCAATTCATCTGTTGATGGATATTTAGGTTCTTTCCATAGTTTGGCTATTGTGGACATTGCTGCTATAAACATTCGGGTGCACGTGCCCCTTTGGATCACTACATTTGTATCTTTAGGGTAAATGCCCAATAGTGCAATTGCTGGGTCATAGGGCAGTTCTATTTTCAACATTTTGAGGAACCTCCATGCTGTTTTCCAGAGTGGCTGCACCAGCTTGCATTCCCACCAACAGTGTAGGAGGGTTCCCCTTTCTCCGCATCCTCGCCAGCATCTGTCATTTCCTGACTTGTTGATTTTAGCCATTCTGACTGGTGTGAGGTGATATCTCATTGTGGTTTTGATTTGTATTTCCCTGATGCTGAGTGATATGGAGCACTTTTTCATGTGTCTGTTGGCCATCTGGATGTCTTCTTTGCAGAAATGTCTGTTCATGTCCTCTGCCCATTTCTTGATTGGATTATTTGTTCTTTGGGTGTTGAGTTTGCTAAGTTCTTTATAGATATTTGCAAACGACATATCAGATAAAGGACTAGTGTCCAGAATCTATAAAGAACACTACCTGATTTTTATGACTCACTGTATAGCTACAGTAATCAAGACAATGTGGTAGTAGCAAGAAATTAGATGCATAGATTGAGGAAACAAAAGAGAGGGCTCAGAAATAATCCCACAGAAAGTATAATTTTTGACATAGGTGAAAAAGTGATTCAACAGAGAAAGCATAGTCTTTTCAAAAAGCAATGCTTGAACAACCGGACATTTAGAGGTAAAACAAAAAAAGGAACCTAGAACTCAAACTCATGCCTAAAAAAATGAACTTGAATATCAGACTACAGATCTAAATATAAAGGGTAAAATTATCAAACTTCTGGAGGAAAACAGAAGAAAATCTTCATGACCAGACACTAAGTAGAGTTCTTAAGACATGACACCAACCTCATGATCCTTTAAAGGAAAAGTTAACAAATTGGACCTCATAGTAATTAAAATGCTTTATGCAAAAGACAAAAAAAAAAAAAAGAAGGGCACAGATTGGGAGAAAATATTTGCAAATCACATGTCCAACATACATAATGAACTCTCTAGACTAAGCAGTAAGAAAACAAACAACCCGGTTAGAAAATTGGCAACAGACTTGAACAGATATTTTACCAGAGTTGATGTGTGGATAGCAAGTAAGTATGTGAAAAAAAAAAAATTATTTGGCATTTGAGATACTTCAGTTGATGTGTCTACTTTACTGATCTACGGGCTGCCCAGATAGCCGGCAAAACATTACTTCTGGTGTATCTGTGAGGGTGTGTCAGGAAGAGACATTCATTTGAATTGGAACACTGAATAAAGACAAGACATTGACCAACATGGCGGGCCTCATGCAGTCTATTGAGGGCCTGAATAGAGCAAAAAGGTAGGGGAGAGGCAAATTTGCTCTCCATTTGAATTGGGACATCCACCTTCTCCTGTCCTTGGGCATTAGCGCTCTGGGTTGTCAGACCTTCAGACTCAGACTTACAACATTGGCTCCCTTGGTTCTCAGATTGTCAGGTTTGGACTGGAACTATAGCACTGGCTTTCCTGGGCTCCAGTTTGCAGAGAACGGATTGTGGGACTTCTCAGCCTCTCTAAACACAGAAGCCAATTCTTAATAATCAGTCTACACATGTATCAGATAGGTTCTGATTCTCTGTAGAACCTGGGATAATATACGCACTGTTCTGTAGGAAATTCTAATGTCTGAGAAGATCTGCTGTAGAATGTCTGTAGAAGATCCCAAAGTCTACTTTTCCAACTCTTGCCTTTCTAAAACACTTGAAATGTGATGATCCCAAGAAAGTAACTCTAATGGGATCTGATGAGGGCAGAGACCATACCTAGCCTTTCAATCACCTTCTTTTGACTAGTACTCGCAGCACAGTTGATGCTCATTTGTATAATGAATGAATGAGTGAATGAGTTACAACTTATGACTTCATGTATAATTATGACAAAATGAGAGTAGGGTGCCAGGTGGTGCAGTAGGTAGAGTGCCCAGCTCTTCGTTTTGGCTCAGGTCATGAACTCCAGGTTGGGAGATCCAGCCCTGCGACAGGCTTTGTGCTTTGTGTGGAGTCTGCTTGAGACACTCTTCCTCTCTCCCTCTGCCCCTCATCCCTACACAGTCTCTCTCTCAAATAAATAAATCTTAAAAAAAAAAAAAAAAGCAAAATGAGACTTATCAAGGCAGTGTTTTCTTTCTGTGGGGATTTTCAAACCTGAGACTCCTCAGTGGACACGGCATCAGGATCAGAGTTAATAATATTGTATTGTATACCTGAAGTTTTCTAAAATAGATCTTAAGTAATCTTACCATAAAAAAAAATACTAACCACTAGAGGTGATGGATGTATTAACTTGATTGCGATAATCATTTCACAATATATATGTATATTAAATCATCATGTTGTATACCTTAAGTGGATAAGACTTTTGTCAATTATACCTTAACAGAATCTCTGGTCAAGCATTAAGTATAATTGCTTGCAGAGTTTTGCATAAAACTTTTAAAAATATTATTAAAAAAAAGTTTTTGGGGGGTGCCTGGGTCACTCAGTTGGTTAAGCATCCTACTCTTTTTTTTTTTAAATATATATTTTTTTAAAGATTTTTTTTATTTATTTATCAGAGAGGGGGGGGAGAGAGCGAGCACAGGCAGACAGAATGGCAGGCAGAGGCAGAGGGAGAAGCAGGCTCCCCGCTGAGCAAGGAGCCCAATGTGGGACTCGATCCCAGGACGCTGGGATCATGACCTGAGCTGAAGGCAGCTGCTTAACCAACTGAGCCACCCAGGCGTCCCAAGCACCCTACTCTTGATTTCACTTCAGGTCATGATCTCAGGGTCTTGGGATTGAGCCCTGCACTGGGCTCTGTGCACAGCACAGGGTCTGCTTGAGATTCTCTTTCTCCCTCTGCTCCCCCCCACTCACACTTGCACACTTTCTCTGTCTCTGGCTCTCAAATAAATAAACGAATAAACTCTTTAAAAAACAGAAATACTGGGGCACCTGGGTGGCTCAGTGGGTTAAGCCTCTGCCTTCAGCTCAGATCGTGATCTCGGAGTCCTGGGATCAAGCCCTGCATCGGGCTCTCTGCTTGGCGGTGAGCCTGCTTCCCCCCCCCCCACCCCGTCTCTGTCTGCCTGCTTGTTATCTCTCTCTCTCTGTCAAATAAATAAATAAAATCTTTTAAAAAATAGAAATACTGTTAGATATTTAAAAAAAAGATTATTTAAGTGTCTTCTGGGGCACTTGAGTGGCTCAGTTAGTTTAACATCTGCCTTTGTCTCGGGTTATGATCTCAGGGTTGTGGGATCCAGCCCTGCATCGGGCTCCCTGCTCAGCGGGGGAGATTGCTTCTCTCTATCCCTCTTCTTTTGTTCTTGCTCTTGAGTTCTCTCTCTCTCTTTTGCATGCTCTCTCTCAAATAAATAAATAAGATCTTAAAAAATATATTGAAGTGTTTTTTAAACAAAAATCTTTTGAAGAGACACATTTTCCTTAACTGTTTTTACTTTCTTCTTTTTTAATTGTCTTTCCTTTAAAAAAAAAAAAAGTGCTGGTTCTACAATTACTATTGCAAGAACAGGGCACAATTCTAAAATCTAATCAGAAATGCTCCCATTTTTGTCTGGTACCTCCACCCTGTTTACAAGGTATTTTAACCTCTACCATTCCTCCAATCACGCACAGCCCGTAATTAGCTAATTGAGAGCATTAAGAGGATTTTAAAGTAATTGAAGTTGTAGCTATTCTGTTGTGAGTGTAATACATTTCTAATATAGTTTCATGGGTATTTATATTAACACAAAAAGTCAATTAGGGATAGGCAGAACTTGTGGGGAGTCATGCTGCCTTTCTGATTAGGGCTCAGTCTAGAATTATGAGAGCTGTAGGTAGCACAGAGCCCACATATCCCAAAGCAGCACAAGAAACAGGCAGAAAAAGAAAACCACAAGTGAGAGATGTGGGCTCCTGCGTTCCCAGGCCAGGCAGTACTAGGGCTGTATTTCAGGGCGCACGGAGGCGACACGAGGAGTGTCTTAGGCTGAGCACGGACAGCCTGGTGGTTGGGGGTGGGGAAGGGCTCATTCTCCTGACTCTTTTCCACCCGACCTGACATGACTCCTCTGTTACACTGCAGCTTTTCTATTCGAGACAGATTCACAAATTCAGAAATCCTGACATCACTGCCACAGACATTTTGTCATCTGGCTTCAGATGGCTTGGCACAGTTTAAGAAAATCAAATATGCAAAAACTTGAATGCAGGGAATGCACACATTGGCTGCAAATACTACAAGAGAAAACTCAGCCAGAAAGATCTGTTGAGGGCGTGTCTCTAAACACAGGGCCTGGGACACATATTCTGACTGTGGCCGTCACAAAGAACGGACTCTGGCTTTTCCCGGAGCTGTGGGGGCCAGATCTGTGGAGTTGAAGCATGGCAATCCGGTGTCCAGTGTTTATCTGGAGTCATTCCTCAGCACCCTAACGCTGAGCGTTACTGATTTAAAGAAACTGGTATCTCACTATTTCAAAACATGTGATTCAATTTATCAGGACAATTTGTGTGTTTTCATCCTCCAGCACATAGAGGCACAAGCACCTACCACTGTCGGGCGATTTAATAATTATTAGGAAGATATGGAGGGACTTCCTCCTTACCTTCTCTGTCCTCATTCATTCTCTGGGTGTTTGGATCTCATGCAGCTCTGTGGCTTCAAATATCATTCCACAGTGACAACCCCCGTGTATAGATCGACACCAAATGTGCTCCTCCAGATGCCGGCTTGCTTCATCAGGATGCCCACTCAAATCTCCCCTCGTGTGTCTTACAGATATCTCAAATTTTGGCAGAACACAATGGAATTTATGATTTCTCCTGCCCACCTGCTCCTCTTAGGGGTTTCCTTCCTTCGTAAGTGGTTAACTCTTTTCATCCAGAACTTTAGGTCAAACTCCAAGAAGCACCACTGACTTCCCTCCTTCATATTTTCAATCCATCAGGACACTAACTTGATACCCTAGGTTCTGCCTATTGTCCTTGTGTACTTTTTTTTTTTTTAAGATTTTATTTATTTATTTGACAGACAGAGATCACAAGTAGGCAGAGAGGCAGGTAGAGAGAGAGAGGAGGAAGCAGGCTCCCTGTTGAGAAGAGAGCCCAATGCAGGGCTCGATCCTAGAACCCTGGGATCATGACCTGAGCCGAAGGCAGAGCCACCCAGGTGCCCCGTCCCTTGTGTATTTATTAATAACAACTGCTTTCACTGTGAAGTGTTCCTGGTTTGGGCCACCCAATCCAATGTCAGATATAGTTTCTACCTCGGAAATACAATCAGAATCTGACCATGTCCTGCATCCCCATCTCTGTGGACTTTGTCTTTCGTGCTGACAATGGGTTAGCCCCCTACTTCCACGTGTGTCCTCTAGAGTCCTCAGAGAACATTCATTTTGTAGGGCTGCGATAACAAATTACCACAAACTGGGTGGTGTACAATAGCAGAAACTTACTCTCTCACAGTCTTGGAGGCTTGAACACCAAAATTAAAGTGTTGGCAGGGCCCTGGTGCCTCTGAGGGCTCTAACAACCTTGCAGTTACCAGTGATTTTGGGTCCTCCTCGGCCACTAGATTCATCCAATACCTGTCTTGGTCTCTCATGAATTTCTTCTCTACCTTCAGACTTCTCTTTCTTGCAATGACACCAATCATATTGGATTGGGTGTCACTCTAACCTAGAGTGACTTCCCCTTAACTTGATGACATCTGCAGAGACCCTATTTCCAAGTACTGGGGATTAGGACTTGACATATCTCTTTGGGGATACAATTTGACACCTGAGGGTGATTCATTTAAAAGAGAAGAAAGAACAAGTCACTTCTCTGCCTCAAACTCCACAATGCATGTCATCTCTCCAAGGATAAGTCTCCAGCTCTGGCACGGGTCTACATAACCCCGCCTCTGACCATTTCTTTGAACTCATCCTTCCCATTCTCAGCCCACTTACTCTGCACCAGACACACTGACTTCCTTATTCTTCTTCAAACATCTCAATAACATGACCGTTTAGGCCCCAGTGCACGCTCGTTCTGTGCCTAGGACTGTCTTCTCTCAGACACCTACAAGGCTCACAACACCACTATGTCAATGGATATTCTCTCTCCTTCCATTTCAGCAAAAGCTGGGTTTTCTCATGGCTATACTCCTAATGTACAGATAGGGCCTTGCATGTGTTGGGCTCATTAGAGAGGAAATTAAAATTAAAAAAAAAAAAAACAAGTTAAAAAAAAAAAAAACAACCCTGAAAGGATGAAGGGGGGAAAGAATCCACATTTACTGACCACTTACTATATGATAGATATTATGGAGCGCATGAGAAAAGAAATTCTTATTGAATCTCGAGGCAACCCTGAAATCCGAGTAACGTTAACTCCTTTGATGGAGAAAGTAGGTCAGATTTAGAAATCGTGAACAACTTTCCAAAGATTACACAGCCCACAAATAATAGGCTCATCTTCCTTTCCTGGTTTATGTTCTCCCAGTGTTGTCCCAGATCGAAGATACTATGTGTTTAAGAAACGGAATCATTGAGTGCTTGGGTGGCTCAGTGGGTTAAAGCCTCTGCCTTCGGCTCAGGTCATGATCTCAGGGTCCTGGGATCAAGCCCTGCATTGGGCTCTCTGCTCAGCAGGGAGCCTGCTTCAGGAGCTCCTCTCTCTCTGTGCCTGTCTCTTTGCCTACTTGTGATCTCTGTCTGTCAAATAAATAAATAAGATCTAAAAAAAAAAAAAGTAACAGAATAGTTTACCAAGATTTTGTACGATTTAAGTAAGTGGGGGAAATGTCATATAAAGAACTTGAAATAAGAAAGCAAAAACTGGATTCTCACCCTAAATATAGTAGGTGCTAGGGCAATTTTTTTATCCCATTGGTTTCTGTTCACTTAGAGGTCAAATAGACTAAGGATATGTGTGTTTATTTGACTCAAGTTATTCAGAAAAAGCAAATATTAGAAACAGGCTATATAGAAATCTCAAAAAATCCTCTCCCCAAATTACATATTAATTACAACAGAAAATAAAACAAACAAAGAAAACTTTTACAGTGGAGGAAACTGGTGGGTACTATCTCAAACTTGATACCATCTTAACCAATGTTAAGGTAGTGATCAATGATTCCATCAAATTTGGGACAGACCAACTTCATGGGCATCCTAACACGGTGCAGTAAAAACAGACAAAAGAAAGGGGCACCTGGGTGGTTCAGTGGGTTAAGCCTCTGCCTTTGGCTCAGGTCATGATTTCAGGGTCCTGGGATTGAGCCCTGCATCGGGCTCTCTGCTCAGCGGGGAGCCTGCTTCCCCCTCTCTCTCCCTGCCTCTCTGCCTTCTTGTGATCTCTCTTTCTCTCTCTGTCAAATAAATAAATAAGATTTAAAAAAAAAAAGACAAAAGAACCATGTATAATAGGTGCATAATCTGAATCTAATCATGCACAAAAAGTCAGGATAATTCAAATTGAGGAATATTCTACAAAATAACTGGTTTATACTCTTCGAAAATATCAAGGTCAGAAATGACAAAGAAACACAATGCAACTATCCAGTAATACAGAAGTCCAAAAAGAACAGACAACTAAATCTGACACATGATAGTGTATATAATCTGAGCCAACGGGAAAGTAGTTTAAAAGGAATATCATCAGAGCAATTAAAAAGAAATTAAACAAAATGTTGATTACATAGGGAGAGAATGGTTGGGTGATGGACATTGGGGAGGGTATGTGCTATGGTGAGTGCTGTGAAGTGTGTAAACCTGGCGATTCACAGACCTGTACTCCAGGGGCTAATAATACATTATATGTTAATAAAAAATATTTTGAAAAATGTTGATTACATAACAGTAACTATGTTTCAATATTAAATTTCCTGATTTTGATCATTGCATTATAGCTATGTAAGAAATGTCTTTGTTTTTAGGACATACACCATAAAATCTAGGGAGAAGGACACGATGTCTTCAACTTCCCCTATAAAGAGAAAAAGATAGAGCTAATGAGGCAAAATATAAATAATTGATGAGTCTGGGTGAAGGGGAAAGGAAAATTGCTTGCACTATTCCTCTGACTTTATATAATTTGGAAATTATATCAAAATAAGGTCCCAAAGAAAATGATGTTTTATAAATTTGTTTTGAACTCATTTCAATATAAAAAGAGAAAATTCTTCATTGACCAATTTCACCAACGTGGTGTACAAAATTCCAGGAAGAAGGGAAAGACTCTGGTAATATGAAAAACCAGGAAACCCTCCTGCTCATCATACTGACTTTAAAGAGCTTAACTTATTATGAAGTCTGGCAATTATATAGAATGTCCTAATAAGTGCCTATTTAAACACTTATAATAATCAATACATATGCTGAGATTTCTGATAGTTTGCCTAATTCAATCAAGATAGAGTAATTATTAATGGCCTGTTAACCTAATCAAAACACAAATGAAGACAATTCAGTTAAATAAGATGTCAATGCAAGGAAAGCATCTTTGTGAAAATACAATGACAGGAATCAGAATATTGGAGGCAACATTTAGCAACAGGTCCCCAGAACATACTGGGGGTATGGAGAGGAGTATGCATGTGAGCCTATTTGAATGACACCCTTCTAGGTACGTGCTATACTACTGCTGGAACACATTTATTGAGAATAATAGTCATATGTCACAGAATGCCCTTATATAATGAATTCCCCTGAATAGGATTTCATGTTGAACTATTATTCTACTGGTTTTAATTTATCTTCCATGAAGCTTTATATAAGGAGGTGGTCAGCAGAGCTCTAATTTTCACGTCAACTGAGAAGTTATATTTCTTAGAAACAATGAAGAAGCCTGAGTTCTAGTTTATGTGTTCATCCCTATGAGTTGGGTTGGCATAAGCCATTATCTCAGAAACCAAATGGCCCCTCTTACAATAATAAATGAGATTTTAATTTTTTTAAAAGATTTTATTTATTTATTCATCAGATAGAAAGAGAGAGCACAAGCAGGCACAGTGGCAGGCAGAGGCAGAGAGAGAAGTAGGCTCTCTGCTGAGCAAGGAACCTGATGTGGGACTCGATCCCAGGACACTGGGATCATGATCTGAGCTGAAGGCAGTGGCTTAACCAACTGAGCCACCAGGTGTCCCTAAATGAAATTTTTAAGTGTGTAAATCTAACAATCAGACTCTGGGCCACAGCAACTTTTTAGGGCAAGTCACCATGAGACCCAAATTAGGCAGCAAGGCAATCTTCTGTCTATATCACCCAGTGGAAAACTGTGTGGACACTTTTCTGTATTCTGGTAACAACAATCAGGTTTTCCTTCGGCAAACTCCTCATCTCCCATCTTGATTTTGCAGCTTAAATGGGAATGACATAAACCCTGATTTCAAACCTAGCCAATTCCATTATCTCCTTGAATTGGTTAAATGAATAGACAACTACCCCAATGTAATCCAATGAACACCTCTCCCTGACTCTCATTATAATCACTGGGACAGACATATTCTCTTTCCCCCTGGGGCAGGGGGACGCTGCCTGGAGCTGCTGAAATCTGTTCTGCTACAACTTGAGAAGGCCTATTTTAAGAATGAAGCCTGCCAATCGGAGATGGCCTGGAAGAGGGGAAGGCACACATCCTTGATAATATCCTGTCTGTACCTGGATCCAATCATGCCAACAACTTTCAACTACGTGAACTAATAAAAGATTTTTGTTGGCTTATGACTGTTAAGTTGGAGTTCTCTCATTTTTGACCAAGAAATCCCTCTGTCAAACACACCTTCAAACTCCAATAACTGAAACCAGGATGTGCTTTAACATTAAACCACTTCTGAAAAATCATATAATACGTTTCTGAAAGAAATTACATTCTAATTACTTTCTAATCAGCATTTCATGCTTAGTAAAGTTATATTTGAATGAGAGAGCATCCAAGGTCTTCTAGGACATTCTGAGGGGAAAAGAGGAATGCTTCCTGGTTGGGGTAATGCTGTGTGTTTACCACATTCTACTTCCATCTCCTCCTATGGACACACTAGAATTAATCAAGCTGTTTTTACATTGACTCAACTGTGTTAGAGTTTTTGCAGATGGGAAACTTGGGTCAAGAACATGTGGGTTTCTCATGACCAAGCATGGCCTGCCTACTTTCAGCTAATTATTAGACTTCTTAGCATCCTCTGCAGTTAAGTGAGTAGATCGTGGTAGACAAGATACAGCTACTTCCAAGCCTCGACCTTAAGAAATAGTATGTGTGATTCCCCACATACCTCCTCTTTCATTATTGGCTTAGTGGAGGGAAACTGGCAGATGATCCCGAGACACTGGGGATCTCTTTGGTTGAAGGGCTTGGGTCTCGATAATTCTATGGAGTAGATGCCCTTCCCACCAACACATCTCATCAACCTGTATTAACTGTGATATAGACAACAATTGAACTAATTTGGTGGTGTTTGGCCAGGTAGCATACTGTCAATGATGAAAGCTGGAGATTCTTGGGTGTGAGTATAAGACCACTGTATTTAAAAGGACTGGGAGATTCTGAAAGTTGAGGCTATGGAGGGAGTTTACAGAGACTAGATTTACCCAAAAACGAAGTCAACAGGTGCAGCTGCTGGTGGCTCTAAGTAAGTAAGACCTGAGTGATCTTATAGGACTTTGCATCTATGGGCATTATGAATACCCAGTTCTAGATGCAAGTCAGTGGGCCCATCCAAGGGGCAGCAGTAGACATAGCACATTCCAAAACTTTCATCTTTTGGATCAGTACTGATTAATTGATTTGACTGGACCAGTGTGGACCAGTATGTTGAGAATAGATCAAAGGCAATGCTAAAGTGCAGTGGAAAGGCATACATTAAATGATTACCCATGTCTGCCATGGACAAAGTAGTTGGGGTGGAGACCGCCTTGATCCACACCTGACACTTGTCTTCTAAACATCCCTGGGATTTCTCCCACAGTTTTGCACTGCAGGGTTCCCACAATACCTGTTGGATCATCGGGTAGGTTAAAGGTTGAAAATATCTTTAAGAAATGGACACAGGCTTGAATGAGCTCACATGTCTACAGAATGAGAGACTAGATACAGGCTGGGCCTCAAAAGGAACACTCACAATTTATGTCTGGTCCAGAGAAAAGAAGTGGTCAGCTCTGCTTGGAAGGAGGGCTGGGTTCTCCCAGGATGTATATATACAAGTCCCTCTCTGCTCGGCGGGAATCCTGTTTTCTTTATCTTCGTATGTTTAGCATCTAGGCTATTGCTATCAGTAAATACAGGAATATTGGCTCTCAAAGAATATTCTCTGAATAAATGAATGAGCAAATTAAGAATGCACGGGATTCCTATTACAAAGTGTAGTTTGAACTCTAAATCTATGAATCTACCTGCATAGATCAAATTTTGAGAGCAATAAGAGATCAATAGCAGAGGTGTTACCGCATAATTAAAGATATTGATGAAAACTTCTGAATAATCTTTGGTGAATCCCGGTGAATTTGTGGCTTCCCAGATCTGGAAGGAAGGATGTTGGGGGCTGCCTGCAAAGAGGCAGCAGAGGTAGCTGTCTTGCTTTGCCCAAGGCATTGCCAGCTGCAGCTGGAGGGCATTTAGCACTGAAAAAGACTCTTCTCTGTGTTACTGAACCCCCACTCCAGAGGCACTACTCCTCCTTCATTCTTGATTAAAAAAAAAAAAAAAAAGTAGCTGTAACTCTGGTTTCTGGATCAGATGACATTTTCTCATGCCTGCCTTCTAACAGGGCTGAGAAAAGTGGTACCTTTAAAACAGAAGCAAACCATCAGAAGGGCTTTTGCTGTGCTACTCTCTGATGTGGCAGGCAGAAGAGAGTGTGTCTGCACGTTTGTTGTTGCTTTGTTTATCTGCTTGGCCTGGCTTTATAAGTGTGGCTTATCGGATGTGAGCAGCGATAACTGACTTGGAAATAAGCATCCGTGAACCTACATGTGCTTTACTTGAATATAGAAACTTTATCATCAGAAGGCAGAGACTGCAAAAGAGCATTTGTGGGTATGTTTCCCAAGCCCTGGGAATACCAGGTAGTGCCTCACGGATCCTACGTAAGTAAAGCTATTTCTGTACGTAAAGGGCACAACTCAACTTTGACAGTTGCATGGACAGATGTGTTTCTATACACACCAGATGCAGGGTTTGTAAGCTGTACATAAAAAATGCACTGCCTTTCCACAGCTGATGTTTTCCTTGCTCCCTTTGAAATGATGTGATGCTGTAGTTCAAAAGAAAATTCCCAGAGGAAGGGTTCAGAATAAATAAACTATTTATTGGGCTGTCAATACAAACTGGAGCTCATTTCAATAAGATATCAGCGGTGACTGTTTGAAGTCACAAAGGAAGATGTAGCTCGGGTATTTTCCAACACTCTGGGGTCATGGTAGGAGCAAGGAAACGCGCTGGAAATGGACAGCTGCCAAAGAGCATCACTAAGAACGATGAGATGGCAACTTTTAAAAAAGCACATCCATGTGCCTACTATTCCCCTTCATAATCTCACAAGGCTATGGGAGTCAGTAGGGCAGAGGTCACTTCCAGTAAGTAGAAAGAAAACAACAAACAAACAACAAGACTCAAGAAATAAATTTGACTCAAGGACATAGTTCAAGTACAGTAGAACCTACACTTGAATCTATTCATCTTGACCAAGTGAAACCTTCTACTGTCTGCCAAAAGACATCATAGGGACACCTGGGTGGCTCAGTCAGTTAAGCATCTGCCCTCAGCTCAGGTCTGATCCTAGCATCTTGAGATCCAGCCCCAGGACAGGCTCCTTTCTCAGTGGGGAGCCTGCTTCTCCCTCTGCCTGCTATTCCCCCAGCTTGTGCTTGTTTTCTCTTTCTCTCTCTTGCTTGCTCTGTGTCAAATAAATAAATAAAATATTTTTAAAAAGAGACATCGTAAAGCATAGTAAATAAGATTTTGTTACTTTGGGTTTTTTTGTGGGGTTTTTTTTTGAATTTTTTAAATTTTTATAAGCATATAATGTATTTTTATCCCCAGGGGTACAGGTCTGTGAATACACACTGCACAACATTCACCATAGCACATACCCTCCCCTATGTCCATAACCCCACCGCCCTCTCCCAAACCCCCTCCCTCCAGCAACCCTCAGTTTGTTTTGTGAGATTAAGAGTCACTTATGGTTTGTCTCCCTTCCAATCCCATCTTGTTTCATTTATTCTTCTCCTACCCCCTTAGCCCCCCCATGTTGCATCTCCACTTCCTCATATCAGGGAGATCATATGACAGTTGTCTTTCTCTGATTGACTTACTTCGCTAAGCATGATACCCTCTAGTTCCATCCACATCGTCTCAAATGGCAAGATTTCATTGCTTTTGATGGCTGCATAGTATTCCACTGTGTACATATACCACTTCTTCTTTATCCATTCATCTGTTGATGGACATCTAGGTTCTTTCCATAGTTTGGCTATTGTGGGCATTGCTGCTATAAACATTCAGGTGCACATGTCCCTTTGGATCACTACGTTTGTATCTTTAGGGTAAATACCCAGTAGTGCAATTGCTGGGTTGTAGGGTAGTTCTATTTTCAACATTTTGAGGAACCTCCATGCTGTTTTCCAGAGTGGCTGCACCAGCTTGCATTCCCACCATCAGTGTAGGAGGGTACCCCTTTCTCCGCATCCTCGCCAGCATCTGTCATTTCCTGACTTGTTCATTTTAGCCATTCTGACTGGTGCGAGGTGGTATCTCATTGTGGTTTTGATTTGTATTTCCCTGATGCTGAGTGATGTGGAGAACTTTTTCATGTGTCTGTTGGCCATCTGGATGTCTTCTTTGCAGAAATGTCTGTTCAAGTCCTCTGCCCATTTCTTGATTGGATTATTTATTCATTGGGTGTTGAGTTTGCTAAGTTCTTTATAGATTCTGGGCACTAGTCCTTTATCTGATATGTCATTTGCAAATATCTTCTCCCATTCTGTCAGCTGTCTTTTGGTTTTGTTAACTGTTTCCTTTGCTGTGCAAAAGCTTTTGATCTTGATGAAATCCCAATAGTTCATTTTTGCCCTTGCTTCCCTTGCCTTTGGCGATGTTCCTAAGAAGATGTTGCTGCGGCTGAGGTCAAAGAGGTTGCTGCCTGTGTTCTCCTCAAGGATTTTGATGGATTCCTTTCGCACATTGAGGTCCTTCATCCATTTTGAGTCTATTTTTGTGTGTGGTGTAAGGAAATGGTCCAATTTCATTTTTCTGCATGTGGCTGTCCAATTTTCCCAACACCATTTATTTATTTATTTAGTAAATAAGATTTTAAAATGCATTACTTAAGGTTAGATGTTTTCAGTCCATAATTACAAAAATAAATGCAAGAGTTACAATCTATTAAAAAATATTGAATGGCTTATATAGCGGAATTCAGACATGTTAATTAAGAAGTCCAAAGAGAGGTACATAATGAGCCCTAAAATAAATAAAAGGAAGTTCTGTGTTTATACAGGGGTTCTAGTATTACTGCTCCGATAGGGCTACAATCAAAATGATATCACCTGGGAGCTTGTTAGAAATGCAGGAATTTGGCTCCTTCCCATAATTACAGAATCAGAGTCTAGACTTCCAGGAGACACAAAGGGGATTCACATGCCCATCAGAATTTAAGAAACAGTGTATTAGAAAATATATAGGGCTGCAAATCCCCAGAGCACATTTTGGATTAAAAAATGATAGGTTTGGTCAACTCCGTGATGATGGACATAGAGTTTGGTACAAAGAGAATATGGGGCAATTGACACCACCAATTCTTAAATTTAAGAAGGGTGCTGCTTAGTCATGTTTCAATGTGGAGTGAAGATATTGACTGAAGAAGCAAAGTCTCCAAGTCCTTGCACCCAGAAAAACTCCAGTAAGTGAGAAAAAGAATTGGGGAACCCTGAATTATTAGAAATTAAGTTCCTATTACCTAGCAGGAAGAGGCCTCAAAAGAGAATTTTAGTCTACAAAAATAATACAGAAAGTTACATGTCTTCTCAATTCTGACTTGGTAAATGAACAACTTTACCCACTTGCTAGGTGTGTCTCATAGTACCACGGGGAGAAAGGAGATTAATGGATGGGAAGCTGGGATCCCTGGTTCTTGGGAGTTTTCTGCTCATAGTGCTTTGCCAATTACATATTTTTCACACAGAACTTTTCTGCTCCCCCCAAACCTCAGTATCAGAAAATATGGTCATCAGAGGTCATTCAGCTCCCCAGCAGAAACAATTCCCAAGTGATGGTTTGGCCCCAATAGGGTCTTTTAGGTCCAGTCAACTCCTGCAAGTAAGGGGGCAAGCTCACTTTATAACTGTCCCTGCTGTATCTATGTACATAAATAGGAAAGAAGAAGTAACAGAAAGGGAAGGTCAAAGTACAGACAGGACAAGTATCCACTCCATATCCGAAGAATCCCCTTCTCACCACTGGCTTTTTTACTGATAGAATTATTGAGAATAGCAGCATGGAATTCAAAATCCAAATGAGCAATGGCTTAAATCCACATGGATTTAACCTGCTATATTAAAAAAAAAAATGTCCAGGAACAATAGCTCAGAGCTAGTGTGGCAATCTTCGCTGCTATGTATCTAAGAACCTCACAAATTTCGACCTCAACCTCACGATGATGTGTACCTTGTCATCAAAGTCCAAGAAGATTGTGGGATTCACCAAAATGCCCATGTTCCAACAAGCAGAAGAAAATGCAAGGAAAAGAGGAAGGCATGCACCCAACCTAGCAGAAATTACATCCATAATATGTGCTTACAACCTTTGGTCGAAAGTTGATCACACCTGGTCAAATTTAGCTATAAGGCAGGGTAGGAATTAATTCTCAATGGTCATATTCCCAACTAAAACTGTGTGTGTAGGGAACGTGCAGTTTTTATTGATGCAAATCAGGAGATGGGACACTGGGGGAGACAAGAAGTGTCTAAAGTAATTGCCCCCTCAATAGATAAAATGTATTCATTTTTACACAGCCCCTTTCTGAAGATGGTCTCCGGGACATATTCATAGGAAGTCACCGCTGGAGTATAATCCACCAAAAGGGGAAATGTTATCACCCTAAACCCTAAAAGGTCAAGACTATTTTTCTGCAATGGGCTAGAAAGTAAATCTTCCAGTTTGTGGGTCCAAGGGGCTCTCTTGTAACTGTTCAACTCTGCCCTTCTGCACAAAAGAAGCCACAAACAATGAGTGAATGGATGGGTATGGGCTATATTCCAATAAAACTTTATTTACAAAAAACATGTGGCCCAGAGGCCAGATTTGGCCTGAGGGTTCACAGTTTGTTGACCCTGCCCTAAGTAATATTACCATTCATCCCTATCTGATCGCCAAGCTGTCCAGCCAGTTGGCAATGTCAAAAGAACAGGGGTATGTGCCAAATAATGGCAAAGAGACCTAAGTGATGGAGTTTCTCATAAACCCACAGTTGAACTGACGGACAAACATCATCTCTTAAATACACATAGAAAAAAAAACATTAAATTGTCCCAAGTTCATTGTAATAGTTTATCGGCTCTAGACTATAGAAATCCTCTGTTCTGTAACTATATCATTTCATTGCTTCTCATAATTTCACCCTATCATTTTCTACCCTCTACTAACAGCTGCAACAAAACACAGGAAAACAAACCAAAGCACCAATAACTATTTTTATTTGCTTCAGCATAAGCCCCTTTCAGCCCATGTTAGGATATTGATTATAAAGTCTCATAAAAGACTTCAGGTCTCCTATTGCAAGTCTTGTCTTTGATGGCTAGGCACAGCCTTCCCTCAGCACTGACAAGTTAACTGTTTCCAAGGTATATTTACCAGAGTAAATGCCAGTTGAAAAATGGTGTTATTATGTCGAGTGGGGAACCATTTGGAGTGTAGTGAGTCATTTTGTTCAAACTGTGTGCTTGAGGCAGCTGTCAGGAGGTTCACCACGAGAATGGACTATCCAGAAGGATTAGGAAAATACCTTTAAAAAAAATACGTGAACACATTGCTGAAATACATGATTTTTAAAAAATGCTATTTTATTGTCTGGAAAGACTTGGGGATAAATGATTGCTGACCAAAGTTTAGGTTGAATACCTTGTTTTGACCTTTATTTCTTTGAGTTATGTTAACATTACCTTCTGGGTAAGGTTAAAAAATTGACTTACAGGAGATCATATGATAGTTGTCTTTCTCCACTTGACTTATTTCACTAAGCATGATACCCTCTAGTTCCATCCACATCGTCGCAAATGGCAAGATTTCATTGCTTTTGATGGCTGCATAGTATTCCATTGTGTATATATACCACATCTTCTTTATCCATTCATCTGTTGATGGACATCTAGGTTCTTTCCATAGTTTGGCTATTGCAGACATTGCTGCTATAGATATGAGGAAGTGGAGATGCAACATGGGGGGTTAAGGGGGTAGGAGAAGAATAAATGAAACAAGATGGGATTGGGAGGGAGACAAACCATAAGTGACTCTTAATCTTACAAAACAAACTGAGGGTTGCTGGGAGGAGGGAGTTGGGAGAAGGGGGTGGGATTATGGACATTGGGGAGGGTATGTGCTATGGTGAGTGCTGTGACGTGTGTAAACCTGGTGATTCACAGACCTATACCCCTGGGGATAAAAATATATTACATGTTTATAAAAAAAATTAAAAATTAAAAAAAAATTGACTTACGGGAAGAAAACCCTCTGATGACCACTGAAAATCCAAATTCAGAGACTATGATTGCTTGTTACATGAGGAGGAACAGATCTGGTTCTGGTTTCTTATCTGAAGATGTATTTTATGTGTTACCTTAGGTTCTTAGAAGCAGAAGGCCCTCTACAGATCTGAGCACACAGTAGAGACAGATCAGATTTTGGACATTCTTTTACAGTCTCTCTTTTCTATAATTAAAAATACAAGGTACCCACTCGGGAATGTACCCAGCTATGTGTTTATTAGAAAATGCCTTTCCCATGAAATTGCCACCATCACTGCTCATATATATTTTTAGTTGGTGAATGAAGCGAACCGAATCGGACTTAAAGTATTTTATCAGAACAAACAATGCTACATGCTATCTCAAACAAAATTCAAATATTTTTATATCAGTAGCAGAAGAAAAAGAAATATCTTAACAGGCTAATGTACTTAAATTTTTATTTATTTATATTAACAGTCTAATGTACTTAAATAGGACATTATAATTAGTGATTTGGGGTTTTCTATTATCTTTTCACCATAGATATTATATGTATTAACTAATATCAATATTATTCTCTAGAAGTAAACTAATTTAATATTTACTGAAAACCAAGCTAATTTAGTCAATAGGGGAAAAGTACATATGAAGTTCTATATAATAATTTTTAAACATGTACCATAGTAACTCTCTCCCAGACTACTGCATTTATATATAAAAACGTCCCCCAATATTGGCTAATGAGTAACTAGTCTAAGGCAAATTTATTGTAGCACCTCAGTATTTAAATAGCTGAAGAGATTTCCATGTGAAAACATTTTCAATGGACTCTTCATAAATACATATATATATATATATATGAGTGGCCAATGAGCATTTGAAAAAGTACTCAGCATCAGCACTTACTGGGGAAACGCATATAAAACCCACAACGAAATACTACTGCACACCCAGCAGACCAGCTAAACTTGAAAATACTGATAACCGAATACTGGTAAGGCTGTGGAACAGTCAGAACTTTCCCAAATTTTAGGTGGAGACGCAAAATAATCAATCATCTTGGAAAAGACTCTGGCAGCTTCTTATAAAAGTAAATATATACCTATCCTGTGGACCAGCAATTCAATGGGGTGTTTTCCCAAGAGAAATGAAATTATGTGTTCACTGAGAAAAATGTACAGAAGTGCTTACAGCAGGGTTATTCATAATAGCCTAAATTGGTAACAACATAGATGTCCAGCAACAGAAGAATGGATAAGGAAATTGTGGCTTATACACACAAGGAAGCACTACTTAAATAAGGAGTCATCAAGTACTGATACACTCACTGAATCTTAAAATTTCACCCATAAATCGTGAAAACATCACACTGAATGAAAGGAGCCATCCCCCAAAGAGGATAAACTAGATGATGCAGTTTCTATGAAGATATACATTATCATCACCCCGGGAATGAACGTTCACACAACATAGTACTCCACAACGTACTGATTTTGAAAATAGCGCATGACATACCATCTGTTTTGTGTGTATGTCATCTTAAATTAAAAAGTGCATTTTCAATATTGTGGACAATTTTTATGAATGAATTTGGGAACCAAAACAGCTGAGCATATAATTCTAGGGTGGGCATGGGGTGCTAAGAAGTATGCTAGGTTACCAAAATCTGTGTCTTAACCCAGCATTCATTATTCTTGGAATGTTTTACAAAGGACACTATGGGAATCAATTAATTGGTTAATTATGATTAAGCAGCAAAATAGTCAAAGTAGGCTGACTGCTATTTTGATCTTGCTCTGTTTTCTTGGCCCTAAAAGACTGTTGGCAAACAAATTTTCATATCCCCGAATACTATAACCCTGCATCATATATACTACTCTAATCCAAATGTATTTGAAGCTCATAGTCCTTGCAATAAAATCTTACAAATCAGTAGATACTTGAGACAGTGAGTGATTTCAGTAACTCTACAGTCAAGGATTTTCTACCAGAATGGCCCTCTGGAGTAGTTTGTAAATATGTGGGGTATTTACCATCACAGTGGTTGGAAGGTGGTGCTGGTGTTTAGTGGGCAGATCCAGGCATGCAAATCATCCTATATCTTAGAATCCTAGAATCTGTTTTGCATGGAAAAGTATTCCTCAACCCAAAATGCAAATAGTGTCTCTTGAGAAACAGTAACATTGGACCTGCCTCATCTAACTTACCTTTAAATTTTGGTTCTTTCTGCCCCTTCAAGTCTTAATCATAGTGATTCAACTAACTTTCTATATGTTAATGCCCCGATTTCGTATCTCCAGTCTTGAAATCTTCCCTTAAAACTGACTCTCTCAATGATTCACCTGCCTATTTCACATCTTCCCCTGGGTGTCTAAGAAGCATTTCAAACTTCTTACTTCCGAAGTAACTCCAAATCTCAACACTCACGCTACTCCCAGAGTGTTCACCAAACTAATCACCAGTATCACCACTGATCAAGTTTTCATGCCAAAGATTCAAAGTCTTTTTAGAATCTTGCTTTTCTCTTCTAACCCATACCAAACTAATCCGTAAACTCTACTGAATCCTGACCTTGAAAAACATATCTTAAATCCAACCACTTCTTCTTATTATTATTATTTTTAAAAAATATATATTTTTTAACTTTTATTTATTTATTGCCAGAGAGAGAGCGAGAGCACAAGCAGGGGGAGCGGCAGGCAGATGGAGAAACAGGCTCCCCACTGAGCAAGGAAACTGGTATGGAACTCAATCCCAGAACCCCAGGATCATGACCTGAGCCAGAGGCAGATGCTTAACCGACTGAGCCACCCTGCCATCTCAAATCCATCCACTTATGACCGCCTTGGTACAAGCTACCATCATTACACACCTGGACAACTACATCAGCAGGTAACCAGTACCCTACTTCGCACAACCAAAGGAAGACTTCAAAATAAAAATTTGATCATCTCACTTCCATGCTGTAACCCTTCTGCAGCTTCCCAGCATCTGAAGAGTACAGTCCAATCTTGACATAACAGTCTCGGTGTCTGATCCATGCTCGCCTCTCAGAAATCAACCTTCATCCTATTCCTTGCTCACTGCCTTCCCAGCCACACGGACCTTCCTGCTCTTCCATGACCCTTCCTGCCATCCACTCCTGCGTCACAGTGTAGAGAATGTTCTGTGTGTGAATTGTTCTTTTTATGGCCTCACGTCTGAGCTCTTCATCATCACTACGTTTAATATAGCCTCCACCTGCCTCCCACACTCTCCCTTCTCACTGTTTGCCTTTATAGCGTTTATCACTATTTGACATGTTACTGATTTAGTTTTTATTTAGCTTGTTTATTTTCTTTCTTTCCCCACTAGAAGGTAAGTTGATGAGAGTTGGAACCTGGAAAAAACAAAAACAAAAACAAAAAACTAGAATAGCTTTGGTACCTAATGAGCCTGGTGGTATTTTGCTGAATCAGCAAATAAATAAGCATGGCTCCATTCCCAAGTGTGTTTATCAGAATTCCTTAGGAAGATTTAAAATATAGATTTCCAGATCTAGAGCCCAACAGAGTTTCCCTCAATACATCTGTTGAGTCTGATATTTTAGCAAGGTTTGAAACCACTAGAATAGCATAATACCCTACTTGACACTACAACCATCTCTGTAGTATTCACACAGGTACCATACAGATGACAATATAGCCAAGATATTTCTATCTTCCTCATACATGAGTTACTTTGTTCATCCTATGATGATAACCAGTGGCTCTAATTCTTAACCTCGAGATACTAGATTATTGCTTCCGTTATTTAGATTTTGTTAACATGTTGTCGTTTGATACATTCCTCCCCTTCTCCTATCGCAGATATTCAATTACCCTGGATGCATCTTCCTATCTGATGTTGCGGAATTGGATTCCCCCACTTTCACATGCTCATTTTGGGCTCCAAGAAAGGTTCAGTAAGGTGAGAGTCAAGGAAGGAAATGAAGAAAGTATCTTTTTCCAGCTGAAATCCTCTCTTTCAAGCCAAAGGGGCATTGTTCTTTTTCCAGGGACTGAAATGCAGTCTGTGTGAAAGGGGACTGTATTAACAAGCTGCGTATCTGTCGTCAATTTAACCTCCTTGGAAAGAATGCAGTGGGGATGGGGGTTGCTCATTCTTCTCCCGGGCTGTACAGAACAGACCCTTTGTGAATTGGTTATTAGTAAATATACAACACTTTCAAACAGTTAAAGCGGGCTTAGCTGCTTTGAGAGACTCGAATTAAATGTTCAATATTTTATGAATGCTTTGAGTGGTAATGTTTACTTGATCTGATATGTTCTCATTGCATAGAAAAATGAGAGGGCTAGAAAGATGATCATCGTGTAGCAACGAGTTCTGAGACTCTCAACCCGGCGTTTCATTATTTAGGTGCTCCTTCATGGGAGATCATGGTTGAGGGGAAATCTGCTGCACGTGACTGTCATGAGAGAATTACCCCCAGAAAACTTCCACGTGGGCGTGGCCAGAGTTCACGAATAAAAATAGAGGATGTGTGGTTAAATTTGAATTTCAGATAAAGACCAAAAACACTTTCAGCCTAACCATGTCCCATGCAATATTCAGGACATATTTATACTAAAAACAATATTTGTTGTTTATTTGAAAGTCAAATTTAATGAGGCTGTCTGTATTTTTATCAGGCAACCCTACTTCGAAAGCAAGAAAAAGTACCCTGATGTTATGTAGGAAATGTTTTAGGCTCCCAAAGAAGCCTTAATGAAGACACAGTGGGGTCTGGGTTAGAAGCACATAGGGCACCAGGGCACATAATTTAAGGAGGGCCTCACGGTCAGGGTTGCTCAATCAGAGAGGCATCACTTCTGCAACCCCAGGGGGGGAAGAACCTCTTTCAACTCTGCATCCCAGGTGGGCACTTCAGGTCCGGGACAGAGGTTTGTCATTCCTTTTCCCCAGCCCTTTTCATAGTCTAAGATGGAGGTAAAACAAAGTGAGGAGGAACTATTCCAATTCTCACCCAGAAAGTTTTCATCGGCCTCTGCTGCTCCCATGTGGAGGGGCACTGCCTCTTCCTCATCAGCACAAGAACAAGAAAGGAGGAACACACATGGAAGTTTTCAAAGAACACATCTCTTTTTGAGAATCCATCCAGTATGACACATTCAGCTCCGAGCTGACACAATACAGCAAAACAGGGGTCACATTAAGGCCTCAGACTGTAAAGGCAACACAAGGGCAACATGGTTGATGGCGGGGGTGGGGGTAGGGAGATGATTTTGACGTAGGCCATAGAAATCTCAAGGAAGAGGGGTTTTAGCTCCCGAATAGAAGGATGAAGGCAGAGAGAAGGAGAGAAGTGGAGGCCTTCAAGGAGAGCCAGCTGTGGGCGGTGGCAGCCAATCAGGAGGAGGGCAGAGGACCAAGAGGGGGTAGACAGAAGCTCCACGTCACTCCCTCATTTCTGGATTGGACTTACAATGAAACATGTAACCCTTTAGGGTGTTTTTCAGGGGAGGTGGGGGGAAATGTGAGCCAAAAAGCAACAACCAGAGAAGAGAGCAATGCCATCAGTTAATTCTTCCCTCTTCACACTTTGCTACTGTTCCCCATGAGGCTTGAGGCCCTGGGAGAGATTTCCCCTCCAAGAGAAATTTCCTGCTGGTAACAGCTTTAGTTCTAGCTTATCCTAGGTTGCCCGGGGACTCCATTTCCCATGGCCGTGCATCATTCACTGACAAAACAAAACAAAACAAAATGCCCACAAAATCACAAAGCAAAAGGCCAAAACGGAGACTCTACCAATAAAAGAGAAATGTTTGTATGCTCACACTGTCTTCTCTTCCTTCCACGGCAGAGTGTCATCCGGATACCGTAGACATAGATTTGGGCTTCAAGGGAGTGGAAAAAAGATATTCAGTGCTAGATGGAGAAAGGATTTGTGTATAAGTTAGAAAGTGAATAATAATCTTGGGCTGAATAATTTCTGCTTTCTTTCCTAGATAAGACATTATAAAAGAGATTTGAGAAAGACCTTATCTTTATCATGATCACACCGAATTCTAGTTTTATCTGCCTCCAAAGTGTTGGACAGGCATATATTTAAAAGGTATAGTCTCACTGGAAAATGGTTCTGGAGAAATGCAGGAAATGCCTGAACACGGATCAATGACAGAAGATAAAAATTCAGTTCCCAATGAGAGATTTGAGAGATAACAGAAGGAGACAAAAAGAAGAAAGAGAAATTAAGAACTTTGGTTAGTTATGAATGAAAATGTAGTTCTTTGAAAAGACAGAATTCCTTGAGGTTGCCCATCATGCAACCCCACACTGAAAAGGTAAAGAATAAGAGAATTTGTCTATATCAGCATGAGAATATTGGTAGTTTACAGGTAGATACATGCTTATGTCTATAGGATGATACTTAACATTTGCATTTTGGGGGAAAAAAAAAAAACTTTAGAAGAGAAAGATGATGATAGGGAGAGATACCCGAGTTTGAAAGATTTTATATGTGATTCGGGTTGAACTGTATTGCCCCAAAAGGTATGTTGAACTCCTAAGCCCTAGAACCTTCAAGTGTTACTTTATTTGGAAATAGGATCATTGCAGATGTAAGTAGTTAAGATGAGCCATACAGGAGTAGAGTGGATCTTCAACCCAATCAGACCAGGGTCCCTATAAGAAGAGGGAAAGCAACATAGGAGATAGATACTTAAAGAAAACCACACAGTAACTGAGTCTGGAAGTTGTGCAGCTGCAAACAGAGCCACGACAAAGAAGGCTGCAGCCACAGCAGCTGGAAAGGGCAAGGAAGCATCCTCACCTAGAGCCTTCAGAAAGCACAATCTTGCCGACACAGTGATTTCAGACCTCTGTCCTCCAGAACAATGATAAAATAGACTGCTGCTGTCTTAAGCCAGCTGTTTATGGAACTTTGTTCTGACAGCTACAGGAAAACAAACACACTGTGCTTTGTCGAAGTTCTTCGGTCCTCAAGCCAAACCTGAAGAATTCTCCCATTTATTTGATAGTCATGATTTAAGACGTAAGAAGGCTCAATGGTGTCCGCACCTTTGTGAACCCTGGAGTAAGCTCTCTCGGGAGTGTAGGCAAGGCTTGGCCGAGAGAAACCGAAGCTCCCACCATTTGCTGTTTCCATCTGCTTTGGTCACAGAGTCCTCCTCTTAGGTTCAAGTTACCAAAAAGAGAAAAACTACATCACTAGGAAATACATACTAATCAAGGACAAAACAACATGTGAGCTAGTCATTTCCATTTTGAGGACAGAATTGGAATGATGTGGCAAGAGTTTATCCCTTTGAACAAGGATGCGATGACAAGAGTATGGATTTGATGGAAAAGAAAGAAGTTTTACAGAGGCTGTCTGCTCAACAGATTCCTGAGAACATCCATGGCTCATCTAAATGAGAATAAGGAAGCGTGTGTCTTACAACTCACAGTGATATGCCCATTCTGCCTGGGAAACTTCAGCTGGCTGGTAGCAGGTCTCTACCTTGGGAGCTGGGGATATTGGGTATTTTATAAGACTACTGCTTAAATTTCTCTCTCTCTGGCCTAGCTACAAACCAAGGATTTTGAGCCTATCTCAGGGAGTTACTGAAATAGAATAAAACAAAAACAGGGACAGACTACATACTAACTATTTTCATTGGCATGGATTTTCGTGATATATAATATTTGAGGGACTGGGTTATTAAGCATCGAGTAGCAAGTGCTGTTAATAAAATATTTTGTAAATAACTTAATGTCTTCTAAGTAGATTTTGATGGCTCCTCCGATATCAATTTTATATATTTGGGGCCCACACATTAACTTTTTAAGCACTCTGTAACATTCTACTTTAAGGTTTTTATGGGATATTTTTTTCCACCAGAATAACCATTTTGTTTTATGATCTTTAGAAGTTTCAGAATTCTGAAGCCATTTTGAGAATGTCATGTCAATATCAAATGGATGGTACTGGATAGGATTGGAGGCTAAACTACTGGGAAGATAACTTTAATTATATTTTTCGCTATTAACAGGTACTCAAGAGATTTTGTGGAAATTTGAAGTAAAAGAAAAATACTGGTTATAAGGGAGTTAAAATAGAAGACATATCATCATTCAGATCTCTGCCACATCACTTCCATTACCAGACGTAACGGATGACAAGGACAGGGCTCAAGCTCCTGCTAGAGAATTGGACAAAATACTGGAAAGTACTGTTCCACATCACTGGACAACAGGCAGTGGAGGACTATGATCCATGAGAGGAGGGGATTTTTCTATCTGGAGGGGATTTTTTTCAGAGCACAGATACAGAGTGGGAGAAATTGACAGGAAACCCATTCTAAACAAGAAGATACCAATAGGATAAATGTTAAAAAAAAAAAAAAAAGTAGAAACAAGATAGACTATGCATACCCTGATCAAAAGGAAAGAAGTCACTATAATATGAAAGTCGACTTCAGAACAAGGAATATTGTCAGAGATTTAAAAAAAAAAAAAGTGGTATTTTATAGTGATAAAAGACTTACAGTGCTATGTGTCATGGTCAACACTTTCCATAACTTACAGCTCAGTTTCCAGCGACACCTTATTTGAGAAGTATTAGTTTTATTCCCATTTTACAGGTAAGAAAAATAAAATGTTAAACATTTAAGCAAATTGACCAAAGGGATTTAGAGTGGAGGCCAATGGAAGCCCAAATCCCTGTCACCTGTCATAATACTGTAGCCACCAAATTGCTTTGCATCTGCTCCTGTGTTCTTTCTTCACCATGTGTTTAGAGCGTTTTAAAATGCAGCTCTGGTCTTTCCCCTTCCCTGTTTAAAGCCTTCCAGGGCTTGCTAGCGCTCTCATGCCTTCTTCTCAGGCTTCCCTTCCCAAATTCATTTTTGTCCACTCTTTTTTTTTTTTTTTTTTTGTTCGAAGCTTTCTCTCTTTGGCATCAGCCTCGTAGTACATGCTATTCCCTCTGTCTGCAATGCCCTTCCATCTCCACTCGCAGATGCAAGCATCCCATTTGCCTACTTAACTCCTCTTCATACTTCAGGACTCAGCAAAAAAATTGCCTGCTCAAACAGCCCTCCCAGCTCCACGGCCTAGATGAGGTAGCCCGAAATAAACTTTCACAACGAATGCACTTTTTTGTTATAATTATGTATCTGTAGATATGTACATTTGATTATTTGATTAATGTCCTTCTCCTTCCAACTGTAAACTCACAGGAGCAGAGATTATGGTAAGTTCTTCCTTATTTTATCTCCAGTGACCAGAATAGTGTTTCCTACCCAAATACCTGTTAAATAAGTGAGTCAATAAAAAATGGAAAAAAGACAATGGAAAGAAAGATAAGAAAGGAAGGGTAATATGTGAAGTATATGGAGGAAATGGACCAAAGTCAAATAAGTATTTGTTAACTAATTCAACTGGAGGATAAAGAAATATATAAATCAAATTATTTTTTATTGGTAGTGCCTATAGCATACTCTAAATATACGGAGTTGTATAAACCTTTTGATATACCAACCTGACATATAAAATGATTTCAAATGTGTATTCAAGGTCACCAAAACACAGCGATTATTTCCAGGTTTAAATCTCTGAATTCTAAAAGCAGCAAGTTCTCACCAACTAGTTCATTTTATTTAAAGACGGTCTGGTCTTAGGACTGAAAAAATAGAGTGGTGAGATCAGACTTTTTAAAGGATTTATTTAATTTTGATGTGCCTTTGCTTTTCTGAGCCCCGCAGTTTCAGGATGTGACTGCTGTAGAAGCCGTCTGGCTCACTCAGCTCTGGACCAGCTTCACTCACTTCTCTCTGACAAGGTGATTTCTGCATAATGCCTTCACTGGTGTTAGTGCCTTCAGTTACAAAGGACAGTGGGGGAATCGGGTACTGCAGCCACTACTTATTGCCTGAATTTGGGAATCTATTATCCAAAGAGTATGAAAACTAGGAAGCTTTCAACATGTGTTAATATGGTCCCCACCCAAGGTAATACACAAGTATGTCATGTTCAACATAACAGTTCTGAGAATATGTCTATGTAACTACACAAGCATTGTCAAATCTCAGAGATTTCAGCCCACCAGTTGACTTGCCTGATTTTTAAAAAATTTATTTACTTATTTATTTTACAAACATGGCTATTCTAGAGCTCCAAGAGCAAAAGCTGTGTAGGGAAGATGGGAATTTGTGAAAGACTGAGCACACTGGAGGAGTTATTTTTCTTTCCCTTGTTGAAGACCCTACCCATTACTCCATGTGGATCCCTACTCCCTTTTTGTATGGGTCGACGAAGAATCTGAACATGGCCCACAGGACAGTGGGCCTCTATTTCCGGGACAGGATGGAGTTGGGATGAAAAGAAATCAACCATGTGATCCTGTGACTAAGGTCCCCGATTTTAGGGATTCTTTTCTTTTATGAGGTCTGCTTTTTCAGCACTTCTATTCTGTGAATCCATCAAGTACTTTCTAACAAATGCTTTGATGCGGTTCTTTTTGTAGGAAGGGAACATTACATTAGTCAGCTGGTTTCCGTGGCTTATAAACACCCCAAATAAAACACAGGCACTGAGGCCAGGCAGAAGACCTGGATCAAATCTGAGTCCACTCTGTCCTAGAGGTACCACCTGTTGGGGCTCTCGTTGCTTCATTTCTAGGATTAAAATTACTTCTCACTCTCCTCTTCCTCTTCCTTTTAAAGACCAGCTTTATCAAGATATAATTTACATAGTATAAAACTCACCCTATTTAAAGTATACCATTACTTTTAATATACTTACAGGGTTGTATAACTATCACCATAATCTAATTTTAGAGCACTTTCATTACCCTAAAGAGAAACCCTGTGTCCACTAGCAGTAACTCACCATCCTCCCTCCATCCCCAGATCCCCCCCAGCCCCAGCTAACTAGTGATCTACTTTCTGTCTCTATAGCTTTGCCTAATGTGGACATCACATAAATGGAATCACATCACACATTTCACCTAACATGGTGTTCTTAGTTCATCTATGCTGTCGCATATACCTGCTTTCTATTGATAGTGTTCAGTTGCAGGACTGTGTTCAGTTGCATGACGATACTACATTGGTTTACCCATTCATCAGTTGATGGGTACTTGGGTAGTTTCCATATTTCGTTATGAATAATTCTGCTATGACCATCCATATATAACTTACTGCTAGGCATGGAGAATAAATACCAAATAATATTTGGGAACCAATAGAAGATTCCCTATTTCCCTGGATCATATGGTATAAGAGTATAAAGTTTGGGATTGCTACACCATTTGGTATCAAAAGGGAAAGATCTGGAAATTCTGGAATTCTAATCAATGGAGTCAGAAGATGAAGATTATACCACAGAGCAGAACAGAGGTGGGAAATACTGGGTTCTGAAAAATCTTTTGAATATTTTAGTCATCTCTACCATGAAACTAAGACTACTTCGGAACTTTTACTTCCATGAGACTGTAGATTCCTTTTACTATTAAAGCCAGTGTAAGTTGGATGTATGCCAACTGTAATTAAGAGCCCTAAATAATAGTACAGATCTGGTCACTTCAACTGACTGTCTCTTAATTTCAAAAATCTCATGAGACTTGTTTGCCATAGGTCAATGTCACAGTTGAAAGACTTGATATGAACAAGATAACAGACTCATAGAACAATATGGTGGCCTCCACAGGGACCATGTGGTTAGATCCTCTAAAAGTGTACTTAGCAGAAGAAGGTCAGGACTGGGCTAGGAATGTAACATCATAGCTGTCCACGGCTGCCTTGGAGAGTTGTTAGCATAGTGGCTTACCTAGGATATGTCAATGAAAGATAATGGAATTATGTCCATGGCACATTTCTCCATGCTTTCATCAAACTTATCTAAAATTCAAAGACTGTCACACAATTACAAGTTGCACAGCATTGCTGTCGAAGATGACTGTGTTTGTGTTCCAGAGGTAGTCGTCTGTTTTTCTGGTTGATAAGCCTCCATTTCCCAGTTTGCAAAACGGGAAATGCACTCCATGGTGATTTGTTTTTAATTATTATTTAAGATAATACTTAAGAGCAGATATTACCAGCATTTGCCAAATAACACAATAAGCAATTACTTTCTATTTTTATCATTCACTTATTTTTTCTAATCATTCTACGATAGATGTAGGACATATGAAATAGACCAAAGTTTAACTATGAATGTGCATTTACTTCAGTGAAAATTTATCTTACCAATAATGTTTTTGGTTGCCTTCATTTTGTTACAGACCCACTGAGGGAAGGGGACAATTCATCTTTGTATCCCTAGTCCCTAAAACAGTGCCACGTTATATACATCTATTGGATCCATAAAATGATGGAAAGAAAGATAACAGGCCATTCCTCATATTTTTTTTTAAAGATTTTATTTATTTATTTATTTGACAGAGAGAGATCACAAGTAGGCAGAGAGGCAGGCAGAGAGAGAGGAGGAAGCAGGCTCCATGCCGAGCAGAGAGCCCGATGCGGGACTCGATCCCAGGACTCCGAGATCATGACCTGAGCCGAAGGCAGCGGCTTAACCCACTGAGCCACCCAGGTCCCCACCATTCCTCATATTTTTGAGTGGTAGTATATGTGAGAACCTGAGCCACATTCTTAAATATTCATTTATTCAACCTTAACAAATATGGAAACCCTGTTTCAAACAGAAGGAATCAGTCTTCAGAGATCCTATCACGTGTGAAGATCAAGTCACCTACCAGTGAACAACAGAGCCCAATCTCATATCCCCTTAAACCTATCCCATGGAATCCAAAGCCCAAGTTTTCCAAGGAACAACTGAGCTATAAGCTTCTCAAACATGATGATCATATTTTAAACTTTTTTTTTTTGCCCATAGCTTCTAGCCATACTAAGCACACAAATAACTAATTATGTATTAATTGCATATTTATTTATTGGCTTAGCTTACACTGACATGTCTACAAGTAAAGAAACTAAGTTAACTGTACTGGAATTAGTTGTAGAATAAAGGCAGACCAGAATTAGTAGGGGGGAGAAAACCTCTTGACTTCAGCACTAGAAATACTAATTTTTAAATAAGCTATAAAAATAGCCTGTTATTATTCAACTGTGCTGTTATTATTCAACTCAAAGCCTTAGGAAAAAAAAATGACTAATATTTCTCACTATGTTGAATACACTCAAGCCAGTTTTTACACCTAAATCTACTCTATTTTCTTCTAAATAATAGATGGCCAGTGACTTTTAAAAGCACCAATATGTCAGTATAATTATCTAAAATCTAACAAAAAATTGTATTCTTTGTAGACTAGAAGGGCATATTTTAAATGCAAATTGAGTATTTTTAGAACTTGTACATCATCTTACCCTTTGAAAAAGTTCCCATATTTCTTATTCTTCACTGTTGAAAAATCCCTGGCTCCCCTTTCCCTGTCACCATTGTAGGATAAAAGAATTCTGGCTGCGAACTGGTCTTTCTTGAAGAATCCATTAAAGTTTAAGCTTGTGCATGCATCAAGCAAATAACGTGCTCATTTCCCCAGAGCAGATCACAACTCTTTTGTGTCACTTAATACAAAGGAAAGAAAAGTAAAATAAAGGAAGAAACAAAAGGATGTTTGCAGTGAGACTCTGCACAAGAAGGGTTTGGGAGTCAGATTTCACAACAGCATGAAGGATGCTAGGTACAGATGATCAGTATGCGTTAAGGTCAGTAATTGGGAAATAGCACTTCTAAATTCCAAGGAATTATTCCATAGGAAATAGAAATATAGAGAGAAATATTCATGATCCCTCTTGTGAATATATCAAATATTTTTTGGAAGTAAATTTGGGGACTATATCCTGGGACTAAGGTACATACTCTGTGCTAAGTTTTTCAATCACTTTTTTTTTTTTAATGTGTTTGTTTGGGAGGAAAAAAAGACTTTTCGGTGAAACTATCCCAGAGGTTTACTTTGGGAACATGCATAAAGGGATTCCTGATTTGAATAATATAGACATTCAAAGCATTGCACACCCAGCAGAAGGCTTAGTACCACCAACTGGGATGGGGTACTTGGCTGTTTGGACTGATGAATTCAACACAGTCCAGGACCTGCCTCTCAGCCTTCCGAGCTCAAATACATGTTCATGTCATTGTCCTGGAGCTGATCTGACTTGGGGATACTGAATCATACTAATAAAGCTCAAAGGGACTGATGGGCTTTGCCAGAATGGCAACTATTCAATTCAAATGAGAAAAAAAATGATCTAGTAAACAGGATACTAGCATCAGCTTGACTGCACATTCTTTCCCTGTAGGCAAGCAGTGACAAAAGCAAAATGATCAGAGGGTGATTCAGTTTTGTAGCACCAGAATAAGTGGAGTTGATAAATATCCATTTGCATGTTTAATGGCTCACATAGTCTGATGGCTCATATACTCCCATAATAGAGACACAGTTTCTCTTAGACACAAAGATCCTCCTGTCCTCTCCCTGGGATGGGTATTTCTGACATTTTCTTCTGTGAATGTTCTTATTCTGTTAATCTCACGATTGCCCGTTACACCTTTACATCGCTTCATTCCTTCTTTATCCATAACAGTATTACTAACTTTAACCATGTTTTATCTGATCTAAATGCCATTTATTTAAAATGATGGAGACATATAGCTTCAAGTAGGAGATTCATAACTTTGGATAATGACCCATATAATGTTGATTTTACCTCATATCTCAGTGATAGGCGCTTCTACACCTTCCATAGTGTTCTTTATAGAACTATCTTTTTCAACATTTTCAGAAATTCTGATAAACCCACAGAAGTCAGCCTTCTCCCATTTGTGGAACTCACACACACTGAAGAGTGATAGATAAGAAGAAGTAAAGGATTGGAAAGGGGCATTCATTTGGTCAGGAAGATTCTTGAATGCCTACTGTGTGCTAGGCCCTATTCTAGGCACTTGAGATACAGCAGTGAACAGAGAGTCTATATTCTGGTGGAAAAATATACAAATAAACCCAAATGAACACAATAAAATAAGGAAATGAAAAGTACCATGGGGGGGGGCAAAAAAACTAAAACAAGGGAAGAGCAAATGATGGGGATATGGTGTTCCAGATAGGATGGTTATGGAGGTGAACAATGAATAGAATTAAGGGAGATTTTGCCTTAACATAGGAAAGCACTCATTAACAACCTCAGCAAGAGCTGTCTAGCCGTGAGGCATTTAGACTCACCAGGCACGGAGCTTGACTCGGTGAAGTATTCTGGAGTAGAGAGTTAGCCAAGGCTAAGGTCTATTTCAAAGACGTTTCTATGTTTCTAAATAGATGGAATCTGACATACAGTCCTCACGTTAGCCTGTTCCAAAGTTATCCTAAAATATTGATACACATTTGGAAATAAAAACTTGTAACTCCAACCAATTCACTACATCAGAAGTTTCTAACACACACGAACGGTCTGATAGAAAACTTCCCATTGTGAAAGTTGCTTTCACTCCTCACTTGCTTTCTCTCTGGTTTAGAAACACACGGCCTGACAGTAAAAGTCAAGACCTCCCTTTCCATTCTCTGCAAAGATCATTTCTTCACATTGGATGAAGAAACTGGGTGCTAGTCCACTTCTTTCCCACCCATGCCTACGTGTTATCTATCATCAGGTGGGAATACTAACATCACATTGACTTTATATATATTTTGATAATTAATTGAAATATACATGTAGTATTTAAAATGGGGCCTGACACATAGTAAGTTATGGTAAAAATGACTGCATGAATGGCCTCAGTTCACTACCCCTCTCCCCCACAGCACTCTCAAGAGGTAGAGGCTATTTCTCTACTCCTTTCAACTTGCTTTGGCCAACAGAATGTGGTAGAAGTAATGGTTTACTAGTTCTAAGCCTAGGCCTCAAGAGGTCCTACTGCTTTTGTTTTCTCTTGGAACCATGCCTCCACCATGAAAATACCAATCTATCCTGGTAGACAATGAGAGACCATACAGAGGAGACATGAGGAGATCCCAGCCATGGCGTCCATTAGCCTGTAGTTAGCTTACACTGAATAGGACACACAAGCACGTGTATGAGGCTGCTGGCCAAAACTAGCCACGTCCAGCCCTCATCTGTGGAACGTCCTAACCAACCCACAGACTTATATCTTTAATCCAGTTTAGTATCTAATCTAGTTAATTTTGAGGAGTTTGAGTTGCACAACAATGATTAACTGAACCACATGAATTCAATACATGTTGTCTCTCATCGTTGTCGTGATTCTGCTACAAAAATACAAAGATTTGTGCACCATAAAGTAGATCACCTCAAGAAATGAAAACACTTGTGATATAAAACAGGTGATAGGGATTGCTCATTAACATAGTCTTTATTCCCATATTAAATGGAATAGAAAAAGATTAGCCCACAACAAAGATATTAAGTGAATATCTACAGGATTCTGGACTCGGTCAAACTGTGAGACACATAAACATTTTTTTCCCAAGCTTTGAGAGTCCAGGTGTGTTGTCAAGAAATGTGCATGTAGGACAAAACCATCCTTCGTAATGACCCACATATTCTGCCTCTTGTTCATAAAAACATTAAGTGCTACTTGGGCAATTTGCTGTTGGGATATGATTACTGAAGTCCTATTCCCAAGAATGCACTAGTTAAAACAATAAAAAAAAAAGAAGCAGCCTTGTTCAAATGTTAGTGAGTAGACCCAAGAGCAACTGAAATAGTCTTAGGTGTTAAACAGAAATTTGTTATAGATCTCCCCTTCTTAAAGACAGTTAGAAAATGGAAAATACATAGGCAATTAAAACCCATCAGGAAGAGAGAAAATGAACCTTAGTACTTTGAGAGGTGGTTTCTAGAGAGTCAAGAATGAAATAACCAAAATAATCCCTTTAAATATCTTAAATGGAGTTCCATAAGATGTCTGGAATAAACATGAAAATAAATCCACAATAACCCTAAAATGAGAAAAGAGAAGCCAGCAAAGGAAGGAACTAAGCCAGGTAATGAGACTCCGGAGTGGTATTTGAAGACGAACATCCACCTCTTCTCAGATCCCACTGAAACGCCCCCCAGAATACTGAAAAACTCCAACAGCACTAGATACAAGGCAGACGGCTACCCATTTGTCAGCAAATGGGGACACGGGCTGTGAAGTAGTGCTCACAAAGTGGGACTAAAAAAAAAAAAAAATCTATCTTTGTGTGTCCTGCATATCAACAGATACATTCCAGCTGGCAAATAAGGGAGAACCATGTGGAATTTAGAAAGGAAAAGAAGATGGGGAAGGTCAGCTGGCACCTGGAGGGGACACGGATGGCACCCAGTCCTCTGCAGTGCGCACCGGGCAGCAGCAGCCGCCACGAATCCAGAGCCAACATCACTTTTTGCTTTTTGCTTCTTACCTTCGGCCGGTCTGGTTAGATGGGGGCTGCTTCTGAGACGGACTCCAGGCTGCCGAAACAGATCAAAAGAAAAACACTTTACTGCCCAGGCAAACTCAGTCTGACTGCCCACTGTTTGGCTCCATCCAACCTCTCCCAGGTATCTGAACTGAGAAAATTAACTTGAAATTCAATCGCCATTTTTCCTTTATCTCGTCACCTGTAGAGAACCTCACACAGTCCTTGAGAGATTTGGGAACTTGCTCGAGGTCATAGAGCTTTAACACTGAGAATGAAAGATCAATTCATACAGAACAAGATCATCTGACGTAGGGTCGACACTACCTTATAGTTCTTAAACATAAAAAAACTATTTGAAATCAACAACCAATGTCATTATAATTAAATGTGAAGGAAGCTAATTTTTAACTCTATTATTTTCACTTCGCCAGTCATAAAATACATAAAATTACATTATATTTTTGCCCAGAAAATAGTCAATTATTAAAAAAAAAAACCTATCCATGTAAGTTTGGTGAAGATCTGGAAATGACAGATGATGATCAGAGGATTAAGTGGTAGGACTCCTCAGGAAGGTAATCTTGGCATGTTTATAAAGAGCTCTAAAAATCATCATTTCTATCGTCTTGGCAGTTCTAATTCTAGATATTGACTTACAGGGAATAATTAGAACTGTGTGCAAATATGTGTGTATGTACACAAGGTTATTCACAACAGCACTCTTCCTCACACTGAAAATTTGGAAACCAAATAAATGTCAACAGTAAAGATTTAGTTAGTAAAGTTAGGTGTATACAGTTAATTTTTGTACGGTCATTTGGAATCAGATAATTCTCTGTTGTGGGGCTGTCCTGTGCATCACAGACGGTTTGATGGCATCCCTGATCTCTCCCCAGCAATGTCAGTAACATCCTCACTGGCTGTAACAAGGAAAAATGATCACAGACATTGTCAACCGTGCACTCAGAGCAAAGTCACCCCTAGTCGAGAACCCCTGAGATGTAGATGTATGAACTTGGGCATGTATATGAATACATGGTAATATACAATTTTTGTCTGTTAATGAGACTTCAAAAAAGCTAAAGAAGAAAAAGAAGAAGAAGAAGAAGAAGAAGAAGAAGAAAAATGATCCTGAACCTCAGTTAAAAATCAGGATTTCACCAACAAACTCCACCTTTCTTCTCTTCTTAGGGAAAAAAAACAATGTTTTGGATTTTTTTATTACATACTGTTGAGAAAAAGCAGGCAATAGACTAGTAGATATAAAATCTTATTTTTATGTATGAAAAATTATATGAGAAGAACATACACCAAAATGTTAGATTCTGTTGTCTCAGGGCGGTAAGATTATAGTTGGGACTTTTTTTTGAGGGGGGCACTTTTTTGGTTAGATATTTTCTTCTTTTCTACAAGTTACCATGGATTATTTTGGCAGTCAAAAAGTTGTGTTTTATTTATTTTAAGATTTATTATAGAGTGAGACAGAAAGACAGCATGAGCAAAGAGGAAGAGGGAGAGAAAATCTCAAGCAGACTTTGTGCGAAGCCCGACCTGGGGCTCGACCTCATGACCCTGAGATCACGATCTCACGGTATTTAAAGTAAATACCTATAAATGCTTTATCAGTTAGGTTCTGAGTTGCAAGCTAGAGGAACCATCTCTTGGTTACTTAAGTAGAAGGTACGTGTAGGTGGGCTACTGGCAAGCTTACAAGAGTGATGAGAAGTCAGGGAACAGCTCTTGAAAAGGGGCAGGTGCCAATAAGCAGCAGCTCCCAAGGCCAACCTACAGAAAGAGCCTCGTCAACATGTTGCTCTTGTGTCCTATTGTCACTGCTGCAGAAGGACACCATGGCCAGTGGACTTCCTTTGACTGCCACCTCCTGAAAAAGGACTGAATGAATTCCAAGGGTCCTGCCACTTTTGCATCAAGTGTTCAAAATTCAGCATCTCAAGAGAGAGCCTCCAGTTGCATGGCCCTAAGTCACATGTCCATAACTTAGCATCTGGGAAGGGGGAAAAATACATTACATATATATACATATATAATTTGTTCCCTTCAGGCTTCTAAAAGTGGTAGGGCCTTCCTCCTACCCAAGTCTTCAAAGGAAGACATTCTAGAAAATGGGATGGGGGTTTGCAGATTGGTGACCAAGGGAATCTTCTTATTTTTTAATTTTTTTAAATTTTATTTATTTATTTGAGAGACAGAGAGAGACAGAGTGAGAGAGCATGAGAGGGGAGGTCAGAGGGAGAAGCAGACTCCCCATGGAGCTGGGAGCCTGAAGCAGGACTTGATCCCAGAACTCCAGGATCATGACCTGAGGTGAAGGCAATCTCTTCATCAATTGAGCCACCCAGGCACCACTAGGGAATCTTTTTAAAGGTGATATCTTCATCTTTGTACAAGCTTTTATTTACTAAAGTTTAAGCAATAACAAAACATTTCATATAAAAGAAAATAGTAACCAAAATAATTCTTCAGTTCTATATTCCAAAGTAGCATCTACCCCTCCAAGCAGCCACCTGTCCGCCCGTCCATCCACGCATACAAACTAATGCATATCACATAATCAACTGTAGCAGTCACTCTCACGCATATTTCTCAGAAATAGTTAACTCTGAATATCAGACTTTGTTCTGCACATTAATTTAATGCAAATCCCAGTGATCATGCTGACATTCAACGCAAGAGAATTCCTCTTCACTGCGGAGCAACGAAAGACATGCTCCTGTCTGGTACACTGAGTAGATGATCACTGACAAAAGCCAGAGAACTGCAAATCTTTTGTTTCTCTCTTTCTGAAAGGAGCCAAGCTAAATCATTTAGTAAATAATTTCAAGTGACCCTGATAAGGAAAAAAACAGTGTTTCCCTTTCCTGAAGATATTTTAAACCTCTCAAAGCTCTGCCTCCAAACCTCAGGAATAAAGACTTATCTCCAGATAAAACATATACACGGTTAACGTAATCCGAAGGAAAGAAAAAAAGAAAAAGTTGCCCCCCCCCCCACCTTTTTTTTTCCCAAGTGGATTAGGTTTGCGTCAGTGCTTTCCATGTTTCCAATTCTGGTTTCCAATCCTCATCTTTTGGGGTTTCATTCCTGAGAGAGGTAATAGTTTGTGAAGCCCAAGAGACAAATCAGTTGTTTTTAAAGAGGGAATTATAGAGCTTTGTGCAATCTCTTTACTTCCGGCCGCTAGAAAGAATGCTCTATTGAATGCAGTGACCAGGAAGCTAAAATCCACACATAATCCGCGACATCGGTCTGCTGTTCATTTTATTCCGTACCTGCCCTACTTGCTTTCTTGAGCCTGCCCTAGCTCATTGTTGCCTCCTGTAAATTCGGCCTGGAAGTAGAGAAAACTGATTTCAGTTTTGTCCCCTTTTCAGTACCCTTTCATCCCTTCTGGAAGGGAAGGTTGGGAAGCAGGAATGACACAGAGAAGCTTCAGCGCCTGTGGGGTGGGGTCACCTGTGCGGGCCAGGCAGTCAGGAGGCTTGGTCTGAAACCCAACTCCACTATTCCCAGCAGTGTGACTACAAGCGAGATTCTAAACTCTACCGGACTCTGTTTCCTTACATTAATTTGGAGAATGCACAGAATGCACAGCCCATGAGACGTAAGAGTCACTCACTACATTTTAACTGCTCTATGTTATTTTACTACTTCCATTTCTACATCTACTAGCTATGGGTGGAGAAGGAACAGAGACAGAAATGGACACAGACACCAGAGGCTTTCCTCACTCACTGCCAAAGGAACGTCAGGGATCCCCCAGTTCTGGCCCATACAAGGAAGTGGGCAGATGCCACCATTAACCCCCAGGCTAATGACTCTAAAAATGGAAATATTCTGGGTAATGGAAAGTAAGTTCAAGGATCAGGCTAGGAAGACTGATGACACATGCTCGTAACTGCAGGCTATAGAAGATGGCCAACATGGCCCTTACATGAAGAACATACCAAGTTCCTAGAGCAACCGGGATGCTGGCGGCAGCTGTGTTCTTTGTGTACTTGGTATGGACGTGGTGATTCTTACACCGTATTAAGCCAATCTGCACTAAATGTGACTTTAATATCAAACAGATTTTAATACAGAAATGTCAGCTATGGGAATATCCTAGCCGAAGTGTACCTAAACCAATGCTAAGTATGGAAACCATGATGGGAATCCTCATCTATGTCATCTATATATCCATAATCTAATAACTTGGGCTGAGGCTTCTATATGGGCCAACATCTATGCCCAGAGGCTCACCCAAGCTCTCCATTTGCAGAACTAAAAGGCTTCTCAAAATTGAGTCAAAAATGAGTTTCCTAACAGAGCCTCCTGTCTCCCAAACTCCCCTCTCCAGTCTGTTAAATGGTGACTCCAGATTTCCAGTGGCTAAAGCCAGGATCCATACTGATATCTAATCGGTGACCACATAATATGTGTTAGGCACTGTGCTATGTATTTTACATAGAACATTTAATTTAATTCACACACCAACCCTCCAAAGTAGGTACTACTAACCCCAATTCGTAGATGATAAAACCGAGGCCCAAGGAGGGCCTTGAAAAATAGCAGAACTGGTGTCCGTGTTTCTATAATGTTCTACCTCCACTATCCAGGTCCTGCACTCAGCACGGCAGCCAGACCCATCACCTAACACCCATCCCAACAGCCCTATACTTGAAACCTTCCAAAGACTTCCTGGATCATACAGAAAAAGAGCCAAGCCCAAGGAAGGCTGCTGGCATTCTCATGACTACATGTCACAGTACACCTTATCCCTTCCCTTGATCTTACTCTGTTCCAACCATAGCACGACCCCTGTTGTTCCGGAACATTCCAGATGTGCTCTGTAGTAGATCCATGTATGGATATTTGTATGGCCCCTTCCCTCTTACCCTCCAGGGCTTCAAAGTTCACTTCTCATGGAAATCAGCCCTCGTCCTCTATGTGAATCTGCTACCTTTCCCCACCTCCAAAATTTCCAACCCCTTTCTGGATTGATTTTTCTCCTCAGTATCTAGCATGTTCTAATATGGTACACAATTTACTTCTGTTTTATTAGCTTTCTCCCCCTACCAGGGGGAGAAGATTTTTGTCTTCATTGCTATATCCATACTGCATAGTATGGCTTACAGTACATGCTTAATACCCATCAGATGAATTCATACATGTATCTTGTACAAGATAAAACCAACATCTAACCTGAAAATCCTTTATGAAAGTGTTCGGCTCACACAGATGAAGCCTTGTGAAGAACGCACGCATGTCTTTGTGATGGTTATAAAATGGACCAGTGATTTATATGGATTACATTTAACTAGGATATAGCCTGCTCCTTTCTCTGCCAAGTACAACTGCCTTTAACTTAGCATGTCCTTTAACGTTCCGTCTCATTCACTCTTCTCTCCAAGATTACAGACCCCCTCCCCATCCTTTTTTTTTTTTTTGGTCCTCTTTTTTTCTAAGCGTTTGTACTTTCCTATTAACATGATTTTGTTATATGAAAAGACTTGTGAGTGGGCTTTCACCCAAAACAATTTACCAACGACCCTCCACACCCTCAGCCTGGGCCCATGTAATATATAAAGTGCATGCTTGTCTCCAAATAATCAAGAAATAACTATAGTTTGAATTTACCTTCTCCTAGGAGGATTCTCACAAGCCAGTCTATTCAATCCCATTTTTCCATTTCTATCACCTTCTTTCTCTACTATTCTGTATCGTTGGGCACTTGAGCTGTGTAATAATTATGTCAGCATCCTCTTTTCCTACCCAGGAAATGGCTTCTACCAAACATGATTTCTTTTAAAATATACTCAAGTTAAAATTGTACAGGACATTTGAGTGTAGGTTTTCATTTTCAAAGACTAATGCATAAATTTGCTTTATTTTAGAAGCTTACAGCATCAGTGTGTGATAAAAATACCTCACACATTTGAATTTAAGGCTTGTAATAACTCTGTGAAATCTCGTATATTCAGATGACACAGGAGATCAACAAAACAAACCACAGTAAACTAAGATTTCTTTTGCTTTTATTTAAATATGTCCACACAGCACTTAAAGCGTAGACTTTTGCTCATATATTTATGTCTTATTCATAAAACAACTCATAAAGATCAGCTTTCTACACTACCCCTAATGGTCTTTTGAAGTAAAATTAAACCAAGCTATAACACAATGTCCTAAAGTCTGCAAATGTTTTAATTTACTGGACTTATTGTAGATGCTCATTTCAGAAAAATCACAGTATCTTACAGGCAGACAGCTTTGTATTAAATTCACTTCCATTTGCATCTTAACACTATATTAAGAAATTTGATTGTTACTTTTAAAGATTTTTTTTAACTGTCTGCAGTATAATAAATTAAAAGCCAAAAATATAAACTGGTAAATACAACTTTTAGAAGGTGTTATTTCTCATTCTTTATATTAACACTATCCATCACAATTTGTGTTTCTATCAAAACAGAAAATTCCAATTACCATGATGATTAAGGTATTATCTATAAGGAAAATAACTTAAAATGTCATTTTATTTTCATGAACCTTTGAATCCACTCTTTAAAAAAGTTGTTACTACGTGTGATATTTAGAAACCATTTACCTAACTACAAAACATCAAATGAAAAGAAGCTAAGAGGAAACCAGAATATTTAAGAAACATTAACACCATTTAATTGGTGTTTAAACTGTTTCTCCCCACCCCCCATGTAAACCACCCAGATCTGGCTAGATATAAACAAACAACAGTGTTAAATTTATTGGTTAGATAGAGGAGGTCATAAATAGGAATTACAGGCTTAGGTTTAGCTAGAACTTTGGTTGATCAAATAACGTTTAGTTTCTCTATTTTTCTGGCTGCTTTGTGTTATTTCAAAATCTAACATGCAGTTTGATCACAATATATCCATCTGCTCATGGGATACTTGATGGCTGTAGTGTATCATGAATTTAATTAAAAGCTACATGTGTGCAACATGCTGAGATTGATATTTCATTTTCTTGTTGATGTGGAGTTTATTTCCATTGAGCAGTAGTTGAATTATGTCATTTCATTGCTTATCACTAGGATCAAGCCATACCTGAAGTGAATTTCTTTAGCATACATTTATGTTAATGGTTCCAAATATGACACCCTCCATCTGAAAGAGAGATCAATCCATGAATCTAACAAGAATCTTTAAAAAATATATAGAATAAAATGGAACCTATCAAGATATATGGGATGCAGCGAGCACAGTGCTGAGAAGGAAAACTATAGTACTAAAAATGCTTCTCTAGTAAAGAGGAGTCTTGAGTTAATAATGAAGTTTCTAACCCAAGAAGCTAAAACAACAAGATAAAAATAAGTCCAAAATAATTACAAGAAATAATAGAAATTTAAAAAATAAAGTCCATGGAAGAAAAAGTTGGTCTTTCGGGGGCGTGGGGGAAAGATAAATCTTTGGCAAAATTGATGAAGATAAAAAATGAAGAGGCAAGTGACCAATACCAAGCATGAAATGAGGGATCTCACTGTAATGAGGGATCTCTTCTGTAACTATTGTAAAGATAATGGAATAGGATAGCGTAATGAGATTTTATGATTTAGGTGAAATGGACCAATTCATCATAAAGCACAAACTAGAATATCCCTCCAAGTAGGATATAGATAATTTAATTAGCTCTATAATTATTAATGAAATTTAGCTCCAAATTTTAAAGTCCCACCTTGATCGATCTTTAGGTGTTAAGCCAGCCTTGCATACTTGGAATAAATCCCATTTTGTATAGTGTGGAATTTTTCACTTGTTGCTTTATTCTTTTTGCCAACATGCTGAGGACTTTTTGTTTTGGTCTTGGTATCTAGGCTAGCCTCATAAAATGAGTTGAAGAATGTTCCCTCCTCTTCTGTTTTTAAAAGAGACTGTATAGAATTCATGTTGATACTTCTTCAAATGTTAGGTAGAATTTTCTAGTGAAATGATCATCACACAAAGACTTCTTTTACTGGATATTTGGACTATTTCCATTCATTTTTTAAAAATAATCCAACATATGACTCAGACCAGTATTGGTGCCAGTTGATTTTCGGTTTCATGTTATTTTCTTGGTAGGATTAGTGGTTTTCAGTTGTGTCCTTAAATTTTTTGATGAGACTGAATCCTGTTTAATAGTCTACTGTTAGCAGACAGTCCCTCCTTTAAGGTGTGGTAAAAGGCACACGTGGCTGTGTGTTCAGTTTCCCGCTGGCCTTTGCCAACATCCTAGCAGAAGTGGGACACTGGATCACAGATTCATTACAGGTGGGTGAGGCATAAGTTTAGCACCCTGATTCCTTCAGCTTAGTTGATACCCCCCCCCATGTGCTTAATTGTCTCTACATGGGATTGTAAGATCAGCTTCTCACTATACCCTGCTGACAGCAGGATGGGGGAGGGAGAGAAGTAGAGTGCCAGGTAGCCCAACATCCCACTGCCTCATTCTGCATCACTGATGCCGAGTCCTTTATAGGTTTATCTTCTCTAGGGACCCACTGACATGATGAAAGAGAAAGCAGGTTACGCATTACCTCACTCCACCTGGTATCACCTGTTCCTCCTGGATGGAAACCAGATCAGGGTACAGGCTCAACACCTCACTGGTGTTGGGCTGATATGGGGCAGGGGTGAAGACTAATGGTCACTAGCCTGACCTTGACAGCTTCTTTTAAGTCTAGTTGCTATGGGTGAGGACAGAGTCTCAGCTCACTGCTGGATGCTTCCTTCAGCAAGATCACCTCCCCATTCATCCCAAACAATAGCACCTGTCACAGTGACTAGAGCATCACCTGAGTCCATCAGGAGGGGGATGGAAGATCAAGTGGATCCCCTTGACACTACCCCAGCAGAGGGATTTGATCTCATCACAGTGGCCTGCTTCCTTAACATGGAAAAGGGAAGACCACCTCTTAGTTCAGCTTCCTAACACCCCCTGTAGAATTAGAGCCCAGACTCCTCCTGTCAGCAGGAGATGGGAGAGAAACTGCCCCGTTGGCCAGTCACTACGACAGGAGGTAGAATGAGGGCTCAAACCCTGCTTCTGTGGGGCAGTTGATAAACCAGAAGTCCAGACTGAAACCCTGAAACTGAGGTGGTAGAGTTGGGGAAAGTGATTTTATCACTGGTGTTCAGCTTGAGTAGGGCTGTTATTGCCAAAACATTGTTCTATTATTAGGCCATTTTTTCGCCATTTTTGGCTAGGGGGAGTCGGTCTTTCCTTGGAGGCTTTTTTTTTTCTTTTTCTTTTTTCTTTTGTCTGTTCTTGTTGGCAGTTCCAGGTTGGAGATTTTTGCAACATCCTGTCTGTACAAGTGAAGGAAAAAGAAACCTTGAGAATTCACCTCTAGGTCAGCCCTCAATTCCTGTGATCTCTAGACCATCCATCATCTTGATTTCACCTTTCAGGGATTTCTGATGCTTATTGGGTTACATCCAGGGCTTGTTTATTGTAAGGGGAGGTCTTGGGAGGAATGGGGCTGCTCTCTTCTGCAGAATCAGACATCTGCTAGCTCTGTTGATATGTTCTCTCTTCCACCTTTCCACTTAAATTATTTAATATAATGATCATTATTTTGTAGAGCTCCTCAGAGTCTGAATTTCAGCGATGATATCACACTGATGATGTTTCAAAAGTCCACGTATCTCCAGAATTTCCTGGAAATTGGTATTTCGATCTGGAAGATTCATCAGATTCAAATTCAACTGAGTGGTGAATACGAGATTAATTCAGAGTTGGGAGCACAAAACACCTGGTTGCCACTTGATACTTTTTGGCTAGATCCTCTAATTCATTAGTGTTATAAGGTTATATTCTAATTCCATTGTTCTGTGTTCATTCATTAGTCAAAACACTCTATAATAAAGACAATCTTCTCTCAATTCCTTGGGTACCTGAAAAGAGCATGAGAGAGATCTCCGCCCACCCCCCCCATCCTTTTTTTAACGGCTGTGTAATACACAGTTTTGTAGATAAGGTATAAGTTGTTGAACAAGTCCCTATTAATGGGTATTTGGACTAGTCCCATTCTTATATTATTAAAACTTAGGCTACAATGAATAAGCCTTCTGCCTACCACTTTGTACAACTCTATATACCAGGTAGGACAAGTCTAATGAAGTCCTGTCTATGTGAAGGGGTTTGTAATGAAAGGAAGAGAGAAGCAGAGAAGAAAGGGATGGGCAGGACAGTGAAAGAGAAAACCAGAAAAGTTCAAGGAGGGTCCCAAAGAGGAAAATCAGCTTAAGAAAATCTTTTTTTTTTTTTAAGATTTTATTTATTTATTTGACGGAGAGAGATCACAAGTAGGCAGAGAGAGAGGAGGAAGGAGGCTCCCTGCTGAGCAGAGAGCCAGATACGGGGCTCGATCCTGGGATCATGACCCAAGCTGAAGGCAGAGGTTTTAACCCACTGAGCCACCCAGGTGCCCCTAGATGAAGTAAATCTTAAGAGTAGAGAAGGGATTGCCCTGGAAATCATTAAACATCAGAAAGAGCCAAATGAGGAGGAACAGAAACTCAATTGATCAAGGTCATTATAATAATATTCAGCCCTTAAAATTGGCTTAAACCTTGTAAATTTTGTAAGAAGACTTTTGCACTTACAGTCACCTCTTTGAGGAACTCCTGGAGTTTGAAGGAGAAAGAGAAACAGAGAACTACGTAAGTGATTCGCTGAAATCCATGTAAATAACCCTAAAGGCTTTTCACTGCCAGGATAATCATGATTCAATAGACTAGTTTGTGAATTGTTGGTTTTTTTCCCTCCCAAATCAAAAGTGCTGGTATTTGTAATTGCAACTGTGGGTACTGTGTGCCTTATTAAATTATTCTCTTGAATTAACTGCCTGGAGTGCAATACTCAGACAAGCTCCCTAATAAACACAAGGAACCTTTCCAAGATCATTGTTGAATAAAATGATACCCCCCTCCTAGGCTCTGACAAGTAAAATATATACTCATTGGATCAGCAGCACAGAATCATAATTATATTAGTAAAACACACTTCACTTCAGTGATTCCCATTACTGGTCTTTAGTTACTGAATAAAAAGTAGAATACGTAGAAACGGGAAGCTTATTTTGTTATCCCTTTTCTTTATAGGCAGATTGCTTATTAAGATGGTGTTTATCTGAGAACAAAGAGTATAATTTTTTTAAGTATTAATTTTCTATTCTGCTGTAACAAATTACTCTAAGCTTTGTGGTTTAAAATAATACCACTTGCTCACCGTTCTGTAGGTCAGGAATCCACCAGCAGAGTGGACTGGGTCCTTTGCTTTGTCCCCGGCTGAAACAAAGACAGGAGTGAGGCTGTGTTCTTTGCAGGAGGCTCTGGGGGACTCATCCTTTCCCAGTCCATTTGGGCTGCGGCTAGAATACAGTTGTGTGCACTGTAGGACTGAGGTCCTCCTATCTTTGTTGGGTTAGTCTCGGCTTCTAGATGCTGCCTGCATTTCCTGGCTTGTGAATTCCTTCCTGCATCTTCAAATCCAACCGTGATGGGTTGAACGCTTCTTACACTTGGAACCTCTTCTACTCTCTTCACTCACCTGTCTCTGATTTTAGCCAGAGAACGTTCTCTGCCTTGAAAGACTCAGGTGATTATACTGGGCCCACCTGGATAACATCCAGGATAATCCCTTGCAGGTCCTTAGCATCAGTCCCACCTGCAAGCAGTTACCTAGGTTAGGTCTGATATGGTAATCTTGGTGGTAGAATTGGGTCTAAGAAATGTCAGGGGACTGGGATCCTGTTTTAGAGGAGGTCATCTGAGAAGTCCTTGCCAATCAGATGACATCAGAACAGAGACCTGAAAGAATGATGGGGAGCAACATGGGAAAATAGGGAATATGCTTTCTAGGATGATCGAAGAACAGCATTCAAAATCCTAGTGGGAGGACGCGTGGAGTGTTTGACGTGGAGCAGAGCTGAAGCTGGTCACAGAGGAAGTGGTAAGAAATCATGTAAGAAACACGTGGACAGATAGATCATGACCCCACCAAAAACTCTAAGAACTTTGGGATCTACTCTGAGATGGGGAACCCGTGGAGTTTAGAACAGACAAGTGATGCGAACTGACCTGTTTTAAAATGATCACGCGTCTACTGCACTGAGCATGAGCTAGAAGTGGAGCAAGGGCAGAAACAGGATGATCAGTAAGAACATTACTTACACCATCCAAACTGGAGGCGGCGGGGGTGTGGAGCTCGGCAGCAGTGGAGGTCGTATTTCGAAGGTAGAACTGAAATGAAAGATAACCCCAAGCTCTTAGTCTGAACTGAAAAGACGGCATATGGGATGCTCTGATGGACGGCAGACATCCCCTGGTTGGCCTCATTGGCTGACCTCCTCAGTTGTGGCTGTGGTGCTGTCAGCAGAGAGCCCTCAACTTCCAGGTCTCTCCAGCAATTGACTTCAGCTGAACAGAATGCCCTTGCTCAAGGTCACGCCCCTTTGCCTGCAGTATGCATCCACCAGCTGGCTGACATGGAGTTTGGGAGACAAAGCCTGAACCACCGGGTCCTTCTAAGGATGACTCAGGAAATCCGTTTCAATTTCAGCGTTCTGGAGAGGTCACCTGAGGCTGTGTCTTAGCCCAGCTTCTCCCTGGGCCTCCCCTACTTCCTTCCCTCTGCCCACACTCACTGATTTTGAGAGCACTGTCTGATTAAACTTGCCACACAGTAATGTCCATCTCAGGGTTTTCTCCCCAGAAAATACTCAGTGCAAAGGACAGAGTCACCGTTGACTGAGGGGGAAGACAGTAAAGGAAGAGTAGTTTTGGGTAACAGAATCAGGAATGTAATATTGGAGACACTTTGAGCAAATGCTATCATTGTCTAACATTTACGGCACATTTACTACTTAACAGATACTCTTTTTAGTATTTTATATGAATTAATAAAAAAATTGAATAAAGCAAAATACTATTCACATTCCCAACCACTCTGCTATGAAGCAATTTCAAAAACCATCCCTGGCAAGTTCATGTGGGTTGCACACAAAGCATACTTTGAGAAAATCTACTCTTTTTGTAGGTCGTCTGGTTACACAAATCTACAACACCCACTAAAAAGCCCACCCCGCATATATAAATATGCAGTCTATAGATGCCTTTGTGATATGAATCTGTCCTGTTCAGTAAGATTTTTTGGAGGCTCGGGTGGAGGGATGGACCGGTGGGTGAATAAAAGATAAAACAAATAAGTAAAACACACATAGTAAGGAAAACACACACGTAGGAAAACACACACAAGAGAATACTATTTATGCAGAGGCATGAAAGTGTGACAGAGCACAGTTAAGTATGGAAACTTCACAAAGTTTAGTAGATGGGCCTGAACGGTGAGGATTAAAGACTGACAAGAGTTGGGCTGGACAACTAAGCAGTAATCTGGTCATAATGGACCAAGTTTCAAGCTTCCTGGTTTCTCACTTATAGGTATCTGGAGAAAATGCTAAAAATGGAAAGAATAGGCATAAACACCTAATTATTGATGAGTCTTTACAAGGACATGCCAGCTTTAGGAGATACCCAGAAGACTGAAAACCAACGAATAGAGGAAAAACAAAAACATAAAACAGGAAAAAGCCAAAAGTCTAGAGCTGAACTGTCTAATATGAAGGCTGCTAAACACATAAGGCTACTTAAATTTAATTAAATTAAAATTAGAAAAAAATCATTTCCTTCACCAACGGCCTACACTTGAGATGCTCAACATTCACAGGTGGTCAGTGACTATAAAGCTGAACAGTGCAGACTTTAGAGAACATCCCAGCATGACGGAAAGTTCTACCGGACAGTGCTGGAATAAAGCCATAGGTACCCACCACATTATTATTGGATAAAAAGCATCATTTGTTGTTTGATGGATCATTTAGGACTCTTACAGTTGCAAGTAACAGAAACCAATTCTAGCTAACAAATAAAAACGGAGGGTCTTATTTTAAAGATACAGCAATAATTCTGTTCAAGGGAGAGATGAAGCCAAGTTTTGAAAAGGTATTGCAATCTGGAATGGCTCTCTAGGGCTTCAGTCTCTGCCTTCTGTCCCTTTACTTCATTCTTCCGTTTTTCCTTGTGATTAATCTTACAGCCCAGTGGCTGGCCTTTTGCAGTCCGCTTTCCAGGTTTCCAGGAAAAGGATATATCTGACCCTGATAGGGTCATGTGACTATCGTTGGTCCTATTAGCTAAGTTTGGACAGAAGAGAGGTAGACTGGGGAGGATATGGACACACCTGCCTAAAACACATCCCGGGGAACCGGGGGCTGGTGCTCTGGAAGGACGGATATTGAGAATTAGGAAGCTCTCTGTAACAGTGACTACATCCAGATGCTCTGGATGCTCTCCATCAGCACCGTGCTCATGCAGTTTTCTTTAACTTTCTGTAGCTTCCTGTTTTCCATCCCTGGTTTGGGTTACCAGAGTGATTTGTCTGCGGTTTATGTTACTCCATGTGGGACAGGCCTCCAGAGAGATCTAATGCAGTTTTGCAAAGGGACTTTATACAAGAAAGTAGGCTGAGTGTAGGGGAACCAGAAGGGAGAGTGGAGGGCTTTACTATCATCAGAAACGGCTGCAGGGGTGACCGGATGCTTATTCCCATGCTTAGAGACAGAGGGCCATGGGCGAGGGGAGCACTGATCTGTGACAGAGGACTGTATCAGCTCATAGGAACCCAGAGACCAGAGAAATGGAATAAATAATTCACACTTACTCCCTTCTCTATTTCTGATCTGCTAGGCACCTCGCACTAGCTCACTCCAAGTCAGGAGGCAAGCGAGGGAGCTTGGTGATGATTTCTATACCAATTAGCTCCCCTGAGGGGCAGAACAGGGTTAAAGAGAAAGGTTTAAGAGTCATCCGCAGGGACAAATAGAAACCAGGACACACCCTGAAATCCACTCCATACGGTGGAATATGGCTGAGCCGGCCAACGGGGCCGGATTCTGTTTTCCCTCCCCCGATCGAGGAATCCATCTGTAGGCTTTAGCCGACGCTGAGAAAACAGTCTCAGGTTTTTGTTATGTTTATTCAAAAAAACAAAATAATAAAAAAGCACCATATTCTTGAGCTTATCTGGAAGAAAGCAAATGTGCAATAGATTTAATCTGCTGAGTATTATTTTCAGGGAATTGCAACTTCGGCACTTTATTTATTTGCAATGAGAAAAGTGAACAAGTGGGAAAGGAAGCTGGCGTGTCTCTGAGGACAGGGTAAGACAGAGGCAAGGTGGCTCAAGGACAGCCGTATAAGGACAGCTTATACCTGGCAAAGCTTTCTGGAGATGGATTCGTCACAATCACGAAGTTGAGCTAGAGACACTCTTGGTAGTTTTGTTTTGGGATTTCTTTCCCTTTTCGGGCAGCCTCCAGCCGCTGTGTATTTCGGATGACATGTTTGTTCAGATGCATGCCCACTCTTAGTCCAAGAGAATTTAGTAAGCTCACTCCCAGCTCTTCAGCTCTAATGGGTAACCCCGGAGCCATTCTTTAGAGTTTTCAATTACGTTCTTCAGCAGTGTCTTGGGATTCTTGGAAAGTGATTGGTCAGACGTTGATCATCACTAGACGTGGAGCGTCTGATCTACGGTTGACCGGCTGGTGCTGATGCTTGATGAGAATTTGTGTTTCGGCACGAGCATGGGAAAAAGAAGATTAAAAAGAGAATGAGAAGGAGGCAAACAATTTTGTTTTTCTGTTAAACGTATTTCCTTTGCTTTTGGAATAAAACAAATTCTTCTGCGCTCTCATTTTGGTGATCTTTTCCAAGCAAGAAATTAAAGAGAAACAGCCTATATTTGACAATTTTGCCAGAGGCTGATTCCGTCTCAACAACAAACTCAGTCTGTCACGTATTCCATGCACTAATGAATTCTCCATTCCACAGAAGTATTATCTGTCGAGGCCTCCCTACCTACTCATTACATCCTGGAACAGTCAAGCCAGCTTCCGTCTTACTTCATACACTTTTAGGAAAATGTCGTCCACACTCACGGATTCCAGAACCACCTCTAATCCAGAGTTCTCTTGTAGATTTCTTGTTCTACTGCCTTCCTGTCTTTGCCTGTTTGTTTGTTTCCCAAAAGCACCTCAAATTCGACACAACCAGTACCAAACTTACGGTCTCAACAAACGCAGTTGGAGTTTGAGAAACATCCGATGTTTCTTTCCTCAGTGAATGAAACGACTGTTCTCGTAGCTCTATGTGAGGAACCAGGAATAAACGTTAACAACCCCGTTAGGGTCCTCACCCCTACCCCACCCCACTCCATCCAATCCTTTACCGATTCCTGTCAGGGTTTTTGTTTTTGGTTTTGGTTTTTGGTTTTTTGGACAAAATATTCCTGGAATATTTTAACTGATGTTCATCTCCATCAACACCACCCCAGGCAAAGTGCAGTCAACCTTCAGCCTTGCTTACTTGCAATGGGTGTTAATTGGTATTTTCATGCTGTTCTCCTTCCAAGCCACTACTCGTTCCAAAATCCGAGGGCTCTTTTAAACACCAAAATGAACGTAAAGCAACGATGCACCCCTGTCCTTACTTTCACTTTAAAGGAAATTCATGGTTTCCCCATTGCTTCCATGGGTTTTCATTGCTTAAAATGAGGAGAAAAATCCCTTTATGATGACAACATGCCCTGCCTGGTCTGGCTCCTGCCTGTGCTGCCTGAGCTGTGACTCTCTCGGCTCACTCTCACTTGCCCCAGCCAGCCTCGTGGACAGTGCTTTCTTTGACCACAGAGTCTTTGTACCTGGGATTCCCCCGTGTAGAATATTTTTCTCTTCTTCTTTATCTCAGGGAAGTCTTCTTAAATCCACATGACTTAATCACATACCTCTATGGCAGGAGCTCTTAATTAAAAAAACAAATAAATGCATGTTGTCTTTTTTTATTAGATCAAAATTCTTCATAGTTTATTCTGTCGGTTTAAAATGCTGGAGGTCTTGACTGCCTCATTTACCGCACTTGGGTTCTTACTTTCATTTCAGAGTTATTCTGCAGGGGGCAGAGCTGTCCACTGCACGTCCAGTCATGTGCACTTCATAGGAATGCACCGAATGCATCGGTTGATTGATCTACAAAACCAAAATAACAATACATACTTCACAGGGTTTACCATTAAATGAGATGCATCAACTTCTTAGGATGTGTCTAAGTCATACAGAAACATGCATTATGACATGGTCGCCAGTGGCATAGTTGGGTCTGTTTTATAATCCCTGGTCGTTGCGGCTCTGCAGTTTATTGACAATGGCTTCCCTACTTATCTCAAGAAGATTAGAAGATTGAGTGACTTTCTAATTTCGATGCCAGGGGAGGCATCGTTAAATTGACCTTTCACAGCTGAATTGAAAGTTTGGGTCTAAGCATTCCACCTAATTGTACGCCATTCAGAGCTCTTGCCTTTGGCTTGCTTTCTAAGTACTTTTAGTGGCTCATGGATTTCCCCCAGGGGCTGCCAGGGAGGGACTCAATTGAAGCATGAAACTTTGAAACCACGTTTTTTCCCCTCATGGGAAACTCTGCAATGCTGTTTGAACGTACTCTTAGCGGATGAATGCAACAGGCCATCTCAGGGTATCATGACCAACCCCCCAGACAATAAATCATCAAAGACGTTATCAACCTCAGTCATGACACCTTTTGTTTGGAGCTCCTTGGTGTTTCAGCTCTAACTGAACCACTTTAGGAGTGAATTAAAATGAATCAGTTACAACGGGGTAACTGTTCACTGTGAAGGGAAAAGGGCTTTGGAAACATGAACTCACAGCCCAGGATGGCTGATGGCAGGAACAATGAAACCACAAAGGCAAGGTTTTGCAGTTGTGTAAAAGACATTGCTGATTCCCTGCTTGGATCCCCTTTGCCCAGACTGATGCTCCCATCCCCTAGTTGCTTGGACAGTTGGGTGTTCACTTCTCAGAACTTCCCTGGGCCTGACAAGGAACCACTTCCAGTGGAAATACCGGACAGGTGGTTCTTCTTCCCTCTGGGATGGGCCACTGCCAATGACGGAGGGTTCCAGTGGCAAAGGTTTTTTTCAAGCTGGGATTGCTTTGTGGCACTATATGGTTCTAGAGTTTCCTTCATGGCACAACATATGGTCAAGCTGGGGCAAGACAGCATCTAAAACTACATCTACTAATTACTTACCTTTTCCTTCTGCTCTATCCTGCTTCCTTCACATCCTTGTAATTTTCTCCTGAGAACACCCCCTAAATGAATCAGTATATGTCTTAGATCCTATGTTCAGAAAACCTGATCGAAATTCCATTTGTGATCATTTCAATGCACCACTCAGGCACGCCTAAGCAGAGAGCCTGGAAGGTCTATATTCTACATGGGGGGCTTTGGAGGGAGCCACAATGAATGCAAGCAAAGGACCAGAAGAGAGAGTTTTGTTCCTCATGAAGCTACTATCTACTGATACAGTGTCTGTATGATCCGGCTCTCAGGACAGGAACCAGAAAATCTCTTTGAACCTTAAGATCTAAAAAAAAATCCCACAATGGGTATTTTTGTTGTTCAGATCCTCTGTGCTTAGACTAGAGAAATTGGAGGTCCCCTTGAGTAATAAAACAAGGAAAGAGACGATAAAAGTGGCCATTAGGGACTGTCTCAGCAAAAGGGATTTTCCCAGATTGAGTCAGCAGAAAAGGATCATTCATAAAATCCGGCAGATAGGAGGAAGTCCTTGTTAAGAGTACCAATAGCTTTCAGAATACATGAAATAAAGCAGGTTAAAAAAAATCAATGAAGAGTTATTTTTCAGGCCTTTGTGTTTGTAGACGTTTAAAGAATCTGTCGTTATGATGATGCCTTTGAGCAACTTTTAATAAAAACAAACATCTTTCCTCAGCTGTGTTTTGAAGTGATTTTTTTCCTGTATTTGAGCATGTTATGATCCGTTTAGCATAGCTTTTAATTTTTTTTTTGAAACAATGATTGTCAATTGCTGAATGTTTTCCTGTTATTCCACTTCTTCTTGGTATCTTGAATCTAGAGAAATTGAAAACTAGCTTTGCCAAAAGCAGTATCTCTTGCCCTAAGGCAGAAGTAAAATCAGCCTGATCCCTGGAACGCTGTCATTAACTACCCTGAATTGGGAGGGAGAGCTATCAAAAGTCACCAACCACACGGGAAACATTTTCTGTGTAGAGGGAAATCTGGTAGATTTTTTCATTTGTGTGATCTCAGAACCTTAGAAGGGATGGAAATAATATGAATTCAAAGATGGAGAAAGCCCAGTTATAAAAATTAATATGGCAGTTAGGATAATGGTAATTAAACAATTACATTTAATTATTTGTTGAATGTTTAATTAGTCTGAAATCCTCCATGCCCAGGAATTTTCATGGCTGATTCACCATTGCCAGGCAGGTATCAGATCAAACGTTATTACTTCTGGGAGGCCTCCCTGATTTCTAGTCTCTGAGGACCTTCAGCCATGCTCTGTGACACTATGCTAGTCTTCTCCTGGGCACATCTGTTCTAGATAACACCCACCTGCCCACATTCTTAATGATCAGCTTGGTTACTTTCCTTTACTTTTTGCATAGCTGGCTCTATTTCCAATAACCACAATAGAGTTTGGTTCATGGTAGATGTTGACCATATCCCTGCTGGTTGATTAAATGAAGACTTATCTCCACCAGAGTCTAAATGCCAACAAAACAAAGGATGAGGTCTCCTTTGTTCAATGCCTTGATGATGTATGCTCACTGCCTGGCATGGAGTTAGGTGTTCAGTAAATATTTGTCGAATAAATAAATTATCCTGGACTTTGAGGATAAATGGGCAACACATAAGAAAATGTCCTTGGCCCCATGGAAGCAGTTAAATCGATGAACAATTGTTGAAGTGGCTCATTAACTCCTGACTTAATGGAAGCAGGGAAAAAAAGGAAAAATGTTTAGAATGAATGGGCCTCCACCCTGCAATGAGGCTTCAGTATATTTAGCTGCAACGTCTACCTACGAACAGCTTAAAGTCTGAGTACGTGCAATTGTAAATACTGTTGGGGAGTGTCTGATGTCAATTTCTATTTTCTTCTCATGAGAATCTGGGATGAGAAAATGTTCTCTGTTCTCATGTGGTCAGATCTGGTCTGGTCTTTTCTGAAAGCCTACTTTGTGGACTTTGCCTGGCATTCTTCCATGCCATCTACACTGGAACTGGTTGATTTCTTTTTTCAGGAATATATTATTATATGCTGCCGCTTCTTAGAAACTATACTTCAGTTGCTCAGAGTTCATCACTTGAGTGTCAATTTTTATCATTTGAAATCTATGAAAGGTTTGCTTCTTCTGACAGTCACTGTAAAATGCCAAGGTAATTGTTAACCCAGTAAGGTGACCTTGATCCATTTGCTTGGTTCTATAGCCACTGTTCTTGCCAGAGCAATTAACTCTCTTCAATAGTTGCTTTCTTTTCACACAGAGAATGGAGGACAATTCAATTCTTTTTTCTTTTTCTTTTTCTTTTTTTTTTTTACACTAGTATATTGAATTTCCTATAGGCTCCTTGTTCAAAATGATTTCCCCATTGTTTGGCTCCATGCCACTTCCTATAGAACCCGCAGAAAGTGTCCCCCTGCAGGAGAGGTCTACCCTGTTTAACAGTGTCCTGCCTGACCACATGGCCAACTTCTGTGGCCCACCAAATACACTGCTTGAACGCTTCCCTTAGTCTCATCCTGCCCGTGTTGCCCTCACCTTTGGCTACTCCAGATCACGTGGTTCTTGTCTAGAAGCTCAAACACCTGAGCTTGAGATGACTCTCTTACCATGTTTCATACCATTTATGATTTCATGGCTGCTGCATCATTTGCATTTATATAACATTTTTGAAATGACACCATTTTAGTATTGGAGGGCATATGAGTGGTTGCTAGGAGTTGGGGATTAGGGCAGGAAAAAGATGGTTTTGGTTACAAAAGGAAAACATGAGGGGTCTTCATGGGGTTGGATCTACTCAGTATCTTGACTGTGGTGAGTACACAAAACTACATAGATGATAAAACTGTATAGATCTAAATATAAGCTGATATACACACACCCCTATGCAAACACTGAAGATATCTAAATAAGGCTGTTGGATTGTATCAATGTCAATATCCTGGTTGTGATATTGGAATACAGGTTTACAAAATCTTACTATTGGGGAAACTAAATGAAGTGTCCTAGAGTCTCATTATTTCATTATTCAGTTGCATGCACATCTGCAATTTTCTGAATGAAACTTCCAATTAAAAATGAATTGGCAAAGAAGACATCCAGATGGCCAACAGACACATGAAAAAGTGCTCCATATCACTCGGCATCAGGGAAATACAAATCAAAACCACAATGAGATATCACCTCACACCAGTCAGAATGGCTAAAATCAACAAGTCAGGAAATGACAGATGCTGGCGAGGATGCGGAGAAAGGGGAACCCTCCTACACTGTTGGTGGGAATGCAAGCTGGTGCAGCCACTCTGGAAAACAGCATGGAGTTCCTCAAAATGTTGAAAATAGAACTGCCCTATGACCCAGCAATTGCACTATTGGGTATTTACCCTAAAGATACAAATGTAGTGATCCAAAGGGACACATGCACCCGAATGTTTATAACAGCAATGTCCACAATAGCCAAACTATGGAAAGAACCTAGATGTCCATCAACAGATGAATGGATCAAGAAGATGTGGTATATATACACAATGGAATACTATGCAGCTATCAAAAGAAATGAAATCTTGCCATTTGCGACAACATGGATGGAACTAGAGCGTATCATGCTTAGCGAAATAAGTCAATTGGAGAAAGACAACTATCATATGATCTCCCTGATATGAGGAAGTGGTGATGCAACATGGGGGCTTAAGTGGGTAGGAGAAGAATCAATGAAACAAGATGAGATTGGGAGGGAGACAAGCCATAAGTGACTCTTAATCTCACAAAACAAACTGAGGGTTGCTGGGGGGAGGGTGGTTGGGAGAAGGGGGGTGGGGTTATGGACATTGGGGAGGGTATGTGCTTTGGTGAGTGCTGTGAAGTGTGTAAACCTGGAGATTCACAGACCTGTACCCCTGGGGATAAAAATATGTTTATAAAAAATAAAAAATTTAAAAAAAATGAATTGGAAGTGAAAGATACAGATTATGGGGGCGGAAATACAGAAGTGGGGAGGGAAAGGGAGGAGGAGAGAGGAAGAAGAGAGAGGAGGAGACAGTGGAGGAAGAGAATACGGAAGAGTGGGTGAAAGAAGACAGGACCATAAGGAGGGGAGGGACGACCAGAGGGGCAAAGATGAGGAGAAAGAGTAGGTAAGAGGAAAGAGGGGGCAAAATGCAGAGGAGGAGAATCGGGAGAGGGGGTAGAGGAGGAGAGGAGAGAGAGAAGGGTGCACAGGCGGGGAGAAAAAGAAAGGAAGAAGGGTGTGGCCATGAGGGGAAGCTGGGAAGAACAGGAGGAGGAGCCAATAGGAGTTGAGCTTCTTTGTGGACTGTAGATGTCAGAGGGGGAATCTTGCCATTCAGCAGAGATACTGAACTGCTCAATTTCTCCAACATCTAGTAAATTACCAGCTGGGGGACATGGAGTATCCTTCAAGTTTGGAAAAGAAAACTCCTCTTTTCTCCTATAGCTGAAAGTGCCCCAACAACTTAGTATTATAATGGAAGATTGGATATTTCTTACTCAAGTAGAGCCATTCGAGCAATTATTCAACTTTTTAGGTCTAGTCTGTGACGAATGCGGCTCTGGTGCTTTTAAAATGAAATTCAGAAGAAAAATAAAACACACACACAATCAACACAATCATGTTGCTTCTTAGTATTTGGATGACCCCTTGTCTGTTTCTCAATTATCTGAGCCAAAGAAGAGGTAGCTACACTCCAACTAGCTGTTGCACTGAATAACATATAATTTGGTCGGCTGACGATAGCGTACTATATTCTAATTTAGACTCTACTGCTAATTAACTCAGTGACTGAAGACAAAGCATTTGACTAGTTAGAATCTGTACCCAACTTTCGGCATCATGAAGGCAGCATGGTATGACTTAGGACAGCATGTTTTCAGAGACAGACAGATCTGGGTTTAAACCCCAGCAATGTCCCTGGCTGCAAGACTTGGGATAAGTCACTTAACCTCCCTGAGCTGTCAGTATTTTAGCCATAAGGGAAATAGTTGATGACTACCAGGCTGCTACGAAAATGAAGGTATTATAAAAGAATTATAAATGAAGGTATTATTGCACGGAGCCTCTGATACATGGGAGCTCCTAAGAAAAGCATTTTGCCCTGTTTCTGTCCTAGTAAGAGTTGTACTAATAAGAGTCAAATATTTTGAGCAGTTAATATGGGGTAAGACAATAAACTAGCTATCATACAGGCTACATCAGTTCAAACTCAATGCACTTCTGCAATATAGGTATTCCCAATTTCATTTTATAGTTGATGAGGCTGAAGTTTAAGGAAGTTAAATAAATTACCTGTGATGTCACAGAGTGTATACATCAGAGCTCAACCAACACATCACCGGTCTATCTAAAGATCCAGAGATTCTCTGGTAGGGCTCTGTCTACAGCTACAATAAATACTTGATATTGGGTTCTTTGGCTTGCAAGAAGGGAAGGGAAAGAAATGAACAAGAATGGGAGAAGAGGGACACAATGTGAAAGAGAAGGAAGTTTTCCCTGTTGCTATCAGGTGTAGTGCTGATGTAATTCTGCCAACTATGGTTTTAGAAATAACATACCAGGACCGGAGTTTGAAAAGGAATTTGACACACATGGTATATGTTCACAGGCCAGGTTACTTCCTTCATTCCTGCTTTTACAGTGAGAACCCTGGTTCATGGGAAAGCAGGAATTGGGTAGAAGCAAGACACATAACCATCTTCTACCATCCAACTGGCCAGAAAGTACAAATAACCAGTTCTCCTCTTCCTAAAGCACATTCCAGTTTCCATTTTCATAAGTGATGCTAGGTGTGAGACTGGACCAGTCAGGATGGATGCTGTGAAACCTTCATCCTTCCTGGTGTCTCAACTCTTCAGTGTCTTTCTTGCTGGGTATGCCATGGCCCTTCCCTGGTGACCCAGATGCTCACTGCTCTATCTTTCCTTGATTTATCCTTACCACTTTGGCCTGTATCACCACTTCTAAGCTCAGATGTAATTTCATATATATATATAATTTATTGCAGTTATCCATATTTTTTCATATATATTTATACACACACACACACACACACATACTTTTTGGTTTTTTTGGTTGTTTCAAGAAGTTAAGATTCATGCTTCTCATCAACGCTTAGATTTAGGGGCTGAACGTTCCTTATTTTCTTTCTTTCTTTTTTTTTTAAGATTTTATTTATTTATTTCACAGAGAGAAACAGAGATCACAAGTAGGCAGAGAGGCAGGCAGAGAGAGAAGAGAGAGAGGGAGAAGCAGGCTCCCTGCTGAGCAGAAAGTCTGATGCAGGGCTTGATCCCAGGATCCTGAGATCATGACCTGAGCTGAAGGCAGAGGCTAAACCCACTGAGCCACCCAGGCGTCCCCTTATTTTCTATTCTCAACAATGGTTACAGAGGAATGGACGTAGCAGGTTTACGTGAATTGTCAGTGAATTACATTATAAAATCATACAGCCAGTGTTCACCAAATACACACACAAACATATTTATTTACATGTATAAATACACACACATATATGTAAATAAAATAATGTTCAGAGCAATGGCTGGAAGACAATGACATATTTTAAAAACTGACTGCCTTGTTAGTGATTAATAGGGTCATATTTGTTATTATTTTGTGTAAATATTGGAGACTTCTCCTTTCACTGTTGATAACTGGTATCCAGCACACTTTAGGAAGTCAGTAAAAATGTGGTAATGGTTGATATCATCATTTATCTCATGGAATAGAGGGGACCACTTAATTTATTGCAGTTATCCATACTTTTTTCAGTAAAAATTTATTAGGCATCTGTGTGCCAAGTAACAGAGAGGTAAAGGCAATAGAGCCTCTGTCCTCAGTTATTCATAGCATATGGAGTGGAGAGAGAGACACAACCGAAAATAAACACGGATGTTTCACTTTCTGAATCCCTCTGGATAACAGGAAGTTCACTCTTTTAGAACTTTGACACATCTATAATTATGTGTGCTTTTCAGATATATTAACTTAAGAGAATGTGTCTTTCCTCATGCTGTTTGACTCCAAATCAGTTCCATTTCTGCAGTAATGCCAGGGAAAAAGAAAGCATTATTGTCAGTGTTTTATTAAAGGCACCAACATTGCTGTTTTTCATTACACAAAGCACTTGGGGGTACCTGAAGTATGAATACCGACAAAGAGAAGCCAATTCAATTCTCTGTTCCATTGATCCGCAAGGAAAATAATTCCAGAGATACGCTGGTTGGGGAGGGAAATTGAACTTCCTGGGTTAGCTTTATAATAGTATTTCTAAATAGAGCCATCTACATAAGCACTGTTCCCCAAGATGGATTGGCTCACATTTCCATGATGAAGTACAGTTTCTCTGAGAGGGAGAATATGGTCCTAGAAATCAACGCAGAGAACAAACAACCTTTAGAGGTTGCAACCTGATTGTCAGACTTTCTTGTCTCCTTGAACATTCTGAGACACACGAAAATCACATTTCACTCAGCACAGACTGCTGTTATTCTCTTATTTCTGTTGAAACTTCATTCTGTAACTTGAAATTTCATATAAATTAGCAAATAATTAGAAATTTTTTAAATTTTTTTTTTAAAAAATACCTACATCAACAACGATATTGTTAATGTTTGGATATTATGACTATATATAAATATAGATCATGAATCTTAAAATTCAAAATATTTTTACAATTTCAAATAAAATTATCTTAAGGTAAGTTAATAGATTATTATTATAGCTCAATAAAACTCAGCATCTATCAAGTACTATGATAGCCTATTAGGAGACTCACTTTTTAAAAAATTATGTTTGTGCATAATATTTTAGGACATAGTTATTGATGATTTTATTTATCTTGACTTCCCTGATCCACACCCAAATATGGAGCTATATTGGGAAAAGTCTGGGAAGGGAGGTGAAGAAAACTGACAAATGTCTCCTTTTAACTGCAACCATGGTACTGGTGGTAAGGCCACAACCATTTTCGAAAACAATACAGCATTGTCTTACAAAGCTGAGGATGCACATAACCTATAGTCTGACCTACACTGTGAAGAAGTATGTACACCAAAGGACTGGTTCACAAGTGTTTATACTGTGGTGTTTATAGTAGAAAACAAACAAATAGAAATAACAAAATGGTCTTCAACTTGAGACTAGATATTTTACAAAAAAGAAAAATTCTTCTTTTTTTATGAAAGATTTTATTTCTTTATTTGAGATAGAGAGAGCAAATGAGCAGTAAAGAGAGAGAGAGAGAAAGCAGGCTCCCTGAGAGCAGAGAGCCGGAGTGGGGCTCTACCTCATGACCCGGAGATCATGACCTGAGCCGAAGGAAGACACTTAACCGACTGAGCCACCCTCAAAACGAAAGCTCTTAACAATGCATGTAATGGCCAGGAACATGGGCCAGCAAACTTTCTTAAAGAGCTAGAAATAAATGCTTTAAGCTTTGCTTACCAAGAGGCAAAATTGAGGATAATTATGTAGGTACATGGATCGTTGTCATGTTTTTATTACTGTTTAAAATATAACAATTTGGGGCCCTCAGGTGGCTCAGTTGGTTAAGCATCCAACTCCTGATTTCAGCTCAGGTCATGATCTCAGGGTCCTGAGTTCAAGCCCACGTTGGGCTCCACTCTAGGTGTGGAGCCCATTGAAAAATAAAAAATAAAATATAACAGATTTAAAATGTGAGGAGAAAAAACATTTTTAACTAGATGGTTGTAAAAGAAAATAAAAAGAAATAACACAAAATTTTGTATATGTTAGATAACTAATAACAATTTTCAATGTGGGTTAAATAGCATTCTATGAACGCCATGTTAATTTTAAGTGACAAAAAAATAAAAAGCAACTGGGTCAAAAATCAGAGACACCACATCCAACTTCCATTAAAAAAAAAAAAAAAAGCTTACAATAAGTCAGGGCAGGAGGGAAATAAAATCTGCTTCACCTCATGTTCGGAACTGTGCCCTAAAATTTCCAAATGAGGAAAATGAATCCCATTCCTGGGATCACGCCCCCTCGGCTGAATGACGGGGGCTGAGCTGCCTAAACCCTTTGGTCTGCACTTGTTTTGAATGAGAACTGCAATTGTCTGAATATGAAGTTCTGGGAACACTTCCACAGGTTAAAATAATAATAATAATAATAATAATAATAATAACGACAACAACATAAACAGGAGAGAGTACCCCGCCTTGGTCTGCAGAGTGGCATCTGTGATGATTTCTGTCGGGACTCACATTAACTTAAAGAGGCCATTGTCCCTTTATCATTCTTTTATCTCTGCTCTCTGACACTCGTTCATAAATAGTGACACGAACAATCAGGAGAGCTTTGTGGTTCGGGGGAATGGGGGAAGAGCCTGGGACAGGGCACTTTATCAACGTCACTACCAGTGTCAAGAGATGGTCATTACTGGCCGGCAGATTTATTGCCTGGGTCAAAGCAAATTACTTTCTCTTCCGCTAGCCCCGGCTGCTCAGGTTTTCAATCTTTCCCCTGTGTCTTGTCTTCTCTCTGGCTTGGGGTCGGGCTAGGAGCCTCCCCAGCATTTTCATTTATTTATTTATTTGTGGATGAGGAAGACAATGAACACGATGACTGACATATCAGAAACTGTGAGTCCGTGAGAGACGAATGCAATCACCGAATTGAAGGATTAAAATTCCCAGCACAAGCTAAAAACACCCTTCTCAATGTCGTCACTTCCACAGAATCTGCTGCAACCCCTTTCCGGTGTTTACGGACCATGATCATGGCTGCCTCCCTCACCACCATTGAATTCCTCATCATTCACACGAATTACCCAGGACTGTTTTTCCATCATGTTCTCTTTTAAAGATGTATTTGTTCTACATTCATTGACTTCGGCTCTATGCGGGTCTTGAATAGCAAGCCTCCACTAAACAAGGGCACTTCTGTGTATTTTTCTAACACAGGAGTCCTTCCATAAATGTCCCTGTCATAAAGATGGGGGCGTCAGATGTCTGGTGTCTTCTGGGACTCTGAACCCATGACCAAGTAGACCAAGCTGCCCCATAAATAAGTGACGTGGGGTCAGGGATGCGGCTGGCAGGAGACTGGGTAACAGATCACAGACCCCATCCAAGGGCTCAGCTACTGCACTAAACCGCAATGGTAGGGCCAATGTTGCCACCACTCACCCTTCAAGAAAAGGCAGGGATTTCTATTTTGGAGAAAAATTTTCATTTTAAAAACATGGGGAGGATTCACCCAGGCATATAAGTGAGCCAACCTCAACTAAAAGTAGCTGTTGTTCTAATTTCTGACATATATTAATCTTTTCTACACTTCTCTTGAGCCATTCGAGAACTCTTAAATTTACTCTCTGGCTCCTACATCAGAAATGCATACTCAAGACCCTGCTAAGTGTAGGAGGGTTCCCCTTTCTCCACATCCTCGCCAACCTCTGTCATGTCCAGTCACTCTGAAAAACAGTATGAAGTTTCCTCAAAAATTTGAAAATACAGCTACCCTATCACCCAAATACTACTGGGTATTTCCCCCAAAGATACAAATGGAGTGATCTGCAGGCACACGTGCACTCCCATGTTTATAGAAGCAATGACCACAATAGCCAGACTATGGAAAAAGCCTAGATGTCCAACAGTTGACGAATGGAGAAGGAAGATGTGGTGTATATATATGCAATGGAATACGATGCAGCCATCGAAAAAACCAAAATCTTGCCATTTGCAACAACGTGGATGGAACTAGTGGGTACTATGCTAAGTGAAATAAGTCAGTCAGAGAAAGACAATTATCATATGATCTTGCTGATAGGTGGAATTTGAGACGCAGGGCAGAGGATCATAGTGGAAGAGAGGACAAAACCAGAGAGGGAGACAAACTATAAGAGACTCTTTATCTCAGGGAACAAACTGAGTGTTACTGGAGTGGAAAGGGGGTGGGAGGGATGAGGTGGCTGGTTGTGGACACTGGGGAGGGCACGTGCTATGGTGAACACTGTGAATTGTGTAAGGCTGATGAATCACAGACCTGTACCCCTGAAACAAATAATACACTATATGTTTAAAAAAATAAACGTATAAATGCATTTACAATATGAAAAAATGTTCTGGAATGTTCTGGAATGTTCCACAGTGCAGCACGGCTTCACTTTTGGCACGCATCTTACCCATCCTTCTTAGCAACTGTGTGCATATGCCTGTAGTGTCCTCCAGGTCGAGTAGGTGATTTAGTCATCAACAGATGCTTATCAGGGGTGCCTGGGTGGCTCAGTGGGTTAAGCCTCTGCCTTCAGCTCAGGTCAGGATCTCAGGGTCCTGGGATCAAGCCCCATATCAGGCTCTCTGCTCAACAGGGAGCCTGCTTCCCCTCTCCCTCTGTTGCTTCTCTTCCTACTTGGGATCTCTCTATCAAATAAATAAATAAAATCTTAAAAAAAAAAAAAAACAGAAGCTTAATCTTTAAAAAAAAAAAAAAAAACAGATGCTTATCTACTCAGCTCCAGGAACCTAGCTCCGGGAACCTAGCTCCCTGAATGTGTGTAAATCAGAATCCACTCGTGTTCAATACATGGCTATAGGTCTCCTTCTCCAAAGGGCCAGACACTGTTGATGCAGCCGAGAACAGATCAGAGTGCATGAACTCACAAAGCTCACCCTCAAATAATGCAAAGAAAAAAAAAATAATGCAAAGAAAAAAAAAGCAACAAATAAAAAGAGAATACAGGGTTTCTCAGCTAAGCCGTCATAACCACAAACTGCCTTTGACAACTTTGAAACTTTTCTCGTGTCTTTATGTACTTGGACGATGTTCAGAAAGAGGATCTGTCTGTAATCATGTTCTCCAAGAGATTCATGACCTCCAATAAATAGAACAATAGCAACATTGTTCTAAAGAGAAAGTAAGAGGCTTGTTCCTTTACTTTGCTTCAGTCTTCTTTAACATCAAGTGGTCCTTCTCAGCAGCTACTTCTTTGTAGGAAGAACTTGAACTTATATAACTTACTGGCAGTTTTCAAAGCACATTTCCTTGCATGATTTATTCCTGTTCCCATAAAAATACTATGAAAAAGTTATTATCATCATGTGGCTTTACAGATGAGAAATTGAGGTCCAGAGAAGTTAAGTGGCTTACTCAGAATCCCATGCTTGGCTGGAGCCAAACCAGTTTCTGAGTTGAGCCCCAGCATCTCACCACACCACATCACCTCAGATTGCTTCTGTGACGAAACCAAACCACTTCTCACCCCAGGAGCTGCTGCGGATGAAAGATGTGATCTTGACACGCTGAATTTTCCTACCCATCATGAATCAACCCTAACTTGTTCCTTCTCCATTTTAAATCCTTACTTATTTCTTAAGTGTTATTTATTTAGGTAATCTCTACACCCCACGTGGGACTTGAACTCATGATGCCGAGACCCAGAGTCATGTGCTTTTCTGACTGAGCCAGCCAGGGGCCCCAATTTCTAACTTCAGTGATCTGACCTAAGTATTATTCAGTTTCTTTAATTCAAAAGTAATGTTTAAAAATCTTGGAAGGAAGCACTTCAAATAACCTAGAAAGTTAAAAAAAAAATTTATGGAGTTCCAGAACCCAATCCAGATCTACTAAATGACCACACCCAGCAGATAGTTCCTGGGAATGTGTGTTTTAGGTAGGTAGGTTTTCAAAAACGGTGTGAATGCGGCCATTTCAAGGACTAGCCCTTTGGGATACAATATGGGAAACTTCTATTTGTGGGCTCCATCACTTTTACCAGATTCTGGGCACCTCACACTGAAAACCCGGCTCTGCTGAAGTTGTGTGTAAACTTCTGTAAATTCATGCTTGAAATAATTATCTTTAAAAAGTAGACATGATGGAGCATCAGGAACAACACGGAGGACATCGGGAGAAGGAAAGAAGAAGTGAGCTGGGGGAAATCGGAGGAGGAGACAAACCATGAGAGACTGTGGACTCTGAGAAACACACTGAGGGTTTTGGAGGGGCGGGGGTGGAGGGTTGGGTGAGCCTGGTGGTGGGTATTAGGGAGGGCACGGATTGCATGGAGCACTGGGTGTGGTGCATAAACGATGAATCTTGGAACACTGAAAAGAAATAAAATAAAATTACAAAAAAATAGACATTATATATATGTATGTATTTATGTATGTAAAATATATATGTAATATATATTAGTGAGAGGTTTTTGTTTTGTTTTGTTTTTAGTGAGACAAAGATAGCTATAAAAACTTCAGAGAGTTAAAGCAAAATAACTTATACCAAGAGTGGTTTTTGTTTTTTTTTTTGGTTTTTTTTGTTTTTTGTTTTTTTTTTTTTGAGAGAGGAGAGAGACCATGTACACATGCTCAAGTATGAATCAGGGGGTCAGAGAGAGAGGGAGAATCTTAAGCAGGCTCCACACTGAGTATGCAGGGGACTCGATCCCGCCACCCTGAGATCAAGACTTGAGAAATCAAGAGTCAGACGCTTAACTGACGGACCCACCCAGGCGGCCCTCCAGAGTGAATTTTGAAAGGTGAACAACAGAAAAGAATAATGACCTATGTCACATCTTTCTGCTTAGGAGGTAAAGGAGTGGGGGTGAGCTTCATCAGACCACAGGACAGACAGCTCTTAGCCTCTACCAGAGAGGACAGGTAAGTATGAAAGTCCAGGCAGAGGGAAGGTTGTTCTCTGGTTGCTTGGAGGCACAGTGATGGTACTAAGGACCAGAAAACAGACCCAAAGATACAGCTTCGCTATGCTCACCAACACACAGGCAAATTACAACAGAATCATTAGGAGAGGAGAAAAGCCCACAAAGACTTTCACTCTAAGGGCAACAGAGGGGTCTACGTGCAGTTGAGCTAAATAGAACCTTCAGGTTCTAAGTCATGTGCAATGTGCTCTCAGGGTCCACCCCTTCTTGGCTGCAGGTGACAAAAACTAACCCCCAAAACTAACTTGTGACAAAACTAATCTCCCAAAACTAACTCATTTCACCAAGAAGTGGAACTTAGTACATCATGTAACTGGAACGTTTACCTCAAGCACAACCACCTCCAATACCTAAAAATTATATGTATTTTTTCCTCTCATTCTCTGTTGGCTCTGCTTCTTTGTCTCTTTGGATATATTGGTTTTGCTCTCTCATAGGAAGCTTTCCCCTTTAGTCCGGAGAGATGGCCACAATCATCTCAAAGCACGCAGGCTTATACCATGTGGTGCTAGAGCACAGAGATTTAACTCTCGGGTTCTGACTTGTAATGCTGTGGGTAGAGACAGATCGACCTGGCCAAGCTGCTTGCCCCAAAAGATACAGTCCTATGCCTGCCTAGTCTTTAGGTCACTAAGCAACTCCCGTGCACTTTGGCAAGACCACACGGAATGAGTAAGGAAAGACACAGGGCAGACGAAAACAAGAGATGGGAGCAACAATTCTCCATCGCACTGGTTAAGAACTCCTAGCTGATGGTAAAGATGGTTAGCAATTGAAAGTTAACGCAGACATGATTTAAATTTTGTCTATACCTCTTAAATCCTCAGTCTATGCCATATCGAACAGCTGATGTGTATAAATTGAAGACTTCGGAAGAACAGTGGCATTGTTCTGAAGAAGCGCTCGAATCAACCAGCCGCAGGAATGAGCCAGTCTTCCCACTTCCAGAGAGACGGGGGCTCTTAGAACAATCGAACCTACCTGAAGAAGAAAGTCCCACTCACTTATGAACGCATCCATTCCTTCGTTGAACGCCCATGACAGATGGCATCGGCCATTGTGGCAGGACTTAATTGAGGACTTTCGGTGTCGGGATCATTCACAGACTTGAAAACTTTGGCTCTCACGAACAATATGTTCATAGTTAGAGTGGCAGCTACAGTTAGGCAAACTTTACCGACCCACACTATAAAGAGACGGCAGAATTTCCAGAGGCTCTTACCATAATGACCTTCTCTCTTCTCTTTCAGGTACTCATTTATACGCCAGGTTGGCCTCCCTTTTACAACATCCTCTTACTGACTTATGTCGAGTTCAGGGTTTACAGTGTCCCCAATTTGTTTTGTGGCCTTTGTTGGGAAAAAAAAATTACATGATGAACTGACCCATTTTTATGAGTCTCTATTTCTCCCCATGTAGAATTATTCATCCTGGAAAAGGTCTGAGGAAGATGGAATAATTGTCTACATAATAAAACCCTGCAGCCTTTTTCTCTGACAATACCCACAGTGCAGAGGAGCGGGGAACTCACTGCCAGGCAGAGCCGAAAGATAAGGTCAGACACTGGCATTTATTCACGAAAATAGTAGCAAGATGGTTCAGATTTATTATTTTTTAAGGAGGTCCCTTGGAAATGCATGACAATGCTTTTAATAAGCATTCTGCATAAGAATGTCGGCACAACACTGCAGAGGGAACTGGGGCTTCTGTCTCCAAAGGTGTTTGGGGCAGTCTACAAAACTAATGGCTTAAGTGGAAATCATTGTAGGAGAGGCTGCTTAACAAAACTCAAGCTCCGGGACAAGAAAGTCTACTTTCCCTTCTCCTGTTATTATAAATATACCCACAGGCGTTTGCGAGCAGGGATAATCTACGGACTTTTGCAATGCAAAGAAAGAGTAGCTTTCCAGCTGAAAATATTCCATAAAAAGCATAGACATTTTAACGTGAATTTTTACTCATGCAAAATTATAATTGTTGGACCCGTTTTACTCTTTATTCCCCACGTTGTTATGTGTTTGTCTAAAACTCTTCGGTGAATATTTTTAAAACATGAACTTAGGGGATTTAACCATAATGAAACTCTCTGTATTTTAGGTCTTGTTTGTATTTGGAGAATATATTGAGTAATTGGGGAATGTATTGAGAGACGCAGCTCCAAACATTCCATAAATATTGAAGCACAAAAATCATGGAACCTGAGGAAAACGACAAGGACCACATGCTGATTGCTTGGAGAGAGGAAAGGTAGACACTCCTGATGTATGAATAACTGGGAAGCAATTAAAAAAAAGTATCATTTTCATGAAGTCTAACAAAGTGGAAGATCAACATATATAATTTCAGAATAAAGTAGATTTTGGAGTAATATGAAAGAATCTTATCATCTTGGAATGTCAAAAATATTGCCTCTTAAGAGTAAGGAAGCATAGTGTACTTCCTGACCTGATTATGCCGTTTATTTGTTGGACTTTCCACTCAAAAGTGAGAAAAAAGGGCAACTTTCTGACGTAAGGAATATTAACAGTCCAGAGCTCCCAATAAGGCTCCATCGGAATCTCCAATGTTTGTTTGTTTGTTTCGAGGGCCAGAGAGAGCGAGCGAGTGGGGGTGGGGGAAGGAGTAGAAGAGGGAGAGAGAATCCCAAGCAGACTCCACATTCAGGGCAGAGCTCCATGCGGGGTTTGCTCTCACCACCCTGAGATCATGACCTGAGCTGAAGTCCAGAGTCGGCCGCTTAACAGACTGAGCCACCCTGGCGCCCTTCAGGCTGTTTTAGCAAAGGTAAAAATATGGTGAACGTCCCTGTGGCAGTGGCAGCTGCAAGAAGCAGATGTAATTGTAAAGTCCCAAGGTGAAGAAATGGACTTGGCTGGTCTCTTTGAAAAAGGAGACACCAAGGTTTAGAGCAATATGACCAAAAAGCAGGTTCTGTTGGAAAACAAAACCTGACAAAACCCTTCTAATCTTTCCATTAGTGGGTATCCTTTTTTTCCCTTTCTCTCTTAGGTATATTAATTTACAAAGCACCCTCCTTAAAAAGCAGCATCACCATGGAGACAATGCATGGGGAGGGTTTTTACCGGAGTCACCAAGAGTTTGCTGTTTTGTCGATTTAGCATGCTTTCATTTGCTAGCAGACAAGTATGGGGGTGGGGAGGTTGTGTGTCCAAGTCTGGTCTTTTTAGATAGAGAGAAAAATACTAAAATGTTGTTCCTGCTGAAATTTCATCCAGCCCCTCCAAGACCACATGCAGCCTCTGCCATCAGGCTTGTTTTGTTTAATGACATTTGCTAGAGGCTTTGTCAGGATGGATTAAAACAATGATGCCACCGTTTGACGTAATCAAGGGGATCCACAGGAGGGAAATTCAGTGTCTACAGAACCCAGGTAGATAAAACAAATCAGTACCATGTATGAATCCTGCATGGAAACCTACTTCTCCAAGCCCTATATACAGAAGGCTGTCTCTGCTCAGTGCGATGATCTGTTGCCTCGCCATAATATACCTCCCAGTATCACAAAGGCTGTTTCTTTCAGATAAGTCAAAAAATCAGGACATATGTATGGGATTTGCTGAGTTTTCCTGTTGATAACTAATTCAAACGTTTAAATCGTTGTCACATTCTCAGGGCAGATCTTGCAACTCCACGGTGCGTCTACAGCTCCCACAGATCTGGTCCCCCATCTCCTCGAAGAAGGAAGGATCAAGTCGGGCCTGGTCTGTGTTAAGGAAATACTGTTCAGACCCGTGCTGGTTCTCAACAGGGTGGAAGACCTCACCAAAATCAGGAGGAATGCACATTGGCTTTTAGAGCCAAATTCTGGTAAACATTTTCAGAAAATTAGAGTATTGATTTTTGTCTCATTCAACGACTATTTACGGGGTGCCTACACACTGTTGAGGACACAGGAGGAAGGCAGGAGAATTTATGTTTATTTGCCTGTTGTTAATGTGGGATCTCATTTTATGTTTGCAAGCAAATGGAAATGATCTAATGGAACTGAAAACAAAACTAGGACTTGGCTCAGCAGAAACAGAAAGACCACATATTATTATCAAGTGTGAAACACAGCATCTTCTTGAGCACAAAGCTCTCCGAGTACTTTATTCTCTGGGATGATAGTTGGTTCCACTTCGGAGGTTTCTTATGGAGAGGCGCCCAAGGCTTAGATCTGGCAGTATCTTTTTCTTCCTCTAGATTCCTCCTCTTTGGTCTCCCTGTGGTTCTGTGGTTGGTTAAATCATTTTTGTCAAGATAATTGGAGTTTGTGGCGTTTGATGCACCAATTTTAGGTTAAAGGGACACATTTACTTTCTCACATAAAGCAGGCAGATCAATTTTCCCCCACAGCAGTCAAGTAATAAAATATTTTCTCTCCTCACTAAATGCACGTAAATACTCATAAATACTTCTTCATCAGTAAAAGGTTTAACCCTGCATCCCATTTAAAGCCTGGGAACTGGAGGAGGATGGGGAGCGGATGGGAGACGCAAAATTGATGGGAAGAGTTCCAAAGGAGATGGCTTTCTTCAAAATTTAATTTAACTTAACCCTGGCATTTCCAGTCCCTCCTGCTACCTTCCTCTTTCTTTCTGTCCTCTTCGCAAGCCTAAAGCATTTTTCATTAGAGGCAAAAGGGAAAGGGGACGCTTATGTGCAGGACACAGATAAATAGCTGCTGAACACAGATGCGGGCATTTCAGTTTTGTGGCAACTGGGGCCCCTGAATCAGGGCTGGGCTGCCTCCACAGCCCTGGTCTGAAGGTGGGCGCTTCTCCCATATTTGTGTAAAATATGTGGAATGAAGTTCGCTGCCCATAAAGAATGTCCTCCAAAGGAAAATACATGAGATGGTTATCAATTTGACTGTCTTTACTCTTTATATTTATTGAGTGGGGACTGTGCACTAACGGAGACATAGAGAAGCATGAGCCCAGACACACACAGACATTGTGAAATACCCCAGATATTTCAGACCCGAAAGGCACATGGCCACCTGGCTAGTAGCGTTCCTTCGGGAGGCAAGGAGAATGCGGGACAATGGCCAGCTAATTATAGAATTTGAGATGGCATCCAGGTCCTCAAAATACCCAATTTAGAAAACCTGTACCTCAATTAAGTGCAGAAAGGGAAGAATAATAGTAGTGGAAAGGTATAGGCACAATAACCTAGATGTGTTCTCCACGCCCTCTGCAGGGTGCATAACCTTAAACCCAGGGCGTATTATCTCCTAACCTCCAGCGGGGACTATTGTAATCCTAATCTTACAGCCGAGAAGACCAAGTTTAGATGGTTATACAGATTGCCGGATTCCCACAGTCCTCTGTCATTCCTGAGATGAGAGCCTCCACCATCTTCCAGGACATGCTTCCAGGACACGCTGGCCTGGGGCCATTCTTTACACTCCCAAGTATGTAAAAGATTGATGACACTTCAAATACCTTTACACCCACCCAATTCTGAACTCCTCCGAATGAACTGGTCCATTTAAAAAAATGCTGTCACTTACTATCATATGGCAATAGTTGACAGGTCTATAAAAATATATTTAACTTCTCATTTCTCTTCCTTGATGAAATCAAGCAATTGTTTAAGCTTGTTTTTATATGGAAAAAGTGAAATTACATGCCTTTTCTGTGATATCTATATAGTCTGTTTTACAACAAAATGGCATACTTTTTAATAATTATGGAAAGTTCACACAATACCCAACTTGTCCTGTGTCTTTTGCATATGTCTTCATATGCTTTTCAGTATCAATTCCTGACCCCACTGAATTCTCAATCACCCCACGGCCAGTTTATTTCCCGGCCTGTGTATTTATTTTTGTGCCATTTGGGGTGAATTTGAAGCTATTGGGTGTCATCAGATTTCATTAAATATTTGGAGTACAGAGTGGAGAGCGCCCAGAACACATGATACAGTGCAAGGATGTGTCTGTCCACACTCTACTTATGCCACCCGACATCTTTCATTTCCCCATTACCATCCAAATCTCTGTCAATTGAACTTTCTCTTCCTTCCTCCTCCTTTTCATTGTTTTTTCCCCATTTTAAAGCCTCCGAATTCCTATCTCCCTTACTCACTAAGGCAAGGATGCAAAATTCTATCTACTTTAATGTGCACGTTACCTTGTGCAAGTGACAAAATGCCCAAGCTAAAGGGTCCTAAGCAAAAGCCAGAACAGACTGTATCACGTAACCAAGTTCTGGAGCAGGGCTGGCTTCAAACAGAACTGAACACCACGGCTCAAGCAATGACCAGAACCAGGCCTCCTTCTCCGTGGCTTGGTTCTGAGCTCTGTGCTCACTCCACTTTCAGGCTCTATGTAGGACCATCGCATCAATCCCTACGGTGTTACGTTCAAGTACAACCGGAAAGAGAGAAGGCCTTTTCCAGTAACCCTGCAAGAGTCCTAAAGTTTATTCTTATTGAACTGACCATGGTCGACTCAAACAATCGTACTGGCCATGGCTTAAGCCAGGATCAGTGACATTTCAGGCCCAGGAATGTACCACCAAGAGCACATTAATGAGTAATTAAGGAGGACCTCAAATAAAATTTGGCGATATTGTCAGAAGAATGAGGGATGGTTCTACTGAGGCAAACAGCAAGAAACAACCACATGCTTTTTGTCTATATTTCTTCTCCTAAATGTTAATGTAACTTTTTTCTCAGAGTAGGGCTCATTTTCATAACCAACGAAGTAGTTTTCTCCCCCAACAAAAGAGAAATTCTCTTTGTAATAAGACTCCTGCTCTACTTTTAGCCTAACCTTCAACCCCAACCTCAGAAATAATCTCTTTCCTCCCATTATATTGAGAAACTTTCTAAAGTCCTATGGTTAGATTTATTTCTATGATTCTCGAATGTTCACATACATGGACAAACTGAGTAGAAGCAGGCCAAGCATTGCTTAATGGAGGGTCTGTTTTAATGAGTTGATAAAAATGATTTGCAATTTAAGCACAGCTTCTTTGCAGAGATAGAAGAGTCTGGAATAAGCTGCTGTCATTATTGAGGATGCTCATAAATTAATGTTCAAACCTATTTGAAAATTAAGTCCCTATTTTATGCTTTGTTTAAAAGTTGATATTTATCAGCAAAATGAATGACTATGTTTACGGCAGTTTGAATTTGAAAGGTTTTATAAGCTATAAATAGTGATTATATATTTATACCTTATCTCCTGACAGGCATTACTGTTTTTCCGCTCTGTGACTATGGTAAGAGTATCTGGGGTGTCATATATAAGAAATGCATTGGGTATTTAAATGATAGAATGAATATAAAAATCACTGCACAGTTTTCAATTCTTAATATGCTTTAGATCAATTCCTGCTATTAATATCATTAATGAAGTAATGATTATAATTATTATGTAGCTTGGAGATAGAGGTTATATAGAATCATTAACGATTAGATCATACCTAACATCAATTAAGAGACCCAATGGAAAAAATGAGAGAAGTATTACTCTTTTTTACACATCTTTCCCAGCATATAATTTACATAGTCAACTGTGTGCATGTGTGGGTGCGTACAATACTAGGAGATGCACACACATGTACACACATGTACACACGTAAATACCCTGTGTTCAAATTACCAATGGGAGACCTAATGCCCATAGGACGTAGAATAATGATCTGCGATCCTGTTCTCTTGGTGGAACACAAGACTAAACAGTGAAGTGTAAGACTGTTGTATCCTCACAGCTTTTCCTCACAAAGATGAGAAGCTACAAGCAATACAGCTGATAAACAGGACAGCTATATTTCGTGCCAAAATTGAACAGTTTAGAACACAAACGTTCTCTTACAGTTCATTGGTATCACTGGTACCAACTATTTCTCTTTTGCCCTGTCACTGCATATTTTCCCGAGGGTGGCAGGGCATCATTACCAATCTTTAGGTTCTGATTTCCTATCACATTCTAGCATGTAGAAAGGACCTTTAAATAATTCTAAAACCTATTCGATAAAAAGGATTTTAGTATGACACCTTCCAAAAAGAGTCCCTTGCACTGTCCACGTGCATGTCTCACAGGCCGACGACTGTCGTGCTAAGCAGCTTCCGGTCTTAGTTTTGCTGTCTGTGAAATGGAGTGCCTCCTACTTTCCTCGAACAGGGCCCCACCAAGATCATGTGTAGCAGTCCTGGTAGAGGCCTGATGGAGACCAGCACCTGGAGAGTCCCCATCCTCAGACTCGCAGTCACTGCCTGCTGTCCGTGCATACCCACCCTTCGTCCTTTCTAAGTCACGCTCTCCACTCCGCCCTCTGAAAGTGTATATTTCAACGAGGAACAAAATGACTTAAAGAGATGTTTTTGCCTCTTCTTTCTTCCACCAGGCTCATTCTCCCACATTACTAATGGGACAACTAGACAGTTTATATTTCATGGATCGTTCTCAGCAAGCTGTGTGAGCGAATGCCGGCTGACTCAGCGTATCTTCAACCAGAGAAGTGTTTCTCTGTGAATGCAAAGCTGGGGCCTAAATCGCTAAGGGTGATGAATCGTGGGTACCGACTTTGATCAATCTCTTCTACCAGCTTTTGCGTAGGAGGATTTTTCATTGGTAGTGACTTTCCCTTGATATTTCAAAGAGGTGTGCATTTCTCTCGGGTGAGAGTCTGATTGAGGCCATGACTGTTTTCCTTCTTTTTCGCTCTTGGCTCTCCTTTCTTCGTGAATCTTGGCGCAAAAGCTCCCGTGCCTAGAATCCATGTAATTGTGTTGCACGATGATCAGAGGCGGGAAATATTTATAGAGATTCTATCCCTAAAATGCACCGCTTGTCTTCAAACCCAGGAGTACCGAAAGAAAGAATAAAGGAAGGAGGGAAGGTGACAAGCAGGAGGGCAGTGGGTCGGAAGAGGAAACGCCACGCGTAGAAGAGCTCAGGCTCTGACTTTAGACAGAATTTGCTTTAAATCTTGACTCAGTGACTTTCCTTGGACACTAGAAATGGAGATGTAAAGACACAATGAAAATTCTACCTGGAATCTGATTAATGAGCAAAGGGATCTTCCTAGACCCTCCATAGGATATAATAAATGGAAAAAAAATGGATCTTAAAACAGGATGTGGAGATACTGAAAGTCACGAGGAAGGACCCAACAGATGGGTTTGGCCCAATCGTTTTGGGTTCATTAGAGAGACTGAATGGTGAGATGGTTCAGTTAGTGATTCGCCTGCCTTACTGACTTCCCGTGACAGAATTTAATTTCTTGGTATTTTTGCCAAAGGAAAGACTGCAAAACCCTTTCCTCAAATAATAACCATCAATGGCTGAGAAGCAACATGGTAGGCAAAACAGCAAAGGGCCATCGGTCCCTGGGACACAAAATGGAAATGTAATCTAGAGACCAGATAAAGCTTCTCTTACTTTAGGATGTTTTAGGTTTTATTAGATAAATGAAACAATCAAAAAAACAAACAAACAAACAAAACACCTCAGAAATTCCTTTTATCCTGACCTGAATCATGAAACTTTAATAATGTAGCCATTTAATGGGTCCCATTGCAAATACAGACAATCCGAGTTGGCTCCGGTTGGTGTGTGATCTTAAGTGGGCAGCTGGGTATTTTAAAAGACTCTTTATAAAGCTCCTTAACCCGTTTCAAAGTGGCTATACTACCCAGAATTCAACTCCTGGCATCAAAACCTTCTTACTGTTAAACACTTTATTCTCTTTCCTGTCTGAACTGGAAACTTGTCACCATCAATGGTATCCTGATCCTCAATTAGGTTCTCTTTAACTAGCTTACTTGGTTCAACAATCTTATTTTTTCCCCACAGTCTGTTTGCAGGAAGTTCTTTTTCTACCCTTTACTGAAATGGCTGTAGGCCTCCACCTTCCTCCCTCTGCGTGTTCCCCCACGGACGGCCTCAGCTCCCTGCACAGCAACCACCAACCTTTACCACGTGCTGGCTTCCGAAGGCTGCACCTTCTAACCAGATCGCTGCCCTGAGCTTGGCACTTCCTAGCCAACAGCCTGCAAGCCAGATCTCTTCTCTGTGCAAGTCCCACAGGCCTTGGAAACCCAATGTGTAGAAAAATCTATTCAAACATTTTATCTGTGTCACAGTCTTTACACTAGCAACTCTACCTGGCATGGCTAAGTTAGTGGCTAGCATTACCTGGTTGCTCAAGAAAAAAATGGGGATATCATCCTCTCTTTCGACCTTCCCAAGCCTTTTTGATCACCAGCATCCCCTGTGCTGTGTATTACACACCGATTCCCAGATCCCTACCCTGAAATTCTGATTCAGGAAACCTGGTGTTTGGCTGAGGATCTGTATACCTAACTGCCCCCACCAGTCAGACAGCCACTTGGATATTAATTCTTCTAGAAAGTCTATATTGACTTCCAAGTTCTGGAATAAGTGCTAAGTATTCACTTAAGGCATGTCTTTTTGTGGGAAGAGATTATCTTTTTGTGTGTTGTTGACTTCCATCATCAGATTTGAAGTTCTACAAAGGCAAAAGCCATAGCATCCCTGAGACCTAACACCATGGTCTGCCACATATATTCATGGAATAAATCAATGACTTTATAAAATAGAATTATTAATAGGCAAAACTATTATTGAATGTATCAGTTCATCACAATCAATGAACAGAGACTAGAGTTGCAAATCTGAAAGTTAAAAATGGAGGAGCTTGTATTGGCTCCATTGAAATGACAAGTGTCTTAGGACTGTCACATATAGATACTACTTCAAAAAGATAAACACAGACCCCCAAATAGTATAAAACCTGCTTTAAAATTGTGTGTAAAGAGCCTTTGATAACCACTCAGAAATGCACCTAGCACTGATTCATAGATTTGTTTAAATTACCATAATTGCTGTTAAAATAAAATTAATAGAACATGCTATGTAAATGCCCCTTAAACATATTTAGATTTTGAAAACTGCCATTAAACAGATGAGAACATAATGGAAGTGCACTTTCAGCATAATTGTCATGACGATAGCTAATTGTTTGTGTTCATTTAAAACCAAGTGTATAACTCATCACTTGCATGACAACCTTCCCAATGCAGACCAGAGGAAGCACTGGTGAAACAGAATAAAGAAACAGCCAGACTAAAGAAATGCACTGCTATGAATTTGAGGATAATAAAAACTGAATTAGAAAAGACTTCTCCAGGAGCGCCTGGGTGGCTCAGTGGGTTGAGCCTCTGCCTTTGGCTCAGATCATGATCTCAGGGTCTGCTTCCCCCTCTCTCTCTGCTTGCCTCTCTGCCTACTTGTGATCTCTGTCTGTCAAATAAATAAATGAGGTCTTTAAATAAAAAAAAGGATTAAAAAATAATTTTAAAAAATTAAAAAAAAAAAGACTTTTCCAGCTTTAGACGGTGGTATCCAAGTAGAAGATTTTGTCACCCTCCTCATATATTTCCCCAGATGTTTAGTAAAAAACCCAAGGAGATGCAAAACTGTGTTCATGTGTAGAGCAGCGAGTAAGAAATACTGATATGAGGGGCGCCTTGGTGGCTCAGTCGGCTAAGCATCTGACTGTTGGTTTCAGTTCAGGTCATGATCTCATGATCAAGCCCTACATCAGGCTCAGTGCTCAGCAGGGAGTCAGCTTGTGGATGCTCTCCCTCTGCCCCTCCCCCCAATTCATTCTCTCTCTCTCAAATAAATAAATCTTAAAAAAAAAAAAAAGGATTACTGATATCTAAGTACCCTGGGCACCATGCACCATTTCTAGTTTGGAAAAGGATTAAAAGACAGAATCATAGGGATGGACACACAGACACAGACACACACACACACACACACACACACAAACACACACATTGGGGATGCCAGCAGCCACAAGGCTGCTCAGAATCTTTCAGAGAGATTTCAAAATCAGTTTCTCCTCCACCATTTTCTTCCTGCCCTGTCACACTAATGGAGGTCCACAGGCCATCTGTCTAAATATTCTAGAGTGGTAAATTCAGCTAACATTGTATTAAATAAAATATATTCTATCTTCATAGTTTCTCAAGTGTATAGTCATGATGACAATTTTTAAAAATATGTGAATGTAAAGCTTTTATATGACTAAAAGTTGGCAAACTATCAAGAAGTACTAAATGGAAGTATTGTTATAGTTGTTCCTATGGTCTCTTCAGATAAGTAATGAAATACATAATTCATAAAATGCTTTAAATTTGTAACATGTAATCCATCTTTCCTGTTTTTATTTCTGTAAAATCACAAATTACAATATTATAATCAAGATTTTCACCAAATTTGTGCTCTATTGACAACATTGAGCTAAAAAATTAAAAAAAATAAAATGCAGCTATGCAAAGTAAATCAAGTAAATGATAAAAATAAAATAAAATGAACTTTTCCATGTTTTAAAAAGTTATGTGTTTTAAATTATTAAAATGATCTCTCAAAATTCAAAGGACATACAAATTAAAATAAATGAATGCCAACATTTTAACTCAAATTATTTACATCAAGCTGAACAAGTATGGAGCTGTTCTTCTACTAGTACTACAGATTTTTTTTGGAATGTGATGGGAAGCTAGCTACTCAGGAAGCCTCTAAACACATTTTATAACAAGAGGTGTTCATTAAGACAAATCTGGGTGAAATTCCTGAATTTCAAGAATAATGACAATAAGAATTTTGGAAAAACAAATAATAAACTATTGAGAGTGTTTATTTTGGGGTGTTGGGATCAGAAGTCATGTACTCCTTATACCTTTCTGTCTTTTCCAAATTCTCCACAAAGTGCACATACTACTCAGAGTGAAAAAAATAAATAGCGTTTGTTTGTTTTTTTTTTGTAAAATTACACTAGCTCATATCTATTAAGCACTTGCTCCCAAGTTTTCCCTTAACTGTTATGTTATTATATTAAAGCTATTTGTTAACAACATTTCATTGTGAAAAGAACACATGAATAGGCATTTAATTGCATAAGGGATTTGTATTGAAACCATTTTAATAAATCAAGCTTGGAACATCTGCAAACATTTGTACCTAAACTACATATTTGAAGGAACAACAACCAAAAAGCACAAAAGCTCTGAATCAAAATGAAGATGAAATATTTCAACATAAACCTGCTGCCAAAAATCTTAGAAAATCACCACCATTTTAAACACAATCCTGATTTGCGTAATGAAGTATTGGGTGTCTTGATGCAAAATAGCAAAACCTTCCAAATCAAAAGCAAAGTCTTCTTTAATACGTACTCAATAAGAAAAAACACAGAAAGTCAAAAGAATAATACAAAATTCAATGTTCTTTGGTTTTCTTATTCCAAGAACAATTGGTTTTCTTTCCAACAAAAACATACGGCCACCATTCTCAAAAATAATAGAACACAACTGAGCTGCTACGTCCAAAGAATGCCACGAGGAGAAGGCATTCAGTACGTACAACTGATGAAAGGTAAGTCGCTGCATTTCTCATTCATAGGAATTTATCTGAAAAACGGAAGGGCAATTATTAATTCTGTATTTATCTTCTGTATTGATCTGTAAGGCGCATGATGCGTGGTCCATTTTTAGTTTTCCTCTCTTCAATTCTGTTTCTTGAACATTTATTGAGTAAACTAAGAGAAATAAATTGTGGGCAAAAAGAACAGCAATGTGCTTGCTCGATATGAACTGCCCCAATATTTCTAATGGTTTCCTGATATTGCTCTACTCTCCTGAACTTGAAAATAGTTGGTGATACTAATACAGCAAAGTCTAGAAATTAATATCACTTCTCAAAAGGTGTAAACACAGAGTTACTACATGACCCAACAATTCCACCCCTAGGTATATGCCAAGAGGATTGAAGATGTATGTCCATACTCATACAAATAAACTCTTGCACAAATATCATAGCAATGTCATTCATACTAGACAAAAAGTAAAAAGCAGAAATAGCACAATGTCCGTTACTGATGAAGCAATCAAAAAAGTGGTACATCTGTACAACAGAATTATTATTCGGCCCCATAAGGGAATTAATTTCTGGTACATGAATGAACCTTATAAAAAGAAAAGGAAAAGAAACCAGACTCTATAGGCCATATATTACGTGATTTCATGGATAAGAATTTTCCAGAAAAGGCAAAATCATAGAGACACAAAATAGATGAGTAGTTTCCAGAGGCTGGTTGGTAGGGGGAGGATGGGCAGGAATAGACTGTGATTGCTAATAGGTATGGAGTTTCTTTTTGAGATGATGAAAATGTTCTGGTGCAGTTACTGTTGCTAACCTTGTGATTATCCTAAGACCCATGAATTCTAAGGTTATGTGAATTACATCAAAAAAAAAAAAAAAGGAAAAGAAATTAATGCCTTCTCAAAAAATTCCACATTTCATGTTCCATTGGAACCACCCAATCTTATGTCATATTGTCATGTTACAAAATAAAAGGTCTCATTGTCAACAAGGTTTAAGGAATACCAAATTAAGTGATTTCATTTCTGAGAGACATCACAGGGTTTACTAATGTGTTTTCTGAATCTCTATATTTCCTATAAGTGTTTTCTCTTTTCTGCTTATGGAAACTCTCAGAGGACACGTGTTCTACGAACTTGGAGAACTGCAGCCTTAGAAGTAGTCTTAGAGATCGTACTGATGAAAACAGCTTAAATTTTCCTTTGATCAAAATGCAAATCATTATTTATTCAGAGGCTTTATATCGCTTACAAAGCTGCTGATATTTACACATTGTTTCATAACGTAAGTTTCTCCTTTAACTGTAACAGTCACAAGTTTTAGAAGTTTCAGTACTTCATAGGAAGTATGTCCTTGACAAACTATATTAGTGTGAAACAATCCAATGAAGTTAAGTGGCTAGTAATTTAAGCAAGACTACTCATTATGAAACAGATCTCCCGGAGAGCTTTTTGGCAATGTCCAACACAATTACAAACACATATACCATTTGATGTAGAGATTCCATATCTAGGAATTTATCCTTCTATATCAGTGAAATATTTTACAGAGGTGGATAGATAGATATGATAGGTAGAATTTGAGAAAAAGATATATGATTATTATTTTAACTAGCTTCCAACACGGTGTGAAGTGATTGTCACTTCATGATACTTAATGACCTTGTGCAGTCCCCTCCCGCACTGAATGAGGAAGAACCACTTAGCCATCTAGTCTGATCAGAAATGATGAAATGTAATTTCCAAGCTTAGGTCATAAAAGACACTGTGGCTTCCACTATACCCTTTCTCCTGGACCCCACACTCTGGAAGAAGCCAGCTACCATGACATGAAGACAGTAAAGCAGCTCGAAGAAAAGACTGATGGAGCAGGGAACTGAGATCCCCCATCCCGATGTCAAGTGAGGAACTGACTATGGCTATTACTATGTTAATGAACAATCTTAGAAGCAAAATCCCCATCCCTCTTCAATTGACTGCAGCCCCTTGACTCCTCGCTCTACAAATTCGGAACCAGAACCACTCAAGCAAACTGCTCTGAATGGCTGATTCACAGAAACTGTTTCCACCAGCGAAATTGGGGGCAAATTGTCACATAGGACTATATGGCTAACGTAGTTACCTGTTATCCTGTTAATTGTTGCATTTTTATAATAATAAAAGGTTTTAAAATTTTCAGTGTTTATAAATACTGAATATACAAAATTTAATATACATATATTCAGTGAAAGAGTGGACAGGCATAAAATTAAGAAATATCTTTATATGTGGAAGGAAGACATCCTAATAAAATAAACATGCAGAAAAATTTACGGAAAAAAGGAAAATTAATGTATATCCAAATCCACTAGTATACACATAAAATATCTTTTGAAGGGTGCATAATAATTTACTGATATTTACTGATTCCCTTCTAGGGTAGCTGGGGGATACAGATTTGAAAAGGAGAATTTTCATTGCAATGTACATTTATTGCATTTTCAATCATGTGCCGGTATTGCTTTTTTGTTTTTAAGCATTTATTTCTGCTATTGGTATAGCAGCATGAGACATTCAGGCAATTCCCCTCCATAGGACACAAGCATAAAACTGTACAAAATTATTTTTAAAACAACTAAAAACGACCAAACACAGGCACCAACCTGAGAAGTGTTTACTCATGGGCAACTCTACTTTTTCAACTAGGGATGGTGGATTTGTAAAAACTTCTTGCTTGGAGGCATGTCCATCTCTCCTTACTCAAGCAATAGAAATGCTAAGTTTTATTAACCAGAGGGGGTGGACTCAGTACAGGCAGGTGGCAGAGCACTTAGGAATTTAAATGGAAGATAAAGGGGACAGAAGAACTCTGGGAGAGTCGAGTGGATACGCTCTTCACACGTTCCTCGCTAACTTCTCTACTCTGTGCGGGGGGAGAGTAGGAATCCAGCAAAAATTGAAAGCCTGAAGACGCTTTACTTTTTCCTTTTTCAAGTTTTTATTTAAATTCCAGATAGTTAATATATGTAATATTAGTTTCAGGTATAGAATTTAGTGATTCGTCTCTTCCATACAACACCTGGGGCTCACCACCAGAAGTTCCCTCCTGAATACCATTCATCCCATCTCCCCACCCACCACCCCTCCAGAAACCCTCAGTTTGTTCTCTATAGTTGAGTCGGTTTTCTGGCTTGCCCTTTTTTTTTTTTTTTTTTCTTTTTTCCCACTATGTTCATCTGTTTTGTTCCTTAAATTCCACATATGAGTGAAATCTTCTGGCTGTCTTTCTCTGACTGATTTTTCTTAGCATAATACTCACTAGTTCCATCCACATTGCTGCAAATGGCAAGATTTCATTCATTTTTTATGAGCCCAGAAAAACTTTAAATCAGTGGCACATCTAAATGAATTCCTTATTCACATAAAACCCAGGTAGCAATAAATCATTGGCTGAGTACTATTACAGAAGTAAAAGGATGGGTAACTACGGTGCTAAATACCAAATAAGTGAACACATAAAACTTCAGCATAGATAATCTGTGATTGCTCTGAATGAGGGAGACAGATTTTATGGTTGGAGTCCAGGCAAATTATATGCCTGCAAAATAAAAACCTCAACAACATTTGGAAGAATAAATAGAATCCAGAGTTGCTACAATGAATCATCAACGATGTGTAGTTTTAAACCCAAAATTGCTAAGACACAGAACAAAAATGGAAAGCCTTATCCTTGCTCTGGAAACAAGGAGACAGAAGAAACTCATTCTGAATGAGAACACATTTTGGATCGAGTAGATGAATACTTCAATGCGTATATTATAAATGTGTTCAAATTATTGAGTAAATATGTTGAAATAATTAATAGGAGATATGTCAGTAATAAGTGAATAAATGGAAAATTGTGCCAGAGAAAAGGAAACTATAAAAAAAATTAAGACTTAAAGAGTACAATAACAAAAATGGAAAACTTATTAGATGGGCACAAGAGCAGATTGGACAAAGCGAAAAAAAAAAAGAAAATCAGGGACTGGAATACAGAACAATAGAAATTTTACAACCAAATAACAGACAAAAAATATTGAAGAAAAATAAACAGAGCCCCAGAGACATGTAACAGTATATTAAACATCGCCTGATTTATATAATTGGAGTCCAAAAAGAGACAAAGAAAGGATATAAAAATAATTTGAAGAAATAATAGTGGGAAAGTCCCACCATTTAGTAAACTTGGTGAAATTTAATGAAAAATATTACTCTATAAGTTCTTGAAGCTAAAGAAAATCCAAGTAGCATAAAGCAGAAAAAAACTCACCTAGACATATCATACTCAACCTGCTAAAAGGTAATTTGAAATCAATAGGGATAAGTAGAAAATCTTTAAAGCAGCAAGAGAAAATTATCACAAAAATACATGGATCAATCTTAAATATACATTGTTAAATGAAAGAAGTCAGTCTGAAAATGTTACATACTGTATGATTCCAATTTACAATATTCTGGAAAAGGCAAGACAAGGGGCATCTGGGTGGCTCGGTGGGTTAAGCTTCTGCCTTCGCCTCAGGTCATGGTCTCAGGGTCCTGGGATTGAGCCTCACATCTGGCTCTCTGCTCAGCAGGGAGCCTGCTTCCCCTCTCCCTCTGCCTCCCCCTATGCCTGCTTGCAAAACAATAAATATAAGGTTATGGTTGACAGAGGTTCAGCTGCGGTTGAGTAAGTTAAGAACAGGGAATTCTTTGTGACAATGAAATAATTCTGTATGATATGATACTGAATTGCGAATACATGATATCATGCACTTGTTAAAAGCCATAGAACTTTATAGTACGAAGAGTAAATCTTAGTGTATTCAAATTTAAAAATCATTTAGGAGGTCAGAGGATCCCTGGATGGAAGGCAGAAAGTGACAAAAAAATATAATTGTATTACAAATGTATGAAAGAATTCACTGAAGGGGATGGGAGAAAAAAGTGTTGACCTAAGTAACTTTGTTACTAAGTGAAGCCTTTAAGACAAATGAAACTATATGTAAGCACTGTAGTTTAGCATGAAGTATGGATTAACGATTGTGATATTACTATACATGTTAATGTAATTGAAAAATTAAGGAAATAGACATGCTGGGAATCAAATTTCTTATTGTTGGAATAAGACGTTCTGGATAAACGAGAGTAAAAGACTAGAATGATCCACATGGTTTATTGGATTAGAATAAGAGAAAGCAGTATGAACTCATGTTTAGCTTACTATAGATACAGATAGTTATATATAAAAATACTTGCAGAACTATGGGTATACATGTGTTTGAACACACAGATATATTTCCTTGCTCTGCCAGCCAAGAACATTGACACCCCAGTAGCATTGAGTACATCTAGCAGACAGGTCTTGGTTTCTAATATCATTATCCTGTAAAAGGAGAAATAGTTGAGTCTAGTAATGGGGAAAGTATTCACAATTAATCTGAAGCACTGTATAGTACTGGGAAGGTTCTACAATTTATTTGAAAATGTAAAGGACTTGGAATGACCAAAGCAATTTTCAAAAAGAGGAAAGCTGGAGGATTTGGCCACCTAATTTAATGACTTGTTATAAAGCTACAGTAATTAAAATAATTTGACACCAGTGAAAATACAGAATTCTATATCAATGGAAAAGAAAAGAGAGGTGAGACATAGTCATATACAATTACTTGATTTTGACAAATCAATTTAACTGAGCAAGAAAAATTACTGTTAAACAAATGGGCTGATCACCTACATACTCAATGAGGAAAACACTGAACATTAATCTTCTCCTCACATCATACACAAAAATTTATTCAAAATGTAAAACCTAAAACTGGAAGACATCTAAATGAAAGTATAGGAGACAGTCCTTGTAACCTTGGGGTAGGCAAAAGTTTAAAGAATGCAAAATATATAAAAATAAAAGAAAGGTAGATGAGACTTCATCATGTCTGACAGAAGGAGGTCTAATAATGAAACTTTAGTTAATTACAGTTCTTTGCTCTGAATAGGAAACTGTTTACCATGGAGGCTGAGCTGGGATATATTAAAAGGCATGTTAGGTATTTAAAGGATATATTAAAGGATATTCATTGATAGAATAAAATAACCCTGAAATTTCAATGGATTAACAATAGGGGTTTTGTTGTTGGGTTGTTTTTTTTGGTTTTTGTTTGTTTTTTTCTATTGTTTTTTTCTATTTCTCTCTCACATAAAATCCAGCTGAGTATGGTGGGAAAGGGAGCTGCAGGGTCTGTCCCACTCATGACCCTGGATGGACAGGTGCAGTATCGCCCTCAACCTGCGGCTTTTAAGGTGACTAGTGTTTAATATCCAGCCGGCACATAGGGAAGAATGTGAGAGCCTTCCATGAGAGGTTGTCATGAAGTTGATGACATCACTTCTCTTGTATTCCATTGGCTGTAAGTCAACCCCATGGTTATACCTAACTGCAAAGTAGGCTAAGAAATGTAATCTAGCTATGTGGCTGGGAAGAAAATGACATGGGTTTAGACACTGCGTGTTACAGAAAGATAGAGTAAATGGTTGCTGTTTATGCCTGCCAATAATCCACTTAATCTTTCTCTGGCTTGAGTATCCTGATTTTATTTGAAATGCCACAGTAAAAGTCTACATGCTTTGGCAGGGGTGGGGCGCTTAAGGTGTCACATTATTTAATCAAGCAATTAGAGCCATTTATTTTTTAGCCTAAATTTTGTCGGAACTACTGGAAATTACAAGTTGGTTATACACGTGGAGCTGGTGGTGACCATCTCCACCACCACTTGTGGAGTGAACACCTGATTCAGAAGGAAGCCAAGAGAAATGAAAGAAGAACAAAGCAAGATGAAAGGAAGAGAATGCTGATGACATTGTCTGAGCTGCTGGATCTAGTTGTGCCTGTAACCAACTCTCTGTTCGAACTTTTAAATTATGTGAACCAATAAATTCCCTTTCTTTAAATTAAAACCATTTGAAATAGTTTTCTGTCATTATCAACAAAGAGTTCTTAATAATATAAGGAATGATTGGAGCAAGGATCCAGATAGAGAATTGAGCAAAAACCCAAAACATTTATTGGGTCAAGGTAGCTTGTGGTCAGATTGGATCCAAGATCATACTCTATTTCTAAAACATCAATGGAATGAGAACCCAGAACTGCACAACAGGGCAGATGGCTAGTTGGAGACCCAAGAAAGACTAATTGGACCTGTTAGCCTGTGCTCGTGTGAACACCTGGTGATAAATTCATTCCATACACATGGAATCAGTACATTCTCACACCGCTCACTTTCGAAGGCACTGTGTGGGGAGTGTGTGTTTATACCGACAGCACTTAATTTGCCAACCACCATAATTTACACACTCTACTACATCTAATAATATCTGGTCAGAGTGATTTAAATCTTAAATTACACTCTGACTGACAAGAGCTATTCCAGATGCCAAGGAAAAGCAATTAAAAAAACCCAACTGTTTAGTCTCCATGTATAACAAGGGAAGAATGTCCATGCATAATTGAAATGGCAACTGACCATGCTAGGTATCATGGTTTTTACTGTACTTTTTTTTTGCTAACGACACAATGAACAACAAATTAATCATTGTTTTCATACTCAACATGACATTATTTAGGCTGCTAATCCATTGGTGCCCTTCTGATGACACTTAATCAGGCTTTATTTTCTATACATCAAACTTCCATTTGCCACGATAGTGCTATAATTATGCTGTTGCATAGATCATTTATCAGCTGGAGTCTCCATGGTCTGCAAATATTAATATGATGCGGTCACTGTGTTAAGCTCTGTTTTGCCTTTTCTTATGGCCTCTTGTTCATTTCATATTACAAATTTGTACCGGGGTCAAATTCAATTAGTTTCTGAAACAGGGATACTCATTATGATTCATAAATTAAATCTTACCTGCTATTACTCAATGGAAAATATGCTTTACTATTTGGAAGGAGCTCAGGCTTCTTTTACTTGATTTCTTTTATTAAAAATATCAAGTTAACACGTTTCAAACAGCAATTTTTTTTTCAACAGGTTCATCTTCAATTCAAGCTCCTGTCAAAAGAATTTCCACTCACAGAAAACGCAGAGGCTTTTTCTATCCCATAAGTGGTTTCTCAAGTCTCTGAGACTAATCAAGTTATGAAATTAAAGATGCATCATTAATTCATTCAACAAATTTTGTTAAGTAAGTAGTATGTGTGAGGCATGTGTTGCATGTTGAGAAGGAAGTCAGAAACAAAGCGAACATTGTTCCTACTGAGATAATGGTGGAAAGGCCCTAGGAATGTTCCCCAAGAAGAAATGGTTTATATAAATATTCTTGAGGGCCACCTGGGTAGCTCAGTAGGTTAAATGTCTGCCTTTAGCTCAGGTCATGATCCCAGGTTCCTGGGATTGAGCCCTTGTGTCGGGTTCTCTGCTCAGTGGAGAGTCTGCTTCTCTCTGACTCTCTGCCTGTTGCTCTGCCTGCTAGAGCTCTCTATTTCTCTATCAAATAAATAAATAAAATCTCAAATATATATATATTCTTGAGAATAAGGAAATCATACTTCATTCATAGAATAAGAAAGGTCTAATGGGACAATTCCATGCTTGTAATGCAGTGCATGTTTCCCTCTTACAACGTCAATTTTACATCACTTTGTGCATCCGATGGTTATCAAATTTGAAATGTTTGCAGTGTCACTTGCTAATGTTGAAGCATAATTCGTCAAGTTATATCTTACAATGAACACAAACCCTGTACCAACTGTTTGCTAAGGGAGAAGCAAGGGAAAGAAAAGGCCTGGATTCCACTGCTGTGAATGTACCCTCCCCGTTTAAAAAAAAGAAAACAAAAAAAACCTGTAGAGTCAGCATGTTTTCCAGTAAGCTTTGTTCATTGAACAGAACCGTCTTTTCAAATTATCAACAAATCGTTTGATCCTTTTTTTCTCTTGTGGAGGCATTCAAGAGATTGCCTTGAAAACTCATCTGAGAATACCAGATATTTCTGAAAAATTCCTATCAGGGGAAAGATGACACATTAATAATCTCTGGAAAGAACCGAATGCTCCACGTCGCCATTCTGCTCATGTCTGTGAGTTGAAGCAGCAGGCCCTGTCAAAGGAGAGCACCGATTTCCTGAGGTCGTTGTGGGAGACATTAAAAGCCAGATTAAGGGTATTTTCAAGGAAACGCTACTGGAAGAATTAGTGGGTTTCCTTCCAAATTACTACCTACCAATAATATTGTTTCCTCTCATCCAGCCGTTTCTGAGACAATGTCAAAGCTAAAGCATGAAGGGCAAACGAAGAAGAGATTCATATAAAATAATATTTTTCTATGTCAGCCAGAGCTACAACCTGGCAACGTACAGGTACCTCAAGGTAACACCGGTTGGCTTAGCTGAAAAGCTCTATTACGTAGAGAAGACAATACTTTAAAATGCAGGATTTCTTCTCTCACTGCATTCGCTCTTGAGTCCAGCAGTGACAGCTCAATTCTGGAAAGTGAAACATCCATGGAGGGTGAAAGTTGTATTTTGTTCATCTGGCATCCACCGATCCCGGATTTTCTTCTCAGAGCCCCACGGTCCTGTCTGACGGCGTTTCCTTCCTGTTGAGTCAGCGAGACTAACAGCTCAGGACTGAGTGGGTACCCCAGGCCTGGGGACAGAGTATACAATACTCACTGGTCACTGGGACCCTGGGCAGATGGTCTAAGCCGGCAACAGAGAGCTTCCAACTTAGGACTTCAACGGGAGCTCTTGGGAAAGAGCATTTATCTTCCCATTAGGGTTTCCAAGAAAGTGAGGTTTGAATTTCGAGGTCATTGGATTACCACATGGAGTCTGCTGGTCTCGGAACAAAGCGAATACAGTGGAGGGTACAGTTCAGAGATGGAGAGAAACCTTGATCTCGAGCCTGATATAACACATGTCTGAACTTTTCAGTTACTTCAACGAATAATTATGCTACTTAACTAATTCTTTTTTACTTTTTAAGCCAGATTGAAACAATTTCCTATCTTTCTGCCATTTGCAACTGAGTCCTGAAAAATACTCTCTAGCTATCTTCTATCTACCTGGCACAGTCAAATAAGATAAACTTAAAGTCTGATTAAAGAGGGACGGCTTATGGAGGCTAGCTGCCTCGTGTCCAAATTCCAAGGCTACCACCTACGATGTAACAACGGATTTAATCACTCCAAATTTTAGATGTCCCATGAAGAAAGCAGAGACACCAGAATCTTACCTTGCATAATCTATGAGTATTTAACTCAGAGAGAGAGAGAGAAGCTGAGTTGCCAATTTTAATCCATGTAAACAGCTCCCCCTGGAACTTGGCCAAGGGGCACCATTTATATATAGAGACTACAATGAGAGGAGTGTTGAAACCAGGAAGTGCATAATGGGGCCGATTTAAAGATGCATAAGGTCACCTAGATCCGAACACTCACAAGTATTTTCCTTTGTGTGATTGCCATAATGTCAGACCTACAAGCAATCCAGATGATCACCTCATTTACCTACTTCCTTAGACAAAAGAGAAAAAGGAGGTCAAGAAAGGGGAAGAGAGAAGCTATGCTCCTTTGGGTAGTTACTGGCCGAGATACGCCCAGGTTTCAAGTTCCCTGCCCCTTTGGAATGTCTTTCTAGTATAGCCCTTCATTTGCAACAACTGGGGACATAATAGTGTTGTGCTGAAAACCCAGATCTGAGCAGCTCTGGTTTAGAATGCTACCAGCTGGCTTGCTTATTTCTAGAGTCAAAAAAAAAAAAAAAAAACCCACCAGGAAAAATGAAAGATGTTGGACTAACCTTTTGCAGGTGAGGTTGAGTGTCAGTTGCTACGCAACCCAACCAGGAGGATTTACAATCTGCGGGAGCTGAGTGGGAAGCAACTGAATCTGACTGGAAATTGAGGTCTGAGTGAATAACACAAGCAGGGTGGGTGGAAAGAACCACAGCCAAGTCTGCCTTTGGTGCATATATTTATAATGGAATATGAAAGGTTAAAAAAATAGATTTTCAGAGTTTGGGAGCCACTTGTTTAGCTAAAATATTTCAGTAATTGTTCTTATTTTCTTTTTAAATTGAAGAGGTAGACAGAGCTCATCACCTCTAAGAATTATACTATCTTTGTAAAACCACCATGTTTCCTTTTTGAAATTCAATCTGGTATGACGATTGAAAGTAGGACCGACATAATCCCAAAGCAGTGGCCTGGGTGTTTTCTTCTTAAAACCAACAAGCTGAAATTTCACAGCTCAGCAAAAGACACGTGTCAAATTGATTTTGGTGACTCGAACAATGAAGAGGTAGAATTTTACAGTCTTATTTTTAATTTATTTTTAGATTTTACTTACTTATTTATTTATTTATTTACTTACTTACTTATAGAGTGTGAGGTGAGGGGAGGAGCACAGGGAGAGAGAATCTCAAACAGATTCTGCACTGAGTGCAGAGCCCAGTGCTGGGCTGGGTCCCACCATCCTAAGATCATGACCTGAATTGAAATCGAAAGTTGGATGCTAAATTGAGCCACCCAGGCTCCCCAGATGTTACGTTAAATGATTATCTGCTACACACATGTAAATTTAGGTATTACTGAGAAAGAGCATTTTAAAAATTCTTAATACAGATATTTGGACAGTCAGCCATCTATTAAATTTGGAAATATGCAAATGCCATCATTTTCTACCACCTTCTTTTCATGTTTCCCTTAGTCTCTTGTAATGTCTCTTTTTTGAGAAGAACCTGGAGTTCTTTATGACATTGTTAGTGTTCCAGAACCCCAGTGTCCTTCCCCTACTGTGTTTCCTTTCTCAAGTTGAAGAGCCTCATTAATTGAGCTTTGCTTTTCTCTAACATTACTTCAAAATGTATCTATAGCAAATCTAATTCTCACAAGAATGGGATCTTATTGTAGGATATCACTGAAAGAGCAAATAATCAAGAGGCAAAAATCTAACTCTTGAGAAGATGCCAGGTGCTTCCTCCCTGTCTCTCATCTCTACTCCTAATGTAGGGGACTTGATTCTCGTAGACCAGCCATCCTAAAAATCCCTTCTTCTACAGAATGTCTAAATCTCTGACCAAAATATCCATCTAAAATAGCCCTCTTGAATAATTATTTTAGCCAGAGATAAAGAAATAAAAATATTTAATTTTATTTATTTTTATTGTTTTTAAAGATTTTATTTATTTATTTGACAGAAAGAGAGAGATCACAAGTAGGCAGAGACAGGCAGAGAGGGAGGGTGAAGCAGGTCCCCTGCCGAGCAGAGAGCCCAACACGGGGCTTGATCCCAGGACCCTGAGGTCATGACCTGAGCTGAAGGCAGAGGCTTAACTCACTAAGCCACCGAGGCACCCAATAAAAATTTTTAAAATGGAATTATAAGACATGCAACAACAAATTAAATCATGAAAGACAGATCACCCCAGTTACTGTTCACAAGGTTTACAATTCACTGAAATATTAAAATATTTATTAAAAGAAAAAATATTTAAAGAAAATTATGATAATATTGTGGTGACAATAGATGATAAGAATATCCTAAATATTTTATCTTTCAAAGGAGCTAATAGGAAGTGGTTTAATCTTGACAATTTTATGTTGTTTTATACTGAAAGGAAGAGGCTATTGGAAAAGGGATTGAGTCAAGTTTCAAGTCCCTAGAAAAAAAAATAGAAAAAGAACCCCCCCGCCCGCCAATCGAAAGCATTTGGAAACAGAAACAGGAAACATGAAGAAAAAAGGGAAAATGTAACAAAGGTTTATATAAACAGAAATCATACAAAATAACTGCTTCGTAAAAGACCTTGATCTGAGTGTAATATTGTTAGACTCCACCGTGCTATTGTGTATATCATAAGATCAGTTCTGCAATTGCATAAGAGTGTTCATTTGTATAAATATTGCAAAGATTGTTTATTCTTTCTTGCATCAGTGGTCACCTGGGATACTTCCAGGTTTGGGCTATTAGGCATAAAGCTTCTGTAAATATTCCGGCACAAGTCCTTTTGAGAACATATGTTTTCTTTTCAGTCTTGGGTAAGCTCCTAAGACTGTCATGGCTAGACCCCAGGGAAATGTATGTTTAATTTTATTAGAAGCTGCCAGAACTTTTCTCAAAGGAATTACACTGTTTTATGTCCCTGCTAATGATGTGTGAGAGCTCGGTTTGCCCCATATCCTCACCAACTTTTATTGATTTTTTTTTCAAAAATAGCAATTCAGTGGGTGTGAAAGTTATCTGCCTTTTTTTTTTTTTTTGATTCACTTATTTATTTGAGAGACTGAGTGAGCACGAGTGGAAGGAGGGCAGTGAGAGAGGGAGAGAGAAACCTAAGCAGACTCCAGGCTGAGTCCAGAGCCTGACGTGGGGCAGGATCCCATGACCCCAGGATCATGATCTGAGCCAAAACCAAGAGCAAATGCTAAATCAACTGTGCCACCCAGTGAAGCTCCAAGGTTACCTGCCTCTTGATGAAGAATATACAGAGCTGTAAAGTATTTTTGCCAGAAATACATAGATAGATAGATGGATATACAAACAGACAATAGATGATGAAGTCAACAAAGAAAAATATTAAACTGTATCTCAGCAATCAACAAAATCCACACTGTGGGAAACTACCAGAGAAATGAGCTTCTTTCCTCAACAATCAAAAGACAAGGATGGTATGAGCTGAAGAAGGGGATCTGTAGCGTGAAAGGTCACTGGTAAAGCTGACCCCTGATAGAGGTGGCAGGTGCAAAGACAGTCACATCACAATCACATTGGCTTTTGTATGCTTTCCTGGATTTGTTTTATATTTGACAACTGAAAATATTTTTTGAGAAAAACCCTATCCTATGTGGCAAGAAAAGAATATTTCTAAATTCTCTTAACACATTGCAATTAATCTGTGAATGAAAACCAAAACAAGGGTGTTTGGGTGGCTCAGTCACATGAGCATCTAAGTCTCTTGATCTCAGGTTGTGAGTTCAGGCCCCGCATGTGGCATGAAGCCTACAAAAGAAAGAAAGAAAGTAAGAAAAAGAAAGAAAGAAAGAAAGAGAGAGAGAAAGAAAGAACGAAAGAGAGAACCCTGGGATCATGACATGAGAAGGCAGACACTTAACCGACTGAGCCATGCAGCAACACAATAAATAAACTCTTTAGAAAAAGAAAGAAAATAATTGTGATGACACTATTAGTACATATTAATGTCTAAAGATGATATGCAAAGCTACATTCAAAGAAAATATGATTTAATGTCTAAGTAACTGTTAAAATAAGCTATATATAGTGAACATTTTAAAAATCTAAAAATAAGAAATTTCGAGAAAGAATATAAACATGTTATTTGACTCAAAAGGTGAAGAAAACAAATCAAAATGCATAGAGGAAACTAAAGTTATATACAACTAGCTCATAAGAGAAACCACATTTGCATATTTTAATTGCTCTCATGTATATATATACACATATATATAATATATATTATATGTATAATATAATATGTATTATATGTATAATATGTATAATATGTATAATATTATATGTATAATATTATATGTATAATATTATACATATATACATATAATACATATACATATGTATACATATTATACATATAATATATAATATATATTATATGTATATTATATATTATATATATTATATATAATATATATAATAATATATATATTTATATATATATAATATATATATTTATAAATAAATATAATATATATATTTCAGATATATATATTTCAGATATATTTCAGATATATAATATATATATTATATATTATATATTATATATATAATATTATACATATAATATATATTATATATACATATATATACATATATATGTATAATATTATACATATAATATATATAATATAATATATATAATATATATGTATTTTCTACAGGAAAGTACCTATATATGAACATTTTAATGAAAAATAAAATTAGCACCCACTCATCCATGAATAAGCTTAAGAAAGAGAAAAATGACCTGAAAGCCTAGAGCACTCCTTCATCAATGCTAGTGCTCAGAGGCAATGTCGGTCCTCATTCTTGCATATCATTTCCCTTGAAAATCCTTCCTTTGCCTTTTTAAAAACAGTATTAACAGATTCACACATACCTCTAACAATATATTGTATCGCATAGCTTGGCCATGTGTGACTTTTATATAAATGAAATTATGTGCCAAGAATTCTGTGAATCCCACCCCTTCCCGTGGGTAAACAGAAGGCATTGAGTCTCACTCCACATTCACTACTGACATTCTTCCACAGAGGTCCATAGTTTAATATTAAAAATGGATCTACCCATTCTATTTATCCATTCTGCGACTGATGGACATTTGGGCTGTTTCCAGATTTTAGCTATTCTAGAAAATGCTCCTTTCATGTGTCTCCTCATGAACATATGCAATAGGTTCTCCTAGTATATTCTAGAATTTGAAATTTTGAAATCTCACTGAGTAATGCCACCTTCCTTTCCAAAGCAGTTACGGCAGTTTGCACCCCCAAGGAAAGAAATCACCACTTGGTATCACCTAAGACTTTAATTTTTGCCAATGTAATATGTGTAAAATGGTGCCTCACTGTGGTTTTGATTTGCATGCATGACTACCAATGATTTTGAGAATATATTACTGTGTTTACTCAGCATGCCCGTTTACTTTTCTAACACCTACAGCAAAATGAGTTTGCTTTTTATTATTGATTTGTAGATGCTGTTTATTTTTTCTGGATGCTAACACTTGGTTATAGATCTTGAAAATATCTTCTCCCATTATGTGGTTTGTTTTTTCAGCCTCATAATATTTTTTGGGTAAAAATCCATTTTTAATAATATTCAGCATATTAATATTTTTCTTTATGGTTTCTCATTTTTGCCATATTTATAATTTAAAATTCCCTATTCCAATGTTATAAGATATTCTTCTAAGCTTTCTTTTAAAAATTAATGTATTATCTTTCATATTTAAAACATAAATCCATCTGAAATTGATTTTTGTGTCTAGTGTGAGCCAGAGATTCAATTTTATATGTTTCTATATGGAATTGGCCCAGTATAATTTATTAAATAGCTCATCATTCCTACAGGGACCTGCAATGCAGGCTGTGTAATAATAAACCTTCACATATGTATGGTTATGTTTTGTGGCTTTCTATCCCAATCTATTGGGTTTATTTTACTATGCCAAGTACAGATGTACTTACAGGATGAATTATTTTAAATAAAAGGAGGGAAGATCCCTATTTTCTTTACATCATTCCAGAAAAAGAAAAAAAAATCCTATAGAGAGAATGATCCCTATCACAAATTTCATAGTACATGTTTTAGAGGAAAGTCTGAAAAAAATCACACACATACAGACAGATATATATATATACACACATAATATACATAAAAGTACTATCTTTCTCTTTTATAACTACAAAAAGTACTTCTGAGTAATTATTAGTCTACAGAATCAACACAACAGAGGAAAAATTACATAAACATCATCATTTCTCTCTCTCTGTCTAACTTGTCAAGTTAGGTTAATCATGACTATAAGTATAGTTTATAAATATGAAATCTATGAATCTATTTTATCACATCAGAAAGTCATTATATAATCCGCTTTTATATATGAATAAAAGCATTTCATAGCATTTAACATCCATCTCTAATAATAAATTACATCAGTAAACTAGAAATTTAAAAATTATCTGTGACAAAGAAAATCAACATGAAACCTATAGCTAATATCACCCAGATGTAAAACACAGAGGCATTCCGACTAAAGTATAAGCATCCAATTTCTGTTATCTCCATTCTAATTTAATAATGTTCTGAAATCCTAGCCAATGTAATCATAAAATAACACTGAAAAATTTTAAGAAGGGAAATTATTACCAAGAGACAAAAGTATTATTATTTATAGGAAAGACTGTTAGTCTAGATAAAAATAAAAAAATACAAAGGAGGGTCAATTGAAAAATCAGAGCTTCAATAATTTTGCAGGACCCCAAAATAAATATGAAATAGCAAAATCTCTCTATATAATATATATAATATATTATATTATATATTATAATGTGTATTATAATATATAATATAAATAATATATTATTTTAATGTTTATTATAATATATATTCTGAAGGACTGATGGGCAAAAAGCCACAAATCTTTCCTTTAAACATGCTAACACAAGTGAAATACCCAGAGATATTATTAATTTTACATCTTCTGAACGTATATGTATAAACTTCACAAAATCTTTACTTTGGAGAGTATACAGAAAATTGCATAAGTGGGAAAATGATTGCTCCATTCAACTCTGATTATCAGTGGGCAATGAGAGTCAGGAAACATTTTAAATCTGTGAAAGAAAGGTAACTCTTAACGTATAAAATTACTGAAAATCCTTTAAAATGAGAATAATGATCAAAGGTACAAGAATACAGTTCTCGTAGCAGTTTAGAAGAGAAGTTTAAAAATATAGATCAAAGGCCTTTATGATGCATATGAATTTTGACCCAACTTTTTCACTTCTAATATTTTATCACACAGAAATAATCATAGCTGAGGACAGTCATCAAGTGGCTGTGAATAATAAAACACCGGAAATGTTTAGTATGAATAAACTATAGGGCAGTGATTAAATTGTAGAAAATTAATAAAATGGAGTATTATATAATTTTTTGATTCAATGTATAAAATAATTCATGTCATGGGACAAATAATCATATTACTTTAAGTAAATATAAGAGCTGCCTCTAATATGCATAGTTCTTTTTTAAGGACTACACCACTAGCTACAAACCTATCAACTGACCCCATATATACTAAACAAGATTGTTCTAAGCATATGACAATGATTAAAATTAAAATTATAGGTAGGCTTTGAATTCAGCCAGATCTGAGTTTGAATCTTACTCTTCTCTTCACCAGCCATGTAAACTTGAGGAAGTTAGTTAATTTCTCCAAGATTCAAATTTATTCACCAATGAAAATGGTAACAGTCACTGTTTTGAAGAAAAAATGAGTAAGATAATACATATAGTATCTTCCACAGTTAGTATCCAATATTCCAAAACTTTTGTTACATTTATAATTAGTAATAATAATTTGTTTCATAATGAGTATCTTAATGCACGTAGTAGTATAAGAAATAAACCATACAATGAATATCATCAGATTAAAAATATATATATTGATTCATGAACCCCAAAAACACAACAGTATGCATTCTTTTCACATTTCCTTGAAAAAGCTATGAAGAATGGTCCCATTTCGCTAGCCCTAAGCAAAAGCCTCAGCAACTTCCCCACAAGTATAAATCGTGTCAGCCATATTATGTGATTATCATGCAACAAACATAGCAGCTAATATAAAAAGATTAAATATCTAAACTTTATCAGCCTTTGGGAAAACAAAAAATGCTTAACTCACCATTGAGTAAAGGAAGTAATTAAAATTGCAGTCAAAGGTTATTTGGAAAATAAAAGAACAAAATACCAACATTATACGGTATGCCCCAATCTGCAACGAGAGGCAAATTCAGCATCAAGAAATTCCATCATTATGTAAGAAAAAAGGACAATAAGTGAGATAAGGTGAAAAATAATGAGAGTGGAAATTAATGAAAGAATGGGAAAAAATGAATCAAAAGACAGAATTTTAGCAAAAATAGAAATCAGAAAAGGCAGTGGGTCTGTTGCTTATATGTAGGAACTCATTCTTTACCACTGTTAACTCAGTATTTATGATAGCCTTACTAGGCTGAGTAAAAACAAGAGCTAAATCACAAAGCACAATGTTAAGGCTAATGAGGAAGACTTTTTAATACGAATAGAGAATACTGAAAGTAAGTGATAGCTTTCTATGCATACAGTTGGGGGGGGCTCATCTAGAAAACGAATTTTCTAGAGGAAAAAAAAAAATGACCAATGACTCAGTATGTAGATAACCTAAGAGAACAAGTACTATACTGAAAGCTTTTAAAAATTACCAAAGAATCTCTCCTGAAAAACAAAACAAATTCCACACTCTGCTTATTTTCCTAATTCTTTCATTGAATTTATTACTTAAAACTATATGTATTGGGGCGCCTGGGTGGCTCAGTGGGTTAGGCCTCTGCCTTCAGCTCAGGTCATGATCCCAGGGTCCTGGGATGGAGCCCCGCATCAGGCTCTCTGCTCAGCAGGGAGCCAGCTTCCCCCTCTCTCTCTGCCTGCCTCTGGGCCTACTTGTGATCTCTGCCTGTCAAATAAATAAATTAATATGTATATTATATATATATATTTTTTTATATAGCATATATTTGTGTATAATATATAAAATTATATATATTTATATATGTATATATTATATATGTGTGTGTGTGTGTATATGTGTATATATATATATATATATATATATATATATATGTATTATTGGGAGCTTGTGAATGTCAAACTTTGCTTTAGGGCCCAAGAATAAAGCAGGAATCCAGCTGTGACCAAATCCCCAGTCTAAGAAGGCAGCCACTGAATAGATCTTGAATATCTGGGGGTAGTGAAGCTGGACACCAGAACAAATCAGGGCAAGGAGTGAGAGTTGTGGAAAATGAGTGGCCGTGCAGGCATCTGCCTGTCGGGCTGGGATCCCCACTCCCCTACCCAACAGGTGCTGTGAACATGGTAAGTTTCATAGTTTAACAAGGTCTTTGTGGCACATCTGACATTCATACCTTACCTTTCTTGTCCGCAAAATGGGGTGAATGCTATTTACCCCACAGAGTTGTCATGAGGATTGAGTGAGTTAATGTGGGAAATCTTTAGAAGAGTGTCTGGTATGTAATTAAGTCCTAGATGTGTTCGCTTGAGGAAAATGGGGGTGAGGGGTAGTACACTGGGCCAGGAAAGCGCTTCTAGTAAGAGACCAGAGAAGAATGGCTGAAGAAAGCAAAGTAAGACACCTGGTGGTGATCTGGGATGAATTCGGGGCAAGAGAGTTAGTGGAATGGAAGAGGAGCCAAGAAGGGTGGGCGAGGCGGGGTTACAGCCTTGTGGAGGCCACTGGAAGCTGTGGAGAGTTCTCAGCAGAGAAAGGGCATGTCCTGACAAATACAAGGTCCATTCTGGCTGCTTGATGACCAGTATACCAAGGGGGACTTCAGCGTGGAAACTGAGAGATCGAGTCAGTCCAGGTAAGAGATTATGGTGCTTGAACTAGGCTCACAGTATTAGCTGTTTACTCATGTTCTCTAAGAAAAGGTGAGTTTCGAGTTATCTAAACATTTGGAAAGCCCAGATGAAAATCACAAATTTTCCAATTAGCGAGGAAGGCTAAGCTAGTTCTGTATTGCTAGTTCCGCAGGCTAGTTCCGCATTACCGGGTGCGAAACAGGATGCACACATGTGGACTGCCCCACCCAGACACAAGGTCACACAGTCCTCGCTCACTTAGAAACTTAGAGCCAAATTAGAACCAAATCATAAGCTAAATATGAGTACATGAATGTCAGATGTGCCACAAATACCATGTTAAACTATTAAAAAAAAAAAAACTTAAAATCTCATAGTCGATCTCACCTAGCACATAATGAAAATGCATCCAGGCACTACCCCTTAACACTAACGGATAAAACAGGCAGGACCATAATCAGATCTACTACATTTCTCATCAGGTTTTGCCCAAAGGAAAAGACAAAAAAGCAGAAAGGTAGAAAGGAAGGGGGGGTGGGGAGGAACGATGATTTGAGGGAGGGCAGGCTGGAAGGAAAAATTAAGATAAAAGATGAGATGATGAAAGTAAATTGCCCTATTCTTAAGAAGGAAAATTATTTTGTCTACATAATTCAGAAAAATTCTCTGAAAAAAAAAAACACTGAGTTTTAACAGATTTTTAGTAAGTTGACCTGTTATAAATGAAATATTTGAATTAATCGCTTACCTATGTAGTAGCAGTCTTTACCTAGGATAAAGGAAATGACCCACCTACCATGACAAAGAAGGAAACATGAAATCTAACTTAAAAATAAAAATGAACAAGGATCAATGGGTAGGATCTCAGGAAAGAAAACAAAAAATGTTTAGCGAGGTCATTATGTATCATATATCTACATCACATATCATATATTCTATATCATATAGTATACAATGTATTATATGCTATAAGTTATATGTTATATTATACATCAAAAATGATACATAAGGGGCACCTGGGTGGCTCAGTGTGTTAAGCCTCTCTGCCTTCGGCTCAAGTTATGATCTCAGGGTCCTGGGATCGAGTCCCGCATCGGGCTCTCTGCACAGCGGGGAGTCTGCTTCCCCTCTCTCTCTGCCTGCTGCTCTGCCTTCTTGTGTTTTCTCTCTCTCTGTCAAATAAATAAAATCTTTAACCCATTGAGCCACCCAGGCACCCCAAATAAATAAAATATTTAAAAACAAATAAAATCAGGTTACTTGGGGGTTTAAAAAAAAACCAAAATGAACGATACGTTAGTTACCAGAACTTATATATAGGTCAAGAATTCAGCAGGTTTAATAAACATTATCTATAAGATTACACAATAAATTCCATCTCAGGTAAATGACATTAAAAGCAATTCTTATTTTACTCTTTTCCCATTTTTTTCTATATTCAGTATATATGAGTGCAGCATTTTTAATGCCTGCAAATTTTGCATCCTTATCCGTAACTTATATGTGTCTACATTTTATTTTTGCAGTTTCAATTCCAAAAATGTATTCTGAGATAAAAAAACAAAAGTGTATGCAAAGATTTAGGTTTAAAGATATGCCCTGAAATGTTGTTTATAATATTGAAAAATAGGAAATTACCTAAATGTCTAACTATTGGAAGCTCTTTAAATGATCTGGATTCACTCATACAATGAAAGTGTGTGTGTGTGTGTGTGTGTGTGTGTGTGTGTTTCATAGGAGATCACTTGGTTTGGAAATGGTCTGAATATAATGACCAAGAAAAAATGAGTTCAATGAATTTTGAAAACAGTTTGTGAAGCATAGTAGAATTCTTCATGAAATAAATGTTTTGAAAAATACTAACAGCATTTGTACCAAAGAACAAAGAACAAAACAAGTATCTTTATTTTTTATACTGTTATGTATTTTCCACCAATGCTATAGTAGGTATTTTTATAATAAAAATATTATTATACTTAATTTCTTATTGTTTCTAATGTCCAGAACTAGAAACATAATAAAAGGTCCTGAAATAACAAAATTACCAAGTATATGGAGTTATATTTATATGATGGATAACATCTTTCTATTTTCTATTCTGATAATGTTTACATAAAATAACAGAGAGCTGATGAGATCAACTGATAACACAGAATTTGTCTCCATTAAAGCAAACCACACTCTGAAGTAAACACATCAATTTGTAACCTGATTATAACAAACTGGAAGTCATCATTTCCAGATGAGGCCAGTGAAACAGGACTTATATCTTCAAATTTTCCTCTATCTGGAATTATAAATTCCCAAATTCTGGGGACCGTAATTGTGAAACCAGCAAAATTATATGGCCTAGGGTAGACTTACCCCAATCGGAAGTTTAAAGGGATGGATTAAAATTGGGCTCATAGTGGCAGAAAGAAAAATAATTCTTAAAGAAGTTCTGGGGGAAAAAATGCGAAGTCTTCTAACATAATCGTAACGTGTCATAGTGTGTTCATTCATTATGCCACAAATATTGGTTAATCACAGGTTTGAGTCAAGAGATGAGGTGGGTGTTATTGATACAAAATAAATAAAAGTATCCCTAGCTTCAGGGAGTTTATGATTTGATGAGGGCAAGCAGCTAATGTTCATGTAGTACTTTATGTTTACACATGAATTCGTAAACATATCAAGGTTCAGTAGAATAACCTCCAACTTATCAGATATTAGGAGTCTCCCAAGCTATTACACTCATTGATCCATTCCTGTCCTTATTTTGCTTGATCTCACTGACCACTTAAAAATATCATTTTACTCTTTGTTTCTGTGATACTGAACACTCTTGTTGGTTTTTCTCCTCATTATCCCATTGATTTTGCTAGCTTCTCTCTGCCCATCGTTAGAGTCCCATCCTGGATGCTGTTCCCCCTTTACTGTACTATACTGGATGCTGTACCCCCTTTACTGTACTATCCTGGATGCTGTACCCCCTTTACTGTACTATCCTGGATGCTATTCCCCCTTTACTGTACTATCCTGGATGCTGTACCCCCTTTACTGTACTATCCTGGATGCTGTACCCCCTTTACTGTACTATCCTGGATGCTGTACCCCCTGAACTCCCTTGCTTATCTCATCGCCCCATTTCTGAGGAGTCCTAGGTCTACAGGGTCCACACTTCCAATCTCAATAAACCTTCACCCCTCAAGTTGCTACAGTCAGAAACCTGAGTCCTTTCTGATACCTCCTTACCCCCAACTTGATTTAAATCAGTCATCAATTCCTGTCCAGTAAAACTCTTAAATATCTCTCAAGCATATCTGTTCTCCCCATCTCCACTGTAATTGCCTTGACCAAAGCCACCATGGTCTTTTAGTTGGAATCACTGTCAGAACCTCAAACTGTCTTAGCCACTTTCCTACAGTTCCTAATCCATACCACATACTGCATTCTGGACCAGAGCCAATTCAAAACCCATACCCAGCTACCAAGAAGGTGTCTGGGTCTAACTGGGATGCCCACAGGAGAGAAGAGATTGAGAATGGAGGTTTGTTCACAAACCAACAGAGTCTCTCCAGGACAAAAGGAAACTTATTATCCCTATAATCCTTTCTTTACCACAACATTTTACACAACCTAGAGCCCCATAGGTGTTAAGAGCAATTTTGGTATACTTTGGAATCACCTAGGAAGTTTTAAAAACCCTAATGTCTGAATCCCAACCTCAAATATTCTGATTTTGGTGACAAAAGAGAGCATATGGAAATGAATTTTCAAGAATTTAATTTGAGATTTGTCAACAAAAGAGAAGGAATGGAAGACTTGCATTACATGGTAAAGATGCAACCCAGATCTCCAAACGTCACTCAATGTTAAAAAAAAAAAAATACTTACATCAATACTCATCATTACTATTAATGCTAGCATTTTAAGTAATGCTGCATTAGCCTGTCTACATACCATATTTTTATTTTTATTTCACAACTGTTTAAGGGACATGGAATTTTACTAAAAAAAAATAAAAATAAAGAGAATGCTGTTGGCTCAGCATAATATGAAGTAACGTTCACTTATTTACAAGTCATAGGGTGCTTAAGAAGAAAATGCTGCAAAAATCATGTTCAAGATACAACCTTTCTCTGAAGTCTAATGGGAGCATAAGGTTACATTCATGGTGCTACACTAAGATTTTAACAACATAACTTATTCATGCATGATGCTCTTGACCATTTTCTATACTCCTCTTCCCCAAAGATGAAAAAATGTAAGGAAAGCCCTTGAAGAGGACCAGGTCATATTAAACAAAATGTCTTATGTTGCTGATGGATATCTTTAAAGTGACGATGCAGCAATGAAAGACTCATAATGGCAATAGCAGAAATACAGAGGCGAATCTGAGAAGATCCAGAATTCGTTGGTTATATTCAAACAGAAGCCTAAATATAAATGGATAATGTTAGAATTCACAAAAGAACAAATGAAAATGATGACAAAAGGGGAACAGCTCAGAGAGTCATAAGCTTACTGGTGAACAACAGAAGGAACAAAATGTAACCTTGACCATAAGTAATCTGCAGTAATGTTTGCTCTAGGACCTGCCTGGACCAGAACATCCCAGCCAGAGTGTAACACATCCTCCCCATAGGTAATGAGGTTTTATGAAGAACAACATATTCTTAGATTCCCAGAATACACAAAAGTACCTTTTATTGAAATAATAAGTGAGATTCACCTATGTTCATATAATTCGACATGAATATGAAATAGATACCTTTCCAAGTAACGTAAGTCGGTGGGATACTCGACTTGACAGCAACTACTGTTCAAGGAAACGGAGTTACAAGAAAATGTTCTCTTCCTTTTCATCTAAAGGCTCCACCTTTAGCAGAGTTGAAGAAGAACCTCTGCCCACCCTTGGTTGGTGTTAAAGTAATACCTAACATCCTGACTTGGCTAATGCATTCCATTCTGATCTTTTTGGAAAAGTGTGCTAGATGAGTAGGACAAGTAAGTAAGTAGGACAGTAAGTAAACTTCAGCCTCGGATCTAAGGCTTGTGGCTATCTGAAGGATGGGACTGAGAAGTATGCTGTATCTAGGCTCAGTGGCAGAGTGTCCAATTGATTGGCAATGCCTGCCATGGCCAAAGGCATGAGTAAATGTGCTTCTCTTGATTTGCTACCCTTCATCTACTTGGATCTTGTATTTCTGGACCCTGGATTTCCTTTTGAACCTTTATTAATACTGGGTTTCTGAGGCCCCATTCCAGCTGTTACGGACCCCTGATCAAGGACTCAACCTTCAATCGGGTCTCTGCTTTAGCATTCTACTTATAATGGCATGATTACCTTCATTATTTTAAAAGTTAAAAAAAAAAGTATTATTTCTCAGAAAAAACAGAAGGAAGAGATGCCTTCAAAGAAAGAACAATAGCTGTCCATCATGCTGAACGGTTTCCAGATAATTCATATTAAATCTTTCATGCCAACTATTCAGCGATTGCCTACAGAGATGATCTTGGGCTCTGTTCTGTCTTATGCTGTATGAAGCTCCAGCATTTTGAACAGCTGTTGACATTTCTACATCCAGCTGTCCCAGACTACATCCCAAGTCTCTGGGAATCTTTCCTATATGAATCACTAAACAGATTTGTGACTTAAATTCTAGATAAATAGTCTCAATTTACCAACACCAGTTTTACCAACCCAGGCAAATAATAGACTCCAAAAATTAAAGAGGTAAGATGTCGCAACATCTGTTTTCAGTCTTAGTCCCAGTGGTGCTTTATCTCAGCCAAGTTCTACATCGCTCAGAGCAATAATTCAAGCAGGAAGCTGCCCAGAATCCCACAGTAGAGTGCTCAAATTCAAGCTCTTGCCACCATCACCAGACCAGACTCGCTTCCCGGATTAGACAGATGTTGGCATGAATGCTTAGAGCCTTTCAAGTCTGAATCGCCTTAATAGACATGTTGAGTTGCTGTATTTTAAAAAATTTCTATCCCAAAATGTTCACATACTTCCTATAACAGCTATATATAATGAATAGTAAATTATGTGATTTTTGTACACTAAAAACAAAATAGTACCAGATTGAGTCTCAAATTGTCTTGTAAATGCAATAATTATCATACAAGTGGCAACATAAATTAGTTTCCTCTGGCATGGAACTGGTTGGGCAAAAGTATGCTCAGATAGCATGCTCAACAGAAATAGTTGAACATCACATCTAAAAACAGTCTTCATGTATGTCTGCAGACTAACCCAGTAATAACTACAAATAATCTTACGGCTGGTGAGAAATTATGGTTGAGTAACACTGAATTTTATTTTTTGGTTTGGTTTGTTTGTTTGTTTTTCAGATAGTTTCATAAACTGGCTAGCATTAACTGGAGATCTGACTTTGGCCACTAGAAAGCACATGCCTCCTCGACAGATGGCAGTCACGGCTTGGTCTTAGCTGATTGCTAACAAGTGAGAATGTGCCCTAATACTCTTCCAAATTTTGTGTAAGAATAGCTGAAAAATCCAGCTTCTTATGATAAATCTTCCTTTTTTAAAATTTTTATTTTTTATAAACATATAATATATTTTTATCCCCAGGGGTACAGGTCTGTGAATCGCCAGGTTTACACACTTCACAGCACTCACCATAGCACATACCCTCCCCAATGTCCATAACCCAACCCTCCTTCTCCCAACCCCCTCCCCCAGCAAACCTCAGTTTGTTTTGTGAGATTAAGAGTCACTTATGGTTTGTCTCCTTCCCAATCCCATCTTGTTTCATTTATTCTTCTCCTACCCCCTTAACCTCCCATGTTGCATCTCCACTTCCTCATATCAGGGAGATCATATGATAGTTGTCTTTCTCCAATTGACTTATTCCGCTAAGCATGATACCCTCTAGTTCCATCCACATCATCGCAAATGGCAAGATTTCATTTCTTTTGATGGTGGCTATTGTAGACATTACTGCTATAAACATTCGGGTGCACGTGCCCCTTCGGATCACTACGATTGCATCTTTGGGGTAAATACCCAGTAATGCAATTGCTGGGTCATAGGGTAGTTCTATTTTCAACATTTTGAGGAACCTCCATGCTGTTTTCCGATAAATTTTCTTTTTAAGGAAATTCACAACTAACTAAAATTACAGTGGGATGTTGGGTTTGTTTGGCCAAACATGGTTAAGGGCACATTTGGTCCATGGTCTATCAGTGTGGAGTAAATAAAGATTAATTTGAGGTTTCCTTCCACCTGCAACATTCTATAAATGTCACAAATACAAAGTTACATATAGGAACTCCTCTATCATGGAGCAGACTTTGGTACAAACATTCTGCTGAATAAATTGAGGACCAGAATTGGGATGACTTCTTACAATTCTAGGAAAATTTAAGAGATAACTTCTGGGTTTTGTTTTGTTTTGTTTTTTTGTTTTAATGATCAGAGGATTAGCAATAAAGACCAACCACAAGAGAAGGGGAGAAAGATGTTGCCTTTGATTGACTTTCTTTGGAATCTGCCCATCATTGGACAATTTCAAAATTTCAATAACAATAACAATTTCAAATTGTTATTAAACTAATATTTTGATCCTCTATCATAGTTGAATCAGTGAATAATATGGATAATTTCTTTAAGATAGGAAAGACAGAAATATCCCACTTTCAGTTCATTGGCAAATTGTATTGTTAATAACAGTATTTAAAACATTATAAGTGGTTTGCCTATCCTCAGATGTTACCTTATCCAACCAGCAGATAACCCAAACATAAGTCCCATAAGTCCACAAGATGCTTTCAAATATTTTTCCACCATTCCTGCTGGCCATTTTTAATACCTTGCAAAAAGAGATAAAAAGTTGAATAGTTGGTGACAGTGTGTTAGGAAGACAAGAGTCCTGCTCAGTGGATCAGTCCTGCTCACTCTAGCCTGAAAAGCACCAAATGAAATAATTTTCTGTTTTTAGTTCTTCATGGTCACTGAGATTCCATTCTTGACCTACAGATCTTTTCAATCTACACGTTTCCTCTGGCTAAAAATCTATTCCCGTAGTTTCTGTTGTCATGTTAATGATGCTCAAATACAGGTCTATACCCAGTCTCTTGTTAAAATCTTGCTACCAGGATGGCCATAGGTACCTGACCTATTATCTTCCCCCTTAAATAGTCCCTCCTGGATTCTCCATTTCAGCTGTTGGAATCATCACTTACCCACTCACTGAACCAAAATCTTAGACTTCTTCCAGGATTCTCCCCTCACTGTTGTTTCCCACATGTGATCAATCACTAAGGCCCTCCATGTTCTAGCTACCACTGACATCTCTTCCTTATCTCTTACTACTATTTTACTGAAACAGAAATTACCGGATATCCTACACACAAATACCAAACACATTCAACACGTATCGTGCTGCTTTACATCTCTGTGGTGGCCTTTTCTCAGGCTCTCAATCTCCACAGAAATTTCAAAGGAGTCAGTTTTTACCACCCTTTACATGTACCTCACATCACCTAATCCAGGATGACTTCTCTGACCCAAAATATAGGACCTCCTATTAGTGATGATTTTTAAAAAAGCATTATTGAGGTATAATTTACAAACCATAAAATTTACTCATTTTGAGTATGCAACTGAGTAGTTGTTAAAAGATTTATGGAATTATGCAACCATTACCACCATCTAAGTTGGGGATATTTCCATGACCCCCAAAAGAAAGTTCATGCTCATTTGCAGTCACTCCCTGTTCCCAACCCCAGTGCCAAGCACTGCTAATCTGCTTTCCGTTTCTGCAGAATGGTCTTTTACTGGACATTTTATATAAATGGGATTATGCAACATATGGTCTTTTGTGTTTGTATTCTTTGACTTTGCATCATGTTCTAGAAGTTCATTCTTCTATGTGTTTATCCATGTACTCAGGTGACAGAATGCATCAGTACTTTGTTCCAATTGATGAAGGCTGTTTCACTGTAAGGACATACCACATTTTTGCTTATCCATTCACCAGTTGATGGACATCTGGGTTGTTTCCACCTTTGGACTATTCTGAATAATGGTGCTAACTGACATTCTCATATAGTTATCATATGGTCTTTGTGTAGACAGATGTTTTCATTTCTCTTGGGTTGATACTTGTTTTAAAATACTCAACACTTTAATAAACTGCCAAACTGTTTTCTAGGGTGACTGCACCATTTTACATTTGTGAGATAATAGAAAGTTATATATTTTGGTACTGCCCCCAGTTCTTGGCATCGGTTCCTAAAACCCTTATAATTTTCTAAGCGATAAGAGCACAAGGAGCATCGTTTGTGCTCATAAGGTGATTCTGGATGACTCCTGGATGGGGACTGGTCCCTGCAAAGAACAAGCCGTGATTAGAAGCTTGGAATTTTCAATCCCACTCCCTACTCTTCAGAAAGGGGAAAGGAACTAGAAATGGGGTTAGTTGGTTAGTTATTGATCATGCTTACATGAGGAAGCCTCCATAAAAATTCTAGTAGTGTGGGGTCTGGAGAGCTTCCAGACCGATGAACACATCCACATACCAGGATGGTGACATACCCCAACTCCATCCCGAACTTGGGACCCTCCCAGACCTCACCTTATGTATCTCTTTATTTATTTATTTATTGGGAAATTTTTTATATTTTTTTTAAATTTTTTTAAATTTATTTTCAGCATAACAGTATTCATTATTTTTTCACCACACCCAGTGCTCCATGCAATCTGTGCCCTCTATAATACCCACCACCTGGTACCCCAACCTCCCTCTCCCCCGCTACTTCAAACCCTTCAGATTGTTTTTCAGAGTCCATAGTCTCTCATGGTTCACCTCCCCTTCCAATTTCCCCCAAATCCCTTCTCCTCTCTAACTCCCCATGTCCTCCATGCTATTTGTTATGCTCCACAAATAAGTCAAACAATATGACAATTGACTCTCTCTGCTTGACTTATTTCACTCAGCATAATCTCTTCCAGACCCATCCATGCACAAAAGTTGCGTATTCATCCTTTCTGATGGAGGCATAATACTCCATAGTGTATACGGACCACATTTTCCTTATCCATTCGTCCGCTGAAGGGCATCTTGGTTCTTTCCACAGTTTGGTGGCCATTGCTGCTATAAACATTGGGGTACAGATGGCCCTTCTTTTCACAACATCTGTATCTTTGGGGTAAATGCCCAGGAGTGCAATTTCAGGGTCATAGGGAAGTTCTATTTTTAATTTCTTGAGGAATCTCCACACTGTTCTCCAAAGTGGCTGCACCAACTTGCATTCCCACCAACAGTGTAAGAGGGTTCCCCATTCTCCACATCCCCTCCAACACATGTTGTTTCCTGTCTTGTTAATTTTATTACAAAGCTGTGATCACCAAGACAGCATGGTACTGGCATAAAAACAGACACATAGACCAGTGGAACAGAGTAGAGAGCCCAGATATGGACCCTCAACTCTATGGTCAATTAATCTTGGACAAAACAGGAAAAAATATACAGTGGAAATAAAAAATATACAGTAGAAAAAAGATAGTCCCTTCAATAAATGGTGCTGGGAAAACTGGACAGCTATATGTAGGAGAATGAAACTCGACCATTCTCTTACACCGTACACAAAGATAAACACAAAATGGATAAAAGACCTCAACGTGAGACAGGAATCCATCAGAATCCTAGAGGAGAACATAGGCAGTAACCTCTTCGATATCAGCCACAGCAACTTCTTTCAAGATATGCCTCCAAAGGCAAAGGAAACAAAAGCGAAAATAAACTTTTGGGACTTCATCAAAATCAAAAGCTTCTGCACAGCAAAGGAAACAGTCAAAAAAAACCAAAGAGGCAACCCACGGAATGGGAGAAGATATTTGCAAATGACAGTACAGACAAAAGGTTGATATCCAGGATCTATAATGAACTCCTCAAACTCAAAACACACAAAACAGATAATCATATCAAAAAATGGGCAGAGATATGAACAGACACTTCTCCAATGAAGATATACAAATGGCTATCAGACACATCAAAAAATGTTCATCATCACTAGCCCTCAGGGAGATTCAAATTAAAACCACATTGAGATACCACCTTACACCAGTTAGAATGGCCTATGTATCTCTTTATCTGGCTATCTGTATCTTTTATCATATTCTTTAATAAACTGGAAACTGTAATTGTTCCTGAGAGCTCTGTGAGCTGCTCTAGCAAATTAATCAAATCCAAAGAGGGGTCAGAAGAACCCTGATTCATAGAAAGTTGGACAGAAGCTGTGGATAACCTAGAAATCTTCACTTGTAATTGGCATCTGAAGTAGAGAGCAGTGTCTTGGGACTGAGTCCGTAACCTGTGGGATCTGATGTTATCTCCATGTAGATAATGTCAGAATTGACTTATATTGTAGGGCACCTGGCTGGAATCACAGAATTGCTTGGTGTGGGGAAGATCCCCATATATCTGTGTCAGAAGGGTTGTGAGTGTTTCAGTAGAATAAGAGTAAGGGAGAAACATAGGAGAGCAGTGTGGGTTTTTCTAAACTGAATCTTAACAGCAATACATGTGCTAACAGGGATTTTATGATTATATTTGTTACCAATTCAGTCTGTGAGATGCGTGCTTACAAAATCCATTCAGTATTCCTATTGGTATCCACTAGACCTCTCATAACATCTGGGTACATAATACAGGTTCAATAATGTTTATTAAATAAATTAACAATTGATACTATTTATGGTGGCTAACTTACAGAGCTTACTGTAAAATTAATCACCATTCAGGGCCAAAACTTATCTTGCGTCTAGTCAAATTGTTAATGCTTTATTACTCGATTAAACCTCAGTTAGAGAAAATATTGAGGATCATCATTTTCTGGGAATGTAGGACAAAATAATAAGAGCCTGTTCTCAAGATATCTATGGTCTTGTGGCAGAAGCCACATAGGAAACAGAATATTTAAAACTATGTTCCTTTTGGTAGAGGTATTTCAAGGACTGTGCAAATGTTTTATTTGAATTTTATTAAAATATGATTAAATTATTTTAAAACTATAATAAATTATTCTGCTCCATCAAGTATTATATACCAAGCAATAACATGGCAACCCAAAAATGTGCTAACTCATATTGTCAGATTAATTTATTTTATGCAGCGCTGGGAATAGAGCTACTTTTGCTGTATCTGTGAATATATATCGTGGTTGCATTTCAGCAGAAACTGGATTACTCAATTATCCAAAAATTCTGACCTTATGCAAAATTGGAAATAATTCTAAGCTCTCTAAACTACCTTTTATTAAGAATCACACTTCAAAGCTTATCTTACATTGTGGGAATTTTGGATCAGGCTTGGTGGTCAAGAAAAATCTCTCAGATAGAAGGGGTCCTCCATACTGTAGGCATAATCCGGATTGTTTTAGTGATATGCTCTCCTTTAGTTTAGCAGCTTATACAAGACCATACAATGTACATAAGCAAATTCATAACAGATCACATAAGGTGAATGGCCTATGGCTTCCACACTCACGTAAAGACCCAGCAAGTACAAGTTTGGAAAATAGTGGAGAAACATATATTAGACCAGTCTTCCAAAAACAACTCCAAACTTTGGATGATTTTTTTTAAAAAAAAGATTTTATTTATTTATTTGACAGAGATCACAAGTAGGCAGAGAGGCAGGCAGAGAGAGGGGGGGAAGCAGGCTCCCTGCCGAAAAAGAGAACCTGATGTGGGGCTTGATCCCAGGACCCTGGAACCATGACCTGAGCTGAAAGCAGAGGCTTTTAACCCACTGAGCCACCCAGTTTGAAGGAACCTGTCACAGCTTGTGTAAGAGGCTACCAATTCTTCCCCTGTTGCATCCATACTGTCACGATGAGATGTGGTAGCGCATCACATCAAGAGATGGGCATTGGGGAGGGTATGTGCTTTGGTGAGTGCTGTAAAGTGTATAAACCTGACGATTCACAGACCTGTACCCCTGGGGATAAAAATATATGTTTATAAAAAATTAAAAATTAAAAAAAAAAAAGAAATGGGATCTACGGGGCACCTGGGTGGCTCCTCTCTCTCTCTCTCTGCCTGCCTCTCTGCCTACTTGTGATCTCTGTCAAATAAATAAATAAAATCTTTAAAAAAAAAAAAAGAGAGAGAAGGGATCTATTTCTCAAGCCTTTGAACCTGGATTGGCCATGTGACTTGCCTTGGCCAACAAAACATGGTGAATATGTCACCAGTTCATTGATCCTTATGCTATTTTGAAAACCCATGACTAAGAAGAAACCAAGTTACGTAACCAAGTTACGCTGGTGGATGGAAGACATATGGCCTGTTTGCCCCTTTTGACAGCCTCCCACTAACCAGATAGGAGTGAGGCTATCCTAGACCACTGAGGTACTGGTTAGCCCTCTGGCTGGTCACAGGTACATAAGCGAGCCCAGCAGAAATTAAGTCCAGATAAAAACCATCCAGCCAACACAAAGAAAGAAGAAGAGCTAAGTGAACAATTTGTGTTAGAAGCCACAAAGTTCAGGGGTATAGTCATACACAGCAATAGATGATGGAAAGAACACAGAAGAGCAACAGGTAGGTATAAACAGAAGATAAAGCCTTGAAAGAAGGGATTTTACAGGGTTAGATCCACTTTTATATGGCTTTTACCCTATGGAACGGTAGTCTGTTCTATACATGGAGGACAAAAATCAGAAAATGAGGAGAGAAGAGTTTGGGGATGCCAGTGTGGCTAGAAACTAGGGGGAGGAGAATCCCAGAAAGGATTGAGGCACAAGGAGGAATCCCCCAATTCTATATAAAACCACCCTTAACCTTAAACCATTTGTTGATTTCTAAAATGTCCCTATGTGGAGCAGAACTCCAAGGAAGCTAAGAAAAAACAGCTGTAATGTTAACTTAGCAGATGTTACCTGTTGCCCAGTGCTGAGGAGATAGAGTTTGTAGTTCAAGCCTTGTCAAATTAGGGGGGCTTAATAAACATCCTGGCTTTCTATTCAAAGTAACCGTGCTTTAGGAGTAAGAATCATGTCCCAGGACTCAGAGATATACCCTACACCTAAGTATAAAAATAAAATGGCACTAATATAGGCAACAATATTATAGTACAATCATCAAATTTGCTAAAAGACTAAAACTACTTATCCTAACCACTATAAAGTATAATGATGTAGTATGTTAGAAGTGGTAAATACATACAATAACAATCATACTGCAATATAAAACTTTATCAAATTAACATGTTGCACAAGTTAAATTTACACAATTTTACATGTCAAATTTATACAAAAATGAATGAATACATAAAATAGTCCTATAACAACAGAATTGAAAATCAAACCTCCTTGGTTTGCCTCAAGGATATCTTCAAGAGGGGCGCCTGGGTGGCTCAGTGGGTTAAAGCCTCTGCCTTCGGCTCAGGTCATGATCCCAGGGTCCTGGGATCGAGCCCCACATCAGGCTCTCTGCTCAGCAGGGAGTCTGCTTCTTCCTCTCTCTCTCTCTCTCTCTGCCTGCCTCTCTGCCTACTTGTGATCTCTGTCTATCAAATAAATAAATAAAATCCTAAAAAAAAAAAAAAGGTATCTTCCTTGAACATCAAGGATATCTTCCTATAATTTAAGCACCTTCTGGAACAAAATTCATCATTCCTCAGAAGACAAGAGGATCTAGAATCTCTACAAAGTATTACTCACAATGTCCACAATGCAATAAAAAGTTACTAGACATTTGAAGAACTGAACACTGTGATTCATAGTCAGAATTTTGAAAATAAACAGAAAAATATTCATGCATAATAGACATGTTAGAATTATCAGACAAGGACATTTGTGGTAAAATAAGAAAATCAGGGTGCTTGGGGGCTCAGTCATTTAAGCATCTGCCTTCAGCTCAGGTCATGATCCCGGGATCCTGGGATCAAGTTCAGGGCCAGGTTCCCTGCTCAGCAGGGAGTCTGCTTCTCCCTCTGCTCATGCTCTTGTTGGCTCTCTCACTCTCCCAAACGAATAAATTTTAAAAAAAAAATCTTTTTAAAATGGTACATCAAGATCCAGTCAGCAGACAGAAACCACCCAGTAATTTGAAAATGAAAAGTTTAATATAAAGGACCTAAACTTCATCATGGAGTTACAGTAACAGAGGATTAGCTAGTCAGGGTAAAAAGATTCTAAGGAATACAGGAATGGCAGCTAAAGCATCTCTCACCTCCTGGGCTGAAACACAGTGCCCGAGAAAGAGGTCTTTGTCCTCCTGGGTGAGGACCCATGAACTGGGTCATGGCTCACCAGATTGTGGAGAAGTCTACTGAGGAACTGCACCCCAGCAGGACTCTAGAAATCTCTCTGGGGTGTCTAAGTGAGCTGTTCCTGGGATGATGTCATGTCAGCATTTTCTGGGAAGCCATGTGAGAGGGTACGAGAGGGAGGCTGTGTTCAGAGAGGTGCCGCATGCTGGCTGTCTGAGGTGGAATGTTGAGGGAAGCAGAGCTAAGGAAGCCACCTGCTGCTAAAGCTGCTTGGCCACAGGAGCTGGCCACTCTAGAAGCCATGTTCTCTGCAGGGGCCCCCTGAGAAAGCACTCGGGAATAAGGAAGAGAATCTGCTTTCTCCTCCATTGTCTCTCCAGATGTCTGTATAACAAAGGTCAACATTGTGTCTGCTGGCAAAGGAGAACCATGCACAGGGTCCAATTCCATGACTGGAGGGCAGGTTCCGAAGGGTGGATTGGGGACTAAGGGGCAATAAATAGATAACTAGCATATATGATCAATGATCTATAGGAAGATATCAATTTACTAGGTGAACAAATGGAGAATTTCAAGACAGACATAATTTGGATGCTGAGGAAGATTGAAGTCTCCAAATACTTAAAAATGCTTGATTTAAATTTGAAAATTTTGTCATCCTCAAGAGGGCTCAGTGTTCTCAGAGACTGGGTTAAAAGTTCAGTATAAAGTGAAACTTTATATTTATATAAAGCATATAGAAAACAAAAATATATACTAATAAAAATATGTGTTAATAATACATTGAGATTGAGTAATGGAATTTGTTTGAAATTTGGGTTTTGCTACTAAATGTATCCCTCAAGTAGAGTTAATGTCATGTTGTAATACATTTTGGTTGTTCATTTGAAGTAACTGAATCAAAGGGGAAATTTATTTATGAAGAGGAAGAGATAAAGTTTATATTGTTAGGTTTGTTATTAAATGAAACGAGACTGAGACAAAGTAGAAGTTATTTTAAAGCCTTATTTTATACCAAGTATTAGAAGTCAGACTGACCGGGCAGCGCCATCTCCAAAGAGAGCGATCCCTCTCAATCTTACAGGCTACTTTTTATTGGGTAAAACTGCAACCCATATCTTGGTATCTCAACCTACCAGGTTTGTGTGTGTCTTGCTGATTGGCCAGTTCTATCCGGTCTGGTGACTTGTTATTTAAGATTACCCCATACCAGGATCTGTTACAAACAGTACTTTTTGGGAAAGCTTAGACAGTTAACATATTCAGTGTGAATAAGAAGATCGTTGTCCTTCCCAAGATGGTGCCATTTTGGTTTGGGCAAGACCTTCTCACTGTTACAAACAGTACTTCGTACTAATTAGATGTCTCCATCTGGCCTGACTCGTCCTTGTATTCTAGGCTTTGTTATCAGGAACTAGCCAACTACATTTTACTGGCTTCATGGACTTGTTTCTAAGTAAGTTTCTCTGGGTGGGGAGGGTCAATTTAAGTTTTACTGCACAAACAAACAAAATGGCCACTTAACCAAGATGGAGTCGCTCTGGCTAAATAGGTCCTTACAATATCACAAACACACAGTAGAATACTGGCACACAATTGATGCGCAATGAATGTTGCTCAATTTTTGATTATTTGAGTATAAGAATCATTTATTTGGTCAGGAAAATTTTTTTAAATAATTTTTAATTCTTTGATTTTCCATTTTTCCCTTTTTTATATTGTTTCACTGTTTTAAAAAGATTCAATAAGGAAATGAATGTAAAGACTCTGTTTTAGCGAAGGTCTTTGGTTGCAAGTGGGAGACTGTAACTCTGGTTAATTTATTCAAGGACTAAGATGAGGGTCACAGGTTAAGAGAGAAGGCCATCAGACCGATGTAGAATAGACAGGAACCAGGTATCAGTAATGGTGATCACTCACTGGTGTCAGCTGAGGAATTGCTACCGGAATAACTAAACTCAACTATCTCTTCATTAATTGCATTTCTCCAATCAAGACTCAGAGTCTAGCAAAGAACCTAACTGACTAAGGTTAGATCACTGACATTCCCTGGCCCCTGCTGAGTCCATGAATCAGGTTCTGGCTCATGGATCTTCCAAGGAATCCCTCCAGCTTCCGGAACGGGAGAACCATCACATGAATTATCTTGATGACCAGAGACAATTCCTCACAGAGAAACTAAGGTTTGGCTGGGCAAGCCTCTTTAATATCTTCTAAAACCAAGTTTCTTAACCGGGAGCGATTTTGCCCTCGGGGGACACTTGGCCTCTCTCGGAGATATATTCGGGGGTCATCACATGAAGGTCGGGTAACTAAGCGTCTCACAATGCACAGGACAGCCCCCCGTGGCCCAAGAATTATCCTTCCCCAAATGTCAGCGGTGCTGAGGTTGAGAAACCTTCTTACAGATACACACTAGGACACAAATGGAGTCTAAATGTCCCTCAGTCAGAAGACATTTAATGGATTCGGGCAACACTACTATGGTAAAATGTCTTTTTTCTTGAACACCAGGAAACTCAATCTTCCTGACACCAAAGCTGGTCATCTGGCATTTCTCTGCCTTAAATGACTCTTCATTTTTATCTCTGTTTACATTTGCCTTTGGAGTCTTCTACAGTGAGGGAGGGAGCCTATTATCAAATCATGCAGGAGCTCATCTGTTGAGATGAAGTTTGTTTTAGGATAAGATCTCCAAATCCCATAATATATCCTGTTAGAGCTCTGGCTAACACTTTATCCATGGTAAAGTGTTTGATTGATAAATATTGGAATAAGATTATTTCTAGCTGTTTAAGATTTCTCCCAGCGCTTTTGCCAGGAGGAAAGGAAAAACTGAAAACAGAAAACTGATGTCAAACATCCTCTGATCAGCTATTTCTACATACAAATAAAAGTCACGATCCTCAGATTTTAATCTGGATAATTAAATACATTTTTGCCCGGATCACCCCTGTCATTCTGGCAGAGCTGAGCACACATTTGGGCAGGTGATGGGCTGGCATGTGCCCTGCTTTTGCTTGTGTAGAAACAGCCTTTGTCCTTGGGTTGTTTTGAGTGTGACATTTTAAAACTGCCTGAATGGTGGGGAGGTGGAGGGGTTTTCATACTGACCAGAGCTGTGTTTTCTTTGTTGAGTCTGATGTGGAAGTTGGTTTAAAGAGGTATTTTGAAAACTCCAACAGACTATACGGCCATTTTCCTGACCCAGGGAACTTTTCTGCTTCTAATCTCACGTGAAGATAAAATCACCCTCCTGCCATAGCTGCGTTTTCCTTGACATAAGTAAAGTTGGGCTGAACTTCTATCTAAGCCAGGAAAATGAGCTAAGGACGATTGCCCCTCAGTGACTGGACCAGGCGGTGTCTGCTGAGAGGGTGACTCAACTTCCAGAGCCTGCTGTCCCTGAGCTGGGCTGGAGGTCAGGGGAGAGGAGTTCAGCCCCTCTGGCCTCAAGTCCTGAGGGGAAGACCCTAGACATGGGTGATGGTCACTGGGCACAAATGCTAGTTGGGCTATTGGTATCATTTTGTTACTAAAGCATAAATCTTTAAGCATTAGGTATATTTCATTTGTACCTTTGCCTTGAGCCCTACAAAAGTTAGGGGCAGGCTGACTTTGCTTATTGATCTTATTCTCTCTGAATGAAATGGATTCCTCTGTGTAGCTGAAGGAAATGGTACTTCTAGGATCACACCTTCTCAGGTCCCAGGCCAGGCTGAGGCCCAAGAGGCAGGGGCGGTATATGAGTCAGGGAGGTACGCACTTTCAAGTATCAGCTCTGCTTTTGCAAGACCCCGAGATTAAGTGTGTCTTTACATCCCGTCCCTATGCACGGTACCTTACCTGTCTCACTCTGGTCCCCAGCCCTAGCTGTTAGCAGTGCACACTCGGAAAAGGGGAAGGGGTCTTTTCCCACCTTCAAACCGTTTCTAGGAAGGGCTTTGATTGGTTTTGCTTAGGTTGTGTGCAAACCTCTGGTTCCTTCACTTTGTAAGAATGAGATACTATTATCAGCTTAATTTGTATTACAAGCCCACCCCCATGGCCAGGAAGAGGAAGGAAGTGCAGGTCAAGTTTCCCAAATACAGGGGAAGGAGGGCTAGTGAGACCAAAGGGGGTGGGGGGGACGGAAAGAGCCTCTTGAGTGGCTGACATCAGACGGAACACTGGATGAGCATTTACTGAGAGTCTACCAGGTGCCATGCTGAGATCAGGGCGCCACATGCCCCAGGGAGCATGGACTAGCATGTAGGATACATACCAGATGAATGTGGAGAAAGTCAGCTGGTTCTAGACACGATGTTCCTGCTCCTGACTAAGAGCTACTCTCAGTTTTGGTAGAGAACTTAATTTGGACTCGTCGACAATATAATTTGGTTTTTCTTTTTCACCTCCAGGTTGAACTTGGTGGAGAAGGGAAAAACAACCTACCAAGGAGGGAGGGTGCCCCTTATTCCTGATCAAGGCTCAGGAGGCAGGCATTTCAGAGCCCGTTGCCAATTTACAAGGGCAATAATGAGCTCAGCATTCTGCTAATAAGCGGGAGGCAGAGATTAGTTATCTGGCTTTGCTTTTGAGCAAAGCATAACTCCACGGCACATTAATTTGACACGGAGCACAGCTTTTCATTAATAATCACCATAAGGTCCACACTGTAGAACCACGGCAGTATATTACCCTGAATTGCCATGCCTCTTCTATGTCATGGACCACATGATTTAGTATGGCACCAGCATTTCTGATGAGAAGTAGAATCAATGTGAGGGCTACTTGCCTGTAAATTAGCTGTATGTCCGAGAAAGTGCAGGAGCTTAAGGCTATTAAATCTAGCATGGCAATGGCCAGATGCGTTGTTGCACAGCAACAATAAAGCCCAAATTCACCTTTTCTCCCCCATGTACCTACTACAAACAGAATATCTGGAACTTTAGCAGAGGCCTATGGGATTCTCTTCTAAAACCTTAAGGAGGCTTCTTAGAAAGTCTCAGAACAGGGTGTCTTCTTGGCAAGCATTCAATAAGTTGAAAAAGGCTTATTTTAACAAGCTCCATTACATTCTACTGAGCACTGAGATGGCTGATTTTTCAGAAGCCTTTCAAACGAAATCACAGCCATGCCCTGGAAGTCACTCTGTGCAAGTTTTTGCCCGCTTTTATATTTGCTGACCCATGCCCAAATGAGACCGAGTAAGGCTTACATTATTTGGCAATACCTAGATTTGAAAAATTGAAGCTTCCTCTTTGGACAGATGGCTAAATTTGCTCATCCTTTAAAACCCGACCTGATGTGTATGAGTAAGAAAGAAAGGCATGGGGGACCTGAGTTGCTCCGTTGAATAAGCATCTCCCTTCAACTCAGATCATGATCTCAGGGTCCTGGGACTGAATGCCCCATCAGGCTTCCTGCTCAGTGGGGAGTCTGCTTCTCCCTCTCCCTCTGCCTCTCCTCCCCTACTTGTGTGCACTTTCTCTCTCAAATAAATAAGTAATAAAAAAATCAGGAAGGAAGGAAGGAAGATGGAGGGAGGGAGGAAGGAGACACGAAGAGGGACGGGATTGGGGTTGCAAACTCAAATGCCCCCAGTGGCCTGAAGTAAGATGATGAATGATAGTGGACTTGCAGCTTCCATATTGAGAACATAACAGAAAACTATGACATTATAGTAACTGTAGAGCCCACAAGACATGTACCAGGGACAGCCAATATGACCTATTCTTATTTTTCCAAAATAAAGATATTTGCAACTTTAAGAGAAGTTACGAATGCAGATTTTCATGGAAAACTATTGAGCTGAATCTTGGCAATTAATTTGAATGTTTAAAAAAGTGTGTGGGCTTAAAAAAAATATGCTGTGCTCTGAAATTCAAGAGGTCACCGATTTTCCATTGCTAGCATACAGCAGTGGAGGGGAGAGTTGTGTGTCATGGTAGACACAATAATAGCTCCCCCAAAATGTCTACACGCCCAGCCCTGAAACTATGAGTATGTTCCTTTATGTGGCAAAAAAGGCTTTACAGATATGACCAGTTCTTGAGATGAGAAGGATATCCTGTATCATCTAAGTGGGCTCGACGTAATCACAAAGGTTCTTATAAGAGGGAAAAGGAGTATGCTTAGGATAGAGCTCAGGATTCATTATCACCCTCCATAGGGCAGCGCGCTAGTTTCTGTGATATTTTCTGACTTCACGCTTGCACCAAGTGTGTGTATTTTTCCCAACACTAACCAATGCCCTGATACCAACTAGATATCCAACAATTCAATTCTGACACTGTCAGGAGAGAGTGAGGATCCCATAGGTAAGGGGCTCCCCCACAACACTGTCCCCACCTCAGACATCAGCTGCAGAAGGGGTTCCCAGGATACCCACCTTTTTCTTTCGCCAACTTCAAATCTGTGGGTTCCCATAAGCTTACTGTCAGGTTCAGTACTTCCTTAGGACTCATGGAACTCAAGGAAAGACTTTCCTTATATTCAGCAGCTTATTACTAAGGCTATATCCCAGAGGCAAACGGAGGAGATGGACGCAAGGTAAGAGGGTTTCCAGGTCCTCTCTGGGCACATCACCCTCCCAGCACCTCGATGTGTTCACCAGCTAAGAAACTCTCAAAACCCCGTCATTCAGAGGCTTTTGTGGTTTCATTAATGAAATCATTGGCTACTGGCTATCGGTGATTGACTCAATCTCTAACTCTTCTCCCCGTGCAGCTGAGAGTCACAGCCCTCTAATCATGCCTAGGACTTTCTGGTGGTTAGCCCCCAACCAGAGGCTATGCAGAGGCCCCTTCTAGGTGATAAAAAATATATTCTTACCACTAAGGAGATTCCAAGGGTGTTAGGAGCTCTGTGCCAGGAACTGGGGGCAAAGACCAAATATTTACTTTTTATTATACCAGTTAGTCTCATCTTGCCACTCACGCCCCTCCCCCTGACCCTTCCCGGATCTTTCCTCACTCTTCTCTGATCTGTCTTATCACCCTGAGAACCTGATTCCATGAGCTGCCTCCCCCAGGCTCCCTAGCCAGCTGGCTTCCAGTTGGGTTTGCCAAAGGAAGGGCTTAGAAGATCAGAGAGCAGGAAGGGGAAAAAGTCAGGATATGTCTTTCCCAATTTCTCACCGCCCTGTGTCAAACATTTCTTCATTATAGCCTCTTAAACTCACTGAGTTTCCCACAGGCAGGAAGAGCTCATCACTTGTGGATCCTAGTGCAAAATGAAAATGCAGTGCCTCTTACTCATAAAGCCAAAAAGGAAATGCTGCTAGAGTTAGTAAAATATAAGACTTTTCTTTTCCCTTCATGGTCTGTCTTGTCATAATGGATTTTTTAAATTCACCATTCTAAGTAAAAATAAATCAAAAAAACAAAATTTTAAACTATTAGCATGAATTTTAAATTTCCCTTTTATGCCCCACAATGTCGATTCTGTATGCAAATAGATAAGCATTTAACTCATGCACAGGTTCACCAAAATTACACAATTGGTATTTCGTATTTCATACACGTATATGTTTTGCTCTTACCAGGACAGTGAGAACAACGAATAAGACTAACTCGGTGCTCTTTACTTCATGGGCACTCTAACAATACCTGGTGCCTTCAGCTCACGGATGAGCAAGGAAGGGCTAAGAGAGAAAAAACCCTGGCTGTCGCCATCTTATCCTCTCTGTCCATTCAATCATCTTCAGTGCAAGTGGTTGTCTACTTCGGGAAAGTAACGTAAGCAAGAAAGGAAGTGACAGAGCTCCTGGGCCACTGGTGTTTCCAAGGACACCACCACTATTTCCTTTCAGAGTTCAGAGCAAGTTGTGGTTCAAGAAGAAAATGAATCCTCTCGGGGTTGTTGGTGCTCCTGCCTAATCAGTCATAGGTACAACACATTTACCATGTACTTGCTTTGAGTTTGGTTGAACTTCCATGCGTTGCGTGTCCACTAGAATCCTGTGCTCCTGGGGCACTGCGAATGTTATTTACACGTGGGATGGCGAGGAACGCTAGGCAGTCATATCGAATGTATCTCTCCACTCAAGTAATCTCCATGGTCCTACTGAGCTTCCCTTAGGAATCACAAGTTCCAAGATAACATCATTAGGCGTACCACAATGTCAACGGCACAGCATTACACTAGGGATGCTCCCTTCTCGATGCAGGTCCTGTGGAATTCTGAGGAAACACACCTATGAAACTAGCCATGACCCCAGGACCCTGCCTGATACAGGAAATAAAGACAAAAGTTACCCATTTCTGGGGCACAGTCCATTGAGCATTGACCTCTTGGTTTCGGCACAGGTCATGATCTCAGGGTTGTGAGATCCAGCCCTGAGTGGGGCTCTGCGTGTCTGCTTCGATGCTCTTTCACCTTCTGCTTCTCACACCATGGGCGCATGCGCACTCTCTTACTCTCTAAAATAAATAAATAAGTAAATCTTTCTCTTTTTCTTTTTTTTTTAAATTACTCATTTCTTTCACGTAGCTCAGACCACCACATATGGTTGTGCTGATCGTGCCCTGCACAAAGACAGTCAGCGTAACTGTTGAAAGTGGGGCTGAGATTCCTCTCTCCACCATTCCTGGAAAAATGGGAAGGTCTCAGGTTTTTGAGGCACTTTGAGATCCAGTGCTCTTCTATATTATATTCCTTCCCACATCACACTCTTCTGCTTTCTTTTTTCAGAGTCGTTATCTTTATCTGAAATTATATTTAGTTTTCTTATTTACCATCTGCTTCCCTAAGTACAATGAGTGTTTTCTTGAGGGCAGGAATTCCATTGACCTTATTCACTATTCTAACCCTTGTATTACCCAGAGTTCTCCAGAGAAACAGAATCAAAAGCATAGATGGATGGATGGATACGTACATAGGTTGACAGATAGATAGATACATAGATAGATAGATATGGATGTATAGATATATAAATATACACGAAGATATAAAGAGGAGAGTTATTATAGGAATTGACTCCAATAGTTGTGGAGGCTGAGAAGTCCCACAATTTGCCATGCATAAGACAGTCTGGAGTCCAAAGGCCTGAAAATGGGGAGACAATGGTGTACGACCCAGGTTACAAAAGCCCTAGAAGCAGGAACCCTGACGTCCAAGGCCAGGAGAAGATGCACATCCCAACTGAAGAAGAAAGAATTTGCTCTCCCTTTGTCTTTTTGTTCCATTTGTGCCTCCAAAAGATTGGATGAGGCATATCCATATTGGTGAGGTCAATCTCTTTACTTACCTACCAAGTCAAATGTCAGTCTTTTTGAGAAACATCCTCAGAGATACACCCAGAAACAACATTTTGCCAGCTGTCTGAGATTCTCCTAGGCCGGTCAGGTTGATGCACAGAATTAACCATCACACTCCCACAGACAGAAAAACATCTGGTATGGTTAAGACTTGTTGAGTGAATGCAAGAACATTAGCAAGTTGGCACTGCTAATTGTTGTAGGATTCCATCCATCATCTTATTTGAGAAAGGCTCAGTGTTGATGGTTTTATTCTTTTTGAGTTGATTTCTAAAAGAAACTAGACTTGGGAAATGAAAACCAAAAAAAAAAAAAAATCTAACTTAAAGCAAGGCTATCTCTTAAGAGATTCAAATAAAGTTAAAATTGAGGATGATTATTTTGGAAGTGCCAGGATTCTTAGTCAACAGATTTACCAAGACTTTTTCTCTTCTTAATTTATGAATGGCATGAAAAATAACCCATACGTCACCAGAGTGAGAATGACTTAGTCAATTACATTACTCCCCACAGTTTTCCAAAGGAGAGAAAGGCTCAATGAAGCCATATACCCATTGGATCTCCTGTTTCCGAGTTAGAAGGTGAAGAGTGAGTATGACTGTGTGTTTGTTGGTAGAAAACTTCTGAATTATTTACTACTCTATCACAGGCTCACTAATGAGAATAAATTGATAGACTAATTAAATATGCAATTGCAAATCACACTGTAGCCAGTTTGGGAAAACTCAGGAATCAGCAGGCAACAATTACTGCTGATTAGAACACATAAACATTTTTAAACTTTGACTTTCAGATCAAGTTGTTCCCACTCTCCTGCACACTTCTCCTGTGTCTATGAACATCTACAGATATAAGGCAGTAAATATATCAGACAATATGCGTAAGCTAATATTTACATCATCTTTTTATCATTAACAGTCCAAGAAATGAGATAAAATATTTATTTTCAAATTCAGTGTTTCTGTCTCTTCACTTTAGCAGATTTTCTCTTTTTTTTTTCAATAGGAACATAATACTTGTATAAATATTGCAAAATAAAAATCAGCAAAAAGAAAATACTGATCCATAATATCATGACTGAAAGATAATTACTTTAAAAATGGTGTGTGTTTTCAGTCTCTGTTCTGCGTACATTTTCAAAAAAGTATCATACTTTACAACACATTTCATAACCTACTTTTCTCAACTGACCAAAATAGTACGAACAGTTCTCATTTCATCGCCTACTATTCTACAAGCTTTTAAATGGCTCAGCTATTATATTACCTGCCACAAGTATGCATTTTTAAGTCAATTCTTTACAGCTAGGTAGTTAGCATGCTTATATAATTTTCTATTATAAAATGCTGCAGATAAAATGTTGGAGGTTACCTTCATGACCTTGAGGTAAACAAAGACTTTCAAAATCAGACAATCGTCTGATTTTGAGTAAAATCTTCCTCACCCCTTTAATCTGTCTAGTGCCATTTCTCTGACAGTTCATCCCAGTGGAAGCTGATGGCTCCATATTTTGGATTATGTAGGAAGGAAAGTCCAGCGGGAGTGCCTTTCAGGGAAGGGGGAGGGTAGCAGGAAAAAATGCAAATCACTTAATTAAAATTGATTACTCTAGAATATCACCAAAATAGCATTGGCTACAGGTGCCCACCTCCAAGGAGTTTTCAGTCAGAAGGGGTGCTCACGGTCTCAGAATCTGGCAAGAAGAAGGTTGGGACAGAGGTAAAAGCTAGAGGAATGTGAAAAAGGGGCAATATAGGGCCAAGAGCAGAAGCATCCTTGGGAAGGGATCTTGCCCTTCTGATCTGAGCCTTGCTATGACTGTGAACCTTCCCAAGGGCGGCAGGGGTGTTGCTAAGCGGCTTGGGAAGTCGGCTCAGAAACAAGGATGAGGGAGCACAGGATCCATCTGGAGGCCTGGCAGAGGTGGAGGAGAGGTGACAGCCAGTCTTTCCATTTCAGAGCCAAACACTCATCAATTATTAACTCAGTCATAAATTGCTAGTTAGCAAACATGGTAGGAACCCAAACCAGTCAAGAGCCCTGTTAACCTCCATTCCTCTTTATTGCATGTACATTCCATCAAGGTAAAGCCCTGTAGTGTTCTTGCGGTTGAAAGTGGTGGAGCATACCCCAAGCACAAGCTGGAGTGTGCTGACTGGCCCTTATGTTTCCTCTTTGAGAATAATTCTTTCTTCTCAAAACTCATTATTTTTAATTGCTCCTTTCAGGATTCCGAAACCCTGTCCTTGGACTCCTCATTATCCATCTCAAAGTACAATCTGATTTGCTATGTTCAAGTTTGGGATTGTTTCTTTGTTTCTGTTTTTGTTTTTAAAGATCCTCAGCTCAGCTCCATAATTTCAAAGATCAGATTCTCTACCAAAGGCTGCTGCTTGGACAAAGCCCAGCAGGTTGCTGATTTGGAACACAGGAGGGGGTGGCATGGGGGGGCAACAAAAGCAAGCGGACCGCCCACCAGCTAGCTCTGGGAAGGGAGGCAGATATCCCCACGGGGACTGCAGGACTCCTGTGAATTAAACAAAAAAGACAGACAATCCCTTAAGGGCCAGATCTTTGCAGTTTCTGGCTTCCTCCTCCTAAGCATTATTGACCTAGTGACCTTCAAGATGGAGAAGGGCATGTAGAGACAAGACGGGACAGAGAAGTTCAGAGAGAATTATAGGGAAATTTATTATGCATAACTTGGGTGAGAGAAACACAGCCAGCCAGCCAGCCACTCACAGAAAGACTGGGATTTACACAGACCAGTGGTTAGCACCTAAAGCGCATATGGCTTCCCTCCCTGCCAAGGGACATTGAGCATGTCTGGAGTTATTTTTGGTTGTCACCACCAGAACTGAGGAAACAGGGATAGGAGTGCTACTGGTATCTGATGAAAACAGGCTGAGGATGTTACCAAACACCTCACCGTATACAGGACCAGTCCCCCATAAAGAATTATCCAGCCCAGGTTTTTATAACCAAGGCTGAGAGACCCTGTTATAGATTCAGGTGACATTTAATTTTCCCCAGATTTAAGAAACTGCACAAATATTTGCACTCCCAAATGGGTAAAGATGCCTGCTGGAAATAACCAATAACATAATACTAATAACAGTAGTAGTTAACATTTATGAAGTGCTTACTGCATGCCAAACATTTTACCCCCAAGAGCTTATTTTCCTGCTCAGGCAATAAATGAGGTACTATTTAATATTGCTGAGGTACAGAGGGATGACTTAACAAATATCCCTAAAACTGAGAGAGATTACATAATTGCCTCCAGGGACCACAGTGCAATCAGATTTCGGAATGAGAATTTCTGGCCCTTCATACACTGTCCCATTCTTCTCCCAAAGCCAATGCTTTCCACCATTCTGCTATGAATAGAGCACAGGAAATGTCAAGGAAAGGGCAGGGATCATAGATGTATTTTTTAATATATAAAGACATTTGAGTCTGGCAAGGTTGCTGCATATGAGATCTCTATTAAAAAATCCTAGATACTGGGGCACCTGGGTGGCTCAGTGGGTTAAAGCTTCTGCCTTCGGCTCAGTCATGATGCCAGGGTCCTGGGATCGAGTCCCACATTGGGCTCTCTGCTCCACAGGGAGCCTGCTTCCTCCTCTCTCTCTGCCTGCCTCTCTGCCTACTTGTGATCTCTGTCTAATAAATAAATAAAATCTTCAAAAAACATCCTAGATACCAAAAAATAAAATTTTCAAAAGTAATATTTAAAACACCAACAAAATTATGAATAGCTAAGAAAAATTCTAACAAGAATGTAGGATTTTTAGGTACTCTTAGAAACTATTGACAAATTAGGTAGAAGGCCTCAATTAATGGAGATATACTCTGTGAATAGTTGAAAAGACTCACTCATAGTCTTCAAGCTATAAAGACTTTGTCACATAAAGATGAGGGAGGTTTCCAAATGCAATTTCAATACAAATTCCAACGGGGTTTTTGTTTTAACTTAACAGACCGGTTAGATAGGATTTATAGGGAAGAACAAATTAACAAAATAACCTAGACGAGCTAGAAGACAAAGAAGGTGAAAGCATGATTTTCTTAAATATGTGTCTGGGCATGGGAAGGAAGAGTACACAGGTCTGTCTTGGTAAACCTAAAACATTAGTGGATAGAAGACAGAGCTCAAAACAGCATATTTTAAAATTTAATACCTGGGATGGAATTGTAATTGCAGCAAATGGTACTTGGACAATTAGGTATCATTTAAAAAATAAATAGAACACACACACACACACACACACACACACACATAAGGGAACTGAAGACCAATATATGAAAAAATATCTTTAAATACTATAGAAGGAAACATAAGAAATGATATTTATGATCTGGGGACAGAGAATGATTTTTAACATAAAATATAATAAAACAAGAATCATAATAAATGTCGATTATTTGACTAGAGTAAGAATATAATTGTTCATCAAAAGAAATTTTGAATGTCTAGAGACAGATAATAGATCAGAAGAATATATTTACATGGAATAACAAATGATTAGCAAATTAGTATCCAGAGTAAAAAGACTTTCTTACTCGGTAAGAAAACTTAAAATAACCAAATAGAAAAACTGATTTTATGTATATATACAGATTTATCCATAGATCTAACATATATGATATCTAATATACATATGAAATTCAAAGAAAGGAAATATAAATGAATACTGAACATATAAAAGATTTCTGAGCTCATTGTAACCAGAGAAAAATAAAGTAAACTGAAATGAGTACTATTTTATATCTAGCACATGGACAAAAATCTGAAAAAGTCTGAGTACCATCTATAGGCACAGATGTTGACAGGACTGCAAATTGGTATGACTACTTTGGAGATCCATTCAGCAATAACTGGGAAAGCCAGTACTGTGCATATTCGCAATTTAGCATTTGTCCTTTGAGTCATTACCCTGGATAAGGAGACATGTTCAAGAGTGTCCAAGAAAGCAACATTTGCATAATAGGATAGATGGACAGAAATTAAAAGTCCATTAATGGAAAATGGACAAATAATTTAGCGGTCATCACACAACAGAATATTATACAGAAGTTAAAAATAAATCAACTTGAGCTACATGTATTAATGATATACCTTTTATAACCTCAAATAAAAAAAAGCAAGTTGCTGAAGATAACATCGATACACACACACACACACGTACTATTATGCAAACCAATCGCATATGATGCTGAAGAAGCTTACTTATCATCAGCAGAAATCTAATAGCAGGGACACCTGGGTGGCTCAGTGGTTAATCGTCTGCCTTCGGCTCAGATCATGATCCCAGGGTCCTGGGATCGAGCTCTAGATCAGGCTCCCCACTGGGAGCCTGCTTCTCCCTCTCCCACTCCCTCTGCTGTGTTCACTTTCTTGCTGTGTCTCTCTCTGTCAAATAAATAAATAAAATCTAAAACAAAACAAAACAAACAAACAAAAGAAACCTAATAGCAAATACAAATCCAAGACATTAGTTATCTCTTCATGTAGTAGGAGACAGAGGGAGAAGTGATTGGTGAACACAGAGGCTTAAATTTACATCTTAAATACAGTATTTAGAACAATTATAAATAATTGCAACTTCTAAAATTTAAACAACCACCTCTTCCCCTCACCCAGTGAATTGCTGAGTATGTATAGTCATTGGTATGTGTGGATGGAGAGCCGTGTGCAGAAGAAAATTCTTATTCCCATTCTCTTTGCTTTTAGGAAAAGTAGCTGCTCTGGGCAATCACCTTTGCTTGACTTTATAGCCCCTTCAGCAAATGAAGTTGGCCACGCCGGTGGATTCCTTGTGCCCTCTCACTCCGAGTCTAAATCTTGTCCTTGGACTGGATTCTGAGACATGAGGTTCAAGCAAACCAGACATCCTTTGCATCTTATAACATGGTATCTAATGGATATCTCCAAGGTCAGTGATCTACCAAACAATTCTGGAATTGAAAGAAAATACATACCTCTACATACACTTATAAAGTATCTTCTCATATTTCCAACCAAGTGAAAATAAGTTAAAAACTCTACAATAAAGGGATGGGTGAAATACGTGACGGGAAATGAGTCTACTTTTCATGATGAGCACTGAGTAATGTACAGAATTGCTGAATCCCTATATTGAACACCTGAAATTAATATAACACTGTATGTCAATTTTACTTGAATTTTAAAAAAAAAAGCATAACTATATATAAAGCCCTGCATTGCCTAATCTGTTCACGTGCTAATGTCAGCCTTCATACACCCACCTGGGGGAAGCCGGAGAGACAATGGCCACAGGGCCCAGGAATCAACCGCAGGCTGATCCAAAATGACTATTCTCAGTGCACAGCAAGGCAGGTGTGTGGAGCAATGACAGCTTGTCTCTATTTAAAATATTAATAGTTTGCTCATGATGAATTTTTTTATGAGTTTTGAATTTAGAATGACTGCACTGAAAATTACTTATCTTGATCACTGAGTATTTGGGGCCCCTCCCATTTCATGCTCCAGAGAGAATGTGTCACTTGCTTCACCCAACCTCTAGCCCTATCCAAGGCTCCCAGTTTGGTTGGTTGTTTTTCAGAAGGGTAGGTCTCTAGCAGCAACTAAAAAGTCAAGTATATTTTACCCTGTTCTGACTTAAAACACATTCTGTCTGAGCCCAGTGGCTAAGTCAGCTTTATTGTCAGTGACTCAGGCTAAATTTGCAAAGGGCCTATCAGAGCCCTTTGGGTAGATTTATTATCTACCCAAAGGGTGGATAATAATTGGGTAGATAATTGGTGAGTGCTGTGAAGTGTGTAAACCTGGTGATTCACAGACCTGTACCCCTGGGGATAAAAATATATGTTTATAAAAAATAAAAAATTAAAGATTTAGAAAGAAAAAAAAAAAAAAAATAATTGGGTAGATAATTAATCAAATTCCATTAAAGCAGCATTTATAGAGTGTCTTCTGTATATAAGACATGGGAGTAGAATCTTTGGGCAAGAGAGGACATGCAAGGTTTACATACTAGGACATAATAGATACTGTCACAAAGACTATATCCCCCAGGTCTCCAAGTTCCTCATATATTCTATTATAATGGGGAAAATTTCTATAAATTTAGAAAAAAAATCCTATATATTTATGGTCTCTTATTTTCTGCCTTCCACCAAGCATAGCCTTTCTTTGAAAGTCCATTTATTCACTCCTGAGATCATATATAATATGTCTGATATAAAAATAAATCAAAGCAAAAAAAGAGTTCCTCAACAAGACTTTTTAGAGCACCCAATACTTTGTGGGAGTCGTTCTGGATATAGGATGCAATACTGAAGATCATAGAGCTCTTAATCAAGTGAGGGATACAAGTAAATCAGTATGAAATACATTATAGTCTGGTGTTTTGATGGGGGGAGAAAGCAGGCTGAAAGCCCAGAGTGGGCATTTAACCAAAACTTGCATGTGGATGTCAGGGAAAGCTTCCTACAGGAGATGATGTCCAAACCCTGAAAAGTAAGAAGGACTTGATCACTGGCCCAATGCCGGCAGGGAAACTGAATGAAAAACTCAACTATAAAGGACAACCAATCAATGCCAACATCAGGATGAGAGCATGACAGAATTATGGCACAAAGATATGAAAGCAGCCATCACAACACCATAAAAATGCTTCAGTGAGCAATTACTAACACATTAGAAACACTTTTATAAAACAGAAAGTCTCATGATTCTTGGCTGGCTCAGTCAGTAGAGCTTGTGACTCTTAATTGCAGGGTCATGAGTTCAATCCCTATGTTGGGCATCAAGCCCACTTGAAAAATAAATAAACAAACAAATAAATAATAAATAAAAAAATAGAAAGTCTCAGCAAAGAAATAGGTAATATAGGCAAAGATAGATTATATGAAAATGAATCAGGTGGAAATTTATGAACTGAAAAATTTAATAACCAAAACATTTTAAAACTCAATGAATGGACTCAACATCAGGATGGAGAGGGAAGAGATAAAATTCACTGAACCTAAAGAAAGAACCACAGAAATTACCTGATCTGTCCAACAGAAAGAGTAGACTGGGGGAGGGGGAAGCTTGGGGATCTGAGGCATCAAATACAATATCCACCACACACGCTATTTGAGTCTCAAACAGAGAGGACACAAAAGGTACAGATAAAGAAATACTTGAAGAAATGATGGTTGGAAAATGTTCAAATTTGGCAAAAGACCAAAACCTACAGTTGCAAACAAATACCTCCAAATAGGATATACTCAAAGAAATCCATACCAAGATATTATAGTCAAATTTCTGAAAACTAAAGACAAGATAGATAGATAGATATTGCATGTGCACGCACACACACACAGACACATACACACATTACATATACATGTAAACAACTCTGGTGGTTTAGATTTCTCTTAAAAGATCATGGAGGCCAGAAGAAAATGGCATGATACTTTCTCATGGCTGAAAGAAAACAACAAGAGCACAGAATCCTTCTCCCAACCAAGGATACTTCTGAAACAAAGGGTTAATCAAGACATTCTCAGATGAGAGATAAGTAAGAGAATTTGCCACTGGCATCTCTACTCTTAAAGAGAAGCTGAAAGAAGCCACTCAGTCAGAAAAGAAAGGATGAAAGAAAAGAGTCTTGAAATAAATGAGAAAGAGCACCGTAAATGAAAATATGAATCATAGAATACACGACTTCTCCCGTAGAGTTTCCTAAATTATGTTTGATGATGGAAGCAAAAACTATACCTGTCTGATGAGTTCCACAGTCATGTAGAGGAAACGTCCAAAATGATTCTTTCATAAGTGGAGGAGGGTAAAACGACATACGAAATCAGGCTTTTACGCTTCACTTAAATTGTAAAATAACAAGACCAGCAGGCTGTTGAGTTACAGGTGGGTTTTCCTTTTTAAGCCAAGTGGAAAGGACTGCCCCCATGGTCTTTGATTACTTCTGATGCAGCCACCAGAATGGTCACTTCATTGAATAAAGAGCTCTCCGTTCCCTATCTCTTCCTTATCTTACATAATCAGTAACTCCTGACTAACTAGTGCAGAACTTTTCTCCACGGGTAGCGGGAAAAAAGTCTTTTCCCACGTAAGACCCTTGGATTATCCACTTCTCACTTTTCCAAGAGAGACAAGAGCCATTATCTTTGCCACTGACCTTTTAGAACGAAATAGAACTTGGGAGTTTATATTATTCTCTGTTGCTAGAAAACCACCTCTGTCTGAGCGAGCTGAAGAGTCCTGGATGCTGGTTCCATGGGCCAAGGTGGTAGTTGACTTCCTCCTCTACCCCCACTGAGAGAACAATCCATTCCAAAAGGAAAACCACAGGAATGTTTTCTCCTTCCCAGATTCCCCAGGATCATGGAACGGTGGCCATCCCTCACGTCAGAATGCCAACTGTGTTTTCCAAGGAACTTCATGGCTTTAACTGTGAACATAGTTTTAGGTCAATTACATTAGTAAGGTTAATAAGTTCCAGGCTGGAGGTTCTGAGTTGCCAAATCTGTACAAATCATAACTCAAAAAAAAGTTCAAAGCTCACAAAGGAGAGCACACACTGAATGCCAGCTCCCCCACAGAAGACTGCAATGCAGGAATAATAATTACGATGATTATGATGATGATGAGAGTAATAATCCTTATATTTATATGGTTCCTTATGGTTTTTCAAATACTTTCAAATGCATTATCTCAGGAATACTACACCACCACTCATCCGTAATAACAGGTCTCAGGAGAGACACAGTCGACAGACTGTAAAAACTTACCATTTCTGAACTCACCTGATCTTAGCTCCTGAGCTCATGCTGGACAAAGGGACTGATTTTCGTCCACAGGCAAAAGGCAAGTCAAATGTTTCAAAAACATAGTCACTGAATCGGCTTACTAAAACATGATTCTAATTAGCTGCCATGACTAAAAGCCATTGGTGTCTCCCCCTGCTTACTCAATGTCAACTGCTTATTTTGGTAATTTCATATTTTTACATTTGTTAACTTTCTACTTTTCTAGGTTTATCTCCCATTCACACATTTCCATACTCAACTCCAGACACGCTATTAGTTTCTTTGAGATGTTCCTCCTTTCTAGTTATTACACTGCCCTTGTCCAGATACCTAGATAGCTACATCCATATCTATACAATAGATACCCAGGTCTATAAAATATATAATATATAATATATAATAATATATCTCTTACTATATTTGATGATATATAATAGTAATTATTATATAATAGACATATATTCTATATATCATATATATTATATATTATATAGACCTAGGTATATATTATATAATACAATAATATATATCTACATAGAGATATATCTATAATTTAATATATATTATACATAGTGAGAGAGTGATTGATTGGTTATAGGTGATCTACATATCACCAACCTCAGAATTCTTCCCCTGCAATCCTAAACTGCATAGAAAAAAGCATACGGTTGTTGTCAACTTACTTAGTCACTCTTTTCATGAGTTTACTGCCCAAGCACAAAACAACACTGGCTGTGGGAATGCTACAAGGACACCTGAAGGTCAGCTATTTGGGGACTATTCAAGGAGACCTTTCAAGGCAGTCTCAAATCTTCAGTATTAACTTCCCGCAAGTGTTGGCAGATGCTGCCGACTTCATAGTCCATCAGCCAAAGATCATCACAGTTTTCAAAGAGAAACACATACACACAGAGAGAGAAACCCTGAAATCACTTGCCTTTTACATCAGAGTATTTTAATTATGTTTTCCCTCCAGTCTTCAGGCCCTCAGATGACCCAGCTGAGTTGCATTTTATTCCTTGAACATCTCCTTTGGGTTTGTATACAACCCAGGGGAAAGCAGATTTTCTGTAAATACCAGGTAATAAACAGGTGAGCCTTTGAGGAGCAAACATTCTCCATCACTACTAGTCCCTCTCAGAGCAGGAAAGCAGCCATGGACAATATGTGAATAAGTGTGTGTTACTGTGTTCCAACAAAACTTTACGTATGGATAGTTCAACTTACATCTAATTTTCATGTCTCAAAAATGGTTTTTCCCCCCAACCTTTTACAAATTATAAGATCATTCCTTTGAAAATCTCCTACTTCAAAAATCATCATCAAGACAACTTGGTTCACCAGTTTTATTTTGCTGATCCCTGCTATAACCCTACATCTGACTATTCACATGCAGAAAAATTAGTGAATTAGGAAAAGTACAGCCTTATGGACTGAATGTTTGTGTCCCTCCCAAAACTCCTGTGTCAAAATTCTTCCCCCACCATTGAGGGTTTTGGAGGCAGGACCTTGGGGATGTGATTTGGCCGTGTGGGCTTTTGTAGGCTTGTGGGCAGAGTCCTCAGGAATGGGAGCAGTGCTTTTATGAAAAGGATACAAGGTAAGTCAAATTATAGTTTCAGAATGCACTTCCTTTTCCAGAAAGTAGCCTTATGATTTTTCTCCTAGAAAGAGACCTACCATTCCCTCTCTCTTCCAAGGCTACCTGTGTGCCTTGCCTTATCTTTGTCAGCCTCACAAAGGTGTCAAACCCACATCAAAAAAGGGACTTCCTAGGAAGAGAGGGGAGAAAAAAATATGTTAACCCTTATCCATAAGTGGTTTCCTTTTTTCTGGTCAATAGGTTAACAGTTACAATATGTATTAAAAGCGACTTTCAACAGATCTACATTAGATCTGGTAAGGTAAGTTCACAAATAGATGGTGGACGAGTGGGGAGGAGGGTTTTTCTGGGATTTTGAGCAGAAAGGGCAGTACAGGCCTGAACACACAGGGGCCCACCTTCCCCATCATGAGGGAAAAGCATCCATGAGATACTGAAGCAAACTCTCAGGGAAGTAGAGCAGAAAGCCAGAACCTGACATGGATTCTTGAGGACATTATCTGGATGGCAAAATCCTGCTGTGCTGAAACCAGACTGATGTCTTAATTATTGTTTATATGAGCCAGGAAAATTATTCTTTTGTCTTGATTGCCCTTACTGCAATGGCCTTTTCTCCATATCTAGTTTGCTGCCCATCTTTTAGAAGCCCTTCAGCGCCTTTTTAATGTTTTTACAAACAAGAAAGAAAGCAAATTCTCCAGCAATGCGCTATCCCATGGAAAACTGAAGCATTTGGGTTTTTTTTTCTAAATGATAGTCAATATGTTTTATTTTGAAAGTTAAGCCAGGAAACGGCCGAAAAAGTAGCCAGAGACAATATTCTTTTATCCAGAGCCAAGTTTACGAGATTTCTGATGCTACCTGGGTCCATGAAATGTTGATGGGAAGAAAACATGAATTACGGAGATTTCAGAGAAGTGCGCTGGGGAACGTCTTGGAGAGCTCACTAAATCGCTTGGCTCTTGACCAAATAGTAGGCTTAAAATGAACTCGCATTACTTCCCAGCTGAGGTATTTTGCATGACTACAAAATACCTTCATAATGACAAGATGAGCTCCAGAAGGTAACATTTAGTGACCTCTCCACAGGTAAAATTGGAATTACCACAGACAATTGGCAGGACTCTATCATTGTGTTGAATGTGGCTTTCCCCAATGAATTATCTTAGGAGATGTAGCTCATGGTTAATGGTTCTTCTTATTAGAACACCCTTCCAGCCTAAGTGAATCGCTCTGAGAATCTACAAAACAATTTATTAGCCTAAAATGTATTGACTAATGTAACTGCAATCGTTTGAACAAGGCTTACTTAAAACGGAAGCGGTAAGATTTGTCGGTTAGATTCTACAGTCTGTGCTTGTTACTATTGTGACTTTTGTTTTCCTGGGCACAGATACATATGTGGTGACCATCAATGAAGACATCATTCCTGGGTGGTCCTCCTCAACTTTCTTTCCAAGTGAAGAAAATATATTTGCATGCAAGTAAGACTGACATTAAGTGTACAGGCAACCTTGAATTTTCTTGCTCCATTTCCCGCTTTGGACCTCAGGTAAAGTGGATTAGATCAACCACATTCCTCATTCGATGCCACACAATTATCATGGGTCCTTTCAGACTCCTTCCTTGTTTTGTTCCCTCCCTGCATTCGACGTTGCTCCAACTCTTCACCTGTCCCAATAGGCAATTTTTCTAACGAGTTTAATGTACAGCTTTTGCTTGTATGCGCATCTGCATGAATATTTTAAGTGCATGTATTTTTAACTTTTATCATTAAAAATTTCGGCATAGGGAGAACAGTGTAATGAACCCCTATGTGCCTATCACCACCTACAACAATTATCAAATCATGATCATTCTTGTATTATTACACTCCCACTGAATTCACCTTGTTATTAGCTTATTTTAAAGCAATTCCCAGACATAATTTTATCCATAAATACCTCGGTATGTATCTCTGAAAGATAAGGACTTTCATTAAAGACACAGTCATAATACCATTATCACATAAAAAATAAATACCATAAAATATCTCATCAGTGTTGAAATTTTTATGGTAGTCAAATATACATATTTACAGTTGATTTTTCCTAATCAAAATCCAAAAAGACCCACATAATACATTTTGATATGTCCCTTAATTCTATTTAAATTGAGATTGTCTCTTTTTATTCCCCTTTGCAACTAATTTCTTGATAAAACTGGATTGTTTATCCAACAGAATCCCCACATTCAGGATTTTGCTATTTGCTTCTCCATCATGTCCCCAAACATAATCCTCTGTTTAGAGATCTGACTTCTCTTGGCAACACTAATGTATAGGTGCTATTGCATACTTCCATTGGAGCACCCAATTAATAGTGGTATTTCTTTTTAATATATTAGTGATCATGTATTGCTTATACTCATGATTTTATTAAAGACATGTAAAGTGTTAATACTGTAATTCTAATTGTTTCTTCCCTTATTAGATGGATATGGCTACAAAAGGAAGTACTTCTTTGTCAATAAATTGGGTTACTCTGAGATGTTGTTTTCAAACAGAAAAAAAAAAAAAAGCAGATTAGGTGCTTAATATTTTCCTTTCTGTCCCTATTTTTAGAATAATAAGTGGCTCCCTGATACTCTCTAAAACAAATCAGTGAGTTGTGAAGTATCATTATGAATTCATGGGGTCTGACATATGTAGTATATTTCCCTTAATCATATTGATTTTTCATATGGACACTCAAATCATTACACCCATGGCCCCTTAACTTGACTTCCAAGTTACTTTCTTTTTAAGATTTTTTTTTTGTAATCTGGTTTAAAAAATAATTTTTTAAAGATTATTTATTTATTTGACAGAGAGACAGAGCACAATCAGGCAGAACAGCAGTCAGAGGGAAAAGAGGGAGAAGCAGGCTTCCCGCTGAGCAGAGAGCCTGATATAGGACCCCCAGAACCCTGAGATCATAACCTGGGAGGAAGGCAGATGCTTAACCCACTGAGCCACCCAGGCGCCCCCAAACAAGGTTTTTAGGCAGCTTACTTGAGCTGCTTTATGTGCTACGGTTCACAGAGTACATATTTCACCCAAATAAATTGTACAATTAAACGGGTTTTATATTTATAGACTCGTAGAACCACCACTGTGATCTAATTTGGCACATTTTTGTCGCTTCAGAAAGAAAGTCTAAGCCAATCAGCCGTCTATCTCCCCCGTTCTTCCCCACAACCCTCTGCCATCTAGTGATCTCCTTTCTGACTCCAAAGGTTTGCTCTTTCGAGATATTTCATAAACAGGGAATCACATACCATGTAGTCTTCTGTGGCTGGCTGCTCTCACTTAACATAATTATTTCCCAAGTTCCCCTGTAGCCTGTATCAGTGCTTTTTTCCTTGTATTGCCAAAGGACATTCAGTTACATGAGTTTACCACATTTTATTCATCTATTCATCAGCCGAGGAAGATCTGGGCTGTTTCTTCTTTCGGTTGTTATGAACAATGCTGCCATGATTTTTCATGTAGATGTTTTTATGTTAACACGTTTTTACTTCTCTTGGGTATATACGTAGGAATGGAACTGCTGAACACAGCCAGAATGGAACTGCTGAACACAATTCTGCAAAGGGATGGTACCATTTTCCATCTCTACCCGCTGGTTCTGAGAGCTCCCGTTTCTCAGTATCTTCACCAACACCTGTGATTATCTCTTTGAGTACAGCCATCCTAATGCGTGTGAAGTAGTATTTGTGATTTTTGTGGGTTTAAAGGGCGTATTTCTTTGTTTATGTATTTCAGTTCATGAATATTTTACTGATTACCTCTCAGATACCAGATGCTGCCCTGTGGCCACACATTCTTGGCAAGCTGTTAATAGGAGACCCCTATACTACTCTTGCAACACAAACTTCTTGATATTTTTATGTTATCATAAAAGAGAAATAAAATCATCTTTGTTTTAAAATCTGAGTTTTGATTACTTGGCAATCTTGGAAATGTTTCATAATTCCATATATATGTAGCTATTTAATAAGGTATTAACTATAGCAATTCTTATAATTTAAAAGACACTTATATCACACATATATCAGGTAGTAAAGATACAATATTAAAAAGTTCAATTAGGTCTGAGGTTTTATAGACCATGAATTAATGGCATCAGGGGCCCCACAAAGCTAATTAATTTGCTTAAGATAGTTAAACAAGAATATGGTCAAGTCAGAACTACTTTTAAAATGATTAAAGATGCCGATGGGACAGGTCAGTGTGATTATATAACCAAATATGGCCAGAATGCAATTGTTTGGGTGCGGTCTCGGTCTTGCCTTATACTGATAGACTTGGAAACAAGGAACAGACAAGCAAGAAAGCAACTATATCTGGTGGAAGGAAGGTCAACGACAAAGGCACAAGTGGTACTTGCATTGATGAATTTTTATTTAAGGGCACTGGTCTTATTGGTTAACAGTTTTGGGCAATTATTTTGAGCCGGAACCTATGGTACACATTTTGCACCTGTTGTTTCCTGTTATTGTCACAACAACCATATTGTGTAGGCACTAGCCCATTTCACAGGTTTGAAGACTATTGAGACATAGAGGAATTAAGTGATTTTTCCAAAGGTCCCACAGCTCATACAGAGAAGAACTAAAATTTGAACTGGAATCTACATTTGGTCTTCCTTGAGCTTGACCTTTCTTTCCCACAGCCAAGTAGGGAGAACCCAGATGGTGTGTAGGGACCCCCTCTCCCACTGACAGTTGGGATAAAAATGTGCTTAAGGAAGGCATCCCCAAATCACTGCATTTATATGCGAAAGAGTACCAGACTTGATAGCACGGAGTGTAAAAGATAAAATCTTCTCTTTGTCTAGAACTGGTTTTCTTGCCTTAAGACTTAAGCGCACTATTTGTGCTTAAGAACTTTACCCCAAAGATAGAGATGTAGTGAAAAGGGCCATATGTACCCCAGTGTTCATAGCAGCAATGGCCATGGTTGCCAAACTGTGGAAAGAACCAAGATGCCCTTCAACAGACGAATGGATAAAGAAGATGGGGCCCATATACACTATGGAATATTACTCAGCCATCAGAAAAGATGAATACCCAATTTTTGTATCAACATGGACAGGATTGGAGGAGATTATGCTGAGATAAGCCAAGCAGAGAGAGTCAATTACCATGTTTTCACTCACTTGTGGAGCAGAAGGAGTGATAGGGAAGACCCTGAGAGATGGAGAGGAGAAGTGAGGGGAAATCGGAGGGGGAGATGAACCATGAGAGACTGTGGACTCTGAGAAACACACTGAGGGTTTTGGAGGTGAAAAGGGTGGGGGGGCTGGCTGAGCCTGGTGGTGGGCATTATGGAGGGCACATATTGCATGGAGCACTGGGTGTGGTGCATAAACAATGAATTTGGGAACACTGAGTAAAAGATAAAATATTTTTTAAAAGATTACTGTTAAAAAACAAAATAAAATTTTAAAAAAGAAATTTATATAAGGAATTGCCTTTAGGAGGCTACTCTTTGTACTTCGGTTTTAGAGTAAATGAAAACCCTGAGGGAAAGTGAAACCCACAAATCCCCACGGGTGCTAACTTAAGGGTCTGTACCATTACTTGGATGGATACTTGGTTCTATCCAACTCCTTTGCGACCTATCTAATCCAGATATAAATTCAACCTTCAACCCACACAAATGATTGAAATATAAGTATGGGGGCACCTGGGTGGCTCATCAGTTAGGCATCTGACGTTGGCTCAGGTCATGATCTTGGGGTCCTGGGATCGAGCCCTGCATCTGGCTCCCTGCTCAGTGGGGAAGCTGCTGTCCTTCTCCCTTTGCCCCTCCCCCAACGTGTGCTCTCTCTCAAATGAATAAATAAAATCGTTATTATATATGGCTTTTTGTGGGTTCTCAGTTTCCTCCCTGTCAGAAATCTTGGCCAGGTTAAATGATACAGTGTAAGCAATTAACCTATCAGCCAACCAGCTTCCCTGATCCTGAAATAAATGTTCTGTGTTCCATTTCAGCCACTTATTCACACATCACCAGAGAGTCACTGAGCTCCTGTGGCTAAGCAGACTGCAATTCCTGGGGCTGGTGAACGGAGCCAGTGCAGATAATTGAAAGACTTGTATGCCAGTTCCCTTTCCCCTTACTGGGGCAGAAAAGGCTGGCTAAAGGGCAGTCCCAGATTTTGCCAAATAAAAGAATGTCTGGTACTCGAAAACTCCAGCTTGCGGAGTACAGTACCCAGCGCTCACAAGGAGCTGGGAGACTGTGAGCAAGCTGCTGAACTTTTCCGCTTCATATTCCTCCACGGTAAAGTGAGAATTAAAAAGCAATTGGGTGGTAGTGCAGATTAGCCAAAGTAATACATCCAAAGTACCATCCGAGCGAATAGCGAGTGGCACAGAAGTAATTCACTCTATCAGTGCTACCTGTTACGGTTATTGGTTGGGTTCCAGACCCAGGTCTGCATTTTTGTGATGTGTGAGCTTAAGCAAGTGACTTCTCTTTTTGGACCATCAGCATCTCCAGCGGAAAAACAAACAAACAAACAAACAAATATTGATTCACTTGAAATCGTACTTAGTAAGAAATTACTCTTTGCCAGAAATTCATCTAAGCTCTGGAGATAAAACAGTGAGTAAGACCCTTGCCCTCAGAAGCTTGCACTTTAGTGGAAATAGAAAGACATAATACCCAATAAGCACATAAACAACAAAGTACTGTTTCTCTCTCTCTCTCTCTTTTTTTTTAAAGATCTTATTTATTTATTTGAGAAAATAAATCGATCGAGAGCACAAGCAGCAAAGGGAGAGGGAGAAGCAGGCTTCCCACTGTGGAGGGAGCCCAAGGAGGAGCTCTATCCCAAGACCCTGAGATCATGGCCTGAGCCCAAGGCAGACATTTAACGCACGGGGTGACCCAGGAACCTCCAACAAAGTACTGTCTTAAAACGGAATGTGTGTACGTGCCATAACAACGAACAAAGCAGATGTAAAAGGGAGTGACTTCCCATAGGGAAGATCCCTCCCTAAACCCAAGACATATGTACTGAGCTAAATGATGAGCTGATGCCAGTCATGCAAACTCTGCGCAGAGACCATTCTGACCAGAGGGAACAGCAGATGCAAAGCTGAAGGTGAGCAGGTATTTAGAAGAGAAAGCCACTGTGTGAAGCAAGTTTAAATTTTCCTCATTTTTCTTCCATTCTTAATTTTTTCACATTTTAACGAAAATGACTGTAACTCCCTGGCAGTATTTTTTGAAGATAAAGGGAGGGAACATAAGGTAAAGACCGAACGTGATATTTTGAATAGAGTGAGAACTCCGTGCATGTGTGTCCTTGTCCCTTATCTTGGGCCAGTGTGAAGCACACACCCCAGAAAAGGCACCTAAGACACAAACAACTTACAGAGAACAGGCTTTGTGATGTGCTTTTGATTTCATGAGTACCACTTATTAACATGCTGGACGGATGCTAAATGACTAAAATCTCTCTGTGATTTGTCTCTCTAATCCCGTTCTGATTTAAAGGTTTAATTCCCGACCCTGTCATCATCTAGTTTTTAAAGCTTCATGCTTAAACTGGCACGAAGTCAAGAAATGCTTCTAAAAAATGAAGAGGTACCAGAGATAATAAAATTAGATGTCAGTGCATTAAACCTTTTTCTCTCCATGACTGGTCATCACAAAATATCATAAAATCTGTCATAATAAAGGGCAATACCTTATAAATGAGCTGATGAGGCATAAAAGGATGTCGATGATTTATATTCTATCAGCCAATGAGATGAGCAAGTTGTTCCATTGATGACACCCAACTTTTTATTGTTTATGAATAGGTGAGTGTAACAGAGAGAGAAATAATGGGGGGTTATTAAATAAGAGTTAATTAACTATATGAACAATTATTTCAAATTGTCCCACAATTTAGGAATATTAATACTTTTATCTGTTAGGGTTCAAAAAGTCCTCCTCTATCATTCTCGCTAATCTCCGTACATTTCAACACTTCTTAAAAAGTTATCATGTTGAACGCTTCAAATTACAGTATCTGTTTTTATTTTATTTATTTTTTATTTTTTTAAAGAATGTATTTATTTGACAGAGAAATAGCACAAGTAGGCAGAGAGGCAGGCAGAGGGAGAGAGGGAAGCAGGCTCCCTGCTGAGCAGAGAGCCGGATGTGGGGCTCGATCCCAGGACCCTGGGATCATGACCTGAGCTGAAGGCAGCCACTTAACCCACTGAGCCACCCAGGCACCCTACAGTACTCATTTTTTAAATGCCCAATAATAGGTGATAAAATTCTATTAGTGCTTCGATTATTATTAAGGTTGATAACTACAATAGCAACTATTTACTGAGTGGTAACTGGGCCTGGAATCTTATGAAAGGCCTTCATGTTTGCAACAGAGAGAGCAGTGATCAGCCAGTGTCTGATTTCTCCTGCATTCCCAGCTCCCTTAGAGTCAGGCAAAGCCTTGTGACTGCTTCTGACCAAAGGCTGGGGTGTGGGTCCCATTCGGATGAGGCAATGAAATAAGCAATTTTTCAACTGTCTCCTTCTTGACTACAGGGCAGATACCATTCAGCTGTTAGATCCCCCATTAGCCTGAATCCGTGAGTTACCACAGGGAGCAGAAATCTTACCAACCGCACTACGCATGAGGCAGGTCACGGCAATTTTTATAATCTTAAGCCACTGAGGTCTGGAAGTTGAATTATTACTGAATCATAATCCTACCTATCCTGGTTAACATAACAATATCATCTCATTTGATTCCTCCAAACAGCCTTGATTAAGGTACCGTGATAATCTCTTACAAATGATGGAAGTAAGGCACAATCATTTACTTAGGATTAAGCAACTACTATTTGGAGAAACTCAGGACTGACAGATTATAGGAGATTATAGGAACTCCCCCCCTCACAATGTGATAAGAGAACCATATATTTGGTTCTAGACAGCTACGGTTCAAATTCTGCATCCATGCCAGAAATGAGGTAACCTTGGGTCAGTTACTTAACCTTTCTGTGTCTCACATTTTCTCAGAAAAAAATAAAGAAAATATTAACATAGGTCCAACCGGGTTGAGGTTTAAGAACATTGAAATGTGTTAAGTGCTTAGAATGGGGATTGGCACATAAGTTTTATTTATTACTATACCTGTTCACTGCGTCTATCAAAGAACCAGGAACAAAAATCAATTTATTAAGAACAGCATTCTTAAAAACATTAACAACAACAACAACAACAAAAGGAATAACATTCTTGTGTACTGGGAACCCAAATCTCCTTCATTTTACTAACCAGGAAACTGAGTCTCCAGAAGTTGACTAACTCGTCCAAGGTCACAAAACAGAAGAAAGCCCAGACTGCCCTTTTTTACAGTCCAGCAGGTTTCCACATCATTTTGCTGATTCCCATTCTAATGAAGTCAAAACAGGGGAAGAAGACAGGGAAGAGAAGTCTTTGTCACTTTCAAACCAAACCTTAGATGCTCGGTTTCTTCCCCCTCCCCAAAGTGTCTATGAAAGCCTTGTTCATCGTCTTAAATAATGCAGTTCTTATGAAATCCAGCAGGCAAGTTGAAAGCTACACTCAACCTAGTAAGAAAATGACTCGCTGCTGGCCTGACGACAAACACTCTTTCCTCTGTCTCCTCCTGCGTGGCACCTGTGACATCTGGTGACTTTGTTCCTTGTGTTAAGATCAGGCAGTGGCAGCTTCACATCCCAAACAAAGATGTTCATAATAAAGAGAAAATAAAGTAAAAAGAAGCAAGGCTAGAAGGAAGAAAGAAAGGAGGAAAAGAAAGAAAAAGGATCCAAGGAAGAAAAAAATGGGGTGGTGGGGGGGGAGCATGCAAATAACTCTTGCTTTTCCAGACTGACAGTGCACGTTCTCATCTGGTTTTGGAAACACATCTCCAGCCCCAGCTGTTGAATTGCCGTTGTGGGCATTTGAACACTTCAAAAATACATTAAACCTTCACTACACCTGTGGTTACACAAGTGATACAAATTACACAGGAATTTTTGTTGCAAATACTGTGATGCTTGGGAGTTGCCTGCTTTTATTTTTTTCCTTTCCCAGGATTAGCTGCTCAACAGATTGCAAAGGATTTACTTAGTAATAGGGTGTTTTACCTTCTTTTCTTTTCTTTTCTTTTTTTTTTTTTTTAATTAGTCTACCACCTGTTTTGTCAATTTGATATCCTGTTTCTCCGTGTCTGGAAGTCTTCCCTAAAACCCTGCTCCAACACTTGCTATAAACAAGGCAAACATTCCCGTAAACAAAGAGAGAGCTCTCTGACCCCGGAAATGATGGAAACTGGGCCGAACCCCATTCAGTCTCCGTTTTCCTTCTCCCAGCTGCTCCCCCAGATGGCACACACCACTAGTGGAGTTGACATTCTGGGGAAAAAAAAAAAAAAAAACTTTATTCCAAAATTATGCGAACATCTCCATGGGGAGATCTGCTCTATACTAGGGTCTATTTTGGGAAGATAACTTGAAAAACGATAGAAAAGTTCAAAATAGTCTCACACAAGGCGTGAGCCTCATCAAATAGTCAAAATGGAAGTTCATCACATGTTTAACTTAACTTCTGACTTTTTTCCGAGTGTCCAGCCGTAGTGTCCAGACTCAGAATTCCTTGATTGAAACAGGTCGATCCATTCATACACAAATTATTCATGGGTTCCCCAACTAGTTTCTGCAGATATGAAGTGAAAGTAAGACAGACCTGGTCTGATTCTGGGAAGCTTTCACGCAAGTGGAGGAGGGAGTGGCCAATTAGGAGACTGTCAAGAAAGTTGAAAAAGTGGGAAATAGGAAGGCGGAAACAAAACAGGACAGGTGGTGGGGGGATCGGGTAACGGGGTGACAGGCATGAAGGAGAGCACTCGATGGAGGGAGCACCGGGTGTTGTAGGCAACTGATGAGTTACTGAATTCTACCTTTGAAACAAATAATATACCATATGTCAATTAAATTGCATAGTAATTAATTAATTAAAAAAATAGGGCAGAGTAAGAAAGCCTGACTAGGGGTGTTGTAGAAGAGTCAGAGAAAGCCTCTGTAAGGAAGAATGTTTATATGAAATTAATGACCAGGACAAGCCCAGAGAGGCTCAAGAATTAGTATTTAAACTTCAAGGAACAGTAGAGGACCCAGAGACAGGGAGGTAGGGGTGAGATGGATAGGAATCAGTTGGTAGCTATCGCTGTGATACTAATTATACCACCACACTTTTTTTTTTTTTAAGATTTATTTTTTTTAAGATTTTTTTTGTTTTTTTTTTTAAGATTTATTTATTTACTTATTTATTTGACAGACAAAGATCACAAGCAGGCAGAGAGAAAGAGGGAAGCAGGCTCCCTGCTGAGCAGAGAACCCAATGTGGGGCTCGATCCCAGGACTCTGGGATCATGACCGAAACCGAAGGCAGAGGCTTTAACCCACTGAGCCACCCAGGCACCCCACCAATGCTTCTTATACTTTTTATACTACTGTAATGATTTTACACTTCTTATTTTACTTAGAGAGAGCTCTTGATCTCTACTAATTTAGCAGGAAGCAACAAACTCGGGTTAGAATTCAGATTCTGGTTGTTCATAGAATTGTGGTTTCTTTGCTCAACATTATACCCTGGATACTTTGTTCAACATTTATCTGTTTAGCTAACATTTCTGAGTTTGTACCAGATCCTGCTGTGTTTGGACATTTATGGGACGTTTTAAAATGAAGATTCTGGCCTTGCAGAGGACAAGGGAGCCCAAGTCTCTTTAGGTGGAACTTTGAAACAGACATCCCTTCTGGGTGGTTCTTCCTGACACAGATGTCTGGGAGTTTCTGCACCTTAACACATGCTTTCTGTTCATTTGAGAAGGAGAAAAATCAGTGAATAGCTGTTTGCGTCTTGTCACGGGATTGATCAAAAGTACAGAATAGATCCCCAGGCTATGTCACTAAATATGTCAGTCAATGCTGAAGCTAAAAATAAAATCATTTATAAATTTTTAAAAAATCATAAAACTACAGAGCAGAGACTTGCTTGAATTGGAGACGAAGCTACTGTCGGATCCAGTCATATCTCAACTGGGAAGTTGCTTCTGAATCACAGGTTCCTCAACTTTATATATTTTTTTAAGATTGTATTTATTTATTTGACAGAGAGAGCAGGAGAGCACAAGCAGGGGAGCAGCAGAGGGAGCGGGAGAAGCAGGTTCCCCCTTAGCAGGGAGTCCCATGTGGGACTTGATCCCAGGACCCCAGGATTATGACCTGAGCAAAGGCACATACTTAACCGACTGAGTCCCCCATGTGCCCCAGATTCCTCAACTTTAAAGACAGGGTGATGATGTTACCTAAGTGCTTGGATCTTGTGGCTCAAATGAGCTGACTCATCTTAACACGTGGCAGTAGTAGGCGCTCCATAAGTGTTTGCTTTTCCTATTTCAATTTTCTGGCATTCTTACCTGTTGGGTTCCCTGAGAAAGAGTGTGAAACAGAGCTATCAGAAAAAATACAGCTGATACCGATTATATGAAGGGATTAGGTTCTGAAAGTTAGAATGCAAATAAGGAGAGCAACCACTGATTAAAAAAAAGTAACTCTTCAATTCTCTTAGGAAATCACTAAATTATAGAATCATGTGCCTGAATATCTAATTCTACAATATAGGAATTCCAGGTCATAGGATTCAGAGTTTAGCCAAGTCAGTAATGCAGGTATAAGACGAGTCTCTACCATTTGTCAAAGTGGCTTAAAACTGTCTCCAAACTGGAGCACCTGGGTGGCTCAGTGGGTTGAGCCTCTGCCTTCGGCCCAGGTCATGATCTCAGAGTCCGGGATTGAGCCCCGCATCGGGCTCTCTGCTCGGTAGGGAAGTCCACTTCCCCCTCTCTCTCTGCCTGCTGCTCTGCTCTGCCTACTTGTGTCTCTCTCTTCTGCCTACTCTCCCTCTCGTTCTCTGTCAAATAAATAAATAAAATCTAAAAAAACAAAAAAAAAAAAAAAACACTCTACCCCAAAACTGGGTAAAGACAATTTCACTGTAGTATTTTTTAAAAAAATCAACTTTAATTTAGTATTCAATAAATGATCAGCAACTCAGCACGTGTTCCATTGCCATCTTGAAAAGCGGTCAGAGGTCACATCAGAAACCCAGTCATATCAGAAACCCAAAATATATTAATTAACTTCTTAATCTCTCCAACGGCCATCTGGAAAGGAGATTCGTCTAACTCCATGGAGCACCGTAGCGCTTCTTCACTCGTGGTGCTAACAGACTAGCAGGCAAGTAAGGACAGGGGACCCGCAGGTGAGCACCGCCTCTCCTTGTCCGACCCAGATCAGACAAAACCATTTCCATTTTATAGCTGACATCTTTCAAATCTGTCCTTTATTAAACCACCAAAGGTGGTTTTGTAAATCATATATGACCAAGTCATTTCCTGGCTTAAGGCCACTCAACAATGAGAACAACTCAAAAGGGCTGGTGGGAGGGGGCCAGGCCTCCCAAAGCATCAGCTTCAAACTAGCCCTCTTACTTCCATTCACACTCTTCCGAAAGTCATGTGACTAAGCTCGGTATTACCTGGGAAGGAGGGAGAGGAGGAAGCACTCCTCCCCTGCGGTCTAAGTGAGTCTGATTGGAAGCCATCTTACAAGCCGCTTCATGCCAACCAAGGTACTGACATTTCACAAGGGCCTCAGCCAGGCACAGCAGTATCTGAAGGCATAAAATTCCCAAATTCTGATTATAGTGTGAAGGGCAGACCAGGGTAACCCTAGCGAAGAGGTTGAGGAAGAAGGTCAACCCAGCTGTCAGGCTGGAGAATAAGGCAGGAAGCTGTGGGTCCTGTAGCCAGTAATGGGACCAAGTAAGTCAAGACATCCATAGAATACCATTGGGAACATTGTCCAAATGCTCAGGAACTCACATGCATAAGACTTCAGCATCAGAGGGGCACCTGGGTGGCTCCATCAGTTAAGTCACTAATTTCTGACTTCAGCTCAGGTCATGATCTCAGGGTTGTGAGATCAAGCCCCACATCTGGCTCCACACTCGATGGGGAGTCCGCTTGGGATTCTCTCTTTCTCTTTCTCTCTGCACCGCCCCCATGCTCTCTCACTCAGATAAATAAATCTTTAAAAAAAGAGAGAGACTTCAGTATCAGATTCTAGAATGTACACTAGTCAGAGATCATCAGTGTTCACAGATTACAGGTACCCACAAATGACAGATATCCATGACTACAAACTGTCTACCAGCACCATGGCTTATACCTAGGGATTGTACCAACAAAGCCTGTGATCTTTAGTATAGCGACATATTTCTCTTTAGATACCATTCTGCCTGCACATATTCCTACCCAGCACCAATGGAGATGAGGGAGAGCCCCTGGCATGGTCAGCAAGGTTTACCAAGATTTGCTCCTGCAAATATTTGCAGCCATGGCTCTTTCCTGTTCCTGTGTATGAATGAGCAGTGGCTTTCCCATAAGTCACACTGTGTCTCAGTTTCTTATTATAGAATTGCCACACTTCCCCTACTATACCCAGCATATACATTTTCTCCCTAAATTTTATGCACCTTTCAGTGTTCATATCTTCCAAGAAAGATAACCTCACCTCCTTGAGGAAGGGTTAGGTGCTCTCCCTTTCTGTGTTTCCATAATACCATAAAAAGATTTCTATCACCTTCCTTCTAGGTTATTTTCTAAGTGTGTATGTGTGTGTGTGTGTGTGTGTGTGTGTGTGTGTGTGCCCCCACCCCAAGTAGTCTGAGATCTTTGAGGAGAAGAGCTATATACTTAGAAAAAAATTTTTTTAATCTCCAGAACCTAGCACAATGTTTAGCATATAATGTCGCCCAACAAATTATTCCTGAATGAACATGAACTATTTCAGATTTCAACCCTGCTTCTGAACATAGTTTTACAACTTCAGGCTTAGAAGGAATAATGTAGGGCGTATAGTCCAATCTCCTCATTTTGTCAGTGAACAGTGGGTGGCCAGAGGAGTGACTTACCCAAGGTCACATAAATAAATAGGACTGAGCTCCTGCATGGCTACAGGGAAATAGTTCAAAACTTCTTATTAAATATCTACCATGTGGGACAATAGGTGGCTCAGTCCGTTACGATGTGTCTGCTTTCAGCTCAGGTCATGATCCCAAGGTCCTGGGATTAGTCTTCTTGCTCAGGGAGGAGGCTGTTTCTCCCTCTGCCACTTCCCCTGCCTGTGCTCTCTCTCTCTCTCTCTAATAAACAAACAAACAAACAAATAAATGAATAAAATCTTTTAAAAAAATAAATAAATATCTACCCTGTGATTCAACCATGCTGGAGATGGGCAAATTCCTGTTTATCTGAATTTGACTGTCAAGGAATCTGATACTCAGATAAGTTAAATTATTTCCTCAGTGGTACATGTGTGTATCTGTTACCAAAATATCTGTGCACACTGATATCAAAGTCAGGGCTATCCAATCCAGTATACTTTTCCTTTCTCCTGAGTTTCTCCCAGCATCCATTTCACAGCTGCCTTCCTCCATCACTTGTAAGAAGTGCAATGGTAAGTGATCAAAAAAATTTAACAGATGCCTATAATTTTTAACAATGTCTTAATCACTTTATCTGCATGATTTCACTGAGTCCTACAAGGCAGATATTCTAATTATCCTGCTAATGCCCATATGTCAACACAAACATAGAGGGTTCAGAACTTGCCCAGTATCTCACATCTTCATGAAAAATGCTACATTTCAGTAAGATACATTGTGTCCTCTTAACCTGGAATTAGCATCACGCTCTGCCACTGCCCAAAGGACTTCTCCTACAGCTGATCCCATGACAACAATTCTTGATAATGAGTGTTCTGCCTATTTTCCTAATAAAAAATGATGCAAGGTCATTCAGAATGATGGTATACTATGCTCATGTACCATCCTATCCAAAGAAATATTAACTACATTCCTAGAATCCTCTGAGGGGTAAAACGTTGGCTGCATTGTCAGAAAACACCTCTGCGTGTGTCAGAGGTAATCAAAAATACCGAGGATGCCACAGGACAGCCCGGTCCCATAGTGTCTCACCCCTCTGAACTCAACAGCCATCATAACAGTGCCTTGAGAAAGAAATGGCTAATTGCTTATTTTATGGGAAATACAGAAGGAGGTGAGTCTCACCTACCAAACCCGTTGAAAAAGAAGCTTCACAGCTATAAATACAGCTACCTTCAAATAGAGATCATCTTCTTCTAGAAGAGATTATCCATCGAGACAGAAGCTGGGTTGAGTGACGAAGACCAGAGATTAAAGTGATGACTGGGAACAGAAGTCCACGTGACCCACTGACCCAAGTCCTTTTTTTTTTTTTAAGATTTATTTATTATGTGAGAGAGAGAGCACGTGCAAGTGAGTGGAGGGACAAAGGGAGAGGGAGGGAACATACTGAGGAGATACCCCACTGAGCAAGGAGCTCATGGGGTTGGGGGGACTTGATCCCACAACTCTAAGATCATGACCTGGGCCAAAACCAAGAGGTGGTCACTTAACTGACTGATTCACTCAGGTGGCCCCCAAGTCCTTCTTGATGAGAGTGTGGCCCTGAACAATGAGCGGATGGAGAGAGAGAATCTAGCCTGTGGTGGCTACAGTTTACTTACAAAGGCCTGCCGGGCTGCCTCCTGTCAACCTCTCCTGACCTGGCTGCTGAGAAACAGGAAGGAGGAAGGTATGTGAGACAAACATTATACTCACTATTGATAAATTGTTATTAATAATGAACTACCAGGGCACCTGGCTGGCTTGGTCAGTAGAGCATGCAACTCTTGATCCTGGGGTCATGAGTTCAAGCCCCTCACTGGGGTAGAGATTACTTAAAAACATAATAATAAACTACCTTTTATCAAATCCTGGACACAGTGTGTCCAGCAATTTAAATTCATGGATTTACTTAATGTTTACAATCATGAGGTAGGGCATATTACCTTCTTCTTATCTGATTAGGTACACTCAAAACCAACTCTAGCTAACTTCAGCCTGAAAAGGCACTTACTAAAATACTAATTCCTCCCTCACAGAACTGAAAGTAAGGTTGGATGACCAGTCTTTGGAAGGCTCACTTAGTGCTCAAGGATTCGTCAACAGTCTGCATTCTTCCTACCACCAAAACAACTCTGTTCAATCCATTTTCCTCATCTGTGTTTCTGTATTTAAGTCTCAAATTCCCCAGAGGATGAATCTTAGTGGTTCAGCGCAGATCCCATGTCTTCCTTGGAATAAGTAGGTAAAAGCCTTCTCAGACCTCTCATGGCAGCTGGGAGTAGTTACCTCCAGCCGCAAGGAAACAGTTACCCAAGGAACAGGGAGGAAAGAAGGGAAGTGAAGTAGGGAAAGACATGCCAGCTGTACCAAAACAAGAGAAGTCTCAGGTAAAGGAACAGAAGCAAAGGCATTATTTCATTTGGTCAACATCACACAGGTTGTGGGCAGATGGCTTGGGAATTAAAATCACCTCTGATTCTTTAAATAACCCACAGATCTATAGCCTTTCCCAGAATACTGGCTGCAACCACATCATAACTTGGTAGCACCTTATATTTTTCCAAAGACGGCTCAGGATAGCCCCGTGTTTTATCCCATATCCTACTATGTGTTTGACATTCCTCTAACCCAGAGTCAAGGTATAAGCTCCCTTCCCCGGAAATTGCTCAAGGGCTTGTTACCGCTCTGAATAATAGCGTGTGGTAGAAACGGTGCTATGAGACCTCTGAGCTTAGATCGTAGTGTGGAGACAGTGTCCCTGTGTCCCCTCTGACTCCATCGCTCTGTCCCTTTCTCTGTGTGCCAGCCCTCACAACCTGGCCTCGGCAATGTCATGAGGAATCCAGAACACACAGAGAGGTCATGTGTGAAGGTTTCATCTGGACACACATAGGCCCCCCCAGATGCATGGAAGACTGGACAGAGATGAACCATGCCCACCGAGCCTTGCACAGAGGACAGATCCTTCAGGCAAACTCATGTTGTCATTGTGTTATGCCACAGAGTTTTGAGGTAATGTGTGATTCAGCCATAGGGGCTGGAACAGAATGGGTAGCTGGAGTGGGGTGCTGCCACAGCAGATGGAAGCATGGAGATGACTTTAAAAGGGGACTGGAAGAGGCATCCTGAAGAGTCGTGAAGTGGCTGCTAGCAGGAATCAGGCCACGCTTGCCAACGAGGGCTTGGGGGAAGTGAGACATTCAAACAAAAAGAGGAAAATATTACCAGAAGCTAGAGAAAAGGGACTCTCATTAGCGGCAGGAAAATTTGCATCGCCTGTAGTAATGTCGAAAATGGGAAAACACACCTAATGAACTGGATGGTCCAGTTAGGGAGCTTTCTAGGCAGACCGTTGCAAGCACCACCTGGCTTCCTCCTGCTGCCTATAGTAAAATGTAAGATGAGCTGAAGAATAAAACATGAAGTCTAAAGAAACCAGGAGTTTCTGAGTTCACAAATAACGAAACTATTTCTCATTTCCAACCTTCTTCGATGGCAAACAATACTGTAATTAAAAAATGGCTTCTGGGCAAAGAGAACATCCAAGCCACTGGCAGGAAACAAGGTCTAAAGATGGACCTAAGAATGTAATTATAAAACCTTTTATTAAGACCTCAGAAGATGCCTAAAATAGACAGGAGCCTTGAAAGCATGCCTTGGAGATTCTCTCCAGTGAAGCAATAGGACTTCCAAGGATTGGCAAGGTGTGCCCCCAGCCGTCTTAGAGGAAGCTCAAGGTAGAGAAGGGCTGTTCTTGATTGGCAGGGCTGGTTTTTACTAATGAGGTGTACCTAACACAATTCACAGGAGTTTCGGGGGGGTTCATGGAAATTGATTTGCAAAAACACTACCGGCCTGCCTCTCTGCTTACTTGTAATCTCTGTGTGTGTGTGTGTGTGTGTGTGTGTGTGTGTCCAATAAATAAATAAAATCTAAAAAAACAAAACAAAACAAAACACTACCACGCCAGACTACAAGTGACAGAGATGGTAGAGAATGAAAAGATGACCATGAATGACCAAATGACTAGAGGCAGAAAGCAGTCTCAGAATAACTATCATTCTGCAAGTGCCAGGCACTTCTCACAGAAATGAAAGCTTACCCGTTGTGAGCCATTGAGAGCCCACAAAGAGGACCCAAGAGCCATGGAAAATTGTCTCTAGGATGGTATGTTACTTATAGAACTACCAATATCTCTGAGCTAGATTTCAGAATTACTATGGACCATTGCTATGTTCTTTTCATTGCCTCTTCCCACATTTGAAGAGGAGAGGGAAATCTATGGCTGTTATTGTGTGTATGCCTACTGGGCACCTAGGAGGTATGGTAAATCCCCTCTTCAGTTCATAGGGATACAGAACAAGAGACCTGTGCTCAGAGAGTGGGGAGGGGTCACACCTAAAGAGCCCCTGCCGCAACTGAACCTGATTTCGATGACAGTATCTGAGATTTTGAGCTTGAGCCCGATGCCCAAAGGGAAGAGTCTTGGGAGTCCCAGGGGCGAGGAGCCATGTGTTTCTACATGGGGGAAGGATGTGAGGTGCTGAGACCAGAAGACAGCACGTGATAGGCTGTGCTTTCCAAAGATGGTTGTGTTCCATTCCACGTGTCCTTCCAGCTCTGTGACTGGCCATGGTCCCAATCAGGGGTGGTGTCAATCTCTCCTCTCCTTGAATCAGGGTCTCATGATGGCTCTGACCAACAGGTATGGTGGGTGTGACAGCATGGCACACGGCTGAAGCTAGATCACAGAGATCGCGACTGACCTTCCCTCTCTCCCCCTCCCTCCCTTCCTCTATTTCACTCTTTCTTCCTCCCTCTTCCTGACACCCTCCTTTGGAGTCCAGCCACTGTGGTATGTGGAAGCCCTGTACCTAGACATTGACAGTCCCAGTTGAAGTTTCAGCCAAGAACCTGCCTCACCACCAGAGAGCATGGTGACTGAGCATGCCTTCAGATGATGCCAGCCCCCGGCCTTCGATTCAGCCAGACTGCTGCAGAGTAGAGCAGAGACACACTCTCAATGCTGAGTCCTACTGAAACTGTAGACCCAGGAGCAAAATAAATTCTGTCATTTATTATGTAGCCATGGTAACATAGGAAATCTGCTCATACTAGCATTACCTCACTTTACCCAGAGTGAATATTCGTCAAAACACAGAAAGGCGATATGTCACAGTTAAAGGCCTCTCAAGACATAAGATGGTCTTATGAAAGCCATGAAATTACTTGATTTCGGGCTCTGATTTACCTATGATCTTAGGTAGACTTAATTGTTTCTTCCTTACCCATAAGCGTTTATGTATTGTTATTATATCACCAGTCACCTTGTATCTTACTTGGTATTTACAGTTCCATCGATTCCCACTTGAATGCACTCTTCAAGGATAATAAGTTGGTTTTCAGTTCTACGCCCACCATCAAACCCAAATCCTAACATATACTAAGGACACAAATTTCTGAGTTGCTTAGCCTGAAGCTGACATTGCTTAATCAGAGCAGGAGATCTGCAGAACAAAGTGCTGAAAAGAGTATGCTCAAAGGTCAGACATGAGGGTCCAATCCCAGTTTCGCATCTGGGCAGCTGTGTGGCCTCAAGGAAATAAAATAAGTCCCCTAAGCCTCAGTTTATGGTCTGTTAAATGGGATTAATAATAATGCTCATGTCTCAAAATTGAGCATGAGAATGATATGAGGGAAAGCATCAATAGCTCTGTATAAATCGAGTCCTATCAAAGAAAAAAAATTATAAGTAGTGCATTAATATTGACATGAAAGCAATGCTTTGTGAGTCCCAGAGATCTCATGGCCTTAATAACAGAGTTATTGAGAAAATCCAATGACCCAGTAGATATAAATCTGCATAGCACAATACCTGATACATCCTAAGAGCTCTATAAGTATTAGTTATCAGCATCATTATTTCTATGTGTGGCAGGATATTACTTTCCTACCCAATCCTCACTCTTGCCTTCATTCTCAATAATAGAAGCCTGGTTTTTACTTGTGGAGACAATGTGCCCCTATAAAAATGACATTTCCAGCCTGCCTAATTGTTCATGATAATTCAGGTCTTGGTATTATAGAAGTCCTCTGAGAATCTTCTGGAACAGGAAGATGGTCTCATATTATGTCTGGGAAAGAAAGTAGCTAGCCCAGAGTGCACACTCTCAGTCTCTTGTAGCTAAAGGCGGCCACGAAACACCATTCTGTCAGTGAGAACACATTCCATTTCTCCTGGGGATTTGAGATAAGTTTGGCCTTCCTAATACGGACACTCTATTTTCTCCTATGATACCAAGCTTATCTCTACTCAAAATGTGTCAAAGCTTGGGTTACTCAGGCAGCTGACCCTGAGAAGAGAGTAGCATGCAGAGATATTCTGAGGCACTCACAGTGTCCAAACGCGTGAAAGGGAAGGAAGCAGGACTGGATGGAGGATGAAGAGTAGCATCACAGTAACGTCAGCAGAGGACTCAGGCAACACGCCCAGGAGCAGGGAAGAGGGGATTCCCCTTCAGTGTCGTTCCACGTTGCACAACAGGTCTGCACTCTGTGTCGGTCAGGGGTAAGACGACCATCCCCTCAGAGAAGACGCATGACTCGGAGCGGAGGCCGTTCCTGAAGGGGGCTGCCGGCTGCAGGCCGCTGGCTGTGGACTCCGGGCCTCTGCACTCCCGGCCTCCACTCCCACAGGGCGAGCACAGCCGGCCTCACGACATCCACAACAACGGAAACACGAGGCTGCAGGTGTAGCAGCCGTCGTGTGCAGATGATGAGAAGCACACGCAGAGCCGACAGACAGAGGGTCTTAGAACCTGGATGATACTGTGTGGTCATTTCACCAACTTTAGACGGACTTCTCCTAGATTTCTTATTATATCTTATAAGTACTTCCTGTTCGCTTAAATTACGCTATGCATAACTCTGATACTGTCATGCTATGTTTTGCTAAAAATACATGCATAATAATCAAAATAAAATTATGAATGCATTTTCCATTATTCTAGTTTATTTTCCAAGATCCATCCTTTCCCTTTCAAGTTATAGTTGATACATTGTTCCTTTTTTTAAAAATTCCTCTAGGAAGCCTGCCATGATTCGCAGTCGATGATCTCGACCCATTGGGACTGCGTAACAGCACTCAGACATGCTGTCTTCATTAAAAGAGACTGTGTGGGGCGCCTGAGTGGCTCAGTGGGCTAAAGCCTCTGCCTTCTGCTCAGGTCATGATCCCAGGGTCCTGGGATTGAGCCCCGCATCGGGCTCTCTGCTCAGTGGGGAGCCTGCGCTTCCTCCTCTCTCTCTCTGCCTGCCTCTCTGTCTACTTGTGATCTCTGTCAGTCAAATAAATAAATAAAAAATCTTTAAAAAAAAAAAAAAAGAGACTGCATATGTTTTCTTTTGCACTTGTTTTCTCTAACCAGTCCTATGTTACCTGATTGTTTCATGTGTCTCAGGAGCTCTTTCCCAGTTCTCCCATTGCAAATCATCTGAGAATAAGTTTGACATCACACATTGCATTTGTGTCCTCCCCAGTATCAATTTATAGCAATACTGGGCATATAAAAGTGATTGATAAAAAAAAAAAGTGATTGATCAATCCTTGTTGAAAGGCACTAGAGCTCTGAAAACGAAAAGTTAAATATACATTAGCTCTCCATTAATATGATAAACCAATAAGGCAGACAGTCTCTTAAAAGAAACAGAATAAAAGGTCTATAAAATAAGATCGCCTAATTTCTTTTGCTGTTGTTGCCGTGAGTTCTTGTTTAATGAAGAACAGGCTGTGTTTGAGCACACTGCCCTCCGCTTCCAAAGCTGCATGAATCCCGAACTTTGTTTTAAATGCCTTTTAGAACAAAAGGGAATCAAAGCAATGACCCGACAAGCTCTGCAAAGGGCGCATGCAGAGATCTTATGGGTAGTGAACAAGGTGGGAAGCGCATCCCCCTTGTACATGCATCTATGGCAGCTGCTCTCCTGCGGGGGTTCAAGGACTGCAAGGACCTCCAGACAGTGTCCTCGGCCTGCCTTTCCTCGGCTGCTCCTTTCAAAGTGCTGCGAGGACTCCTTACGCGACTCAGAGCACCCCTGGGTGTTCAGGGAAAAGGGCACTCGAGGCCACAGGGGCAGCCCAATGCCAAACAGCGGATCAACTCTGGCTTGTGATGACATCCACAGCAGCAAAACAATAGTTTTCACCCCAAACCCACTTGCCTGTAGTATTAGCCCAGTTCTGTAGGATGAGTCCGAACCACCACTTCCCCGCTAAGGAGTCACCAGGTGGTGTGACCTCAGAAAAAGCCAGGGAATTTGGAAAGAAGCAAGCAGGGGGAAAAGCAATAAAACCCGACAAATGGGTTTTCAAGAGGAACAGGTGCCAGAGGTAGAAATGAAGCAAAATGGGTCAGAGGAGGAGCCAAGGAGTAGGGTCGCTTTTTAAAATGTCTTAGTTTTAACATTTTTATCCTCCCCCTCTTCAGATGGAATATTTCGTTAAGTAGTGCCCAGGTTAGGGCGCAGGAAGGCTTTCCTGAGAAACCGGAGCAGTGCGATAGGAGGAAATTTGTGATAAATCTGACAGAAAATGAATAAACCAAGAAAAATGAAAAATGTTACTTTTCTGGATTCTGCCACTTACTATCAAAGCCTTGACCTCCTTTTGCAAAGAGAGAGAGAGAGAGAGTTTTGTATCCATATATGAAAAGCCTGATGGCATGTGACATAACGTATTTGAAGTACAGAAAGAAACTTAACTACCAACCTACGTAGTCTACCTGCAAAACACCCCTTCAAAAGAAAGACACACACTTTTGCTTCTACCAATCGTGCATTCACTCCTTCGGTCCAGCTCTCCTCCTAGGAGGACGGTAACACACACCACCCAGAATGTAAACCCCAACAGTAAGGAAGCAAACGATCCAATTAGGAAATGGTCATAAGACTGGAACAGACGCTCATCAAAGCAAAGGTCTGGATGGCACATAAGCCCGGCAACATTTCTTTTCAACATCATTAGCCTTCAGGGAAATACGAATTAGAGCCATAAGAGAGAGTCACATACGTGCAAGAATGGCTTAAAAACTAAAATAAATAAATAAATAAATAAATAAAGCACATTAAGTTTTCCTGAGAGCGTGGAAAATTTTAATTTAACTTACTCTAACAGACATACTCTTTTAAATTCAGTGTCTGTTTCCTTCACCTCCATTCTTCTGTTAAGCCATTCCAGTTTTTTTTTTTTTTTGTTTTAATTTCAGATATTACATTTTTCAGTTTTAGGATTTCCATGTGGTTGTTTTTTATAGCTTCTGTTTCTCTGTTAATATTTTTTTTATCTTCTCTTTCATCGCCAGACTAGTTTACTTTCTATTAAACAAAACTATAATAGCTTCCATTATTACCCTTTCTAAAAGACCACATCTGAGTCAGCTTTGGGGTAATTTGAGTTGAACGTCTTTACTTCTGTTTCCCTGGTTCTCTGTGTGGCGAGTTACAACCAGCACACTGTGAGACTCTGAACTGCGCTGATTCTTTTTTTTTTTTTCCTATTTATTTATTTTCAGAAAAACAGTATTCATTATTTTTTCACCACACCCAGTGCTCCCTGCAATCCGTGCCCTCTATAATACCCACCACCTGGTACCCCCAACCTCCCACCCCCCCGCCACTTCAAACCCCTCAGATTGTTTTTCAGAGTCCATAGTCTCTCATGATTCACCTCCCCTTCCAATTTACCCCAACTCCCTTCTCCTCTCTAATAGTCCTTGTCCTCCATGATATTTGTTATGCTCCACAAATAAGTGAAACCTAGATATTTGCAAATGACAGTACAGAAAAAAGGTTGATATCCAGGATCTATAATGAACTCCTCAAACTCAACACACACGAAACAGGCAAACATATCAAAAAAATGGGAAGAAGATATGAACAGACACTTCTCCAATCAAGACATACAAATGGCTATCAGACACATGAAAAAATGTTCATCATCATTAGCCCTCAGGGAGATTCAAATTAAAACCACATGGAGATATCACCTTACACCAGTTAGAATGGCCAAAATTAACAAGACAGGAAACAACATGTGTTGGAGAGGATGTGAAGAAAGGGGAACCCTCTTACACTGTTGGTGGGAATGCAAGTTGGTGCAGCCTACTTTGGAGAACAGTGTGGAGATTCCTCAAGAAATTAAAAATAGAACTTTCCTATGACCCTGCCATTGCACTCCTGGGTATTTACCCCAAAGATACATATGTTGTGAAAAGAAGGGCCATCTGTACCCCAATGTTTATAGCAGCAATGGCCACCAAACTGTGGAAAGAACCAAGATGCCCTTCAACGGACAAATGGATAAGGAAGATGTGGTCCATATACACTATGGAGTATGATGCCTCCATCAGAAAGGATGAATACCCAACTTTTGTAGCAACATGGACGGGACTGGAAGAGATTATGCTGAACTGCACTGATTCTTGAAAGGATGCTGCTGTTGTGTTTTAACAGAGCATGAACTTGGTAGGACTCAAATGGCAAATTCTGTCTCTGAGGACACAGCTTAAATTTCATTTTAATTCATTCATCTTTACTATTCTTCTTGTGCACGTGTGTTTCAAGGATCAATCAGAGATTTGGGAAGAATTTCTATTCAAAGTTTGAGGTCAGTCCTCTCCGGCTCTTTTTCCATCTGAGAGTCCCTCCTCACCCCTTCCCATGGCTCTAGCCTCTGCTCTGCCTCCAACTGATAGACTGACTATGTGATCATAATGGGATACTCCCTAGAGAAAACAGACTACTAAAAAATCAAACCTTTAATTGTTTCCAAGAGTTGTGTAATCAGGGGAAATGATAGGGCTATTTTGTCTATTTCATGGCTTAGATGATAGTCACAGGACTGTTGGTTTTTCATTAATTCAGTGAGCCATATACTGTTCTCTCTTGTACTATCTGTTTGTGCAATACTGTTCGTGACAATAAAAATTGATGCCCAAACCTGAGCAAGCATATCCACTGTTTAGTTTTAAGCTGAAATGACTAATGCCACTATTTCAATGGGCGTGAACTATGGGATAATAAGGATTATATGGGACAAATTTATATGGGACTAATTGAATATCTAAAAATATAGTCCGGTTATATAGTAAATTATAAGTATTTTCCTATGGTTATTACTATATTGTGATTCCTGGTCAGGGAAAATTGTTATGTTTCTCTTCTTTACCCTGCATTAGCCCACGTATTCATTACTCTGTCAATAATCAAATATTTACTGAGTGCTTATTGATTGAGTTGGTGCCATTCTTGGCACTGGAGGTACAAAGGTAAATAATGCAGACAAAACTCATGACCTCATAGAGGTTACATGGAAGTGGAACACTAGAAAAAAAATTTTTCTTTTAATCAATATAGTATATAACATCAGGTAATGGTTATGCAATAAATAAATCAGACTAAAATAATAGTTGAAGAGTATGATAATTTCTATTGGATACTCCAAGAAGTTCTTTCAACAGTTGATTTTTTAAATTAACATATAATGTATTATTTGTTTTCGGGGTCCAGGTCTGTGATTCATCAGTCTTACACAATTCACAGCACTCCCCATAGCACATACCCTCCCCAGTGCCCATCCCCCAGCCACGCCATCGCTCCCACCCACCCCCCAGCAACCCTCAGTTTACTTCCTAAGATTAGGAGTCTCTTACAGGTTGTCTCCCTCTCTGGTTTCATCTTGTTTCATTTTTCCCCTCCCTTCCCTTATGATCCTCTGTCTTGTTTCTCAAATTCCTCATATCAAGGAGATCATATGATAATTGTCTTTCTCTGACTTATTTCACTCTGCATAATACCCTCTAGTCCCACCCACACCCTTGCAAATGGCAAGATTTCCGGTTTTTTATGGAAAAAACTGGAACAGTGTTCCAATTGAGATCAAAATAAAATGAGACACTCAGACAGAAGAATATCTGAGAAAGAATGTTTTAGATTCAGGCAATAGAACAACTGCAAAGGTCCTGAGGCAGGCATGTACTTGGCGGGTTGGAAGAAGAGTGTAGGTCGGTGTGCTTGAAACACAGTGAATAAGGGACTACGTGGCAGAAGACAGGGCCATATTCTGTTAATCCTTGAGCACTGTGGAAAGGTCTTTGCATTTTATTCTCAGTTTAATGAAAATCCATGGGAAGACTGAGGAGGAAGTGACACAATCTGATTTATATTTTAAAGAAAAGCCTGGCTGAACTTGTTGTCATAGAACAGCAGGTGGTGAACTTGAACAGGGAGATACTTATGGAAGTCCAGTTGTAGATCAAGGTGGCTTACATGGGGATGGTCATGCTGGCATTAATGAGATATGTATGGGAACTGGGCATAGTTTTGGGACCAGACTCACCAGTACTTGCTGGCCGAGTAAGTAGGTAACTGGATAGTTGGTAGTATACTCAGCGGATGAAGACTGTTGCAGATCACATGCTGGAGAGCACATAATCAACAACCGGTTTAGGGGGAAAAAAAAAGAATTTGATTTTGGATAGGTTACGTTATGATGTTATTTGTATTTAAATGACTAGGTGGTTGGTTATATGTTCTGGAGTAGAAGGGAGAACTTAGGTATATGGATTGTATACAGAATCATTGGCCTTGGGGCACCTGGGTGGCTCAGTGGGTTAAAGCCTCTGCCTTTGGCTCAGGTCATGATCCCAGGATCCTGGGATCAAGCCCCGCATTGGGCTCCCTGCTCAGCAGGGAGCCTGCTTCCTCCTCTCTCTCTGCCTGCCTCTCCACCTACTTGTCTGTCAAATAAGTAAATAAAATCTTAAAAAAAAAAAAAAAATCATTGGCCTAGTGAAGGTAAAGAGGAGAAAAAAAACAGAAAAGAGGGGGCGTCTCCAGTCTAAGAGATGACAACTATACTAGTAGTATAGGCCACTTCATGGCAACAAATGACTAAACTCTTCCAGTGTCTGCAAAGATCAGTCCTCTTTCTTGGTCTCACTGCTTGCTTTTGCTAATAATAAGCTGGAAGTCAGTTCTGCATCACCCTTACTCCAGGACCCAAGCCGACAGAAGTGCCACTGCCTTGAGATTACCAGACATCATGACAGAGAGGAAAAAATAATGTTTGCAAATCATATATTGGTTCTTCAAGCTTCAATCAGAAATTATGGTGGCACCTTTCACGGGCCAAACCAAGTCACAAAGCCATGCTAGACTTCCAAGGGCCAGACAGGTGCTACATTATCATGGACCCAGAAGACAGAGATCCAGAAATACTGGGGGAACAACACCAATGCTTAAGACACAGTGATATTAGAGGTCAGAATGAAGTAAAGCAATTGAAATAGTTTCCTTGATGTTTTGCTGTTTTAGATATCTCTTCAACCTCAATGACAAAGCTCACCACCAAATAACCAATTATTTTTAAGATGTCTGAGAAATCTTCCCTACTTTCAGGCATAGGCAAGGCATTTTCAAGAGAGGGACAAGGAAAGAGAGTGAAAACAAGAAAATATTGTAATTTCATAGCAGAGTCACTGTTCACATGTAACAAGTACTGAGTGACATTTTCATATTGTTTTGGAAGTATGGCTAAAACTGAGGACAAACTGAGCTTAAATACCACATATTCTAAGTTCGAAAGCCTTAAGACATTTGGGTCAGACACCTCATAGATGGCTTTAGGACCCATGCACGAGCAAAAGTGTCCTGGTCACTACCCTTAGTCTCCCAACCCCAGGGCAGTACAATGGGGGCCTGAGAAGCACAAGGAGATTGACACATCTTTGAGAAGGGAGTGCTCCCAGGTAGAGACTATCCTCACATCCTTCTGAGGAGGAAGAGGAAGCCATTGACCCCTTCAGTGGCAAGGTCATTCAGAATAATCATTTTTCAAGATCAAGAATGACTTCAAGAGTGGAGGATTGGCATTTTATTCCCTGCTCAGATGTAGGCTTACCAGTGGAAAAACCAATGTTCTCACCATCCTGTGCGGTAGAAATTTTCCAAAGGAAGAGAGAGAATTGACTGGGGAAGGTCACTGAGTTTGAGCCTGCTTTCTGGTGCCCTTCCAACAGGGCCATCACCCAGACAAGAAGTCCCACAAGATAGGAGCTGTCCTACGGGGGTTAGGGAATGGTGGAAGGGATCACACTCAGGCCAGAAGACTCATGTCACAGAAAAGCAGGGGGACAACTTTTTGTAGAAGAGCCAGCATTCCAGATGGTGTCTTTGTATTCTGGGGCTGCCTTAACAAAGTCTCCCAGACTTTGTGGCCTAAACATAAGAAATGTATCTTCTCACAGTCCTGGAGGCCAGAAATCCAATCTCCAGGGGTCCACAAGTTGACTGCTTTTTGGGCTGTGAGAAAGAATCTGCTTCATGCCCCTCTCCTCACTTCTGGTGATTTGCTGGCAAGTTCTATAATTCCTTGGCTGGTCAATGCATCACTCCAATGTCCGTCCTTGCTTTTAAGGTCCATTCCCCCTGTCTTCACATCACCTTCCCTCTGTACAGGTCTGTCACTATGTCCAAATTTCCCCTTTTCATAAGGACACCCATCATGTTGGATTAAAGACCACCCAAATGATCTCATTTTAAATTGATCACCTCTCTAAAAGCTTATTTTTAATTAAGGTCCCATGATGAGGTAACGGAGGTTAGAACTTCAACATTCCGGGGGGACAGGAGTGGTACACAATTCAACCTACAACAGATGGATAGAGCACAAAGGGACACGTGGACAGATCCTTACAAGGCCAAGAAGCTAGAACAACCAACCCAGGGGAGTGGTAGAGGCAGCCTGAGTCCCTTCCTCTTTCCTCCCTCTGCTGCAATATGGCAAGAACATCTAAAAGCAGTAGTTGAGGACAATGAGAAGAGTAGGTGATGCCCCTGTGCCCTTTTCAAGACAAATCTGGCCTGCTCGTGCCGGAAGAGAAGGGAAGCACAACGTTAAGAAACACTGGACTTTACCTTCAGGATGTTGTTCTTAAAGTAAACTGTTGAATGTTTATATTAGAATAGTATAGGGGCCCCTGGGTGGCTCAGTAGGTTAAGCCTCTGCCTTCGGCTCAGGTCCTGATCTCAGGGTCCTGGGATCGAGCCCCACATCAGGCTCTCTGCTCAGCAGGGAGCCTACTTCCCGCCCCCCACCTCCCTGCCTGCCTCTCTGCTTACTTGTGATCTCTGTCTGTCAAATAAATAAATAAAATCTTTTAAAAAAATAATAGTATAGTTTTGAAGTTCAGAATCTGCTTGGAACACGAAGAATTCAATTGATGCAATAATTCTTTGAGCCAATAATTCACTTTAACATGAACTTTTTAAAGATATTTAAAGATTTATTTATTTACTTTAGAGAAAGCGAGAGCGAGGGGGGAGCTGGAGGGGGAGAAGTAGGAGGAGAGAATGCTAGGATTTTTATTCAAACTCAGTATCAAGTAATTAACTTCCCAAGTTAATTCTCCCTTTGTTTTTAGCCTCACTATAGGGACAAAAGGAAATGTAATTCTCTTTGATATTTGAAACAAATTTACTTACCTTGAGTCCTGACAAAGCCTTCATTAAGATCTGTGATTTTTAAAGACGCCACAAGCCTCTTGACAAGTGTAAGCGGAATTTACAGCATTGTATCAGATTATACTGAAACTTGAGGTACATTATTATCATTTTAGAGGAAGAACCTAGATATTCAGATACAGCTGATAACTGATTTCCTTGGGAGCCGTCTACAATTAATATTCTCATCGGTAACTCCCTGCACACGGTTCTGCTGCTTTGAGATTTCCAAGACAGAAAGATAATACACTGAAAAGCCTGGTCTACAAAGGTTCCCTTCTGGTCTCATAAGCCCTAGAGTCTGAGACTCTGCGACTCCACATGAGCTAGTAAGAAAGAAACTTGGGTTAAATTCAGAAACTGCAAAGTGGCATCCTTAGGCAATTATGTACTGAATTTCCCTGATTCCAGGAAATTTTGATGCTTTTTCTTTATAATGTATAGATTCAACAATATGAATACAAATATACTCCCTTTTGGACAGTGTCTGAACAAAAACATAAATAGACTCAAAAGTGTTTAACTAGAAATACATTTTAAATGACAATATATACTAATGAGAAATGTTCCATGCAATGCACTATTTTCATTCAGTGAACAGACTGACGGCTTTCATTGTTGGAAATCAACACTATAGTCAGGAACTTCTTCAGATTATCCCGACTGCAATATTTTCAACGCCATTTAGACCTCTCACTCACCATCAGCGTCAATGGCAGACAAAATGTATCCTCATCAATATCACATATTTAAATCCATAACCTTTAGGACAGTATGCTTGGACTCCATTTAAAATGGTGAGAAAATACAACTTTCCAGGAATAACCATAACAGGTAATAACCATATTACTCTGAAGAAATCATAAAAGTTTACTGAGGGTCATAAAACAAACTTGAATAAGTGGGGAGAGATAGGATCGCCCTGAATATGAGGACTAAATGTTGCAAAATGATGGTTCTTCCTGAATTGATGTCTGGGTTTCATATGATCCAATGAAAACCACACATCAATTCAGGAAGAACCACCCTATGGAATATGATAACCATCATGAAATATTCTTTTAACTTGCTAAGGTAACTCCTAAGTTTATTTATCAAAGTAAATGAACAGGAATATTCAAGGAAGTTGGACAAATAGATGATACTAAGTAACCATATGTATCACGAAGTATAACAACAAAAGCAGTGTGGTAGGAGTAAAATGTCGGCAGCTCATAGGTACTTAAGCTCAGAAACAGTCATAAGAATTTAATAAATGGTAAGTTTAGCATCACAGATTAGTTGCAAATAAATACTCCCTATATTACGGAGAAGTCAAACAATTTTTCAAAAACAAAAGGGGGGGAGGGCTCAAATAGAGATTCAAGTCAATTCTTAACCAAATAAAGACAGAGTGGATATTTGAAAATAGGGATATTTACATATAAAAATATTGCAGTCCTAGTGTTTTAGAAGCTATAGAGCAGTATCAATGTGATTTTCATAAAAATAACATAAAGAATCACAAAGAAAAATTGGTATAATTTGTTGCACCAAAACCAAAAACCTTCTTTAATCCAAAGGCATCATGTAAACTTTGAAAGACAATGAGAGCCTCCTTGATTTCTGGGATTCCTTAGCCAGCAGTCTATCACCGAGGGCCTCCTGGTTTCCCCTTACAAGTCCTTCAAAGCCAAGGAAAAGGATAATACCCAAAACCAAAACTGACAGCCAACATATTACCAGAATCCTGGAGGATTTCTCACTAGTTTATCTAACTTATGGAGCTGAAATGGCAAAATGACAGGCAGCTGACCCTGAAATGAGCTTTGTTCTTTGAAAAAGAACAGATTGGCCAATCCAAGGGATGGTCGGCTGATGCCCCGCACCTCCCCTGTGCCTGCGGTTTACTCAGAAGTCCGAAGTTGGCACCAAATAGGACAGCAGGCATTGCCCCCCACCACTGGTCCCCTGGGCCCTCCCCTAGGCCACTCTGATGACCTCATCTTCCAGAGAAACACAGGACTTTAAACAGGTACACTGCCAAAGGCTTTCGCATTCTATGTAAGGAGGTCCTTTTTATCCTATGAAAACTACCAGATAATTGCAGCCAGTTATATGATAATTACACAGCCGTTCTGAGACCAATGTCCCCTAATGTCAGTCGGGGATAGCTTCACCTCCTTCTTTCAACCCTACCTATCCTCAACTCCCACTAACTCCCAACAATCACTAATCTAGTCCTATTATTGTTATTATTTTTTTCATTTCAAGAAGGTTATATAAATGCAACCATACAGTCAGGTGATCACTAGTTTTTTTCTTTTTTACTGCTGAGGACTTTTCCATGATGTGGATGTGTCAAAGTTTGTTAACATCTGGGCTGTTTCTAATTTGGGGTTATTACCAAGAAGCCAGCTATAGATGTGTATATACAGATTAAGTGTGAAGATGAGTTTTCATTTCTAAGGGCTACATGTCCAATGGTAGAACTGCTGGTTCATATGGAAAAAACATATTTAGCTTTATGAGAAACTCCCAACAGCCTGCCAGAGGGGCTTCCCCCTTCCACATCCCACCATCCGTGTTGGAGTGGTCTGGTTTCTGCGCATTTTTGCCAGCATGTGCAGTCACTAAGCATTTATTTTTAGCCATTCTAAAAGGCATAGTTATTCTTCCCACTTTATCTTCTATTTAAAACTGCTTTATTCTAGGGCCTAAAATTTTACATATAAACTTGTCTATGTGTACAATAAAAAAATCTCATTGGGATTTTGAGCGGAATTGCATTAAACGTACAGGATAATTTGAGGGAAATTGACATCATTACTTGTTGACTCTCCCTATCCATGAATGATAGGACTCATATTTTTGCCAATATAATTTTTTGTTTCCTCAGTTTTCCAAGACCCTCCCTCAATATTTTCATAAACGCTTGTATTTTCTATCAGGTTAACCCTGTCTGTGATGTTTCCTCTTTAAGTAAACTGATCGAATATGGCAGATCGTAATTTGCTATGATTTGGTTCTGTACTATCGGCTCTAAAACATCATTTTTACCCGCTTCATGAAATTGTGAATCTTTGACAATATTTTTAATTTCATTTTCCAGTTTGGTCCCCATAGTTTTTATGTTTGGGGAATTTCCACAGCCAAAGCTTCTCCTCCCCCAACAGAAGAAGGACTTGAAGCAAGAAAGGAGAAGCAGCCATGAAGAGGATAAACAACAGGCGAGCATCATTGTTAATGGTCACAGGCAGATGGTTGGTTGAAACCCTCAGGTTTAGAAGAAATCAGTGGTCTCAGAGTGTTTCCTTAAGTTCTTTTAGGTGAAGGCCTAGGTGGCTTTTCTCCCCAGTCTATTGATACTTTGGTAAAATAAATTAATGCAGTGCAAAGTCACATAGTTAATAAAAGTTTCAAAATGCCTATTCTTAATTTCTAAGCTTTTCCCAGCTCAGGGCAGTGACAGACATGTCACGGGCTTGGAGGAACATAGGGTCAACCTTCAAGAAGTTCTGCATGAGGAAACAATCTAGTCCCATGAGGTTTTGTAGCTTTCCTCTGTAACTCCTAGAGTGATAGCAATGTTCAATTCTTCCACTACAGGACCCATCCATTCTGCTTTAAAATGTTAAAGACTTGGGGTGCCTGGGTGGCTCAGTGGGTTAAAGCCTCTGCCTTCGGCTCAGGTCATGATCTCAGGGTTCTGGGATCGAGCCCCACATCAGGCTCTAAGCAGGGAGCCTACCTCCCCCTCTCTCTCTGCCTGACTTTCTGCCTACTTGTGCTCTCTCTCTTTCTCTCTCTGTCAAATAAATAAATAATAATGTTAAAGAGTTGATGGAATTTATTCAAGCCAACAGAATGGCTCTAGATGTACCTTTGGAAGATGCTGATAATTATTTCCCAAGCAGGCACATCACCATGATTATAGAGATAAACAAATTCCACGCCACTTTTAAAATGTTGTTTGTCTAGCTGCTTCTAATATTTGAAATTTCTGATGAGAAAAGCCGGATAGGACTTAAAGCAACAATGCTATTACCCACTCTCAATGAGTGTTAGTAGTTATTCTGCTGATGGTTTGCTTGCTTACAGCAGAAATAATACTGCCCCACATTTCTCTGACTCCAGTTTTGTTATCTTGTATGGTAGACAGTGGATTGAGTTAAAGGTAATCCAATCACCTTGTCTGTTGCTAAACACTGAGTGTGGACAACGTTTTCCTAATCCACAGACGGGTAAAGAGAAGGAAATAGTAAAACATGGTAAATAAATATCACTCCAATCACTCCAGGAGAAAACTCTTAATATATTAATAGAAACAAATTAAATCCAAGATTTTCAGAAGTATTTAAGATTAATTTTTCCATTGATAAAAGGAGTTTAACAAATGAATGGTCCAATCACAACCCCCAAAAATGGAAAATTGTTTTTTAAAGTTGAAAACAGGTCAAATCTCATTGGTAATCAAAGAAATGAATTAACAAAACATTATATTTTATCTATCAAACTGGCAGTTTATTTTTGGAATTAAATGCTGTGTTGTCAGTAGCGTAGATAAATGCTAATGTTGAAAGCTGGAAAAAACCCTAGTTAGCAGGAAATTATCTGACATATACAAAGAGCCTTAGAGATGATTACACCTGAGGCCAGTAATATCATTTACTGAACTCTGTCCTAAGATAATAATCAAAGAAGTATGGAGAGCTTCATGTATAATATTTTCCATATTTAACTTATTTATATTTAACTTATTTAACTTATTTATATTATTAATGAATTGTAAACAATATAAGTGTTCAAATATATAAAAATGTAATGTAACAAACATAATGTGTGTGCACATGTACATTTGTACATTCATATCATAAATACTATATGGTCATTAAATACCAATTTTTAAGTAATATTTTATGAATTGGTGTGATGTATATAATATAATGCATTTAGATAAAAATCAGGATAAAAAACTTTAGCATGATCTCAATTTCAAAATCAATTTATATGTAAAGAAATTTTATGTACGTTCATAATTACAGTGTTGTTTGCAATGATAAACAGTGAAAAAAAAAGCTAACAGAGCCATAGTATGTAACATTATGGAGCTACTAAAAATTATGTTAAAAAATTAATGAATTGACAAATTTGCTCATAATATAATAAATGGAAAGTAAGGATAATAAATTGCATAGAGAATGCTGCTTTTATACAAAATAAACACAAATGCATACACACATTTTACTGCAGAAATAAGCCCACAGAATAAATACCAATGACATATAATGAATGGCCAACACTGTTCTTTGCTCAGTGATTAGATTAATTTCATATGCCATTTGTTTTTTGTTTTTCTTTTTTATTTTGTATTGTATTTTTGGTGTTTTTAAAATTTTTACAGTGAGCATGAATTAGGTTAATGACCAGGAGTACAGATTGTGTATATTACATGTGTGTGCTTATGAAGTATATGTGTATTTTCCAGAACATTTGTTTATACATATATATTTTCACTTATATTCATTTCTATCTATTGATTGATCCATCTATGTATCTAAGAACTACAGAAGATGAATGAATATATACATGCACATACACATTATGTTTGTTACACTAGATACCATATTTGTGGCCTTTTCTTGGCTACAAAATTGACATGTATTTCTCTATGATCCTCTCCATGTAATTTCTTGAGGTTTTTTTTTTTTCTTTCCGTGTTCTTTCAAAGGAAACCACTTTGTGTTCCAAAAATGTTTAAAAAAAATTCAATTATTTAAGTACAAACAGTTGTGGAAGTACCAGTGGGTAATTAATAACATGTACATAGGCAAGCTCTGGACTCTAATTAATTTATTCTGTAACGTGACTTGAAATTGGTAGCTAATTTTAGCTAGATTAGATGCATGTTGTGTCGTGTTTTCTTTCTGTATTTGCAATTTTAACCAGGAAACTTTGTAGGGAGGCATTGTGTTTTCATTAATTCAAGAATAAAGGCTCCACATTTGTCTTCCCACCAGCTGAAAGGATTTACTAAAGACTGCAGAAGATCAGTTAGCAAGGGGCACATATTAAATAAGTCCTGAGGCTAGGAATGGACAGGAGCCAAAATGAAAAGGCTTTCCAAGTTTACACGGCCAACACAACAGACTTAATGCAATGTGACATGCACACTTCTTGTGACTAACAGATAAGAGTTTGATCCTGGATTTGGTGGTAGTAAATGAATATAGGTAGCATTATTTGTGAGTCTATTAAAATGAGACACAAAGGTCTTACTCAACAGATATTGGCATCCCCAGTTCTAACACATTAGACAATGCTGATAAAAAGGATTTTGGCAAATATGGCCGATATCTCCTTTATGCTTCTGTTTACTTTAAATGATTATAAAGACTTTTACTGATGCTGAATATACCAAAATTCTAAGACTGTGAAATCACTGTGAGTTTTCTTTCTTAAATGAAACAATTTAATCAATTAAATTAATTAAATTAAACAATTAAACAAAAAATCTTAAATGGAACAAATGAAAAGTTCAGGAACAAAAACAGTGAGACAAATTGTATTCGAGTTCTGTATATGAAAGCTGTATTTCCTATAGTTCTTTATGACACAAAAACACATATGATTTATTACTAAATGTGAAGGACATTCACTCACTCATTTCACCCAAAGTTTTTCAGCCTCTGTTGGGGAGCTATCCTGTGCCTCGCAGGTTCCTTAGTAGCAACTCTGGCCTCTGTCCACCACCTGCCTGCAGCAGCCCCAGCTCTAACAACCTGGCAACATTGTTGCCAAATGTTTCCTATGGGGTAAAATCACTACCAATCAAAATACCTCTGCATTAATTCATCAGCCAATTATTAAATATTTTGAGATCGTACTTTGTGTCCAGCAATGTACTGAAAGCAGGGACAGAATTCAATAAAATGCAGTCTTGGCTTCAAGGAGCTCCATTCCTAGACGTGAAGTGACAGTCAAAGAGTGGGTAATGTGTAAGTGCAAATAGTGTTCATTTCATCTGAAGAATCAGGGAAAGTATCCTACAGAGGGAAATGCAAGTAAATTGAGTTCTGAAGCATGAGTAATAGCCAGGTTAGGAAGTGATGGAAAGCCATTTGGGAGCCACTGGATGAGTGATCAGAGGTCCCAACGTCAGACTGTGGTCATTGTGTGTATTGAAGACACTTCCGGTTCCTGTCATCCCAGCCATTTCAGAGCTTCCTCTTAGGCAGGGGGGATATGGGAGAATGTTTTATAGTCCAGGGTCTGAGTCACATCTTCATCACAAGAGAGCAGAGACTGTCATATGATACAATAATATAAATAACATGATTAAAGATTAAAGACATGCCTTAAACATCAGGTCAGAAAACAATCCAAAGTTAGGGTCTATTAGGTGTAAACTCAAGTTGACAGAGGCCAACAAGCAAAGCAAGATTCCTGGAGTTTTGGTCATAGTCAGTTATAAGGGAAAAAAAAAAAAATTCATGAAGTCGATGAGAAGGGGGAGAAATGAGTGTCTGTGTCGAAGTGTGATCTTTCTCACCACTTTGTTTTCTCATTAATCTCACACCAGCCAAATAAAACTCTTCGGCTCCACTATTTAAGTTAGAAAAAAAAATTCTGGGTGGGCCATAAAAAGCAGCATGAAATCATACATAGATACAGGATGAAGATGGTGAAGGTTAAGCTTCCGGACACCTCATATCCATGTGCTCCTTCTAAGTATCCAGCAGTGGGGCGGGGGATCCTAGAAAAGCATTCCCACGGTCCCATGCTTCTGTAAAACTTCCACAAATAAGCTCTTTTCACTAAAATCGATAAAGATTCCCATCGTTTTATATTTAGATTCCCCCCCCCCATCACATTTGCCTTGAATAGGTTGCATTAAAGTTGCTTTATCTTCCAGACCCCTCTCGGGTGAAAGTGGGGTTGGGAATGCACTTAGGTTGGTTTTAGGGGCATATAGTTCTTTGGTGTCTGGCCACTTCCACCAATGGTTAAAACATCACTAAATCTAAGTCTGAACAGCTTTAAGGAAGATCCTCCCTACAAATGTTCCACCTCCTTTGGTACAGGGATACCATTTTTGCAGTAACATGATCCCCCCCCAACACACACACGTGCATACACACACAATTTAGGTAGTGGAGAAGAAACAAGGCTTACAATATAGGGAACCAAGTCAATGCAAACCCCAACCCCGCCCTGGCCCTGATTTCTTCAGATCCCATTTTGCCATTTTGTGTGCACTTCTTCCATTTGGTGTGGAGAGCCAGAAGTGCCTGGTCTGGAAATTCAATCAATTCCTGACCGGCCTGAATACAGGTAACATCCAGATTGCTCAGTGTCTGGCCAAGATGCCTTTGATATCCGGGCATCTATCCTCTGACAACTCTGTCTGAAATCCCACACATCCTTGGCTTCGTCCTCTTCCCTGAGGGGTAATTCCTTATTTAAATTACTTCAGAAAACAGTGTGTAGGTTCCTCAACAAGTGAAAAAAAGAGCTACCCTGTGATCCAGCAATTGGACTACTGGTTATTTACCTCAATGATACAGATGTAGTGAGAAGTAGGGCCATAAGCACCCCAATGTTTATAGCAGCAATGTCCACAATAGCCAAAATATGGAAAGAGCCAAGATGCCCTTCAACAGACAAGTGGATAAAGAAGATGTGGTCCATATACACAATGGAATATTACTCAGTCATTGGAAAGGGTAAACACCCACCATTACCCTCAATATGGATGGGACTGGAGGAGATTATGCTGAGGGAAATAAGTCAAGCAGAAGGTCAATTATCACATGGTTTCACTTATTTGTCCTTATGGAGAATGTTAGGAGAAAGGAAAAATGAACAGAGAGAAATCAGAGTGGGAGACCAACCATGAGAGGCTACGGACTCTGGGAAACAAATGGAGAGTTTTAGAAGGGGGAAGGGAGATGGTTAGCCTGGTGATGGGTATTAAAAAGGGCATGTATTGCATGGAGCACTGGGTGTTATACGCAAACAATGAATCATGGAACACTACATCAAAAACAAATGATGTACTACTTTATGGTAACTAACATAAGATAATTTAAAAATATAATTTAAAAAGTAAATTTAAAACCTGAGAGAATAATAGCAAAATTGGATTTCCAAAAGAAAATGAAATGCAGTTCCATTTAAAAAAATAATAATAATCAATCAATCAATCAGTCACTTCTGGGAAAAACCTAATCTTGAGGTCTGTTTTTAAGAAACCCAATATAATACAAGCCAAAATTATTTAGGATATTTGTAATATCTATCAGGGCTTTACAGTTCTGACTTAGGTGATTTATTTTATCACTCTAAATAAACATTTATTCTTGTGACTAAATTCATCATTTTGTGCTTTTTCTTAAAGGACACCCAAGCTGTATAAGGTTCAGCTCCCACAAAGCCTGGCCTTGCCCTATGAGGAGCAGAATGGGACTGGACTGTTAACTACACAGAGTACAGGTGAGGGGAAACTGAAACCAAGAGACAAGGAGAAGGTAAAATGGAGAAAGTAAAACATCTGTCCTTGCAGAGGTGATATGAAGGGACAAGTGTACTCTCCCCATTAGAAAAGTCTGCGAGAATGGGCACCTGAGTGGCTACATTGATTAAGAATCTGCCTTGAGATCAGGTCACCATCTCAGGGTTCTGGGATGGAGTCCCAAGTCCCATGGCCTGCTCGTGGGGAGTCTGCTTCTCCCTCTGCCTCTCCTCCCACTGGTGTTTTTTTTTTTCTCTCTCTCTCTCTTTCTCTCTCAAATAAATAAAATCTTAAAAAAGAAAACAAACAAACAAACAGAAAAGTCAGAGAGAGGCAGTGGCTTTGTTGGCGAAGACTCTCCATTGCGGCTCAGGTCATGATCTCCAGGTCAGGAGGTAAAGCCCCGTGACAGGCTCCACAGTGGGTGCGGAGCCTGCTTAAGGTCCTCTTTCTCCCTCGCCCTCTTCCCCTCTCCACTCCGCAAAAATCCCTTCTTTGCATGCGACCTTCTCCTCCTTTAAAAGAAGAAAAGAAAAAGAAAAGCAAGAGAAACAGTCCTTGGAAGTCCCTGATCAAAATCAGTATTACTGATGCCAATTTACTAAGTGGAGATACACAACATATTTTTTAAGGCAATAGTTGCCTGAATGATTATTTGGCCAATAATTTAACTAACCATACTCAAGAAGAAACCAAGAAACATTTGGATTACAGGAAGTCAAATCCCAGGGGCATTGGGGTGGCTCAGTGGGTTAAAGCCTCTGCCTTTGGCTCAGATCGTGATCCCAGGGTCCTGGGATCGGGCCCCACATCGGGCTCTCTGCTCAGCGGGGAGCCTGCTTCTCCTCCCACCCCAGTCTGCCTCTCTGTCTACTTGTGATCTCTGTCTGTCAAATAAATTAATTAAAAAAAAAAAAAAAGAAAGTCAAATCCAGAAGTGAACAGTGATAACAAGTGCTCAATGTCAGAAGAATAAAGGTAACTAGGTATTATCACTCTCAAATTTAATAATTTCACACAATCTATACAGCCCGTTTTCCTAAAAGTCCCAAAGTTCTGCTAATAAGCATAATATTTAAAATTCCACAGCATCTTATTAGGGACAAAAGATGCTCTGCTTTAAATATCATTTCCTAAAATCTATTATACAAGTTTATCACTGAAAAATGTTAATGTTTTATTTATAGTATTTTATTTAGGACATTACTATACACTTAAGACTGAGTGAGTTACTGAACCTGATTAGTTTCCACAAAAAATTTCCTCTTTTATCTCTGTTTTACAGAATTGTGTATGAATTATGTGATCCTTGAAAGCTTTTAAAATGCAACCATAAAATCATGTGGTCCTAGAGAATAGCTGAAGTCTGATAATTTGAATATCTTCATAAATGTCCATTAAGTTTCCAACACTTTGAGTCATTTCTTTTACTTCTAGGGATAAGTCATTTAAGAAAAATAATCTTTTCGTTGATGTTTTTACATTTCTTTATAGAGAGATTTACAGATATTTAATCATTATTTTACACTGTACTAAATTGATTTGTCATATATTTTAAAATTATCATATCTATCTTAGCAGACCTAAGCATTTCTTCACTTTTATCTTTTTCTCATGTACTGAATTTTTTTCTAAACATATGAACCTCATCACTACTTTCTCACTTTAAATTTTATTGTTATTTCTTCCTGCTTTTCTTGGCATTTTTATTGTGAATCTATTGATTGTAATTGTTACTCACATAGCAATACATGTGTATTTTTACTGCCTTCAACATTTTTTAAAAGATTTTATTTATTTATTTGTCAGAAAGAAAGAAAGAGAGGCAAAGGGGAAGCAGGCTTCCTGCTGAGCAAGGAGCCTGATGTGGGGCTCGATCCCAGGACCCCTGGATCATGACCTGAGCTGCAGGCAGACACTTAACTGACTGAGCCACCCAGGTGTCCCTACAGTCAGCATTTTAATATACATATTATTCTATCATTTTTTTCCATAGTAGTTGATAACTGCATTAGAGATTTACTCTTAAACCCAAAATTGTTGAGAAGAATATTTTCTTTTTCTTTATGGTTGGATATTTTGTTTATATATTTATTCTTTACCTAACTTATTTTACATTATGACGAGTAAAGGTGGCCTAGAGGAAGTTTATTTTTCTGCATCTGTAGAAGTTTCTTTGAACCTATAATATGAACAGTTTTCAAATATCTGAGGGTTCTTACAAAGGATAGGCTAGAAATTTGGTATTTTCAAAATTATCCTTGCTTATTATATGTTTTTTTTTTCCAAATCACAAACTCATTTATCATCTGCTGCATCTTTCAAGTGGTTTAGGAAAGCCTTTCTCCCTCTGCTTTTTTTATTCCATAATTCCTCTTTACCAGCTCTGATTTTTTAATAAGAATTTGAAGTGTACTTTGTAAGTCTTGAACCCACCCCCAAACACTGCAATTTTTCCTTCCACTATGTTTAATCTTCTTGTTTTTTAGCTTCTTGTTTATTTTCTGCTTCACTGGCTTGATGTTTTTTAATACTAATCTAGAATTTTACATGCTCATTGCTATCTTAAACTTACCAGTCTCCAATTTGATCTTCACATGGTGCATTGTCTTTGTTAATCCTTATGAATGTAGATTAGAATTTATGAAGAATTTTCTCCTGCAATCCTAATAAAAAATTCCACCAGGTCTTTTTTCTTTTCTTTTCTTTTCTTTTTTTTTTTGAGAAAGTTACAAAGTGACTCTTTCATTTGTAAGAAAATGCAAAGGGTCAAAATTATTCAACATGATTCTGGAAAGGTATAACGAAGCTTGAGAATATGTTACCATATTAATGGACTTAATCCAAAGCTACAGTTTTTAAATGCAGTTTAAGAACATAGAAATGAAACAATAGCATAGAGAATCCAGGAACAGACACACAGATGTGTGTGTTAAAGTAGCAATTCAGAGTAGAGGGAAGAAGCATTTGGGTTTGTTTCTTTTTTTGTTTTAATAAATCGACATGGGAAAACTAGATATTCATTTAGATATACAAGTGTATGTTGCATCATTATTTCTCATTCTAACACAGATATTATACCAAGGGGATTACAGATACTAATGTGAAAGGTTAAATCAAAAAGTTTGCCAGAAAATAGCCAGCGGTAAACATCTTCATGAACTTAAAGAATATTTGCCATAAAGGACAGGGTCAAAAACTAGACTATATTAAAATTGGGAGCATCTGCTTATCAAAGCCATATATAAGAAAATGAAAAGGCAGGTCAAAGTTTCAGCACTGACATGTAAAGAGCTTGGACATTATCACTCCCATCCTCATTATGAGGAAAGAAAGCTGAAAAAAGTAAGTGAAAGTCAACAACTTTTCTTAGAGTTATCAGATAGTTGAGGTCAGAGGACCAACTGCTATCTCCAAACCAGATGAGACAGGAGAATACAGAGAACTACAGCCCGGTGCAGAGGCCACAGACACAGTCATTGGCAGAAACATTTAAAAAGTTAAGTGAGAAGGCACTCAGCCTTCAGTGAAACCCTGAGCTGATTGGAACTGTCTTGAGGATTAATATCTCCTGGGGGCCAAGTCTTAGGATGGCCCCAATTTTTTACACGCTTTACCCCCAAGAGCCTATCCATGGTAAAGATCACAGAAGAATATCCTCATGCGTCATTTGGGCAAGAGGAGGAAAACAATAACCATTGTGAAATACTCCTAGAGCTCAATAGTGTAGGATCTGCTCTCAAGAAACTCTACTTTACTAGAGCTTTATCTGAATTAGAAGAAGGGTAATCTAACACCCTGGCTCCCCTATCTTCCCAACCCACAGAAGGGGAGGATTTAAAAAAAAAAAAAAAAAAGCCCAAGAAACACTTCAGATGGTCATAGCTCAAAGATTCAGGTCCACTACAAACATCTGAGATTTAATCATAGGATTATAGAATGCTTGACTTCCCAATACCTTATCACCACATCCACAGGGCCCCAATATGAATCAGTGGGTGACAAGTCAGAGCTGTAAGACTCAAACTCAATTTAAGAAGAAGCTCTTAGGGAAACCCCAAAACAACAGGATAGAAAAAAAAAAAAGCTGGAAAGTAGAGGCATTATTATCTATGCAGAAAATTCTAAAGAATTCACAAAAACAATTTATGGAACTAATTCATGGAGCAATTTCAGAAAGCTACTATTTTACTCAACCGAATTCATTCTGAGGTGTCATTTGTGTCCCACGTTGGGTTCTCCTTTTGGTTTAGTTACACCCCAAAGCTCAGCCATTGCTTCTCATTATAGAACTACTACTTTATAGTTAGATTTTTTTCTTTTTTCAGAATTAGCCACATGCTGTGCTGAAGCCAGTTATTACCCTCAAAATAGTACATTCTTATATTTAGCCCACACCACTGAAATAGACCTCTTGATAAGTTTATCTGAGCAATCTCATTATCTTTCACCATCCACTGGGGCTCAGTCAAAACCACCCTGATCCAATGTAATTGGAGATAGCATCACTTAAGTATTAACCCCTTTCCTTCCAGAAGTTCTGTAGGATCATTATACCACAGCTTCAAATGTCAAGGGGAGAAAGAACTTTTGATAACTCTCACTAGACAAAAAGTCTTACAAAGCATCCTCCTTAGGTAAAAAAGCTTATTGTGTTACATATATATAACTAAGAGAGACTGTGTGGGATCCATCCCAGCAATGCAACCACTTATCTAGGATGATTAAGAAAGAAGTCAGGATGTTTTCTCAGCTAAAGCAAGGAATTACGTAGATTGATGAGTAGGTACTCAAAAGTTAACAATCTCTGGGAGGTTATGGCATGACATCATCATTCAATGGCAATGAAATGAACACAGGATAGACAGCTATCCTATCTTGATTGTTATTGTATTTATAATAAAAGAAGTCACTCAAGATCCCCTAATCTCATAAATTCAAATATATTCACAAAAGCATCAAAAACTCCTTTTACCAATGCAGAATAGGGACCATAGTCAATGGTACTGTATCAGTGTTGTAGGATGACAGATGGTAGCTAACTTGCGGTGAGCACAGCATAACACTGTATAGATTTGTTCAATCACTGCATTATACACCTGAAACTAATGTAACAATATGTGCCAACTGTATTTCAATTTAAAAAAAAAACTCCTTTTAAAGAATTATAAAAAGGGTTTTTTTTAAGGATTCTTTTATAATTATAGCCAGATCCTGCCAAAGGAAATATGCCTAATTTTAGTTTTTGTAATATTCATATTGTCTGCTATATGGTGCATATACATATACATGTCTGTATACACACAGCATTTATGTTTTCAAATACAAAACAGAAACAAACTGCCACTGTTAAAACTGTTCAATTAAATTTAATAGAAGATCTGAAATCCTAGGATCGTATTGAGTTTAAAGGTTCAAGAACCCCACCCTTGAACTGTTTCCACTTGTAATTAATAATTCAAGCAAAACAAGGGGTCTTGAAGGGCTAAGCATAAAATGAAATTCTGCTCTTATCTGACCAGCTCTTTCCAGAACTGACTCCATTCAAGCACTAAGCTATCCTGTTTGCCCCTCTGTTTCGGGTCAGATGCTTTTATACTTCCTCCCGTCTCTTCTCAGGCACTGGCACTTGATATCCCCCTAAGGAACACCACGTGCCAGATTCTCTTCATTCCCCTTGTTGATCCTAGTTTCTGTAAAGCTTCTCCCTGGGACATATCCACTATCCCTTCTTAGGGTCATCTTCTACTTCTCCCCTGAATTTACAATATAAGTAGTGAATTACATCAAGTGCTCTTAAACCCCAGGGGGAAAAAATGAATGACTATGTAAGATCTATTTTACAAAGAGACCAAGAGAGGATAATGATCACTTAAACTCGGCCAAGGTTTTTTTTTTTTTTTTTTCCCCACAAGAGTCAGCATGTTGCAGCAGATAAGAATGCAGACCATGAACTCAGGCGGCCTCACTGTTCTTTATTTTTTTTATATTTTAAAAAAAATTTTTTTATAAACATATAATGTATTATTAGCTCCACGGGTACAGGTCTGTGAATCACCAGGTTTACACACTTCACAGCACTCACCGTAGTACATAACCTTCCCAATGTCCATAACCCCACCACCCTCTCCCTACCCTCCGCCCCCTGGCCACCCTCAGTTTGTTGTGTGAGATTAAGAGTCTCTTATGGTTTGTCCCTCTCCTGATCCCATCTTGTTTCATTTATTCTTTTCCTACCCCCAAATCCCCCACGTTGCATCCCCTCTTTCTCATATCAGGGAGATCATATGATAGTTGTCTTTCTCCAATTGACTTATTTCGCTAAGCATGATACACTCTAGTTCCATCAACGTCATTACAAATGGCAAGATTTCATTTCTTTTGATGGCTGCATAGTGTTCCATTGTATATATATATACCACATATTCTTTATCCATTCATCTGATGATGGACATCTGGGCTCTTTCCATAGTTTGGCTATTGTGGACATTGCTGCTATAAACATTTGGGTGCAGGTGCCCCTTCGGATCACTACGTTTGTATCTTTAGGGTCAATACCCAGTAGTGCAATTGCTGGGTCATTAGGTAGCTCTGTTTTCAGCTTTTTGAGGAACCTCCACACTGTTTTCCAGAGTGGCTGCACCAGCTTGCATTCCCACCAACAGTGCAGGAGGGTTCCCCTTTCTCCGCATCCTCGCCAGCATCTGTCATTTCCTGACTTGTTAATTTTAGCCATTTTGACTGGTGGACCTCACTGTCCTTCAACTACTGGCTCAATTTCTATAAGCTACAGTTTCTCCACTGGAAACACGCAGCCAATGACAGAATCTGTCCCCGAAGCCTGTTGTAAGCAATAAACGAGACATGAACACACTCTAGCACCGTGTTTAGCACACAGAAGTCATTCAGTGTCAGCTACCCTATGAATTTTTTTCTATTATCATTGCCGTTGTTATTCTCATTTTGCATATTAGTCTAGGTATCTAATTCAATTTGTTCGACTACTCACTGAATTTTTAAATACATCTATTTCGAGTAGCTCCCTTTTTTCCCTGGCATTACGCTTGGGTCTAAAAATAGAGTGGTGGCATTTCGGCACCATAGAAGAATGTAAGCCAAGGGTAGGTGATGGTCCAGTGAGACCAAAGACCCAGAGATGGTGATGGAGATGTAAGTTTATTGGGGGAACCTAGGCACAGGGAGTTCAGGATTGGCCAACTGGACAGCTGCTGAGATCTACATGCAGCAACTTCTTATAGCATAGCAACGGAGCCCAGCAACTATCTGTAGCCTCTCCTTCCTTGCACGGTCAGCATTCCAAGGAGATCAAGGCCTGCCATCCAGACATTCATTCTTTGTTACAAAGGAGACGCTCCAGGTTGGTGACCCGGGGAGCCCCTGACCTTGAATGCTGAACACCACGTTCTTCTACACATTCTGCTTAATGAGACTAGACAGGGAGGGCTGGACCCTTACATTCTCAAGCTAGGGATTAACAGGGGCACTTGGGGTATGCTTTGCACAAACCTGCCTTGTAGCACATACCATATAAGACAGTAGGGTCTCTGCACTGGCTGGAGCTCTGTGCCTTCGTTAGTCTGTGTACTGTGAGCCAGAAAAGTCACACAGAGTGGCCGGGACAGTGTTATTTCCCCTTCCCAGACATTCTAGGTGTGTACCGAGATCATGGTAGGGAAAAAAAGGAAATGGATTTTGTATCACACACTAACCACGCTCGATCCCTGCTGCCTGGGGCTTGGTGTTGAGAAGGATACATTGTCTGTGGTCAGGCTCACCCAACAGAGGGTTGCACTCACAACACCCACCATTGGTGCTGGGGGAGAAGGCATCCATTCCTTTGATTCACCTTTGCTATGTATTCAGTGACTGAACGCATCAACTCAAAAATAAATAAAAGAACTGGTAATAGTGTAATTCCAGATTAGGTCTTAGTGGGATTTGTCATTCCATGAAGTTCAGTTTTAAGAAAACAAAATTAGTAGCATGAACCCCAGCTGTTGACATTTTCCCCTGCTTCTTGGTGCCCTATTATCTGAGCTGGTCTAGGCATATCTCATCAATTACCGTAGTTCTGCAGGCGGCTCTCCGGCCACTTAAGCTGACACTTTGAAATATTAGTGGGGAAATGCTGCAGGTGTGGTGGGTTGGCAGCGACCCAGCAGCAAGTTTGCATCAGCCCAGAATTTTAAAGAGTTTTGTGCACTATCCCTTACGTTATTAAGCTGTTTCAATTAGAGGCAAAAATCCTATTTTCTTTGGCAGGCACCTTGTTTCATCTATAAAGCCATCACTCTTCCCATGAAAAAAGAAACCATCATTTTCTAGGATTCTGTTATGAATGTGATCATCTCCGTGCCCACTATCAGGGAGCACAGCGAGAGTTCTGTATGACAGTTTGACAGGACACTGTCGTACCCACCAAGACAGCCCACTCTGATTTTTCATTCCTCTGAATGCTTCAAATGCTTCTAGTCTCCACCACGCAGCCCAACATGCAACTCTCTGTGGTCACATTTTCCTGCGGAGGGCTTTCGTCTGTGTCTCTCTGGTTTGCCTTCCTCGATTTTGATCATCCCATGTACACCTGGGTACAGGGTAAGGTGATTACTGAAGATGAGATAAAAATCACATATCATCAAAATCCCTTTGTAAAACCCTCTTAATATTAGATGATATTAGGGATTTATTATCAATGTTAGATGTGATAAGGGAAGGGCGGCGAGACAGGGAAAACCAAATACCTTTGTCAGATTGAAATGCATCCTGGAGAGCTTGTGCGCAAAATGACAGGAGGTCTCGAAATTGATTTAAAGTAATGTGGCAAAAACTAAAAGTGTGGTGGGTAGATAAACCCCAGGCTGAAAAAAAAAAAAAATTGATAATGACTGAAGCTGGGTAATGGCTAGGAAGGGAGTTATTACACTATTCCATCTCTGAATGTTTTTGAAATTTTATGTTCAGAATGTAAAAAACACTTCAAGAGGCCCATTAAGGACACATACACACCTATAATTTTATTCAGTATGCTTATGCTTACATCTGAGAAGAGTAACCGACACAAAAACTTTATGCAGAGTTTGACTGTTCAAATCCATTTAGACTTGGAGGAACTCTCAAAGTCCACAGCAGTGAATACGGTTTAGTGACTGATGCTAATGAGTTCTTATCTGCCGTGACATTTTACTTTATGTGATGGTTACTTTTATGTGACAAGCTGATGGGGCCACAGGGTGCCCAGATGTCCAATCAAATACAGCTATGGGTGTGTGTGAGAGGGTGTTTCTGGGTGAGACTAGCATTTCAATCAGTAGCCTGAGTAAAGCCGATTTCCTAATCAACCAATATCCGACGGCAACCATATGAGAGTTCCCAAGCCTCCCTGAGCTCAGGTAACCCCGACTGTTATTGTTTTAAAGCCATTATGTTTGTCATACAGAAACAGAAAAGCAGAACAGAAAAGAAGACAACACATTTCAGGGTCACATTAGTGGGGCTGAGGCCAACTTGAAAAGAGAAGATGGGTTTTGCACACCTGATCATTTTTGGTTGGGGATTATGTGTTAGGTATAATGTTACTGCTAACTGGTATTTCCCAATGCCCCTGAGTCTATCAGGGACATCTCTATGATTCTACAAGTATAGTTTCTTGATCATAATTAGAATTGTTGAACCCATTAATGTTCTTTGGTTAAGTTTATTCTTTTCTTTGTCCTTCAGGCCTCAAATGATCCGTTATCTAGCTAGTGCTAATGCAGCCAGAGCTTACCCATGAACAAATCAAACTCAGATGGCATGAATTGAGAGAAAGGGACGGGGGAGACTACTGTATATTGGGCTACTGAAAGCTGCAGGAAACTGATCCAGGGTCTCAACAATGCCATCAGAAATTGGTATTTCTCATTTCTCCTCTCTGTTGACTTCTGTGTTAGCCTCATCGGTAGGTAGGTTCTCTCTTTTCCTTAGCAAATAGTTTCTGGCACTTTCAAGACCATTCCCTACCATCTTAGCCACCCAACAGGAAAGAGAGCTCTCCTTTTCTGCTTGCTGTAAGTCAGTCCCACAGATCATGTGCCATCAGCCTAGCTGTGGTCATAGCCCACGCCTAATCCAGTTGCTGACTGGCCAAATCTGGGTTCCATGTTAACCACTGGACCATGGTGTCTGTTGGCTGAGCCAAAGCTATATGGGTCAAACTCACCTGAAACATGTATACTGAGAATTGGGAAAATTATTACCTAAAAAGAGAAACTGACAGGCTATTATATTTGGAAGGAGACAGAAACAGTATATGTCAACAGGACCCTATGGTTTTACTAATCCCACCTAACCTTCCTGGGTTTTCTGATTTTTCACCAGTGAAATAAGAGGACAGAGTATTTGATGGGTAAATCCCTACCCACCTTGAAAGTTCAGCAATTCACAGGGATTCAGGCAAAAGGTATATTGTGGTAGTACAACGAAAACCATCATTGTGATAAATTCTGCTGGTGGAGACTGTCAAAAACAGGGAGAGGTGGTTTGAACCTGAAAAATAAAGACAGGAAGAGAAAAATCCAAAGCTCTCTTTTTCCTCTCTCCTCCATTCCTCCAACAATCTTACAAACCGAACCACTTGGCAGGATTGGAAAGCACGCAGACTGTTCAGTGGTCAGTGGTGACTCCAGTCACCATCTGACTGGTGACGAGTAGAGCCTAGGAAGGATTCTCTGCTTTTCCATATTGCTAATGAAGCCTGTTTGGATTGGCAGTCCTAAGCCTTTCGGTGTCTCAGTGAATCTACCGTGGTTCGAAGCATCCAAATTCTGCTAGGCTGATTTAATGGGGCACTGGGTGAAAAATGATGACCACGCTTGTCCAAGTGCCAGGTGATGCTGAGTGACACCGTGGGTTGTCTCCTACCAAGAGCCTTTGGGGTGCATGGGAAGCAGCTCGATGCTATAAGTGAGGACAGGCAGCAAGAAGGTGGTCGGAATGCGACTCTTCTAGAAATGCAATTAGCCTTCCATTGCTCCCGCTGCCACTGAATTAATCGGTCTCTTGTTTCATTCACACTTCTGCTCACCCCTAGGAGCCTGCACCTCTCTGTGGAACAGGTTCACACCCTGTGCTTTCCAGGTGCTGAGCAAACTATTTGCACTTGTCACTAGCACTTTCACCTGCGACTTACTGAAGCACAGAATGGGATGTCACTCTCACGCTTCTCTAAGGGACACAGATACAACTTCTTCCCTAGCCTCCAGCATCAGGGTCTCCTCAGACCACGCATCCATACCTCCGACTTGTAATTATCTTCAGAAAGCAAGCCACTCCACAAGTTCCACTAGAACTCTCACGTTACTTCTTATTTTTCTTTGGCCTTGTATTACCTCCTCATGGCAAGGATGACAATAATAGTGAAATAATGCACTTAGAGCCCTCACTGCGCGCTAGGCACTGCTCTGGATGCTTTCCTTGCTCTTTCTGATTTAACTCTTCTAACATCTCTTTTCCCCATTTTACAGACAAGGAAACCTAAAATTAGACGGTTAGAAAATGAGCCCAAGATCAAGCAAAGGACTCAAATCCAGGTCTGTTTGATGTTCGAATACGTATTTTAATTCGCATGTTATATGTTCACCCTGCATTGGTAAAGGACAAAGGAGGAAAATACTCTACCTGATGGAAACAAACTTAAGACAGTAAGTAGACTTGGCATTGGTACCTCTAAGCCCAATAACCTTACGGCTAGTGAGGCTGGCAAATCAAGGGTTTCTGTGACCCTAAGAAGTTGGGTTGGACAATTCTGGCCTCAATACCAAGAACCCAGAGAGCTGCTGTTGGGGCAGTCAGGTTTTACAACCATCCCATACCATGTATGGAGTGATGATCACTGGTGAGTGGACTTCCCAATGTCTACACTGCTGCCTGCCTGCCTCTCCCTCTGGGATCATCTGGAACCAGAAGGTTAAAGGAAGGGAGAGGCCCACAAAACAACTTTTTCTCTTCTCTGCCTTTACAAAGCCTACCTATTCCTTAATCATAATTCACATTCAAGTTCACAAACATTGTCCCTGCTTACTTAGGACAAATATCTATCTCCACACTCAAGTTTCCACATCACCTGTTGTCCACACCACTGTCTCCCATGATTGTGTCCTGCCCTGATCTCTGTATTCTGCTGCTTCATTTCTGAGTCATCACTTCCTAATTAAATCTGTGACCCTCTACCGTGTCTGCATGTCTTCAGACACCTCAAACTGGGATGACTGGAATGACTATAGGTTTTGAGCTGGTGAAGCAGGATGGGCAAATTCTACGGAATTGATGAATTCTATGGAATTCTATGGAATTAAGCAGGCTGCCACTCTGCACAAGGCAACTATTTCCAGGCCAAATATGTTTTCAGAAGAAGCCATTAATTCAGATTGTGGGTATGTGTGTATGAATTCTTCCAATTTATGATGATGTCCCTTAATTTAATTAAAAAAAAAAAAAAAAAAAGCTTGTGAAAGCCAAATACAATGTCCATGGAACAATTCTGAACAAAAGAGCTACCATCTTGTCTAGAAGGGTAAATAATAAAATACAAGTTTTAAAGTTAATCAAACAATTGGCAATATTTCTTGATCAAATACTTATTAAATGCAGCAGGCTGGATTCCTTGCCATCACCGCTATGGAAAATGTTCAGCTTCTTCTTTTAAATGTTTAGCTTTTTTTATGCTAGGATTTTCTCACCGATAAAGTAGGGATGTTAATAGAACCAAAGTCACAGAGTATAAGTGAAAATTAAAGACGAATGCATAAAAGTCTGTGTACAATGGATGGCATATAGAAAATAGCAAATAAGTAGTAGCGATAATTAATAAAACACGCATAGTAGTATTTGTCATTACTGTCACAGTCCCAGTAGAAATAATAACGGTTGCTATTTATTGAACACTCATTAATCCGGCGAAATTCCGTGAGAAAGCTAATGTGCAGTGGTGATCATGGTGTTTGTGACCGAAGGAGCTGCAGCTGTGGTAGTAGTCACAGAACTAAGAGAGCCCAACAGAAATCTGTTCAGTGATATTAGAAAGAGTATTAACAGGGGACCCTGGGTGGTGCAGTCAGTTGAATGTTGGATGCTGAGGTCATGGTCTCAGGGTCATGAGCTTGACCCCATGTCAGGCTCCACGCTGGTCATGAAGACTCCTTGGGATCCTCTCTTTCGCTCTCCCTCTGCCCCTCCCCTCACTTATACTCCTTCACTCTTTCTTTAAAGAAAGAAAGGAAGCAAGCAAGCAAGCAAGAAACAAACAAACAAAGAATTAGTATTAATAGAAAAAGCAGACAGCTCATTCCTTGAATTTTTCATGTACTCCCCTCACCACTGTGAAGAGTCCATATGGCACTGCTGGGTACATTGCATGTTAATAAATACTTGTTCAATTGGTTGTTTGTCCCTAGAAACCCAACGGAGCCTAGTGCTCTTCTATCCTATTTATTTATATCCAGAAAGGATTTATAGTTTGTGGCTCTTTTTATATGCCCACTGATAAACCATCCTGCTACCCCATTGAAATCTTCACCTAGGAAACAATTCTCTCAGGTCTCGAAAATGGAGAGGTGAAGTTTCTCTTCACTTCTACAGCAGGGGAATGGTGTCCTGTTGGGGGGGAATAAGAATGCCAGCAACTGAATTTTTTTTTTTTTTTTTTTTACTAGCTGAGTATAGCAAACTGTGCCTTTTAATGCCAGGAACTGTCAGGGAGAGGCACCAGTGAAATCTCTCACACATTCTGTCCACACAGCAAGATCACTTGCTTGGCTGTCTCCTCGCCCCAGCTGTGAGATTCCTCATTTCTACCCTGCTGAGGCTACGGCCAGATGGTAGGGGCAACTTGCCTCACCTCCATGACCTTCCTGGCACAGAAGAAGTCACCAGCCGTGTCCTACCCTTCTTGATGCCTCATGGCAGAGTTTCTGACCTTGACTTGGTGATCACAGGGTTCGAGGCAAGACATGACTCTTTTAATGTAGGTCTCCTTGGGGAGTCACCTCTAGATTTATGGATGCCCTCCCTACCTTATCGGAACCAGAAATCATGGGGGAAAAAAAAAAAAGCAGACATCTAAAATGCTTTCCAAAACCAGTGAAGAAAGGATTTGTGTTTTAGTTTTGTAAAAACTCTAGTGCCATAGTCAAGTTTATTTTTATTAGTTGACCTTGGAGGCTATTCTTGGTAAGGAAACCACTGAAAGCATGTATTTGTAAATCTGATTATTCATATCAACAGAGTATGTTCACACTTAGACTCTCTCCATTTCTTCTAAAGCTTCACTGTCTCCAAGCTAAAATACTCACGTTTTATTTTCACATCTGTTTTTGCTCTTTATTTACAACCCTCTTATACCCCAACTGCCAAACAAGAATACTGAGAACAATTATCACCCCCAATTTATGTCTCACGTCCAATCAATTCACTCAATTTCCATTTCTCCCCATTCCAAACCATTGTAACTACTCATGATTTTTAGTCCATTCTCTACATCGCATTTAAGACTGTAAATCTGAAACCTTTACAGAAAGCAGATTTGATCTTCATCCCCCAGCTAAAAACTCTGAGAAATGTTCTCCCATTGCCCTTAGGCTAAGAGTCTAAACTCCTTGATAGAGTTAACAAGATTCTCAGTGATCTGACTAATATCTGCCTCTCCAGCACCATCCCTGTTTTCTTTGCATGCTGTGTTCTAAATAAACTGGATGGATTATTTTTAGTTCTTAGGAAAAAAGATATCATTACAGTAGTCAACACATTTAGTGTAGCCAGCCTCCAAGATGACCCCCAAAGATCCTTGCCTCCTGTATATCATCCTATCACACCGAATTAGGTTTGGTCTGTCTGGCCAGTAGAGTGTGGTGGAAGCAATGGTATGATTCTGAATGGTGTGACTTCTGTCATAAATGCCATTGTCACTTCTTCCTTGCATCCTTTCATTCTCAAAGAAACCAGCTGCCATTATGTGAGGACATTTAAGCAGCTCTGTGGAGAGAGCCACAAAATGACACCCTGATGACTCTTGACCATAGCCTACACCAACTGGACAGCCCTGTGTGTGAAGGCGCCATATTGGAAGCAGATCCTAGAGACCTGAGGACTGCTTCAGAAAACCGCAGCCCCAGCTGGCATCTTGACTGCAACCTTATGAGAGATCTTCAGCCAAAACCAACCACCTGAACACCTCTGGGACTACTGACTTTCAGGAACTGACATTAAAAGAAAGATACTGCTGTTTCAAGACACTGAGTTTTGAGATGATTTGTTAAGTAGTAGTAGTTACTAGCTCTATGTATAGAACACTTGCATGAAATACACTATGCTAAATATTCTACATATTTAATTCTGGCAACTCGCCAAAGTGGATACTATTATTGTTCTGATTTTATAGATGAAGATTTTGAGGCCCCCAAATTTGTGATTTTCTAATGCTAGAAAGTTATTAAATGTTAGAGCTAAAATTTGAAACCATCGTTATATAGATCTTATGAAATCTGCCTTTATCATCTTTCATGATACAGACTTGGGTCTTTCAACTATAATTATGCAGACCCATCTTCATGATAGGAACTGCCCATCACGTTTATACTCTTGCTGCTCAGGAAGAATGTGTCTTATCTGTCCCCTTTGCCCTGAGTAGCTTGGCAGGGGTTGCAAGCAATTCCATCATTCCAGCAGATGACCAGTACATTTCTGCCCAGCCCTAGCACACTGTGGAAGTAGGGTTTGAACTCCAGTGGATTGCTTATTTGCATCCCATCCAAGCACCCCACTCACCCCTGTCAACTAACCACCACCACTGAAACTGCAACTTGAAACATTACCAAGCTGACTGACCCCAATTAAGGTCAATGCCAAAAGGAGGGCGGGGAAAAGGAAGAAAAAGAAGAAGAAACACTCCCTGTGTCATCTGGCAGAGTCAGTAATAGCTTGTCCTATTAACAATCCTTCCAGATTAATTCCCAATTAACAAAATCACCTGGTATAATGATCCTATATGCTCCAGAACTTTGAAAAAGACTTAAAGAATCATTATAAGACCATTATCAACCTTGGAACAAGGTCACCTATGGTGGAGATCCAATCTCCACAGCAATGTGAATAAACTCACTTGCCTGGATAGCCAATAGCATGAATGAATGGAGTAAATGCTCAAGAAATCTGCAGCTACTTAGGAAGCCTCATCTTGGTGCTACTATTACCAATATCTGAATTTTTTTGGTTGAAAGTTTTTTTTTTATTTCCTTGAAAGTTTCAACAGAAATTTTAAAATTGAAATTCATTTTTCAAAACCCCACATTTTACTGATCGATTGACATTATTTTCAGCTTCCAAGCCACTGAAAATACTTTTTAGAATAATCTACTATCAAGAAGAAAAACAGGAATTCATTTTTATATTAAATAGCCTCAGATTTAGACACAATAACATAGCTGCTTTCATACACCAAACCTGATCTGTAGTGCTATCAGACCATTTCAGAGAGTTTAAAGAGCCTAACAGGTGCCTGGCATCATTTATCTCCCTTCCACGTCTCCTGTCATGACACACTAAATAAATCTCATGTATCCATCCACTCATCAAAGATTTTACGCATTTAACAAATTGAATTAGATTCCAATTTTCCATCAGTCCCTGGGTTCTAAGGGAAACAAAAATCAACAGCAACGAAAGTAAACAAATCAATACTTTGGGATGCAAGCCCTGTGAGGTAAAATAAGGCAGAGTCAGTGATGATGAGAGACTTGGGGAAAAGAGCCATTGTGCAGGAGCTGGTCAGGGAAGGGTCTCTGGATGAGGCAGCGTTCAAATGAAGACCTAAGCAAAGCACCTCAACGCCGCAGGGCTTAGGAGGGAAGTATGCCAGGGAGACACAAAAACTAGAAATTCACTCAAGAGAATGACATGGACATATCTAAGAAATCACAGGAGGAGCAATGTAAGGGGAAAAGGGAATGGGTCCGAGGGTTTGGAAAGGGGTTACCACCCGTGCATTTTTACCCTGCCTTGCTGCATGTGAATAGTGACCTGACCCGGTTAATGCCTGGCCCAATTTCATTACCTGCTGCATGGAGTGTCAGTTAAAGTCTGCTGAACACCGACCAGGTACCAGCCATCTTCACGTGCTGCCTGGTTGCATCAGTGTCTTTACCCACATTTTGCAGATGAAAAAATTGGGGCTCAAAGAATTTATGTAACATGGCCAAGATTATACAGCTAGTAAGTGGTCGAGCCAAAATTCAAATCCAGGGCTCTCTGATAGTCAAGTCTGTGATATATAAAGAGAAAAATGCAGAAGAAACTACAGAACATTAACAAATTCTGCAGTCCTGCCTTAGGTTGCCTACCAAGTCTTTACAACTCTAAGACTCTGATCCAAAGGAAAAGATGTGGAGGTCTTGCCTCAAAAGTTTAAACCTAAGCACACTTCTTTGAGAAGACTTCTGTGGGTTACTAGACATGGAGGACGAAAGGAAATGACTTTCCAAATAATAAAGATCCTAGGAAATTGACATTCTCTAATTTATATACAGACCCATACCCACCTTCTCTCTCTCTCTCTCTCTTTCTCACACATGCACACACACACATACATATATACACACACCTGGGACAAGGTGAGCAAGAGAGACACACTCAACAGAGACTAGAGAAAATGGTAGCCATAAGTGTGGTAGAACACACCCTTCCATGATGAGCCTGCAGGCATCAACAGAGAAAGAGCATTGTGGCAATCTCTAGCCACTCCTCAAAATCCCACAGAAAGACCAACATCACTGTCTGTAATGAACAGTGAGTTTTGAACCAAGAACTTATTAAGCAGATGGGAAGGAAGCAGCATATACACTCAGAGGACACACCAAACCTGGGCAGCCCTAAATGATGTCACTCAGCACAGGGCCAAGCATCCCAACTGAACTTACTCCAAGAGTAGCCAGAGGTGGGCCAGGAAGCCTTCATAGCTGCAGGAACAGCATGGCATTTCTTCGTGCAGCTTTCCTTTTACTTAATTTTTCTAAGTGATTTAGAATAGCGACTCTTTTTCTTTTTCCTTTTTTCATTTTTAAAGGAATTTAAGAAGTATTATTATATTAAACAAAAATGCAAAAAAATTCTCCATGGATTTTCAAAGCAAATCACAGGCTTCACAGAGATCCTTTGTCCTATGTCCTAGAATCCCCAGTTAATGTCTATTATTCATATACAATCCTGCTTTCATTCATATACACATGACTTAAGTCAACTAACATTGGTCAAAATATATGCCCGGTCCAGTGCTAAGATTATAGTATGCACCAGTATGGCGATGGTTTTCAAACTTTCACATGGAATCACCTAGGTCTTGTTAAGACACAGGCTGCTGGGTTCCACCACCACCATTTCTGATTTATTAAGTCTGTGATAGGACCTGAGAATTTGCATTTCTAGCAAGTTCCCAGGGAATGCTGCTGCTACTGGTGTAGGAATCACAATTTGACAACCATTACTGTAGGGAAAAATGTAAGAGCAGCAGATTTCTAGGTAATTAACGCATGGTTATGTCATTGTATAAACATAAAAACTAAATCACAGAGCATCAATAACTTACCTACAATGCACAGCCAGTCAGTGACCAAGAATTATTACTCCAATCCAATGCATCTTATTTGCTCTAAGATTCTCAGAGCATCAAACTGACATTAGATGACCCACAGTAACAGGAATTATATACCACAATCTTCTCCCTGTAGGAGCAAATTAGTTGCTGAATTGCCCTCCTTCTAGAAAACTTTTTAAGCAACCTTTGGTTCAATAGAACATGCTACCTCGGAGGGCAAGCATTTCCTGACCCTTTATTCTGGTACCTCAGTGTAATAACTGACAACACCAGAAGCAGAATCCAAAGACACACTTGTCAGAATTGAGCAGTGCATGACTCAAATGAAGAATGAAAGTGCAACTCTTGGAAGACAAATATAAAACCCAGAGCTATTGTGTTGACTGAGCGGGACGTGAGACTGAATTTCAGAAGATGTGGGAATTTCACAAGCAAGGAACACGTCTCTGTCAGTTCTTATCGCCAAGTATCAGCTCACGAACATCATCAGTTTAATAGTGGCTCTTGGTCTGCGAATAATTAACGCCACTGCGAAAACAGTTTCAGAAAGTAGACAGCTGACAGAAAGTTAAACTGGGCAGTTACACCTAATAATTAGTGTGGGGAAATGGAAGCTTACTTTTGCTCCGACACTCTGAGAAACAAAGCATCAATTCCATCGAAGAAGAATCGATATGACTGAAATGCCGTAAAGAGAAATATTTTACCTAGGAGAGACGATGACTGTAGAAGCCATCTGGGGGCGCCTGGGTGGCTCAGTCGGTGAAGTGTCCAACTCTTGGTTTTGGCTCAGGTCATGATCTCAGGGTCATGGGATCGAGCCCCATGTCTGGGTCAAGTTCAGCCGGAGTCTGCCTGAAAGTCTCTCTCTCCCTAGCCATATCCCCCTCCCCCACTCGCACTCAGTCATGCGTGCTCTCTCTCTCCAGTAAAATAAATAATATCTTTAAAAGCATATCTGAATTAGGAGTTCTGCTGCTGTGTGAAAAAATTACCACACATTTTGTGCCTTGAAACAATATCCACTTACTACCTCACAGCTCTGTAGGCCGGAAGTCCAGATGGCCTTGACAGGTCTCACGAGGCCAAAATGAGGGGATCAGCAGAGCTGTGTTCTTTTCTGGAGGTTCTAGGGAAGAATGAGCTTCCGAGTTCATTCATGTTGTTGGCAGAATCCAGTTTCTCTTGGTTGTAGGACTGAGGGCCCCATTTTCTTCCTGGTTATTGGCCAAGGACTGTTCTCCACAGTCGGGTGTCACTCTTGGGGCCTTTCCCCTGGGTTCCTCCATCTCAGTAGTGGGGAGCCTCCCTCCCATGTCAGTTCCCTCTCAGGTGATGAATCTCTCTGGTTTTCTCTTCTGCTGCCAGTTGAAGATACTCTAGTTTTATAGGGTTTATGTAATTACCCTGACCCTGCATCGTCATCTCCCTATCTTAACCTCAACTGAGTAGTTAATTTGTGAAATCCCTTTTGTCATGGAACATAAAGGAATCAGAGCAATAACACCAGGGAGCAAAGATCACTGGGGCTATCTAAAATTCTGTCTGCCTCGGTATCTGATATTTTTTTTTTTAAAGATTTTATTTATTTATTTGACAGAGAGAAATCACAAGTAGATGGAGAGGCAGGCAGAGAGAGAGAGAGAGGGAAGCAGGCTCCCTGCTGAGCAGAGAGCCCGATGCGGGACTCGATCCCAGGACCCTGAGATCATGACCTGAGCCGAAGGCAGCGGCTTAACCCACTGAGCCACCCAGGTGCCCCGGTATCTGATATTTTTTAAGCACAAAAGTGAGCACACATCCATCCACACACATGTACATTAATGTTTCCAGAGTTATAAAGAACAACAAATATAAAAATAGGAAAAACTCTATAACCTCAGTGAATACCACAGAAGCGTCAGTTCATGCCTGGATTGAGAAACAGTGACCCAACATGACCCAGAGAAGCAAGTCATGAGAATGGAGATCCTACTAAATACCCTCTAACTCTAGAGGTAAAACCTGGAGGGATAGCGGTCATAGTCATGGTGCTTCCATGGTCATCTCCACATCTCTAGAGGTGCCGGCTAAATCAGGGGAGGTCAGCTACATAGAGCAGGAGGGTTATGACTGTGCTGACTCTCGGTGTGCACTGATGGATAAAATCCAATTAAACAGCAGAAAGGCAACTCAGCTATGACTGTGTACCCATGAGGTTACCAGGCCCCAGCAAACAGCTGTTCAATGAGAACATATGTACTGCAGGCCAGATATGGTTCTAGGCACCAGGAATATAAGGAATATAATCAAGAATGAGACAGGTGAGGTCCCTCTTTTCATAAAGATTCGAATCTAAAGGATAAGAATAACAACCAACAAAAATTGGGTGACCAACCTGATAGCGATCATGGTAAGTACTATGGAGAAATTATAAAATGGAGATCAGTTGACAGTGATGGACACAAGCATGGCCAAAGGAAGACCTTTACATTGAGAAATGTACTTTGAAACAAGGCAAGCAGGACCATCTGAAAAAAAGGGGGGGGGTCTTTTAGGAAGCGGGCAGTTCTTGAGTAAGGAAGCAAGGACAAGTCTGGTAGGAAGGAAAGGAAAAAGGCTACTTACTCTAGCCTAAGAAAGTGATTAGGAAGTGGTAAGGCTACTGAGATGATTAAGAGCCACACCACACAGTGTCTCATAAACAATGGTTAAAAAATCGTATTTTATGCCAAATACATTGGGAAGCCACCAGGAGATTTACAGGTAAAATAACCTGTACATCATTCTACCTATTTTGTGACTAGAGGCAGGGAGCCAGGAAGGAGCCTATTGCGATAGTCTAGGCAAAAGATGATGTTGGCGTAGACCAGTGTGACAGATGGAGAGAAGTGGTTAGATTCAGTTGTGTTTTGCAAATAGGGTCAAGAGGACAGCCTCTAACATTAAATATGAAAAGACACTTTTCTGAATTGTTGTGAACGCTTCCAATACGGCTGTTGGCTGTGCCCTCACCCTTGCTCCTACAACTTTCCCAGGCTGTTGGAAATTCTAAACAGACAAAAATACAATAAATAAAAACTTTCTTATTTTCCTAAAAAAAAAAAAAGCCAAAAATAAAAGCCGATAAAATCCACATAATTGCTGAATCTTCATCTCAACTGCCAATGCCAGAAATGCGTCACCCTCAGCCAGGCAAAAATGAAGGAAGAAGAGATCATCATGCGACTCTTGCAGATAAATCTTCAGAGCAGCATGATTTATATTCCCAGTGTGGAAACAGTCCAGCTCTCCACTGGTAAATGCATGAACCAACATGGCAACTCCATGCAACAGAATGCCATCGAGAAACAAAAGGGAACACTCTGCTAGGATCTGCTGCAACACAGATGAGCCTCAAAAACAAGTAAAAGAAACCAGAAGCAAAAAACGATGTATTTGATCATTTCACGTGTGTGACATGGCCAAAAAAGGCAAAGCCACAGGGACAGTAGGCATTCGTGGCTGACTGAGGCCGGAGTTTGGCATGAATCAGGGGACTGATGGCAAGTGAGTCTGAGGACCTTCCCAAAGTGATGGAAATCTAAATTTCAGTCGTGGTGACATCTGCACCAGCTTGTGAAGTTACAGCACACTACTGAACGACACCCATAAAAAAGCAGTAGGTAAATGAAAATGTGCTGGTAGCTCAAAAGAAAGTTCAAAGGGCCCAATAGGAGTTACTTTATAAGTAGAAAAAATTTTAGATATTTAGATAATGATTAATTCATATTTCAAACAAGTTGCAAGAAGACCCTATACTGATGAAACTAAACACAGAACTGACTTTTTTTTTTTTCCTGCCTTGGAATGCTTCCATGTAAACAGGAATGAGAAAACATTCCCTAAAAGAAAAAAAAATGCAGTCCCCTCACCCCCAAAAAGCAAGGGTCCTTCTCTATATGAAGGGATATAAAGACTACAGTATATCTATACAATGCATTACTATTCAGCAATGAAGACACACAAGATATGCATTAATTTTAAATGCATACTGGTACGTCTAAGAAACCAGTCATCCAAGGCTATGCAACTGTGTAAATCCATTTATGTGATGTTCTGCAAAAGGTAAACTAGGTGACGATAAACAGGTTACATGGGATCAAAACAGGAGATTGGTGGTGGGTATTGTGGAGGGCACATATGGCATGGAGCACTGGGTGTGGTGCATAAACAATGAATTTTGGAACACTAAAAAAATTAAATTAAATTAAATTTTAAAGAAAGTAAAAAAAAAAAAAAAAAAACACCACCAACAACAGGAGATTAAAATCTAGAAGTCATTCAATTCCATAATAGAGGGAGAACGCTCAGAAGATGTCCCATAATACAGAGAGGAAGAACAAAGTTACTGAAATGAGCAAAGGGAGGATTTTAAAGCTTAGAAGCAAGATTTTCAAAAACATATAATATGAATTTAAGACGGAGAAGGTGGACACACAAAACAAAAAGCAAAGATTTAAGAATAAAACGACATGAACTAAAGTCTAGAACAGAGATCAGAGGAATGGTTCATCTGAACTGCACCTATTTTAAAGATAAGGCGATTTCACGTAATACGTCTTTTCAACTTGTCTCAAAATTCTGAGAATCTGGCAAACCTGAGGAGGTCTGTAACCTGTGTTTTATATTACTAAGAAGATGCTAGACGAAAGAAGCAAAGGAAAAATACACGGCAAGAAGGAAACAAAGTTATCAGGAGTGTTGCCTTGGTTTTAAGGTAAAGAAATTATTTAAAATGCTGAACATAAAGTCTTATGATAAATGCAACGATAAATCTCTTATTTTATTTCATTGAGGTTCATCAATAAAGATCTGCATCATTGCATAATGCATTTGAAGTCAGGTGTGTGTGAGTGTGTATTTCTGTATAAATGCATGTCCATATGTGCTCACTGGTGTGGCAGATACAGTACAATGCTACGTCTGGTTTAAAGACAACCACAAGATGGCTGGTCTCCATGTAGGTTACAGAGTGAAGAGTAATGCAGGTTCTAAAGCAGTAGTTAAATCATAAGCCTGGCTCTACCATCATCACCATCATCATGGCTGAAGAAAGGGCAATAGAAGGACATCTACTTTACAGTTAACTATATATTTGAGATGAGAATACAGATGGTATTTGTTTTTCTCTGTTTCAAATTTAATCCAAATTTAATATATTTATAGTCAGGAAAAGCTAGTAGTAGTAGTTGACAGTTGAGCTTAGAATGTTTCCTCCCTGCCAGGACAATAGGAGACTCCCATCATGCTATTTCAAGTAGCACAGCTGCGAGAAAGAAAATCACCCTCCAGGCAAATGGCGAGAGGCAGGGAGACCCAACTCGTATGTCTGGAACCTCGGACGGACTCTCTGGTCTGGTGGTGTGCTCTCTACCACGGCAAATGGGGATCTGAGAAAGCCATCCCTTCACGGGGAGGGACATTTGGTTTTCACTCTGGCTTCACGTGGCTCCAGAAATTTCCACTTCTACTACTTGTGAAGGAACTTCGTGACTTCCATCTATGATTCTTGGTGTTCTATCACAGTCCCCTTACTCCGGTCATGTACCTCCCACTGCACCAAGTGTAGGAGTCTATCTTTTGGGGGTTTCGGGAGATCCAGAGACTCCCCTATAATCCTCTCCATCTGCAAGGTCCTGCCAAACTTCATTTTCCCTGCATTCTCTGCTCTTCCAATATATTGGTTCTTTCCTTCAGAATATCACTTCCTTCCCTGAATCCTTCTCAGCCTTGCTGACTCCCTCTGTTGTCTCCACTCAGCTCAGATGTCCTTTCTGAAAAATTCCCTCCCCAAGTACCCTGCTATTCTTTCTCCCACACCATTTTCCCCCACTTTCCCAAAGGAGGGCAAAGCCCCGTGTCTCTAGGTCACCATTGTAGACACAGACCTAGTAAAGTGCCCCAAAAGAAATCATGCCCAATGGTAAAGTCCCTGCTGGTAGTGCCCCATTAGGAAAGAGCACTATTTTGATGGGGGGATTGAAACAAATGGGACCACAGAGAGAACCCCACTTGCATTGTGGTGCCTTAACAAATTCAGTTTAAAAACTACCTTTGAGGGATGCCTGGGTGGCTCAGTCAGTTAAGCGTCTGCCTTTGACTCAGGTCATGATCCCAGGGTCCCACATTGGGCTCCTTACTCAGCGGGGAGCCTGCTTCTCTCTCTGTCTCTGCCTGCTTGTGCACTCTCTCTCTCAGACAAATAAGTAACTAAAATCCTTAAAAAATAATAATAAAATAATAAAACAAATAAAACTACCTTTGAAGGAAGCTGCATTTGTCAAGCACATATTATTGTCTAAAACTGGCCACATAGATAAACTCCCAGACCTCTCTAAGAAATAAATATAAATTCACACAAGTCATTTTTACCATAATGACCTGGCATCTTTCAAATATGTTGAGAAAGAAAATTTTAAAATGCATTCAAAAGATGGCCTGTGAAATCCTGTCAAGTAAGGATATCACTCAAGTATTACGTGGTTTCTCTTGCAACTGCTCAGCTTTGCTGTTGCAACAAGAAGCAGCTGTAGACTGCCACCCTATAGTAAACCTTATTCATGGATTCTGAAATTCAAATATGAAATACTTTTCATATTTTTTTTTTAATTTTTAATCTTTGAAAATAGAAAAAATATTCTTAGCTTATAAACTGTCTAAAACCAGGTGGTAATCTGGATTTAAGCCATAGCTCATAGTTTAAGAGCTCATCTATTTACTTTTTCTAATTTCGTTTAATATGGTGTGACTCGGGCTTAGTTAAACATTCATTCAGTCCCTATTAACTTTGGGTAGCAACACACCACTTCTGCGGCTGATCTGAAAATAAACTACTGTCAAAGGCTTGTCCACTGAATTTTCCACAGGCTTTCAACTGAAATGTCCTTCTCAGTATCAAACCACATTTCGATTTCATCCTGAAGAAATATTGCTCTGGCAGAGAACAGAGTTCCTAAATTTTCCAAGCAGTACCTAAGGGGCAGCTTTTAAACTAACATTAATGTCAATGAGAACTGCCCAGAACAATCTGTGTTCTCAGGTGAAACACTGTTGGCAGCAGGTTGATTGAAACAACTCAAGGTATAAAAAAGATACAGTCTTTATAGAAGACTTCCATGAAATTTGAAGATCATTTTGAAAAACCTGGTGATTTTTCAAACTTTCCACTTGGATCCCTATTTTTGATGAGGTAATTCAAATAAAATGGTATGTGGCGATAGTATCTAGCAATGCAAAAAAAAAAAAAAAAAAAAAAGATCATCTGACATTTTTGAGATTGCTTTTAAATGCTCAGTTTCACATATAGTTGTACTTAAAATACTGCAGGCAATGTCCAATAATTAAAATTTAGCCATATATACAATTGTGACCCTAATTTACTAAAATGCACATTCAAATTTACACGGTAAAATATGGTAGAGAGACAGCCACAGATCTCGGAGAAAACACCTTTATGGCCAGTGAAGACAGTTATAATTCAGGGCATTTAATTAAGTTCCAAGCCCCTAATCGACAGTTATTCATGGCAATGAAAATGCTTTATATACCATGAACATTTTAAAAGTGAGTAACATTTTCTTCCCAAAGTTTTGTCCAAAAGAAGCTAGTGATTGCTAAGACTGCACTCACCTTTTTCCCATTCAGTAAAAGATCATGAACATCTCTTCGTTCCCATTCAGTAAAAGATCATGAACATCTCTTCGTATACAAGAGCCCTGGGAATAAAGAATTTCAATATAAATTCCCAGTCTTGCTTCCATAATTTTTCTGAAGTAATTTGGTAGACAAACACTAAGTTCTTTTTTTTTTTTTTTAAGATTTTTTTATTTATTTGTCAGAGAGAGAGAGAGCGTGAACACAGGCAGACAGAATGGCAGGCAGAGGCAGAGGGAGAAGCAGACTCCCTGTCGAGGAAGGAGCCCGATGTGGGACTCGCTCCCAGGACACTGGGATCATGACCTGAGCCGAAGGCAGCTGCCCAACCAACTGAGCCACCCAGGCGTCCCCAAACACTAAGTTCTAAAGTGATTAAGGAATCCAGTATTTCATGGCAATGAAAATGCTTTATATACCATGAACATTTTAAAAGTGAGTAACATTTTCTCCCCAAAGTTTTGTCCAAAAGAAGCTAGTGATTGCTAAGACTGCACTCACCTTTTTCTAATTATATTTAGTATGCATTAGGCAACAAGTATGATGTTTTCTATTTTAATCATTCATAAATGATCTGAGTGTGCATACCCCAGGACTACATTTTTTATTTTTTTGCCATACTAAAGTATTCTTTATTTTGTTGTAATCTCCCCCATATTTGGGGGGTTTATTAAAGGCTCTAGACTCAACATACATTTCCTTTCTCAATGGATAATATGTATGTTTCAAATTCAATGACTTTTTTTTTTTGTATTGCTCACTTTTTAATTTTTATTTATTTATTTTTTATTTATTTTATTTTATTTTTTTTATTTCTTTCTCAGTGAAGATGAGTTGATGGGAAGGATCCTGTTACTTAAAGACAGGCACAGCCCCAACCCCCCAATGAGACTCCAGTGTCTTAACTTTGAGCTTTGTTAGTCTTTTTTCCTCCATCATATGCATATCAAGTTTTTAAAGAAGTCATTCTAATACTGTAAAATTTGTTTTCTTGTGAAAAAATGATGACTTGAAGTGACATGTTAAATTATACTGAAAATTTTAAAAATGGCTAACTGGTGAAATGGTGACATTTTATGAACGAACATGATGTTTGATGCACAGAAAATCTGGGGACAAACTTAAGAAACCATAATCACTTCAGTATCTGCAGACTTGTGAGGAGAGGCATGACCATGGACAGGGTTATTGGTGAATGTCAGTGATCTGCTGCTCAGTGGAGAACACCATGATGGACACATGGACATTTGGATTCAAACTCTTGTATATGGTAGATGATTTTGATGATGATGGTAATGATAATAATAGTAATAATGATAATGGTGATACAGTGGCTACATCAACAGTGCTATACACTGTCAGGTTACTCAAAGTTACATTGAAAACAATAACTTTCTATCAGACAATAGGGCAGAAAACAAGGCTTAGATGTTCTCTACACACATCCTGCCCCCATCATACAGAAGTTTTGCTGCTATTTTTTGTAAATAAGTCAGATGTCCACATATTTTTAGGTATATATATGTATATATATATATATATATATATATATTCTTAAATATATACATATCCCACATATATTCTTAATATATATATTATTAAATGTATATATTCTTAAGTATATATACTGTATATTTATATAGTATATAAATATTTATAAAATATACACCAAACTATGACAAAAAGAGGGGTCTAAGGGTACAAGTCTAGTTTAATATTCAAAAATTAATTAATGCAATTCATCTGCCTAATGGGTTGAAGAAGAAAAACCACATGATTATATCAATCAATAGAGAGATATAATATGACAAAATTTAGCATCCATTTCTCATAAAAGCTCACAAAAAAAATACAAAAAGATGGCACCTTCTTCAACTTGGTAACAAGAGTCCTACAACCCACAGATAACATACTTAATGGTGAAAAATTCAAAGCATCCCCCCTAAGATCCCAGGCAAGGATGCCCACTCTTACCACTACCATTCAACACAGTTCTGGAAGTTCCAGCCATCACAATGATGGAAGAAGGTAAGATTAAACGTATACTGATCAGAAAGGAAGAGACAGAACTCTCCCTAAATGCAGATGAAAGATGTCTATACAGTAAATCCCAGGAATCTACAAACAAACAAACAAAAACCCTTATAATTAATAAGTGAGTTCAACAAAGTTAAAGATACAAGCATAAAACAAATTTCTATATATTGTGGATGAACTCATGAACATCAAAAATAAAAATGCAATACCCATTAAAGTCACTCAAGACATATTGAGGTGTAAGTATAAAACCATACTGTAGAAGTACAAAAACATGTTGAGGTATAAGTATAAAATCACTCAATACATACTGAGGTAGAAGTCTCACAAAATTCATTAAATTTTATTTTGAAAATGATAAAACTGACTAAAGAAATCCAAGAACATCTAAACAAGCAGAGATACACAGGTTGATGGATTGGAAGACTCAACAGAGTAAAGATGTCCATTCTCCTCAAATTCATATGCGAATCTGAAACAAATTCTATCAAAATTCCAGCAAGAATTTTTAGTAAATAAGTAAAATATTAATCCAAACTTTTCTTGGAAAGGCAACAGTACAAGAATAGCTAAAGCAATTTTGAAAATGAAGAAAAAGTGGGAAGAATGAGTCTATCTAACTTCAAAATGTATTTGTAGCAACAGGTATCAAGACTGTATTGTCAGAGGGTAAACACATAGATCAATGGAACAGAATAGAGAATGTAAACATATGCTTAAATGGTATCTTGCAAAGGTACAAAAGCAATATAATAAAGGCAAGATTATGTTTTCAATGGTGCTAGGGCAATTGGGCATTCATCGACAAAAAGTGAGCCTCTCATGTATTATATAAAAATTGTTATTATTGTAAGACTGTCAAATGGTGCAACCACTCTGGAAAAAAATGGCTTATCAGTTTCTTAAAAAAACAAAAAAACAAAAAACAAAAACCTTGCAATTAGTACATGACTCAGCACTAGTACTCCTGGACTTTTATCCCAGGGAAATGGAAGTTTATGTCAATACAGATCTGTAGATCCATGTTTGTTTTTTTAATTTAATTTTATTTATTTGACAGAGAGACAGAGAGAGACAGCAAGAGAGGGAGCACAGGGAGGGGGAGTGGGAGAGGGAGAAGCAGGCTTACCTCAAACAGGACTTGATCCCCAGACCCTGGGACATGACCTGTGCCAAAGGCAGACACTTGATGTCTAAGCCACTCAGATGCCCCTAGATCCATGTTTTATAGATGATTTATTTGTAAGAACCCAAAACTTGAAGGCACCCAGATGATCTTCAAAGGTGAATGATCAAACAAATCTGAGAAACAGCCATATTAGGGAATACCACTCCACAACAAAAAGGAATGAATACTGACATATGCAACAACATTGATGAATCGTCAGAGAATCATGCTGAATGTAAGCCAGTCTCAAATGATTACATACTATATAATTTTATTTATATAATATTCTTGAAATAACTTAATTATAGAAATGGAAAACATGCGTTATTGGTTGTCAAAGGTTCTGGATGGAGATATGGGTAGGAGGAAAATGGGTGGAAGAGAAGAGAGTAACAGGAGGGACCGCCATGAGAAAGGGGACCCTCCTACACTGTCGGTGGGAACGCAAGCTGGTGCAGCTGCTCTGGAAGACAGCATGGAGGTTCCTCAAAAAGTTGAAAATAGTGCTACCCTACGACGCAGCAATTGCACTACTGGGCATTTACCCTAAAGATACAAACGTAGCGATCCGAAAGGGCACATGCCCCTAAATTTTTATAGCAGCAATGTCCACAATAGCCAAACAATGAAAAGACCCTAGATGTCCATCAACAGCTGAATGGATAAAGAAGATGTGGTAAATATATACAATGGAATACTATGCAGCCATCAAAAGAAATGAAACCTTGACATTTGTAACCACGTGGACGGAACTAGAGGATATTATGCTAAACAAAATAAGTCAATCAGAGAAAGACAATTAGCATATGATCTCTCTGATATGAGGAATTTGAGAGGTGGGCGGCGGAGGGGGTTGGTGGGGGTAGGGAGGGAAAAAAATGAAAGGAGATGGTATCAGGAGGGAGACAAAGCATAAGAGACTTTTAATCTCATGAGAAAAACTGAGGGTTGCTGGAGGGTAGGGACAGGGTTGGGATAAGGTGGCTGGGTGATGGGCATTGGGGAGGGTATGGGCTATGGTGAGTGCTCTGAAATGTGTAAGCCTGATGATTCACAGACCTGTACCCCTGGAACAAATAACACATTATATGTTAATTTAAAAAAAAAAAAAAAGAGGGACCGCCATAGTAATGGATACATCTGGAGTCTTGATGGTGTTCATGCCGACAAGCTGGTCCTGCTTCTGTGCTACAGTTTTGCCAGACCTTAACATTGAGAGAAAGTGAGTAGAGAGTACATGGCAATCTCTCTGTGTTCCTCCTTACAACTGCATGGTAACAGCTAATTAGCTTAAATTCAAAATTTAATTTATAATAAACAAAAGACTCTTTAAAAATGTGCCTACGGCTAAATCGTTCACACATGTTCACATCTATTTTCTAGATCTTCTCCATGCCTCTCCAATTGAGGATTCAGCATAAATATCCCACTTTGTAGGCTTGGGCACTGTAACTCAGGAGACGGCAGTGACTCACTCGTGGTCAACAAAAGCAAAACTAACACTCTACCTTATAACTCTTAATTTCCTACACTTTCCACTTTCTTTCCCCAGGGTGCCACCATGTAGCTCCTTCCACACATAAAAACAAATTTAACAAACATTCAAGATATGCCAACCACTTTGCTTTAGTGATTGTGTGACTCTTTTTTTTTAAGTGATCAAGAAGAAAAATATTCAAACAAAATTTTAATATGATAAATTAGACCTAAAATGAGGAACTAACTAGAGAAATAACTGTAAATTTGTTTTAATTTATTGGGTTTTCTATTGTCATTAATTTATTCTTCTTGTAGTTTTTCAAATCAACTATATATTTTCATTCAAAAAAGTTCTTAAATTTACATTTAAACTTTACTTTAAAGATTTAAGGCGCCTGGGTGGCTCAGTGGGTTAAGCCCCTGCCTTCGGCTCAGGTCATGATCTCAGGGTCCTGGGATCGAGTCCCGCATCAGGCTCTCTGCTCAGCAGGGAGCCTGCTTCCCTCTCTCTCTCTCTCTCTCTCTGCCTGCCTCTCTGTCTACTTGTGATTTCTCTCTGTCAAATAAATAAATAAAATCTTTTAAAAAAAAAAGATTTAAGGAGAGAGAACATTTTTGGCTTAATGAGATAACATCAATTGAAAAAAATTAACCTGTATTATATTTGTTGGAATGCTTCCAATATAACCACCGGAAGCAATAAACAATTCTCAGAAAACACTGATGCATCTTTCAACCAGAATACTACTAGACAAGAGAAATGTTATAAAATGCTAACTGAAAATACAGTTTCTAATACAGTTCCGTAAAAATGTATGTAACCTATGTTATGCATAGGTGAGAGAAATTGTCTACATATTCACAAAAGTACATATACACAAAGAGGAAAAGAAGGCTAGACAAATCTACATCAAATGTAGCAAGAGTTGATTGAGAAAAGTTTTATGTATTGCTTTATAGTATCGTATTTTTTAATTTTATTTTCTAAATAAATAAACATATATTATTATTATATGGTTGTGAAAGTAAATTTAAAATATTACCATGGTACAGAATATGTGAAAACCACAGCACCCAAAACAACATGAGTTCAAATTTCCATTAATCAGGGACCCACTGATATTTCATGATGAATTATCATCATATATTTAGGCCTGAGAGAAAAACAATTAGAATTCCTCTTGAACTTGAGATAATATGGCTGAACAGATAGGACTGAAAGGGTTTTAAAATGACAGATATTGGGAGTGGGGCACACAGCTAGGGCTCCCCTGCATCTCATCAAAGGACTCAACTTTCCAGTTTCAGAGGGAGATATTTCTTTTTTGACAAGTAAATCCATTTCAACAATATCATTAGCACAACAATGCTTTTGATGAGCAATTTTCAGCTGATGAATATACTAGGGTTTTACATTGATATTGCTTTCATTTTCTCCTAAAACTGCTAAACAGGAGAGCAGCAAAGTGTACCAATCAACCCCAACTACTGATAATCAGGATATATTTTGACATGATTGAAGCATCCTGGAGCTGTGGACCAGCAATTTGTTTCCGTGGGAAGTCTCCAGAATGAACTGTGAGCCCCTCATTGCTTTGAACCCACTTTCTTTTTTGATTACAATGCACGGAAGTATCTCCTGTTTGTCCCTCCCCTGTTCCACAAGTAAATATGAATATCGTTCTCCCTCCAACTCAAAATCTCAGAAAAAAATGATGTATTCAGTAGACGTTTCCAACATGATACTACCATGGTCAGAAAAATACCACCATACAACTGAAATGGAAATCAAATGACAGTCTTGAATTTCCTTAACATTTCACTGCAGGGAAATCCCAGGGAAGACACCCCATGGAACTCTTCCCAAGTCACCGTGCCTGGTCTACTCAGAGCTGTCAGATATTCTCATAATTAATTTTCTGTTATTGTTGCCATTGTTACCACTTTGTTCATTTGGACACAATTTTCCATTCTTGGTGTCCAACGCAAAGAAATTATGGACTCTTTTCAGCAGCAGCCAAGTGAGAGGATCTGGAACAAGGAAGATACATGGAAAAATGTAACCAGAGCAGAGAGCAGATATCTGGTGTTATCTCCAAACTGTGCCATAGAAATACCTTCCAACTGGACTTGCTACTTGAATGTTGATGATAATTTTTTTTTTAAGAAGGAAAAAAATACTCTTAAAATCATGATATTTTAAAGCAAAAACCTGAATGCTTCTAGACCTGAAGCTAATTCAACACTGATATCTCTAGCCTTCAAGTTTCCCACTCATCCTCTAATATCAACTCCTGTCTCTCCCTCTCAATCTCTTATTTCCCCGGGTCCTGGGAATTTTGTCACCATATGTTTTTGTGAATAAAGTTTTATTGTAACACAGCCAAACTCATCTCTTCATTACCACAGCAGAATTCAGTAGCAGAGAGGCCATCGCCTATGAGACCATGAATATTTGCAAAATTGGCTAGCTCCTTTTCTATGTTCTAACCAAAATTTGTTTCTTGAAAATCTGGACTCATTTCTTCTGAAAATATTTGATTCCTATCTACTCCCCTCTGGCTTCCTGCATGACTAGTTCCTCTCATCCTTCAGGTGTGGCTTTAGTATCTCCATCTTTCCTGAAATTAAGTCTTACCTGTTACTTGCCTAAAAGCACTTCTCATAATTTACAATTATCAGATTGCTTATGCTTTCCTCCCTTCTAGAATATGTTACCTGAATTTTTTTTCCAAAGCCCAGCAGCATACTTGGAATACAGACTTCTTACCAAATACATGTTGAATCAAGGCTAAGCACAGAGCAAACTCTCAATAAAGAGTTAGGAGTGGACTTCTAACCATGCTCACATAGGCTTTTCCAGCATAATAATAGCTCAGGTGGGGTTCTGGGGGCCTCCCTCAGTTGTAGTGATGGAGCAATTATGCAGAACTCAATGGTGACTCTTTCCTGACTCCTGTCAGGGAAGGCCTGGGACTTCTTCCTCTAACAAACTTAGCTCACCTTGGACTAAGGCTTTCATTTCCCTCAGAATCCCCAGTAGGAAGAAAGGAAGGAGCAGAGTCTAGCAGCCATGACTGGAACTTTCTGAGACTGACAGTGAGGACAACCTCTTTGTTGTCTTTCTTTTCAGGTGGGTTCTCCCCTTAGTCCTCACTCAGTGTCACACTTTGATGCTTTGCTGATGCTGGGCTACCTCTGTTCTGCTGACCTGAGCACAAATCTATCAACAAAGTCCTCTTGTGCCTTGGCCCTGATGAGCATGCAGACTACTAGCAGCAATGAAGCTAGCTTGTTTTGTGCACCAAAGGTGATGGTGACTGCTCTGACAATACCCCCTCCCAGCCCAGACCACCCAGGTGGTTTGACCTAAACAGAACTTGTGCCTGTGCAGGTGGACCATGGAGCGATCTCTGGAGTGGCCTGCAATCACATTTACCTCATTATAATCCTAAAATTTTCACCCAAGGAGGAGCCTCAGCTTCGTTCATGTAACTTACAATGTGTGTGTGGGCACATTTCCTTCAGACAACTGCACAGCCTTATGCCTACCTCTGCATACAATGACAAGGCTTCTCTATCTAAATATCCATCCTAATCCTACACAAAAGGAATCCATGCACTCTGTCTTGGGGAGTCACAGATTTGGAAGCCATTCCCCATGATCTTATTTGTTGCAAATAATAAGTGCCTTTGTGTAACAGCTCAAAAAATACAAAAACATAAACAAAAAGAGTTAGGAGTGGGAGATTTGGATTATAGTAGGTCTCAATGAATATGTATTATAGGAAGAGAGGGCAGACAGAAAGAGCAAGCAAGGGAGAAGATGTGCTCCTAGATCAAACAGAGTAGCTATGTCTCTACAAAAGCACACATGAACTCTAGACGATATGGCATTAAGTCTGAAGTCCTGGATCCCTTCCCTGGCTCCAGCCTTCGGTGGGTAACTCTAGACAAGCCCCTGGAGTCCTTTCTGCTTCAGGATTCACTTCTGTGAAAAGAGAAACTTGACACAAATGATCGGAAGTCCCTATGATTCTCAGTATTTGAGGAGTCAACAGAAGTTCAAGATACTTTTACAGGCTAATTTTTAAGCACATTCATTTATTTAATTAGTTTTTAATTTACTATAAAATATTAAATATTTTTATATTCTATATTAAATATAAAATAAGTTTAATTAATTTTTAAGAACTGGTAGACAGTTCTTGTTTTTGACTGGCCTATTTACCTTGGAATAGAACCTTGATTTCTGGGTGGGATACCATGCAGTTTCTATAGGTTAACCTTACCCCCTAGCTCTGGTTGTGAGTACATGGGCCACATCTAGTTAATCAGGAGGTTCCATCTCTCAAGTATATTACTCAGGTCTTTTATGAGTATGATACTCAAGACAGAACAATACGACTTAATTCTAGGGCTTTAGAGTAAACAATCAGGAAGCACTCACATTCCGCCAGGATTATAAGCTACAAGGTAATACATGTCTGCAGCTGCCAGGGAGCTCCATGTGCAGAGAGCTGGCCTGTGAAAGGAACAGCAGATAGAGAAGCAAGGCCAAGAGCAAGGAAGTGAGATCTGCTTTCTCTAAATCTTTAGATCCCCTGGATCCAGCCCCATCCGAAGCTTAAGCGACACTGGACTCTTAAATCCCATTTTTTGCTGAAATCACATGAATTCAATTTCTTTGACTGTCAACCAAGAGTCTTGGACAACACGTTCAGATCACCTCTGTTTTTCTGTACAAATTTGTTTCGTAAAGGGTGCTTTGTCTACTTCACGTTTTAATCTCTACTCCCAAGTTGTCTATTCACCCCCCAACCTTCCCTGACCCTTCCAGTCTCTGACATCTGATCATTGGCAAAAGCTTTCAGTCCATGGAAGACAGAAAACGGGACATGAGAATGAATACTTCCTTGTTCTAAAAATCTGAATATCAATCGTAATTATCTTGTGTAAATCATTAAAGATAATTGAGTTGCTTAAAAAAAAAAAAAATGACCGAGCCATCAGTGTCATATAAAAATCAGATGGCTCTGGCCCCGTTCAGCTTAACCGGAGATAAAAAGTAGCCCAGGATGTTTACCTTTCTAACTTTAAAGAGACCCAGTAGGGAGAAATCAGATCATACTGTGATTATTGAACATTTCAGGCACTCCAAGCCACAGGCTTGCTGGGCTCTGAATGTTCTGAGTTGGAAGCTCATCAGCACTTAACTAGTTGAAGTAGAGATTGACATACAATTAAAGTTAGAACTGCCTGGTCATGATATGGAGAAGCAGAGAGCCCACCAGACCTTCCTGTATGTAGTGTACATACTACCCATTCTCTCCATAGATTCCACCTCATCATTTCCTTACAATTCTCTGAGTTAAAGAATAATACTTCCATTACACAGCTATCAAAAATGAAACAAGGAGAGGCAAACAGCTTACAAATTACTTATCAGCAGAGACTAGCAGCGGTCCTTAATCTTTTGTTGTTGTTGTTTGTTTAATATTTTAAAAAATCATCTGAATCTTAAAAGTTAGATTAAGATTATTGAGAACCTGATAAAAACTATAAATCTTCTTCCTAGGCAATACATACATACATATACATATATATACATATATATATGTATATATATATGTATATATATGTATATATATACATATATATATATATATAAAGTCTGAATACAAAATAAGAAGAAATGGATCTCTAGAGCCTATTAATTAAGTTCTTGGAATCCTTAGAGCAAGATTATGAACAACTGACCATAAAGATATGATCACGACTGGCTCCCCTTCCTGTAGCGTCTCCATCATGCAGTGATGGCCACTATTTATTCACCTGAATATATTTTCTCACTGAGATAAGAAACTGCCTATTAACATTCAGCCAAATGCCAAGTTTATCCTCATTTGTAAAAAAGGCAACTTATATCCCATTCTTCCTCCTTTTAAAATGAAAACTGGACTGTTCCTGAGCCCAGTCATCTAGCCACAAATGATCTGTGTGCCTCCCAAAGATTTTAAGTCTCAAGTGCATAAGATGTTAAAGGAAACGAAAGACGGAAGGAAACAATGAGGAAGGGAGGGAGGGAGAGCAGGAAGTCTTCAGTGGGTGTTAATATTATCGGTATTTACATTTCTGACAGTATCATTAATTGTTGTTTTTTTTTTTCCTTTGACAGTTTATCTTAAAATGATTTTTAAGGTTCCACTGAGGGTTTCTAACATATACTTACAAAAACATGCCATTAACTAGTGCTGTGTATCTTGTCTTTAACTCCTTTGCATGCTGCTGCCTCTGCTCTCAGTGCCCACAGATGAACTAAAACCTCCAAAGCCACTGTCTGCACATCACCTGGGGCCAGCACCATAGAGAAACCGGATCCTGCTTCAAGTGTTCTCCTCCATTCTTAATAAGTCAGAGCTTCACGATGTCCCATCTACTGATGGAAAGGTCTATCTGCTCTGCTCCCTGTTATTTTGGTTTTCTCATACAGATATCAAAATACTTTATCACAAATCAAATAAAGGTCTTAGCAAAGCAATTTTTTTTAACCCATACAGCTTCCTTCAAGAATGAAAACAAAAACAATAGTCCATGGTGGGGTTGAGCAATTAGCGATCCCACATCCAATTTGGTTAGATGCTTGATAACAAATTTCTCACAATTTCTTTTTCATTTCTCTCTTCTTTCTTGCATCCATGCCCTATTCAGTGTGAACTTGTAGCTCATCCCATCAAGGATGAAGTGTATTTTTCACTCCTTGAATCTGAGAGGATTCTGTCCTGAATTAGATCAATAAAATGTGGTAGGAATGACGATCGGCTGGTTCTGACCTTGGTCTTCCAGAGGTCTTTAACACTTCTGTTTTATTTCAATCCCCAAGACTATCATATGAACATATCCAATAGAGCCTTCTGGAAATGAGAGACCATGTGGAATAAAGTTAAGTCTGCTATTCATCCTAAACAAGACTCCATACCTGTGAAAGACCACAGCTAAGCTGAGCAAAGTCAACCTGTAGCTCAGCACAGCAAAGAGTAAAGCTATTCTAGACCAACTATCCCTAGTCAACCTAGGGACCTGAGGACTAAATGTTTGTCCTTTCAGGTTATTGAGTTCTAGAGTGGTCTATTACATAGCAAGAGCTAAATGACACATCTTTCTTTCCAAGGAATGATTTTTCTTTTAGGAGGTCTTCATTTACTAACGCAAATACTGTTAACAGAGCCTAATTTATTGGTTTGGCAAATAAGCCTACATGCTCTGAATCTCATCCAGTTAATTCAAGTTGTGACAAGCATGTTATATTTGAATTCTAAGTCAAAGTGTTTTGTTTTGTTTTTAACTGGCATATGTCTATGTTTCTGATAATTGACTTACCCATATAATGCATTATGTTTTAAAAATTGTATATTTTAGGGGCACCTGGGTGGCTCAGTGGGTTAAAGCCTCTGCCTTCAGCTTAGGTTATGATCCCAGGGTCCTGGGATCGAGCCCCGCATTGGTCTCTCTGCTCAGCGGGAGGCCAACTTCCCTCTCTCTCTCTCTGCCTGCCTCTCGGCCTACTTGTGATATCTGTCTGTCAAATAAATAAATAAAATCTTTAAAAAAATAGTATATTTTAGTACGTGTGTGTGTGTGTGTGTGTGTATGGACACCTGCATAGCTCAGTCAGTTAAGACTCTTGGATTCTTTTTTCTTTTTTTAGATTTTATTTATTTGACACACAGAGAGAGAAAGACACAGCAAGAGAAAGAACACAAGCAGGGGAGTGGGAGAGAGAGAAGCAGTCTTCACGCTGAGCAGGGAGCCTGATGCATGGTTCAATCCCAGGACCCTGGGTTCATGACTTGAGTTCAAGGCGGATGCTCAACCCACTGAGCCACCCAAGTACCCCTGGCCTCTGACTCTTGATTCAGCTCAGATCATGATCTCAGGGCCGTGAATGAGAGCCCTGCATTGAGCTCCACACTCAGTGCGGAGTCTGCTTGAGATTCTTTCCCTCTGCTCCTCCCCCGACTCTCTCTCTCTCTCTCAAATAAATAAATAAATAAATAAAATCTTCAGAAAAAAATATTGGGCACGTAGGTGGCTCAGTCAGTTAAATATCCAACTCTTGATTTCAGTTGGGGTCATGATCTCAGGGTCATTGAATCAAGCCCTGCCTTGGGCTCTGTGCTCAGCAGGAAGTCTGCTAGGAATTTTCTCTTCATCTGCCGGTGTCCCTTCCCCGTACCCTCTCGCTCTCTTGCCCTCTAAAATAAACAAATCTTTAAATACGTAAATAAATAAGGTATATGTTGAGTGATTTTTACAAATTATTCAGATTTTTTCCATATTTTTTGAGGTTCTCACATGGATGAATCTGTTCCTTGCTTAAAAACATTTTCTTTCAGATTCTAAGACCCAACCATCTGTTCGAGGCTGCTCCACCAATTATTTTACTTTTAAAGTATTACTTTACTTAAAAAAAAAAAAAAATCTGCAGTGTCTTTAGCAGAGGCTGAATGGGTAAATGAAGAAGTTAACAAATGTCACCACCTTTCCTTTTACCAGTGTCAGTATTTAACAGTGAACACGTGAGCCCTTACTATGTACTGGATATTTTGCTGCATGCTTTAGATGAATTTTCACATTTAATCCTCATATCAATTGAATGAGGTCAAATATTAATATTCTCCATGTTTATATTCTCCAAGTTTAACTAACTTGGTCAAGACTACAAAGTAGGGGAGCCTGGGGGGCTCAGTGGGTTAAAGCCTCTGCCTTTGGCTCAGGTCATGATCCCAGAGTCCTGGGATCGAGACCCGCATCAGGATCTCTGTTCAGCAGGGAGCCTGCTTCCCTTCCCCTCTCTCTGCCTGCCTCTCTGCCTACTTGTGATCTCCGTCTGTCAAATAAATAAATAAAATCTTAAAAAAAAAAAAAGACAAGGTAAATGGCAGATTATGACTTAAATTGATGTCTTACAAAAAAAGATTTTCAGGAGATGTTTCTCTGAACTTTGCTTCTCTCCCTGCCCCACCACTGACCTCTCCAGAAATTGACTGGGTTTTTCAGTCACCAACGGATGTGGATCATCCCTAGGCAATGTTTTATTATGTCAAGATATTGGAACACCTTTGAGATTTGAACAGGGTTCACATGGCTGGTTCCCTCCCAAAGCACATGACTTTTTAGATCCTGAAGATTATGAGTGGGAATTTGTCTTTAGAGAGTATAAATTTATTTTTCTGTTTTTTGTTATACTATCAATAGCTTCAAAAGTTCAGTAGTTTACAAAAACAAGTATTTTCTTTTCTCACTTATAGATTTGCAGGTCACTGGGGTTGGCTCATTTGCCTAGACTGGGCTGAGCTGGGTTCTAGGTTGCAGAATGAGCTGAGAACTTTTCTGGGCATCTTCATTATTCAAGGTCCAGCAGCTCCCCAGGACATGGTTTTGTTTTATTTTGGCTTGGTTTCGGTTTGGGTTTTTTATAAAGATACTGTCAATCACATTTGAGTTCTTAGGAAGTCTCTTTTCCTGACTTTTTAAAAAAAGTTCTGGGTCTCCTTTCACAGATGTTTTCTTTAAAGCTTGATCTTTCTGTTTTGTTTTACTTTAGAACAGCTTTATGGTCACAGGAAACTAGAAAAGAAGGTACAGAGATTTCTCATATATCCCCTGTCTTCGCACATGGACAGTCTACCCAATTATCAACATCCCACCAGAGTGGTACATTTGTTACAATCAATGAACCTGCATCTATACACCATAACCAAGCAAGATCCCTAGTTTACATTATAGTTCACTCTCACTGTATACAATCTATGGGTTTGGTGAAATGTACAATGACATGTATCCATTGTTACAGTATCAAAGATAGTTTGATACTCTCCCCACCTTTCAACTGCTGGCAACCCCTGGTCTTTTCATGACCTCCATAGTTTTTCCTTATGGGTCATATCATGTAGTTGGAATGATACAGTGCATATAATCTTTCCAGACTATCTTGTTTAACTTACTTGTGTGTATTTAAGTTTCTTCCAGGTCTTCATATGGCTAGATAGCTCATTTCTTTTTAGCACTGAGTAATATTCCATTGTCTAGATGGACTGCAGTTTATCCTTTCAGCTACTGAAGTAATTTGGTTGCTTACAAGTTTTAGCAATTGTGAATTAAAGCTACTATAAACACCACATGCAGGTTTCTTTTGTGGATGTACATTTTCCACTTCTTTGGTCAAATACCAAAGAGCATACTCGTTGAGTTGTATGGTAAACGTATGTTTAGTTTTGTAAGGCACTGCCAGACTATCTTCCAAAGTGACTACCTCAGCTTGCATTCCCACTACTAATGAAGGCACGTTCTTTTCATGGCAGATCAGGGGAATACAAATGAAGAGGCCACATGTTCAAATATATTTAAACCTTATGTGCATCATTAACCTTAATATTCCCACGGTCAAAGCAAGTCATCTGGCCAAACCCAGTGATAAGGAAATATACCCCCACTCACCATAGAGTCATGGTAATGGTAAGGGAAAATTAATTCTCTAGTAGGAAAGGGATGAAAACCTTAATGACAAGAGAACAGTGAACGCTGATGCAGTCTACTATAGGAGGCCTGGGAAGCATGTCTGCAGATCTCCATGTGTGTCCGGAACAATCTGAGCAATTTAACTGGGTAGAGATCTCTTAAAGGAGTGATTAATTAATAGCCCTCCAGAGCTTAACACTATCACTTTTCCAATAAATTCTCTCTGAAAAATCGTATAATTTCCAGTTTATAAAATGACTTGCACACTGAGGAAGGCATTTGGAGGCAAGAGGGACAAATTGTTTAAGTCTTCCACCAATAAGATCAATTATTCACTTTTATTTATTTTTTTCCAGAGTTTTACATACTTATTTGTCAAAGAGAAAGAGCACAAGCAGGGGGGACAGGCAGAGGGAGAAGCAGGCTCCCTGCTGAACAAGGAGCTCCATGTGGGGCTCGATCCCAGGACCCGGGATCATGACCTGAGCTGAAGGGAGACGTTTAACCGACTGAGCCACGCAGGCAGCCCCAATTATTCTCTTTTAGACAATATGGGATAGCACTGCACTCCAGAAGCACTGGCTTCTGGAGTCAAAATAGCATTCAAATCCTGGCGCTGCCATTTCCTAGTTGTGTTCTTTCTGGCAGGTTACTCAACCTCTCTTTATTAACACCTTCTCCTGCAAAATGGAGATGATAGCGCTACCACTTTTGGTGGGCAGAACAGCCCCCCACCCTCCAAGAGATGTGGCGGATATAATTAAAGTCACTGATCAATGACCTTGAGTTGGTGAGATCATAATGGATTATGAGTGGACCCAGTCATGAGCCCTTGGAAGAGCAGAACAGTCTCTAACTGGCTGCAGAGAGATAATGGCCAAAGAAGTCAGAGAGATTCCAATTCGGGGAAGAGTTTGACACACTGTTGCTAGCTCAGAGGTGTAGGGAGTGGGCACAACAGAGACAGGCTTCCAGGAGTTTGGGGCAGCCCCAGCCTGCAGCCAGGAGGGAAAAACAGACATCATGTTTACATCCACAAACAACTGGATTTTGCCAATAACCTCCGTGAATGTGAAGTCTGATTTCTTCCACAGAACGTCCAATAAGGAGCACAGCCCTACACACGCTCTGCTTTGAAGCCAGCGAGACCCGTGTTAGTGTGAGACTCCAGACTTACTGAACGGTGAGATAACAAATGGGTGCAGTTTCAAGCCACTGCATCGGAGTGATTTGTTATGGCAGCAAGAGAAAACTGATACGCCACGCCATAGTGTTGTGCTAGGAATTCAATGATGTAGAGCACTAATCACTGATCCCCATTCACTGTTTTATTTATAACTCCTGGTGACTCCTACTGTTTTAAAACATCCAAAGTGAAGTGCAATTTCTCAAACTCTCCTGGCATAAAAATATCATTAGCAGAGGATTTGGGGGTTCTAGCTAATTAGATGTGGTACCTAACAAGCAATGCACTTTCTCTGTTTGTGCACACAAAGCCTTCTGCTGTCTGGCTACCACAGAAAACAAGTTGTTACAAATCCAACCAGTGTAACTTCTCATTAAGTTTCCCTGGTTACTGGCCATCAGCGAAAGCCTTAGTCTACCTTGAAATGCAAATGTCACATTTCTCACCAACCAACTAGGCAAGATGAAAAGAGCCTAAAAACACAGGGTTACAGAATTTAGGAGAGAGAAAGATGATTTTCTACACTTCTCTTGTCCTCCAAAAATCTCTTCCTCTTCCCACGTGATTTCTTTCTTTTCTTTTGCTTTCTTCGCCAAGAAATGACTTTCACACCCGAAGCTGGTCCAAAGAATGACAGGTGAAAGGTGAAAAAGTGGCATTCGGAAAGCCTAGAGTCAGAGTAATTTAATCATTAACAAACCAACCAACCAACCAACCAAAGCCCTGAGCCAGTAAAGGCAAGCTGGAGTACCACAGACCCTTGTATACTTGGTCATTCTTGCCTTTTCACAAACAGGTACATTTCTTTTAAATGATGCTATAAGCATGGCTTTCCTCTCAATCAGATGCGTAATTACACAGAAGAAGTGGCTATGAGCTGCCACTCACAGGTTAGAAAACCAAGCTGCTGCCTTTCCTGATCCAGCATTTTGCGACCCTGATCCAAAAATATATATATATATAAATAAATCCCACCACCCTGCACCTTTCAATAAAAGAAACCCACTTAGTGTGGCGGGAAGTGAGGTATCAGAACCATAGTGCCAACCCGCCCACATCTCTCCACCTTGAAACGTTTGGCGTGCTTAGCAAACAAAACCATGATTTCAGAAACGGCCTGCTGCTCTGAGTGGGACTTAGGCAAATGGCCTTCCCCCTAGTTTAACGAATCAGAACTGGGGCTTCCATATGACCAGGGAGGAATATTGAGTCCTAAGAGCCAAGCCTACAGCAGGAAAAAAATCATAGTGGGGAAGGTCTACTAAGAGCTTTTATTTTCAATTATTCTTACCTGAGTTATCACAGTTTGGGTTCTGGACAAACAATTGCCATGGCAACCATTATCTCCAGCAATTTGTATTCTTTGCTCATTTTTGTTCCAGTTTTGCAAAGCATTAGTGTTTTCCTGTTCAATTTATTTTTACCAGTCAGTGATACTCACACAGGCAGCCATGCTTAACATCCCCTATCACACCGATACTATGTTTTTAATGGCCATGCATAGTGAAGATGGTTCTTTTGTTAACTGTGCATTAAAATGTTTCTGCTCACAGACCTGCTTTGTTCACTGTAGTTTCCTTCAAAATGATTGAAAAAGATGGGCTGTCTTGAGGTACCATCTTGCAACTCTTTGTAGTTGAGAACTGGTGAATAGGGCTGGCCTGATTCGTACAATTTTTAAGGATGAAAATGAAAGAGAAAAGAATGGATGCCTAACTAGATTCCAGTAGCCCTTCCTCTAATCAAAGTACCAGCCTTATGGATCACTGCCTTTGCCAGCTCTATACCTGCCTCTCTATCACTTTCATATATAAAAGTGCAACGTGCTGAGATTTGTCCCTTTAAAGGTCTTTAATTTCGACTTTCCTATACTTTTATGAGAAATAATTACGCATTCTTTTAATCCTCTACCTTGCCAAAATGTTACTTTGGTCTTTGGTGCTATGATTAGCGCATACAAGAATAAATGCATAGCTCCTTTCCTGTTGGATGAATGCTGGCTCCTCTCTGTGGATCTCTCCTCCTGACAGACAGACAGCACAAGGGCGTCAGTTCTCTCTGTTACCAAAGGCTGTGGCGCAGACACATGGTGTGGTTTTTGTGAGGGTGTGTATTTTTCTTTTGCCAAAAACTATCAGGCACGATTACCCCATGTTAGTTGCACTGCTATGTGCTTTATTTGAATTAACTTAATCCTTGCAATCTTCATTTTTACAAGGGAGGTAAAAGAATATTTAGGAAGATTAAGGATTACTGCATTTGTCTTCAAACAGCAACATGCTTCACCCCCACCTGGATGGTTTGTTAAAACTCAGATGTGGCATGTCTGGTGGAGTCTAAGAATTTGTATTTATTATTTACTGAAGATCAATTTTTAAAACTGTTTATTTATTTATTTATTTATTTATTTAAGAGAGAAGGGGAGGGACAGGGACAAGATGACTCAATGCTGAGTCCAAGTCTGACAGAGGACTCGATCTCACAACCCTGAGATTGTGACCTAAACCAAAATCAAAAGTCAGATGCTCAACCAACTTAGCTACCCAGGTGCCCCAGAATTTGCATTTCTAGTAAGTTCCCAGATGATGTCAATGAGGTTACCCAAGTTTCCACATCCTTAGAAAAACTGCACCATGATATACTTGATTAAAAATATTTTATTTCTTTCAATTGTAATGGGGGTCACAGATTCTTTCTAAGACTCTAAGATGTGTTGGGAAGTAGGGAGCCTGCAGACCCTCCCAAGAGAAATTCATCCCCACAGAGGTAAAAAGGAAAAATTAGAGGGCCCCAGAATGAACACTGAGCAAAGAAGAGATAAGCTTGAGGTAGGAGTGGTACCTCTCAAGTCTGTCTTCTGGCCCGGGCCGCAGTGGACTAAGTGGCCGCAGTGGACTAACCTCTATGCCCTGTGGAACTGAGAAAGATCCAAGGAAAATCTGCAAGATAGTTCACTGGGCCCCAAGAATCTCTTCCTTGATGTCCTTTTAAAATGGAGTGGAGTAGAAGAAGAAAGGTAGATCTTTCCCAGAATTTCCTCCTCCTCAGAGGGGTAATCTTTAGTTTTAAGATTTAAAGGCAGAGCCTGGCCGAACGTTGGTACATTAGCACAGGCTGCCAGCAAGGAGGCAGGAGATGCCCAGCAGAAGACAGACACTTCCAGCAGTGGCCAATACGGTCACACCCAATGGAGGCTCTGAAAATATGGCGGAAATCGGTGACTGCTGAGAGGGAGACAGTGTTGAGCAACAGACACAAAGACACCTGCTGAACATCCAGAATCACTTTCACAACTCTGGAAAGAAAGAGAGCTTATGAGCATGAACGAGAAAATCCTGAGACTAAGTCATTTTATGTCCATTTATTCACTCAGCAAGTAATCATTGAGTGCTGACTCTGTTTCAGACACTGTGCCAAGTGGCATAAAAGAGATCTGCTATACGAATACAGACCTGTGTTCACAAAACTTAAAAGACACACATTAATAAAGTAATTATAGTATCTATGCTATATATGGAATATTACTGGTTCTTCAGGGTCGGAAACAGATAGAAAACTAGCAGTGTAAGAGATGGTGAAAAAAGTTCTGGTTTGGAGTGCCTTGTGAAGAAATGAAGCCAGAGCTTGATCAGGGAGTGAGCCAAGTTTGAGCTTCGTTTCCAAATAACATGTCTCGGTGGGATGGTGGGTGCCTTGTTTAGGGAATAAGTCTTTTACAGTCCTGATACCAGAAGGTGGTGTGAGGTGGCTGGGTTACTTGGATAAAAACCCCAGAATCTGAATTCATCTCGTGACTTCGGGGCAATGGTTCCCAAGATCTCATCCAGGACAAAGGAAGAGGCTTTTTGTTTGTTTGGTTGGTTGGTTTTTTTTAATTGTACTTATTTGAGAGAGAGCTTGAGCAGGGAGAGGGGCAGAGAGACAGGGGGAAGCAGGCTCCCCACTGAGCAGGGAGCCTGACACAGGGCTCTATCCCAGAACACTGAGATCATAACCTGAGCCGACGGCAGATGCTCCACTGACTGACCCACGCAGGCGGCCCCAAAGGAAGAGGTTCTAGAGTAGAAACAGTAAGTTGAGCCTATCTTGACTGCAGAATGATTGCTTTCTCTTCCTATTGGGGTCTCTCAGGTTCTTTCTCTATAATTTCCCTGAATGGTCTCATATCTTCCCACAGGCAATGACTCCTGTATTTGTGGGAACAATACTAGCTGCTACCACAGGCTAAATGCAAGGGTATTTGTTCATCCAAAGCCTGACGCCTGTCTGGAAACTACACCCACTAGGAGCACATGGCCCCCTGGGGTGCTGTGCAGGAGGGTTACTGAAGAGCTTTCAGGTGTTTTGAAGAGTCCCACTGCCAATGGCTTCCTCATGACTTCTCTATTGGCCAGGACCTGTTACATGATCCCAGTTTAGCTGCAAGGGAACCTGAGGAAACACACAATTGAGGATGGCTAACAGTCTTCGCCCGATGCCCAGTCTATGTATGTCTTCAGTTTGGACCACATACTGGGACTTCAGACCCACGTATCTGACAGCCACATGTCACTCGTCCTCTGGAAAAGCAGACTCTCTCTCCATTCCATTTCTGAATTTACAAAGCCACCTCAGTCTCCAGCTAGAAAGCCTTGTTTCTTCCTCCTCCCCCAGACCATCCATTTATGATCCTAGTCTGTCTCCTTCCCATCTTCACCACGGCGCTGCCATACTCTCATTGACACAGACTTCCTATCTGGTCTCCCTGCCTCCAATTACCTCCCTCCCACTTCCTTTCCTTTCCATGCCCCAAACTCAAGCCCAGTTATATATTGCGAATGGTAATCGGATCATTTCTCTCCTGTGCCTAATTTTTTTTTTTTTAATGAACTTCCTTTGTCCTTAGGAAAGTCCAGCTTCTCACACATGGATTATGAGGCCTTGAATGATTAAACTCTCCTTCTATTCCCATAAAAGAGAGTAATTCTAGAAGCAACTCAGGAACAAGCATTATTATTTAATTATGACTTTAATAAATTTATTGTTACAGAAAAGTTATGGTGGCTAGGAAAGTACATGTTGGGCTATTTAACCAAACCTGGGGTGAGGAGTAGGAGTCTAGCCCTAACCTGGGGGTCTGAACAGACTTCCTTGAAGAATTAATATTGAAGCTGAGAGTTGGAGAAAGCAAGCTGGTGGTTCAGGGCCACCCGCTCACAGGACTCGGGACAATGGGAAGGGTGCCCCACTATACAACATGGTTTTCCCCTTTGAGGAGAAAGGACATTTCAGATAAGAGACTAGTATGTAGAAAGGCCATGAGCGAATTATGGTAGGTGTGCTGACCTCAAATACTTGATTTGAATGGCATTTGGTCACTTTATTTGCTAAAATGCTATTTTCTGCAGGCGAGCATTTAAAGTCAGCTAGGAGATGTGATTAAATTTTTACCACCCCTCCCCAACACAATGACCAATAAAGTAAGACTTCCCAGGGATAAGGCCAGAAGTTTGTTCAGAATTCTTTTTTTTTTTTTTAATTCAGAATCCTCAGAAGAGACTGGCTCACTTCAAGGACTGAAATTTGAGAAAATGCTATCTAAAACATTAATAAATCTAGACAAATCCCTATAGTATCCCAGAATACATCTTGTCCTGATCATACTAGAAAAGAGGAATTGTCCAGAAGAGAAAGAGGGGAAATAATAAAATCCATTAATTTCCTTTTCATTTCGGTGTCCCAAATGACTCCATTTCATTAAAAATGCAAAAACATTAAAAACTTTTGAACAACTAGGGTGTTTATCAAGAGTATTTTCCTTTGTCTTCATTTATTTTTTTCTTCTTACCCAAGTAGCTGTTAAGAGGCTGGAATGTGGAAGTGACAGACAAGTTGGGTAATCCCAAGGGTTTGCACTTTTAAGAAAGAAATCGATCATTATGTAAATTAGCTAGAGCTTTCTATTGTAGCTGTTTGTATATTCATCTTATCTCTTTCAATGAACTTCTAGCTTCTGGAGTCCTAGAGCCTGTGTTTCTTTAGTAAAATCCCTCTTCTTCATTGTAAAACCTTGCTTATAATGTCTAAATGAATGGGTAGTGAGGGAAACACTCTAATCACTGCCCATTTCAAATTCAGTAAGATCCATGTTCTGTTACAAATAGCTACAAAACCCTACAGGGGTTCTGCCTAACTCTTTGATCTCAGCTCATACCTTCCTTCTCCTTAGTCAATATGTTGCAGTGACCTTGGCCTTCCTGTGCTCAAACACTCCAAAATTTCCCGCTAGATTATGGCACAGTGGGATTCTTTACATAACTCAAGGCTGGCTCAAATACCACCTGCTCAGAGAAGTATAAACAAAACCATAATATCTAAAGCAAACCATGACTACTATTGCTTCTGATTCCATTATGGTGTTGGACTTTCTTCACATCCTTATATGACATTACCTTCTTCATCCACATGTGGATTTCATTCTCTTTCTGCTGTAACAGAAAAGTCCATGGCAGGAACAACTTGATCTGCCACCTGATACATATACACAAACGTGCAGGGAATAACTCCAACAATGCCCCACATTCTACAATCTAGAATTTGCATAAACCAATATACCAGGAGAAAACAGCTCTCCCAGATTAAGGTAATTAGAGGAGAGTTTAAAACTTTTCATTTATGAAGTTGTGGGCAGTGCACAGAGAACTGCACTAGTATCCTGGGAGAGCTCAAACCGGTGTTACCCCAGCCCAACTTAAATGGACAAAGGATTGAAATGGATACACAAGACCAGCGAGAGAGCATCATGGAAAGAAGACCGGCTTGAACAGGAGAGCCAGATGACGGGAGCATATGGGGCACCAAGGGAAATAATCACTTCCTCCTCTAAATTCTCCCCTTCTTAGGTTCCCCATTAGCTGAACTAAAAAGAAGCAAGAGGACAAAAGACCTTCTATACCTTCTCATTTTAAGATAATTCTGGATTCACAGGCACTTGTAAGAAATAATAGAGAGAGAGGCCATGTACACTTTACCCAGTTTCCCCAATGGCAAAATTTTGCAAAACTTAAGTTTCAAAAGCAATATACTGACACTCAAGATGCAGACCATTTCCATCACCACAAAGATCCCTAAAGTTGCTATTTTATACTCTGTATCCACTTCCCTCTCACCTCTCACCCAGTGCACGAAGTCCTGGTAACTACTCCTCTAATCTTTACTTCTGTAATTCTGTTCTTTCAAGACCGGGTATCTCAGTTGGTTAAGCATCTGCCTTTGGCTCAGGTCATGATCCCAGGGTCCTGGGATGGATTCCTGTATCAGTCCATGAGTGCCTGCTCAGTGCAGAGTCTGCTTCTCTCTCTCCCTCTGCCCCTCCATCAGCTTGTGCTCTCTCTCTCTCAAATAAATAAATTAAAAAAAAAAAAAAAAGACTGATACATAAGTGGAATCATACTATACCAAACCACTGGGACTGGCTTTTTCACTCTGCACAATTCTCTGGAGATTCCTGTAGATTACTGCATGTAACAATAAACCATTTCTTTTTATTACTGAGTATTCTATGTTATATAATTATCACAGTCTATTTAACCATTCATCCATTAAAGGACATCTGTGTTTTTTTAGTGTTAGGTTATTATAAATTAAATTATTATGAACACTTGTATGTAGGTTTTTATGTGAATGTAAATGCTCATTTCTCGGGAATAAATTCCAGTGATGCAGTGGCTGAGTTATATGACGGTTTCAAACTTAGTATTTTTTAAGTCACTGCCAGACTTTTTCTACAATGGCTATACCAATTACATCCCACCAGCTATGAATGAATGATACAATATCTCCACATCCTCACCAGCATTTGGTGTTTTGTTTTACATTATTTTCAAAATTTTATTCTGCTCTGTATGTAGTGTGAGGATAATCGTCTGTGGTACCATAATGACTAAGGAAGTTGAACATGGTCACATGTGCCTATCTGTATTTCCTCTTCATAGGATAGTCTCCTCATGTCTCTTCTTGTCCATTTTTCTAACCAGCTTATAATACTTTACTCTTGAGTTTTAAGAGCTCTTCGTGTGTTCTAGACACTTGTCTTCTGTCTAGAACTTGTCTTCTGTCATTACACAATTCCTCGCAGTCAACAAATATGTTCTCACAGTGTCTTACCTTTTTATCCTCTTAACAGGAGATTTCACAATAGTTTTTAATTTTTACAAATCCAATTTATCTTTTTTTTTTTTTTCCTTTTAGAAAGTATGTTTTGGTGTGGACTAAAAATTCTTTGCCTGGTTCTATTCCTAAAGATTTTTTTTTTTCTAACAGAAATACTGTTTGTATTTGAGGCCCAGGGAAATATGCGGCAAAAGGAAAGCCACGGAACTTACTCCCTTGTTCATCTTAGCACAAGGTTGCTAGCCAGTCTTCCTTTTTTCCATGCTTCAGATGCTTACATGTGTTTCATGTATAATGTCTGCGGGTTTTAGTTGTGTTTAGCAAGGTTGAATAGGAAAAAGTGTATCTACTCCATCTTCCTAGAAGACTTTTATGTAACCACATGTCATTCTCTCTAACAATGGACCCAAGCCAAGAGTCAATATGGAAAGAAAAATGGAAAACATTAAGTGCACATTAAGTGCAATAGAGGGCTTAAGTAAAAGAGAACATATACCTGCTTCGGCTCCTTTTAATTACACGACAAGTTTTTCTGAAGAAAAGAAAAAAAAAAAAGAAACCCACTGGAATTTATTTTTTTCTAGTTAAAAACACTTTATTAATAGTTATTATGTGTTCTGTTTTCTGATACTCTGTTAAAAAGAGATCATTTTAGTAGTTTCTGCATCATTTAGAAGTATTTAGACAGTTTTTCAAAGAAAAGAAATAACATAAACGTGGGGGGGGCTCAAATACTATGAAAAGCTGTCAGAAAATAATCTATATCCTGGTAGAAAGATCTTTATGTTTCCTGTCCTTATATCCTTGTATATCAGTAGAATATCCAGTATAATGTGTTTGGACCCAGGAGAGGTAGAGACTAGATTATTCACGGCAGGCGAATTGCTGTTGGATTCTACCCAAAGATCTATTTTCTCACTGATTTTTAAAAAAAGATTATTTATTTATTTGCCAGAGAGACACAATGAGAGAAGGAGCACAAGCAGGGGGCGTGGGAGAAGGAGAAGCAGGTTTCCCGCCTAGCAGAGAGCCTGGTGTGGGGCTTGATCCCAGGACCCTGGGATCATGACTGAGCTAAAGGCAGACACTTAAGGACTGCGCCACCCAGGGGCCCCCTCACTGATTTTTTTTTTTTTTTGAAAGCTTCACTTCTTATTACAGTGTCTATTTTCACTTTGTCCTTTAACTATATTTTGTGCTCAAGTAATATTGGCAATCACAGACAAAAGAGAACTGGAAGTTGGGTCTTGTCACATAAATTGGGAAGTATCGTGCAACATCCTTTCTGAAGGAGAGAAAAGCAAGAACGTATCCCTTTGGATGGACTTTTTGACAATACCCTTGACCATGTAATAACAGGGGGAGAAATCACAAGTGGTAACTAATTTACTGCATGTGATCCCATGCACCGTAAATGCATACACAAATCGGTGCATTTTCAATCTTCAATAAACATGGAAAAATACCTTTCTAAAGATGGTTTTTATTTTCAATGAGAATTCAGGCTCCATAACATCCTCTACTTATAAATTCACGGAGCTAATAAAGAAGTAGTAGGAAAAGCCAGTTGCCATAAATAAGCTCTTATCTCCTACCTCTTCGTTCTCAGACATTAGTGATGTGGGATAGAAACAAATTCAAGAGTGAGGTCACATGTAAGCTTCTAACTTACTCTACTCAGTATAAAATGACCACGTCAAGAAAATAGTGGATTTTCTGGTATAAGCTAAAATACATCTCAAGCTATCGTTATTGGCTGAACTGAACTCTTAAAAGCTCAAAATAACTCCTATGGAATATCAAAATTACAATGTCAGAACATATCTTTAAACTGAAAAATTATTGAGGCACCTGGGTGGCTCAGTCTGTTAAGCATCTGCCTTGGGCTCGGGTCCGTGGGCCCACATTAGGCGCCCTGCTCAGTGGGGTGCCTGCTTTTCCCTCTCCCTCTGCCCCTTCCCCTCCACCTGCTTGTGTTCGCTCACTCTTGCTCTCTTTCTCTCTCTCAAATAAATAAAATTTAAAAAATAAACTGAAAAATTCTAGAGCAGGTAGTGATTCTTGTTGTATGATTTAGGACATGATAAAATTGAACTATATCAATTACATAGTTTTATTCCACTTTTAAACCCAGCTTTATTGGGGTGTCTTTGATATGCAACAAGATATACATATTTCAGGTGTGTAATTTGGTCAGTTTTGACATGTACACTACTGTGAGTACGCATGATGAATATTTCCATTATATCTAAAAGTTAACTTGCACCTCTTTATAATTCCCCTGTACTATGCTTCTAATTATCTTGTCCACAACCACTGATCTCTTCTCTATCAGTATAGATTAGTTTGTCTTTTCTATTATTTGGTATAAATGAAATGATTCAGTATGGTTTTGGGTTTTTGGTTTGTTTTTTTTTTCATCTATCTTCTTTAGCTTGGAATTATTCTTTGAGATACCTCCCTACTGTAGTAATGTCAATAGCTCATTCTTTTTTATTGCTAAGTCATATTCCATTGTGCAGATATAAAAAGTTTTTTTTTTTTAAGCTCCTTGGCTATTGATGGACACTTGGCTTATTTCCAGTTTTTCATCATGAAAACTAAAATTGCTACAGACATTTACATACAAGTATTTGCACCATCATATGATTTCATTTCTGTTGGTTAATACATGGGAGTAGAATGGCTGGGCCATATGATAGATGTTTTCCAAAGCTTTTGCACTATTTTACATTCTCACCAGGAGTGTATAAGAGTATATAAGAAGGTGTAAGTTCATTGTCAACTCAGATGCAAAAATTCTAAACACAATATTAGTGAATCAAATCCAACAATATATAAAAAAGATACCATACCTTTTCCAAGTGGGGTCTATCCTAGAAATGCAATTCAGTTTAGCATTTGAAATCAATGTAATTTACTTAGTCCCATCCTTTATTGAACAGATAACTTACTGAACACCTACCCTATGCCTGAAACTAGAGTGGACATCAGAGATCCAGCAGCGTTCTCTCTCTCTCTCTCTCTCTCTCTATATATATATATATATATACACACTCCATTATATTCTGACCTCTGTAAAGGCAGACATTTATACATTTATACATTTTACATATATATATATATATATATATATATACATATATACAATGAATATATGACAAAAGATATAGGCATCGTGTCAATGATAAATGCCATGGTCATAGGCAGATTATATCTGATCAAAGACTTCCAAGAGATATGGAAGCAGGTCATTTGATTATCTGGGGGAAGTGTGTTCCACAAAGGAGGAACAAGAAGTGAAAAGTATTTGAGGCAGAAGTGATCAGTTTTGCTGAAGTAGAGGAAGCCAAGGGAAGGAAAGGAAGAGATGATGTGACATAAAGCGTGGTGAATGAAACCAGTTAGGCCTGTGTAGGCTCTACAAGGATTTTTAACCTTACTCCTTCACTTTAGCTTTGCAAGTGAGTTGAGCAGAGAATTGACATGATCTGAAGCACATTACAAAGACATCATTTTCTTGCTATAACCAAGAAAAAAACTATAGGAGGCTAAGGGTAACAAATCAGGAAAACAAGCCGTAAGAGCCTACTTCAAGAGAAATAGGATGTCAAATGGTAAATGCTATGGTCATAAGAAAGATAATATTTGTTTTCAAACTGGACTCAAGTTGCGACAGAAAGAGGTAAGATTCAAGAATATCACCAAGGGTTTTGTTTGTTTCTGTTCTGTTTTATTTTGTTGGAAATCTAGAAGGACTGACTTATTTACTAAAATAAGGAAGGATGGACAGATTTTGAGGAAAATGAGAACTTTATTTTTGGGTTTATTAAGCTTCAGAGGAATTGGAAAGCCTTAAGTGGAAATGTTAAGTAGTCTATTGGATATTCAAATACAGAGAGGTTTGACTTGGAATATAAACTTGGTAGTATGTGGTATATTGATGGTATTTAAAGCCATGAGACCAAATGAAACCACTTGGGGAATGAGTGTTCATAAAGACAAGATAAGAAAAACAAGCAGCAATGAGGCCAAAATTTGTAGAAAGTAGAAAGTGCCCTTGTGGCATGAACTGGTAGGTAACTCTTGAGACCTCCAACAGGTAAAAGCTGTAGCCAGTGAATAAGGAAATAAAAAAGGAGAGTATATGGTCTCTAAGCCCAAATTTTTAAAAGTGTGTCAAAAAGTTGGTAGTGACCACTTCCTATTCAAAACAAATTATCAGATATATTGAAAACCTGATTAGTCATTTCTCTTTACATGGTACTAAATGATGGAAATCAGTCTGTTTCACTATCTATGGTAGACAGACTAATAAGGATCCCATGATCCCTGCCTCACACCTTTCCTTCAATATTGTAATCCTCTCTCCTTGACTGTGTATGGAATCTAGGACTTGCTTTTAACTAATAAAATACGGCAAAGGTAATGGGATGTCACTTCTGTGATTATATTAAATTTTGCAAGACTCTGTCTTGCTAGCAGACTTGCTTTTACATACCTGCTGGCCTCAAAAAAGCAAGCTATCATGTTGTAAATTGCCATGGTGAGGGCCATAGGACAAGGAACTGTGACTCTCCTCTAAGAGCAGAAGGTGGCACTGGCCAACAGCCAGGAGAAGAAGTGAACTCTCACTCCCACAATGCCAAGGAAAGTCATACTGAGGCAGCGTGAGTGAGTCTGGAAGGTGCGACTTCTCTAGGTAAGCCTCCAGAAGAGAACAGCCCAGCGGACACCTGGACTATAGCTTGGTGACCACTGATGACCAGGTGAACCTGGATCCTTGACCCACACAAACTGTGACATAATTAATGGTGGCTGCTTTAGGGCACTAAATTTGGGGTGCTTTGTTATACTGCAATCACACACACACACACATACATACACACACACACACACACACACACACACACACTAATACACTATCCATTTGGTTAAAGCATGAGTCCTGTTAAATATATCCATATATCCATACACAGGTCAGGTGCCTTGTGAACCACACTGTCCCTGGTCCGAGACCAAATCTCTAACCGAAGTCTATCTCCATTTCTAAATGGTTCTTCTGCCATGTGTACCCAGTTTTCCCCTACTAGAAACACAACTGAATTGGTCTAGATCCAACTGTGCTCAATAGCATTAACTCACCCGCTTCTATTACTGATTTTCATCATTGTGTCCCACTTCTATTCTGTAGTTTCAATACAGATGCATCTGGGCGGATCATGCTGGATTGTGGTGAAAACCTGCCTATTTCTTAAGAGTTTGGCCCATTGTCTGGAATCTTTGATTGTGACCCCCACTTCCTAACCAGTTACTTGAGTGATTCCAATCCTTCTCCAAGTAAAATATCTTAAAAGGCATAGAAAATTCAAAGGAATACTGGCTTTGAGATCAGAAGCAATTCTCCACCTATCACTTACTGAATGACCAGGGATAAATGATTTAACTCATCTGAGCCTTAATTTCTACATCCATAAAGTGTGGCTACTTTCCTTAAGTTTATTATTAAATAAGTAATTCTAGTGAATTACTTAATTAGCTTAAATAAGAAATTCTAGTGAAAGGATTATGAGATTGATTGATAGACATAAATAATAATAAAAAAAAACTGTTTTATTGACTCTCCTTTCTTTTTGGAAATAAGCAAACCAGAAGTTTTTGAAGATTCACTCACGAACTAGCTCTTAATAAGAAGAAATGTAGTTTGTTATTTCAAATATATCTACTAAGATATTGACTTGTTTTCACAGTATCCATTAAATGCTGAAAAAAGTTACTCTGAGGAGAAGTTAAAACTCATTAGAAGCTTGGGGGAAAAATATATCATTTGCATAGAGAACCAAGAACCATCATCAAACCAGCAAGACTCACTTGACACTCAGTTCACAACAACTTCAATATGAAATTCAAGGGCAGGCATATACTTAAAACATTCTCACACAAGCTTTGATCAAGAAGGCAAAGAAAAGTGTATTGAAATGGTCTTTGGATAATTGATACAAATTAAACTAAGCTTTCAGTCAATACTGTAATTACCAGGGTAATGAACAGTGAAAAAAAGAATACCGGTTGGGGCACATGAATTCCAGTTAAGTTTCATAGCACAGCTCACAGCTACATCTGTTCACCTGTCAGAAAAAACACAGACAGAACCTTTTACCTTATTAGCTCTTTATGTCTTAGCTTTTATGGGCTGGCAGTCCCAATTCTCCTTTATGTAAATTTTATCATTCATCCACTTTTGGTAAAAAGGACTCAGTTGACCTAAAATGCACCTTTGTGTTCTACTTTAAAATTTGTTTTAATTAAAAAAGTTGCATATGGTGTGTATTATTCTTTATAATAATGGCCAACCTGGTAGAAAAAAATACATGAATATTTCCACTTGCACTACTTTTATTAATGTTTTTCCCTGTGATCTTTGAATCTTGACATTTTCTTTGTCAATAATGTCATTGGCATTCTCAATTGTCTTTTAGCATATTTATATTTTGGGGGATCTGGTTATAATCGCATATGTATAAAGAATCAAAAACTTTTTTTTGTAACATATGATACAAATGTGCACCCCAGGTTTTGTCTTCCCTCAAAATCCATAAAAAGGAAAGCTACTTGAGGGCAGGGCATTTTGCTTGCTTACTCACATTATATTTCCAGCACATGCAAACATTCCTGGCAAGTAATTGTTTTATAAACTTTATTTTTAAAAAATTTTTAAAGATTTTATTTGAGAGAGAGAGAGATGGAGAACATACACGAGAGAGAGGACGAGAGAGAACACAAACACGATAAGGGGCAGAGGGAGAAAGAAAGGGAGAAGCAGGCACCCTGCACAGCAGAGAGCCCAACACTGACTTGATCCCGGGACGCTGGGATCATGACCTGAGTCAGATGGTTAACCCACTGAGCCACCCAAGCGCCCTTGTTTTATAAACTTGAAAGATTCTTCTGGTGGAGGGACACAACATGCTAAGACTTGAGTAGATGGAGAGTAGCACTCTCTGTTACTGATAGCTCTAAAGAAAGGGAAGAAGGCTTGTGAGGCAGAGCCAAGCCAGAAGTTGCACCTGAAGATGGAAAAAATCATAAAATGTGGTTTATTTATGGCAAATGCCAGAGGTTAGCTAGGTTTTTTGAGTCTCTTGGGGACAAGCTAATTCTAAAAATGTTTAGGGTCCTGGGTTTAGGGACTGTCCCTAGTTTTGCCCCAGGGATGTTCAGACTAGTGGTCTTAGAGTATGGAAGCCTGATTGGGGGAACTGGATATAGTTTGTCCTTAATTAGCTTCTCAAGAAAGGGAACTAACCAGGTTCTATCCAAGGCCTCCAAACTAGGTCAGGAATAGTTTTAAAGAATTGTAACATAATTTAATGACATTACAGTAAGAGATGTTCAGTATATATTTGTTGAATGAATGGTTTCATGTTGAATATCATTTATGTTGCATTTCTGAAATGGATTCTTTTTTCACATTTTTTACATTTCGGAACATAAGTACAGCTTTATAGAGATGATAAGCAAGAACATCGGCACAATATTTTTGCTTACAATTTTTCACAAATGGATATCCTCTCAGTCTATCCTTTCAGATGAACTTTAGAATAATTTTCTTGAGTGCCAAACATTCCTTTGAAAGGTTGTTTTGAATTGAAATCAATTTGTAAAAGGATTAATGAGAATGATTAATAATTTAATCATTAATTAATTAATTAGAATCACCTTAACTTCAAAAATGGTAGGTGTATCAGTAGCTATTGCTGTGTAACAGATGGGCCCAAAATTAGTGACTTAAAACATAACACATTATCTCTCACAGACAGGTTGGATGAGTATAGCTGGGTGATGATTTTGTTCCATGTCTTATCTTCAGGGGTTTCTCACAGGTTGTGCAGGAAGGCTGGCATCCCTCTCACATTTGCCCTTTAATGATGGCTATCAACTAGAGACTCTGGTTCTTCTCCAGGAGCTCCCTCATTCCCCAGCACTTCTTTCCCACAGGTCTCACCAACAAGACAGCATATACTTCATTACATAGTTGCTGGTTTGTTAAGTGGACACACCCTAATGCACATGCCTCCGGTAGCTCAGTGGCCAAATCATGTCACATGACCAAACTGAGAGTTACACTTGCGGACAAAGAAATGACTCTTGGATAGAAGAGTAACAAGGTCACATTGCATCTGGGCATGGAGACTCAGAGGGAAGGTATTTATGGACATCAAACTGTCTAATGTTGTGGTCCCTTTGGCCAAAAAATATTTCTATCCCACTTACATGCAAAATATGCTAATACCAAGGACTTCCAAGAGCCTGACCCTTATCACAGAACTGGGCTCAATCTTGAAGGCCAGGGTCTGATCTAAATTAAGTCCAGACAGAATTCAATTTCCATAATTTCTGAGTCACTTGTTCCAGAGATCCGTTAACTAAAAATGTATCTGTGTCTTGCACACCCAAATAACACTATACATTTCCACTCAAAATGGGGAATAATGGAAAATAAATCATAGTAACTAATCCATAACAATCTTGAAATCTGCTAGGAACTTGCCACTAATATCCTATACCTAGTGTTAGGAAATGTTATCTTGATTGTGGCCTAATTCTGCTCACTGGGAGGGTACCCTGAACCCTTTTTTAAAAACATTTAAACTGAAGCTTTTGGCTTTTTTTGCCACCTATAAAAAAGCTGGAAGCCTCTTTCATTTTGAAATGCCTTTATTACTTTTACTTCAAGTTGACAGCGCTCCGTCATTATAATGCTCTTAAAAACCTTGTGGTTTGTTTTTTTTTTTAAGGACTCTTACTGGGGTCCACTTAATGCCCCAGTAATATGTCTCCTTGCCATTTTATGAGATGAGCCTTTCTGCTTTAGGTATACCAGGCTTCCATGTTACAAATACCTTGATTTTTTTCTAGCGCCTTTTTATCTAATGGAGAGACACCCTTTCAAATCTTTCTGAGGTCTTAACAAAGGGTCTTAGAGCTAAAGTCTTCATTTGAACTTTACCCCAAGTCTGTTACTGTGAGGATATTCTCCCAGCCAGAGAAACTCCTCAGGGCTTTCCATATGTTCTCTAATTCTGCTTGAAAACTAAGTAGTTCCTACCTTACTTTATCTCTTCCTTCCCATGTTTATTATATGCAGCTTAAAAAAGCCAACTGGTAGTTTTTCAACATTCTGTTAAAAATCTCATGAGCAGTATCCACAAATTGATTAAGTAAATTTTTTAGCTTCTGCATTATTACCTAATATTCTACTGTACGTAAGAAAGATCATCTTTTTTTTTCAATCTCCAATATTAATTTCCAGCTTCTACTCTGAGTTTTCATGCTTTGATTAGGAACAGATTTTTAAAAATATAAAAATTATCAACAATAAAGGGAAACTTAAGAATGTATATTAATGAGGGGCACCTGGGTAACTTAGTTGGTTGTGTTTGACCCTTGATTTCAGTTCAGGTCATGATCTCAGTTTCCTGGGATAGATCCCCATATCAGGCTCCATGCTCAGTGGGGAGTCTGCCTGAGGATTCTTTCCCTCTGTCCGTCCCTCCACTGATACTCTCTCTCTTTCTAAAGTAAATAAATCTTAAAAAAAAAAAAGAAATGTATATTAATGAAAAGACACCACATTTAAAAATCAAACAATTCATGTAACTGGCAAAGGGCTCTTATGTACACTGTGGGAAAATATCTCCAAAATAAGAAAAAGGGAAATTCAGAAGAAACTCAGAAGAGAGGAATGGGCAGTTCAAAATCCAAAATACCCCCCCCAGAAAAGGGGGGATATGTTAATTAAGAATCAAGCAATAAACTTTAAAACACAATGAAGTATCTATACATTCTATTAAGAGAGAATACTAAATTATCTGACAAAGGATACAAAGTTTCAGTTAAGTACAATGAATAAGTTCTAAAGATTTACTGTACACCATCATGCCTACAGTTAATAATTCTGTATTGTATACTTAAAAATGTTTTAAAAGAATAGATCTAATGTTAAGTATTCTTATCACAAAAATATAAAGAGGGAGGGAAGAAAGTTTGGAAGGTAAAGGATAAGTTGATGACACTGATTGTGCTGATGGTTTCACGGGTATACACTTATCTCCAGACTTGCCAAACTGTATACATTAAATACATACAGCTCTTTATAAGTCAATTATATCTCAAAAAAGTAGTTAAAAAAAAAACTGACAGAGTTGTAGAAAAAAAATGTCAACACAGAGCTGGTGTTCAACAGATAGAAACTACCTTCTTCTTGTTCTATTTCTTGATTTAAAAAAAAAAAACTTACTTTTTTGCAAAGTAACATTAAAATAACAACAGGACTGCAAAAATTGAAGATGTCAGTTGTTCACAATTTCATTTGATAACCAAACAAATGTTAAGTTGTCACTAAAAAATTAGACTGACAATAACAACTGATAACCCAGAGCAAAACAAAGTGCCATACACAATGGGAGGGAATATAATTTGGTAAACCACTTTAGAAAAAACTGCATAATCCATGCAAGTTTAAGGTACAACTTATCCTACTACCTAGAAATACAATCAGTAGAGCTCCAAGAGAATGTTCACTATTATTTTTTAATATTTTTATTTAAATTCAATTAACATATAGTATATTATTAGTTTCAGAGGTAGAGGTCAGTGATTCATCAGTCTTATATAACTCCCAGTGTTCATTACATCACATGCCCTCCCTAATGCCCATCACTGAGTTACCCCATTCCCCACGCCCCCCTCCAGCAACCCTCCATTTGTTTCCTATGATTAAGTCTTTTATGGTTTGTCTCCCTCTCTGACATTGTCTTATTTTATTTTTCCCTCCCTTCCTCTATGTTCCTCTGTTTTGTTTCTTAAATTCCACATATGAGTGAGATCATATGATAACTGTCTTTGTCTGACTGACTTATTTTGCTTAGCTCAATATCCTCTAGTTCCTATTGTTTTTAGTATCCTTAGGTGGAAACAATCTAAATGTCCAAATGAATTAAGATACAATTACACATTCGTACTCTATACATCCATGAAAATGGTTACCCTATAATTACTCTAGACAACACTGATGAAATATGCACAATATTGATCAAAAGAAGCTCTATATTATTCCAACTGTATAAAGAAAAGAGGGCTCAACTAAACTTCAGGTTTCTAGGGAGGTGGACTTAAGCAGTAAAAGCATGAATAATTGAAAGGATTACCATAACCACAGTGGTGTGCTGGAGTTAGCTCAGGCTGCATCTGGAGAGCTGCTTGGGTCATCTCAACCCAAATCTGTGTTGATAGCATGAAATGGGTGATAGTAGGAATATTTGCATTATTAATCTCAGCAAACACATAAATCTGAGCTTTTGTTCTGTTTTGTTTTCTGCAGAAAGGGTTGTTAAACATTTATCAGCAAACCACTGCATAAAAGTCATAAAAATAGTCACCTTTAGGAGACAGAGGGGATAATTATTGGAGATAAGAGCATTTGGGTCTACTCAGATTCTGGAACGCATTGTGCTTACTAGCCGGAGCTCTGTTTACATAGATTTTCCCATATGTGATATTTATCATAATTATCAGTTTTCCAGAGACTTAAAGTCCATGCAATAGGGCAAGAAAAGTAAATAAAAAGGGGCGCCTGGGTGGCTCAGTGGGTTAAGCCGCTGCCTTCGGCTCAGGTCGTGATCTCGGGGTCCTGGGATCGAGCCCCGCATCGGGCTCTCTGCTCGGCAGGGAGCCTGCTTCCCTCTCTCTCTGCCTGCCTCTCCATCTACTTGTGATTTCTCTCTGTAAAATAAATAAATAAAATCTTTAAAAAAAAAAAAAGAAAAGTAAATAAAAGAAAAAGGTATCACTATTGCAGATGAGATGTTTCATTAATTTGACAAAAAATGGAAGTAACTGAAAGACCTTTCAATTAATTTAGTAAGGTGTACAAATATAAGATTAATATATGTTACTTGTAAATTTTCTTCAGATCAGCAACAATTTAAAAAGTCAATGCAAATAATTGCCACTATATATAGACACACTAAATACACATACAAAATCTAGCAAGCACTGTACTATGCTATACAAATGAAAACTATAAACCTTTACTAGAAGAGACCTAAATAAGCAGAGAGAATACTCACGTCTTCATACGGGAAGGCTCAGTATTTTATTGATGTCAATTATCTCACCAAACTATGTATTCAAATTCATGCCAATAAACATCAAAACAGATTATTTTTTAACATTTTAGCTAATTATCCAAAGAAAAGAAAATATAACTTGACATGCATAAAGGACAGAGGATGACATCCTATCAGACAATTTCACATTTTATAAAATAATAGCAAAGCAAGCAGTATAATACTGGTAAGGGAAAAAAAAAAGAGACAACTAAATAGATGTCAGCTTTTCTGAGTCTTGGAGCAAATTCAACAAGCCCACAACTTCCTCTAGTGGAAAGAAGACAGAGCTAGGGCACAGTTCCCTGGAAGACTAGCTCTATGTCCATCTTTTTGGCCTTCGAGAATGTCCATTTCCAAGCATTCAGTATTTGACTATGATTTAATATATATTTACTGAAGTAACTGCAAATGTAAAAAAGAAAAATCCTCTTTCATACATGACTTTAAAAGTATAAAATAAAATAACAACTGGGTGTTTTGCATGAAGTTGGCAAAAAAAGTAAATGATGGAAAATTGCAGTGATGCTGGGAACCTGGCTATTCCGATACAAATGAGTCATTATAAACAGTAAAGGCTTTTTGGAGGGCAGCGTGTCAGTAATTAACAAAATTTTTATGCTGATTCCTTCCACAATAAATACTGCTTCTAAAAATCTCTCCAAGTCATATAGCACAGGTGTGCAAAGAGATCGCCATCATCAGCATCAGAGAAAAAAAAAGCACTAACTGTACCATATTATTATATGTAATCATATATAATATTTGAATCTTAATGACAAAATTGTGTTCACATATTATTTTATTTTTTAATTAAGACTAAAAGTAAAGCAGAAAAAAAAAAGTAAAGCAGAACAAATCTAGGTTACATTTTGATAAATGTTCCCTTTATCTTAACATCTAAGTCTAAAATTCACATTTTTAGAAGATTCTGAATAGACCACATTTTCACGGTGAAAGCTCTTCTCCTAACATGGAATTTAGATTCCCTCAGCACTTATGTTCCCAGTCTTTAAAGTAAACTCTCTAGCTTTTTGAGCAACCAAGAGATGAAATAAACAAGGCAGAACACAATCCCTCTTTTTCTTTACATCTGAGAGTTAGACAAAGGGAGGAGGTACTGAAGCATGTAAGTCAGGTGACCCAGACTGTCCAATAGTAAAGTTTCTTTCTGTTGCTATGGCATCTCTCAGGCTAAGCTCTCCATTACTTTTCAGAAATAGAGTTCTTGTTTATAAATGACATATTTTTACTCTCACCTCCTGGTCCTCTGTTCCTACAAAGGCATTGTTCCAACTCAAATTACGAATTTAGAAGTCAATTTTCATAAAGAAATACAACATATTTACCATTCCCCTACTTTTCTCTCAGTGGGTCTATCTGCGGTAAATTTACAACAAATGTGACAGGTCAAACCAGTAGGCTATCTTGGAAATCGTCTTGAGAATTTTCTGAGGAAAAGAACATTTTGAACAAAGTTGAACGAAAGACTTTAGAACAGAGGTCAACCTGGTGTCATTACAATGACATGAGTGCAATTCCGAAATGAGCAGGAAAGTCTTCGAGTTGTGTAGAAAAATGAAGAAATAAATATAAAGAGTTTAGAGATCCTACTTTCATGATGTACCGACTATCAATCAAGGAGAGAAGAGCGAACCAGAGGGAAAGGCAGGTGCTGCATTTTAAAGAATATTTTGTTATATGTTGGTAAGCTAGTAAAACCACTATGCTAACTGACATGAATAATCATGCCTTCGCAGATTCCTGTTTGAGCTCCTCCCTTTTTCTTTCACAGAGATACCCTAGCACTCCTGATGAATCATTAGCAAGCACTGCAGAAGACCATGTTCCTGAAATACAGGCTGAGAAAGAAGCGACTCAAGTCCACAGAGAACCTTGCAGAAATTCTCTTGTTTTCCTACAGTTCACTTGAATCAGAATTAAAATTCTGAGACACATCTGGAAGATCTGGGTGTTACCATCTACCAGTGGAAAATAATTTAATAAAAGTACATTTACAAATGATGATGCAGAACAAAAATCAGATCTTATTGTTTTACTCCCCCTTTAATCCATGCAAATGGGAATAAATATAAGATAGATGTATACACACACACACACACACACATATATATACCTGTTACATGTCTGTTGTTTGTCTAGATAAGTACCGTAGCGTCGGACACAAGAATAAAGAAAAACAGAAAGATACACAAAATTATGAGCCAATGATTATTCAAGCCAAGAATATACTTTCATCCTTTTAAAAATATATACCCCTCAAAAATAGAATTATGGGTGTTTTTCGCTTTCTGTTGTGATTTTCTATATTTTTTACATTTTAGTAATGACCTAGACCAGTTTTATTATCAGGGAGAATGCTGTAGATACCTTTAATAATGATCTTCCCTCCAATTAGCCATATTTCTAGCGAGGATACTAATTAATCATATACTCAGAAGAATAATATAATCCTGAAAAGCTGTAAGAAAATTAATTTCTCAAAAATATATTTCTCAAGTACTCAAAAGTGGCTTTCTCTTTTAAGAAAACACTTTCATGAATAGCCCTATAAAATTTTGCAACAGCCAACTTGATTAAATAATTGTCTTAAAATCAGTGACGATATACACCCATTAGTCAGTAAGGAGTAGGAAAACATTGTCCGTGAGTGTACACTGGTGAACACTTTCTGGATAGCTCAAGTTGGCAATAATGATCAACATTTCAAATGCCCATCTCTTATCATTCAATGATTCCACTGCTTAAAATTATAATTAATAAGTCTCACAAAGATATATATTACAGCATTGTTTTAAATAGCAAATATCTGGAAATTATTTGAAATAAAATACTCATCCACAGAAGACATATCTATAAGCTAGAGTTTCTATTCCTAAAATATAAATTGTTAAAAAGAACAAGCTGTGTTTATGGGTGTTGATGTGGAAAACTTGTAAGTGAACAAAGTAAGGGTCAAAATACTGTATGTGATAAGGTCTCATTTAAGAACATTTAGAAGAAATAGAGGCATCTGGGTGGCACAGTCAGTCAAGCATCCAACTCTCAGTTTGCCTCAGGTCATGATCTCAGGGTCATGAGATCGAGCCCCCATAACAGGCTCCATGCTCAGTGGGGAGTCTGCTTGAGATTCTCTCTCCCTCTGCCCGCCCCCACTCTTATACACTTGCTCTGTCTCTCTCTCTCTCTCAAATGAATAAAATAATCTTTTTTAAAACGAACATTTAAAAGAAATAGAATATACAGAGATAAAAAATACATATAACACTGTATACCACTTTGAACAGTTCTTTTTTTTCTGAAATGAATTCCATAAATTATTGATGGTGGTTTTCTTTATGAAAAGGAATGGTAGGGAGAGAAATTAGGAAAAAAAATTCAGTATTTTTTAAATTAACCCCTTATATTTTACTTAAGTCTTTTCGTATACATGCCTTTAATTGAATATGCAGCAACTACAAATATTTAAGCATTTAAAAACAGAAGTGTATAAAACCGAGAAACCATATATGGCTTTGGTGAATACGAATATATATTCACTTACCTACATAAATATGGGAATAATATGTGTATGTGAGTATATATATGAGAATTATGTACAGATAATCTATATATAAAGGTGTATGCATGTATATATATGAAATACACAAAGGTATCATTCTCTTATTGAATTAATTATGTCACCAGCTCATGTTTAATTTTTAAAATTTTCCTACAAAGAACTCATTTTCATGCAGTTTCCTTCCAAGAAAAAGCAATCTCTAGCTCTGCACAGGGAAAAGTATTTGGATGAATGTGCCAAGGGTTAAAATATATAATGGAAATTAATTATTATCTCCCCTACATTTTATTAATCTGGACGTTTTCTCGCTTGAGAACACATGATGTGCTGAATTTATGGTATACAATCCTGTTTCAGAGAAATAAAGCATCTTAGATTATATCCTTTTTAATTCATTGAAGTATAATGGATAATAAATTATTTAGTTTAATTAAAACCTCTTTATCAGATGGGCATTTACCCATGACATTGTTATGCACAACTGGTGTTCTACAGAAGGCATCATTTCCAATTCTCTTCTCATTTCATTCACGGATTCCTTTAATTGCATTTCAAATTACATCTATTTCCACAAAGTCATACTATAAACCCGTCCGACACTTGTGCCTACTCCTTTACCCTTGGAATTAAAAACCCCCTCTCTTCTGTTTGCTTTAAAATGCATCCTTTTCCCTTTGGATTTGAATGGAGAAACCAAGGAACGCTGAAATATAGTATTTAAGGGGTTTAAAATAGACTGGCCTGGTTTGAACCCAGCCCCCTATGGGAAAATAACTTACTTTCTCAGAGACTCAGTTTCTTTTCTTGTCTATAATATGAAGATAGTAAGAGTTGTTTTTTTATTTTTTAAGACAATGAGGTTATACATATAAAATAGCACGTTTCTTGGCACCTGGTAAAATAAGTTTGATATAATCTTAATTACTTTAATCAGTTTTAAGTCAATATCTTGAGATGAATTGTCAGTTAGGCATGGGAAGACGGAGGACATGGTGCAAATGGAGCCTTTGAACACTAAAGCTTCAGGCTCAGAGTTTGGAGATTGTACTGGAACATTTTTAGGATTCTGGCATCCAAGTTTAATTTCCATTGAGCATGAGATCCTCTGCATTCTCAGGGGCCCCACTTCCTCTCTCTCTTCCCGTCCCTAACAAGTTCATTACATTCTCAATTTTAATATCATTTTAAGTTGTCTTTTTTTCATTGAAGTAGAGTTGGCACACAACGTTACATCGGTTTCAAGCGTACAACCCAGTGATTCAACAACTGTGTGTATTATGCTATGCCTAGTTGCCTTAATTTTTAAATGTTGTCAGATTCCTGTACTCTTCATCGAAGTATTATAAGGAAAGACAAAGAAATTAACTGAATCAAGGTGTACAAGAGTCTATAAATCAAGAGAAATAAGTATTTTACTAAAGATTTTGTGGGGAGGTAGGGAGAAGAGTGACTATACATACTACACGGCAAAATATATTACTGAATTTCTCATAAAAATGTATCTTTTTTCCCCCAATGCCTTTCTTCTCTTTAACATCTCATCTCTCTCCTTTCCCTTCCTAAAATGGTCTAGAAAAAAAAAAATCCATCTCTTCATCTTCGCTGTTCAGTGCCCCATTCAGTAAAATAAAGTTCAATAATTGCCTAAAAGCACATCAGCTGCTCTTTCCCTCAAGCACATGACTGGGGCTCGTCAGAGTGATGGCACCGGGCACAGCTGTATTTTTAACTAACTGAGGGTACAGAATCCGCATGCCTTTATTCTCTCCTCTTCCCTCTTGGGGAAAATTCTATCCTAAGTCTTGTTCCCCTTGTTTACATAAACTTGAACATTTTTTAAAAAATGACTCTCTGGGCACCTGGGTGTCTCAGTGGGTTAAGCCTTTGCCCTCAGCTCAGGTCATGATCCCAGGGTCCGGGGATTGAGCCCTCCATCGGGCTCTCTGCTCAGCAGGGAGCCTGCTTCCCCCTCCCCCTCTGCCTGCCTCTCTGCCTACTTGTGATCTCTGTCAAGTAAATAAATAAAATCTTTAAATATATATATAGATATAGATATAGATATAGATATATATGACTCTCACTCAGTCAATATTCTCATAGTCAAATGCCTGACTACCACCATGCAAAGAGACTTCTTAATTTCAGAAAATGTGGGACTAGTAACAACAGTGATGATGATTAGGGTAAAGGTGGTAGGAAATAAAGAATAAAAAAAACCAAGAAGGTAAGCAGGACCCAGGCACAATCTCTCTTAAACTTGACAACTGTATGAATATGTGCTGTATTTATGTCTCTGAGAGGGGGGAATCTGAGTCTTAGAGAGGCGAATCCACACAACCAATGTTTACCTAAGGTGCGCTCCAGTCCAAAGTCCAGGCTCCTAACAAATTATAAGTTACACTGACTCTTTATGATACAAAAAATAAAAATAAAATAAAATAAAATAAGGATGCTGCCTGGAAGTGGTCCCCATTTGCTGCACTTTTCTGTTTAGCAAACACACTTTGTCTGGCTGTGATATGTCAGATACCAAGCTAGTACAGTGAAATTTATTTTATTTTATTTTAAGATTTTATTTATTTATTTGAGAGACAGAGATAATGAGAGAGAGAGAGCATGAGAGGAGAGAGGTCAGTGGGAGAAGCAGACTCCCAGCTGAGCAGAGAGCCCGATGCAGGACTCGATCCCAGGACTCCAGGATCATGACCTGAGCCAAAGGCAGTTGCTTAACCAACTGAGCCAACCAGGCACGCAAGCCAGGCTTGCGGTGAAATTTTTTTATGTGGATCTTACTTATATTTTTCCTCTTATCCTGTTTACCTGTCTTGTCCAAACAACATGTTGTTCCTTTTGCTGAACTAACTGGGGCTTTTTAAGATTTTATTTATTTGACACAGAGGGAGAGAAAGCACAATGAGAGGGAGTAGCAGAGGGAGAGAGAGAAGCAGGCACCTGTGGAGCCTGATGCAGGACTTGATCCCAGGATGCTGGGATCATGACCTGAGCCAAAGGCAGATGCTTAACTGACTGAGCCAGCCAGGTGTCCCTAATTGTTTCATTTTATTGGTTTTTGTTACTGTTTTGGGGGCAGGAAAAAATGAAGATGGTACAAATCAGATCTCAATGATTATTTATTTCTTCATCATAAAGTATCTAAACTTTGTCCACTTATCCACCAAATCCTCTCTTCTTTCCCCCGTTCAATCTGCAATTTCAAGTGGATCAGAGGGCTCTGAAGAGATGCTAAGATTTCTGCGTCGCAGTGACTCTGACAGTGAGTGCAAATGACAGCCCTGTGATGTTTGCAGGAGTTGGTAGAGGTGGGTTGTGCCCAACTACTTGCCTGGGGAATTCTTATGCACGGGAACAGTTCTGGGGGAAGAGAAGGAATCTCATCTACCTTTTCATGCCATCATATAAAACTTCATGACTTATCCAATTTTGTCCTTGCAGCAGTCCTGCAAAATAGGTATTATTAATATCATTAGATATTATATGTGATATTAAATAATAGGTATTATTAAATATTAGATATGTTATTAGATATGAAAACACAACTGGAGAGATTAAAGGATGGACCAAAGGTCTCAGAGCTAGAAAGTGGGAGATGTGGGTCTCAAGCCAGATTTTCTCACTCTACGCCAACATTTATGGCTTCTCTTTAAAATAACACGATAGGACCTTGTCTCTCTACCATAAAATTGTGCACAGTGGTACAGTTTATTACTTACAGGCAGAGTAGGAGTGCTTTATATCATGGAATTGTGAACTAAACTTTCTCCATCCCGTAAAAGAACACTCTTTTAGCTTACGCCTTGCAATTCATCTTGCTGTACAACAGAACATGTCTGTTTTGTTTGCCACTGTGGACCCTGCACCTGGTCTAGTGCCTGCTACATAGGAGATACTCAAGTATTTCCTAAAAGAATGAGTGAAAGAATGATGGATAAGCAGCCCATGGTGAGGTTATCAGCCACACTCACTTTCACATAAATTAATTCCAGTTTTTTTCCTCTTGAATCGCTTCTCATTTTTAGGGTTTGAAATTGAAAGCAGAGAGAAACAAAACAAAATAAAAGGATGAGTTCGAGGAGCTCTGACTTGGGAGCTCACTGGGGGTTCCCACAACAGCCTGGGGGGCTACATATTCTCAAAGAAGAAAACCCATAAGCTGAAACAAACAAATGGAAAAACACAAATAAAGGCATGCAAAGGTCTTAGGGGGATAGAGAAAACATGAACCTCAGTGTCATGATTGGAGAGCAGTTGGTCAACACAAAGGTAATGGAACCACATACGACACTTCAAGATGAAGCTGAGGGCCCAAAGGAGGGTTTGTTTGTTTTTTAAAGTTCCACCTGAGTAAAACCTGTTTTCTGTTAAAAACAAATATAAATCTTCTCTGAAAAAATATGTCCTTGATTTAAACCCAAATTTCCCAGTTTAAGATCAATCATATAGGAGTTTAGAACCAAAGACCACAAAATATGGGGGGAAAAAAAACCCACAAGGGTAAATGTCAGTATAAGCTATAAACAGCAGAACTGGCCTTCAAAAATGTCATATAATAGAATTATGAAATATATCATAAGATCACTCTGCAGGTTATATGCACTTCTATGTTTAATGTGACATTGTTTACAATAGCCGACTTATGGAAACAGCCCAAGCGTCTGGTGTCTAACAATGGATGATTGGATAAAGAAAATCTGATATATATCAGATTATATATCAGATATATCTGAAATATATCAGCTTAAATGCTATTATATTAATATATATTATTATATATCATATAACATATGACTTATAAATATGATATATATCAGATTTTCTTTATAATATATAAAATTATGTCATATGTTATATTGTATGTATCAATTATATTAATATATTATATTAATTTAATATTAACATATTAATATATTAATACAATCACATTTAATATATAATTAATATTTTATATTACTATATAAATGATATAATATACATATATTATATATCTTATATATAATATAAAGAAAATCTGATACATATTATTCAGCCATAAAAAAGAATGAAATCTTACCATTTGCCACAAGCATGGGTCTAGAGAGTATAATGCTAAACAATATAAATCAGTCAGAGAAAGACTAATACCATATGATTTCACCTCCATGTGGAATTAAAGAACAAAGCAAATGAACACAGGAAAAAAGAGACAAAACAAAATACAGACTTTAAACTATAAAGAGCAAAGTGACGGCTACCAGTGGGGCGATGAGAAGACGGAGTGAAATAGATGAAAGGGATGGAGGATGCACTTAACCTTGCTGAGGACTGAGCAATATATTGAATTGTTGAGTTACTATATTGTACACCTGAAACAAATCTTTCTTTTTTAAGATTTATTTATTTATTTGGGGGTGGTAGGGGCAGAGAGAGAGGGAAAGAGAAACCTAAGCCGACTCTGCACTGGGGGTAGAGCCCAACCCTGGACTCAGTCTCACAACACAGAGCTCACAGCCTGAGCCGAAACCAAGAGTCAGAGGCTCAACTGACTATGTCATCCAGGCAATTTATCACTCTACATTAACTATACTGGAATTAAAATATAGGGAAAAGTTTTAAAAACTTTGCAAAAAGCTTTAATTAAATATATGAATAATAGAAAGAACAGACCAGTAAGAGAATCAGATATTGCCAAGAAAAATCAGAATAGAAAGGAAAAAATATAAGGCTTTCCAAAAATTGAAAAAAGTCATTGGAATTGAGGGGGGTGGAAAGAGGGGTTACCCATTAAATTAGTTCAGAACCTAAACAAAGAAAGAAAAAAAAATGACTAGGGGAGAGGAAAATCTGAAGTAATTACTCAAAATGCAAGCCAGGGGTAAAAGTTATAAAAAAGAAGTTAAAAGATATTTTATCTGAGCCCCAGAAGAACAGAAGAGAGGGAAGGTGGGTTAGAGTGTTTTGAGAGAGAATAACGTATCTTTGAACCAAGGAAAGTGATCAGAGCAAGTAAATGCAAATAAACCATACTTAGACACACTACAGGGAAACTGAAGAAACCTAAATATGAGAAAATTGCCTTAGCAGTCAGAGGAAGAAGACAGACTCAGATCAAGGAAAGAATTATCCTCACAGCTTCTCTAAAGCAACAAGAACCTTACAAAGAAACAAGGTAACTCTCAACTAAGATAGCCCATACCATGCAAAATGATATTTCAAGAACATACGTTGAAATAAAGTCATTTTTATATAAACAAAAACAAGGAAATTTTACTGTAAGCAGGCTTTTATTAAAGAAAATTCTGAAGAATATACTTAAAAACACTACTTTATGCTTTAAATTATCTTCCAGAAAGGAGGTCTGAGGCGCAGAAAGAATGGATACAAAAACGGATGAAGGCAGGTGTACTGAAACATTCCACGTGAAGTAATAACAATAATGTCTAATTCTCTGGCTTAAATGATGAAAATAACACACTGAAAAGAGGTCTATTTTTGTAAGAGTATACATCAGAGTTTAAATACTATAAATTCTTTTAATTATTTGGCAAGGACTATGACATGACATTTTGAATCAGGATAGAATATATAACTTCCAATACGAAAGACACACAAAAACATTAGAATAACGACACAAAGGAATAATGACACATTTTGTCAATAGCACAAACAAAGAAAACGAAGAAGCTTATAAAAATTGGAACCAGACCGGTCGTGGTCTGTTAAGCATCTGACTCTTGGTTTTGGCTCAGGTCACGATCTCATGGTACAAAACTGAGCCCCATGTCAGGCTCTGTCCTCAACAGAGCCTGCTTGAGATACTTCCTCTCCTTCCCCCCTCCCCCTCCTTCTGCTCTCTCTCCCTGTACCAAATAAATAAATATATCTTAAAAAATGGGACCAGACTGATGCCAAAAATCACTACGACAGATACAAGTCCAAGTAGACTAATCCGTACCAGAATGTACAGGAAATGGTTTTTAAATCCACACACACACACACACACACACACACACACACACACACACCAAACCCTGAAAACCAGACATAATTAAAATTCAGTTTTTCTAAGAGATTGTGGTATCTAAGGAGAAATTCTTTCAAACTGTTCATGGATGGCACAAAATGGAAGTTGTGGTTCAAATCCAAACAGAAATCAACCCTGACTGGACCTTTATTAAGGATCAACATTAAAATATGAATCACACACTTCTAGTAACTAGCATGCCTATAACACAGAATGAGACAGCTAAGGCACAGAACCATCAGGCAAAGTTACTCCAGGAGCAGAGGAGCCGGCTTTCTACCCGCAGCCTGCCTGCAGAGCCCGTGTGTGAATCCCATCTGCTTTGCTGCCTCCATTTTGGTTTTATGCATTTGCCACACAGTTCAAAGCCGAGCCATACACACGGGGCAGGGAGGTGGGATGCAATCAGAAATTACCCTTCTCCGCTGAATGTGGAGCTGCAGAGACTCAAAGAAACCAGCTCACTGTGGTACAGCAATGAATAAACCACATGCCTTGACTCTCACCACTGTGCCCAGCTTTGTGTGATGGAAGGATACACACCCCGCTTACAGACCGTCCTGAGCGGCGACAGTAACCCACATTCTCTGGGTGTGAGGTGCTCCCCTAGTGTGGTTGACAGAAATCCACTTCCTGAGCCCCATTTCCAATAGCTCAGCCCCTGCTGTGAATAAGGGAATGGTGAACACGGACAGTCAAAAGGGGACACCATCCTGGTGACCAAGCTCTGGTGAAGACAGACACAGCCTTGAAATTCTCTTAATATTCCAGACCGTCCCCCGCCACACTTGTTTCCAGGTGATCATTGCAACCGGTGGGATTGAAACAGAGTGGCTTAACTGAGTTCATTTTCAGAGCACCAGAAGGTCCTGTCTTGATCCTGGACAAGCCTGACAGGGTACCACAAGTGAGAAATTGTTTTCAAAGACGCATACGAATTTATCAATATGTTGTCTAGGACAAAGCGTGTTTTCAGAGGTAGTGGTTTAGATGGGATGGGGCAAAAGGTTGAGGGCTCATAAAGTGGAGAGGAAAAGCATAAATAAGAAACCAAGAACATAATTTACAATTCTTTTTTTCAATCACGTCTTTTTTTGCTTTCTTTGCCTTGGATAATAGGAATTGAACATTCATTCCATCCCCATTACAGAGGTAGGTTTGGTTTGGTTTGGTTTTGCCTTGTTTTTTTTTTTTTGTTGTTGTTTTTTTTTACCTTAAGTAGACAAATTCAAACAGAATTAGGGATTAATTACCAGGAAGAGCTGAGAGCTTTGAGAGCTTTTCAATATGCCCCCCCTCTCTGCCAGCCCACGCTGTGAACTTGGGCAACCGTTTCCCCTCCCTCTACTTTCTTCCTTCCTCTGTTCGCTCTGCATTTTTCCAGCGATCACTGTGTCTTCTACATCCCTCTGCCTCTATGGTTCATGGTCCAAGTCTGGTTTTCCCATCCATGCTTCTTTCCCAAATTAATCACAGTATCGCTTCCTTAAATGGAGCCCGCTGTCTGCTCAATACGGAGACCTTTCTGAGCTAGTGCTTCAGGAAGAGAGAGCGAGTGGAAGATACCCTGGGTGTGAGTGAGTTCCTCAGAGCAGGTTTTCAATATTCTTTTGCTAAAGCCCATACTTACCATAACCATGGCTGCCGCTTTTAATAATTTTCATCGAATGATAGTTTTAATATAAATATGGGCTGTCACATAGTGACCACTCAACCATCAGCCAGGCATCTGCTAAACTCATTATACATTTATTTTATTTAATCCTCACAAACATTGTGTGATCCTTACTTTCCCCATCTGATAAATGGATTCAAAGCCGGGATTCAAACTCAGAATCACCAAAGCCCCTTATCAATGAGATGCAGAAGACATGGCTAGATCAGATGGCCAGGAGGTGTTTTGCAACTTTAACATGACTGAGCACTTACTACGTGCTAGGCATTGGGCAGGCGGGTTCTGGTGTGATGTCATCAAGACATATCATTATTACTACAAGCTTGGGAGGGGGAGGTATTACTATATCCACGTGTAATACCTGAGCTAACTAAGGCTAAATTACTTGACACGTTAAGAAACTTGAGCAAAGCACACAGCTAATCAGTATTAGAAGTGGAACCAAAACCCAGGTGTGTCTGATTCCAAGCTCATCTCTCAGTGGGTGGGGAAGACAGCCTTGACATCGGCCCCAGGGATCCACACCTCTTGTATTCACACCTGTGTGTCATCTTCTCATCTCCAGTGTGGACTGGACCTGCTGATTCCCTTCTAACAAACAGAACATGGCAAAGGTACGGGATGTTGCTGCAGAAAGACCATGACTTTCATTTCCCTCTCTCCTTCTTTGCTCCTCCCTCTCCCTACCTCACTTGGAGTGGGCAGGGAAGCAAGTTTCCACATCGTGAGTAGCTCTACAGAGAGGTTCACCTGCCTGGAATGGATGAACCCAGCTAACAGAGAATCTAAGACCTGCCAAGGTCCCCAAGAGTCGGCTTCACAATGACTTTTCTAAGACCTGCCTAGTGAGTGAACTTGAAAGTAGATCTTCTGCCAAGCCAGCCTTGAGAAATTCATAGCTTCAAACAACACCTTGATTGCTGTTTTATGAGACACTCTGAAGTAGAGATACCCGCTAAGCTCTGTCTAGATCCCTGATACAGAGAAACCGAAATAATAACTGATACATGTGGGAGTGGGTGGGCAAGGGCTAGAGTTGGGACTGGCGATGTATTGTAGAAGGTGTCCATCCCTTCCCATTAGAAACTCTGTATTCAATCCCTTCTGGAGCAATTCCAGCTTTGAATGATCAAAGCCCCGAATAATCAAATGAATGAATGATTATTGTGTATTCATTTGGGCTCACTAGGTTTCTATCAAACTCCTTCTTTTTAAAGGTAATAGTTATTAGTTTTATATAGTCACATAAGACGTACATGAAGATAACGAACCATCAGCCCAACACCCTGCTAATATTTTGGGCAGACTCTTTTGGTCATTTTTGCCATATAATTATCTATATCTATTCAAAAAAATTATAATCCTCTTATAATACTATTTTATAAGTTGTGTTTCAACAGTATTTTTCCATTTCATTTTTAAACTTTTCTGCATTTTATTAAATGTTCTATTGAAAGTCTAACACCTCTGGAGGAGGTAAGGTTTAGAGTAAACAAATCAGTTTAATCAATTCTACATGCTGCCTGAGCTTAGCCTCAGAGAACAGAGTTCTGAATTTTGTAGAAGTGATGTCAAAAAGCAGGAAATTTCAAGTTAATAAATTTATTTGAACTACTGCAAGATAGATTCTGTGTTCTGTTACTAATTCTTAGTATTTATTGAGCAAACTTATCATAAATAATTTACTATTTGCTCAATACTATGCCAAAAGTAATCTATTCAAAAATTGAAATGATATCTGATTCACTGAGCACTTATTTATTTATTTTTTTCATTTAAGTTTGTGGTCCTGCCCTGCTCCACAATCACATGAGCTGGACTGCAAGCTCAAGTCAGACTTTTTATATAACCAAGACGAGTTTGCTGTGAACTTCCGAAAGTGTCTGATAAGAAGCAGGTGACCAAAACCCAGGGAACAACAACAACAAAAAGATTTTGAATGAGCTATGTTTTGGTTTATTCTTTTCTTCTTAAATTAAAGAACAGCAAAAAAAAAAAAAAAAATAGCCTTGAATTACATCTTGTTTTAAATAAACCAATATTGAAGTAAAAAAAAAAAAATGAAGAAGAAGCAGGTGACGAAGAATGACTTTTAGGTGTTGTCAAGATGATCAAATTTTATTTTTAAAGGAATAAAAATAAAAATTAAGGTATTGAGGCACCTAGGTGGCTAAGTGGGTTAAAGCCTCTGCCTTCAGCTCAAGTCATGATCCCAGGGTCCTGGGATCGAGCCCCGCATCGGACTCTCTGCTCAGTGGGGAGCCTGCTTCCTCCTCTCTCTCTGCCTGCCTCTCTGCCTACTTGTGATCTGTCTGTCAAACAAATAAATAAATAAATAAATAAATAAATAAATAAGGTATTAACATGCCACTATTTGGAGTGCTATCTTTTGAAAAGGAAGGCAGATGTTGGCGCCTGCCCAAGCATATTGATCCAGCGGACCACTCTAGACTACTATCCGAAGCGTACAGTCTTGCGGAATTCTAGGTAATCACACCTAAGAGTATTATATCTATTTTAGTAGACATATAAAGGATTGCCAGACAATGAGATCCGTAGGCTTGACCTCTCTGAGATTAAATTGGGGAGAGGGTAAAGGGGATGTTCATTTGAGACATACATTACTCCTGGGAAATATAAAGGTTCTTCTAGAGAAACCATGAGTTAAGTAGTGGTGCACATACTAGATTAAAAATACTAGGTTAAGGCTTGCCTCCAAAAACGGCAGAAATTATAAGGCAGACTGTTTGGAAGACCGAACACTGTCAGTACCACTTTCATTTATCTTTTCTGCCAACCTCCATTTTTCCTTTCAAATCAAAAGCTAAAGTAAGACACACATTTGGGGGAAAGTTGTCAAAATTCATTTTATGGAAATGTACTACTCATGAGGATCCTTTGATCAGCAGCAGCATCTTTTGAAATTGAAATTGAATAGATTATATGGTGATCTGCCTCTTCTCTCCTCTGAGTTCAGCTGGAAATAAATTGGAAATGCACGTGAAAAATAAAAACTCCTTTTCAGTTTGAGCTTTCTTAATATTGGTTTTACCTCTTCTTTGAGCAAGAGATGTCGAAAGCTACTGACAAGTGTGGCTCCTGGAATTCTCTACAGAAAGTTGGGCATGCTTAGCGGTGAAGAAATCATATTCACAAATTGTTCATTTAGAATGTGTAATTAAACTAAAAACTTGGGGTTTCCAGGAAATGTGGATTCCAGGACTAACTCATGTAGAGCTTCTAAAGTGTTACAAAGTTCCCTTTGGCTTTGGTAAATCCACATCTAGCAGTGAGCCATTTTGGGGGTTCTAAAACATAAAGTGAACTAGATTTAAAAATTAAAGAATTGAAAAAGTCTTGGCGGCTGGGCCTCCCTTTCAGTCCAGATAGTCTAGGATTTCAACAGTGTTATTAGAAGTTGATCCGAGAGCCTCTTCTGTCTCCCCCTCGCTCCCTCCACCTTGAGCTTTTTTCTTTTGTTATACTTCCTTCTACCTTATGGCTACCCGTACTCCAGACTCACACTGGTCACAGCTCTTGCTATTAAAATAAGCATGCCTCCTTCTCGGTATCTCCCGCAAACACCATGGTGGAGCTCAGGCTACTGGGACCACTCTGGGTCATTGGCCCATCCCTGAACCAGCCAGAGTCATCCTGGATGAGAACAGGCTAACTGGACAGCTTCATCAGGTAACCATGCCTGGAGACTGAGGAGGGAACAGGAGTCATTCACATGTGAATCATGTGGAGTGGGACGAGGGACAGGTGGGTCTACAAAAGAAAAACCTGAAGGGGCGTTGTAGGACATAAAATCTGAGCAGGAAAAAGCAACAGATGTCCACTATGCTGCCCACCACCAAAACTTCTGTTAAGCAACATGTCTTTTTGTTGTTGTTGTTTAATAAAGCCAAAGGGTATTTTAAAATTCCTCATTAGGTTTGAAAATGCTGTGACACCCCTCTTTTATCAAAAGTGATGACAGACTCCAAATTAAGAAAAATAATTGGTAGACATTTATCACAGATGGCAAATTCTACGTGTAGCCTGGCATGATTTTTATTGCCAGCATACCTAATGCCAAAAACTGGACAAATCACTGAAACTGATTCCTATCATCCATCTGATTGGCAGTGAAAAACAATTTGACCAAAATCTGTGATGTGCTTGAAGAATGATTCTGTGAAGAAGACGAAAAAAGAGAGAGAGTCAGATGAATGTTCTCCAGCTGAAGCTATGGGACCAGAGGAGAGCCGTGGTGCACAGTAAATACATAAATTCCTTCTCCAGAAATAATCCTTTAGAATCCCTAGAGCTTGGCTTCGAGACACCTGGGGCTGCTAGCGCAAGGGACACCCAGGGTTCCTCGAAGCTCAGACAATTCAATCCTGAAAAAAGCCCTCCATGGCATACCAAAGCTACTTCGACACGGTCCTTATAGAGAAGTCATTTGATTTATGTGGGGGTTTCTAAGCTGAATAATGGCTCTGGTCTCTAGACTGAACACTGAAAAGGCCATTGGCAAAGGGTGGTGACGAGTTCAGCCATGTCTTCTTGGTCACGTCTATAATTTAACACCCATCTGCAGAAACAATTACAACTTCAAATGAACAGATGGCCCTGTCCGTGTACACATAAATGACTGATCCAGACAGAAAACATGAGTTTTATAAAATAATTACAGGTATCTCCCGCTATCCTCGGGTCCATTTTGCGCCACTTCAACTTTGACAAAAGACTTACATCATTACCTGTTTTTGCTAATAAAAGAAACCCAAAGAGGATTTTGGCTTTCTCGTGAGGGTAACTGCTTCTTTGCTTTGCACCATCTTGGGGTATGCAAGGGTTCATAGGGACATTCTACTTTCAGGGAGCAAGTCAAACCTATATGTGTAAAAATATTAACTGGATAAAAGTTAATATACACAGTCCTTTTCAACTTGTAAATCCGCACTGTTGTATAGTCAATCAGTATTTATTAAGTACCTACTGTGTGCCAAGTCATGAAGTCTTAGCCATATATAAGACAAAGATTCAGGATGAACCAATAATAAAATAAGCATGATAACTTCAGAGAGTGTTAAGGGCTCTTAAGAAAAACGTACAGGTTCATGTGAAAGACAGGCAAGGCATGAAGACATTATCTGTCATCTTAAAACAAGGAAAGAGCAGAGAAACTTGGTGGCTCAGGTCATGATCCCAGGATCCTGGGATTGAGCCCCATGTTGGGCTCTGGACTAAGTGGGGAGTCTGCTTCCCCCCTCCCTTTGCCCTTCCCCCTGCTCATGCTCATGCTGCTCACTCTGCCAAATAAATAAATTATCCAGACAATGGCTAGGCTGGAGAAAATCATTAGTGACAACTTAGAATTTCTAAGGGCAGAAGTGAAAGTCACCGGGGAAGGAGTTAAAAATGCTGTCTCATTCTGGTTTTGATTTGTATTTCCTTGATGCCAAGTGATGTGGAGCATATTTTCATATGTCTGTAGGCCATCTGGATGTCTTCTTCGCAGAAATGTCTGTTCATGTCCTCTGCCCATTTCTCGATTGTATTATTTGTTCTTTGGGTGTTGAGTTTGATAAGTTCTTTGTAGATTTTGGATACTAGCTCTTTAACAAGTCAGGAATGACAGATGCTGGCGAGGATGAGGAGAAAGGAGAACCCTCCTACACTGTTGGTGGGAATGCAAGCTGGTGCAACCACTCTGGAGAACAGCATGGAGTTTCCTCAAAAAGTTGAAAATAGAGCTACCCTACGACCCAGCAATTGCACTACTGGGTATTTACCCTAAAGATACAAATGTAGTGATCCAAAGGGGCATGTGCACCCGAATGTTTATAGCAGCAATGTCCACAATAGCCAAATTATGGAAAGAACCTAGATGTCCATCAACAGATGAATGGATAAAGAAGATGTGATGTATGTATATATCACAGAATACTATGCAGCCATCAAAGAAATGAAATCTTGCCATTTGTGACAACGTGGATGGAACTAGAGGGTATTATGCTTAGCGAAGTAAGTCGATCAGAGAAAGACAATTATCATATGATCTCCCTGATATGAGGAAGTTGAGAGGCAAAGTGGGGAGTTTTAGGGGGTAGGAAAAGAATAAATGAAACAAGATGGGATCAGGAGGGAGATAAACCATAAGAGACTCTTAATCTCACAAAACAAACTGAGGGTTGCTGGGGGAAGGGGGTTAAGGAGAGGGTGATGGGGTTATGGACATTGGGGAAGGTATATGCAATGAAGTGTGTAACCTGGCAATTCACACACCTGTACACCTGGTGCTAATAATACATTATATGTTAATAAAAAATAAAAAGAAATTTAAAAGATTTAAAAAATGTAAAAAATCAATCATCAAAAAAAAAAAAGAAAATGCTATCAATGAGATCCGATCTAATCTAAATACCCTAACAGCTAGGGTAACTGATGCAGAAGATAGAATTCGTGACCTAGAGGACAAACTGATAGAGAATAAGGATCAGGAGGAGGCCTGGAACAAACAGCTTAGAAGCCATGAAAACAGAATTAGGGAAATAAATGATGCCACGGAACATTCCAATGTCAGAATTATTGGGATCCCTGAGGGGAAGAAAAAAGAAAGACAACTAGAATATACAGTTGAACAAATTCTCCATGAAAATTCTCCCAGTCTGGGGAATGGAACCAGCATTCATGTCCTAGAAGCAGAAAGATCACCCCTCAAGATCAACAAATCTAGAAAGACCTCAAGACACTTGATTGTGAGACTGATGAATCATAATTTTAGACAAGAGTTCCTGAGGGCAGCTAGGGAGAAGAGATTCCTTATGCATACAGGGAGGTCCATAACGATAACATCAGGCCTGTCCACAGAAACCTGGCAAACCAGAAAGAGCTGGCAAGACATATTCAGGGCACTAAATGAGAAGAACATGCAGCCAAGAATACTTTATCCAGCAAGGTTGACATTCAAAATGGATGGTGAGATAAAGACTTCCCAAGATGGGCAAGGTTTAAAAGAATATGTGACCACCAAGCTAGCACTACAAGAAATAATAAAGGGAAGTTCTATAAAAGAAGAAAGAGCCCAAGAGTGACACAGAACAGAAATTTATAGAGACAGTCTATAGAAACAAGGACTTCATGGCAACATGTTGTCAATAAAAATATATCTTTCAATAATTACTCTCAATGTGAATGGCCTAAATGCTCCCATAAAGTGAAATAGATTGGATAAAATGACAGGACCCATCCATATATTATCTACAAGAGACCCATTTGGAACCTAAAGATACATCCAGACTGAAAGTGAAAGGATGGAGAAGCATCTTTCATGCCAATGGGCCTCAAAAGAAAGCTGGGGTAGCAAGTCACATAGCAAATAAATTAGATTTTAAACTAAAGACTGTAGTCAGAGATAAAAAAGGATACTATATCATTCTTAAAGGGTTTACCCACCAAGAAGATCTAACAATTGTAAATATGTATGCCCCCAATATGGGAGCAGCCAACTACATAAGACAACTGTTAATCAAGATAAAGAACCATATTAATATGAATATATTAGTAGTAGGGGATCTCAACATGCCACCCAGTAATAGACAGATCATCCAAGCAGAAAATCAATAAAGAAACAAGAGCATTGAATGCCACATTAGACCAGATGGACCTCATAGATATATACAGGACATTCCACCCTACAACAACAGAATACTCATTCTTCTTGAGCACATATGGATCTTTCTCCAGAATACACCACCTACTGGGTCACAAATCAGGACTCAACTGATACCAAAAGACTGAGATTATTCCCTGCATATTCTCAGATCACATTGCTTTGAAACTAGAACTCAACCATAAGGAAAAGTATGGAAGGAATTCAAACACTTGGAAACTAAAGAGCACCCTGCTTAAGAATGTTTGGATCAACCAGAAAATCAAAGAAGAACTTAAACAATTCATGGAGATCAAGGAGAAGAAGACACATCAGTTCAAAACCTATGGGATACAGCAAAGGTGGTCCTAATGGGGAAACACATAGCCATGCAAGCCTCCCTCAAAAAAATTGAAAAATCCAGAAAACACCAGCTGTCTTTACACGTTAAGAACTGGAGAATCAACAACAAATTAAGCCAACCCCCCACACAAGAAGGAAAATAATCAAAATAAGACCAGAGATCAATGAGATAGAAACTAGAGATACAGTAGAACACATCAACAAAACTAGAAACTGGTTTTTTGAAAGAATCAATAAGATTGATAAACCTCTGGCCAATCTAATCCAAAGGAAAAGAGAGAGGACCTAAATTAATAAAATTATGAATGAAAAGGGGAGATCACGACTCCCAAAAGAAATAGAAACAATCATCAGAAATTATTGTCAACAGTCATATGCCAATAAGTTAAGCAACCTAGATGAAATGAATGCATTCCTGGAACCCTATAAACTTGCAAAGCTGAATCAGAAAGAAATTGACAACCTGAATAGACCAATATCTAGTAACTAGATTGAAGCAGTGATCAAAAACCTCCCCAAAAACAAGAGCCCAGGACATGATGGATTCCCTGGAGAATTTTATCAAACATTCTAATCGTAGGAGCTCTTAACACGCCTCTCAGAAATAGACAGATCATCGAAGCAGAAAATCAATAAAGAACAAGAGCATTGAATGACACATTGGACCAGATGGACCTCATAGATATATACAGAACATTCCACCCTAAAACAACAGAACACTCATTCTTCTCAAGTGCACATGGAACCTTCTCCAGAATAGACCACTTACTGGGTCACAAATCAGGACTCAACCAATACCAAAAGACTGAGATTATTCCCTGCATATTCTCAGATCACAATGCTTTGAAACTGGAGCTCAATCACAAGGAGAAGTTCAGAAGGAACTCAAACACCTGGAAGCTAAAGACCACCTTGCTTAAGAATGCTTGGATCAACCAGGAGATCAAAGAAGAACTGAAACAATTCATGGAAACCAATGATAATGAAGACACTTCGGTCCAAAATCTATGGGATACAGCAAAGGCTGTCCTAAGGGGGAAATACATAGCCATGCAAGCCTCCCTCAAAAAAATTGAAAAATCCAGAACACAGCAGCTGTCTCTACACCTTAAAGAACTGGAGAATCAACAACAAATCAAACCAACCCCACACATAAGAAGGGAAATCATCAAGATTAGAACTGAGATCAATGAGGTAGAAATCAGAGATACAGTAGAACGTATCAATGAAACTAGAAGCTGGTATTTTGAAAGAATCGATAAGATCGATAAACCATTGGCCACACTATTCCAAAAGAAAAGAGAGAAAGCCCAAATTCATAAAATTATGAATGAAAAGGGAGAGATCACAACTAACACCAAGGAAGTAGAAACAATCATCAGAAGTTATTATCAACAGTTATATGCCAATAAGCTTAGCAATCTATCAAACATTCAAAGAAGAAATAATATCTATTCTCCTAAAGCTGTTTTAAAAAATAGAAACAGAAACAAAACTTCCAGACTCTTTTTAAACTTCCCGTATTACTCTCATTCCCAAACCAGGCAAAGACCCCACCATAAAGGAGAATTTTGGACCAATATCACTGATGAATATGGATGCCAAGATTCTAAACAAGACCCTAACTAATAGCATCCAACAATACATCAAAAAGATTATCCACCATGACCAGGTGGGATTTATCCATGGGATGCAAATGTGGTTCAACATTCACAAATCAATCAATGTGATAAAACAAATCAGTAAGAGAAGGGAGAAGAACCACATGGTCCTCTCAATTGATGCAGAAAAAGCATTTGACAAGATACAGCATCCATTCCTGATTAAAACCCTTTGAATTTATAGGGATAGAGGGAACATTCCTCAACTTCATAAAATCTATCTATGAAAAACCCACAGTGAATATCATCCGCAGTTGGGGATTGAGGATGGGGAAAATGGGGAAAACCTGACAGCCTTCCCTTTGAGATCAGGAACACGACAAGGATGTCCAGTCTCACCACTGTTGTTCAACATAGTACTAGAAGTCCTAGCAACAGCAATCAAACAAGAAAAAGAAATAAGAGGTATTCAAATTGGCAAAGAAGTCAAACTCTCCATCTTCATAGATGACATGGTATTTTATTGGAAAACCATATTTTTTTGGTCCATATACATTTTTTATTGGGCCATATATACAATGAAGTATTACTCAGCCATCAGAAAGGATGAATGCCCAACTTTTGTATCAACATGGACAGGGCTGGAAGAGATTATGCTGAGTGAAATAAGTCAAACAGAGAGAGTCAATTATCATATGGTCTCACTTACTTGTGGAGCATAAGGAATAACATGGAGGACATTGGGAGATGGAGAGAATTGAGTTGGGGGAAATAGGAGGGGGAAAACCCAAAATACTCCACCCCCAAACTAAGAGAACTTGTATAGCAATTCAGTAATGTGGCAGGATACAAAATCAATGTACAGAAATCAGTTGCTTTCTTATACACTAATAATGAAAATATAGAAAGGGAAAATAGAGAATAGATTCCATTTACTATAGCACCAAGAACCACAAGATACCTGGGAATAAACCTGACCAAAGAGGTAAAGAGTCTGTACTTGAGCAACTACAGAACACTCATGAAAAAAACTGAAGAAGACACAAAAAGATGGATGACCATTCATGCTCATGGATCAGAAGAATAAACATTGTTAAAATGTCTATACTGCCTAGAACAATCTATATTTTTAATGCCATTCTGATCAAAATTCCACAGGTATTTTTCAAAGAGCTGGAGCTAATAATCCTAAAATTTGTATGGAATCAGAAGAGACCCCAAATTGCTAAGGAAATGTTGAAAAAGAAAAACACAACTGGGGGCATCAGGTTGCTTGATTTCAAGTTTTACTACAAAGCTGTGATCACCAAAACAGCATGGTACCAGCTCAAAAACAGGCACATAGACTAATGGAACAGAGTAGAGAACCCAGATATGGACCCTCGACTCAATGGTCAACTAATCTTTGACAACGCAGGAAAAAATATACAGTGGAAAAAAAGACAGTCTCTTCAATAAATGGTGCTGGGAAAATTGGACAGCTACATGTAGAAGAATGAAACTCAACCATTCTCTTATACCATACACAAAGATAAACTCAAAATGGATAAAAGACCTCAACTTGAGGCAGGAATCTATCAAAATCATAGAGGAGATCATAGGCAGTAACCTCTTTGACACTGGCCACAGCAACTTCTTTCAGGACACATCCCCAAAGGCAAAGGAAACAAAAGCAAAAATGAACTTTTGGAACTTCACCAAGATCAAAAGCTTCTGCATAGCAAAGAAAACAGTCAACAAAACAAAGAGGCAACCCACAGAATGGGAGAAGATATTCACAAATGACATTACAAAGGGCTGATATCCAAGATCTATAAAGAAATCCTCAAACTCAACACTCACAAAACAGATAAACACGCCAAAAAATGGGCAGAAGACACAAACAGCCACTTCTCCAAAGAAGACATACAAATGGCTAACAGACACATGAGAAAACTGTTTATCACTAGCCATCAGGGAAATTCAAATTAAAACCACATTGAGATACCACCTTACACTAGTTAGAAGGGCCAAAATCAACTAGACAGTAAACAACATGTGTTGGAGAGGATGTAGAAAGGGGAACCCTCTTACACTGTTGGTGAGAAGGCAAGTTGGTGCAGCCACTTTGAAAAACAGTGCTGCAAATCCTTAAGAAATTAAAAATAGAGCTTCCCTATGACCCTGCAATTGCACGACTGGGTATTTACCCCCAAAAAACAGATGTAGTGAAAAGAAGGGTCATTTGCACCCCAGTGCTCATAGTGTCAATGGCCACAATCACCAAACTGTAGAAAGAACCAAGATGGCCTTCAGCAGACGAATGGATAAAGAAGATGTGGTCCATATATACAATGGAGTATTACTCAGCCTTCAGAAAGGATGAATACCCAACTTTTGTAGCAACATGGACGGGACTGGAAGAGATTATGCTAAGTGAAATAAGTCAAGCAGAGAGAGTCAATTATCATATGGCCTCACTTACTTGTGGAGCATAAGGAATAACATGGAGGACATTGGGAGATGGAGAGAAGTGAGAAGGGGGAAACTGGAGGGGGAGACAAACGATGAGAGACTGTGGACTCTGAGAAACAAACTGAGGGTTTTGGAGGGAAGGGGGGTTAGGGATTGGGCGAGCCTGGTGGTAGGTATTAAGGAAGGCACATATTGCATGGAGCACTGTGTGTGGTGCATAAACAATGAATAAACACACAAAAAATTGAATCAAATTAAACAAAAGAAAACAGGAAGGAAGTTTTCATTTCATATTCATCCATATATATATTTTTACTCCTTGTTACGAAACCCAACATTGTAAAGCAGAGTAACATAGGGATTAACGACAAGGAGTTATCCTCAGAGGATCATGTCTGCCCACTTATCAGCTATAGAAACTCTGGTTACTTACTTAACCTCAGACCTCATGTCCTTATAAAATGGAAACATCACAAGGTCTCTCTAGTGCAGTTGTACAGAAAAAACATGTGAGGTGAAATTTAAAAGTCCAATACCTAGATCACTGTAACTATCCTGAAGATATCTGTGGCTGTCTTTATTATTGTCATTAACATTGGCACATGGCAGGTAACTTCTAGCTACCTTCACACAAATAAAATGTATTGGTATATGACCCTGGAAATTGATGAAATGGTGATCCTGAGTCTTTAACAGTGATCGCTAAGCTACTTGTCTTGGGAAGTATTTTCTGCCCTTCCCCAAAATCCACTCTAGAAAAATAGAGAAAATATTTGTGCAGATCCATTCCTAGGTAATTACTTTGGATAATTCCTTCCAATGATCTGTGCTTATTTTTTTGGCTTTGCACTGCAAACCTTTAAAATTTTAGAAAACAAGGTCTTCAAACTCTTTTGAAGAAAAGGAATCGGAAAAGCAATCATACACTCTTGGTCAAGGCAGGGGAAGGAACCACTGACATGCCCAATGTTCAATGTGAAGTGAGGCTAACAGCTTGTCCCCAGCTATTCTGAGTCCTCAAGGAGGTCAAAGTGGGGATAAGCTGTGCATGCCCCACTCCTTAAAACTGGAAGGATCCAGTCTACATGTCAGATTTAATGAAGGAAAAGGGCTCAATCTGACTTCTTCCTAATAGAGCTAGCAGCAGGAAACAGGGTCTGGGGCTGTGAATGGCATCCTCATATTAGCTTTAGGTTTATACTATGGTCCCTGTGGGTATCTCCATTAATGGATTCGCTATTACCCAGGCTTTGATCTAGGTGGACTTCCCACTGTTTTTCACAATATGAAGCCTCCCTGGCTTTATTACAGTCCAGCCTATCCATAATGCATTTAATATTGTTTCTCCATCCACACCTCAACCATATTATAGTTGCACAGAGAAGTGATTTTCCTCTCTAAAAATAAGGCACTGGACTCAGAATTACACTTTAAAGATGACAGTAATCCAGTAATCACTTCCAGGAACCCAGATTTGTAGGACAACATAATCATTATATACTTAGATATGGGGATGAGGAGAGGAAATGCTAATTCCACCGTTCCTGATAGTTCAAGTCCAATAAAAGTTGACATAAATTAAAGGTGAACCTGAGAGAAAAGTAATCTGAGTCTTAGATCAAATTATTCTCTGATAGGAAAGAAAAATTACCTAAAAGCTTCAAAATTTAAGAAAATATTATCTAATACATATTGCACCAAGTTCTTCCCCCCCTCCCCATGTCACTTAAAAATAACCCAGGAAAGTAATTTTCTTGTATTATAAAATATGAAAAAGAAGGGGAAAAAAAGAAAATATAAAATGACTTCAAAGAAGACAGTCAGTCGCTTTGACTCTTTTTCCCCTACCCTCCACTTGTATTTTATGTAAGATAGTATTTACTAGTAGGTACTCTTCTTTAGCTCCTTGGGAAAGAAAAATGGGAGGACTTTTCTGTCTTATACTTGTTTCTCTTATTTTATTTTCTTTACAACACACAGCAGTTTTCTTTGCCAGGAGAAGAAGGGAGTGTCAAATGCTCGTTAGCATGGGCATCTGTTAAACCGTACCTGCTCATCAGTAAAGCGAGAGAAGACAGCATGCACAGACATGAAAAGTTTCACTCCAAGAAAACCTTCCACTTAAATTGCTGACAGAGACAGAGAGAGCCAGAGACACAGAGAGATACAGAGAGAGAAAGAGGGAGAGAGAGAGAACTGTCAAAGCGTAAAATGTATTTGATGAAAATACAAAGTAATGTTTTTTGTGACAGCAAAATTATATCCTGGGCTGCTTCCCTGTGGACCATTCACTTAGAAACAGTGCAGCAAAGGCAGTCAGTAGGAAAAATATTTCCATCTTCATTTGAAAGATTAGCACCTTGTTCTTCTTTGTTACCAAATTGGAAATAAAACCAGTTTCCTGGCTTTGCATAAGGCATGAAGGAGGAGAAATATCTGTTTTATGAGATGTAGCCTCCTGGCTCTCGCTCTGCCTCTAGTGTCAAACCAGCTCCCTCCACTGGGCTGAAAATGACCAGAATTGTTTGCATGGTAGGATTTCTATTTGTGATGTCCGCGATATGCTCCAACCTGATTGGGCTCCAGCTTATGATGTCTCAAGGCTAACAGTGCTATCAGGTTCTGGGCTGTGTGTTTGGACAGGAAAATGCATTAGCAGGTGCACAAGCAAAAAACATCTCCATGCAGTGTGCTGTGAATTATACAACACATTTTGATCCTTTCCATATATTTGTTGGTTTATATTACTGATAAATACGAGGGTACACAAAAAAATTGGAAAATGTACTTTAAAATCAAGACAGACAAATTTATCAGTAAAAGAAGAAAAGCTAGGCACAGGGAGAAGAATGGCACAGGCAGGCTTTGAAACATTCAGGCTCCAACTGTTGATAATCATGCCGACCACACACAACTGTTTGTCTGCCTAAAAATACAGTATTTGGGTAAGTGGCTAATAGGAACAGAACTAGCGGAGGGTCTGTTCCAAAGTCGATGTTCAGGTTAATTTCTCTTCCTTTCACTGCAAATGGCAGAAACCTAACTGAACATAATTCAAGCTACCGGAAAATGCATGGGATTCCTTTCGGCACAGCTGGATACAGGATTGCTGGTATTTCTCCATTTCTTGACTCCGCTTTTTCTCCATAAGGGCTTCATTCTTCAACAGATTCTCTTAATGTGGCGGTAAGCTGTTTACCAACAGGAACCTCATACCCTAAGGGGTTAGCAAAGCCTATTTGAATGTGAGGAGTAAGGAGACAGGGGAACCTTATCCGTCCCTATAATTCCAGAAGCAGTCTGGAGGGGATTCTTATTGGATCAAAAGCATCACATGTTAAACCAAACCAATCACTGTGACCCTATTGGGCCAACTATAATCCCATAAACTGGGGACTGATCACTCCCCCAAAACACAATGGACAAGCCTAAGAAACAGAGGTCACCTCAAAAGAAAACTGGACTTCTCGGATCAGAAGGTAGGGGATGAATGCTGAGCAGGCATCCACTATAAAATAGCCACTGAAATGAAGGGAAAAAGCTCTGAGTGGGTCAAGCAACATGACAGTGGTAAGAAGAACATTTGAGGTAGAAAGAACAAATGCTTGGGGATGGGAAATTTGCAGTATATGTTCAAGAGGTGAATGGAGCAGAGTGAAGTGGCCTGTTTAGAAGAAGAATGAGAAATAAGGTGACTGGTTGAAGGCAAGAGGGAGAACTGATTTATGTCAGGACATAAAGGTGAGGTTTCAGAGGCTCGATTGAGCACAATTAGCTTCTAGGGAGCATCTATATATTTTAGCAATGGTTTCACCAAACAGTGGGTGAGGTGGGATTGAACAAGGTTGTATTTGAGAACAGTGGGGGAACTAAGCAGTTCAGCTTACGTGAGCAGATGATGGGTATTTTTTTACATATCTAAATGTTCTGATCGACTATTTCGCTCCAGAAATGTACTTGGTCTCTATTTGAGCTAAGGTAGGAATAATAAGCCTTAAAAACATCACAATGCATGCATTTTCCATAGGTTATTCTGCAAAACAATGTGAAAAAATATTTTATGATCATAGAGATTTGGGGTCAAATACTAGACTAATACAAACATAAAGATTTCTCTAGAACTGTGCAAATATGAATATATGAGTGAGGGAGATGGTCTGTGGCATTTCCCAAATTTGTCTCCAGAATCCTTGCCTATAGATGCTTCAGAGCATCTCATGCAACCAGGGTTCCTCAGAACATACTTCAAGAAACACTCTTCACCTCCATGCATGACTATACAGAATTCCAGTATTTACATAATATTATTTTATCATGAGTCTTTGGACAAGCAAAACCAAGACAATTTTGGAGGAGTCTCAAGTTGCAATATTTTTAATGTTATATTAGAGTGGTAGATCTAAATTTTCTTTTTTTTTTTAAAGGATTTCATTTATTTGAGAGAGAGAGAGCGAGAGAGTGATAGAGAGAGAGCACGAGAGGGGAGAAGGTCAGAAGGAAAAGCAGACTTCCCATGGTGCTGATATGGGACTCGATCCTGGGTCTCGACCTGATCCTGGGATCATGACCTGAGCCAAAGGCAGTTGCTTAACCCACTGAATCAAACAGGTGACCCACAAATTTTCTGTCTTTAATGAAGTCATCTCAAGGCTAGATAGATAAATGGCAAATTTCTAGCCAAACTAGAGTTTTAATGTTTGAACCTAATGGTATTAATCTTTAGATGACCATGACCACAGGGAAGTCAAATTATGGCCAAGTCCAAAGTACCAAAAAGAGTTACTAGCCCCTGGAATAGTGTCCCTGGACCCATGGCAGCTGAACATACAGTAATCGAGATCAAACTGAACAGAGTGGAGACATTTTAGATTTTCAAAATTTTCTTAAAACAAAAACAATCTCAAAAGGGAACATTTTCTGGCAAAAAGAAAGCAGAGTTATACTTTTCCATCTAGTCCAAATCATTTTACACTATTTCCTTCCTTATAATACACATGTGTTTAGGGAGGGAATTGGACAAACTGTGTCTTGGACTGAACACAATTGATGGGTCTGCTTTAGATAATATGACAAGTTCCTCTTGGTACCATCTCCCCCCAGACTCAGAAAATGTGTTGTGATTTTTCTCTTAAAGAAAAATGGGGTTCCACCAATGATCAGTCAGTAAGTCAACACTCACAAGATTGAAAAGTGGTTCTCTAGCATGCATTCGCTTTATGCCATTGGTTTTTTAACCTTATTCTCCAAACTGTAAGTCTTTGGAGAAGACCCCCAGAGGCCATAGCGGTAGACATTTCATGGTGGGAAAGCAGAAGAGTCCCTTCTATTCGTAGAAATATGGTAATCTCTTTGATTGCAGATTTAATATGGGTCAGATTGAGATCATTTACAGGATCTTTTAGGAAGGAAGCTATTCTTTCTAAAAATAGGGTTCTATTGAGCATAATTGCCTAATTTAGAGTAAAATGAATTAAGGCTTGGAAAAGCAAGAAAGAGTCAGCACAAAGCATAACCAGACATGAACATGAGAACTGAGTATGGATGAAGGCACGTATAACAATAATCTATGAAGCAGAAGCCATAGTGACACTTTGCAAAATATCTTCTTGAACCTTCTTGAACCTAAGGTTTAGACCTCATCCTTTATACAGGCAAAGCAGTATGCTACAATAACTGTCTTACCTACAAAAAGTATTCAGTTGGGACTTTTCAATGTTTTCACTGTATTCATATTTATTTAAAGTAAAAGGAAAAAAAAAGAAAAGAAGATGAGCATTAGTATACTATAAATTGAAACTAAAGGATAAGACTGTTCTCCTCTTCAAGCAGGAGGGTTTGAGCACTCCGGTTTTTCTGAAATTAAGAGCCTAACAAGATGCATGTTTTCCTTGCTGGTAAATGTGATATTGTAGCAAACATTGCTAGCTGTCAACCGAATGTTTGTTTCTATAGTTACTATTTTTTTTAAAGAGTTACTTTATGTATTTACATATTTATTTATTTAGCCAGAGTGTGAGCAAGGAGAGGGGCAATGGGAGGGAATCTCCAGCAGACTCCCTGCTGAGCACAGAGCCCCACATGAAGCTCAGTCTCACGACCCACGCTGAAATCCAATGCTTAACGAACTGAGCCACCCAGGCACCCCAACAGCTTTAATTTTTAAAATTAACAGAACCCTCATTTTGTTTAAGTAGAAATTATATTCATCTACAAAAAAAAGTATTTCCTAATCCCTCCATGCATGCTTTCATTCTGTCCAATGAAAAGTAGACAGACAGTCCTGTGAATGGGATCCCTTCCATTTTGCAGATCTCATTTTGTCTTGTTCTCTTCTCACTTTTAAGATCCTAAAAGATTCTTAAGGTTCTGAAGGGGAATTAGAAACTTTTGCACGAATTAAAGATTCCACATGTACATAAATGTATACATGTGTTGACAACTAGTGTCTATAGCATTTACTATGTATCAATATGCACAGAAATGGCTGGGAAAGAGAAATAAGGACTTTTTTAAAAGATTTTATTTATTTATTTGACAGACAGAGATCACAAGTAGGCAGAGAGGCAGGCAGAGAGAGAGAGGGGGAAGCAGGCTCCCCGCTGAGCAGAGAGCCCGAGGCGGGGCTCGATCCCAGGATCCTGGGATCATGACCCGAGCCAAAGGCAGAGGCTTTAACCCACTGAGCCACCCGGGCACCACAATAAGGACATTTTTTAACATATTTCTGTGCCAAGATGTAAAGACATAAAACTGATGAGAAACTGATGAAAAACTGATGAGAACATGCCAAAAGTTCCTAAAGAACAGCTTGATATCAAATCTGGAAATTTTTTAGCATTTCAATAAGTAATGACAGCAGTCACATATCATTAAAAAAAAAAAAGAACTCATGCAACTATACGGGATGGGAGTATACACATTCATAAAGGAAGATGGGATTTGATTTGAGTTTTTGTTTGTTTACTAGTTTTCCAGTAGAATACTTATACCACCAACTAAACGTTGAAGTAATGAAAGTGTTATAAATTCACTATTTTGCAAGGACTAGAGCAATAATTGGTTCAGGCAAAAATCAGCAGCAGAGATTTAAAATCCTTGCTGTGAACAGGATATTCACACAATTTAAAGTATCTTCCCACAGATAACTTAGTAATTACAAATGGAGGGAGGAGGTAAGTTCATAGGGCAGAAATCTGGCAGATATTACCTAGAAGTGAGCAAATGTAATGTAATAAAAACAGACTCAAATGGACATCTTATATCTCCTGATTTAACACACTGAGAAGGACACAGCATTACTTCTAAGTTTCCCTGCTAAAATGCACTGCCTGAATCCAAACACAGGGAAAAATCAGGAAAAAAACAAGTTAGGGGAAGTCTATAAAACAGCTAACCTATATTCTTCAACACTGCCCCCCAAAAAAGGTTAAAAAAGTATAAATTAAACTAAAAAATATAATTAAACTAAAGAGACACAACAGTGAAAGGAAATACACGTCCCTGGGTCATATCTTAGAGCTAGGAAAAATAAGACTTACAGGAAATTACGTAAATTATAATATACAAATTTGTGCTTTAGGACATGTTCTTAAATATTTGAATACAAAGTACATGTGAGGTAATGAAATTTAAACAATGTTAAATTTCCTGAATTTGATAAATGCACCTTGATTTATGTAAGAGAACATCCTTTTACTTTGAAAATACAAGGGATAACACAGGTCTACGAGGATCGTGACGTCTGCAAATTACTTACAAATCATCTGGCAAAAGCAAATAGGGAGAGAGAACACAAGAGGGAGTAATAAAAAGTGGAAAATGTTGGGGAGGAGTCAAGCTGGCGGGGAAGTAACAGGCTGAGACTACATCAGGTAGTTGGAGATCAGCTAGACAGCTTATCAAACCATAGTGAACACCTACAAATCCAATGGGAGATCGAAGAGAAGAAGAACAGCAATTCTAGAACCAGAAAATCAACCACTTTCTGAAAGGTAGGACCAGCGGAGACGTGAATCCAAAGCGACAGGAAGATAGACCGCGGGGGAGGGGCCGGCTCCCGGCAAGCGGCGGAGCAATGGCGCACAAAATCAGGACTTTTAAAAGTCTGTTCCGCTGAGGGACATCGCTCCAGAGGCTAAACCGGGGCGAAGCCCACGCGGGGTCAGCGGGGCCTCAGGTCCCGCAGGGTCACAGAAGGATCGGGGGTGTCTGAGTGTCGCAGAGCTTGCGGGTACTGGAACGGGAAAGCCGGCTACAGAGACAGAGCCGACAGTAAGCTCGCAGCTCGGGGTGACCTTGAACCGGTCGCAGGCTCGGTGAGCTCGGAGCGCGGCCGGAGGTCAGGCAGACGGGAGTGACTGGGCGCTGTTCTCTGAGGGCGCACTGAGGAGTGCGGCCCTGGGCTCTCGGCTCCTCCCGGTTGGAGACCAGGAGGCCGCCATTTGTATTCCCGTCCTCCGGAACTCTACGGAAAACGCTCAGGGAGCAAAAGCTCCTGAAAGCAAACCCGAGCGGATTACTCACCCCGGCCCCGGGTAAGGGCGGTGCAATTCTGCCTGGAGCAAAGACACTTGACAATCACTACACCAGGCCCCTCCCCCAGAAGATCAACAAGAAATCCAGCCAAGACCAAGTTCACCTACCAAGGAGAACAGTAGAATTCCAGAGGAGGAGAAAGCAAAGCATGGAATTCATGGCTTTCTCCCCATGATTCTTTACTCTTAGAGTTAACTTAATTTGTTTTAATTTTATTTTTTTTTCTTCTTCTACATTTCTTTAACTTTTACCCTTTCCTCTTTTAACATTTTTTAACTAGTTTATCTTAACAATGCCTTTCATTAAAAAAAATAATAATAATCTTTTCGAACCTTATAATAGTCATATTTTATCCTTCATTGTATCTAACTTTATTTTTTGTATACACATAGGGTTTTTTCTTCTAAAAAATTTGGGGTACTTCTTCTAATAGATCAAAATATACCCTAAATCTAGCTCCAGGCTTGTTCTAGTCTCCAGCCCAAGCAAATTCTCTCCACTTTCTTTTTCTTTATTCTCCCAACCACTTACTTTATCAACTTCTTTTTTAGAAATTTAAAAAAAAAAAGTTCTCCTCTTCATAGGCATATTCCATCCCTTCATTATATTTACCCTTATATATGTTTTTCATTCTTTAAAATTTTGGGAGGTAGTTTATTCTAAGAGACCAAAACACTCCCAATATTAAGTGGGTCATATTCTAGTCACCAGTCTAATATATATACATTTTTCTTTTTATGTTTTTTATTTGTTTTTTTTTTAATTTTTTTTTCTGAACTTCTTTTTATCCCCCCTATGATTTGGGGTCTCTTCTGATTTGGTTAAAGTGCAAATTCCTGGGGTCTTTGCCACACTTTTAGTATTTTATTTGCTACTTCATATATTCTTATCTGGACAAAATGACAAGGAAGAAAAACTCACCACAAAAAAGAAAAAGAACAAGAGGCAGTACCGAATGCTAGGGTCCTAATCAATACAGATACTTGTAACATGTCAGATCTAGAGTTGAGAATAATGATTCTCAAGGTTCTAGATGGGCTCAAAAAAGGCATGGAAGATATTAGAGAAACACTCTCTGGAGAGATAAAAAGCCCTTTCTGGAGAAATAAAAGAACTAAAATATAACCAAGTTGAAATCAAAAAAGCTATTAATGAGGTGCAACAAAAAATGGGGAGGCTCTTACTGCTAGGATAAATGAGGCAGAAGAAAGAATTAGTTACATAGAAGACCAAATGACAGAGAATAAAGAAGCTGAGCAGAAGAGAGACAAACAAATACTGGACCACGAGGGAAGAATTCGAGAGATAAGTGACACCATAAGATGAAACAACATTAGAATAATTGGGATTCCAGAAGAAGAAGAGAGAGAGAGGGGAGCAGAAGGCATATTGGACAGAATTACTGTAGAGAATTTCCCTAATATGGCAAAGGGAACAAGCATCAAAATCCAGGAGGTGCAGGGAACACCCCTCAAAATCAAGGTCCACACCTCATCACCTAATAGTAAAATTTACAAGTCTTAGTGACAAAGAAAAAATCCTGAAAGCAGCCCAGAAAAAGAAATCTGAAACATACAATGGTAAAAAAATTAGATTGGCAGTGGACTTATCCACAGAGACCTGGCAGGCCAGAAAGAACTGGCATGATATATTCAGAGCACTAAACGAGAAAAACATGCAGCCAGAATAGCTGGATAGCTGGATAGCCTATCCAGCTAGGCTATCATTGAAAATAGGAGTAGAGATAAAAAGCTTCCAGGACACACAAAAACTGAAAGAATTTGCAAACATCAAACCAGCTCTACAGAAAATATTGAAAGGGGTCCTCTAAGCAAAGAGAGACCCTAAAAATAGTAGATCAGAAAGGAACAGAGACAATATACAGTAATAGTCACCTTACAGGCAATACAATGGCACTAAATTCATATCTCTCAATAGTTACCCTGAATGTTAATGGGTTAAGTGCCCCAATCAAAAGACACAGGGTATTAGATTGGATAAAAAAACAAAACCCATCAATATGCTGCCTACAAGAAACTCATTTTAGACCCAAAGATACCTCCAGATTTAAAGTAAGGGGGTGGAAAAAATTTTACCATGCTAATGGACATCAGAAGGAAGCTGGGGAGGCAATCCTTATATCAGATCAATTAGACTTTAAGGCAAAGAATATAATAAGAGATGAGGAAGGTCACTATATCATACTCAAAGGGTCTGTACAACAAGAAGATCCAACAATTTTAAATATCTATGCCCCTAACATGGGAGCAGCCAACTATATAAACCAGTTAATAACAAAATCAAAGAAACACATCGACGATAATACAATAATAGTAGGGGACTTTAACACTCCCCTTACTGAAATGGACATATCATCCAAGCAAAAGATCAACAAGGAAATAAAGGTCTTAAATGACACATTGGACCTGATGGACATCACAGATATATTCAGAACATTTCATTCCAAAGCAACAGAATACACATTCTTCTCTAGTGTACATGGATCATTCTCCAGAATAGATCACATCCTGGGTATAAATCAGGTCTCAACTGGTATCAAAAGATTGGGATCATTCCCTGCATATTTTCAGACCACAATGCTCTGAAACTAGAACTCAATCACAAGAGGAAATTTGGAAAGAACCCAAATACATGGTGACTAAACAGCATCCTTCTAAAGAATGAATAGGTCAACCAGGAAATTAAAGAAGAATTGAAAAAATTCAATGAAACAAATAATAATGAAAACAAAACATTTAAAAATCTGTGGGACACAGCAAAGGCAGTCCTGAGAGGAAAATATATAGCAGTTCAAGCCTTTCTCAAGAAACAAGAAAGGTCTCAAATACACAACCTAACCCTACACCTAAAGGAGCTGGAGAAATAACAACAAAGAAAGCCTAAATCCAGCAGGGGAAGAGAAATAATAAGGATCAGAGCAGAAATCAATGAACTAGAAACCAAAAACCAAAACAATAGAACAAATCAAAAAAACTAGGAGCTGGCTCTTTGAAAGAATTAGTAAGATTGATCAACCCTTGGCCAGACTTATCAAAAAGAAAAGAGAAAGGACCCAAATAAATAAAATCATGAATGAAACAGGAAAGAACACAACCAACACCAAAGAAATACAAAAAACACATACTATGAGCAACTCTACACCAACAAATTTGACAATTTGGAAGAAATGGATGCATTCCTAGAGCCATATAACTACCACAACTGAACCAGGAAGAAATAGAAAACCTGAACAGACCCATAACCAGTAAGGAGATTGAAAGAGTCATCAAAAATCTCCAAACAAACAAAAGCCCAGGGCCAGATGGCTACACAGGGGAATTCTACCAAACATTTAAAGAAGAATTAATTCCTATTTTCCTGAAACTGTTCCAAAAAATAGAAATGGAAGGAAAACTTCCAAACTCATTTTATGAGGCCAGCATCACCTTGATTCCAAAACCAGACAAGGATCCCATAAAAAAAAAAGAGAATTACAGACCAATATCCTTGATGAACACAAATGCGAAAATTCTCACCAAAATACTAGCCAATAGGATCCAACAGTACATTAAAAGGATTACTTACCACAACCAATTGGGATTTATTCCAGGGCTGCAAGGTTGGTTTAACATCTGTAAATCAATCAATGTGATACAATACATTAATAAAAGAAAGAACAATAACCATATGATACTCTCAATAGATGCAGAAAAAGCATTTGACAAAGTACAGCACCCCTTCCTGATCAAAACTCTTCAAAAGGTAGGGATAGAGGGCACATACCTAAATATTATCAAAGCCATCTATGAAAAACCCACCACAAATATCATTCTCAATGAAGAAAAACTGAAATCTTTTCTGCTAAGGTCAGGAACACAACAGGGATGTCCATTATCACCACTGCTATTCAACATAGTACTAGAAGTCCTAGCCTCAGCAATCAGACAACAAAAAGAAATTAAAGGCATCCAAATCGGCAAAGAAGAAGTCAAACTATCACTCTTTGCAGATGATATGGTGCTACATGTGGGAAACCCAAAAGACTCCACTCCAAAACTGCTAGAACTTGTACAGGAATTCAGTAAAGTGTCAGGATATAAAATCAATGCACAGAAATCAGTTGCATTTCTATACACCAACAACAAGACAGAAGAAAGAGAAATTAAGAAGTCAATCCCATTTACAATTGCACCCAAAACTATAAGATACCTAGAAATAAACCTAACCAAAGAGGCAAAGAATCCATACTCAGAAAACTATGAAGTACTCATGAAAGAAATTGAGGAAGACACAAAGAAATAGAAAAATGTTCCATTTGGAAGAACAAATATTGTGAAAATGTATATGCTACCTAAAGCAATCTACACATTTAATGCAATCTCTATCAAAATCCCATCCTTAAATCAAAGGAACTTAAGTTAAAAACAAAATTAAATATGTAGGCGGTTATAAATGTTACAAAAAATATAACATGCAACCTTGGGCTAACAAATTGAATATAGTTTTTCCTCACTAATCATTAAAAAGATAATGCAAACAACCAAAATTCATATGGATTTATGAAAACTCAAGTTTTTATGCACACACCTTCACACACCAATGATTTGTACATACATGTAGGGTAATATAGCAATTCCAGGTCTGTGTGAGGTTAATTTTTTTTTTCTTTGGTTTTAATTTCTCATTCCCAAGAATACTGATCCCAATTATAAATGCTTTTCCAGAATTTTTTAAAAAGATTCTCGAGCCAAATAAAGTTTCTATGGAAAACCTGATACAGATAAAATAAGAAGACTATAGCTCCAACTCACCCATAAATATAGATGCAAAACTCCTAACAAAAACTTGGCAGATTATATTTTGCAGTATATTTAAGATGATAAACTACTACCAAACAGGGCTATTTTAAAGAATGAAGAATGATGCAGAATTAAAAATGAGGGAATTTTATCTCGTGTAAATGGCACCTCAATAAAGCTTATTATTTTTAAAGTATGAGGTTGTCTAATATTTACAAACTATATAATCATATAAAATATGTATACATACAATAAAATATGTAACTAAGTTGGCATGGACAAATAGATTACAGGAAATATAACAAAACGTTTGGTGATAGATTTATAGGCAATGTTTATTTTTCTTTATGCTTTCTTTTGTTGTTGTCAAGTCATCTGCCAACAATATAAGACAACATCATAATACTGTGAAGAAAAACATCCGTATCACTGTTCAGGCCTCAGCAGGAATTAAACAATCAAATGTGTGTATTTTAGGAAAAACAACAACAAAAAAGAAAAACCTTCTTAATAATTTTATTTTGGGGAATATCAATATATAAGCTTCTTTGGGAATGTGTCTTGAGCCTGGAGATACTACCCTATCAGCAACAGCAAAGTGATGAAATGAACCAGCAATCTCATGACCGTCTCCAAATCTTGACTTACACATTACTTTTTATTTAATTCATTTTGATCCTTTATACTCTCTTTTAATGATAGTCAGTTCACTGCAAGTTGATTAAATAGGGGGGAAAAGAAAGAGTATCAGTGGTTTAGTTTTTCCTCTAAAAAGGACCCCAGAGATTTCTGGAATGGATACATAACATAACACTCTGATATTTCATGTTAAACTTTCTGCCTTTAACAAAAACAAAAACAAACAAAAAACCCACTTTCTTTTTTTTATATTTTATTTCTTTTCAGTGTTCCAGAATTCACTGTTTATGCACCACACCCAGTGCTCCATGCAATCCGTGCCCTCCTTAATACCTACCACCAGGCTCGCCCAACCCCTAACCCCCCTTCCCTCCAAAACCCTGTTTGTTTCTCAGAGACCACAGTCTCTCATGGTTTGTCTCCCCCTCCGATTTCCCCCAACTCACTTTTCTCCATATCCCAATGTCCTCCATGTTATTCCTTATGCTCCACAAGTAAGTGAAACCATATGATAATTGACTCTCTCTGCTTGACTTATTTCAGTTAGCATAATCTCTTCCAGTCCCGTCCATGTTGGTACAAAACCTGGGTATTCATCCTTTCTGATGGAGGCATAATATTCCATTGTAGAAACGGACCATCTCTTCTTTATCCATTTTTCTGTTGAAGGGCATCTTGGCTCTTTCCAGTTTGGTGACTCTGGCTATTGCTGCTATGAACATTGGGGTGGATGTGGTCCTTCTTTTTACTACATCTGTATTTGGGGGTAAATACCCAGTTGTGCAATTGCAGGATCATAGGGTAGCTCTATTTTTAATTCCTTAAGGAATCTCTATACTGTTTTCCAAAGTGGCTGCACCAACTTGCATTCCCACCAACAGTGTAGGAGGGTTCCCCTTTCTCCACATCCTCTCCAAAACGTGTTGTTGACTGTCTTGTTAATTTTGGCCATTCTAACTGGTATAAGGTGGTATCTCAATGTGGTTTTAATTTGAATTTTCCTGATGGCTAATGATGATGAAAATTTTTTCATGTGTCTGTTAGCCATATGTATGTCTTCTTTGGAGAAGTGTCTGTTCATGTCTTCTGCCCATTTTTTGACATGATTATCTGTTTTGTGTGTTGAGTTTGAGCAGTTCTTGGATATCAGCCTTTTGTCTGCAGTGTAATTTTTTAATATCTTCTTCCATTCTGTGGACTACCTCTTTGTAAAAAAAAAAAAGCACTTTCTTAATGAGTTTCGGACTACATTATCTAGTCTGAAAGAATTCCTATAAAATTTGACTGTTGAATTTTACAATCTTATTTTTTAACAAAATTGGCATCCCCTCCATTTATATTTATGGACATTTCATACCAGATATTAGTTCTGATGACTAATTACTGTGGGCAAATTATTTTGTTCTTGAGATTCATATGTTATTGGCTTACTGTTGCTGATCCACTTCTATTGAAATATCTTTAGAGTATATGTGTAAATGGCATCAATGTCTTTTTCCTGTTTTTGGATTAAAAGCAAAAGAGGTAAAGTTTAATATTATTAAAGTATTTTTTAAATAATTTTGGTGTGTGGTCACGAAAACTTGTTTGGAAATGTACTGGACTGGAATTAATTGGTATTCTGATTTCATTCCTAACGTGCTGCTGCTCTATTGTTTGAAAAATAAATGAAGAGAAGAGAACTGAGCTGTTAAGACCGAATGATCTATTGACTATCTAATTAATGTGCTGGGCCATTTCATTAGTATTCAGATGTTTTATGTAGATTGACAAAGCTCCTGTGGTTTTGTAATTTGTGGGGAGATTGGGAATTTAGATGACCACTCTGGCAAAGAGGCCAGGGCAGTGTCTGAAGGTGCAAGATGTGGAAGGATCCTGAAGGCTGAGTATCTCTGCCCTCAGGCAGATGTCAGTCACCTGAACGTGGTCCTGAGAGCAAATGTTGGCTTGTTCTTGAGGCAAATAAAACCCTCCTCTCCCTTCTGTGGTGAAGAAACCATGTCACCTCTCTGTCCCTCAGTTTCCTTATTTAGTATGTCGTCCCTAAAGCATCTTCTAGCTCCAACCATCCCTCACTCAAACCAAGAGTGAAGTGCCATCCCTTCCACACAATCACCTTGGCAGACAACACACTTGTGGCTAGAATGGGGTCATTTTTGAATATGGTATTTGCATAGGTCAAAAGAGAGCATGGGGGGGGGAATTTTTTTTAATTGCTTAGACTGACTTCATGAACGAGAGGAGAAAATGCTTACTCATTTAATAGTTAATATTCCTTAAACAGGTGAATAAATACAGTAGCTTCCTCGAATCCAATCTGTTGATTTTCTTCCTGCATACCCAAGAGGGCTTCCTTCCAAGCATGGGGATCACAGTGATAAACAAACAACAAACAAAGATCTCTGCCTTCCTAGGACACCCAATATAGCTAGAATGTAACTGTCAGCAAATTAGTCAGCAGCACCCAAAGAAACACAAACTGTGTTAGGTACAAAAGAAATGAAACAGGGTGGAATGCCAGAGCATAGAAGAGAGAACCTTTACAGAGGATCTTTCCTGTGAAGAGATGACATTTTAACCTGGTACTTTGAAGGAGAGGGAGCTCACCAAACAAAAGCCAGGGGAGGGCTTTCTTTACACAGGAGCAGCAGGTAAAGAGGGCATGAGATAGCAGAGAGCTTGGTGTGTTCAAGGCGCTGGCAGCAAGCAGGTGAGCATCAGTGTGGTGGACAAGCAGCAAAGAGCCCGGAGGTTAGGTTGCAAAGGAATCCAGCCAGCTCCTGCAGAGCCATATCCACACAGAAGCATCTGGATTTCGTTCTGCACAGGCTGGTTTCATTCAGGGAAGTCATTTGTATATTTTATTGTAACATACAATGCATACACAGAAAGGTGTAATGTACAGATTATTATAAGGTATGCAGTTATCAAATCAAATGCAAGACAAAAAAATACAACCTTGCCAGCTCCCCCAGCATCCCCTGCCTACCCCCTGTCACTCAAAGCTACCTTCCCTCCCTCTGTGGTAAATGATAGTTTCACTTTTATCATAATCACTTTCTTGCTTTCCTTTATACTTTTCCCACCAAAGTATGAATTGCTAAATACCACAGCTCAGCTTTCCAGGTTTTTAAACTTAATGGAAATTGTTCTTTGTATCAATTTGTGTCTGGCTTCTTTTGCTAAGTATTATTGGTACAGGGGTGCCTGGCTGGCTCAGTGGGAAGAGCATGTGACTCTCAATCTCTGGGGACTGTGAGTTCGAGCCCCATGTTGGGTACAGAGATCACTTAAAATATATAAATAAGTTTTAAAAAAAAACCACAAGAAGGGTTATTGATAAAATTTAAACATGATTTTGGAAATTCATGTATGTTGTTACATGTAGTTGTAAGTTATCCAGTTATTCTCTGTTGTGTTCCATTCAATGTTTACCTTCAATTTAATGTCTGGGTTCTAGGGTGGATGTCCATTGGGTTTTGAGGGGGTCTGGTGATATAAACATGTTTTCTGCAGCAAACCTACACTCATTGGCAGCAACCCTTTAGCAACAGAACCTTCAATTTAGTAGGCAATGCCTCTTCCTTTCAAAGTTGTTTTACCAGTTAAAATGAGCACTCACAGTGTGTGAGACCTCACTGCTCCAATCCTCACCACCAACTGGTATTGTCATTCTTTTCAATTTTAGCTCTTCTGATGAGTACTTTTATTTTTGAAAGAATGTTGCATGACAGGGCCAAATAAAGCAGGTATCTGAGGTAGATTCTAAAGACAGAACTAAGAGGCTGGCTGATAGACTGGCTGTAGAGAATTAAGGAAAGGGAATATCAAGTATGACTTCTATATTTCTAGCTTTAATAACTGGGGATAATGATGATGATTATGATGCTTTCTGAAATAGAAAGGACTGGAAATAAAGAGAGCCAGAGGAGGGGGTCATCATTTCCTGTGACTGTTTTATGCATGGGATGCTGACTAGATACCCACCTTCTATCAAATGCTGTTTGAATGGGTCTAGAGATAACAGAGGCCATCGGCAGAAGTACATTTTCACTATTTGGGGAATGATGTTATTCGGGGAGAAATATAGACACAGAAGAAAAGTGGCCCAAAATTTACTCTTAGGGAATCATAACTTTTGAGAGATCTTGTGAGAAAGGAAAAACAGAATGCAGACAGTAAGAAGGAAGGAAGAAAACCTAAGAATATAGTGTTAAAAACAACAACAACAACAACAGATAATCAAGAAAGAACTTCAGAGAAAATTTGGTGAGCTGTACCCAATGTTGCCAATAAGTTAAAAAAAAATACCATTCAATGGATTTGTCTATACAAAGATTGATAACCTGGAAAACAGTGGTTTATTGTGAATGGTAGGAAGATAAGCAGGACTGTAGTTGGCTGCCAAGGACTTTGGAAAATGGAGACAATACAAAGTATCTTCCAATTGTTTGGCTGGAAAGGAGGGCAGAGAAATGCGTCAGAAGCTAAAGTAAAGAGACAGTCAAGGGAAGTTTTTATCAAGATGGAAAGGACTAGAACATTTTCATGTTTGGCGTAATGATCTAGAATCCAGAGATAAATTGAAGATGTGGAAGAAAGAGAAGAGAAAGGAGCAGCATCATGGCGAAGGGTGTGGTGCAGGTGCAGAGCAATGATGGAAGGACTGCCTTTGAAAGACACGGGAGTGTATCTTTTCCCATGTCCAGTGAAGGGGGTGAGTAGCAATGCAGGGAGAGACAGATGTGAAGGCGGAGAGAGGGACAGAGAATGTTCCTAAGGGGTCCCATATTCAGAATGGAGTTTGAGTGACTTTTTCAGATGACAGAGAGAAGATAATGACTAAAGGGCCTAAGACAAGAAAGAAGACAAAGAAGGAAGGAAGGAAGGAAGGAAAGAAGGAAAAGAAATAAAGAGGTAGGAAGAAAGGGAAAAGAGGGAGAAAGAAAAGAGAAGAATCATAGGTTGAAAGATGTAATCTTGTCTGCTGTAGAAGCCTGAGCAATAGTCAAGACCAATCACAAAGGTTGATCTTCTCTCTCATTTGACTATTCATGTGCTTGCAGGAATGTGGTTAGCTAGGTGAGCTGCAAGAAACCGAATAACTGGTGCATGGTGGGTCAGACAATTAGGGATTTCTTTTTCTCTGACATGGTAGGAAGCCTGGAGAGAATGTGATCCCTGGCACTGCTTCAGCCACTGTTACACAGTGTCATCGGGAATGCAGGGAAGCCCCTGCCACGCTCGGCCTATTGTCTTTCCCTTGTCACATGAGCATTCACAGCAAGGAGAAGAAGAGAGGCGCTTCACTAGCTTCTCTAAGTTTCTTTTCAGAAAATAAAGTATTTCCAAGAAACATCCACTAGACTGCTCCTCATGTGTCAGTGGGCCTGTGGCACGTGCCCAGCTCTCGCTGCCAGGGAACCAGGAGAAGGGAGTCTCTAGCTCTACACTGTTGCCCTGAGCAAAACGAGGGTTCCCTTATTAAAGAAGAATGGAGAGTGACTGTGCTAAACAGTTAGCTCTGCCTGCCACGTGAAGATGGTGGGTGTATGAGTTCAACCACACTGGACTGTACTAGGTTGATTTAATGGGGGGCGAGGGGGTTACTGATGCTCTCTGTAGAGCAGGGGTTATCTGCACTAAAAGGATAAGATCGGCCACCACTGAGGGTATTGAAAATACACATGAAGCATTGTGGTAGGGCTGAAAGCAACCTGCAAAGGAGAATTTAAAGATAATTTTAATGCTTCTCATTAAGAAAAAAAATACTTAAGTCACACATGTAATTACTCGTATATGCTTGCTTTGAAACAATAAATCTCCCAGAACATATCTTCATCTGAAAGAAAGTAATTATCAATCCAGCCAATGACAGAGGTAGGCTATTTTTTAAATGCATTCATTCCAAAATATTAAAATACAAAGCACAGTGCTATGATTTCTTTTAATGAATCAAAATGAAATATGGTACTTACCTATCTACAAATTGCCTTTCTTTCTTTTTGTTTTTCCCTGTATGTTTTCTATAACTGAGGCTGGATCTTTGTACCTCAAATAACAGTGAACTCTGCACTCCTTCTAGATGAAACCAATCCTATCAGGAGACAAGCCTAATTTTTTTCAAAAAAAGAACAGCATTTGGTTGTCCTTACTGAATCAAACATTTGACTCCATTCACGAACAAGTGTAGGTTCTTCCCTGTGCCGTTCAGAACAGTGGCAACATGTAAGCAAATCCTGAGATGCTCTCTAATATCTCACAAATCTGTCTCCGTTTGACCTACTATGACAGTGACAATTTCATAGAGAATTTGCTGCCAAAATGGTTTTCAACAGCAGAAACTCACTGCAAATTGCCCCCTACTCACATCTAGTTGCAGGGATAATACAAACACTCAGATGTGCACAAAGGAGGGGGTGAAGGAATTCTAGGCTTTAGATCCATAATGATAATTTGTTACCCTTAGTATCTACATTCCAAAGTGTGGCTTCCACTACCTGGGAAGAATAAAGCAATCTTGTCATAGCCTGGGTTTAAAGACAGTATAACAACAGCAGTGATAATATAGGAAGCTAACATGTATTGGGCTCCCTGGGAGGCACTAGGGACCCTATCCGGGTATTATATGCCTTATCTTATCCAATCATCCCTACTCTGCAGCAGGAACTGAGGCTGGTAGAGATTTAGTACATTCCTAAAATGACATACGTAAAGCACGATGAAGCTACCATTAGAACTCAACCAGCCAGATTGCAGAAACTAGGGTTTTTGTCCCACATCCCTCAAAGTACAGGAAAAAACCATACCTTGGGATCATTTCCTGAAATGACATATGTCAAAAGAATAAAAGAATATAGCGGGAGGAGGGGTGATAATTAACTTCAAACCCCAAGTTCCTTACTCCCAACTGCTCAATTCAGAGTGGATTAAAAATTTCCTGTGGACATAAGTGTCTACACTGATCAAGTCAGTCAGTGACTGGCAGATGTTGATTTCTCTTCAATTCCAGAAATAAATTCTCAGGGGAGAATTTGTTCGAGGGAGAAAGAAAACAACAACAATAAAAATCTTGTTGAACCTTAAAAGGACACAGATTTATAAATTTAACATAGACAGCATGGCATCAATGCACTAACTTGATTCCAAGAGGAAAACCTTGCAGTCTTAAGTTATTGGGCACTGCTTGATCATCCCCTCATTTCATTCTTCTGATGTCTCTCTATTTGTACTTCTGCAGGTTCTGTGCATTTTTTCCTTCTAAAGGACAGAAAAATAATATCCCAGAGCTCCCACATAGTCATAAAGTGATAAGTGCCACTAGTAAATCCTAGCACTTATTTCATAATATTGGATTGAATGGCCAAATACAAGGCAGACATATATTCCAGTAGTTCTTCAATCCTTCAGCCATTTATTTCTAAATTGGGTATGCCATTTACATTTAGACTAGCAGCCCATTTTCGTTTTTCCTCAAGTGCTGTTAACAGAATGGCCCATATAATATAGTAACTTTGATTTTTCCCGAGGATCAATCTTTACTTGTTAGGGAGAAAACTTGCCAAAAACCTTCAGCATTTTAAACTCTTATCCAAAATCTCATGATAAACCTACGCAAGTTGAAAGTGTTTTATTTCCTGTTATTTATCTTAACAATATTGTGATACAAGTATGGCAGTGTGAAATACTCAGAAAGCCCCACTTATAAATAGTGCAGTTTTTTGAGGAAAAATAGTACTCAACTCCTGAACTAGTTTACCAATTCATATTCAGACAGGAATAGCCAAATTCTATCGATGAATTTTTTAAAATCAGCAAATGCAGAACTTTCCATTATGAAAAGTGCTTCACTTTGCTAATTGCCAAATATCAGTGAACTTGTCATTTAGTAGAATATCTATTATGTGGATCTGTAAATGGCAAATTGAGTACCACACAAGGAAAAACAAATAAGGTAATTTAAATTATGAATTATTTAGGCAAAAACAAACAAAAATGTGTGCTGATTCAAAGTTTCTAAAATATTTCAGAAAGGTAGTTGGTTTGGTGCCCTTAAAACACCCACACATAATGTTCTGTTTAAAAAAAAAAAAAAAACAGGCATTTCTGGGGAGGGCTCCAATATGGTGGAGGAGTAGAGACCTTAATTTCATCTGGTCCCAGGAATTCAGCTAGATCCTCATCAAACCATTCTGAACACCTGCAAACTCAACAGGAGATTGAAGAAAAGAATAGCAGCAATTCTATGAACAGAAAAGTGACCACTTTCAGAAAGTAGGACCTATGGAGATGTGAACCCAAACCGATATACGGGAAGACAGACTGTGGGGGGGGGGGCAGCCTCCATCAGCCAGCTACTCGCAAGTGAGAGAGCAGTGGAGCACAAAACTGGAACTTTTAAAAGTTGGCTCCATGGAGGGACATTGTTCCAGTGGCTAAGTGGGGGGTGGAGCCCTCACTGGACAGTGTGGTCTCAGGACCCTCGGGGGTCACAGGAAAACTGAGGGCTCCTGAGTGTGGCAGAGCTCCCAGGTAGCAGAGCGGGGAAGCCAGTTGCAAAGATAGAGCTGAGGGGGGGCTCTCAGCTCAAGGTTGCCATAAACCATGATCCAAGGCACAGCTGGGCCACTATTCTTCAAGCAGGGACCCAACAAGTGGCAGATCTGAGGAGATTCCCCTTCCGTGGGAGTGCACCACAAGAACTGCTGGGTTTGGAAACTCCAGCTCCAACTCCAAATGCGGTCATGTGCCAGAGACAGAAATGCTCAGTCACAGGCCAGTGTGCACAGGGTGTGGCCGGAGACCATTCAAGAGACAAAAGTGACTGACTGCTTTTCTCTGAGGGTTCACTGAGGAGTGGGGCCCTGAGTTCTCTGCCTCTCCAGGGCCAGAGATTGGGAAGCTGCCATTTTCAGTCCTTGTCCTCCAGAGTTGTGTGGAAAGCTTTCAGGGAACAAAAGCTACCAAGTAGACTACTTAGCCTGACCCCTGGCAAGGGCAGTGCAATCCGCCTTGGGCAAAGACATTTGAGAATCACTGCAACAGGCCCCACCACCAGAGGATTCGCAAGAACGTCTAGTCAAGACCAAGTTCACTAATCAATGAGAACTGTAAAACTCCAGCATTAGGGGAATACTGCACATAGAATTCATGGCGTTTTTCCCATGATTCTTTAGTCTTTCAAAGTTAATTTTTAAAAATTTTTTCTACTTCTTTTTAAAAATTTTGTCTTCTTTTCTTTCTCAAACAACTTATCAATTCTTCTTTTAAAGATCTTTTTAAATTTTCATTTTTACTGTCATATTCTATTCCTTCATTGTATTTAACTTTATTTTTTGTACATACAAAAATTTTCCTTTCTTCAGAATTTTGGAACACAGATTCTTCTAACACGCCAAAATGTACCCTAAATCCACTGTATGGTTTTGTTCTATTCACCTGATTCATCATATTCTCTCTCTAGTATTTTTTTTTAATTTAATTTTTCTTCTTTCTTTTTTCAACCATCTTCTTATCTTATCGATTCCTTTTTTTAAATATTTTTTAATTTTCATTTTTACAGTCCTATTCCGTCCCTTCATTGTAGTTACCCTGTGTATGTGTGTGTGTGTGTGTGTGTGTGTGTGTGTGTATGCTTTTCTTTCTTTAAAATTTTGGGAGGCAGTTTCTTCAGACAGACCAAAATGCACCCTAAATATTGTATATGGATCTGTTCTGTTCACCAGCCTGATCATATTCTTTTGTTTTTCCCCCTTTTCCCCCAAGTTTTGGGTTTCTTCTGATTTGCTTAGTGTATATTTCTCTGGGGTCATTGTTACCCTTTTGGCATTTTGTTCTCTCGTTCATCTATTCTTCTCTGGAGAAAATAACAAAATGGAAAAATTCATCTCGAAAAAAAGAGAAAGAGGCAGTACTGACTGTCAGAGAGATAATCAACAAGGACATTAGTAAGATGTCAAAACTGGAGTTCCAAATAACGGTTATAAAGATACTATAAAGGTATGATTATAAAGATACCATAAAGATGTGGGCTTAAGAAAAGCATAGAAGATACTAGAGAATCCCTTTCTAGAGAAATAAAATCTACCCAAGTCAAAATCTAAAAGGCTATTAATGAGGTAAAATTTTAAAAATGGAGGTTCTAACTGCTAGAATAAAGGAGGCAAAAGAGAAAATTAGTGATATAGAAGACCAAATGATGGAGAATTAAGAAGCAAAGAAAAAGAGAAAAACAACTATTGGATCATGAGGGGAGAATTCAAGAGATAGGTGATCCCATAAAGTGAAACAATGTTAGAATAATTGGGATCCCAGAAGAAGAAGAAAGGGCGGGGGGGGGCAGAAGGTATATTGGAGCAAATTATAGCAAAGAACTTTTCTAATTTGGGGAAGGAAACAGGCATCGATATCCAGGAAGCACAGAGATCCCCCTCAAAATCAATAAAAATAGGTCAACAACCCAACATCTAATAGTAAAACTTACAAGTCTCAGAGACAAAGAGAAAATCCTGAAAGCAACTCAGGACAAGAGGTCTGTAACCTACAATAGAAATATTAGATTGGCAGCAGACCAATTCACAGAGACCTGGCAGGCCAAAAAGGATTGGCATGATATATTCAGGGTATTAATGAGAAAAACATGCAGCCAAGAATACTATATCCAGCTAAGCTGTCATTGAAAATAGAGAGATAAAAAGCTTCCAGGACAAACAGAAACTAAAAGAAATTGTAATCACCAAACCACCCATACATGAAATATTGAAAGGGGTCTTCTAAGCAAAAAGAGAGCCTAATAGTAACATTGACCAGAAAGGAGCAGAGATGATACACAGTAACAGTTACCTCAGAGGCAATACAATGGCACTAAATTCATAGCTTTTTATAGTTACCCTGAAAGTAAATGGGAAAAATTCCACAACAAAAAGATACAGGGTATCAGGCTGCATTAAAAAAAAAAATACCCATCAATATGCTGTCTGCAAGAGACTCATTTTAGACATAAAGACACCTCCAGATTTAAAGTGAGGGGGTGGAAAACCATTTACCATGCCAATGAACATCAAAAGAAAGCTGGTGTGGCAATTCTTATATCAGAGAAATTAGGTTTTAAACCAAACACTATAATAAGAGATGAGGAAGGACACTATATCATACTTAAAGGGTCTATCAAACAAGAAGATCTGACAATTGTAAATATGTATCGCCCTAATATGGGAGCAGCCAATTACACAAGCCAACTAATAACAAAAATCAAAGAAACCCATCAACAATAACACAATAATAGTAGGGAATGTTAGCACCCCCTTCACTGAAAAAAAACGACCATCTAAGCAGAAGATCAACAAGGAAATAAAGGCTTTCAATGACACTCTGGACCAGATGGGACTTCACAGATACATTCAGAATGTTCCATCCCAAAGCAACAGAATACACATTCTTCTCTAGTGCACATGGAACATTCTCCAGAATAGATCCTAGGTCACAAATCAGGTCTCAACTGTATCAAAAGACTGAGATAATTCCCTGCATATTTTTGGACCACAATGCTTTGAAACTAGAACTCAAACACAACAGGAAAGTTGGAAAAAACTCAAATACATGAAGGCTAAAAAGCATCCTACTAAAGAATGAATGGATAAACCAGGAAATTTTAAAAGAATTTTAAAAATTCATGGAAACAAATGAAAATGAAATCACAACTGTTCAAAATCTCTGAGATGCAGCAAACATGGTCCTAAAAGGAAAGTGTATAGTAATACAAGCCTTTCCCAAGAAATAAGAAAGTTCTCAAATATACAACCTAACCCTATACCTAAACAAACTGGGGAAAGAACAGCAAATAAAGTCTAAACCCAGCAGGAGAAGAGAAATAATAAAGATCAGAACAGAAATCAATGAGAAATGGAAACCAAAAGAACAGTAGAGCAGATCACTGAAACTAGGAGTTGGTTCATTGAAAGAACTAATAAGATTGATAAACCCTGGCCAGACTTATCAAAAAAAAAAAAAAAAAAAAAAAAAAGAGAGAGAGAAAGGACCCAAATTAATAAAATCATGAATGAATGAATGAAGAGAGATCAAAACCAACATCAAAGAAATACAATTATAAAAACATTTTGAGAAACTATACACCAACAAATTTGACAATCTGGAAGAAATGGATGCATTCCTAGAGATGTAAAAACTACCAACTAAACCAGAAAGAAATAGAAAACCTGAACAGACTCATAACCAGTAAGGAGATTGAAGCAGTCGTCAAAAATCTCCCAAAAAATAAGAGCCCAGGGCCAGATGGTTTCCCAGGGGAATTCTACCAAACATTTAAAGAAGAATTAATACCTATTCTCCTGAAACTGTTCCAAAAAATATAAATGGAAGGAAAACTTCCAAACTCATGAGGCCAGCATCACCAGGATACCAAAACCAAACACCCCATCAAAAAGGAGAATTACAGACCAATATCCTTGATGAACACAGATGCAAAAATTCTCACCAAAATACTAGCCAATAGGATCCAACAGTACCTTAAAAGGATTATTCACCACAACCAAGTGGGATTTATTCCTGGGTTGCAAGGTTGGTTCAACATCCACAAATCAACCAATGTGATATAATACATTAATAAAAGAAAGAACAAGAACCATATGATACTCTCAATAGATGCAGAAAAAGCATTTGACAAAGTACAGGATCCTTTTTTGATCAAAACTCTTCACAGTGTAGGGATAGAGGGCACATACTTCAATATCATCAAAGCTATCTATGAAAAACCCACAGCAAATATCATTCTCAATGGGGAAAAAACTGAGATCTTTTCCACTAAGGTCAGGAACACAGCAGGGATGTCCACTCTTACCACTGTTATTCAACTAGAAGTCCTAGCCTCAGCAATCAGACAACAAAAAAAATAAAAGGCATCTGAATCAGCAAAGAAGAAGTCAAACTCTCACTCTTTGCAGATGATATTTTATGTGAAAAACCCAAAAGACTCCATCCCAAAACTAGAACTCATATAGGAATTCAGTAAAGTGGCAGGATATTAAATCAATGCACAGAAATCAGTTGCATTTCTATACACCAACAATAAGACAGAAGAAAGAGAAATTAAAGAGTCAATCCTATTTACAACTGCACCCAAAACCCTAAGATTCTTAGGAATAAATGTAGCCAAAGAGGCAAAGAATCTGTACTCAGAAAACTATAGAATACTTGTGAAAGAAATTGAGGATGACAAAAAGAAACTGAAAAACATTCCATGCTCATTGATTAGAAGAACAAATATTGTTAAAATGTATGCTACCTAGAGCAATCTACATGTTTAATGCAAACCCTATCAAAATACCATCAACTTTTTTCACAGAAATGGAATAAATAGTCCTAAAATTTGTAGGGAACCAGAAAGACCCCCAAATAACCAGAGGAATGTTGAAAAAGAAAACCAAAGCTGGTGGCATCACAATTCCAGACTTCAAGCTCTATTACAAAGCTGTAACCATCAAGACCAGACGGGACTTCACTAAATGCAGCCAAGAATACTAAAAGCATACAAACAAAAACAGCACAGACACAGACACATAGATCCGTGGAACAAAATAGCCCAGAAATGGACCCTCAACTCTATGGTCAACTAATCTTTGACAAAGCAGGAAAGAATGTCCAATGGAAAAAAAGACAGTCTCTTCAACAAATGGTGTTGGGAGAACTGGAGAGCCACATGCAGAAGAATGAAACTGGACAATTTCCTTATACCACACACAAAACCAGATTCAAAATGGATGAAAAACCTCAATGTCAGACAGGAATCCATCAAAATCCTTGAAGAGATCACAGGCAGCAACCTCACTGACCTCAGCCATAGCAAGTTCTTCCTAGACACATTGCCAAAGGCAAGGGAAGCACGGGCAAACATGAACTATTTGGATTTCATCAAGATCAAAAGCTTTTGCACAGCAAAGGAAACAGTCAACAAAATCAAATGACAACTGGCACAATGGGAGAAGATATATGCAAACGACATATCAGATAAAGGGCTAGTGTCCAAAATTTATAATGAACTTATCAAATTTAACATCCAAAGAACAAATAATCCAGTCAAGAAATGAAAAGACATGAGCAGACATTTCTGCAAAGAAAACATCCAAATGGCCAACAGAAACATGAAAAATGCTCAGTATCACTTGGCATCAGGGAAATATAAATCAAAACCACATTGAGGTACCACCTCACACCAGTCAGAACGGCTAAGATTAATAAGTGTGGAAATGACAGAAGTTGGCAAGGATACGGAGACGGGGAACCCTCGGCACCTGGGTGGCTTAGTCATTAAGCATTTGCCTTCAGCTCAGGTCATGATCCCAGAGTCCTGGAATGAATTCCCACATCAGGCTCCCTGCTCCATGGGAAGCCTATTCTCCCTTTCCCACTCCCCCTGCTGATGTTCTCTCTCTCACTGTGTCTGTGTCTGTCAAAAAAATAAATAAAATCTTTTAAAAAAGGAAAGAAACAAAGAAAGAACGACAGAAAGACAGAAAGAAAGAGTACCTTCTGGCACTGTTGGTGGGAATGCAAGCTGGTGTGGCCACTCTGGAAAACAGTATGGAGATTCCTCAGAAAGTTGAAACTAGAGCTACCCTATGACACAGCAACTGCACTACTAGGTACTAACCCCAAAGATACAAATGTAGTGATCTGAAGGGACACGTGCACCTCAATGCTTATAGCAGCAATGTCCACAATAGCTAAACTATAGAAAGAGCCTAGACGTCCACTGATAGATGAATGGATAAAGAAAAAGTGATACACACACACACACACACACACACACACACACACAGGAATATTATGCAGCCATCAAAAAATGAAATCTTGCCTTTTGCAAGGATGTGGATTGAACTAGAGGGTATTATGATACGCAAGAGAAATCAATCAGAGAAAGAGAATCATCATATGCTCTTGCTGATATGTGGAATTTGAGAAAGGCAGAGGATCATGTGGGGAGAGAGGAAAAAATGGAATGGGATGAAACCAGAGAGGGAGACAAATCATACAAGACTCAGGAAACAAACTGAGGGTTCCTGGAGTGGAAGTGGGTGGGAGGGAGGGGTGGCAGGTGATGGACACTGGGCAGGTTATGCGCTATGGTGAGTGCTGTGAATTGTGTAAGACTGATGAGTCACAGACCTGTACCCCGACACAAATAATGCATTCTATGTTAATAAAAAAATTAAAAATTAAAAATTTTTTAAAAAGCATTCTCTTCTCCCTCAGTACCTTCAACTGTGGTATAAATTAGCTCCTTGGCGACCTGGAAATAAAGAGATGATGTCAACTTCCTTCAGGACATGGGTGTCACTTACACTATCTGGACCACAAAAGGCCAGTTGGGTTGGGGGTTGGGGGAAAGATGTCTGTTCACTATCTTCTTGAAGAAGATCAAGTTCTTCTCTACACTTGGTTGACCCTGGAGTTTGTCTTAGAAATGATTCTTGCATGATTCTTTCCACTCATTATATGTTTATCTATTCATTGAATTTTGCAACATCAACCCTTCCCTCACACTCTCTTCCAATGAGTTTTCTTCACTTTTGATCCAAGATATAAAGCCCTATACTTACTGTATTATTTCTTTATTAAGCAGTAATATCTTTATGCTCATGTTTGCTTTTTTTAGGATTAGTGTGATTTTTATTATTGTCGTGATTACACAGTCATATGGTTTGAGTGGTTTGTCTAATGTTATCTTCCCCCAAAGTCCCATTATTGTTACCAAGTAATTCTGCGAGGTTTTTCAAGAGCACGTATATTGCAGTGGAGTAGCATCGATGAACAATACTGCGTATGGATCATACGCAGACTCTCGTGAGACATTTGCATTTTCTTCGACTCAAGAATGCTAGTAACTTTCATAAAAAATTAGTTTGCCTTTATCCTCGTGCAGCAAATTATATGATTTCCCTTTGTTAGAAGCTTTATAAGATGCTTCATAGGTGCCTTTCTTTCCTTTATGTTAAATGCCTATAGAGAAGCTGGGGCCTCATCCTATCCGACAAGTATATAGGATTTGATAATATACATTTTTGTATCAGACTCATCACTGGCCCCACTCCTTTTGTGTTGATAATGGTAGATGCAAGCATTTCCTCCTTTTTCTATTCCTTTTATGATTCTGCTCTTTATTCATTGTTTCTAAACTGCCATTAATCCCATCTGAAGGTAGGAGGTTTTATATATCTACACATATATTTATATACACACACACACACACTCACATGTGCATATATACATATAAATAGCACATACATATGCAGACAGATACACTCAGTGTTTAGAATACTTGGTTATTTAAATGGAATTTGAATGCGAGTAGCAAGTGCAGGGAGCCCAAAAGAAGTCAACTGGAATTAAACAGAAAAGACCAATTGATTACCTGCCTCTTTACAACTTTTCCACTGTTGTGTTGGAGTTGTGGAAAGAACATCTCTACTACCCACCAGGATGCCATTTGTCACATTGGAATAGAACCAAAATCTTCTACAAGGCATTCTGGATTCATTAAGAAGTTAGCACATTCTCTCAAAGCCCCTAACTTACCCCCAGCGTGTATTAATAGACTGAGGGAATCTGAGTCAGCAAGTCGTAAACTTTGTATACACACAAACAAGAGAGAAGAACCACAGCACCAGGGAATGTTCTGGTTGTAAAATGTAAGATATCGCCAAGATATATGACAGAAGAGCTTGAGGAAATGATATCTTCTCAGCCACATGAAGTCCTAAATGCAAAACAACGGTTGGGTCACTTTGATTAACGTGGGGTCAGACTGCAAATTTCATATATTTCATTCATCCGCTGACCAAATATTTATTGCACACCTAGGAATGTGCACTCTGCTCTGTTGTTGGGTCACCTAGACCCTCTTTTCCTAGAAAGGTACTGATGCCTTGGTAATTACTCACAACTGTACCTTTCTCTGAGAATTGCCCTCAGCTCTAGGGAGCACCTCTCAGGTCAATGACTGACTCTTCTGGAGGACTGGAGTGAGAACTGGGTCTGCTGGCTTCCAAGGGGGACAACTATGTGATGCCATTCCTGCTCCAGAGCTCCCCCTGGAATCAGAGGGAGGCTGGGTGGCCAACAGTTCTGGCTTCCCTAGGATGTCCCAGTTCTCTCACTTCTTGCCAGGACAACACCTCAGGGGAGCACTTGTCCAAGAAAACTCATCCCAGGCTCTGGGTCTGGAAAAACCCAACTTAAGACGCCTGCTTATTATGGGCCAGAGTCTGTCTGAGATGCTCAACAACCAGGTGTAGTCACTGTCATTGTGGAATTGTAGGCTATTGATAACATAACTTTAGAAACACACAAGGGAACGGGTGAGCAGGATTAGGTATAGTGGTCAGGACAAGGCCTCCCTGAGGAGCGACACCTGAGTTTTAACTAAAATGTTCAGAAGCAGGCTGCCTGGGTGGCTCAGGGGACTAAAGCCTCTGCCTTTGGCTCAGGGCATGATCCCAGGGTCCTGGGATTGAGTCCTGCATCAGGGTCTCTGCTCAGCAGGGAGCCTGCTCTGCCTGCCTCTCTGCCTACTTGTGATCTCTGTCTGTCAAATAAATAAATAAAATCTTTTAAAAAATAATGAAAAAATAAAATGTTCAGAAGTATCCAGCTGTGTGAAGACATACAGAAAAAGGGTTCAGGCAGAGGGGCCAGCAGATGCAAATATCCTGGGGTAGAATGTGCTTTGTCCGCTTCAGTGGGGATTCCTTCTTCTTCACTCCTGATACTCCTTTCTGCAAAAGGAGCTCATTTGGTGTCATCTCCAGCATCTCTCCATTCTCCATTCTCTTTTCCCTAGAGTGAGTGCAGGGACATCTAAATGGTAAATTTAGGCAGAACAATTGTTCACGTTCAACTCATTTGTACCCCTTCCCTCAGGAGCAAGCTGCCTGCCCTATGGGAGCAGCTTTCTTCTGATCTGTTTCTCCTGAGGCAACTCTGCCCTGATAAAGTGTTATCTGTGACTGCCTGGGTCTAGTCTACACAACTGTGGAATTAAGAATCACTTAAGCCTTCTTGATTAACAGACTTTAAGCCAAGTCCTCCCACATGGGCTCTACAGGAATCGAGGCGCTAGTGGATCGCCACAGACCACTGCCTCATTGCATCCGTTTGTTCAGAGCCAAGATGGGGAAGCGTCCTTCCCCCTCTAGGAGGCCATATTAACTTTTCATTCCCCTCACTCAAATTTATTTAAGATCTGTACTTGGAAAGAGAAATTGTCAAATATGGCAATTCTTCTAAGGTAAATGAGAGTGGGCCTTCAAAATAACATCCTTGATTTTGCTTCCGTGAGAGCAGAAAAGTCAAATTATAATAAATTCTGTTATTAGCATAAGTAATGTGTCTAAAATTAAATTAAAGTTATGAGTTTTAATACACCTACATTTCAATTATTCAATAGTTTTCAACCACTTTAAGGTTTTGGAAAAAATGAAGTGTTAAAATACATTAGAATGTGTACATTGATCCTCATTTTCCTTTTGTCTCCATTTTAATTTTAAAATAAAAAATAGTGCAGCGCAATATTATTTCTCTTGATTACTGACTTTCTGTGCCCCTCCCCCAACACACACACGCTTAAATTTTAAACTTGAAGGAAGTGACTTACTGGGACACAGAATTCAAGGCAAGGGCAGGGGTGGGGGTAAAGGCTGAGGCTGAGGAACAAAAATTCAAGGTGGTGCTTTTCTTGGTTCACCCTAACCCCAGGGCCACACATGAACGTGTTCTAAAAATGGAGGGAGAGATAAGTAAAAATTATGTTCAGGGAGTCATAATAAGAAAAGATAGAAGAGTCGGAGAGCTGGGCAAGAGTTAGATCATGTAGGGCCTTTACCTAGGGATTGAAAGAGAGGTTTCATCCTGAGTGTGGTTTGGAAACTAGTGACTAGTCCCTAATTTGGTGCCACGATAGTACCAAATATGACTCTGACTTCAAAGCAATCTCTCAATTCTTACTACCCAAAAAGTAATGTTTCACTTCCCCCATGTTCCATTGTGGAGCTGATCTGAAAGACAGATCTAATTTTTTCCACCTGAAACCCTCTAGAGTGATCCACAAAATCTCCCAACAATCTCACCATTCCCACAATGCTTGAGGTTTTAGAAAGCTATCTTGTATCCGTAAAGTTCCTATGAATGGGAGTCCTTCTAACAATGCAGAAGAAGATGTGAAAATCAGAAGATGTGAAAAATCAAGAAGATGTGAAAAATCAAAAGAAGGACCAGGAATCAAAGAAGTTAAATATTGGTGAGAGATGAAAGACCAGAACCAACCTTGGATCATTTCCAAAAATAATAATCATAATTTCTTTTTCCAAATTGAAAAAACAATGATGTTTGCCTGCCTCCAAATCTGTCTCATGTGATGGCAGGTTAATTTCCTTGCCTCTTTAGATTGTAAAAAATATCTTCTCATAAATAATTATTTGGGGAATATACCTATAGCACAGTATTCATCTCCTCTGTATTATTAAGGAGTAAGATATTGAAGCTTAATTCCTGCCATATTAGTATTTAGTAAAATTAATGGCAACATCTCTAATATTTTCATTCATGGTCTTTACACATCCATGGACCAGAATTTAAACTTTTGTTGATGTTACTGGGGAATCTCAAAATCTTGGGATTAGGCAAGTAACATAAACACGTATCAGGTGAAGAAGACAAGAAGGAATGGTGGGGACTGTGGTAGTATGGGGAGAATCCATTTCCTTTCTGAAGGATGCTGCTCAAAATCCTTCAACAGAAAAACTGAGGATTTTCACAATGAAATCTAGTCTTCTTATTTGTTGATGTTGACATCTAAGTCATTTTGTAATGCTGTACAAGCCAAACAAAACATATCTCTCAGAGTACTTACAGCTGCTGGTGAGGGTTTTCATTCTAAACATGCTTCTTTGTGCTGAGTTCAATTACAGGACTGCTTTCAAAGAGATGCAAAAGTATGAAGAATTAATTGCTTCTAAGAGTTCTGCTCTTTCTACCTCACTTGAATTTCTTATACGCTTCTCGATCTCTGTTGTAAATGGAAAAGCAAGTAACAGAACTTGTTAAACAGTTGCCTGTTTTTACAAAAATTGTAACTGAAAATACTTTGGGTTGCAGGCAAAAGCTGGCTTTGGAATTCTCATGTGAAGAAAAATGCATGGTCTTCATAGTTGTGATTTCCTTCCCCATTCAGAGAGGTGTTTTTACCTATGCCTGGATAGTCATCTCTGCACAGGATTTTCTGTTACTATCACCCTCATTACCGAATCAAGGCCACCTTCTCCTCTGTCCTAACCTTTCCTGTCCCCAGGAAGCCATATTTGAAGATCTTCTTCAAATATGCATCAGTCACAGTTCCTGGTTGCAAGCAAGACAGTAGCCTAAGCAGAAAAAAAAAAATTGCTTAAAGGGATGTTGGGGAGTTTACCAGATCAACACAGAAACTGGGGAGCCCCAGGAGGAGACATGAAGAGGAAATGAGGCAAAATAAGTCACAGAACCCATTTGCCACGGCCATGCCATTTGATTAAGACCATCATTTGTTGGAAATAATCCCCTAAGTTCCTAGGCCCCTACCCCTTCTCCAGGACCAAAGTCCTGGGGAGGAGTCTGTGACTGACCAAGCTAGGATCCTGTGCTGCACACTTGTAGCTGACAATGATGGAAATTGGAAGGACTCTGAGGGGGAGAGCACTGGTCACAGGATCCACATGACGGAGAATCCCCACGACCACCCCCACAAATACAGGAAAGTGGATGAAATGCCCTCCGGCCAGAACATGACAAATATCTATGAAATCACTTTGCTACATAAAATCTTTTCCCAAATTTCCATGTCTTTAAGAATAAAACCCATATTCCTAACCAGAGCCCTTCAGAAAGCGGTCCCTTCCTAGGTCTGCAACCTCTCTTCTCACCCTTGACAGATAGTTCCCTGCTAGAGAGGCTTCTTGAGGTTCTTGAAAGCACACCCGGTCTCCCCTATCTCAGGACCTTTACACATGCCTTTCCCTCCACCTGGAATTCCCTTACCACTCCTGCCCACCATTCTCCAAGCTGAACCCACATCATTTAGGGCTCAGCTTCAATATCCCTACTTCATTGAGGCCTTTCTGCATCATGCTATCATCAAAAGCTCACCTTGGGCCAGAGGGTTCTCTAGCAGATTCATATATTCACTTCATATTTCTTGTAACAGTCTGGAAATATCTCAGTATGTGTTTCCTTAGTACCTGTTTACTTGATGTGTGTTGATTTGTATGCTGTCCCTATCCCTCAGTATTCTGCAAGCTGGGGGAGACGACGCCGGACATTTCCAGTTTGTTGTTTCTTTAGCATCGTGTATAGTAAGTCCTAGGCACAGAAAAGATGCCCAATAGCTATTTGTTGAACATAAAAAAGAATGCAGTCTTTCAGAAGACTCACTGAGGGAAAAGGATGGCAGCCACGTAAACCAAGGGTTTCAAATGGTGTTTTGCAGAGCTGCCCCATGGGTTCCATTGAAAGGGGAAGAAAACAGGCAAAGCTTCTGGGACCCTACTCCCACTTCAAACAGAACATCCTCTCTTATACATCTTTTACAGTTTAGGCTTCTAGGCAAGATTTAACTTAAAGGATTTGCATCTAAATGAAGCTTGACAATGAAGACCTAATTGGAAGAAAGGAAAATTATTAAAACAGGTTAGTACTTTGATAATTCTGATAAATATTCTAGGTGGTGATGAATTAATGCTGATAGACCATGATTATTCAAATTGACCTGCATCTTTTAGAATTCTTTTCCAAAGAACTGTTATTCCGAAACAATCCCTGCTTGTGTTGACCTAAGTTTATAATGTTTCCATGTATGTTTGCCTTTAACTCGGGTATGGTTTCTGTGACTGATAAAAGTTTGTACCTACTAAAAAAATTAAAAGTTAAAAAAATATATACCATTGTTTTCCAACTAGAAGGCAGTTTCCTTGTGAGCAGAAACAAGGTTCATTTTGTTCAACCCATCCTCTCCTTCCTGCCTTTAGAACAGTGAGTTCCACAAAGAATATGGTTCACAAATATTTGATGACCAAGAGATTGAAAGGGGAGGTTTGAGAGTGGCAGCGATGATCCGGAACAAAGTCTCAGAGATTAAGTAAGGTAAGGATGAATACCTAAACCGGGAAGGTGGTAATGGATGGTTAATTACACAGAGGGGGTCTTAATCCAGTGAATAAATATGTTAGGAATAACAGCAGATAGTTTTTTTCACTGTTGGAGAAAAAGGTTACATATATGGAAAGGAAAATGTAGTTGAATCATATATACACATACACACACATATGTATATATGCATGTTTGTATATGTACACACACACACACAAACACACACAGATTTTGCTTTTAAATATCATTTTCTGCCAAAAGGAACCTAAGTATCTTGGAGTAAAGCCTGATTCAAGACTAGGACAGAAGCAGAGCTAGATGAGCCTAGACCATCTTGTGCCAGAAAGAACGGTGACAGATGGTAATTACTACACTTGTCATGGTGAGCACTGCATAAATGGAATTGTTGAGTCACTGTGCTATACATCTGAAAGTAACATTAACATTGTAGGTCAACTTTACTTCAATAAAAGTAAAATAAACTTATAAGAAAAGACTAAAAAGATGTTCTCAGAGAATAGCAGATACATTAAAAAAAAGAAGCCCAAGTCAGCTTGGGAAGGTCTCCACCAGTCAAATCTGGTACAATTTCATCATCAAACTGAATAATAATAATAATAATAAACAACTTTACCCATTAAATAGAATAGGAATCCATGAGATCACACCATTATGAACAAATGGGAAAACAAAAAATCTTCTTTTAAGAATGTCAACTAATAGATGCAGACAGAATGATGAAATTGGACAATCACCATTTGGCAACTATCAGAGCAATAATTTAGCCAAGGGATATCAGTGAATATGGAAATCATTAGAAAAGTTTGATTAGGTGTTGGATACTTATGTAGTTGCAAGTTACCTCCCTACAAGATGCACATTATGTGCAAAGGAAAAAGAATACCTTTCCACTGGGAAAAGCCCAGAAGTGATCAAAGTGATTATTAAGAATAATGGGAGAAATCATGCACCACCTGATGGGGAGCAGTGACAAGGACACAGACATGTCATCAAGTTATGACATTCTCGCCCCCTATGCACAACCTCAACCAAACAAGGAGGAAATATCCGACAAACCCAAATTGAAAGACATCCTAAAAAATGACTCATCTGTAAAGCTCTGAATTATCAAATCAATGTCATGAAAGTCAAGGAAAAACAGGATATATTCCAAACTGAGGACTACAGAGACACGGCAATTCAACGCAATAGGTGATCTTAGATTGGATTCTTTTGCTATAAATGACATTATTAGAATAACTGAAGAAATCTGAATGGGGTTCATGGATTATATGGTGGCAATATGTCAATGTTAATGACCTGAATTTGATGGTTAGTTGGCGGTTCTGTAGAATAATGCCCTCATTTGTAGGAACACACGCTAAAATATTAGCAGGTGATAACGGCATCATATCAGTACCCTACTCTCAAATGATTTAGAGGGGAAAAAGTTTTTTGAACAAGGGTTTTCTGTAAGTTTGAAATCATTCTTAAGTAAAAAATAAGTATATTGACACTGCCCTACATTTCATGAATCATATAACCAGTATGCATATTAATAAAAACCAAGACAAATTAAAACAATATAGTATTGTTTCAATATGAAGAACCAGAAACATCTTCGTTGACCAGTTATTTTTCCTTTTGCCTTAGAAACTCAGCCCCTCGTTTAGCAAAATTTAAGGACCATGCCTTATGTGCCACTCGCTGTTCCAAAGATGAACAAAATGAACCAGGTTCCTGTTTGCATGGAGTCTGCCTTTTTACTGGAAAGTTGAACACTGAACACATTTCTATCAAGGACAGTGGAGAAAGAGACAGATATATAGGCAGAGAATGTGTGGACAACCCGTCACCTCCTACGGCGTTACTTTCTATAATTAGTGGTGAGGTTTTTTTAAAGTAATAAAAGCAATTCTCAAAGTGGTATATTAATTCATTTCCATATATTCATGATGTGTAAGATGACAGACATGGAGGTAGGTATGTAGTTAGGGAGAGAGAGAGAAGGGGGGGGGAGGGAGGAACAGAAAGAATACTGCTTTATCATCCCCCTGTTGGATTTTACATCATAATCAAGAGAGGGGGCAAGCATCTGAAACGCACAGGCAATGTCAGATGTCACCTCATGTGGGACAGTAAGGGTAGTGTTGGAGCGCACCGCGCGATGGCATCTATCCGTATGACCATATGATCTGACCTTACAACATCCCCCCGAGTGAGGCACAGGACAGCAGTGAACAGCACCGCGTTTAACATGTAGCGTAACACGAATCAGACGGCACACTGCCTGGGCCGCCCTCCAGCTGCCCCAGCCACACCCCCCGCTGTGTGCCCCCAGCTGCATGCCAGCTGTGCATCCCAGGTGTGGTGGAACCGGGACCTTCTGGTGGAGTATCGCCTGTGTTCCTTCTCTCCCATCTTTCTCGGAGAGAACTCGAAGACATAGATTGCCACCTTTAGGTGCAAGGCAAGCAGTGCAAAATCAGGGAAGTAAACCAGATGCCACAGGGAAATAAATGGTTCTGCTTCTCATTAATCTTCGAACATACAATTGACCTTTCATTGTATCTTTCAACTTCCTTATATTTGCTACACCTGGGGGTACCACAAAATTTAAATTTTCCTGGGGTGCCTGGGTGGCTCAGTTGGCTAAGCATCTACCTCTGGCTCAGGTTGTGATCCTGGGGTCCTGGGATCCAGCCCCGCATCTAAGGCTCCCTGCTTGGCACGGAGTCTGCTTCTTCTCTTTGCCCTGCACTCTCTCTCTCTCTCAAATAAATTAAATATTTAAAACAAAACAAGACACTAAACCACCAACTTCTGGGGCAGTTGGTTACACATTAATAGATAATTGGAAAACTGTCTAGCACACACTTAGTTCTTAAAGTTATCTTTCAGATGAAAGAAAGAATGTGTTTATCATTGGCATGCCATTTTTTACTTCATGAAGTCCTTTGGTCCCCCCTCCCCCTCCTCCCTGGGGCTAGTGGTATAACTGGTAACTTTCATCCTTGGGGTGGATCACATGTATCACTTCCTTTGTTTAACAAAGGTATTTCCAGGAGCTACTGTGAAACGAAACAAAATAGTGGCAGAAAGGAAATATACTTGGAGAAAATTTTCTTTTATCCTGTTTTCTATAGGTGAACAGGCAAATAAAAAAAGTAAGTAAATATACATATAATAAAAAATAACTGTGCAAAAGGAAAACAGTAACATGGTATTCGTTTTTAATGACATCACTATGTTTTTAATTTTTATTTATTTTTATAATTATTTTTTAAAGATTTTATCTACTTATTTATTTGAGAGAGAGAGCATGAGTGGGGTGAGAAGCAGAGGGAGAAGCAGACTCCCAGCTGAGCAGGGACCCCTAGGTGGGGCTCCCATGATCATGACCTGAGTCAAAAGCAGAGGCTGAAGAGACTGAACACCCAGGTGCCGCTCATCACTACCTTTTCTTTTTTCTTTTTCTTTTTTTTTAAAGATTTTATTTATTTATTTGACAGACAGAGATCACAAGTAGGCAGAGAGGCAGGCAGAGAGAGAGGAAGGGAAGCAGGCTCCCTGCTGAGCGGAGAGCCCGATGCGGGGCTCGATCTCAGGACCCTGAGATCATGACCTGAGCCGAAGGCAGAGGCCTTAACCCTCTGAGCCACCCAGGCGCCCCGATCACTACCTTTTCTAAAGGGGGAGATCTGTGCCTACCTATTTGTCCTTTGCAGTTGCAAATAATAACATTATGGCTTCTTTTTATTAAGCAAGCTTAAAAAATTTTATGCATAGACTCCAAGTGGCCACATAAAAGGACAAGACCCGAAGCATCCTATGTTTTATTTTTTTCCTTTATTATAATCCCTGGGCAATCCATGTTTGTTTTGCATTTACTGTTGAAATGCAAAACTGGGTAGGCCCGCAGGGGTTGAGGATACAAGATACCCTGAGGCAAGCTTGAAGGATTCCAAACCTTTAAGAGTTTATTGTTGAAATAGATGTCTGTGACTGGTCCCCTTGTGTCCAAGGCCAATTTATAACTGAAAGTTCTCCAAATAAACTGCCGTGTACAAAACACTGTTTTTTTAAAGGAAAAGTAAAGACAGTGAGCTGATCTGAAGCTGTCTATTTATTAGTGAAACCCCGTGGTAATCAGAGCAATTGATGAGAATGAATAAACAAAGTATGTTTGGGAGAAAGATTATTTTTATTAGTAATACTGTTTAGAATTTTTGGCATGATGACAAGAAGCAGACCACCTTGTAGTCATTTATTATCACTTTAAAATTCTCTATGAACAATGTGTGTCCTTATTACCTTCACTCAGGACAGACCCCTCCAACCACCCCACCCTTGGATCTCCATTCACAGAGGCAAATGGCGTCTGACTTCCACTACTGTTCAAAGTCTGTGTATACCTCTACACTCTCAACGAAGTTTGCAAAATGGTGGCTTGAAAACCAGATCAACTGTCTCAGTTGTTTTATTTTGACTACACTAGGTTTTCAAATTAGTGTCCATTTAACAATGCAGAGTTCACAGGAAAATCTATGTTGCTGGCTACTCTTAAAATACTGTTAGCTGCTATGACATGAATGACTTTCAACACATCATCCCGAGTAAAAGAAGCCAGTCAGTCACTGCAGAACACACATGGCGAGTCTCCATTTATATAAAAGATCCAGAATAGGTAAATCAGTAGAGACCAAAAAACGATTAGTGGTTGCTAGGAGCTGGGGGTGGCAAGGGGGAAGAAATAGTGACTGCCAGTGGGAAAAGGGTTTCCCTTGGGGGATGCTGAGAATGTTCTAGATTTAGGTTATATTGAGAGTTGCATCAGTGAGTAAACTAAAAAGCATTGGTTTGTATATTTGAAGCAGGTGAATTTTATGCTATGGGAAGCAAGTCTTAATAATGATGTTAAAAAACACACACAAAAATGTAAGACACTGGAAGATCAGGCGATATTGACACTCCATTTCCTGATGGCAGAAACTGCCAATACTTGATCAGGACCTTTTCTGTTTCAGTGGATTATGTGCTTTCCTGAAGACCCCCGTCCCTCCACTTCCTCAACAGAGGCCAGGTTCCTTGCGCTGTTTAGCTCTGTGCCTCTACTACTGTTTTCTGCATATTGAAGTTAAGAGGAAATTTTAATTTTTTAAAAGATTTTACTTATGTATTTCTTTCAGAGAGAGAAAGAGAGCAGGAGAGAGCACAAGCACCAGGCAGAGGGAGAAGCAGACGTGTGTGTTTCTTTTATGTTATGAAACTCCAGCATGCGTGTGTGCTGAGAATTGACTAGGGAAGGGATAAAAGAAAATAAGACAAAAACAAAGAATAACAATAACAACAACAAAACACTGATATAAGAGAAAGTGGGAACACAGGCTGGACAGAAGTCATGGAAGTGAGAGCAGGGAGCAAGCTGAGTGCACCAGTGGTGGGATATGATCTTAGCAGACCAGACAGACACACTGCTCTTAGATCTGGGCACCTGGAGTGCCTGACCTGAGCCTCAGGCTGTGGGGCACTTTTTCTCTGGTCCTCATCAGGTCCCTCCACAGATGCCCCCCACACAGGAGCCAGAGCCCCCAGTTCCATAATGCATTATGCACAAACAAGATCCTGGACCTCTTTGCTCGAAGGTCCTGCAACCACTTCTAGTACCTAAAGGATCCTCCTCTCAAGTCAGCTTCCCTGAGAATGGACCACCCTTCCAGGGGCAGCTCTTTGCTTAGGGGAGGAGAATAAAACTTGAAAAAGAAGCGGTCATCACCCAAGCTAGGGCATCCAAGTAGGCTTATTCCCCAAGGCTTGCAAATGCTGGCTGCAGACTTGCCAGACCGTTCATCTGTAGAACCTGCTAAAAGGTAGGATGCATGCCTGCAAAACCTGTCAGTTGGTAGATGACTGGTACTGCTGTGTGGAGGCTCTCCTAGGATTGTTACTTTATCCAGAACTTAAAAAGTAGCATCACCAGCCAAGCTGAGGGACAGGAAGCTGCAGGTTTGAGAAGAAAGGAGGTCCAAAGAGAACGGGAAGCCAGTAGGGCAAGGAAAGTTGTGGGAGAATCAGCAACACGACTGCCCCCTAAAAATGAGCAATTATATATTTTAAGTCAGATCGCTTAGGAGACTGAGTTTAGGGCATGAAATAGCTAAAATCTGTCCTCAACCTATGTTGTGTTTTCTCTGATGGGGATGATGAAGGCCAACAGGGTTGAGGCCATATCTAAAGATGGGAACGATGGGCTTTGGGACCTTGGCTGGGCCAGAAAGGGAATAGAGACTAAAACTACTGAAGGACTCTTAACGGTGGGAGCTTAATGTTTTGGAGATCCTGCTGGGGTGAAGCGTTGCTGGATTCAGAATACAGTGGAGTGACGTAATGCAGAAGTGATGGTTGGGCCGTGGGGTTTTGTCACTGAGAATAAAGCAGTGTTTTGTGTAGTGGTAACAACAGAGTTTAGATTAGAATACAATCAGGAAACAGGAAGCTGTAGACCACTGCGGAGTCCAGAGCATTAAGAATTCGGCAGGGGGGGTGGGTGGTGAAGGGTTTATTTAAATGAATACTGAAATTAGTGAGAATCATAAAATTATGGCTAAGCTGACTGGGTGTGGTGCATAAACAATGAATTTTGGAACACTGAAAAGAAATAAAATAAAATAAAATGAAAAAATAAAATAAAATAAAATTAAGGCTAAGCCGGTTGAGAAAAGCAAGGTACATAATGGGACTATAGGAAGCCCCCATTTGAGTAAAAAAATGACAGATGTGCTATATATCTGTCTAGACACAATCTTTAAAAATCCATATACATCGTCTGAACACCTGTATGCTCGCATGAACATGCAGAGACTAATTCTAGAAGGAGACGCAGGGAATCCTACCCATCATCGACCCTCATGATGGAGTTTGGGAAGTAGAGGTTCAAGAGCAGGAGTAGACTTACTCCTCAGAATATAACCTTTGGCACTGTCAGAATGCTTTCCAGTATATCCGTGCTATGTCTTAGTTTAGAAAGGAAAGAAAATAGCTAGTTAATAAAAAGTAAAAACTGGGGTGCCCGGTGGGTTCAGTCGGAAGAGCGTGTAACTCTTGATCTCTGGGGGCATGAGTTTGAGCCCCATGTTAGGTGTAGAGATTGTAAAAAAAAAAAAAAAAAAAAGTAAACTTTGAAAAACCCATAATGTTGAGCTTAAAGAGCCTTATTCAGCTGGAGCTGCTTTTCATATACTCTCAAGAAGTACTCAGTCCTTAAAATGGAGCCAAGTTTTGAGAGTAAAACTCTCAGCGTAATCAGGACAATTAAGATGTATTTAAACATCTCTGGGCTGAGGAAAAATGGATTTTTCTTGCTGCTGGCACTGTGAGCAACAAAAGTCCTATTCTCTAACCGACTTAACTTGAGAAAGCCTGTGTCTTGATCAAAGACCAAATGATTGCAATTTAGCCACCCAATATCTTCTCGCTGATTCGATTAACATAATGTTCCCTTAACCAAATGAAACAACATTATTAAGCTGCGTTGATAAAATGCAGACCAAACCCTCACAGGAAGGCTGCCAAAGGATATGGGCTTGGAAAATATTTTCCTATTTCATGCTGTCTCTCACACAAGAGCAGTTCAAACGGGTGCTCTAGGAGGCTTGCCATTTTACTAACTGGGGGAACCCCTGCGGAGAGAGGAAAGGTTGCAGCCCAGTCAGGAAGAAGAGAATCATGCTGAAGTGGACAATGGAAATCACCCTTTGACCCCACTCAGAGATTCCCTCACCTCCGGGGGGGGTCTATCCATTGCATAAGATAAGCTGGACTTAAAGCAACCCCTTCGAGAATGTACAGGTCAATTATATTCCTAGGGATGAGATCAAGTCCACAAATGAAGATGGTCAAGGCAATCTTCCCCAGCTCATCTCCAGCAAATCTCTCTGAAAGGCAGAGAGTGACGCTCCCACCTGTGTGGACTCTTTTCTGTTTGGAAAAGGGAGCTTAGAGAAAGTGTGAGCGGGAGGTATCCCGATGAGGACTGGGACCCAGTCATGTCACGTACTTTTTGTGAGTGAACCGGTCAAGTGTAAGGTCACTCATCTACTTCTCCCTGTTCCCAATGCCCCATAGCTCAAGAGGCAAAGAGGACTCCTGTAGCCCCTACGTGTCAGCTGCCACGCACTGCAGAGCAGACACACAGAGACAGGTGCCAGGCTGCCCATCTGGCCTTGCCATTGGGTCTTGGGCACGCACCACCCGACCAGGTGACCTATTTTCCCTTCCAGCAGCCAGTGCGACTTTTTAAAAATGTGAATCAAATGAAGTCTCCAGGACCCCGCCCCCTCCAGGTCCTTACTGGTTTCCCATCATCCCTAAAGATATTTTCAGACTCTTTGGCATGGCTTTGGAGCTCAGCAGAGCCCACTCCAGAGTTTCCCTCCAGCCTCGTGTGCAGGTACGCCCCGCACCCTCACTATACCTCAGCCGCACCAGCCTTCCGTCCTGTGCCAAATCCTTCCCCACCTTCAGATCCGGAGCACACTGTTACTTTGGTCTGGACTTCTCTTCCAAGCAACAACATGGTCTCTACCTGGAAAATTCTTACTTATCTTTCAGTTTCAACTTCAAATTTCTCCCTTAAAGGACCTTTGCCCAAGTCCTCATCCCCATGCAGGGTCTACCATTACTCTCTTTCCCAGCGCCCAGTGCTACGGTGAATACCACCATTTGGGGATCAATTCATTTACTGTCCACCCCTTCGCTAAGTCATAAGCACCATTAAGCACAAGCCCTTTCTATTTTGCTGGCTCTCAAGTCCAAAGATAGTGCCTGACACAAAGTAGGTGCTTGATAAGTAACCCATGAGTATGATTAACAAGTATTTATGAGGCAATTTCTAGGTGCTAACTATTGTGATGACAAGAAAACACAAATAAATCAGACATGCATCCTGCCTGCTCAGACCCTCAACACTAGGAAGGAGGGATCCCACTGCTATTTGTTTTAGGCTATTGAGTGTTCAAAACTACTGAGAAGCCTGGCATTTCCAGTCTATGAGCCAATACACAAAGCAGAGAAAATTAATCCAGGCTCCTGAGTGTGATTTCAGAGCTGAACAAAGAAGGATTCTTTTCTTTTTCACATTTGCCTCTGGCCTGAAATGGCCAGAACCTGGCATGAGTGTGGTGCTTCCCCTGCCCACTCCCAATGCCAGGCCTAATTAATTGATTACAGCACTCTCTGGGTGGGGAATTAACTTCTGACTCCTTTTCAACACCATCCAGGTAGCCCCACCCACTATCACACAGTTGGCAGGAAAGATCGACTGTTTTTTCCATCTCCCTTGTTAGCCCTTAAAACCCATGGACAATAACCGTGGTGAACTGACAGTTGTGTCAAGTGAGATGGGTTCTTTCTCCTGCCTCTGAGACTCAGGCTGGCACATCATCTTAGAGGGAACGGTCTCTGGGGGCACACTATGACCACGTCACTCAAATCTCCACTCTGCCTCACTCTTCCTCACCATGTTCAAATATGGCCTCCAAAAGGATCAGTTCCTCAAGTCTATTCACTAATTCTCTTGAGTCCTTCCTGACTATTCTGGGAAAGATGGACAATGTGTTTCGAAGCAAAGTATTTTAAAAATGAATCCTCCTATTTTTATTGGACACAGGAAGGCCAGCTCTTCAAGGAATGGTGCGTCCCTTTATTTTCCATTCTGGGAGGGCAACCATGATTTCAGCTTGTTTATAATGCACATCAACCCGTAAGTCTTCATTATTTTGAATTACTTATTCATGAACCTAATTATTCCCTAACACTAATGTGTGTAACTCAGCTTGGTATGCATCCTTCATTAAAGGATTTCAAGGCCATTAATGGAAAATCCATAGAAAAATTAAAACTAGATTCTGACTTCATGTGTTTCTTTAGTGTTAGTACTTACATTGTAAAACAAGTTCATCTAATCATAACCCACTCTAGAGAGTGTGTGTGTGTTCACGCAAGTGTGTGCGTGTGTGAGCACACGTGGGTCTGCTCTGCTCTTTGTTTAGCAGTAAACTCTAAGCTATAACTTGCGGAGATTTGCAGTTCTTTATAATGTATTCAAATAAATAAAGAACTAAGTTAATATTTAATGGATTATTAAAAAGCTTCTTTTCCAGAGAAATCAACATCTTTTCCCATTAAATATGAAATATAATATTAAAATAAATTAAAAGTGTTGCCTATAAATAAAAAGTCTTCACAGGCGAGGTCACAGGCCCTAAATTGTGAGGCGCTATAACGCTGCATCTACAAAATGTAAATCACGCCATTACAGTAATGATAGTAACAATAACAATAGCATATTCATTACGCGTAGTATGTGCTTATTAGCACCATGTTAAGCATTTCAGTATATTAAAGCATTTTATCTTTGGAACAATTATGTTATTATCTCCATGTTATCCAGGAATAAACTGAGGCACAGAGAAGTTAAGGGATTTACCCAAAGCCTCCTGGCTCGTGGGATTCACAGCCAGCAGACCCGTGCCCAAAACCACACAGTCAGTAGATTCTGTTTCCAGAGGTCATGCTTGTAGTCCCCATGCCATACCACCCCTAGTAGTTAGCACACTGCTTTTTCAGGTAACAACCTCCAAGCCTCATTACCCTCTTCTGTCCTTCATTATCTTTTGAATCAACGAAGACCAACAGAATTCTTGTATGCAAAAAACTGCTTGAGCAGTTCCTCATTTCATTTTTCACATTGAAATCCTAAATTCTAGGGCTCTGAATAATGCCAGATACTAAAAATGTGCTATCGGGGCTCAGTGGGTTAAGCCTCTGCCTTTGGCTCAGGTCATAATCTCAGGGTCCTGGGATCAAGTCCGAATCGGGCTCTGCTCAGCAGGAAGGCTGCTTCCCCCTCTCTCTCTGCCTGCCTCTCTGCCTACTTGTGATCTCTATCTGTCAAATAAAGAAATAAAATCTTAAAAAAATAAAAATAAAAATGTGCTATCTTTTGGGTTCACTAGGTACCTTTTCACCCACTGGGGATACTAACTGTGATCTCTCAGGACAACTGACATGTGGCCGGAGTAAACTCCCCAGGATCAAGGTCTCCCTCATTTTGCCTTTTGTGGGTGGCAGGGGTTCTACCATTTTTCTGGGTCAAATCAGCTAAATGGAAAAAAGAATTCTATCTAAAGGAAATTAATGTGATTTATTAACAAGTAAAATTGTTTTGGAAAATCAAAGTTTCCAACCAGGCCGTTGGCCACATGGTCTATAGGAGAGAGAATCTCATCTTGAAACATCTCCTGTCCATGACTTTTTAGTGAATTACCCCAGCTGGAGTAGGAATCCTTTTTGAGAAGTTAAGAAGTGGATATTAAGGCAACTTAGGGTAGGAAAATCTCAATTACTTTGCAATTGTAACACGAGCTCTTCTGTTCATAAATTTCTAGACTCATTTCTTACCAAGGGTAAAATGAAATCCATTAAAAAATAAGAACATGGGGAAAATGTGGGATAAGATGAAAAATACAGAAATAATAGGTGCTTAAGAAGGTTAGAGCAGACTGAAAATTAGAAATTAAAATAAATATGAGATAAAACCTGAAATATTTAAACCAAGAGATGTAAAAGGGTAAAAGCAATAGAAGAAAGTAAAATTAATCCTAGAGATAGAAATCCTAAGTCTATGATTAGGATTTAGAGATTAAGATGGAATAAATTCATTATTTAGAAGGATATTTTTAGAAGTTCTGAGCTAAGGAGAAAAGAAAATGAAACCATGAACGTGAAGAGATGAGAGATATTTTAGGAAAAAATATTTAATATGGTAAATTGAGTCGAGGATGAACAAGCCATGGTTCTAGGATATACCTAGGATATACCATGGTTCTCATATTTGAGAGAAGATCAGAATCACCTAAAAACCCAGATTGCTGGGCCCTACCCAGAGTTTCTAATTTAGTAGATCTGGCATAGAGCTAGAGAATTTGCTAGAAATTTAAGTGATGCCTTCAAGACCCAATGATCTCCAGAATCTGTGAAACTTACTTGGAAAAGTTTATTTGCAGCAGCTTTCCCACAAAGCAAAAAGGTAAAAACAACTCTACTACCTGTTGAAACGACATTGGACAAGAACTCCACCCAGTGGAGTTCCATACACTGGTGAAAATTAATGAGCTGCAGCTACACACAATGACACAGCTGAATCTTAGAAAGAGCACGCTGGGTGAAAAGGTACAAGTCCCAGCTGACTACCTACCGAACAAGACTATCTTTAAAGCTCAGAAATAAACAGAAGCTATTTAAGGATATGCGCATGTGTGGTAGAAACTGTTTTTTAAATGTAAGACAGTAATAAGCTCCCGATGCAGAGACAGGAGAATAAGACAGGGAGGGAGACAGGTGGATTCATGCACATCCATCTTGCCACAGTGCTTAATTGGGGTGGTGCGCGCACAGGTTTTGTTTCTTTATTATTCTTTTCAATTTATAAATTCTTGTCAATTTATAAATTTATATGTGTACATAATATATATTTTATATATTATATCTAAGATATAAATTATATATAATATATATGTTATATTATTACATATTAATAGATCACATATGGTCTACAGTATATATTAGCATATAATATCCATATTATACATAGATACTCTCTACAAAGTAGCAACTACCACATATTAAAGTATATTCACTGTGATGGTTAATTTTATGTGTCAACTTGACCAGGATACAGTACCCAGATTGTTGGTCAAACAACTAGATGTTCTAGACGTTTCTGGGAAGGTATTTTTTAGATGAGATTGACAGTTACATCTACGGATTTGGGAGACAGCCGATTACCCTTCATAATGTCAAAGGGCTACATCTGATTAGTGCAAGCTCTTAAGTAAAAGACTGACCTTCCACAAGGAAGAGAGAGTTCTGCCAATAGTGTTCGGAGTCAAGCTATGTCAACTTGTCCCTGGGTGTGCAGCCTCCACAACTGTGTGAGACAATTTCTTAAAATAAATAAAACATATACGTGTGTGTGTGTGTGTGTGTGTATGTGTGTGTGTGTGTGTATGTGCTTGTGTGTGTATATATATATCTGCATATATATATATTTATTTATAGATACGTCTATAAACATATATCCTATTGTTTTCTGTTTCTCTGGAGAATCCTAAGAAATTCATTCACATTTCCCCAAAAACATTTTATTGGACCTTTCAATCTGGACTGTGGAGAAGAATAATGCTGGGCACAAAGCCGAATCAGTAGGAAGGAAGCCCCTGCTGAGGTAAGGGAGGTCTGAGAGGCCAGGAGTGGCACGCACCTTCAACCCTCATGCAACTCTGTGGCCGGATCATTTTCAGCCATCCAGGTGCACAGGGTTAATTGGTCTGAACTCTTACCATTTTGAGTTACAGAAACAGTCTGAACTAGCTTAGGCAAGAAGAGAGACCGTATTGATTCCTATAACTAAAACTTCCAAACAGAGGTCTGACTTCAGGCATAGATTGATTCAGGGGCTCGAATGATCTGACCAGCTCTCAACCCCGCTCTCGTAACAATCTCCAACACGTACGACCCCTTAAAACCATCCGTGGAACAGGTGCTTAGCCTTTTTGAGAGTTGGAACAAACGTTCTTGAATTGAGTTTCATTTTCTAGGCAGTGTCACGGCTGGTAAATGGAATCCTGTGATAAACTAAGGCTTTGTTTGGGAAGCTAATTCCTGTGCCCACCAGCACCCATCAAATCACACAGATCAAAGGTGGGCAAGGCCTTGTTCCTCAGGGGAAAGTCACTTGTGATGTTGCTATCGAAGGGGGAAATGGCTGCTGGACAGGTAAAACTCTACGGCTACTAATAACACAATAGGTAGCCCTTCTGTACGAGCAGTGATTCCTCTGGAGAGACGGGACCAGTGACTACAGCTCATTTAGTGAGAACTCCAACACAGGTGGCTGCACGAACATTTCTTTCACGGCCCCCAAACATCCCGAATCATTGGAGTTCAACATCCGATGAGCTTTTAAGATGTTAGAGTACGATACCGTCATCTCAGACAGAGATTCAGAAATTAAAGACCGAGGAGGTTAGATATTAGTTTAAGGTCCATCAAGTAAGCAAGTGGCAAAATCAGGGCATTGAGTGAAAAAAAAAAAAAAAAAAAAAAAAAAAGCCTAACATTTTCTTAATGTGGAAAGAGCAGGAGGAAAAGGAAAAACAGATTGGAGAGAGGCGTGAGAGAGACGGGGCGATCGGGGGAAGTATTTGCTGAATGCGTTTGAGAACCGCTGTTTTCAAACCTTGAATGTTAAGTACCCTTCAGAAGCTTGCATTTGTAATTCTTCTAAAACTTATTCACTTAAATGCGTTTTCAGTTCCCATTCAGTGAAGGCTTATTTACAACAGAACTGTGTATTTTGTCAGCTAAGGTCATAACAAACACAGCTCAATAGCATACACATCCAAATTTCTACAGCAGATAATTCACATCACTAAACGGTATTACCCAACATTAAAAAGAAAGATGCTATCAGATTCAATTGTCATCTTCATGCCAAAAAGTCAAATTTTTATGTTTTCATATGCCAAATATCAATGTTGCTTTATGTCTCAAAACTACTTTTATTTTAGGTGCTCAGAGGGAGGATACAACATCGACAGCTCTGATTATTGTCATTATTTTCCTGGGACATCTTCTTGGTTTATTTCTTTTGTCTCTTATTAGGAGATCAAGCGTGAGAAGACATGGACTATGTCCATTCCAAGACGTGGAATATGGAGCAAGCATGAGGGAGGAGATTGGCAAAAGCTGTCGTCTCCTTAATAACCAGAGAGGAGGGCGCCTGGGTGGCTCAGTGGGTTAAGCCGCTGCCTTCGGCTCAGGTCATGATCTCAGGATCCTGGGATCGAGCCCCGCATTGGGCTCTCTGCTCAGCAGGGAGCCTGCTTCCTCCTCTCTCTCTGCCTGCCTCTCTGCCTGCTTGTGATCTCTCTCTGTCAGATAAATAAATAAAATCTTTAAAAAAAAAAAAAAAAAAAACCAGAGAGGAGCCGATGGAAATGTGTATTCAGTTCTCCATGACTGGGGCAGTTGCAAAATATAGTGGACCCTGGGTAGCTCCGGAGATAGATCTGTAGACTTTCTCAAGTCACCTTTATTCCATCTTTCATTTGGCCCCCCCAGAATTACACAATAATTACACACTGTAATCCTTGATGATTGTTAATGTGCAGGAGAACAGGAAGCAGCTGTCACCGGGAGGTGACCATACCAGGAAACAGACGAGGCTCAGGCCCTGACTTAGGAGTGACAACTCTACATCGGCATCACGAAAGAGGTCATTTAATTTTGTTTCTCAACATTTTTCTTTATTATGAAAGATTTCAAACAGTAGATCACAAGAGAAAATAACCTATCCAGCACTGATACATCTTCCACCCAGATTCATGCATTAATGGCCTACAGTATTTGCCTCCCTTTGATTTTATTTTTTAATAGTACATGAGGCGTATAACTCAAAGCCCTTTATGCACTATATGGCAAATATGCAAATGGAAACGAACACTGTTTAGCGATAGAGGGTCTTTTCCCCTTTTTTAGATGTTTTTAAAGATTTTTTTTATTAATTAATTTATTTTCAGAAAAATAGTATTCATTATTTTTTCACCACACCCAGTGCTCCATGCAATCCGTGCCCTCTATAATACCCACCACCTGGTACCCCTGCCTCCCAGCCCCCCGCCCCTTCAAACCCCTCAGATTGTTTTTCAGAGTCCATAGTCTCTCAGGATTCACCTCCCCTTCCAATTTACCCCAACCCCCTTCTCCTCTCTAATAGTCCTTGTCCTCCATGCTATTTGTTATGCTCCACAAATAAGTGAAACCATATGATAATTGACTCTCTCTGCTTGATTTTAAAGATTTTTAAATTTATTTGAGAGAGAGAGAGTAAAAGCGGGAGCAGAAGCAAGAAGCAGACTCCTCCCTGGCCCCAAAGGGTTCAAAAGCAGGGGTGCAGTAAGGGGAGAGCTCAATCCCAGGACCCTGGGACCATGACCCGAGCCAAAGGCAGATTCTTTTTTTTTTTTTTTTAAAGATTTTATTTATTAATTTGACAGAGAGAAATCACAAGAAGACAGAGAGGCATCCAGAGAGAGAGAGAGAGAGGGAAGCAGGCTCTCCGCCAAGCAGAGAGCCCAATGCGGGACTCGATCCCAGGACCCTGAGATCATGACCTGAGCCGAAGGCAGCGGCTTAACCCACTGAGCCACCCAGGCGCCCCCCAAAGGCAGATTCTTAAATGATTGAGCCACCCAGGTGCCCCAGTATAGGGTCCTCCACTGGTGCCAACATCCTGGATTTGAATTCCAACTCTGAAATTCACCGGGTATGTGGCCTTACTTTGGCAAGTTACTGAACTCTTTTGTGCCTCGGTTGTCTCACCAATTAAAACGAGGATAATGATGGGGCACCTGGGCGGCTCAGTAGGTTAAGGGTCTGCCTTCAGCTCAGGTCATGATCCCAGGGTCCTAGGATCAAGCCCTGAATCGGGCTCCCTGCTCAGTGGGGAGACTGCTTCTCCCTCAGTCCCTTCCCCACCCTGGCTCATGTTCTGTCTCTTTCAGATAAATATCTTTAGAATAAAAAATAATAACTTTTTAAAAAAATTTGTGACCGAAAGATAGCAAGAGAATGAACACAAGCAGGGGGAGTGGGAGAGGGAGAAGCAGGCTCCCCGCTGAGCAGGGAGCCCAGTGCTGGGCTCGATCCCAGGACACTGGGATTATGACCCAAGCTGAAGGCAGATGCTTAAGGACTGAGCCACCCCAAAGAGCTGAATTTAAAAGAACCAAAGATAATGATAATAACAGTACTTACCACCTATAATTGTTGTGAGGATTAAACAAACTGATGCACATAAACTATCACTTTGAATCTGCCTCACACACAGCGAACATGCTTGCTATTCTTGCCATGGCGCTTATGTCACTTAACGTTCTCCATGAGCATTAAGGCAAAAACAGAATTTTTTGACAATGCTTTACAAATGCTCACCTTTCTTCATGTACCTGACCTTAAGGTGCTTTACCTCCAGTTGTGGGTCAAAATGGTGACTTATATAAACTGTATCACAACAAAATATATCACACTGTGTAAAATAAAAATATTTCAAATCACAAATAGCGGGAGACTTTTAATAAATCCATGGTAGCAAACATAAAACTTCAAATTAATAGGGCTGCAAAATACTCTTACTCCATAACCCCGAGACTCTAGTAAACAATATTATAAAGATATTTGTTTTATGTCAAGTTTTAAACTTGACACTTGGTAACAAATAGAGGAAGCAAATAATGTAAAAAAAAAGAAAGAAAGAAAGAATGTTTTACACCTTACTGATAAATTAGAAAAACAGGCCTGCGATCATCAACCATTCCGCTAACAGTTTATCATATTCAGAGAGACAAATGCATTTAATATGCTGACAAGTTCAATTTCCCTACAGTTTTATTACCCAAATTACTTATAACCTAGGAAAATGTCAAGTGTCAACTCTTTTAAAGGGTAGGCATAGCTCTTAAGCAAATTCGTGTGGTCTTAGGAGGAAGAGCTTGTGGTTTCTTCTGGCATTCTCTCATTGGTTCTCCAGGAAAACAGATTTTTTCAGGGTTGTCATTTCCATGAAGTTCACTCTTTGGCTCATTTTCTATCCTTCCAATCATTAGTTTAACTGATCGGACTGCTGATGTTGAAATTCACTGGCAAATAGTTCATTTAAAAAACTTTGTAAGGGGCACCTGGGTGGCTCAGTGGGTTAAAGCCTCTGCCTTCGGCTCAGGTCATGATCTCAGGGTCCTGGGATTGAGCCCCGCATCGGGCTCTCTGCTCATCAAGGAACCTGCTTCCACCTCTCTCTCTGCCTGCCTCTCTGCCTACTTGTGATCTCTCTCTGTCAAATAAATAAATAAAATCTTTAAAAAAAAAAAACAAAACAACTTTGTAAGAAGAAAATATACATGATAAAACTGGATTTCATGTATATTTTGGGATTTTCCACTTTTTCTCCAAAAAAAAAAAAACCTTCCCATAGACTAGACGATACCATTAAAAAACACGCGGGGGCACCTGGATGGCATAGTTTGTTAAGCTTCCGACTTTTGGTTTTGACTTACGCTGTGATTTTGGGGTCATGAGACTGAGCCCCACAGAGCCGAGAGCTGTCTTCCTCTCTCCTCCCCTGTCTGTTCTCTCTGTCTCTCTCAAATAAATAAAATAAGTCTTTAAAAAATAAAAATAAAATAAATACATGCAGTCCTTACAATGTGAGACTAAAACCTGAAATGTAGTATGTATTCCCCAAATGACACTTCGATCTTCGATGTGTAACTGTTGGATGCCTACGTTAAAATGTTTCTTTCTTTCTTTTTTTTTTTTTTAAAGATTTTATTATTTATTTATTTGACAGACAGAGATCAAAGTAGGCAGAGAGGCAGGCAGAGAGAGAGAGAGCGGGAGGCAGGCTCCCTGCTGAGCAGAGAGCCCAATGTAGGCCTCAATCCCAGGACCCTGGGGATCATGACCAGAGCTGAACGCAGAGGCTTTAACCCACTGAGCCACCCAGGCGCCCCTAAAATGTTTCTTACAGTAATAACCATAGTTATCTTAAGAAAAAGAAATCATTCTGATATTAGTGATGGGCACACTTAGGCACAAATACACTGTCCAAGGTCACAGACATCAAAGGTATGATAAAGATACAGTTTGAATCCTGGACACCTAAAGCCAATGTCTGCTTTCTTAACTGACCTGAAGTATGTCTGTGTCAAGGAAGGACACTTTTGCAAATCACTTCCGCCAGCATGAATGACATTTGATAACAACATCACCATAATGACAAGATAGTGGATATCCATACCCAAGCAACACACTTCTGTCAAAAACAGTCACCAGTCTTTCAGAAAAGGCCCAATATTGTGGTGTCTCACTTCCAGTGTGACAAATTATCTTTAGCTACTAGCTTCTAGTTCTGTTTGTGAGCTGTACACATATTTCTCTGATAAATTCAAGAGTCAAATATGTAATTTCGCTATAATTTGTCTAGTTAATGAATTCTCTTCAAACAATAGAAATCATTAAAACTATCAACCCCCTCTTCTCAGTGATCTAAATTTGTGATTAACTTTTACAGTTTTCCCAGCAAAATGACCCACCAAATTAAGTGTCCAGAAAAGTGATGGAAACCATTACATAGTCTAACACAGATAAGAGACAGATGTGAAGAGAGAGACACAGACAGACAGGAGACTGAGAGGGGGAAGGGTCATTGTGAAGAATCAATCTTCAGGCACCCCAAATGCAGAGGAACTGAAAAGACTAATAAAATGCCTTTCTTAGCACGGTACCTGATGTCACCAGAGGAAAAAAGTTTTGATGAGACGAAATAATGAGATGTTAGAAACTGATATTATTTTTCTCTAATTCTTTGTGTAAGTCATAATGAATTTTTACTAAATGATAATTCACTAAACCATCAAAGGTGGTGACATAGTCTATCCCAAGTTACCACCTGTCCCATGACTCTGCTATAAACTGATCTCTAAGTACATATGTACTTGACATACATGACACAGTAAAATGAGTATCATTCCACATCTGGTGAATCTTGTTAAGGTGTGGATATATATGCCTGCGACAGTAAGGAAGCTCCAAATTGTTGAAATAGGTTACTTATGGGTCCCCCATTTCCTAGAAAAGTGCAAATCCCCATCTCTTTGTGTTATGTAGATGCATGCAAAATATGTAACATTTTCCCCCAGAAGTAATAGCCACAGAGATTTTTAGAATATCAAAACCCAATTTATTTTTGGTTATGTTTCTAGTGGAAAATATACTACAAAGGCTCCCAAAGTGAATGGACAGATACAACAGGAGCCAAAAAAGCTATTATAGAGTTGGCATTGCGTTCATCATGTTAACCAAAATATAAATGTCTCCTCGCTATGCTGGGAAAGAAATCAAATGAAACATTTAATATTGCAAGTGTTCCTCAAAGGTTGGCATTGAACAATCCTTAAAATATGGGAAGTCCCTGGGGGGAGAAAAAATCTTCCAATTACTCATGTATGTACTAAATTGTCTCTAGGAGGAGGTCAAAATATTCATGAACTTCACCATCCACTAAAATATGTGTGTTGGGGCAGTGGTACGAGAGAGAGAGAGAGAGAGATTCAGAACACAAACTAAATGCTGGTCCATTTTCCTTGCAAGTTTCCTAATTTATGTATCTAACTTTAGAAATTCACATCTAAATTAAGCTTAAATGTACAAATTTATTTGGCAATATTATATAGTGGGCCACACTGTAAGCTCTAGATGCAGACCTCTGGTGGCTATAGCCCTCTTCTATCATTTGAAATCATTTCCTGAATGTGGGAAAGTACTTAGTCTCCATTATTTCCACCAGGACACTGTCCTTACATGTATTACTGGAGTTCATACATATAAATAGCTAGAATACTACCTGCCACATAGTAAGTACTCAATAGTTGTTGGCATTTTCTCTTGATAGAAATATCAAGTTAAGTAGTGATGCCAAAAAAAAAAAAATAATGAGTTGATTATAAGAATGATTTTGGGGGGATTCTAGCAACCTATTCAAGTCATTTCCACTTATTATAATTACCTACGTTATACAACTGTATTAGTCAGTCATACTGTGGTAACGCCGCACAACAAGTAATCCCAAAACATTAGTGGTTCTACAGTTACAGCTCTTCCCTGCCAGGTGTGTTGTGGTTCCCCTACTTTAGTCTTGAGTTGGAGGTTTGGGTTGTTCCACATGTCTTCTCATTCCAGAGCTCAAGCTGAAAAGTCAACGTCACCCAGGTCTTGGTATTCTCATCATAGAAGCTAGGAATTCAAGAGAGGTGGCAGCTTGCGGTGGCTCTTAAAGGCTCTGTTTGAAATTCCGCAGTGTGATGTATGCCCATAGTCCACTGGACAACACAAGCCACCGTGCAAACCCAAGTCAACAGAAGAGCAATGAAAGATCAAACAACCTTAAAGAATAAAAAAATCTATTGCAACAATCTGTTGCTTATTCCACCATTTTAAAAAATGACACACACCTACACTCAGACATTCTCCTTCCCACAGCTGAACAACCAGCTTCCAGAGCCTACCCTACAGTGAAGAACATACATATTCAGAGGTTCCCTTTGTTCCAATGCAAGCTCTTCCACCCACAGGATGTGAGAACTTGGACAAAGTATTTAATCTACCCAAGCTTCCACCCCCATCCTTTGTAAAATGGAGACAAAGGTAATCATAACTTTGTAGGATTGTTACAAAGATCAACGTGTATTAAATGTATATAAAACATTTAGCACATCTGCCTGGCATGTAGAACTCAGGAGCCATTTCACTTATGGTTCTGGTTTATCAAGACCAAAGGATAAAAATTAGGATCAATAATGGGGAAAGGCACATGTGGCAGTGTCTGGAGGATCACAGGTGTGAGCTTCTAAGAGTTTCCTCTCACTGGATTTGCAGGAGACACACTCAGTCCTCCAGCAATGAACCACAGCAATGCATACTGGATTGCAAGTATTCCTCAAATGTTAGCATTCAGCAAGTGTTTTCCACTAGGGAATGTTCGGGTTTTTACTGGAGTCTGACATGTCAAAACATGTACCTCCATGCCTTCATGTCTTACCAGTTATTAAAACCCCCAATCCTCAGAAGCAAAATGCATGTTCACCATAAACCACATCATTTACCCAAACTATCTGAACAAGTTGGTACAATGCGGTTTGAGGCTTCAAGCATATACAACATTCTTATTAGTCCAAAAAACATTCTGAGAGTTCAGTTTCCAGTTGCTGTCCCCTAGTAACTAGAGTCCCATTCATCCTTCATCATAAAAGTTCTGATTTGTAATTGGGCACCTAGTCTATTAAAATATAGACTTAAGTCTACACAATGAAGTCCTGACCCATATGACGTAGGTGGAAATGTTGTGTGTTACTTTTCAAAAATGTCTTCAAATACATGTGAATTCGAGGGTGTGGACTTCTGATAGCAGGAGTACAAAGGATGACTAGAACTCAGCCACGTAGGACTGTGAGTTGGAAAGCAGAGGCAATGGAGTAGAAATAGCTTCGGTGGTGTGCCACAGCTTTAACAGTTAATTTTCTGTGTCAGTTGGGGTGAGGCTGCCCAGGTGTGTGATACAACAGTATTCCTGGGTGTGCCTGTAAGAGTGTCCATGGAAGAGATTAGCATTTGAATCAGTAGGCCGGTAAAGAAGAGCGCCTTCACCAAGGTGGCTGGATGTCCTCCAGTCTACTGGTGGAGGAAGTGCAAATGTGCGGTCTCTGTTTGAGCTGAGACACCCATCTTTCCCTGTCCTTAGATTAGCACTCCCTGTTCTTGGGCTTTTCTGGGCTTTATACTATCAGCCCCCTGATTTTCAGGCTTTTGAATTTGCACTGAATTACATCACTGGCCTTCCTGATTCTCTGGCTGGCAAATGGCAAAGCTTTGGACAGACTCCATAATCACTCGAGCCAATCCCTTTTACATACATATATATTCCATAGGAAACGCCACATATATATGTCTGTATTTCCTATTGGTTCTGTTTCTCTGTGGAACCCTGGGTAATACAGTGGTAGAACACCATATAACATACAGCCTTGTCAGTAAACTACCTCTAGGTCCAGGTGTCTTTTAGAGGAGAGAAACAGAAGCCTGTTAAATCCATTGTGGTTTTTATTTGTCACTTCTGGTGGAGCAGGGAGTCCCCTCTGCTTTGAGCATGGGAGCAAGTTCCTAACTCTACAGAACTCAACTAATATTTGCAAACTGATGAATCCCCAGTTTCCCCTGGGAACTATGGGAACCGAACCTTAACACCGTGTGCCCCATAAACAGCTAGGGCACACGCCAGAAACCTTCAAACACAATCATGATTTCCAGCAGAGAAAACAAGGAGGGAATGTTGCAGTACAAGCTAATCATACATTCTCAAAATAGAATGTGAGGCGAGCATATTCCTTCCATAATGTTGCTCTTTGGTGCCTTTTGATGAGTATCATTATTTCTCCCGGTACCCATATTTTTCTCAAATGTTGACATCACAAATTCCTCTAAGCTACTCTTGTTCCCTCTTCTATAGATCCGCCCTCTTCCTCCACCCCACAAGGAAACAGACATAAATCAAAATGTAGAAATCCATCAAGGAGGCTATCCATTTCTGTGACAAGGGTGGGGGCGTTCTCTTGAGCCAAAGGAAGGAAAATGTGAGAATTTGCTTTGTTGGTATTAGTTTTAACACTGCTTCTTTTCCGGGGCAGCTCCTTGAGCATCTACATGAGCAATGCGGAAGCTGCCTCTCTTTGTGATGAGAGCAGATGCATATGTGACTTCTCGTTAGTTCTTCCGCGAATGAGAACTCTATTTGAATACACGTGTCAATGCATTGTAAATGGGCATTTGTTTCTGCTCTCCACAGAGAACACTCTCTCCCCTTCTAATAGAATTCCACCATTATTTCCAAAATACTCCTTACTGAAGCCTCTCAAAATCTGACTGATGTATAAAAGTCTTCGTCGGCTTTATGGCTAAGACTGACTAGCTACAGTGTCTTGCACAAAGGTGAGGGGGTGGTGAATAGAAGGGGTGGTTCTTCCTGAAGTGCTTTTCCCCCCAGATGGAAACACAGCTCACCCCTCACCATTCCGAGCCCCATGTTCAAATGCTCACATTCTCAGGAAGGTCTCTCCTGCCCGCTTTATTTAAAATCGCAACACCCACTCACACTCCCAATTCCCTTCACTTGCCTTTTTTTGTCTGCCATAACACATATTACTTTCTGACATACTATATATATGGATGAACCAGGATAATCTCCCTACCTAAATAATGAGAAGTCATCTGAATTTCATCTGCAAACCCCCTTCAGAGTAGTCCCTATACTGGTATTTGATAGCATAGCCATGAGATGGGAATCTTGGGGAAGAACCTTTAGAATTCTGCTACCACAGGAGTCACCATATGGATAAGATATTAGCGCCCCTCTGGAAGGGAGAGAGGGAAATAGGAGCCTGGTAGGCGACTATCACCGTCCTCCAAAGTTCCAAGTACAGATTCCCAGATTTTTTTAATTGTTAAAATTCTAAAGTTACTTTTTTTACACGTCAAGCTCTAAATTTAATGAGGATTAAAACGTATCCTCTGACCTTACTAGTCTTTTCCTTCCATTAGTCCTGCAAAAACACAATTAGGAAGAACATTTCTATTTTTTTTTTTCTCAACAAACATATATATTGAGCTCCTAATGTTTCAGAGTCTATTATTCTAGGGAGTTCAGTATTAGGAAAGAGATCCCTATTCTCACAGAATTCATATTCTCATGGAGGAGAAGGCAGATGGTAAGAATAACACACGTACATGCATACATATATACACTCATATGCATATGTATGCGTGTGTATGCCACTCGTGTGTTTATACCCTAGAGTTCATATAAATTCAGGACGATTTGGAAAAGCAGTACTTGTCTCAGGTGACAGCATTCCAATCACTGTTTTTGCTCCCTATTTGTCAGAACTGATTAAATCTTTAATAATAGACTCACACACAGATATACATGTATGCTTTTTTTTAAGCCGAAAAGCAATGTGACTTTTTGTTTTAAAGGAAAAGAATACAATAGACAAAATGAGATTTGAAATGAAAAAAAGATAATATAGTTTTAATGTTTATCTGCTGAAGGCACTACGAAGTTTTAGAGAGATATATATCTATCGATATACAGATATATATGTATATATATGTAATTTTTTAATAAAAAATATGGTTACTTGGCAAATAGGCTCCAGATTGCATGTACTCTGCAGGAGTTCCTGAAAGGAAATGATTGCACGGCAACAATACAACAGCTCGGAGACCTACTACTGCCGGGCCCGTCATCCCTCTGGTCTGGGTGGACATTGCCAAGCCGCTGGCTTTAAAGGGTAAAGCCATTTTAAACGTATCATTTTAAACGTAAATCTCAGGGTCCTATTGGCAAGAAAACCATGAATGTGGAGTTTCGCAATACTATAGAGCCTCTGCTTTTGTGTGAGCTAAGCCAGTGTTTCAAGAAATAAAGGCAAAAATCCAGTTTGGGACATGGCTTTGAATTGAGCGTAAACCCATCATAGTCAATAAGCTGAATTACATCCTATAAGAAAATGACTTCTGACAGGTGACATCTCTGAAATCTGCAGCAGTGCCTTTAGGAGCCACTTAGAGTTCATTCCATCTTCTCCATGAGCTCCCCCTGTGCTCCTTCTGCCCCTCCCAACACTGATCTGCAGATCTTCATTTCCTTTCCCCTTTCCTATTCCCTCTTCGACCAATCTGGGGAGGGCCTGCCTTTGAAACACTGATTTGAGAAGGAAATTTCTTCCAGCTGTCATGTACCAAAAGACAGCTTGGCACTGGCTTTTGGGTCAACAGGTGACTTTCCACAAAGCCGATAGGAATTTTCTCTGTAACATGCCTGGTCGGGAGACCAGAGAAATTGACAGGGCTCAGACCAGCCTCTCTTCTGCAAAGATTCCTCTAATACGCTTTGATTTAATGCCAGCCTCGGCATGTAGATGGTATCCCATGTGTCTTCCTTAGCTCTAAAACATGCCGCATTGAGCCGCAGATGACATTTCCTTTGAGACAGTGTGACATACCCTGAGTGTTCCACATTCCTGTGCATCGCTCGTGGGCGCCCCTCGGAAAACAAGATGGAGCTGGTGCTGATCACTGGTCTCCTTTCCTCTCCTCACTCTATTTCCTTTGCCTCCTTATCCCCATGAACACTGAGCATTTAAGGAGTCAGACCCACCCTTTCCCCGGGACCTGCCTTCACTGTTTTAATTCAGAATTGGTATGCTTGCCTGCTGGCACTGTCTAAACTCTTGATCCAAGAAAGTGTTAGCCAAGTGGTAAGAGAGTCAGTGTGTTTACTTAACTGGTATACGTAGTGAGGTCGTAGGTTTTCCTGCTACAACTCAGTTGTGCGAAGGTCGTGATCAAACCCCGGTGATGATTTCTCTGTCTCCTCCTAATCTCAACCCCTCCTGTTAGCAACTCCTTCCTCAAACAGTGTTGTAGGCAGAATTCGGAGATGATCATACCACAGGAGATATCTCTTGTGAGATCAGAAGAGTAAGTTTTGGGTTATAATCATTTCAACGTGGAAACCGCAGGCAAAAAAAGAGAAGACGTCTGTATCTCCAGGGGAAAACACAAGACAGGGGCACCAGGGTGGTTCAGTCAGTTAAGCATCTGCCTTCAGCTCAGCTTGTGATCCCAGGGTCCTGGGATGGAGTTCTGCATCAGGCTCCCTACTCAGTGTGGAGTCTGCTTCTCCCTCTACCCTTCCCCGCTGCTCACAATCTCTCTCTCATTCTGCCTCTCTCAAATAAATAAATAAAATCTTAAAAAACAAACAAACAAACTCCAGAAAACCCAAGACTGATATCCCAAGTCTGACTGTTCTCTGTTGGGTCATATGTCAAGTAAGCCAAGATAATTAAGGCCAGACAGGAATATTACGGGTACTGCTCAGGCAATAAGCATATGAACTTATTGAGTGCATAAAAAATAAATGATTGTTGAAGAGAACAGTATCCAAAATGCACATTAGTGGTTTGGGGAACAAAAACCAACCCTCGAATTGACTGGAGCCAGGAGGTCTCTGTTAGAAACAGGAAGTGGCCATCTGGCAGTAAAGGGAAAGAGCCATGTGAACTGACTGGGGTGCAGGCACCAACCCCCAAGATTTGATTTTGATTCCAGTTTACTTGCTAGACAATAGCCATTCTAGGAGTCAGTTTCCACATGTAGAACATGCACAACAACAGCCTATCGATGGGCATTGGGGGGATCAGATGAGATGATGTAATTAAAGGACTGAACGATGTCCCCGATGCATAGTAACCTCTCAGTAAGTGGCAGCAGGAATTACTACCATTTATAAGAAAGAAAATCAATAGCTATTGAGGGTGAAAAGAATGGAGTCACCCCTCAACAGACAATCAGAGTGTTTCCGGGTGAACAGATACATATCGGTTGCTTTATTTCAACACTATTCCCCTCAGTAAACTATTAGCCCCAGGAGAGTGGACCCAAGTCACTATAGTTAACCACATATGCCAGCCCCCATGGAAGTGTCTGGTATATAACAGGACTCAGTAAGTACTGGATGAATGAACAGATATTTCTGTATAACAGTGAGGGAGTAAGGCAGGACAACTGTGCTGACCCATCATTACCATGTAAACCAGAGAAAAATTTTAAAGTAAAACTGTAATGTCCCAGGAAGCCTCAAAAAACAAGCTTGCCATATATTCAGCCATTACAAGTTCTTTGGTAATATCCTGTAAGTTCAAGAATTATATGTGAATAGAGGATGTTTTCAATTTTTGTAAAAAAAAAAAAAAAACAAAAAAACCCTTTATGCTTATTAAACATAGCTACAGATACTTGAGAAGTGTAAATTTAGGAGTTCTAGGAAGAGAAAAAAAATGGGCCAAGATAGTAACTGTACACAATAGTAACGATTCGCAGAAATTTCCTCCAAGAAGACACTGATGAGAATATTCCATTGTGACTTTAGATCCTGATGCTGATTCTCTGATTTATCAGAAAAAATGAAAAAATAAAAAGTCATTTTAAAAGTCAATTTGGGGGATTGGAAGACAAAGGGAAGAAATGTTACCTGCAAGTAAGAAAGCAGAAAGGAAACATGACATTTCAAGAAGCAAAGAAAGAAGGAAAGGCACTAGGAGCAGCATCAGCACAAAAACACTTTCCCAGGGGCTTAGAGGGAGAATTACTCATTTTGGGGACAAACCATAAGAAAAATTAATTTTGGAATAACAAAAGATAAAATGGATTCACTGTTGTGGGAGAGAAAAGACCAATCTCTTACACAGAAAAAGAAAAGAATGGCAGTGAGAAAGGAATAAGTATTTCATTTAACGGAAGAAGGCAGAATGGGCATTTTCAGAAAAACCGAGGACTTGGAAATAAGCAGTCTATGAATATGCCTTATTATATAATAGGTACTGAACAAAATGCCAAAAAACTGACATTTCTTAGAAAACCCCAATATCTTCACTTCTTTCAGACGAATCAAAATGTGAAAGAATAATACAAAACGTCACATGTGTCAGGTGGCTTTTCTAGCCCCTACAAACCTCTCAGAGATGTTTGTGTTTCACAAGCCACCAGCCATCTGAGAACCCAGTGCCTGACCTTGGTGATTTTTTGCAACAGTATTAACTAAACCCAAATGTCAAAAACCTTATTTTGTTTAGTCACAGATTAATTTGGTAATAGCATTTAACTACAGTGATACACTCATTAGCATGAGGACCCAAAGGGGAGACACAATACAAGATTTTGTACATTCAAATCTCTATTAAACTTCATCGCTCAAAAATGTGTATGGAGCCCAAAAAACATGCCCTACCACACCCACCCTAACCCATGGCATCTGTTATGTTCTAATTAGTGACTGTTTAAACCTGTTGCCATTTCATGTCCATGTTCTCCACTCCTCGCCTCTCATCCTCCCCAAATGTCTTTCCTGTGCCAACCTTCTGATTAAGCTGAAAGTTCTCAGAATTCAGCACTAAGTACACACCCCCACACGGGGGCACACGACTTTGCATGTGCCCCTTGCAACGTAAATGGTAGCACAGTAACATAAAACAATTTGATTTTTTTTTTTTATCCTTAAAACAACATCTTCAGGATCCCTGGGTGGCTCAGTCTGTTAAGTGACCGCCTTCGGCTTGGGTCCTGGTCCCAGGATCCTGGGATCCGGTCCTGCACTGGGCACCTTGCTCAGCGGTGAGTCTGCTTGTCCCTCTGCCTGCCACTCCCCCACCTGTGCTCTCTCTCTCTCTCTCTCTGACAAATAAATTAAATCTTTAGTTAAAAAAAAAAAAAATCTTCGAAGGAATGCTCAGAGAGTGAAAATCTCTTATTGAAGGAACTACGTGACACATTACTGATGAGAGGTAAAAGAAAAATAAAACTTTGCAAAGGCAGAAAAAAGTAGGTTGTATCCTCCAACTTCTCAGAAAACATCATTTAAAGTTGCCTGTGAAAATTACTAAGGACTTTATCATAAAGCAAAAGGAGTGACTTTTTTCAATAAGTAATCAAAACTTGGTCATAAGCTCTCACAATTCCCCACAGGAAAATGGACGCAGAGTACCTTTTCAAATAACAATCTTTTCTATTCTTAATGATTGTTGCTTTACTCCCCCAAACAGGTAGGTGGGAAAAATACACAAATGTGTTTCTGAAAACTGACTTCCCAAAGGAATAGTAACTATCTTAGTGGAAGTGTTTTAGTTGTCATTACTCAATTCAAAAAAAAAAAAAAAAAAAAAAAAAACTAAGTTTAATTTTAACTTAAGTTGTATTTGAGCTCAATATAATTTTTAATAGATACATGTTCCTATAAGAATAACACTAAAACTAGACAAATGTCACAAAGTGAATAGTCTGTGTCAAATGAACTTACATCTGTACTTCCCTTTGCAAATTTTTCCCTCTCTCCATCTCTTCCTTCTTTCCCTCCGTTCTTCCTCCCCTCCACCAAAAGAAATATCTAGTCTAAAATCTCAACGAAGATTAATTACTTTCAAGCTTCACGATCAACTGTATCAGACAAGATCATTCCCCAGAAGTATATTAACAAAATCTTTTTCTATATAGTTTTTTGTCTGTATGACATCACAGGAAGTATATCAGCATCTTCAAAGGAGGTAATACCAAAGAATTTGTTGGGGCTGATCATGGTCCGGCTTCATTGTCTCCTGAGCGATACACATGGATCATTTCCATTGACTTTCTTTCTTATTCTAGTCACCTGAGAACTGTAGAGCATGCTGATGCATTTGTACAAATCAAGATCAAATTTCCCAAGCCTCCAGTGGCTACCATACTCTCATTAGACGTATAAAATCTAAGCTATTAAATTAGATGTTTATGTTTCCATAAGATAACTCTGTAAGTACAAAGGTAATCATAGAAAATATGCCAAGTGAAATTAAAATAACAAGTAAAAAACTCATTGAACAACTCTTGAGGGGAATCTCTCTTGACTCAGGCAGGGGAGGAATAAGTCAGCAGATAGTAAGTCAGCAGATATTAAGTCAGCAGAACTAATATCAGGGAATGAGAAGGTGTACACATAACTAATAAAGACTATGATGATGTTGACAGGCATTCTGTAAATTTAAAAGGCCGTAGCAGATGGACTGTTTTTAGTAAAATCGGTTGGTGGGTCATAGGAGGGGACCGCAGAATAGCGGCTGTATTAGCCAGGATTCCTGGGGCAGGCAGGGGAAACTAACTTCTTACTGACTCCCCTCTAATACATTATGCTCATTGCTTTACAGATTAACCATAATATAAAGATTTCTTCCCTATATGGATATTTGATGCACAGGTTGAAATAATTATATGTTAAAAGAGTTTTTATATTAAAAATTCTAAAACCAGGGCACTTGGGTGGTTCAATGTGTTAAGACTCTGCCTTCAGCTCAGGTCATGATCTCAGGGTCCTGGGATTGAGCCCCACATCAGGCTCTCTGCTCAGCAGGGAGCCTGCTTCCCCCTCTCTCTCTGCCTGCCTCTCTGCCTACTTGTGATCTCTATCTCTCTGTCAGATAGATAAATAAATAAAATCTTTTAAAAAATTCTAAAACCACTATACACATAAACTGGAATTAGACAGTTAAGTAAATGGATGATGGGTGACAGGAGCCAGGCTTCTCATTGTTGGGGTTAAATATACAAAGAAGCAAATCAGGGAGAATGGAATAAACAAGGTGGAAATGCATTATAGTTGAAGGCATCAGTATGAACTCATGCTTAGTATACTCTATATACACATGTTAAACACAGAAATATTTATACATGTTCTGTAAAGCAAGTTAGATTTCCTTTCAGTCTGCTGAGATCACCTGGAAGAAATGACACTCCAGTAGCCATGCACACATCTAGCAACCAGATTTTGGTTTCTAAAACCATTTTCAAAAAGAAAGAACCAGAGATCTCTGGAGAAATTTTTAATTCTAGAAACTTGATGGTGAATATACAATATGAAACTGAGCCCATATAGGGCCAGAAACTAACAAAGTATTCAACACACACACACACACACACACACACACTGAGGAAGGTTTGTATGTCAAAAGGACACAGAAGGACACAGAAGCCAAGTAAAAGATCAGGATAATGTTCCCAATGCCAAAGGTGGAAGGATTTCAGCAACAAAAAAAAGTAGTAATGTTTTAGAACCCATAGTACAATATATATATCCATGAGTCTGTACTGGTATAAATTACTGACTGACTGAACCCTGAAAGAACAAACAAGAGACAAGAGATCTATCTCCCATGCAAAAGAATTCCAAATAATTTATGGAGAAGCTATTTTCAGTGATATAGAGTATCACTCCCTACTAATGAAGTATAGACTAACATTGGTGACGTCTCTCCAAATATTACAGCATGGAAAGGGTGGGGGAGGGAGAGTGAAAAACTAGACAAACCAGACAAACAGCCTCAGCCAAGAAATCAAGGTGCACAGTGACAGTGTATGCCATGTGGCAGTGTGTACCCTCCGTACCATTGGACAAGAAGATAGTTTACCTCTTCCTGCAGAATCCAAAACTCCAGTATAATCATGTGAAAAATTACATACAAGTCTAAAATGAGAGACATCTTATCAAATACTGGAACAGCATAACTCATGAAGGTCCATGTCATCAAAAGCACAGAAAATCTAAGAAATTACCATAGCCAAGAGGAACCTAAAGAGAGATTACAACTAAATGTAACATGGTATCCTGGAATGAATATTCTGGAGCAGAAATAAAGGATATTAGGTTAAAACCTAAGGGCATAGGAATAAAGTGTGAAATTTAATAATAATGTATCAAGGATATTGTTTCATTAGTGGTGACAAATGTAACATACTAATAATGTAAGGTGTCCTTAAGAGTGAAAACTGTGGTAAATGGGAACTCCCTGTACTATCTTCACAGTTTTTGTGCAAATCTAAAACCATTCTAAAACAGAGTCACCAAAAAAACATAGATTAAAGAGTTTTAATAAACTCAGCCCAATAGGTTTCTTACCTCCAAACACTCCCACAATATGGTTGATTTTCCAGGAAAGTGAGCACCACATCGAAATCATTTCCTTCCCTGTAACAAAGAACTTGGTTAAAATTCTTTCTTCCTGATGACAGTATCTGTGTTAGAATTCATAATAAGGAATAACTCATAATTAGAAAACTGAAAATACTCAGAAAATGGCCAATAAAGAAATCTGTCATAATTAGTAAACTCAGGATACTCAGAATGTGGTTAATTTACCAAAGGAAATCATCATTCTAGACATTTGAAGACTCCTGTAAATATATTCAGGACAAAAAAAAATGAAAGAAAGAAAGGTTATTGACTACATAGATCATAAATAATGTTGATGTAAGGTAAGTCTGAATTTTAGTATTGTAACATTATCATTTTTATAATTTCAGAATTCATTAATTAGAAATGTGCCATTGACAGCATTTTTTTAAAGATTTTGTTTATGTATTTGACAGAGAGAGAGAGAGAGACAGTGAGAGCAAGTAGGGGGAGGGGCAGAAGGAGAAGGAGAGAGAGAATCCTGGAGCAGACACCCCACTGAGCTGAGTCTCAGGACCCTGAGATCATGACCTGAGCCAAAATCACAAGTGGGCTGCTTCATTGACTGAGCCACCCACGTGCCCTCATTGACAGCATTTTTTAAAATAAAGTTGCAGGGGCACCTGGGTGGCTCAGTCGGTTAAGCCTTTGACTCGATTTTGGCTCGGGTCGTGATCTCAGAGTTCTGGGATCCAGCCTCTGGGGGCTCTGTGCTCAGTGGAGAATCTGTTCCGGATTCTTTCTCTCCCACTCTCCCTGCCTCTGCCCCCACTTATGCTACCTCTCTCTGTCAAATAAAGAAAGAAAAAAAATGTTTTAAAAAAATAAAAATAAAATTGCAAATACTCTTATCTCACAGCAACACTTAAGTTGTAAAAGTAAGGAGAACCGGCTAGAGGAAAGCATGAGCAAAGTTGATGGGCAGCATTGCCAATTCCTGAAAGGGTTATACACTCTCATCAATGTGTAGTAAATCAACACGTATCACATGACAAATTCTAGAGTATCACCTGGGTCTCCATTATGCGAAACCACAAGTCAGTACTCTTTCTCCATCAAACTCAGTTTCTCAACTATGAACCACCCAGTCAGCCATGCAGTACATAGTCCTCAAGTTCTTAGCCTTTGGGAAGCCAAACTTAACCAATGGCCATTTACCATGTTGGCTCCTCTTCTGCATACTCCTGGACTGCCTCCCCCTACTCTGGCCAAGTCTTATTTCTAGGATCTTCAGTAGGGCTTTTTCTTTAGTCTCTCCTCCTTCCCATCTCCTGACTTTAACCACCACGTGTGGATGATTCCCAAGTCCATGTCATAGGCTCTCACCTAACTCTACTGAGTCCAGATTTCCTTACTCAACATGTGCTAGTAATTTCACCTGAAGACCTTTCAAAATATCTTTTTCCATCTCAGTAAAGTTACCTCCACCCTCCTATTGTTCAAACCAAAAATCTGGAAGTCATTCTCTCTCCTCTGCCCCCACATCTCATTTGTGAGGAAGCCCTGCCCATTCTACCTCCTACACTCAAAAGCCTGTCAATTACCTCTATCCCAATGGCGCCAGCCTCATCCACCAACAGATCCCACCTGTGGGACTGCCGTCACCTCCTATTGGCTTCCTGCTTACACCCTTGTCAACCAGTTATGTATTTCATGTATTCTAAGATGTACATTTTTTCATACTTCAACACCTCTGAAATTGGAATACATCTTACAGTCAGTTGATGGCACTTTAAAACTGCACTGGTTCTTTTTTTTCTTTCTTTCAAATTTTAACATCTCAAAAACATAGAGTGGAGATGTTACAATCAATGATATCTTAACTCTGATGAAGGACATGGCATAGTTTTTCCCACAACCGCAAGAATAAAAATTTTCAAATGCAAATCAGAGCATACTACACTCCTGCCAATACTGTTCCAATGGTTTCCACTGTTCTGAGAGAAGCAAATATGTAAGATAAAATATAACCTCCTTGACATGCCGTATGAGGCCCTTTAGTATCTGGCCTCTGCCTAACTCTGACTTTATATTTTTTTCATATGATACCTCAATCTCCATGATTCTGTCAGTCATACTCAATCTTCATTCAATTTCACAAAAGGTGCCAAGCCCATTCTGGTGAAATCTGCCCTTTTCCCATTTTATACCTGGCTTCTTCATATGGGCCACGTGCTGATACACATGTGGCAAACACTCCCTTCTTCCTCAGTTACCCTTTGACACATTGTATTTCTTGCACCGTATTTTATGCTCTCTGAAATGATTTATTTGCTTACTCTCTCACTCAATGATTGGCTTTCTTCTGCATGACACAATAAACTATGTGGTTGTTGGGAAACTTTCTGTCCTATTGCCTAATTCTCCATGCCCATGGCAGTGTCTGGCCAGGAGGTAGAGATAAATAATTTTTGTGGACTCCTCAACTAAATAAAAGAAAAAGTTACCTTGAATCAAGCCTTTCAAAAATGTCCCTTGGGAAGGCAGAATTTCGTGAAGGAAAAGAGAAAGATCTGGGAAATATGGCTTAGGATCCATCTCTGCCACTCACTGTTGTGTCACATGCACTATGGATGTGACTCGTGGTCACTACTGACTCGTACATAAATTGTGAGATTGTGGGAAGATAAAGTGAAATGATGTACAAACTTGACGCCACTCACTGAGCACATTTTGTGCTATTACATTGCAACTCTCCACTGACAATCATTTTCGTGCTTCTATAGAAATCTGTTTGTATGCTATCATGTCACTATTCAGCAGACATTCATAAAATGGAATGTGCACCCGGGGTTTCTAATCCCATTCTCTAGTAGAAGGAGCCAGGGATCCTTAAAGAAATGGCTGGTTCTAGGGCTAGGCCCAGGGAACATATCAGATGAGCCAGTCGTATCCATCAGTGACAGAAATTAAGGAAGGGCTCAAAAACTAAAAGGATGTGGATATATCAGAAGGTCAGGGGGACTATCTGAAAGAGCTCCCAATGGCCAAAGTTGAAATGATCTGAGCAACAGAATAAACAATATAGTACAGATTATAATAGACCTACAAATAAATCTATGTAAGTCCATACTCACGTAAATGACTGAATACACAAGTGAGGGAGGAGATAAATATTTTTTTTACTGAAGAATTCCAAATAACGCACTTGACCATGGACTGGAATCAAGGATCCACTCCCAAATTACCGTGTGTGGATAGGGGGAAGCAAAGTAATTATAGAAACCTGAAAAACACCACCTGGTCAAGTCAGAGATCAAGGAGAACTTCCCTGGGATAGCCTGGGGGGGGGGGTCGCATCGGCCCTCCCAAGTGATGTGACAAGAAGGGCTTCCCATTTCTGGGGTATTGTTCCTCAGAACTCTAAACATGGGCAAATACCAGAAAAGTTAAAATTGAAAGGCAAGCTACAAAATTACTGGCTCATATTCCTCAAAACTGCCAAGGTCATTAAAAAAAAAAGAAGAAGAAAAGGAAAAGGAAGGGAGAAGAGAGGGGAAGGCGGGAAGGGGAGAGCAGCAGAGGGGAGGAGACGGGGAACTCGGAGAAACTGTCCCAGGCCGGAAGAGAGTAAGGACACTGGACAACTAACTGTGACGTGGGACACTGGATGGTGTCCTGGGAGAGGACCAAGGCATTTGTGGAAATGCTGGTGAACTTGCAGTGGAGTCTGGAGTTCGGGGAAGATTAATGCACCAAGGCCAGCTTCTTCCTTTTGACAAAAGCCTCCTTATCCCATGAGATGGTAACAGTGAGGGCACTTGAAACAGTGAGGGGGACATGGAAACTCTCTTTAGCACCTCTAACTCTTTCTGTAAATCTAAAATTGCTCAAAAGTTACAAGTTTATTTAAAAAAAAAAACAACAATAGGAGTGCTCTTGAGAAATACGTGACAATTCTAGAAAAAGCTGGTCACTGGGCTAGGTAAATGACATTCAAAGAAGAAAGATCCTCCTCTCCTGACCAAATTCCTTCATCACAAGGGCTGGCCCTGGCTTAGCCTAAACCCTACTGCCCATTCTCCCCTGTGGTTCCTCATCTCCTCTCCCCCAAACGTGGGCTAGACATGTAACCTCCTTCCAACCAACAGAATATGGCAAAGGAAAAGTGGTCTTGAAGATGTAATTAAAATGCTTAACCAGTGGACCTTAAATGAATCAAAAGGGAGATTATCAGGCGACTCCTTTAAAAGAAGGTCTAGTGGTCAGAGAGTTTTTCCACCTGACTTTGAACCTCAAAGCTGTTCTGTGGCCCAGGAGCTGGTCACAGGCCTCAGCTGACCGCTACCCAGAAATCAGGACCTCGGTCCTACAACTGCAAGGACCTCATTCTGCCAACAACCATGTGGCCTTGGAGGAGGACCCCAAGTTCCAGAAAGAAGCACAGCCCAGCTGACACCTGTATTCCCGCCTTTCGGCCACTTGAGCAGACAACCCAGCCAAGGCACGCCCAGAGCTCTGACCCGCTGACCCTATGAGTTAATAAATATATGTTGTTTTAAGCCACTGAGTTTGTGGTTAGTTGTTGTGCAGCACACAAAATCAATACAGTACTAGTATTCTTCTCACTAAAGACAAGGCAAATCTGAGAGTTACTGGGGAAGCCAGTAATGCCCTTATGGAATGGGTGTTAAGAGAAAGGCTAGAGTTTGAACTCAGGGATGTTTCACTTCAAAGTCTGTACTCTTTCCTGCGGTGGAAACCACCTTCATGATTTGCATCACAGTAGATGCCAAGAACTTCTGGAAAACAGACCAAGTCTTACTCACCTTTGAATTACCCAAGGCATCTCACCTGTGCTAGATTCTCAGTCATCCTTTGCTAAATTCAATGCGCAGTTTTAAAGTATGGAGTATCACAGACAAGGCTAATTTCCAGTGGCCCAAAAGTCAACTTCCTTCATCTTATCAGAACCTCCAAGCCAAGTTCTTAGATACAGATTTGCGGAGGTTAAGCACTTTCATCTGTTCTTAGAGTGGGTGGATGCTTTACGGGCAAAATTAGACTATGACATGAGATTTTTACAAAGCCTTTCATTTCTGCTTAGCTCTGTTGCCTGACTGCACAATCCGAAATTAGAATTTGTTCCCATTGTGTGCGTCCCAGGCTGTCATTTTCATGACAATTATTCACTGTTTCATTTTTTAACATCCAGCCACTCTACATTATTGGAGTTGGTTCTATTTCCATTTCTATCCACCTGAGCAACACCACTTGGAAATAACCACAAATTTGAATATTCAGGTAGATAAGAAAACATTCTCATACATTTTACCTCTTCTCATTAAATGAATACCACGTGGGTAGCATACAGATTACCTGGAAAATATAAAGCCATAATCGGATGCACTTTTGTAGATAATTCAGATCAATATTTCTCCCTACCATACTTCAGTTCCTTATAAAATAGCACTTGGCCTATTGCAATTATCTCCTTCCTCCCGACATTCCATGGTTATGTAACTCCACTATGTTATCTATACGGTCACTGTAAAGCCTTCGACAATGCAGATCTGATGTATTTTCTAAATCAGCTAGGAGTCCCATGAGGTCGGGTAGCATCTCTGGATTTGTTCACCATTATAGCCTGAGCACCTAGCACCGGGTCTGGTACCAAGTAGGTAGCTAACTAACATTTGCTAATTAAATGATAGAACGTATAAATATTACTCTTCGCCCAGTGGAAACCCCTCAGTAACTTTCATTTATGTTTAAATCTTATTCAGATATAATCTTCATTTTTGAATCTTCCAGATGCCAAATATTTTCATTACCATGTATATGTTATTTCATATTATTTATTAGTTCACATGTGGGGGGATGGATGGATGGATGGACGGACGGATGAATGGGTGGATGGATGGATGAACGGATGGACAGACGGATGGATGGATTGTTGTGGTTGTTTTTGCTCCATGAATATAAACTCAATGAGAACAGAGACTGTCTTTGCCTTGGCCACAGTAGACACAATGCCTATAGCTCATGGAAGGTACTCACTAAACATTTATCAAATAAAGCCAAATTATTTGACCTCAAAGTTTCTAAATATTGAAAATATTGACTCAAATTATTCAGGGGCTAAGTTATTTATTAAAAATGCTTCAACTCTCTGCTTCACTCTGTATGAACAGATACAGCTTAGCCATCACAATTATCCCTGTTCCTCAAACTCAAAGCCTAGTCATGGTGAAAGAGTCACACGTATGTCAGAGACACACAGCATCCACAAAGTACACCCCTGCCAGTGAGAACAACATGAGTCTCATAATGAAGGTTGCACTAGTACTCTTCTAAGACTGCACAGCCCTTTGTGGGATTCTTCACAAATAGTATCTCCTTAAAATCCATATGATAAATCTCTAAGTGGCAGTAATTATGCCCATTTAGGGGTGGAGAAATCAACCCTAGGAGAGGTTCCAGTGTTGGCACAGGTCCACATAGTTACCTAGATGAAGAGCTGAGGCAAGGTTATACATATCCCAGTTAGTCCGCTACAGTTCCCAGTCTTTTTTTATTAAAGATTTTTTTTTTTTTTTTACTAAAAAGAGAGAGAGCACAAGCAGGGGGAGCAGGAGGCAGAGGGAGAGGGAGAAGCAGGCTCCCACTGAACAAGGAGCCAGATGCGGGACTCAATCCTGGGATCCTGATCTGAGTCAAAGGCCGAAGCTTAACCAAGTGAGCCACCCAGAGGCCCCTACAGTTCCCAGGCTTAACCATAAGGCTATCTTGTTCTCATCAATGAGAGGGTCCCTGGGGAAAATGGTGATCTTTGAGGTGAAATGCAGATACGAATAAAATAGGCAGCAACATTTTTTTTTTTTTTACAAATAGAAGAGCTGTCGCATCTCTGTGGTGTGAGTATTGTGAACTTGCCTGGCACCTGGACCAACCTTTGTCCTGCCTGCGCCTATGTGGACAGCATTCCCATTGAAGCCAGCTCCTGCTCTGCTCCTCAAACCAGAAGGGCAAGGGCCATGTCTTAGGATCTGCTGTAATTAGAACCTCTTGTTTGAGAGCCTGGCTTCCAGAGTCAGATTCTTGAGATAAAAGCCCATCTCCGCCACCCTGGATGAGCTATTTATTGGACCTCGCTGGATCTATGGTTTCCTCATGGGTCCAAGAGTAATCACATCTAAATCAAAAGGTTACGATGAGGACTAAAGGTATTTATCCGTATGAAGTGCTAGGCAGAGTATCCAGTATTACATTTTTTAGGACATCTGACCTCCCTGATATTAGTTATTTGTGTTAAGCTCCACTTCATTTTTCTTGAAATCCATTTGCATAAAGGGACACATTTGTCAACCACATCCATTTCGAATCTTCTTGGCTACAGATGAAAGAAGATGAAATTAGACAATTACCTGTGAGAGCTAGCGTCTCTCTTGACAGAACCTCAGATTTATCACTCCTTGCGTGCCATGTGTACCCCAGCGACCATCTCCCTCCCCGGGGCCGTGCACCCAGAATTAAGGCAATGAACATGATAAACAGAAGCCGAGTTTGTTTGTATAATGACGAGAAGATCCAAATGAGCCTTTGTCTCTTATTAAAAGCAGCAGATTTTGCCCCAGAGTATTAAAAGTTTTAATCCAACATTCTGTTTGCCTGCAGGCAAGGCATTCTGTCAGGTAAAATAAAAACACAACATTTCAAGTTCTGCTCAGAGTGTGATAAATCAAGATTTTAAACAAAAATGACAAATGTTCTTTTTCGTCAAAGTAATTTTGAAACCCAACTCTGTAATTGCCTTCAGACATCTTATTTCCTCATGTACACTTCCTAAGAAACTTCAGGGTACTTGTCTCATTACTAATGAGCTCTAAATGCAAGCTCGGTTTTCCTTTAATAAAATATAGACTTGTCTGTCTTGGGCGAATGGGACTATATGAGCTTGATGATTTCTTATTTACTAAAAACCACAGTGGAGAAAATTCAACTTGTTTGTTCTCAATTAAAATTGATAGGGTGCATTTTCTTTTCTTTTCTTTTTTTTTTTTTTTTTTTAATTCTTTCACGAAAATTCAAAATCTTCCGAATGGCTGGTCAGTTGCAACAGCCATGTTGAAGCATGGAGATACCGCTAGTATTCAAATGGCAACCGATAACCCAAAAAGACAACCCCATTTGCCTTTGGAATACATCAAACATTCACCTTTGATGATAAACATCTCTGAAGCCTTGGGAACTGACAAAACACAGAGAAGGAGTCCACCTGGTAACTGGCTGATGGAAGGACCCAGGACACTATCCCACCTCTCCATTTTTATCATTGGTTAGAACTTCCCCCCACTTTCCCTGTCCCAAGATGGCCATGCTCAACTCCTTCCATCACAAACAGCATCTTCAAACCAGCAGTAGGGACCACTGTACTCATGCTTGGATGCTTTGTTTAAGGGTCTTTTCCACAGTGAAATGAAGAGACTCATACAAAGCATGGATCGTTAGAGCAAATAAAGCACGGGCATTAGGGGACAGGACCTTTTCTAATTTAGCCTCAGGACCTCAGTGCCTATGTATGGCCATGGGCAGGAATCTTCTGTCCAAGGTAATAATATTGTGGGACCATTAAAGAACCACAAAACGTTCAGCCTTTGTACATTATGTCCCCTCAAAGGTGATCAGAGTTTTGCCAATTTCAATTGGATATCTGTATCCTTAACACATCAGTAACTTTTGGGGAACAGGCTAATAAAAACTCATAGGAAAACAATCTTTCCTTTTCAAGCCTTTCCCAGGCATATTATAATTTTTACTTTATTCTAGGCCATGCGCACGGTAAAACATAATCATAATAAAAAGAAAAAATATAGAGAAGCAAAAGGAAGCAAACAAAATTCACCCTCAGTTTCACCCCTCAGAGGTAACTACTGCGAATTTCTTTCTCAACTCCTACCTTCCTTCTTTCCTTCCTTCCTTCTTTCCTTTGTTCCTTCCTTCCATTCTCCCTTCCATTTTTAATAATTTGCCTCAGCACCCCAGGTAAGAGCTCAAACTATGACCTTGAGCAACTTACACTCCTCTATGCAGACAGTACCTACTTCAACATTATTGTACAGATGAAGCAAGATACCATGAATAAATTTTAGAATAATGTCCAGCAAATAGGAAGTACTTGGTGTGATTATATACTAACACTTTTGTGTAATTCAATTATACCATCCGTGGTACTATTACATAATTGCCTCAGAACAGTGTATCATCAATACTTTCCAATTTGAATTAATAGATTTCTACAAGTTTTCCAATGCGTGAATGGTACTCCATCACGCACACAACCCTCTCTACTCATTTAATTCCCTGTTCTTTCATATTTAGTTGATCCCAACTTTTCTAAGATTTTATTTATTTATTTGAGAGAGAGACAAGAAAAAGAGAGGAGCAGAGTGAGAGGAACAAGCAGACTATGTGTTAAGCATGGAAGCCCCACACAGGGCTCGATCTTACAGCCCTGAGATCATGACCTGAGCAGAAATCAAGAGTCAGATGCTTAAAAGACTGAGCCACCCAGGCATCCCAATCCCAACTTTTCAATATGTATGGCCTTCTAATTACTCTCTACTAAGAAACCGTAAGAGATCTGACCTATTCATGCTTTCTTCTATACCTCAATCCATTCCTCCTTTCCTACTGTATGGAAGAGTTTTATGAAGAGAGACTAATGGAGTCAGCCATAAGGATGATGAGGCTTTTAAGATCAAAGCTGAGAGTGAGACCAAATTCATGAGAAATTATAATAATTTGAAATTAAATATATTACACGGTTCTCCCTCATGCTGGCATGCAATCTTGGTCAAAAATCACTAAAAATCTGTTTCCTAATCTGTTCAACAAAGAGAATACAGACATCAATTGAATGAAATGTCATGTAACAAGCACTTTATAAACTATGAAATGGGCTTCTGCCACTGTTACATATAAATGAGCAAAGTATTGTTTTATATTTTATAAAGTTGTGGTAGAAGATTCTTTTTCACTTTAATTTTCGGGGTTCTTTTCTTTAAAATATTCATTTTTTAAAAATTTTTATTTATTTATTTGACAGAGAGAGGGATATCACAAGCAGGCAGAGAGGTAGGCGAGAGAGAAGGGGAAGCAGGCTCCCCACCAAGCAGAGAGCAAATAAAGAGCAAATAAAGCACGGGCATTAGGGGACAGGACCTATGCGGGGCTCGATCCCAGGACCCTGAGATCATGACCTGAGCCGAAGGCAGAGGCTTAACCCACTGAGCCCTCCCCTGAAATATTCTTTATAAGGAAAAGGATGTTTACCACTTATATAACAGGGTATATAACATATTTTAAATATATCAGGAGTTTCTGTAAACAATAACAGAGACAACAACGGTCTGAGAGAAAAATTGGGCAAAGGATATGATCAGGCACTTGAAGGCAATGAGGTTCAAACAGCTTCTAAACATGAGAAATAATTCTAACTCCTCATTTGGTAAAAGGGATCAAAATGAAACTTTCATAAACTCTCACATTTCATTGATAAGACTGACATAAAATTTTTAAGCCTTGATAATATATTAAGCAGAGGTGTCCAGGGCATGAGAAAGGGGATTTTCATACGTTGATGACAGATGTATAAAATGGGGACAGCTTCACTGGGGAACTATAGCTATTAATGTTTTAACGTAAATGTGACTTTTGAACCAGTGTTTCAAGTTCTGGGCTTTATCACAGTACATAAAAAGAGATAACATGGTTTGTAAGAGGAACATATCATATAGCTTCACGGCCCCTCAGTAGATGTTTGGTTCAATAAAATACAGAGCATTGTTCTTGGAGTATCACCCAGCCATTACAAAGATGAGACTGAATCAGGAAAATGAAAATTAAAACCATAATGAGAAACAATTACATGTTCGCCAAAATTGCTAGAATGTAGAAGACTGATAATACCAGGGGCTGGCAATAATGTGCAACAACTAGAACTCTTAAGCATTGCTGGTGGGAGTATGTTCTTTAGACCATATGGAATGCATTCCATACCATTTGTGATGACTGCTTGGCTAGATCTATTACAGCCAAACATAGCATCTATTCCACTCCAAGGTATAAACCCAAGGGGAAATTAATATCTGTGTCTACCAAAATATATTTACAAGAATATTCTAAGAGCCATATTCATCACAGCATAAAACCAGGAGTCCATACAACCATAAACAGTAGAATGGACAAAGTGTGGTATATTTTACAATAGAACACCGCAAAGAAATAAGGCAAAACCCTGACCCATGCAACAAGACCAATGACTCTCACAAAGTGATGAGTAGACAAAGCCCGGTGCAATCAGGTATCGAGTGATTCAGTTATGTAAGGTTCAAAAACAGTAGAAGTCAGAATAATAACTGCCTCTCATTACACCCTGTCATTAATAGTAAAAGATCTAATTCAATTTTCCAAAATGAACTTGTAAAAATATATTAGTATTTTTACAAAAGTAGTGAACACGCTGGTTCACTTCAGCATGTAATTGTAGTAATTCCTGGTGGACGTGTAAGTGTTGACTTTCACATCTGATTCACTGGTAAAATTTCAAAACAATGAAATTCCTGCTATAATTAGTAGAGCATAAGAGGCAGATCTCTAATTCATGGGAAGCAGAACTGAAAATAATTTTTTTTTTTAATTAAAAAGGAAGCCACCTGACCACACAAAACAGAAAGTTATTGGAGTCATCTCACTCCCTGGGATTGAAGAAAGAAATTCAGTGATGGACGGAAAAGCTAAATCCATAAAAATAAAGTTAGAGGGGCAAAAAAAAAAAAACCAAAAAAAAAACCACCTGCATAGAGTTGGATAAAACTGATTAAATATTCAGAACTAAAAGTACATTGGAAGGATTTATTGGTCTCACTAAAAATACATATTCTTATGTTTTACTCTAGAATCACTGAAATGAAGTATCCTGGGTGAATCCAGGATGTGATGTACCCACACGTGCATGAATGTGCTTGTCAGCTTGAACACAGGTTGTCACTGTTTTGGTTGCCACCCCACGAATCATTCCAGCAGTTCCAGTCAGTGGAACACTGGCGTTCTTGGTTTGAGAACCCCTAGTTCTCTATTTATGTCCACATGTATCTTCCTACCAGGAAACAAACCAGTGTGAGGTGAAATCAAAACACATTTTTACTCTTGGGTATTTCTTAAAATATTGAAAAGCAAATTGCATTGTCTTCAAAGATACCAGAGGTGGGGGGAAGGGTGGGGGGGATGGTGATAAGAAGTATTAGAGCTCCAGAGTAAGACTTTTGACCAGACCAAGTCAATGAATAGCTACCTGTTCATGACTCTGTTTGCCCGTCCAGAAAATGGAAACAATGCTGAAGATACAGAAACGATGTTCACCAAGCACCTAGCATACAATAAGCACGCTTATTATTACATATCATTACATTTTTACACATCTTACCTAAACAAACGAGGCATTTTTGTTCAAATAATTCAAAAGGGGATTAGGACATCCGTCAGTTTCGGGGGTGGGGGGGAGGAATTTTCATATCAAAAACCGTTACATATTTCTTGTAATTTTTTCTATATAGCTCTTAAATCTCCATTTTACTTTGCTGGTCTTGGACTGGAAAATGAGTTCTAAAGGAAAGCCTCATAATAGATTGAGCTATACTCTTCATGACTGACTGAGCCTTTGTCCCCAGCACCAGCATAGCTTAGCACATAGAAAACGCTCAATAAATATTATTGTGGAACTCACAAATACACAAAATGATCCATCAAGATATTACAAGTATCTTTCCATTAAAAGGATGCATAAGCCGTTTTATTTTCCCTTAGACATGTGATGAGGAAAACAAAGCAACTTTTTTCAAGGACAGTGAGGAAGGTCAGACTATTATATGTAAGGTTAGAAGAAGACCATAGTCGCGTGTCTTAGGTCACATCTAATTACACAGTCGAGTTTACGAACACTCTGTCACGTTTTGCTTCCTCTCTCAAAAGAATGATAACATAAAGTACAGCCAATTTGAAGCTCTTTGTCATAAGATTAATCAGTTGCAAAACTGAAGATAAAAAACCTTCAGTAAAAGCATCTAATAAATATTCCATAAACAGAACTCTCGTCACTGAATTAAATATTTAATAGTGTCTATTGTCTGGAAAAAATACCTTGGAAGGCAATAAAATTAAGCAAATGGATACAATTTCAGGTCAGTTAATCAGCAAGATGAACTAAGTTGCACAAAGCCAAGCTCTCCAAGTTTGTTAGTGTGAGACAGCAGGACGAAGCCACAGCTTCATTCAGTTTATGACACAAGCTCAGATTCCCTCACAAACATACCTGCAGAAAGGTGTGAGAGAGGTAAGATCATCCCCAAAGTGACAAAGGGAAGAGATAAGGCTAAGTCTGTGGAATTCTCTATAAATACCTTGTTACCCAGAAACCTTCAAAGCAAGTATCTCAGGAGAGTAACTGAGAAACCTACTTCCTAAGAAGCATTTCAGTCTTGCGCCATCACCACCATCAGCACAAACACGTGCATTCTCCTGTGACCCCCAAGGCAAGGCCAACTCTGGTCAGACCACCAACGCTGCTGCCCTTGGAGGCACATCCAAGATGGCTGCCATGGGGACTGGGCTCCCATTCAAGCCCTTTCTGTCAACAGCCAACAAGAATGACAAGTAAGGCTCTCCAGACCTCAGTGATCAAGTAGATAGAGAAGATCTCCACTCTTATAGACCTGATATCCTAGTGGGGGGAAAACAAACAAACAAAAAACTGTAATGTCAGATATGAAACGTTCTGAGTGAAACACACCAGGGCAACATAGTAAGGGAACAAAAGGGTAGTAGGGATACAGCAAACTCAGAAGCTAAATGAGATTGGGTTTTCTGAAGCCTTTCCCTGAGGAGACCTAAGAAGGTGACTGGTATGCTAGGACCTGAATGACAGTAAGAGCCAGTAAGCTGGGGTAAGACCAGGGAGAAGGTTGTTAACAGACACACACAGAGAACAGAAGGAATGGAGACACTTGGGCTGACGCAAGCTTGTGACACAATGGCAGGGATCAGCAAATTTGCTCTGCAAAGAGGCAAAACACAAACCTTTTGGCTTTGCATGCAAGACAATCATTGGTGCAACGAGTCAACTCTGCCATTGTAGTTCAAAAGCCACCATAGGCAATATGTAAATGAGGAGCCTGGCTATGTTCCATTAAAACTTTATTTATAAAAACTGGCAGCTGGCCCTATGTACTCCCCAGACAGTAATTTGCCAACGCCTGCTCTGTTCCTAATGAAACTGCTATTCATACTTCTCTCCAAAAAGTTCCAATCATAAGTGTCCACTTGTCTTACAATTTATTAAGCTCCAAATCCCCACTTTTCCAAACTCCACTGATATATTCATTTTAACTCTGTCTTATTTTAATGTTTCCTTTTTGCACTGACACCAGAAACTAAGATTTTATGTCATACATTAATAGTAAAAACTACTTGTATTTATATGCAAAATAGCACCATCCATGGATAATTAATATAGCAATAATTTAAAGCCTCTCTACTGCATTATGCATTATAAAACAGAAATAAAGTAATCTATAGTGATCTTACAGCTCAAGAGAAAAAATAACTACACAGCTACACTTTTCTAAATATTTCTGCCTTTTATAGGCATTTCACTGATTCACATTTTAATTGTCCTATAAATCAGTCTCTTTCCCTTCTTAGCTCCCCTCACATATTTTCCTTTTAGGAGATAGGGGTAGTCACCAGAAAAAAATAGAAACAGATACACAGAGATCAGAAAAAGCACACACACACACACTCACTATGAAATTATTCAATATACCGACAGTCTGTCTGAAAGATAAAGTATTTATTCACTGAAATTTATTTACTCCCTTTATTTCTTCACTTTGGGAATTTTGTATCCCTGTTACCATCACCTTTATTGACCAGAACTATCCAACTGAGCACCGTTATGATGAGTATCTATATGCTTTTCCATCTTCAACCATAAGCACCTTGAAAGCAGAGAATTTGTTGCTGTATCAGCTACAGATGCCTAAGTACAGAGCACACCTTGCTCATAGCTCAAGAAATATTTGTACAATGTAATTGTTTTCAGTGAAGGAAATAGAGAGCTATGTGATGCAGAATAAAATCTAGATGGAAAAGTCAAAGGGGCTCTGTTAGCAGATCTGCAACAGACATTTAAGACCTTCGGCTGAGCAATCCATGAATGGTCATCAGGAGAGGTCTCTGGGCAAAAGCCCACTGAGATGGAGGCACCTTGGATCTTTTGAACATTTGCCCATGCAGGGGCACCTGGGTAGCTCAGCCAGTTAAGTTTCTAACTCTTGATTTCAACTCAGGTCATGATCTCAGGGTCCTGGGATTGAGCCCCACATTGGCCTCTGCACGCAGAGGGGACTCTGCTTGGGGGTTCTCTCTCTCCTTCTCCCCCTGCACTCCCCACGCTTGTGTGCAGTCTCTCTCTCTCTCTCTCAAATAAATAACTGTATCTCTTAAAAAATTACCCATATATTAATTTACCATGTTTAATTCAGACAGCAAAACCATACCCTAACAAACATTAATTCATTTAGCTTTCAAAGTAATCACCAAGGTAAATATTTTTATTAAATATACAACATTAGTAGTACTAATTTTACTGCTTCTACAATTGCCATCACTACTATTCCCAATTAAAGTCATTTGTGTAAAACCGTAACTATTTACCAGACACAGAAATGTATTCTGTTTCAAATCAAATAGAGCAGAAATATTGAATTCTCAAGTTGCCAATAAAGTTAGAACCACCCCTAAAAATGACAACATGATTACAAAACTCCATTTCTTCTCATTAATTATTTAAGCCTCTCTTATTCTATTTCTTTTATTCTTTCAGGAAAAAAAGAAAAATCCTGAGTTTTCCATGGAATGTTCTTTACTTACCTAATGTATTATTTATTTATTTTTTACTTATTTATTTTGAGATAGAGTGCATACGAGCAAGGGAGGGACAGAAGGCAAGGGAAAGAGAGACTATCAAGCAGGCCCAAAGTTCAGCATGAACCCTGACATGAGGCTTGATCTCACAAACCTGAGATCATGACCTGAGCTGAAATCAAGAGTTGGATGCTCAACTGACTAAGCCACCCACGTGCCCATAAAAACACATTTTAATAAAATAAAATAAATATTTATTTATTGATATTAATTATTAATATTATATCATCAACAATCATATTATAATTAATATTGATGATAGAATTAATATTGCCATATTAATTATTAAATATTTAAAATATTTAATAAATAAACAAAACAAATAAAACCCACATTTATATGCTTCCCTTGCAGATAGCTTTGACCACATGATGAGCAAGTTATGGATAAATGGGATGTCAGAGCAAGTATCATACATAAACTTCAGGGAATTTTTCCCTAAATGATAGCTGATATTCATCCTTTGTCCCTTCTCTTTTCTGCTCTTTTTCTGCTGTGTGAAAGGTAGATGCAATGGCTGGAGCTCTAGCTATAGTTTTGTACCAAGAAGACCAGGGCCTCCCCCTAAAAATGATGAAGGCCTGGGCCTAGGTCCCTAAGGATTCAAAAAGCAGAAGTATGACACCAGCCTTTAACTGACTACTTCCTGACTTACATGAGAGACAAAAACTTGTGTTTTGTTTAAACCTCTATTATTCTGAGTCTCCTATTCATGGGCAAAACTCACCCAGGGTGATACAAGTACTCAACAGGTTTTAACCCATCACTATTCCAAACATCGCTAAAGGCAAGGGAAGCAAGGGCAAAAATGAACTATTGGGATTTTATCAAGATCAAAAGCTTTTGCACAGCAAAGGAAACAGTTAACAAAACCAAAAGGCAACTGACAGAATGGGAGAAGATATTTGCAAATGACACATCAGATAAAGGACTAGTGTCCAAAATCTATAAAGAACTTAGCAAACTCAACACCCAAAGAACAAATAATCCAATCAAGAAATGGGCAGAGGACATGAACAGACATTTCTGCAAAGAAGACATCTTTGAAAAAGTGCTCCATATCACTCGGCATCAGGGAAATACAAATCAAAACCACAATGAGCTATCACCTCACACCAGTCAGAATGGCTAAAATCAACAAGTCAGGAAATGACAGATGCTGGCGAGGATGCGGAGAAAGGGGAACCCTCCTACACTGTTGGTGGGAATGCAAGCTGGTGCAGCCACTCTGGAAAACAGCATGGAGGTTCCTCAAAATGTTGAAATTAGAACTGCCCTATGACCCAGCAATTGCACTATTGGGTATTTACCCTAAAGATACAAACGTAGTGATCCAAAGGGGCACGTGCACCCGAATGTTTATAGCAGCAATGTCCACAATAGCCAAACTATGGAAAGAACCTAGATGTCCGTCAACAGATGAATGGATCAAGAAGATGTGGTATATATACACAATGGAATACTATGCAGCCATCAAAAGAAATGAAATCTTGCCATTTGCGACAACATGGATAGAACTAGAGCGTATCATGCTTAGCGAAATAAGTCAAGCAGAGAAAGACAACTATCACATGATCTCCCTGATATGAGGAAGTGGTGATGCAACATGGGGGCTTAAGTGGGTAGAAGAAGAATCAATGAAACAAGATGGAATTGGGAGGGAGACAAACCATAAGTGACTCTTAATCTCACAAAACAAACTGAGGGTTGCTGGGGGGAGGGGGGTTGGGAGAAGGGGGTGGGATTATGGACATTGGGGAGGGTGTGTGCTTTGGTGAGTGCTGTGAAGTGTGTAAACCTGGTGATTCACAGACCTGTACCCCTGGGGATAAAAATATATATTTATAAAAAATAAAAAATTTAAAAAAAAAAGAAAAAAAAAAGAAAAGACAGTGATGGGTACTACAAGGGCATGTATTACATGGAGCACTGGTTGTTAAATGCAAACAATGAATCACAGAACACGGCATCAAAAATTAATGATGTATTGTATGGTGACTAACATAACATACCAAAAAAATATAATTAAAAAAAGACAAGACAGTAGGGAGATGACCAGGAATTTATGAAGTCTTCCTACATGATCTTTAAATGAATTAGAAAGCACAGGCACACTGTATAGCACTCACCTTTTTATCTCATGGAGACTTCCAGGGCTGTCTTCAGGTACCACTGTGATCACTAACTTGTTTGTGTCTTTCTGCACAAGTCTACTCTTTTATTTATTTATTTATTTATTTAATAAATTTTATAGACAAAATAAATTTTATTTATTTTTTTTTCTTTTGCAACCCAAGGACTAATCCATATTCTTGCCTAATATTTCTGTTGCTTGCAACCAGAGAACCACCAGTGACCCATCACCGTCAGCAAGCTGGAGACAGCAAGAAAGTTTCTGAGTCAAGTCTCCAGCACAGAATGAACCTGGGACTCTCTTCATTTTGAAAGGCCACAGTTGAAATTTGGACAGCTACAAATGGCAGTGATTCATTTGCAAACTAAATAGGAAGATAATCCCATGCAACTTCCAAGATCTCTGACTCTAATATTGAAACTACAAACGAAACAATGTAAAAGGTGCCACACATGCTCATTAATATTGAAATGGAGCCTCATCTTGCGTGCTTGTCTAATTTATTTGGCCTGAAAGCTTTTAACTTTTAAACTGAATCCAAGTGTGAACACTTGCAATTTAGTGCCTCTTTTAAAACTTATCTGTTCAGAATGCATGAATATTCCTCCAGTGGAAGGGATAATAGAAAAGTAAATTAATTATATTTTAACTTTCCAATCTCATTTTCACTTTGCAGGAACTGTGCAGGGGTAACTATTAACCTTTCATTTTAAATGAAAAATTTAAAGAATTACCATGAGGTAATTTCAAACTACAACAAAAAGCGACCACATATCATGGATCCCTTCTCGCCAAAAAGTATCATCCTGAAAATGTAGATTGACTTAGCATCATCCAGAAATACTTTTAATAGCCTTTTTTCCATTTTGTTCACAAGTATTTAAGCAAGGGTGCTCATAAAATTGGCAGTTAGCAAAGTAGAGAAGTGTCAAAAATAAAGCTCGGTTGAATCAACTTTCATTTTTTTCCCATTAATGTTGAACAGAATTACATTTATACATGTCTGATCTCGGATTTCCTTCACAGGAAAATAAATATAGATTAATCTCTCTTTTAAAAAAGAATCACAAAAAGTTCATTTGTAAGACAATTGTTTGGAATTAATTTTTTTATTGAAGTATAGTTGCCATACAATATTATATTAGTTTCAGATGTACAACACAGTGATTCCACATTTATATACATTATTAAGTCATCACTATGATAAATCTAGCTACCATCTGTCACCACACAAAGCTGTTAAAATATTACTAGCTATACTCCCCACATTGTACATAGCACCCCCTGTCTTATTTATCTCACAACTGAAAATTTGAACCTTTCAATATCCTTCCCCTCTTCTGCCCATCCCCCACTCCTCTCCCCTTTGGCAACCACCAGATTGTTCTGAGTCTGTTTCTGTTTTGTTTGTTTGTTTGTTCTGTTATTTAGAGCCCTCATATAACTGAGATAATATGGTATTTGTCTTTCTCTGACTTATTTCAGCTAGTATAATACTCTGTAGGTCCATCTATGACACAATGATATCATTTTTTCTCATGGACATATATATATTAATATTTTTTTCACCTCTTCACCTCTTCTTTGTCCATTCCTCTATTGATGGGCACTGAAGTTGCTTCTGTGTCTTGGTTATTGTAAATAATGTTGCAATGAACATGGGCATATATGTATCTTTTCAAATCAACGTATTTATCTCTTCGGGTAAAAATCCAGAAGTGGAATTACTGGATCATATCCTATTTTTAATTTTTTTGAGGAAACTCCATACTGGTTTTTTACAGTAGCTGCATCATTTTCTATTTCTACCAACATGCCTTAGGGTCCTCTTTTCTCCACATCCTCGCCAACACTCGTCATTTCTTTTCTTTTTGGTAATAGCCATTCTGAGAGGTGTGAGATGGTATCTCATTGTGGTTTTGATTGGCATTTCCCTGTTGAAGTGCAATGTTGAGCATCAGGTGTCTTCTTTTAAAGCTGCTTATGACTTTTAGATTCCAGAGAACTAAAATGTTTTTGACCCAGTTTGGTTTCAAATCTAAAACTCTGAACATCTCTGATTTAGACACCACAAGGATCAGATCATGCCCCTCAAAGTTTCCTTTGGTTTAGGGGATGGAGTTTATAATCTTCAACAAGCCTGATCAAACAGCATTCTCCTCTTGGCTTTATCTCTGTCTACTCACTGCTTCCAGATCTTCATTCCAGGCACAGTCAAGTCACGGATATCCAACATGCTCGTCTCTGGACACCTAGTGGTGTTGCTTTTCTGTGATTTCATGCTACATCGGTAGAGAGGCGGGACACCTCACCCCTTGCATTACTGACTTTCCTTTTGCCTAAAGCCACAAAATGGTTTGACCCAGCACTGCTTGATTTAAAATCTGGATATTTTGTTGATCATAGAATTTTTTGTATAATTCTTTTATTTCCTTAAATATTCTTTGAACTATCATTTCTCATGATTACTGTATATCTAGAAGCACCCTTAAATTTTGGTCTCAAAGAAAGTGAGGCAGTCTAGACCTTCCCTGCAAACTCCTGAGTATCCCCGCCACAAACACACATACACATACACACACAGCCCCAAACAGAATCCCAGCAGTGTCCCTGGCTCTCCAGGAGTGTTGGAGGACTTAGGAGCTGCTGCCTTCCAGGAGAAGGGAACTAGGTTTTTAGTCAATGATACGAGAATTCACACAAATATAGCATTTGCCATGAACCAGGTTCTAAGTATATTAGCACAATTTTTCCTCAAAACAACTCAGTAAGGTATATCCTCAACGGTTAAGCCTAGAGAAACACAGAGGTTAAGTGACTTGTTCAATATCACACAGCTTTTAGATTTGAACTTGGAGAGGCTGGCATCAGAACTCATATTTATCCCTGTACTATACTGTGTCTCAATAATTCTTCTTTTAATGGACAATTAAGCTCTCATGGAGAAGAAAAAAGACTAAGGTTGGGCAGTGAGGCAATAAAAATTTAGAGGGAAAGCATCAAGAGATTTGGGTGGATGAGACCCGAGTAAAAGATTGGGATTGGAGCCCAGAAATGTTTTTTTCCCAAGGGTGGGGAGTCGGGGTAGCAAGCTCTACTCAAGATGTGATAAGTTACATTTAAAGGCTATGCTGGAATGCCCAGGAGCTTCTGGAGCAAGACCTTCCCATCACAGGCACTCAGACTTGGCCCAGTTCATGCTGCTATTGGTTAAGGCTGGAGACACAGGCCAGCACCAGATTCACCCTGTCTTCAATCAACACCAGCATGACCACCCTATGGGTATTCCCCTGACAACAGTCCAGGATTCCTAGAAGTCCAAAATGGGGCTTGCCCTGGACATCTGTAGGTAAGTGGTGGTAGGGAATCTCACCCGTATACTTAGAAAGTACTAAAAATCACAAGATCGTTGAGCTGGGAAATTGGTTACTAACTCCTATTCACACTGAATATTTCGAGTCCTCTAAATCTCAATCATTTCTCACCCCAGGACTTACAACAAGGGGTTGTCAAAACCTAAAACAGTCTTAGCCCTCTGCTTCTCACTCCATCCCATCCTGCTGGTCCTAGAGAAGTCCTATCAGTATGATGGCTCAGATATCTTTTCCTCCAGAAAGCTCTATCTATCCCTAAATGTGTGGCTACTGATGTAGAAGAGAATATTACATCAGAGGTCAGCAGACAGTTCTGGCTTTGCAAGTCATGCAGTTCCCATTGCAACTACTAAATTCTGTAGTGCAACATCCACTGCAGACATGTGTAAACAAATGGGTGTGGTTGTGTTCCAATAAAACTTTATTTACAAAAAACAGGTCATGGCCCAGATTTGACTTGTGGGCCACACTTTGCCAACCCCTGCCATAAACTATGGAATTTCTGTATTCACAGAAGTTCACACTAAACTGTATCACTTCTGTGAAACAGAAACAATGTCTTTTCCCCCCCACCATTGTATCCTAGAACCTAACATCATATTAGGTAATGGGAATTCAGTGATACGTGTCAAATATACTATGAATTATTTACTATTAAAGGTCCATTTAGGAGGACCAGCAAATTGTAGCCTCTGTTTAAAAATCGACTTCAGTGTCTTGAAACATTCTTAAAGTATTTTTTGAAATCTGTGTAATACCTAAGAATGAATCCCCTGAACAGACAGATCTGTGTTTATACTGTGTGTCCTTAGAAAAATAATTGTCTTTGTTTGCTAATTAATAAAATGGGAATAATGTTATCTACCTTTTATGGTTGTTGCAAAGATTAAATGGCATAATTTATATGAACTATTTATTATACAAAAGTAATCCAACGTTTCATACTGCCATCAACAAAAGTTAACTGTGTCCAATAAAAGAAAAAAGGAAAGGAAAAAGAAAGAAAAATGCCACCTTTTCATTAGCTGGGCTGAATCCATCTGAGTTTCCACACTGAGCTTTAGAAATGCAGGAAGCCCTGCTCTCAATACCTAAATGATTCCTTAGGAGTATCTGCAGCTCAAATCACCAAGGTAAACATGTCACCACTGCTGAGAAAATCAACCCTCACTTTCTGGTTAAGCAGAAATAAAGGACACTCCTTCCAGATGGCTTATAGAAAACTTCTTCACCACAAACACACTTTATCTTTAATGCCTGAGACAATGTTATGAACACCAATAAGAAAAACCAGTGAAGAGTGAGGAAAGCCAGCACGGAGAACATAGAAGCAATGTGAAATTAAACTCTTTATACTTGAAATTTGTAGGAAAGACTTTCACGGACTTGAAGCATGGAGTATAAGAATAGTTTTTATCTTTATGATTTTACATGAAACAATCACTGGACTCTTAACCAGTAGCTAGTTTACATCAAACTTTGCAGCAATGGTCAGAAAAAACACTTTACATTAAAAGTGCAAAACTGAAAAGTCACACGTAGGCAAGATTTTTCAAACATCATTTCATTTTGTTTGTTGTTGTTATTTTATTCAAGTATTTAATGAGTATTCAGTACTGTGAATAGGGCTATGCATTTTTAAGGAATGCTTACTACAAATTTCTTAAATTTGCATAGAAAAGAAAAACAAGACATCATATCTGTTCTCTAGGAGCTTATGTTCTAAAGAGAAAACCCATGAAAACTCACATGAAAACCTTAGGTTGCATTTTTTTATTGCTACACAATTGCAATCAAACTATGTATGAAGGGAATCAGCATGCTATATAAAACACAAAGAAATTTTAGGATCCCGGTATTTGGCTTTTAGCTTTATTCTTGCCTTCTCACTAAACTATATTAACTATTCATCCATTTCTCCATTCACCATCCTCTAATCTAATTACTTCTACAAGAATGTACCCTGCATTTTTGTAACTGTGATCACTGAGCACTGAGATCATTTTTAAAAAAAAAGCAAGTTGGGGAATTAATAATCCTCATAAAGAGAAAATTTTACATGAAAAACAGGCAATACAATGGCTTAGTCTTATCACCAACCTACCAGAACTTTAACGATTTTCAAGAAAAATTTTCCCCATGAAAGAATATTATGCAATAATTTCCTGGTCCCAGCTTCCTTCAATTGTCACCCCAGATATTTAAAACCTTTGGGGATCAACAGAGGGGCTTGTTGAACTGAGGGGCTCAATCCCTAAGCTAAAAACTAGAGTTTTGGTGGTTTTTTTGTTTTTTTTTTTTTGTTTTTGTTTTTTTTAAAGATTTTTATTTATTTATTTGACAGAGAGAGATCACAAGCAGGCAGAGAGGCAGGCAGAGAGAGGGGAGGAAGCAGTCTCCCTGCTGAGCAGAGAGCCCGATGTGGGACTTGATCCCAGGACTCTGAGATCATGACCTGAGCTGAAGGCAGCAGCTTAACCCACTGAGCCACCCAGGTGCCCTAAAAACTAGAGTTTTAGAAACTAATGATTTAGTCCAGTTCTGACCCATGACACACCCCCAAAGAGATGTGTAAAGAAAAGATATGCAAACCCAGAGGCTAAAGTGGAGAAAGAGGGGGGAAAACATCTCAGCTTTCAGTTCTGGAACTCAAATAGACTCCTGGACCCTAAAGAAAAATACAGTGCTTTCCCTAAGAAGGAAAACCTTTCACAAAACATTGTGGTCTTTTTATCAGGGCGATTATGCCAAGATGCAAACCGAAACACACTTGAAATTAACTCACCCTCTTCTGAGTGCAGCCTGATTATCAAATTTACTACTTCCTTTGTCGTGGTGATCAGGTATTTTTTAGCTTCCATTGACTGAACTCAGATCCTTTATTGTCAGGTGTGGGGTATGAATGAGGTTTTCTACCTCATTCATTCTCTGACTCATTCTTCATTCCTGCTTGGATTTTACAGATGCATAATGTGAGGTTCAGAGACGGTATATAATTTACCTAAGATCACATAACATGGGAATTTAAGCCTATGTCTTTAAATTTAAGCCCATGTCTTTTAAAACATCCTGGCTTTGTGGGGCACCTGGGTGGCTTAGTCCCTTAAGCATCTGCCTATGACTCAGGTCATGATCCCAGGGTCATGGGATCCAGGCCCCTTGCTCAGTGGGGAACCTGCTTCTCCCTCTGCCTGCTGTTACCCCTGCCTGCTCGCTTGCTCCCTCTCTCTCTCTCTCTTTCTCTCTCTCTCTGTGACAAGTATATAATAAAATCTTAAAAGATTAAAAAAAAAAAAAAAAAAGGACCATGCCTTTTTCAAAATATGTTTGAAATCCAGGGATCCACCACATGCTTCTCAGTTTCTGGATGGAAAAACTAAGAGCCAGACAAGTAAATGAATATAGTGTCATGCATAATTGATATGACAGTCACATTAATAAAAATACCTAACGAGGAGTTACTCTGTCATAGCATTACCCTAAGGAGTTTCAATAGATTAACCCACTTATTCCTCATTAAAATACTATGAGATATTAATTTTTCTACAGTAGAGTACTAGACTCCTCATCAGTTCCATTTTACAACTGAAGACACGGGAATTCCAAAATGTGAAATAGCTTGCCTAGGGATCACACAGCCCAGGGAGAAACGGAGATGAGTTTCAAAATAGGGATGTTTGGCTTTAGGTTTTAAGCCCTTAGAAACAATGCAATTCTGCCTCTGAAATCCAGATTTAGGATTGCCATGGCAGTGTTCTTCTTTTCCTTTTGTGTGGATGTGTGTGTGTGTGACAACACAGTGCTTCCATTTGCTTATTAAAATTGGGTTGACTGATGGAAGGTGCCCACAGAAGGCAGCTAATCAATCTAACACCCTCTTCAGTGCAGAACAACCTGTGGCCCTCCTTCTTGTGCCCTGCGAGGAGCTTTTAGATCTCGTGAACGCATCTCATCGTTTTGTTACTTAAAGTTGTACGAGGAAGGAGACCATAAGAGAATCAATCATTCATGAGTCAGCCTATGGCTCTTTGTACACTTGAATGGCACTTTGCCGCCCAAGAATTTTCTACGTCCTCTTTAAAAAATTAAAAAAAAAAAAAATGTAGCTAGCCTCTCATGAGTTACAGCTTTCTAGCCATGATTCCCTATGAGGCCTGTTATTCAAAGATTATTTGAGCCTAGCAGTGCATGTTTAACCACCGGTAGTTTGAAAAGAAACTATTTTACATGCAAAGACTGGATCAAATGAATGCCAGGAAACTCCCCAATCACATAGTTTATGTACAGTATTTAGAAGTGAAAAGTTTCAGATCAGCAGGCATGTTCCACCTGACAAGAACCTAGAAAGGGCTTTACTGTAGCAAAAAACCCAAAGGGTATTTTATAGAAAAGTTTACTCTGCCTTTCATCTTTTCTCAAACATTCTAGTCTGTTTGCTAATGAGAAAACGTTTCTATGCATCTTACCTTTTAGCCTTTTTGCATAATGCAGATAAACTGAATTTAGAGATCTAAGGGACCCAAATAAAGTCAGGATTTACCCCCAAAATGAAAGAAATGTCAAGTACTCTACCTTAAAAATCCTCACTGCCTCATTGTGAATTAGTGTGAGATCACTAACTTTTTATCACACATGCAAATGGTGCTGCCATAGTATTTTTTGCCATCACTCAAACTTTTTAATAAAGGTATGAATTTAACTTCGATATTGCATAATTCCTAAGAAACTGGCCAGGTGAATCAACTCAGTGAGATACGTAGAAATTTGACTCTCCCCACCCAACCTTGAATTGGCAAATCGTTCAACTAAGTTAAAAAGAGTCTTTTCTGGCAAAATACTTGACCCATCCAGTTTATAGGATGCTTTTCCATTCCTTCAATAATATTTATAGGAAACCATTTTTAATGGTTAAAATGTAAATTTGGCTAAATCATTTCCCCCGCCAAAAAGCCTCATGTTACATATTTTGAAAGAAAATGAGATTGAGTTTTTTCTTTTAATTTTTCCAGTCATGACCATACACTCTGAGAATAACTATCCTTCTCTCTCTTGCATACTTCTAATCGTAAGGAAAGATTCTTATGAACATTGCCTTTTGTTCATTACTTGCAGGGTATCTTACTGTCACCCCAGTAGATTTGAGTTTCAGAATCCTGTTAATGTGATATTTCTGATTTCTGCATCTACAGACATGGGAAAATGTGATTAAATCCCGGAACATATAGCATGTCAGCTTTACGATGTTCCAAGCTAAGTTCATTTCATACTAATTAAGGATAAAATTTCCTACTTTGATCCACCCTTGTATATTAGAACACACAGTGCTCAACACTCCTGCTTGTAGAAATAAGTAAGAAAGCCAAACACAGCGTCTAATGAAAAATAACCTTTGCGGTGAGCTTTTGCAAGTGAGAATTTGTGAATACCTTATGCGTTTTGAGAGCAGGAGATTCCTTCAGAGTTCGGAGCCACCCACTAGCCCCTGCATCCCTAACACCTTCATTATGTAGTTCAAAATGTGGCAAATAACTCTCCAAAGAGAGGAGAAACAGTGAGGAAATCAAATACAAGGTACATTTGACATATTGTCAGTTTCCTGATAGATGAACTCGACGTAGACAGTAACTACAGGTAATTCAATGTCAGATGTGGGAAATGAAATATCCAAATAATAACTAGAACTCTATGCTTTGTAGGTTTTTTTTTTTTTACCATTTTAACCATTTTTAAGGTTACAAACTCAGTGGCATTCAATACATTCACACCGTTGTGCAACTATCACCAGCATCCAGTTTCTCCAGAATTTTCTCATCAAGCCAAATAAAACTGTCGGGAGAGTAGGGCATTACTGTACCCTCCCCTGCCCCCTGACAACCACCATTCATCTTTCATCTCTATGAATTTCTGAGTATCTGATACAAGTACAATCTTACAGTATGTGTCCTTTTGTTTCTGGTTACTTCCACTTAGCTTAGCACTTCCAAAGGTTCTCCAGGTTGTAGCATGTATCAAAATTTCACTCTTTTATAAGACTGAATAATATCCCCATGATGTATACACCACATTTAGTTTATCCATCCAGCTGTTGATGGACATTTGGGTGCTTTCCACCTTTTTGCTACTATCAGTAGTGCTGCTATGAACACAGATGGATAAGTATTGGACAACGATGTTTTTAATCAGTGGGAATATTTAGTATTTGATATTGTCAGAAGGAATGAACTATTTCGTTGGGAAGTATTAAGCTTTCTGATTCTCTTCTCCTTCCAACTGCCACTAGACAAAACAATAAGTTGCTAATTACAGAATTAGAATGTGGGACAAAAATCTGTATTTAGGATGGGATACATGGCAGGCACATCTTTAGGGACCCTGTATGCAGTTTCTCCCTTAATGCTCCCCAAGCCCCATTAAGAAGTACCATTTTATACCCATTTTACAAGTGAGAAAACAAGGTAGGTATTTAGCTCAAGATAAAAGAACTAGTAGCTGAGCTGAGATCAGAACACAATTTCCTGATTCCCTGAGGTTGCTCTCTTAAGGTTCACGCTTTACTGTGATATCAACTCTAAAATACAAATTGCCTGGGATGCCGACTTCCTATCTACGAGACAGTAGATTAGAAATGACACACAAAGAAATCTGTGAAGAAGAAGGCAAGCTTATGAAATCCTTGCAGAGCTTAGGGGGAATTTAAAATGGAATGAAGTGTAAAGAGAAAGATCAAAAACATGGGGCAAACTCAACAAATTCTTCCTCCCTCTCTTCCTCTGCTTCCTCCCCCGCCTCCTCCCCCTCCCCTCCGTCTCCCTCCCTCCCTCTCCCATGCACTTGCAATGGCAAAAGGCAGTAAAAAAGAGTGTGCAGAAGATGAAATTTCAAAACAGGAAAAATAGAAACAACTTTCTGGAAATAAAAGAAATCTGTGTTTATAATGAATAGCCATTCCTTCTCCCACTTCCCATGTGCACTCAGACTTATGAAGAAAGAAAAAGTGATAAGGATGGAGAGACTGTGCCTGTATCAGGAAAGAAATGTCTAAAACTCCCAGCTGATTTTTTGCCTCTGTCTTTTAGCCTGATACTTATCATAGGGCCATCCCAAAGTTCAAGGAATGCTGCGAAATATGGTTCTTTCTTTTGTTCAAAATGGACTCATTTCTCTTCCAAAGCAAATTAGCATTAGAAAGAAAAAAAAAACCCAGAAAATCAATATTGAGTAACAATGATAAACCCAGATAGAAAACAATACAATAATGTTTTCATGAAAGTTTGATGTAAAATCACCATCAAAATAGATATGAAAGAATTTTAGAATACAGGAGAAATAGTCTGAAAGAAATAGCCAGAAGCTCTGAGTGACAGATAAGAAAGCAGATAAAATATTAACAAGACTTTGATGATTTAAATAATATAATTAATAATATCCTTTTAAGAGTGACAAGTGCAGTCTACAGACAAACCATGAGAGACTGTGGACTCTGAGAAACACACTGAGGGTTTTGGAGGGGCAGGGGATGGGTGAGCCTGGTGGTGGGTATTAAGGAAGGCACGGATTGCACGGAGCACTGGGTGTGGTGCATGAATAATAAATGTGGGAACACTCAAAAAAGTGAAACTAAGATGTAAAAAAAAATGAACTGTTTCGAATGTTTAAAGAAATAAAAAAAGACAAAGAAAATCGCAAAATTTTTTTTTAAAAAAAGCGTATCAGCTATCAATACCTGATCACACTTTCCTATCGGACTCCCTGACAATCTCAGCTGCCGGCAGAGATACGGAGTGACTGGAACTCTTATTCATTGGGGGTCAAAATGCAAAAGGGCACAGCCACTTTGGAAGATAGCTTGGCACTTTGTAACAAAATGAAACAGTCTTACTATATGATGTGCCAACTGTGTTCCCAAATGACTGGAAAACAAGTGTCCTCCCCCAAAACGTGCATACAAATGCTGATTAGCAACTTCATGCATAATCACAAAAAAAAAAAAAAAGAAAAAAGAAAAGAAAAGTAAAGGGAGAGAGAAGAAGCAAAGGCATCCTCCAGTAAGTGAATGGACAAACATGTTATATCCAAACTATGGGGGACTATTAAGTGATAACAGGGAATGAGTGGTCAAACCATGCAGAAACACGGATAAACCTTAAATATATGTATTTCTATATCAAAGAAGCCAAACTGAAAAGACTATATACTGTGTAATTCCACTTATGTGACATTCTAGAAGAGGCACAACTACCGTTATAATAAAAATATCAGTGGTTTCCAGGAACCGGGGGGAAGGAGCACTGAATGGGTGAGGCACAAGGGGCATATCTGGGGACATAGAACTGTTCTCCAGACCGCCGGAACGGTGGACACTTTACATGTTTTTCAAGCGCCACAGAACTTCGTATACAAACAGCGAAACTTAGCATATGCAGTTAAAACAAAAAATCACTTAGGAGATCAAGGGTATGAGGACAGAAAGCAGAATGTGCAAAGGAGAACCTGACTGTCCTACAAATGCGTATTCCGGCAGTGGGCGGGAGCAAGCTGCGGGCCTCGGCCTCGGGCAGTCACTTTGTTAATCGGGGATTCTGCAAGATGCCAGGCAGAAGGGACTGTCTGCAAGCGCTCCATTCTAGGTGATAAAGGTGATTCCCACGCGGGTACAAGCTAGCGGTTCTGAAACCACTGTCCACGGATCCTGGAACTGAGCGATAAAGTAACTGCATGGTGGGTGCTGGAAGCCTGGTTTCTCCCCGTGGGAGTGGCTACAGGTACACAGTGAAAAAGAGGCAACACTGATCCATGCGCTGATAGCTAAGAGTCTGAGACATCACTGGAAACGTATGCTTAGCTTAATGCGATGCATTTATAAATATATATATATATATATGTTATTCAATTAACTAAACAAGGAGGCCATTATTCTGATGCAGCTCAGATATGGTGGTCTATATATGCAAACCAAAATCTAAGCCTATAAATGCCTCAAGATTGCAGAATTAAAACACTAAGGACAGCCGATCACAAACAGGCACCTACTTTACGTCTAGCCAATCGATGACTGCCTTACTGTGCTTCTGCCTTTTTTCTACAAACCTCTCTCCCTGGCACCTGTCGGTGAAGGGCTCTGCATCGCTTCCAGTTTGGTGCTGCCTGATTCAAACGGATTCTTGCTCAGATAAACTCTTAACATGGTTGACAGGCCTCTCTTTATCTTTTAACAATGTACCTACACCTGGGTTAGTGTCTCTATCCAGCGACTTCCTTGCTAAGTCGGCTGAGCGAGCCCGCAGCGGGAATGCCTCAACAGCAGTGAGCACGAAGTACACCTAGCACTGATACCTTGTTTTCTAACACTGCTCTCCAATCAAAGGGATTGGGGTTACTGGGAGAAATGGCTGATGCTAGGACTGGGGCAGTGATTGCACAAGGCGAGCCTGGAGCATCTCGCAGGACCAGAAAGTATGGAAGCGCTAACAAACCAACCGAAAAATCCCGGGAATGGAGATATGTCCAAGGGAGGAAAGAGAAAGGGGAAAGGGACTGCAACAACTGAAGCTGGAAATTTGAGGGAGAAAATAAAGTAGCAGTGGATTATAACCCATAATACCAGACGAATCTATCTAAGTCCGCACTGATATAAATAAATGATTAATAAGTAAGTTGAGGATAAGAGGCAAATCTCCTTAATGATGGACATGTTAACTGCTTTTTTTTTTAAGATTTTTTAAATTCATTTATTTGACAGACAAGAGATCACAAGTAGGCAGAGAGGCAGGCAGAAAGAGAGGAGGAAGCAGGCTCCCCACTGAGCAGAGAGCCCGACATGGGGCTCGATCCCAGGACCCTGGGATCATGACCCGAGCTGAAGGCAGAGGCTTTAACCCACTGAGCCACCCAGGTGCCCCAATGTTAACTGCTTTTAATGAGCTTCAGCATAACTCCCCACTATTTAAACACTGGGCTGCGTAGAGTGACTCCCTTCCAAAGAGCCCAGTACAGGACTCCCGGGTAGCTCCGTAGGTTAAACATCTACCTTCGGTTTGGGTGGGGGTCCCAGGGTCTTGGGATCAAGCCCTGAGTCATGCTCCCTGCTCGATGGGGAGTCTGCTTCTCCCCGTGTCTCTCCCCCTGCTCCTGCTCCCATTCTCTCTTTCTCCCTCAAAAATAAAAATAATCTTAAAAAAAAAAAGTCACAATTAAAAAAACAAAAAGAGTATAGTATAAAATGTATGCCTGGGGGGGGGGAGTCATTTTAATAGGGAGAAATCTGACAAAAACCACTTCAACCAGGTAGTCAAGGTCAACACCAACAGACCAGAAACCATATGCATAGTATGTACCCTTGATATGATGGGATGAGAAGGGGACTTTATCTCTGTACTCGCCCTCCCAGTAACTCAGCGGCCCAGGCTAATGTAAAAAACCAATCAATCAATCAATATTAAAAATTAAAACTTCAGCTGAGAAATATTCTTCAAAATATCTGATCAATATTCCTCAAAATTTTCAAAGTCATTAAAAACAAGGAAAGTATGAGAAACTATCAAGCTAAGAAAGAACCTAGAAGAACATGACTTAATCTAATGTGGGATCCTGGGACAGAAAAGGTACAGTAAGTAAAACTAGAAAATCTGAACAAACTAGAGACTTTACTTAGATCTCTATCAATATTGTTTCATTAACTATGCAGATATACCATCCTAACATAAATAATGGGGAAACTGGGTATGGAGTGTACAGGAACACTGATGTTTTCACAACCTTTCTGTAAGCCTAAAATTATGTTAAAATATAAAGTTTATTTTTTAAACACATAAGAGATTAAATCTAAAAACCCAACAACCTTTTTTCTCTAGTAACTGCTTGCATTAAAGAGGAAATCAGGGCCATAATTGCAGATAACTTATATAATTCCAATAAAAATAAAACACATGAAAATTGATAATATTTGACCAAAACTGAAAGGAGATATTATCATAACTTTAAAAAAAAAGCAGGTTAAAAAGTCAACTAACATAAAAGAGTTCTGACAAATTATTATTTTATTTTAGACTTTATTTATTTATTTGACAGACAGAGATCACAAGTAGGCAGAGAGGCAGGCAGAGAGAGAGGGAGGGAAGCAGGCTCCCTGCTGAGCAGAGAGCCCGATGCGGGACTCGATCCCAGGACCCCGAGATCATGACCCAAGCTGAAGGCAGTGGCCCAACCCACTGAGCCACCCAGGTGCCCCTGACAAATTATTTTTTAAAAGAAAATACAATCTACTTTATTACAAATTAGAAAAGACATGTAAATATACACACAGATTTGTACATAGATGTATGCATATTTCCCTCATTTAGAAATTAGGCTGAAAAGAAATGCATCCAATTGACAATAAGTATTATCTTTGAGAGGGAGAAATTTACAAGTACTCTTTAACACCTTTTTCATGTTTTCTATATGTTTCAATATTCTCCAATGGTTGTTTGTGGTTTTTTTTTTTTTTAGATTTTATTTATTCATTTCAGAGAGAGACAGAGAGAGCATGCCTTGGGGGAGAGGCAGAAGGAGAAGCAGACTCCCTCCTGAGCAGGGGTTCAACCCCAGGACCCGCAGATCATAACCTAAGCTGAAGGCAGATGCTTAACCAACTGAGTCACCCAGATTCCCCTGTGTTTGTCTTCTATTAAAAAAAAAAGAAAAATGCAACATTCATTTTTTTAATAAGAAAAACATACTATGAGTCTATGTGACCTGTGGAATATTGGCCATGAAGTGATTCAACAGTAATAATTCAAGTAACTGTTGCCTGGGAGATTTTTTAAGGCAGGATATGGAAAGAACCTCCATAGCACTGAGTTCCCCTGAAATCATTTTCATGTTGGCATCCCAAACCGAGACAGATTTTTTTCCCCCTGCCACGGCAGTAATGCAATTCCTTCCCTCCTCCCAGCACTCAGTATAAAACCAACTGGTGGTCACTGCCCCACAGGAGGCGCTAACGAATGAACAAGGCGTCCCTCCCACAGGCTCATGTTAGAGACACAAGGTGGCAGCAAGATCGAGGTGTTCCAGGAGGTAAAAAAGCAAAGCAAAATTTTCTGTGATTCTCTCCCCATCAAGGGCACACACACAAAAAAAAGTAAGCCGCCTTCCCTGAGAGCCTTGGTGATACAATGGGCCAGGAGACACAGACAAGCATGGGGCAAACCAGGACTGGTGCATAGAAGTAAACCAGCTCAGGTCCTGAATTATGCCTTGGATACACCCTTGAAAGTGATGGTCTCAGCCCTAGGCTGCACACAACCCAGAGCAGAAATGGCCCCCTGTCAAATGAGGAAGGAAAAGAAATGCAAGATCTTGCAAAGTTCAGTATAAGGAGCACAGGCTCCCACACAGGCTGCCTGGGAACCCTCCCACCGGATCACTTTAGTTCCGGAACTTCCCCCAAAGCATTTAAGGTTGCTTGTGTCAATGTCCTCATGTGAAAGTGAATAATAATAGTTCTGACTTCGTAGGCTTTCTCTACTATCAAGGTTTTTTTTTTTTTCTTTCAAGATTTCGTTTATTTATGAATGAGTGAGAGAGAGAAAGAGAAAGAGGGAACATGGGGGGAGAGGAAGAGGAAGGACAGAGGGAGAAGCAGACTCCCCACTGAGCAGGGAGCCCGATGATGTCGGGGCTGGATCCCAGGACCCAGAGACAAAGGCAGATGACCTGAGTCAAAGGCAGATGGTTAACCACTGAGCCACCCAGGAGCCCCTCCTACCAAATTTATTAACAAACATTCAGGAAAATGCTGCCAACGTACTACATATTCAAATATTAACAATTATTGTTCTATTTATATATAGACTTCTAGCACATTCTTTAAATTAGTTTTACACGTTTCCCAATGTGCATAATATATTAGATCAGCAATGCATACATATGATTTATAAATGAATAAACATTTACTGACTTCAAAACATTTACAGGCTTCAAAATAGTTTGGAGGCTGAAGAATGAACAGATCAGAGAGTTTGTTTCATGAGGCCCCTCACGAAGAGAATCTGGAAGCAATCCTCTCTGCTGCACTATTTTTATCATCTCTGTTACTTCTAAATTGAATTGGTACGTTTAAATTATAAAAAGTTTAAATATGAAGTGTGGACTTACTCACTTTTAAACAGTTCATAGAGGATTTTATGAAATCTTATTTTTTAAACTCTTTATGAAATCTTATTTTTTATTTTATGAAATCTTATTTTTTAAACTTCTCCAGAAGGAAAAGAGCCAAATCTCCCTTAGATAAGAATTCCAAACAATGTGTGTATATACTCCCTCTCCAGGGGACCAAGCTTAATTCAACCACCACCACCACCACCACCACCACCACTACTTCTGGTGTAGACTAGACTCAGTGACTTGCTCCCAAACAACAGAATATGGAAAGGGAAAAACAGAAACATCACATCTAAACACCCTAGCAGATACCACCCTAAACAAGTGATCACGGTCAACGGTACCACTGATAGTTCATGTTGGTCCCATGTACCTCTGATACGATATCACAAGGACACGGAGCCTCTGTGGAGCTCACCCCCAAAACACCATAATCCTGGTCGCACAACATGTGAGAAACATCAGAGAAATACACACGGAAAGACAGTCTTCAAAATCTGACCAATACTGCTCAAAACTGTCAAGCTCATGAAAAAAAAGGAAAATCTGAAAAACTACACAGACCAGAAAAGACTAAAGATATATGATGCATAAATGCAGTGTGGAATCCTGGATTAGATCCAGGTACAGATAAAGTAGAAAAGTCAGTGACATCCAACTAAAGACTAAGATTATTTAGCAGCAATATATCAAAATTTATCTCTCCTCTTTAGCAATGTTGTAAGAGCTAAGTAAGACAGTACCATTAGGGGAAGCTGGTAAAGAACACATGGACCCTCTGTGTGCAATTCGTAATTTTTCCGCAAATCCGGAATTATTCGCAAATACAAGTTTATGTTAAAAAGTCTTCAAGAAAGAGAAATATTGCAATATAAGAGAAAAATTGCAATATAAAAAGTCTTCAAGAAAGAGAAATATTGCAATCTAAGAGAAAAGTTGCAATATAATATCAAGAATATATTAATATTATATATTAATATATATTATATATAATTGTCCAATATATAATATTATATAATATTATACATACAATATATAATATATAATATATATTAATATAATATAATATCAAGAATCAATATAATATCAAGGGCTCCTTATAAGAAGCCCTCTAGGTCTTGATATTATATTGCAATGTCTAGATGAGTATTTGACTGTATGTCAACATCATGATAAACTACTAAACATGAAAAACTATAAAACATCCTACATCTAGATTGGGCACAACTGGATAGTTAGCATTAAGGTAGCTTATATATGCCTGAATTCACTTTAGCTACAAGTACAACCTGATTTGAATAAGTAATTTTTAAAAAAATCTTGAGTGTTAAAACCAATTAGCCAGTTATGATATTTTAAAATAATTGGGGACATTTGGCAATAAACAACCATTTCAATTGAACTTTCAACTTGTTTTAGCATTTCATTATGATTTTCCACAGTCTTTATGCTCTTCTGATTTTATTATAAAATTGGCTCTGAATTTTAAAGTCTGTGTTAATAGAATGGTGAGTCATTTAAAAGCAAATGAAGAAGTACCCTCTCTCCAACAGTGTGAACTTTCAGTAGAAATAGCAGAGTCCTGGAGCACCCGGGGTGGCTCAGTCAGTTAAACATCTTACATCCCTTAGTCAGTTAAACATCTTGATTTCAGCTCAGATCATGGTCCCAGGGTTGTGAGATCAAGACCCCTCAATTGTCCCTCTCACTCTGCTCCTCTCCCCACTCAAAAAATAGCAGAGTCCCAAGAGCCTTGGAAATTTTTGTGACACTCTGTTATCTGAATATTGTCTACAAACAGTGATATTTAAAGGGCTGATATACTGTGATAGCTGAGACTCTTTTAAGAAAAATGGTGACATTTGTAACTGGAATATTTAAAACATTCAAGAGGATAGGAATACTTCCATGTATTTGGAAGTATAAGTATATATACTTATACATATAAGTATATGTATAAGACTACCCTCCTAGTTTAAGAGAGCCACACTCTATTAAAAAGTAGCAATGACCAGCATCCTTTGCACTTCTCCCTTGCCTCTGTATGTGACTCTCCTAATCAATTACGTTCCGATGTAGCTTACAGGTTTTGTTCTTTATCTGCTGGCAGGTATATGCAGGGCATTTAAACAACATTACAACTCCCAGTGAAATCTTTTTATAGCCAACTTAGCTGAAATCATTCAGAGTTAGATTAGAGGAGCCTGAAACCTGGACTGATTTACTTGAAGTCTTGGGATGTGCTTACTCCTTTACTCAGAGCATGCTTTTGTATTCAATGGCTGTCTTCATCTGAAAACATTGTGGTGGGTACAGTGGGCATGAATTCTACTCTATTATAACTGGTGGAAGAGAGGTCACATTATTTTTCTCTTCCTAAATGGAATCCAGCCTGAGTCCAAGCATCCCCTGTTTAGGTTTAGATGGCAGCCGTCTTGGGAGCCTTTTTTCCCTCTTGGTTGTTCCTGGGGCTCCATCACCAACAAAGAAGCCCTTGTGATTATTCAGGGTGGGAGACAGGCTACCTGCAGCCCAGACTGCAACTTAGGGAAGATCTTTGATTTTCACTGACCCTACTGACCACTTTTTATGCTCATTTGTCAACTACTGTCATCAGTAGTAGCAGCCGCTCTGCTGCGTGAGAGCTAAGCACTGGTACAAGAGACATTGCCTAGAGACGGCTGGGGGGGCTCAGTCATTAAGCGTCTGCCCTCGGCTCAGGTCATGATCCCAGGGTCCTGGGATCTAGCCCTGCATCAGTACCCGGCTCAGCAAGAAGTCTGCTTCTCCCTCTTCCACTCCCCCTGCTTGTGTTCCCTCTCTCGCTGTCTCTGTCAAATAAATAGTTAAAATCTTGGGGAAAAAAAAGAGAGAGAGGGGGGCGTGGGCCAAATCAGAAAATACCACTCAGCCATTCCCCAGTGAGGTCCTTCTGAGTCCTTGGGGAACTTTCAAAAAGGGATCTGGGCATCAGTGTACCAGAGCAGGCTAGAACAGGCTTGCAAGAGCTAACTGTTAATTTTTCAGGAATTCTGCAAGCTGGCTGTTAAAACAAACATTATTTAAAAATAAATAATATAAAGTGACAATTAACTATGCTACAAACAATGGTGGTAAATATGTAAATATGGTAAATATGTAAATATGTAAAAAATGGTGGTAAATATGGTAAAAATGTAATGATCATCCGTTAATATTTTACTTCATTTTACAATGTATGCTGAGGTCACTTGTGTCTGTTTTATCCACATGATGTAAATTTTGTATGCTGTTATGCGACTGCCCATGTCTTCCTGACTCCCCACTCAGTTCCTAAGTTCCATAGTGAGAAAATTTACGCCAGGGAAATTAGCCAATGGTACAAATCATGTCTTGACTCATTGTCTTGTGGATTTCTTGACTTAAGAAAGTGGTGAAGAGAGAACATAGATTAAACTTAAATAACGTAGATTAAACTTAAAAGTGTGCCATGGCTACATCCATTACACTCTGCGGAACACACGACACACACATATAGCCCCCAAAATTGAAGAACTGTCCTTTCAGTTTTCAAAACTCTTACCCAATTCAGCAAAGAAGTTTCTCCCAGCCCTGATGGGTAAATTAAGTAAAACATTATGTATTCAGTTCTTCACTTTCCTTCTATCCTCCTCGAAAAGATTGGTCAATACACTTCTTGATCAATTACAACCGTAAGTTGGCTGAAGATAGGGGATCAGCAAAAGCTAATATTCTGTAAGAACCAACTGCCTATATGGAGTTTACAATAAAGGATACAGTAGAGTTTCTTATCATTATTCTATCATGCACTGTATAAATATATATTTATAATAATCTCAATTATTCATACATTTGCATACATGGTTTTCCAAGGAGTCACTGGTTAAACATTCAGCAACACAACATGGGTAGGGGACCTCTTAACACAAAAGAAGAGTCAAATCCCTCTGATGTTCCTCTGACTCCAGTCATAGGGAATTTTTCCAAGACACCTTGATTCCATCATTCTTATTCATCTCCCCCCCCCCAATGCCAAAATCAAACAAACAAACATCCTCTCCCCTCTGCCCCCCCCCTTAAGGACCATTCTGCATAATCTCCCCTCAGTAGAACTTTAGACACAAAACCCTCTTCTTAGAGGTGAAGATGGAGAAATGGATATTCAAACTCGTCAGGTTGCTTTGACTTTAATTCTTGAGTTTCATTATTTTAGTTTTGATTTACCCATCCTAACCCTGTAATACAGGGTATTAAAGAGTTCTCTAATCTCAAAATTCTGATCTTCCAGTATCGTCAACTAGTTTAAAAGATTTTAAAAGACACAGTTCATTTATGTCTCCTATTCTCTCCCCCTTCTTCCCTTCACTCACTGATCTATATAGGCTTATTGGTATTCCAACTAAACTGGTGAAATGGTGATGTACCTTCCCCAGTTGCCCAAAAGTGCAGGTTAGATTCTTTGCCATAATGATTAGGGACAACTGAGCCCTGGTCACTTGAGTCTACATGCCACATCAAAATACTGTGAGCTAAGGCAGTATCTATTAAAAATAATAAATCCCTGCTTTTGAAAAATGTTACTGGATAACCTACTTCAAAATGGCAGATGAAACCATCAATCAGGTTGACAATGAAGTAATTCCCTTCATAGGCATATTTTATGTATAATCAGAGCCACTGGTCCTTTTCAGATGCTGGTAAAACACCTGAACAATGACAGTGTAGTAACTGAGGGGGCCCCCCATAGTGCTGAAGTAACCAAGAACAGACCCAGAAATGGTTCTGGAATGTGAGTCAGTTAGCACATACCACTATTGAAATTCTACATGATGTCAACAAGTCAACTTACTGAAAATTTAAATCAAACCAGTATCTTGGCAGTCCTATATGTGAAACCAACCAAATCAATCCATTATTATTATTATTTTGCATTGTTGAACCAGCCACTATGACTTGGATTCCAGTCTGTAAATGGCATGTGGACATTTATGTGGACATTTACAAAGGTGGCTTTTCTGAAGATGAGCACTTAACGATGATACCAAAACAATGTGTTGAGTTTCTTGACTGAAAGGGCATATTAAATCACTTATACAGATAACATTAAAAAAAATAAATAAACTTAGCAAACTGTATTGGCAACAGAATTACCACTTTAGCTATTTCTTAGAAGCAAATTAAAACTTTAAACAACAGGCCCATGAGCATTGAATATCACTGGGTGTAGAGCTTCATTTTATCTTTTGATGATGAATACAGAAAGTAGAGGTAGGCGGGGTTAAAAGAGTGTGTGTGTGTGTGTATTTGTGTGTTTTTCCTATCACATGAGCAATTGCATTTTCTCCATACGATTGCAAGCCTCATTAACTCTGATTTTCTCATTCATCTCAAATTGCTATATTTATTATAATGGCTTAACCCAGCTGAGGTATTCTCCTTATGGGAAAAAAGTCCCTGATCTTTGTCAATGCCATGTGGCAAAGTATGAGATGAGAGCTGTAAAATTCAATTTCTGAGTCAGTGCCTGTCATCAGATGGCTCAGCTACATAAACAAAGCTGATTGGGACAACACTAGTCATGCACCCAAACTGTTTATTTAGACAGGATCAGAACAGATGCATTTTGTATTCAGAATGGTTCCACAAGTGTGCTTCTCTAAAGTCTCTATTTAGCAACAAAAGAATCACCCGGTTAGGCTAGAGAATATTTCTCATCACCAAACCTTATCACTATACATTAGCAGTACACCACAGCTGAGTAGCGAGTTCCGTCTTCTGCTGCAGCTGAATTAATTTTTTTTTATATTTAAATTTGATTTTTCATTACACAGAGTTGGGCTTTTACAATAGAGACTGTGCGCTCTCTACCACGGCCCTACCATCTCTTTCAAGCTCAGATACCTGCACCTTCAGAGACACCGTTTCAAATTTAATATCCTTGGAAAATTACCAGAATGAAGAAGACCAGACATTAATTTCTCCCTTAAAGTGGTGAATTTTAGAACCAACCTTTAGCCTATAAATAAATACATAACCCAACACACAGTAAATACAAGGTTGAAACAAAGGTTGAACTCCCTTGCTCCCTTCTGTTATATGATACATCCTGAATCTAGATCCTTGCACAGGTAACAGCTCAGCCCTGAAGGCCCTCAAAGTCAAAGTGAAAATTACACTATTTCAAAAGATCTTCGATCTTGAGAGACCTAAACATTGTGTGTGAATGGGGATGGAACTGCAGGAATCTCATCAGCTCCATCTGCATGGTCCCTTCTAGACCTCAGAGCTGTGATGTCACCAGCTGTCAATCAACAGGTCTTTAGCGAATCCCTAATAGGCTCCTAAAAAGCTGCCAGGTTCTACGGAGGATTCAAAAAATAGTTAAAATAATAAAATAATTAAAATGAAAAATTTAAAAATAGCACTTACTCACAGAGTTGAGAGACTGGTTATGAGAAATAAAACATACAGAAATCAATAGAACTGTGTCTTTTCAGGTAATTAGCCCCAGAGCTCAAACCCTGGTTGCTATGGCTCGTGAGGGTCCAGAAATAACAGAATATATGGAGGCAATGGAGGCAACAAGAACCCTGGGAGATTATTATCAATCAATTTAGTATCAACCAAATCATGGGATTAGGCAGAGCCTGCTGCCTGGTTCAAACCAAACCTCAGTATGTCCCTGTCTGAGCCCATCCCGTCTTCCGAAGGTCCAGTTTCCTACTGTAACAAAAGAAGGGGCACAGTGACCCATCCAGGACCACATTCAGCTCTCATTTTATGAATTCACAACTGCACCTTGAGATTCTACAGTTTCTAAACTTTGCACAGAGTTAGGGCTGAATTCTAACAGGAGGAATTAGAGGGCATGGGGAGAAATTTGAAATCTTTTAGTTGAGGGACAGAAATAACAAAAGATAAAACAGGGAAGTCATTACCAATGTATGGCCATCCAAAGCTATGAAGGGACGATCCAGATAATAAGGAATGCAGACTCAAAAGTTGTCTGCCTTTTACTCTACATCTCTTTGAAGATAAGACACTTTAAAGATTATTATTATCCTTCTGTAACATGAGCCCCCTGCAGCTCTAAATCATTAAAATTCCATAATCATGCTAAACATGAAGGAAGAGATCTAGGAGGGTGTAATATGTGCCATGAGGAGAGGTGCGAGAGACGGAGAGAGAAGTCAACATATACCGAACAATAATTTCTCCCGGCAGAAAGCCACGTGCTAGCCGCACTCAGTACTTGTTTTCCTGCATCCATCCCGGATGTGGGGTACCCATGTCATCCCTATTCACGGATGACAGAGTGATTCCTTTGTGCTAAAGTCATATGCCAGAGCACAGCCAACTAGGACTCTAATCTGGTTGTTCCTGGACAAACACAAGATGAAGGAAGAAAGAGCGGTCCTCCAAAATGAGAGAGGAGAGGGAGGCCCTGGAGGGCTTGCAAGGGACGCAAACTGTCATCCTCGGAAGCAGGAATGCCCCCTGGCTCTTCCACAGGCATCACCTGTGTGTTTGTATGTATGTGTGTCTGTCTGTCTGTCTGCCAACTACCTTCTTTCCTCTCTCTAAGATAGGCCAGAACTCTCTCCTTCCTGATGTGATCAAGCATGGAAGAGAAGTACAAGATAATGAGCCCCAAGTACCCAAAAATGAATTTACCATTTACCTACAAAAAAGAATATGTCCCTTGAAGGGGAATAGAATTTGTCACCCCAAAACATGCCTCTCTGGCATAAGGATTACTTTAGGCTGATTAGTATTAGGAAACTGCAGACACAGGAGAAGCTGTGAAAACCAAGTAGAAGTTATCCTTTGTAAGAGACATTGACATGTAAAAGGAAAATCTCCAATTGTACAGGTATCTCCTTCTCAGTACCCAGAAGAAGAGAATGACACTAAATGCCTAGAGACTCTTATCTGATGGGGGAGACACCTAAAATGTGCATAACAGCCACACCCTTGTTGACAGTGCTTTTCCTGATCACCTCCCATACCTGGCCTACTCCCCCCACCATCAACTTTGTCTTTCTTTAGCTGGAGAAAGTATCTGAGGTGGTGAGTTGGGCCACCGTGGGGGAGTCCATTTCCCTAGGACTCTCCTGTGTATTCAGGAGGCATCTATGTTACTAAACTCCTGTTTGTTTTTCTCCTAGTAATCTGTCTTTTATTGGAGGTGAGGGGGAGCTTGGGCCAAGAACCTAGAAGGGTAGAGGGAAAATCATTTTCCTCCCCTATACCCTATTACGGCTGCTGCCTCGAGCAGTCTTGGACTCCTCACATCTCCAATATAACAGAGGGGGAAAAAAGAACAATTCAAAAGAAAATGCTAGCATGAATATCACTTAGAAAATAAGGAGAGGTCAAAATGTCCACCACTTTCTAGATAAAAGGAATAATTAATAGAACAAAGCACAGATCTCAACCAACCTTCTGTCTCTTTCTTATGTGTGCTGTGAGAATCTTCACTTGAACTTTAAAAAAACAAACAAAACAAACAAAAAAAAGAACAAAAAACTGTATAATTCTTATTTTAAACTTTTTAGGCCAAATACCCTAAGCAAATACACACGTTTGCAATTCATTAAGAGGAAATAATTTGGAAAGATAGGCTAGTTTTACATAATGTGTTTAATTACATATGCAAGTTTTATTTGTTTGTGCCATGATAAAAATCTTTTTTTCAAAGAAACAAATTAAAAAAGAATCATTTGCATTTTATCTAATTTCTGATTTTTAATCTACTGTTATCTAAGAGCTAGTATTTCCATTTCTCATATTTAATCCAAACAGATAGAGAAAGCATCCTTAAAGATTAAGAAAAGTCCCCAAAAATAATCAGATCAATTACGAGAAGTAGAGTCTGATTAGATGTCATTTGAATTATATTACTCTTCACCAAAGGGTATTTTGGGCAAGTCTCTACAGTCGGGTAAGAAATGATTTGGAGTTGCTAGAGACTGACTATTTGGAAACAAGCTCTTAGGGTCTCTGAAGCCAAGGGAGAGAACTTTCCTTCCCCTAAAGCGGACAAGTTTCCAGACGTTACCTCGTCTGAAATCAGGCCTTCGGACTAAAGCCAATAGAGAAGCAAAGCTAACCCGGCAATACCCACGTGACAAGCAATCTTTAAATAAAAGGTTAACATTTTTTTAGACCACAGTTAACAGTATTTTTCCTACAAGGGTACCAGTGAAGCTTATGAAGCTTATCTGTATCCCAAGTCTTTCAAAAATTAAATCAAAACAGGCTTCTTTGCAGTTGTTGAAAGTCATAACATGAACTGTGGGCAGTTTTACATGAAAATACGTATATCCAGGGCGTTGTGCACCTGCTGGAGAATTTAAGCGGAGCCCATGGTCCTCTCTCACTTCTGACAGGCCTCTCTATTTACTGGTCCTTCTTTTCTCCCACAAAAATGGACTGAGCTCCAAATAAGAAAACAGGAGGCATTGACTGTTTACATATTTTAAAATTTTTCTGTATATTAGGATGTTCTCAGATTTTTTTCCCAACTTTTGACATCTGAAAAAAGCCTTTCTGGCTAGAGAGAGCCAGCCCCTCACCGAGCCAGCCAATTCTTAGAGACACCAAAGGGCCAGTCTAGCATGCAAACCAATCCAGACCCAAACCTCCTCTATCTGGCCTGAGTACCCCAGGAGGCAGTATTTTTCTGCCTTAGTCATCAAGGGCCAGATGCCAGGCAACCAGGGACCATCCTGTAGCCCAAAGCTCAGCGAAACATCAAAATTAACCAATTATAAACTGTTGACTTTGTCCGGCTTTGCTTTTCCTGCAGAAATCCCATCATAAACTTTAGCCCTGGCTTTCTCCTCCCTCTGGTCTTCTGAAACCTGACCCAAACCTGGTGTTTCCCCTATGACCAGCAAGGCATGTGGTGACCCCGTCTATAGGACCTGGGAGTATAATACACTTAGACTTCCCAAGCCTCTCCCATGGCCCCTCCTGTGGCTGCACCAGAGCCACCATCACATAAAAGAATACAGAACAAGCGAAAAGCACAAGTCTTGGGGACAGGACAACCATCCTATAGGCACAAAAAGTAAACCCACTTGATAAGAAATTACCCAGACCAAGGAGGAGGGATAGGACAGAAGAGAAATTATGCAGAGACGGAGGGAAATTCAACAGAGATGGAAGGCAGTGAGCTCCAGAATAGAAACGGGTCTGGATTTTTCAAGTATTGGCAACAAAGATGCCCTCCATGACCAACTTTACTGAGGCTCTTCTGAGCTTTTGTCAACGAGACCTGACTTTGGGGGTCCCATGTTCATCGCTGCATTTTCCAATGTCGGCAAGAATCCTTCCAAGTCAGTTTATCCAGAATCTCCCATTCTTCTAATCAGGTCCTCTTCCTGCCCAGGTGATGCCTGATCACTGCAGCCTGCTGTCGGCATGGATCCTGCCTGGTCGGAAGAGCCGGAATCCCCATCTATCCCTAGTGCTCCTCTTAGCTAACTGTGGCCCCCTCAATGGGGACACAGACAAACACTAGGAGTCCTCAGTACCCCGAAGTAAAATGGTCAGAAACTCCAATAACTCTGATCTTCCAGGTGACCTCTTAGTGAAACACACTCAACAACACAACGCACTGATTCCTTAAACTCACATTTTATTTCCATCCATGGAAGGACTTCACAAGTATTGCCTCAATGAGTCTGCACAGCTACACTCTGAGGAAAGATGTGTGCCCACTTCACAGGTAAAGAAACAAAGTCTTAAGAAAGCTCAAGGTCATATCATGAACGAGAATCCGTGTTAGGAGTTGAACTCAGACCCCACCCCCACGCCATCTGAAATCGGCTAGCAGGCATTGCAGAAGGAAGAGGGCATTTTATCAGGCTCCCACTGGGCTACAAACGCTGCACACTTTGTAATTGAGCAGTTATTTTCTTTTCTCTGACTGCTTCATTTACCTATGCTAACTGCAGGCTCCCCATAAAGTGTTAGAATTTATGACCTCAATCTACACTATCATCCCAGCATATACACACTACACATCAGTTGAAAAATTAAAACAAAATTTCAAAGCCTAGAGTCATGGTGGGGAGTGGTGGTGGAGGGCACACGCTCTCTGAACAATGATTTCCAAAGACCAAAACTAGAATTATCCTTGGTTTTTCTTTTTCCCCCTGCTCTGTATCCAATGACTATCACAGCTCTCCATTATAGTATGAAAATAACAATGATATAAACCAAATTGAAACCCAGGCAACTCCATTCCCCATGCCTTTGTCACAATCAAATTCCTGTGCAGCCAAACAATCCATCCTCTTATTTAAAGGGGTGTGGTGGCACCTGACTTCTATCTGGCTTTGACTTTGAAAAAACCTCTGGGAGCAGACATACATCATTTCCCTAAGCAGGCACAGAAAGGTAGCTTAGCAAACTAAAGACTGGATTTAATGGATTAAGCACCTGACTTAAGGAGATTTCAATCTGATTTAATGATCTTGCCAGTCCCAGGAGTCACTGGTTCAAATCCCGACTAAAGCTTTGGTTCTTCATCTAGAAAACGTCAGTAAATTTGCTTTATTCTGTAGACTAGGAGCAAGTCTCAAAAACCTTTTTCCATGTTTATTCTTCCCAAGATAAACTGAATTTTCTAATCATGAGCCACATCCCCACAGAGGATGGTATTCAATCCTCCCAGGCCAGATTCTAGCTGAGGGACTATCCTGTTCCCAAGGGACAATCCCAGTACCTTTGGAGCAAGAGTTCTATGTTCCTCATCTCTCTCTCTCTCTCTCTCTCTCTCAGCCCCTCTGAGTCTTTGCCCAACTGCCAGCTTCACAATCAAGCCTCCACTTAAGTCCTTTCTTAAAAACCCACCGTTACCTCCACTTCCCTATATACCTTCTCTGCTGTGTTGTCTTCCTTGCTCTATCATCTAACATGGGGTCATGTTAGATGGTCAGTGTCTGTTTCCCCAGCTAAAATTAAAACTCAATGAGGACAGGGACTGCAATGTCTACCTCTCTGCTCTACAGCCAGAGCCCGCAACAAGGACTCGCACATAGAGAAAGTTCAATATATTCTTGCTGAATGAATGGATGCATCCCAGTAATGGTTTCATTTTGGGGGGTGCATTTGCTCTCTCTCACATCTATTCCCTCCCTGGCTCTCCATCTTGTTTGGGGTCTCCCACGGCCCCACTCCCACGCCACTGCAACTCTGCAGTCCTGCTCCCTCTCACGTTCTGACTGGTTCAAATTCTCAAGCAGGGGAATCTGATTGGTCACTGATCATCCAAGGGATTGGCGAGCTTTGGATCATTTGTCTATTTCCTGCATGTCTAGAAATTTGGCACAGATGCCACGACTATATGAGTTTACAGGCAACTGCTGGGTTCTAGCCACTCTTCCCATGCGCACAGTTTCCTTGACAAGGACTCGCTGTCACACCAGGCACCATCTACCAGCCAGCCCGGGCTTCCCCCAATGGCCTACTGTCAACAAGACCTGCCCTTTTACCTACTTGTTTGGAACTCCTCATCATGTCCATTCATACACTGACTCCATAAATTATTACACAAATTATTATTATACAAATAATTATTGAGGTTCAACGATCTGCTAAGCCCTCTACTAGCTGTGAGGAACATGGTAGTGTTTATCCCTATGAAGCTCACTGCCTAGTGAAAGGTAAGTAAGTAGCCTTCCCTTTACATCCCAGAGATAAGTCAGTGAGCTGTGGAAATGCGTAATTTAAACTTGACTGAAGGGCATGGGCCCTGGGGGATTGGAGATGGAGGTCTTACCCAGAGAAAATGAAATTTAATTAAAGATCTGAAAAAAATATATATTTGTGTGTGTGTGTGTGTGTGTGTGTGTGTGTACACAGGAGTTAGCCAGGCAAAGAAGGATTGGACAGGGAAGAAGGTTTCAGACAATGAGAACGGCAGGGCCAAAGTCTAGAGGAGAAATGTCACTGTGCTTTTTGGAACTAAAGGAATCCCACTTTGGCTGCCGAAGACAGTAGGGACTGAAGAGCTGAAGAAGATACAGATGTCAGATGTCCGTAGGACTTAAGAGGCAACTTAAGAAACTGGACCGTGCTGTTAGGGACATTAAGGGACACTAGGGCTTTCTTTGGGTTAGCCGCACCGCCTCACCCCTGAATCCATCCCCGGCTCTGAGTTCTGATCTGCTCTTAGTGCTAGTGAATGCCTGGTGTCTTCCAATCAAATCACTTTCTAAAGTCTTCTTTCTCACAATAATTGGAGCCCTAACACTTAGATGAAGGAGCACAGGCTTGGCATGTGGGCTGGAATAAATCTGAATTCTACTCTGAGTATGACCTTGGACATCCTGCCCTACCTCTTTCTGAGCTTCATTTTCTTCATAGGTAAAACGAGGATAAATAAACTTTCCTCCGGGGCGCCTGGGTGGCTCCATGGGTTAAGCCTCCGCCTTTGGCTCAGGTCATGATCTCAGGGTCCTGGGAAATCTCTGCTCAGCGGGGAGCCTGCTTCCCCTTCTCTCTCTCTGCCTGCCTCTCTGCCTACTTGTGATCTCTCTCCCTGTCAAATAAATAATAATAATAATAAAAATCTATATAATCTTTCCTCAGTGTGTTGGCCATGGTGATTAAGTTAGAAAACATATGTCTAGAAAAGTACTTGGCACATAGGAGAACCCCAATAAACAACAGTTATCTTCCAGCCTGCATTATTTCTGATGACTGTTACTATTGTTTTCATATACTAAGAGAAGCAAAACAACTATTAAAATCATCAGCTTAGTTCTGGGAACAGAATGAGATAAATAAGGTGAAAGAGACTCTCACAACAATGTATAAGATCAACTGTCGATAATATATAATCAATAATCGATCAGCTCACTTGGCCTTCGTCCAAAACACAAAATCAAAAAGTATATGGTAAATACATGTTACTCATTAATATGACGATTCATGAGTCATTTTTCAATATAAGCCAAAGGAATCAAAAATAATCTTCCCTGTTATTATGGTTAGTGTTCCGTCAATTATCTGTCATTTCATACAAAAGTCTTCCTTTGTCTTGAACAGTTATCTCAATTTGTGCTAAGAGGAATGTATAGAAAAACGTGGCTGGGAGGTATGGCTCGCCAATGTTCAGCAGCAGTTCCACAGGACTCAGATCGTGTTAAACTAATCCGGATTCTTCCAATGATTGTTTTGCATTCAGTTCATTTATTCCTTCCCGTGTCTCTGGTTAAGCATAACTCCCCACTGCTCTGTTAACCGCTGCAGCTGTATTACTAGCCCAGTACATTCCCTTAATGGAATAATCTATGAAAAATTGAACATTCTCTGGTTGGCCCGGGAAAGTTCAGTCACCTCCGAAAATTCACTCATTCAGTCATTCATGCCACAAACATTGTAAAAGCGAGGGTGTCTAACTTTGGGGCCTCCAGAAGGAAACCCCATAAAATAACGAGGGCCTAAATGATCCACTTCCTTGCAGGTACATCATTTGGGAGGTGATCCCAGGAAGCACAGTGAGACAGGGAAGGAAGTAAAAAGAGCAAAAGCAGGGAAGGGAGAAAAAAAATCAGCACAGCATGAAGCCATGTGCAAGTTCCTGCTGCAGGCATTTGGGCCAAACTTCCTGGAGACCCTCTAAGAAATCGCATAAAGCACACCTTAAGATCCACTAGTCCTAGGGAGGCTGAGACATTTACTGTCTTCCACCCCCCACCGGTTGAGGGTAGAGCATGTTTTTGGTCCTGCAAGCTCTCAGGGTGCTGGAGGAAAACAGAAAGAAAATGTTGCAGGTGTCAGGGGTTGAGATGGGAAGCTGTTGGCTGTAGCCTCCTCGACCTCCTTGGACCCAGGTGGGTGGCTAGAGGGTCAGGCATCAGTTACAACAGAGCAATTTTTACAATGAGTGAATGAATTCATCTCTGAAGGGCTTTATGCGATGCATGGCACAGAGTAAATGATGTCTAATCTTAGCTCCTGGTGCCTTGTGAGCTCAGCCCTATTCTAGGCACTTAGGACACTGGGAAGAAGGTGATTCCTTCCTACCCTCAGATAGGCACATAGTTATCCTCTTTCCCCAAAGCGAAGACTGCCTCTCAGAGAACAGTCCACATATTCGCACTTCACTGTGATTCTAGAACTATACGGCCATAATTCAGAATTCCTAGGATGTGCAATTAATTCCTGATTTTTATCATATTCTTGTTGCCAATGAAGTCAAACTTCAAATGAGGAAGATAAAGGACCAGAAGTTGCACATTTATTCCTTCTTGTGCATCAAGAAAGAAAGAAAGAAAAACCTCCAGAACATTCAGATCTCGTGTTCCCCATCTGCAAAGCTTCAGAATGCCAAAGTTGTTTCCTTAGGCCTTAGACATGAGTGAATCTGAATTTCCTCCGAAAATATGCTCTAAATTTCTCCTATAGGAACACATTTCTGTAATTCCATTGTGCATTATCTTCAGACTCGTAACCCTGGAAATGTGATGGGGAAGAGAAAAGCAAAATAAACACACAAAACATTCACTTCTATCTGACACCTGCTGTCTATTCAGAGGGTTGGTATCTGATCAGAATTAATGTGGCAGATGGAACCAAATGAATAGTGACTGCCACCTTCCTGAATTATTTCAGGTTATTCTGTATCTCCAGCCATACTTCAGGAAGAATGAAATCACACACACACACACACACACCAGAAATCATTTATGAAAAAAGACAAGTTAGGGAAGTCATGACGTTAGATCTCGCAGACCCCAAATCTTTTAATTTATTCACTCTTATTTCTGGTGAAAATATAATTGGCAGGTCTTTATATAAAGTCTGCAGTATAATTGTCCGTGTGTATTAGCCTTCAGTGGCCTTCTAAGTTATGGCAAGTAACCTCCTTCAGTCTCTGAGACTGACTTAAGGGCCCGCTGTGCCTCAAGGAAAGCATGTTTGTACAGCCTGAGTAAGTTGTGTACTGTAGGCATTATTTAGACACATCAGTAAAGACCTAAAAAAAAATGGATAAGCTGAGTTTTTCCTCCTCTGGAAGATCTTTCAATGGGCATCGTATTTTGATTTTCAGGTATTGTCAGGTATTCTTGGTTTCTAACATTTTGTGGATCTCTAAGTAACTAAAGTAGCATGCATCAAGAAAGAAAGAAAGAAAAACCTCCAGAACATTCAGATCTTGTGTTTCCCCATTTGGAATGAAATGGGTTAAAAAAAAAAAATGGAAGCTTCTAAGATTGTGGATCTTATTAATGTCCTAAACGGCTCAAATGCTTTAACTGAAAAAAGGCTCATATTAAGGTTTGGAATGAAGTCCTTGGAGAAGCATGAGTTAAATCTCGAATTTTATGCTAGGAATGTTCTAGTTTAAAAAGAGGGGCGCCTGGGTGAGGCAGTCGGTTAAGTGTCAACTCTTGATTTGGGCTCAGGTCATGATCTCAGGGTCCTGGGATTGAGCCCTGTGCTAGGCTCTATTCTCAGCATGGAGTCTGCTTGAGGATTCTCTCTCCATCTCCCACTGCCCCTCCACACCCTCAAATAAATAAATCTTTCCAAGTAAAGAAAATGCTCTCCGTATTCCTTTGTCAATCTGAAACAAAGACATATCACTTACAGTTTATGATGAGCAAATTTCATAGTTTTTTCTGTTTCATATTTCTTTGTTTCAAATCAAGAAAGATCAACCCAAAATATGAACTAGTCCCAGTGCTTTTTCCATTAACATTAGAATTACTTGTTACTTATCTATTCCAGACATTCTCAAAAAATATCCACTTCTCACTCCACTCCCTGCTCTAGCCTTGGCAAAACCCAATTCAACTGCAAAAAAAAAAGAGGTCTGATGTTTGGGAGAAGTGGGCCTTCTTGGCTGAACAATTACTATCATTTGGACTAACTTTCATTGTAACAAAGCCATTGTAATACAGCTCACTGAGATCTCTTCTTATTTTTTTATTTTTTTAAACTTTATTTTTAAGTCATCTCTACACCCAACATAGGGCTCAAACTCACAACCCTAAGATCAAGATTCCCATACAACACAAAGCCAGCCAGGCACCCCAAGATCTCTTTATATATTTGAACAACTGAAACAGGACACATTAGCTATCCCCATGCCATAATCCTTTTTTTTTTTTTTTCTGGTAAGATTTTATCTGTTTATTTGAGAGAGAGCAAGAGAACAGGAGCAGTGGGGAGGGGCAGAGGGAGAAGGAGAAGCAGACTCCCCACTGAGCAGGGAGCCCAATGTGGGCCTCGATCCCAGGATCCCAGGATCATGACCTGAGCCAAGGGCAGACACTTAACTGACTGAGCCACCCAGGCGCCCCCACAATCCTTCATCTTCCTTAACTGCTGTATACCACTCACCTCTGCAATTAAATAGCCACTGTTTACACAGAGGATGTATGCTTAGATACAAAATGTTTCCAGCCCTGCATTGCATATGTCATGAAGACATGAACAGTGTTTTCTTACTTCCCAGTATCTAGAAAAGATGAACAAATACTGGTTTAATAAGTGCTAGTTGAAAGGTTATACACCTTGGGGGGTGTGGGGGGAAGCTGCACCTGCCTTCTAAACCATAACCACAGACACTTCCTATTTCTGTGACAAAGCTTTTTTTCTATAAAATGAAAATAGTATTTATACTTACCTCATATTGCAGTTTTGAGAATTAAATGCGTTCATAGATATAAAACACTTAGAAAAGTACCTGACATAAAGTGAGACTTCAAGAACTATTAGCTATTGATGTTATTATTACTAGTAGTAGTAGTAGTAGTAGTAGTATCTTCCAAGCATCCATCCTCTGGTTCCAGTAATAGTTCCTTCCCACCCCTCCGAATAAGCATTCTCCGTACCTAAGGGCACAAGCCTAGGTCCCATCAACACGAGCCAAGTAATTCCAATTTCAGTGAGGCCAGCAGAAAGTAAAGCTAAGGTTAAAGATGGATAATAATATGAAGGGGGGGAAGGACCCAAGGAAGGAGCAAGGAGGGAGAAGAGAAAGAAAGAGAGAGAAAGAAAAGAATAGAAGAAAGGAAGGAAGAAAGAAGGAAAAAAGAGAGGGAGAGAGAGAGAGAGGAGGGGGGAGGAGAGGAGAAGGGAGAGGAGTGACCCTGGGCCTTCACTCTATCATCTGTCATCTAGATTCCCATGAACCAATACCTTTCTTAAACTCCCTGTTTTTGTGTTTAGGGCAACCAATACAACATAAATACAATCACTGATTCTTGGTCTACCAAAGGAAGGAGTGAGACAAATGCATCTCTGCTGAAATTCTACAACGCCATGCTTCTATGGCAGAACGCTCATCGCAGCTCAGGAACCCAGGAAGGTCTATTCAGATGGCCACAGCTAGCTGGCGGAGTCTGTAATGAGTCCGCCAAACCTCACTCCCCAAGGTTGACTGGGGCGGAGTGGGGGTGGTCTCCTACAGTGAGGCTGACATGGACTTAGAGCATTTTTTTCCCCAAATGCCAAGCCCTCTTCCCAGGGAGAAAGGGAAAAATTGGACAAAGTGGCCACATTTCCTATTGAAAAAGAAGTAAATTTCATAGGAAATGCAGCAGGAAGGCAAGAGGTCAAGACGAAAATGCAAAAGGCCTGACACGGCAGTGTTTCAGAAAGGGAAACCTCTTTCATGTGTTCACAGTGGGTTTTCAAAACAATGGAGGAGAAGCCGACGTTTGAGAACTGGAGCTACAAGCAAGCTGTCAAGCGATTTCTTTTTTAATTTCCTGAATGTAGAGAAAGAGCCGATCAGCTCTGCGGTAGCCAGAGGAGGGCAGTTGAATAACCTGAGTTTCTAAACTTGCACAATCGCTGCAAAGTTCAGAGGAAGTTCAAGGAAACCACTCTGAAGCTTGAACTCCAGTCTCCTTACCTGGACTGGGGACGACTGGGCAAGGTGATGGCAGAGAGCCACCGGGGCTCTTATGTTCCAGGATTCTACGAGATCCTAGAAGACTGCACGGCTATGCAGACTCTCACCATGAAGTCTTGTTAGGTGAGCGCTGGGAGCAGGGGAAAAATGCTATTGTTTTCCCCTTTAACACTAACAACCAAATATGACATGTAATCATGGATTGGTAAATGAGAACCATCAAAAACAGACAGCTGATAAGTTTGAGGAGTTATCTAAAGACCTTTCTAGAAAAATACCCCATAAGAGAGCTTCAAAACCAGGAGATTGAAACTTACAAGACTCCTGGAGAGAGCAACATTCTATTCTTTAAGCGCTTTAAAGGTTTTCCCCCTACTCATTTTTTAGAGATGTAGATTAGCCAAAGACAATGTTTACATAAAAGGCATAGAAAAACAAAAAAACAAACAAACATTTTCTCTCCTGCTACCATCTCTTCGGGGCCTCAGGTTTGGTTTGATTTGTTTTGTGTTTGTTTTTTATTTTTTTTTTTTTCCTCTGCAAAACTAAGATAAGGGTGTGGAGGAAAGTAACAAGGTGCTGGGAAAGTTCCTCTTTCAATTAGAATCTTTATCAGGAGCTCTGGCCACATTTAATGCGGTAATGTTCCTTGACTCTAATGTAGCAGACACAGCAGGGGAACAGATTTCAAGTTAATGATTCCCAGCTCCCAGGCCCAGGCTCGCCCTGCAGTTCCCCAGTCTTGCAGATTCAAATACCCAGCTTCCCTGTTTGCTCTTTGCAGGTGCTGATGTTAATCCACAAACTGTTTTTAAATTTTACTCACTCCAAATTTTGTGCAAGTCCATCCCCATAGTGCAGACGGTTGGGGAAGTTATTTATTAAGCAAGCCCCATGGAAACAGGGACTTGGAAATGTGATTTCTATTGACTGTAAAAGCCAAGAATGTCAATATTCATTACCCTGGCTTAGCAGGAAGCTATTTTCTCTCAATTGCCCCAATGATCCACCTTAACAAACGCACAACATCACAAGAGAAATTTAAGTAGAGTAATTAACATATTTAATCGATTAAGTTGAGAGAAATTAAACGGAAGGTCCTTTTTCTGTCTTAGCATAAATCAATTGCCCTGGAGAGGCAGATGAAATGATTTTGAGTAGTTATCAAATGTTTCCTGTCAAGGACTCTACAGAGCACTGGGAGAAATTAAACCAACCCATTTCCACGTCAGTAAGTGCTCTTTTATTTAAGCCTAAAAACAAACGCAGCCTCCTCTTCCCTCTGTGTCCTGAATGCATATCAGGGTCCATCTACTTCAGCATGTAATTCATGCAATGCAACTCTGTCTTACTTAAAAAAAAAAAAAAAAAAAAATACTTATTTGGCTATTTCTCAGCATTTCAGAATGGCATCTCCGGAAAGATAGGTTTCCCAGGCACCCTGTGGGATTCCATGAAGACTCAACACAACCAGAAATCAAATTCGTCATCTGTAAAACCTCCTAAGAGTGCTGGGAACCACCCTTCCCATGTTCCCACATTGTCCCTTCTACTGGGATATAATCTTATCATTTCAAGGGTGGAGACACAATTGATGAAGTCCCAGAACCTAAGTCAGGTTCAGTGGGGTGAGGAGGTTCGGAGCCGACGACTAAAGAAAGAATTCTTGAGACGTCGTTGGTGCAAAAGGTGATTTATTAGAGCACGGGGACAGGACCCGTGGGCAGGCAGAGATGCGGCTGCCCCGGGTTGTGAAGGTGGGCATGTTATATACCCCACGGTTGGGGGGAGGTGGTGAAGGAATGGGAGATTTCGACAGAGTTCTCACATGCTAGGGAGGGTCTACAAGGTGCCGGGGGGGAGTCTTTGCCCTTATGGCTTGATCAATGTCGTCTTTAGGTCAGGCACTAACATCAAGATAATGGGGGATTCTTGGTGGGGCATTATGATCTGGCTATCATTTACATTCCTTTCTACCCCAGTCCCCTCCAGTTTATGGTGGGAGGGGGACATTAGGGCTTCAGGAACCAAGAGTTATTTGCCTGTGGAAATTTGTGCTATTGATAAGGTAACCTCCCTGTTCAGGTCTCTAGGACATCTTGTAGGGCAAAGGAGATTCCTGTTCTGCAGGATTGCGATCCCTGCAAGTTAACTATTTATCTTTTTATGGCAGTCAGGGGTGCCTGAGGAATGCTACACATATGGAGGGGAGCAGGTGAAGAGGGGGTGCAAGACGCCAGCTTTTGCTTTGTCCTCAGCCAGCCTCCTGCTCCCTCATCACAATGAGAGAGGGAACACAAGCAGGGGGAGTGGGAGAGGATGAAGCAAGCTCCCCGCAGAGCAGGGGGCCCTGTGCAGGGCTTGATCCCAGGACACTAGGATCATGACCAGAGCCCAAAGCAGAAGCTTAATGACTGAGTCACCCAGATGCCCCTAGGCTTTGATTTTTCAAGCTAAGAATACAAGTAACTCCCGCAAATCCAGCATGTCTGAAAAAGGAAAGCGTCCTCATACAAAAAGACAGGCAGTCTCTAGTGGCCAAATGTTAGTAGGCGAAGTAAGCTGTCCTTGAATGGCCACTAGTCTGGAATGAATCAATAAAATAATGGCTATTAGGAGCTAAAATTCCTTAATTATTTATAGATAACAGTTTCAATCTTTTTTTGATGACTGTTCTTAAGCCATGCTTTACCATCACAATAGTAAATAGTACTCGTAGTAACAACCACAACAAGAACTTAAGTTAAATATTTCATTTTTATAAGGTGCTTCCCTAGGTCATCTCACTTGATCTCTATAATGACCCTTACAGGCTATTATAATTACTAAAATGTCATAAACGCAGAAAGTGAGATTCAGAAAGCCTAGGTGAACTGCCTGAAGATGTTTGTATAAACCTGTGTTTTCTAATCCCCAAGTTCATTTCCTGTCTTCGAGATCATGTAGCCACTCAAGCTTAGGTCGGGTCAGTCGTGTGCTGGAAGCATCAAGGCAGGTATTAAGTAGAGCAGAGGACATCTGTCAAAACAGGGCTTGGAAGTCTCAAAGACCAGGGCTGAGGCTTGGCTCTGCCGCTGACCTTGAATGACCTTGAGGAGTATGTAACGGTTCTGGACCTCTGTTTGCCTATCATAGACTCATTAGGATTAAATACTATGACACATGTAAAGATCTTGGACTAGTCATTGCTTGATAACTGGTGACTGTTTCCGAACAGTGCTATCATTTGTTACAGTCATACAGTCGTGTAATTATTATCCACATTCATACAAAATGGCGGTAAAAAGAAGGATGAAGTCACTTTTAGGTAAACCTTGAATGGCAGGCAAAGAAGGGTAGTTATTGAGGTATTCGTCCTCGAGATGCATCCCTACCACTTGGTGATTTTGTGAAACCACCCTTCCCTGACTGTCGCCAGTGAATATATCCTGTATACCACAGCTTTTTTTTCTTTCTTCTCTCATGGTGTCCAATATGCTCAAGTACGTCTTCTGATAATCCTCCTTCACACTAAGACTGCCCATGAGCAGGGATTGTCCCAAATTCTACCACAGTGCCTGGCAAATAATGGACACTCATCTACGGAAATCCGTCAAATTGAATTAATTAGAGATGACTGCACGGCACTTATAGCAATGCCTATCCATGGGAATGGCCTAATGATGCTTTGAGAATTAGGAAGATTTTCAACGGAGTCATTTACAGGGCGGCTGGTAGGAGTGGAGGGCCCAGAGGAGCACAGAGCATAGACTAGAAGAAGGATGCTAAACCTGGCAAAAGATAAGCAATTCAAAACAGGCGTCATGGGAAAAGGATTTAATATGCGAAAGGTGAAGTTGAACTTGATGAGAGTGGGCTTGGGGAATGAAGAAGCAGCAGATCCTGTTACGATGATGGAGTCATAAAGATCCTGGTGACGTTACCAACACACCTAGGGGGGCAAGAGGGGTTTGCAAGGGGTGCTTGGCTATTATGATTGAACATCATCGTTACTTCTTTAATGATATTAATAATTCTACACCTTTTTTTTCAGAACCACTATGAAAATTCACATCAGTTTAAACAGAACCAATAATACCATAGGAGCAAACGCTTACCTTGTCTCAAAACATATCGTGTGGAAGAAGCTGTTTTTCAGCTTTTTAGATTATCGTCAAACCCACATGGATTTTCACCCATTGTGTCCTGAAGTTCAAAAACTTATTTAAAGCCTTCAGCCATTTTTCCATTAGAAATTATACTCCTCGTAGGACACCTGGGTGGCTCAGTCAGTTAGGCCTCTGCCTCAGGCTCAGGACATGGTCCCATCGTCCTGGGATGAAGTCCCCAGTCAAGCCAGGCTTTTGGCTCAGCAGGGAATCTGCTTCTCCCTCCCCCTGCCTGCTGCTCCCCCTGCTTGTGTTCTCTCTCTCTGGTAAATAAATAAATAAAAATCTTTTTAAAAAATTATATTCTTCTTGAACTAAGCTGGAGAGGTAACAGAAGAAGGCAGGATTTTTTTTTTCCTTTTTTAAGATTTATTTATTTGACAAAGAGAGAGTGTGTGTGTGTTGGGGGAGAGGCAGAGGGAGAGAATCTTCAAGCAGATTCCCTTCTGAGCACAGAAGGAGTTGCAGGGCTGACCCATCTCAGGAGCCCAAGATCATGACCAGAGCTGAAACCAAGAGTCAGACGCTTAACCCACTGGGCCACCCCGGCACCCCAAGGCAGGATTCTTTCTCTACTACCTAACAAAACAGTGAAACTATTGCCTGGACAGTTTAGACATCACTTTCTGACTCAATTCTTGACCCCTCAAGTTTTATTGCTTGAAACAATAAAGACATGATGGAAGGGCTTTATTTGAAAATACAAATATATAAGTTTTACTGTGGCTTAAGGGAGATGATCTATAGTTGTCTGTGATCAACTATACAGAAAAAAAGCTCATTTTAACATCGCCCAAAACGAACACACTTGAAGAAGAAAAGTATTCCCACCCAGCCTACACAGGGCTTGTTCAAAATGTCACGAACAACTTACAAAGCTGGTCCACAGCGTTATTCACAAGTAAATGGTTGAGGGTAGATCAAGCCTAATGTAGTCATTAAACCGCAGGGAAATCATCCATTGCATACTCAGTGTGTGGAGTTAAAAAGAAAACATTTTATTTCCACATTTAAAACACAGTTGAGAGTTAGAAAAAATTATCCAGTGAAGTAGAAAACGGACTTGTCTCCTAGTCTCTGCAACCAGGAGCCAGTCTGTGGGGCAAAGGGGCTTTAACTGTGTTTCCTTTCTGCTCTGGACCAAACCAGCGTGTTTCACAGCTACTTAGTAACAAGCTTCCTCAAAGCGTCTGAGTAATGAGAACGGATCACGCTCTAGCAAGGAACACTCATCAACGGAAGCCATGTCCCTTCCTGAGCTGCCCTGCCCACAGCGGGTTCCAACACAGCCAGACATGACATCCGCGACTTTCGTAACTGACCACGGGGCTCTGCTTGCTACTGAGCACACCAAAACAGTCTGGGCACTTGCGATACAAAATGCTAAGAAAAATGTCCTTTGACCTCTACCTGCTGGACTGGCACTTGCAAGAAGTCCAAGAAACTTCCGTCTTAGGGGAGCCAGAAGCTACAGGACAGAATGTGCCATAAGTTCCCTCCTTCCCCTGCTCTTCTTCCAGCCCTGCTCCAGGGAAGGAAGCTACTCCTTCCCCCGACCAGCAAAGGCCAGCCCCGTTAGTGCCTGGAGTAGCACTCAGATGTTCCAGTCAGGACTGCAAGGCTGTGGCTTGAAGAAGAAGCAGCAGCAGCACGTACCCAACCTGAATACAGAGATAGAAACAGATATGCTGCAAATGTAAATATCTGTACACATATACACGCATGTATATGGGCACACAAACATACACATATGCTATACATGCGTATATACGCACACATATACCTGACTACACATACACAGATGTATACACGGTTACACAAATATGAATGCCTGCGCATATTTGTACACACAGCGAAGAATGCATACACATACACATGCATATACACACATGCATGCATTTACATACATACTGCATGCACACTAATGTACACATACACACTTGAAGTATGTGTACACATGCATCTATATACATGTATGCGTCTGGCTGTATAGTGTGTATCTGCATATATAGTATATATTGCGATATATCTAGTACATATTACATGCTTACACATATAGTATGTAATGCGATACAGAGCTCACAATAATCAATGTGGTTTGTGATATACATGAAGGAGAACAGTTTCTCTTCTCTTGGAAGCACAGATCTGTATACCCCTGTATGAAGCAGGTACTGTCCTGGCTGGAGCAAACAGTGAAATTGGGAATTGGAAAACCATCATGGAAACCATGATTGCATATAGCACCCAAATATTTCAACGAAATGAGAAGTATGGGGCGCCTGGATGGCTCAGTCGGTTAAGCGTCTACCTTCATTTCAGGTCATGATCCTGAGGTCCTGGGATCCAGCCAGCACTGGGCTCCCTGCTTCTCCTCCCTCAGCCCCTCCCCCGCCACACTCCTGTGTGTGCAAGAGTGCTCGCGCTTTCTCTCTCTCTCTCTCTCTCTCTCTTTCATGCATGCTCTGTCAAATAAATAAGTAAAATCTAAAAAAACTTATTTAAAAGAAAATGAGAAGTAGAGATTTATGAGTTGTAAATGATTTGAGTAATACATCTTTTTTAACAGGAACCTCTTTGCAATTCAATGAAAGCATGGGCTTTTTGTCCAGAAAAGAAATGTAATCACATATATAACCATGTATATGAATTCAGTCTGTACCGGATGCTCCAAAGGTTAGGAACACGTGGCCTACTAAAGATTTTGTAATCAGATTCTTCTAACCTTAAATTTCATTCCCCAAAACACAAATTCATCAGAAAAATTTTGATCATAAGTGCATACCCTCCCCTCTTTATATTATTGAAAGTTTCTGAACGTTATTTGTTATAACTCTCTAATACTGAAATCTACTAAATATACTCAGAAATAAATAAGTGAGCAATTTTTTAAAAATCCGGAACTGGAGACTACAGTAAAATTTGTAGCTCAAATTTCTAACATTTCTTATGAACTTGAAAGAGAGGAGTCAAATGTTACATAAGAAAAGCTTACATAAGATCTGTATATTAGGAGGTATTTTATAAGCTCAATATTAAATTACAGCTGCAAAACACACAATTGGACTCATCCATATGGGCAAATCTTACATTTTAGTAAGGGCACTAGGCAAATATTAGTATTTGCAAATGCAATTCCTTCCTTCGATCAGCAAAACATATCTCTTTACTTTTTGAAATTTGGATCTGATTGTACTTCAAAGCCTTTTCTCTGGGAGACCTCTAACTTGAAAGATAAATCAAACCATTCAAGGTACAGGAGAAAAAGATCTATGATGACATCTGAAAAGAGCCACAATGCAGAACCACACTTTTGAGGAGAGAAAGAGCTACACGGTACCTACTTCTGACTCTCCCGCCAACACCATCCATGATTTGCCCATCTCAGAGGGCAACAACAATAATCTCTAACCTTCAGAGCAAGGTACATTCTCTTGTTTGGCTACCCAGGGAACTGCTGAGTAACAGGAACAGCAGAGAAACAGAAGGTCGTGGCTTTGAGAAAGGAGGTGCAGGCAGACAGGGGGAGATGGTTCTGTCTTACTGAGGAGAGACTCCCAGGGCAGGCTGGACAGGTGGCCAACTCCAGAATCTGCTCACTTGAAGTTACCCTATCACTCACTATCCCATTCCCCTCTACTCCTGCCAGACAGGTATCTGGAAAGCAAATACACATCCGCTATCCAGATGTAGGGTAATGCAATTAAGAATTTATCTTTCTCTGACAATTATAAGAGCAATCTTCAGAGGAAACCATCTAAACTTATAAGGATCCTACTTCATCTTAGAGTTCCATTTTAACTAATGGTTTCTAAATTACTTGAGTGGAAAATTAAGAATGCAAAACTTCACTTAAGGATGCATTAGGAACAAAGTGTTTTTGCAGTAAAACTTTCATTAAGGAAGCTATGTACACATGCATTTAAAAATACACATCTATTTCTTCAGAATCCAGGTAAAGAGATAAAGTAATCTGTTTGAATTATGATGTCTGGGACCATGCTGTGCTTAGACTTCTAAAATGGATAAATTTAGGATTTTGGAAAATCACAGTTATCCAACAGTGAGTTCTGAATGCAACCATTTTCTCTCCTACTTTCCTATTTAAAGTCTAAATGATTTCTGTTTCAAAACATAGTTTGATATCTTGGTGGGCGGGAGGTACTCCTTTGTTGAAAAACTGCATTGGAGAATTGGCAAATAAAAGGCAAAATTGTAAAAATATCAATGCCTTCTAGATACCCGTGCTTCTCCAACTTTAATGTAGGATAAAGCTATGCATCAACTAAAGATCTTGTTAAAATTCAGATTCTGATTCAGTAGGTTGGGGAATGGCTCCAAATTCTTTATTTCTAACAAGCTCCATGGGGACAGCAATATTGCCCAAGCTTCCCAAGGCCACGCTTCCAGGATCAAGGAACCAGCACAATAGCTCTCAGCCTGCGTTCTGTCATCCAACACATAAAGATCATGTCTAAGTACACAGGAAGTACTTTCTGAAGCATGCCCAGGACTCTCTATATTCCCAGGATATTTGGTAAAATGTCACCCCTAATATGTGCTCAAGAAAGCATATCAGACAAGACATACGACAGTTATGTAATTATAAGTAAAACTTTGAGTTGGCGCTGATTTATAAGACAGAAGTAAATCATTTGCAAAACTTACTACTTTATTACCATCAAACTGGTTAGCCTTCTGGCTATTACTCCTGTTCCCTGGGAAAATTAAGAACTCTTATTAAATAAGTAAATACATTCCTGCTGCCATTTATCCTTGAGTACTTCCACAGTATTGCCCTTTGGAGAAGCAGCTCATGAATAAATCAGTCTTTTGAAATTGGGGGCAAACACCATGTGACCATTCATTTGCATCTCAGATAATGCTAGCACTTCCTTTCCCTTTCTATGACACGTAATAAGCACGGCCCATCTTTTTCAACTGGAAGACATGTGGTCTCTTCCCACTTTGGTTTTCACAACTCTGGAGGACGCCAGCTTCATGGAAGAACCATCCCAAGAGACACACAGCTCACAACAAATTGGGTTTATACCACTCAACACTGTTGTAAAATTTATCCATCCTAAAAATGTTCTCCAAAATCAGTAAGAATTCTTCCAGTCATTTATATGCAAACAGACGCAGACATTTAATTTGGTTTATTTCTCAACTCAACTCCTGATTATTATCCAATGATTTCTGTGATACTACGGTGAGAACTACTGTTACAAATTAGAGAATGAGTTATCGCACCACAATCTTGCTTACAGGATTAAGCTCAATACAGAATGTTGCTCCAATACTCACATGCTGGTGCTTGGCACACAGTAGGCACACACAGAAAACTTTAATTGTGACTTAAATCCAGAGACTCAATAAATAGTGCTGCCTTAGAAAATACCAGCATATGAAAACACAGTCTCATCCTCATGGCAGGCACATATCAGCTCTAACTCATTGAATTAATCAGGGATTTTCACTTAGATTCATCATTCTTAATGCAAAAGGCTGAGAATGGGAAATTAACACAGCCTCCTCCAGATCTTTTGTTCCAACAGTCCATAACTAGCAAAACGACACAACAATTCACTCAAGATCAATTTATCCACAGCACAACGCCGCTTACCATGGCGTATGTCATTGGGCGCGTTCCATTCCTTATTTAAAATCCACTGTTGTACCACCTCATTATTACATTTAAAATAAGAGAGAGTAGAATTTGAGAACATGAGGATGCCCCAAACAGATCTTCTTAATGGTTCCCAAGCTGGCCCTGAACCCAGGGGGCGAGATGACAGGGAAGGCAGAGGCAGGCCACTATGCGTCGACAGGTGGCAGTTTTAATCAACAGAGGAACTTACTTCTGAGGCTTGTCATGGGTGTCATGGGGGTCCCAGAGGAGGAGGTATCTGCACCACCTGCCAGAATCTTAAAGTTTATAGAGAGGCCTCCATGGGGCTCAGTCACATCTACCATCCAAGGGACTCAACATCACATGGCTCTCTCAAGTGTGCAAACTTGAAAATGGCTCTTGGGGTTGGAAGAAGGGGAGGGCGGGCAGAGTGCACATTCCATGGACCGAAGAGGGGCGAGCTCACTGGTCAGCCAGGTGGTGGAACTCTGTGCCTTCTCCAACACTCCCTTCCTCCTGCAGCAACGGGCACAGTGCTAAAAAAACATTACAGCAAATGGTCTTCTGCGGTGTAATCAACTGAGAGTCCCAGGGGTTCCAGGAAGTCACCCAAGGGCCATTGAATGGTTGGAAGCCATGTTGCAAAAAAGTAACAGAAGTGCAAAAAATATAAAACAAAATAAGATCCAGAAATGGCAGTTTTAAAAAGAACAAGGCAATTTTAGACACAGGAGGCTACACCGGTATTCAATCACGCCGAGCTTTTTTTGTTCTGGCTCCCTGTGAAACCAAAATGGCCAGTCCACTGTAAGTGTCAACTATAACAGTAACAAAATCGGAGCAGTCATGACCCTCTCCTCCACTTCTGAAGAGGGATTCCTGTTCCCACTCATCCTGGGGACACAGTGTGAGCACAGCCTGTGCTACCCAGTCAAATAAAATGAAAACAAGCGAAGGCACTTGACATGAGGCTGACCCGGAAACACCTCTCCTTCTGTCACGGGCTCTCCACATCCATTCTCACACAGTCTCACATGGTTTCCCCCTGCTGTGTCCCTTCCTCTAGAGCTTCTAGAAGGAAGGCCAGTTATGACCTATAGCTTCTCCCTCAAGACTCCTGGCGGCTCTCAAGGTAACACCAACACAGCGCGCAGCTTTCTCAGTCCCATTTTCTGAAAGGATCAATACTCAGCCTCGGTCGGGAAGGACACAAGGAGGGGACGAGGGCTTCTCTGCTCTTTTGTCAGCGTGGCCTCTTGTGCTGGAAGAAAGGAAAGCCCCCTCTGGAGAAACACTTCAGAAAACCCCTGTTCCAGGAAGAATCGCTTTCCCTGTTCCTTCTTTTATTTTGTTTTTGCTTTTGTAGTCATCCACCTGGGTATCACTGGTTTTGTTTTAGTTTTTGAAGACGGAAAACAACGTCACGAAGGAAAGGTTTGAGATCTGGGATAGACGAGAAACATGCTGAAAGCATGGAGCACAGATGCCGGTTTTGGCAACCAGGCATCCAGTGAGGAATGTTACTTAATTAAATGGTTGGATTGGTTAAAACATCGTGCTTTTCAAATGGTGAGTAGCCAGGTCTCTTTCCCTTTCTCTACATGCCTGTGTTGACTCCATGGGAGGGAGCGGCTAAGTGACGGGCCACATGGCAAGACAAGCAGGTAATTCATAGAAGAGGAAGGAGCTCTTGCTACCGGGCCTTTTCGGTCTCCACCTGCCTTTCCTGAGGTGAAGAGCCAACCCACAGAGGAATTTCTCTCAGCACTAACATCCCTGCTGTGACATCATTTGGGGAGGTATTGCCTTTTGTGGATTAGCTCATTTTCTACATGCAGTTCGGCCAAAGGAAGAGGACTGGAGGGCTGTTGAAACCGGCACCAGGCCACCCATGAACTGACGCAGCAGAAAGGACTCAGAAAAGATGCACCTGCGGCATCCAGAGAGAATATTCTTCAACATCAAAATAGAAGGACAATATCAGAGAAGGTGAATTCTCACTTTATTCAAGAAGTATTTCAGCAGTAATTGAAGATGTATTGAAAACGTCCCCATAAGGTCATCGGAATCAATAATCATTAAAGAACCTGTATGCATCTCGGCCCATATTTTAAACCATACACTATTTCAAATGTTAACATTATACCATCTCATACAGACCTAGTGTCTATGCGACATCTGAGACCACTAAGTCAGGTACTTACACATCAACCTCAATATCCTTCTTTCCCTAAGTCTCCTATACTCACTCAAGCCCAATCCCACTGATTTTATCAAATGCTTCCTCTCTTCCTTCACTGGGTGCTGCTGCCTGGGTTCAGTAATTCATCTTGGCTTGTCTAGGACGAAGGCACCCGCCTCCCACCCGCATTCCCCATTCCACCCTTCAGGGCTAGCTGTGATGTGGGTTTTACCTTAAGGGAGAGCAGGGCTTGCCCCCAGCTATGCCTTTACTCCCCCAAAATAACGAATCCAGGCACCAGACTCTACAATCTCCCTAAAGGAAAGGACAGATTTTTAAAATTGTCAGTCACTTAATGTCTGCTCCCTTTACTTTCCATCAAAGGGTCTTTTCTAAGATGATCATCTGGTGTTAACCCTCTGCTTAAAAACCTTTCATTTCAAAGGCTTTGAGGCCACTGCTTTTAGGATAAAGTGAATAAAAGCGACACGTCTTTTTATGTGAGCTGTAAAGCTTTTAAGGACATTGGCCCACCCCATCATCTTGCCTTCGCTCACTACAATTCACGCTACATTCATCTAAAACTAACTTTAGACACCCAAATTAGCGTATGGTTCCATGACTCAGTTTATAACTCCTTCCCCCAAACTTGAATCTTGAATCTGCGTTCACGCACGCATTCACTGGATGGGTAGAACTCATGTTAAATTCATCGTAGAGCCTCTACTGCCTGCTCTGGACCGTGGTGCCCAGGGAATGTTCAATTAGTAGTTGCTGAATTATTGTAACTGGACACCAGAAGTTACTAATGCAGTCCTCTGCTGATGTCCCCAGTGCCTCTGAAGTGCCAGAGAGGGGAGAGCGTACTGGGGAGGAGGAGGAAGGAAGTTTGAAGATTCCTGCTTTGACATTTATATTAAAAATCTGTCAGGGAGAGAGACTAAGCAGCATATTAGCTGCATTTACTCCGCTGTGACTTTAAGTGATATACTTGTCAAGGAAAAGCATGTGGAGGACGTCTTAGCATAAAACCATAAAAAGATTCCACCATTAGCAAGACGTTAATTCTGCTTTCAAATACTTGGTTAAATTTTGAGGTCATTTGGGTATGTTCATATGTCTCTCTCTTTTAGAGGAAAGCTCCAAAAGAAGTATGAAAGGTGTGGAAATCATAAGGAGCCGCACAGCAGAATGCAACGGTTTTCATGTGGCAGCCGGCTTGTGCGTGCGCACGCACATACACACACACAGAGTACACAAAATTCCATTGTAAGGTGATTTTGTTTTTCTAAGATCTTAGAAACTGTAGCAGCAGCATTAGCCACTTCACACATACGATTAAAAATCATTCTCCACTTGTGTTTAAAATCCCCCCCCCCCCCGGCTACCTGCTGAGTCCTGAGTGTGGGTCACCATGTGATTCCTCATCCAGGTCATTCTCGTGTCTCTAGTGACCCAAGCGCCATCCTTTTCTCTATCAAGAGAGGCTCCCTGCAATTCCCCAACAGGCCGTGATCTGCCCTACCTCCTTGGCATTATGCCTATTCCTTCGGTCACTTGCTTTTTCAGTATCTCTGCCCATCTACAATGCTTACTCTGTTTCTCAAATGCTACTCCAATATCACTCCTCCTGTAAAATCTCACCATAGTAAACATCTCTCGTATTTGTCTGCCCGGTACTCTTTTTCCTTCTTATTTTTGGAAAACTGACTCCCCGTGGCTTGGCTGGGGACTGCGGCTACACCCCCAGGGACATAGTCTAAGCCAAAAAATCAGAGCTCTCAGTCCCCTGACCACCTCACTGAGCTCACTGGTCTCAGGGAGAAACTAGGAAGAGTTATAAAGGACCCTGCTTTCAGAGAAAAGGGAGAATGGTGTGCAAAAAGGGGAAGAAAAAAAAGGCATAAAAAACAAGGTGACTCTCAAGGTGACTTGAGAAGTCGGCTTCTTGTTTCAAAGAATAAGACAAATGTATTGCCTCTGGAACCAGAGCTGGAAGTCAAAGAAAAGCCCTCAAGGCTGGTTTTGAAAGGGAGCTATTAAGTGAAAGATCTAGAGGTCCTTCCTCTGTCTTATACCATACATAAAAACCAACTAGAAATGGATTAAAGACTTGAATGTAAGACCTGAAACAGTAAAACTCCTAGAAGAAAACACAGGCAGTGCGCTCCCTGACATCCGTCTGGGCAAGGATTTTTTTTTTTTTGGATTCGACACCTAAAAGCAAAGGCAACGAAAGCCAAAGCAAGGAAGCAGACCGTGTCAAATTAAAAGGCTTTTGCACAGCAAAGAAAACCATCCACAAAATGAAAAGGTGGCCTACAGAATGGGAGAAAATACGGGCTAGTCATATACAGGACCCGGGGTTAATGAAGAAATGAAGGAAGAACTTAAAAAACTCGATGGAAGGAAAGAAGGGAGGGAGAGAAGGATGGAGGATGCAGGGAAAAGGTGGTGGTCACCACTACTCATCAAGGGAATGCAAAGTAAAACCGCAGGCGCTATCCCGGGAGAATGGCCACCATCAAAAGAAAGGAGGTCGTGCGGAAAGGGCAGCTTCATGCACTGCCCGGGCCAATGCATACCGATGCAGCCAGTATGGAAAACAGTATGGAGGTTCTTCCAAAACTTAGAAATAGACTTACCCCGTGATCCAGCAATCCCACTCCTGGTATGTAACCAAAGGAAATGAAAACAGAGTATCAAAGAGATTGTTGCACTTTTGTGTTTACTGCTGTATCACGCATGGCAACGGAGTTATGGAAACTAACTGTCTGTCATAGGGTAAATGACATAAAAATGGATAAAAAAAAAAAAAAAAGATGTGGTAGGGATGCCTGGCTGGCTCACTCGGTAGAGCATGCAACTCTTGATCTCCAAGTCATGAGTTCGAGTTCTGCACGGAGTGTAGATTAAACTCTAAAAAAGGTGGTATATATACACAATAGGATATTATTCAGCCATGAGAAAAAGGGATATCCTGGCATTTTTAACAACACAGATGGACGTTGAAGGCATTACTCTAAGTGATATAAGTCAGACAGAGAAAGACCAATACTGCATATGATAGCACTTCTACAGAATCTAAAAAAGCCAAACTCATAGAAACAGAGATTAGAATGACGGTTGGCAGAGGCTGGGGATCAGAGCAAAGGAGAGATGTGGGTCAAGAGTACAGACTTCTAGCTAGAAGAGGAAAACATTCTGGGGATCTGATGTACAGCCTCGATCTGATGTACAGACTCTAGGTAACAATATTGCATTGTATACTTTAAAGTTTTGAAGAAAGTAGCTCTTAACGCTTCTCACCACACACCAAAAAATGGTAATTATGTGACAGAATGCAGGTGTTAGCTAAGGATACGATAATAACGATTTTATAATATTTAAGTATATCAACTCCACATGTTGTACACCATAAACTTACAAAATGTTCTATGTCAATTATATCTCAACAAAACTGGGAAAAAAAGTTTTAAAAAGGTGCTTTATTTCCAAGAAAGAAAGAAAGAGAGAGAGAAAGATCGATTGATCTGGAAATCTTTGTGCTAAAATAACCTCACACTGGGGATTAATAATTAAAAGTACAGTTGACCCTTCAATGACACACGTTTGAACTGTGTGGGTCCACTTATATGTGGATTTTTAAAATAAATACGGCGCAACAATGTATTTTCTCTTCCTTATGAGAAGAGTATTTTATCCTCTCTAGTTTATTTTATTGTAAGAATACAGTGTATCATATATCATACATATTTATCAAGTGTTCATGATGAAGTTCTAGAACCTAGGTGAGGTTCGGTGGGCTGAGGTCCGGAGCCGATGACCAAGAAAGAATTCTTGAGACATCTTTGGTGCAAAATGGTGGTTTATTAAAGCATGAGGACAGGACCCGTGGGCAGGAAGAGCTGCTGCCCCAGGTTGTGAGGGGTGGCAGGTTACGTACCCTGCAGTTGGGGGAAGGGGAGAGGAAGGGAGGTGTCAGTGGAGTTTTCATATGCTAAAGAGGGCCTACAAGGTGCCAGGATGTCCCAGGCCTCCCGGAGGCCTTGCCCTTGTGGCTGGATCAATGTTGCCTTTAGACCAGCCATTAACATTAAGATAGTTGGGAGACTTTTTGGTGGGATGTCACAATCCTGCTATATCAATTGTCTTTGTTAGTGAGATTTAGGACATTTGTAAACCAAGGGAGACTCCTGTCTAGTAGGATTGTGAGCTCTGCAAGTTAACTATTTGCTTATTGTTCCTGGCAGTCGGGGCTGCCTGAGGGATGCTATACAAATGACTGGGGGAGCCTATGTGGCAGGTGCAATGCGCCAGCTTTTGCTTTGTCTTCAGCTAGCTCCCTCATCAGTTCATGTTATAGGTAAGGCTTAGCGTCCACTGTAGCCCTGCGGGAATTCAGTTTTGGCAGGAGTTAAACACAGTGGATAAGCACCCCTAACCTCCACGTTGTAATCAGTCAAGTCTTCATACAGAAAGGCACAGCACAACATAGTGGGAAAGAGACAAACTTTAGAATAGAGAGGCTCTGGAACTTTCCAGCTCCTTCCTTTGAGTAAGATGCCTGAATTTTCTCAGCCTGAGTCTGTGCATTATTAAATGGAAATAATAATATGACAAGAGCAGAGCTTTTGTATAGATTATAAATGACACACACAAAGCACATAGTGCAGTGTCAGAAGCAAAGTCGTGTCTCCACAAATCCTAGGCTTCAAGACTATAATCTTTAAGGAAGGGTTTCTGATAGTGCAGACTGACTGCCTGCCTATTAAAAATGTCTGAGGGGGCCCCTGGGTGCCTCAGTGGGTTAAAGCCTCTGCCTTCGGCTCAGGTCATGATCCCAGGGTCCTGGGATCGAGCCCTGCATCAGACTCTCTGCTCAGCAGGGAGCCTGCTTCCTCCGCTCTCTCTGCCTGCCTCTCTGCCTACTTGTGATCTGTCAAATAAATAAATAAAAATCTTTAATAAAAATAAAAATGCCTGAGCCCCACAACCAACCTACATGAGCCCACTGAACCAAGAATGGGGCCCCCAAAATCTGCAATTTAACATCCTTCCCAGGTTGTCCTCAGATGAGAATCCTAAAACTGAAAATTCCTAAAATACAGTGGGAGCCAAAGAAATTAAGACGGAGGGGACAGGTAAGGGTCAGGGCAGACGGGAGGGACAGGGGCTGACCACTGCTGCTGACAGCGAGAGCAGTAATGGTAACACTCTCCAACAGTAACAACACAGTGGTCGCCACATTGTTCCCTTCCCACAGAAGGGACAATCTTTAATCCTCACAACAGCCCTAGGAACTATGTCCTATTGCTATTCCCACATTTCTGATGAAGAAACGATGCTCAAAGAGGTCTAGTAACAGAGTTAAGACTACACAGGGTTTTAATGATGGCCATGAGGGAACAGAGGGCCAGCTGAGGACAAAGCGGAAGCTGACACCCCGCACCCTTCCTCCCCCCAGAGAGGATACGTGTGACATTCCTCAGCCACTCCTGGCTGCCCTGAAGCCAAGGAAGGAGAAATGATTGACTTACATCCTGCAGGACAGACGTCTCCCTCAGTTTACAAACATTTTAGCAATCTACAAGAACAAAGCATCTCTATCAATAACCTACCTTCCAGAAGGAAATGCAGATACAGTTTAATGTCCTTCTAACCCCCAGCCTCCGACAGATACTTCAAGCAGGCAAGGTCATGCTCCTCCAGGAAAAGCCCAACCATCTTAATGTTAATGCCTTGCTAGAGGCAAAAACAACCTTGGCAATGGAAAGACCTAGGTATCCTGGTATCCCATGAGTCTTCTTTAACATATGAAAATCCTTTTGAACCCTCCCTTTCCCTTACCTCCCCCAACAGCCAAGTACATAATCCATCACCCATCACAACTCTGGGGCAGCAGCTCTCTCCGCCCATGGGTCCTGTCCCTGTGCTTTAAAAAACTACCGTTTGGCACCAAAGACTTCTCAAGAATTCCTTCTCTGTCCTTGGCTCTGGACTCCACCCCACTGAACCTCCCCTATATTCCAAAACCACATCAGTGAAGCTACAAATGGAGCCCAGGCAGGTATTTTCCACAGGACAAGTTCCCAACCACAGTGCCCCGACAGAAAGAGATGCTTCGGTATTGCCACACATGCTACCATTGTTAGGTCCCTGATCAAAGGAGACTGATACAAAGCGAAGATCAAGCAAAGCTTTATTTTGCACGGAGCATCGAGAATCAAACCGACCGGTCAGGGCCGCCTCTTACAGAGAGGGCGACCCCTCCCAGCCTCACAGACTAACTTTTACAGAGCAAAGACCATGTGGTTGGGCCTGGCCACGCACAGGTGGCCAATGCGATTGCAACCCACAGAGAAAGCTGCACAGTCATGCTAGGTCCCACACGGGTGGCCAGTTGAATTACAATTCACCCCACAGTGGCTATTTGAACTAGCCTATCACCTTGGTCAGAATTGGTGCCCAAAAGGTGGGGCCCACACTCCTTGGTAGCTAGGGAGACAGTGTGCGCGCCGCACTGATCGGATGTCTCCGCCTGGCCTGACTCATCCCTACATTTGGGTTTTGTTACCTCCACCCGACCTGACCCGCCCTTATATTTGGGCTCTGTTCTCAGGGACTGGTCGACCACATTCTACTGGTTTCCCGGACTTGCTTTAAAGTAAGTTCTCCTGGGGCGGGGGGGGGGGGGCAGGGTCAGTTTAAGTTTTACTGCATAAACAACAAAATCACTGTTTAACCGAGAGATAAAATAGCTCTGGCTAAATAGGCCCTCACACCATTAGCACCACCCCCACAACAAAATACGGCACCATGAATACAAGCGTAGGAATTCCCCCCCCCCCAACAGGTTTGCTGTCTCCCCAGAACAAACACAACTGCCTGCCCGTGTCTGCCCCAATACGGCAGCACTTCCAGCCCTGATGAATCCACGGACTACAAGCCCCGTGGGCACAGGGACATGGCTCTGTTTTCACCCAGCACTCCCCAGGGCTCCACAGAAGAGCCTGCCATAAATAGGAAGGGACTTGGCAAATAGAGTTGAGTGATGGATCCCCCAGGGTGGGTTTGGAATCCAACTTCTATAGGTTCTTCAAATAAACGTTTGCAACTCCACTGCTTACTCATGGAAAGTCTTTTCAAGTTACTTATACAAATGCCATCTGACCTATAAACACAGCTTCCCCTACCTTCTGAAGACCTTCAGAGGCTCCCCTTTAAAATACAATTATTTCCTAAAAAAACAAGAAAAAATACAATTATTTCCTTAGAGCCAGAGAGGTTCAGTTGGTGTTTACTGCATGACAAGGGTGTCCCCCGAACCATGCAGGCAGTGTGACTTCTCAGAGGACATCACACAGTAGGTGCTTACTCAATGTCTGAAAAGCTCTCCAATGTTCAAGTTAGGAGCCCATTGAATAGGAGATGAAACAGTCACAGATGATTTAAGAATTTTTAAGACTCAGACTCAGGGCTTCAGGGTGTGAAGTCAATGTCCTCTCCCCCAGGTAACACGGAGATGATTTAGTAAACAAAGATTTTAACACAGAAGCACTGTAAACTTTGGGCAGATCTTCTGACTGCAATGCTTATATTTTCTTTCAATCCCATGCAACATGAAAAATTAATTATAAGCTTATAGTGCCTTATATTTTTGTGGTACTTATTATCTCTTGACTAGATTCATCTGAATTAATTTTAAAAGGGCATTTTTCGAGAAAGGTGTCAAGTCATTTATGCAAATGCGCTTTCCATATACCCTGTTCAACCTTATATTTGCAGAAGTTTCAAATACGGAAAAAACACATCTAAAATCTGAAAGGGAAAACACATTTAGTATAACAGTTTATCATGACATTAATTCATGGACAGTTTATCAAAGGCTGATAACGGATCACAGAGCAACTATAAGGATTGGGGAATGATGGATCCTACTTTCTCAAGGGGAGGCTGGACCCAATGACTCACACCTAATGAACAGAATACAGCAGAAGTGAAGGGATGTCACTTCTCAGATGAGGGTACAAAAGGCAGAACCTATCTTGCCGGCACCCATTTGCCCTTGTGTTAGCTAATCTGATGACGCCAGTCGCCATGTTGGGAATAATTCTATAGATAAGCCCACATGACAAGGAGCCCAGGGAGGCCTCTGGCCAACAGCTGCAGAAGAACTGAGGACCTCAATCCAACCACTCGTGAGGAGCTAAATCCTGTCCACAAACACGTGAGCTGGGAACGTGTCCTTTCTGGTCAAGCAATGAGACGACTTCAGTCTTGTAGGAGCTCCCAAAGCGGGGGACCCAGCTGAGCCACACTTGGATTTCTGACCCACAGAAACAGTGACATAATACATGGGACGTGCGTTGTTATAGCATAATTCCTTACGGGGTAATTTGTGACACAACAAGAGATAACTAACACAGTATGCCTTTTTCGCCTGGCCCCACCCCTAGGATGACCTCTGACATTAGCTGTCATTACACTGACTTCCCTGTGAGTTCAGACTGGCTTCTGGCTGCCAGAATCCTGCCTAGAGCACACACGGTACTTCCTTCCACCTTCTACCCCAGGCCCTGCTTCAATGCTAGAAGGACATCTTGGCTAGAAGGGCAAAGAATAATGGCTCCGGTGTCACCCACACAGCGGAGGACCCAAGCAGGTGGATAAATGCCCAAACGTCTACCCTTCACCTGGACACTTTGAGAAGGCTTTCTGCATACTTCTTAGGAGGCTGCCAATGAGCCAGCAGAAATGAGCTGGTAGTAAACCTGGTAGTAGGTAGTAACCCTGATAAAGAATCCTTTGGGGGTCCTTCTTCCCTTCCCTGGCTTGCTTCTCATACCCCTTTACTTATGGTTCCCATGACTGCATTTGAAGTCTTGTCTTAGGCTCTAATTGAGTAAAAAACCATACTAAGACCATGCTGACCCACTGTCCAGTAAGCAACATGGTTTATGGAAAGCAAAGGGTGTGAGAGACGGGATGTATGGGGCACATTTAGGGCACAGCAAAGGTATAAGTTGCTTAGGACAGTTTCTAAGCTTGTCTGAAAGAAGTGGGTCATTTGTTGCAATGAAGATTCCAAGGCCCTTTTCTTGGAGAATCCAATTCCCGGGAAGAGGACTAGGGCCTCTACATCTTTAACTCGTAAGTGTCCCAGTGATTTTAGCAGTTAAGTTCGGGTAGGAGTGGCTTTGCAGAGTAAGGACCTGTTGGAGGCAAGAGAAAAAAGAATAGAGCAAATCTGGCCAAAAGATATGATGGTGAAGAACCTCAAAGTCTTCCTTAAAATACTGGAATGCGTTCTAAAGCAATGGGGAGCCACTGAGGGTTTCTGAGCAGTGGACTATGACAACCGAGGCATTATGAAAAGGAGCAGCAAGACAAGAACAGATTTCCTATGGTAAGCGATTGTTGAGCTATAATATCGGGAACAGGAAGGCCCATGTTGGAGGTTACTGCAAGCACTCAGATGATGCAGAATAGAAATCCAAGTGAGATAATTGACCACAAAAAAAAAATAGCATTTCATAAAATAAGCTTGAAATTTGAATTAAATAGGCTCGCTTCACAACATTCCGCTCCCTGTACTGCCTGCAGACTACATGTGTAGGGCTTCTGTGCATTTCTTAATCATTCTTGGCATGTGGTATTAATCTCTTTCTGGTAATTAATTACCATTACATTACTCTCAAAGTTATAGAATTATCTCAGGGGAAAACTCTACTGCGCACTTAAAAAATGGATGGTTATTTATGTAGCTGGACCGCTTGGAAACATTTACATTTTTCCTCTATGATGATTAAAGCCTAATGCAAATAGAGTTTTTAACATAGGTTCCAAACATAATTTTTTTATGTGTATAATTGGAAGTTTGACACTTACCTGAGTGTTAGTTTGGAAGTAAAGCAGATTTTCTAATTAAATCAAAGAAGAGATTCATTACTGCTTTGAAACAAAATGTTAAAACAAAAAGAAAGAAAGTATACCAATATATATCGTCTTTGTTTGGGGCTGCATTTTGCTTACTTATTTGTTTGTTTGGGGGCAAAAGCATTAAATGGTAACTATCACAATAGATTGTCCACATTCTCAAGACAGAAATTTATTATTGCTACCATTTTTTTTAAGACTTATTTTTATTTATTTATTTGAGAGAGAGAGAAAGGAGAGAGGGAGATGGGGAGATGGGGAGAGGGAGAGAATCTTCAAGCAGACTCCCCACTGAGCATGGAACCTGACCCAGGGCTTGATCTCACAATCCCGAGATACAACCTGAGCCGAAACCAAGAGTCAGAGGCTTGACCAACTGAGCCACCCGGTGCCCCTATTGTTACCATTTTATAACCAAGGCATCCTCACCCTCTCCACCTGTTTCTCCTCCTCTTTGCCCTTCCCCGTCTTCCCTTCTCTCGTTGTAGAAGAGTTGGAAGTGTAGGGCACAAAAATAGCAATTAATCTCAAATGAGATGCAGCCTTTCTTTTTGTTACATCCCAAGTAAGATACAAGAATGAGGACTGGAGAGTATGGAGTTGGTTTCGTTGGTTTTCATCCCAGCCATGAAGCTTGCGTGCCACGTGCCCATGGATACCAAAGTTAGTTTCAACCTCATGGGACAGCTATAAAGACCAAACTAAACCACATGGATGAGACTCTTGGAAGAAAGCCTGAAGGCTGACAAGAGCCCGTCTAGGGAACAGTGCTCTATCTGTATCAGACCACATGCCATAGAGGCGCCTCGCCACTATCCCTGCTGCAGGCTGTGGTGGAGAAGGTGTGGGAACCTGGGCTCCTCCACAGTCTTTTCTGGCTGCCTTGTTCATAGACTCCTCCCCACCACCCTGAATACCATGAATAACATGAAGTCTCCATCATCAAGCATTCGCAGTCTATCAGGAGAAACGGAAGTGCATATATTTACTGGAGAATGAGGACGTCTCACTCTTGCATGAATCCTTGCACTTTTATTAGCACACAAGCGTTGTGCTTCTGTTTTTCACTTGATTCACTTGATTCCACAGATATTCCTTCTGCATTTATCTGTTGTAATGGATACTAAAATTAAGCACCATCTTCTTAGCCCTTTCCAAGCGGTCTGATTGGGGCAGAGGGAACAAGATCCCACTATTCTTGTGGTCTAATTGGATTATCTACAGAACAGAGCTAAATCAGGGGGATCCACATCCTCTTCTAACGTCCTAGGTCACCCAACCATCCGTGCATGCAATCCCACACATCCTCAGCTCGTCACGAAGAGACCAACAGGTCAATCGATGAATGAACTCGTATTAAGCATTTAGTGAGATTAATGAAGACAGAAAACTGAATGGAAACTAAAAATGTTCTGAAAAGGAAGAGAAAAGCAGGAGAAGAAAGGAAAGGGGAGAGGAAGGAAGGAAAGGAGGAAGGGAGAGAGAGAGCAATGTTGCAGAGAGAGAGAAGGTGACAGTATTCAGTAGGAAGAAGATCAGCAGAATTACCTTCGGATACAGCACATCAGGTTTAATGAACAGCAAGAAAAAGAATTAAGCCACCGAATTCAGGCAAATGTATATTTAGGAAAACATTCAAAGAAACAAGGATGACTTTGTGATGTTTATATATATTTTTTTTAAGATTTTATTTATTTATTTGCCACAGAGAGCGCACGAGCACAGGCAGGCCGAGTGGCAGCAGAGGCAGAGGGAGAAGCAGGCTCCCCGCCGAGCAAGGAGCCTGATGCGGGACTCAATCCCAGGATGCTGGGATCATGACCTGAGCTGAAGGCAGCCGCTCAACCAACCGAGCCACCCAGGTGTTCCGTGATGTTTATATTCTTGGAACCACAGAGGCTGGATGAGCCACCAACACGAGTGGAAAACCATCAAAGGCAGTGGGGGAACATCTCTGAGTCTAAAGGCACCTACATCAGTCCTGGTGGCCTTAGCAACCAGACCTCCCGTGCATGCAAATAACATGGAAATAAGAAAAGGCATATGTGTTTAAAAAAAAAAAAAAGCGTTATTCACAGAAAAAGCAACATGAGGCCCAACCAGAGCATGTGGGGAAGGGACCAGAGAGGAATCTGGAAAGTGCATCTGCAGGAAGTAGAGAATGAAATGCTGAGGGGGATGGAAATGCAAATGACTGGATTAACCCCCAAACTTAAGAATTTTTCTGTTACCTATGCACGTCCACCGCCTTTCAGTCCATGTACATAAAACAAGCATCTGCAAATCAGTGGCCATTGCTTCAAGAAGCAAAGTGCCAGTTCTAGGGACCACCTGGGCTCATTTGCGTAGGGTCAAAAATTTGCTTGAATAGCTAGAAATTTTGCCACTGTCCTGCACTGAGTATCTTCCCTAGCCATTTCTCCAACTCTGGAGCAGAGGAGAGGGGCAGGAGCATTCATAAGGACCGAGCAGAGAGACAGGATCAAGGTGTGTTCTCTCCTCTCCAAACCTGTTTGTCAAGTACGAGGTAGACTGCCAAGAAGTTGAGGCAACAGTGAGCATGGTGGTGAACAGAGACCAGCCTGGAACAGTAAACAAGATCAAGAGAAAGAGTGTCTTCCGGCCAGCCTTGTGCATTCGGAAAGGCAGCTAGGAGAGTGAAGAAGCCAGAATGAAAATGCACCGATGCTTTTAGCCGTGGAATCATTACCAGACTATAAACTTGGTGGCACGGGGAAAGGGGCTTTGCCACTGCCGCGCAGGAAACAATACAGCCTCACCGGGGTTGCTGCTGTTTGCCAATTTTGAGGCTTACTATTTGTCCAACCCTGAGCTAAATTCTTACATTCACCACCTTATTTAGGTCTCCCTACAAATGTTTACGGTAGATACTGTTCTTATTATCCCAATTTTCCAGGTGAGGAAAACTTGAGCTCAGGAAATCTTAAAAACCTGGCCAAAGTCCTAACAGGATTGCCAATGGCATGACTGGATGCAAATCACACCAGTCTTAGTCCAAAGCTCATTCTGTTACTTCTCTGCTATACTCCCTCCCAACTGATTCCTGCCAAGTAACCTTATTAATATAATCTGCAGTGAGACTCTAAACTATCTGTATCAGATTCATCTATGATAAGTAATCCCAAAAGATTTAGGAGTAAATTACTGCAACACTCACATGTCATAATGCTAATTACCTAGAGACACCCGTAATGGTAAGACTATAGTTCTGGAAAGCAAACAAAGAAGAGAAGAGGCAGAAACATAGGATCATTTATTTGGGAACTTCTCAATCTCCATGAACTTGTACAAGAACCCCACATATGTTCCCATGGCTTACCTAAAGTCATCTCCTTTTGGAGACTTTCCAGAAGCCTATATCTATTTTTTATTTGATAAGGAAAGATAAGGGCCTCAGTACAGAGAGGAAAAAGAGCCTAGACATAACACAGAAGTAAAGCATCCACAAGGGAAAAACAAAAGGAGGCTTATTTTAAATTGTGTTTTCTTTGAATATAGAGTCCACCCCCAAGACAAGCCAGATTCTACTTCCAAAGAATAAATTTAATCTAAAGAAATCAAAGTTGTAGGTTTTTTTTTTTTTTCCTTTTTGAAGTCATAACTATATTGAGTTCTAGACAGCTTTATGAGAGATATACCAAGAGCAAAGTAAACACGGGGCCATGATAACACAAAGGTGTGGTTTTCTCTTATAATCATGTAAACCACGGGGACTGCTTATTTTATTAGCTAAAAAAATATACAAAGCAAAACAGTGATGCAGGCCTTGCTGTCATCAGGAAATAAAGAGAAATGAATAACCACAGTATTTAAGGGAAATGTCATCATATGTCTCCAGTGCCAAGTGGCAATGTGAGTTTATTCATTTACCTATACGTGTAACTCAAATTCCCACCCGAAGGACCAAAACTGTGTAAAAATAATCTATTTCATAACAGAAACCATAAAGGAATCAGTCAAGTATTTGCAATTGTAAGGAAGTCTATCACTCTAAATTAAAATTAATGTGATTATAGAACAGATATACAAACTAAGTAATCTCATCTATGAAAGAAAATTTCTCCAAATGAAAGAAACTATGACCAAAAAACCCCAAAACCATATAGAAGCACAACTAGAAAAAGCCAAGTGGTGGGAACCGGGAAAAACCAAGCCAGTGGTTGATGGGGAGGGGGGAATGGGGAGTGATGGGGAGGGTAATGGAGAGAAATTTTAATCTTCCTAATACAAAAGTCAAGGAAACAATGTTCGATCACTCTTCCAGGTTCTGTTTTGGTGGCATGATCAGGAAAGGAAACAACAGAAAATACCCGAACAGAGAAACACATAAACATACAAGCATACCAGGGGGCCTGCCATAGCTCATTTGGTTAAGCATCTGATTTTTTATTTCAGCTCAAGTTATGATCTCGTCAGTGATGGCATCAAGCTCTGTGCGGGGAATCCACGCTCAGCGGGGAATCTGCTTGTCCTTCTTCCTCTGCTCCTTCCCCCACTTGCCAAGCACATGCATACTCTCTAAAATAAATAAATAAATCTTCAAAACAAAAAACAAACAAACAAAAAAAACCCTACACACATACCAAAACACAGACAAAAATATTAAAGTAAACCCAAATATCTTGTGAAAAATACATATGAAAATAAACAGCCTTATTAAAAAAGACAAAAGAAGAGCGCGTGGGTGGTTCAGCTGGTTAACAGTCTGACTCTTGATTTCTGCTCAGGTCATGATCTCAGGGCGTTGGGATTGAGCACTGTGTTGCGCTCGCTGCTCCGTGCAGTCTGCTTATCCCTCTCTCTCTGCTCCTCCCTGTGCTTGCTCAATCTCTCTCTCCCCAAAATAAATAAAATCTAAAAAAAAAAAAAAAAAAAAAAAAAAAAAGACAAGAGATCTTATATTAAAAAAAAAAAAAATAACCAAAATGCTCATTACAAGAAACACAATTAAAATAAATGGTACAAGAGAAAAAGAAAAGAACAGTAAATCATTTATGGAGCTTTTAATGCTTGGCAGTCATTGTTTGAAGCACTGTATAGATTTTTATCTTATTTTATATTAATAACAACCATACAAGGGAGGTACTATTTTATAACCATGTTACAATTGAGAAAATAGAAACACAAGGTCACTAAATAACTTCCTCAAAGCCATACAGTTTACTCAATGGTAGATCCATGAGGTGTCTGCCTTACAGGCAAGAAGAAAAAAAAAGAAGGGCAAAACATAGCTGGCAGATTCAAACAAAATGAAGAAAGACATGCAATATTAACATAAACACTACCATTTCTCCATTTGTTTGGTGCTGAAATATTTGAACAGGAAATTGTACACACATTCCCATAAAACAAAGCAAAGAAAAACAAACAAACATAGTAAAGATACAGAAGACAAATAAAGTTATAATAAAATTCAAGTGACTTAAGCATCATCCTTATTAAAATATGCAGACTACAAAGTAATTCAACCAGATCATCAGCAATATCTACAGAATTTTAAATCGGTAAGAGGTCATACATGTAAATGCTATCAGTTTTTATATAAGGTATAGCCCCAATCTTCAGAGAGAGTACCAACCAACCATGTATGACTTGTCCATAAATAAACAAAAGAACACATGAATGAGTGAACATCTCTTTCAGTTTTTAACTGTCCAAGTTGATAAAAAATCATTTCGTAAATGTAACACATAACTTGTTATTTAAGAAAGCACATATACAATTAAATCCAAAAGGCAGAAATTTCCTGGCTATAATGGGTCAAATCATTTTAACTAGAAATAAATAAATCACTCAGTTTAAGGATGTATATAATATGATATCGTATGAGGTAGGTAAAAAAGCAGATGTGTATTTCTATATATAAAAGCAATGAGAGAAAGATGTGGGAATTGATGAATGTTAACACATGAATGGTTTTTATTCTCACCAATGCTTCCATGGACATGCATTTTTACATATATGTATTACATAGCTAGAAAAAAATGTGTTAAATACATCAATTTCCTTTTAATTCCTTGAGTGTATATCATATTTCCTTAACATTCTATATTATTTCTCCGTAAAGTCTTCTAAGTATTCTCATAAGTAAGAGACAATCTTGTCCTATAAATAATCTTTCTCCCCTACCCACCAAAAAAGGCTTATCACATCTTAATTTTTCAGGGAAGGTAAAAATAGTGAAAATAATTTTATAAGTAAAATGTGAGCTTTTTAACCAGGAGTTATTGAAATAAACTGAATAGCCATGTCTCTATGATTGTCTTTAAGAGATTCATTTAAAAAGCAAAAACCAAAAACAAAGTATTACAGATACATTCATTTTTCTATCCTAACATATTCCTTTAAAGAAAAAAATATATAGTATCTTTTTTTTTCTAATTTAAAAGTTAATTACTGTGCTGTAATTGTGAAGTTTGCTTTAAAAAAAAAGAATTTATCTCTTATCATCTTTAAATTTAAAATAACTTGATGCCTGTAGAAGTAATCATTACATTCTTCCAGTGTCAGAGTCCCAGATGGCATGATAAAAAAAGGGAATAATCAATAACAATTTAGCACTCATTATGTTTATAGAAAATTATAATGATTAGATTCAACTTGTGCACATATTTTCAAAAAATGCATTTATGCATAAAATTATATTTTGTTTAATTTTAATTACATGTTACATTCTTTTAAAACGTAATTATCAAGGTATATTCTCTGGTTCCATAAATTACCCCATGAATAAAACAACAATTCAAAGTACCATTAAAAAGGTACAAATGAGGGTATATATGATCCAAGGAAAGAAAGGTTTCAGGAAGATGGTTGCAATTATTATGCATGATGAATGGCAACCAGAATTTCCAAGAATAAAGATAGGAATGAGGACAAAGTGACATGTAGATTCCTGGGGGGGGGATGTATTCTGTTCACGTAAGTCAGTACTCTTACCAGAATCATGTGCTTTGAGAAGAAAATTGAAAACAGGAGAAAAATTTAAATGAAGAACATGGCTAAGAAAACATTTTCAGCAACTATGAATACCTGACTCAGATGCTTTTATCTAATTCAGTAAGTGATGGGGACTCATGATGGTTGTTTTAGCAGAAAAGGAGCAATGTATATATAGAACTTCACTTGAGGAATATTTATTTGATAATGTTTGATTAAAACATCAAGGAAAGGAAGCCTAAATTCAAGGCAGTCAAGTAAATCATGACTCTATTTCAGTGGTTCTCAAACTTATGTGCATCAGAATCCCCTGGAACGTGGTCAAAATACAGATTGCTGGCACTCACCCCTAGAGTCTGATTCAACAGGTCTTCCATTTCTAGAAATTCCTAGGTGGTGCTGATGGAGCTGATCTGGGGACTGCACTTAGAGAGCCATTGGTCTAGTAGTTTACTGAAAGCTGCAGGAAAACCTGAACTAGTGTGGCTCATAAGGCTCATAATGAATTGGAAAGGACAGAAAATTTAACGGTGTCTAGATTTGAGTGTGTTTATTTTTCTCCCTTACAAATTCTGGAGGAGTATCTCCATGGCTCATGCAATTGCTCAAGAATGTCACTAAAAACCCAAACTCCTCCTACATTTCAGATCTGTATGGTATATGGCTTTTATCCTCATGGTTTCAAGATGGCTGCTGTACCTCTAGTCATTATCTCCCCTGAGGCACTAACAAAGCAAAGAATCAAGTACTCTCTCCTAGAGAGGCTTTTTATTTTTGTTTAGAAGGACCATTTTCCCAAGGATGTATATACTGAGATCTCAATAATGTTTGCTACAGCCCTTTTTCTCTCCAACTCTAAAGGTGGTTGGATAGAAAGTAAAGCCAGCTATTGGCTGTCATGTTTGTCCTTTTGAACAAAATCAGGGTCTTGCTAATAGAAAGTAGTCCTGGGCATTAGATAGGCGACTAGCAATGTCTGCCCCACAGAGGAGTAGAAAGTGATTACAGACATGAGAGGCTAGAGCAAGAATGTATGGACCTTGAACACTGATTTCTAAACTCCTCAGTTCCTTCCAACCCCAGCTTTAATATAATTCCTGCCTGAAGTCTCAGGGGATGTACAACTTTCAGAGTAAAGGCTCCTATCACTCAGGGCTAGAGCAACTCGAATAACTAAGTACCAGGAAGTTAACTGATGAACAGAACATCTAGGCAGATGTCTGTGTCCCACCCACAGACAGGAGGGTTATAGCATCAGCTTTTGGCCTTAGTTGAACCGCTTTCCAGGGAAAGTCATGATATGCCTAGAAAAGGCAACTTGTTTGAGTGTTGGAGCCCAGAACAGAGGCAGTAGACAGGCAGTGCTGCCAGGTGCGGAGGGAAAAATACATGATGAAGGATTCTCTCCACTATTAGTCTTCAGGAGAAATACTGTATCCATTAAACAAGAACAGGCTACTATTAAAAAGGAGTGATGAGACTACTTTTAAAGGAGAGTTTGGGAGACAGCTGGGTGGCTCAGTTGGTTAAGCATCTGACTCTTGATTTCAACTCAGGTCATGATCTCAGGGTCATGAGATTGAGCCCCACATCAGGCTCCACACTCAGTGCTTAAGATTCTCTCAGCCTCTTTTTGCCCATCCCTGCCATACACACACACACACACACACACACACACTCTCTCTCTCTCTCTCTCTCTCTCTCTCAAATAAGTACATACTTACATCCATAGTGTTTGGAAATTGAGAGTATGACACACAGTCATAGTAACACACCAGATGAAGTTGAGCATGTCTCCTGCATGAGAAAACTATGGGATAAAATAAGACAGGAATTAAAAAGACATGAACCAAAAGGTCCACGAGGCCCAGAATTCAACTAACAGGAGTTGGAAAAAGTAGAGAACAGAAATAATTAGAGAGGGTAAATAAAGAGTAATAGAATACAATCTCCATAGTTGAAGAAAAGCATTCATTCTCAGAGTGGATAGAAAGAAATAGGATATATTGAGAATGCTAATGGTAAAGAAGGAGATTCAAAAATACTGATCAAAAGGGAAAACAAAAAAAAACAAAACACACACACAAAAATCTTTCCTACGAGGAACAAATAAGACTATCAGAATTCACTCAGAAGCTCATATACTGAGAGACAACAAATTTCATTGCCTCAAACTTGTAAAGGGAAAAGATGCTGAATTCAGAATTCCATAATCTTCGAATTGATAATAGAAATTTATAACCAATTAAATTTCCAATCAAGAGTGAGGACAAAGGAAAGATGATACTAGACATGTAAGAATTTTAAAAAGTTTACTACCACTGTGCCTGATATATGTCTTCCAATTTTACTGAGATATAATTGCCTTAGAATGCTGAATTAGACCAAGATGTACAACATAATGATTTGATATGTGTATATATTGCAAAATGGTTATCACAATAAGTTATCATCGGTCACCTTAGATACCTACAATTTTTTTTCCTGATAAGTACTTTTGAGATTTCCTCTCTTAGCAACTTTCAAATATGCAATATGGTATTATTATTAACTATAATTGGCCTGCTGTGCATTATATCCCTATAACTTATTTACCTAATAACTAGAAGTTTTTATCTTTTGAATGCATCCTACATTTTCAAAAAAGAAAGAAAGAAAAGAAAATACTCAAGGAGATAGCCCCAAAATTTAAAGGAATACCACCCAAAAAAGAATACCATAGGATATCCTGTTTTACTCCTTTTTTTCTTTTAGTACATATATTTATTACTTCCATATTAAAAAACAAAATAAAACGAAACCCCTCTAAATGCAGGCATGGACAGAGGGGTTAAAAGCACCAAGGGAATAAATAGTCATGTAAACAAGAGAAGGAGATGATTTCAGGAAGTGGTAAGGAAAAGCTAACTGCAAAAATTAGTGCAGACATTTTTAACAGTTGTGCTCAGAAAAGTTAATGGGATTTGACCAATATGCCATCATAAATCACTGAAAGACAGAAAATCTCATTGGGATGGAGGGGAGAAGAGGAAACAAAACTAGATTCAAGACTCTGAGCACGAGAGGGGTGAGTGAAGAGGAAAGAAGTGAAGCCGCTGAACACTATGGAACCTTTTAACATTTGGGGGTGAGGATAAACACAGGGACGAATGATGATAAGGTGTAAACAAGCCTGTGCTTGGTTGAGGAAAAGATTTGTCACAGAGAGACACACGGAAGACATAGGGTGTAGCATGATCAGGGGAAAAATTTAATCTCAGCATAGACTCAGAAATGTAGATTCAAATCCTAACTCTACCACTTATTAGCCAGGTGACCTTAGAGGGAGTACATCTGAACTTCGGTTTACTGAATCAGTACTGAATCAGATTTAGCACTGAATCTGCAAATAGCATTAATAATTTGCCAACAGTAAAAGAAATAATGTATGTGAAGAGTCTGACACCCAACAGACACTCAGTAAAAGTTCATGATTACTGCTACTATTATTCAGCAGATGAAACCCTGTGGTGGAACATTCTTGAGGAGATGTGACCAAGAGGACATGAGAGGAATTTAGCTTTAAAGAGAAGAAATACATTTCTCTTTCAAACCTAATACAGAGAAAAACGGAGAAGAGTAAATGCGAATGTGTGGAGGGAGCATGGGTGGGCAGCCACTTTGGGAGAGGGAGGTTTTAGGTAAATGCAGAGTGCGGGTCACAGGGGGCCAAGGGTGAAGCAGCTCATTGCACCAGGGGCAGATCTGCAGATATCTCTTCTCTACCCCCTCTCATGAAACATTTCCCATTCCTTGAACTAAGAGTAATATTTAATTCATTTTCGCTTATCTGCATTTTGGAGAGCCTGATCAATAGTTGTTTAGGAAATGTTTGGTAAAGAAAAGAAGGTAAAAGGAGAGCAAGGTAGTTCTAGTTCAGGGTTCAGTTCCATCCTGGGAACCTTGGACTAGCGTAATTGAAACTGGCAATGCATTTCCACAGACTGGATCTCTTCCACCACCTCCCGACTTTCGTGTTCCAGCCCAGTCTCCACTGGGAGCAAGTACACCGCTGAAATGCCAAACCACAATTTGTACATCACAATGAAGCCAGGACGCAGAAAGGGCTGGAAACCCAACAGACCCACCCATTTGACGCCCCAACAGGGAGTCAAATGGTGGGAGTTGGGTAGCCAACTCAGAAATGGTAGAGACAGCCTGAGAGCAAACGGCTATCTCAGGGGGTGATTTTCAGGTCAGGAGTCCCAGGGGAGCAGTTTCCATTGGATTATGCAATTGAATGAGCGGTCATTCGAGTGAGTGGGCAGGATGGCACGAAGCCCATGGGAAACAAGGAGGCTGAAGAACAGGGGGTGTGGCAGATGTCAAAGAAGGCTCCCCAGCACTGGTGCCAAAATTCTGCAGTTCTAATCCATCTGAATCACCCATGTGAGGTCACGGGGACACGGCCATGCCTTCTCCTAGTACTCCCTTGGTGAAAAATCCACAATGGCTTCCCACAGGCCTTAAAATCTAAAACTAATATGGCTGCACATCTCTCCAGAGTCTCCGGCAATCCCCATGCCCACCTCTTTACAGCCACTCCAGCTCCAGAAGGGCACACATCCATTCCTCAAGCCCCTAGTAGCTCGGTCCTGCTCCCCAGAGCCCATGTGTGTGATGTATCTCTACCCATAACGCCCACACTCTCTCCTGGACCCTCTGCTGACAACCTCCACTCACCCTTGGATCTCAGCCTACATGCTCCTCTCTCCAGGAGGTCTCCCCTGTGGCCCCAGTAGACCAGGTATCCCTGGTGCAGAACTCTTCTTATCACCATGACTTCTGAACACTGTAACCAGACTTACTTGTTCACATGTTTAGAGTTTCTCATCTCCCCTGAATTTTAGCCCTTTGAGGGCAGAGGCAGGTCGGTCTTAGCACCTGTATCACAGGGTACTAAAATTTCACGGGGCACAAAAGACAATCAAGAAAAAAAATTGTCCGAAAAGCTTCCATAGGTAGGTGGTAATGAAAACAAATGAAAACAAAACAGAAATGAGAGAAACTGTGTGGAAGTACAATGCCTGGACATACTTGACCCTTGAAGTCTATAAATATTGAGTGAAAAGAGTCAAGATAGAAGAGGCCTGTTTTGATGTGGGGCCATCTTGCCTGGACCCGGAGCAGAAGGAAGGATGGCAAGACAAGACAGGATCCATGGGGAGCATGCTATTGCCTTTATTATTGTAAATGCATATAATTTTAGATGTTGCTTTTTAAAAAACAAACACTATAAACAGAGCAAAGAGGAAGTGAATTTCCAAATGTCTGTAGATTGCTGTGGAGCTCAGGGTTGCAAATGCAGCTGATACCCAGGAATATATTTGAGGTAACTTTCAGGTTTGGATCTGACCTTGATCTTGCTGGATACCCACAATACTCTACTTTCCTTCCACAATTTCCACACTTAGTATTATTACTTATTTGTCCCACTAGACAGAAACCTTCATGCAAGCAGGGGTCCTGCTAACTGGACAAGATAAAACACACTTGGACAGAGTCTAGCTTGTACTAAACCCTCAGTAATCATTAACCATTATTATTTTTCTAATAGTACCAACAGCAATGTGGTTGGTCTCACTGCTATTAATTCCCTCACACTGTATCAGCACACCAAGCCCAGCATTTAAGCAAGCATTTCGTTTATATCTGACAAATAAATGAAATAAAATTCAAGCCAGGGAACCCCTTTCTTTTCCATTTTGACCTTTTCACTTTTTTGAAAGCCATATCAGACACAACCCAAGCATGCAAGCGCTTTCATTTAACGTTTTTTAAACCATGGGACACATCCAGGTAGAGTTTTAGCTGGTTTTCACTTGATCTCAAATTATACCAGATAGGTTTATGACTCTTGAAATTAATGCAAAACTTATTATTATTATCTCATTTTTACCCAATGAGCATATTTCTCCCTGAATCACAGATTCCCACTTAGACGCCGCAGCAGATACAGTCCACACCTGACCCAGCATAATCGTTGCCACTTACTCATGATGAGGCTGTCATCATACAGGCCACCAAATATTAATGAGAAGGGACTCAGGCTTGTGGCTGCCTCAGAGAGCACTCAGGATGGAAAATCAATCTTGGACCCAGCGTCAGAGGGAGACAGTCCTTCTCAGCGGCGTGCCGTGCCGACTACAGAGCGAAAACCCAGTACCTCTGACTTATCAGAGATGACAAACGAGCTTTGGATGAAATATGTCTGTCAGGTTTCAGCGGCTCGACCGTAAGCACCCAACTCTGAAATACGATAATTATCAATCAATGTTAAATGCAATCTGGAATCCCAGAAACAGATTGTCATTTGCAGATTACAGTCGACAGAAGAAATTCATGGGTGTCAGTTGTCTGTGCACATACACGACGTGGGTGGGTCCTTTCCTTAGAAGACGCGTGGGGGTGCTTCTGATGGAAGGACCAGGCATGGGGACAGAAGAATTCACAACTCCTTCAAAGGCTGTCTGTTTGCATGTGTTGCAGAGGAAAACCTTAAAAAACCAAACCAAAACACACACACACACAGTCAGAGCCATTTGCTGAGCATTCACCAAGCATCAAATGCTACATCAACCTCATTCCCCACATTTCGTCCTTCCAACAGTCCTGTGAGGTAGGACCTTCTACCTCCACTTAGCAGATAGGCAAACGACCAAGGCAGGGAAGACTAAACAGTCTAGCCACAGATGGCAGACTTGGGCCTGTCTCCAAGCTTATGGTTTCATCACGGCGTTATATGGAATCACTGGGGTGTCTCTTAGAACAGAAAGCCATTTTTCCATGGTAATAACCAAACAAAAGTAAAGTACATGGTGAATTACCTGACTGTTACTTGTATCTCTGTATCTCTTTCACTAGCTACCTCCCCCCCTGCCCCCGTACCACTATTTAGCAATATAAGCTAAAACAATTTAAATTTGTTTCATCTTTGCAACTTTATCTTTAATACACTGTCACAGGCCATTAAATGGTTGCAAAGTTGATAAATGGTCCATTCAGGCCAAGAATACAGCTTGAAATGAGATTGTTTCCTGGAAACACTGGGATCCAAGGGAGACTCCGAGTGGAAACAATGATCTGATGCAAAGATGCTGAAATTCTGCATCTGGTATAACCATTCTTGGAGGTGACCAGGTGAGGTGGGAGTCCTTTCTGGCTAACATCTATATCCACCATCGACACTGCCACATTTATAACCAGTAAAAATCCGTAGTACCATTGTTCCCACTGCATTTGGTCCACCCTGGGATAACCTGGAGGGCTTAAAAAAGACAAATGTCTGAACCCCACTTCTAGGAATTTGGACTTGATTGGTCTGAGGTGGGATCTAAGCATTTGTATGTTTTTAAAGTTCCCCTCCGTGATTATCACCTACACCCTCAGTTAATATTACAGACACCAAATGAAATAAAAGGAATAAAGATGAGATTGAAATAAGGGCTGAAACAGGAGAAAATAACCTTGCTGCTATCTCTCTGGAGGTTAGGAGAATGTTTTTGATATATTAACCATATACCTTCCCCTAGTATTTCTCTTTTCTCCTTCGTCCTTAATCTCTGTGCCAATTCACAGAAGGAATGCAAAGGCAGAAAAGGAGAGTCAAAGGCGCCTCCACTGGATTCTCTCTTATTCAAAAAACTGGGGAGCAAAACTCATCCAAGTCTCTCCAGTAGAAAAATGTCCCAGTACAGACAGAAGGGTGAATATTGGAGGCTGAATAATTTAAGTATATCCATCTGTAGACATTTGAGAATAAAATCGTTCAAAGAAAAGAGCCAGGGACTACATTTTGGAAGACTGAAGACTGACCAGCTCCCAAAACATGTGAAGTGTCAAGGTTAGAAGTAGCCTGGGCCTATTTCTTAGGTCACGTCCCAGGAAGGCAGGTTGACTCCAGAGGATGTCCAGAGGAACAATAGCATGTATCTCTAGAAAGGGGATTTTCAAGCAGCTGCCTGTAAGTATTTTATACAAACAGTACAGAGTAGAACAGTGGAGAGGTTCCATCACCCGTGAGGTACTGAAAAGGCAGAGGATCCCTGGCTCTAGAAGGAGCAAGGACATCTCCATGGTTACCTGCATAGAAGGCTAATGGATAACTAGATCACCTGGGCAAGGGGCAGGACTCAGCAGAGATTAAGAACAAGATGATATCTGCCCCTTCTCCCAAGGCCTCAGTTTCTTGTTTTTGTTTTTGTTTTTTTGGTAGACGCTACACCCAGCACAGAGCTCAACATGGGGTTTGAACTCACAACCCTGAGATTGAGACCTGAGCTGAGATCAGGAGTCAGACACTAAACTGACTGAGCCACCCAAGCATCCCTGCCCTGGCATTCTCTAATCCAAATATTAGACACAATCCCAGAAGGATGTTTAGGAGTCTACAAATTGCCCTATTAGATTTCTGCTACCCAGACAAAATGAGGAATTTAACTAAAAATTAAATTTTAGGGAAAAAAGGATTTAGCTCTGCATCTCTGGACTGATATTGGTACCCACTGTACCTTAACTCCAATGAGCTCGTTGTCCTGCACTCACATCCTCTGATTCATTCATCACACCTCTCCAGCTTCAGTGTGTGTCTGCCTACAAAGGCCACCCTTGTGTTTCCCTTCAGAAAACTGCCCTTGCCTTCTGGAGCCCCTGTGCCCACTGAAACAGCGAGCCAGGACTAGTTTGTCTTCCCAAGGGCAGCCTTGAGCCAACAACAGACCGATGCATGAACATACAAGCCCAGCACCCTTGCCTGAGGCTAGCATGACCCTCAGAGGTGACTCCAGAGTCCCAAGCAGGGTCAGACAGAGTCTGCCCTTCATGGGATTTATTTTCTCCTCCTTTGCTGTCCTGTTTCCTGTACTTCCTTACCCATCTCTCTTGGGAGCACAACCTCCAAATAACTTTCTCATGGATCTTCATCTCAGGATCCGCTTCTGAGGAACCACACAGGAGAGGAAGCCATCGCACTGCCCATGCAAACTCCTTTTCTTCAGGATGCCTCTTTCCTCCTGCCACATTCCCCTTCCGCATGCCAACCTCTTTCTTCATACAAGGCTTTTATTAACCCGATGGGCACCCGCCACTCTGCTTTCTTTGGTCTTCAATCCCTGCCTCACTCTTTATATTCTAGTGACATCAAACTAGAGTTCCTGAAGGGGCAGCCTACAGGTCCACATTTCCGCGGTGCTGAGTACTCCACACAGAGTACCTCTCCCTCCCTTGTCTTCCCGGAGAACGCCTACATCCACCATTATGCAAAACCTTCTTTAAAAAACCTGTCATGAGGTTTAAAACCATCAACCTCAATCAAAAGAAGAAATCCCTCATTTTACAAAGGTTTAATCCCTGCATCTCTATGCTTTATCTCTACCTTGTTCATAGTACTACCTGGCAGCTAGCGCACCGGATTTTACTGTGTCCACTTGCTTTTGCTACTGGATAGGAAACTGTTGACAAAAACTGTACTTGCCCCGCCCTGTCCTCAGTACATACCAAATAGCCAGTAACACTGGGATGTTATATTTCTCTCTTCAAGAATGTTCTCCATCACCTCCCAACATCACAAAATCCTAAGAATTATCCATAAGTCCAACCCCTCACTGTGAATATTGTTTCCTAAAACATTCAAATATATACAAATGTTTCTTTTCTGCATGAGTTTACAATTCTAGAATTCATGTAATTTATAACACTCATTTCGCCATTTCCCCTGTGCTTTTCCATTCTGCCACCTAACGGTTTTGTAAGATCTAGGTTTATCCCTTCTTCTGATGAGGTCAAGGACTATATCATATTCATCTTTGTTCTCTCTAAAATGCATCTGATAAGTATGTGTCAAATGAGTGAATGACTAAGACAAACAATGTAACTCTTGCTTTTCTGATATTTCATAAACTTCCAATGCAGACTTATGACTTAAACTTTTTTATGTCCCCAATAGGGGATACTGTCTTGTAGATGCTCAATAAATAGTTGTTGAATTGAAATATTAAGTGTTTTAACAGTCCATTTCTACCTGAGTTAATTCCAAACTACTTTATTTTACAGGAAGTGGGAATGTAAGTTATGGGGGTCTGTCTAGAATTTCAAAAAGCTCCAGTGAAAAACTGAAGATTAGAGATCACGGCTTTTGATTCATGACCAAGAATTTACTCCAAAAAGTCACTTGGTCTCTTTAAATTATATATAGTCAGCTCCTCATTATACCTTACAATATTAACCTAATGAATTATTCATGAACCTTGATTTACTCTCCATCACCGATTCCCAGCTGGTTATCATCTTGCCAACATCAAGGCCACTTCTGAAGAGTCTGCATACATACGGAAAGGGTAGGAAGCGTCTGAGCTCATGTCCTTAAAAAGTACAATATATTTAACACCTACTGTATGCTAGGCATTGTGTTGGGTGGTTTACTTACATTAGCTCGTTTCAACCCCAGCAAGCTCCTGGGAACATTCTAGTATAATAATTAAGGTCTTTAGCTAAGTAGACCGCATAGTAATAGAAGAACAATGTCCGTCTTGTCCCCTTAATCCTTAGTGCCTGGAACACTGTCTTGGAGATAGCAAGTGCCCAGTAAATGCACAGTGAATGAATGAACTTGCCTGAGGCTCTGAAGTTAGTAACACGGAAGCTGAGATGTAAACTGAGGTTCCTTTCCTCTTCCCATTACGCCACGCTGGGTCTTCTGTAGCTCTGCACCTGGGGCATGGTGATGCCAATTCCCTGGGAGCTTACTAGAATCACAAAAATCTCATCCCTTGCACCTTAAAACTACTGAATTAGAATCTGCATTTCACAAGAATTCCAGGTGACCCTTGGATCGCATGCTTGGTAGCTTGAGAGGCACTGCTGGAGGACATGTTTTATGGGATACATCAAAGATCTGTGATGATTCTCATCATTTATTGACATCTCACTCTTTTCCAACAGAAGTGGAGGTTAAGAACCAATTGCTAATAATCAAACACTGAAATGACAAAAATAGCCTGTTATGGGACACCTCCCCTGTGCCAGACTCTGTATCAGGGACCAAAGGTACACATATCAATAAGGACAGCTCCTGCCTTTAAGGAGCCCAGAGGTCATGGCGTCCTTACCTGGGATCTATGCATTCGCTTGACCCCTCCCCCAGCAACCTGCCCTGTCACCACATACATTGCATTTCGCATTGTGCGTGTGTGAGGAAACAGCTGTATGTTTTTTATTTGTAAAGGTTGGAAACTTTCATCAGGCTTACAAGGGTAACTAAAATTCATTTCATATCAAAAATAAAAATAAACAGCAGACTACTCATGCTAGCATAGAGGATAATCATTTTAAGAATTTCACTGGAGGAGCTCCTGGGGGGATACAGTCAGTTGAGTGTCTGACTCTTGGTTTCGACTGAGGATGTGATCTCAGGGTCGTGAGATCGAGCCCCACGAGGGGCTCTGTGCTCAGCGTGGAGTCTACCTGACATTCTCTCTCCCTCTTCCTCTGGCCCTCCTGCTTGTGCAGTCCCTCTCTCTCTCTCCCCCTAAAATAAATAAATAAATCTTTAAAAAATATTTCACTAGAGCTTAATATAGTTATACATATAATATACACATCTACATATACATACCCACACACATGTGGCTAACACATACGTATATTAGACATACATCCATAATGTACACATATGCATTTTATACACCTACATAAGGACCTTTGTGTGTTCTATTCCTATCTAGCCATTAGTCCTTACAAATAACAACACAGCGGCTATGACAGCTAATACTGTTTTGAGACTCTACTATGTGCCAAGCATGATTGTAGGCACTGTGTTAAGGGCAAAGAGGAAGGCCTAAGAAATCAGGATTACTCCCATTTTACAAATTAGTCAGCTGAGGCTGTGGAGCTAAGCGCACCGCCCAAGGTCACACAGCCCGGAAGTGAACGTGCCTGGGTTCCAGTGCAGACAGTCTGGCCCCAGAGACCAGACTCCCAGCCGCCACCCGGCCACGGGAAGCAGGCGGAGCATCCTCAGTGGGCTTACCAGTGATGCTGCCCATGAAACCAGAGAAAGAAGCAGCAGAACAATCTAGAAGTGGCACCAGTCCAGCTGTCGGCCCAGCTTAGGTTCTGCAAATCTGTCAGTTCACCATGTCAGGCTCATGAGCATAAATCAAAAGAGACTGCGTGTCTGTGCATCTGCCTCAGATGACCCCAATTACAGACACACATAGAGACACAGGCACGTACGTGCACAGACACGTGCACACGTACACACATTAGTGGTCTTAACTCAGGAATGGGAATCATTTCAGGGTCTGCTTCTGTTTCTCTGGCTAAACTTTCCTGCATATTCCATGGGAACCGGATCATTTGTTCTACAGCGGTTCTCAACCACACGCATCTGAATTACTGGAGGGACTTGTTAATAATTCAAATACCTGAAACCCTCCCTAACCTCCTAAAAAAAAATGATCTGCAGGGTTGGGTGCATGCAACTATCGTTTTTAACAAGCTTGGGGAATACGTACTTTTAAAGTGAGCTCTTTAGGCATTTGTAATTCTCAGCTAAGTTTGGGAACAAATGCTCTTTACTGACCCTTAAAAGTGCCTTCCCGTTACCTGGCAGTCTTAATAACAGGCAGCTTCTAGGTCAGCAAACCTGAGCTCAGGCCTGAATTTCTACACCTCAGACCAGCTGCTGCTGCTGGTTGATGCACCACACTTGGAGTACAAGGTGAGGTATCAGTTGTCTTAAAATTTTATTATTTTTTTTAAGATTTTATTTATTTATTTGAGAGAGAGAGCATGTGCGGGGTAAGAGGCAGAGGGACTTCCTGCTGAGCAAGGAGCCTGACACAGGGCTCTGACCCTGGGACTCCCAGGAGCACGATCTGAGCCAAAGGCAGACGCTTAACTGATGGAGCCACCCAGACACCCCTGACTATTTATTTTCAAAATCCATGGTAGCACTCTGCAAAACTAGAAACAATGCACTTCCCCAGTTTGAGGACCTAAGCCACCACGCAGGATAGGAGCAACCTGGACTTTCAAGGAGCAAGTGGAGAATCTTTTGTTTAGTGTTTTACAGGAACCAAGTAGAAACAGGTTCTTCACCGCATCCCACTCCGTGTCTTTAATACCAAAGGTCCCTCGGTAGCTTGCCAGCATGGTTACTTGCTAGAACACAGAATGATCATCTACATGTTAACAAGTTGTCATTAAAGAGTGATGACCCCTTTCAAAGAACAAGTAATCCTTGGCATGCTATAAGGAGGTGATGGAAGACATGATATTTTATTCATCCCAAGGCTTCCTTAACAAATCTTCTTTAAGGCAGCTGGGACTCTAGCACCTATCTGAAGAGCTTTGCCACTGACTGGTTAAACCTAAAAGTTGTGAGGAGGTATTGGCAAGAGGCAGATTTCATGGGAAGTAAAGAAGCACCTCCTGACGGAGGCATGCAAGATGTCTTTTGCCAGCTTCACACCCAGAGGCCCGAAATCGCATTGCTGGGGAGGCATGCTGACACAAGACGCTGTCCGCGCATTGTGAGGGGGTTAGAGAAGCAAGATGGAGGAAGGCCACCTAGTTCCCCACACCTGGCGGCCCACATTTCCGGGAGGACCTAGCAGCCATGGTAAGAGATTAGGAACAGCATAATGTCAGACCTAAGAGCCATCATCATCATCATCCTCATCACCGTGCCAAGGAATTTATAAGTGACAAAAACCCACGCCAAATGGCTAAAGAGAAACAAAGAATAAAAAAAAAGAAAAAAAAAGAATTTATCAACTTATGTAATTTTAAAATGCATAAATGGATTGAGGAGCCTTAATTACTGACATGTTGTTTTGCTTCCTCTCCTTCTGTTGTTCTATTTCTTTGTCCTCCTCCTTAGTGTAGGTATCTCTTGTAGGCAGAGCCTCTCCACCACCCAGAGGCTCATGGGAACATCGGCTCTCACCGGGCCATCTTGGACCATATGTTCATGCCTCAAGCAATCAGCTGGGCTGGGCGGATGGAAAGTGCCCATGGGCTTGGGTCACTTGACCAAATCATGACTTAGGTGGGAGTTGGAGGGGGGTTGGTTCTAAATCAAATGACGAAAAGCAACAGAAAAGACTTATCAGAAGAGAAAACATTATCTAGAACAGGCCAGAATTCCATTTGAGCCTTACAACACTGGGAGAGAGAGATACAGATACAATGTAGATATGTTACATATACAAAGAGGGACATATTCCGTTTTTATAATGTGAAAACTGAAGCGTGGAGAGATGCATTAGCAGGCTTCCTTTGGTTTCAAGACATGACTCTTCATTCAAAACAAGAGAGGGGAAGAAAAACCCAAAGTCATAGGAGGGAAACACATGTTGGTTCATAGAATTGAAAAACTGAAAGTTCTGTCTCCTATCACAGCTGAGTCCGTGAGGCTCTGTCTTCCCCTCATTCATCCCAGTACCGGCATGATGTGTAGGCACTTGCTCCCCTAACGGTGGTGAAGTCCATGACAACAGTCTTGTCCTTCTAGCGAGACCAGAGAAAATACCAGTGGTTTTTAAAAAAATGTTAGCAGTTTTTCCTAGAATGACTCAGATTTGTATAGTTTACATTGTATAACCTGCTTTACACCAGACACTGTGGACATGGGTGATACTGACCAGCCTGAGTTACGTTATTTTGTGGCAAAAAAACACAGGGATGTGTGCTCAGGAGCTTTCCCGAAGCCGAGTGCCATCAGGCAAGCAAGAGGCAGTTATAGAAAAAACATAGCACAGAAGAGTGTTTCTAAAGCGCCAGAGAGGAGCGCCTGGGTGGCTCAGTCAGTTAAGTGTCTGCCTTTGACTCAGGTCATGATCCCGTCCTGGGACTGAGCCCCGAGTCAGGCTCCCCATTCGGTGGGGAGTCTGCTTCTCCCTCTGCCCCTCCTTGTCCTACTCTCTTACCCACTCACTCTCTCTCACTGAAATAAATACAAATCTTTTAAATGAATGAATGAATGAATGAATGAAATGCCTGATGTCTACTTCAAGAGATTAAGTCATTTATCCGAAGTCAAACCATAAGAAAGGACTTACCATCTTGCTGAAATGGACTAACAGGGACTAGAATGACTGTCCCACCTCCAACCAAAACGACAAAAATAAAACTAATAACGTGTACGAACCAATGGTTTACAAGACACTGGCAAGTCTTGCTCCCTGCTTCCCTTCAACATTTCTTTAAGTGAGTCATCGTCTCGGGGTCTGAAGGTTCATCAACCCACAAGTGCTAAGTTTAAAACTGTTAACACCTAAACATGTTCTTGGTGACCATGCAATCAAGCTTCAAGCACTCTCTTTTGGACAAGCATTGGCAAAACATTCTGCCCAGAATCTGATTCATGGTGAGTACAGAATGAAGTGACTGATTGGCAAAATATTGAAGATGGGGAGGGAGCAGGCGGGACTGGTGGAGCTCTGCTTTCAGAGTTAAGGTTCGGGAAAGGATATGTTCCTGGGACATAAATACTTCTAATGAGCGTGATAACACATAAAGAACAACCTACTCAAACACACGTTGCTTGTCAAAGAAAATGACAGAGCGGGACTCCGAGGATGGACTCATTGCTTTTGATGCAGCAAATTTTTAGCCTCCTAGAGACCCCTTATAATAGAGGTCACTTAATTAGCATCCCACTAGGTCCACTCCAGTACAGGTGAATTTGACCCTTCTCTCCTCCAAACTATGGAGTGGAACAGCAGAAAAAAGTGTCGCTCTCAGAAAATGGCTTGCAAAAGGGAAGAGTCTGGTTGCCCATATAACATGAATCTTTCCAGGCTTCACTGGCATTTAGAAGTAATTATGATCTCATGTAATTTCTTTAAAAAATAAAATAAAAAAAAGTACAGTGCTGGGGTGCCTGGGTGGCTTAGTCTGCTGCATCTGCCTTCAGCTCAGGTCAGGATCCCAGGGTCTGGGCTCCGGCCGTGCATCGGGCTCCCTGTGAGCAGGGAGCTTGCTTCTCCCTCTCCTCCCTGGTCGTGCTCTTGCTCTCTCTCTCACATGCTCTCAAATAAATAAAATCTTAAAAAAAAAAAAAATAAAGCATAGTGCTTTCTATGTGCTAAAATTCCCATAGGTTCTTTATAAATGCTTAATCCTATGAAATACGTACTCTTATTATCCACATTTTTCTGATGACGATACTGAGCTGTGAAGGAAAAGAGAGTGATTTCCAGCTGAATGGGAGAGCTCTTTTTTTTCTGGGTGCCTGGGTGTCTGGGTGTGACTCATGGCCAAAATAAGCATAGTGGGCTTTGCAAAGCACTATGTAAAGCCAGAAAGCCCAGTGGACACCTCTAGGGCCAGTTCCCTCCCTGATGCTCACTGATTCAATCAATTCGGCTAAAAACTGGGAACTTTGCCTTGAGCTTTCCCAAAGCCAAGATTCCTCATGCAAATCTTGGCGGTCTCACCTGGACAGAGAGCAACCAGCTGTCCCCATACGAATGAGGACCTGGGGAGCCCATGCCAGGATGGTGTCTCCGGGACCCTTGATGCTTGGCTGGACTTTCTTTCTCCTGTTCCACCATATCACGCGCCTTTCAGTAAAAGCTTTAGGTGAGGTGCTCTGTGGAATCGGGCAAGCTCTTTCAAGCATCCAAACTTAGGAACCTCTGGTAGGAGGCACAGAAATTAGTAACTGGCCCAAGTTCTCAGGGTTGGTTCATGACTGAACTAGAGCTTGAAACTAATCAATCTGGCCCCATAATCGCAATGCTACGCTACTTGTCACTCACATCAGTACCTAAAATATAATAGTATGAGGACCTCTAGGGATGTTCCCCCGTCCTCTCTCAAGCAGCTACCAGTGTTTTGGTGAGACCCTAGGGGTATTTCCTATGGGTTTAGAGCCTGTCCTCCAAGGCTTTTCTAGATAAGACTCCTGGTTGATGTCCTTGAGGCAGAACTGTACAACACCTGGGATTTCTCAACCCCCTGGTATCCACGTCTTACAGCATCCCTGGGCTGAATGTGGACGATGGATTTTACTCTGTGGTGAGGTCACATGATAGCCATGATCGATGGCACAGGTGGCACAGGTGACTTCAAGATGGGGAGATGATCCACATGGGCCTGACCAGATCAGGCAAGTCCTGTCAAAGCAGGGCGTCTCTCCAGCTTGGGGGCGGGAGAATGCTCAGAGATGAAAGGGGACCCGAGGAAGGAAGGAAGAAAGAAAGAAAAGTGAAGAAAAGAAAGGAAAAGAAAAGAAAAATGAGACCTCAGTCTTATAGCTGCAAGGACCTGAATTCTGACAAGAACCTGAATGATCCCGAAAGGGGACCCTCCCCTGGGAAACCTGGGTTCCAGATCAAAGCCAGCCTGGCTAATACCTTGATTTCAGCCTCAAGAGATCCCAAGCAGAGAACCCCACTTAGCTGGATCTCTGACCTACAGAACTGTGAGATCATAAAGGGGTGTTGTGTTAAGCTGCTAAATTTGTGGCCATTTATTATGCACCACAGGAAGAGGATATGGTCCCTGAGCCACAGTCACTTGAGGGAGGGGCCCAGCATGGTTACTTCAGAAAGCATCCTCCTGGACAACATCTCTGTGCTCCTGACGCTGCCCTGCTGCCTGCAGAGCCTTTGAGGGGACAGTCGAGGACATTTTCCTGCAGTGCTCCCTGGGGAAGTCTCTGGGCATCTCACAGAACAGGGGAGAAACTTCTCACACAAACCTTGGAGCACTTCTGCCCCCAGGACCTGAGCAATACTTCCTATGCCCCCAAAGCAGCAGCCTCCTGAGGAAAACAGCTCTGGCCACCTTAACTTCCAGCTGTCTTTCCACAGACCTCAGTCCCAAGCCTGACAGAAAGCCTGAGAGAACATCACCTCCTACTTCTGTTTCTCTCCTCTCCTACCCTGGCCGCAGCCTCAGGGCATCCGAGCCAGACACCCAGCTCCCAGATTTGTCGGGAACCGTGTGAGTAAGAGAACGTTCTGGATGGCAGGTTTGTGTCCTCCCAAATGCATACAGGGGAGCCCTAACCCTCAGTGTGATTGTACTTGGAGGTGGGTCTTTGGAAGTGATCAGCTTTAGATGAGGTCATGAAAGTGGGGCCCTCTGATGGGATCAGTGCCCTCCTAAGAGGAGGAAGACATCACAGGCCTCTCTCCCTTGTGAGCACACAGCAAGAAGGTGGCCACCATCTATACCACAAGAAATGGGTTCTTCCCAGACACCCAGTGTGCGGGTGCTGTGGGAAACAGAGGCAGAAGAAAAATTATTAAATTTCCTTACCCTTAAAACAGGCAGAGTGACACTCCTCTAGGGACTCACCTATCCCCACCTTAAGGCTTTGCTAAGGGCAAAGGGCAATCCTAGTCTGACTGACCCCTACCCCCAGCCAGGATCCTGTAAGTCTACTTTTTAACAATTCCTTTGGAAACTTTATCTCTAAACCTCCGAGATAGTGTTGGCACTCATTCCCAAGCATATGGCCCACTGATAGACATCTAAAGGGTTTCACCAAAAGGTTTTATTACTGGTAATGAATGACCTTTTCCCCAGACAATAGCTAGCCCCTCAAGGTCCTAGAAACCTTGCTTCCAAAATCCCTTAGAGACTTACGCCATCCCTAACCCCCTCCCCAACTTACAAGTATATAATAGACCACCCCTCACATCCCCAGGGCAGCAGCTCTTCCTGCCTATGGGTCCTGTCCCCATGCTTTAATAAACCACCATTTTGCACCAAAGATGTCTCAAGAATTCTTTCTTGTTTATCGGCTCCAGACCTCACCCCACCCAACCTCACCTATGTTCTAGAACTTCACCACTGGGGCCTTGATCGTGGACTTCCAGCCTCCAGAACTGAGAGACGTAAATTGCTGAGGTGACCCGGTCTGTGGCAGATCTGTTACAGCAGCCGGAACTGAATAACACTGAGAATCTCTTGGGGTTCCCCCCCCAAGGGCTGCAGAGAGGCTCTTAGTCTGCCTGAACATCACTGTTACCACCTCCGGGAGACCCTGCCTGGGGAGGGAAGCCAGCTTGAGAAAAGAAGAGTGAGTATGGGGCACAGGATGGGGTGGGTCCAGGATCTTGAACCTGGATCCCATCTTTTAGACAAGACTCAATGCATGCACTTTTCCCCCCTGCTCAACTCTCTTTGGTTGGGTTTTTGGCATTTACACTGAAAAAATTCTGAGGAATTGTGTGGCTCATTCCTGTAGAATTCGTGCGTCCTCCTCACACAACCTCTGCCTCCGTTTGCTCATCTCCAGCCTCCCTCAACTTCCCTTATCCCACCTGACTTGCCAGAAGTCTGGGTCATGAATGTGCCTGTTTTCAGTCCCCGTTGAATGTTTGCTTTTCAGGCTGATGGAGCCTCTGCATTTTTTTTATTCATTTCTTTTAATGCTCAGTGACCTTTCCTATGTAATCTCTCCATTATCCTGGACAAACACCAACAGGTAAAAGTTTCCCGATGCCCTTAATGAAACTTCATGAACTCCTTCTTCTTAGAAAACTGGAGCCGGCTACCACGGTCAAATAGTTTATGATCCTTCCAGGCAAGGAGCTCAGGAGAAAGGAAGATGTAGAGGTACCTTAAACACACAGTCGCCCGGGGCACTCGGTTTGGAAGATGAGACTGTCAGGGGAGAAATAGTGCACATAAAAGTAAAAAATGACTTCGGTGCCCGTGCAAGGGTGTTTGTGTTGCACGTACATGGGAGAATTGGAAAAGCTCTCCAGCAGCTTTAAATGGAGGAGAAATGTCATCCTGTCCAAGATGTCATCTCTACAGACGGACTCCTTGAAGTAAGCAAGAGGTCCTACACACTGGATACCCCTGAGAAAGTTGCTACGGATCTTTTTTATTATTAAAGGTTTATTTATTTATTTGGGAGAGAGGGGTAGAGGGAGAAGGAGAGAGAGAATCTCAAGTAGACATGGTGGGGGGAGGGCTCGATCTCACGACCTTGTGATCATGACCTGAGCTGAAATCAAGAGTCAGACACTTAACTGATGGACCCATCCAGGTGTCCCAAGCTGCTGTGAACTGTAACATCATTATTTTATTCCCTCCACAGGGGCCACGTCAAACCTAGTCCTCCGATGCATGTTGCCGTTAGAAAATTCAAGATCAAGCATCATGATGACAATTCTCATTGCCCCATCCTCGTTTGTCACCACTTACTGGCCACTTGATCGGTGGCAGGCACTGGGCTACACATCTTACAAGATCTGCGAAGTGAGTAATATTAGTATCTCTCTTTGACAAGTTTCAGGTAGGTTAGGGTACTTAACATCAGTTAGCTAATCTGTGTGTGAGTCATGCTTTAACCTAAGTCTCTGATTCCAAAATTCTTTTGGGGGAGGGGACCCATCCACCTGAAATGCATCATACTGCATGACTGCTATGATCCTAACTCACACCATCACCTTCTACACAGACCCATATGCACCCAACATAGGCACCCACATATGCGCACACTCACCTCCCTGCTCCAAGGGCTTCAGTTGTGTTATCCTAACCCCAGATGTTGTGTTCTAAGAAGGAGACCCCAGACACAGCCTGAAGCATAAGCAGTGATCCATTAGAGCCAATCGTGGCAATTCCAATCCCCTTCCTGAATTTGCTTACTGAGTGGTCTATGATCCAACTCCGTCAAAGGAGACACAGTGAGAGTACACTGCCAGAGCTTCATGAAAATGTTTCTTAGCTCTTCGAAAAAAAGAAGAGATGCAAGGAAGAGAAAAGGCTCTTTTTTCTGCTTCTGAACAGTGATGTAAGTTCAGGAGCCACTGCAGCCATTGTGTGCTCCTAAGTGAAGTGAGATGGCATGCCAAGGATGACAAAACAGAAAGTTAAAAAAAGAAAAAAATCTGGCCTCTTAATAGTATTACTGAAACTGAACTGGCCATGCTAGATGCTATTCCAACTTGAGATTTACGATCTGAAAAATAAATCCCTTTATTTATTGAACTGCTGAAACTTAGATCCGGTGAGTCTTGAAGTCAGACACTTTTGAAGACACTCCTAATATTTCACTGCCCATGTGTGAGAATTCCAGTAAATGAGAGGCCCATGATTCACAGTCTATGCCTCTTCTCCTCACTTTTGACTCCTCCCATCCTTTAGGTGGCAATGGTCTGTTACTCATTAAAATATTCTCCTTCCTACAAAAAGGAAAGAATGCAAGCCCTCGACCTCACACGATTATTTGATTATGTTGCATTAAGATGTAGCCCACCCAACTTGCTGGATGCCTTTACTCCCATGACAGCCTTGAGTGAGCAAGCGACCACGTCGGGAACCCAAGCAACAAAGAGCTTTTAAGAAACCTCTCAATGCTCAGGGTCCCAGCAGTCACCAACAAGAAACTGAAGCACCTTAAAGGCAGTCTTACAAAGGACCCGGCTAAGTCGTACAGAGACTCCTGACCCATAGAAACTTTGAGGAAAGGAATAGGGGTTATTTTAAACCACTACACCTGCAGCCACTCGTCATGTAGCAGTGGAAGCGACCTTCGATGATGTCATTCGCATGATGCTAAGAGTAGGCACTTCCAGAAGCTTCCTTGTCTCACCCTGGTTCCCTCCTTGATGTAACATATTTTGGCAGGTAACAGAGTTCGGGAGGAAGATTTGACAGAACTGAGTCAGATCTTGCTTTATTCTGTTCAAACTAGCATTCCTGTTTTTCCCCTTTATGAGGTATTAAACACAGAAGGATTAAGAATATTTAGTGTTTTGTAGTGTTGACCTAATTATATTCTATTAAAAAAAAGACACAGCTTAAAAAAAAATACTAGTCATCCCTGGGTTTTGTCTGTATCCATTTTTACAACTGCTCATCTACCCGACCTGAGAAAATACCTATTCTTTATTTCTTGCCAGATCCTGGTGAAAACCAGCATTCAAGGAAAGAATTTAACAGTGATCAGGACGCAAGCCAGAAGAGGCAGAATTTCCAGGTTTTGTGTTTTGTTTTTTTTTTAATATAAAAATTTCAGAAGATCTGCAGTCAGAGAAACTTGGGTTTAATTCTGGCTGCTCTATAATTCACAAGGTGTATGACTTGAAAAAATTATTTTTCTCCTAGCCTCCTGTCCCTCATCTGAGAAATGCAGAGACCAATAATAACTACCACATGCAAAGGCTTTCATGACCGACCGCCAGGAGAGTTCTCAGCTCGGTACTTGGCACAGCACCCGCAGTCAATAAGTAATAGAAAACACTTAATAAATACCAATTGCATGTCAGATACCGAACCAAAACTTTACTTTCATGGATCCATTACACTTTTATCACAAACATGTAGTTGCATCATACCCATTTTACATATGGTAATACTAATCCCTAGATGGACCAGGGAACTCACCCAGAGATCCGTAGATCCTTAGTGAATCAAAAGAGAGCGGTTTAATTTCAGGGCTGGCATCACCACGCTTCCCCTCTCCTCCCCAATGCCCACTCTTAATTACTGCTCTTTAGCAAAAATTTGATTTCCCTGTACTTTTTTTTTTTTTTAGAACAGGCCTATCTGCTAACATGACGTGCCCTGTATTATCAGGTAATGATACAAGGAAATGTGTCTCAGGTTGTCCTTTGAGAATTGCTTTGCTGTAAGTAACACGTCAGTCTCCTTAGCTTTTAGAAAAAATTCTTTTTCTTTCTTAAGGGAGAGACTGGGGCTTCGTTGTCCCTTTAGTCCTTGTGTATCTCATCTGATGGATGCTTCAGATGGAAGTTACAAAGTAGCCACATATAAACCCGTGAAGTCACTGGGCGTGCCCGTGCCCACTGAACTGTCGCCTTTCTTTACACTAACGCCTAATGCCGGGAGGGAGACCCCCTCCTCCTCCGTCACCCACTCCCACCCAGCACAGAGCAAGAAGCAGCAGCTTGGGGACTTCACCCCATGCTCTCTGCATCTGGATCAACAAGATTACTCCTGAGTGAACGCTAAGGGACAACAAAAAAATGCAAAACGCTGACATCAGAAACCATGATTATGAATAGGAGTAGAGAGAGAGTCTGGTCCAGATAAATATATATTAGTCATGAGTTTCATATAGATCAGAAATATTTCCTTCTGCTATTGCCTACCCGGGAGGAAAATTGATTCCGCGGCTCTGCCAAAGCGCCCTGTGTCTGTTCTTCATCAGCCGCTGGTGATCTTCGCTGACACGGCACTGACTGTCTCCATCAGACATGCAACCACAGCCTTAGTGCCAGCAAGCATTTCCTGCCGTAGGAGGATGAGGGAAACAATCTACAGGTGTTACACTGGAGAATTTTGTTAAATTCTCTCTCCAACCTGCCCTCAAACCAATCCCGTAGTTTGCTAATTTCGTAAATCTAGATGTCGCTCATTAAAGGTAGGGCACTGAAGTATTAAATTCCACTGATCATACAGGATGGACTAGTTTAAAAAGAAGCTGGATTACCTTTTCACGGAACTCATATTCAGAATTTGCAATCCATATTTGCACCTTCACGCCTCAGCATCTATGTCCTCCCCTTTTTGCCAGCCATCTGCGGATTTTTTTTTTAATTTATTATTTTTTTAATTAAATTTATTTATTTTCAGCATAACAGTATTCATTATTTTTTCACCACACCCAGTGCTCCATGCAATCTGTGCCCTCTATAATACCCACCACCTGGTACCCCGACCTCCCACCCCACCGCCACTTCAGCCTCTTTGGAGAAGAGTGTGGAGATTCCTCAAGAAATTAAAAATAGAGCTTCCCTATAACCCTGCAATTGCACTCCTGGGTATTTACCCCAAAGATACAGATGTAGTGAAAAGAAGGGCCATCTGTACCCCAATGTTTATAGCAGCAATGGCCACGGTCACCAAACTATGGAAAGATCCAAGATGCCCTTCAATGGACGAATGGATAAGGAAGATGTGGTCCATATACACTATGGAGTATGATGCCTCCATCAGAAAGGACGAATACCCAACTTTTGTAGCAACATGGATGGGACTGGAAGAGATTATGCTGAGTGAAATAGTCAAGCAGAGAGAGTCAACTATCATATGGTCTCACTTATTTGCGGAGCACAAGAAATAGCATGGAGGACATGGGGAGTTGGAGAGGAGAGGGGAGGTGAAACATCTGCAGATTTTTAAGGGCATCTTCCCACTTTCCCTTCCCAGGATACATGATCAACCCTAGGACTAAACCAAGAGTCAGGCAACTTGTCCCGAGAACACTCAGATCTGGGTGTGTTATCTAAGCCTGATCAAGGAAAGTTCATGGAGGGGCTTTCTCTAGAAATGTGAGGGAGAGAGGGCTCATGTTTCTTCACTGGGACTGACTTTGGAAGGACTTGTCCTTCCAAGTCCTTGACTTGTCCTAGCAATGATGCTGCAAATACAAAAGAAATATTGTCTGGGAATGGAATCAAGAAAAGATGCGGAGTTGAGTGATGATGAAGAGAGAGAAGCAAGTTACTTCTGTCGGTGCAGCCCAACCTGAACTAGATCTTGCCCTGTTCTGTTCAACCGTATGAGCCAGTAAATTTAAGTTTTCTACTTAGGACAAATTGGAATGGATATCTGACACTTGCCACTAAAGGAGAGCAAAAAGATACCATCTCTGGTAATTGTTAAATGAATATAGATCATTTCCTTGTCCATTTTCATTAAAGCAAATCAACAAAAGAGGCCCCATTGCACATCTGATAGGCACGGCTGGAAGCACTTTCCATCAGAGGCTCTAAGTTCTGACTGTTCCATCCATCTGGTTCATACAACCACAGAGTGTGAGCTAAGAGCTCAGTCTACACAGCCAGAGCAGCAGATTCCAATCCCGTTTCCCCATCCACCATGAAACCAGCAAGCCCTTTCACCACCCTGAGCTCTAGTCTCCTCATCGATAATAAAAGTATTTTCCTTCCATGGGTATAATAAGGCAAGAATGGGATAATTTATGAGAACCACAGGACAGTATCTGGCATGCTCTTAATGTAAATGAATGAAATGTCAGTCTTAAAATCTCATTCACCTGGGAGCTGTCACATCTATAATAAATGCTCTATATCAACCGACATGAATATATATCAACCATGGATACCAGTTTTTAAATTTTTAAACATTTGCTTCCTTGTCTAAAATCACCTCTTCCCTGCTGGGTACCCACTGCCATTTTGCTCCCCATGGTCCGCCATCCCATAAATACATTGAAAAAAAAGCTCATAGAAATGGTTTCCCTGCTTCTTCCCATTCCATCCCAAACAAATTGAACTTAGAAAGGCACTTAAAAACTGATTCACAGGCATGAGGAAACAGTTGGTTATAATTAATGCATTGACCTTACTCTATATGTATAATCGCTCTGTTTAAAAATGAAGAACATGTCCTAGTACAGAAAAATAGGTCAACAATACTAGAGTCTGAGGGACCTGAAATAGGTTCATGGAGCGGTTACTACATGACGGAGCAAAATTATCTGGGTAGAAGAAGTAATTCAGCTTAATGGTGACCTTTTAAGGGCCTATTTGGATCCACGATCCCCAAAGAGACATTTCTAGTTAAGGGACTTAATTAGCATAGTCCTTCATTAATTCTTCTATATCACAACATCTATTAGCATCTACTTGTGTGACAAACACTCTGAGATGGGGGAGAGTTACAACAGCTCATAGTATATAATCTTTGTCGTGAAACTCTTCCCACTCTAGTGGGGAAGACAAACCCGAAATAATAGAAAAGCGATGTGATCATATTATTTCGATAACTATGTTCCCATTCTTTCCTAGGAGCTATATTAAATGCTGGTGATACAAAGATGAATTTTTCCCAAAATCGTACCCTCAGAGAACTCAGAGCCACATGCCTGAGCCATATGTAATGTAGTAATCCAATGCAGGGCACTGCTGTGGCACATGGGAGAAGGAAGCAATTAATGATGTCTCTGAAGAGGAGGTTGGTTAGAAGCACTGAATAAATTCTGGAACAGATTTTTTAATGGGAGGCTCTCTGGGGACAGGTGGGTAAGGAAGGTTTTGAATGTTCTTGGACTAAAAAGAAACCTAACCATGACCAGATCCCCAGTGCTTCGCATGGTACTTCGTAACGGAATCTCAGCCTTACATGAAGAACACAACTGTATCTCTTCTTGCCCCTGTGACTATAAATTTATTGGATGAGAAGCCATCTTCAGATACCGTGGTGAAAAGACCCACTCCTGTGAGTGGATGTCAGCTTTCTGCTGAAGAAGGCACCCGGAAGACTTTCTCCAGGGACAAAGTATTGCCATGGGCAGAAAGTTAGATACAACCTAAGACCTCTGTTCCACAAACAAAATCAACGGTTTACCGCAAGACAGCCTCATGTGTTTGCAGAAAGGGGCTTGGCATCCTTATAACTCAATGAGCCAAAAAGGAACATCCCCAGAACATAAGCTCCATGAGAACAGGACTGGGTCTAATGTGGGTGTCCTCAGAGCCAAACCAAGTGACCGGCACAGACAAGGTGTTCAATAAGTAATCTCTGCACTGACACCTGATTTGAAATTCAAATGATTGATGATTTACAACCTATAATTTCCAGAATGCAGGGGGGAAAATGATCGCTCAAATGCTGTGGTGGAAAGACAATTTGCTGTGAACTTTACAGAGAGCGTATTTGGCAATCTGCATCAAAAGCTTTGAACATGTGTCTCATCATCGTCGCCATCATCATCATCATATAAGCTCAATACCTCTTAGCGGGTAATGCCAGGCATGGTGCCAAGCACTTAATATGCACGTGTTCATTTAATTCTCCTCACAGCTTATGTGCTAGACATTCCTAGTAACTCCAGGCTCACATGCAAGAACGCATTCTTGGAAAGAGACATGGCACCGAGCTACCCAGCCAGCAAGTGACTGAACCAAAATTCAAACAGAGCCACTTCTAATGGGAGACTCAAGCATCTCACAGCTCCAAGGACATCATCCCCAAACAGATAATGTAATGCATTTTTTATTGTGCATACCATTTCCACTAATTGTAGAGAATAATTCTGGGCTTCAAAACCCAAAGGGTAAGTTTTGCTTAACGTTCCTGCCATGTCATTTTGTGTCATGCTAAAATTATATTTCTTCAGCCTCTTGTTCACATTTCTTTGCAGAAATGCCATTTTTATTCAATAGTTTGGAGAATTTGGGGGACAACAAAACAGCTCAAAATTAAGCATCAGGTGCCACATCCATTCAAATCTATTGGTGCCCCATACTGCAGATACCTGCTGGCTGTCTCTCTTTTTGGGTCACCTTACCATTACATTTCTAGAATGAGCTTCTTCTACAACAAGTCACCCCTTTCATTTGTTTTTATATTCACATCTACAGACTCCACTATGGGTAAACGGGCCATTCAGTGAACTGGCTTTCAGTAAAGTAGGCCATACTTCGTACTCTAGGACCACCAGGGGAAAACATGCTGAATCCTTTCGTTACGCAGAACAACTGACCCCCTTCAACTCCTTCACTCAATCACTCCGTTTTAGGTTAGACTCTGGAATTGGTTAAATAATTCACAGTACAGTAATACAACAGAACAGTAGAGAGTAAAGAAAAAATTATATTGTACAAGAACAGTTAATAATCTGGTAAGACATTTAGAATACATTGAGTGGATAAATATATTAAGGTTACAAAAAGGAGAAAACATATTACACCCTTTCTGAGGAAAAATTTAAGTTGCATTTGTGTATACCTACATCACAGTTTTTAATAAAAGGGTTGTTGTTTTTTTTTTTTGCATTGTAGGATTATAGGCTCTAAAAAACTATACAAATGCAGACATAAATATGTAAATTGCATACACTGATGAAATCTGGAAGAAAACTCAAAATACTTATCTATATTGCCTAATTACTCTAGAACAAATATTACAGGATGTGGCTCCACAAAGGCAAGAATTTTTGTCAGTATCCCATTCTCTAGAGTGGTCCCTGAAATGTCATAGGCACTTAATATGTAATGTTTGAAGGCATAAATGTATATTATTTCATTATATAATTTAAAAGGCTATTTTTCAATTAAATGATGCTGAAAAAAATTAATCATCTGCCAAGTAAAAGAACTGGGTATCTACAATATAGCAGGTACCAAAAATAAACTGCAAAGAGGTATGAGGCTTGGGTATAAAATTTAAGTGTGTCATCCTATCTCCAATCTATTCCTCAAACAGTCCGACTGATCTTTCTACAACACAGTTTTGGTCATACCGCACTTCTGTTTAAAAACTTGGAAGGCTTTCCCCCTGCATTGGTATTAAAGCTTAAAATGTAAAAAATACTCGGCTCAGCCTCGAGGCCCTGCATGGTACAGTACCCATCCTCCACTCCACTTTATTGTTTTCTCTCTGCTGATCCCAATTGCAATGGGATTTTTCTCTCCTTCTCGAAGAGCTCTAGACTCTTAGCCTTAGGGACTTCCCACATGCTATTTCCCCTCCTCCTGAAATGCCTCCCAACAGAATTCTCATAATTAAACAATCACACCTCATCTTTCAAATGGAACTTTCTGGATATTTGCATGGTTTCAAAGCATCACCCCACAACATACACATTTATTAGAAAAGAAAAAATAGTAACCCTATAGTACAGGAGTTGGCAGATACCTCCTTTTGAAAATTAATTTATTTTTATTTAAATTCAATGAACAAATAAGATATTATTGGTTTCAGAGGTAGAGCCAGTAATTCATCAGCTTTATATAATATCCAGGGCTCATTATATCACATGTTCTCCTTAATCAAGTGGACAAATCTTCCTGAGGCTATGAACTGGGGAAAAAAAAATTACTTCTATAGTACTCCTGCCACAAATGAGGAAACACCATCAAACCCAAACAAGGATATTTTCTGTACAGACACCGCTCTTCAAAAACAGTGAGGTCCTGAAAAACAAATACTGAAGAACTCTTTCAGATTAAAGGAGACCAAACAGACTCAACAAAGAAATGCAGGGAAGAATTCTAGACTGAATCCCAGACCAAGAAAGGACATTAGTGGGACAACAGGAAGAATATGAAAAGGTATGTTACAGTATAGTCATTGTTAATTTCCTGGTTTGTAATTTGTATTCTGATTATATAGGAGAATATCCTTGTTGGTTTTGGGGGGGGTTGGTTTGTTTGTTTTGTTTTAGAAAATACACACCGAGGGGCACCAGGGTGACTCAGCCAGTTAAGCAGCTGCCTTTGGCTCAGCTCATGATCCCAAGGTCCAGGGATCAAGACCCACAACGGGCTCCCAGCTCAGCAGGGAGCCCGAGTCTCCCTCTCTCTCTGCCTGTTGCTCCCCCTGCTTGTGCTCTCTCTCTCTCAAATAAATAAAATTTTTTAAAAATACACCACTGAAATATTTATAAGTGGCATCATTTCTACAACTTAACTCTCAAATATTTGAGAAAATAGAATATATAAATATATGTACATACACACACCCAGGGGTGGGTCCAGATTATAAGGCAAAGTAATAAAATGTTAACATTCGGGGAATCTAGGTGAAGGAGATTTGAAAATTCTTTATTCTATGTTTGCAGGATTTTTAATTAATACTTTTATTATGAGGTAATTACAGATTTGCCTTGTAAGAAATAATCTGGAGAGATGTCTCACCCACTTCCTCCAGTTTCCTCTAGTGGTGATTTCTTGTAAAACCATCGCCCAGTATCATAGCCAGGCTGTCACACTGATGGGTAGGCACAGATACAGAACTTTATCCGCACAATGCTGCTCACTGGCTTACCTAGCCACACCCCTTCCCACTCACTGGCACTCTCTAACCCCCAGTGACCCTAATCTCTCCCCCATCTCTATAATGTGATCCTTCTAAGAATCTTAAAAAAAAAAAAATGGAATCATACAGGCTGTATGCACTGGGGATTGGCTTTTCACACTCAGCAAAACTGCCTAAAGATTCACCCAGATTGTGGTTGTTATGAGTAGTTTATGACTTTTTATTCAAGATAAATGTCCAGAAATCTAATCGCTGGGTCAGAAGAGCCACACATTTATTTTTTTTAAGAAACTGCCACACTGTTTTCCGGAGAGGCTGTACCATTTTAAATTTTCCTCAGCAATGTGTGAGTGATCCAGATTCTCCTCATCCTCACCAGTACTTGGGATTGTCATGATTGTTTTTCTAATTGTAGCCATTCTAGGAGACAGTAAATACATAGTAGTATCTCACTGTAGTTCTAACTTGCATATTCCTGAGAGCTAATTTGCATCTCTCTTCATATGCTTACTTTCCATCTACCTGTCTTCTTTTTCCCTTTGTGGCTATTATAAACAATGCTGCTAAAAATATCTGTGTTCAAGTCCCTGCATGGGCACATTTTTTTAATTCTCTTAGTTATATACCCAAGGGCAGACTTATGGGGTCATACGGTCATCTTATTTTTAACATTTCAAGCAACTATGAAACTGTTTTCAACAGTGAACGGTACCGTTTTATATTCTCCACTGGCACTGTATTAGAGTTTCAATGTCTTCAAATGCTTACCAAATCTTTGTATTTCTATCTTTTGATTTTAACTATTCTAATGAGTGTAAAGCAACATTTCACTGTGTTTTAATCTACATTTTCCTAATGGCCAATGAAGTTGAGCACATGCTAACTGGTCAGCAGCCATCTTCTTTGGCAAAATAGTCAAATCATTTGACCACCTTTTAAATGGGTCGCCTTGTGTTCTTATTACTCAGTTATAAGAGTTCTTTGTATACTCTGGATACAAATCCCTTATTTATTTGATTTGCAAATCTTTTCTTCTAGTCTGTGGTTTGTTCTACTGTACTTTCTTGGTTTTTGTCTTTTGAAAGACAAACATGATAAATTTTTATGAAATTCACAGGTATTGTTCATTGATATATATAATTTATATATATGAGAAAATAACTACTTGGAAAAGATAAACTGAACTATAAACATGTATTGGTCATAGAGTTGGCTTAGGATCACAGAGATGCAGTACACACAACATACAGTTACAAGGGAAGCAGTCGTAAGTAGTATCCATATCAAAGCACCATTCTAAGCCTCATTATGAAATATGTGGCTTTACTATTTACACACAGATCCCTAAGTCTGTCATAGTATCATTGTCTTCCTAGTTAACAGAGGTTTCTCCCAGTTTAAATGTCAGTCTTCTTAAGTGAACCATAAGGTACGTCATTAATGAGGACTACAGGGCAGTATGAAGCCAGTGTAGTGAGGCGCGGATATTTTTGTTATAATTGAAGTACCACTCAGACATTCTTATTAAAACCTGAACTTTTTCACACTATGCATCTTTACCATTCATTAGATCTTCCTTTTAAAAAAGGTTTGTATGAAATGAAAACAAAACATTTCTCGCATAAAATACATATATATATATATATATGTGTGTGTGTGTGTATATATATATATATATATATATATATTTCTGTGGTAGGAAAAACACCTACCACAAATGAAACCTAACCAATAAAAAAATATGCATTTCAAGCCCAATTTATGAACGTCTCTAGAAAAACAATGTTCTTTAGGTTTTTTAAATGAGTAACAAACAGATATTTCACATACCTCACTTATTTTCAAAGAATATATATTTAAGAATATGAACACTAAAAATAATGGAAAGTGGATGTTCGAAAAATACATTTAGAAAATCAGCCTTTAAAATTGTTTTTCCTCAGTAGAATCATCTTGTATCAACAATGAAGAAACACTGCAGCCCATTTCTTCTCACTACTTTGGAAATAGAGAATGATGTTAGTTCCATGTAAGAGACATAAAAAGCCAATAGTTAGAAGAGAAATTGACTACCTGTAAAGAAGGACACTGTGTCCTAAAAATGAAAACTAGACTAGAATTCCACTAGGAAACTGTTCAAATGATCCTATCAATAATTTATACACTATGATGATGAATGATTTTATTTTAACAAAGAACATTTAGTGTTGCGTGTTTAATAAGGAACAAGCGTATTTGGATACGTTATAAAATGTTATCCTACATTGCCTTGCTTTTTTTCTCCTCAAATACTTATTAATAAATTATTACACTCAGTTAAACTGAACATCACTTTATAAAGTCCCAATTATCAGAATAATTATTCAGGGATAATCCCTGGATATTTGCTGACCTGGAGATTCAATATTTGTTCAGTGAAGCGAAGTGCTATTATCCTAGGGTATGTCTTTTAAATGTCTACATTTTGAGATGAGGTTGTTCCCCTGTCAAATATTATTGGCTATTTGATGAGCAAATCCCATAATTAGCATTAATCCTGACTGCCCCCTTCTCATTCTTGTGTTCAACAAACTTATAAAACACTATATACTTGAAAGTGTGCATGTTGCCAATGCTTGCAGAAGACTTACTAATGTAACATGTTAAGCACTATGTGTACATTCATATAGCAACCATATGAATGAAAATTAGGTACTTCATTGTAAGAGGAGGAATTTGAAGCATAAAGAGAATCAGTAGGGGGCGCCTGGGTGGCTCAGTGGGTTGGGCCGCTGCCTTTGGCTCAGGTCATGATCTCAGGGTCGTGGGATCGAGCCCCGCATCGGGCTCTCTGCTCAGCGGAGAGCCTGCTTCCTCCTCTCTCTCTGCCTGCCTCTCTGCCTACTTGTGATCTCTCTCTGTCAAATAAATAAATAAAATCTTTAAAAAAAAAAATCAGTAGTTTTCTCAAGGGGTCATACCAAGTAAATGGTAAAGTAGACTTTTTGTTTTTAGAGCTCAAGTCTTAACAGCCATGCCATACTGTCTCCTTATTAAAAATTTATGCATTTTCCAAGCAAACACAAGTCTACAATCCTTTATCTGAAACCCAAGGGGCAGAATTTGATTCTGTGTTGAGAACTTTTCAGTTCTAGAAGGGGACTACAGTTACTTGGTAACCAGTCACCTTACTATTTCTGCAGTCTAATGTATGAATGAGGGTTACTCGTGCCTTGAGGGTTACTCAACCTGGTTTAGATTATGTTTTATCACCACATGACTTTTGGCATGGTTCTACCAAAACCAAAAAGTCTGATGTTCAGAACCCTTTGTACTCCAGAATTACAAATAAGGGGTATGTGAGTCTGTTTTCTAAGGCAGAGCTGTTGCCAACTTGGTGTTACACCGAGTTCATCTAGAAGCTCGTGACAGGTTATGTGATCCCTTCTGTCTGTCCAAGTTGACTCTTCTGCAAACCACAGCCTTCTTTAGAGACACTGCCCCCAGACACACTCAGATTCTGAGCTTCCACAGCCCATGACACTAATAACCCCAACTTCAAAGGAAACGTGAATTCAGGGGGCAGGTAGGGGGTGGGGAGAAACTCTCATTATCAAATGATTTTTTTTTAAGTAATAACTTCAAAACCTACTTTTTAAAAAACTTCGCTTGGAAGGAAACTGCTTGCACTTTTACATATAAAGAATTAATCTCACATAAATTCTAAAAGTACACCCATAATAAAAGAAAAAAAAAGACAGGAACGTACACGAAATTGTTAGCAGGCTGCTATTAACAATGATTTCTCATGTTACATTTCTATATATTTCTTTTCAGTTTTCTATATACTTTTCCACTTAGTCAGTAAACATACTATCTGTGTTACCTGCTGCTCAGTGAACAAACACTGGGAGCTTGGATTACAACAAAAAGTTTCTGAATTCCTACTGCCCACAGCCCGATTGAAAACCAAAAATGAATTTCATTAAGAAAACATTTGGGCGAGGGGGCGCCTGAGTGGCTCAGTGGGTTAAGCCTCTGCCTTCGGCTCAGGTCATGATCTCAGGGTCCTGGGATCGAGTCCCGCATCGGGCTCTCTGCTCAGCAGGGAGCCTGCTTCCTCCTCACTCTCTGCCTGCCTCTCTGCCTACTTGTGATCTCTCTCTGTCAAATAAATATATTAAAAAGAAGAAGAAGAAAACATACAAGGAAAAATGCAAATAGCACTTTCAAATAGATACACTAAAATCTCACTGAATTAGTTAAATTAGGAGGGAAACAAAGACAAATATGAATTAATCTAAATTTATGCTTCTTAGAACTTAGAAAAATGTTGACAGTTTTAAAACTTTCGACAGCCTCTACTAATATTAATAAGGAAGTAGAATAAAGAAAGCTAAAATTTCAGGTGAAACTGACAAGTCTTAGTACATTCCAGGAATATAAAAACTGTTGCATTGGAAAGTTTATTAAAATTTACTTTTAGTTATTTATCTCATTTCATTACTAATTTCCTTTAAAAACCGCATTTTAAAAATTGTACAATGTTACATTTTGCCTCATAAGGCGTGAAATGTGGCAATTTTCAAAAGAATGAACTGCAGATTTAAATGGAATGCAGTAGAAATCTTGTGATTTGCCACGTCATGGATGGAATCAGCAAGTATTATGCTGAGCGAAATAAGTCAGTCGGAGAAAGACTCATACTATATGATTTCACTCATATATGGAATTTAAGAAACAAATCAGACGAACATGGGGGAAGGGAAGGAAAAATAAAATAAGATGAAAACGGAGACTTAGACAAACCGTAAGAGTCTCTTAACTCTAGGAAACAAACAGTGTTGCTGGAGGGGAGGTAGGTGGGAGAAGGGGTAACTGGGTGATGAGCATTAAGGAAGGCACTTGATGGAATGCGCACTAGGTGTCATATGTAACTGACGAATCTCTTAATTCTACCCTGAAACTAACAACATGCTATTTGTTAAGTCATTTGACTTTAAATAAAAAATTTTAAAAAATATATGGAATGCCGTATCATCTGCAAAATGCCTAGTAAGTGATCAATACCCACTAAATAAACCAAAGTACAGCTACTATATACCACACACAGTTGACCCTTGGACAAGTGGGTTAGAGGCACCAACCCTCTACGCAGTCAAGAATCTGCATTTAACTTTTTAACTTGATTGTCCCAAAACTTAGCTACAAATAGTCTACTGTTGACCGGAAGCTTTACTGATAACATAAACAGTAGATCGACACATATTTTGCATATTATACATATTATATACAGCATTCTTAAAGTAAACTAGAGAAAAAAACGTTATTAAGAAAATCATAAGGAAGAGGAAATGCATTTACTGCATCGTATTGTGCTTATTGGAAAAAACATCTGCACATACCCATACAGTTCAAACCATGTGGTTCGAGGGTCCGCTGTGTAGTACGTCCAGTCAGTGCAGATGGTGGGGCTGTAGCATATGTCCTAGAGCACGTAGCAGTCCTAGGTAGCTACAGAACACTAACAATGGTGCGGCCAAAATGACGTCCTGAACAAACTCAGTAATAGTCCCTTGGCCTAACCTAAAATGCAGTTTCTCTGTTTATGGTTTTACAATACCTGATAGAAAAATTCAGTCAAAACTTCATCTTTTGATCTTAAACAAAACAAAACAAAACAAAAAAACCCAAATACTTAGAGTGACGGATCATTTTTGTTACAGAACTGACGATTCATTTATCCATCTGTGTCCAACCGAACAATAGAAAAAATTATTTCAAACGATGAATTAACTGGCAAATGTGGATATTATTTCTTTTTTCCTGAGCAATTATTACATGTCAGGAACCATTCTAATACTACAGAGGACTATTCCATTTAACCTACATGTCCCTATTAGAGAGCAGACACTATTACGAAGCCAATTTTATAGTCAAGGAAACTGACCTACGGAGAGCTTAAATCATTTGCCCAAATGCTACAACTAAAACATTGTGGAGCTGGGGTTAGATACTAAACAGAATTAATCCAAGTAAATTACTTATTTAATGTGTAAATCAGCTGAGAAGAGATGAAAACAGAAAACTAAGATGAGTTCAATGGAATCATTTAAGAGGACAGTCCAGACATTCTCACCACAACCCTAGAGATCAGATTTTCTTGCTTCCAAAAATGATCAGGCCCTGAGACAAATGGAACAGCCTAAAATTCCACCCCCCCCCAAAATAAAACAAGGTAGATATAACGCCAGTTGATTAATTTGAGAGAAAAGTACAACTGTCAAAGGAATAATGAAGGCTTGGGTTGGCAAGATAAGAATATGTTTCCTTCGTTGCCACATAAAAATCAAGCTTCATGTAAAATCAAGTCATCACCAGAAGACATCTAAAGAATATGCCATGAAAACCTGCTCTCAAAAAAAAAAAAGAAAAAGAAAAAGAAAACCTGCTCTCATATAGAACGGAATTACGCAAAGTCTGTTTGCTGAGTCCTTCACCATATTACATAGAAATTACAATAGTGCTCATGAAACAGTAACAAACAAGTATGGACCAAAAATGCTTTGGCATCAGCTAAGCTTCACTTGTAAATTCTGTAAGAACTGACCGAACTCCCACATTATGCCAGAGACTGGGACCACCACAGTGAATAGGACAGATCAGTTAGATCTGATAAAGAGCTAACGTGGTGCCCGACAAAGACGTAAGGAATTCCTTCCACACCACAGACTGTTTAACACTCCTTTAATAACCATTTATGTATGGGGCACCTGGGTGGCTCAGTGGGTTAAGCCACTGCCTTCGGCTCAGGTCATGATCTTAGGATTCTGGGATAGAGTCCCACATCAGGCTCTCTGCTCAGCAGGAAGCCTGCTTCCTCCTCTCTCTCTCTGCCTGCCTCTCTGCCTACTTGTGATCTCTCTCTGTCAAATAAATAAATAAAATCTTTAAAAAAAAAAATAACCATTTATGTAAAAGACACTGCCATGAAATGTTTTGCAAATATCAATTTGTTTATCACAATCATCCCAGGAGGTAGTGTTAAAGAAAAAATTATTCATGACACTTATTAAAAGGAGGCGGCAGACTTCTTTTTTCGGGGGAACTAGTGCACTTGGGTTTTGCAGCAGAGGAGAAAGATTAGGTTCAGTTTTGAATACAACAATGGAAAATGGGGATTTATAGCCAGGGACCAGGGTGGGGAGGTGTAGTTGGCAGACAGAAAATTACTAAGGGGTTAGGGTAATTCTTGCTAAGTAACCTAACAGATAAAGGCAAGCCAGGGTGATAAGATACTGAGATATTACCTGGGAGGTGAAGAGTTCGGTCAGATAGCAATGGAGATCATGTACCAAGGGAGGTAGAGCCTGGCTAAACCAAGGGAGGTAGAGTCTGGCTAAACTGACTTAGCAGGATTCGGGCCAAGGGTAGAGACGTAAGCTCAAGGTCAGGCAGTGGGCTCAAAGGAGCTCTACTAAAATTTAGTCAAGGACAGAATCTCCTTGGGATTATTATAATCCCTGTTCTACAAATGAGAAAACCAAGGTAAAATGTGGTTCAGTAACTAGGTTACTATCGTACATCCAGTAGACAATGGAGCCAGGAAATCACTATCAATGCTGCTTTAAGAACAGAATTGTTTATTTTCTTGGTTCCCTTCCCCCCAACACACACACACACACACACACACACACACACACACACACATCATCATCATCATCATCTTCATATAAATGCATGAAGCTAATTTTAATTCAGATTTCCTCTGCTAGGCAGTACATAGGATGGGAACTGCCAACATTTCTCACAGACTTTTACTCTATTTCCTCTGCTTGCTGACATTTTCTTTATTAAATAAAATAAATCAGGGACCTAATCTGAAATGAGTTGTCATGTTTTCTACCCTGTCCAACAATATGCCGATCTTCTACGTTAAGAAGGCTCTACTAGCTGTATACAAGGATCTTTCCCCTGAGTTTTTTCTACGTAGCAATCTACTCAGATCAAAGATTTGCCTCCCTGAAATTCCTCGTAGCAGGGGTTCTCATCTATAGCTCTCATCTATAACATTTAGGTGGGAATCTACTGCATGGAAAGCTGTAACATTCCTAAAAACGAAGGTACACCTGCCTGGCCCTTGCCTTGTAGCTTCTACCCCTCTCCTCTTCCTTCCTGGAATGCACATGTCATAGGCTTCTGCGGCAACTCTGAGGTTATGAGTGGAGGCCACGTGGTTGAGAAAAACAAAGCAGAGCTACATACCATGCCAGCATCATGGAGCTACCATTTCATCTCGGATTTCTTCTTTAGCCCACTTAACTACGTGAGAAACATAAATGTTCACTTGGTTCACACATTACAGTAGAGTTTATGTCTCACGTACCAGAAAATGAGCAGAAGTAATACACACACCAACTCTGAAAAGGAACTTATTGATGTGATTTTCTCATTCCTGGTGACCATCTCACTGTAACTATCTAGTGCTTAGAGTAAAAATTACCAATCGAGGAAATGTCACTCAATAAGGTGAGATGCATATTTTAAGCAATACCATGGAAAAAAGAGAAAAAGACGTTACTCAGCAATTGCTTTCCGTCTTGATTCTATCTGTTGTTTCTAACACTCTTCCTTCTCCTGGTTACTGTAGCCTATGAGTGCTAGAGAAATAAAAGCTGCATTTTGAATTGAGGCCTCTGGTATTGACCAGTTATTTCGAACAATGGTGACCCTAGGAACATAAAAATGGAGGGTAAAGAATTCTGATATATCCACGGAATACAACACAAATCACACACACCAATCTCAGATATGATCTGATCTGAATTCAAAGAACTTGAGCAGGTCCTTAAATTGACTCTTTATGAAAAGAACTGTGAAATTTTCTTTTCTTTTTTTTTTTAAGATTTTTATTTATTTATTTGACAGAGACAGAGATCACAAGTAGGCAGAGAGGCAGGCAGAGAGAGAGGGGAAGCAGGCCCCCTGCTGAGCAGAGAGCCCGATGTGGGGCTCGATCCCAGGACCCTAATCATGACCTGAGTCGAAGGCAGAGGCTTAACCCACTGAGCCACCCAGGTGCCCCTGGACTGTGAGGTTTTCAAAAGAGAACATATTCAAGTACATTCTCACTTTTCTGAAAGCCCACTCATAACTTTTCAAGCACCTTTGCCTCAAAACCCGCCACTTCCAAAAATGCAGTCTTCATCTGTAAGTGGTTTTGTCGCAATGATTAAGGAAAGAAGATCAGAGAATCCAATGGTCCAGATTATTTCAGGAGAGAGGTGACATGAAAAATGATCCCTGGCATATAATTTCACTTTTGAGAAACAGAAAAGCTAGAGGGATTAAAAAAAAAAATACAGACGCTAAGGTCTCTGAACTGCCTTGGAAAGAGAAAAACAGTTTAGATGGCTCTGCTGCCATAACAAGTAGCAAGGTTTATTGTTTTGTTTGCAGACTGAGGTCTGCAGAAAATAAATATCTGTAGCAGAGGGAATCTACAGATAATGAACATCCAGAAGTTCGACTACACCCTGAGGTATTTGGGGAATCGTCTTACTGACAGAGAAAAAAGGAGATAAAGTAGCAGAGAAGAAAATCTTAGCAGCGGAGAAACAAAAAAGAGGTTACAAGAGAGAGAGCCTTGGATGGGGAAGGCACAGAACCCCAGCCACAGGCAGGGGCCACATCTGATTAAAGAACAGGGTTCACTTGAGTTCTGCCGGCTGGCCTCTAGCATCTGGAATGCTAATCAGCCAGAGAAAAGTTACAGTCCCAGGGTTACAGTCCCACAGAGTCCACCAGGCACCTTAGATCATTCTCTTCCATCAGCCGCATCCCCCTGCAGGGAGCACAGGAAGACCTTCACCCCAGGGGAGGTTCCATTCACGGACATTTTCAGAAAATGCTTCTAAGTGCATGGTACAGAAGCATTGGTGGTACCAGAAAACTCAAGTCGAAAAGAAAAGAAACTCAAGTCAGTCAAGTTCGTTTCTCTTCCCTTTTTATGAAGTATGTTTGCTCTACCAAATGATTTCTTTAGAAAATGATGTGTTAGAGGGATTTTTTTGTTGTTGTTTTTAATTCAGGTCTCAGGCCCCAGATTACTTCTAATGCCTTGGCAATTAACACGGAACATCTGGGTTATTTGGTGTTCTGGAAAGCAAAATTTTAATATTCCTAAGGTGAGGCTGAGTCACTGCAAAATGGCAAAGCGTCTGATGAATCAAGTACCTATTCAAATTGTCTTTATTCACTCACATATGAGTTTATTGATACCACAAATGTCAGTCTTGTCCCTACGTCCAAAGCATTCTTCTAGGCGCTGATGCATTCAGACAAGTGTACTAGACACAGATTTTGCCTTCAGCATGTATATGACAGAAGGAGAAAACAAGCATATTTATAAGGACATGTGAAAAGTAGGTGAGGACTTCAAGGATATAAAATAATCTGGGAAACCAGTATGGGAACATTTTCAGCTATGAGATGAGGAAAAACTTCATAGACACAGTGTGTGAACTTGACCTTATGACTGTTTAGAATTTAGTTATGATGACCTAGGAGGGAGAGAGGGAACAGTCAACTAAGGCATTATAACTGGAAAATGTCAAAAATTGTTGTTCATGGAGAAAGGTAAGCATATGTCTGGAGAGCAGCACTCATCAGAAAGTGAAATCACGTCGTAGGATTGTCCTTCCTATTATCCAGTAATAGCTGTACTGCCGATTACGAAGTTTGCCTATCAACTCACTTTCACTGATGTAATCATTTTTTTGTTAAATTGATTCATTTTCTTCCTTAACAACACTTTACATTGTACTTAAAAACATTACAAACAAGCAAAAAAATATATCAAAAAATATCATTTGACACAAATAGAACATGGATATAAATAAAATTTAATTGAAAATAAAGCAAAATTTCTCCAGGCCTTGTTGGTTGCTTGAGGTCTGTTGTCAACATTAAAAATAGAGATTACCGAGAGTCAGGGAGGGGTCAGTACATACTAGAACCAAACCAAGACTTTCTTTCTTTCTTTTTTTAAGATTTTATTCATTTATTTGACAGACACAGAGAGAGAGCACAAGCAGGGGAGCAGCAGAGGGAGAGGGAGAAGCAGGATCCCTGCAGAGCAGGAAGCCTGATATGGGGCTGGCTCCTAGGACACCGGGATCATGACCCAAAGGCAGATGCCTAACCAACTGAGCCAGCCAGGTGCCCCCAAACCAGGAGTTTCTGCTTGACACAATGTAGAAGGAACAAGAAGAAAAGAAAACCAATGTCTCATCATTGAATGCTACTTAGCGTTCCATCTGAGTTCCATAAAAACATAGCTTGCCCAAAGAAGTAAGTGGCATACTTTGGGAAAATCAACCTACAGGAAGCCTTGGATTCAAAATACAGCTCTACAACAAAATAACAAACAATTCTATGTGTTAAACTTTGTTGTAAAGATGTCTATTTGTCTCTCTCCCCCTCTTCTCCTTCTCTCTCTCTGTACATGTGTATAAAATATATAATATAAAGATATAATAATACATAGTATTATAAATATACCAATTATATATTATGTATGTCATATGAAAGAATATATAAATATTAATATATATATATATATATATATAGAGAGAGAGAGTTGACCCTTGAACAACACAGGTTGGAACTGTACACATCCACTAACATGTGATTTAAAAAAAAATACAATATAGTACTGTAACGTGTTTTCTCTTATGATTTTCTTAATTTTATTTTTCTAGCTTTATTATAAGAATACAATCTGCAATACATTTAACATACAAAACAGGTGTTAATTGACTGTTTATGTTATCAGTAAGGCTTCCAGTTAAGTTTTGGGAAAGTCAAGTTATACATGGATTTTTGACAATGCGGGGGGAGGCAAGGAAAGGGGAGACTTAGCACCTCTAATCTCTGTGCCATTCAAGGATCAACTGTATATATAAAAAAAGAAAGTGACAGAGACAGAGAGCGATGTCTAAATCTACATTTATATTTATATCCTTTAATGTCAATAAATGCATATATACGGATATAGTAGACATAGTAGGTAGATCAATATATACATATAAAAAGAGAGAGATAGAGAGAGAGAGAGAGAGAGACAGGTAGAAGAGATTTCTGCCTATTTATCTGTCACAGAGAGATAGAGAAAGAGACTAGAATATTATATTATATTATATTATATTATATTATATTATATATATGTTATATTATATATTAGACCTGCATATAGTATTACAATCCTAAAAATAGAGTTAAGTGAAAGTTTGGGACCAAATCATGGAACATCAGACCTGAAAGCACTAAAAGTCCATATTTCAGAAAAACAAAGGCACATCAAAAAATGAGTATGTCAATAAACAGGATTGGACGCAAAATGTTAATTCCAAACTTACAAAATTCGATTTTAAGTGCTAATCAATATTCATGTCTATATACACAAGCATATATAAATTTGTTTCAATTTCAGAAATTTTTGAAATAGGTTTCATTTATTTGTGTTATCACACATCTTCGATAATGCTCTACAGCTTCCAGGCAAGAAGAGAACAATTCAATTAACCAGCTGCCATCTATAAACCTCATCAAGCAATAATTTTGTCCTTTTTGTGGGGGATGTGGGGGATGGTATTCCCCCAGAGATGTGACTGATCCCTTTTTGTTTGGTAAAATGACTAACTGTTTGAGTATTCCTGCAAAAGTACATAAATGACTGTTGCTTACAGTCAAGACTCAATTATCCATATGCAAATAATTTCCGATGTGTTCGTTATCCCAGTCTGCCATTACCCTTCTGCCAAGAAGAGTTTTCTAGGCCAATTTTCCCCACTGCTGATTGGGATATACTTAGAAAATTCACAGTGGTTTCAGCATGAGCCTCAGCAAACCATAATTAGGTGAGTCTGCTGAAACAAAACACAGCCAAACTAAATAATGCATTCCAAGACCAAGTATTGACAACAGTAGATGCTGTAAACCTCGGAGCTGCCATGCATTGGCACAGACAAGTGAAAACTACATTTTATCTTCATTTTATACTTGAGTCTGTGAAAATGGAGGAATAAAGTGCTTGATTCTCCCATCTGCCCTCTCACCCGAGGTACGCATTTAAAAAAGAGAGTTGAGAAAGCATTTGTATATCCAGAGGAAATGTCTCCGTCAGTGATGTTGAGAAACCCAATTTGTCATTCTTTCTTTATCCTCTAACTTGAGAAATCATACCATTCTGACTTCCCTTTCTCCTCACCTCTTTCCCAGGGGACATAAAAGAGAAGAGGCATCCCACTTGATGGTATAGGGTTACAGCTCACAAGTTCATCAGTAGAGGACTTGTCCCACTAACAATTCTAACTAAAGACAAACTGATAATGCCCTTAACTGGAAGAACACATTGTAGGCAACTGATAGCAATTTTCACTCTCCTGAGTATTGTCTGAGCATTCACTATGTGCCAGGTACTTTGCTAAGCATCGGTAAAACGAATTGTTACATAACACAGCCGTGTAAGGTAGGAACTGTAGGTATCCTTACTTGACAAGTGAGGAAACATAATCAAAAATATTAAGTCCCTTGTCCAAAGACACCGTGAGAAAGTAGCAGAGGCATGGCATGAACCCTGGGATGCCTGACTCCAGAGCCTTGCTTCCCCTGCCTTCTTTTCCATTTCCAGATCAACGACACGATAGCACAAAAGGATCCCAAGCCAGAAACCTTTCACTATGATCAGTTCAAGTTAAACTTAATAGCTCAACTGTGACTGAAGCCTAGAGTCCTCACAAAGGAGAGACAAAGAAGCTGGAAAATATCTGGTGGCTGGAGGACAGTGAAATGAAGGCCAGAAGCCTAAAGGTCATGTCATCCCCCCCCCCCCCGCTGATCTCTGTGTTGGCTGTCTCAAGGCTGCTGCTTAATTTTGTTGTCTTTTCTAATCTATTTATTCAAAAAAGGTCATTTCAAACTCAATGTCTTCTTGATGGTGACATACTGATCTTTGTCAGAATTTCCAACCGGATTTATTAAAGCCTGAGAAGGTCAATGGCACTGAGTCACGGGTTCTGACCACCCTGCAGTGGGGACTCCTTGGCTCCCCTGCTCTTCCATCTTTCGCTAATTACTCCCACTATCCATTTAACATTGTGGTTCATCGAACTAAATCCCTCGTTAGCCTAAAGGACTCAAAGATTCAACACTACTTCCCATCGGATGCCTGCTATAATCAAGTTTTGATTAAGTACAATGCATTGGGCAAGGAGGAAATTATATTTTATATAAGAGGAATCTCGGGGATTAAATTTATTTTCAAAGAGGGCCAAAGTGTGGGCGAGGTGCTGTGTAACGAAAGGCCAAAGAGAGAAGTGTTCTGTTCAGGTGAAGATTCCAAGGTCCGGGGTATCTCTTGTGCATACATGTAGGCCTTTTACATCTTCTTCTCATCACTGAAAACTGACTGTCCTTTGAGGAAGCCGATGCTCTGCCTCTCTGAGTCCAAGTGTTTGGGTAAATCTGGCCCAGCCCTGGCTGCTGAAGAAGGGTGGTGTGTGAAAAAGGTGAAGCACATGACCCAGCCCCAGCCAATCAGCATTGTCCATTCCATCAGTGATACTGATGGGTTCCAAGAGGGAGGTATGACCTAAACGGGACAAGTGAGACTTATTTTAGGACTTTTTCTGGAATTTAAAAAAAAATGGCAGCCAAGGAGGATGGTAGAGTGTAATCCTGGAGCAGCTGGGTCGCCATCTTGCCACCACAAAGAAAGAGAGTGCCTGAGAGAGAAGACTCCTAGACACACACACATACGCACACACACACGTAGAAAAATTCCTATGATGCTATTTGAGCCTATCGATCTATCTGAAGTTGTGTCTACTCCGGGACCCCTTAAGTCATGAGATAATGAATTTTCCTTTTTTTTTTCTTCCTGGACTAGGTGAAGGACGAATTCGGTTCACTTATAAGCAGAAAAGTTCTGATTAATAACTCTAAGACTAATTTTAGCTTTTATCTTTGTTAAGGCTACTTTTAAAATGAAGAGTTCTACTTTCCTCGCATAATAAATATAGATACCATAAGCTTTCCTTGCTAAGGTAGGGTCTTATGCAGAACATCAAATCTCAATCTTACAGGAGGAGGAGATTAGCTATAATAATTTTTGGCTCTGAAGCTACCCTGGAAATACGGGATTATAAAATAAGCAGCTGATACTCATTTATTTTCTTTTTTCCTCTAAAAAAATCAAAGGAAGTATTAAAAAACATTTAAATATACATCTATATGTAATTGACAAATGAATTTTCTGATTGGTAGAGACAGAGACAGTTTTATTAGTAGGTCTCGAAAAACCTATCTTCTACTTGGGCCGAGCTAGCTTACACGTAACCTGATTGGTCACCGATGCAGCATGCTTCCTTCCATGCCTCAACTTCCTAAAAGTCAGAGTGGCAAGTGTCATATCTAGTTTGGTGAAAAAGAAACTGGAAGAAGACATAGCACCAGCCAATGACCTGAGGTCCTAGAAAAGGCTCTGTCATTAGTTTTCTCTCGTCCACCAATGCAACCATTGAAAGCCAAATGATGGGGAAAACAAACAAAAACAAAAAAAAAGAAACCAGCTGTCTGGGGTAATCATACAGCTGTTTGGTCCTACAAAGGTTACAGAGTCACAGACTGTCTAAGCCTCAGTGGCCACAGGGACCATCTAGCTCAAACTCATTCCACTTTGGCGCCCTACATCCCATTTTTCATTCATCAGCAGAGATATCGCAAATGAAATGAAAGAATGCAATAGAATAGAATAGAACAATACAGCAAAATCTTGAGATACCCTACTGAAACACCCCCAACACTTCCCCACTGTGCTTAGACTGGCCCACATTCTGACTCACGCCCACCTGTTCTCTTCATCTGTCTAGACTCCCCTTCCTGCCTCAGTCTCTGATTTCTCTTTTTCTCACACGAGTTCCTTCCAGATTCAGGCCTGTTTACTTTACTCTTGAATCGCTCTCACCCAGACAATTCCAATTCTTCCCACAATCTCAGTTTGCAGTTAATTTATTTAGAAATTTTCTTGGGCATTACTAAATAATTAAAACTTCTCATTCAAGTGTTAATCAAACACATTATATATATTCTTGACATCTCCCATAATCTTTCATTATATAGTTAATGTAAACCTCTTTCAATGTTTGTTTGTCCACTGGTCTTTGATCTACGAGGTCAGGGAATTTGTTTGCTTTACAACAAGCTGATGGTCCCGGCACAGAGCAGGTATTCAACACGTGTCTTCGAAGAATTAGTAAAATAAATGGAAATGTCTGTAGAAGTGAAATAACTTGCCCTTGGAGCCAAAAACCTTTTAGATGCTTCCACTTTATTTTTTTAAGATTTTATTGATTTATTTAGCAGAGAGAGATCACAAATAGGCAGAGAGGCAGGCAGAGAGAGAGAGGAGGAAGCAGGCTCTCCGCCCAGCAGAGTGCCCGATAAGGGACTCGATCCCAGGACTCCGAAATCATGACCCGAGCCAAAGGCAGAGGCCCAAACCACTGAGCCACCCAGGCGCCCCAATGTTTCCACATTTTTGATCCATAGATTGTAACGACTCTAGCTTTTGTTCTTAGTGATCATGAGAGATGGGCATATATGATTAAGGCATGGATATTTATATGTACTCTCAGTTCTTTTCAATTTCCTGATAATTATATTAATGTGCAACTGCTAGCTGCACCAATATCATGTTATGAAATAAAATATAAAGAAAACATAACTGAAAGTATCAGAATGTACCATATGTCATAAGGTAGGTGTTATCTCATACACTATTGTTTTATATAGAACAGACAGGTGTCTATTCTACATATAACCATGCACATATACATATACACATATGCAGATATACACATACATACGTGCACATCTATACACATATGCCTGGGTACAGTAAGTCACAGTGCAAAATGTGTCTCCCATTATGAATTTTCTTGAAAATCCATAAATGAGTCTTTCAAATGATATGTCCTTTTAGCTTCTAATTCTTTTTTTTTTTAAGATTATTTGTTTATTTATTTGACAGAGAGAGAGATCACAAGTAGGCAGAGAGAGAAGGGGAAGCAGGCTCCCCGCCGAGCAGAGAGCCCGATGCAGGGCTCGATCCCAGGACCCCGAGATCACGACCCGAGCCAAAGGCAGAAGTCCCAACCCACTGAGCCACCCAGGTGCCCCTTAGCTTCTAATTATGCAAAGCATTATTTTCTCTAGTCCATCACCACACTTAGTAACACAGTATTGGTATCTTGGGGCGCCTTGGTGGCTCAGTCAGTTGGGCATCTGACTTTGGCTCAGGTCAGGATCTCAGAGTGCTTGGATCAAGCCCCGTTTTGGATTCCCACTCAGTGGGGTGTCGGCTTCTCATCATTCCCTCTGCCCCCCCACCAAGGGGTGCGTTCTCTCGCTCTCCCCCAAATGAATAAATCTTTTTTAAAAAATGGGGATAAAAATACATTATATGTTTATAAAAATTTTCTTAAAAAAAGTCACCGTTGGTATCCTATCTTGTATTTTTTGTCTTCTGTTACCCAGAATGTAGAACGAACTTGGGATTCACAGCCAACTCATAGTCTTGGAGAAAAAGCATGCATTCTCACTGTCTGTAAGTACCTTTCAGTATTACAAAACCTCAGCAAAATCTATATTTCAAAGCACATGTTCCCAAATCAATTCAAAGTCTTACAAGTTCCAAGTTTTCTAAAAGAAGGTATATAGACGCACAGGCATGCAGGAACACGCGCGCGCGCACGCACACACACACACACACACACATACATACCTCTACGTGAATATTTCTTTTCCCTCAGTCCCTCAGGGAGTGGCTGCCCACAGAGAAACTAGTTCATAGCTCAACTGAAAAAAACATGGACCCGTAAATCCAGGAAGCAAGTATTTCTCATGTGAGGTTTGAGGGAGCTCAATAAGGAATTATAAATGAAAGAAGAACAAAAATCTTGTGCCTGAAAATGGGTTGGGAATCTGACTGCTATTTCCAATGAGTCTTATGTCTCCATGGGCTTTAAGAGACAGGTTCTAGAATCTGTTGGAGATTAGCTAATCAATTTTAACTGGACCTTTAGTAGAGGCCAACATATGTGGAAAGGAAAGAAAATGAGCAGTGGCAAGAAGACATTTTCTAAGATCAAACTGCCTGAAGTTAAATTCTAACTCTGACACTTCCCACAGGGGAGATCTTTAGCAAAGTACTTGAGCTCACCTGGTCTCAGATCCCTCGTCTGTAAGAGGGACACTCCAAGCACCTTGCCAAAAGGACAAACCAGGGCATCCAGGGAAAATTATGAGCTCAGCAGCTGGCAAGCAGAAAACGCTAGTGTGGATTCGCTACAATTGTTATTTCTGTTCTATTTATGATGACCGTTATTAAGCTCGGTGCCACCTTCCCCGACGAAAAGACAGCTCCTCTCATTTGCCATCGTATCTGCATATTTCAAATTTAGGTGTCCATTTCTTCAGGCTGCTGGGAGACCTAAGATCCAATTTTACTTAATTCACCACCAGATGTGTTTTCTGAGGCTCTACTATACACAAGTCAACAGGCGAGGGTATTAGTGATACAGACATGAGAAGACACGATTGCCTGTTTTCTTAGAGTCTCCTTAACACTGTTCTCTTCAAAAACTCCCGGGATGATGGGTGATAGTACCGACCGCGTCCACACTTTCTTCTCTTTCAGAAAGACTGACTTGCAGTAAATACCACTGCAATGTATTACCCACACAACAACAGTGTAATAATATTGATCAGTTCAAAAAGTAAACAGCTGCATTTTGAGCAAAGCTTTACTCACCGCAAAATGAAACACACTCTGTTATCAAAGCTTATCTCAAAATCAGTAAAGCCAAATGAACAAATGAACATTTCTAAGTGCTTTCATCAGATTAAAAAAAAAAAAAAACTTGATCTTTGAATTAAATTTTAATAAGAAACAGGACATCCGAAGGCGATTTTGCCCATTATTTGATTTCACAGAAATAATTCAAGGTTCATTTCTACAACTAATTAAATTTTTTTTCGAGTACTTATTTAAAACTAAAACTTACACAGTTATTTTTCAGTGAGTCTGACTAAGGGTTTCAATACCATGGGGTCAGTCCACAATGTTGAAAGAATGAAAGTAGCTGAGGATAGTAGAAAGCCTGTAATTGAATACATCCTTTGCTTCTAGAAGGATCAGAAATCAATCTGTCTTCAGTAATTCTTTTATCAAATTGGAAAAGTCGAACCAGGAGGAAACGTGGTACGGTCTGCTCTGATGCAGAACACGATGCTCACGTTTCAAATACTTCCCCTCACCGCCCCGCCTGCCTGGGGTCTAACTGGGCTGGGTGTTCTGGAAAGAGAGATTGGGAAGGCCAACATGTTGGAAACCCTAGCCCTATCCCAGACTCAAGAACTATCATCCCACCTTACCAATGACGCTGCTTGATAGATCAAAAGTGTTGCAAATAAAATGCGCAACATTTGAACCCACATTTTCACTTAAGATGATCCACTGCTGGGGCACCTGGGCGGCTCAGTCAGTCTAGCGTCTGCCTTCAGCTCAGTTGATGTCCTGGGACAGAGCTCGGCATTGGGCTCCTTGCTCAGCAGGGAGCCTGCCTCTACCTCTCCTTCTGCTCCTCACGCATGCTCTCTCTCTCTCTCTCTTACTTACTCTCGATCTCAAATAAAGAAACAAAATCTTAAAAAAAAAAAAAAAAGGTGATCCACTATTTTTGCCTTACTATAGTTAGATTTTCTATATTCCTTAGCAAGGCTTGACCATTCTTGGGAGCAGCCAGTTGCTGGGGGGAGAGAGGAGGCCATCAATTAAGCGAGAAGAGCCCGCAGGGCAAGGGGCTCAGGCCGACTTGAAAAGCCACCAGGATGCAGAAGTGTACGATCGTCCACACCAGGATTTCCCCCACGTGCAAAAGCTCCCAGCCAGAAGAGATGAAGAACCCCCCATTTACAGCTAACCCCTCTCCCTCTGGCTCTCATCCTGGGTTCTCCACCCAAACTTCTCCCAAATTTTTCCCAACGCCACTGGAGCCAGAATGCCCATTGCTCTCCGCAGCTACAATTTCCTGAATTTGCATGTGGCTTTTCTCCAGACCATCCTGGCATGAAGGGATGGGGGAAGGGCATCCCACAGCAGAGACAACGAGGAATGGGCCACACAGGCTGAGCTTAACCAGACCTTCCACCTGGCCAAAGCACTCTCTAGTCATCACGAGACCATGACGATTTCGCAATTTCTCCTTTTCCATTTTGCTGATTTTCCTCTCAGTGTTTACATTCTCTTTAATCCCCTGACTTTTATTTCAGTCAATTAATGGGTAAAAATCCTTAAGCATATTTAATCTCATAATTACAAAATCTCAGAATTTACAAAATCTCTTGCCAAAGAAGGGCTCTATTGAGAACCCGACGTGACGAGACCTGTTGTGAGGGAACCCATGTATTCAAACAACTACTTCTCACAGAACTCTCATGGGAAGTCACTACTATTCCTCTCATTGTATAGAACTGAATAAAGAGGCACAGAGAGGTTCAGTCACTCTCTCACGGTCACACAGCTAGTAAGCTCTGGTGCTGGCTGCAAACGTAAGTGGGTTTGCATGTAAAACCCACACCCTTAAGTGCAACATTTACATTCCCTATATTAAATTCCTTAATTCAAACACAGAGGAAAATTTCAAACAGCATTGTCCATCAAACAGTAGGGAATCACATGGAAGGTAAGCCCTGGTAGGGCATCAGACGACCAAACATCCAAATTCATGCCAGGTAATATCCAGACAGGTGGATCCGAGGCTGCCCTGATCGCCCGCACTAATCACTGCCCCCATGTCCTTACTCCTCCGTGCGGAGAACATTTCCCATCCTCTCAATGGCTTATTGCCCATGGGCCCTGACAAGCCGGCAGGACCCCCTCTGACCTCACTGCCCCAGGATCACCAAGGACCGCTGTTAGGTCCTTTCCGATCTCCACCCCAGAGATTTTGGAATCGGATTTAAAAGACTCACGTGGGCTCTGAACTTGAAAAGCTGTGCACTGGTAGGTTGGGATGGCTGAGCTACAGAGACAGAGAACAAATCACACCTACACCAGCATCAGAAATAGAAGTTATTGAAGACCATAACTTCAGTTTTGAACTTTATAGTTTCTGGTTCCATTCTCTCAATCTGTGTATATTTCCTCCCCTGAGTTCTTCAGACATCCCGGTCCTCCCAACATAGTTACACACACACTCACACACACACACACCAATGTGTGCAAATATATATATATATATTTTTTTTTCCTAAAACTTAATCAAGTTGCATTAGGTTTCTGTTACCTGGAACCAAAAATTACTGAGAACAAGAATCAAAGTTATTATAACAAAAATAGCAAGGAAGCTCGTTGCTCAGTGGGATCTACTCATCATAAATAAAATGCTACTATTTCTATACTGGCAATTCAGTCAACGAAGATAACACATAAAAAATCAAACACCCTAGGGGTGCCTGGGTGGCTCAGTGGGTTAAGCATCTGCCTTCGGCTCAGGTCATGACCTCGGGGTCCTGGGATCAAGCCCTGCATCGGGATCTTTGCTCAGTGGGGAGCCTATTTCCCCCCTCTCTCTGCCTGCCTCTCTGCCTACTTGTGATCTCTGTCAAATAAATAAATAAGATCTTTTTTAAAAATATCAAACACCCTATAATTTATTTTGGTACCTAAATTGGCCACATCTCTTAATGACCCACATTTCATAAAACAGACAAATTTTATGTTTTGCTTGTGCTGGTCCCCTGGGGCAGAGGTCTCTGTGTGGCTTCAGAGTCACAGATGAGGACTAGGAAGTGCCACTGGATCTAACAGATCATGTAAAGAGTCATAAAAGTCATAGGGTCAAGACCCAATAAGTCAGCTATCTGAAATCAGGGATCCTTGATGGCCACAAGAGTCCTATGGCCCAATGCCCCGTGAGCCCCTGTGTGTATCTGGTCCCTAAGATGTGGCTCATAGGTCACAAAGGGCTATCTCAGGAGAGACGTGGTTTCCCCAGTGGAAAATGCAAGGTTCTCTTGGGAGCCTGTGCTGCCCCTTCAGTTATTAATGGTTCAGATCTTTGACTGCATACTTACTTCCAGATCAGATAAGGTGCTCATAAAAATATGAAGTCACCAACCACAATGTGAAGGTAAGGACATAGTTCTCCGGCACCAGATGGATGAAAGATGGATCATGCCACACTTTCGGAGCTGCAGAAACTTCCCCAAGCTGCCTACCGACTCAGAGCATCAGGCTGATGGCAGGTCAATGAACAGAACCATCCCCCTCTCATGAGACTGCTGTAAAGAGTTAATGGGGGGGAAGCTTTGGAAGTTCCTGGAGAAGCCCCCAGCAGAGTAAGTGCTCATAAATGTGAGTCATTGTCACCACCTGCCTTGTTAGGAAGCCCCCGGCACACACAATTCTTCTTGGAGCTCTTAGATGCAGGTAGTAAAGAGGGTCCCCCTCTTGCTGTTCATCGACATGCACCCGCTGACCTGTATTGCTTATGATTGACTGAACAGTTATAATCATGATTTTCTGTGATATAAACATTTAAGACCAAAGGCTTTCCTTTTTGAGCTCCATCCTATTTCTTACCCCCTCAAGTCCTAGATTCCTAGACATCTGAGTCTCGTACTACTAAGAAATTCTGGAAGATGTGAAACTAAATGGGCTTTCTTGTGTCTTCTTTTGAAAATGCCTCTGGGGCGCCTGGGAGGCTCAGTGGGTTAAGCCGCTGCCTTCGGCTCGGGTCATGGTCTCAGGGTCCTGGGATCAAGCCCCGCATCGGGCTCTCTGCTCAGCAGGGAGCCTGCTTCCCTTCCTCTCTCTCTCTGCCTGCCTCTCTGCCTGTGATCTCTCTCTCTCTGTGTCAAATAAATAAATAAATAAATCTTGTGATCTCTCTCTCTCTGTGTCAAATAAATAAATAAATAAATCTTTTTTAAAAAAAAAAAAAAAGGAAAGAAAATGCCTCTGGCCATCAAAGTTACTGATGGACCATTGTTGACTTCTTAAGTAAGTGTTATCTGATTAGAAAAACATGCTGACTTTATGGAGTGTAATGTCTGAGACATGAAAACAGAAAGTCGAAAACCACTTAGCTGTCTAAGAGACAATATTAATGCTTGGTTCAGGTTGCCCTTGGGACCTATGAAACTGACCTTAGGGCAGGAACTCCCAGAGCAGAGAAAAATACATAATTTTAGAGACTGTATCCTCCAAATGCTGTTGACCATGTTTAAACTTTACATTACAAAATAGCTTTCCCATTTCCCTGGGTCATTCATTCATGTCTTGTGGTTAATATTTGCATAGTTTCCACTGTTATTCTGAAAACCAGGTGTGAGGTCGTGTGGCAGGTACACAGTGACATTTTGCTGCTTTAATCTCCAGCACATTCCCTAATTAATGTGAAATGTCTGGTCTGGGAGAGAACATTTTCCAAAGGAAACCAGTGATGATCATTTCAGAGATCTATTCTGAAGCTCATTTGTTTTATCTCTTTTGAATTAACTATTTGCTTTCTCTTCCCGTCCTGTTTCAAAACATAATTTCTTTCTTGGGTTTGGCACAGTAGAATATGCATTCTCAATGTGAAAACTCCACTGTTGAGAGGCTACATAACTATGATTACCATCTCTATTCCTATCATCCAGTGTTCCTCTGCCTGCAGCTATTTGATCACAGATGGTCTTCTGCAAGGTGGGAACCTCAGCGGGGGAAAAGACAGACCGGTGGAAGCATTGTAGAGCTCCAGTGGAAGAATTCCGTACCTGAAAAGCAAATGACCCAGTGACTTAACTTATCCCATCTCTCATCCCCATTTCTACGTGGACATCAACAGGAAACAACTAAGTTCTCCTTCCATTCAGAGCAGCCTAGGTTTATGCAGAAAATGAACAAAGGAAGAGCTACATCCAGGAACCGGAATAAGTTATGACCCTTACTAAGGTACATCTTGAAAAAAAATTTAGCAGGTTTGATGTCTTGTGGGATTAAACAGAGTAAATCCAACATGCCACTCAGAGGACTCCCTGAAGGTCAGAATTTAGGGTTGGTGACTAGCTCTATGGGAAACGGGAGCTAGAAGCTAGAACTCAAGCTTGCCTGGAAATGTTAAAGAGGAATCAAAATTTTACCTCAAACATGGAGAAAATGAAAAACAGGTACCAAACATGATCACCACTAGCTTTACTGGTCTTGCTATGGGACCTATGGGCTGAGACTTTTGGCTTTACCCATGGACCACTGATTATTTCATGGTCATTGTCAAGTGTCTGCAGTAGCAAGCCTACAGTCTTTTCTCCCCTTCATTACGAATGTCTCAGAAAAGAAAGTAAAGTGTCTGATCAAATCTTGAAAATACACCAATGATGAATCAACTGGCAAATCTGTGAGTGACATTCACTAGTAGGAGAATCCTTATCTATGAAATGCTTTCAGTAGAGCATACCTGGTCTGCTTGGGGCTGTTAGTGGTAAACAGATCCAGACTCTATGGAACTATGGGGCATGGTTCCCTAAAAAATGCTGAATGAGCTGTGTAGCTATCAGAGTATAAAGTGGAGATGTTTATGAAAGTTATGTACCTGCATACATTTCTTAGATACCTTGCATGTTAAATGTAGCTGGCGCGTGCCCAAATACAGCAAGAAAGGACCTGGGGAGCAATGTTGACAGTCCTTGGCTTCTCCTTGCTTCACCTACACTTCACGACCACTTGAATCCTCAAAGTAACCAAGAAAGCCTAACCAAGGAAGGCCTTAGTTTCTGTGTTCACTTAATTCAATCAATGACTCTATATGCAAGACAATAATGCAGTATTTAATAGTATAAATACCATTACTGCACTTTAATTAGTTATTTTACATTAAAAACTCAGAGTGAAATACAGATTCAAATTATTATTAGAATTGAATATATACTAAAATACCATTTATTAGAAACTACACATGCACATCCACACTCTTATAAATACTTAGGAAATATCAAGCTAGTATAAGTAGTGGCTATTACAGATTAAAATCAAGTGCAGGAGATTTAAGAGTCTTCCTTTTCCTTTTTATGTTTTTCAAGTATAATCATGTATTATCAAAATAAAAATCTAATATAGACACATCTAAAGTAAAAGTATTTTATATGCAAAACTATGGCTTTGAAGAGCACACCATATTCACATATTAGAAAATGTAGCTCTAGGGGTGCCTGGGTGGCTCAGTCAGTTAAGGGTTCAACTCTTGATTTCAACTAGGGTCATGACCTTGGGATCACGAGATCGAGCCCCTAGTCTGCCTCTATTCTCAGCATGGAGTCTACTTGAGATTCTCTCTCTTCTTCTCCCTCTGCCCCTCCCCCTGCTTACTCACTCTCTGAATAAATAAATTAGTTTAAAAAAGGAAGAAAGGGAGAGAGAGAGAGAAAGAAAGAAGTGGTAGCTCCAGTCTCCTATGATTCTCATCATCCAATTTATTTTTGTTTTTTGCCTTGCATACCCTACAGTAGCAAGTCAATCCTGGGTTATACAGATAAACAGATCCAAATGCCAAATATTTTTCAATTTCCTTTCAAACTTTAGTCTTCAGCTGACTCATTCAAAAGCATAAGAATGAAGTAGTAATCATATTTGTTTCAAAGTTGAAAATTAAGAATATCTAATAAATGCCTGCTGTTGTAAAAATAAATCTAAAAGTGAGACAAGGAATCACAGCCCAGCAATTCCATTTTTACAGGTGTGCCCTGCAGAAGCTCTCACGCATGTGCCCAAGGAGATGTGCACCACCATACACACTGCGCCAATCTTCGTGCGAAAGAAAGACTGTAAACAACATATATATACATCAATTGAGAGAAGGATAAATTCATCGGGATATATTCTTACAACAGTATTACTGCACAATGATTAAATAAATGAAATAGGGATGATTTATCAGCCCGAATAAATCTCCAAAAAAAAGTTGAGTGAACAGGGGAAAAGAGCAGAGGATGTTGTGGAAAGACAGATTTAGCAAAATATTATTTTCCTTGCTTAAAAACAAAAATATGATACATTTTAAATATTGGCCTGTGGGCCATACATCTATGTTAAAATACTGAAATCAGAGATGGAGAAAATACACAGCAGCTTCAGAACAGCATTAACTGGAGGTGGGAAAAAGACTCAGGGACGGGAGTGATAGTAGTGAGGCAATTGCATCTGTAGTGTTTTGCTTCTTTAAAAAATTAACTTTTAAAAAGTTAATATTTATTATATCTGGGTAACACACAGGTGTTGATTATGCTATTATCTGTATCTTTCTCCACCTTTGAGCTATTTCACATCTCAAATGCTATAAAAATGATACTTTATATAATATATATATGTAAAATGTATCTCTAAGGATATGCATATGTTTATATATTATAAAACATTACTATGTTGCAAATGTTCATATATTTGTACATATACAAAATAGGGATACTTACGAAAGATATTTTACATATAAAATATATAAAAATATATAATGCATTCAATAAACATACATAATTCAAAATTGGAAAATTACAGTGCTCACTTCAATAGCGATCTACTACAATTAGAGAAATACAGAGAAGATTAGCATGGACTCCTGAACAAAAGATGACACACAAATTCGAGAAGCATTCCAAATCTGTGAGTATACTTATCGGGATGAGCACTGAACGATACAGAGAACTGCTGAATCACTATGTTATACACCTGAAACTAATATAGCATTGTATGTTAATTATCCTGGAGTTAAAAAAAAATTTAAAAAGAGAGAGAAAATGACAGAATACAGTACGTAACATAGGTCACAATCGAGTGAGAAACAACAGGAAACACTCCCAAAATTGATAAAATAGCCTTCTGATAGATGTTATACCTTTCCTTGTTATCGTCTGTCCTTACAGCCAGTAGCTAATGATACATAAATATGGCGAGGGCCGAGCTGCAGGTTTTCCAAACTAATGATGCATTTACAGAAAAGTTCACATAGGTGAATGAGATGATAGGTTAATTCCGAGCTCTGCCCAGCAGCAGCTGCAAGGAACAAGGAAGACCTGACATTGATCTTGTGCTCCCTATGCACTAGCCTGTTCTAAGTGTCCTACCTATTGAAGGTCATTCACTCCTTACAAAGCTGCAGGAATTAGGTATTATTACTGTGCCCATTTCCCAGATGAGGGAGTGTATCATAAAGAATACAAGCAATCTGCTATATCACACACCTAGAGAGCACCAAGGCAGCATCGGAACCAGGCACTCTGGCTCTAAAGTCCAGATTCCTAGCTAAAGAGTTCATTGAGTAGTGTCACTCACTTCCATCAGTGTTTTCAAACTATCTTATGCAAGTTTTAAAAATAAAATACAGGGAGTGCCTGGCTGGTTCAGTCAGAAAAGCAAAGCGACTCTTACATAGGTTTTATGTCTCAGTCCCACCACAGGTATAGAAATTGCTTAAAAATAAAATCTTAAAAAATAAAATACAGCACGTTTTCACAGTACCCCTTTAAGCAGCCCTGAAGAACAGAATACCATGACAACTCAAGGCAGGAATCTTTGATATCGGGGAGCTGTAATCCTTGAGACCTTCTTGAACCCTGTTTTCTAGAACAGCAATTAGCACGGAGCACACCCTGCCCCCCCTCCACCCCTCCAACAACGACTTGTAGAGCATCGGGATGTATCTGTGCTTGAACCCGGCCTAGCCATGTTCCAGAAAGAAAAAGCTGGGGCGCACCGGGTGGCTTTAAGCCAAGGCACCCGCAGCCGGCTGACCGGCTGACCGAGGCCAGCACCTCCCGCTAACTCGCAGGTGCTCACCAGGTACTGGGCTCGCTCCCTCCAACCGCAGGACTGGGTCCTCCAGGTTCGGTTCCAGCCTCCTGCAGCAGCCCAGCCGCCGGAGCAGGCCCAGGGCAGCGGTCCGCAGCCCCTCCCAGACCTGCAGACCTGCTCCCTTGCCGGGAGAGCTGCGTCTAGAGCGGCCTGGGAGGTCATGGACCGGCCGTGACCTCAGCCGACCGCCGGCGCCGGGCATTGGAGGCTCCTGGCCCCGCCCCGTCCGTGGGGCGCGCGCCTGCGGGATTCCGCCCTTGCGGCTAATTTCAAGGTCGCGGCCTGGAACAAGCAGCGTGGTGTTGCGGCCCTCTGGACAGTGGGCATGGCTGGGCCCCGTGCAGGCCTCTCTAACCTTTCAGATGCTGGAGGGCGGCAGCGTGCAGCTGAGATCTCCTGGTCTCCGGCCCGAGACAAGAACTCTCCTGCGCGTTTCCTGGCAGCGCATCTGGAGCGGCTGCCTCTGCATCCCCCTCGCCCTGCGGTGACCGGGTGCGTGGCTGGCTTCGGACTTCACCCCACTCCCGCTCTTGGAACCCACATTAGGCTATGCCGGGTGGAGCAGATCCCCCGGGGTTGGGGGTGGGAAGGATGGCCGGTACTCTCTTAATGGGTAAGCAGAGCTCTGGTGGCTCATCTTCTGAACACTGTCCATTGCGATGCTCTTTCCTCTTTTCCCAAGCTTGATCGTGGTCTCCTTGCCACGTGCCTCAGCTGTGTAAAAGAGGAGTTATCACAGCACGTGATACATGGGGAGGTGTTCCGGTAGTGTAGCCTGGGTCCTATGCCTCGGCCAGGTTGTCCAGGCCGGTCCCAGTCCCTACTGATCGCCCCAGCACAGTATCATAATGACTCTTTCTCTTTCAATAGTTGCATAATTTTGACCATGCGTGATTAGGGCATCATATGCATCCCATGTTGTATTTACTTTTGGAACAGATATCAACCTCCAGTCCAGGTTGAGAGGGCTGGGTGTTAGAGTCCCATGGCTCAAATTCTGGCCATGACCTAGGAACCTGCCAGGTATTTCGTGCATAAGGACAGACATGTAAGTATAACAGATTTTCAACATGTGGGGCTCCTCTCTGTGACACCCACGAGTACTACAAATCACTGATACCAGACCTCAAAGAACAAGCATTTTCTACAGAGCAGAACCCAAACTGCATCTGTCTCATAGAATATATACGTTAGGACGTTTTATTTTCTTTTAACACCCTTGAACATTATTTGTCACCACCAAAAGATTGGTGACCTCGGTTTCTCTTGGTTGATTGGAAAAATTAGAAGCCATGCCTAGATTCTCCTGCTCTTCTGATAGATTACTTCTGGCTCTTCCTAAGGCACAGCTAAGATCCAGATGACCTTTCTCCTAGCCCTGGGCTTCCACAGACCATACTTGTAAGAAATCAAAAGCAGAGGAGAAAATGTAACTTGACAGTCTCTCCGTGCAGAATGTCGAGAGGTACTTGGAGCTGCTCTTCAACCGTTAAAGGCTTCAGGATTCCAAATGGCCAGATCTGTACAGGGCACTCTCATGCAGTACTTAGCTTGCCATGGTCCTTTGGGTCAAAGGAAGTTTCCAGAGAAAGATCAACAAAGTCAGTGCCTTCATGCCAAGATTCAAGAGACCAGAGCGAACATAACCATCTGTACTTTTTTATTGAACTGGGGGAAGTGGCAGAAGGAGAGACTGGCAGCTACATCTGTTCTCTAGGATTTATGAAGCTCGTGTACACATACAAAGTCGTGAAGTTAATTTTAATTTTTTTCTTGTGACTGACACATGCTATAATGATATCCTACACTTACTAGAACACAGTAGCAATGTTCACATACACCAGGAATGAACTTCAAAGACCAGACAAATTTCTAAAGAGGGGGCAGATTAGACAACTCCTGGAAACAAGTATTCAGCAGCTAAAAGAGCTGCTAAAATAATTGAAATAGGGTATTTTTATATGTCTTGAAAGAAGTATTGAAAACACTCTGCATTATTTATTTTTTAAATGGTGTATTTTTTATTGTGTCAGCTAAAAAAAATTTCCTTCATACTGCTGATAAAACAACTAGCACTACAGCAGAAATGATCCTTCACAGAATCAAAGATAGAAGGAACAGAGAAATCTGATTATGGTGTCTAGCTTTCAAATTCTCCCCTAAAGATTGCACTCTGTGCTACATTTGCACAATCTAAGTTCAAGTGAATAGAAAGCAAATAAGAAGAATTGCAAAAACTGGCTTTCAAACATTTGTTTTGACTTTGAGATGTAGCCCTCCTCAGTGTTCATTCTCTAGGCCTTGAAGAATTCACGTTAATAATATCCTTTAGAGGGAAACCGAAGAGGATGACAAAATCTTCATATGGAAGTCAAGATGCTTCAAGAGGTGATGATTGCTGCACTGTTTGAGATATTAAATTTTTGAAAAAAAAAATCACAAAACACCCAAAAAAGCAGTGGCTTAACCACTTGCTTATTTATCTCTTTTTGTATGTCCAGATTTTCTCTTCTTAAAATAAGGGTACCAGTCAGATTGGATTAGGACCCACCTCATTATCTCATTTTAACTTAATCCCCATATCACAGTCACATTCTGAGGTACTGGGGGTTGGGACTACAGCATCTGAGTTTAGGGCTGCAGGAGAGAGACACAATTCAACCCATAATGGATGAGTACAATAAAAGCACCAAGCGCATGTTGTTGGCCTCCCATTCTTCAGCAAAAGAATGGATTCTTATCTGGAGTCCACTTTCTCCCCTCTGGGTCTACCTGGATTGAAGAAACATCCAACACGAGCATCAGCACACCGTGTTCTCCAGGCCACAGTAGTGGGTTTAGGCATAAATCCAATCAGAGTGGATCTCGGGAATTCTGTAAGAATGAGTGGGAGCTTGCTGTTTCTGGGTAGACTTTAATCTGTGAGGGTGTACAGCGGTCAACTTGCCATCACTGAGGGAGCGCCTGGAGTCAGGTGATGGGCGGAATGGTACACCACACAGATATTGACCATAATTTCAGTCCTGCTGAATGAATGGATGAGAGATCAAGAGCAAGTTCTACGGACATCGTGTGAATCCTGACTCTGGTCCCAGGCCTGGAAGCAACATGACCCTCAGCTTTTCAGCTTTGTTTCCTAAAGTGAATTTGAGTTTTTCTCTTGGAGCTGAAAAAAGTGCTAACCAATCTAATAGGTACCCTACATTGTGGAGATATTAAACGTTGATGCTTGCACTGACACGCCCTTTCTTAGAAACAAGAGGAAAAAATTAATGACATGTTCATGTCATAGAACAAATTTAGGCATTAGAAATGCTGCTAAAGTTTGTTGACAAATCACCTTGAGTTCTTTGAAGCCATGCCAGACCAAAATCCCCGCCTCTCTAGTAAGTAGCAAGCATCTCACTTACCAGACTTGAATACATCTGTGTCTCATGATATTGAGACATTCTGAGGACCGTTATTGCTCATGCTCCTCAAAGGGTCAATGATTCCCTGATTCTCCGCTGAGTGTTTATAATAGGCTACAATTCTCTACAAAGCATAGTGTCATGTTATTCTCTCATCCAAGGTCAACATGTTGGGCAAAAGGCTTCAAACACATTGAAGCTACTATTCCAGCAACTTCAGAATCAAGGATGCCTGCCTTAAAAATGAATATGCAATATTGTACAGACATGTCTAGCCTGTTGCTTTGGAAACTCAATGAAGATAAATGTCATTGTTAGCAACTCAGTGTTGCACTCAGCTGGCAAGACAAGCCATCCTTGTATAAGCCAAGCCCTGAGCGTACATCATGGGAGGATGTTTACTTACAATGCACTTCTACCCAGCCAGAATGCTACCTTGGCATCACCCATCTCTAGGAGAAGGGTGTCCCAAAGCATCTGGCCTCTACAGACTTAAAAAAATAAAATAAAAATTAAATCCTGGAGTCTCTGCATAATATATGTGTGTGTGAGAGAAAACACACCCATTAAACTGCAGCCTTTCAGAGCATGATGTCACAAGTCAGATCCTATTAAAGGAAGCAGAAGATGAATGTTTGCTCCAGGCAGCTGGAAGGAGTCAAAGAGAAAATACATTGTAAATCTTTCCAGTGCGTGCCTAAATTGTAAAAGACGATTTTTCAGCATCCCACAGACTTCTTCCAATGAATAACTTCTTCCCAAGGAAGAAATTCCTAACAGTCTGTAAATATAATATATGGATAGTCTGATTAGCAGAGGGTAACTTGTGTATGATAGAGTTCATTGCCCCAAATCAAAGCCTGACTGAATTTTGAGGAAGAAGAAGAGGATATCTGGGGAGGAACCAGAGAAGTATTAGAATCCACACGAGGTGACATGAGGGTAGAGGAGGCAGTGACTTGATTCATACAGACACCCCAGCTGAACACATCATTTTCTTTAAGGGTGGGGATACACTTGTTGTAATTCCCCCAATCAGACTACGTGAACAGTTACCCATCTCTCCATTTCACTGGTCACCACTGTGAACCCAGAGCATTGCTTTTACTATCTGTAAATGATGTTGTTGGCATTTCATTTGGGAAAGCTTTAAGCATTAAAATTGAGAATGATATTGGGCCTAGCCTCCAGCACAATTTTGTAGGCACACATGGAGACAAGGTATGCACCCTACACCACTAGTGTGTTGCCAAGGAGAAAAGGAGGTCCTCCAGTAGCCCAGTATTTGGAGGAGGAAAGCACTTTTTGGAATAGGACCAAGAACCAAAAGTCAAAGCTACTGTAGAATTTCAAACCATTGCTAAATGTCTCTCATATATCATACACACAGACATCTGCACGCATCTGGGCAGACAGCCACAGCATATGTCTTTACTTCCATGAGTGCACCACTATGATATATGCCAGAGTGGCTTAGGTGAATGCAAAGGGAAGGGAACACAAAAAGAATGGGGAGAAAAAGAAAAAAAAATAAAATAAAAGAACAAAATAAGAAGGATATATGTGGTGAACAGAAGTACTGAAAAAAAGATACGGACAGAAAATGATAGCGTTGTCAATTGCTTTATTAAGCATTGTTTGACTTGCCTCCAGATTAGAGACCCATACTCTACTGAGTTGAAATTAACAAATGACTGCCATATTGAATTGCAAAGGTGTTGGATATTGGACAGAAAATTAGTTTGAATGTGGAGTGGGAATTTAATGTCCCAATTTGTCATTCTAAGATAACAGAATTATCCTCACCCCTAGATCTATTGATTGACCGTAACATCTTTGGGGAGGAGGAGCTCTGTACTATCGATTTCCATAAAACATTGATTATAAATTTCTAGATATCCACCTTTACATTTTAGAATGACTGTTTCAAGATAAGATTCAGAGGGACTATTTTGCAAAATTCCCAAAGTTTAACCTAGAAAGTCTTGAAGTATCTTTTTTTTAAAATAATAATGTTAAAATATTGACAAACTATAAAGATTTACTATATACTATTTGATAAAAGAGGGGCATTTGGACAGATGTCAAAAAAACAAAAGAGCAATGAGAACAGATTTGGGAAATCATCCACAGACTCACATGGGAAGGAACTCTACAAATCACCTCACCTGGCATGACAGATAATCTTCCATTTCTATGTCAAATCTAACTCCAAGTTGTAAGAGGGATTCTGAGGCTAAATGGGAAAACAGCTGGTTTTCTTTTATTACCCCACTTCTGACAACAAATGTGTGGATTTTCTCACCCTGACCAATTTTTCAGTACCAGCTGAGTGTCCTACAATTCAGTTCAAGTCCAACACTATCTGTCTGGAGTTACCATCAGATCTCACCAGTTAAGGGCTTAACGGCAAAAGATTGGCTCTATTTCAGATGTTCATCACAAGCTGGAGCCTCCCATACTTCTGACAAACTAGCTGTGGATTGGAATTTCCCAATGGATCCAATGGATCCCCATCTCAGGTTACTATAATGGTATACTATATGTACCAGTCATCATATAATACAGGAAATCCTAAAGATCACAGATGATCAGACAAAGAGGTATATAGGGCAAGGTCCAGAGGCTGCTCAGTTCGAGAGCTTCGGTTCCTGTGGAGTTGGGGTGCATCACCTTCCCAACACAAGGATGTGTTCGCCAACTTGGAGTCTCTCTGAACTCTACACGTCAGGGATGTTCATGGAGGCATGACTGATTATTAACTCAATCTCTAGCCCTTCTTCCCTCTCTAGAGGATGGAGGGGGAGAGAGGCTGAAAGTTCCAAGCTTCTAATCACACTTACTCTTTTTGATGAACAGCTCCATCCTGAAGCTATCCAGGAGTCACCTAATTAAAGCAAAAGACAATCCTGTCACCCAGGAGATTACAATGGTTTTAGGAGCTCTGTGTCAGAAACCTTGGTCACAGACCAAATAACAAAACAAAGGACACTCCTAACACCTCTATCACTGAGATTATAAGGATTTTAGGAAACAGTGTCAGCAACTGGGGACAGGAACCGGGGGTGGGGGGGGGGGAAATATATATATATATATCCTTATATATATGTATCCTTTTTTCCTTAGGATATTTCCTTATCCTTATTATATATGTATATATGTATCCTTATCCTTATTATATATGTATATATGTATCCTTATCCTTATTATATATGTATATATGTATCCTTATCCTTATTATATATGTATATATGTATCCTTATCCTTATTATATATGTATATATGTATCCTTATTTCACAGAGGCTCAAGAAGAAAGAATACAGTCAGGAATATAGACAAGGGACAGCTCCACCTCATTCCCAATTACACAGGTGTTTCTGTTAAAGAATCCAAAGCCCTTAAATAATTCGCATAACACTTCGAAGTGAATTGCCAGAGACTTACAAGAGCCCAAGTTTCATTATATTCTTACCATCATCAGTATAGCATTTGTTGCCAAGCTGTGTCACCTCCTACATTGATGGTCCGGTACATTTAATATAGAGTTGGATCAAAAATGTAGTCAACTCCACACTTAGCCTGCAGATGGCCCATGATGAGCAACCAAGTTATGAAAATTTAACCCAGCCAAGCCATCCAAAACATGACCTCACTAAACAAAATGGCCACCAAGAATGTTTCCGAGCTGTCGTCTTGATGAGGAAAATTCCTAAACTACAAATGAACTCAATTCTTCCTTTACTTTGTAGCTTCCTAAATTATAGTTCAAGGGACTAGAAAGAGAAAAGGAGACGTACCACACATCTTCAAGCAGAAGTGTCAACCCGTTGGCTAATAATGACTTTGTGATTAACCAAAACGTCCTCACCATTTTTTGAAAAATAACACACACACATACAGACACCAAAGAGATAACAAAGGCAGCTGTGCTAAGAACTTGGCCATCTATACATGTTAATAAAGGAATTTGTTTTAACCTAATTGAACTTTTGCTTTTATGCCTGGTCCATGTTGTCTTTTTGGTTTATATCTATCATTTTATAATCACACTGAAAAGTGTGATTCCATTGGAAACCTTGCTGAACTTAGGTCATTTAAAAATTTGAGAAGCATGGTTTTAGAATTCAAGTAGACATTCAGGTAAAAAGGCAATCCTGGAATGCTGATCTGGCCTTTAAGCATCTAATTTAGCATGTGGTATCGTAAGAGGTTAGAAGTTATTTCATATCGTCAACCCAGCATGGACTCATCAATTAATACACATTGACCATTGTTAAGATAATCACACCCTATGTAATTGGGCTATTATTTAGCTGATTGCTTCCTTCGGTCCAGTAGTATATGTCGAAAAAATTTTGCCAAATATTTCCTGCCATCTCAATATATCTCTATTTATGCCACTCATCTCTTTTGATAATTTGATTTACCATTTTTTTTTTAAGTTTGACATTTATTTTTGTTAACTCACACTAGGGAGTAATCGATTCTTAGTGCACCTGCTTGTTTAATAATGCATTCCAATATATCCCAGTGATCATTCTCAAACATTCTGGTCTATGGTTGCCAGAAGTGACAATTTACCACCTTTTAGAAAATTACTACACGTCTGTCTCCAAATTTGATCCTTCACTCAGCCAATACCATCTGTTATGGATAGCAGAGTGATTTCTTAGCCACGTGTCTGAGTTTCTCAGTATGTTATTATACTTAATAGTAAAGAATGGCATCTCACGTTGAAAGTGACTAAGTAATCTCTTCTTTGGCGGCGGGGTGGGGTGGGGTGCAGTCAGGAAATCATGGCCCACAGGCCAACTCTGGCCCAACACATATTCTTACAGTGCTCAACAACTAAACATTTTTAATAAAATAGTTCCACAACATTGAAAAAAATCAAGAGTAGAATGACATTGCATGACATGTGAAAATCACATGAAGTTCAAATTTCATTTTCCCTAAATTAAGTGCTACTGGAACACAGCCACACTTACTCGTTTATATATCATCTCAGCAGCCTTTGTGCTGTGGCCACAGAGTTAAGTAGGTGCCGAGATAAGGCGCCCAAAAATAAACTATTTAAAGATTCTAGGCCTTTCCAGAAAAACTTTGTCAACCCCTGACTTATTTTAATACTGTACTATGCCTTTAATCCTCCCCCTAATGTTTGACACTTTTAGACTGAAGTACAGATTTCTTGGTAAAGAAGATGGAGACAAAATGAATGAATGGCTGTGCCATCATCTCATTTCCCACTATGCCCCAAGCAGATGTGCGGATTCCAATTTGTCTTCTTGCTTGACACATCCCTATGAAGCATTTTCTCCTTTAGATAATATTTCCACAAGGTTTAATGCATCACGACCCTTAGTCTTCCTAAACCTCTTCCTATAGACCTGTGACTAGTTCCCCCCACTGCTCATGTCCCTGAACACTTCAGACATGGACCTCCCCACATGCATTGGTTTCTTCACATGACCGGATAATCACATATTAACTCTAAATAACTAGCTATCTTCTTTTAGCAACGATATGTTTTAGAATCTCTTTTCGAGTGATTTTACAATTTCTACTCTTTATAATTCTGATTTTGTACAGGCACCCATGAGGACTGAACTTGCTTGACACCAGCCCTCCACTCTGTAATTCTTCGTCCATTCCAGACAGTGCTAAATGTTGAATGTGTTACTCATTTAGCCCCCAGCCCCAATGCAACCTTCTTACACTTCTGATTGAATAGGAGATTAACAGACCAGTCAGAGTCTGGAAGCCCTGGGTTAATCTCACAGTCTGAGAAGCAGATATTCCCTATTCAAAACTAGAATTTAGTCTTTTCCTTCTGTAAAGGAACTGATAGTATTTGTTGAAAGTTGCAAAGTTTTTGAATTACACATCTGGTTCTCGAAAGTTCTATATCCTCAAGATATTAAAAAAAAAAAAAATACAGGGAAAATGCTTGCTCAGGATTTGCTAAAGTAGAAATTTTAAAAACCAAGATGTATTTGTTAGAAATATAATCTTTATCTCCCAGTGTAAGAACACGAGAAAATGTATTCTGATAAGAGACTTCTTCCTGATTGCATATATATTTTTTTTTCTGGTGAAGAAGAAAGAAGACATTTGAAGAGAAATTGATCTAGATTCTCGAGTATTCACTGGGAAAAGGAGTCACCTAGCTGCCCATCTGAGGGAAGTATCATCTGTCTTGTACAACATTCTGGGAATAGAGTGATGAAGTTTCCTTCTTCCTTTTTCAAAATTTAACTATTATAAGTAGATACATGATACATTCACTAACAAGTATACAGAGCAAAAATTCATCTATTAGTTGAACATATGAAATTACTGTTATTTGACAATTTTTGATCATCACAAACCATAATTTCATGCTTAAACCTAATGTTTTAGAATGATCCAAGTAAGAAAGACAAACAAACCTAAAATCATTATGAATGGAGCTTGAAGTGAAAAATCCTGATGACAACATATATACATTTTTTAAACCAAAGAATAAAGGCTCTGCTTGCTACCAGTTTCTTCATTTATTAGTATTTAACAAACCCCTATCAGTTCAATTATTCCATATAATAGTTTTAAAAAATTAAAAAGATTTACGTTTACTTGAAATATATATATATATATATTTTTTTTTAAAGTGATAACAGGCCCTCAGGTAAGGATGTATGCTAATGAGGAGCACCGATCATCACCCACCAAGATCTCCATAGAAACAGCCCATGAAACAAAAGGCAGTTTCAGAATTGGAAATGAGGGTTTGTCATCCAGATTCTAATACCCAGAATCTCCAGGAATTTCTGTGAGAAACATGGAGTTTCTGCAGTTTTACAGAAGCTTCAGAAAACCATTCTTCTGTAAAAGAATATATTGCCTGGGATCCCCGAGGAGAAGATTCTGGAAAAAAACCCCACTAACAAGAAGTCACAGGATGTGCACGCTGACCTTCACAACTTAAATACATTTGCTGGATGGAAGATGGGGAGGAGCTAGTGGTAGAGGAAGAAAGAGAGTAGGTAGGAAGAGAGAAGGAGAAGGCAAGGAGTCGAGTGTTGGGTGGATCATAACATCCGAAGGGACTGAAATCAAGGAAGGAAGTAAAATAAGGTAAGATGTCTACATTGAACACTACAAAAGAGAAATCAAAGAAGAACTAGGCAAATGGGTAAATATACTGCTATTATGGGAAGAATCACTCAATAGTATTACGACAACTTCAATCAAAATTCTGTTGGCTTTTAGTTTTGTGGTTTGTTTTTGTTTTTTGGGTTTTGGTTTTGGTTTTTTGGTTCTCTGGGTTTTTTTTTTTTTTTTCTTTTGTAAAACTTGAGCTGAGTCTAAAATTTATATAGAAACTCAAAAAACAGAATATCCAAAGAAGTCTTGAAAATTAACAAAGTTAGATGGGGCACCTGGGTGGCTCAGTGGGTTAAAGCCTCTGCCTTCGGCTCAGGTCATGATCCCAGGGTCCTGGGATCGAGCCCCGCATCAGGCTCTCTGCTCTGCAGCCAGCCTGCTTCCCCCTCTCTCTGTCTGCTTCTCTACCTACTTGTGATCTCTGTCTGTCAAATAAATAAATCTTTAAAAAAAAAAAAGAAAATTAATAAAGTTAGAGAACTTCTGTTACTTGACTTCAAAGCTTCCTGCAAATCTGGAGTACCCAAGACAGTGCCACACTCTCAAACTTGACTATGATTCACTTGGCCAGTGAGTCATCTACCCTTCCATTCATCATTTATTATAATGCATGCCGGATGCAAAGAAGTATACATGATCTAATTGTCAAAGAGTTCTCAGTTTAGTTGGTGCTTTAAGCATGGACAACATAATTAAAATATAAATATATACACACATATAGATAAATTTAAATACGCAGTATTGTTGGAATATAGAGGAAATAGTAGAAACGCCTTAGATTGTGTCTAGGAAACTGACAAGGCATGTCAAATATGGATAATGGAGAGAAGGTACCTCTGGAAGACGAATTAGCATGGGCAGAATGACAGACCCCTGAGACGGCATATAGACACAAAGGAGACAAGGCCAGTAGTAGGATGGAGCCAAAACGCAGAAGGCTGTTTAGGTACCAATGGAGCTTTACACAACAGAGAATCGGTATTTAAGGTTTTTTTTTTTGTTTGCTTGTTTCCGTCTTAGAAGTGGGTGATATAATGCAATTGTACAGAGATAACCTGGTAGGATGAATCAGCAAATTTGCACGGAAGAGTTAGAGGCAGGGAAACAGTTACTCCATTTAATACGTAAAAATATCTCCCAGATATCTTTTCTCACTTGAATACTGGCAAGACAACTGATAACCCCTTAGAACTTGGGAAGAATTTTATTTCTTTCAAATGTATTAATGTACATTGCCATCAGTAAGTGGAATATTGATTGATTGATTGATTGATTGATTATAAATTATTCTGTCACTGTGCAGCCATCAGAAGGCATTGCTGAAGCATATTCCCATGTGGGGGCTCACAACAAATTGTCAGTGTGTCAGCCTGCCATGGCAGCCACTTGACCCCCAAGCTCCAGTGAAATCCGTGTGATCCACATGTGCTTACTCTACCATTGATGCTCAGGGAAGAAATACAATATGACTGTAATTACAAGTTAATTCAATTAACATTTTTCATTTGCCTTCTGGACCCAGATTCCTGTTTTGCCATATGAAAGCTTACATAAATCAACAATGAAAAAACATCAAATGTGACTTGGATCTTGGACTTACAGACACCAGGGCAAGGAATTGTATCTCAGGAGCCACGTCAGTCCTGCTGGACCCCACCTTCGCAGGCTGTGAGACGGAGACAGAATGCGTGCTATCTCATGCAGTCGGTCTCCAATTATCTGCTCTAGTGGAAAGGATAATCACCTTTCGTGTTATATTGTAATTTGTATTTTTACATTCTGTCCCAGCTTTCCTGTGGGGAGCTCATGCTATGGAAGGAACATCCTCATGAAGTAAGAAGAGAAGGAATTTTGAAGGCAACATTAAGAGATTTCCTCTACCACCATAAAGAGTATGTACTGTTGTGTCTGTTCCTCCTCATCCTCCTCTTCCGGCCACGTCCCCTCAATTTTTATGTTACGAACCACCTCGCTTTACTCTATGTCCCTGCAGATGACTCAGTGCCAAAGTGAGAGGACTTCTATTCTACACGTTTCCAACTCCAGCTGTGCTCATGGAACTCAGATACGATCAAAGTTCCCGTTAACATGTTGCATAACAAATCTCCCCCAAATATAGTGGCTTAAGATAAAGAAAAGCATCCCTCTTTGTCCACGAATATGCTATCTAGGTGAGGCTCAGGAAGGACAGTTCGTCTCTGCTCCAGGCGGCGTCAGCGGCAAGGCAGGGACTGGCATTATCTGACGTCTTACCCGTATAAGACTGGTGCTTGCTGTCAGCTGGGACCTTAACTCTGTTGCCCAGGATTCCTGCACATAGCCTCTGCATGTGGCTTGGGATTCTTACAACAGAGCAGTATTGCAAAGGTGAATATCTTTAATAAGAGACAAAGATCCAGGTGAAAGCATGCTCACCTTTTTTTTTTCTTTCATTTTATTTTATTTTATTTCTTTTCAGTGTTCCAGAATTCATTGTTTATGCACCACACCCAGTGCTCCAAGCCTGCTCACTTTTTATGATCTAGCCTTTGACATCCTACAGCATTACTTTCACCATTTTCTTCACTGAGGCAATCACAAAAACTCACCCAGTTTCTAGAAAATGGATAGGTTACCTTTCAATAGGTCATGGAAAGGTTCTTGCAAGAGCCTACCAGAACAGATTATTGCTGTGGCCATTTGGGGAAAAATACCATCTGCCACAGCAGCAAGCTGAATTTCTCTGACCTTGGTTCAGGAATTCCACTCCAATAAGACTCAGTCCTGAGGCTTTTCCTGGGACTATTATAAAATAGATGACCTTCTCGTATCTGAGATATGCAGAGAAGCTTGAAGGGATGAAATGTGCATGCTGAATCAAACAAATCCACAAAAAAACCAAAAATAAATAAATAAACAAAAAACCAAGAAATCTAGAAAGACAGAGATTGAATAGCATGGCCCCCAGGGTCTATTCCTAAGCCTTTCAGTTTCACAAAGTAACATTCGCCTTTTATTTTCTCAATCTAGAAGGGTCCCCCCCACCCCCCCCATCTGCTTCTAAAGCTTCTTGATTAATAAAACCATTGCTAGGTGAATAACTTCAAACGAGATAGTTAGCTTCATATTTCATTACTTTCCTGAAGGTGGAAGATACAAACCTCTATCACACAGTGTTTTTGAGGATATAATGGGAAAATAAACATACATAATTTACTCATAGATAATGGCCCTCACTTGAAGGTACAGCCATAAGAAGCATCTTACCTCTGTTCTATTCAGGGCACTTGGTCTGAAATACATAGAAATTCAAAAGGATATTATGATTAAGATGGCAACTCTTCCACATACCCATAAAACCTCAATTAATCAAGATGCCTCAAATGGAACCTAGACGTAAGACGCATAGTGACTGGGAAACCAAGTGTGTTTCCTTCACTTGCCAGACCATCAGTTCTGTGAGTAGATACTGAATTTCATGCCCGTATCACCAGAAACCAGACGGTATTTATTTTGGTATCAGTACTCACATGTAACTAGAATGGGTTAAGAATGGGCTAAACTTTCATGAAGTTATTTAAAAAAAAAGATTTTTGAGGAGTATGCTAACACACAAAAATCAAGATGGGTTTGGTTGGCAATGGACTCAAAACACAACTTCTAATGTAGCTGCTGAACTCTGTCAGTAGCTCGGTCTATGTTTCCATCACTGTCTTCTGTCCTCTCTACTTGTGGTCCTTTTCAAGGAATATTTCTGTCATTCACTGGTTGGATAGGTGCCATGACCCAGGCTCTGAAAAGGACTCTGGCAGAGCAATCGTGAAAGAAACAGGTTGACTAAAGTTTTACAAACTCATGGGTTGGCTGAACAGACTAAATCTGTTACTGGGGTGTGTTATGAACTCAACTGCTACCCAGGCCACCCACCCAGAGCTTGCAGTAAGAACTACAGTGTTCCAGACGTTACAAACTGGCTGTGGTCATTTGTGTCCACATCCCTTGACTCGTAACCTCCTCCATCTCCCAAGCCAGCAAGAGTGGATCCATGCCACCTCTGGCTTCCAATCGCTCTGAATTGTTTCTGTTCTCAGTCAGGAGAAAGCTCTAGTTTAAAGATCCATGTGTTCACCTTGGGCCTACTCTGATCATCCAAGATAACCTCCCTATTTTAAGATCAGCCTATTAAGGTTGCTCCCTATTTTAGCAAGTTAATTGTATCAGCAAACTCCCTTTTACCAGATAACATAAAGTTCCAGGTGCAAAACTGGGGATATCACAAGGGCCAAAATTCTGCCTACTACACCCACCCAACACACAAACAGGTGTGAACATAGGTCTTCACATGTCATGATAATTTCCAGATCATGGAATTGATGATAAACTTGGAAATGCATATAAAACCAGAAGGGGATGGATCATCCATCTTCTAGAATAACTTCTTCTTTTTCTTTTTCTTTTTTTTTTTTTTTAGATTTTATTTATTTGACAGAGAGAGAGAGAGAGAGAGAGAGAGAGCAGGAAGACAAGCAGAGGGAGTGGGAGAGGGGGAAGCAGGCTTCCTGATAAGCAGGGAGCCCGACATGGGGCTTGATCACAAGATGCTGGGATCATGATCTGAGCCAAAGGCAGATGCTTAATGACTGAGCCACCCAAGTGCCTCTAGAATTACCTTTAAAATATATATATATATATATATGGGATCCAATTCCTGGTATGAAGGGAATGCAGGGGGATTGTGTTAGGGTGGGAAAGGTTTCATGGACGTGTGTGCAGTAATCACTCACTCCGAGGCAGGTAGATGGGTCCTGCAGAGCTGAATCATCCACCTGAATCAAGGAGATATATATATATATAAATATATATATATATATATATATATATTTATATATATATCTCCTTGATTTATATATATATTTATATATATATATATATATATATATATATATATATATTTCTAGAGATTTCCAAAAAGTTTGTGGACACTAGGCCCTTTTGTCTAGAGATATCCTTAAGAATAGAGTTGCCTTCTTCTTCTAACCCTAAATTGCTATAGGCCTAGTATTATGGGAAGCTGAATAATGCCCCCTACAGATGTCCACATCCCAATCCCCAGAAACTGTGAATGTGACAAAAGGACTTTGCAGACGTAATTAAGTTAAGGTAGGGAGACTCTGCGGGATTATCCAGTGGGTCCAGTGGAGCGTCAGGGACAGTGAAACGCAACAGAAGCAGAGGTCAGAGATAGATTTAAAGATTCTGGGACGCTGGCTCTAGAGACCGAGGAAGTGGGCTTTGAGCCCAGGAAAGCAGGTGGCCTCTAGAAACTGCAAAAGGCAAGGAAACAGATTCTCCCCTAGGGCCTCCAGAAGGAACACAACCCTGCTGATATACTGATTTTCGAACTTCTGACTTCCCAAACTTAAGATAGTAAATCTGTGTTCAGTCACCTCCTCCGCGGTGATTCACTACCACGGCAATAGGAAACGAATGCATCTGGCCAGATGTTTGAGCTGTGTAAGCGCCTCAGCCTCTCACCCTCCATGTTGTCCTGTCATAATGGGGAGATCTTCCCTCTCAGGATAATGGGGAAAAGGAAGTTATTTCAAGGGTAGACATCAGACAAAACTCCCTTCCCAGACCTGACAGAGAGCCCTCGGTCACAAAGAGGTCCCCCACACTCTCCAGACTACAGTTCTCTTTCTTTGCAACTGCATTTTTAGGGAAGATACAAGGAAAGAGGGGACACAACAGTCTCCAGAATGTTGATGGACTCGATCCCTTTATTTTGTTATTCGACAACCCTAAACCAGTACCGACACGAATAAGCGAAGATAGGTTTGTGCAAATAAAGTCATGGGAAATCAGCAGTTTATTACATGTAAGAGCACACTAATGCCACATAAAACCCACCCCCTTTGCACTAAATATCTGTGCAAAGTACACAGTGGGACGTGGCAGGCGGGCACCAGGCAGCTTACTCGGGATTGTAATCGCCAAGTTCGGAAGCCGAAGCCAGAAAAAGAAACCATTTTGATGGCATAGATGCTGAAACATCTTCCCGGACCCTCTGGTCTGAAAAGTCTTTGCTGAATCCAGAAGACTCATTGAGATTTCATCACTTTTTGTCCCTGCCTCCAATTTACGGCCCCCTCATAGCAGAAGCATAAGTGACAAGCTCAGCACTTGCTGTCCCACTTTCGCATCCAGTGACAGCTGACAACCAAGAGCGGCAACTTTCTCACCACGAGGTTTATGTGCTCCCGATGGCTCCATTGTGGTTTAATGCGCACCCAGCTGAAATTACAAATAGAAATGTAGCCCAGGTTCTGGGAAATGACATTTTATTCTTTGGCTCTTCTCTCTGATAACTGTTTTTGTTATCCTATTAGCCAGATGCAGACAGACTCCGAAGTCATCTACACAATGCTTATATTCTTGTACCGTCTTTGTATGAAAACAGTTTTTGCTCCCTTTCCTTGTGAGAGGGGAAAAAAAGATTATATTAACGGTTTCAGACACCTCTGTGGCAAAAATGCAGAGAGACCACAATTAAACTTCAGCCGAGGATAATCATCGGGAAGTTGCAAATAAAAAGCAGCCCACGCCATCGTGGGTGAAGAACTGAGGTTGCCAATAATCTTCAGAAAGTTGCATTCTCCGTAACTGGAGCTAGATGGAAGCTGTGACTCAATCTTCCTCATCCGGGAGCGTTTCTTTTTTGCTTTGATTCTGGCTGTCTGGTTCACAGTTGTAGTGATAACAAAAGCCTTGCAATTTAAAAGCAATGAAATTCTCAGTTGATAGGGCCTGGGAAGCTATAACCGGCGAATCTGATTGTGTTACAAACAAGTTCACTCTCAGAAAAGGCAGCAGATGCTGCAGCTGCCCACCCACCAACCCAATCCCCACTGAACCGCACAGCTACGAAGATAATTAAACTGTAATTAAATGCTCTGTCCCCTTTTAAGCAATGGATCATGCGATTTAAGCACTCTTCCACTGGGATTGGACAGTCACGTGTCCTGGGGAAAAAAAGACAACTTTGCATTGATTTTGCTTCACTGTGTAAACAAGTAAATGAAATAATCCATCTGAGAGGCAAATGCCAAGAAGTAACAGGCTTGGTCCACCCCAAACCCGGTCCAAGTGAAAAAGGCATTGCATCTGGTTGCTTAAGATCGCTGGCAAAAATACAGGCTAGAGGAGAGCAGAGGAAATCATCCCCAGCCAGCGAAGGGTTGAGGTGGTTGACCTTGTGAAAGGAATCTCAGTTTCTCAAGAAATTGCTAGTAAAGGAAAGAATGTTTCAAAAGTAGAGACTTAGGACTATAATAACTTTCCCTCTGCCAATGCACACGCGCGCACACACACACACACACACAAACACACACACTCTTTCCCTTTGGTCCGGCCAAGATGGGTAGATGCTGTGATTCTCCCCGAATCACTCGGCCCCGTTATGGAGATCTACCTTCCCATTCCTGATCGCTGCACTCTGGCTCACACATTCATATACCCATGCCCATGACCCTGCTTCTTCCAGCTCCAAAATGTGGGTGTTTATTGAAAGACTGTATGGACAGATTTGTGTCATTACTCATGAAAGGATACAAAAACTGGCAGAGATTATTGCAAGCATATCTGTCAGGTTCTATTCTCAAGACTTGATATGCTCAGCTAATCCTCATAACAACCTTAACAAAGCAGGTTCTGCCTCTGATATTTACCTCCTCAAAGGAGCCTCCCCCAAATCTCCTTTCTAACATACTCGCATTATACTTGCCCTTCCCCACTTCCCACTAACTTGTACCGTGTCACACAGATGCTTGTTATTTCTTTATTGTCTCTGTCAGTGACAGCCAAGTTCCTTAGACGTGGACTTGTATTCACGGAGTATCTGTCGAGCCTTCTAATGAATTATGATCTTTTGCTGAAAAATGTATAGTTCCAAAGGTAATAGAGATAAAATGAATCTAGGATTCCAATTAGAGTTCATCTGAATCTCCAACCAATGTTTTAATTACAAACCAGTCTTGTCTCCTTACACGTGGCCTGCCACTGCTCTACGTAGATATACTTTCCACTAAAGAGGGTCAGAAAATCATCAAAAAGCAAGATTTCAAAAGGCCAGAGATCCAAGTTCTATATTTAACTCATGGTCTTCTTAATCTCTCAGAGAGATAGATAGATAGATAAAAAGATCCATATTTAAAGAAATATAACTTCTTCAACTACATTAGTCCTGCCATCCCTTAGTTTCAACCTAGGCCATTTATTCCAGATACTAACAAGCAAGATGGTTCCGTAAAACGAACCATAATGTTGGTCAAGGAGGGGTTCCCTAATGTTTGTAATGACGCTGAAGGTACTGCTGCTGGTGGTAGTGTTGGCCCCATCTCATACCCATTCAGTCCACCCAGAGCCATTTATTAGGCACAAGGTAAGGAACATAGATTTATTATCCCATGAAATTGTCACAAGTGCTAAATAAGGTGGGTTTTATAGTTATCACATTTTATAGAGAAAAAACTGAGGTTGAGAGGGGTTGCAGAACTGCCCCAAAGTCTCAAAGCCAATCGGTTGTAGAGCTTCAATCAAACCAAGCCTGTCACCTGACCTATCAAGCACTAGTCTGTGCTATAATCCATTTACTTGGGGCTCTGAAGCAAACACATCATTCTATATAAAATAAGCAAAACCGAACAATTAAAACTCTTATCACCAAGTGAGTGAGATAGATACATTAGAAAAAAACCACCAAGGGCATTGGGGAACAGATAGGCTCATACACTGTTGGTAGAAAGGGGATCTCTAGCCCTTGTATTGTGTGGTTTGACCACATCTTGTAATATTGAATTATACTTATCATTTAACCTAGCAAGCCTATGGAGGGCACACCCTATGTGACCCCCAGTGAGTCAAGGCCTTGTATAATTTCCTCCTCTTTTGGTGCAGGTAGATCATATGGCATGCTTCTAATCAAATAGATCATAGAAAAAGTGATGGGATATCACATTCATGATTAGGTTATCTTAACAGACCAGAGGGAGAGAAATGTACCTGTTCCCCTTGAAGGAGCAAGCAGCCATGTCGTGAACTCTGTGTAGACAGGGCCACATGATAGGAGCTGTAGGCACCTCTAAGAGCTAAGAGGGGCCCTAGACCAACAGCCAAAATGAAAAGGAGACCTTGGTTCCACAGCCAGAAGAAAATGAATTCTGTCTGAGTGAGCTTGGAGGTGGATCTTGCCCCAGTCGAGTCTCCAGATGAGACTACATCCCAGATGATACTTTCCTAGTAGTCTTATGCGAGCCTGAGCAAAGGACCCACTTGACCCATACCCACCTTATAGAAACTGTGAGATAATAAATGCATATTGCTTCCAGTAGCTATATTTGTGGTAATTTATTATGTGGTAATAGAAAACTAGTACAAACCCAATCTGGAGATTCTAACTTATAGGAATGAAGTAGAAACACATAAGGATATATGTTCAAGGGTATTTGCAGCAGCATTATTTATAATTGGAAAGGTGGAAATAATCTGAATATGTATCATTAGTGGAATGGTAGGATAATTTGTGGTCTTTTCATATTATGGATTATTACATAGATTAAAAAATCAATTGGTTACCAATTTCTATTGGTTTGGAGTAATGTCTGTGATGAGTTAGTTTTATGATTATTATTTTTTAAGATTTTTTTTTTAATTTATTTGAGAGAGAGAGGGGGAGAACACAAGAGGATTGAGGGACAGAGGGAGAAGCAGTCTCCCTGCTGAGCAGAGAGCCTAGTGTGGGGCTCATCCTGGGACTCCCGGATCATGACCTGAGCTAAAGACAGACGCTGAAATGACTGAGCCCCCCAGGAATCCCTGTGATGAGTTAGTTTTAAAAGAAGATTTGGAATAACATTAATAATATAAAAATTAAGAAAAAGTGAATATTCTTGTTTGTTTATATTGAATGTAGAGAAATATTTGAAAGGATACACTCTATGCTGTTAATATTGGGTATCTAGGTGGGATAAAGGGAAGCTAGTGGACAGGTAGGGGAGACAGAATATGGAGGTATATTTCCTCTGTGTCACTCATTCATTATTATAACTGATACTAATTAAGCATCCATTACGAGCCTTGTTCTAGGCATGAAGGTAGCTTTAATCATCTTGTTATAGGAGGAGCCAGACAACAGAATTAGCAAATAAATGAGCAAGATCACATCAGGTAAGAACAGTTGTTACAGAGAAAATAAAACAATGAGATGTGAATCAGACTGGGTGGTCTCACTTGTCTTACTGAATCCCTAGTATTCTCTGACAGAACTCTTTCAAGGTGCCTTATGATGTAAGCTTCCAACAGGGATGCCATTCAGTTTTACGGTTTTATTTGTCTTCAGCCTTTAGAACACAATTTAGGGCTGCCAGAGTTTTACATATATACCCCAGAATTGAAGGCAAAATTTCATTCTAGTCAAATGCTGCTTGTCCATTATCAATACATTACTGCATCTTTGATGCTGGGTGGCAACCATCTGAAGGTGTTATTTTATGTCACCATTTATGATAAATACGCTTTATTTGTATAATTTTTAAGAGTAGTGTTTTTAGGAGCGCCTGAGTGGCTTAGTCAGTTAAGCATCTGACTCTTGATCTCAGCTCAGGTCTTGATCTCAAAGTCATGAGTTCAAGTCCCATGTTGAGCTCCAAGTTGGTCTTGGAGACTACATACATACACATACATACATATGTATATATGTACATACATACATACATACATATATACATTCATTCATAAATAATATATACATACATACAATAATATATACATACATACAAATGTTCCCCAAAAAGAGTACTGTTTTTAAACTAAGAAAAAGAAACCTACGGGAATGACAAGAAATGACAACCTTGAGAATGTTGAGCTAGAACTCTCCCTCGTCCGGCACTCACCTGCCCTCCGTCCCACATGCATTAAGTTTGGAGACCAAATGCCATGATGTCCCAATTTGTCAGCTGAGTAGATGGTCAAGCTGTTTCTCTTTTACTTTCTACCCCTTTTCCTACACTGGGAAGGGGACTCAGACTGCTGGGAATGTTTCCTCACAATTACCTTTCCTTCTTCCCTAAATTTGTCTCTCCCCGATTCACCCCAAGCATATGGGCAGATCACTCAAGGACACGGGGCCGTGACATGGTTCTGAGGTAAAGGTTCAGAGCCACAGAGGACTTCAGAGACCATCACAGGCAAAGGCAAGACCTCAACAACCAAAATTAAAAGTTGCCTGCATGGGCTTTGGATCCAGACATTGAGTATTCATACCTGAGTTGATCTACTGCCCTCGCGACCTTGGGTAAAGAATTCAGTACCACTTGGTGTGTCGCGGATTCCATTTGAATCAGCAGATATTCAGGAAACACGGTGCCGCCCCAGGAGATGCACTGAGGAAAAGCAAACAGGCTCTTGCGTGTGGAGCTTCATGGAATTTACAATCTAATAGATATAGTAGCAACTGCCTCCTAGCGAGGCTGAGAAAATCAAGTGAGGAATATTAATAGAGCCCTTAGAGCCGTCTGTGGCACGTAATAATAATGATAATACAATGATTATAATTATACCGTCGTTATAATAATAATAAAAGTGTTGTAACAATAATTATGGCTATTATTGCTGTTACGTTATTATTTAATAGTCATAATGTATATAATCACCACGTCGTAGGGTCAGCGTGAAGATGCAAACAATTTATGTAAAATACTTGGGAAAATACATGTAGAAATCATTCAATGCATTTTTATCTGTTATGATTATGGTTCTGTCAAGCGGCTTTGCCAAAGGCACGGAGTACTGGCAGAGCCGAGTTGAGAATTTCTAGCCCATGCTCAGGCCGTTTTGCATACCTAACAGGCTGTCCTACAGTCCTACAGTTCATTGATTTCCTGCCTGTCTCCTGCAGTCAAGCTTGAACCCTACATTTCCTCCAACTCAAACGACTCGTGCCAAGCCCCAAGTGGGATTCCCCACTCACCACCGCCTCAGCGGGAAAAGAAACATGACCATTTTAGAGACCTTCTGGTACCTCTGGGGACCTTTTAGCATTCTTCGTTTATTCAACATTCACTTAATATTTTGTCAACCCCTACCCAGCACGATGTCCTTCCGGCGGAAGTAACTCCCGAGAACTCTTCTTCATTCCTCTCCTTGTTTTCGTTACGACCCTTACCAAAATGTGCAATGATTTTAATGTTTGTCTGTTTATGTGTTTCTGTCTGTCTCCCCAACAGGAATAGAGGGCTCGCAGAGGGACGGAGATCGCGTGTTCACAGACGTCTCTTCAGCACGTGGCCTGCAGTAGGCATGTCGCATGATCGATATTCATGAAGTGGACAAACATGCCAGGTCCCTACCCTTGACAAGATCAAATTCTGGCGGAAGACAAGAAGACAAACTTATTTATTTGATTCCAGCTGTGATACGTTCTGGGAAAGAGTCTGGGGTCCTGGTTGCCTACTGCAGTCTGGGGGCCGGAGGTCAGGAAGAACATCTCTGGGAAAGGACAGTTTAAGCTGAGCTTGGGTGGGGCAGCAGAGGGATTGTTAAGGAGAGGCTAAGAGACACAGGTTCTGAGAAGTTCAGGCATGAGAATGAGCATAGCCGGGGTGACTGTTGGAGGGGGCGGATATTCATGTGGCTGCAACACAGACTTGACATAAGAGAGGAGCTCCAGGTGAGGCTGGAGAGGGCCTGGGGTGACAACCACGAGAGGCTTTTTAAGGACTTGGTCATGTAAGCCACTTTGGAACACCACCCATGGCTGCAGTGTGGACAATGGGATTAGGTCAGGCAGCTGGGCAGGAGTCACTGTAAAGACGCATGAGGGAGCTGTCCTTAACTTTTAGATAGCCTTGGTCTCCTCCCCTAGCTAGCCAAAGGATGGGCTTTTGTATACTATCCCCATAGAGAGCTGTTTGGCCCATGTCCTGTTCATTGCTAGTTCAGGTCACATTAGGAAGAAATCAGAAATACGTCCACTATGCAAGTCAGATTTAGAAAACATTTTTTAAAAGATTTTATTTCTTGAGAGAGAGAGAGAGAGCATAAGTGGGGTGAAGGACAGAGGGAGTCGTAGCAGAATCCCTGCTGAGCAGGGAGCCCCATGCGGGCCTTGATCCCCGGACTGTCCCAGGATCATGACCTGAGCCAAAGGCAGATGCTTAACCGACAGAGCCACCCAGGCACCCTATAAAACATTTTTAAAAGATATTTATCTCAGAGAAATAGAGCAGGAGCAGGAGGGGACAGAGGGAGGAGGAGAGGGAATCCCAAGCAGACTGGTCCCTAAGCATGGAGCCCAGCATGGGCTGGACCTCACCACCCTGAGATCAGGACCTGAGCCAGATGCTAACCTCACTGCACCATTCAGGTCCCTCTAGAAAACATCTGAATCCAGATGAATTCGACTACAGAACACAGGTTCATCATCCACTTGAAAGGCTCCTAGAATTTCCCCCACAGCTCAGATAACCCCACCCTCACCAGTGAGAAAGTTGGCTGAAGCCAACTTTCTGGAGATGGTCCATGAAGAGCAGGACAATGGGTGAGAGCCCAGGTTTACAGCCAAGCCTTAGAACTGTGACCAAAGATACCGGGCAGATCCTTGATTTGGACAAAGTACCCTCCACAGATGCTCACCCCAATACCAGACCAGATTACATCTGTTGTAGGAGAACCAAAACATCCATTTTCAGAAAGAGCTATTTTTTTTAAGAACTCTCCATTTAAAAAACATCACACACACACACACACACACATGCATCCTATCTGAAACATCCTGTGGTCTCATCATGAATTATTTCTTTTATTGTCCTGCATTCTTCTAAAAATATACATAGCACTTCATTAACACCAGAAGGCTCTCTCTTGAGTCATTTTGCATCGGTGGAGAAACAAGCTTTCTGTGTAATGAGAACACCAGCTTCTCCCTGTGCATTCTTATAGAGCCGTGCAGTGATCAAGGAGATCTTATAAATCATGTTCCCTTGCCTGTGTTTCATGTTCCTTCCCTGGCCTTTCCCGCCCTTTCTCAGGCATCCCCACCTCTAGCTACTGCTTAAGAAAAAGGAAGGTGTGGGTCATCACTCTCTGCTAAAATGTCCCTGGGAAGGATAAGCAGCGGGGTCAGAACCTCAAAGCAGCTTCCACAATAACTTTCTTACTGCGAGGGTAAATGAGTTGTACCACAAATTGTACATATTTACATGTAATTTTATACACATGCATAGTCTCCTTTAGAAAAACAAGGAAAATGGATGTGCCTCTTAAAATGCTGACGTCTGATTAGATAACACCTCTGCTTAAAACCCTCCAGAAGTGGGGCGCCTGGGTGGCTCAGTGGGTTAAGCCGCTGCCTTTGGCTCAGGTCATGATCTCAGGGTCCTGGGATCAAGCCCACATCGGGCTCTCTGCTCAGCGGGGAGCCTGCTTCCCTCTCTCTCTCTGCCTGCCTCTCTGCCTACTTGTGATCTCTGTCTGTCAAATAAATAAATAAAATCTTAAAAAAAAAAAAAAACCCAGAAGTATCACATTTCATCCTGTCAAAAGACAGGGTCTGCAAAGCTTTTCACATCCTTTGTGATTCCCACCCTCGTGGCACCAACCTCCTTTGCTACCACTTCCTTCCTACTTCATCAGAGCCACACTGGATTCCTTGCTATTCTTCCAAAACATTCCTTCCATTTCTACCCCAGGGCCTTTGCATGTGCTGTTCTCACTGCCTGAAATGTTCTTTCCCCAAAGCACTGCCTTGCTCCTCTCTCAGCTCCCCACCAAATACCACTTCTATCACACAGCTTTCCCTTCTCACTGCCCTTCATTTCCCCCCCCCACCCACCCTTATTGTCACCGTCACCTGACACATTGTGTCTGTGCCATGCATTGCCTGCCTCTACCCCACTCTAACAGATTCTCCAGGACAGCAGAAAATTTGCTAAGCTCATCTTAGAGTCTCCATGCCCATAATAGTGTTGAGAGGCTCTGTGATGTTTGCTGAATAAATGAGGCTGGTCTGATCCCCCTGGACTAGACTGTACAGTCACAAAACTTAGAGCTGGAAGGGATTTGGGAACAGCAAGTCACCTATGCTGCCTGCCAGGAAGGCAAGACCACACCCACCCATCACACCCAGGAGAAACTATGCCCCGAAATCAAAGATCTGAGCAATGTCCCAGCCTGGAATGGGCAGCTCTAAGAGCCATCTGCTGGCAAAGGCCCTTTTAACACAGATTCTGGGGAAGGTTCTAGAGGCCACGTCCTTACCAAGCAGGTCAGTGAGAGTCTCAGAGCTGAGGCTTAATTTGGTGGTGCCCAGTGAGGAGGGGCATCTTCCTTTGTAATAAGAAATTCCTCCCTGGTTTTCAGGGTTGCTGTCTCTCTGGGCAGGTGGCTGAAACCTCTGGAAGCTAGGCCCACTAATAAAAAACCCACGGCCGGGCTCCTGGGTGGCTCAGTTGGTTGGACGACTGCTTTCAGCTCAGGTCATGATCCTGGAGTCCCGGGATCGAGTCCCATATCGGGCTCCCAGCTGCACGGGGAGTCTGCTTTTCCTGCTGACCTTCTCCTTGCTCATGCTCTCTCTCACTGTCTCTCTCTCAAATAAATAAATAAAATCTTTAAGAAAAAAAAAAAAAAAACCCACGGCCTAGTGGTGCCTGAGTGGCTCAGGGGGTTAAGCCTCTGCCTTTGGCTCAGGTCATGGTCTCAGGGTCCTGGGATCGAGCCCTGCATCGGGCTCTCTGCTTGGCGGGGAACCTGTTTCCTCCTTTCTCTGCCTACATGTGATCTCTCTGTCCAAAAAATAAATAAATAATATTAAAAACAAACAAACAAACAAACCCACAGCCTAAAAATCAACTTCAGCCAGCTTACCCACAGACCAGATGGAGTCTTACACAGAAATTCCACTGCAAAATACAGTCTGCTGGCCATAGCTGAAGCTTGCAGGACAGACTGTGGCCAAGCGGAGGATGTCCCAGGCCCCTGGGCCCCACCTGTGATGCCCAGTGGGGCCCCTTCAGGAGGACAGTAGCAGGCCGGCCCTGTGTGCCGCCCCTGGTGAGCCCAATGCTCAAAGCAGCTCTAGCCTGCATCTCCTGCATCCCCCTGCCCATTTTTCTACCCCATGTCGCCCAGGGTGGGGCATGGTCCACACCAAAGAGATACTCTTTTACGTAGAAAAGACCAGTCTTTGCTCTATTTTTCATGATGGGAAATGCAGGAGATTTGTAGGCAATCCTGCCCATGTTCAGCTTCCCATAAATGAGAGGGGGAGGAGGGGAACTGTGCGGAGAGCCTGGCCGGCTGGCAGAGGGCCGAGGGAGAGGGAGGAAATTTGCCAAGAAAAAGGGAAGAAATGGTTTATTCCCATTAGAGGAAGAGAGGCAGATTGTGAATGGACAGGTGTATGAATGGACAGAACTGGACAGCAGAGAGGAGGGACCAGAAATGGGGGAGGGGCGATCTCAGCAGAATAAATAGATTGAATCTATTAACACACCTTGACCTCCAAGGAGAATTAGGAACATTTGCTTAGCACTTCATACCTGGCGGCCACCGACAAGCCCTTCACAGCATTGTGCCCCTCCCGGGCTTGTGCACCTGCTCCTACTGTCCTCACCATGATATGGACCATTTTGGCTCTTGCAGTGAGAGCTGACCATGAACTCCTAAGGACGTGTCCTGATTCAACACTGTCACTTGGGGGTTGAGGACATCTACATGGGGCCACTATCCATGGGGTCAAAGAAACAAATGAACAGTTTAAAGCCAGCCTGCTGGGTGTTCTCTCTCTCTCTCTCTCTCTCTCTCTCATTCTCCACCTTACCCTCCCAGCTCTGGCATTTGCCCCTTGCTGACCATCGTGCAGAAACATCCATGCGCTTCTGATTGGGTGCTTTTGTGCTGAGTTTCTGCAAATGGACAGGCTGGGGGAAAAAAAAATCTTTTAGAAATGGTTCCATATCCTATCACTCTGTAAATGTAGGTTCTTTTGGCAGCAGACCGACCTTCTGTGGGAATCCACAGGTCTTAGAAGGTGGAATGGAAGCCGCGGCTTATTTTTGTTACCCTCATCCTGACGGTTCCCCACCCAACTATGTGTGCGTAGATCCTGTTCTATTTTGTTCTATTCTATCCCCGACTCCTGCAGCCATGCTCCTAGAGAGGATGCCTAAAATAATGCAGATGTTCCCCCTCGTACACGGTTTGCACAGCGATTGCTACAGAATAAATACCGTGGTCTTGGTGTGGCAAGGATCTAAGGAAAGTACCCTCAGATAAATAAAAAAGGAAAAGTGTGTAAGCTATTTTTACTTTATGAGCGATAAACCCTGGCTTAGGCAGGAATCTGAGGACCCAGCAGACGTCCTTAAACAAAAAGTTGCTCCTGGCTTCTGGGGGCCTTTTCCTTTTCCTTTTTTCCGAATGAGAACATCGCCACCTGCTGGGAAATGTTTAAATCGCCACCTGCAAGTTTGGAAACGAGCCCGAGAAAACCTAAACCCAAACCCAAACCGAAGCCCAACCCCAGAGGTCAACAGCCGACAGAAAGGAGGAACTGTAGATGATAGAAGGAGCCCAGATTTCAAATTGCTTGCTGACCTTTTAGAGTCTCTTATATACGATTTATTCTCAGGAGACCAAACATCTTCCAAACCCTTCTTTGTTCTTCTAGGACGCTTCACTTCCCCGCCCACAGCTGCCTGCGCGGGGCAGCTCTCCTTGCTCCCCTCGACTCAGATTTTACCCAGAATTTAATGCCTGGGGCTCTGCCCACCACCTCAAAGAGTGCACAGACCACCCCGATGGTCCAGGCTGGAGTTCTCCCACCTCAGGCTTCCCCTCCCCATGGAGCTCATCCACCATGAGACGTACCAATCCGGGAGAACAGTCTCTCTCTGGTAACGCACCTGCGGAGCAGCACGGCACAGCTGATATGGGGCGCCCACTGGCTCAGGGACCCAGGCTCCCCTCAACCTGTCGTCCCGTCCCCTAAGACAGGACACCCCAGGGTACTGTCAGGCGGCTGGGCCAGCTCCCACCACCATGCTGGCGTGATGGAGAAGCCTAAATTCCTGAGCACGTTTCCCGAAACACCGGTGAATGTCAGTGAAAGCAGATGGAAAGGAAAGATCACGAGACTCCGCGATAACCCTTCCTATGTTAGGTACTCAAGGGTCTATTAAGTAAATTCTCACAAGAATCATTGTTACAATTCAAAGCATGCCCCCAGTTTGGACTTCTGTACTGTTGCTGCCTGGAATGTTCTTCGAGATTTCCTAGGACTCTCCTCCCCCTCCCATTCTCCATCAGTTTGCTGTCTTTTTTTTTTTTTTTTCTTTTTTCCTACAGAACCTAACCTGATACTTGGATTTGCTGATTGGCTTACCCTCTGCTCACATACAAGAGTATAAGCTCCATGAGGACAGGGAGGGCCCGCTCCTTCGCAGGCCTCCAATAAATACTGATGGATACATGAATCACGGATGTCATCATTTCACAGGGAGGAAGAAGAGGAAAAGAAAATTCCTGGTTCCATACACTTTGCATGGAGAACGGAACAACCCAGGCTCAGGCTCGCCCTGACGGTCCCGGTTTGCTGGGAGTCCAGCAAGAAGAGAAATAGCCTTCCTGAAATCACTCACTGACTCACTTACTCACTTACTGCCACTCACCGCCGGCAGGCTGCTGCCCAGGGACCCTGCATGGGCGCTTGGCTTCTCAGGACAGCGTCCTCTGCTACCTCGAGCAGGGATGGAGTAAAGATCAATGTGCTAATTGCCACAGGGGGCACTAGAGAACCATGAGCTCCGGGTGTAAAGAAGACAAATGTGTTTACTTATGTATAAGCTCTCTTTCCAAAAAGGACATTAGTGCTGTGTTGATTGCATAAAAGTGAAGAGTTCACAGAGATTAATTTCTTTGACTTAAATATATTCTCTCTTAATGAGAGCCACCTCCCTGTCATCCGTCTCCAACAGGGACTTCCAGCCTTGCCACAATTTTCTATTCCCCCAATGTAGCCTAGAAACAGTAGAACCCAGACCTCAGAGGACAAGAAGTGAAGCCAAAGGTATCTCAGAGATAACCAGCAGCCGCTTCTTAGTGTTTCAACAAAAGACCCCAGGACCTTTGGACAACCCAGGTGAGGCACGAGCTGTGGTAGTAGCAGAGAGAGAGAGAGAGATCTGCCTATCAATCCATCTGGATGGGGACCAGAGAGAAATTTAATTGAATTGGAAGGAAACTTAGAAATGCCATATTATCTAGCCTTCTCAAGCTTGCAGACCTAGTCCATCCTACCGTCCAGTCTGGCCAGGGAAGGAGGTTTCCATGTATCCGGCACCCAATCTAGCACCAGCCTCATTCCTCTGCCACGCCAGCAGAAAGCAGAGTGCCAAGAGCAGGGGTATCTGTACCTCCCTTGGGGAAAAGTACATCTTTCTGTTTGAGAGGCAGAGCTGTGAGCTGGGCTGACTGAACGACAAATGTGGCAAGCAAACCCTCCTCTGGGGGACCAGAGTCACCTCCTCACTGATCTCCACTCCCATCCTTCTGTCCTAGAGTCTCCTCGCCACAAAACAAGGATCCTTTTAAAATGGGACCACTCTGCTTCCCTTCCAACACCCCCAATGGCTTCCCATCAAACCTGGGGAAAAATGATGTCCTTAGAGTGATGTAGGTAGCCACCCTGGCCTTCCTGCCACAGGGCCTTTGCTCTCCCTGTTCCTTCTAAATTCCTTTAAAATTTCTCATGGCTCACTCCCGCACTTTATTCAGGTCTCAGGAAAATCTTTCTTGCCTTGTCTATTTAAAATAGGCCTTCTTTCCCATCCCTGACATACTCTCTGGCTGTCCTGCTTTACTTCGCCCATAGCAATAATCATCCCTGACATGTTAATTATCTATACGAATGTTGTCTGCCCTCTCTCTTACAATATGGCTCTTGGAGAACAGGGGTTTGGTTTTGTCTACTCTTGTTTCCCTAAAAAATGGCCTGACACAGAGAAGGCGCCCAATAAATCTATGTGATGAGGGAATCCACGCATCCAACCCTCCACCCACCCACCTACCTTCTAGTACTCTGTTTCATCCATGGAATGTTCAAAGAGGTAGTGAGCTCACCATCACTGGAGACATCCAAATGATATCTGAACTATTCTCAGCAGATTTTTGTAGCAGAGATTATGGTATTTGATATGCCAGAGCACTGAGAGGAGGTTTTATATCCTAAGATGCATGGACATCTGCAGGAATCACCTCAAGGAGTCTGAGATCTTGTAGGTCATCTCAGACTTCAAGATTTTATTTATTTATTTGACAGATGGAGATCACAAGTAGGCAGAGAAGCAGGTAGAGAGACAGAGGGGAAGGCAGGCTCCCCGCTGAGCAGAGAGCCCAATGCAGGGCTCGATCCCAGGACCCCGGGATCAGGACCTGAGCTGAAGGCAGAGGCTTTAACCCACTGAGCTACCCAGGTGCCCCCATCTCAGACTTTAATGTGCATGGCTCGATTTTTCCAAAGACAGAATTCTAGCCATGTTTGCTGACTGTTCATCAGACATTGTTGGAAATGCAAAAGATTCAGGAATGAGCCAGGCAGGCACGGTGGCCGCCCTCATGAAGGTTCAGGTCTAATGGATCAACAGATGACAAAGAGTCCAAAAAGGCACCTGGGGTCCCTAACGGAGGAGTTCAGCCGTCCATGGCCGGAGCCCTAACATCAGTCTTGGGAGTCAAGGAGATGACTTTTGCATGAAAATACAAGAAATGATTGGACTAGGTCAGATGAAGTTGGAAACCAAAGAGGTCTAGAACCTGTGACTTTGGAAGACCCCTTCCCAAACATGGCAGAGAAGCAGCCCCTGAATGGCCCCCGAATGGCCCCATCGGGTGCATGATACACTCTTTAGAGCTGACTCTCCTCACTCTGAAAGGCAGGAATGATCATTTTCCTGCCAAAGTCTCATAACAGTCAAGGCATCAAATAGGGCCACCAAGGGCAGTGCCCGCAGAGACACATCATTAGAGCTTAGAGACACAGAAGATGAATCTGTCCTTGTGAAAGCTAGGGAGGACATGAGGCTATCACAGGGACACCCGGGCTCCCAGTGCCTGGAGCAGGTGCAATATGATGGACCTCCAGAGCTCCACAGAAACAAAGGGAGACCATTCTTTGCTGTTCCGTGGGAGCGCAGGGGCTGATGTGTATAAAGTCTCCAGAGCCTGGGACAAGGAGGGCTTCCCATGTGCGCAGTGGACTCTCCAGCCCCCTGGAGGCAGAGAGGACCCCCTGGGAAGAGTAGTTTCACGCGGACCCATCAGAGCCCGTGGGCCTGGAGCACCTGACCTGAACCGCTCAGGCTCCAGAACAGTCCAAGGTGGCGCTCACCAGCAGTGACTGTGGGAAATGGAAATTCTACGTCCCTCAAGTTTCTAACCGATCAAATGGAGATGAGCGTCACCTCCACCATCCAGGTGCAGAGAAGAAACCGGAGGTTTTGTGGGCACGAGCGCTGCTGCCCGTCCTTCCTCCTCCTCTTGAGCTCCGGCCTGAGCTCCTGAGTGCTGCCTCTCTGGGCTCCGTAGAAAACGGGTTTAACTGACCAGGGCTTATCTTACACTGGAGGCCTTTACCTGCTCCAGCGCTGGAGGTGCCCAGAACCGAGCCAAACAGCAGAAGCACACCCTTGTTCAGGAATTACCAGGAATTTCAGGATAAAGACAGCAGAGCATTAATCCAAGCACGGGGTCGTTCTCAGGGATGGCCCTATATCCGCAAAGCCAGACCTCGCTAGAACAGCAGGTCAGAATATTCCTGTTATTTTTTGTGCAACAACCACAGTTTCTGCTACCATGGTCTCTTAACTGCTTAATTTGGGGTCAGACTCTATTTGGGGGCCTATGTTCTCATCCAGCTAACACGGAGGGGATGTGGACTACTAACCTCCCTATTCTACAAACAAGAAAACCAGGTTTCAAGGGTGTGTGTGCAGCTGGGGGAGAGATCACAGGCTTGGGATCCAGGTCCTTCCGTCTGTAACAGCAGCGAGGGTCATCATTTTAGGCTTAACTAAAGATGCCAATCCAGAAGGTAGCCATCAAGCACACCGGGCGTTCAGGCAGAAGCAGTCCGGGAAAGCCAGTCGGCCAAGGGTGCGGCGTAAGCGTGGTCTTCAGTGGGAAGAGAGTTTCTATGGGAGGAAGACGCCCAGTGACAGGAGTCATCACCCAAAGGGGAACAGAGTTCTGCCTCCCACTGTATGATTATAGCTCCCTTGTGTCTGCTCCCAGACCCGTGAACTAGTCTACTCAGTGGTCCCTTATACCCGGACCAGTGTTTCCTGATAACACAGCGAGCAGGCTATCTTTATCAGGTTCCCGAGGGAACAGAGCTGGAAAGTTAGACAGAGGTCAGGTATGTCCCCTACAGAAGAAAAGCTGTGGTACCCTTTGTCCACAGATGTTCTCTACCACCACAAAGCAATCCCTGAACAGGTTAGGAATTCTCCCTTCTCCCAAGGTCATGGGAGAAAATTCCAGAAGGGACATTGCCTGGTTATCCTCTGCCTACTGTTTCCGAGTGGGGTATCCCAGGATTCATCTCTTTAGCCAAAAAGTTTTGTTTTGCCTGATGGCAGTATTTGTTCACAGGGAGGAGAAAGTCACAGCGAACAACAACAACAAAGAAGAAGAAAGTGTAAATTTGTTTTAGCTTTTTGTGAAAATGACCAGGGTAATGTATACCCTTGACTCAGGGGTACCACTTTCAGGATTCATAGCTGAAGACGAACGTGCATGGGTGCCCTTGCAACACCACCGACGGCAGGAAAGATTTTTGGAAACAGTTTAAATGTTCATGTGTAGACCAATAACAAATTCATGGAAAAATTCATATATTGAAATATGAAACCAATAAAAAGTAGGTGTTTGAAATTTCTTTCATGATCCAAAAACTCTGAGGCTATCATTCTGAATGAAAAAAGCAATTATGATAAGGTATAATTACAGTTTTTGCAATAAGAATGGACTCTACATATATGCACAGAAATGACAAAGGAAACCCCAAAATGTTGAGAGTCAGACACAGTCGACTAGTACACAGCTTGCCTTATTTTCTTGTCTCTTACCACAATGTACTTGACTGAATGTTTATTTTTTGGTTTTTATTGAAGACTTTTATTTGTTTATTTGACAGAGATCACACAAATAGGCAGAGAGGCAGGCAGAGGGGGAGGGGGCAGCAGGCTACTTGCTGAGCAGAGAGCCCGATGCCGGACTCAGTCCTAGGACCCTGGGATCATGACCTGAGCCGAAGGCAGTGGCTTTAACCCACTGAGCCACCCAGGTGCCCCTTGACTGAATGTTTAAATAAAAAAAAAACAAAAAAGAAGCTTATGTAAAGAACAGCACAAACAAAAGAGTTTAATCATCCCAGGGAAGTGGAGTGGTAGGGTTTTCAGCTCATAGGGAGTTCAGAGCAAACTAATGACTACTTAGCCTGCCCTTCCCTGGGCTTTCCACTGCCGAGTTCATGAACGTCGCTGTTGAAAGAACTTCTACATCCTCACAGACAGGAAGCACCCTGAACTATAGGGTCTGTCCTGGGCCCCACACACCTGACCTACAACAAGCTTTCCTCATGGAGACATGCAACAAAAAAGCAAGTAGCTGTATCAAGAGAGCCAAATGCACTTTGTGTTAACCAACTCCTTTGATAAAATTAAAGTCAGAAAAAATACTCCAGAAAAACAAACAAACAAGAATCCATATTTTTAAATTTTATGTTTTCCCGATTATAAAAGCGTTATTTATTCCCTGCAAAAATCAGACAATATAAATGGACATTCATTTAACAAAAAAAAAAGCTTAAATGTATGCTGAACCCCTCAACCTGAATGTTAATCCTTCATGTGCAGGCTCTGGGTGTCCCCTCTGAGCTGTGTGTGTTCACACGGACTCATTACATACACGTGTGCCTTCGCTACTCACACACACGTATCGGTGGAAATATTTAATGTGTATAAATCCGCAGCTTATCACAGAAATGGTGTTATTCACGTGCACTGTTCTCTTTCTCACTCAGGAACATGTCATCCGTTCATCAACTATTTCCTGAGCACCTACTGTGTGCCCGCTACTTTCACAGGCGGTTGGACTAGCTCAGCGAACAAAGCAAAGATCCTTGCCCTCATAGAACTTAACGTTCGGGCCGGGGCAGGGAAGGGGAGACAGCAGTAATGACAACATCCAGAAAAGGGGATGAAAGTCCACGACATGTGGGAAAGGGATTCACGGGAAGGACAACAAAGACCCGCTGAGCAGAGAGAGCCCTGGGGATCCGAGGTTCGGGAAGAGGTGGGCAGCAGCCTTTTTTAAAGAAAGCTACTGGGCTAGGACTTGGAAAAGGATTCGTTTGAGCGAAGATCTTGACAAAAGTAAGCAGATGAGAGGTGGGCAGGGCTGGCAGAGGGGGGCAGCCAAGCAGAGGGGACGGGCAGGGCAAAGGCCTGGACTGAGACGCAGCCGGAGGGTTCAGGAAGGTGGGAGACAGAGGGACCCAGGGCGAGAGGGGGCGGGGACAGTCAGAGTGGCAGACTGTGCGGACTTGTTTAAGGCTCTCGTGAAGGACCTTGGCCTCTCTTCTCAAAAGGGTGGGAATAAATATTGTGATTGATTGGGGATGGCGGCCGTAGATACAGAGATGGAGGCAGTGGCTCATCACCGACAATGAAGGTGGCATCCTTGGGCCCCGCATCGGAGATCCCTGTCAGCCCGCTAATTTATGGACGGGAAAGTTTGGGGCATGAGTTATGCAACACGGGCTTTATATTTCAAATCTGGGATGGGTCCGGTGGACGTTCCGAGATAAAATTGAAACATACCAGTGAAAAGTAGACTTGGTTTTTTACGCAGTGATGGGAAAGGCGTGCACACACGCACACAAGGACAAGAGGGAGAAGGTGACTCTGGACAGGAGAAAGGGGCTGGAGATCGGTGGACAGACACAGGTGTTGTCCTAGCGAGTACAGATCCCTTGCTCGCTCGCTCGGGACGACAGGTCCACACCTTCCACAGCTGTCTCCTGCTCCGAGGTCTGGATCGAGTCAAGGACAAACAGAATGCTCTCTGGGCTTTCTTCCCCTCCGTCCTTGCCGTGCTGTGGGGAGAGCTGGCTGGTCCCTGCACCGTGACGCGCTCTCCCATCCACAACCCCTGCCAACAACGAGCTCACTTCTCTCCAGCAGTACCTGGTCCTCGACATGCCTGCCTCTGGCTTCCGCCCTCGCTGCAGCCTTCCGAGAAGGCTCTTGCTCTCGACGCTGAGGCTGACCCACTTCAGAGCTTTGCTCAAAATCACCTTCTCATGGCGACCCTCCGGGACCCCCCCCCACTTGAAATCACAGCTCCCCACCCAGAGCGCCCCACGCCATCCCTGCCTGGCTCTCTCAGCAGCGCCCGTCTGTAGCTGCCAGCCCGCAAGGATGGCCTATTCCAACTTCCCTCGACTGGAAGATAAGGACCCCGAGGGCAGAGAATTTGCTCTTTTATTCACTGTGCCATCTCCATTGTCTAACGCTTGTAAGAGGCCCTGGCTGAATGGGTGGATGGCTGGAAAGGGTCCAGGCCCTGTACGGGTTTGCCTCTTTTGAGCCATCACAGCACCTGCTCTTCAGCAAAAAATCCCCGAGTCCTGTCCAGTCGTCCCTTGAAATGGGGGAGAAGGGCCTCTCCACAAGGCAACGAGACGGGCAGGCTTCCTGCGTGCCACTCTGGAGAGGGAACACTCGGGGACCAGACACCAGTTGTCGATACCCTGCTGGGCTCTCTACCCACCCCGGCCAGACGGCGAAGTCTACCAAACTGTCTTCATTACCTCCTTTTCTTCTCCGTGAGTTTTACAACATTGTCCTTTTCTTCCATAGTCTCACCCACCTCTGAGGCTCCAAAAATCCTCTAGGGTGTCCCCTCTCTCCCCCATGATATCTACCTGCCCAGGGCGGAATGCCTGTTGAGGCTTCCACACCAGTCTTCTTTCTTCAGGCGTCACCTCCTCCAGGAAGCCCTCCAAGGCCACTCCAGTTAGGATTAGGTCCTCCTCCTCCTCTGGACTTCCAAAATACTCAGGACTCACCTCCATCAGAGCCCGATCACCATGCTGAACTTCTAACTCTTCCCTCTCAAGCTCTGCCCCGTGGTATTAAGCAATCTGAGAAAAGTCACTTCAATATGTAATTCTTCATGTTCCCTACAACCTCCCATGATGCCTGGTACGTATCAGGGGCATTTGTCCATTTAGGGAATGAATAGATAAATGAAGGTATGCATGTATACATAGTGTTACGTTGGGCTTTTCTGATGAAGACAGTATGATCATTCAATAAAATGATTACTCCCTGCTTCCCTGGGTATGTTCAGCTTTAACCAAAACAGTGTGTTTTGAGATGAAACGAAAGACACAACAAGGAACATATCTGGGGGACCCCAGCATTCCTAACATCCCCAAATTATTTATTCCCATAATTTAATAATGTGTCGGTTATGTCTGGAACTTCTAACTATCAGATGTCTTAAAGCGAGTGCCCTTTGCGCTGCTGCTAGCACAGCACAGACATCACCCTCGTGGATCAAATACGGGAAAGGAACATGCAGCCACCAGGATGGCCCATGAGGGTCCATCCCAGGCCTCCCCACACAGCAGGACGGTGGGGAGGAAATCCGGCAATGACTGAGTTAACTCACTCCGCATCAACCAGGCTTCGGTGGAATTGCTCCTGCCCCAGGGTGGGATCCAGGGGCACACCCTTCTCTCTGGCACTTCTTTGGGATTCCTGAACCCCAGGGGACAGAAGGATCTGGCAAGGGGCACATTTAGATAGCAGAGGAAGGTGATTTTCAGTCTCTGTCTCCTGCAGAAAAGCAGCCTGGCTCTTTCTTACAAAGAATCTGAGTAAGTTGCTACAAGGGAAATTTCCTCTCCCCTGGCCAGGTTTTCCTATCACAAGCAGGATCCGCCCTGTGTTTGCTTCAAATTCGCTTGGTGTGTTTTTCTGCATGCAATTGAAAAAATAAAGAAGACTCATCTTTTGCATCAGATATTTGCATACAAATGGTATCTGGCACTTTCATAACATACTACAGAATCTTCAAGGCGCACCAATGTGGCACAGTATAATCTTATAAGGGGGAAATACACAATTTTCTAATAACCAGCTGCTTTCTTCGAAGACAGGTCTGTAAAGGAGTTATTATAAGGCAAAAAGAAAAGAAAAGAAAAAACCACACACAATAACAAAAATAAACCAGGTCTGAAATTCTGACAGCTTCTTCCAATGAAAGGGAGTTAAATGGGTCTTTGAATTACCAGCATCTACACGGCGGTCTGATGGTCTTGCTTAGAGAATGAGTTTTACAAATGCTTCTATAGAATGACATTATTCGAGAAGCAATTCTGAGGCATCTTGCTCACGATTGTGAGAAGGAGTCCTGGGCCTTCTCTAAATTCGAGGCAAAGGCACCCCTGTTTTGCCAAAAGATCCCATCTTGGGAAGATACCACTTTCGAATTCCGATGGGTCACACAGCAAAAGAGGGAGCTTTTGCAGCGGGCTGGGAGCTCACAGCCACGCGGAAGGAAATTCAAAGCAACACTGAGTACCAGGGACTCGGCGTATCAACTCCTACGAGTCTCCAAAAATCACCGCCCGCACACAGTGCCGGTGCCTGCGGGCCTTCAGATCGCTGTGGAGTAAACATATCAATCAGTCATTCCATTTCATAAAACCGGTGCCAGAAGAAACTTGCCTAAGGCTGCACTGGGCTCAAACCCAGTTCTGCTGAACACAGAAAAGCCTTCCCGATGTCCCTGGCTTCCTCTGTTGAACAGAGGTGTGGTCCTGCAGCCACAGAAGGCAGACTTGGGAATGGAAAATGAACAAGAAGGGAGACCAAATCCTTCTTGAAATGAAGAGATACCCCAGGTCACACGATGACTTTCATAGGCCTATAAATACTTCTGCCTTCGTGGGTCCCTTCTTCCTTAAAATGATATTAAATATTATATTATACAATTGAGTTTATAAAAAAAGACCAGTGTAAGCCAAGTTGGATTTTTCTTCTGATTTTAAAAGAGTGTAAGAGACTTTTATGGGCCTTTAAAGGTATCATGGGTCCCAGGCACCCCAGTGTCTAACAGACGAGGGGACCCCGGTGGCCTCAAGTAAAGATGCCATCAACTAGGGAGCCCACACACAAAAAGGATATGCTCAGACTACAGGCTTACAACGTTGTGATGCTCAAAAATGCTTGCCAAGCACCATGGAAATAAATACCGGACAGCTCAATTATGATTATGTTTGGTTCCAGATACTAAAGACCCATCTAAGTGGCTTGCCCACATAGGAATTTTTCACATGAAATAATTCCAGGCAAGGGCACTGGCACAGCTGTTCATGGGATGAGTAGGGGGGGCGTGCACAGAGGACCCATGCCCCTTCTACTTTCCTCTCTGGCATCCTTCCCACGTGTATTTGCTCCTCATGGAAGGAAAAGGACGTCACCTCCAGGCAGCCCGCCAGTATTCCAGGCAAGATCAAGAGGAAAGTGCCAAGACCAAAGGATAAAAGGTTTTGCCTCCCAGAGCTTTGTTTTACTGGGGGACGAAGCCTTCTGCAGGCCAGAACTGGGTTCCAGGATACTCCAGAGCATCTGGAAAAGGACTTTCAAGTGGAATGGATGGGGGAACAGAAAACTGGCTGAAGGCAAAGCATAAGGCGGCACCCTGCTACTCCCCCGACCCCCCAGCCCCGGGCAGAGCATGTGTGACTCTCTTCCAGGAATCTCCCAACTATCTCCCTGTCAATGCCTGGTAAGGGGGCGAAACCACCTTAACTGGACAATGGCACAGACTCTGGTATCTTGTAGGTTCTCTTTACCATGTGGAAGTTCTTTTGAAACCTCCCTTTTTCGTTACTTCCTCAAACCCATAGTACATAATCAGCCTCCTGTCACAACCCAGGGGGCAGCAGCTCTTTCTGTCCACGCAGGAGTCCTGTCCCCGTGCTTGAATAAACCGCCATTTTGCACCAAAGGCGTCTCAAGAACCCTTTCTTGCCTATTGGCTTCAAACCCTAATGTTGTCTTTCCTACAACAGAATCGTTGCTTCCCCACACGAACTCAAGTTCCTAAGGAAAAGGGGTCAGTCAGTAAGAGAGAAAAATGGAGCCCGAGCAGGGAGGTAGGCAGGCGCGCATGGTGTGGACTTCAACAGCCATAATTCCTGGAAAACAAAACTCTCTAGTCCCGAGGAATGACCAAATCTCTGAAAAGACCACTCAAGTTCAGGAAAGTTTGAGTGTAGCAGAGAACAGGGAGGGGTTTTAAGTTGCCACTAGAAGGAGAGAATCTGGGCCACTCCACCCCGTGTCAGCCGCTGGGCAAAAGGAGAAGATGACGTGATGTCCTGCCAGGTATTTGCTAACATGGCAGCCGTAACCAGGTCCCCAGGCTGTATGCATTTTTATAAATCCCTTATTTGGCAGTACAAGATGCTGGCAGCGTCTTTCTAGGCCAGTAAGAATAGGTGTTTCATTCCCATCTACCTGTCCACTGGGCTAAATCTCACTGGCCTGCTAATTTTTATCTCAAGTGCCATCCCATCAACAGGAACGTGGCTGGATACAGCACAGCGGGCAGAAAACACCTCAGGGTGCTCTCCTGACCCAAGCTCCCCAAAACTCAGCTCCGTGGGGGCTCTCCCCCTGGATAGCAAGACACATGGAACCCAGCACTGTTCTTGGTCATCAAAGTTCACCATCAGGGTCTGTGATGGGAACTATGAACAGGACTTGACAGAATATTCTGTAGTTCTGCTAGGGCAGGATTAGGGCAAATGACTATCAGGTTTGCTTCCTTTCAGTGTTTCTCAGTGTCCCCAGGGGACACGCGGCAACAACTGGAGATATTTTTGGTGGTGGGGTGACACCACAGCCATCTGGCAGGTAGCGGTCAGGGACACTGCTAACCATCAAACGGGCACAGAACTGTCCCCCACGATGAGGAATGATCCAGCCCCAAATATCCAGAGCGCCCATGCAGAGAAACCCTACTTTACTTGAATCGACACAAAGTCTTGTGACATAGGAGCCCGAACCTTACTTAGCAAGGCTGAGGGGCCTGTGAAGGAGTCAAGGGACCCAGAAGTGACAGAGCAGGGACTAGAATCTGGGTGTGAGGCCAAACCCATGCTCCTAACTACCCAGTTTGGACGCCTTTCTGTCTTATCTGTGGGCAGAGCACACATCTGCTCTGCCCGCCCGGCCCCCTGCCTCCTTCAAGGGCTTGGCAAGTCATAAGGAGGATTTGTCCATTAGCAGCTCCATAATCTAGGAGCAGCCAGAAATAGGGCTTTTTAAAGTTCTATTTTCACTCCTATTCTTTTCCTTCTTCCATCCTATCGACCGTCTAACCACATGCCCCGTGGTTCGTCTTAATCTCCCACCGTTTGAATTTTCACTTTTCCTTTGGCGGGTTGTGAAGACTTGATCTTGGCTTCTTGAAGCCTCACTGCCCTCATCTGTAGAAGGCAGATAGGCCTCCATCCAGGCTCGTGGGGAGGATTAAACCAGATAATGCATGAGCTCTGCGCCTGGTGCCGTTGTGAAGGCAAAGAACTCATTAGCTCTGCTTGCTCCAACCTCTGGCCAAAATCTGGCTCAGATGACAGGTGAAATGGAAGCATTTCCATGTATCAGAGAGCATTTTAAGACTATTAGAGTAGGATCGGCCTTTTTTTTTTTAATTTTTTTCCCTTTTATTTATTTATTTATTTATTTATTTTTGAGACACACAGAGAGAGAAAGAGAGAACGAGCAGTGGAGAGGGAGAAAGGGAGAGAATTCCAACCAGACTCCCCACTGAGCCCAGTGTGGAGCCCACTGTGGGGCTGGATCTCACAACCCTGAGATCATGACCTTAGCCAGAATCAAGGGTCAGATGCTTAACCGACTGAGTCACCCAGGCTCCCCTGGATTGTTTTTTCCCTTTTGATTTAAATCTGTTGATTCTGGCCCACTGGGAGAAATGCAGCTTGTGTTAGGATACAGGACACACACACACACACACACCCCTAAAACAAAAACGCTATATCCTTATCGTTACTAAATTGGAGTCATTCTGATATTTTCTATTTCAGGTTTTTTTTGTTTTTTGTTTTTTATGCTGGTTGTAACACATTACATTAATTTTACCCACAGGTTAAGAATACTATATATTCTGTCCAAAATCTATAAAGAACTTAGCAAACTCAACACCCAAAGAACAAATAATCCAATCAAGACATGGGCAGAGGACATGAACAGACATTTCTGCAAGGAAGACATCCAGATGGCCACAGCCACATGAAAAAGTGCTCCATATCACTCGGCAAGAGGGAAATACAAATCAAAACCACAATGAGATATCACCTCACACCAGTCAGAACGGCTAAAATTAACAAGTCAGGAAATGACAGATGCTGGCGAGGATGCGGAGAAAGGGGAACCCTCCTACACTGTTGGTGGGAATGCAAGCTGGTGCAACCTCTCTGGAAAACAGCATGGAGTTTCCTCAAAATGTTGAAAACAGAACTACCCTATGACCCAGCAATTGCACTACTGGGTATTTACCCTAAAGATACAAGCGTAGTGATCCGAAGGGGCACGTGCCCCCAAATGTTTATAGCAGCAATGTCTACAATAGCCAAACTATGGAAAGAACCTAGATGTCCATCATCAGATGAATGGATCAAGAAGATGTGGTATATATACACAATGGAATACTATGCGGCCGTCAAAAGAAATGAAATCTTGCCATTTGCGACGACGTGGATGGAACTAGAGCGTATCATGCTTAGCGAAATAAGTCAATCAAAGAAAGACAACTATCATATGATCTCTCTGATAGGAGGAAGTGGAGATGCAACATGGGGGGTTAGGGGGGTAGGAGAGGAATAAATGAAACAAGATGGGATTGGGAGGGAGACAAACCATAAGTGACTCTTAGTCTCACAAAACAAACTGAGGGTTGCTGGGGGGAGGGGGGTTGGGAGAAGGGGGGTGGGGTTATGGACATTGGGGAGGGTATGTGCTATGGTGAGAGCTGTGAAGTGTGTAAACCTGGCGATTCACAGACCTGTACCCCTGGGGATACAAATATATTATATTTTTATAAAAAATTAAAAAAATTTAAAAAAGAATGTGAACAGATAAATCATAAGAAAGAAAATTAAAATGGCAATAAATATTTTTAAAAAGGTCAAAAAAAAAGAATACTATATGTTGTATAATTCATTTATATGAAAGTTACAACAGACAAAACTACAGAGTGAGAAAGTGGATCCGTCATTTCCCAGGGCCACAGGGGAAGCTGACAGCAATGGGGCTGGAGAGAAATTCTGGGGTGATAGAATGTTCTAGATCTCAATTATGGTGGTGTTTATAGGACAGTGTAAGTTTGTGAAAATTCACCAAACTTTCAAATAAAAAGGGTGGGTGTTCTATTAACTAGAGTGCTATAAACACTGATTGTTACAATGTATTATGATCGTTTAATGCCACTGTTCTATTCTGCCGGGTTTGGAATTCCCTCACATCCATAAGACATGTCCCAGGAATACTCATATGACCTAAGAAGACAAAAATCATGCACCCTTGTTGGCCATCCATCAAAACAGATACTAGGGCTTTCTTAGCTCACACAGTGATCACAGTCATACTCTGAGTTGGAATCGTTTCAGTCATTTTAGAAAGGAGAAAACCGAGGCATATACAGGTAACGTTACCTGACACAGTGGAAACCATGCATAGAAGCTAAGATTCAATCCTAGGGTCATCTGTGACCCAACAGTTCCTGTTTGGTCTTTGCCCAACACTTGTTATCTCCGCGTGATAGCGTTTTAGGTGGGGATTGGTTGCCAGAAAGACTAAGACATAATTAGAAGACTTTCAGCCCCGCCCCTAACCTCTGGGGAAGGGAGAGATGGGAAATGGAGTTCAGTCACCAATGGCCAATAATCTCATCAATCATGCCTATGCAATGAGACCTATGTAGAAACTCCTGAACAACAGTATTTGCACAGGGGTTTGTGACCATCCTGTGGTTCCGGTAGGATGATGTGCTCCATATCCTTCCCTCACGCCTTGCCCGGTTCATCTCTTCTGTTAGGCTGCCCCTGAGTTTCATCATTTATAATAAACTGGTAATTATAGATAATGTAGTAGATAATGTGTCTTCTGAGTGCTATGTGTTGATCTAGCAAATTCCTGCCCCTGGGGGGGTGTCTTGGGAATCCCCCATACAGAGTCAGTGGGTCAGAACTGCAGGCAGCAAGCTGTCATGGGGACATTCTTGGGGGACTGAGCCTTCCACCTATGGGGTCTGCGTGAGCTCTGGGGATGCAGCTTCAGAACTGAAATTTAAGACCACCTGCTGGTGCCAGAACTGGTTACTGGTATGAAAAAAAAAACAAAACCCACACATTTGATATCAGAAGTGTTGAGAGTGAAAACAAAGCAGATGTCTGATCTCACAGTCCATGGTTTAATCCTCGGGGACATGACCTCCCATACGGATGTGAGTCTTTATTTTCTATTTCCCTCTAAGCACTCCCAGAGTCATTTGGCTTCAATGACTGTTTGTCATTCTTAAATGTTGGATCCAATCTGCTGCTGCCACTCGAAGAAATGGATCTTACGTGTTTTGACAGAAGTTAGATGTTACATATCAAAAAACACTCCAGCACCAAAGCAGGGTTCTATCAGTTTGATTTTCCATAAGAACGTTGATGAATAACAACAAATATAAGTTTTCTTTTTATCCATGAATTTGAGGGACCTTCAAGCAAAGACCAAGGTCCCAGCATTTGTGGTCTTTCCAGAAATCTGTGGTTTCATCACACCAGCTAGTTGATTAATAACTTCTGGATGGAGGTATTTACTGAACTGTCATGCCTGTGACAAAATTTCCGGAGCTGCTATTGCTAAAGAAGATGAATTAAGGGATCAGAGCTTTAAAGTCTCGAGAATGGCTGGGGATGGGCGGGGGGTGGGGGGGTGGAGGCAGGAGCAGAGAAGGATCAAAAATATTAAATAATTAGAACAAAAAGATTAGAAGAAGAAAGGTCTCCTTTTCCTACCCTGGGAATCATGGTGCCATTTCCCCATCCCTTTCAACTCTTGGTCTCTGTCCCCACTTGCAAGGTCATTTTAGTAATAGCTAATAACCATTGTTGATACCAGTGCAAACCCAATTTAAAGCAGGGGTTTCAGTGGAAGGTCTACTAGAGATTTTAGCTCACAGACATTTATTTTTCCTTCTACCCTTGGACTTGAGGCATTAATAAGCACAGATTCTCTTTTTATTGACTTATATTAGTTTCCAATATTTAAAAGCTGGGAAATTTCACAAATCCAGAGTTCCAGCTTTGAAATGACCAAAGACACAAAAACAGAAACGCTGACGATTTAGCAATTCTTGGCCTCATGTTTCTGCATACCAACCCCTGGCTGGCCCCCTGAACCGGGGCTTCACTACCCCCCAAACCTGCTCCAGCCTCCCTGATTGGTGTTACTTGTCTGGCTCCCACAGGCATTTGAATTTGGCCTTCAGTTTAAATATGACCATTACTAATTATCTTAGTCAAAACAAAACGAAACACTAATGCTGTCTCTTACTGCTGACAGATTGGTTCGATGAAATGGTGACGAGCCCACTCGTAATTCTCACCAGCATCCTCTGGAAAGGCAGCCAACATCATCCCATGGCACAGCAAAGAACACCAAGGCCAAGCAGAGCAATATAATTGCTCAGTGTACTAGAAACAATGCCTGTTCTAGAATTCTGACCCACCTAATTCAAGGCAATTCCTACTTACTGGTTGTGAGAATTTAAGTAATCCTCTGACCCCCTCCCCGCCCCAACCCTAATGCTCTGCATCTCAACTTCCTCTTCCTAAAATAACACCACTCATATGTAAGTGAGGGTCAAACAAGATAGTTGATTAAAAACCTCTGGAAAAGAGCAATTTCTCATTCACTATTATTCCCTTTGTCTGTCTTCTACAACATGGAGGTCACGGTTTTTCATAAATAAGGCTAGAAGCATCTTTCATTCTAAACATAGTCTCTCATTTCATGCCATCTTGGAGGAGAGGCACTTGATTTGGGAAGAACTCCACACTTGAAGTATTTTTACGATTTTCAAAGAATTTGCACGCCTACAACTTCAGGGGGTCTTAACCTAATGGACAGGAGACTTGGTATTGCTGTTTTGTAGTTGGGGGATATGGGGTCAGCTGCACTTCAGCTCTCTCTGGAACTTTTCCAGTTTGTACTCTTTTGTAGTAGCCTGCACGGCATTCTTAAAAATAACTTTCATTATTATCCTTACATCAGGGAGGGAAGAATCCAAGAATCTAGAGAGGTTAAGTGCATGGAACGGAGTAACACAACCACTCAGGAGCTGACGGGCTCGAAATTCTTTCCTCCCACCCATCAGTTCCTAAAATGGGCTCCTCACAACCCCAATCCTAAAAGATGCTCCAGGGAAAAAGGCTCTCCTAAACCTCAGAAACTACCGTAGTCTCTACAGCAAGTTATGTCTTAGCAAAGACAACAAAGAGGATGATACATGCACCCATGTGTTTTAAGCCCCATATTTAATCCGTGCAACACCCTCATTGGAAACCTACATTCCAGAATGCATGAGGTGAGATCTGCAAAAAGAAAACAAAACAAAACAAAAATACTCATCAGATCCCTCACTCCAAAAGCGGCTTCTGCTGTCTTTAGGTCTGGTTTTGCGCATTAGCGTAATGGATGTCAGAAGTGGTTTTCCTTTAACTTATTTTTAAAGATTTTATTTATTTATCTCACAAACAGAGATCACAAGTAGGCAGAGAGGCAGGCGGAGGTGGGGGGAAGCAGGCCCCCCGCCCAGCAGAGAGCCCGATACAGGACTCGACCCCAGAACCCTGGGATCGTGACCTGAGCCAAAGGCAAAGGCTTTAACCCACAGAGCCACCCAGGTGCCCCAGAAGTAGTTTTTCTAGCTGAATAAAGGGGCGTCCATGAATCCAGGGACTCTGGAAAGCTACAGACATTCCCATCTCTTTCAGGATGAGGCAGTAAGACTCCTACAAACCTAAGAACCTTCACCTGGCAAAAGGGTGCCCTTGCAGGCTTAGGATTTCCCACAGGTCCGCCTTTTGAGTGACAGTCAGCAGACTCTCCCACCTCCCACCGGAGTCTCAGCTCAGTCTTGCTGCTGGAATATGGTCCCGTCTGCCTCAGTGAAATCTTGACCACAGTCAGCACATCCGAAGGCACAGGGAGCTCAGCCCTCGGTCCGCATCACTGTTTCTGTACTGTTCCTGTTAGCAGGTGTTTGAAGATTTGGTGCAACTCCATCGTGAGTGCTGTCCGATGGCCGCGTGTGAGAGCGAGCAGACCTGCCTTCGCTTGCTTTTGTCACTGAGAGCTGCTGATTCAGTACCAACAACAACCCAACTGGTGTAAAGTCCAGTTGCAACAAACATTCTGCCTCGTGTGGCCGACACTAGATCATTACACTGCATTTACCCAATGTCCGCCTTCAAGAAGTCCGCAAAGGAAAAAAAAACAAAAAAACAAAAAAACTGGTTTGACTCTTCATTTACCAAAAATTCATTGAAGGCCAAAACCACACCCCCTCCCCAAAATCCCCCTCCAGGAACCTGAACTGGCATCTCCTGGAATGCCCTTGGGGAAACCCCGGTCTAGCCCCGTCTGACCCCTTCCCGATCAACTGCCATTACCCCAGGCAACGCAAGGACCAGAAGGAGGTACTGGGCTTTTAGGACTTCAGAGCCCAGTTCTCCATTGTTCTCTGCTCTTTTCTTCCTTCTCCAAGTGTATATCACAGGATCATCAGAAACCCTATTGAAGCCTCTCTCGGACTGCCCTGTGATGTTATCTTCAAAGCTTCCAGCTAGGCCTTGGGCTCCCGATTTACAGGACAGCTGAAGGAAAGTAAATTTGGGGGCTGGCTACCTTTGATAACCAAATGCTTCTCTTTCTCTCTTTGTTATGAAGGTACAACTTTAAAAGGAATTCAGTGATGAGGAAAATAATTCTACAGTATTTAGCGCAGGGCAGTCACTGTGACTGGCTTGGGGCATTTGATCAAAATAGGAACTGTGTCCCGTGGCTTCAGTAGAGGTCAATTATCAAACGACTGCCCTGGAAGGTTAAAAAGGCAAACACCAGGGTCTGCGTGGGAGCCTCGCATGGAAGCTGGAAGCTGGGCATGGAGATGCCCAGAAAGACACCAGAGCATACTCTGCCGTCCTGCTCACCTCGTCCTTCCTTCAAGGAGCTCCTTCTGCACAGCATGGGCCACAAAGTCCATGGGACCAGCTGTAAAATGAAAATGCAGAGCTCCTCGTGCAGAAAGTAGGACAGAGAGAAGTGCGGGTTAAGGAACTGAAATGTCAGCGCTCCTCCTGTCTCCCAAGCTCTTCCTCACGCGTCCCTGTGTTTCTCACTTGCTATTAACGCCATCGTTAGAACAATTAAAAGTCTAAGTTATTAGCATGAGTTTTACTGGTCACCCTTCTGTTGTGCAGTGTCCAACTTCTTTCCTTGCTAAAGCATTTCTGCTTTTTATCAGAGCAAGTACCCAAAACCCAGCTTCACAAAAATGTTATCCCAGAAGTGAATTTAGTGGGATCTAACATGGGCACGGGACAGCCTCTCGCAGGCAGGCGCTCCCACGGGTCCAGGAGAGGCGGAGGAGCACTCTCTCCTGCAAACAATCAGCTATACCCTCCCCCCCCCCCGGCACCTGTGCGAGTGCATCGCGGCACCCCAGGGCACCTTAGCACACAGTTTGAGAAACACAAGTGCAGAAGTAAAACGTGTCGAAACTGGAGTTCGACTGTGCTAGGGGCAAGTTGCTTCAAGGCTCAGTGCATCATAAAATAGGGGGCAGGGGGTGTTTGTCTCACAGGGATGATGTAAGGGTTATGTTCAGCACACCCGAGTTCCAGAAATGTCGGAGCTCCCCGGCACCGACTTCTCTGTAAGAGCGAGACCACTCAGCCGAGGCCGAACCCAGATCACGTACCCCGTGATTTAATGACACATCTGTTGGGGACTCGCCTTCCATTTATTTACAAAATGAGTATTTACTGAGCACCCACGAAATTCACCGGGTATTTTGTCTGGTGCCAGGGGTACGAAGCTAAGCCTCACGGACATAGAACACCTGCTCTCAGGGAGCTTGAGGAGCATGGAAAAGGCCGACAACCCGACAGCCACAGGAAAATGTCATTTGGAACCGCAATGTGTGCTCTGCACGAATCCTTCGTAAAGGCTTAGGAGGGGACACTTCGTCCAGTCCGGGGGGGTCTCAGGAAGGACCTCTGACAACCTGGTGTTGGAGTGGCAGTCTGAAGGGTCCGTTTTGTAAGAGTGGAAGAAGGTAAGATTCTTCTAGGCCAGTGGAACCGCAGAAACGATGACCTCTGCCACGGGAGGGAGCGGGTCCTCCTGCGGGAGGGCGGAGGATTCCCGACCACAGAGAACATTCGTTTCACAGGTAACGCTGAAGGTGGGAGACACGTGCAGTAGCAGGGATCCCAGCCATCAGCGGGGGGACAGCAGGGGGACAGCAGGGCTCATATGGAGCAGGACCCACCAAGCCTTTCCTGCAGGGGGCATATGGCCCTGTCATAGCCACTCAGGTCTACAGGTGTCCCACCAAAGCAGCCATAGATGATACATAAACCAATAGGCATAGCCCTGTGCCAATAAAACTTTATTTACAAAGCAGGAAATAGGGGCGCCTGGTGGCTCAGCCAGTTAAGCGTCTGCCTTTGGCTCAGGTCATGATCCCAGGGTAGTGGGATCGATCCCCGTGCCGGGCTCTCTGCTCAGCGGGAGTCGGCTTCTCCCTCTCCTCACCTCTGCTCGTGCCCTCTCGCAAATAAATAAATCTTAAAAAAGAAAAAAGGGAAAAAAACAAAGGCAGGGAGTAGGTCAACTTTGGCCAGTTTGCAGACCCTTTCTAAAGAGGGCTTCGCCGCGCACCGCATCGGTCGGGCCCAGGAAGGGTAACTACCTACGGAAAAGACGAATGATTGAAACTGGTTCTTTGCCTCTTGGGGTTTCCAGGGCAAACGAGCAGATAAACACAACACGTTAATACAGAGACACAAAGCGGAGCGGTCCGTCTGCCAAAACCCAGACCGAAAATACCGCTCCTGACCCTCCTTCAGTCTCTTCGGTCCGCCGAGCAGCTCCCGCTCGCCAGCCAGGGCCATGCAACCGCGCCAAAGGCCAAACGAAGACCGTGGCTCTTGCAGTCAGGCTGGGAGAAGCCTGGGGCACGAGGAGGCCCGGAGGCTGCTTGGCGCGTGGCTCAGTGCGCGTGGAGTCCTGGGTCGTTAGCAGTAGCCACCGGACTCTGGCTCCTTCCTCCCCATGCTGGTCTCGTCCAGCCTGCGCTTTGCTTTTCGCGAGTAGCTCTTGGCTGCGGTTTCCCGTGAAAGAGAACAGTTCAGGAGGACCTCAGAAGGCCAAACCGAGTTTCCTTATTAGTTGTTATAGCAACAAAGAAAATACTCCTGAGGCCCTGCAAAGGCCACGTGGGAGCCCACTTCCAGAGCCGCGGCCCCAACATGCCTCTCCTTCGGTAGGCAGCCCCCACGCACAATCACTGTGGTACCTGGCTGCCTCAGTTTCCCCATCACCTGGCCTCCCAGCTCCTCCTGCTGACTTCCTGGCGATGTCCTGGTTAGGAACACCTTGCTGATCTAAGGTGTTCAGGGATGAGAACTCTCTAGTTCTCAGTGGCCAGATCTCAGGGATGAGAACTCTCCATTTCTATCTTCTCAAGGTTTAAGACGGGATTTTACACCACCTGTCCCGGAATTGCCTAGAGACACGGATTCAAAATGCAGAACCATGGGCTGCCCCCACCCCCGTCCCAGATCCACGGAAGGAGTATCTTCTGCCAACACTTGAGAACCACAGGCTCAGAGAGGAGACCGTGGGCGGCTCCCTCCTATTCAGCACAACTGTAGGGAAATGGTCATCACAGGGTCCTCCTGCCTGGGCGGAGCCCAATCCTCCCAGATTCAGCCAATGGGCTAACTCTGCAATCAGCCAAACGCTGACTTTCATCAGAAGAGGGGCAGACTTGCCGCCAATGTTTAACCCAAAGAACTCAAAACCTCTTAAGTTTTGGGGTCTTTTAAATGATCGCAGTGATCATTTAAACTATGATCTGGAAAACGAGCGCTGAGCGAAGAGAGAAGGAAAGGAACCGAGTTAGCTTTGTAGTAGGAGCTCGACTGAAGTAGCAGAAAGAAGTTGTCCTGCCGGTAACTGTTGAATGTCTGTCCGTAGGCAGGTCGCAGATCTTGTTTGAACTTGTTCCCCCGTCTGTAGAAGGGTGAGGGAGTTAGGCTAAATGACTTCCTCGGGGTTCCTTCTGATTCTCTTAACTTCGAAAGGCAGGCCATCTTGATCCGGTGGTTTGTTATGCACTCGTGGTATTGATTTGTGAGAAGAGTATAGAGATGTTTACTTATATTGAGTCCAACTGGTATGTCCTCTTCGGAATATATGGACTTTTTTGGCAACTGATAACTTAAAGTCTCAGAATGGTAGACTTTTATGCATATGGTACTGAATATATAACAACCCTTCTGTTACTGAGTTTTATGTGTGATAATTTATCTGAGGTAAGCGCAGGACACATTTTTAGTTTGTGGTTACAAACAAGTTAAAAAATACTCTTTAATTGTATTAAAATATAATTTAATGCTCAAGGTATTGAGCTGGGAGTCTTAATGGGAATCGGAGAAGGGATGTGGGTTTTTTTTGCTGGGACTGGAGAGAAGAAGATTGTGTTAACACAGGTGACCCCCCAAGCAACACAAGGGAAAGGCACACTGACTCCTGATCAGTTGAAAACCCGAGAACGACTTCTCAGGTCCTGATAGCTTCCCCTTAACTTACAGAACAACTACCAACAGCCTGCTGTTGACTGGAAGTCTCTCCAACAGCACAGCTGACTCACACACGTTCTGCATGTTGCATGTATTATGCATTATGGTCTTATAATAAGAAAACGGTAAGAAACGAGAAAATACATTTACGATATTGTATTTATGAAAAAAAAATCCACATATAAGTGGACCCAAACAGTTCCTGGGAACTCCCACACAGAGCCTGGCACATTCAGGTATGATACTGAATCAGTACTTGGTAAATGCATGAATGACTTTCAGAAACCCAGGCAGTCTTACCCTAACAAGCATTTTAATAAACTACTACGTGAATCGGACTCAAACTGAGTAAAGATCTTTTTTTTTCCCCCTAAGATTTTATTTATTTATTTATCAGAGAGAGAGAGAGAGAAAGAGCGAGCACGTGTGCACAGGCAGGCAGAGGCTGAGAGGAAACAGGCTCCCCGCTGAGGAAGGAGCCCCAGGTGGGACTCGATCCCAGGACCCCGGGATCATGACTTGAGCCGAAGGCAGCGGCTTAACCCACTGAGCCACCCAGGCGCCCCTTGAGTAAAGATCTTTATAGCCGGCCCTGCCTGGAACGGGGACGCACAGAACATACACTTTACTCACCAAGCCCCCCACCTCACCTCCCACCAAATGTTGTCCCACCAACAAAAATAAACGTTGCTTTTCTAGCAGAAACAACAACTACATCTAAGAATTCTGCAGCGTAACCTCCAGATTTAGCTCATTCCCAATGCCGGCACGAGGGCTTTCCAATACGGTTTGAATCGTGTACAAATCCACACGGCTTTGGAAACCACCCCCTTTTCTTCTATTGCTTGGTCACCACGTGGGCTAGAGATTAGAAAAAGACAACCAAGAATCATTTCCCTTGATTGAGGGAAATAATAATAAGTCAATCATAATAAATAAATTTCCCTTTATTTAAGGCCCAAGATTATGGTGTTTAAATTTCTCATGATTTTGGGTCCAAACCTGAAACTACTCAAAGGGAGTATGTGAGGGTCTTACGATTTAGAGGAGGGGCTGGCAACCACAGGGTGGGCAGATCTGGCCGGCCACTCATTTTTGTAAATAAAGTTTTATTGGCACACGGCCGAGCCTATCGGCTTAAGTACCGTCTATGACTGCTTGTGCAATACAGCAGAAACAGGGACCACAGGCCTAAAATATTTATATTCTCACCCTTTGGAGAAAAGTATCCTGCCCCCTAAGGCAGCACGTGGTAGGGCTTGATGTAACAGGCTCAGGAATCCGATGGCCTGGGTTCCAACGTGAGTCGGCCATTTAGTAGCCATGACGGTAATTAAACAAGGATGCGGTTGGGGCTGAAGAGCCAGCGGCCGACCAAGCAAGCCAAAACGTAAGCCGGAGTCGAGGCGTGGGCATCCTAGGAAACGAAACTCAAGCACAACCAGACACAAGACTTTTTCAAATAAAACACGCATTTAAACTAGAGTCGACCAGCTAATTTCCTTCCTTTGCTTCCTCATCTGCTCCGTGAGGACCTCTCCCTGGCTCCTGTCCCCGGACCTCTCCCCGGCTCCTGTCCCCGGAGCACCCCTCGCCGTCTTTGGTTTGCCCCATTCAGACAATTTTTGCTCAAAGAAACTTGAGAACGTTAACGTGCCTCTGTTGACCTTTCAACAAAGCTAAGAGATCTTGGGCGTACATATTCTTTAAATTATTCAGGCTCCTTAAACCTCAGTTTTCCCATTTACAAAATGGAACCACGAATTAGACTTAACCTGGTGGACCCGCTGTGGGGATTAAGTAAGATCACACAGGGAAACCACTTAGAATAGCACTTGACAATAAATTAAAAAAACACTAGGAAACCGAGTAAAACTCTCTTTTTTGGTTGATCGGTTTCAGTTTTTAAAAATCCTAAAGGAGGTTCTGCTGCATAGTTTACTACATTCAGTGACATTTCTTTACACGCTCATTAGGTTTAGACTTGCTTCAGCAACTCTGACTTCATTAAAATTATGATTATTTCTTTAATTCCATTCCCTTTATCTCGCTCTTCACAGTGAGCCCCCACGTCGGCAGCCAAGGCACCGGGAACCAGGGAGAACCTCTTATGAGACAGTTTAGAAGAGACAGAAAATAAAACAAGAGCCAGCTAGAGTTAGGACAATGAATAGAAGGACTAGTCAAAAGGGTGTGGCAAACCAGATTTTTAGAAGACGAACCTGAAGACACCTGGGAAAAGAAGGAAGAACTAACATAACGTGGAAGGTAGCTACCCAGAAGCCAGAGAACATAAAGGCATTCACTGTGTCATTTAAGTGTCCCTAATCTGCTAATGCTTAGCTGAATTTAACCCTTCCTCCCCCGGATTTTTGTCCACCTCCGAGATAAACCCCAACTACCTCGGATCCAACCGGGATTTTCACTAGACAGACTTGGATTTTTAGCAGGTCCATTGGGGTCTCATCTTGAGATATTCCGCACGTTTGAGAAGGAGCACAAATGAAAATGAACCTTTTTATGGCCCCTGCTTGGTGCTGAGTAAAATTCACTTTTTCTCTAAAAATTACAGGATAGATTTTTCTGGGGAAAATGATAATTTTAGAGGACTTAGCTCAGTGTCTGGCACTGAGAAAGTACACAATCAATATTAACTTGCCTCCCCTTATGGGAAGAATTCTATCCCCAGGATAAGAGTTGATTCATCTCTCCATTCAATTATCGCGTAATTTTCAAGCACAGGTCTAGAGCCTGGGAAATAGGACTGCCAGCTTTAGCAAAGAAAAATACAGACCATCCCATCAAATTTCAATCTGAGATATACGGTGAACAATTTTTTAGTGTATTTCTATCCCATGCAATATCTGGGATACACTTACACTAAAGCACTTCGTCATTTATGTATCAAATTTAACCCGATGCCCTATATTGTATCAGGGAACACCACAGACAATAGGGTAGTGACCGAGACACACACCATCCCTGCTTCCTACAAAACCACAGCCATTCTAGCCTCGGGACCTCCCAAGATTGAATTCCCATCTGGCAGTTCCTAGTGGGAAAGCCCGGGGCACAAACCCGACTGCCTCTTCAGAGGCCCATGGCCACTGGAGACCCATTTAGCCGATGTCACTCTCTATTATAATTGCAACTTTATTTCCCTGTCATACTCCTCTGCACCTGATGTAACAGGACCTGCGTCTCCTCATCGCTCTATCCCGGATTCTATCTAGCAATGTGTCTGGAATGAAAAAAGATGCTCAGAACAGATCAGCTGAATGAGGAAGCAGGCAGATGCGAAAACAGTCACGCGGACCTCCAGGGCAATGCCAGACGGGCTCCCGGCTCGCAAGGAAGATATCCGCATGCCCTTAGAAACACCGAAGATAGAAGAGAAAACCAGAGCACCAGAATCCGGAGAACATGGGGGTAAGAATGTTCATTTATTTGAAAGAGTTTTATGGAGGGACTCCAAACACAACCAAGGCTTTTAAAAAAGGAAGGAAGGGGTTAGGAGGAAGATGGTGTGAGAGCAAAACTGTAACCCTGGAAAGAAGACTAAAGGGTCCTTGGAGGTTATGTCTTAACCTAATAAGTAAGAGTCAGTCAAAGCACTGATTTAACTAATTGGTAACATCATAAAAAATAATTTCTAGTAGTTAATCAGAACCATAATATTAACAGCGGAGGAATACGGTATCAATGGATAACAAATAATGAAGAGCCATTTTATTATCAGTACCGACTGTCATACGATTGAAACACTCAGAAGGAAAAATCACAAGAATCCACAAAAGGACAGATTCAGAGAAGTGCAGGGGACACGGTATCTACAATAGAAAATCATTCTGTGGCATGGACTCCTTTCTGTCCAGCTGTAAAAGAGGGAACAAAAGTCGATATCTACAGAGCATGTTTCAATCACGCTAAGATTTTTTTTTTTTTTTAAAGAAAAAGACAAATCTTGCATTGCAGTTTCCCAAGGACCACCCGATTCGCCAGGAGTCCCAGCCTCTTCCCTTCACGGCTCCCCTCGTCGTCATCCTGTGGCCTCCCGGCGGATCCGCAGCGGCCAACACATCACGGGTGTGTCACACAACGATTCTCCGTGCTCCGCAACATCCGTCAGTGCTCGGATCGGTAGGCAGGGAAAGTCTCTGTCCGATGAAGCTTCAGAGGGCTGGAGACATCTTTTCCAAAAAGAATTTAAAACCGGCAGTTATCTTTCAAGAAAGCACGCCGTCAGATTAGCTAGCAACAGGCTTCTACAGCACAGACATAAGTAACATGCAACACAGGACCACAGTGAGATGCTGGGAAGAGTCAGGAGACACAACGCGATTGACATGTCATTTGCACGGACGGGGTCTTTGCGCTGAACCACGATCTGTCCACTGGCTGCTACTTTCCTCCTTAATTTTTTCTCTTCATCAGCTCCCATGTGCAGGATATGGAAGGGGAAGGAGAAGGAATCATGGGACTGTGACAACTTTTGTCTGGCCGACTCTCTGGAAACCCGACTAGAAAGAAGGCAACATTCTATTCATACTTAGGAAATTTTGTTGCAAGGACTCCCTAGAGCCCACACAGGCATTATTATTTCTGGCTTAGGCTCCAAGCCAAGACAATTGAAGACATGGGGAAGGGAACACGGAGGGCCGGTATTAGCAGCCTCCGGGAGCTAAGGCAGGGGCCAGGCATTCTTTATTTATAAAGGGCCAGATACTAGATATTTTAAATTTTGCAGATCATTCAGTCTCACTGCAACTCAAGTCCACTGCCCGCCCCCTGAGAGCAACCACAGGGGATGCAGGACGAAGGGGCATGGACGCTCCAGCGAAACTTGGTTCATGAACACAGTGGACTGCACTGGGCCCCCAGGCCCTGGGGGTCCATCCCCGTGGACGGGGCGCTGGATTTTATACGAGGGGTTTGACTGCCACCTGCTGGCAGGAGGTTGCCACAAGCCCGGGAATCCGCGCTGGCGGCTCTGGGAATTCTCAGAAGGGGGCAGAGCAAAACCAGCGCAACTGAACACAGCACTTTTTTTCTTTCTTTTTAAAAAAAGATTTCTTTTTTTTAAGTAAGTAAGTAAGTTAGGTATGTATGTATGTGTTGATTGATTGATTGATTGATCTGACACAGAGAGCGAGCCCAAGGAGGGGGCAGCAGCAGCCAGAAGGAGAGGGGGAAGCAGGCTTCCCACAGAGCAGGGAGAGCAACCCAACCCTAACCCGGGACTCGGGACTCGGCCCAGGAGCCCTGGGATCATGACCTGAACGGAAGGCAGACGCTTCCCCGACTGAGCCAGCCAGGGACCCTGAGGGCAGCATGTGTGGTAACCACACGTGTGGGTCAAACCCGCGTACTGCACAGATAGGGCTGTGCCACGGGAACAAGTTCAAGACACTGATGTTTTTAAACCGGGAACCAAGCAAAAAGCTTCATGGGGGCATATGGCTTAGTTTAACCTCCATTACCTTCTCACAAACAGCCCTGAGCTCCGTGAGACCTGTCAAGACCCTTTCTGACATAAGAAATCATGGATTTGGATATTTGCAAGCCTCAACACGGAACCACTGGGAAATCCTAGACCTCGTCAGACAGTCACTGGTGCGCAAGAGCAGAGATTATTAGTAGAGAAGCGTGAATAGTAAGATGTCCGGAATCACAAGAAATCATTTCTTCCAACCTCCTCACCAGTCTGAACACAGATCCTCGCCTGTTTCCACTACACATGCGCACACACATGCTGTAACACTGAGAAATTGTATTAATGAATCTGAACACTACAAGGGGCGCCTGGCGGGCTCAGTCGGTAGAACATCTGACTCTTGATCTCGGGCTCATGGGTTCGAGCCCCGTGTTGGCTGCAGGGATGACTTAATGAATTGGGGGACCGCAGGTAAATATCCCATACACCTTTATTACAGGTGGATAAAAATTCCCATGCGAAGGACACTGTGTACAAACATTATTGATGCAAAACCCAAGTCTCCGGTCAAGAACAAAGCCCTTTCTGAACCTTCATCCGTTGCCTCTTAGATTGTAAAAGTTTGTGAGAAAAGGGAATGATCGTAATCACTTGGGGTCACATCAGAAGGGAAGCACCGGCAACCTCGATCATCACGCTGGCCAAGGGACTGTTTCTGGCTTGGCGTCAGTGCTATTGTTAGCTTAAAGCCAGGAAGTGGATTGAATGACCGGTCCCACATTTTTGCAGCTCACTAAGGGTCATGAGCTGGGACCAGCCTGTAGACCCCATCTGGGCCCAGACCTCTTCTCTGGCCTGCACAGGTCATAAAATGTTTAGAACTGATGGTCAATCATTAAATAACTCCAAACTTCCATAAAGGTGCGGGTCTCCCTGTTCCCTTGTTCTGTCTCCCGCCCCAGGGCCCCTGGGATTCACCAGGCACCCGCCACACCCAGCCGCACCCTGGTTCTCTGTTTGCACATCCCCCCTGACCCTGACAGACGGGAGGGTTTGAGACTTCCATTTATCTGTTACTCTTTCACGTTTGCTCACATCTTAACCTCTTCTCTCTCCACCGATGCACACATGACGTATGTGACCGCGTTAGAATTAATATTGAAAAGCCAGCGTGGATGTCTCTGAAGTAGCCACTCGCTTCTGGGAATCTACCATCGTTAAAATGAATATGCAAATTGCCTGAGCAGGAACCAGTCCTCTGGAGGGGTTGTTTTCCTTCTATGACTCGTGCCTTTGAAACAGCCATGGTGGTGGAACTTCTTCTCATAGCTAAGAATATATGCTAAAGAAAGAAAGGAGTTTTAACACCAGTCCCTCACCCACTAGCTCTGTGATCTTGAGCAAGAACTTGACCTCCAAATGTTTCAGGTTCTGCCTTCATGGAGACGGAGAACACAGTCCTGCTCTTTCTGACTCAAAGTGTTGCCAGAAGAACCAGATACGGCAACACGAGGAATGCCGGGGAGATGGTGCCACAAACCTATGATGCCAATCTTTGATTTCTTAAAATTATCTGAAGTCAAATCTGATAAATGATGCCTATTTGCTTCTTGTTTTTAAACAAGGGACACTGTCTTCCAAGGCAATTCCAATAGAAGGATTCTGGAAATATTAAGCAATGGAGAACCTTTGGAGTAAGAGAAAGATTCCTAAGAGGATAACTTTGAGAAGGAAGTGACAGAGTTTAAGAAGGGCCCCCAGTGAGGCTGGATACAGCTGCTGGCTCCTTCCTTCTCTGAGCAGGTCTTTAAGAAAGGCTATCTTCAGAAAAGATACTCATTCAGTATGTCTTGTGTGCCTTGTAAGGCACAAATCTAATACTTTTCTAGTGGTGTGTCCATGTTTACTTAGATTAAAACAAGGAGAGAAAAAGGTTTCATATGCAAATAAATTTGCAGAGCTCTAGTTTAAACAAGATAAAACAGATTCTTTACGGCAGGACATCTCGAAACCTTGAAAACAGTGACTGGCATTCTCAATCTCCAAAAGGAGAATTTAACTTAACTTGGAGCATTTCCCCCAAAATCAATGGACCACACTACTTTTTGGGGAAAGGGCCATATCTACTGGAATTAGTGCTCCACGGAACACACTTGGGAACCCACCGCTCTGGGGTTATTTTGTGCGATGCACTCCTGAAAGAATCCTGTGAATACAGTGTCCAACTTGATAAATGCTTCTCCTTCCTGAGTCTCTTCTGGGATTCACGATCAACCCTTTTCACATGTTGATTTTGTAGGTGCTCAACCCTAGAAGCATTTTGATATGAAAACTGGAAATGGGGCAGGAGAGGCAGTGATGGTGGACTAAATATGTCTTCATATACCAGGCTGTGTGTCAAAGCCAGCACTTCTTCCCACCACCACCAGAAATAATAAATCCCAAACCGGGGCGCCTCGGTGGCTCAGTGGGTTAAGCCTCTGCCTTCAGCTCAGGTCATGATCTCAGGGTCCTGGGATCGAGTCCCGCATCAGGCTCTCTGCTCGGCGGGGAGCCTGCTTCCCCCTCTCTCTTTGTCTGTCTCTCTGCCTACTTGTGATCTCTGTCAAATAAATAAATAAAATCTTTAAAATAATAATCATAATAATAATAATAATTCCAAAACCAACCAGCAGGTGGCTCTGTAGGACTAAATTTGGAGAGGAAATGCCCTGTTCTCTAACCAGATGAACTAGTGCCTCTGTGAGGGTCTATGGGCTTTCCAAGGTTAGCTTCCAGACCTGTCATCTAGAAAAGTCCTCCTGAAATAGCCCCAGGTGTAACAAGCTGGCCAGAGGAGCCACAACTCAAAAACATCATCAAAACAAGGTATCACATGCAGCGTAACCTCAGTGTATAGCACACACAGGCCATGATGTCACTCATTCTCTTGCAGTTTCAGCTTTATTCATGGAGTGGGGGAAGGAAGGGGGGGGAGATGGGACAGACACATCGGCAGATGAACTTATCCTATTTGTCATGGAACCGACCACCTCTGATAAGAAGATTTTAGGTAGTCTGAGAACTTTTTTTTTTCCCCTTAAGGTAACAAATTACTGGTAAATTGAGTCCCACACGACACAGACCACAGAGTGGCCCTGTATCTCAATGAATACTGGTGACTCAAAAGTGATCCACAAGATAACACAAATGCAGACAGATCTAGGCAGAACCTGCCGTGAAGAAATCTCTCCGTAAACACTGGTACAAATTAAATACCAAACGAAAACACATGCACTGACACAGGTAATGAAATTCATGCAGAAGCAAATAATCGGATGGAATGACTGGTCCCCAAACAGAAAGAAAATCCTAATAATAATTCTGAAGCCATTATCATGCCATTTTCAGGCACACAGATATTCTAAGATATTTGGGTGTTCCCCAAGTATTATCAGTATGCCGAACAGGGAAACTCTAAGAACTCAAACGCAAATTCATGTTCAGGGAGGATCTTAATATTTGACAAAGGGCAACCAAGGGAAGCTTTAGCCATCATCTTCAAAACCTAGGACACAATCCTCTTCAAAACCCTATAGATTATGACTATAGATTATCAATACAAAGCTTGAGAGTCCAAGAGCTCTGCGGAAAATCTGTGGTATTCATTCTCATGATGATGGCCATTAATCTCACTAGAACCTAGGAAATCACTATCCTCAGATTACTTTTCTGGGACTACTATGACTGGGATCGCTTGAAAAATCTATACCAAGAAACTCGACCTGATTTTACGGTAATCTCATTACTTTTGAGTGATGAGCTGTAGGGATAATTCAAAATAAAAACAGTAAAGGGAATAAACCCACGTTTAATTTTGAGGAGTTGTTTGATGGGTGACGTGCTAGTTTCGATAAGAAGAAATAATGGGAACTTCTCCAAGGATGCAAATTCTTTCTTTACTGTGATGCCGTGTACAGCTCTACTCTATTTTCAGAGATACAGTCGTTCCCACTATTACTTTGGGATCAGCGGGTTGCTAGTCTTTGACGACCATCCTGGACTTGTGAGCTGTGCAGGTCCTTCCACACGTAATATGGGCTTTAATGCGTGCAGGTAAATTTGCAAATTTTGTTGTTTTTCTTGGAAAAAAAAAATATCTGTATGCTGGAAATAGAGCTGTTTCCTTTCCAGTAACCACAGGATGGATGTCAGAAGAGTCATACATACCCTGGGAACATACAGTCTAACAGTATCCACGACATCCTCTTTAAACCTAAACAGATGTCTTTTGAAACCCCGAAAGAGTTTGTAGAGTATTAGTACACACTGGGGTCCTGATAAGACCCTTAGGCTTCATCATTTCTGATAAAAGTCTCCTCATTTTGGTGAAGGATAGTTATTAGATTAGTTAGGGAGAGGAAGGTGAGTACGCCGTTTACATGGCGTCTTCTACCTCCTAAGGATTCTTAAGCTCTGGGATATTCACTAATAAATTCTAAAACTGCTGCATATCCTGGGTGTTCAGGTTACCCCACTCTTTGGTGCTTTTTTGCAAACACGCTGTTCTAGGGAAATCCCACCATGCATCACCTTTGATGCAAACCGACTTCGCAAATTACCACTCAGTATGTCAGGAATTAAGGTCACTTATCAATTTCCTCCCTAGGAAGCCTACATCACTTCGGTTCTCAATTTCGTTTTGCAAGCCTGACACGCACAATCTAGAAAGACCCACTTTCTTTGTAAAGATCATGTCGGAAAGTGTAGAAAGTCAAGTTACAAAGCAGTTCAACAGCTTTGTGTGAATTCATGTTATTCTTTAAACTTCCTTTAAACTTTCGATAATTACTATTTATCTTATTGTATATTAGAAAACATAGCCAGGTGCTCTAAGAGTATAAAGGCAGTGGCATACAAATTTCTTTACAAAAATGAATCTATTTAAGGAGAGGAGACTGCATAAAATTGAATTATAGCATAGGAGGTACACCTATGAGAAAAATGCCGATAATGTAATTCAAATATTGCAAAACTTCCTGAACATGCTGGGGAACGAGCGATCACCCACCCTGTGCTCCCCTCCCTGCTAAGGGGCAGAGCTTAGAGTCACAAAGACTAGACTGTGAGGACCCTCAGTGCACATCCACTCAACAAAGACTCAGGGCATGGCCACGGCATCAAGGCACTAGGGGATGAAATCCGGAGGACGAAAGACCCATTCTCCTTGGCTTCACTGCTTCCTGGAAGAGGAGGCCACTGGCCACACCAAACAAGACAACGTGAGCCCTGGAAGAAGGACTCTACAGAGGGTGGCCAGCACTCTCGTCTTGGGACCACACGTAGTCAAGATCCCGGGCCAGCTGTAAGGGAGTCTGGCAGGGTTACCTTGCAGTCAGAAGGTAAGACCCGGAGATGACAAAGAGTGACCCAGGACAGTGGGAAAGAAAGAACGGGAAAAGCTCTCTGGGGGAGAAATAGCCACCAGGAAGGGCTGAAAAGGCTGAGTGACCAGGGAACAGGCAGAGCTCTTGATGGCGGAGGCCTCTGTATCCTGTGGCCCTTCACTTGCTCTCAGACTCATTCGTACGGCAGATTTCTGCACACGAACTAGGTGCCATCCTCCGCACACCCTTCTAAGTCCTGGCATCTTGCAAAGTTCTCCAGCAGGGGTCCCCCGAAGAGGCCTATTTATTTTTTTTTATAAGTTACACATGGATGAGCTATTCGTACATACTAGAAACCATAAAAGCTGCACTTCAAAAGATAAGAAAATGTTTAAATTTTTTTTCTCAGTATTCCTGCTGTCCCCACCATGGGCTCTTCTGCATCCCGTTTCTGAGCCCACTTTTCTGGAAAGCAGGCCTCCTAGGGTTTGCTTAGAGTGCCCGCAGAACCAGAACCCGGGACCCCGCCCGGTGATTCCCTTTCCAACAGCACAGGTTCCTAAGCGTGGGTGTTCCCGAGAATCCCCTGGAGGGCTTGATGAACACACAGATGGCTGGGCCCCCATCCCACAGCTCCTGAACCTGGAACTTTCAGGATCCTGGAAGGGGCCTGTGCATTTGCCTTCTAGCATGTTCCCCAAAGATGCTGATGCCATTGGTGCCAAGGGCACTAGCCTGGTTTCTCGCAGGGCGGACCCCTGCCCCTCCTGCCCACACCCTCCGCGGGTGTCTGCTCAAGGTAGTTTGCTCGGCCACTTCCTAAGATCGAGAAACTCTATGGAGAGGAGGCCCCGGGATCTGCACTGTAAACAGTTTTCCCAGGTCACGGTGATCGAAGGAGGACGTGCCCCCGAGTGTGGCCTCTCCGCCCCGCCCCGCCCGCTTACCTTGCAGGCGGCAGAGCTGCCCCGCGCTGCGCTGCCGCGTGATGTGCTGCCAGTAGGCGCTGCGGGGCAAGGGCACCATGGTGCTCAGGGAGGCGGCCCGCTCGCTCATCTTCATCTGGAGCTGCATCGAGGGGGAGAAAGGAACATGTCAGCGACCCCGGGGGCTGGAAAAGGCTCGGCAGAGAACCGGAGCGCTGGGAGTCAGAACCTCGGAGCAGCTGGGGGCCCATCAGCGGGCATCTGCCCCCGGGGGGCTCAGCTACTTGCTTTTGCTCACTCGGCGGCACCCATTCCTCCCCCGGCTGGCAACACCTTGTCCACTTTCCTCCAAAGAACCTCCCTCCCGCCAGTTCAGCTCCGTCAATCGAGTTACAGGAGGCTGACCTCACTACTGATTCTAGGCATGGTTTGGTGACCTAAGTCAGGCCACTAGACACAATCCTTGGAACTTTTGTGGAAGAAAGAACCCACAGAAGTAAGCCAAGGGTTTCTGTCTGTTCGCTCCATTGCACTCTCTCCCCCAGGTCGAGAACATTTCCTGGCGCGTGGCAGGTGCACAGCAAACGCACACTGCGTTGAATGAACGGGCTTCCTTGTGGGGTTGCTGGGGACAGGAGACGGGCTGGACCCTGCCTTGGAACAACAAAGGGAGAGCATTCCAGCCAATGCACTGACTCAGAGGAAGACAGCCAAGAAAAGGGGGCGACCTTGGATCCCACCTAAACCTGGAAACTAGCCCCGGACTTCTCAATTATGAGCCAATTATTTCTTTTCAGTTCAAGCGGATTTGAATTGGGTATTCTGTCACTAGGATCAGAACAAAGCACTGTCTGCTCTTCCAAGCGCCTGATCCTGGGTCCAGATATTCAGGGAGGAAAGGGGACGCTGGGGCTGTTGTCTCCAGGTCCTGGGGAGTCGTCAGTGGCCTGTCTGACACATTGGCGGAACTGACCCTACAAGGGAAGTTTCAGAGAGAAGATGGCCTCCGAGAATGGGCGGGAGTTGAGCAGAAGGATAGGTACGTGGGGACAGTACAGCAGGAAGAGCCAAGTGTCTCATCTCCGCCCGCTCAGAATGCCATCATAGTTCAGTTTTATTACGCGTTAACAGAAGTGACTATCTGCAATGTTCGATTTCTCGAAGTTGTCTGAATATCAAATAACCCACCTCAGTCTTAAAAATGTGCCCAGAATTATACAGATCTGCAGAAGCTTATGCAGTGAGACATAGTCTGCAAGGCTCTAGAACTGGAGGCAGCTTGGGTCTCTGCCCCGAGACCAGGTTAATTGCACTGAGACCCTAGGACATACTTGGCCATGGAAAATCGGAGGAAGGTAGATTCACATCAGTGAAAAATGAAACATGTATGTATTGTATTATTAGGGAAACAGTGAGTTGCAGACCATTGTATCTAGTGGAATGCCACTTTAATTGCTCATATGAGAAGCAGTGACAATAAATGCTTGCCCACTTGGGCTGTATTAGAGTTCAGTACCTACTCAGCACCTATCTAGCACAAACTAGATACAGGAAAAAATGAAGGATATGTAATTATTATTATGAATTACAAGGCCCATTTAAATATTTTTTACTTTTGGGGCGCCTGTGTGGCTCAGTGGGTTAAAACCTCTACCTTCGGCTCGGGCCATGATTCCAGGGTTCTGGGATCGAGCCCCGCATCAGGCTCTCCGGTTAGCGGGGAGCCTGCTTCCTCCTCTCTCTCTGCCTACTTGGGATCTGTATCTGTCAAATAATAAATAAAATCTTTTAAAAAATATGTTTTACTTTTTATTTTTTAAAAAATTTTATTTATTTGACAGAGATCCCAAGTAGGCAGAGAGGCAGGCAGAGAGAGGGGGAAGCAGGCTTCCCGCTGAGCAGAGAGCCTGATGTGGGACTGGATCCCAGGACCCTGAGACCATGACCTGAGCTGAAGGCAGAGGCTTCACCCCCTGAGTCATCCAGGAGCCCCTCATTTAAATATTTTTTAAAAGAAAACTCTCTATTCTCCACACCTCATCTATATGGTAGATCCAGGCCTAATATCCATCCATTCATTCAGTGTAGCCAAAATAATAGGAGGCTTCATACCCCCTAGTGACCAAAACTCATTCTAGGTGATGAGATTGAACGTGGAACAAAGATTAGAACACCAAGTATTCCAAAGATCATTTAATTTACATGGTTGCGTTTACATACAATGGATTGAATTCTCGGTCCTATCTCAATAGGACAATTACCAAAAAGTGTCCCCCGGAAGAATCAGATAGCACTAGGTTTTATGGGGACATTTTTCTCCCTAAACATGTCTTATCAAATCAAAAGGGCAAAGAGCCGAGAACAAAGCTAACAGAAAAGTTCTGTGGTTCTTTCTCTATTTCTGTGCACGTGAATGTCTCAAAGCTTCAGAACAAAAAATGAAAACAAAGAAGCCGAAACCTATTTACCAGTGACTTCTGGTGACGTTAAACCTCCTTTACACGAAACACAGAAATAAACAAACAAATAAATAAAAAGAACTGGATTTCCAAGGTACTGGTTATTGGATTTTCTTCATAAAAACAGATTCTATTTAACATAATAAAAAAATCTAACCTAAAGAAAACATTCAGGAAATAGCCATCCCGTCAAATTATTCACTACAGTACCATGAATATATTTCCGCAGACCAGCGTGATTTGACTGTATTTTTAGAAAGCTTATTTAGGAACAAGAATGCAATGACACCAACATCATGTTTCATGGAGAACATGACACAGCCTGGCTCTTTCTTCCTCAACTCTTTGGAAGATTACCATAGTTTATGGAAAAAAGGGGGCATTTTAATTGTCTCCAGAGAAAAATAATGAAAGAAAATCTTATTTAGCAATGCAATTCTTCAAGGGTGAGAGGTTGTCCAGTGAGATATCTGTCAGGGAAGTTTCCACGTCATTCTTTTTTTTTTTTTTTTTTCAATAAAGATCTTTATTTATTTGACACACAGAGAGAGAGGTCACAAGTAGGCAGAGAGGCAGGCAGAGAGAGGGGGAAGCAGGCTCCCTGCTGAGCAGAGAGCCCGATGCAGGGCTCGATCCCAGGACCCCGAGATCACGACCCGAGCCGAAGGCAGAGGCCCAACCCACTGAGCCACCCAGGCGCCCCCTAGGTCATTCTTTCTTGCTGCAAGGCACCCCGAGCCTTACTCTCAGCCTCCAGGGTGGGGGACCTGAATGGACACTCATTGGCGCTGCCGGTGGAGAGAGAAAGCAACGTGTTCAGAGACTTTAAAATTAGGTCATCTCGAGTACACAGAAAGAGAGGCTGACTCTTCCTCCTTTTTCCTTTTTAACCTTCCATGCTTGTACATAGTTGGCTGTCTTGTTCTGTTTATAAAAATCATAGTAATTTCACATGAATAAATGAGAAGTAAAGATGTCCCCAAACCATAAAATCTGAAGTACAGCTCTCTCTGCTGTAACGAGGCACGGACCTTCCCATCTGCAATTCTTTTGGGAAAATCAGTTTATGGGACGACCCCTCAAGATGTTTGCTGCTCTCTAACCAAAGGCATCGCTCCGCAGAGAGACAGCTCGGAGGCTAGAGGGTTTGCAAGGGTTGTTAAAACACACATGCACACACGGAAACATGTTTAGTTAGAAACACTGTCTTCCTAAGTCCAGACTATGCAGACGGAGCCCAGGCTCTTCCCAAACGGTGTGCACCCCTGACTGCATAGCCACGTGAACAAAGTTTGGTCCAGAGCTCCACAAGGTGGCCAAGCCCCTCTCTGGGTAGAGCCTATGGTCCCACTGTTCACCTCTTTCTTCCTTCCTTTCTTTCTTTCTTTTTCTTTCTCTCTCTCTTTTTTCTTTTTTTTAAGATTTTTATTCATTTATTTGAGAGAGAGGGAATGAGGGGGAGGAGCATGACAAGGGGAGGGTGAGAGGGAGAAGCAGACTCCCCGCTGAGCGCAGAGCCTGATGCAGGACTCGATCCCGGGACTCTAGGATCATGACCTGAGCCCAAGGCAGTCGCTTAAACAACTGAGCCACCCAGGCACCCTCTGCTCTGCTCATTTCTTGACTTCTTAAACTGTAGCTTGAAGACCCTCTGTCTATGCCGTAGTTTACTGAGGGCTTTTCCCTCTCCCGCTGAAGGTTTTAATTCTACTCCTGCTATGCCGGGCTTCCCTTGCCCAGGAAGGGAACCAACGCACTTTCTTACACCAATGCACTCTGATATTAGGGTGAATCATTCTCCAATTTATCAAATGCATCTGAACTCAGTGTGAACACAGAAAGGATGTTTTAAGTAGAACTGTCTACCACATCTGCCTGGCTTGTTCCCACCTTTCCATTACACAGGTATCCTTGAACTCTCTATATATTTTTAAAAAATGATCCAAATCATCATTTTTGCATCCTGCGACTACTAGGAAAGTTTAATACAATCATGGAACACCAGACTACGGGATTAGCCAGCCCAGTCTCCTGCGCTGACAAGCCAAAAAATTAGTACCCGAGTTCGCCCAGCATGGTGGCAGCTGGCACCTGGTTCCCAGGACCTGAACTCCATCTCTCAGAACCCACTGGCAGGCACCTACTTGCTCTCCACCTTGAATTTATTGAAGTTCAAGGTTAAATTCCAATCGCCTCCTAAAACCATGGCTCCCAAGTGGGGCGCAGCCTTCACAGGTGCTCATGAACATTCTAAGTTGGATTTTTCCAGAGATTGGCCACCTGAGCCAATAAATGGAAAGTACATTTATTCAGCTTATTACCAAATACTTGTTGATTTTGAGGCATAGTCTGTAACCGCCAAGAGCTTTTGTCTAAGACAATCCAAGAAGGATGAAGCAGGGGCACCTGGGTGGCTCAGTGGGTTAAGCCTCTGCCTTCGGCTCAGGTCGTGATCTCAGGGTCCTAGGATCGAGCCCCGCATCGGGTACCTGCTCGGCGGGGAGCTTACTACCCCCACCCCCGCCTGCCTCTCTGCCTGCTTGTGATCTCTCTCTGTCAAATAAATGAATAAAATCTAAAAATAATAATAATAAGAAGAAGAAGGACAAAGCAGAGGACATCTGGGGGGTCTGGGACGACAGGAAAAGGGCATTAAAATCTGAGCAGGGGGAGTGACAAGGGGACATGGGAATCAGAGAGGAATTGCTAGAGGAGTTACCGGGCACACAGCCAAATCCCCAGCTGCTTCCCCCGGGTTCCAGGGGTTCCAGGAGCTTCACATCTTAGTCCATCTCCCAGATCACCTCCAGCACGCAGGAGGCTGCAGGATGTCTGACGTCAGACTAGGCGTCCTTCATTGCTCCTTCTAAATGTTAGACTCTTAAGATGCCTGCATGTGTGTGCACTCGCAGCTCTGGGGACGATATGCCCAGGGAGCCAGGACGGTGGTTGGCGTGAAGTCAATGAAGTCAAGGCTTGGAGACGCCAAAGCCAACATGGAGGCCCAGGATCATTGGAATGATCAGTGACTAAAAACCAGAATTTTAGAACCAGAAGGGAATTTTGGTATTTGTTTTGCTCACTGGTGTGTTCTCAGCTCTCAGAACGGTGGCTGTTCCGCACACTCTTGCCAAGTGAAAGACTGAATCCAATCCACGATGCGGGAGAGCGGGCTGGAACCAGCTTGCGAACGCCAAGTATTACATTTTCGGAGAGTTTGTGAGCTGGTTGTTAAATGCAGCCATCAATAAAAATTAAATCATGCAAACTTACAGTTACATAAATTGTGTATATAAAATACACACGATTGTGTACATGGTACTCAAGTCACAACAGATGTATTACTCAAAACTCATTGCTTCCTGTTATTATTTTACTATCGTCCATGCTCTGAGATTATCTGAGTCGGTCACATCTACTTGGCAGAGATGGATGTAAAAGAGCACGCATCTCTAGATCACTTCCCAACTCTGCGTTTGCACACAGGCGCTTTTCTTCAGAGGGCCATTTCTTAAACATTTGCGAGCACGTGAGTAAATCCAACCCATAGTGTAAAAGAAGGGCCTGTGAGCCAAACACGGAGCACCAGACAGGCTGTGTGTGGTCTGTGTGCACCCAGCCCCCCACTTCTCACCTGGCTGACGCCTACCTTCCCTTCAGGAGTCAGATCAGGAACCCCTCAACATTTTCCTGACATCTTGTCTCTGTTAATGACATCCAGTGCTCCTACCAGGTATCTCTAGTTCCATTTTTTAAAAAATTTTTAAAGATTTTATTTATTAGAGAGAGAGAGAGCACACAAGCCTGGGGGAAGGTCGAGGCAGAGGACAAGCGGCCTGCCCATGGAGCAGGGAGCCCCACTCAGGGCTCCATCCCAGCAGTCTGAGATCATGACCTGACCTGAACCAACCGAGCCGCCCAGGTGCCCCTCGTGTCCCATTCTTATCCCATCATTTCATTGTTTTGCTGACAGCAGCTGGACACCCCCCTCTCCACGGCAGACCACAAACTCCTGGAAAACTGTGAGTATATATGTTCTCTCCATATCCCCAGCGCCTCACTAGGGCCTCCAAAAGCCTCACAAATACAGAATGGATGGAGGAATAAATGAATGAATGAACAAATGAACCCCACATTCGCCCAGGCAGCAGGGGACAGTTTTTAGAAATCACTCCTCATCAGCTCAGCCAATGAGAAGCACCATTAGCCCAAGGCTGAATTCCCGCAGAAGCTCTAAGTCCAGGTTAAACTAACGTGGCTTTCACTGGCTGGGGGGGGGCGTGGTCACGAGACTCTGCTTCCTCCTACTTTGCTACCCAAGGGTTGAGCTGCAGCAAGGCCTACGTGCAGACGTGCAATCGCACGACCTGCCCCAGCCCCAGCAGCTGCGGAGTTCAACTCTCCGCACTTGCACTTACTCCTTCTGTTAGCAGCGTTAGCTCAAGATCCCACCGGGGGACAAAGACGGGCTTCGTGAAAGTCAAACAAATGCCTTCTTGTACTTGAATGCTCGAATCTTCTCCCTAGACAGCAGGGATGCACCCAGGTCTCCTCCTCACCCAGGCTAAGTGAGTTCTGCCGCTGCTGGGTGGCCAGAAATACTCAACCAATCACTGGTTGTAACCGATAGGGTTTCGAAGGCACAAAAACATTATGCTGCTGGGAAGAGAGACCGACCACAGAGTCAGAGACCGTGTTCCAGTTTACGGTGCGCCACAAGAACCGTGGCATAGGGGACACACCCTCGTCTTGTCTGAGCCTCCAGGTGTCTTTTCTCATAGAACTTCTCTTTTCATGAGACAAAGAAAGGAAACATATAAAAAGTCATCAGAATGCAGTACAAAAGAATGAGGCCCTGCTACCTGCTACCCCACAGATGAACTTGAACAGGCGATACCAGGTGAATGAAGCCATTTGCAAAAGACCATTATGTTGCCAGAGTCCACTTATAGGAAATGTCCAGAACAGGCAAATCCAGAGAGAAAGGGCAGGCAAATGAGCGGCTGCCTATGGCTAGGCGGGTGACGGCTACGGGGGACAGGTTTCTTTTGGGGGCGATGAAAATATCTGGAGTTGATGGGGGTGACTGAAACAACTCTGTGAATATACCGAGACCCTGAAACTGTCCAGGTTAAGGGGTGTACTGTATGGTGTGCGGACGGTACCTCAGCAAGCTGTCCTGAGAAAAGTAAGATCAGACAGTGTGTGCCGTACAGACTATTAAAAAACTCATGGTATAATAAACTAGTGGCTGGCGACTTCCAGTCAGTCCGTCCCAGGGGAACTGACATGGAAACTCGAGTGACACCTGGCCCTCGCGTGGTCGCCCACCACCATCATCATCATCAACAGCACCGATGGGTCCTTTTAAAGACCTCCCGTGGTTCACAGTGAGGGAAATGCTGCTCGCCCAGGCCCTTCTCTCCTCATGATGGGCAAAACATATCAAGCCTCTTGGGAGAGGAAAAAATTCTAATGATGCTATTTACAGCTTCTCAGTGAGAAACACAAACAAGCAAACAAACCAACACCTCCACACCACCAACCACTTTCTGGGTTTGTGCATTCTTCCTTGGGTCTGGCTGACACTTGTGGCTTAGACACTTCTTTGATGAGAGGGAGACCCAGAGTACAGAGCAGTGGCGACTCTTGGCCGGAACACGCCACCATAGCGTCCTTCTCAGGGCTCCAGCCGCTTGACAGCAGAGCCCTGTGTTTGTTGAAACTGACCAGCACGGCAGGAGGAGGCTTTCTGCCGCGGCGGTGGCACATGGGTACCGCATGCGGTGTGTGTGTGACATCAGCCTGGCCCCGTTCAGACACGGGCTCGCACCACCACAATGGTGGGTCAGCCCTTCTAGAACTCACTCCAACCGCCTCAGGCTCTTAAACTTGCGCCAGGAGGCTCCTGACAGTACCGAGAGCCTGGGATTTACCAAGAGCGACTTGGCATTTGTAAATCAGATGGGAAGTCTCCGTCCGCTCCACCTGGATCCTAAAGGGACGGAACCAGGACACGGTCTGCCAGTGGGATTCAGCTGTGAGTCAGGGCTGCCTCTCAGCTGGGATGTCTGCTCAACCCGACAGACTTCCAGAGCTCAGGCGGTTCTGACAGTATCCACGGTTTCAAGTATATATAAACCAACTTATTTTCTGTGGATATTTTAAGCACAAAGTGTGGGCAAAGTTGAGTCACAGGGACAATTCAAGAGAGAAATAGTAAAACTGTGTTCCGAAAAAAGGCAGCATCTCCGTGTCTCCCTCTTTCCACTCACCAGTCAGCCTTGCTAACAGCACCCTCCTGGTTCATTGACGTTCTCCCCTGGGCGTCCTGAACGATGCCTTCCTTTTCTGCCTACTTCTTCTCCAATGAAAAGAACATCTGAAAACATGCCTTACGTTTGCTCTCCAGACCATGGGTCAACGGTTCTCCAACTCCAGCAAGCAGGAGAATCACCCGGATGGTCCCATCCTCCAGGAATGTGCCTTTCTACCAAGTCTCCAGATGGCTCTGATCTCACGGGTCCAGGGACCATACTTTGAGAATCACTGCCCTGTGTCCTTAGGACCAATCACGATGGAGGGAAAAAAAAGTTCTCCACTGTGGTAAGAGCCCAAATTTGGCCAACAATCGGGATAAAGTCTGGAGCTGCCACTAATAATTGCAGGACTCCAGGCTAGTTATTTAGCTTCCTTTTATTCCTTCTACCACCTTGTCAGTAAAAAAGAAAAAAAATTGCTTCTACTTCGCAGCTAATTTTAAGAACATCCACGGCTTATTGTGGGGTTCCATCCATTTAGCAATATTGTCATTAAGCCCCATATCAACCAAAATACTGTCTTTAGCAAGAGTTTCTGAAAAGGGTCTTATTAGGAGCATTCACATCTTTTTAAACCTGAATATTTGATACTGGACTCTTCCTGGGTCACGACAGGAGCTTTAAAAAAGTATTCAGGCAACAACAACAAAAAAGCCACCCAATTAAATCCCGAAAAACATAAATATGTTTAGAGAATATATCTAACCACCAGGTCCCAGTTAGTACTCAAGGCATTCAATGAATAAGGGTGAACACAGCTCGGTGTGGGCACACGGATAACTGGAGGAAAAGGAGAAAATCCAAAAGTCCCCCTAAAACCAAAGTCTCCCTCTCCCCCACCTTGGGGAGCTTACAATCTCCAAGGCATCTCTGCCCATACATCTGGTAGCATTTTGCTCAGCACCCAAAAGGGGGTGGGAGGGAGGTCCACATCTTGTTTATGGTCCATTTCTTTAAAAGTTGTAATAAACCGTGTTCTTTCTTCCCTAGTAGTGATATATTTCTGTCAGATTCAGGGAACATACAAAAGAATATAAGGTAGATTTGAAATTAGCCTTATACACATCACCTAGGAAAAACAAAAGCAAAGAAAAAAAGAGAACTTTTAACATGCTAATAATTACCTTCTAGTCTTTTTTTTTTAACTGTGCATGCATAATGTGTATTTTTTTTAATATTTTATTTATTTATTTAAGAGAGAGAGATTACAAGTAGGCAGAGAGGCAGGTAAAGAGAGAGGGGGAAGCAGGCTCCCTGCTGAGCAGAGAGCCCGATGTGGGGCTTGATCCCAGGACTCTGGGATCATGACCTGAGCCGAAGGCAGAGGCTTTAACCCACTGAGCCACCCAGGCATCCCCGTAAACTGTATTAAACACAAGCTGCATGAGTGTGGATATGCTGTCGTGTCCTCTTTTTTACATTTAATATATTGTATACAGGCCTTAACATTCCTAAACACTACTATCTTCTGTATGACCATGTTAATGTCTGTGCCGTAGCCCATCCTTTGTCTGTGCCTTACTTTATTTGCTCGTTTATAAGAAATAAATTCTTATTTACCAGATGTGATCGTGGAATTAAATTCTGACCCAATCTCCTTCTTAACATTTTTTTTTCCTGCTAACCACAGTTGTTATGCTGGGACCCACTCCATCAACAACTATTCCCATAGTCAGTTTTTAAATGAATTTTAAAATTTAATGTTAATTTACATGTCAACTGGATTTTAGAGTGACTCAAAAATTACCTTTAAATGCTACATCAGAAAATTAGATGACTTGATAATTTTGTTTTTATTCTTAAAGCTGTCTTACCTTCCTTCACATTACTGTGGCATCTGTACCACAGACTAATCTGTAGCCATTAGAAAGAAAAAGGCAAATTGCTGTTAAAGAGGTGTTGAAACCACCCTAAAAATAAGGAGCCACAATTACTTATCTGTCCATGCTCCCAGGGAGGGTTCATCACCGGGGTGGGTTTAGGTATCAACCATCCACACTATGATGGTTCTCAAATGCACACCTGGAGCTCCCCTCTGTCCCCCAAACCTCGGACTTCTGTGTGCATCATCCCATGTCTGCCCACGTGCTTCGCAGGCCTCTCTCGTTGAGCATGTCCATTCCTGAATTACCATTTCTCACTGTCGACTTCCTCCAGTCTCCTCCCCTTCCAGGTAAACGGCTCTTCCATTTTACCTATTGCTCTGCTTAAAGCAGAGAAAGCCCTCTGAGGCTACCTTGTTGACTCTCTAGTCTACAGGATTGCTTACCCACCAGCAAAGCTGGTTTTCCAATCTTCAGAATGTGTCAAGAACGCCCCACCTTTCACCATGTCCAGCCCGCCATCTTGGTCCATGTCACAGCACTCACCTAGATCCCAAGATGGAGGAAAGAGCTCCCGAATGTTCTTCCTATTGATACTCTTATCGCACCTACCTGGGGTCTTTCCCAAATTTTAAAAGTGAAGTCAGCCTATCTCCCCTTCCTCGAAACCCTCAAATGACTTTCCAACCCACTCCAAGAAAAATCCAAGTCTTTATCACAGCTACAAGGTCATATGGTGCCTGGCTTCTCGTTATTTCTAGACCACACCCCCACTTCTTCCATCTCCCCACTTTATCTGCTTCAAAATCACAGCCTTCTTGACCTTGAACATGCAAAGCATAAAATGGCCTCAATACCCTGGCAGAGAGCTGAGGGCAGTTAAGGGTGAGCCGTGAAAATTTCTTAAGGCCCCCTCTGGCTGGAACAATGGGCGCTCAGAAATTTTCAAGGCTCACTCTGTACCCCAGCCCTCTGCCAGCGCATCACCCCATCAGAGCAATAAACCTCCATCGCTCTCTCTTGCTTTACGCTGTAATGTTCTTCAGAGCAAACGCCAAATCTTGATAGATAGATTTATATGTCTACTGTTGATCGTCTCATCCCCCACAACAATGCAGCAAATTCTTTGGACAAGGAGTGTTTCTTGTTCTCTGCTGTCCTCCTGCTTCCTACCACAAGACCTGCCACAAGGTAGATACTCATATTTGTAGAATGAATGAATGTATTAATAAGCAGATTTGCATTTTACATCATGCACAGATCCAATTCTTAATCCAAAAGTCTCTTTTTGATACTAAATGCATCTCAAAATAAATCACAGCTTCCTCCCTCGATGGCACCACATCCATTCACCAGTTTAAAGAACCTGGTAGCTCTGAATCGGGCACTGTTGGTTATGTGCAAGCACAGCACCCCTCCAAGACCAGGCTCGGACAGAGCAGACATCTCTCTTCTTCCCACACTGCAGCTTTATAGACCCTCCCACCCCGCAAGCCTCTACCCCTTTGGGTCTTCTCAAATGAGACTTACGAGAAGACGAAATCCAGGAGAAGTTAAAAGGAGACGAGAAAAGAGTTCTCAAAGAAGCTAAAACATAATTTCAGATCTCTAGCCCGAGAGAAGCACTTCAAATATCTCATGAATAGTAAATATGTTTTGAACTGAATCTTAAAATGTTAGGCTTATTCTTACAAAATCCAGACCAAATGTCTCCCTTAAAAGAGAACAGTGGCTTTAGACAATACTTAAAAAAAGAAAAAAGACATAAAGATCAAGCATGTGTTTGTGGAGCATGCAATCTGTTTCCCCGAGTCTAACAAATCCCTATTTCTGAAGTTTATCAAACACATTGCAAAGTACCAGCAGATCTGTCTTGTATGGTTCAGTGCTGGGAGTCATTTATTGAGATAACTACGTTTGCTGCATTTTGTGGGGTTCCTTCTGCTTGATGAAGCAGATTCATTCAATCAATACAAACTGCTTAAAATGTTAATTGCTACGCTAAGTGGCAGTAACCAATCCCTCCTGAACAGAGATGCAAATATTGTTGAAAAGGTCCCGTCATCATTGCGGGGCAACCCCGTGGTGCATGAGAAGATGGAATTGGTTCTCACGGCAGTGTACACAGGTATGCAGAGAGGCTCGTGGGCCTGCCTTTCCTCTACCTGCTGCACAGGTATCCTCCCCTTTGTGTGGGAGGAGGAAAAGGATTTAAGGAGGATTTTAAGAGGATTTCTTAAAAGCGTCTAGTGTTCTTCAGTGAGAGAGCATCACATGATCCTGCTTTCCCAAACCCTTAAATGCAGACCACTGATACAACACATGTAAAGAGTGGTTAGTGTCCAATAATTAGACAATGAAAGAACTCTGAGCATAATGACATTCCGTTCCCAGCAGAGGACTGTGTTCTCTGATTGGCATATATCTTCCCGAGAATCTTTATAGGTATATAGGACATCAAGGTATGCAGTCCCCTGCTGTGCTATCTTCAGCACTTGTCCCATTTCTTCCAGGGACCAAGGAACCAGACCCCGCATCAATTTAGAGCAGTGGTTCTCAAAGTGTGGTGCCTGGACCAGCAACATCAGCATCACTTGAGAACTTACTAGACATTCAAATTCCAATTCTCCACTACAGACCTGTGAAACACTGGCGCTTGAGCCCAGTGACCTGGGGCTCACTAAGCCTTCCAGGTGACCCTGATGCACTCTGAAGGTGCAGAAGCACTGTCCCAAGTCCCACCCCCCCCCCCACTCTCTCGCCCTTTCCCCCGGTGCCCAGCCCACAAACATCTACGAGGGCTCTAGAAGTCTGTTTTCCAACTATGCAAAGTCCCCAGATTTTATCCTCTCTGCCAGTTCCGATCAAATCCACATCCTGGGCGGGGCGTGCCTGGGTGGTTCAGTGGGTTAAAGCCTCTGCCTTCGGCTCGGGTCATGATCTCAGGGTCCAGGGATCGAGCCCCACGTCGGGCTCTCTGCTCAGCGGGGAGCCTGCTTCTCCCCTCTCCCTCTGCCTGCCTCTCTGCCTACTTGTGATCTCTGTCAAATAAATAAGTAAAATCTTAAAAAAAAAAAAAAATACACGTCCTGGGCTTTACATTCCTCTCCTGACTCTTCACATACTAATTATGAGCTACTGAGCCTCAGTTTCTCCCTCTATGAAACAGACCTAATAGTGCTTCCAATGAAATACAAAGTACTCCAGTATTTTGGAAGGCAATACAGCAACACCGATTTAAATTTAAAAATATTTACAACCTTTAATTCAGCAATCCTGCTCCCGGGTTGACAACATTCAGTTACATAAAGTAACATTCAGAAACTCAGTTAAAGTGGGGCGCCTGGGTGGCTCAGTGGGTTAAAGCCTCTGCCTTTGGCTCAGGTCATGATCTCAGGGACCTGGGATTGAGCCCCACGTCGGGCTCTCTTCTTAGCGGGAAGTCTGCTTTCCCCTTCTCCCTCTGCCTGCCTCTCTGCCTACTTGTGATCTCTGTCTGTCAAATAAATAAACAAGATCTTAAAAAAAAAAAACCAAACTCAGTTGAAGTTAACATATATAAGTAAGAGCACATATACGGAGATGTATGATGTAGAATTGTTTATCAGTGACCCCCCAAAATCTGATATTCCCATAGATAGGCTAATAAGTGAGTGTCACATCAAGACCCTGAAATACCAACCAATCCATTAAAAAGAATGAATGAGACCAATGCCAGCCACCTGTCTGTCAAGGGCTAGAGAGCAAGCAGCTTTGCAGGCTGGACGGCCCTCATCAAGCCAATGAATCAGCTCCTATGCTTCAGTATGAAAGCAGCCATAACATGATCTCACTGAATGAACATAGCTGTGTTCCAATAAAACTTTACTTACAAAAACAGGCATAAGCTAGATTTGACTCATGGGTCAGAGCTGGCTACCCCTTGAGTCAGACTTATGATAGATGTCTTTTAAGTACTGTATTTCCATGAGGTATTTACTGTTAAATGAGAAAGCCCAGGGGGTAGCTTTAATATGTAATAGGATTACGATTTTATAATACAAACAATGGCTTCCAAACACTGATATTACACATGTATCTACATGTGTGTCTGTAGATATGGATTTTTGTATGGGATCACAAGGGTACAGAGAAAAACAAGGAAAGCAGAATACAAACTCCTGCACAAGATTTAGGAGTTGCTAAGGAGGGAATGGTAGACGCATACAAATAAATGACGAAGACAGAAAATACTGTCGTGGCAACCATCCTCTCTATGAGCCTATCTCTGTAGTTAGTTAAATGTCACATACGTGTGTTTCTGTAAAAATAAACAGGATTCAAAAACCAACCCCATCTCTTAAGACAGCGGTGAAAATTAAATGAAATACAGCATTCAGACCCTCCGCGTAGAGCCAGATGGAGCGACGCATTCCAACTGTAATCATCCCGCTATTAGACTAAGCCCCGTAACTTGGTTTGCTGCTGGCGGTCCTTCCTCTCCCCTGACCCCGCGCGGTGAGTTCTGTACTGAAGGTTCTTTAGTTCCTTCAGTCACTGCGCCCATTGATATGCTCTGGGCATCACTTTTAAGTCATGCGGTAATGCCAGGGGCTGGAAACTTGAAAATGAATGAAACGCAATTCCTCCGCTCCCCAGGATTTTAGAGTAAATGGCCGGAGAGCTAGAGGCGGGCTTTGGTCAAGGGGCCTGCCCGCTGCCTCCACAACGGCCCTCCCTCCTCTACAAAAAGAAAGCAAACTCCTGGAAGTAGAGCTCTCCTTCAGTGTGGGTGAGACGATTCCTCGCACGCACGTGTGTCACACGCCTGGTACCCGGCATGGCTTCCGGCACACAGGAGGTGTGCGGTGTGATGGGGATCAGCGACCGAATCACTGAGTGAGTAAGAAACCTCTGTGATGTCCCAACCCCTCTGCCATGTTATCCTTTCTTACTGTAAGTCAACGCCAATAACAGCTCAAGGTTGATTTGTATTGGGTAAGTTCCAGACACTGTGTCAAGAAATCACCTGCCTTATCCCACCTGGCCAGGTAGGTATTAATAAAAACCCCCTTTACAGAGCGCGAGAAGCAAACACTAAGGGTGGTGAAGTCACCTGCCGAAGACACTGGGCCACCATTTAGGACTGGTCTCTTAATTACTCCGGAGATAAAGCTCATACCACCATCCGTGTGTTCTACAAAACACTGAGGTGGTTACAAAGGCCTTAAAGAATGGGCTCAAATCGGGGGCACCTGGGTGGCTCAGTGGGTTAAAGCCTCTGCCTTCGGCTCCGGTCATGATCTCAGGGTCCAGGGATCGAGCCCCACGTTGGGCTCTCTGCTCGGCGGGGAGCCTGCTTCTCCCCTCTCCCTCTGCCTGCCTCTCTGCCTACTTGTTGATCTCTGTATGTCTTAAAAAATAAAAAACCTTAAAAAAAAGAATGGGCTCAAATCCTGTTCTGAATGATAAAAGACACCTGAATTTTACTTCCAAAGCTCAGAGAAATGGCAAGTGGCCAGAAGTCTAGGCTGCTCGGAGAGGGTTACGCCCCTGCCAACTTGGGCAACAGAAGCTACCAGTGATTCTGCCAGGCCCTCAGACCCCCACGGTCCCAGGGGCCTTCTCTCAAATGGAAATTAGCAATCTGCCAAACACGTGGTCCTTGCTCGGCTTCCTCACGAAACCCATTCTCACGGCAGTCTGATCCTGATTCCGGCTCTGACAGATGTTTGGCTTAAACCACCCAGAGCGCTCTCTTGACTTCCTCTAACCCCCTCCCTCGCTCCGACATTTGCAGGAAACGTGATGGAGATCCCCATCACCGAGATGCTCCCGAGCTATCCCCGAGTATTACGGACGTGTCAAGGAAAGACAGCCCGGCGGAGGCTTACCCGTGGAATGTCAGAAAGCGAAGGAGAGACGGACAGAGCCAAGGAAAGGGAGGAGGAGAGCCAGCCCGCTCTCCTGCGAAGGCAAAGTGCAGCAGAGACGCGACTGCGCCAACGGGACTCGCTCAGACTATGCCTCCCTTGTCCCCCACAGCTTTGAGAAAGCAGACGGTTGCTGAAACCAGCCGTTTGGGGCCAACTTTCCAAGGGAAGCATTTTGCTGAACACCAGATGCACTCAAACGGTTATTTTCATGGGGAATGAAAGTGATTTGCATCAATTTATTCAGAGCCATCTGAGTTCTCAGCCACATGCATAAAACAAAATCATTGCTCCCTTTGCTTCTGGTAACTTTTTATGCCTCTTTGCGAAGGATATCCTCTCCCCGTCCGTGCACGGAAATTGATACCCTCGGGGACTATTTTCTACAACCTCTTCAAGCAGACCTGCTTGAAACCTGGGCCTTGGCGTGGCATGAAGAGGGAACTGGATTTGGTATTTGGGCTTCATTTCTCCTTTTCTCTATCCTCATAAAATGGTCCACTTGGCCCGGATTTTGTTCATTCGACAAACACGTAGTAAGTCCTGTGCCAGGCCCTGAGCGTATTACAGACACAGGGAGCCTAGCCTCTGCCCTCTGGAGGCTTCCAGCTTCTAGAAGACCGGCCAGTTACTTGGTTAGATTTTGAAGCTAATGCCCAGGGCAAAAATCCCATAGGGTCCGACTGAACTCACCAGAAGCAGATGCTTTTGTGACACGATGTGGTGCTTTTGTGACACGAGACCAGGGAGCAAAGGGTGGTTTGTGTTTTCTGTCCTATGCTTACTCTGGGCACAAGTCTACTGAGAGGTGGCCCGGGGGCCCGGGTGGGCCATGCAGATACCGTATACTTTGTTCGGTTGCACTCCGGAGTGGGTATCACCACTCTGGGCATATTTACAGGATCCTGTAGAGTGCCAGCCCCTGCGGGAGCCCCACACCTAAGGCAGGGGCCTGACCTTACAATCTGATGCCGCCGTGCCCGCACCAACACCACAGAAGATCTTAAGGAAACCACAAACAACGGCATTCAGCCCCATCAGCCAAATTCCTGGTGTTGCCTTGGACATCGCCATTGCTACAGTGTGAGTCTTTTTCTCCCGGCTCATCCATGCCAGTTTCTGTGAGCAAAAAGGGAATCATTATGGTGGCTCACATCTGACTCTTCCCATGCTCCTCCAAAGTGCCTTACATGTACTAGCCCGTGTGAATCACACCACATTGTGAGGCAAACACACTCTTATCACCCCCAGATGACACGTCAAGTAAACAAGGCAAAGGGAGGCCAAGCTGCAGACGGCGGGACGGACATTCGATCCCAAACACAGTGACCCATCAATTTCTGGCCCAGCTTTCACGCAGAACCTGCCGATCGTTAGAATAGGGTTCCCAACCTCCCGCTGCTGACATCTGGGAGCAGGCTACTCTTTGTTGTGGGGGACTGTTTTGTGTATTATAGGATGTTCAGAGCATCCCTGGCCTCTGACCCTGAACCCTGTGTTAACAACCAAAATGATTCCAGATCCAAATGTCTCTTGGGAGGCAAAACTGCTAGCCACCGAGAATCACCGGTTTAGGGTGACTATACCTTTCAGTTTTCCTGGCTACGTCCTGTTTACATCTGTTATGCAGGCATTAGTCTTCATCAGGGCCAATATCAAGGGCAGATGACCCCTGTAGTCACACAGAGCCCCACGCTTGGTTTGATGTTCTGCCGTCACCATCTTGAAAAATCTTAACTTTTGAACAAAGGACCTTATGTATTCATTGTGAATCGGGCCTGCAAATTACAAGACCAGTCTTGCTCTTAAGAAGGCTGACCTTCCCTGGGGATAAAAATATATGTTTATAAAAAATTAAAAATTAAAAATTAAAAAAAAAAAAAGAAGGCTGACCTTGACTCTCAAAAGAGTCCCAGCTGGGAAAAAACTCCTAGGGTAACCCTACTGATTATATGTAATAGAGCCTTTAAAAGCTCACCATGTGATTTTTTTTTTCCTTATTGAGTGAAAAATACAAAAGTCTGGTTTGCTCTTCTGTCAGAGGCTACACAGCTGGTTTTAGTCACCAAGCAACACATTCATACTTACACATTTTGCATTTTGCATCATAGATTCCCTGGTGCATATACACTCTGACATTCTCCCCAGTAAGAGCGAGCCTCTGCTACCAAGCAAATAGCCCCAATCCTCCATAAAAAGAGGTCTCAGGGACATAGGTTTCCTGGCAAAAATCTAAAGGGCAAGAGGTATGTATTGTTCCCCTGAAGCAGGGGACTAAAACTTGAATGTCTACACGGGTCATGCAGATAGCAGAAATCAGTGAAGTCTTCTGGTTATTGAGACACCAAGAAACGATAAGACTAGGCAGCCCTGAAGGCCATTCATCCTCTCAAAATGGTAGCTACCACTCAATTTTAATTCGGGTGGACACGCTGTTACCAGATAGTCTCAGTTCTCCAAAAGATACAACTATGTATTTTATGTGAAACCTTCCACTGTAAACACTGGGAACTAATTTAATTTAAAAGATATCATCTGTGCCAATCACTTGTAGACCAAACAAAAAGTGGTCTCCCCACATGAGCTCCCAACACCTGTGCCATCATCTTCAGTTGTCTTAACTCCTTTTCCCTGCTCTGGTCATTTGGGGATTCCACCAAAGTTTCCTTACTGCCTGAAGCTGAATCCATAGGTAATTTTCTCCCCCCGCCCCCGACCCCGTCACATAGTGGAGGAGGAATTGTATTTAATGCTTGCATGGGTTGATAAATATTTGGGTAGGAACCTAGCATGTAATCGATTTTCAGTTCCACAAAAATAATTGACTGGATCTCCTTAAAATATTGAAACTTGCATAGTTGGCGACAATAGCCCATGCTGGCGCTACCTCTGAATGCATTCTCTAGGCAACATTCTCTTTGGCAGATCCTGGTCATACCCAACACTTTAAGAGCATGAAAAAAAGAGCCATACAAGGCAGAGCACATACGCTGGGGCAACCAAAAGCTGAAACCCCTATTAAATGATTTCTTAAAATGACTGATTCTGGTTAAAATAAAAAATGGCCTCTGGTTTTGCTGACAGGCATTTGGGATGATTGCTTTGCTTTTAGTAAACTCCTAGGAGGAAAAGCAAATCCACATGGTGTGGAAGAGAGGGACTGATTAATAATCAAAGTACATTTGTGTCTAACAATGAAAGCCAAGATGCAGAGGGCCGTCAGTGAGCTACAGCTTGGAGGCCAAATCCTGGTGGCCCGTGTTTTATGGCCCAGAACCTAGAACGGTTTTTCCATTTTTAAAGTAAAAAAGAAGAGGGGGAGGGGTCAAGGAGGAACAAGAGGTAGAGGAGGAGGAGGAGGAGGAAGCAGCAGTACTCTATGTGGCTCCCAAAATATAGAATATTTACTATTGGGCCCTGTACAGAAAATGTCCACCAACCCTTGGAGATGGGTACATCACTCATTTCCTAACTTCTCAACATTGATTAAAAATGTCACTGAAATGATCCTACTTCTCTCACCATCCCCAGCGCCAACACCATCTCTACCCTCTCTGTGATGACTGATTTTGGAAACCTGTATTACTCACCACTGCGCATCTGGTCAACCAGATGCACTCTCTGCTCTCATATGAACATCTTCGGTTCCGATCATGCACTGCTGCTGTCTTACCGCCATCAGGCTGTCCACGGGCTGCCTATTTACAGTGCCACCATCTTAAACATTAATATTAGTGTCAGAAGTTATACACAAAGCTACAACCTGTTGGCATCATTCAGTTTGTTTCCTTTCCTTGTGGAGACAGCGCCACCAGCTGACAAGGACCCTGGCGAGGTCCCAGGAGAGCCTGGCTATGGGGAGGGGTTGCATAAGCTAGGGCAGCGCTTCATAACCAAGTAAAGGGACTCCTGAAACCCGCCACTGCACGGCGCAAGTTATGAGGTTATTATGAGAGACTGGAAGGGCGCACTCCGAAAATGACATTTCCCCCGTAATATACCAGAACGAAAGTCATAGCAAATTTAAGAAAGAAACCTGAATTTCATCTGTTTCTGTCCTATCTTTAGAGTAAATTCCTGGCAGTATCATTGCTGATACAGAGATAAGTGACCCCACCGCTGAATGCACTGAGGCTGTCAATCTGAACTCTTCATCTAAATTTTAAGCTCCGGTAAAGATTCAAAACAGGTTTTTTTTTTTTTTTTTTTTTTTAAATGTTTATGTTCTCCATATGACTTACCACAATGCTTTCTTTGCAAACAGTAGATAGGTGTTCCACAAAAGGTTTTTGAATCATAATTATTATGCCAGGATACAAAAAGGGTTCACTTGGGAGTGGGAAAAAGCTGATAAATGCTTTAAGCAGTACACAATAAACAAACAAATCAATTAAATAATGAAAAAATCAATCCATAAGTGAACCCAATTAACCAGAGCCCACAAAGAGAAGAGATAAAACTTGATTTTTTTTTTTTTTTTGAGGGGGTGGTTTGGGAACAGAGGGGCAGGTTGAGCTGCGAGAAGAGTGTTTAGATACATTTAAAAAATAATAAAATAAAATAAAATAAAAACATCCGGGAAAAGCTTATTTCAGAGTCTGAATAGTAATGAAATGGATTCTATGACTTCTTTGATTCTCTCTCTATTAAAACCAGATAGTTTATGGCTTTTTGAATTAGGTTGAGTAAGAATTACTGTGGTTTCCAGAACTGCGGAAGAATGCTATTTGAATTCTACAAATTCGTTACATTTTCTTTGCAAAACCAAGCTTGGAAGTAAACCTATCAATCAGGCAACCCCAAAAAAAAGTGACAAAGAAGGGTTCAGATGAACTCTCAAACCTGGGTTCACCGTCAGGGCACAGGGGAGAAGTCTTATCCGGGGGCCTCGGTGCACCCTGGATGGAGCCTCGCCTGCAGCCCCTAGGGCAAGCCTGCTGAATTAGTCTTCCTCTACTTTATCACTTGATTAGCCTTGAAGGAAATTCTAAAAATGACAGGCCCAGGGGTGGAATGAGGCACATCCCACACACCACCACTCCTTGGTCCAAAATTAGACTTTGTCACAGACACTGATCTCCAAGGTGGCAAAAATAGCAAAAGCTGCTCGGGGGAGTCCCGAGCTGTCCCGGCAGAGTCCCCGTGGCTTCTCCGGCAGGCCGGCTGGCAGCTGGTGAGCAAACAAGTTCTCGCTGCTCGGTCTCATTCAACAGTCTGTCCTTCCCTCCCAGTACTCCAGCCGCCAACCCACCAGCACTCCCTAGAGTACAGAATAACCACACTTTGCTTTTAAAAAGTGAGAACGTGAGAGAGGGATTTTGAAATACAATATTGCTATTTGGTGCCAAAACTACCCAAAGAAACGGGATTTCTTGTAATGAGGATCTTCTAGGGCATACTCTAAGTTGACAGATTTTTCCAAAAGGCACTCTGATAGTCAAGGTTATTTGCAAACTCTAAGCCAGTTCTTAGTGGAGACATGGGGGGGACAGGAGAGCTTTCAGACTCTCCGATGGGGCAAGGCACTGTGACGAGGGGTAGAGGTTTAGGAATCAGACATAAGGATCTTGCATTTCTGGCTCCGGTAGTAAGGAGCTCTGTGGCTGCAGGCAGGTGACGGAACCACTCTGAGAGTGAGTTTACTCATGAACGGATCCATCCCCACTCTAACCTTGACATGTGCCTGAAGCATTGCAACCTTGTGAGGAACTGAAACCATGCCAACCCTCCTGGCCTCCTGCAACTGTGAGATGATGAATGTGTGTTGTGTTATGGTGTGTAGTCGCTGGCACTTCGTTATGAAAGAATAGAAAACAAACAGGCCAGACATGGACAGTCCACAGACGGGTAGGCGACCTGTGGAGAGTAACAACAGAAGGATGTAGGGACTGTGGGCAAGTGGCGTCCCCCAAAGAGGGCAGATAAGACCTGGCATATCTGATTGTAGTTGCCTTGGGGGGTATAAGGTCAGTGCTGTCAGACCTTTCCACTTTTCAAAGATAGCGTAGAAATCAGAGTTTATGTGAAACCTCTCAATTTTTAAACACTGGTCACTAATTTGGTATTTTTAGAACACTGGCAAGCTAATCTCACGGAGGACAAAGAAAACCAGTCATGAGTGATATGGAGAAAAGCAGGGCTCTCCCAGGACACCTGCTCCAGATTTGAGTCCCATGATTTCCAAGCTGGTGGCCTTGGGCTTTCCATACAGCGCAGTTGTCGGGTTAGAAAGTCCTGATAATACTGCTTGTTCCAGAACAGACACAAGATACATATTTATTATTATGGATATCATTACTGTATTAGCTTCCTAAGGCTGTGGTCACAAATCACATGACTCGGGGCTTAAACAACCTCACTGTATCCTCTTACCATTCTGGGGACCACATGTCCAAAGCCAGTTTACTGAGCTGAAGTCAAGAGGTTGGCCAGGCTGGATCCTTCTGGAGGCTCCAGGGGAGAACACTTCTTTACCTTCTCCAGCATTTCGGGATACCCACATCCTTGGGGCCACATCTCTCTCCCCCACCTTCAAAGCCACCAGCAACAAACTTCAAATCTCTCGCTCTCTGTTCCTGTTTTCACCGTCACTTCGCCTTCTCTTACTCCTCCTGTTTCCCTCTCATAAGGACGCTTGTGATAATACCGGCTCACTTGAACGGGCCAGGATAATCTCCCCATCTCAAGAGCCCTAACTTGATCATATTTGCAGACTCCCTTTAGCCGCATAAGGACACATTTATAGGTTCCAGGGAGTAGGAACCATCTTTGGAGTGTCCTAATGACTCAGCCTATCACTACTATCGTTCCTGTGATGAGACCGACACACCTCCTCTTTACAGCTGCTGGGTTCAGGTCACAAGTCTGATCCCAACCAATGCACTTTACAGCTGCAACTTCAAACAGGGGCAGGTCCCGCGGGAAAGCACCTGTCTGTAGAGGTGGGTTTGGGAATTTTTATAACAGAGGCAGCCAACAGTGGGGTCAGGGATTCCTAACAATGAGGCTGAGCCCAGAGGTGGGCATCACCATCTTTTTCCATTTAAGACCTGGACTACCCGGAGAAGCAAGCCAGTAGTGGTAAACATGCAATTCCTAGCTGAGGAAATAGCCAGATCTATGTAGATCCGTTCTTTGATGCCAGAAAATGCAGAACTGTAGCCCCGGGAAGGTCGGGGGGGCTGGAAGGACTGTCTTCATTGGCTGCATTGTCCCGGGGTGGTTCTTTTCTCCCCAAATCAGGGAGTGATTCACGTACATTAATTCTGAGCATTTCATAATCCCCACTTAACATCCTTGAGATTCAGATCCCATTTTGAAGCTTACTCATTTCCATCTAAAACAGGAAGTTGTTACTTTAAAAATCATATTCATTTTATGGAACTCATTAAGCATACAGCAAATTAAGAGCAAACAACATTATTTGCCAGTTAAATGTGCAAAGGGATGATCTAAACGAATTACTCATATTCCTGATTAATTTTTAGTGGAAGTAATGAGGAGGTTGTAAATGGAAAAACATGTGCACACCAAACCTGCTTTTCAAACACAAAACAATTTATGCTAATTGATGGCTTTACCAGTAAGGTAATCTTGGAAAAACTCCCTCAGATGCTTAAAAGCATCTAATGGAACAGGTAAACAATTTTAACACAAAGAAATGTTGCCCTGTAAAGTTCCAAGTAGACTTGAAGTCTACCTTACAGCCATCTGTCTGTCTGTCTATCTATCCACCAGCCACTCACCCATCCATCCATTCATTTATCTTTTTTTTTTTTTAAAGATTTTATTTATTTATTTGACAGAGAGAGATTACAAGTAGGCAGAGAGGCAGGCAGAGAGAGAGAGAAGGAAGCAGGCTCCCTGCTGAGCAGAGAGCCCGATGCGGGACTCGATCCCAGGACCCTGAGATCATGACCTGAGCCGAAGGCAGCGGCTTAAGCCACTGAGCCACCCGGGCGCCCCACCCATTCATTTATCTTATCTCCACTGCACTATCCAGAACTTGTAGGCATAGGGGAAATGGATACCAAGACTACATTAGTTCAAAAAAAATATTCTGAAATTGATGGGGAGAAAATCAAGAGAAGAATATTTCATGATGTGTGAAAATGATATGAAATTTGAATTCAGTGTCCATGAATAAATTTGCTTTGCAGCGGAGTCATATCCACTAGATTACATTTTTATCTAGAACTGCTTCTGCAAGTAGTGAAGTAGTTGCGACAGAGACCATCTTACTCCACAAAGCCTACAGTATTTACCGGCTGGCCCTTCACAGAAAGTTTTGCTGATCTACGCTCTATAATCCCAGACCACTGCATACACAAGTCATCTGGGAATAATCTGAGGCCACATTGGGACAGATCATTTTTCGGGCATGCTCTTCCTTTGCTTTAAATCCAACCACCCCACATGTTTAAATCATACGTTTTCAAACTACCCTAACCTTACAGTGCTGGCCCCGTTCCCTTTGGTTTTGCAGACTTCCTTCCAGATGTGAGGCTCTATGCATTTATTTGCAGCCACAATGCATGATTTGCATTACTTTTAACTGTTGTGCCTTAAGACTTCAATCCTAACTCTCTATGCAGTCCCTAGTACGATGCAATGAACAGGGCAGGTAATCCCAGGGAGCTCTGTGCTCATGGGTATTTGAGTTTGTGTTGTCTTTATGAATCAACGTCCGTGAAGGCTGACCAACCAGAGATGGGAGACGCATGGCTCTGGGCAGGATGGAGTCTCTGCACAGGTTTCCCTTGGCCCACAAAGCATTACTGTTTTGTTGCTGGTCTTAGCTAGAATTCATTTCCAACAGTGGCAAACTACAAGATATTATATACAGACTCAAATCCTTGGCTTCCTTAGAAAAAAATCAAGAGATGTCCTACGTGGAGCCCTTAGGCTCATCAACAGTCCTCTGGTCTTGGGCTTTTGATATTTTACCCCCATTCCCTTCAGCCCTCTTCTGTCTGGCTCCCACCACCATTTGAAATGATAATGTGTGGTACAGCTATGAATATATACCTATAGGAAGATAATCTACACAGTTGTGTCTACAGGTGTCCATATGCATCCAAATTAATTCTGATGAACATAGTCATGACGGTGGACTAATGATGATGTTCCCTCCCCGATTCATATATTGAAATCTTAACCTCCAAGGTGATGGGGTTAGGAGGTGGGGCCGTTGGGAGGAGATCAGGTCATGAGGGCAGAGCTCCCTTGCCCCATCCATCAGTGAGACACAGAAAAGAGAGTCATCTATGAACCAGGAAGTCGGTCCCACCAGACACTGAATAGACCAGCACCTTGATCTTGGGACAACAAGCCTCCCAGTGAGAAATACATAAATTTCTACTGTTGATAAGCCACCCAGTCCTCTGGTACTTGCTGGAGGAGCCTGAACTGATAAAGACATGAACAAGTAGGAACTGAAGTACAAAGCACATCAACAGGGATGTCCGGACACTGTGCCACCAGCTGGCTCTTGGGGCTTTGCAAAGATGGCATTTAATCCAGTTGAGTTCAGGAGAAAGCCATCTGCTCAAATACTGCAGGCCATATTTTTCAGCATAAAGATTCTATGATTGCATTCTACAAGGGTACGCACTGGGTCATAAGGAAGAAATTCCGCACATACCATTGAATTTTTCACGCTCTGGAGCAAGCGCTCATGCTGCTCCGCTATCGCCAAGGCAGCGGAGTGGACCTTCTGGTAGATGGCTTCCCCATCTCGCGTTTGAAAGATAAACAGCCCTTCCCCAGTTTCACACATCCTGTGAAAACAAAAACAAAAAGCTTGTGAAAATCCAGCTCCAAGAACTGCCACGCACGGGGAGCCTAGAACACTCCATGAAAGGAGACCCACTGATTTCACACACGTTCAGGATTCTTGTCTATGTTGGTTAAATGACGTTAACTAGAATCAAAATTTCCAAAGGATTTGTTGTTAATCTGGGCAGGAACCATTCATATGACGCTAACACGGTGCTGAATTTTTTTTTTTTTCAGTCAAGAAGCCAAGATTAATAAACAGCTTTCTTGATTCTCAGTATAATCCCAGCACTTTGCCTTCCCACTTTCCAAGAGGCACCTGTACACTGTGTTCTCAGGACTGTCCATGAATCAGAAGCTCAGTAGAAACTACATCAGCGCAGATGTGGAAGGAGTCTGTGACTCGTAGATTCTGTTCCTTCCTCAGAGACAATGGCTTTATGGATTCTTTCATTTCCAAAATCATTCTGGATTCCTTTTTTCTCACTTCACCTACTGACTTTTACCTTGGACACTGTTCCAGCATCCAAAGTGGTCCCAAATGCCCTAACACTCTTCCTTTATGGCCTTAGCTAACAGAAACCTGTAGACGGAAACCCAGAGCCAAGAGAAGGTAAAATAATGAGTTTAAGTTGAGCCTTTCCTACGCCCTTTGGGAAGATAAGGATTCAGACATAAGAACATGATGGCCCTATAGACACACTGAACAGTTTTGAATTTCCCCAGAATTACTCTGCCTACAGGATAAGTCTGTCACTCCAAACCATGGATTTTGCAATTCAGTCAAGAATCTAGAAGACCATCAGGAGCTCAGAAAGCAGTGGGAAATTCGCTGACGCCTGCACGTAGCAAGGATGCATCAGGGCGGAGTGAAATAAGCAAAGCCGGGCTCCAGACTGCCGCGCTGGGGTCGCGCCTCGCCAGCCTTGTGAGCCGGTATGTGCTACTTGGCCTCTCTGCGTCTGCATTTCCACTTGTAACATAAACAGAATGATAGTAACCACCCCCTCAGTGTCCTGAAAGTGTTAGACAGGATACGTGAGTACACAAAGGAAATCTCCACGTCCATAATTCCACTGGAAGGTAAGCTCCGTGTAGACGAGAATTTTTCCTGATTCATTCACAGTTCCGCGACCAGTGCCTAGAGCACGGCTCACCCTCTATCGGGCCTTCAATAAAGAACTGTAGAATGGGAAAGGACAGGCGGCGCTAGGCAAAGGTATAACAAAGAACTTGAGCCAGGCTTCCTTGTGGAAGTTTTATTATTTATTTATTTATTTATTTATTTATTTTTAAAATTTTGGGGGGGGAAGTTTTATTTAAACTGAAGTTCTCCAGACCCCCTGAGGAGGGCAGGGCTCTGGCCGAGAAGGGAGGAAGAACAGTCTGGCAAGGAACCGCACAGAGAACACCCTGAGATGGGACAAAGGCGAGTGGCCCAGCACACAGGGAGAGGGGGGCAGGAGGGACAGCCTATGTTGCTGGAGCATCGGGGACCAGCGTGAGCACCGCAAGATGAGGGGCTTCATTCTGCAGAATCGCCACCCGAGGGCAACAGCTCCCACAGGCTCGGATGCAGACTCTGGAAACCGTTACTCTCTCTTTGCCTGTGACGTTTCACACCAACATCGTGTCTGAGAAAAATACTAATGGGACTGCAATTATGAGAACTAAAATAAATGACCTCATGGCGGGCAGTATTAATAATCGAACTTAAGAGATCGGAATCCAAGTCAGTTCCACAGTGCCTCAGGGCCAAGGTGAATTTTCCGTGTGGGCACGTGCGTGTTTAGAGTTTCTGGACACTGTGGCAAGCAGGATGTATCTTACATTCAACATGTGTATTTATGGTCATCTTCTTCTCTCCACCCCGGCATAGCGCTTATTAAATCAATAATGCTACCGTAGGGAAGGAAAACATGAAACAAGATGGGATCGGGAGGGAGACAAACCACAAGAGACTATTAATCTCACAAAACAAACTGAGGGTTGCTGGGTGTTGGCGGAATAGGGATTGGGTGGTGGGGTTATGGACACCAGGAAGGGTATGTGCTATGGTGAGTGCTGTGAAATATATAAGCCTGACGGTTCACAGACCTGTACCTCTTGTGCAAATAATAAATTATATGTTAATTTTTAAAAAGTTACCTTTCACATTTACAATTACATTAGATTTGAAAGAATTCAGTACAAACAAGGCAAATCATAAGAGCCTCAGCAACAGATGTAAAGGTAAAGACATGGGCTTTTTCTTCAAGGAGTTTACAATGCACTTGGTTAAAGGAGATCTGTGTCAGTGAATAAGTTCGAGACTAACAACAGGGCACAATGAGCCATACAGGGTCAGAGGAGCCCCCTGATAAAGCAAAGCATGGACGAAAGGCGTGGGTGTGAATGTTACATAGTAACGAAGAATTTCAGGAAGCCAAAACACTGGAGAGAAACTGATCAGAAGCATCATACAGAAGAGACACAAAATCAGGAGCAAAACATTGTAGAATGTTGTCATTCTTTTGTCTGGGAGAGTGAAGTGAACAAATGGAGTGTAACCACTCCCCCACACCGGCTGCAGAGTGCCAGAGACACTATGGCAAGAAAAATAGACACACAGAATCACAACACGAAATAAACAAGAGGCTTAATCACATGGGATCTGGTGGGTCCAGCCTGAAGAAAAATGTGGGGAAAGGTCTTTGGGGCTTGTAATTTAGGATCTCTACGCCGGCACAGTTGACATCGGCGATACTGCATGGCCAGATCATTCTTGGTGGTGGGAAGTCTCCTGTGTGTTGTAGGAGGTTGAACAGCATCTCTGGTCAGTCTACCCACCGGCAGCCAGTAGTATCCTCAAGTTGTGACAACCCAAAACCTCTCCAGACATTGATAAATGTCCCCGAGGGGGCAAAAGGTCCCCAGCCGAGAAGCAATGAAATAGACCCAAAACAAGGGGCTGAAGGAGCACTGAACTTATGGGTCAGAGGTGGAGACGCCGTACACAGAAGGAAGCTTCTGGGAACAGGGGAGCTGTTGCTTCGCCACAGATGGGATTCGGGTTGAAGCAGAGTATGCCCCAGCCCTGTGGTCGGCGTGGCCTTGCCCGTTCCAGTCACTGGGGCCACTGCCTGGATCTCAGCTCAGCTGGAGATGAGGCGGCAGCTGACTCTGCTGGTGTAGTGTGTGTGCATGTGTGTGCGTGTGCGTGTGTGTGTGTTGCCTGGAGACCAGTAGCGTGGGAAAGAGAAACCAGCACATCAGGAAGCCACTCAGGACACCGAGCATGGGGCACCTCTTGGGAATGTCAGTCACCCTCGTACAACTTTTCTCCGTCAAATTGTTGTGCCGCCTGTTTAATACTTTTAAAATCGACTCAGGTTTCTTCTCTCTCAAACAAATGTATTGTCCATAAGCTACCAAATCCATAATCATAAGCCAGTATGACCCGCAATAAATTGAAGGCAGACGTGAAAACGAATGCAATGAAAACAAAATACGTTATTGAACCCTGTCTTCGGATCAAAAGACCCAAACGGGATGTGTGCTCCCTCATTAGTAACGCAGGTAAATTAAAAAGTGTTAGGGGCACCTGGGTGGCTCAGTCAGTTAACCACTGCCTTTGGCTCAGCTCATGATCCCAAGGTCCAGGGATAGAGCCCTGCATCGGGCTTCTCTTTCTCTCTCTCTCTCCCTCTGCCCCTCCCCGCCACTCTCTCTCTCAAATAAATAAATAAAATCTTTATAAAAACAGAAGAAGACAGTTTTAGAAAATAGGGTTTAGACATGCCAGCACCTCTCCAAAATGGTTTTTACTGTAATTTAATCAAAAGGATCGAAAAGGTAGTTGGGAAGAAAAATACTGCCACTGTGCGAGTCCCATTCATTTACTATTAGGCCTCTATCACAAAAATCACCCCACATTTGGGGAAATGTGGGTGAGCTCCCCTCCTGGAGGTGGTATGGGAGAGAGGTAGGAAAGACCATCTCCTCCAGTTCCCACATATGTTGGAATCAGGGTCAAGTATACTGACCTCTCGAAGTTTCCACGGCCTCATATCCCAGATGTTAATAATAAGATCACCCAAACCTCTGAAGGTCCTGGGAGACTGTATTTTATCTTTATCAAGGATCCTGCATCAAGGTAAGCACTGAATTAGGATTTATTGTTCTTATTTTAACTTCTTAAGTCAAAGCCTCAGGGAAAACTTCAGGAGGGAGGCACAACTGCATTTTTGCTTGGAAGGAAACTCAGGTGACCACATCCCAGGACAGCAGGGGAGCAGATAAGATGCCTGGCGTGGAAGGTGTGTGGCTGGGGATGAGTCTTTGAGGCTCACAAGCTATGAAAACAGAATAATACAAACCTCTTCTCTGAGAACAGAAATACGAATTCAGGAATAGGATTCTCCCTTTGGGAATAGCAGCAGCTTTCACTATATAAAAACTACAACGCAAACAACCAGGGGGTTTTATTTCTCCAGCTCCAGTGAAGTAGTGTTCTGGAGAGTTAGAACAACTTCCACAAAGCTCATCAGTCCCATGAGTGAGCAAAGACAAGGTCCCCAGATTGGGAGAGTGCTCTGACTGTCACAGGCTGAACTTTCTCCCCTGGTTCCACCATCGATGTCGCCAGGCTTCCCAGAGGTTCCCTTAAATGTGTACATTATTACCTTTTAGATTTAAATTCTAACCCCACATATAGGGACTTCAGAGTTTATGAAAACAAAACAACAAAACTAAGCATCCAAAGTCATAAAACATGGCTAGTGTAAGAGACAGTGGTAGTTTGTTAATTATATCTGTTCTTAATCACGTAACAGGTAAAGTCAAAGAAACATCCGTTTTCCCCTTTTGTTTCGCCAGGCCATGCCCTGACCTAGATCTAAGGGGGCAGCTGTCCCTCATTTTTCCTGCTATGGCGCTCTCCGAGCAGCGGGCCGAAGTGGAAGGGCTTTCACAGGTCTAAGCCCAAACGCGACGTGTGTTCTCATCCCCAGGAGAATGAAAAGTCGGGTTAGCACCAGAGGGAAACCGCGGGACAAGCCTTGAAGTGAACAAGCCCTTGGTTAACAGACCAAACTGAAGTCCGGTCATCCCTAGGCTGCCCTCCACCCGCCGGGGGTTCCTCTGTCGTCTGAGCTGCTCTAGGAGGATCCTGACCCCCAACCCCAACTCATGGCCAGTCAGTACACACTTTTGGCTTTAGCGGCAAAACATGTCCGTATCCAAACACTTGAGCCCACGATCATTGTGACCAACGTTCCTGCAGCCACTCTTGTCCCCACCGTGAGCACTGTGACACCCTCCTAACTGGTTTTAGCTTCAGAGTCTAGTTTAAAAGAAAGAAAGTCAGACCGTGTCCCTTCTTCGCTCACCACTTCCTAGCTGGGAAAGAATTTAAACTTGTCCAAAACACCTGGTCTAGTCTTGGCGTGGCAACTACCTGGGAGGTAATTTTTGTTTGCCTGGGCTTCTTGGGTTGGACAAATGGGAAGAATGGGATTGAGGGTGAGGCTTGGGGTCACGTGCCGTCAGTGGACCTGGAGGATGGGTCCGGCCACGTGCACAACCAATGTGTTGATCAAACACGCACGTAATGAAGCCCCAGTAAAACCTCTCCACTGTGGCTGGGGGCTTCCTCGCTGGGGGTACTCTACGTGCACCGTCAGATGCTAATAGGAAGGCAGGATGCTGCTCTAACTCCACAGGGGGAGGACACAGGAGCGCTATGCCCGGCACTGCTCTGGATTCTGCCCCCCCGCCCCCGCCACTTCTTCCCTGGCTGATGTTAGTTACTCTGTATCCTTCGCTGTTAGAAGCTTTAACCATGAGTTTCATAGATGTCAGTAAGCTCTGAATCATTCCAGCAAATCACGAAACCTTTGGCGGTTGTGGGAATCCCTCAACTTGCAGCTGGTGTCAGAAATGGGATAGGTCTCGGGGACTGTTCCTGCAAACCTTGCAGTGACCCACCTCTACCCGCCACCCCCCGGGGCACCCCAACAAAGACTAAAGCCCAATTCTTTACAGGGGCCTTCAAGCCCCACCTAGCCAGACCCTGTTGCATGTCTACCTTTACACACGGTGCTTCCCCCTCCCTTGTTCTGCCCGGGTCATGCCAGCCCCTTGGCTCTTCTTTGCACGCTCCGCATCTACCCGCCTCGGCACCTTTTTCCAACCCCCTTCTTCTGGCTGGAATGCTCTCCCCGCGAGTCCTCCTCCAGCTTTTGTCAGGCATCCCTGACTTGGCAAAGCCAGTCCCACTCATTCTATTTAAAATCGCCCCCACTCCTTTGGCACTTTCTGTTGAATGACTTTATTTTTTGCTGTGGTCTTACACAATCTAACATCTCTTTTACTTTTTAAAATGTCTATTATGGTCTATACTCCCCTTTCCTCTACGGAGTGAATTTCACAACAGCACAACACTTGTGTGTTCCATTCACGGCTCCACATCAGGCTCCTCGCGTGCACTCGGCGGACATCTGATGGAAGAAGGAAATGACTCATTCCTACTAGACCCTTCTAGAGGGTGAGGAACCGTCCCACAGAAAGTAGCCGCCTACACTAGTGGATTATTGCCTGCAGGAAGACGGCTGCAGCAGACACATGGCCAACAGGTACGTGAAAATACATCCAGCATCACTCACCTTCAGGGAAATCAAAACCACAAGAGGGTATCACCTCACCCCGTCAGAACGGCTACTATGAAAAGCAGAAGAGATAACAGGGGTCTGGGAGCAAGTGGAGAAAAGGAACTACTTGTGCACTGTTGGCGGGAATATGAACTGGTACAGGCCCGTGGAAAACGGTATGGAGGTTCTTCCAAAAACTAGAACTAGAACTGCCTTACGACCCAGCGATTCCACTGCTGGGTATATATTCAAAGAAAATGAAATCACCGTTCCAAAAAGATACACACACCCCAGGTTCACTGCAGCGTTATTTACAATAGCCGAGACACGGAAGCAGCCGAGTGTCCACCAATGTAAGTGCATAAAGAAAAACTATATACGTATACACATATGCACACAATGTAGTAGTAGCCATGAAAAAGAAGAAAATCCTGTTATGTATAACACCATGGACGGACCTCAAGGGCATTAGGGTAAGTGAAATAAGTCAGACAGATAAAGACAAATACCGTATGATCTCACTTGTGTCTGGAATATAAAAAAGCCAAACTCACAAAAGCAGACAGTGGATGGTGGTGACCAAGGATGGGGGGGGGGGAGTCGAGCGCAGGGCACAAACTTCAAGTGAGAAGGTGAGTAAGTCCCAGAGATCTGTGGCGCAGCGTTGTGAGTGCCGTGGAAAATACGATGTTGCAGACTTGGAAGTTGCTAAGAGAGAAGATCTTAAATGTTCTCAACCGCACACACACAAAAGGTAATGCCGTGAGGTGGGGACAGTGTTAAGGGAGCTCACCACGGTGGTCCTTCTGCTACACACACTGTACACATCACACTTAATGTTGTAAGTCCATACCACGGTGGTCCTTCTGCTACACACATTGTACACATCACACTTAATGTTGTAAGTCCATACAACCTCAAGAAAGCTAGGCAAATAAATAAAATAAAAATACACCTACAATTTTTCTTAAAAATGATGGCCACACGACAGGATGTCCTGACGAGAGGTTTTTTCCCAAAGGTGATGGCAAATTCATCCTTTCCTTTAGGGAATAAACATGTTAAAATCACAACAAGGGAAGGGACACAAGCCAGAAGGGACCTGGCTGGCTAAGCTTCTTATATATGATGTGGCCTTGCCTGTCTGAGTTCACACCCCCACACCTAGCACAGATCTCCTGAACGTGACTAAAAAGCTGACTCTGTACAGGAGTAAGGAGACTCTCTCTTCTCTTTCACACCTGCCTCCATTAAAGGAATATTTATGATGCGTGTGCATTACCTTTGTAATTAAAATTACTTTTGAGATAAACGCTGATGGGGAATAAAAGTCCATATAAATGGCACAACTATTGTTTGTATTTTCATGCAAAAGGAAAGAACTGCACTTTATTTATTTATTTATTTAATAATTTTAAAAATTATTTTATGTTAGTCAGCATACAGTGCATCATTAGTTTTTGGGTTTTCTTGTTTTATTTATTTATTTATTTTTTTTTTAAGGATTTTATTTATTTGACAGAGAGAGATCACAAGGAAGCAGAGAGGCAGGCAGAGAGAGCAGAGAGCCTGATGCGGAGCTCGATCCCAGGACCCCAAGATCATGACCTGAGCTGAAGGCAGAGGCTTAACCTACTGAGCCACCCAGGCGCCCCCACCTTTAGTTTTTGATGTAGTGTCCCATGATGCATTGTTTGCATATAACACCCAGGGCTCCATGCAATCCATGCCCTCCTGAATACCCACCACCAGGCTCACGCAGGCCCCCTCCCCCTCCCTTCTAAAACCCTCAGTATGACTCCCGGAGTCCAGAGTTCCTCATGGTTCATCTCCTCCTCTGGTTCCCCCCGTGACGCTTCCCTTCCTTCTCCTAACGTCCCCCCTGCTATTCCTCATGTTCCATGTGTAAGTGAAACCACAGGATAATGGTCTTTCTCCGTTTGACGTATTTCACTTAGCACGATCTCTCTCCTCCAGTCCCATCCATGCTGATGCAAAAGCTGGGTATTCGTCCTTTCTGATGGCTGAGTAATACTCCATTGTATATATGGACCACATCTTCTTTATCCATTCGTCTGTTGAAGGGCATCTCGGCTCCTTCCGCAGTGTAGCTATTGTGGACACTGTTGCTATGAACACTGGGGTGCATACGGCCCTTCTTTTCACTACATCTGTATGTTTGGGGTAAATACCCAGTAGTGCAATTGCTGGGTCATAGGGTAGCTCTATTTTTAACTTTTTGAAGAACCTCCACGCTGTCTTCCAAAGTGGCTGCACCAACTTGCATTCCCATCAACAGTGTAAGAGGGACCCCCTTTCTCCACATCCTTTTCAACATTTATTATTTCTTGTCTTATTAATTTTTGCCATTCTGACTGGGGTGAGGTGGTAACTCCGTGTGGTTTTGATCTGAATCTCTCTGATGGCTAATGATGATGAATATTGTTTCATGTGTCTGTTAGCCATTTGTGTGTCTTCTTTAAAGAATTGTCTGTTCATGTTTTCTGCCTATTTTTGACATGATTATTTGTTTTATGGATGTTGAGTTTGAGAAGTTCTTTACAGATCTTGGATACCAGCCCTTTATCTGTAGTGTCATTTACAAATACCTTCCCCCATTCCCTGGATTGTCTCTTTGTTTTGTTGACTGTTTCCTTTGTTATGCAGAAGTTTTTTATCTTGATGAAGTCTCAAAAGTTAATTTCGCTTTTGTTTCCCTTGTCTTTGGAGATGTGTTTTGAAAGTTGCTGTGGCCCACCTGGAAAAGGTTACTGCCTACTTTCTCCTCTAGGATTTTGATGGATTCCTGCCTCACATTGAAGTGGACTAAATCTAACCAAAGAAGTAAAGAATCTATACCCTAGAAACTACAAAACACTTATGAAGGAGATTGAAGAAGACACAGAAAGATGATAAAACATTCCATGCTCATGGATCAGAAGAATAAACATTGTTAAAATGTCTATGCTACCCACAGGAATCTATACTTTCAATGCCATCCTGATCAAAATACCAATGGCATTTTTCCAAAGTGCTGGAGCAAACAATCCTAAAATTTGTATGGAACCAGAAAAGACTCCAAATATCCAAGGAAATGTTGAAAAAGAAAAAGCTGGCGGCATCACGTTGCCTGATTTCAAGCTATATTACAAAGCTGTGATCACCAAGACAGTATGGTACTGGTAAGAAAACCAGACACATAGGGGCGCCTGTGTGGCTCAGTGGGTTAAAGCCTCTGCCTTCGGCTCAGGTCATAATGCCAGGGTCCTGGGATCAAGTACCAAGTGATCTCTGTCTGTCAAACAAATAAATAAAACCTTAAAAAACAAAAAAACAAAAACAGACACATAGATCAATGCAATAGTAGAGAGCCCAGATAAGAATTACACTTCTAAGCAAGCCCACGTGTGAGATCCAGTACATGTTTATGCCATTTTCTCTACCCAACATGGCAGGAAGAATGGGGTATAGTTTGTTTGTCGATTTGCTTTCGATCATTTAATAAGAATGGGTGTATGTTCCCTAAAATACACAGGAATGAGAGATTTATATTAGAAGAGCGATCCTGTAAACTCATCCATTACAGGGGGGAAACAATTTTCTTCCCCAATGAAAAGCTATTTCACCAATTACTTGTTTTCAGAGTGATATATACTAGACATGAATAATTTCTTTTCGGAGGCTATTCAGGTGCCTTTAATAAAAAAATAAAAATTAAAAAAACCCAAAAATCCAACCCAAAAAACTTTTCACAACTTTGTGCATTCCCTTTAAGAAAAGTAATTTGTACATGCAACGTCAATTTTTCACATATACTTGGCATACCTAAAAATTTCTCTTAAAATGATGTCAAAAGCACAATAGAGACTCTCTCTGGCTGGTAAAGAGAAGCACTCATGTGTGGTAATTATTCAGTACCTTCTGCCAAATGTCACCTGGGCTTCTTTCCCTCCTGCAGGTGCTAAACCCAGGGTATTAATTTAAATCACTCAGGAGGTAAGGCAGAGCCTGACACCGGAGCCTGCTAACGCAGCAGCCAGCTATGAAATTAACAGGGGTACTTAGTGGACACCTGCCACCTTTCTTTAAACAATCACATTTCAAGAATGGTTCCAAAGGGACGTGTTGATGCAGTTTGAACCTTCTAACGTGGTTAAAAGTTAGATCTTCCCATCTTCACAGTTAGACCTTCCCATAAAAAAAAAAAAGAATCAGAGCCCCCCCCCCTGCCAACCTGATGTGTTTCACTGAAGTTTCAGGGCTTCCAAGTGGAAAGAAACAAACAAAAGACCAGAAAAACCTCAAACAAAGTAAGCAGTAGGTCTCCTGGCCACCAAATAACCTCACCACTCTTTGTCTCCAGGGGCAAGGAGTGGCAATTCATCAGGCAATTGCACCTTATTAAAAAGCTTATATTTCAACGCTAGATTTCTCAAGAAAAAAAAACAGAGATATGATCTGATTTGCTTCTGTTGGGTGAAGAGGGGGAGAAACAACATCTAGAAGACTTTAAATGATCTATGATCATGATACTGCTGTCCACAAGCGACAAACAATGCTGACTCTGGAATGCTGAATGAGCAAACAGGAAGTTCCAGAAACTAAGAAAATAGCACATATCCAAATGGTTTTAGGGTGCTCTGGCGACATGAGAACACCTTCCTTCTCTTCCCTAGCTCCGCAGAAGTTCATGAAGAACTGGACTCACCTAGTGGACTATGACATTCAGCCTTCCTAGATACTATCAGGGTTTGGAAGTAAGAAGACCAGAGTGTGAGTCCTCAATCCACCATTTACTTGTCTAATGCCTCTGGACTAGTCATCCAGGTCTCCAAGTTTCCTTTTTTTTTTTTTTTTTTTTTTTTTTTAATATTACCTACTTTCTATGAGCAGCAAATGGCTTCAAGGAGACAGTGCATGCGAAATACTCAGTATAGTGACCTTCATGTAATAACGGCTGTGTAAATATCAGGGATTATTTTCAATGGCTGGTATGCTTGCCGGGACAGAGTTTTTCAACTGGATAATTGGACCAGATTCCCATCTGTTGTGGGGGATTGTTCCGGGCAGCGTATGCTAGCAGCATCTCTGGCCCCTCCATCCACTGGATGCCAATGGCATCCTTGTTCGACTGTAACAATACAAAAGGACTCCAGACATAGACAGATGTCCCCTGGGACAAACACATCCCAGGCTGAGAACCGCTGTTCTGTATTTCAGTGCCATTACGAGTGATATTGCTAATTACAGTCCAATAGCAGTTTTGCCCTCTTTGCTTTGGGGAGGTATTAAATGCTGTATTGGACACATTTTGTTAGATTGTCTTCCATTTTAAACCTTACATCCATCCTTCTTCTGATGGCATTGGTACCCTCTTCCTGCTTTGGGAGAACCACCCCACTGCATTTGTACCCTGCTTGCTTTGTATAAAGTCCTCAGTGTAGTCCTTGACACCTCGGGAAAGTGAGGGTCCATATACGGTAGGAATTTCCTTTCTATCGGCTCAGGGCGTGAGAAGATCCCAAAGTTCTTGGAAGCCTCCAAGTGGAGCCAAAGCAAAGCCATCCTAGAAGAAACAGGACTGAGAGATGAAACCTACGGTCATTTAGCCTCTGATCAAGCCAAGCCTGATGTCATCCCTACCACCTGGACCTTCAGGAATGTGAGCCAATGATCTTCTCTCCTGTTGTGTTGTGTTGGTTGACATAACTGTCTACTCTATGCCAGGCGTTCTGCTGGGTATTTGTGTAGCCCTTTTACAGGTGGCCAATGGAGCTCAGAGAGTGAAGTCATTCTCTCAAGGTCCACACCCAGTACGGGGTAGAGCTGCAAACTCTTCATTTCTTCCAGTTCCTGTCTAGTTTACTACACGTGTCCTGGTGTCAGTCTTGGTGGAGCAAAGTGGGGCCACTGAACAGGAGTAACATGGAGTCTCAACTCTAACAGAGGCTGACAGCTCGTCCAAAAAAGACCGGTTCAAACTTCTGGGGGAGATTCCTTGTGTTCTGGTGGGCAAAACTACAAAATCTTTGCAGATGCATGTTGGACCCATGAAAACTATTTGTGTAGAGAGACTTAAATTCTCTTCATTTATTGATAGGAGACAAGGAGAAAATCGTATTAGTTAATATGAAACGGCTTTGTTTTGAACACATCCAAAAATAGCCAAGGAAAAAATTATCTTCACTAATAAAGCAAGGTGATATGAAACCTTCATGCTTGGGAGAACACAAATGATCTTATTATCCTGAGCATCTTGATGGTAACTATAAAAATTCATCTTTATTTGAGTTTCAGGCAAAATATAAAATAGTCATATTACCTTGTGTTTAACACTGTCTGTACCCTGCAAACTCAAGTCCTACTCTCAAAGTAATCATAATAAAACATCGGAGACCCTACTGGGGAGAAGCCCAGCACCCTTCCTGATCACGTGCGCGCACCGCAGCTCTTACCCACAACAACCTCTCGAGGAAGTTATGACTTGGATAAACTTAAAAAGGAAGTTAAAACCTTTGTTCAAGGTCAATTTCTTTTTTTAATTTTTTAAATTTTCTTTAAAAAATATTTTATTTATTTATTTGACAGAGATCACAAGTAGGCAGAGAGAGGAGGAAGCAGGCTCCCTGCTGAGCAGAGAGCCCAATGTGGGGCTTGATCCCAGGACCCCAGGATCGTGACCCGAGCCAAAGGCAAAGGCTTTAACCCACTAAGGCACTCAGGCGCCCCCAAGGTCAATTCCTAATAAAGAACAGATGTCAGAAACTAGGGTCTCTCTGACTCCTGTCAGTGCTTCTTCCGCCCCACCGAGCTGTCAGAGAAATGAACAGGATCCTAAGAGCACATTCACGACACTTTCCCTTCTGAGAACTCGCCTTCTGGTTAGCACCAGCCCCACAAAGTATGACCACTGAATAAGAAAAGGTTTCAAAAGTACGAGTGTTCTAAGTCTGTACAATATTTGAGAAACAACACTGTGGTGTGTGGGTGGTAGGTATTCTAGTCATCGAACAGCTGGAGAGCTTGCACAAAGTACCCTAAAGGTCAGACCATAAAGAGAACAAAGTCATAGAACAAAATGCTTTCATTTTCTGAGTCAGCACTTTATAGCTTTTGGTCAAAGGTCTTGGAATATTTTTGAAATTTATGTCTCCAACATATCCATAATTTCCATCCATTTCTTTTACCTGAGCTACCGCAGTATCTCCCCATATGTACCTCTGCCACTTCTGTCCCATGGTCCACAAAATATAAATATGGTGTAACACACACACACACACACACACACACACACACACCTGCTTAGAAAATCTCTGTGGTTTCTTATCACACTTAGGAGAAAGATCAGTCTTTAAAATAATCTAGACCCTTAACAGGCTACTAGATTAATAAGAATAAACTAAACTTTTGCAAGAGATGAGTGGGGAGATGGAGAGGAGAAGGGAGTTGGGGGAAATTGGAACCATTAGAGACTATAGACTGTGAAAAACAATCAGAGTTTTGAAGGAGCGGGGGGTGGGAGGTTGGGGGAACCAGGTGGTGGGTATTAGAGAGGGCACGGATTGCATGGAGCACTGGGTGTGGTGCAAAAACAATGAATACTGTTACGCTGAAAAGAAATAAAAAATTAAAAATATTAAAAAAAATTTTTTAAAAACCTGAAAGATAATGTCAGAAAAAGTTTAATATTAATCATGAGACACTATAAAAGTTTACTAAGGTTTTAGTTTCCAGAAATTGTGATAGAAAGACATACTCTTCCTATTACTATTCCTATAAATCCAAGTAATAATTGGAAAATTTTAATGTTTGAATAAGGGCTACCCCAAATAGGCCCCACACATCCTGATCAAGGCAGAATTCCACTCTGCATCAATATGAAACACAAGTGGGAGATGCTATGAAGCATATAATCAACAGAAAAGTCTACTTCTATCATAAACCATTTTTCATACATAGATTTCACTGGTAGCGATTAATACATAAATAATTTCTGAGACCGAAACAGGGAAATATACCCACTTTCCCAAACAAATTCTGATCTTTCTACAGAAATGTTCCCACAAGGATAATAAACAAGTAATTCTGACAGAACATTGCTCTGAAAATTACAATTTTATTTTCTAATGTAAGGACCTTTGCCATCTCTGGGAGATTCACAGACTCATTTATAGCATTTCAATTTCCAGGTACTTAAAAATAAAACAATGGGAAAGAGCTGTTTGGGGAAAAAAGAGCTTAAAAACTTTCAAGGAGAGCTGTAGGAGAATCAAAGGCATCATTATTTCTGAAAAGCAAAGCTTAGATAATTGGGCTTTGCTTATCACAGAATGAGCAGACTAAGTTGAGTAGAGCATGATTGTCCTATTGTCACACAAAGGGTTTGAGGTGTGTGGAACTTCTGTTTTTACCCTCCTTAGATCAAGTATTGTATTCTTGTTGGGAAGAACCATTCGCTTTTACCAACACACACAAGATTTTTCAAAATCACAAGCTGACTGCTTTCAGCTTGAATATGAATGTCAGGCCATGTTACAGAAGCACCTATATTTCTTAAAATTTAGTCATTTAAAATTCTAAAATATAAAATTAATCTGTGATGTTTATTAAAAAAAAAAAAAAAAAGCCCAAATTCTGAGGGAGGAACTGTGCGTGAGGAGAAGAGTGAGATCCTGCTTAAATGAATCTCCTTCTAGCTAATGATCAACCCAAAGATTATCAGCACCCTCTTCTCTTTCCAAAATTGACTTCTGAAAGAAAAAAGGGAAAGTCCTAGAAGGGCTTACTGGGTCTTGATCACAATAAGCCAGTTCTAGAATCAACCTCTTAGTGTTAGGGTTCTTCATAACACCGCGGAAGGAAGTCAGTCAATGGCGCCTTCAGAAATGAACGGCCCCTCCCACCGATCATCTACCACAGTGAGCCAAGGAGAAAACATAAACAGAATAACAATATGGATGTTTTCCAAAACCCAAGTAGCTGGCGTGGGTCCAGTATGACCCGGTAAATGGTACCTTTTCAGCCTCTTTACCTAATGCAACTTCAGTTGGTGATATGGAATCAAACCATGCCATGAAAATTCATGAAGCATTCATGAAGCATTAGAACCCTCAGGGGAAATAAAGCCATCCTGCATAGAGGACTCCTTTAGAACATGCGGAGCCCTATAGGATCATAGTTCAACACGGCTGCAGAAACACACAGCAGGGTGGACGTGACACGTAGCCCCAGGGAGAGGGAAAAAGGCAGAAGAACAGTCATGAAACTCACCTCCCTGCCTCAAAAGTGAACCAAGCAGCATCTCGCCCGTACCGCCGCAGGGCACTTAGCGGCCAAGAGATGAGTTTGACTCTGGGATTCTGGACGTCCCAAAGACAGATGTGCTCATATGTAATCTGCAAGGCACATTCGCCATGTACATCTAAGTTAGGGGATGGCATCAAATACACATTGAATCTCTCTGGGAGAAAAACAGAAGGTTAGTTCTAAAATCCCGGGAATAAAACATCAAAGACATTGTAGGAACAAAGAGGCATTTCAAAATCATTCTAGCTTATACTCTAGGTTTAGGTTGAACATTCAGGAAGATAAGCTTTCTCATAAATTCACAGTCCCCGAAAATGGATTTTTAAATGGAGACCATGTTAAGTAACATAATAATGACATGGTCTGGCTGTCCACATATACTAAACACTATTTACATGAGCGAAGACCATTTTTAGAATTTTTGCATTTGCATAATAAAAAATATGTATGCCAATAAAAGACTAGAGCAATGAAACCATTAAAAACAATTTTTTTCCTGCCAAGTACATATTAATTACACCCACATTTTTGTGTTCACAAAAGATGCAGGTGCAAAATAATTGTCACATGATTTAATGATATTGAAGTTATATTGATCAACTCATAATTTTCATAACTAAATGAATAAAACTACACCCCAAGTTATTTAAATAGAACTCCATGCTGATACCATGCATTTAACTGACCACCGGTTTGGGGAAAATCCAATGGATGTACTTAAAATAGTTTTAACAAGAACTCTCCTTAGCCAATTACAAATATCCATTTGCTCATGTGGACTACTGTTAAAATTTAACCAAGACCATTCTCAGTAAACGACTGGGCTTATTACTACAACCAAATTTTCATCCCCACAGGTTCAGTCATGGTATTTCTGTTATATTTCTAGAAAATTCATTAATTAAGGAAATTATGAGTCAAAACCTGTAAGCGAAACATGAGCAAAAATATTACTACAGCCAACACATTTTCACCTATCCATCATTACGGTAGATTGCCTATTATCTGATAAAATAGTGTGGCACTGATCTTATTAGTGGTATTCTAAATTAATTGTTTTATAATAAGGAAGTCATTAGAATTCTTGTCGATTTTACTCAGTTTAGTAAATGGGAGTATCATGACTACATGATTTCATGGATCTCTTTTTCCAATTTTCTAAAGTTATTTCCGACTCCCGATAACTAATTGTTTGCTGCTTTCTGGCAACTATTATTTTAAAAGTATATTCTAACGGAGTAAAATCCCGCCCAGGGAAATTCCAGAACAAGTCAGAAAGACTGTCATCTTTAAGTAAAAAGTAAGAGAGACCATGATCAACTCACTCACTCAGAAGTTCTTCTGAAACTCTACCTCACTCAAGAATAACAACAGTGACAGTCGTAAGAGTGCCTGTGATGGTTACAATTACTTGAAGTCACAAAAATTAATATCGTAAAGTGCCTTCAAGGACTTAGTTGAGTTTTGTAATGATCCCCCCCTAGTTATGGGCCAGGGATATTCCTATTCCTGTTTGACGGAAGAGGAAACTGAGGCACAGTTGGTACAGTAAAGGGAATGCCTAGGCACAGCCTGTTCTTGGATTCCATTTGCCACACTATTGGGATACAGCTTCATATATATAAATCTGTAAAAAATGGGTGCCAATCTGAGCCCTGTAGATTTTTTTAAAAAATCAAAACCTAGCAAATTTTCCCACGTCTGGCTTCATAGGCATCTGTCCGTGAGGCAACACAGGTGCGTCCTCTCAGCCAGGAGCCCCCTGATTCAGGGAGGTACACGACGAAGGGCCCAGGGCTTGGTTGTATGACCTTGGGAAATGGCTCGGCTTCCCTACAGCTCAGCTTCTTCCCAGTCTACAAAGAGACTTTTCTGAATTAGCCAAGCACTTGTAAGTCTCAGTCAATAACATTTCCATGGAGAGGGATTACGGCACATACGGGGCATCCAAAATAGTCCCAGCGGTCAACGTGTCATGAAGACAGAGCTCCAAGTGACAGCAAGGGCGTTTTTTTACTGAGAGCTGGAGTGTGTGCCCACGGGAAGGGTCAGTACAATTCCACCTCTGCCACGTTCATCATCAACCCCGGGGGCTCATGGCCTTTTCTGGTGTGTTCCATCCTCACAGATCAAGTCACTAGGCTACCACAGAGCAGGACTCCAGGACCCAATCTACTCTACCGTAAGGTTTGGTTATTTGCAAACAAATACTCTCTCGCTTCCAGGTTAATACTGTAAACCAATACTGAGTTTTGGCGAAATGTTCATGGGTATTTTGATCATTATTACCTAAAATGACTTTGTCCCAGGTTGAGTGCTGAGCTCAAGGATTTGGGCTCATGTGTTTCAATTAAAAAAAAAAGAAACGGAAACAAAAACACGGACTTAGGTGGATTTAAACCTGAGAAAATAGTCATGAAGTTTGGATTCTATTAAAAACATCTGGGGCGCCTGGGTGGCTCAGTGGGTTAAAGCCTCTGCCTTTGGCTCGGGTCATGATCCCAGGGTCCTGGGATAGAGCCCCACATCGGGCTCTCTGCTCAGCAGGGAACCTACTTCTCTCTCTCTCTCTGCCTGCCTCTCTGCCTACTTGTGATCTCTATCAAATAAATACATAAAAATCTTAAAAAAAAAATCAGAAAGCTTTCAGTGAGATATTTTCAGTGAAAAACTCAAGACCAAAACCAAAAACAAAACCCCTCATGATGTGGTAAAAATCAGTATTTTAGGACTAGAGGTGCAGGAGTGCTTCAGACACGAGCTGATGGGATCAGACAGGAGCGTCAGTCTCCTCATCTGCAAAATGAGGGGAGGAACAGCGGCTGCTTCACGGAGCTGCCGGGAAAATCCGATGACCTGATTCATCGGCCACAGACACTGGCACGTGGCAGGTTCCCCCAGGCTCCTAGCCGGTGGCATTCATACAGTTACGTCCATATTTGTGCGTTGAACACACATTAAGAAAAGAAAGACACTGAAATAGTAATACAGGATCTGGGTCAGCTAAAGGCTTCCTTTTACTCCTTCATACACTGCCTACATCTTCAAAAATGTCACTCAACGAAGACGTCTTGTGGTGAGACAAAAACAGCGTTCAAGAGAGCGAAGGAGAGAATTTTCTTTACATACCACTCTGTTCTCTCTCAACCCCAGTAGCCAGCAAGTCAGGCTCTCCGAGGCTGATGTCATTGATCCGCGTGCCCACACACTCCATCTGGAGGACTTTGCACCATTCATCGGCCTCCAGATCTGTGGAAACGTCCACAAGATTAACAAGCGTGCCCAGTGCCTGCTTAAAAGCGAAGAGCAAAAGCCCTCCCTGCCTCGGACGAACCTGATTCACAAGCGAAGGTCTTGGAGGTATCATCATTGAAATAAATCCCTATGGCGTGTTTCTTGGTGCTCTTGGGCAACCGAGCTACGTTCTTCACGTTGTTGAGCTCTGTAACCTGAAAAATGAACAAGTGCAGATCTGATCACACTCCCTGAAGGAACACGCCCAGTCACCACCACCACACTACGGGGAGGCATAGTGAGCGGAAGGCACAGTTCGCATGAACACCACTTGACTGCAAAGTGCATTTCTGAGAGCTGTGAATTATGTTTGTTTTATCCTTCATACACAGCAAGGAAGGTTAGCGAATGACCTTCCTTTTTAAGTCTTCTAAAGCATATTAAATAGCATGGGCTCAAAACTTCATAGAGATAGAAAGCTCATTTTAGTGTTTTTATGTCCCCGAAGATTCTCCCTAATGAATAGTTCTCGGAACTATACCCCCATCTCCGTGGAAAGCCTTTCAAATACTCCAACCCTTTGGGGCACTCCCCGTGAAGGTAACTTATACCCGTCCACCCCAGGGGAGGAAGGGAATGGTGGCCCAATTCATAACTGAGTCTTGTCACTCTTCGATAATCAGGAATGGAATGTCAGTAGTCCCCAAAATGCCCCTCTACTTGGGGTTCAAGTCCTATATTCCAAGACAGATGGTGGTTTTGTTCCATGCTTACTCCGAGCTCCTCAGCGGTTCACAAGGCCTCTGTTAGAGTCTGCATGCTACCCTGCAAAGTATCACCTTTTTCTTATCAATAGGGAAAGCCTTCCCCATCACACATGCTCTCCTTCCTTCCTCTCTCCCACAGGCTCTTGGTCCCTGTTACAAACTTTCATGATGTTAACACTTTTATAAACCAACCCCCTCCCACCAAGGGTATTGGCTTATTGTGTTTCCAAAATCGCTGTCCCTCCTTCAGTTACATCCAGATTCCCGGCTGTGTTCAAGGGCTGTGATGACCGGCTGCCTGAGAGAAGGCGTGGGTGGCCTCAGGGTACTTACAAGATAAATAATGCACGTTAACAAGTTTGACCTCCCCTTATTTGTGTTATAGAAAAGAAGATATCACCCATCGGTCTTTGGCTTCAGTATTATCTCTCATCTTATTCTACATATAAGGAATGCTTGTCTCAAGAAGTTGGGGCGGGGAAAAGCCAATATTCTCCACACATGAAATAACTTGATTATTTCATTCCCCTACTTCCTAACCTCCACTGGCTCTCTTTATAGTATAAATGCAAATCTCTTGGCATAAAATATCTTAACAGTTGCTACTGACCAAATGTTTGTGGCTCCCAAAACTCACATGTTGAAATCCTACCCCTCAAGGAGACAGTATTAAGAGATGGGACATTTGGACCATGAATGGTCTAGAGGGTGGAACCCTACTGAACAGGATTAGTGTCCTTATAAAAGAGACCCCAGAGAGATCCCTCTTGCCTTCACCATGTGAAGACACAGCAAAACGATAACTTCCATGAACCAGAAAGCAAGTTCTCACCAGACATCAAATCTGCCAGTGCCTTGAACTTGGACTTCCCAGACTCTAGAACTGTGAGAATTACATTGCTGTGGTTTAATGGTATATGGTGTTTTTTATGGCAGCCCAAATGGACTAAGACATCAGTGTTCCCCCAAAGCTAGCTACAGCACTACCTACTTCAGTAGGTAGCTTTAGCAGCTCAACACCACTGACTTTATTCTCCAGCTACTCCAAATCCCTCAGAGTTTACCAGATACAACTATTGATTTTTTGAAGATTTTATTTATGTATTTATTTATTTTAGAGACAGGGAGACTGTGAGCAGGGGAAGGGGCAGAGGGAGAGAAAGAATTTTGAGCAACTCTGCGCTAAGCGTGGAGCCTGACATGGGGCTCCATCTCACGATCCTGAGATCATGACCTGAACTGAAATCAAGAGCCAGAAACTTAACTGACTGAGCCACCCAGGTGTCCTGCAACTGTTTATTTGTTGTCTATGTATTTTTGTGCCAATACCCCAAAACAAGCACTAATAGCCTCAACTACTTACTGGTGTCTTCACTTCCATGTGACCTCATAATTCACTATAAACACAGCATCCAGATGATCTTTTCAAACATAAGTCCGATACCAATATTTCTGTGCATAAAACAAAGCTTGGTGACTTCTCATTGCCCTGGGACAAGAAGCCAAGCCCTAGGGTAACCATCAAGGCCCTCTGTGGTCTTCCCGGCAGCTACCTTACCAGCCTCCTCCCTTAAACCTTCTGGATGAGTCATAAGTTCCAGCCACACTGGCTTTTGTTCAGGCCTCAGCAGGCACCACGATTCTCCTGGCACAGAGTCTTCCTTACGCTCTCCTTCACTTGTGCCCACCTTAGCGGTCTTAGCTCAAATCTCATTTACCCACAGAGCCCTACTGGATGCCTCCTATCCCTCCATCTAATCAGAGTCTCCAAGCTCTATCTTCCAATGACTTCTTTGCCCTCAAGGTCCTCTGACAGCCACATGGGCTATGGTTTTGTGCCTGTCTTGCCTCTAGAATGAAAATTCCCTAAGTTTTTGCTCACCACTGTGTCCCTGAATCTAACACGGAGCTTGCCACATAGCGAGAACTCAATGAATATATGTGGATTGATGAACCAAAGACCAAACACACCCACAAACTTACTTGCATAGAGCCTCTCCAAGGTGAATGCCTCTTTCTCCAGGGAGATTTCACTTTTCTTTCAAGGCCCACTTCCTTGGGGAAACTTGCCCTGACCTCAGTGGGAATTACTCATTGCCTTCTCTCCGCTCCCATGTATGCTGTACGAAGCTTTGTTCTATTATCTGTTATCGTAATTAATCCATCGATCTCTCCAACACCCACCTAGACGTGAGTCACCTATCAATGGCTTACTGACGGGCTGAATCAATGATAATCATCTGAGAGTCAACATTAATCGAGCCTGCACCATTTATCACACTGTGCTTAGACCAGTCTTACATGATGTGTCTCATTCGAACTTCATAAACACTGTGCAAGATAGATAATATTGTCAGTTATTTTCAGCTGAAGAAGCTATAGATGAGAAAGGTCAAGGTCATGAGCTCAAGATCACAGCCAAAAAAATGGCAGAACCAAGCTCTGAATGATGCAACCTCACCCTAATAGCTGTGTTCTTCACCATATGAAATACTAAAGACTGACCCTAAATACTTTCAGCCCAGAGAATCTTTAGCCAGGGAGGTCATCTCATATTTGAGGACTTCTTTCTTTTCGCTGGTGTGGGGTGGAGGGGAGGGTGCGGGTGAAGCAGTGCGTGAGTGCCCCAGCCTTTATTCTGAACCCTCTACTGAGACATTATATAAAAGCAGTCCACCCTAACCTGAGGCACAGCGATGATTTTGAAATATGTCATTTCATTACACATCCATTAAAGGTAAAGAGGAAGGAATGTCACCCAAAAGGGTCAGAAAATGTAGGAAGAATTGCATGAGTCAGAACACAATTACCCATTTGGGAAATTGGTTTAGATTATAAGCAACCCAACACCCCCGGCTCGGGGGAGGTGAGTGTTCACAGAGCAGGCAGGATTATGTCTGTTGTGTCAAAGGACTAGGAGGGTCTAAGGCAACAGTTCAGAATCACATCTCAATGAGCGCGTGCTTCACACACCCCCCCCCACCACCCACATACCCTCTTTACTTTCAAAAGAATTGCAGTCTGCACTAGTCCATTAACAGAGCCTTCCTCAAAATACACGCTAGAGTGAAAATTATAAGAACATGTACAGGTATATTTACAAGTCACTTTAAAAGCTATATAAGACGTCAAAGCAGAATGTATTTTTTTTAATATTCCTTTTTTTAAAAAAAGACTTTATTTATGTGTCAGAGAGAGAGAGAGCGCGCGCACAAGCAGGGGGAGCAGCAGGCAGTGGGAGCAGCAGGCAGGGGGAGAAGCAGGCTCCCGGCTGAGCAAGGAGCCTGGTGCGGGACTCAATCCCAGGACCCTGAGATCATAACCGGAGACGAAGGCAGATGCTTAACCAACTGAGCCACCCAGGCCCCCCTTTAATGTTCTTTTTACAAAGACATAATTTGCCCCTAAAGAATCACTTTTGAAGCAAACATAGATTTTGATAAGGTCTCAGGGTTTTGTATAACATGAATGCTATTTTTATTTTTTTATTTTAAAAAATTTTATTTATTTCTTTGACAGAGAGAGATCACAAGTAGGCAGAGAGGCAGGCAGAGAGAGGGGGAAGCAGGCTCCCTGTTGAGCAGAGAGCCCGATGTGGGGCTTGATCCCAGGACTCTGGGATCATGACCTGAGCCAAAAGCAGAGGCTTATAACCCACTGAGCCACTCAGGCGCCCCCGAATGTTATTTTTAAATGGGGGCTAATGAGCATATCTGATTATCAAAAGTGACTGCGTTGGACCCTCAATGTGACCTCAAAGAAGACGGGCATTCAGGACCAAGGAGAGGCAATACCTTCAGGTCACCTTCAGTTTGAATTTCTTGTCTTTTCCTTATGTCTCAGATCAGAAGTTATTTCTTACCAAGTTCAAAACATTTTAGGAAAAGTCCCTCCTGAGACTCTGTAGTCAGAAGTTTTATTTTTCTTTTTATTTTCTTTTCTCTTGTAAGAGAAAAGACACACCCTAAACTCTATATGAATTATGTCATTTTTGTGTAGAGTTTCACAAATAAGAGGCAAAAATTTCTTCAAGGTATAACAGCATCAAGGAGGGAGTGCTTTAGACACAGCTGGAGGAGAACCACATTGCCTCTTCAAGAATCTTCTTGGAACCCATTCATCAAATTTTGAAAACTCATTGTATATTAATATTTATTTATTTATTGTTTATTCTTATTTAAAGGGAGGAAATAAGCAAAGAACCATTTCACCAGGCAGGGATAGGGAAGTGCTATAAGGACAAGCAAAGATTTGAAAAAGGATTTCGCGTGGGCTCCGATAGGAGAAGTCTCCTATTTTAGGAAAGGGGATAAGGATGTCCTTTCAGAGAAGGGAGCATTTGAGCAGAGACCCAAAGGATCTGAAAAACTGAGTGACTGGGCTAGCCACTCCAGGCAGAAGTAACAGAAAGTGCAAAGATTCTGAGGAAGAATACTTCGTTTGGCAAGGACGAAGTATCTTGTATGTTAGAACATTTGTCCTCCTACCCTTGACATGTGCACTCAAGGATAAGCCTTCTCTGCAGTACCCCTCCCCCCCCGCATCCCCCCGCCCACCTTCCCCATAAGGCTGTGCAGCTCATGCAAAGTCAGTGGACCTAAGGAGATCAATATTCCAAAGCTTTTCCATTCCTCCCCCTTTTAATCTGGCCAACATTTGCTTTCCTAAGCTCATTGAGGCATCTTTATGATGATGATCTCAAATTCTTTTTCAGGCAATTCATATACTTCCATTTCTTTAGGGTCATTTTCTAAAGATTGTTACTTTGCACTATGTTTCCTGTTTCTTCGTGTCCTTTGTAAGTTTAGATTGGGATCCACATGTTTGAAAAAAAACAGTCTCTCAGACTTTTTGGACTGGTTTTGTACACGGAAAGATCCAGTCTTGAACTGGAGAATAGCTGAATTGAAAAGTCACAAGCAGGGTTCAGAACAGATCTGATCGAACGGAAGAAAGAACCAGAAAACTTGAAGACAAGTCCTTTGAAATTATCCAGTCAGAGGAAAACAATGCATGAATAAGAGAATTGCATGTTTGGGATGAGAATGTTATCTTAGTACTCGGCTACCTGGAATTAGGCCCTGTACATCTGAACAAAGCAAGGGCTTAATCCATTACTGGGATTTATGTATTCCTTTGAAGTCACACTCACTGTTACAGCATCACAAGCTAAATCCTTACAGCACACTTTACTTCAACTGAAGCCAAACTGTAATTTAAAATATAAAATGTTAAAACATCATATTCAAAACAGAAATAGTTTCAAAAAAACCACCATGGTAGACATAGTTTATTCCAATTTCCTGTTTGTTTGTTTTTTTTAAAGACTATTTATTTGTTCATGAGAGACAGGGAGAGAGAGAGGCAGAGGAAGAAGCAGGCCTCTCACGGAGCAGGGATCCTGACTCAGAACTTGATCCCAGGACCCTGGGAGCATGACCTGAGCTGAAGGCAGACGCTTAACCATCTGAGCCTCCCAGGCACACGTTTATTTTCATTTCTATTAAAAAATAATGTTTATACATGCATGCTTGCATACATACATATCCTTGTATGTATATTAGTGAGGAGGATGAAGGATCTGGGTTGATTTCTATTGTTTGTCTCTTTGTATTATTGTTTTTTTAATTATATGCATCCAGATTGGAAAGGAAGAAGTAAAATTATCTCTATTTGCAGATGACATAAGCTTACATGTAGAAAATCCTAAAGATTTGTCTCTCTCTCTTGCTCTCTCTCTCTCACGTACATACACACCTGTTAGAAATAACAAATGAATTCAGTAGAGTAGCAGGATATAAAATGAACACACAAGAATTAATCGTGTTTCTAGATACTGAACAATCTCAAAAGGAAATTAAGAAAATGATCCCATTTACAAGAATGTTAAAAAGAATAAACTACTTAGGAATAAATGTAACTAAGGAAGAAAAAAATTATGCACTGAAAAATACGAAACAATGCTGAAAAAAGTTAAATAAGGTATAAATAAGTGAGAAGACATCCCACGTTCATGCAGTGAAAGACTTAATATGGTTATATGTGGGGCGCCTGCCTGAGTGGCTCAGTCAGTTAAGCGTCTGACTCTTGATTTCAGCTCAGGTCATGCGATCAAGCCCAGGGTCAGGCTCCCCGCTTGGCAAGGAGTCTGCTTGCGACTTTTCTCTCTCCCTCTCCTTCTGCTCTTCCAAGCCCTGTGGTCATACACACATTCTCTCTCTAAAATAAATTTTAAAATCTTAAAAAAATAAGTAAATAAGATAAAATTTCCATACTACTTAATGTTACCTACAGATTCAATGCAATCTCTTTCAAAATCCTGCTGCATTATTTGCAGGTATAAAAAGGACCCTGAATACGTGGTCAAATGATCTTGAGAAAGAATGAAACTGAAGGCTTCACACTTCCTGAACTTCAAAACATATTACAAAGCTAGAGTAACCAAAACAGGATGGAACCAGCACAAAGACAGACATACAGACTGACGGAAAAAAATAAGGAGCTCAGCTGCTGCATCTATGCCAGGAACCCACAACGGGGAAAGGAGATTTTCTTCAACAAATGGAGTTGGGAAACTGGGTATCCACAGGTGAATGCATGCGGTTGGGTCATCATCTTATATAAAAATCAACTCAAAATTGATTAAATACTTAAATGGCTGTCTTCAGAGTATAAACTCCTAAAGAAGACATAGAAGAAAAAAAATGTAACACTGGCCTTGGCAATGATTTACCAGATATGGCACAAAAGCACAGGCAATAACATTGAAAATTTAACAAATGGGGCAAAACAACAACAACAACAAAAACTTCTGTGCAGCAAAGGAAACAATCAACAGAATGAATGGCAACCTAAGGAATGGGTGAAAATATGTGCAAACCACATATCCGATAAGGGCTTAATACCCTTACAACTCAATCGCTAAAAAGCAACCCAATTTAAAAAAATGAGCAAAAGACCTGAACAGACATTTTCCCGAAGACCTAGAAATTACCAACAGGTATATAAAAAGTTGTTAAACATCACTAATCCTCAGGGCAATGCAAATCAAAACCACAATGAGATATCACCTCTCCCATGTGAGGATGGCCATAATTTTAAAGAAAAACAAAACGAAACAAAAACCAAAAAAACAGAAGGGAAATTGGAAGCTTTGTGAATTGTTGGTGGGAATGTAAATTGGTGTATCCACTATGGAAAACAGGATTGAGGTTCCTCGAAAAATTAAAAATAGAACTACCACGTGATCAAGCAATCTCACTTCTGAGTATACCATATATATAAATATATATAAAAACAGGATCTCAAAAAGATATGTGCATGCCCATGTCCATAGCAGCATTTCTCACAACAGCCAAGACATGGAGACAACCTAAATGGCCATGGATAAATAAATTAAGAAATATGGTATATGCATACTATAGAAGGCTATAGTATAGTATTCTATAGTATATAGAATACTATATGCATTCTATACTATAGTATAGAATACTATAGAATATTACTCAGCCTTAAAAAAGAAGGAAATTTTATCATTTGTGACAACATGGATGAACCTGGAGGACATCATGCTACATGAAATAAGCTGGTCAGAGAGGCACAAATACTACATGATTCCACTCATAAAGTTCACAGTAGGGAAAATCAGAAGCAGGAATTTGAATGGTGCTTGCCAGGGGATGGAGAGAGGGGAAAACCAGAAGTAGGTGTTCAATAGGCATAGGGTTTCAATCATAAAAGGTGAAAAAGTTCTAGAGATCTGCTGTACAACAGTGGGCACATAGTTAACAATACCGTATTGTATACTTATAAAGTTATTCAGAGGGTAGATTTTACGCTTTGTGTTTTTTACCACATTAAAAAAAATTTCTGTAGCAAATAGTAGTTAGAACTTAGGAACATTATATTCTTTCCATTGCATTTCTTTTTAAATGCTAATTCCTGTTGATGGCCAGAGATCCTGGTCTTCTGCTGAGGGTAGTAAGAAAATCTGCTCCTGTGGTGAATTTATTCCAATAGAGAAGTGAGCTCACGGAAAGCAAAAGATTAAGTAAACATGAATAGAGGTGTTACGGTGACAACAAGAATTAATGAATAAATGACAAATGACTGAAAATTAGGAAAAATACCGTAAACCTACCACTATTGATCTAATCCTAGATGAAACTGAGTTTCATTTCATCTCATTTTCTATTGAGTCAACAGTGCACGGGACTCAATGGACCTAAAGGTCCTAGAGGCACCCAGAAAGGCTCCCACGGGCTTGGAAGAAGCATGACAACAGACTGTGACAGAAACTTGGTAAAGGCTTGGTTCCCACTTGAAATCCCAAAGGTCACCCTTCTGAAAAGCATCATTTGTTTTCCTTTTTCCTTTTTTGCTCATATCATGGTTGCATTTCCTGCGTGAGAAAGACAATAAAGTATTTCGAGCCTCCTGACCAATATCTGAAATATCTCTGAGAAACAGGATTTAAAGGACAAAAGAACTATTCCAAAGAGAGGTCTAAAGGCAGGTCCAGACACTTTTTCATCTCTAAGAGAAGAGTCTGGAAAGCAGAAAAGAAGTTGAATTTTGTGGTTAAAAATGGTATATAAATAGACTTGAAATATTTTTTACCTATTCTTTTATATACTCTCCATGCTAAAACAATAGCCGATCCCAAGTTAGGCAATTAAAATAACTCTGTTTATTTGGGGGGCTGTTACCAGTCTGCTTACCTTTTCAAATTAAACTGTGATCTCTCAGTTTCAGCCTCACTTTTCATTTACTAGAATATATTTAAGCTTACTGGCTCAAGAGATTTTTCTCTTGAAACGAAGCTAAAAAACAGGTAGCTATCAAAAAAGTCTGGAAATATCTACATAGCTTACTGAAAATGTCAATATTAGGACGTTTGAAATGCTTGATTTTTCTCTAGAAACTGTATGTTTACTTTCAAGAGCCCCACTTAGCGTCAGGCTTAATCTGATTTTGCACATCCTGGGGCCATTTCTTTCTGAGAGAAATTATCATGGAGCAATTAAAAATTCACAGAAGACAGTGGCTCCTTAAAAATTCTGCTGGTAAAAGATAACACTAAATAGGGAGTTCTCTGATGCGTAAAGTGTGCTTCTAAGTATGGAGGTTGGAACAGATCAGACAATGATAAGACTTGGCAAAATAATTCTGTCTGTAGGATCTGGAGGAATTTAAAATAAAACCAAAGGTAAAATCTGCCCCTTGTAGTAATCTCCATTTTCTACCATATGGAGTTATTTGTTCATAAGCACCCATTCTTCCCCAGTCCTTCTGACTCTTTGCTAATGAGTTTGGACTTGGCCACGCAACTGGCTTTGGCTAACAGAACATGACCTGATAGGCCATGTCCAAGAAGATGTTCTAAATGCATGCATAATTAGATGAGTTCTACCCTCCTTAAGCTTCAACCTTCCACTATGAGCATAATGTTCCCCACCTTCCTGGATCTCTGAATGTACAGAGAGATGGATCTCACCTGTCTGTACACTCAGACAGATGGATGGATCTCAACTGAGTGAAATTAATCCAGCTGTGCTCAGTCCACCCACAGCCAACCCAGACCCCTCCTGTAACGAGGGCAGGAGATAAAGACGCACAGCTATAGGCTACTAAAATTTTGGAATGGTTGCCACAGCAGAAGTTATTTAACAGACCCTCTGTTCGATTTTCTTTTGGCCAGGAATTTTCATAGAGATTTCCTCTCAAATCTCGCTGTACAATAATGTTGGTTTTTGAAGAAAGAAGACCAGATTGCCTAGTCCAATACATAATGATCAATTGGTTATCAGTTTTACTTAGTAGTCAAATCAGTTGTTTTGTGTTTTTTTTTTTAAATTTTTCAGAAGAAGTCTTGCAGTGTCCCGAAGTAAAAATAAAGTCTTTGTTAAATTAAAAGAAGACAATCTGAACTACACTCATCTTTCCTACTTGGATCTTAAAGTATTGAAGAAAACTCAGCTTTTCAAAAACCACTTGCTTATTGTGGGTACACAGGGTACCACGCTTTATAACTTGGGCTACTGCTCACGGCAATTCTGCTCGAGACACCCAGAGTAGGAATTTACGTACCGGTCCTGTGGATTGGACACACACGGTAAAGGAACAAAATCTTGAGAAGACAGCCCAGCACATCTTTACGTGCCTACACACCTGTGTAACCACGACGCATCACCACTATTTTCTGTCACTATCACCACTTTGTCACTATTACCACTTCCTGGGTCAGAGCTGCTCACAAAAAAGAGCACGACTTTGACCTCTATCATGGGTGGTTAGTTCTTTTAAAAAGCGTGTTATAAATGGCATCGCTGCATACGTATTTTTCCGGGTCTACACCCTTTCACCCAACCTCACCTCTGTGAGGTCCCTCCAGGTTGTCTCAGGGGTTTTGGTCTCTATGTGGCATTCCACTTTGTGAATGACCATTTGGTTTTCAAATTTTGGCTTGCCTTCATTTTAGATGTAGCCCTGGTAGAAATGTTTAAGTGATTTTAAGAAACATACCATTGGAATATTACATTTTTATCTAATCCATCGTCTACTTGGTCTAGCTGTTAAAAGTAATTTAAATTAGTTCCTAAGATTAACATTTTGGGAATTAGTTCAGTCCTTTTTTATGCTGTTTTTAAAAGATTTTATTTAGTTGTTTGTTAATTTATTTAAAGACGAATGGGGGAGGGGCAGAGGGAGAGGAAGACAGAGCATCTCAAGCAGACTCTGCGCTGAGTGCACAGCCCAATATGGGGTTCCATCTCATGACCCTGAGACCATGACTTAAGCTGAGATCGAGAGTCAGACACTTAGCTGACTGAGCCGCCCCGTAGCCCCAGACTTTTTTTTTTAATTCTTTCTCATCCATTTATTTGTTTTTTATTTAAGATTTCACTTATATATGACAGAGAGAGGTAGTGAGACAGGGAACACAGGCATAGGGGAGCGGGAGAGGGAGAAGCAGCCTCCCCTCTAGGCAGGGAGCCCAATATGGGGTTCAATCCCAGGACCCCGAGATCATGACCTGAGCGGAAAGCAGATGCTTAATGACTGAGCTACCCAGGTGCCCCTTATGTTTAGTTTTTTAAAAACAAAAATTTTGACTTTTGCCCCTTGCTTTTTGCTGAGTGAATTTTATGTTCATCATATTCTTTCCCAAAATTTCACTGTGAATATTTCCAACACTGAAAAGCTAGAAGAATAATACAATGGGCTCTATCACCTAGAATTCACAATTATCAACATTTTGCCACCTTTACTTAGTTTGCTTCATCTCTCTTTACATTTAAATATATGAAGGGGTGTGTGTGTGTGTGTGTGTGTGTGTGTGTGTGTATGCACACTTGCATACACACTGGTTTGGGCTGAAGTATTTGAAAGTATATTAGACAGAAACACACATCACCCCTACAACTTTGCAAATAGTTTTTATCAATACCAGGGATCACCTACATCACCTCAATGCAATTTTCACAACTAAGAAAATGGGCAATAACTCCTTGTATTATGTCATTACCAGCCCATCTTCAAAACTCCCTAAACGTCCCCCAAATGTCTTTCAGAGCTGTGCCCACGTCCCTCCGCCACCACCCAGTCCAGGATCCAACAAAGATGCATGCGCTGCATTTCTTATATCTGAGTTTCTTTCAATCTAGAAGAGTCCCTGCACTTTATAAATGACATTATCATCTTGAGAAGATCATGTCAGTTTTCAGGTAGAATATTCCATGTTCTAGACAGGTTTGTTTTTCCATGGTGACCTCAATTTTCCTACCTCTTGCATGTCTTCTGAATGGAAGCTGCATCTAAAGGTTTGATGAGATTCAGATAACATTTTTGTTGAGAATACTCTGGAAGGGATGTTATGGGCTTCACATCACATCATATATCAGAAGATAAATAATGTCAGAATCTCCGTCTTTTAGTGAGGTGCAGTTTGATCACCTGTGGGTAGTCACCACTTCTCTCTATCATAAAACAGCAATTTCTGCATTTGTATTTAAGCTGGGTGACACTTTGGTATCATGTGAATGTCCTGTTCTCCAACCACCTGTCCAGGCATTATCTCAGCATCCACTGAAGACTGCCATCTGAAACAAAACGCTATTCTTTTTATCACGATGGTCACACGATGGATAGAATAATGTATAAAATTGCTGTATCATTATGTTGTACAACTGAAACTAACATAACACTGCATGTTAATTAGATTTCAATGAAAGTCTTAAAAACACTATTCTTTTTAATAATTGATCTCGTACCCTAAGCCCACATTCTATGATTGCCAGATTCAAGATAAATACTGATTGAGGGAGCTATTACTGTTCCCACCCCCATTCTACTTTTTATTAAAATAATCTGGAAGCACAGATCACAGATATTACTAGAGTCACTATTCTTATTCAGCTATTATTTCAAAATTGTGTAACTCCTGCATTTAAACAGGGGAGCAAGCTCACCTATCGAGAATGTACTGCGTCTGTCGAGCGGATGTAAGTGCCTACCGTTCACTCCTTACACAGTTGAGCCTCCTCATCCTTACTCTTTCACGGCAACTTGCCAAGAGCTGAGCTGCTGTACACAACTGGGTAGCTTCCATAAGAAGAGAACCAGACCATTTGTGACCTGACACCATCATCAGTCTCGTCCCAGGCATTTCTGCAGGGACAACCAGCCAACTGTTAGCCCAACCGCCAACTCCTCACTATAGTTAGTTTGGATCTAAGAAAACCATGCACAGGTGAATACGGGAGTCCACTCAGATTATATTTCCAGTGCCTGCTGAGAAGGGATATTGGTGATTCTTTGTTTCTCAAGCCTTCATTGGCACTTGCATACCATTTTATCGGGATGTCAAATCTTCTGCCTGCAATGAGGCAACCTTCCTTCATCAGAGACTCAAGGCAGATGGTGAAGGCAGTCCAGCTCCTGGACCGACACAAGAAACGACAGAAGGCCACCTTGCTGGTGGTGTGCTTTTTGGCTCCAGTGGCTGATTATGTTGGATGGCGTGGCCTGAAAATCAGTCTGAACAAACTTTGATTCACTTTTCTCAAGATAAATTCCAACCTCGTGTTTTCCACCCCCAGATTCTGGGTTCCTCTAAGGGAAATGGATTTCTTTCCATGACTGGAAGAAATAGAGCCGCACACTGCACACATATCCATCTACGTCCTGCTAATCTAATGGATAGTTCTTGGGAGATCTCAGTGTGCTCCTAAACATCTCTCTGCAAATACAGTCTATTGCAATGCCAGGCGTCATTATACGAAGGGATACAACTCAACGGAAATAAAGGCAGTGCACAATTTATTGCTTTCCTTATCCTAAAAGCTCAACTGAAAACCATTTCATTTATACAGTTTTTTCAAGTCCCTCAAGCAGGAACACTTTGTACTTGCTTTTCTTTTGCCTAGAAACACTCTTCCTTTAGATACCTCCATGGCTCCCTTCTGCCCTACCTCCAGCTCCTCACATACTATCTTCTTAATAGCACCATTTCTGATTACTCTATTTGAAATTGTAAACTCTCCGTTCTATACTTCTATCCTTTTTCCCTGCTTTAATTTCTTCCTTAGCATTTGTCATTCATACCAACATACTGTATCTTTTACTTGTATATTTCCTTTATGTCTGTTTCTGCCCCCATTAAAGTAGGGGCAGAGAGCCATTCATGTGGAATCGAGGACAAGGGCAACCCTTGGAGATGAGCTGTGAGCAGCTGGCTGGCCCATACATGGCGGGCACAGGAAGGATTGAGGCCTGGAGAGGCCAGCAGACCACCAGGCAGTACGTGACAACAACATCAGACCAGGAGGAGTGAGAAGACAAGGAGAGATCTGAGAGCTTCTTGGCCGCTATGCAGTTCCTGGTTTCTAGTTTTCTGCATATCAAAAACACAAAGTACTATGACTCCATCAAAGGAAAGAAATATTCAACACTCCCCCAAATTTCGGATAAATCTTTAAGTATGCCATCCAATTAGGAATTTCCCCCCCAAAAAGGACTGCCAAATTAACTTGGCTCTTTAAAGCCATACTCCAGATGTTATTTATCATAAATGATAGCATGCATGGAAATACATGTTTAACAGCCAGCAATTAACAAAGTGGGCACACTTTAAAAGTTTAATTTGCTACCGATATAGTTTTGCATTAACAACTTGGAAAACAATCGCAAATTGCACAATTCAATTTTCCAAATGGATTATTTTGGAACCAGACGGAGAAATGGTTGAAATTTCTTCTGGTGTTTCAAGGGGAGATTAATACAATGGGGTTTTTAAAAGTGCATACATTCCCTTGAGGAATTGATATATTCCTGTCAGAATTATGCAATTAGTCAACATTATGTGGGAATATTAAGTATATTTCTTAATATACTGCAAAGTATATTGTGTGCAGCAAAGTCAAAAGCCATTTAGGGAAACAAGAATTTGATTTCCAATTTTTCTCCTTCTTTTGCTGAAGGTAATTTACAGATGATGATTTATTTATGTTTACAGAGTAAAAACAAGACCACTACCTAAAAGGCAATTTCCCGCTCTGCTTTTGTAGGCTATATCCTAATTATTTTTCCCCTTGTGGGACTGAATGAATTAAGTAAGCAATTCACTTTGTATATGCAAATGGCAAAGCTCTGCAGAAGCTTCAAATTGCTTTATTCTCAAAAAAAAAAAAAAATTTAAGGCCATTATCTTACTGAAAATGAAGAGGCATAAGCCCCTTTAACTTTTGTGGATTGTCTTTGAAAATAAAAGCAACATGAAAACAATCCATTTCTGGGTCCATAATGTTTTCCTAAGTATTGATAAAATAACTACTATTATTATTGTGGTTATTACATTATTATTATCTGTTGAAAATGTTCAAAGTACTTGAAAACACCCTAATAAACATTTCTGTTACACATTTCCAAAAAATCTCTTATGGCGTATTCCAAACCTTTTAACTTTTTTAATATCATCTTTCCCAGAAAAGCACCAGTGGTTTGAAGTTACAGTGCCGAGAAGCAGGGACAGGCAAATAAGAAGAGATATGCTCCGTTCTAATCAAAAGTCCCCATCCAAAACATCCCCACCCACTAGCTTCCCCTAAGGACCCTGAATATGGCAGTTTAAATAAATGTTTCATAAAAGATTTCTTGAGAAAGAACCAGTCTAGACAGTTATATCCCAGTCCCCATATAGATGGTTTCATTCTTTCCAAAAATACCTACATGCCCTTGGTCACTTAAAATAAATTGGACTAGCGCCTGTCTGAGTTATAAATTTGGACTGTCTCCCCGAGGAAGGGATCTTTATTTGTCCATGGAAATAACTGAAATGATCCATTTGTTGCGTCTTCCTTAAAAATAAAAACCCCCACACACCAAAAAAGGTGCTTAAACTGGAAAGTCTGACCGTGAAATTGATGGGATGGAATTTGGAGTGACGGGCACTTCCCTACACTGTCAGTGGATATGCATTTTTGGATAATCTATCTGGAGACAAGTTGGCAGAAGCTACAAACATTTTAAAGGTGTGAGATGTTATCCGAAAATATCACTTCTAGGACTTTTCTTCCAAAAAGATCAGAGCGTGAACACATAAAGACAGATGCACATGTTTTCCACTGTGATAGAATCTGTATTAGCAAAATATTGGAAACCCTTTTGTCCACTGATTTGGGTATTTTTAAACAGATTAGGGTCTATCAATATTTAAGTGTACTGTTGAGCTATTAAATTAAAGAGGTGTAACCACTAATTACTGGCTTGAAATTACAGTCAAAACATTTATCTCATAAACCAAAATATTTTATAATAATAAATACATAGACATATATATTATATAAATATATAAGTATATAAATATAAATATATTATAAATAAATTATATTAGAAATATAGATATAAACAAATATATATTATATAAATATAATAAACCAAAACATTTATCTCAGAAACCAAAATATTTTGAATGGGAAAGGAATTCCTACTAAAAGTTATGTAAGGACTTGAGGCTCACAAGGAGTGAATATCCTGGGGAAATCTGTATTTACAATCTCCTTAAACACAATATGGGTAGCATATAATGAATTACTCCATTTTTGTTTTAAAAATATTATCTGTGTATGTGTGTGAATATGTTTCTCATTGTATATATAGAGAAAAAGGGTCTGAAAAGTACACAATCTATTAGTATTTTTTTCTGAGGACTGGGACTAGGGTCCAGGATAGGGTTCTTTTCTTTTCTTTTACTTCATGCACTTCAGAATTGTTTAAATTTGTTACTGCATGATGTTTATAACTTAAAAAAAAGAAGAAGAGAAAACAAAAGGAAGAAATCTGCCAAAAAATTTTAGATGGAGGAAGTGGATCTCTATCCTTTGTCAACAACAAATCTCCTTCGCTAGTGACTCACTTGGCAAACAGCATTCTGTGATTTCTTCCACATCCAAAACCATTTGGCTAATTTTTCACCAACTTCAGAAAATCCACTTTTTTCTTTTGATGCCATTTATTGAGAGCTTTTGTATGCACCTCCATTATAGTCAAGTGTTTCTATATAGATCAAGTCCTAAAGATACATGCTTTTAAGAAATCCATGTACTATATATGCATGAGAAGGGGGGAAGAATTTATAATCAATGAACTTTGTAGCTTAATGTTCTATTTGTCTTATCCTTATTTTGGTATGTGTATATGTGTGTTTCTTAACAATATAACTAAGTCAAACAAACTAATAGTGTTAGAGTAAGCAGATTAAATTTTCATAAACTCTCAAAAGCTGGGGACTCTATCCAAAATGCAAGGACAATTAATCATTTCAAATGATAAGTCAAGTAACGGTGGGATAAGAAAAAAGTCATTTAAATGACATGATTGTTTTATCAGGTCCTAAGTCAAAAATGACTGGTTTACACAAGTTAGGTATTTAAACCAAAAGGGCTTTAAAACTCATGGAAATTAAATGAAATAATCAGGTATAAACTTAACAACATGCACAGGATATGGAGGTGGAACATTACAAAATGCTGATGAAAGAAATTTTAATAGAATCAAGTAAGTGGGGTTACATACCATGTTCATGAAGTGAAAGATGATACAGAAAAGATGTCAGTTCGTCCACAATTTGAGGTATACAGGTTTAATATAACTCTTCTCAAAATCTGAACATAGGTTCTCTATAGACACAGATCAGCTCTATTTAAAATTTTATGAAAAAACAAGAGAATAATTGTATCCAATATTAAAAATTATTACAGATCTACAATAATCAAGAGGGTGTGGTAATACTAGAGAGACAGATACATGGCTCAACGGAAAAGAATAGAGAATCCAGGAACAGATCCATGCTAATATGCCCAAATGATTTTTGACAAATGTGCAAAAGCAATTCAATGCCAAAAGAAAAACTTTTTTCTTTTTAACAAATGGCATTGGAGTAATTGGAAATCCATAGGTAAAAAGAATAAAACTCAACCTACCCCTGACACCTAATACAAAAACTAAACTCAAAGTGATTCATTGACTTAAATGTGTAACATAAAACTATAAAATGTTTGGGGGGAAAAACAAACAAATGGAGAAAATGTTTAGCATCTAAAGCTAGGCAGAATTCTGATATTTGATATGAAAGCATATTCTATAAAGGTAAAAATTCAAATACTGGACCTCATCCAAATTAAAACTTTTATTCGACAAAAGACCCTGTTAAGAGTATGAAAAGAGGGGCGCCTGGGTGGCTCAGTGGGTTAAAGCTTCTGCCTTTGGCTCGGGTCGTGATCCCAGGGTCCTGGGATTGAGCCCCACATCAGGCTCTCTGCTCAGCGGGGAGCCTGCTTCCCTTCCTCTCTCTGCCTGCCTGTCTACTTTTGATCTCTGTCTGTCAAATAAATAAATAAAATCTTAAAAAAAAAAAAGAGTATGAAAAAATAAGATGCAGAATGGGATAAATTATTTGCAACCACATATATGACAAAGGACTCATATCTAAACTATATTTAAAAAAAACTACAACTATCATATGATCTCCCTGATATGAGGAAGTGGTGATGCAACATGGAGGCTTAAGTGGGTAGAAGAAGAATAAATGAAACAAGATGGGATTGGGAGGGAGACAAACCATAAGTGACTCTTAATCTCACAAAACAAACCGAGGGTTGCCGGGGGGAGGGGGTTTGGGAGAAGGGGGTGGGATTATGGACATTGGGGAGGGTATGTGCTTTGGTGAGTGCTGTGAAGTGTGTAAACCTGGTGATTCACAGACCTGTACCCCTGGGGATAAAAATATATGTTTATAAAAAATAAAAAATTAAAAAAAAAAAAACTACAAAAAACCTCAAAATCAAAAACAAATAAAATAAAGTAAAAACTTCCAAAACTCGATAGTTAAAAATTGGCAAAACACATGAAGAGATATTTCATAGAAAAAAAAATATACAGATGGTAAGTTAACTGTATAAAAATATGTTCAACATCATTAGCCATTCAGGAACACAAATGAAAACCAACATTAGACATCACTAACAGAATGACTTAAAAAAAAAAAAGTGACAGCACCAAATGCTGGTGAAGATGCAGAAAAACTGGACCACTCATATGTTGCTGGTGAGAATGTAAAATGGCACAGCAACTCTGTAACAGTTTGGCAGTTTCTTATAAAAGTAAAGATACAACCCCATATGATCTAGCAATTGCACTCTTGGGAATTTATCCCAGAGAAATAAATGTTTTATTGGTAATAACCAAAAACTAGAAACAACCCAGATGTTCTTCTATCAGTGAATATAAACAACCTGTGGTAATCCATACTAAGCAATAGTGCTCAGCAATAAAAAGGGTTACTGATACACACAACTTGGATCAATCTCAAGGAAATGATTGTAATTGAAGAAAGCCAATCCCAAAAGGTAATATACTGCATGATTCTTGAAAAGAAAAAAAATACAAAAAACATGGTAGTGCATGCTGGGGTAGGGACCTGGGAGATGTAATTACAAAAGGAAACACGAGGGATACTTCTGCTGATGGAATCCTTCTCTCTCTTAACTAAGCCCACAGGTGAGAAAACTGCACAGAAATAAACACACGCACACACATGAGTATGGGTAAACCCAGGCAAATCTGAATGAAATGAGTGGATCGTATCAACGTCAGGATCCGAGCTGGGATATTGTATTACAGATTTGCATAATGTTCCCACTGGGGAAAACCAGATAAAGGATACACATTTTCTCTGAGTTATTTCTTACCACTGCATATAAATCTACAATTATCTCAAAATAAAATGTAACACTGAAAAATGTAAACAGATGATTTTCAAATGTGTTCCCCGGAATATCTCTATGAGCCTCTGGGAACATGAGGACCAGTGGGGGAAGAATGAATGTGAGCATCTCTCTTCCCCACTCCAACTCCACTCCTGCTTCTGTGAGAACAGCTCTTCTATGCACTTAAATGCTGGGCTAGCGAAACAAAGTACTTGAACTAAAGACTCTACAGCAGGGAGGCAGTGTGCCATGGGTTTTAGGAATGTGGGCTTTGGAGCCAGAATGCCTAGGCTCCAGATCTCAATCTGCCACTGCGCAACTGTATAATCCTGAGCATGAGCCTTGACTTCACTCATCCTGAATTTCCTCATCTATAAAATGGGAATGATAAGACTCTGCTTCATAAAACTGCTCTTGTATTGAACTCACATATCTGAAGAATTTTGTTCAGTGCCTACTGGGACAAAGTAAGGCCTTAATAAATATCAGCTATTATAATGATCAAAGGAAAACCTCTAGATAAAATGGTATTGTCCAAAAGCACACGCATTTATTTAAAGACGTTATTTATGATTTATTCCAAAGGGCTTACAGAGTATAAAGTGCCCACCTTACATTATTTTAAAAAAAAAATCTTCACATAACCTTGGGAGGCTAGTCTTATTATCTTTTTCCCACATTGCAGATTAGGAACTTAAGACATAATTTAAGCATAATGGACAGCCTTTCTGTCCCCAAACCCATGGCGTACTGTATTCTCCCTCCTACCACAAATTCAACCAACATTTAATGAATGCTTATTATATTCCCTATGTTGATAAAGATGCTGAGGACACAGAGCTGAACACACAAGACAGGATCTTGTCTGTGTGTTCCTGGGGCGTACTGTTAACTAGCAGCAAACAAGTATAGAAATAAATGAATGACACACTTTCAACAGTGTTAAGTGTTATGAATTTAATAAGAAATGTGATTCAGACTTGCATGGAAGGTTCAAATAGGCCTTTTTGAGGTGATGATGTTTAAGTTAATATCTAAAGTAAGAGGGTTCCTGGGTCACTCAGTGGTTGAGCGTCTGCCTTCAGCTGAGGTCATGATCCCAGGGTCCTGCACTGGGCTTCCTGCGCAGTGGGGAGACTCCTTCTCGCTCTCCTCTGCCTGCCGCTCCCCCAGCTTGTGCTCCCCCCTCCCTCTGTCAAATAAATAAGTGAAATCTTAAAAAAAAAATTAAAATAAAATAAGAGAAGAAACCATGGGAAAGTCTTTGTAGACCAAAGGAACAGCCGATGCAAATGTCCTGAGGTGGAACAAAAGTTCAGCAAGGTGATGAGTGTCGTGAGATAGTCTGAGATGTGTGCTGGGACAGAAGCACTCAAGGCCTTTGTTTGTGGTAATGGCAATGGGTTTAATTATGATTCTAAGGGTGTTGGGAAACCTCAAAAAAAAAAAAAAAATTCCTTCGGAGGCATCACTTTGAAACCAGCTTGTTTTACAACTCACAGATGATACAGGACCCAATGCCCAGGGCAGACATCATGCTGAGTATAACAATTTGGATTGACAGCACCTTCAGTCCTGAATCACGCATGGTTGTACTACCTGATGGACTTACTCCTTCTCTCTGATTTGGTTCTCTTTGCCTTCCTCTACTCTTGTAGGGGCCATATACGGAATAAGCCTCTCTTTGACAGTTTTAATGGGTGTTTGGACTAAAATAATATCTCATGACAAATGTGTGTGGCTCTGATGAAAATGCTATTGTAGCTGAAGTGTTGCAAAGTTCCTCATCACAATGCATATATACATATGTGTGCATGTATATGTGTGTATGTGTGTGTATATACACACACATAAGCCCAATATAAATATCTGAAAGTAAATAAGATGCTATATTCATCACAAAGTATGACAGTATTTTGCAGTTTATGCATGCTAAAACAGTCAACCTACTAAGTACACGGTCTCATGCAGACTCCTGCAAGATAATCACATTCTCCTTCTACTATTATCCAAGAGGTAACTTAAAGACTTAAAAAAAAAAAAAATTGGGATGGGAGAGCCTACAAGTCAGTGCAACCCAGAGAGACATTTGATTTTGGTCTATGCTGTATTTTACAAATACACTTACATGTTAGAAGTTCTCACCAAAAAAATCTGCATTTCCATTTCCTCTTGAAAGAGTGGACTGGGTGACAACCGTGGGCTCCCCTTTCTACAAGGCAGCAATAACCTGGAGTTGGATAATATGAAAGCGAAGAAAACCCAGCAAGTTGGAGCAGAGACAAGCAAAGGATAGAGGCAATGGTACCTTCATTGTATGAGGTGGTGAGTCAAGAAGTTCTTCCCCGCATTAATGGGGAAAGGCACAGACGTTTATTACTGAATGTTGCACATATAGTCGGAAGTTCTTTAAAATAATCACCACCCTTCGTAAGGAAAAGGAAAGAGCTGGCGTGGGACTGTATACATGAGCCACATCACTGACTTCCTAACGTGGGGAATCTGTTCATAATGTAGGAGGTTGACAAAATAAGAGAGAGATAAACATATCATTTAGAGTTACAGAAACAACTACCGAGAAAATGAAAGCAAGCTACGAAGGTGCTGATTAGGTCTGGGGAGGCGTATGAGCTTCCTAGGGCTGCCGTAACAAAGCATCACAAACTGGGGGTCCTGAACATCAGCAGTGTGTTCTCTCTGCAGGCCTAAGCCCAAAATCAAGACGTCAGTGGGGGTGGTTCCTATTGAAGGCTCTGAGTGAGACTCTGTCCCAGGCTTCTCCCCTAGCTTCTGGCCGAGGCCCACAGTCCCTGGCATCCCCTGGTTTGTGGCTGTATCCTTCCAATCTCTGCCCCCATCTTCCCCAGTGTGCCTGCGTCTTTTCTTACCAGAACACCAAACCCAGGAACCTCATCCTAAACTGATGTCTACAAAGACCCTATTTCGAAATAAGGCCATATCCACAGGAATTACATATGTAATTCAGCCCACAATCGGAGGGGCGAGATGAAGTAAACAAGATTTAATTTTTACCATAAGGCCTTCAGTATCATTTGATTTTTTAAATCCTGTGTGTTATTTTATATAGATTTTTAAAAATTTAAATATCTGTCTAACTGTGACAGGACTGTCTTTATTATTAGACAGTCTTCTCTGTAGGGCAAAATCGTGCAGTAATTTCCAATGACGGAGACTTTGGTATGATTCACACAGCTCTTTTTATGCTCCAAAAACCAAAGGGTCTCCTAACATTTCCACTATGTGGTACTAGTATAAGTAGGTCACAGATCATTTCCCAGGTACCCTCAGTGTCCCTGGGATCAAAAGCAGTCACTGTGCCAGACACTGTGGTAGGCCCCAAGGACACGTAAAGCTGAATAAAGCACAGTTCCCACCTCCATGGAAATCACACTCAACAGAGAGGATCACAGCAGGTCCTCTTGGTGGTAACAGAGTTCCCTACCCAGAATGCACTGGGCAATGAAGAAAATGTGTTCTATTGTCTCTACCAGCGAGGGTAAACTCTACCAGCTCTTCGCTGCACATGAGAGAAAATCCAAGATTATGAAGTCCGAATACGAGAGGAGTTACTCCTGTCACATGAGAGAAACAGATAGTCTAGGGCTCACCTGGTGTTCTGTGGTACTATAGATTGAGTATCTGTGTCCCCACAAAATTCTTATGTTGAAACCCAATGCCCAATGTGACGGTATTAGAAGTGATTCCATCATGAAGGTGGACTGCTCATGAATGGAATCATTGCCTTTATAGAAGAGAATCCAGAGAGCTCCCTCATGCCTTCCACCACATATGGACACACCAAGAAGTGAGCAATCTGAAACGCAGGCGAGGGCCTTCACCAGAATCAGACCATGCTGGCACCCTGATCTTGGACTTACAACTGCCAGAACCACGATACCTGACTGCCTGTTGTGTGAGTCACCTGTCTATGATATTTTGTTACTGTAGCCTGAACCAGATGAGGACACAGGGTGTCAGGGAGCACAGACCAGCCCTCAACATCTTCCTTTACACTTTTATGGGACATATCCTGGTGCTCTGCCATCCTTGACCCATGGTCTTTTCCATACTGTGGGCCATGATGGCTAATGTCCATTTCCTAACCAAAAGAAAAGAAAAAGAAATGAAGGAAATATCACCTTCCCTGATTACACTTGGGCCAGGATTTAGTCATTTGGTCATACCTCACTACATAGGGGTCTTTTCCTTGGGTAGCCTTGTGTTCAGCTAAAAATCAGCTACCCATCACCAAGGACGAAAGGGTATGATTAAGGGGTCAGCACCAACCAGAGAGAATCTGCCACCAGCATGAAAACAAATCACTGTTTTCAATATGACCAGTGCATCCAGGCAGAAGGTGCCCAGAAGACAGGCTACCTTGGGGTGGTCAGGAAGAGTCATGGGGACAAAAAGACATAGAAGAGACTCTGAAGGATCGATTAATGTCTGCCACATGGACCAGGGAAGGAAGGGTATCCGATCAACAGCAGGAGTGTGAGCAAACGTGGTGATGGACTAGACAGGAGAGGGAGTAAGGAAGAGGGTGAATCTAGGTGAATCTGGTGCCTTACACTGAGGCATGGAACTAGAGAAAGAGACCAAGCTCAGGTAGGAAATATAGTTCATTCAATTTTGAACATATTTCAGGAGCCTCTGGCACAATGGTGCAGACTTTTATGTCCTCGAGTATTTAAAACAGGAAGATGTAGTTTGGATACCATAGTTAACCCCTCCTATCCACTCTACGTTTACCGAAGAAATGTGAGTATGGAAGCATTTACCATCTGGGGAAAGCTTCCAAGTAATAACCTACAATTTAATCTGTGGGGATGTGAAGAGGCATGCCCTCACTGGCCCAAGTGAAGGCAGCTTCCAGAACAGGGTCTGATAGGTAGTTTCTTGCACAAAGAGGGAATGACTCCAAAGCTGTTGTGTGAATATTGAAAAAAGATGCTTTGATATATGGTAAGATTTTGAAAACATCTATTACAGACATCTCCATCACAAGAGCGAAAGTTTTAGAAGAGAGAGAAGCCGAGTAAACAAGAAGGAGTCATTAGTACAGAAAACATTAACCCTAACCCAGACAAACAGACACAAGTGATAAGCTGGTGGAAATTTCAGAGAAATAATTTTTAAGATGTTAGCTTACTGTGAAGAACCCGGAACCCTACTATTGCAGAAACCAAGAACAAGGTCTGACGATGGGTTGGGGAGCTAGAAAGTGACCTACTCACTTAGGAAGGACAGAATGACAGAACACATTACTCTGACAAAAATAATAACGGTGATTACTCTCGCAGTGAGAGGGTCTCTCATTTCTCTGATACATTCACGGGCATGTATTCATTTGATACATAAGTTAACGTGATTTCGGTAGAGTAGGAATGACCATCCCCAGATGCTCACTGTTGAAATGACAACAGGCCGAGTGGACAGAAAATAAACAAGGTGACACACATATCCACAATTGTGTTCTTCAGAATTAAATGTCTTTGTTCCATGGAACACACAATATTAAAAAAGGGAGCTCCATGGCCCCATTACTGTGGAAACGCTGACTCAAAGTTACTCAGGTGTCCATATTATAGGCTTTCTTAGATCCTCTGATAAGCTACGGTGGATTATGACTCTCAAGAATGGATGGAAATGTTGCAGTCCCCAAACGTCTTTGACCACAGAACCCTCTTCCTCCTGGAACCCTCCTCTTTCATAGTCTCTGGCATACATTTTGGGAAACACTCTATTAGACAATCAGTTAGAACTGTCCTTCTGGCCCAAAGTAACTGAATCCTGCAAGCTCAGCCGTGTGTGATGATGGAGAAGCCATGATGGAACTTGTCTTGGAGGTGTTAAATTAATTAAACAAGGAGACCATTAGACCATTGTGGCTCTCCTGCCCTGAGAGCCTATGAGAGAAAACCAAATCCTGAACCTATAAATGCCTCAAGGTTATGGTGTCCAAATGCTAAGGACAACCAACCAATCACAGACAACTCGGCTTTAAGCTACAGCCAATCAATAACTGCCTTACTTTGCTTCCTCCTTTTCACTATAAAACTCCTTCCTCAACTCCTCTAGGTAGGGGACTCCTACCACGTCCAGTTTGGTGCTGCACAATTTGAATCAATTTTTGCTCAAGTAAACTCTTAAAATGTTTAATATGCCTCAGCTTATCTTGTAACAGAGATCACCCTTACACACAAGTGAAGCAACCTGTCATATGTGTCTGGAAAGCCAGGATTAGAAAGCAGGTTTCCCAAATCTGGGTCTGGCATATGTCCTACCCCACCATTTGGCTTGGTCTCAAAAACAGTAGACAGTCTACCTTCCACGTAGATGGCCTTCCAGTTGTCACTCGTCTTGAAAAAGTAAAATTATTCATAGAAACAATCAACCTTTTCTGGTTGGGGTGAGCAACTTTGATTTCCTGAATGAAAACAGTGAACTTGCCTTTAACAAGAAGGTCGGAAAGCATATTTAAAGTCACTGGAGTATTAATATTGTTGCAATTACAGTTAATCAATTTCACAGCCATCTTTGACAGCTGTGGTGCTTGAGGGGAACGTCACAGAAGAGGTAAAGAAATGAAAAATGAATTGCTCTGTATGTGCATTATTTATGTATTTATTTTCCAATTTTTTTTTCATGAGCTCCTCCTTAGCTACATTTTCAGTGAGGAAGGCACCAAGTTTTAAAATTCTGCAGTCAATTTCCTGTTTTATAACTTCTAATAGAAATCGGATATGCAAAAAGTATCATTTTTCTTAAAAATTTTTTTAAGATTTTATTTATTTGAGAGAGTGAGAGTGAGAGAGATAGAGAGAGAGAGAGTATAAGCAGGAGAAGGGGCAGAGGGAGAAGCAGGATCGCCGCCGCGCAAGAAGCCCTGGGACTCGATCCCAGGACGCTGAGACCATGACCTGAGCCGAAGGCAGACACTTAAACGACTGAGCCACCCAGGCATCGCAGCATTTTTTTTTTCTTCATAATATCTCGAAGAATGAAATGAAAGAGGCGCTATGGTCTCATAAATGCTACAGTTTTCCTCCAGGAGGATTGTGGCTACCTATGCCACACCAGCTCTGTACGGATCAAATAGCATAATGGACAGCTCCTCATGTCTTTCAGAAATTGCTTTATTTATAGGCAAATCAATTCTGAAATCTGGTCACAGCATGCTACTTATAACCTCCGTATTTTATTATCAAGATTCATAAATTACACAGCATTTAGACAAAAAATGCATATTGCAGAGTTATTCTGGCTTTTTATATGCCCCTAAGAGATTCCTACTAAATGTATCAGATCTGCGAGAGTAAGGAGGATGACGGGCTACAGGAGCTCATCAAGGGTTTGGAGGCTACAGGAGCTCATCAAGGGTTTGGAGGCTACAGGAGCTCATCAAGGGTTTGGAGGCTTAATGTAGATAATTCTTCCATTCTAATGCTTTGAACTTTGGTTAATGATTATTATAGATGAAAGAGACTGTGGCTTACCACGGTCCCCAAAGATTTCCATATTAAATTCCAAAACCAGCAGGTAGAAGTCTGAAGTAGGACAAGTTTGTCCTCAATCTTCCCTTACCTCGGTTCCCATTCAGAGGGGATCGTTACAATCCACTTTGGTTTTACTTTTGAGTCTGTCCTCCCCAAACTGCCCAACCCTGGCTTTTTCTGCCCCCATCACCATCTACCCCATATCCCTCAAACCAAGATTCCTTTACCTGGCTTCAGGTGTCTCAAGTTCAGACTTCTTTTGGTAAGCTAAATAAAAATAGGACACAAAGCCATTTGCATGTACTTTATCTCATCTATTGATAACATGCGTTGCTTTTCAACCCATTGTTTAAAATATGTCTATTATGTATTAGGCAATGATCACTAAATAGTGAACCATGCCTCTCCCCCCGCCCCCTCCACCAAACAAACACCCAAAAAATCTACTCTTGTAGACTTTATTTTATGGTGGTCATTTAGGGAGGATAGTAAGAAACAGCCAAACAAATAAACATGTAGGGATAAGAGATGAAGAGAGAAACAGAGATGGGAAGGTAGGCCAAAGGATTCTATTTTAAACAAGAGATCAAGGAACAGCCTCTCTTAGAGGAGAAATTTGAGCAATGACCGGAACACCACAGGGAAATGAGCTACGTGGATATTTGTGGGGAGAGCATTCCAGAAAAGGAAAACACCACACACACAATGCTCTGAGGAAAGCAAAGAGCCCAGGGTGCCTGCAGCAGAGTAAAGCAGGCTGGGAGGACCGAGCAGACCAGGTGAAACGGGGGACAAGGGGTCAAATCATGTGACCGTGTAGGCCGTTACAAGGACTTGGCTGAGGGTTTTGCATGGAGGACCATGATGTGATATAAGGGTTTGAAATACACTGTGGAGGGCCAGCCATCAGGCAGCCCAATGGCCTGGACCACAGTGGTAGTGAAAGAGGTTGTGAGAATGTTCGGAGCCTCTTCATGTTGACCACAGAGCCAAGACCACTTGCTGACGGACTGGATTTGGGGGGTTCCTATAAACTATTCCTCACTTATCTTTTTTCTCCTCGAAAATATGGAAAGGTCTGTAAACAAAGCACAGCCTATTTCTTTATTTTTCTGTATTCAGTATAGAGGATTGTGAGGAATCAGGGATTTCTGTGCTCGACTTGGAACGCTACCAACACGAGAAAGGACTGATCAACATTAGCGGTCACACACAATGACTAGACAGGACAAGAATATAATGGTTTCTTAGTCCATCGGAGCTGTTGTAATAAATTACCACAGATTGGGTGGCTTATAAACAACAGAAATTTGTTTCTCACAGTTCTGGAGCCTGGGAAGCCCAAGGCAGAGGCACTGGCAAATTCAGTGTCTGGTGAGGCCCCATTTCCTAGTTCACGGACGGCTGTGTCCTCGCGGGGAGGAAGGAAGGAGGGAGTTCCCTGGGCTCTCTCCTATAAGAGCACTAATTCCAGTCATGATGACTCCACCCTCACGCCCTGACCACCTCCCAAAGGCCCCATCTCCCAAATGTCATCCCACTGGGGGGTGGGTTTCAACACATGAATTTTGGGGTGACACAAACATGCCATCCTGTGGTGGCAGATGGTGAACTGTAAAGTTACAGCCTGCTGAGGTTCTCAAGAGAGAGCTGATGCGGAACCACAACTTCTGGCCACCTAGGAGATGAAGCCTTTAGATGACCTTGTTAATTATAATGAGAAGGAAACAAAGAACAATGAAGAAAACAGTCAGTTAGTAGGCAATCTGGTCCCCAGGATTGGATGGACCTGCGAGATAGAGGGAAAGAATGGAGATCAGTTAAGGAACAGAAACCTGGAGAAGGTTCTCCTTTTGTCCCAGAGATAATCCAAATAACCCTGGGGCATTCTGTGCTCCCTTATAAGGCAAGGACTCTCAAGTAAATATGAAGCAAGCCATTCCCATATCATTGTTCACCACCTTATTATTAACAAAGATACTGGGTATATGTGGGATAACTGGGACATAATACACGTGGTCCAAAATGTCTGGACACCAGGAGTTTCAGGTGTTACAGAAATACTGAGACTGGCTCAAGATTATTTGCAAGGGTTCAGTGATATGCTCTCACTGGCTTCCTGGATCACAGCTCCTGTGTAATAGATTTGCAACCCAACAACTCTTGCCTGAGGACAAACACCCTTATCTGAATAGTGGAAATGCGTGGCACAGGGAAGAGAAATGATGGAGGAAATTCTAGACTCCTGAAGAGGTTTCCTTTGGTTCTTCTCCCTTACGTTAATGGTAGTCTCGGAAGGAAGCTGACCTTGGAATATGGAACTTCATTATGAGATAGGGGGGAAAGAGTTCACATGGAACATGTAATTCTTACCTCCCTTCCCTACTTATCTCAGAAGTCTTGCTTACTGCTTTTTTTCCCCTTATGTATGTACAGATGTGCCTATAAAGCATGGCATATGCTTTATTTCTCTAAATTGCAAAGGAATACAGCTTGCCCTACTGCTTTTCATTATTAGATAAACCAAGGTGTCAACAACAGCCCCTTAATAAGAAGTCATAAAGTCACCACCTGTGGAGAATTTGCATAAAAAGGAAAGATTATTCGCTTTCCATCACCTAGCCAAATCTCTGTGCTAAGGAATCTACTGGTTTCACATAAAATGCCCCAGTCCTGACAAAAATCTCATCAAATAAGGATCAGAATCTCGAGACTGAAAACTGAAACAATTAAAATGTTCTGTCCTAAAAGTAAACATAATTCCTCCATAGACAAGAGTAGCGTTTTCCCAAAATGGAAATAACCAGCACCTTGGGGGAAAAAGAAGTTAAACCATGCATTTTTATAAATTTTCGTGAAAAGAGAAAAGACACAGGCTGCCCATTAACAAGGGCCATGAAAAACATCGCCCTGTAGAGAGAAAGACATGGTTAATTTGTAAATCCAAGTATGCCGTGTATTTTCCCTCATTTTCTACTCCCAGAGGATGTATTTTAATACAGTTACTATTTTTAGTGAGGAAAGCTGACGACCATTGTTCAAACTGCAAGACTGAATGAAATTTAGTCATCAAGCTTAAAAAAAATAATGAGTGAAACTTCCTGCTCCTTCACCATTCATCCGTTTTCTAGGTTCTTCCCCTCATGCTCACCCCCCACATTTCAAGAACTAAATGAGGATCTCATCTGTTTCAGGCACTAGATGTGCTCGATACATGGAGACTTAATCTTTACTGTGAGGGGGATTCAATGGTGGAGTTGGGTTTACTACACAAATTGAAAATTCAAAAAGAACATGGTGAATTCTACACTACACATTGGAAAAACAACAACAAATAGTAGGAAATCAGAAGAATAACTTTACAGTGGTCCATTATCTTAAACAATTAACAAATAGTAATTTAGAGATGTTTTGTCTTTGGACAAAGTATTATTTGTACTTCTGGTAAATGACCTAGACAAGTTTTCAGATTCAATGAACTCGGGTTACCTATTTGTGAACAGATCTCTAGAAAGCCACAACAATCAAGTTTTACCTTATGATAACACCTAAAATATGCAGCACGTTCATCAGAAAATTTCTCCAGCCTTTTCGGACCTTTGCTTGAAGCTTTCTTGAATACTAGCCAGCATCGCTGATATATCTGGGAAGAAATACAAAGACAGAGTTCAGCATCACCGAGTCAGATATTACTGGCATTTGCATAGAAATGTTTTCTTTTTGAGGTTTTCACCTGTAAAGTATTCATAATCCATAAGCCTGAGGCTACCATGGGAAAATAAAATTTTAAAACCCCAAACTGTTTCCACAACAGGCATATTATGTCATTCAAGAACTGGAATCCAATCAAAATGAATATTTGAAGGCAAATTTCTTAACATTTCAATAACAGTACCAGTAGCAACATTTCAGAAAATATCCCAGAGACAAAAAGCCCATTTTAGCACAAATAATATAGGCATTCATGGTATATGCTCTTATTTCAAATGCAATTAAATATGGAAACCATGGGCCCAATATATGCTGAAGACTTCATTGTCAGCCCTAGAAAGAGACGGCCTCTACGTGTCATATGACATCCCTCATAACTGAGGCTCGATAGTTGGACCAGACACTAGACTAGCTAAAGACTGATCAACACCAACCAGATTCTCCCTCAGAACACCCCACCCAGATACTCAGATTACCGAGGCACAGGCTGATTTGAGAGGTCAACCCTAGCAGGTTATAAACAAAGGTTGGCAACCATATTGAATCATGTGCCTAATAGTTAGGCAGTGGAACCTGGTACAAAGAACCAGACAACTTCTCCAGGCAGAAGAGACATTCTAGTCCTTTGTAATCTTTCTGTTGCTGACTTCTTCCTGTTTTCTTAGAAATCCTCTGTGTCCCTTGCAACCCATCACCATCAACATCACTCTTAATTGAGTGAGGCTGAATGGAGTTCTGATCCCAGCAACCAAAGCTACCTTGATTGGAATAACCAATACAGACAAAATTAGACACTAAAATATTAATCATACCAAAGAGAAAAAAGTACAAAGAGCTAGTGAGTAAATGAAAAACAATATTCTCCATAAGCAAAATAAAATGAGATGGTTTAACCCAAAATTTAATAAGGATGTGCATTAATGATAATATTCACTGATAGCAGAGATCTGAGTGGCACTCTTATATTCTGCTTATGACCTCTAACGGCCACTTGACAACGAATATGAAGAGAAAAAGAATTTATCCTAAAGAAAAAGCCCAAATGCAGCCCAAAATTGACAGAGGAATTCTGAATTCAAGTGCAGACATGTGGGTAAGTATCCAATCACAATCTCCCTAATCCTTAAATCACCTTCTAAGTACCATCTTTATGTGGCTTTGTATAGTCAACCCATAAATAAATTTTATGCACTATAAAGCTTAAGAACCTCTGAGCTACTAAGAAGAAACAAAAAGTCCACATAAAACATTTGGCCATTCAAACCATACTCAATTTAAAATGCCTTCTACAACTTTATTAGTAACTGGCAGGTGGATGAGGAACTTGTCTGCAATGCTGAACAGATTCTGTTTTTCTCTTTTCACTCAGTAAACTAAACATTCATTAATCATTTTGTTTGGGGTGGTAAAATGAACACGAACTCCACTCCACGTTGAAGTTTTGCTCTGAATACAGGGGTAAGACATATGCCTCATCTTGTTGAATGTATAATTCTATTATTATTATTTAAATAATAATAAATAGAAACTACTAAGGCCTCAATAATGAGGAAGGACCAAGTTAATGACAGTACTTCTATTACACAAGTAAGTATGTGGTACATATATATATAATACAATATAGATGTACGCATCTGTAAGATAATACAGGTAGTCAGTGTGTTTAAAATGTATTAGTACGAATAATATACACAATATACCGAGGAAATTATACTACACCAATAATATGTATGTTAACCTATCTATGGGATACCATAGGTATATCACTTGAAATAAATTTCAGAAGGAATTTCTAATGACATGAGAGAGGTTTTTTTGTTTATTTTTGTTTTGTTTAACAAAAATTGACGCTGTAAACTAAATGAAAGAGAATTATTATTTCTTAAATATCCAGAGGTACCAGTAAAATAGTATAATTAAAATCAATTTTATTGGCTTTCATCTCACATAGTCATTGAACTTACAAGATATATAAAAGCATGGAGATGGAAATAGAAAAATAATTAAACAGAGAAAGGGTAACCTTTCAAACAAATGGCACTAGAATAATTGAATATCTGTAGGTAAAAAACCAAATAAACAAAAAAGCATAACAAACAAACACCTTCACCTAAACTATTCATTTTAAATTCAAAATAGACTTAAATATAAAACAAAACTGTAAGACTTTAGGGAAGAAAAAAAAAAAGACCATGTTTGGGATCATGGTCTGGATAAAGAATTCTTAGACTTCCCGACAAAAGCATAATCCATAAAAGAAAAACTTGCCAAACTGTACCTTCTCAAAACTTAAACTTTTTGTTTTGTGAAAAACCCTATTAAGAGAATGAAAAGACAAGTTACAGACTGGGGAGAAATGATTGCAAACCATGAATCTGACAAAGGATTAGTATCTGGATACATAAAGAACTCCTAATACTCAACATAAAGGGTCAAACAATCCAATGACAAAATGGAAGGAAGAAAAAACCAAACAAACAAAAAAAATGAACACACATTTCACCAAAGAGGATGCACAGATGATGAAGAAGCACAGAAAAAATGTTCAATGTTATTAGCCACCAGGTAAGCGTAAATTAAAACCGCAAGGAAATATTACTACATATCTATCAGATTGGCTGAAAAAAAAAAATACCACCACCAAATGCTAAAAAGGATGCAGAGAAACTGGGTCTCTTACACTTTGCTGGTCAGAATGTAGAATGGTACAGGAACTCTGAAACACAGCTGGGCAGTTTCTTTAAAAACTAAACAAGCAACATATGACCCACAGTTGCTTTCTTAGGTATCTATCCCAGAACATCACACACACACACACACACATAATCTGAACATAAACGTTCACAGCAGCTTGATCTGGATCAGCACAAAACTGGAAACCCTCACATGTTCTTCAGTGGACTAAGGTGGTACATCTGTATCATGGAACACTACTTAGCCACAAAAACAACTGAACCATCAATACTGCAACAGTTTGAGTTTTCAGATAATTATGCTGAGTAGGATAGAGGGGAAAGCCAAACCTAAAAGGATACATACTATATGACTCCATTTATAGCATTCGTGAAATGACAACATTACAGAAATGGAGAACAGATCTGTGATTGTTGGGGGTTAGTGATGGGAAGCGGATATATCGACAAAAGGGGACCAAGACGGATCCTTGCAGCAAGAGAACTATCCTGTGTCTTAACCGTATTAATGTTGATATCTTGGTTATGATGTTGCATTATAGTTTTGAAGACGTTATCAGCACAAAAACTGGGTAAAGGGTACAGGATTTGCATAGTATTTCTTACAACTGAATAAAAATCTACAACTATTTCAAAATAAAATACTTAAAATGTTTACATGGAGAGTTGTAGAGATAATTAAGCAAAATCTTAGAATTACAGCCTAATTTATTAACTGTTAGATACCAGTCCTCCTTCTGTTGCTGTCAGACCACAGTCTAATTAAGCAGTAGACTAAGGAACTTTAAGAAGCCAAGTTGTGAGAGCCACTGATAAAAGTTCAAACATAAACTCATTCTCAGGATAGCGAACCCACCACGAAAATTAAAATTTCCAGTCCTGTGGCTGACACTAAGAAGTCTTACCAACATCTCACTCCATGTCTGAATAATGGAGGAGACAACTTGTCTCCCTGAAAATTTGATCACCACCAGAGGACTGTAATTACAGCGGGAGTAACGGTCACTCTGTTCCCATAAGGAGTGCAGAAAATAGGCTGTCATTCTACTACTGGCCACCCCTTTCTTTTGTGCGTGCTTCAGAAAATGTTTTAGAAATTGAGCATGCTAAAGGTAAGCAAAAATATATCCACTGTAGCAAAACCTTATTTTCACTTTGGAAGATGATTTACATTTCGAATTATGCCTCAACTTTCAGACTCACTCTTGAAGGATACCATTTCTAACTTCCTTTTATACTTGTTCATTTTCTCCACAATCAAACCAGTCTCTTCCTGGCTTATGTCCAAAGGCTGCTGAATGCAAGCTAAAGGCTCCTCAAATTCAGCACGCCCAATAATGCCCACCTCTGATCCATCTGTAGTGGGTTTAGGGGATCTTTTTCATTTTCCGTTTTTCTTCTGTTTTATTAAGTAGTAAGGGCAAAAGTGCAATGTTACAAACAACTACAAAAATACTATTACATAAATTCACACGCACCTACTGGCAGGGAAATCACAGTGGAATAGATTATGTCATGTTGGTTCATCAGAAAAGAAGGAAAAACCAAAATCTGGCTTATGAAAAGGCAGCTCAGGATGTCTGTAACATACAAACACACGGTACAAAAATAATGCAAAAGTTGGGAGCCACCGTGCCATCAAGGCCATTCCTCATTCTGCCAGACATCACGCATCAGTGATTCTCAGCGCTGGTCCAGCATCACTCAAGATAATTGTTAATTATGTAGATTCCTAGAGATTAGCCAAGGTCTACTGACTCAGAACCTCCTGGGGTGGGGCCAGACAAATTTGCTCTTTAACACATTCCCCAGGTGTTTTACTTGTAATTTGCAAACCCGGGCCATAAATATTCATCAAGATGCACAAAACACAGTGCTTCCCACTTGGGACTGCCAACAAAGAGTTCACCAACAAATGCTCCACAAGGAAGGCCTCTGAGATGTGTGCCGTCCCTCAAGAGGACACAGAGGCCTTTGAAGTCAAGCAGCATGAGATGCTGTCATGAGTTAAAGAGAGATAAAGAAGCAGAAATAAATCTGTTGAGCTCCGAGGGTCACGACTTCACCTTTGGACACTCTCTGTCCTAAGAATTCTCAGAGAGCCACTGAGTACCTGAGGATTAAAATCTTACCCTAACTATCTCAGTGCGCTTCCAGGGGAATGAAATAGGACTCCCTGAACATGGTCACGTGGGACTCGCTGGAGTAACAGACGTTGTTAAAAAGATGACAATTTGAGAACAATCCCACTCAAGAGTTTACAGCAGTTTTTTTTTCATCTCCTTAAAATTAATTCATTCAACCATCTCCTTCGTGTTTTATATAATACATCGACTTACCACCTGCAGCACTTTTTAGTTAATGCTTTTCTGTCAATTGATTGAACTAAATTTTTTTTCTATTTAAAAGAGTAAATTTCCATCCCAAGGATAACAGCTAAGTGTAGTTCTCGCTAAATATAAAGAATAGATGATTCTAATGATAAAAATACTCTTAGAAAATTTGACGGTCGAATACATTTCATCTTGAAATAGCTCACCTCCTGCGCATCAAGGTTCTACGATTCCAGGACTAGTGATATTTCAGGCAAGTTATTCTTTTTGTAGAGTGATGGGGGTGGCGTGTCTTGCGCGTCGCGGGATGTTTAGTAGCATCTCGGGCCTTCGCCAACTGAAGGCCAGCAGCGCACTCCTCCTACCCAGCTGACAACCAGAATTATCTCCAGACATTGCCAAGGGTCCCCGGGTGGAACAAGTCAGAACCACTCCTAGAGATGAGTGTACACTGATCGGAGATTGCACGTTTGAAAAATATGAGGCTTTGTGAATATCTTCAAAGTCCTGGATTTGGACAAGTTAATCTGCGTGAGCCACTGCTGAAGCTAAAAAGATAAGCACATCACACAGCTCTGACAATCTGGGTTGTCTGGTGGAGAGACACCAGATTTAGCAGTTACATGACAATTTCCTTCAGTGTGCACCTGCTAGTTATTGGTAGTGGCCTTATTACATCTATTTTCAGCCTTCAATTGTCACCAAACCCTTTATGATTTGTACTGTTTTTTTCCATGGTCTTTCTTGAAAATTGGATACCCTTAATAATTGCTTAGCTCTGGTTTCAAATCACTGACACTTTTACTAGCTGCTTCTACTAATAAAGAACGGTCTGGTAAATACACCGAGACTCTCAGGGCCAACAAAGCAACTGAAACAAGTTAAGAATTTGTTTTGAGTTCCTAATTTTATTAGCAGATCATGACAATGGGTTGAACAACAGAGGCACAAATAAAGCTTCTGGAGAATGTATGGACAGTCATAAAGGTGACAGAAAGCAAATTTTGGTCACAAAATTTCTGTTAATTGGAAATGATAGACACCTCCATGTATACTGAAGGAAAAAATCAGAAAGCCTATGTAAGATGTGACCACTTAGGTCTCGATGGTCCATTACAAGTGTCAACAAACTTTCTGTAAAGGGCCAGAGGGTAAATGTTTCAGTCTTTGATGATCATAGGTCTTTGTGGGAGCTACTGAACTCCACAGTTGTAGCAAATGTAGCCAGAGAGTAAGTAAAAATGAATGGTGTGGTTATCTTCCAATAAAACTTTATTTAAAAAAAAAAAAAAAGCAGGCCATGCTGCAGTTTGCCGGCCTCTGGTCTATGGCCGTATTTCCCAACTGTTGAAGCTCATGGGACCTTTTCATGAAGCTAAAAACCCATTTGTCCCTCAAGAGAATATGAGGAGGGAACCCAGCCCAGGTGAGAATCCCTAAATACTCTCCATCTCCCCACAAGCCCAAATTTTACTTACATAAAATTATATTATTTTTATAATAAATTAAATATTAATTTATTATAAAATTATTAAATCTTATAATAAATTAAATATTTAAATTTATATTAAATTATATTATTCATATGGACATGATGCTTTTTCTACGCCTTCCACCACCCTTCTGAGTCCTGTCCACTGTCTGGGATTTACCCCTTGGCAATCAATTCGGATGCTGTCCCGAAGAGAGCTCTGCCCTGCACCGACACAGCATCCCCTCTTAGCCTTCAGATATAGTTAGCTTTTGATCATTATCTTTTTTTGTGAAGTCAAGGTGCGCTTTGGGAGAAAAGGTAGATTTTCCATTTCGCCAACATCCCTTCTCTCTGATCAGGTGGGCTCTTCTGAAAGCCTTCTCCGCAACTCTCAAGATACACCCTCAGCCACACACTGCTAAATTAACCTCACTGCTCACGGGCTAACAATATTTTTACCTCCTCTCCAAAACAAACCAAATGCTCTTCTCATCCAGGATCTTAATATCAACACGTAGCACGCGCAGAACCTTCCCACTGCAGGGTGCGGAGCCCTTTTTGTGCATTCTCTTCTTTCAGTTAACCCCCACCCCCAGCCCTGGGAAGCAGGTGCCCCACTGTGCCCACTGCATAAGGACAGGGCCTCAGGAAGGTTACTCGCTAAGTATGACTTCAGGGCATGAAGGTGGGGGGGGGGGGGAAGCCAGGATTTCACCTTTGGTTTGCCCTGCTCAGGAGAACAAGCGAACCACTACCCCAGCAGTTTGCCAGAAAAGTTGGACTCCTAGAGAGGCACCCACTTACGCCAAGGGTCGAACCGTCTGTACGAAGTTTATTTTCAAGCTTATCCCAATCTAAAAAGAGACATTTCGCTGTAACCATATGCTCTTTCATCTGGACGACGACTTTATAGCTTAGCTATTTCAGAGTGACATTTGCATTGGTAATGTCTCTGGCACCAAGTGTTCCTCTCCAGTGATGGTTTTTATTTTATTTCTTTTTCCTTTTTAAATTTTTTAAAAAAGATTTTATTTATCTGGCAGAGAGAGAGAGACTGCGAGAGAGGGAACACGAGCAAAAGAAGTGGGAGAGGGAGAAGCAGGCTTCCCGCTGAGCAGGGAGCCCGATGCAGGACTCGATCCCAGGACTCCAGGATCATGATCTGAGCCGAAAGGCAGCTGCTTAACCCATGAGCCACCCAAGCATCCCTCCAGGGATGGTTTTTAATGGAGTATGTCTGCAATTGGGGTCTTAACATCCCAGGCTAGGACTCAAAGGTATCCTAGCAATTTGTATGAAGTGTTTACTTTTAAAAAAAATTTCACAATTTAAAATTTTAAAACATGTTCACAAATTTTAAAAATTAAAAAAATTTTTTTTTTTTTTTAATTTCTCTCTTTAAGTGACAAAGTATTCCGTATCCTTGACCAAAGTCCAGAAACCCAAACAGGGAAAAATATCTCGAACTACATTAGAAGTACCTCCTTTTTTCTTGGCCTTCCTTGCCTTGCTAAACTTCAACCTCTTATTCTCAATTAGTTACGGCTGCTGCTGAGAAACACCCTGACCGGCTCCCCGAGGGCACATGCACTCACGGAGCTGGGGCTGACCCACCCCTTCACCAGGAGTGCCCGCCCCTCGGCTTGGGTGCACGACACACAGTCAGGGACCAGCTGCCCACTACAGTCTCGGGCTCCTCCATCACTTCGAGACGGAGCAAATGCCAGTAGCTAAGGATGGCCCAACGGCCCCAGAGAATAGTGCCCAACGATGCAATCCAAAGACGAGGCAGGAAGGAGCCTAGCAGATAACTCCCACTCTGTCCTGTCTGCCAGGGTCTGCAAAATTCTCTTTCCACACTGTGAGAGCTTTGGCCTGCATGATCTCTGAGACCAAGGGTGGTTATAACTATCTGCTTCTACAAACGACTATCTTTGTGGGATTTCAGAACGTGATAGATGAAGCGTATACAAGGATTTTTTCTGCACCTTGGAATGAGAACTTGTAGGCTGTGACCAAGCCACTTCCTAAAATAATGAGCTGGTTCAGAATTACGTATTTCGTGAAGGCGAAAAAAATGTTAATGAGTAAACAACAGGATCCCATGCCTATCATTTACCTATACCTTTACTTGTAAGGAAAGGAATGCTAATTTGGAGGAGATTGCACAGTGGGTAGCAAGGTACATTTTAAATTCACTGCAAAGAAAAAGACAGCAAGAACAGGATAATTAATCATAAAATAAAACTTGTACAAAGAGGATTAAAAAGCCTTAATAAGCATCCACAGGCGATAAATTAGCTATGTCAGTCCTTGGCTGATGGTGAGGTAAATTAGCACAAACTTTCTAGAGGCAGAATTATGCCTACCCTTTGACCTGGAGATATCACTTCTAGGAACTTCCCCCACCCCCGGGGAATAATTAAGGAAATATGCAAACATATGGGAATAAGGTTCTTCCACATAAAAACTGGAAATACTCTCAACGTTCCACGGGGGCTGGTTTAATTAATTATGGCATGTCTGTAAACTGGAAATTGTTAATATTAAAAATGATATTGTCACATAATATTTATACTATAGAAAATGCCATTAGTAAATTATTAGGTTTAGTAAGTAGGCTATTCCTGCTTTTTAACCTATTTCTACTCCAGTATACTATAGGCATCCCTTTGTTTTTCCTTTTGTTTTATTTCTTTTCAGTGTTCCAGAATTCATCGTTTATGCAGCACACCCAGTGCTCCATGCAATCCGTGCCCTCCTTAATACCCACCACCAGGCTCACCCAACCCCCACTCCCTCTCCTCCAAAACCCTCAGTGTGTTTCTCAGAGTCCACAGTCTCTCATGGTTTGTCTCCCCGTCCGATTTCCCCCAAAGTCCAATATACTTTTATTGCTTAATAAGACTGTGGGCTATATTTGACCCTTCCCCTCTAGCCCTCACTCAGACACACACACACAGACATACACAGACACACAGACACAGACACACACACACACACACACACAGAGACACACACAGACACACACACACACACACACTCATACATGCAATTACCGGGGGAAAAAAATCCATGCTTTTACGGAAAACTGCATTCCTTAGCACATACACTTGTAGGATTACGTGTTTCGGATTCTGTGGGTGCTCTTCTGCATCTAAATTGTGGATACCTCGTAGAAATGCAACATAATTCTAGTCCATGAAGAGGCCAATTCTGTCCCATGAAGCAGAGGTTCAGCTCACCTGCTTCCCCCGCTGGCAACAAGGCAAGGTTTTGCCTCCTTTCCAACATTCATTTTACTTTGCACCTAAATGTGTGGGCTTCCAGGTTCCTCTTCGAACTGCTCATAATACTCTGCTTTGTTCTTTCATTTAACTAATGAGCTAAAGCGGGATGCGTAATGTGTTCATTCTTTGTGATTTTACCAGCTTTGGATAATCATATTTTAGCACAATCCAGCAACCCCAAGTCCCGTGTACTTTCCTTCTAGCTAAGCCGGGAACGTCCTTAGGGCTTCGCTGGGGATGGCCGCACTGACCCCCGTCACTGTCTCCTGAGGTTCAGAGATCCCCTGCTTCCCTCTGGCTGCATTTCAATCCGTTTCCCACAGGGCATCTGGGGTGATCTTTTAAAAACTTAATCTGAGGGCATCAATCCGTAGCTTAAAGCACTTCTGTGGCTGCCTGTTGCCTCTGGGGTAAAAACCAAAGTCTTAAGACATTCCAGAACCTGCAAGAACTAGCCCCTCCCTACCATTCTAGCCTCATTTTGCGGCTTTCTTCCTTTTCTATGTTCTTCAGTTGTAAATATGCAGACACGCATAGTTTAGCAAAGATCAAACAAGTCATATGTAATTGTTAAAAACTCTCATGGAATCAGTTATCTGCCACAAACGGTTCTCATCACCAAGGGAAACCCTCTGGTTGTCCGTACAAAGCTGGCGAGTGTCATGAGATCCAACGCTGACAGGGCAAAGTTACGCCCCCTTTCCTTCCGTCTCCAATTCCTCTCTGTTCTCCAGATTGACAGGGTGAGAGGGGCTGAGGGGTGAGGAAGATGGAGAGGAAGATGAGGAACAAAAGAACCGCCTCAAGAAGCCAATAGGCGGTAAGAGTCATTTATTTAGCTTCTATTTTTAACTCGCCTTTTAGGAAAAACAACAACAACAACAAAAACAAAACAAAAAACAAAAATCCACCTACCATCCTAAAAAAAAAAAAAAAGTAGAAAATCTTAGCTACTGTATGGGAGTGTCTGGGAGCTGATATCAATCATGAATTCATCAGACAAACATTTCCTGGGCGCCTACCTCACGCGGGGCACTGTCAGGCACTGACCAGGGCCACGGCTGATAAGAAAACAGGGAGAAGTCGCCGTCTTTGCTGGGCTTACAGGTCATCGAGAAGACAGGAAGATGTGTGTGCCTGCCTATGCGCATACATTGCCCCCCCCCGCCCCCCCGAATAAGAAGATTGGTGAGCTGAAGCGTTTTGAATGGAAGTAACATAATCTGAAGTATGGTCAGCAGACTGGAGGGGTCTAAAGGCAGGAGGAGGGAGACTTTAGCATCTACTGTAATAAGGCTTGAAGGAGAAGATGGGTGGGTCCCGGGGCCAGGACGATAGCAAGGAAGGGGTGAGAAGCAGTCAGAATCTGCACCTGGTTGGAAGGCAGAACCAGCAAGATTCATCGATGGGACTGGGCTGAACATCGGGAGAGGAAGAACAGACTCAAGGGTGATTCCAAGGTTTTTAGCTCAGGCCAGTAGTATGCCATTCCCAGCAGCTGAGCAAGCCTGCGAGGAGACCAGGGTTTGTAAAGATGTTGTGGAATTTGGTGATGGATACAATGAGTTTGCCTATGAAAACAACTAAGTTTATATTAACATCCCATTATCAAACATAATGAAGAGGCAGTTACATATACATTGTCTATGTGAGCCTGTAGATACAAGATTTTTTTCTATTTTAAAATGAATTAATAAAGGCACCTGGGTGGCTCAGTGGGTTAAAGCCTCTGCCTTTGGCTCAGGTTATAATCCCAGGGTCCTGGGATCGAGCCCTGCATCAGACTCTTTACTCAGTGGGATGCCTGCTTCCCTTCCTCTCTCTCTGCCTACTTGTAATCTCTGTCTGTCAAATAAATAAATAAAATCTTTGAAAGAAAAAAAAAATAAAATGAATTAATAATACCATCTTCACCACAAGGCTGCATTTAAAGTGCTTCCGTTACTTGGGGAGCCCTCCAGAGCAGTCAGTGACTCACCCCACCCAGTTAGGGGGTGATCGGCCTGCAAACAAGGACAACACGCATGTTGGTCCCTTCGTTTACTCATTAATTTTGTGAATATTTATTGAGCATCTACTACGCTCTAGGCCCTATTCTAACACCGAAGAAATGGCAGTGCACAAATCAAAGTCCACGAAGCACACTTTCTAGTGTACAGAGACAGATAATTAAGTCTCCCTGACCCTAGAACAATGCCTAGCACACAGTGATAATAACGAGAGACGACATTTGTGGAACGCTGTCATTTGGTTGTATGTATTCAACTAAGTATTTGGTGGAGTTTAAAAAAAAAATGATCTCACTGTGGCTTCCAAAGTGACTTCCAGAGCAGTCTTTGAGTGATCACCAAACCCACAGCACCAAAACTAAGGTCCAGTTTCATAGCCTGGCCCTACACAATCGGACCCCTGCCAACTTGCAGGACCTCATCTCCCACCGCTTCCTGTTTCACGCATGACACACCAGCCTCCAAAATGTTACATGCCATTCTGACAAAGGATGAGAGAACCTGCCAGAACGAGAGAACCAGCCAGAACGTTTTTCCCCGTACCATTCAGGTAGCTGCTTCCTTTTATCCTTTGGGTCTTTGGTGAAATTTCTCTGCCACTTAACTACTGTTGCGCAAAATTCACCGCAGACCTTAGTAGCTTAAAACAATAACCATAAATCATTCCTCATGAATATGACGGCTGATCTGACCTGGCTTCATCTTTTCATCATGGATGGGCTCACTCACACGTGAGCAACCAAGTCACAGATTTTCTTGAGTGTGCGAGGCGTGACTCAGCTCTGTCTTACATTGTCTTGGGTTCTCCAACAGGTTAGCTAGGACTTATTCTCCTGGAGCAAGCAGCAGTCTCAGAGAACAAGCAGGAAAATGTAGATGCTTTTTATTTTTTAATCTATCCCTTCATTTGGAGATAACTGTAGAGTCATATGCAGTGGTAGCAAATACTACAGAGAAATCCTATGTATTTTTAATCGGTTTCCCGTGAAGGTAACATCTTGAGAAACATTAGTACAATATCCCAGCCAGGATGCTGACATTTCCTACAGGACTGGAATCTTCCATGTCACTCTTTTACGGCCATACTACTTACTTCCTGCATGACCCCCTCCTTAAGCCCTGGTGACATCTAATCTGTTCTCCATTTCTCTAATTTTAACACTGTAATAATGTTATATTTGGGGCACTGGGTGGCTCAGTCAATGAGGCATTTAACTTCAGCTCAGATCATAACCCCAGGGTCCTGGGATCGAGCCCTGCATTGGGCTCCTTGCTCAGCAGAGAGTTTGCTTCTCTCTCTCTCTCTCTCTCACCCCTTCTGCCCCTTCCCCCACTCATTCTCTCTCACTCTCTCTCTCTGTCTCAAATAAATAAAATCTTGGGGAAAAAAATGTTGTATAAATTCTGTCATTCAGGTGCTTTTGGGTTTGGCTTCTCCCAGTCCGAAAACTTCTCTGAAGAGTCATCCAGGTTTTAATTCTCTCTGGTACTGACATACCATAGTTCTTGTAGCCATTTACTCTTTTGAAGACCAGCTGGGTCATTTTAAATTTCTGGCTCTTATGAACAAAGCTGCCATAAACATTCACACACAGACTTTTGAGTGAAGAGAAGTCTTCATTTCTCTAGGATAAACTTCAACATCCTTTATGTACTTATACTTCTCTGGCTTATAATTATCTTTTTAAAAAAATTCCATCTACATACATTGAGAACTACACCAGAGCAGTGTTATAATCTTTGCTTTAATCACAGAATATAATTTAGAACACTTACAAGGGGTGGGGAAGCCTATTGTATTTACCCATAGTTTTGCTTATTGGCTTATTTCTTCCTCCCCGATGTTCCACTCTTCTTTCTCTTATCCTTTCCTTTCCATTTAGAAATATTCCTTTAATTATTTCAGAGTAGATCTGCTGGGGACAAATTCTCCTAGCACTCTTTCATCTGAGAATGTCTTGTTTCCCCTTCATTCCTGACGGACACTTCGTAGGTGTAAGAATCCAGGTTGATGGTTGTCTACTTCAGCACCTGACAAAGTGCACTTCCTCACGTTACTTCCTGTCAGACATTCTTTCTTCAGGACTTTTCTAGTTCCATCTTCTTTCTAGGCTCGGATGGTATGAATGTTAGATCCTTTGTTACGGTCTCACAGGTCACTGAAACTCTGTGAAATTTTCCAGTCTCTTTTCTCTCTGTGTTCAAAATGGGGGTTTCCTATCGTTCTCGCTCTCCCCATCACCTCCATTCTGCTGTGTAGCCCATCTACTGAATTTTTTTAATTTAATTATCATATTTTCTGTTCTAAAACTTCTACTTGGTTCTCCTCTCAATCATTTCTTTTGGAAGAAACTCTTTCTTTACTGAGACGATCTAATTTATTCAAGTGTTTCAAGCATGTTGGTAATTACTCATGGGAGAATTTTTATCACGGTTCCTTAAACATCTTCGCCACATAAATCTAGCATGCCTGTCATCTCGGTGTTGACAACCACTGCCTGAAGTCTCCTGACTTCTCTTGGTACACCAAATACATTTTGTTATGCAAATGTGGACATATGGAGTGTTACAAGTTTCTGGATCTTCGTTAAACTGTCTATTTTAGCTGGCTTCCTCCAACCCCACTCCAACACGGGAAGAGGTAGGAGGCAGCATGTGCCTCCTTGTTACTATTAGACAAAAATCCAGGTTCCCAACTTGGAATCGTTGAAACTGGAGGGGGCCCTTCCTTACACCTGAGTTGGGATGAGAGTTCTGAGTCCTCATGTGATCTTCACGCACACTGCACTGGGAGTGGTCTCAGTGCCACTGGGTAGTAGTCAAAGTACGGAGTCTCCCATAGGCCTCCTCTAACACCATCCCAGTGGGGAAAGAGATAGGACCTCACTGTAGAAGTCCAGGCTCCCCATGAGGTCTCTGCTGATACCACGGTGGAGAGCACTAATTATCAACCAATGGGGAAGAAAGTCTTGGCCCCTGACTTGACCTTCATAGATGCCACTTCACAGAGCACCTTGTTACAGATGAAGGGATCACAATATACTACCCTAAAACATGCCATGTTGGCATAAGATTATTTTGAGCCAAAGGCAATGGAGAAACAGCAGGCACAGGAAAAGCTGTCTGTACCACCCCTTTCTGCCTAAGAGAAAGGCATAAATATCCCCTTAAAGGTGACATAAGCCTATATTTTTAGGTGTTTCTGCATCTTGTGCCAGGAAGACCAGTGATGGCACTGAGATGAATCTTTATATCAAACCTTACTAACCCTAATATACTACACATTTCCTAATCACCCTCCCACAATTTACCATCCCTGACAACTCAAATCTTCTTTATCCTTTGTCTAGTCACCTCTCCCCAATTTATCACCCTCTGTTAAAATGGTGTATAAGATGTCAAACCTAACCATTTCTTTGGATTTTTACTTCTTTTCTGTGATGTCCCATGCATGTAAAAGCATAAATGATATCTGTATGTCTTTTCTCCCATACACCTGTTTTTGTCAGCTTAATTCACAGGGCCCAGGCACAGCAATTAAGAGGTTGTAGAAGTTTATACTCTTCTACACATTCTCTCTAGGATCCTTATTCCACCTTATTCCACTGGTGTGGGTTGGAAAGCGGCCACAGTCTATTCTATGGGGTTTGGCTAATGCAGGGTAGTTTCTTTCCAAAAGTTTTCTGTATTGCTGGGATGCCTCATTTCCTGGACTTTGGCTAGGGGAAAAAAGTTTTTTGGAGGGGGTGCTTTTTTTGTCTGTACCTATGGGCATTTCTGGCATACTCACTTCTTTAGCTCTAAGTCTAGCATATACGAGGCAAAAAGAAAATCCAGGAAAGTCAACACTGTGTTGTTCCTCCGTCCTAAGTTCCCTACATTGCCCACCTTCTCTCCACCTTTCAGGTTATCAGGTTTGATCGACATATAATGGCCAGGGTCTTAGTTGTACTTCACAGGAGAACAGGAAAAGGTATGTCTATTCACCTGCCTCAGCACAGAAGGTAAATGTTTTCTATAGCTTCTAAATAAAATGCTTTTATCAAGACTCTGCCTGTATGAAGTTTGCTAATATTTCATCCCCCATGGTCCAATAACGCAGACAGGGATAACGAAGTTTCAGAGTGAAAGTCGTGGAAGGAATTGAGACCATCAATGGACTCACAATTGACCATGATGTCACCTCTGCAGAGGCAATTTCCCACCTCCCAAATCTACAGTACTCTCCACCCCCACACACATAAACTTCAAATCAGTATCTGAATTTATCCCCCTCAGTGATTTTTCCACTATTTACACGGAATATAGAAAAAATATATATTTTATCTTAATTACCTTGAATCCTCAGGGCCTAGGAAAGCATGAGGCTCTCATCTCTTTATTTTGAATGACTGAGTGAATAAATAAATGAGCAAATACATGAGTGGAAAAAAAGCCACACTCAGAACTCAAAAGAGATTTCTAGAATTTCATAATGGATCTGACATTTCCAGACCAACCTTAACATCTTTAAGCAAGAGACAAAAAAAAAGTCCAGGTTGTTTAGTATACAAACATTAAAATGATATTGAGGGACAGTCTTTTCAAAGAATCATATAATCACACTTTTCCTTAAAAAGTACATTTCACAAAATGTTACTTTCTGTGCCATGGAGGAAGATGTCAGTGGCTCTTTGTCATGCCAGTGTTTTAAAAAATCAAGGGTTTTGTTCTAAAACCACAGAACCTCAAAATGACTATATTTCCCTATATACTAAAGCAAATATGATCCTATAATTAGAAACAGGCTCTAACCAAACTGGAAAGAGATCTACCCACTACGGCAAAAATAAATACATAATACATATGTATGTAAAAATAAGGGTTTTCATTAAAAAATGCTCCATTCTGGAGCACTTACTGTAATGATTTCAGAAGGAAACATTTCAACAAGGCTCGCTCCTCCACATTTTTGGGACAACACTGAGTAAAAGTCATTCTGTGAGAAGGCTCAGTACAGAAAATTAGAATGTCACTCTCCAAGAAAGGAAGAGAAATGAATTCCACGGTTGAGGAGGCACTCTTCAAAAAAAAAAAGAAAAGAAAAGCAACCAAAAAAGCCCCACAAGGAACAGACGTTGCCAGAAAAGGGCAGAAGGGTGAAGAATAACAGTCATGTTGTAAAAAATTCTGAGCCAAGAATTCATGAGCAGGAAACCCAGGTGGCCACTGAGAAATCCGTCACAGATTTTCACGGGCGATTTACAACAAAGAAACATATTTGGAAATATTATTCTTGATGGGAAGAGACATGAAATTGACAGCACTGGCAAGGTGGTTAGTTTGTTTGGGTTTTTTTTTTTTTTTTTTGGTTTTGGTTTTGTCTTGTTTACAGATGAGTGGTATGGAACACTGCCAGCGCATCCAGTGTCTGGAACACATCATCATCCTCATCAACCTTTGCTGAGCACCGGCTACATGAGGGACCAGAATTACCCAGGTGTCGCCCATGCTGTGTGAGCCAGGGCCTATTAATTTTCCCTTTCTACGGGTGAAAACACTACAGCTGAGACTGAAGCCATGTGCCCGTGGCCACAGGAACCTATTAGCTAATGTAATGTGGAGTCAACGCTTGCGGTCAGGTCTGTCTGCCTCCCAGACCAGGATCTGCACTGAGCTCAAATCCCCAACATCTGAACAAAAGCCACACTTCAGAACCGTCTTTATTTTATCGCTGCTTGTCCCGCCACACTGGCCATTTCCTTTTCGAATTCATTCTTCAGGGACTGAAGTTACTCTTTTGACAATAAAGTGACATGTAGCTAAGCCGTTATCAGAGCAGTCCAAAAAATGAGATGATTATTAAAGAAGTTATAATATAGGTGCTGTCCATAGACACTTGCTGAAAACAGCATCTGTGGACTTACTGTCTCTAAAATTATAGAAGTCAATCAAAAGATAAGTTTCATCTTTTAATTTTGACATTTCTTTAGAAAAAATAATAATTTATATTGTGGACTCAATCTAATAATAAACAATGATCAAAAAATTAAAAAAATACTGGTTGCTGTATCATAAATTCAATATTAAGAGAGATATAACTGAAGCTCTAAAAATAGGAAGTCTGGCATTAATCAAGGTTAATAAAAATACCATCAGTCTGACTCCAAGCAAATAACTTACCCTTTTGAACTTATGGGTTTCCAGCTGTTAAATGGTAACACTAGTACTCTGTGCACAGGTTTGTGTATACTTCTAAGTGTTTAATTAATGTTATTATTATTTTGTTCTTTATATATTCACTTCTTAATTGTGTTTTATTATTTTATTATTACCATTCCTATGCATTTAATTATAACAAGTTAGAAAAAAGATGTTCAAAGCCATGATTATTAAAATTCCGTGAAATGGCTTTTTACTATATATCTCCTAGATTATAAAAAAATATCTAGGGGTACCTGGGGGGCTCAGTGGGTTAAGCGTCTGTCATGATCCCAGGGTTCTGGAATCAAGCCCCGAGTCAGGCTCCCTGCTCAGCAGGGAGTCCGCTGCTTCCTTTCCCACTGCCCCTTCCCTTGCTCATTTTCTCTCTCTCTTTCTCAGATAAATAAATAAACATGTTAAAAATATCTATAATCGAATGACAGAGGATGCAGATGATAAACAATTGTCCTGTATGCTTATATCTGTGGTTCTCAACCGGGGACAAGTTTGTCCACCAGGGCACCCTTGACAATGTCTGGAGACATTATTTACTTGTCACACCTGCGAAGATGTTACCAGCCTCTCGTGGGTAGAGGCCAGGGGTGCTGCTAAACATCCTACAGTGCCCAGGATAGGTCCCTACAACCAAGAATTATCTGGCCCCAAATAGCATAGTGCGCAAGCTGAGAAAAAGATGATGTTCGATAAAGCCAAGTATTCTCAAAAGTAGAGCCCTTATCCCAGATTCAAGAGGACGAAGGGATCAAAGTCAGCTGTTCATGTGCTGGAACTACTTCAGGGTCACGTCGACACAGATCCCAACAAGCTGAGACATGCCCGTGGTCCCAGGACAAGATACTCAAAACTTCAAAGAATTTTCCATGTCAGCTGGCAGCAGTTAGTGCTGGACCAGGAGGTCTGGACCAAGCCTGAGGAAGTGCCACTCAGTCTGAAGTTCGCCAACCCTGCTGGCATCTTGCCCAAGTTGCAGCCTGGTGAGAAGCGTCACTGGCACCCAAGGACGGAAACCAAGAGGAAGAAGTGGCCTGGTCAGGATTCATCAGTAGGAAAAAAAACACAGCAGAGGCTGAGAACAGCCACGATCCCGGCACAGAAGGCTCAGGCGTGCACGTGATATGCAACTTTCCTGCCAAGCCAGACACCTACCCACCGACAGCCTCCCCCGCCATCAGTACCTTTCTTTGCCAAAACCACCCCCCTTTCTTTCCTGCACCCAGAGAAAAATCCTCCCAGATCACATCCTACCTTTCCTTTGTCCTGTTACGTCCTCTCGGGAACCGTCACTAAAGCCTCCCTTGTCACCCCCAGGCCAATATCCACACAGACCACACAGAGCAGCACATGCAACAGAAGTCGGGGCACAGCCTCAGAAACCAAACTCCTGGGCCCCAATGTTCACCCCACGATGCACACACTGTGTGGCCTTGGGTGAGCTATTAACCTCTCTGGGCCTCAAGGGATAACTGTAACATGCCTACCTCACTGGGCTTTTGAGAGGATTCAATGAGTTAAGACATTTAAAGCACCTTGGAACAATGCCTGGAAAGTAACAGACCTTTAGTAAGTGACGGACACTCTTACGAGAGTGCAGCCTCCATTAGCAGGAGGTGTTCGTTCCTACTCGTCACTGTTTCATCCTCTGCTCCAGCACAAGGCTGGCCACATCGAAGGGACTCCATAATTGCTGAGTAAATCAATTGTCAGAGTCCTCCCCTAGATCCTCCCAGAGCACTGTGGCTTTCCATCATCATAAAAAAATGACACTGAATGGTAATTTTTCATTCTCTCTTCTAGACTATAAGTTCTGTGGAGGGCAGTGCCTGCTTTCTGCATCACTCTGACGGCTGGACCATGGTGAGCACACAACAAAAAAGTTCCCAAATGGAATGAGGAAATACATGAATGCTTAAAAAATAAATAAGATTGTTAGCATAGCCAGTAGCTTTCACACAAATTCCTTCTTTTTGCTTTCTTAGAAACCTGTCTCTACAAAGTTTTGCTAGAAATGCCTTTGTCTTTACAAAGAGTATGAAGAAAATGAGAGCTTTTCCACGAAAAATTGGAACCAATTTCCCCAAGACTCTGTCTCCACCAGTGCTATGTGGAGGCAAGGATTCAACTTTCATCTTCCTTGAATTCTAGACCAAAGGGAAGCCATGTAGGAAGCTGTGGAACATTCCAAGACCTTGGAAAGGCATTCCCATTCTGGTTCATTATGAAATGAAGCCAAGCTGGTAATTCCTTTCTCTTATAACATCAGTTCATCCCTAGATGTTCTATCTGCAGTGCATGGTACTCAAACTCACCCCAAATGGAAAGCTTCCCTGGCCCAGAAGGCAGGCTCTATGGTAGTTTCAGAGCTCTGAGGTCCAAAGTCAGACTTGAAGTTGACTCGTACTCATCTGAATGAGAATTTGAAGATCCAACATAATGCTTTTGCAATACCATGAGATAAGCAAAAATAAAACACCAACGTAGAAATCTAATACCATCCCATGTACTCAATAATGGTGGCAACACAATACAAACTTGACGAGTTATGAGTCAGTGCTCCACAAGATGAAAACAAGCCAATCACTAAGGAGATCGCAACCATTTTTTATACTAGATCCAGACAGAAATGTTTCCTCGGGGTCTTCATAACAGATGGAACTGCAGTTCCCTCAACTTCCATGAAGGCAATTTGGCAAGATCTTCCCCCAAAATGTACATATCCTTTGACCCAGTAATTCCAGAAATTGAGCTTACCCTTGTAATCTCTTATGTGTGAAATAACGGGTGTGTAAGAGTGTTCCCATAGCACTATTCGTACTAGAAAAGACTAGAAACAACTGGAATACCCACCAGGAGAGCACTGGTGAACAAAACACAAATGCCAGAGATGACCATGCAGTCGTCAAGAAGTCAGAGGCTACTCTGAATCTATCAAAATGGTCTCTTCTGGCAGGGATGCTAAGTAGAAAAGCAAAGTGAATGCCCAGAAGAAATTAAAACAGACATCTACACAAAACAATGATCCAGAGGTAGAAACAATGTAACTGTCCATCGACTGATGAATAAACAAAACATGGTCTATCTGTAGGATGGAATAGGATTCAGCCACAAAAAGAAACAAAGGTTCTCAAACAGGAATGAAAGTTGAAAACATCAGCAGTGTGTTAGAAGAAGCCAGACTCAAAAGGTCGCACGTTGTAGGAGTGCACTTATACGCAACAGCCCAAAGAAGAAAAACCACACATACAGAAAGTAGATTCATGGTTGCAAGGGACTGAGGAGAAGGGAGAATCAGGGATGAGTGCTCATGAGGGCTCGGAGATTTCTTCATGGACCATACATACAAAGAGGCATGTGCAACAGAAGCTCTAAGTGCCTGGACAACCTATGGTTCCTGGGAGGAAGGAAGCGAGCACGTGCTTCTTAGGACAACTAGGTATTTGCAAATGGAAAGGAGCTTCATGGAATTCTAAGCACGGGAGTAGATACATCAATGTATCTTCACTTGGCAAGCCATACAACAACTATCAAAAAAAAATAATAAAAAACTCTGAAAGCCATCATTCCCAGAGAGAAGGCAAATTCTTTTTTTTTTTTTAAGATTTTATTTATTTATTTGACAGACAGAGATCACAAGCAGGCAGAGAGGCAGGCAGAGAGGCAGGCAGAGAGAAAGAGAGGAGGAAGCAGGCTCCCTGCCAAGCAGAGAGCCCGATGCGGGACTCTATCCCAGGACCCTGAGATCATGACCTGAGCCGAAGGCAGCGGCTTAACCCACTGAGCCACCCAGGCACCCCAGAGAAGGCAAATTCTTAAACACGGTCCCTAAAGTTTGCCATTGGACCTGACCTATGGTTGCGTGGCCAGCGTACATCTCCTGTGCGGTCAGAGGGCCAAATCCATGTTTTTAGGCAAGTTGCTCCGACTGTCCATTTTAGGGAGAAATACTAATGAGAGAATTCTCTGGATTGACCTTTAGGCTCCAAGCACAGCTACCGCAGCATCCTTATCAGACACGTACAGAAACCAGGACGATTTTGAATCACATTGCAGGACAACAGGAGACCAGGCAAACGGTGCCTTCATAAGCATTGTTCGTGATAAATAAAATCTCATTATTTCACAGACATTACCCACTGGTGGTAGGTAAGCAACTGATTTTAAAACACCGCTACCTCTGAATGCGAAACTGCGCTTGTCTTGGACACTGGTGCTCGGGAAGAAAGAAAGGCTCCTTTCTGAGCAAGGCGGCTGTCCCGCCTTCTCCGAGTTCAGACCCAGCCGTGTGTACGAGGAGATATCTATTATTGGAAGATGGAGCGGCTCCAGGTATTTCTGAAATAACACAGTTTAATTTAATTACATGGCTCGAGGAGGCATGCTGTAGTTGGACATCTTTTCTTGTGTTTTCAAGGCTTTTTTTTTTTTTTTTTTAAACCAACTGTGCTCAGTTTCTGCCAAATACTCACTTGGTTTATAACTACGAGTCGACAGCAAAAAAGTTCATTCCTAAGGAGACAATCATTATTTCTAACATTCTTAATACCCAAGTTGTCAGGCCCCAAATTCCCTTTCACTTTCCAGCAGCAGCCCTGGCAGCTGGCTCTGGATCAAAGAGAACAAATTCATTTCTTTCCTGAATATTCACCAGTTAGAACTCCATGAATCCTGGCGCCAGACTGTCGAGGTCCCAGCTCTGGGGCCTCGTCCCTCACAATGCAGAGAAAGGACACCCCTCAGACTGAAAGCGATCTTGAAACAGCCTGGTTTTATCCAACACCATCGCCAGAAGGAGGAGAAAACTGTCATTTTGGCCCTTTGGAAACCTGACCTCTTTGAACCTAAGAGAGAGGAATGTGAGGAATTGTTAAAAGACTCTGGTTGGCTTTTAGGCAGACCTCTGGGCTAGAGATCAAGCAGAGAAGGGGCGGGGGATGGGGACTTGAATCAGGAGAGGCAACCAGGTTTCCAGTAAAACTTAGAGCAAGTGGTTAGAACAGAAAGGAAACAATGTAGCCCGTACAGGGAACTCGCCCAGAAAAATCACTGACCGGAGCACACACCCTTAAAATAAAATAGCAATTTGTTTCTAAGACTTTGGCCCCAAATTTGCTGGCAAATCTTAAAAATAAATCAAATCACCAAATGGGAAGCAAGAGAAGACCCGAACACAACACATAAGCTCCTCTGTGATCTCCCCAAAGGTGAAAGGACTGCCTCGATTATTATTGTAATACACTTGAAGTTGTAAAAGTAGGCGGCATGAGTTTTATGCGGTTTAATTTCAAATGTATAATAACGGTCAATATTTACAGAGCACCTTGGCTCTGGCTTTCTACATAAACGGAGCCTATTTTACTCTGTTCACAAAGGTATTATGATCACTGTCTCCAACCTGTCGATGATGAATCTCCCCAAAGGTTACATGATAGGCCCTGACATCTCGAACCTGATGCGCATCTACGACATTCTTTAATACCTCTCACTTCGCACTCAGAAAGGCATCCCACCATTGTTAGAAGCCCTGAGAAATAAAATCATAAAAAACTAACCAAAGTATGTGTTACCTGTTCTTTGGGGCATTTCAGTGAGATTCCCCCTCCCCCCCCCGCCCCCACCGACAGGAACTGTTCCCCGCATAAATACACTCAAAGCGCACACAAAAATGAAGAAAGAATTTTAATGCTCAAGTCCAGAAAAATCAATTTGGGTCCATTCACTGAGATTTCTCACGTCAAGGCAATATTCCCCAGGAAACCACCGTCACCTGGAAGACTCCTGTAAAGGTTTTTCCAAGCAGGAGAATAGGAATGTACCTTTTCCTGCTGGAACTCAAGACTCACTGAGCCAGTCTCCCACCCTTGGGGAAAACGCTTCCTTCAGGGCAAGGACATTCATAATTAGACCCACTATAAATAACTCGGGCTTCAGAGCGGTGCCACTTGGAATATTTAACATGTGAGCAGGGCAGGAGCTTGGCCCTGCTCTCTCACCAGACAGTGACCATCACCCGCTCAGGAACTCCCTCAAATAATGTTCTTCTCCAAAGAGCTGAAAGCCCACAACACCCGGGAACCGCATATGAAAAGCTATAAAAACCCAACCTTTTTCATTTTCTTGTTAAGGTCTGATTTTTAACCTGATAGAGATCAATGTCAGCTACAAGCTCAAGAGCACGCTAATTATCTTAATGAAAATTTAGTTATGAAGAAAGATAAACACAGCAGAGGGGAAATATCAAAACCCTGAGAAAGGATGTGTGTTGTGAATTTGCTTTGAGAACAGCAGGGAGCAGAGGAGTTCGAAACCCTCTGCGCCTCCCCTCCTTCTCCTGTGTGATCCTGGGCAAACAAATTCCCTGACTGCTCAGCATCTCAGCCCCCCCCCCCATGAATAACGGAGCAAGTACCAACACCTTGCTTACTACTCCACTGCGCGGTTACTGGAGGGGGGGATGCAATGGTCTGTATTTCACTGTTCATCACTGTAATAGAGATTCCAAAAATCAGATTATTCAAGGAGAGTACACAGCCAGAAAAGCAGAATTTGGGGTTTCTGAGAGCTGCAGGGATTTAAAGGGCAAATCCTGTTAAGTTTCACTGCATCCTAATGAGGACACTTATCAGTAAATATTTGCTTAATAAGTGGAAAAGACCGATATAGAAGGACAAGGGGACAAAACCCTAAGGAAAGCCGCCCCTTCACGTCTTCCTGCTTAAGCATTAATGTCATGGCTCCCTCTCTAGTCTCAGACTTCCTTACACAGCCTGTCCTTCCCTCTTGCAACACACACCGTTCCTTGTCTCATCCCTCTTCCACCTCAAAATGGGAAGACATTGAACTTGGGTTTATCTAAGAGGTGCGGGGGGGGGGGCACAGCGGAGAGGTGAGGGGTCGAGGGTACTTTTGTTCATTAGGAAATATTTACTGAGCATCGATCATGTGCCAGGCACATTTCTTTTACTTTTCAAGGCTTACTAGGATTTCACTAGCCAAGGCACTTTGGCTCGCAACAAGTGAAAAGCCCATTCAACCTTGCCTAAGAGAAAGCGGATTTATTTCCAGGAGACGCGCAAAGCTCATGGAACTTTCTAAGTTAAAGAAATAAGAGAGTTACAAAGGACTGAAACTCAAAGCAGAAATCTCTCCAGAAAACCTCTTTCTCTTTCATGGTTCTGACTCTCAAGAACCACGTGTTTACTCATCTCACCCTCTCTCTGTGGTCTTCCTCCACTAACTCCTGAATTAACTCACATTTCAATTTAATTCAATTAAGTATCTCATTCAATATATTCATTGACTATTGACTGAGTGTCTACAGGGCACCGGGCACTGTTCTGGGTGCTGAACGAGAGCAGTAACACAACTGGAAAACATCTTCTGCCGGGGCGGAGTTGACTTCCAGCAGGTGCAGACCATCAACACCTAAGTGCCAGATGAGCCAGGTTGGTGGGGGTGGTCTAAGAAATAGACATTTCATTTTTGTTCCCAGTTCTTGGTACAAAGCTCCAAAAAGCCTTGGAATTTGCTGAGTGACTAGAAGGAGAGGAGTTTTAGGGGCATCTGTTATTATCCAAAAGCAGGTCCTTTCACCCGTACCGAAATTTCTGCTCATGAGGTGACTATTGATGAGCCAAAGGAACCAAGCAGGTGATGAAAGTCTTGGAAGTCTCTGCTCCATCTCCCCACTCCCTCTACCTCTGGGGAGGGCAGTGGGGCTAGAGACTGAATTCAATCATCAATGGCCAACAACTTAACCAATCATGCCAACATAATGAAACCTCCATAGAAGCCCCTAAATGACAGGGCTTGGGAAGCTTCAGGATTGGTAATGGTGCCAGGAGGGTGGCAGGCCCAGAGAGGACATGGAAGTTCCACACCATTCCCTGTTCTAGGCCTCTCTTCAATTGGGCTGTTCCTGAGTTACATCTTTTACAATAAACTGCCAAAGGCAAGTAAAGTGTTTTCCTGAGTTCTGTAGTTCTTCTAGCAAATTACTGAACCTGAAGAGGGAGTCATGGGAGCCCCAAATTTGTAGTCAGCAGACAGTGGTGTGGCCAGCCTAGGCATCCCAACTGCAATAGGGGAAGTCTTGTGGGGCAGAGCCCTTAGCCTATGGGGGTCTGCACTAACTCTAGGAATGAGCATCAAAACTGCATGGGCTTGTTGGACACCCTGTTGGTGTTGGAAAATTGGGAGAACTGGTGTGGGAAAAGGCATAAAGCCAGAAAATGGATAGTAAAGCCAATGGGAGAAGACATGTGCTAATTCAGAGGTTGCTCACAGTTCTTTCTGACAGGTGTCAATCCCCCAGAGGGCTAGATGATGTAAAGGAGCAAGTTGAGCCATTTACAGATAAAGAACATTCTAAGACACAGTGAGTGCAAAGGCCCTGAGGCCATGTGCCTGTCATAATTAAGCAAAAGCAATGCTGTTTGTAGAGCAGATGGACAAGTGGTCGAGGAGACCAGGGAAGGAGCAAATGGCACGATTATGTGAAACTTCAGAGGCCACGGATGGACTCTGAATTTTATTCTTAATAAAGTTTGAGACTTGTGGAATTTTGAGCAGAATAGTGGTGTGCTCTAATTCATAGTCTCAAATATCATCTCAACCAAAGAAGCAAGTAAAGCAAGCAAGGATAGAAGCAAGGGAGCAAGTTAGGAAGCTGCTGTCATTGTCCAGCCAATAAGATACGGAGTTTTGACTTACAGGGGTAATAATACACACTACGAACTAAATCCCAGATCTATTCTGAACAGAGAGCTAACAGAATTTGCTAAGCAAGGACTAATGAAATGTGGGAGAAAAAGAAGAGTCAGGGATGACTTCAAGTTCATGGTCAAAGCAATTAGAAGGATGGAGGGGCCATCGACTGAGATGGGAAGAACATACGAGGGACATATTTGGGGAACAGGGCAAGGAGATCGACTGAGATACCTTTGGTCCAACTGACTAGAAGAGGAAGGACCCAGTGACATGAACACTGCAACAAGAGTCTGATGCTCGGGGGTGCTTGGGTGGCTCAGTTGGTTAGGCGTCTGCCTTTAGTTCAGGTCGTGATCGCAGGGTCCTGGGACTGAGGTTCCAATGCAGGCACTGGGTTCCGTTCTCAGCGGGAAGCCTGCTTCTCCCTTTGCCCCCCACTTTCCCCAATTCAAAAAGAAAAAAAAGAGTCTGATGTTCAGCAGAAGCTTTAGGTCAATGAGCATCAGTAGGCAGGAATGTGCACTTTATGAAAGTTATAAAACACTTGATTTTCAAAGACAAAAATGCTAAAAAAAAAAAAAAAAGCCCCAGAATTCTCTTTTAAGAATTTGAAATAGGCTGTTACTAAAAGCCTATAAGTCAGATTTACCACAGGTAATATGCAATTTCTAATGTATCACATCTCCCTGAATCCAAAACAAGTATTAATTTGAAGATAAAATCAAACAAATTGATGATTACGCAGCAGAGCCAAATTCACAAATACTTACTAAAGGCATCGTTCACTCTCAAATGAACTGGTAGAGTATCCTGGTTAAACAACCCATTGCTCTTTCTTAACCGAATCCCAAGAGAATGGTGTTACAGACTTCGTGTTTTGGTTTTTTTTAAATACAAACTAGTTATTTGAAAAAAGGAGTGCAAGTCATATTTTGACTTGAAACTGAGACCTCAATGAAGAATTTGTTTCTGCCTTTCAAGAGATGTAATAGCAACCTTGTCTCTCCCTCATCTTCACTGGTATGGGCACTGCTAACTTTTGTGTCTCTGCAGAGGAGAATAAATAACTTAATCATTTCTGGGTGGTTTTAATGTTAAAGGGAATAACAGTATTGGAATAAAGATTGTAACAGATAAGTAAAAATGATATAAACCCAATGTTAATTAAATACCTAGTATTTAAGGCGGCATTTAGTCTGGGACAAATACTCAACATTTTAAAAATCTACTACATCTTTTTTAATCGTCACACCTGAGAGTGCAGTTCAAACTGCCAGAGGGCAATGAAAACAGGAAGTGAGACACGGCGCACATTAAAAGTCAGTCAAGTCTACACTGAAGTCCTACGTGTGCTAATTCCTACCTTGGTGAATCTGAACATGTTCATTAATGCCACTAAATCACATTTTCCTTCCTTTCCATTTAAAACAAATGGGTTTTAGGGTGGCCGGGCGCCTCAGTCGGCTAAGCGTCTGCCTTCAGCTCAGATCATGACCCCAGGGTCCTGGGATGGAGTCCCACCTCGGGCTCCTGCTCAGTGGGGAGCCTGCTTCTCCCTCTCCCTCTGCCCCTCCCCCCTACTCATTCGTTCTCCTGTGCTCTCTCATATAAAATTAATAAAATCTTAAAAAAAAAAAAAAGAACAAATGAGATTATTACGGTACCTGCCCATAGAGGGTCACAGAGGACACTATGAGGGGACGCACGCCGGTGTTCAGCACAGTGACAACCAAAAGCAAGGATCCTGAGGCATTATTACCCACATCATCCCTTGGCCATCCCAATCAGCACTTTCACCATCATCAATCCTGTAAGGGAAAATCTGTTTTCATTCCTGTTTTACCAAGAGGGAAATGAAAGCTCAGAGATGCTCAATAAATAACCCAAAGCCACAGTTTGTGAATGTCAGAGCCAGGATTTACTTCAAAGACTCATTCAAAGTCAAGCTGGATGACTCCAGCGCACACAGAGATGAGCCCGTTTTGGTATCACAGGTTGCGAAATCACAAAGCTTCCAGTTTATTTCAGAACTTAAACCTGCTATGGCATTACTGTGTTTCAGGGAACGCCTACAGAAGAGCATCTGATCCCCTTAAGAATCCATAGCTTTGCCCATTATTCACGTGAAGAAACAGAGGCCAAGTTAACCCCAGTGAGTTAACCAAATGCTAACAAAACCTTGACAAGAGACACAGAAGGGGTTAGAACTCAGATCCATCACACTCCGTGGTTTAATGTTGCACAGAGGGTGGAAGTCACATTTGAATCAAGTCAACCCTGCTAATTTTTCAGGGCTTTGGCAACTCCTATTTTTCAAATTCTCGAACAAACAGAAGAAATGGAAAGAATATTTCAAAACAAAGAAACTATGAATCTGATATGCATTATATTTAAAAGTGAGCGCATGGCTTTCAAGAAACTTGATAACAGGAGGAATTTCGAGCCCGGGAAACAGTTTGTAAAAACAGAACTTGCTTCTGTGAAAAACCTGCTTTAAATTCAGTGTTGCAGAATAAATGCAAAGATGTTAAAGACTTAATTGCTGGTTTCAAAGTGGGTTCCCCCTACCCTGTAGATTCTTGAAGGGCAGGAACTAAATCTAACTTCTACATTTCACAGCCCAGCAAAAACTTTGATCTTCCGTATTGTAATCTTGTGCTATGATAAGAAATACCTAGTTGGTCTTCATCCCTGTTTTCTTTTTTAAGATTTTATTTATTTATTTGACATAGATCACCAGTAGACAGAGAGGCGGGGGGGGGGGGGTGAGCAAGCTCCCCGTTGAGCAGAGAGCGGGATGCAGGGCTCGAGCCCAGGACCCTGGGATCATGACCTGAGCTGAAGACAGAGGTCTAACCCACTGAGCCACCCAGGCGCCCCTGAGCTATTATTAAATTAAAAATACAATAATAGTTGTGCCTAGGTGGTTCAGTCATTTGGGCATTTGAGGAGCATCCTTTGTTACTTAAAATAAGTCCCATCAACCATACCTGAGGTTAGGCTAATGAGGCGACTCCTTAGATGAGGAGCTGGTTGTCAGAGAAACCAACACTGTGACTGAAGGGTTGGAATTTCAGCCCCATCCCCCGCTCCATCTCCAGGGAGGGGAGAGAGGCTGGAAATGGAGACAACCACCAATGACCAGTGATTAGACCAATGATGCCAATGGAACGGAACCTCCACAAAACTCCTAAACAATGGGGTTCAAAGAGCATGCAGTTGGTGAATGCATCCCCCAGAAGGTGGCACACCCCAAACCCACAGGGTCAGAAGCTTCTGGACTCAGAACCCTATGTACCTTTCATCTCATTGTTCGTTTATATGCTTTATAATAAACCACCACCAGAATAAAAGGTATCCCTGAGTTCCACGAGCTCCCTTAGCAAATTATTAAACCCAAGGAGGGGGTCATGGAACCCCCAATTTGAAGCTAAGTCAGAGAGAATTGTGGGTAACATTGAGGACCCACTATTGCAATTGGCATCTGAACTGGTGGGCAGTCTTGTTGGTGAGCCTTTAACCTAGGAGGTCTGCCCAAGCTCTGGATAGTTAGTGTCAGAACGAAACTGAATTCCAGGAAAGCAACTGATGTCAAGAGGGTTGGAGAACTGGTTGGTGTGGGAAAACCACACACCCATTTGTTGTCAGACGTACTCTGTGAGTAGGAACCGATCATAGTCAGTAGTAAGTGCCTATTTAGTAACTGAATGAATGAATGCCTGTGTTAATTTTTTCCTCACTTACTGCTAGGCTTGATCTTGGGTCAGTGCGGAGCACAGACCTGGGGTCAAACCATCTGTGTTGGATTCCCGTCTCTATCACTCAGAAGGACCTGAGTTTTGTGAGAATAAAGGTCTTAGCACAGGACCTTAGAAGGAGAAGACGGAGTTCAGACACGAGACCCAAAGAAGACAACAGAATGTCCCTAAAGCTACAATATTTCCAAAGAGTTAAATGCAAATTACTTTCTTCCCTCACTTACAGCTCTCCATCTGCTGTAAAAGCCTCTTTAAATAAAGCAGGGTTATGGATACTCATACACATACTGTCTCTCCTAGGAGACAATCATTTAAACAACACTGTTCAGTTCTTTTTAGACTGAATTAGAACCCTAATTTGAATAAAATCAACCTCTACATCATATTCAAATTTGTGGATTTTTTTTACAGTAATTAAATATGTATCTGTAGCTGACAATGGGTTCTCCACATGCATACTTAAATATAGCTCCTCTTCCCACTACAACACGGTTATATAACCAGACACACTTCTGCCCACTTAAGGAATCACATACAGGGAAAGGAGCATCTGGGAGCTGGATTCCGAGACGCTGTCTATCTTTAGCCTCAGGGTGCATGACACACTGCAAATGAACATTTTACTATTATACACACCTTTCTCTTTGTTTCCCCTGTCCACTTGAAGAGTCAGAAGTAACAAGAGCTGGAAAGAGACGGGCTGAGTCAGGGACTGCTGTCGGCTATGGCACTGCCCACTCACCGATAGCATAAAAGCACACTCGCAATGTTGATGCCATCACCTGACAGAACTGGCTCGGGGCCAGCAATCTGATGCCTCTGTGTCACTAGCATACATTTCTCGGTAGCTAGCTTCTCCTCAGGAGGCTTGGGACCCATCAGGGTACGCTCTCCTTGGCTGAACCATGACTCTCTTCATTGGCAACCAGTAGAGGGAATGATTGCTCTGCTGGGTACATAAATTAACTTTCCGAAATGGGTTAAGCAGACAGAACCCAAGCTCAAAACTCTACATATCTGCATCCGAAGGGACAAGGGTAGGATCTTCCCCCTTCTACGATCTCAAAGGAAGATTTTAGTACTCAATAACAACAAGATCAACTACAGTGGAGGAGAAAGTGTCCCCACAAAGATGGTCATGTCCTAATACCCAGATCCTTTGAAGAGGCTGTCCTCCATGGCAGAAGACAGTCGCAGATAGGCTTGAGAGAAGGATTTGAATATGGGGAAATTATCCTGGATTATCCGAGGGGGCACAATGTCATCACACGTTTCCTTACAAGAGACAGGCAAGAGGGTAACGTCAGCAGAAGGACACGTGACACTGGAATCAAAGACTGGAGAGATGGACTCTGAAGATGAAGGAAGGGGCCATGAACCAAGGAGAACAAGGCAGCCTCTAGAATCTGAAAAACGCAGGGTAACAGTCTTCCTGAAAGTCCCCAGGAGAAATACAGCTTGCCGACCTCTGGATTTTTGCCCCCCAAAGACCCAGGTCCAACTTCTGACCTCCAGAACTGTAGGCTAGTAAGTTTGTGTTCTTTTAAGCAACTAAGTTTCTGATCATTCATTACAGTAGCAAAAGGAACATAATGCATATAGGGTTTTTGTTTTTGTTTTTGTTTTTTTGTTAAACTTCAGACAAATCTTTTTAGGATTAATTTCCATGTCTGAGAACCAAATCCAAACATTGAACTATTCTGACCACTGAAAAGGATATACTGTAACTTAACAAAATTACTTCTGATTCTTAAAAAATGTATTTATTATCATGGTTCCTCGCTTATTTGCCCAAGTATAACACATTCATTTATTCATCCATTTAATACTTTATTTCACTTCTTCAACAGCCCTTATCGAAAGCACACTTCTGAGAAAAAGCAGATTAGAGAAAGACACAAATGAAAATTTCAGCTCCTACCCTCTTGTCGCTCCTGGTCTAATACAGGAAAAACACAGGTCAAAAATGTCCGTACATGTCATAAGCAATTTAAGGAAAAACACAGATATAACATACAGTCTATAGAGCTGATCTCTCCAATCCTATATATAAGTAAGATTTTAAATAAATAATATATAAATACACATGTAAATATTTCATTCCATAGCTCCTTCCTTCTTTTTAAGACTATACAGCATCCCACAGCATGCATAATCAATAGCCATTTGGCTGCTCTCTGTTAATGGACAGATACTGTTTTTAATTTACACCACCACATGAGCTGGATGTGGTCGTCATCCTACTGGATCTCTGGTTATGCACATGTATTTCTCTGTAGCTCAGTAAGTAAAACAACCTACAGAACACTCCCCACAAGGTGTCATTTACATAAAAGAACACACATACCAAATAACTATGTTTTGGGGGCTATATACATTTACACCTATGCCTAGAGACTGTCAGTAATTATATTATGCAAATTAATAACAATGGTTACCCCTGGTAAGAAATTAAAGGCAGGATGATATTGCCAAGGGACATGAGCCTTGGCATTTATTTGTAGTGTTTCAACGCCCTATAATGAGAACGTGCTTTGCATTATTCATGTAAAGTTAATAATAAAGCATTACAGTGGCATATGCTCCCGAAGCCTAGCAAGAAGGCATCAATGGGGAGAAACTGAGGAAGAGTCAGCCAGATACAGAAAAGAGAAGGACCGGTGATCATGGCATGGGGCTTCAAGGGGACACAAGAAAAATTCAAAAGACAGAACAGGCTGGCCATTGACTCATCCAAGGCTGAGACTCCAGAGAACATTCAGTGAAAGAATGAGGTCACTGTCTCTGAAAGGTTAGATGGTAGCTGACTTTCCTGGAACGAACTGTGCCTGCAGCATACCTAAAACTGTGGTGAATCAACCCAGCCCTTCAGTAAACTATTAATTTATTGTCCCTTTCCTAAAAAAAAAAAAAAACAAACAAACAAAAAAAAAACACTTCTTTCAAGTTCAATGCACTTCCACAGCTGGAAGACTGAGATTTAATCAACCGGGAAGGAATGTTCTAGGGGCATGGTCCTTGCTTGTCTTGGTTATCGGACTATCCTGAGGGCGTGCTCCTGGCTCAGAGACCGCAACTACTGAATACGTTTTATTCAAGGTTCCCTGCATCACACAGCCCTAGGAACTCCCTTCCCTTAAATTAAATTTTCCCTCAGTTTTCTTCCTTACAGGTCAAAGCGTGTTAAAACAGAGGGAGAGAAAGAGAGAAGGGGGGTGGGAGAGAACACACACTGTCCCCGAATATGGGAAGGTGCACTGAGACCCCTAGAAGTTCATGAAACTCTCTTCATCCCCATACAACTCGGCAAAATCCAATTATTTCAGCTCTTCGACAATTCAGTTGCAAATCTTGACGGGCTCCACAAAGCCAGGAGATAGCACCAACTCTTCCTTATCCTGATCGGTGATGAATGATCTCCCCCCCCACCCAGCCTAAAAGAAGCAGAATTAACACAAGGAGTAAAGTCCATTATAACTAACCCATATCTCAGAGCACAGAGTCGCGTCCCCAAGATACTAACAGTATCCATGCTGTTCCTTATGGACTGAACTGTGTGTCCTACCCACCCGCCCCCGACCCACCTGGCCAAGTTCCCATGTTGAAGCCTCAAACCACAACGTTCCTGTATTTGGAAATAAGGCCTTTAAGGTGGTGACTCGGGTTCAATGAGGTCATAGTGTGGAGCCCTAATCCTACAGGACTGATGTCTTTGTAAGAGGAGGAAGAGACACCAGAGATCTCTCTCCCCTCACACGCACAGAAGAAAGGCCATGAGGCCATGTGAAGACAGCTGTCTACAAGGACGAAGGAGATACCTTTCCAGATAGCAACGTTTTGGGGACCGCGATCTTGGACCTCCAGCCCCTAGAACTGTGAGGAAATAAATTTCTGTTGTTTAAGCACCCCCGCCCACCCCCGCCCACCCCCGCCACCCCATCTGTGGCTTTCTGTTATGGCAGTGTGAGCGGACTAATACGCTGTTTTAAAAAAGGAAAGAATGACGGAAGGACGGATGGACAGAAGGAAGGAGGGAAGGACACACCGTGGGAAAAAGGAAGAAACAGAATATTCACGTAATTCGACTCTCTACAATACACTTCACTCAAACTGTTCAGCATCAACGAAGATAAAGGGGTAGCTGATGTCCTTGAACTTGCTCCTAATGACCACTGACGGGAACCTACTGCTACATGTCCCCACTAACATCGGTTTTGTGTGACCTCAAATCCCAAAGAGACACCTTATTTTCATTAATTCCTCAACGAACCCTGTCTCCCGTCACTCTTCCCTGACCTGCCAAGTCTGTAGGAGCAAAAGGAAAAAAAAAAAAAAAAAGCAAACTTCTCTTGCACAGCTAGTGAAGCTGCGGTTACTAGGCAACCCTCCATATATTTTAAAATAACTTGAGGTTCTTCAGCAAAAGGAAAGGGAATATTTAAGACCCTGTCAAGCTTCAAATTTTTAAAGTGCACCTGAACCAAAGTTAGTAAGAAAAAGAGATCTACTACTGCCATTTCTGGAACCCTTGGAATTCCTCTTTCGTCTGAAAACCGGAGAACGACTGTGGACTCTTAAAAACTCTTGACATCTTTTGACAAGTGGAAAAGGCAAATTCTCAGGCTCAATACAGTCCTGGAATGAGGAGGGCTTGGCAGAGTAATTCATGGTAATGAAAGAGGACGAAAATGTCAAGTTGGCATCTGTCAAGCAGGAGACGTGACTTCCCTGGGGGAAACCCCTTTTCTGTATCACCAAAAGGAACCCTGTATTCAAAGCACGTGTCCATTAGCTGGAGCGGTGCTGGCATATGGGAGGCAAAAAAACCCCTCGAGTAATCAGAATCCAAAATCACTCAGGACCTCGCAGTCCTTCCCTTGCCTTGCATCTTGCAATGAACAGCGGGTACAAAAATGTTGGGTGAAGCTACTGGACCCCTTCAGTAAAAGGAGGCACAGCCTCACAATTCCAGATTGGGGGGGGGGGGGATATCCAAGGTCATCCGAACCATACAAACAAATCCCTCTGATAACCTGTCTTATTTTTTTAAAAGACTTTACCAAATAAGAGTTTATAGTGTTTTCTCCTGTTTTTTGTTTTTTGTTTTTTTTCCTAAAACTTAGTAACTCCCAGTATCTAGGAAATTCTTCTCCTATTCCTTCCTAATTATTTTCCTGGAAAAAATAAAACCATTTTCCTCTTGTACTATTCTCTAGAAAATAAAGGATAATTAGTCAACATCAGCTGCTTAAATTCCTTGGTATGAATTAGCCAACTCACGGCTCATTCCTTGAACTTGAATAATCTCAGCATCTTTTACTTTCCTTTGAAAGTCTTATTCTCTGGCTCTTTTGTGACTCACTTCTGAATTACCTTCAAACTGTCCACACTCTGTTGAAGGAATCAATGAAAGGAATCAATGATCGGGAGTGACAAAATGGCAGCCCGCAAATGGGAATTGAGAACTTTTTGCCCAAAGAGCATTAAAAAATAATAATAATAATAATTACCAATATTTTACAATCAATTTCCCATAAAGCTAAAGTTCTTATTTTGCTTAAAAATCCGGAAGAACTGACAAAGCTAGATCCCAGATGATGACCAGTTTAAAATCTGGGACAAAGGAATTGAACCAACTTCTCTGCTCCTTACCTGGTCACACAAAATCTATGATTTCCATATTCTTCTGAAATTAAGTATAGCTGTGACCATTTTTTAGGAGGCAGAGTGTTTACTTGTTTATTTAGCTTATATTTCATTCAGTTTTACCGACCAATGTCACCACACGAACCCATTATAAAAACGCCAGCTTCTATCTTGCTTAGGGGCAGAGGCTTTGCTGTGGAACAGATCCTTCGTCCCACATAACCACTCAAGGACAGGTTACTTACAATCTCTCAGCTTTGGTTCCCACATTTGTAAAACAGGGATACGACTGCAGTTATCATTAAGTATGTGGCTGGAGGAAGGATTGAATGAAATAATGAAGTTCAAGCATTTGGCACTGTTCCTGGCAGACAGCACATCCTCAATTAAAACTCGATAAACCACCGTAAGTATTAGTTTACTTCTTAGGAACTGAGTAACAGAAAACCAGTTACTGAGGCTGGTTAGCTTGTGCTCCCAAGATGGCTGCTCAACCTCTGACAACCCTTCCGTGTTACGCTCTGAGAAAAGGGTAAGACATGAGTTGCCGGAGGACGCTGACCTTTATTGAAGGGTTTTACTAGCAGCCCTATGGACTGACCGAACCCTAACCAAGAAATGGAGTCATTTTAGCTCGGTATGCCATGAGCCCAAGCCAACCAGGGATCTGTTTGTAGGTAAATAAGAAGCAGAAGAGAGATCCATGATGTGTCCAGTGGTGTCTACCAAGCACACTTACTGGGATGGTGGCCTTGTTGTGAAATAGTCGGGGGAAAACTTCTGAAACAAACTTCCCACTCCACAAAATCATGCTCCTGCCTAGGTTCTTTCTCCCTTTCCATCCATGTTTTTGTGCTGAAACAGCTGCTAGGTGTTCCCATGGCTGTCTTCCTCAGGATCATGTGACAGTAAATACACAGCGACTGAGGCCACCATCTAATCACCATCACTCAGAGCTGACCTTTCACGGCAAATTTCTTTCGAAAGTGTATTTTGAAATAGGAAATAGGAAAGACTCCTATTAAAAATGCTGCACTTTCTGGGCACCTGCGTGGCTCAGTCGGTTAAGCATCTGTCTTCAACTCAGGTCATGATCCCAGGTTCCTGGGATCAAGTCCCACATGGGGCTCTCTGCTCAGCAGGGAGCCTGCTTCCTTCTCTCTCTCTCTCTGCCTGCCTCTCAGTGTACTTGTAATTTCTCTCTGTCAAACAAATAAATAAAAAAATCTAAAAAAAAAAAAAAAAAAGAATCTGAAACCATATGGGCTGTGGAACCGCCACGGCCACCTTTCTAGTAAGCAAAGCAAATTCAACAACTTTTACTGAGCATCTACTATGGACCAGACACTACAATATCCAGAATATCCAGTTCTGGATAGTCACTACCATTGTTACCCCTCTTTTAAAGATGGGGAGCCTCATCCCTCCGGGAGTTGGGCCATTTCTACAGGGTCACAGAACAAGGAAATGGTCAGACAGCATTCATACCGAGAACAAGCACACTCATCCTCTAGAGTCATGCTACATCCCTCATAAGGTGACAATAAGGCTTTATAAAGAAGTATTTGAAAATGTTTAGCCGAGCACGGGATACACAGAGAACACCCAAGAAATGGTAGCTATTACTGCCCCTGTGGTCACTGTTGTGGGAGTCTGGTGGCTCTGAATGTCCTCAGAGGGAAATGCTATTCTGTGTTGTCCCGCGCAGTGCAACAGGCAAGCACTATTGATCGGGCCAGTCTGGCTGAGCCCTCTGGCTCAGTCACACTCTGACGGGCGGCTCTTTCAGCTCCACAAGCCCGGAAGTGAAATCCAGTGGATATATTCATAGAAGGCATGTGCTCCCAATGGCCAAACGGGGACTGTCACTCTGGCCCAGCGAGGGCACAAAGCCATGCAGCCTTCCAATCCAGCTCAACCCAGGGCAATGTGAGCGAACTCAAGCGAAGCAGGAAGGGGACGGCCTGCCGGGATTCTGGCAGATCAGGACGGAGAAATGTTCCCTCTTAAACTAGGCCATGGGATCCCATGCCCAATCCATTTAGAAAGCTCACGTGACATCTCTCTTATTGTTCTCGCAATGTTGTCTGTTTGCCCAGTTGGTCATTAGTATAAAGTGATTTTCTGAGTGCACATCTCTGGCTGTGGTGTAAAGAGAGATCAGCAACAAAACACCTCTCTTCACCAGGACCAGAAGTTGAACATGAAAGGGTTTATTTATTGTCTCTTTAATTCTAGTAGAAGCTAAAAATCATACAAGTACAAAGTGTAGAAAGGCTGTTCTAAATACTATGGTATTTCAAGTGCATATATCTTAGGATTAAGTATAAAGTGTGACTGTTAATTACTGAGTGTGGATAGAGAGCCAGCCTCTCCCACAGTCCCTCTGCCTAATCAAGGGAGAAAAAGAACCCATGGCCAAGAGCAAGGAACAGCTTTGTGTCTTCCAGCAGCATTGTTTCCAGGACACTGGGTGTGAAAGAACAAAGAATGCAAAGGAAAGGAAATATAGATCAGTATTTTCAAAAGTTTCCGTACTCTTGCCGAAAGCTCCGGTGGACATTTCTAAGTCTCCAGGGTAAGCAGATGGTTTTTACGGGATCAGCCCTTAGGCAATGTTTTTCTTCCGGAGCTGTTGGAGGTAGAGGTCAGGGCGAGAGGGCATGCAGGCTGTCCAGGAATGAAATCCCTCTCTCTGATCAAAGCTCTAGTCTTACCGGCATGAGTTTCCCATTTAGAGAATTTAGTTAGAGGAATGGAGAAGAGAGGAAAGAGAATATTCTAGTCCGTAATAAATAATCTTGCCTCAAACCCTTTCATTGGCTCTTGCTCTGTGTACTAACGTTAAAGACAAATAAGATGAGAATGTAAAGTGCTTATCAAAATGGTGGCTAACCTCTCTTATCTTAAAGCCCACCAGTGGCCTCCTGTCATGTACAGAAATAGGTCGGCATCTTTCTGAGAGCGTATAGACACTCTTCATGATCTAGCTCCCTCACGGATCTGCAGAAACAGCCCCGAACACTCCCTCGCCCTCGCCCACCCACCTCCTCTCTAACGCGCTTCCCTCCAGATGTGCTGAGCGGCTGCGTCCCGCGGTCTCACGTCTCACTCCCCCTGTACCCTTCCCTCCGTCCACCACAGTCATTTCCAAACCGGGTTGCAGCCACATGAAGGGAAACACTATGAACACTTGTACTTGCTTGTGTGTCCGGAATAAGTCAGAAAAGAAGTTTGCTAAAATATAATACTGTAATTTGTGGATTGGGCATAGGGCAGCACAGGCATAATGAAGAATCAAGAATAAAGGTATTAGAGTTGCCTTAATGGAATGAATCATGTCATCAAAACAGTTTGAAGCGTATGAATCTAAAAACACCCTCTGTGTCTTATCATCACATCTCAACCCAACTGTGCCTGGAGAAATCTACTTTCTGACATCCTTCCTCCAAGCCATCCCTGAAGTCCCCGAGCTGGCCTGGAGGTGGCTCCGATGCCTCGCTGCTCCCATTCTTGTGTCTCACCAATCCTCTCTCCTCCCGGCAGCTGGTGACAGCTTCGTCCTTTCACTGCCTACTTCGATCCTTCCACCAGGTCTCAACACACTCAGAATTCATCCACACCCCTCACCGTGGACTCTAAACTCTACAAGATCTCGTCCCCATGTCGTTCCTCAACCTCATATAACCATTCCCTTCGCCCTCTGGGCTCTGGCCCCACTGGCCTTCTAGATCTGTTCCCAGGTACCACAGGAAGCCCATTTTTGTCCTAGGCTCTTTGCCTCCTTCTATCTTCTACGCGGAGGGCTTCGGCCAAATCTTTATATGGCTGGACCCTTCCCGTCATAAGGACTCACCTCTCCTCAAGCACTCGATCCAAGGCAGGCACCCACTCACTCTAGATCTGCACTGTCCAATATGGCAGCCATGAGCCATTTCCAATTCGCCATTAGCTACGTGTAGTTTCTAAGCACTTGAAATGTGCTGTAATAAATAAAAGGCTAGGTTTTGAAGACTTACTAGAAAAAAAGAATGTAAAATGTCTCATTAACAATTGTTATGCTTATTATATGTTAAAATGATAACATTTTGGATATATTGGATTAAAGTATATTATTAAACTTAATGCCACCTGTTTCATTTTACTTTTTTAATGTGTCATCCAGAAAATTTAAAATTACATACATGCCGCTCACATTATATTTCTACTGGACAGTGTAACCCTAGAATATATTGAATTTTTCATGTAATTCTTAGCTTCACCTACCATTTGATTTATTTACCATGTGTTCTCCACCCCTGCCCTCTGGGATCTCCTGGAAGGCGGGGTCTTCATCTGTCTTGCTCACACTATGCCATTAATGCCGTCCAAGTTCCTGGCACACGTTAGACCCTCAACAAATATTTTTGTAACAAACGATTTTATAGCACCTTTTATATCAACCTAATGTTTACTGAGTACTTAGATGCATTATAAAAATAAAGCTGATGTCTCTATTTTATAGATGAGGACAGGGATATGGAAAGATTAAGTAAGCTGTAAATAACTAATTGTATAAAAACCATGATTTGGATCTACATGGTGTCTGCGATTTTCCCCACACTGCCCCACACCAGTGATCTCACTTAAAATTTCTGAGTATTTTTCTGTCTCCCCACCAGCACCATGAAGACAGGGACAAGAATTCATCCAATGTTGTTTCTCTAGTGCTGATACATAGTAAGTATATATATTAATATATATTTTTTTATAAGAAGAGCTTTCAAGGTTTGTTTTTTTTTTAATTAATTTATTTATTTGACACAAAGAGAGAGAGACAGATCACAAGCAGAGCAGAGCAGCAGGCAGAGACAGAGAGAGGGGAAAGCAGACTCCCCGCCGAACAGAGAGCCTGATGGGGGGCTCGATCCCAGGACCCTGAGATCATGACCCAAGCTGAAAGCAGAGGCTTAACCCACTGAGTCATCCAGGTGTCCCTCAATTCTGAATTCTTTTTTTTTTTTAATTTTTTATTTTTTATAAACATATATTTTTATCCCCAGGGGTACAGGTCTGTGAATCACCAGGTTTACATCAATTCTGAATTCTTAATCTTTGCTCCAAACCCTGCTCTAGCTCCCTTTTCCCCACATTTCAGCTCCTGGCAATAACTAACTCCAATGAGTGGAGACGGCCACCAACTCTCAGAGATCTGAGCCAGGCTCTGCTTGTTTCCCAGCCACCCCCTCAAAAGCCAACAAGTCTTTGATGCTGATGACCTATGCACTCAAGGGTGTCCATGACAGGTCTTCCATGAGCTGAGTCTACAGCTGATAAAATCACATCTGGAGCTGTGCTCTGTCCTTTCCTGTCTACCACACTGTCGTCCGCCTTATTTCCTTCACTTAAGAAGGTAAAATGCAGAGACAAGTGAACAGAGCATGGCACCATCTCTATTCACCACCACATACTCCTTGAACTGTGGGAGGACCAGAAAGAACTTTACTGGCAAAGGCACTAAATAACACGGACTCTCAGAGTGAGCAAGATACTCATTCTGTCGTTTCGATTCTTCCAAATGAGTCAAGGAGAATGTGCCAGTCAGTTGCTAGTAATGAGTTTAAAACCTCTCTCAAATTTGCTAATCTTCCTCTGCAACAAAGAGCAGGCTTCAGGATCAGTACCTCTAGTGAGCGATATGTCCAGTTAAAATTTGATAATATTGCTTAGTTTTCAAGGCATTTATTGTGACAGTTACCTTCTGGGGTAGATTCACATTAGGTCAGCTCACTTAGGCTGGAAATACTTTTCAAAGAATCGCCTTCCTTGCAAAGATCAGAGTAGGGACCACAAGAGCTGGAAGGAAGAGCTGAAGCTCTGTGTTGTTTCTATACCTTGGACACTCAGCGCAGGGCGCCATATTGACCGTCAGGGATTGTCTGGGCTCTGTTGGTTCACATTGTGGACAAGGGGCAACAGCAGGGCTGCAGTTTCTTCGGTTCCTGCCACATCCTCCTTCAGCTCCTCAGAAACCTGGGCCAAGTGTCTGTTTAACATCTTGACGATGGGCACACTGTCTTCCTATCTTTTCCTTGGAGGACACACCCATTGTTGAAGATGGTGAGTTAGGGGCTTTGTCGATCAGAGACTCCCAGCCCGTCCTCACGGGCACCAGGTTGTGTTTGCTTCCTACCACTTTGTTTCCATCTTTACTTCTGATGTCAGCCTCCAGCGTCGGACACACCCAAGCCCCATAAACTGGATCCTAAAATGCGTTAAGAATGAATCCTGAAAACAAACCCTCCTCCTGGTTCTGCCTCTCTGATGGAACAGCAAACGAACACAGCTTCTATATACAAAAGGTGACACTGGTTTTTCATATTGGCTATTTCTAGAAAATGTAATAAGCATAAAGAAAAGTAAACCAGTCAAGGCTGTCTGCAACTATGATAAAGACTGTGGAAGGGACACGTGAATCACCGAGGTCTGGGAAATACACCATTACCTTTCCATTGTTTTTAAGAGTCAGGGACAGAAGCAACAAACGTCTGAGTTAGATCCTACCAATGAACAAGATTCATGGCCATGTAGACTTTGTGACTTCCCACATTTCACTTGATGGTAGTACTTTCCAATAGCCCAGTCTTAAAAAAAAAAAAAAAGTTGCTCATATCCATATATTGAAAATGGCAGTATAATAGGGAATTACATTTCAATTCTTAACTTCATAGTTAAAATTGAAATTTTACGATTTTTGTAAGTAAGCCATTCACATGGTTCAAAATTTGAACTGTCAAGAGGTATATACCGATCAGCCTGGCTCCTATCTCTCCATTTTCTATCCCCTGAATCAGTGCCTGTCACATATTTATAAGAACATTTATTAGTATCTCATGCAAACACAAGACATACAGACAATATTACTATATAACCTTACAGTGCTCACTTCTTATACAAAGTACAGTATTCTGTGCACACTGTGGATCTGTACTTCTGGGTTATAATTTTAAAAATATTTTTCAAGAGCCCTAAAAATTCACTCCACTTTAAATTCACAATTATACTTATTGAGAAAAAAAAGTCTAAAGGAATGAAACCTATGCACAATGATGTTCTTTGTAGTGCTATTTATAACAATAGAAATGAGATAAATGAATCGTCTCAAGAATTCAAACTTAATATAATATTTAACACAGTGGAATACCATACAGCCAGGCAAAAGAAGAAATGAGCCTGATCTTATATAAGTAATGATGAGGAGAGGTGTTCCAAATTTACTAAGCAACACAGGATAGATGCAGAATAGCTTACCAGCACACATGCCACCGATGTGGAAAAATGGAGTATACAACATAACACATATGTGAACTTACCTGTATGTGTGTATGTTGCTATGTGCCTCAAAAAACACATAAGAAACTGTAACACTGATTGCCCATTTATAATATCGTTGTGGCTATAAGAAGACTTTTCATTGTGTATCCGTTCTAACTTTTAATGCTTAAATTTTCAGACATGTGAATCCCGTAAAAATTTTAAATCAACTAGTGCAAAACTGTTACAGTAACATTACCATTATGGATTAAACAAGTGCATTTATCATTAACCTATCTTTCCAGTTTATTCTGATTCACCACTTCTCTACTGACACTAAGAATAGAGCCTTGCACATAATAGGTCCTCAAGAAAAAGGAGCTGGATAAATAAATGAATGTGTGAAATGCACGGACCCACACATGCAAATAAGTGTAGTAAATATTTTAAACTACAGGAGGGAACAGATCACTGGTATAATGATTATGAAATAGGTCTCGATTGCTAATGTGGTTTCTGGTAGTGCTGTGCACAGACGACTAAAAGCCAGAGGTGCACCCTTCATTCAGGACACAACTTAACTAAGAAGAGCTCCCACTTTCCCAACTTCAGAGTCGATGTAGATCGCTTTCTTGATGGAGAATAACCAATAAAGGGCATAAGCCACAAAACCAAGTTTGATGCTCTCCACTGTTGGCAAGCATGACAAGAGAACCGCACTCCGAGTATTAACTGAGGAATGTGAAGTTTGCTCAAAATTCAGAAATAGATATGATGTGTCCTCTCTCCGGTTTTGGAACAAAGGAAACCAAAAAGTTCATTGAAATCATTTGCAGCAGTTATTAATGTGCTAAACACAGCTCAGCTCACCACTTCAAAGAGCCTATTTCATTTTTCTCTGGCGATAATAAAACTCCTAAATGAGTTAGGGAATTTAGAGGGCCTGAATTATGGAACTCACAAAACACTGTATATTCCTTTTTTAAATTTTTATTCTAATTCCAGTTAGTTAACATGCGGTGTTATAGTAGTTTCAGGTGTATAACGTAGTGATTCAACAATTCTACACATTGCTCAGCGCTCATCGTGAGACGTGTACTCTTAATCCTCATCATTTGATTTCCCCATCCCCCAACCCCCTTCCCCTCTGGTAACCATCCGTGTGTTCTCTATAGTTAAGAGTCTGTTTCTTGGTTTATCTTTTTTCCCCCCTTTTGTTCATTTTTTTTGTTTCTTAAATACACAGATGAGTGAAATCATATGGTATCTATCTTTCTCTGACTTATTTCACTCAGCATCACACTCTCTAGCTCCATCTGTGTCATTGAGAAAGGCCAGATTTCATTCTTTTTTATGGCTGCATCGTATTCCTGTGTGTGTGTGTGTGTGTGTGTGTACATCACTTCTCCTTCATCCATTCATCAATCAGTGGACACTTGGACTGCTTCCATAATTTGGCTCTTGTAAATAATGCTCCTATAAATAAAGGAGGGGGCATGTACCTATTTGAATTAGTGGTTTTTTTTTATTCTTTGGGTAAACACCCAGTAGTGCAATCACTAGATTGTAGGGTAGTTCTGTTTTCGACTTTTTGAGGAAACTCCAAACTGTTTTCCAGAGTGGCCGCACCAGTTGGCATTCCTACCAGCAGGGCACGAGGGCTCCTTTTTCTCTGCATCCTCGCCAACACCTGTCGATTCCTGTGTTGTTGATTGTAGCCATTCCGACAGGTGTGAAGTGCTAACTCAGTGTCATTTTGATTGGCATTTCCCAGATGGTAACTGATGAGGAACAACTTTTCATCTATTAGCCCTCTGTGTATCTTCATTGCTGTTCATGTCTTCTGCCCATTTTTAATGGGGCTATTTGTTTTGGGGGTGTCTACAAGTTCTTCATATATTTTGGATACTAACACTTTGTTGATATGTCATTTGTAAATATCTTCTCACATTCAGTAGGTTGTCTTTTAGTTTTGTTGAATGTTTCCTTCACTGCGCAGAAGCTTTTTATTTTGCTGTAGTCCCAACAGTTTATTTTTGCTTTTGTTTCCCTAAAACATTGTGTATATTCTTATGCTAAGAGCCAAAACATGTACCACCTGAAACATGTACGAGATATGACTTTGTTGTAGAACTTGGGATCCTCAACCCAGTCCTATCACCAGTGAATGGGTGAGTGCAAAGCAAACAGAACGTCAGCTCATCTGTGGCCTGCTGCCAGAGTTCTAGTCTTAAAAACTGGTCTTCATTCCCTCAGATGTTGCTGACAGAGATGTAAATCAGTGTGGCCCATAAGGAAGCTAATTCACAATGTATATCAAGAGTCATAAAAACATTCACACTTTCTAGGTTCCTAATCACCTCCATTGAAACATGGTCCGAAACAATCCGAAACATGGTCGAAGTTATTATAAGCCTGAGTGTTATCTGAATTAGAAACAATTTAGCTGTTTTAACTAGGAAGTAAATCATGTACCTACTCAATGGGGTATTATAGACTTCAAAATTATGGTTTTAAAAATTATGTAACCCTTTGGGGGAATATTTGTAATAGAACACAATCCATTTTAGATATTATACACAGACTATGACATTGTAAATATATAATTGCAAGGATGTGAAGTTTTATCTTTTTTATTTTTTTATTAATATATAATGTATTATTTGTTTCAGGGGTACAGGTCTGTGATTCATCAGTCTTACACAATTCACAGCACTCAACATAGCACATGTCCATCAGCCAGCTATGCCATCCCTCGCACCCTCTTCCTCTCCAGCAACCCTCGGTTTGTTCTGTGAGATTAAGAGTCTCTTATGGTTTGTCTCCCTCTCTGCTTTCATCTTGTTTCATTTTTCCCTCCCTTCCCCTATGATCCTCCATCTTGTTTCTCAAACTCCTCATATCAGAGAGATCGTATAATTGTCTTTCTCTGATCGACTTACTTCACTTAGCATAATACCCTCTAGTTCCATCCATGTCGTTGCAAATGGCAAGATTTCATTCCTTGATGGCTACATGATATTCCATTATATACACATGCCACTCCTTCTTTCTCCATTCATCCATTGTTGGACATCTAGGCTCCTTTCTTTCAACTTTTTTGAGGAACCTCCACACTGTTTTCCAAAGTGGTTGCACCAGCTGGCATTCCCACCAACAGTGTAGGAGGGTTCCCCTTTCTCCACATCTTCGCCAGCATCTGTCCCTTCCTGACTTGTTAATTTTAGCCATTCTGACTGGTGTGAGGTGGTATCTCACTGAGGTTTTGATTTGTATTTCCCTGATGCCAAGTGATGTTGAGCACCTTTTCATGTGTCTGTTGGCCAACTGGATGTCTTCTTTGCAGAAATGTCTGTTCATGTCTTCTGCCCATTTCTTGACTGAATTATTTGTTCTTTGGGTGTTGAGTTTGGTAAGTTCTTTATAGATTTTGGCTACCAGCCCTTTATTTGATGTATCAATTGCAAATAACTTCTCCCATTCTGTCAGTTGTCTTTGGTTTTGTTGACTGTTCCCTTTGCTTTGCAAAATCTTTTGGTCTTGAAGTCCCAATAGTTCCTTTTTTTTTTGCCCTTGTGTCCCTTGCTTTTGGCAAAGTGAAATTTTAGATGGGTATGGAAAAAAAATGTAAAGTATATATACTAAAATAATAATTTCATGTTGGGGTTTTAGGTTTATATTATTACAAGGAAATCAGTGGAAAACCCAGCAAAACAGTAACAATAAAAAAGACAGAAAACATTTTATTGACACTGATGTAGTCTTTCCTATTTTCATTGTGCCCAGTGTTCAAACTTAATTTGAACGAAAAGATCTTGGTTACTAAAATTCTTTTAAAGATTCCACTTATAGAACCTAGCTTAGTCCAGGGGTCTATTTATTCAGAAATAAATTAACACACAAAGAATGCTCAGACACCCCAGCTGTACTGTCTTTCCACTGTCTTTTGGTCATAAAATTTTGTTTTTTACTCAAATGCAGTTCTTTTAGTTCTTTTGCTCATTAGCAAGTCTGAAGTTTCTTCTCATTTTCATAGAATCTTGGATAAATAAAATAGGTCAAGAAAATATCTAAAAGAAGCAGTCCTATAGGAGCATTTCAAGGCATTCAGTTTATTTCTATTACTGATGCTAAAATTATAAGGACTGTGTATAGAAACCTGCATTAGTGTGACAGAGATTAAACAGAGACAGGCATGGACCTCAACTCTTTTGCTCCTTTGGTTCTTACTTAGGCTAAGCTATCTTGAGTAGATTATGATTCCCTGTAAGCCCAGCTCCTTCATCTATAAATTGAGGACAAGGACAGCACATTGTCAGGGGCTGAGACTGGATTGAAACCTCAGAGGGGCACGATCTTCTCCTTCCCTGCTTTATATTATAGTCTTAAACAATGTATGTCAGTTACGCAATTTAGACAGATCAGATCGTTGGGACCACAACTCAAAAACAGTTCATGTAATTTTGCTACATATAAAAGCAAACACCAACATTTGCAAAATAACACAGGAAACTAGAAGTGAACAAATTATCAAGGTAACTTGCAATTCCAAATCAGCTTCATTTGCTCTAAAAATCTAAAATTTCCCATTTTCTTGGTCTGACCACTGTCTCTCACCACCAAATCAGCCATTTTGAAATATCTGAGCGTAAGAACCCAGTCCCGTCTTTCTCTCTTGACTGACTAGAGCTGCTATTGTTCCTCGGATAATACAGTATGTGAAAAGAACGTTTAATCCTCAAATTTACCACAGCGAGTGAGATATGGCTGAAACCCTGAGCTATCAATGCTCTTAATTAAAACAACATTAATAATGATCACTAAGGGAAAGTATATTTCATTGTAATTGGGAAGATGTCTTATAATGTTTCTGACAAGCCATAATAATTATGCTAAGATGCAGGAGGTCCCGCTGCCTAGCTAGCTCTCTTGCAAAGGAAAATATACAGTCGAAGTGACAAATGCATGGCTTTACGTATGAATGAACATGATCCATTGCTGTCCAAAGTCCCAACAGCTACATAAGAGAAAAGGTCAGTGCCATTACTGGATGATATCTTTTAGGACAACACAATATGTACGTATATGCCCTTGTATAAAGATGCATTTTCAATATATTTTTAAATAAAATGAATTCACAAAGAGTCTCATCTCCCAACCAATGTTCTTTGTTCTTTATTTCTAGCCAATTACAGTCATATTTGTTTTTGTTATACTACAAAAGATATGAATGTGCACCATAAAAATACATAAGCAAATAGGTAAATAAAGAAATTGAAAAGCATAAGAGTAAAAAGCAGATGACCACCCACCTCACCTGACCTGCCCCGGTCCCACTTCTTAGAGGAAAGCATGGTTACATTTTTAATAGTTCCTACCAGAAACCATTCCTTTCCTCATTCCTCTATGCCCACACAGTAATATCTCTGTGCATACACGTGCACGAAAATTCCTTTTTTCCCTGCCATTTGCTTTTTCTCCTACACCACAAGGTATCAGGACAATCTTCCAGAAGGTACAACAATGGAGTAAAGCAGAACAGAGCAAAACTTGAAGTCTTCCGATTTTCAGTGGGCAATTTCTCACCTTACAACAGATTACACCACCTTTCAACTGCCCACTCCTGCCTTTACCAACACCTCAATTACATGATTTCACAATTTACTTATAAGAGTTTGGAAATATGAATTCAAAGGGTAAAATATCAGTATGTCCTTCGAACACAAGACTATTTAAATTAACATTTTAATTGGATCACAAGGTTAGCCTTGGTAATTCCAAGTAGCAGCCTCTTCATATTTTGGTGTTTGGTGTTCACTCCTTGATTCACTAAGCACCCCCCGAGGCTCCTGACAGAGGGCATGGCTTACGAACCCATGGGAACAAAGCAGCCTAGGTCTCCAACTTCAAAATCTGCTTTTCAAAGTAGCCTACAAGCTATGAAATCCACTTCATCAATTATTTAATGTAATTTTCACACACCCCTATGACATAGGCACCATAATTATTGACACCAATTAACTGAGAAAATAAGTTAAGAGAGATTAAGAAACATAAACAAAATTACAGTAAGTCAGCGACCTAGAAAGATCTGTCTGCCACCTGTCACCGAGGTTTATGCTCTTAGCCCCCAGGTCGTAGACTCACAGGTCAGTTCCTTAGGGACCAGAGCTCTGGAGAAGTCATGAAATTTTCAGGGCCTCAGTTTCCCCAACAGTAAAATACAGGGATCAGAAAAGTCAGTATCAAACTGGTTTTATTATGGATGTCTATTTATTCTGGCTCTTTTCTCTAGCCTCTAGTATCAAAACTTGAAAACATTATTCTTTTTATATATTATATTCAGTATAACCTTCACTTGCATGCCTCTCTAGGTCAGAGAATAGTAAGAAATACTTTTTTAATAACTCTTATAGTCTCCTTATTAGTCATTTTTCCAACCAATATGCCAATGCCTTTTTCAGCTTGAACCTTTGGAAGGTGAAATGAAAGTTGCTAATTTTTATCTCCATGTGCCTAAAGCCTATCTAAAATCACGATGAAAAGTTCCCTGGAATGCGTGACCTGAACTCGTGGAAAGCTGCCCCACTCTTTGAGTTAATATTAGAGCAATTAGTCTAACAAAAGGGTTTTTTCATCTTTGAAATATTCGACTTCATCTTTCTCTAGAAAATAAGCTTCAAAGTTAAATACCAGTAAAATGTCCAATCTTCTTCACACACACTTTACTCTGTATCCATCTCTCTCAAGTGGATTTAACTTTAGAAATTTATTTCTGTATGATAAAGAACTTTTTCAGCCCCATGTGTAAAACTGTCAATCTCATTAAAAGGGAGCCCAGCAGCCTGGGGAAATGTACTTCTTTCTAAATCTTTAATCAATCTCAAAACATCTGCCAGTCAGCATATCTTCTGTAACTCCATCTATTTTACAAATGTTCCCCAGAAATTCACAGTTGCCCAATGAAATTGACAGCTATGAAGAAAAATCAAATTGTCTCCTCTCAGTGAGTGGGCTATGTGATGGCCAAGTGCCCTGTTCAGGAATAAAGTAGAATCAAACCCACAGACAAAAGCATTTATCTTCCCTCTGGCTGCAAAGCTATAACCAGCACTTCCCTTTTATGACAGTGTGAACAGGTATGCAGGAAAAAGGACTGAAATCAAGACTTTCAGGCAAGAAACGCTAAAGTAATATGCATATGAATCTTGCCTACTGTTTATTTGGAGCTTCCTCCTTCAAGAAACAAAACAAAACAAAAAAAATCAAGGCTGATACTAATAATTTATGGAGTCCAGATTCAATGTACTTAAGTGGCGAAGGTATTTTATTTTAATTCATTTATCAGATGATTCTACTGAATAGACTGGACCATTTTAACAACCTAATAAATGAAATAAGCCACCAAACTTTTTATGAAAATTAAATTAATGAATCATTTTAGTTTTGAGAATAGGTAAAAATCAGAATCATGGGCCAACAAATCAAGCAAAAACATATTACAAAAGATCACAGATCCTTCTTTGGAAGGCTGAGCTAAAGCTGCAGATTTTTAATTATAAATCAGACTGTTGCAAGTTGAGTTTCCTGAGAAGCAGATTCTAAGGAGATCTGAATTCTGGAAGTTCAATGAGAAGGGCTCTCAAGAGCAACACCGAGGAGGGAGTCAAGGGTGCATGTCAACTGTGACCCAATCTCCATAGCGCCCTCTGAAGATCCACCACCCACTCAGAGTCATCCCAAATGGGGCAGGTCTTGAGTGTGGGCTGTGTCCCATGGAAAGAGGTTTGGCTTTTGGCCATGCAGCTCTCTTTGGGAGAAGCAGGGGGCATAGCTGCAAGTTGTCAGTCTAAACCACTCTGAGCTGGAGAAAGAGAGGCTTCCGTTCCAAGTGGGGGTGGAGGGATGGGGAGGAAGATCCGGGAGGCCCACTAAGATGCCGACTGCACAGGTCTAACCCATCCTGGGCAGCCTTTTGATAATTAGGCAATGGATGCTGAAGTATCAAGCCCAATGGCAAAGTTCAAATCCTCCTGGATCATGATGGTATAAGAATTAGGGTTTCGCTAAGACTCCCAACTGGAAAGTGAAGGGGACTTGGGTAAAAGCATGGAGGATTCGGCCCCTTCCCAGGAGGTCTACTGATCAGTGAAGCACAATAAAGAGTCACTCACTCACTCATTCATTCATTCACCAATTATAGAACCTCTGTAATGGGAAAAAGCAAGGACCCAGACAAGGACAAGCTGTGCCCTTATGGAGCTCACAGACTAGTTGAGAGTACAATCATTAAAACAATATTCTCAAAACATGTATCTTGAAACAGCAATGAGTGTTATGAAGAAACATAAGGTAGCACTGTCCAACAGAATTTTCTAGGACAATGGAAATATTCTGATTCTGTACTGCCCAAGATGGTAACCACTAAAGAAATTTGGCTATTGAACACTTAAAATGTGGCTAGTCTAACTAGGGGACTTAATTTTTAAAATTGTATTTGATTTCAATTAATTTAAATATAACAGGATACATGTGGCAAGTGGGACTTTCCACCACTGAGATGGGGAATGGTGTCAAGGAAAGCATCTCCAAATCAAGGACATCCCAGCTGGGATTTTGGGGGTGAGAAAAAAATAAAGTAAAAGGAAGAGAAAGAACTTTTTAATCAATTAAACAGCAGGCATATGGATAGTAATGAAGAAAAAATCCTGGACAGTGAAGGAACTAGAAATGGCATAGTCGCCTTGGGCACCAACTTGGGGGTGCATTGATCTGAACACTGATATGGGTGGTATGAGATATGGCAGGCTCTAGACCACAGCGTGTCTTGAGTATAGAATTACATTACAGAATAATTATGTGTAAGGGGAAGGCATCTGAGAATATTTAGAAATAGAATTAGGGTAGGATTACGTTTGATATTTTTTTAGGTGATCAATTTCCAGTAAGCAGAATAGATTTGGGGAGTGGAGGACTGAGCCAAGGAATGGAGGCAGGAGAATACCCTTCAAGAGTTACACACACACACACACACACACACACACACACTCACCGATACACCCACACACGTTAGGACTGGCAGAAACGCGTACTGAACTCCTGAGCACTCTCAGTGGGAACATACCTGGTACAATCCCTTTGAAGGAAAATTGGCTCTGTTTATCAAAATTGTGAGGTACACCACTTTGTAAGAGAAACTCCTTTTTTGATTTAACTTAGAAATACAGTATTGTGTATGCATACAGGTATGCACACGGATGTGCCCTGCTTTACCATTTAATTAGCCAAAACGAGACATTACCTTCAAGTGTCCATTAATAGTGTTAACTAAAGAAATTGTGAAACAGCCAAATAAATGAACAGTGGGCATCCATAAAAGGTGCTGAAAAGTGCTCCAACATAAATTAAAAGAAAAGGGACAGGGTATACAACAATATTAAATATGAACCCATATGTACAAAATGAACTATACAAAAACACCTGCATTTTTATGTATGACTATGCACACATATTTCTACAAAAATAGACAAGTATATGACCAGAATGGTATGCCTAGGAAGTGGGACAAGCATGGGAAAGGAGAGAAACTGCCTCTTCACTCTATTCTTTTTTGCATTGTTCTATTTATTTGCCATGTACATGTAATGTAAAACACTAGTTAAAAAGAACTGATACATACACACACAGAGAGATCATTATAAAAGCAATCTTTTGTTGTAGCTAAAGTGGACTCCCTTCCTTCCTTTTTTCTTTTCCTTTCTTTTTCTTTTTTACTAGAGAGTCAACTCTATCTTTTGAAATTCAAGGTAAATAATAGATTTACAAAGTTATCTGGTTTTGTCCTGGGTGTGACCCAAACAGCTCAATGGAATCCAAGTTTTCTCTTCTATTTTCCACTTAGCAGGCCCTGGGAAGACCTGCCTGGGATGAAACAGAACGTTTCATGTGCTTGGGCGTGTTCTTCCCACCCACAACTGCACTCTGGCTCAGAGGTGGACAGGTGGTGAGACAGAACGGTCAGACATTAATACTTCCGTCTTGCTGCAAAGGAAGCTGAGGTGTGAGAAGTTCAATGACAAGCTCTGGTCACAGCAGATGGCCGGCAGCACTAGGACAGAGCAAAAGAAAGGCCCTTTTTTTTTAATGCCAGCCAGGTTTTTCTCCTCCACATGCTGGGCCTACACTAAGGACTACAAACTGGATCCTGAGAAACCGTTACAACCAAAAATCATGCAATGGAAGACCGCACAACTCTTGGAGCTCCTTGGTATTTATAAATACATACATACATTATCTGTGAGTGTTACTGTCTGCTTCATAATATAATATGCCAAATGTTGTTTCAGAGTTTCATTTTGTACCTAAATGTTGGCTGAGCTCCTACTGTGTGCCCAGACACTACTTGAGCCATGGAGAATTCTGCCCTTAACAAAACTGATGATTTTATCTTCTTGATGTTTAGAGGTAAGCAGGAAAAAAAATGAGACGTAAAGAAATGAGTAATCTAACAGATCATTACAGTCGTGAGGAATGTGATTCTGGATGAAACAAAAAGGAGATGAGACCGAAAATACCCTGGGGGGAGGGGGGAACACACGCAACCGGATGGTCAACCGTTCCCTGGGGAGGTGACTTCTAAGCTGATGACTGAAGTGAGGGCCAGACACTCCGAGAAGGGCATTACAGATGGAAGGTAACAGTAAGAGCAGAAGACTTACATGACAAAGAGGAGGAAGAAAAGAGAAGATGGGGCACCTGGGTGGCTCAGTCAGGGAAACGTCCAACTCTTGGTTTCAGCTCAGGTCCTGATCTCAGGATCCTGGGAATGGAGCCCTGCATCGGGCTCTGCGCTCAGTGGGAGAAAGCATGTCTCCCTCTCTCTCTGTCCCCTCCCCCTGCTCTAAAATAAAATAAATAAATCTTAAAAAAAAAAAAAAAAAGATGAAGAGAAGTTCAAGGTACCACACTAAGCAAGGACTGGTGGTTCTTAATATCTAGGAGATTAATATTCCACATAAATGGATTATTCAGAAATCGCATCTAGCTATCTCATCCCGCCTCCCAGCCAGACCCACTTGAAGCATCTCACAGGTTAATATGACCAGGTTAATAAAGATACCAGCTGCATTAATCAATATATACAGGCTGTATTAGTCAATATTTATTTATTTGATTCAGTAAACATCTTGTTACCCAATAGATACTGATCAAATTTTCAATTTTATAGTTCTATTTTTAGAATAAAAATTAAAAACACAGTGACAGTAAACATATGAAAGATTTCTGCATAGCCTTTCCCACGAAGGTGCTTTTCTAATAAAGCAAATCCTTGCTTCCTTACTAAATCTTAGTAATAACTAAAGTTGAATGTTACCCTAAAAGAAAAAAGACAACAAAATTGAAAAGATTCTAATTATAAAACTGCCAAGAACTCAATCTCAGACTGGAGAAAATCCATACACAAATGGCTCTGTCTTTCACCATCTGGATTAGCAAAACCTCAGAAAATCTCAAAGCATACTTTTGCAAGAAGAGAAGAACCAGGCATTCTCATAGATGGCAAGGCAACTTTGATAAAAGTTTATGTGTAAATACACTTTGGTCACTTCTAGGAATTCATCTACTAGTATGCTCACCACTGGGTGGGAGAAGGGGACATCTGTGGCACTGCTTGTCACAGGGAAGAAAAAGAATTACTCAACTTTTCCACAACAGACTGGCAGCTACGACTCAAACTTGGGCTCTCCTGTATACCAGCTATGTGACTTGGACAAAACCTTACCCTCTCAGGTACTCAGTCTTGTGATCTGTAAAATGGGCACAAAACACCTTCTTCACACCCATCTTTAATAACAGATTAAAGGGAGAAAGAAGAATGAGTAATTAAATAAATGGACAGAATTTATTTATACACTGGAATCCTGTCTAATAATTGAAGAGCATGATATAGCACTGAATAAGAAACCCACAGCACAGAAGAGGATGTAATTATATATCACACACATGCACATACAAAACTAGCTATACACAGACTATTCTGGAATATTCACAGTGGTTGCTTCTAGGAACTGGATTCCTGGGAACAAAGTTCAAAGGAAATCTTATTGTTCAATGTACAAACTTTGTACTTTCTAATCTGAATCCAATATACATATTGCCTACCACAAGAAGAAACCAAATAAGATTTAATTTTAAGGGGGTCAGTCTAAACCTCCAGCATTAATTGCTATATTCCCTGATACTGACTTTGCAGGTTACATACCAACTGCAATTATGAGAAATTCTAGAACATTCTGCCACTCCAGCACAAAACAAAATTAAGTGGGATATAATGTGAATATCTCATTTTACTATTCTGATCTGTAGCAAAATCACTCATTCATTTGGTCAGCAAATATTGAACATTTACTATGGGCAGAGAGCTGAGGGATACAGAGTGAACTAGGTAGCTAAGGTCTTTGGCCTCCTAAAACTTAAACCCTAGTAGGAGAAGAAATAACCTACAAAAATATTATGAAGAAAAGTATCTGGCACAAAAGTTAAGAAAATTTTTAAAAACCTATTCATACTCTTCAATTAGAAGGATGCTCTAGAGGGATGTGAGAAAAAGACTTTTTAGATGCAGTGGTCCTGGTAGGTTGTTCTGAGGCAGGAATTATAAATTTAAAATCTGGAAACCAAGAGAGAAATGTGCAGGAGAAATTCAGAGAAAAGAGGAGCCATTAATGGAGATCTGTTCAAACCCATGAAGACCTCTCAGGGCAAACTCCCCAGGAAATGTTCCTTTCAAACTTCACTTCATACCATATTTTCCATCTGAATTCATGGATGTTGAGAACTAGCCCTGTTTCATAACAATCTATCTGGGGTCAATGTTGGTATAATACATCTTGGGCTTAAAAAGTGGTTCTTTTGCAGCTTAGCCCACAAGATGGAAACCTGGAGCCCTAAAGAAATTGTTCATATGAAGAGTCAGTTTTGCTAGGGGATTCAGGGAGGTATGATTTCTTGAAGGTTTTAAAAATAAATTTCTTTTATTGAGTGGCTTTAAGATAATAAAATGCATTTTAAGGCTTTAATTGCTTTCCTAAATAGTGAAACTTGTATTAAGGAAAAGCTCTGAACTTAAACCAGTGCTTTAATTTGAGTTAGCCCATTCGTAAGACAGACTTATTTTTCTTTCTGTTAACCACTAAAGTATTCACTGTAAACATTAGTGAAGAAAAGACAAAATAAAGGTTTAGGCAAATTTGAGATAAATTTGTGGAGGTTTTTAGGGTGAGAAGGGACATATGGTGATATCAGATGGAATTTTTTTAAAGAGGATGTGTTGAGTACTTGGGATATTTTTTCTTAGGAACCAATTTTTTAAGTATTTGTATAGAATCAAGCAATATGGTCAGTATAAGCTTTACATATAAGGGTTGAGGAACCTACTTAAGAAAAGAAGTATAATCGTCATTGAGTCTCCCAAGCTCAGTCATGCATAGGCCAACATTTGGATTTGTGCCATACTGAGTTCCACCACCTACCTTCATACTTTTCTTTAAGATTGTCTTTATTTATTTGACAGGGAGGGAGAGAAGAGAGAGAGAGAGAGAGAGAGAGAGAACACAGGCAGGGGGAGCAGCAGGCAGAGGGAGAGGAAGAAGCAGACTCCCTGTTGAGCAGGGAGCCCGACGTGGGACTCGATCCCAGGACCTTGAGATCATGACCTGAGCCAAAGGCAGAAGTTTAACCAACTGAACCACCCAGGAGCCCTTACCTTCCTAATTTTTGCTACTCTGTGGTATGCTTGCACTATGAGTTAGCGATCCATTAAACAACTTTACTTTTTAAATTAAATAAGCTTATTTAAAGAGGAAGCTACACATTTTTATCTTAAATGGAAAACCAATATCCCTTGAAGGTAAATGTAAAATTTAATGCAATATAAAGTTAATGAATATAATAAAACATAGGACTGTTACCCAAACCCTCTGCAACTAAGTACAGTGCTCTCTCTATTAAAAGGTCTTCAGGGAGTGCCTGGCTGTCTCAGTTGGTAGAGCATGCAACTCTTGATCTCAGGGTTGTAAGTTCGAGCCCCATGTTGGGGTATAGAGATGTGTAAAATAAAATCTTTTAAAAATAAAAACAAAAATAAAATAAATACAATTTTAAAAGCAAAAGGACTTCAAGGCATTTGTTCTTTGAGACAAGTTGATTAAGAAGTAACATTTTTCTTATCTTGTGATTCAATGTTATTGACTGCCCTAATAATTACTTTCTCTCAAGATATACAATTCCCAGGTTTGAGGGCCACTATTAGAGTTGGTAGGCAAAAAATACTGTGATCAGTCTTTGAATCAAAGGTATGGGCCAATTCTATATTTTCTAACACAGTGTTTCAGGAGTGACTCTTAAATGAGTCCAATATTACTAAAGTTAACAGCAAGAGGAAAGCTAAATGCTTTCTGTTTTTCATTACCAACACCGTGACTCTTCTGCTGAGATGAGTGAATTTATTTTTACCAGCTTATTGTTCTTATAGACAATGAACAACAAATATCACCTCAATCTTTCAATAATAAAAAAATAAAATAAAAATCAACATTATCACCATTCATTAAGTTCCTATGAGTCAGGTGAAGGATTAAGAGTTTGATAGACTTATCTTTTGTGAGAAGTATATTACTATCCTCATTTTTTTACATGACGAAGCAAAATTTCAGAAGGAATAAGCAATTTTTCAAGGCCATAGAATCAGTAAGTGACCAAGTTAAGGTCCAAGCAAAAGTGTCAGTTTCAAATGTACGCTATTTCCACCATGGAAAGAAATAATTCATCAATTCAGTTATGAAAGTCAGAAAGGAAGGAAGAAAAGAAGAAAAGGAGAAAGGGATGGAGGGAGCGTGTCCCAGCAATCTCTGTGGTAGTTACAGTCAAAATTATTCTCAACTCCATATCAAAAGGCAAAGGAACTACAATATCTAAAACAATTTTGAAAAAGAGAAAGTAAAGTGGGAAGAATTAGTCTACCCTATTTCAAGATTACTGTATAGCTATACATATAGACATATACAGACATACTGCTACATATATATGGGCATACAAAGCAATGGAACAGAATAAATGACTTAAGAATAAAAACACATAAATATGCTCAATGGAGAAAAAGACTTTTCCACAAAGCATGCTGCAACAATTGGCCATCCATAGGCAAAAAATGAATCGACACTTAAATGTGCACCTTACACAAAAATTAACTCAAAATGGATCATGGGTTTAAATGTAAAAGGTAATACTCCAGAAAAAAAATTTTTTTTTTTCTAGAAAAAAATCACTGGAGATCTTGAGCTGGGCAAAGTGTTAGTACCAAAAGCATGACCCACAAAAGCAAGAAAGGAATAAACTGGATTTCATCACAATTAAAAACCTTTGCTCTGTGAAAGACTTTGTTGAGAAGGTAGGAAAGACAAGCTACCTACTGAGTGGAAACATTTAAGAACCACATGTCTGAAAGGATTGATACCTAGAATATATAAAGAACATTCAAACTCAACAGTCAAAAAACAAACAACCCAATTAGAAAATGGGCAAAAGACATGAACAGACATTTTATCAAAATGTATATCCTGTTGGCAAATAAGACATGAAAAGCAGCTCAACGTCACTACCCATTACAAAAATGTAAATCAAAACCACAATGAGCTATCACCACACATATATCAGAATGTCTAGAATAAAAAATATTTTTTTATTTCATGACAACATGAAATGGTGGCAGGAACACAGAGAAACCAGATTCTATGTTGCTGGTGTGAACATAAAACAGTACAAATACTATGAAAAGCATTTGGACAGTTACTTTAAAAAATTAGACATGCAAATATCAATACCACCCAAAGTGGCACTCCTGGGCATTTATCTAGAAGGTATGTAAACCTATATTCCTACAAAGATCTGTATATAACCATTTATATCAGCTTTTTCTGTAACAGCCCCCCAAATGGAAACCACCCTAAATGTCCTTCAGTAGATGAATGGCTAAGCAAACTATGGTCCATCCATTCCTTGGGACATGAAGGAATGAACCACGATACCCAAAACAATCACAACAATTCCAGAGAATCCTGCTGAGTAAAAAAAAAAAAAAAAAAAAGGAAAAAAGAAAACCCAAATCTCAAAAGGTTACACGCCATATGGTTCCATTTGTATAATATTCTCAAAATGAGAAAATTATAAAAATGGAAAACAGATTAGTGGTTGTCAGGGCTTTAGGGCTGTGGGAGGAGGAACAGTAGGGAAAGCTATAAAAAAGCAAGAAGGACCTTGTGGTGAGGGAATGTTCCTTCTCTTGATTGCACCAATGTCAGTATCTTGGTTGTAATACTACAGTATATACTTGAAGAATATTGCCATTGGGAGGAACTGGGTATGAGAGATCTTTCTGCATTATTTCTTACAATTGCATGTGACTCTACTATCATCTAAAAATAAAAATTAAAAAGAAATTAAAAATGGGACAGTGGTTCTTAATCTTTTGAAGTTGTAGGGGGTGGAAAGTGAGAGGCCTGGGGGCAGGGTGGTCTGGACATCACCAGGAATCTAATAAAAGCTATAAAGCGTCACTGCAGAATGTTCACCTGCATTCTATCCCCAGAACCTACTTAAAGGACACCACACAAGAGCATAATACACACAAACTAACATTTATGTTCTCCGGGAACCAGGGCGTGAAGAAAGACACAGAGCACTAGTAAAATAAAGACAGCCCCCCTACTGCTTGGCAAAGATCAGCTTCCAGATACTTACTCAAAATTTAGCCATCTGCATCCTAGAAAGAAGCTATTTTAAAACTTCAACATTCACACATATCTGTGGCATTTCTAAACTCACAATTTCATTTTGAGTTTCAAAGGAACAGAGGTTGCAGGAAGGAGGCATCATAATCTCTTCCCAGCTTAGACTCTCCAAAGGCTTAATTTCCACCCAACTGGAATCAAATTCCTGGAGTTAAGAGGAAAATCAAATTTGACCTTCCTCATTTCACAAAAATGGAACAGGGCGGTTTCTGCAGAGATCTTTGCACTTCAATATTTTATCTGTTACTCAGACTAATTCATCCTTAAGTACAGTGAATATATTAATCTCATGTTAACAATACAAGCCCAATAACAGACCATCAGTCCCTTGAGGGCAGTGACCGGGACCTGTCTTATTTAAGGTGGTTTACCCTGATCTTGTACTAGTATGCACTCCATAAATATCTGATGAACGATAAAACAAATGAAAGCAAATACAGCCCAAATGAAAACTAAATTCTTAAAATACCCAAGATCATGATTTCTCATAAAAATTACAAAGCTTCTTAAGAAATAAATATTTCTAGGCAATAAATTTGGCTAAAAAAATATAGCAGATGTGGGGCAAAATACGGCAGATGTGGGGACAATCATGCCATCAGTAATCTGGCTTATGTCTACACATGAAGTCACTAAATCGGCCATTCTTTGCTTAAGTCAGTTTGGGTGAGGACGATGAAAGGCTGGACTTTATGCACCATTAATCATAACATCCACACAGACCATCACGTAAAGATGATGAAAATACCAGCAGCAAAGCACTTCTGACACAGGACCTGGAGAAGTCGATTCACATGGGGCCAAGACGCTGAGTGGTCTGGACATAGGCCAGTGTATTCAGTCTAGGTGATCATCAATTTCACCACTACAAAGTTATCCCCAAAGCCTCTTTTTCTCGAGGATGAAAAACAGTGCTCCATGTAGCTTCCTGAATGGCTGAATTTCGCTGTTATGAATATAACTTTGTCATTAAAACGGTGGGTCATCTGTGGATCACCTACAGATCCCAAACCCTAAAGGGAATATTGCAGCTGCTTTGTCATACTGGTTTGGGTCAAACAGGGAAGCAAAGGAGTGAGAAAATATTTCTGCCTAAACTCTGGCCATTAACTAACCCGTTTTTCAAATCCATTCTCTGGCACCCAAGAGAAAGGCCCCCAAATTAGCAGAAACCCCCCCTAGTCTGATGAGCTCACTCAAACTGAAGTTTCATGGAGATGAGTTTCTTTGTCTCTGATGATTTTTTTCCATGTATCCAAGGATCATGAAAAATCTTACAAAGGCAAATACTCCTTCTATACCTAGCATCACTGTCAAGCAATATCTGTGCTTATCCATTAGTTACTGCACATGAATTAAGTCTGTTTTCCCAACTAAACAGCAAGTTCTTTAAGGATGAGAGTTATGACAGAAGAAGCAGTAAATAAACATAATAACCACCTACGCTTCATCATCCCTAACAGCCGTGGTAGTAAGAAAGGGCAGTAATAAACATGAGTTAGGTTTCCATTGTGTCAAGCACTGTGTGGAGCCCTTTATGAGGACCAGCTATAAGGTGGGTACTATGAGCCTCCCTAATTTTACAGAAGACTGACGCTTACAAATGTTAAGGAACTCACCAAAAATCCATATAACCCATTGCTGACCTGGGATTTTAACAGCCTCAGGTCAGAGTGTGTGCTCTTAAACCAGTTCACGGTGATTCATTAATTCATTAATTCATTCAAGAAATCTTCATCAAGAAGACTGTTGATGTAGTGCTGGACAGGATTTCAGCACTGGCATTCAGCTACAATTAAAAGATAGAGAAGTCACAGCCCCACAGGAGTCTCATGTGCTCTTTGAGGGATACAGGCAATCAACATATAAAATAAAGTCCAGTATGTGAGGGGGTGATAAGTCTAGAGAGAAGAAATGGAAGGGATATGGGGGAAGAGAAACAGAAAAAGATATGGGGGAGGAGGAGGCAAGAAATAAAATTAAGTATCTGGAAGACCTCAGGGAGCAGGTGGCATTTGAAGCAAGACTGAAGGGGATGAGGGAGGCAGCTGGGAAGAGGTATGGGGGGGAACAGCATTCCAGCCAGAGGGAACAGCAAGAGTCAGCAAAGAGCCTCTGAGCCCATCTAAGTCTTTTCCCCTGAATTGCATGGAAAGGCATTGGTGGTTTGAACAGCCACAGGGACAAATGTGATTTTTGTAACATTATAACATTACAGGAAGGAGATGATGGGGACTTGGACCAGGATGGTAGTGGCAGAAAGTATGAAAGACAGATTGTAGATGCATTTTTAAAAATACAGCCCACAGGATCTAGTGCTGGATTGGTTGTGGGAAGACTGGTAAGAGAAAACAGAAGTGCAATAGAGGTTTGCTTGCTATTCGTTTGCTTGCCTGGTTAATTTTAACCAGGGCAACTAACATGTAGGGACCTCTAGTGGCGGAGATGCAGAGTCCAGGAGAAGGTGGTTTGGAGGAAACAACCAAGTGTTTGGATGCATTAAGTATGAAACTCTTAAATGTCCAGGTGGGAAAGGCAGGCTAGAGAGAAGAGACCCTTGGTGTACAGGCGCATCGCATCAACATGTGATTTAAAGGCGAGTAATCGAGAGACTGCATGTAGATGAGGTGAACAGGTCTGAGTTTAAACTCAGAAGCATGCAATTATTGATTGGAAATTCTCTCTGTTGCCAAGTAAGAAACCAAGTGAGGCCAGTTATAGGACACCATAATGTTAATGACGTGCAAATCGCCTGATTCACCACACCTCCAAGAATGCATTCTTAGTGCCTTCTGTGGATTCACCAGATAATTGTAGACAATTGCTCCCCTCCCCCTTCCCAGAGCCCCCTAACTTGTGGCACAGACATCGTGAGCAAACCCTGCACCCAGGACACAGCTCGAGACCTCCATGAACCAACGGAGATTAGGCTGGAGAATGCAGATGTAAAGACACTGAGACTTTTGAGTTAAAGGAGTTGAATTTCATTAAGCCTTTTGATGTTTACAGAAAAAAAGTCTGTATGTAAAATGATTGCTTAATCAACTTAAACTATATAGGATCCCAACTAAACATGACCATTTATCTTTCATTCATGTGAATGGAGACAGTCTTAAAATGTCTCGTGTCCCACTGTAAAATCACTGAAATGTACAGAATTTGTAAAAACTTCACTCAATGAAAACATCCAGATCTGAAAAACCATTTATACCAATGGACACTTCTGGACATAAAGAGATTAATAATCCCCGTATCTTTCCACCAATCCTAACTCATCTTTGATTTCATCAAACAAATAACACAATGAGAATCAATGGTATGCTTTCATTACATTCTCACAGATATGATCTTAGTACTTCCAACATCATGAAATAGTGTTCATTGTACAGATTAGGAGACTGAGGCCGAGAGAGGTCAAGGTCACGGAGCTCATAGAAGCAGAAATGGCTCTGTCCTCCTTTTCCAAGTCTGAGGGAACATTCCTTGGCACAACAGCTGCTTACCATGAAAGGCTGTTTTCTTGTTTAATTATAAACCCTCCCAAACATGGTTCTAATCCACAGATATTTGTCTGGATTCCATTAATAAAATGACTATGTCATAGTAGTTCCTGAAAAGGCTTATGAACAGCAAAGTCACACATCACCCTGTAGTCCAACGAGCATGTATGAGTGCCCGCTTTGAACTAGAAGTGATGCCCCAGCGCTGGCTAAGATTTACACAAGACACATGCTGTTCCAGGCTCTACGCACCCTTCATTAACACCACTGACATTCCTCACTTTGGACAAAGGGTCCATACCGTTCCCTGAAGCCTTCTTCCTCATTACTTGGGACCTCTATGAAAACTTCAGTTTGTAGTGTTTTCTGACAACTGTGTAATCAGCCTCTTTCATTTTATAAATCAATTACATCATAAGAAGACTTTTAAAAAATAAACTGGTATTAATAAATTATTAATAAGTACAATCAGATTTTGTTGATTACATCTTTGACCTTTCTCTCCATGATCAGTTAGCATCATTCCGTAGATACTCAAACTACGGTTACTACTTGAGTAGTAACACAGACAAGAAGAAGAAATCCTGAGAAAGGAGACTGCTTGCTGGCATCCAGTATACACTATGTACAATATAAAATGAGTACAAACTAAATTGTATTTCCTTTCCTTCTGCTTCAAATATCTGTCTGTAAACATTGGCACAATATTTATAGGACCATATTATGTCAGCTGTAATAATACAGAAAAATAATCTCAATTACCATAAACTAGGAAGCTAGGATAACTAGTCTTTCAAATAAATCACCACGTGTCACAATTTGGCATACACCCTGATCCTTATGAATAATTCACATTTTGTGCATTAATAATGCATGTCTTCCTCCTATCGGAATGCTCCCTAACACAGAATGAATGTCTCCTATCAATTTCCTCAACTGACTTGGTGGAGTAAATCTAAAATTAGAATGGTGTTTTTAGTGCTCCCTTTAAAACGGTAACAACTCAGTTGTCCCTTAAGGTTATCATAAACATAAAACTCCTATTATTTCTTGCCCTTTGCATGAGTCACTAAGTTAAGTAAGTACCCTAACAGTAGTAGCTCCTGCTGATGAGAATATGTGCATGGCAGAAAAGATCAAAGAAACCTGCACAGGGCTGATAGGGACTGGTAAATTCTGTTACATTTCTTCCTAATTATATATGTATATATTCACAAGAGCATGGGACATAATTGCTGAAACATGGTAACCAGCAGGGGAAAAAAGCAAGCAAGCTTGCAAAGGGTCAAAACAAATCAGGCAAGAGTTTCTAATAATTACAGATGTTTCCTCTCATCCTCCCTCGCTGGTTAGCACTTTGAAATTTCTTTTCAATTTTCAGTAAAATTATCTAACGCATAGGAAAGTACCAAAACCAAGGCACAGAAAGGTGCTAATGACATGTATTTGCGGGGAAAGAGATTCCGTTTATCACTGTAATATACTCCCAGTGTGGCCACTGAACATCATTGGGGATATGATTTCAGACGTTACTAAAGTAAACTTTCTGCCCCCGCAATGCCAGCATCCAAACACACCCAACAAACAAACAAACAAACAAAACCAGCAACAATATTTGACACAAGAACAAAGGGAAATGAGATAGGTTGGAATCTGGGGAGAAAAAATCATTCCAGTATCGTCTCCGTCTCATCACTCAATCTCAAAGAGAAGCAAAATGAGTTCTCTCTGAAGTCCTATCAAGGCGGAGCAAAGAGAATGGAGCACAAGAGGAGTTTGAAGAGAGAAGCCATCCCTGTGCCAACCTCGGTCCCCAACAAGTACCCCCAGACCCATTCATTCTTTCTCGTGGTCCACATTTAGGGAGAGCCCGCTCTGCACCAGGTGTTAGGTTCCACCCCGAAGAATCTTCCAGTGGGCTTCCTGTGTGTATTCCGGCCACAGAAATCCACCAGCCCGGATAAGGACCAGAGAAAACTCCGATTCGGGCAGCCACCCCGAGCTGGCCTGGCCCGAGGACCAGCCCACACCGCCGCGGCCCACACCTGGGACAGCGGCGGGTCATGGTCCAGGACCCGACGCCGGAAGAGCCCTTCGGCTGAGCAGCAAATCCTCCCTGGGGTCAGAGGGTCCCCGACCTTGCTCACGGCGAGAGCGCCTGCCCTCCTTCTCAGCCTCGCATGCATCCCCTGGAAAAGTTAAGTTGGCGGCGAGTGGGAAGAGGAAGAGGGGCACCGGGGGCATCCGGCAGGCTCAGCCCCCGCAGCCGGCTTTCGGGGCTCCGACTCCCTTGGCTACCGAGAAATATTTATTTCCAGGCGCTGGGCTCCAGCGGCTCCCGAAGCCGAACACGCGGCCACCATCAGAAAGCCAAGTCATCCGAGAGATAAAGATAGACCCGTGACACACCGAGCCCCGGCCTGGCAGGGGCAGCCGCAGGCGACGTGGCTGTCGGCCGAGAAGCCGCCGCGCCCTCCGCCCGCCCGCGGCCGCGGACTCTGCCGCCGGCCTCCGGGGATGCGGGCGGAGGATGGAGACAATCGAACGCACCCGGAGAAGCGCAGGGGAGGGGAAAGGCTCGATACTTACCCCCAGGCGTCTGCTCCGGATCCGCACGTACCCTTGCTTCACTATGTCATTAAAATTGGAAGCCATCCTGGACGGCCGGGACCCCCCTCGCCCAGGCGCCCGCAGCCGAAGCGGCTCAGGGGCGGGTTCAGGGCCGGGTCCGGAGCGGACGTGGGGGGAGAAAGTTGACGCGGCGAAGCGGCTCCGGCGGCGGCTCGGCGCGGCTCTAGAAGGCGCGCATCACTTTGTCTGTCCCCCAAACCCCGAAAGTGGGCGGCCGGCTCGCAGCCACTTCGCGGGAGCGCGGGGCGCGCGGCGCGGCGGGGAGAGGCTGGGGCGCCGCCGTCAGCTGACTCATCCGCCGGCCTGCCGGGAGGAGGAGCGGCGGCGGCTCGGGGCTCCAGCCCTGCCTCTTCCAGGGGCCCGGGAGGAGGGGGGAGGGGAGGAGGAGGGGGGAGGGGAGGAGGAGGAGAAGGAGGTGGAGGGACGCGACGGAGGACCGCGGAGGGGTGGGGTGGGCCCCCGCCCCCAGGAGGAGGAGCCGCGCGGGTCCCAGCGCCCGGCCGCGGCCACCCGCGGGCTGACACCCCTTGGGCGCGCCGCACCCCTCCCCTCCTCTCCCGCCCACCTGGCCCGACCCGCTTCCCCTTCCGATCCGCCCCCTCCTCCCGGACCCCGAGCGCGCCCGGCCCGCCCCCGCACCTCGCGGACAGCCTGCCGGGAGCACGCGCCCTGTCCTTTCGCTCCGGTGTTTGATTTTTGGAGGAGAGGAGATTCCACTGGATCACAGCCACCGCCCACCCCGCCTCTCGGCCCCATCGCTTTCCCGAGAAGGGCTGATTTTCTGTTGAGCGGGTGGCGGTGTTGCCATGGTTTGCCCTGACCTTGGCATAGGCGGGGAGGGATACTGCCCTACCTTAAGCTACAGAGCGAGCTTCCGCCGGTTTCCTTGGCATCCTGGTGATATCATTTGCTACATTTTCCGTGTTTGAGCCTGTCTTTCCCGCCCGAATGTAAGTTTCCCAGGGGCTAACCCTTGGCCTCATTGATATGTGTACCCCCAAAGCCTCGTCCGGAGCAGGTGCTTGATAAAGTCTGGTGCCCAGGAAGGCTCTAAACCGCACGCACGGGTTAACTCACTTAAACTCCCCTGCACCCATGAGGTTCGTCCTCCCTTATGTAAATACCAGGCCCATATGTATGCCCCAGTAGCCTAGCAATGGAGCTCACCCTGAAAACCATTAAGCGGTGCTGCCTATAGAGTAAGATGAAGAGGGGAGACAGATTTTGGACTCACTGCCCCAACTGCACGACCCTCCTGAAGCATGCTTGGGTTGATACCCACTGACATGTAAGGGGCACCAGGCTGCTAGACGGGGTCCTAATCCTGTTAAAGGAATAATGAAATAAGTACTATCACGTACATGTCATAATGAGATCCCTACTGTCGCACACATGGAAACTGAAGCTCCAGCAAATTGAGACTTGCTCCAGGTACCGCAGGACAGGGACAGAAGGAGGATGTGTGTGACACCAGCTTGGTCCTATAGCCCTTCTGAAAAGCAGAGGTCATGAGGGAGGTGGCTTGCTTCCTTCAAGGAAGATCTTTCTAATTTGCCCTAACTGCAAAGGCACAAAGACACCATCAGAAATAGTTCTTGTTCACAGAAGGGACCAAGCTGAGGTTGGATGACCCTACTCAGAGCTAGGGAGAAGAAAGTTCCTTTACTGAGTGCTGACCACTTTGACCAGATGAGATTTGAAGACCTTTCAAGCTAAGCTTATGTAAATCTTTCCTTTCCGGCCAAGAACACTAGCTTTTAGTCACTTTGGTTTGGTAGGTGTCAGATAAGGAAGAGAATCACCCAAGAATGTGTCATAGGAGGCCTGAGAGTAAGTTGGGACAGTCAAAAGGCAAACATTCCGGGAGGAGAACTCTTTTTATTATCTAATAAATCATTTGCTCTGCCATGGTGCTGTCATTTGCTGTAAATGAAGTTTTAAGTTTCAATCTCTCACCAAAGAAGGACGAAATGATAAAATCATTCGGTGAGTTCTTTTTGAAGGCTTAGAGCTTAAAAAAAATACTGTCCATGGTTGCCACGCCATAGACGTGTTCATGGAAGGTATTTGTCCAACACATCTCTGTACACCAAATCAACCGTATCACAGAAACCAAGAATGAAGGAATGGAGGCATAAGGGCCTAGAGGTGAATGGCTCAAGAAAAAAGAAGTAATTACTGACAAAACCAGAAACTGAGAAATACATCTCATGATGATTAATGTTGAATATAATCCATATCCATAAATAATTAAGCCAGACATGAAGAAACTAGAATCAAACTAGAAAATATCAAACTGGTTGGGAAAAGACGGGTGATTTTTTTTTTTTAAACTGCAGGAAGGAACCCAATATATGGTTTTATTGGTTTGTTTTTCATTAAATCAAACCCTTAAATGTCACACGATGGACAGTCACTTGTACTTGTCCAAATCGTGTAATACACAACCATGGCAGAAGAGGAAAAGAGGAATTCAGAGATATACAATGTAAGTTGTGCTGATAGACTTGCACAGTGCACAACTCACACCACTATATGCTGGCAAATGGACATACAGTCACATACAATTCAGTTTCACTGGGGAGAAGGGTGACACACACGCACAAATCATTATTTGGGGCACCTGGGTGGCTAAGTTGGTGAACCCTCCTACTCTTGATTTTGGCTCACGTTGTAACCTCGGAGTCCTGAGATCAAGCCACGCATAGGGCTTCGAGCTCAGTGCAGAGTGTGCTCTTCTCCTCCCTTTGCCCCTCCCCCTGCTCTCTTTCTCAAAAACAAACAAATAAATAAATAAATTAGTCATTTTAAAGCTCATTATTTCAATCCCTGTTTTTAACTCATTTCCAACCCTTCAAGCTTATTTGTTTGTTTGCTCAGCATTGAGACTCCCTTCTGCCAACAGTGGTACTCATACTCATTTTGAGTATACTTAATCCCCTGCTCTCCGTCTAAGCTGGGGGACTAAGAGTTGATTGCATTAAAATGAAGTAAGTGTGAGATCAGAATGAATTACATGCAGTAGCACTTTGCTCCTCTTCGGACATCTTGTCGATAAGGAACAAAACCTTGTCACACTGCAGAGCCAGGAATTAACCCACAGTTCCCCCCACTGCACCATTTTCAAAGTGGGAACCCACTCAAGCCTGAAATATGAATGACTCATGCCATCCCCTCTGTATCCCATTCAGCCAATTATTATCATTATTGTTATTATTGTAAGACTCTCCAGGACAGAAAATTACGTGCAGAAATCCAGAGGCTTCTGCACTTTTCCAGAATAGATGATGGGCTCCCACGCTTGGCCCAAGGAGGTGTTACTTTCACCAAGTGCCACAAAGTACCAAGGCAGAGGCTGAAATGGCACTCGTCCGATGTCTTTACCAAAAATAGCTTGAGCTTTGGCTCCGTCGCCTGCTGCGAGGCCAGAAACAGACAGCCTTTCCTCTGGCAAGGAGAGACCGTGCTAATGAAAATGATTTGGCTATCACCAAGGAGAGAGCTTGTTTGCTGGGCGGCCAGCTCCCTCTCCACCAGTCCTTACCCAGCCAAGGAAGGATGACTTGGAAGATGACACAGTAATCAGCTGAGAGAAAACCTGGAAGCAGGTCTGCTTCTGTCTTTCATTGATTCATTGCTTCTGTCCTGCCTTCAAAAAATACTGACCGAGCACCTGCTCTGGGTGGGGTCTGTCCACAATAAGATTACACACACACACACACACACACACACACAAGCTTGTCCACATGCAGCCTGTAGTCCCAGTTGGAGAGAGAAAAAAACAAGCAGATAAACAGTTTAGATAACTATCGGTGACAGTTTAAGGAACAGAAGTGGTATGTTATTGTGGGGGAAGATAATAAACAGCCCTACTTTCAGTAAGAAGGAGTCAGGGAAGGCTTCTCTGAGGAGGTGACATTTAAGCTAAGATGCGAAAGATGGGAAGAATCTATGGACAACGTTGGGGAAGTGCATTCCAGCTAGAATGAAGAGCCCTTGAGAAAGCCAAAAATGCAGGAAAGTTCTATATAAAAGATTTATTTATTTACTTATTTGAGAGAGAGAGAGAGCGCACAGGGGGAGGGGCAGAGGCAGAGGAGAGAATCTCAAGCAGACTCCGTGCTGAACATGGAGCCTGACACAGGACTCGATCTCAGGAATGATCATGACCTGAGCCAAAACCAAGAGTCAGATGCTTGGCTGACTGAGCCACCCAGGCGCCCCAGGAAAGTTGTATTTTTTTTAAATATTATTCTCTCTGATGAATAAAAAATAGATTGGAAGTGGACTGGACACTGGACTGGAAGTGCTAAGACCAAATACAAAAATCTACTTCTAAAGACCTGTACCAAAAATCTTTAAGAAAAGAGAAATGAACCTTCCACTGAAAATATAAATTTATATCAGTTGATACAACTGTTTTGAAGCATAGTGGTATCTATCAGAGATTTTAAAAAACTTTCATAATTGCTTATCCAGTTCTGGAAATGCATCCAAAGGCACAAAGATTTAGTTACAAGAATATCCACAGCAGCGTTATTTATGATAATATGGAAAACTATCTTCATATTATCTACACGTATGTTAATATGTCTGCATCTAAACATATATTTTACATGGAAGCAGGTACACACATGTAAGCAAATATCTGAAGGAACTGGGATCTACCTGGTATGATCTTTTCCCATTAAACTTTGCTTATTGAAAATTTGTTTCTCTAAACCTGAATGAAGTTTCCAGAAGGTCTCTGGCTTTTTTGGCAACTAGGAGGTCATAAAGAGTCATCTCAGTCTAATAGCCGTATAACACTGAATATCATTCGATTTAAGTTTTATCCCTTAACCCAGTTCAGGACTGGGAGGGTAGGGCTAGGAGATGGCTCCTTCACTGGTTTTCTGCTCTGCCCCCTCTTCTGTGTAATAACTATAGGCTTCCATGGAGCTCGGGGTAGGGGGGTGGTGTGGAAGAAAAGGAAAGTTTTGCTTGCTCCAAGTTTTGCCTTGGAGGTGATGCCCTCTGGGCAAAGACATAAAATGTTTGCTCTTTCTGTCAAGAAGCTTTTCTGAGTTCCTTAGAGATGCACCCGCTAAGAACTCTATCTCCAATGTCCTTCTCGGACGGGCTGTGAACACCCCAGAGTCTCAAGCTCCAGGTCCATGTTGGGTTTTTGCCCTTGCAGTTGGTTCTCCTGGTGGATTTATTCTACGATGAGCCCTACCTGGTCAAAGGAAAAACTCTACTCAGTATCGTCCATGCCAGTGAATGGTCAGTTCACTCCCAGGGCGGCTACTGCTCTTAGCTCTGCCTCAAGACAAGTCAACCAGCTAACCCCAGGCCTCCACGTTTAGAATATTAAGGATTGGGTCTACCACCAGTCCTTGTGTCCTCTATGCTTCTAGAGACTTATGTCTAGTGATCAAGAGTGATCCACTTGAAAATCACTCCCCTGCTATAGAGTAAGGGGAGAGATCTTCCCTCCTTGTCTCATGGGGAGAAGAAAACCAACTCTCTGCCAAAGAACCTTCCTTCTTTAAATTCTTGAATCGCAGTGGCTTATTTAGCTGGGGGTGCATGGTCAACGAATGCAGACAAAATGGTTTGCTGCTGTTCTTTTTGCAATTTCTGCACAGAGGGTGTAATACTTGGCTTCAGAAACTTTTCTAATGTTCCCCCTACCCCCCCACCCCCCGCACTGGGCTTTTGAGGCTTCTGCTGAAACCGAGTCAACAGGAAGAGTCAACATTTACCATTCTCTTACAAAGCCATACCACAGCCATTAGAATGCACATAAAGGATATTCCCTCTCATTCATTCATCCAGCAACTATCATCTGAGCCAGGCTCCCTAGGCGCTGAGGAGCCAGTGAAGCAGACAGGAAAGGACCAGACTGAGCTTGAGGGGGTGGCGAGCCATCAGGAGCACAGACATTTAAAAAAATACTCAAATATGTACCAAATTACGCACAGAGGCAAGTTACATGATGCTGCTTGAGGAAGGACAAAGAGACAGGACCTGACCCCTTTGGGAGATGGGGGGGTGGAGAAATTAGACGCTGGGATAGGAAGGAGAAGGTGCTCTGCTCTGAGGGATGGCAGACAGGATGGTGGGGAAAAGGACAACAGGGGTCATGTGGCCCAGACAGAAGACCATCTGGAACATCTAGCCCAGAAGGTCGGAGTGACTGGATTTGGAGAATGAAAAGTGGGTATTGGGGAATGAGTCCTGGAAGATAACAGGGTTTCTCAGTGTATTGTAGATGATCTACGAAGGAGGGCCTGGTTTCTAAAAAATGGGTTAAAAAAAAAACAAACAAAAAAACTAAAGTCGAATATATCTGCACTAAAATAGTAGTGGTAGTTATTTGTTGTGGGAGCATTGGAGATGTCAACTTTCTCTTGTGTGCCTTTTATTTTTTTTTTTAAATAAATAAATCCTAAATACAACTTCTAAAAGTAGGATGACTATTCCCGCACGGGTGGACCTCATGTCTTGAGTTTTATAACCAAGGACACAAAAGCAAAACTAACCTTCTAGTGAACTTGATTTAGAATACCAAAAAAAAAAAAAAAAAGGAGTCTTGTGATCGTTAGGCTCTCCCAGATATTCGAGTTTCTTTTCTGAGGAGAAGAGCCCTCCCCGCTGTAGGTCAGTGCAGAGCTAATCCAGGAAGATCTAGGCCAACGCATGAAAGAAGACCAAGAGAAGGAAGTAGATGACAAAGACACTTGGCATTCACAGAGCCCCTTTTCAAAATGAAGCATGTATCCAGGGTCGTGGCAAGAAGATCAGAAGGTCAATAGTCCAGAGGTCTTCGCGGGGCTGTTTCCCTAGTTCCCCGAGAGACTCACAACATGATCTGGAGAACAGAGATAAAGGGACCGGCCTCGTTGATGCGGTCCGTTGAAGTCCCCGGATAAAACGTGTGCAGAGGGCAACGTCTTATGTTCAAAATGCTTTGCCAGTGTTAATTAATCCTCACAGCACTCATGAGCCCTGTCATATTATCCGCATTTCGCAGCCGAGGGACCCGAAGCAGAAAGCCTGAATGACGCGACCAAAGACACAGAAGCAGCCTGCGTCAGAATGGGGCTCGGCCGGTGACAGCGGTGGCGTCCAAACAGGCAACATTTTCACCTCACTCATAAAATACAATTCAGTGAATTTTGTCTGGGATGGTTTTATTTTGAAAACATACTTCCTGGGTCGATGAATTGTAAGGCAAGGAAAAAAAAAAAAAAAAGACAGCAACATGGACCAAAAAATATGACAGACAGCTCCACTGGTAAGTTTAAGGACGCCTTTCTTCAGCTGGTGACTGTATTAGCTGCACGCATCAATTCTACTTCTATCTCAATGGCCAGAGCTGAGTCACAGGCCCTTGGCTTTACAAGAAGATGGACAAGCGGGAAAATGGAGGTTGTACTCTGGGAAGCCATGAGCCAGGCTCAGTGCCGGAGTGTCCAGCAAGGGCAGAGGGCTGCTGGCTTGAAGACTGGATCAGAGAAAAAAGCCGGAGTGCACAGAGTGACCCACAAGGAAATGGCTGGGGGTCCCCAGTCATCCCAACATCCTAGCATCTTAACGTGGCTAAACACAGATGCACAGTCTCCCTGACATCTTCCCCCGCTAGTATTTCCTATTTTGTCCGTTAGCATGTTTTTAGCTGAAAATAGCCAAAAGTTCAGCCACCGGAATCTCAGACCAAAGGCATTTACTGCTGTAGTTGACAAAAAATCTCAGAGGCCCTTCGTTTCAAAGTGGACCACCACCTTGTATGTCCTAGTAAGGAAGAAAAGTTGCTGCCGGCCTAGCCGTTCAGATCAACGACCAACCACAACGGGTTCGTAATGGCTTGTTACAGACGTGTAATCGACAGACAGCAGACCACGGTATGTGAAATGTAAAATTTCCTGACATACATGTTCTGACATACGTGTACACTGGCAAAGTCATGCCCATAATCGAGGCAATAAATGTATCTTCCATCCCCCAAAGTATTTTCATGTCCCTTCTGTCTCATATCACCATGCTGTGGTATGAGACAGAAGACATGCTCTGGGGGTAATCATTCTGCCATATATAAATGTATCCAATCAACACTTGTACACCTTAAACTTACTCAACATAATGTGTCAATTATATCTCAATATAGATCGGGAGGAAAAAATCACATTTTTCTACACCTATTGTCCTACAATTTACCTTTCCCCTCCTCATTTCACGGAGACCTGCACAGTTGATCCATGCAGATCTAAGTCATTAACCTGCTGAATCACAAATGTGATCATTTGACCATAATACGTTTTATTTCTCCTTTCTCTACTGATGGACGTCTAAATTATTTCCATTTTATCCCATTACCAGCAATAGGCATGAAACTGTTATGCCTAAAACATGAAAGGAGATGACCACCATAATAAAATCCTTCTTAAAAAAATCTACAATCACTGACAGTCCTTGACAATATCAAAATTCTTAAACACTAGAGCTGCTTGTGGGCTCTCTTTATGAATTCAAACACTCAACAGACCTTCTAAGGAACAAGTGCAATAAAAAGTCTGTTTCGCAGAAGCTCTGCAGGGAGAACAACAAACTGAACTAATATATTTTAAATATTTCTTTGATTTCCCTTGTAAGCTTCAAACTCCTAACTCTTACATCAGTCCATTTAAATCACTGCAAACATAAAACATAAAACTGATAGCGGCAGGGACACCCAGGACATTGCTTTCGCAGTTTAGCTCAAAGAAGGACTGCACCTGGCCTTCCTCTTGAAGCGACTTCAGGAAGATCACGTTCAGCGCGCACAGAGACTACAAGCCACACCCCTCCTTGTCCGGCAAGGTCAAACATGCCCATGGGTGGGTCCTCCTGCACCTCCCTGATGTCAGCTACCTCTTGCCCTGCAGGTTCCCCTCTCATCCATAAAGACCTTTCCGTTCCCGAGATATAACATGCTCCCACCTCCACGTCTTAACCTTTCCTTGTTCCTCTCTTCACAAACTCTCCCTTCAGATTTTCACAGGACTGATTCCTTCTTGTTATTATGCCGCAGCTTATGTCACCTCCTCTGAGAAGCCTCTCATGATCTCTGAATCCCAGTTCACACGCTCCTTCTAGCCAAGTCACCCGCCCTCATAAAACCATTTTATTTTTTCAAAATGCGTATGACAAATTGACATTCCCTTGTTGAACGATACGTTACCATGTCTCCCGTCTGTTCCCCACCTTCTACGAAACTGAGCAGGAGGAACCTTTCTGACTTGTCCACGATGAGCCTCAGTGCCTCGGGCAAGGTGGGCATCGATGAATGAATGAACGAACGAGGGAATGAGTGAATGAAATTGAAGCAACACAAACAGTGTCTGCAGGCTGTTATTTATCATTTCATGGGATATCATTACCCGAGATACTGAACAAATGGTAGGAACCTCAGACAATGTCTGCCGTGCCTTCACTGCATCTCTTCCTCTGGTGGGAGCCATCTGGAGGTCAACACCATATTGCCTTCAATGAAGGCAGTTAAACATCAGTGGGTAGGACCCAAGATACTCCTGTTCGTAGAGACATTGTACACTTGATAAAGAAGTCTAAGCAAACAAACAGAAACAACCAGCAACTCTGGCCGTTAGAGTCAAAAAGAGTCGGTTTGAAGTCCCACCCCAGTGTTCCCCGAGCCGGACCCTTTCATCACCCAGGAGATAACTGGTCTGCAGACATCTGGGTTGTCGTAACCATGGGGAGAGAGGAGCTACTTGCTTCCAGTAGGCAGAGGCCAGGGAGGCCGTTGAACATCTTACAATCCACAGAACAGCCCCACGCCGGAGAATCACCCAGCCCCAAGTGCCAATACCACCGCTGTTGGGAAACCCTGCTCTAAACAAATGACTTACTCTCCCTTCTATTTCATTTCCTCATCTTCAAATTGGGGATAAATAATACCAACCATCTAGGATTACTGTGGGGATGGTTAAGCTTGTGTTGAAGGCTCTGTGTCTGGAGCGTGAGAAGTCAACAAATAAACATTATGTTCACTATGACGTCACATGTTACATTGTCTATCACTTCTCCTTATTAGTTACCGAGGCATGTGGCTCCTTCTAGGTCTGGGTTTTCCTTCTTCTCTTTGATTCTCACTCAGTCCCTAACAGAGGGCCTGGCCCTGAGCTGATGCTTACTTAATATGGTCCTGATAAATTAAATATTGAATTGCCTAAAACATCTTAAATTTTGCTCATATTATACTTTGTCCCTTTCTCTCAAAATCCATTTGGTCACTGTAACCAACCCCTATATGATTAAATATTTAATCAAAATTCAATATAAATATTTATCAGATATTTATTTGATATGTGCATATCAAATAAATATTTAATCAAAATCAAAATATTTAATCTCAAAATTCATTTGGTCACTCTAATCTGTCCTATATGATTAAATATTTTAGTTTTTTCTTATGAAGCATCTTGCTGGCTGGCTTCTTAAGTCAAAGATTAAATTACAAGACATGGAAATAATGATCTAGACTCTTACCTGTCTTTATTTGGCATATAAACAGAGTGGGTTGAGCGCACTGGCCTTCTTGCTATTTTTCGACAAGACACGCAGATATCTGTCTCAGAGCCTTTGCACTTCTTCTGGCTAGAATGCTCTTCTCTCTGGATATCAACATGAGATCTTAAACTTCCTTCTCTGGTGAAAGTGGGGTCGAACATTACTGTATTTTTGTTAGTGTATTCTAGCTAACGACTTTTTGTCAGTTATTAAGTGTTATAAAAACCTCCTGGCCTACATGCAGAAAAGTGAAATTGGACAATTTCCTTACACCACACACGAAAATAGACTCAAAATAGATGAAGGACCTCAATGTGAGAAAGGAATCCATCAAAATCCTTGAGGAGAACACAGGCAGCAACCACTTCGACCTCAGCCACAGCAACATCTTCTTAGAAACATTACCAAAGGCAAGGAAAGCAAGGGAAAAAATGAACTATTGGGATTTCATCAAGATCAAAAGCTTTTGCACAGCAAAGGAAACAGTTAACAAAACCAAAAGACAACTGACAGAATGGGAGAAGATATTTGCAAACGACATATCAGATAAAAGGCTAGTGTCCAAAATCTATAAAGAACTTAGCAAACTCAACACCCAAAGAACAAATAATCCAATCAAGAAATGGGCAGAAGACATGAACCGACATTTCTGCAAAGAAGACATCCAGATGGCCAACAGACACATGAAAAAATGCTCCACATCACTTGGCATCAGGAAAATACAAATCAAAACCACAATGAGATACCACCTCACACCAGTCAGAATGGCTAAAATTAACAAGTCAGGAAATGACAAATGCTGGTGAGGATGCAGAGAAAGGGGAACCTTCCTACACTGTTGGTGGGAATGCAAGCTGGTGCAACCACTCTGGAAAATAGCAAAGAGGTTCCTCAAAAAGTTGAAAATAGAACAACCCTATGACCCAGCATTGCACTACTGGGTATTTACCCTAAAGATAAACGTAGTGATCCGAAGGGGCACGTGCACCTGAATGTTTATAGCAGCAATGTCTACAATAGCCAAACTATGGAAAGAACCTAGATGTCCATCAACAGATGAGTGGATAAAGAAGAGGTGGTATATATACACAATGGAATACTATGCAACCATCAAAAGAAATGAAATCTTGCCATTTGCGACGACGTGGATGGAACTAGAGGGTATCATGCTTAGTGAAATAAGTCAATTGGAGAAAGACAACTATCATATGATCTCCATGATATGAGAAAGTGGAGATGCAACATGGGGGGTTAGGGGGGTAGGAGAGGAATAAATGAAACAAGATGGGATTGGGAGGGAGACAAACCATAAGTGACTCTTAATCTCACAAAACAAACTGAGGGTTGCTGGGGGGGAGGGGGGAGGGAGAGAGGGGTAGGGTTATGGACATTGGGGAGGGTATGTGCTATGGTGAGTGCTGTGAAGTGTGTAAACCTGGCAATTCACAGACCTGTACCCCTGGGGATAAAAATACATTATATGTCCATAAAAATAAATAAATAAATAAATAAATAAACCTCCTGGCCTGACATCTTTTCTTTTTCTTTATGGTGCCTTTTAATGAATGGTAGTTTTAATTTTTAAAAATTTTTTAAGTTTATTGATTATAATTTATATTTACTTTTTAATACATTTTAGTATTTTAAAAGAAAAATAACTTTCTTGAGAACAAATTATTTTGCTTGTAAAATCTTAGACATTTAATTTGAATTTCAAATGAAAATACGTTCAAATTGTATAGTTTATTTTTTATTTATTTTATTTAATTTATTTTTTTGTTAACATATAATGTATTATTTGTTTCAGGGGCATGGGTTCTTGATTCACCAGTCTCACACAAGTCATTTTAATTTTTAATGGAGTCAAACTTCTTGATCATTTCTGTCATAGTCACTTTGGTGTCTTTTTAGATAAATCTTTCAGGATTCTAATGTCACAAAATATTTTACAATATGTTTTCCAGCAGCTTGAAAGTTTTGCTTTTCACTTTTAAGTCTTTAATTCATTGTGAATGACTGTGTCATGGAAGACTGGAATCCAATTCGTTTATTTCCACGTGAAACCACCGACGATGTTCCTCTTTCCACATCAATCTGTGGGGTCTCACCTGTCATAGATCCAGTTCCCGCATGTGGGTCAGCTTTTGGATCCTTGATTATATCCTTGTCCCAATGTCCACTCCCTTGTGATCATGGCTGCATATGAATGTTCTTTCCTCATCTAAGAGTGCTCCTTCTTTTGGGGGGCTTTTTGTTTAGTTGCTTTTTGTTTTTGTTTTTGTCCAGGATCCTCTCCTTTTGCTATGCCTTAAATGCTGGTGTTCTTGGGGCGCCTGGGTGGCTCAGTGGTTAAACCTCTGCGTTCAGCTCAGGTCATGATCTCAGCGTCCTGCGATCGAGCCCCTCATCCTCACATCCTCACATCGGGCTCTCTGCTCAGTGGGGAGCCTGCTTCCTCTTCTCTCTCTGCCTGCCTCTCTGCCTACTTATGATCTCTCTCTGTCAAATAAATAAAAATAAAATCTTAAAAAAAAAAAATTAAATGCTGGTGCTCTTTGGGAGTCCGTAGACTTCTCTCTTATTTCTCATTCTACACAAATTCTTTAGGCTCTTCTTGCCATATGCTTCCCAAATACATGTCCGAACTGCGACCTTGCTCCCAGGTTATACCCAGAGGTATAAGAACAGCGGCGTACAGGCTGAGTCAGAACAGAAGTGCACCAAGCACAAGCCTGGAGCTTGCGACGCCTCCGCTCACCAAACCCCCCGACAACCCAGTGTGGCAGTGACTGCTGTCACCATCCAGTCACCCGTGAGAGAGCGGTGGTGCACAGGTTAAGAGACAGGCTCAAGGTCTCAGTGCTGGTGAGTGGGGGAAGGCAGGCAGGGCACACCGGGGACAGAGCAGGACACACGCTCAGCCAGTCTGTCCCAGAGTTTACTGGGGAGTTCTAGCTGGATGTCCCCAGCACTGGTCAAACTCAGAGTGTCCCAGTATGAGCTGTTGTTAGTGGGAATTCTTCAGTGTCCCGGGAGGAACTGAGTGCATGCATTCACTCACTCACACACAGGACACTTGTAGGAAAAAAAAAAATTATCTACGTGTTTTCTTTTAATTTAATTCTGTTAATACTCAATGTTTTGAAACTCACAAATTTAAAAAACCTACTTGCTAAAAAAAAATGGGTGAAGGGTACAGGGGACCTCTCTGTACTATCTTTGCAACTTCCTGTGAGTCCTTTAAGTATTTCAAAATAACAGTGAAAGAAAAAACTAGTTTTTCCTTTTAACTTGAACTGAAAAGCTTAATATTGTGGGGAAGCCTGGGTGGTTCAGTCAGTTAAGCGTCTGCCTTTGGCTCAAGTCATGATCCCGGCGTCCTGGGATCAAGTCCTGCATCAGGCTCCCTGCTCAGTGGGAAGCCTGCTTCTCCCTCTCCTTCTGCTGCTCCCCCTGCTTGTGTTCTCTTTCTCTCTTTGTCAAATAAACAAAATCTTTTGAAAATTAATATTGTGTTTCCTAGTTTCACAGAATTTGATTTTCACTTCTGAAGAGTCTTTGATGATGTTTTATTTATTTATTTATTTTGAGAGAGAGAGTTTTTTCCTGTGGAGTTATAAAACTTCCAATTGAATAGACCAACGTCTTTCAAATTCTTTAAGTAAATTTTTAAAAACTAAATATGTGGCAAAATGTGGTTCTGCAAGCTAGTACAGCCAATCTGGAAAACAGTATGGAAGTTCCTCAAGAAGTTAAAAATAGAGCTACCCTATGACCCAGCAATTGCACTACTGAGTATTTACCCCAAAGATACAAATGTAGTGATCTGAAGCGTCACTTGCACCCCAATATTCACAGCAGCAATGTCCACAGTTGCCAAACTGTGGAAAGAGCCCAGATGTCCATCAACAGACGAATGGATAAAGATGATGTGGTTTATATGTCCAATGGACTATTACTCAGCCATCAGAAAGGATGAATACCCAACTTTTGCATCAACATGGATGGGACTGGAGGAGATTATGCGGAGTGAGATAAGTCAAATGGAGAAAGACAATTATACGGTCTCACTCCTGTATGGAATATACGTAAGAGAACAGAGGATTTGTAGGGAAGGGAGGGAAAAGAGAACAGGAAGTCATCAGAGAAGGAGAAAAAACCAAGAGAGACTTTTAACTGTAGGAAACAAACTTGGGGGTTGCTGGAGGGCAGGTGAGTGGGGAGAAGTGACGGAGGACAGGCATTAAGGAGCGCACATGATGTGATGCGCTCTGGGTATTACACAAAACTGATATAATTATTAAACACTACATCTGAAACTAAAGAAGTCAGAAGTTGGCTAGTTGAATTTAAATAAAAATAAAATAAGTAATGTGGTTTTGATTCCGCTGAACCCCTCTATACGCACCTGTCCATCTTCCTGGCTCCCGGGGGGCACGGAACAGAGGAAGGTGTGTCTGCTCAGCGTACACAGGCTGGGATCCCTGTCCTGCTGAGAGTCCGGCTAAGCCCCAAGCCGCTATCCTTACGCTCAGGGTCAGTTTGGGGCTTGCCTATTCTGATGCTGGAGTTTCCTAAAGCCTGGGACACCGACTGATACGTCTCAGTAATATTTTCATTCATCATGAGCTCCACCTTAGAGGTGCTCTGTCGTGGACCACAGAAAATACGAAACGTTGGCCTGCCAGGTCACATGGGCTGCCACCTTACATTCCAGCGACATTCCAGATCCTAACTCGGTCTACTCCCAGAAATGTGGACCCCCACTCTGCTTGCACTCTTGAATGGAATCTGCATTTCTAGCTGGGTCCGAATACCGGTAGGCTTGTCAGGAATCATGAATTCTTTTTTTTTTTTTTTAAACTATCCATTTATTTATTTAAGAGAGAGAGAGAACTCAAGTGGGAAGAAGGGCAGAGGGAGAGAAAGAGAAGCAGACTCCCCGCTGAGCAGGGAGCCCAAGGCAGTCTTGATCTCAGCACTCTGAACTCATACCTGAGCCAAAGGCAGATGCTTAACTGACTGAGCCACCCAGGCGCCCCAGGAATCCTGAATTCTTTGTACGTGAATTCTCTCCTTGGACCACACAACTCAGTGATACTCAAAATGGTTTCACTTTACGATTTGCTTTCTCACACCTGACTACGGAGGCCGTTCTCCTGACCCCCTGGCGGTCTTTCATCTTCCCTCCACCGCTGTGACCCCTTCCCACACCCCTCCCAACTCACTCTCTTAATACCTGTGCTAACCCCAAACTCCACACACTTCCTAATTCCTCTTTCTCCTATGTTCTATCCGCAAAAGTTCCTAATTTATATATTTCCATGCCCTTTCACTTGGCACATAAAGATCCATGATTGCATTTTTTTTGTTGAGTTTTGTAACACCAACATGAAATGAGCTTCCTTCACATCAGTAAATTGTGCCTTGAAATCTAATGTCTTAGATGAATATAATACACCCTCGCAATGTTCTTGTGATGGTCTGAGACATCACTGTCCATCCTTTATTTTTCATCTATAGGTGTGATGTTAAAATATGGCCATATTCAGTTAGTATATAACGGAATGCATTTTTTCACTAGATAATGTATTTCATTTTTATTTTTTAAAAATATTTTATTTATTTATTTGACAGACAGAGATCACAAGTAGGCAGAGAGGCAGGCAGAGAGAGCGGGGGAAGCAGACTCCCTGCTGAGCACAGATCCCGATGCCGGGGCTCGATGCCGGGGCTCGATTCCAGGACCTGAGCCGAAGGCAGAGGCTTTAACCCAGGCACCCCTCATTTTCATTTTTAACATTCACTGGTAAGTTGTCTCTTCCTCCTGCCTGCTTAATTTTTGTTTTCTGATTTTCTACTCCTTTTACATTTCATTTTCCCCCATTTATATACAAGCTGTATTTTCTTTTTAATTTTTAATAATGCTGATATTAAAAAATGCTGTCGACAACAGCTCTTCTGTACATCAACCTACTTTACTCTCTACATTACCATGACTTTATTATGCCAGGAAATTCTTGCCCAGAAAAATGGAGTTGCAAATAACTTTATTGTTTGTTTGAGGAATCTGCTGAAAATCCATTTATCGAAACAATAGACTATTATTCCCCTTGTTCCCTTCAGGACGAGGAACAATAGTTTCTTCTTCCTACGGAACAATAGATTGCTCAAGTGGCTTCCTCAACTTACTGTTTGTTCTGGAACGACTCACTTCAAGATGTTCACCTTTCCGCATCCATCATTCCTCAACGACATCACAAACTTTGCCAAATCCCAGTGAGGTCCCTGCACTGAAAGATCCGCTGAAATCAGACCACAACAACCTCACCGACGTCCGCTTTTGACTTTCCCCTCTAGAGATGCTGCAGAGACTCTGCTGTCTCTTACTGCAATAAACAATAAACTTGGCTTGGCTTGATCTCTTTGGGGAGTCAGCAGTCAACACTATCCTCTTTTTAATCCCCTCTGGCTGTTAATTTTACAATTCTGCATTTAATCTATTAGTTTATTAACATTAATATCTATTAATATTAAAAATATTAATACTAATATCTATTAATCATTTAATCTATTTTCGAAAGTCTAACTTCTTGTACAAGTTTAAAAATTAATCTATTTTTATTTCCCCTAGAGCCCCCACTTTCTGGCTTTTGTTATTATGATATATGATACAAGATTATAATGATAAAGATAGTGATGAGTTTACAACATCCTTGCCCTTTGAATAATCACTTTTGACCTTTGTATCAGCTTTTATAAGCATATAAACATCTATGGTGGAAAATTTAGCACATTGTTTTATACCATTCCATCCTACCTCTTCTAGTATCTATGAGTATGTATTTACATAACCTGAGATTTTCAATTCATAGATCTATTATTCATTTCTTCTGCACCTTGTCAATCAAGAGTTATTTTTCAGATGTACAAGATAGTGATTCGACAATTCTGTACATCCCCCAGTGCTGTATGTTAACTAATTGGAATTTCAATAAAAACTTTTAAGAAATAATATCATAATAGGGGCAAGCAAAAAAAAAAAAGAGTTATTTTTAAAATTTGTGTTGACGATTACTATCACATTTAATGAAATCTCACCTATTTTGTTCCATGGCAGTTTTTTGGACTGTCATTTTCCTTCTCTGAAATTCTTTGACACATTCTTACGAATAGCAGGAGGCTGGCTTTGATTTTATTTTTAGGAAAGGTACTGACATTTGCTGCAGTGGAACGACCTCAAATGCAAATCACACAAAGGCCATGTGAAATACACAAAATTCAACCGGATATCATTCTCACATTTCCATCAGTGGTACGAATTTGAGAATATGTATTTTAAAAAACGAGCTCATCCAACAGAGGAGTGTTTATCCTTCGGTAGAAATTCTATTTCTCTGTCTTTAAAATTTCATCAAATGCTTCAGTCTGAGTCGGCAAACAGCAATGCCATGTACTTTTAAGATGGGGAAGGAAAAAGCAAATACAAAATTATATCGAGTGACCAAGTTGAGTGAGAGTCACAGAGCCTGTGAATGGACATGAACTGGTAAATGTGAAACTTGAATTCAGGGCAATAGGGCTACTCAGTCACCTTCTGGAGTTCCGAAAACAGGAGGAAATTAAGGTGGAACTCGGTGAGCCCCAGCAGGGTGGTCACCCATAGTGGACAGAATCTCTGGGCAAAGCCTCCGATCACAGATCATTTGGTTCGTGGGAATGAGAACTATATTCCCTTCAATGGGAATAGATTTCTTAAACCTTAAAGCTAAGTCTTAAAAATTTAAGAGTAACAAAACCATAGTATTAACAGCTTTCTGTAAATAATAAATTTGCATGTACTTTATACATACGCGTTTGAAATACATTAACAAAATTAAAACTTAAAATTTTTGTGAACTTAAATATTCATAAATTAAAAAGACATGGTAACTATACAGAAAGATGGTTTTTATTAATACAGTCTCTTGGGAGACACTTAAAGAAAGTGAATATGTTAAATTTTAAAAAGCCGTTTAAAATATTTGAGGCATTTAAGCTTGTAAGGGAAACCAAATATTTGTCAGAGATCCCATGAAAGTCATTACTCTATTAGCTGGATTTAAAATATATTGAGCTCACAGATATATTTGCAAGCTAAGCTTAATACATTTCTGAGCTAAACTTAAGCCTGAGAGTTAGTTTTTCTTTTATGATTATAACTTTAATAAATTGAATATTATTTACTACTATTGAACTTCAATAAATTGAATACTATTTAAAAACAAAACAAAACAACCTCTTGAATAGTATTTTCTATGTACACAAGCATCTCCTGAGGGCACCAACCCTGCCTCCATAAATATATCCTTCCTTTCATACTGGTCCTTAAGCATTTTTTTTTAATCATTAAGCAGAGATTTATTGAGTGCCTATTATAATCCAGGTAATGGTCAAGACACTGGGGATATAGTGAGGAATGAGGGAGGGTTATTAGCAATATGTTCACACAAACATATATTCTTGTGTTTTTCCATATTTTGTGAGAGTGAGGTGTTTAGGCGCAACTAAGTTAGAACCCTTCCTTCACCACCAACTTCCTGCTTATTACACATCCCAGTCCTCTGGTGTTATTAAAGTGATTGGATCTGGCTAAGGGGAAGGTGAATTTAAGATACACTTATTTTGGTTTTAGTGGGATATAGGTATGGGATTCATAATCGTTGGTGCGTTAACATTGTGTTCATTGTCCTGGTGTAGGAATTGCTTCTTGAGAGATTCTCTAGGTCTACTGGGTTGGCTCTCCCTCACAAAGACACAAAGATGGGAAGACAGAAGTGGATCCAAGTGGAAACATGTTCCTGACCTCACAGGTATGTGGGACATGGATGGGAAACAAGACTTGAAATGTTCAGAGTCAGATGACCACCTATTCTGACATCCAAGGTCTCCATCATGGAGAATCCACTTGAAAATAGAGCATACATAACAATAAACATACTGTACACGTTCGTTCTTCTTGATGGGAATTCTGAGAAACAATACTTCAGAATTCCTGAATTCATAGTGTGTAAGACACAAAAATTGAGTAGAAGCGTATTAAATCACATCCCAGCTCATGTGATTCATCTTGTCTTAATGAGGTCTGATGGATCTAGATGGAACAGCACAGAAAATGACTCTCAGAACAGAAATAAATGACCACAATAGAAAAAAGCCTGAATTACCTTTCCATTTTCCCTCTAGAAATAAAATCATGAAATCATCATTATATGATAGGCTGATCAGAAGCTACATGAATAAAAACTGTAGGGAAAAAGGAGCTACGGAGGCGTGAATCTGTTAACAAGAAAATAAACTCTATGCTATTTCGCTGCACATTGGGCATATATAGCTTTTTAAAAATAAGCTTTTAAGTTGTGATTTATGATTTTTTAAATCATTTATTATTTTTCATATTTATTTTCTCATTCGAGGTAAGTATTTGCCCTTTATCTAATTCAAAATCTTATATACATTTTCTTTTTATTTTTTTAATTTTTAAAATTTTTTTTTAAGATTTTATCCATTCACTTGCCAGAGAGAGGCAGCAAGAGGTACAAACAAGCAGGGGGCGTAAGAGAGGGAGAAGCAGGCTTCCCACTGAGCCGGGAGCCCAATGTGGGGCTCAATCCCAGGATCCTGGATCATGACCTGAGCTGAAGGCAGATGCCCAATGACTGAGCCCCCCAAGAGCCCCCATTTTCTTTTTAAAGAGGGCTCTAGTAATTGTAAAATCTTCAAGTCTCAAAAACCAGGGTCTATTATTAACAGTGGCTGCCTAGGAAAATGGAGTTTATATGCAGTGAGAAAGTGTCCACTGTCCTTAATCAGTAAGAGTGAGTGTTTGGGCCTAGATTTTTGGTTTTTATGTTTTTTGAGGTTTTCGGGGTTTTTTAAAAATTCTTTTCTTTTTTTCCCCTCCTAAATCTGTAGACTTCATTTCTTTGGATCCTGGGTTTTAGTGTTGCAAAAGACTGGAGTAGTGGGAAACAGAAGACAAGAGGGCAGAGGGAGATGGGTTTCTGCGTCAGGGCATTAAAAACTGCTTCGGTGGAAGGCTGCACAGGTCTAGCACACTCTCTGAGTTATCAGTTTCCAGCTCTGTTCTGACTCTGCAAGTTGTAGATCACTGAGACATGTGTGAAGTGTGTCTTCATGGGGGAGAGGTTCCAACTGTCTTCACTCCTACTCTTGGAAAAAACAGTCCTTGTCTTTGACTACAGCTTTATTATTATCTCTTTACTCTAGATAAATCTCGGCTCGTTGGACTTTCCCTTTGAACTAGCTATAACATCAGCCTGGGTATCCTTCATATGCATAAAATAAAATCTCTAATGTGTATTCGATTGGATGTCTGTAGGGAAGTAACGATTTTACCTCTTCCCGGAAATAACCTTTCAATAATGGTCAGTGCTTCTGCTTCCTAATCCTCTCTTTCCCAGAACGGGAGGTTGGAGCTGGCCTGACTTTTGTTTCCTTAGAGATAATGTGGTTTTTCCCTCTAGAGAACAATCAAGGCTGCTCCCCCCACCACCACCATAGATGAATACTATCAGTTCACTGTGACATGGGGAATTTACAAATAGTCGACAGCCTCTAATTTAAGACAAAATAAAAAATCATTCTGATTCCCTTAACTGTGAACTCTCTGCTTTAGTGGAATTTGCGAATGTTATTAAATATTGTTGAAACAGCAACTAACTACTGATTTTCTACATTAAAAGCATCCAACGATCTTAGAATTAGACAAAGCCTAGAGGACACTGTACAAACCTACACTCCTGGGCAGAGTTTTTATTTCATGTCTACTGGGCCTGTTTTGATCCAGCCTACTGGTATTATTATTATTTCAAGAATAAATTTTAAAAATCTGATATGTTATTTTGATCCAAGATTTGTTCTCCAGACAGATGATCTGAGACGGCTATTATATTGTCAACAAAGCTTGTGGGGCTTGTAATGATGCCGGTTATGGAAGTCTTCGGCTTAAAGCATCACAGAGTCAGCATGTTCCGACTGAGATTTAAATAAAGAGAAATGCTTATTTTTAGAAAATAAGTACTCTGTTTAAAACCTGCCATTTTGGGGCACCTGGGTGGCTCAGTTGCTAAGCATTGGCTCCCTGCTCCGAGGGAAGCCTGCTTCTCCCTCCCCCACTGCCCTTGCTTGTGTCCCCCACGCCCCCCGCCCCGGCCCGGGGTCAAATAAATTAATTAAATAATTTTTTAAAACCTGCCATTTTTCTTCATTTACATGTTCATTATCAAGACATGTTCCTTTTCATGTATCACATAAAATGCCCCTTTATTTAAAAAAAAAAAAAAGGAGCCATTTGTTTGATTTCTGTGAATCACATGATGAGTTGAAACATATCAACACCAATCATTGGGCAGCGAGGAAGGGCAGGAGTGATGAGCCATCTTGATGTTCTCCTAGACTGTAGAAACCTCTGCTTGCTACCAGAGTTCTTAAAAATGTAGATATATTACGCCACTATGTAGAAAAAATCTCTTCCAGATAAAGTCCCTGGTACAATTAAGTGAAAAAAGAGAGAGACAGACCGACAAAAGTATGTATACCTTATCATTATAATAAACTAAAATTAAATACATTAAAGATTTTATTTATTTATCTGACAGATAGAGATCACAAGTAGGCAGAGAGGCAGGCAGAGAGAGAGAGAGGAGGAAGCAGGCTCCCTGCTGAGCAGAGAACCGGATGTGGGGCTCGATCCCAGGACCCTGAGATCATGACCCAAGCTGAAGGCAGAGGCTTTAACCCACTGAGCCACCCAGGCACCCCTAAGATTAAATACATTATATTGAATTTATTGGATACTTTTTGAAAAGACTGAAGGACATTCATAAAACACAAAAACATGTATTGCTGGATGTAAAGATTAAAGGTGATTTTAACTTCCATACTGTGCTTTCCACTGCTTTAGGTTTTGTTTAAAAAGCTGAGGTTTTTTTGTTTGTTTGTTTGTTTTTAAGATTTTATTTATGTATTTGAGAGAGAGAGAGCATGCGTGAGAGGGAGGGGGAGAGGGAGATGGAGGGGGACAAGCAGATTCCCCACTTAGCAGGGAGCCCAAAACAGGGCCCCATCCCAGGACCCTGAGATCATGACCTGTGCCCAAGGCAGAGGCTTAACTGACTGAGCCCCCCATGGGTTCCCAAGGTGAGGTTAATTTAAATGAAGAAAGATTAATATTAAGAAAAAAAAGAAGATTATTACTTTTGATGACTGAGCTCAAATTTTTATAATACGGTCCCTGAAGATACGTGACACTCTCCACTCCAGCCACAGAAGAGGTTATAAGGACTTACACCGCTTGGCCTTTGCACAATCACGTTCCCTGCTTGTGTTGTTTCTGTTTCAAGAAAACCTTCCCTGATTTCCTTCAATGACATCAGTTATATCCACAGCATTTTGGAAATAACCTTCTCAATGGAACTTATCATATTATCCTATTTCTTGACATGCTTTCTCTACTTGCTTATGGGCTCCCAAGGGCAAGGGACCAAACCTTACATATATTTTTGTATCTCCCTTGCTGTTGCGCGACACCCAGGGGGGCTCAATAACAAATGAGCCAATGAGCAACGAAACTCAAAACAAGATTTTGGGAGCTTTTGTTACCCTATCTCATGCCAACACTACTTCTCGAGAGGTCTGAGCATACTTTCTGCATCTCCCTAAAAATTACTGTCTGAATTGACATTCTTTTCTACAAGTTTAGTGAAAAAGCCAAATATGGATAGTCCGGGCTGATGAAAACTTTCTTTCTTCCAGAACAAATAGAAGAAACAATCTTTTGCAGCTCGGGGGAGAAGCCGGTTTTCTCTTAAGAAGTGTCCAGTCCATACATAAAAGAAGTAATTTCTGAAATTTGCCGCAGAAACACATCTAGGTCAGAAATTATCATCCCTTTGTGTATATCTCACTTATTTTTGAAGTTACTTATTATTCTGACAAAAATACACCTTGGGGAGCTCAGCTCCTGTAAAAAGGATGTCAGCTGGTGTGTGTAGGTAGTAAAAGAATTCTAAACTTCATAAAGCCTGTCCTATGAATAAGTCGTCATCTTTTCGATTAATCTGTCAGTGATATGCTTAATAATTACAGAGCACTTTTTCCTCAAAGGACTTGAATCTCATTATCCGCCCTTTAGTACCCCTATGAAGAAAGCAATCTTATCATAAAACCACTGAGAGCATGGAATCCTGGTGTTACGGGTTGAACTGTGTCCCTTGACAAAAAATATGCTGAAGTTCCTACCCCCAGTACCTCAGAATCTGACCTTATTTAAAAATAAGGTCATGTCAATGTAATTAGTGAAGATCAGTCAAGGTAAAGTAGAGTGGGTTCTTAAGCCAATATGGCTGGTGGCTTTACAAGAGGTAAAGAGACTCAGTGACAGAATCACAGGGAGTATATCTATGTGTTAGCATAGGCAGAGATGGCAGTAATGCATCTGTAAGCCCAGGAAAGCTAACAATTGCTGGTAAACACCAGAAGCTCAAAGAGGCAGGGAGGGGTTCTCCCCTAGAATCTTCAGAAGGAGTATGGCCCTGAGGACAACCTCGATTTCAAACTTCTGGTCTCCAGAACCATAAGACAATAAATTTCTGTTTGAATCCACCCAATTTTCAGTACTTTCTCAGAGCAGCCTTAGGAAACACATAGGGACAGATTCAACCCATTTCTCAGGATTTTGCACCTAAGTTTTTGGTGAAAACAGAATGAAGTCCACGTCTTCTGTCCTCTGCATCAGTCAGTGGTCCAGTAGGAGACCATTATAACTCTCTAGGTATAATTCTCCTCATTCTGCTATACACATTGGCCATGAACTGTTGAGTCTTGTGAGCTGTAGAAGGTACAACATGAATTTGCAGAGAGACAGACCTGTCTTTCCCTTAATTTTCCATTTAACCTTTTGCAAGGCTTGTCTAAGAGTCAAGAACAAACCCGGTAGGGTTAAAGTAGGCTGTAATTTTGCATTATCTTTCACGTAGTCATTCATCTGTCCTGATGTACTGTGAAGTCAAGATTTCTGCTTATTAACCTTTTAGCAAAAGCAAGCCTGACTTTTCAGTTAGAAGCCGAAGTATTAGGAATGATTACCTTAAATGGCACTGCATTTCACATCAAGGAATGTGGCCTTGTGACTGTTCTTTTTTAAGTGGCCATTTGTTACCTAATAGAGGGAGCGGAGGTGGGAAGGAATGATGAGCTGAAATGAACAAAATGGATGGATGCCGACGAGGAGTTCCTTGACGTGCCCATGCGTGACCAACCTGCAATTCTCATGAAAGCAAACACACGACACGGGAGGCAGAAGAGGTCCACGTGGAAAGCAGAGAACACAGATCCAACCTTTCAGATTTAAAATCCTGGCTCCTCCATTCACCAGCCTTAAGATCCTGGGCAAGTCATGTCATCTCTATGTGCCCTGTTTCCTCCTACACCAAGTAGGGGGTAATTAGAGTGTCTCCCTCATAGGACTGCTGTAAACAGAAAAAGTTCTTAGGACCCAAACTCAAGAGATAAACATATTGATGATGCTTTGACCCTCGTCCATACCAGGACCAAGTAATCTCCGGAAGTGGTTTTAAATCCATCTACAACTATCCACGGCAACTCAGCCTCAGACAACTAGGCAGACCCAGAGGGCTAAAGGCGACCAACCCTTCAACTCTGCTTCTGAAAGCCCACCCATCCTTGAACTCCCCAGGTCCCCAAACCAGCCGTTAAAGGCTCAGCTCTCTCTGCTTGTTCAGAGGCATATGAAACCAGAGCAGTTGTGCCTTCCTAGGAAGCGAGAAATTCGGCTTTTTATTTCAGACAGAGTCCCGGCTTCTTTCTTCAACACCATGGGGATCAAACCCCTGATTATATCCACAGATCCCTTCAATCGTGCCTGGTGTGTCGTAAGCGGTCCGTATGTTCATTCCAGTTATTAAAAAAAATTGTGGTACCCCTGACCTACGGGATAGGCCAGCAGAAAGGAGAGGGCAGGAAGTATGGAAATGCAGTATGTGAAACCCACCGTCTGGGAATCAGGACAACCTGCGTCCACACCATAACTGTCACCTTCCTTCTGTAAGAAAGGTTGGCAAACGGTACGTGGCTAAGTCTGGCCCGCTCCTTGCTTTGTAAACAAAGTTTTATTGGCACACAGCTGCAGCCGTTTGTGTAGACGATGGCTCTGGCTGCCTCTCAGCCACGAAGTCAAAGCTGGAGAGTGGAGGTAGATCAGAGAGCCTACCAAGCCTAGACTATGTACTATCAGACCCTTGACAGAGAAAGTCTGCCCCCCTCTCGAAAGCTCAGGTGCTGCATCTGAAAATGATGTCAATTCCAGTACCTTCCTCACACGGGGCTGGAAGAAAATAAAATAGAACGCGTAGGAGAGCATTTGGCAGAGTGAGCACAGCATCCAGGACTAGAAAGCAGCCAGCTGACTCCGTGGCAAAGACTAAAGTTTGGTTTTTATGTTTCAAACCGAATTTGGATTATTGAAGGCGGGGGCATGACTCTTCAGGTGGGTCACATCTCTCCCTCTTTCTCCGGGTCTGAAAAGGAGTGTGAAGTGACTTCAGATGCGGTTTCCCTGCCGGCTTCCTGTGCCCACCTAAACAGGAGCCCACCACCTCGGATACCACCCATCCCTAATACTGCCTCTCTTCCAAGAGCTCAGCTATAATCTCATGAGGCCTCACTGGGTTTAATTATACACCTACATCGTTTCTTTAAAAGGGGATAATTTGCACGCAGTAGAAGCATAATTCATGCGATCTGAGTTAATTAACTACTGGCACCTGTTAGGTGTTTGGCACCGTTGCAGGCACTGGGGGAGAGTTCTTTTGAGCGGGGTCCATAAGAAGAACCCCCGTGGGGTGGAAGTGCTGGAGCTGAGCCCCCGCATGGAAACGGTAGACAAGAGCAGGCTGGGAGTGGAAAGGCCTTAAAGCGTGGTAAGTCTGGCCCCTTGAATGGGACACAGTGAAACAGATGGGGCTGAAGCAGAGAGACAGGGATTGTGATGCCACATGAGGGCAAAAGGCCTGCCAGGATGTGGGGCTCGCTCATGCCTGAGGTGAGGGGACAAGGTTTTATCCGAAGCATGACAAAGTGCTGAAGCTTCCCAACATTGAAGGATGTCTGTGATCTGCTTCACTTTCTGCATCGACCTGTCTGGGTGCTCTTTGGAGTATGGAGGAGTGAGGGAATGACTGAGTGAATGAATGGTGGCAGCCGGTTTGCCCTGTTCGTTAATAAAAAGTCAACAGGGGAGGGCTTCTCAGCTCTGCCGAAACCAGAAGGCACAGAAAGCCGATTGGAACCTTCCACGCAGTGAGTGCCGGTGCCCTTGGATGCTGCTATGGACTGCTGTGTGCCTGGCCCGGAGAGGAACACGCTGGCCGGGTGAGGAGCCGATCTGCGAGGGCAGCAGGGGGTCCAACTGCCCTCCCCAAACGATCCTGAAAAAGTCTGTTCTGCAAATATTTAATTAAACTCTTGAGGTTCTAGCTAGAAACGTGCAGATGGACCCACAAACATGTGGAAATCATTCAGGCTCCAGTTTTAAAGAATTTAGATAAGGGATCCCTTGCTGTTAATGTGTTTTGTGAATTCCGGTAAGGGAAGGATATAATTTAAAATCCTTCGCCCACAACACTTTGGCATTGCCTCTCGAAATAAATAACTAACATAGCGTGGAGTTCTTTGGCTGGGTCTAGATGCGTAATTGGTCTGCTCCCTTTTGACTGACCTGCCTAATTCATTTAGCCAATTAATGTGATTCTGGCGAATACATGTTTTAAAATATTTACAGCATATGAAGTCCTATATTAGGCACATGCTGTATTTTTATCCTTGCAAACACCCTTATAATTATTAGTATTAATAACAATAAATGACTGAACATGGAAGTGCTTACAACAGAACCTCGCCCTTAATTACTGTTAGCTGCTATCATCACCATCATTCTCATTACTGCTATTAATATGACTCTTGTATTTGCTATTAATCTATAAATCAGGGAACTGAGGCTCAGAGAAATTCAGTAACTTCCCCAAGGTCAAATGACAGCCTGAGAATTGAACCCCCAGAGTCTGCGTTTAGAGCCATACTGTGAGCCGCCAGCCTGCACCAGATCCACAATGATAATTATCGGGTGAAAATATATTATTATTTGAGCCAAAAAGATTTTTTTAAGATTTTATTTATGTATTTGACAGAGAGCTAGAGAGGGAACACAAACAGGGAGAGTGGGAGGGGCAGAAGCAGACTCCTTGCTGAGTCCTACGCTTCTAGGGAGCCCGACGCGGGGCTCGATCCCAGGACCCTGGGATCATGACCTGAGCTGAAGGCAGACACTTAATGACTGAGACATTCAGGTGCCCCTATTTGGGCCAAAATTTGAAACAGTTACCTATAGGATCCATCTGTTATGTCCATTTAGTTTTCCTACACACACACACACACACACAGAGCTGTCCATATAAAAACACATTCATAGTTCTAGATACACTTAGGACAGCTAATCAATTCTAAAAATGACTCCTTGTGTGTAATAAATGTGCTGTGTTCATCAAGTCAAAAAAAAAAAAGAACCTACAATAACTAAGGAGTAATTTGAGTTACTTTAAAAAAAAATACCTTTAAACCATATATTACAGACCTCATAGTGTAACCTCATTCTCAGTGAAAAATATCCCATGATTATGATTCTAATTCCTAACAATTAATTCCCTAATGTTGCCACTGTCATTTCAATGGGTACAGTGCTTTACGTACAAGAGCCCGGAGAAATTTCCAGAGGGGTGTTCTGATTAATGCACAACAGAAGAACATTTTCATTTATGTGTTTGCTGTTTTGCTTAGCTCAGGTGTTTCTTGAACGAGGTCTCTGGGAGGCAAAAAGGAAGGATTATTTCAGCGGGAACATATGCAGAACTTAAAAACCTGCAAATGCCTGTCAATATGGTGAATATTATTAAAAGGAAGAAATGGGCCGCTGACTCAACCCGTGAGCAAGCAGGCCCGGCTGCGTCCCAGGCTGCCTCACCCGCTGAGAAACGTAGCATTCATTTTGCTTGTTTGGGATTTTCGTGACAGGTTCCAGGCATACGAACAGCTTCCTCTCCACGTCCTTCTGCGTTTAGCCCACTGACAACATATGCCGACAAGACCTTCTCCTCGTTCTATTCAGTGACTAGGAACATGCAAGGCTTTGAGTCAGATTACAAAATAATTCCCAATGTCCCCCTTTGTGCTCTTTATTTAAAGTTCACCGAAGTGGAGTTCTTTGCCAGGTTCATGGGGAGGCTCTGTGTCCATCCCCACACGGGGCTGGTGTGAATGACCAAATCCCTCTCCATGGTCACCCCTGGGAAACTACCTACAAAGCCACTCCTTGCTTTAGTGATTCTAGGATGGCAGGTCATTCTTGCCTTGACTTCTAGCACCCTTGTCTCCATGCCAGAAAGTAAATGGGGGTGGAAGAGTGCCAACCCAATGGCCAGCACCTCCTTTTTTTCCCTCACAAAACCTTGACTGTATTCAAATATCTGGCAGAGGCCTCTCAGGAGAGAGAAAGGAAGAGACCACAACCTAGGGATGGTCATGGGACCCAGGTGTGGCCATTGAGACATAAGCAGAAATCCCCTGGGGTCCCCAGGAGGATACAAGTTGTCACCCCTGACAAGAGGATGGACTGGTAAAGAAATGCTCTGTGTCACTGGCCCTTGCTTTGGAAATAACTGGGTGAAGGACACATGCTCAGAAGAGCCAGGTCCATCTTGTAACTGTACATGGAAAGTTCAGAAGACTGCAGAGATAGGCATCTCTGGATATCTGGGCTCTCCAACCTGGAGCCCAGATATCGTGGACCTGCCAAACCATCACCAACACATCACCTGTGGCTAGAATTTCATCTTCTGTGAGAAAATGAAACCTTCCTCCAAGATTCTGACAAGGGAACGTTTCCTTCTTTGCAGCCAAAATCATTCAAAACCCTTACCCCAGTGCTCCGATTTCTTATGCATCTCTCTCCCTCTCTCCCTCTTTCTGGGACAACTTCCTGTGTCAGTCCTGAGGAAACGGCTTTGTTCCCTTTGGGATGTGCAGAAGGCCAGGAGGGGAAGAGGCAGTCACCATGGGCCGGGAGTATTCCGACACATTGCTGCTAAAATAATGACTGGAATTGTAAGGCCCTGACTGCCTGCTCTTTGCTGAGGTCACTTTTTAGGGTTCCATTAATAGCAGCAACTTTGAGTCACTTTTTAGGGTTCCATTAATGGCAGCAACTTTGAGGACTGTGGTACCCTTCCCCCCAGGTAGCAAGCAGGCTTGCGTACAGTTTACTGTAACCCCAGCACATTCCCTGAGCTCAACGTCCCTCACTTGCAGTGCCAATCCATCTGGACCCCGCTGCTTGAAAGCCTCCTTTTACCCTCTCCCGTGGAACTTGGAGGGCAAGGAGGGAGCCAAGAAAGAGTCAAAGCTCATGCTATTTGCTGTGCAGGAAAAAGTCCCTTGTCTCTGACCCAGGAGCCTCGTCTTCTGGCAGCATCTATGAAACTGTTAACTTGCAAGTAGAATAAAAATCTCAAACCCTCCCTGTTCTCAACAGGCTTGTGGAGCAAAATATCCCCCTTGATGACAGTCAGATAGTCTCACATCCTAAGACTATGGCCTTCGTTCCCACCATCCCTCCCATGGAAACCTACAACAACCACTTCCTTGAAGTCATGATAATACAGCACTTTAGAGCACATTCTGAAATGTGTCCGACTCAAGGCAGAGTCTGCTATTTGTAACTTTTTAAACCTGAGTTCCAATTTTCTCATCAGAAAATTAGAATAATAGTACCTTTGCCAAGTTTTTTGTTAGTGTTAGCATTCTTGAAGTGTGAATACAATGTCTAAGACACGAGCATACAATCCTCACGGCTCCCAGCGGTCCAAACCACAACAATCTCTTTCCTGGATAGTGGTGATAGTCCCCTAACCAGTTTCTTGGCTTGATACTCTTGTCCTATTTCAATTCCTTTCCCAAGCAGGGGCCAGAATAACATTTCAGAAGTCAAATCATGTCTTTCTGTCCTTAGCCTTGCCAATAAAATAGAATCATATGTCAGGTCCTAATTGTGGCTGATAAGACCCAACATGTTTCAATCTCTGTATACCTTTCTAACCGAATTCATCAATCTCTCCATTTTTCACTGTACTCCTTGAACAATTCAAGTTCATCCCAACCTTTGGACATTTTCATCTGCTATTACTGCTCCAAGGAGTGCTTTCTCTGTGGATCTTTGCAGAGCGCACCACTGCTCATCATTTAGATCTGCACACAAATGCACTCCTGTGGGAAGACTCTCTTATACCACTCTACCAAGATGCGCCCTACCAACTAGTCAATTCCTTCATTCCTTTTGCTTTCATAGAACTGCCCAAAATTATTATTTTTTTGCTTAGGTAGAAATTCCATTTTGCTTTTCTCCTATCATCAGGACGTGAGTTCTCTCTTGTTAATTACTCTAACTTTGCACCAAGAAGAGTGCCTGGGATCTAATTATATTGTTGAATGAATGAGTGAATGAATGAGCGTTATGCTTATATCATCAGGATATGAAAGATGCGAAAGTTTATAGCCACTGAATGTCTTGACGTAAGACTCAATGACAAAACAACAACAACAACAAACATAATAATATCCTTTCCCAAACCCGTGTTTGTTTCTGGAAATTCAGCGGTTTATGGTCAATGTTATATCTTAACCTTTTTTTGCAATGTTCAAACTAAATAAATACAATTTTGAGGAAATTTTTTCATCTTTAAAGGTTATCCTTGTGACTTTTACAGAGAATTCCCTGGAGATGGATAGTTTTTAGTCACAAATATTCCCTTGATAACTCTGCCCACAAAGACTCGGGCTCCTTATGGGAGCTGAAATATTAGAGAGATTGAAAGGCATGGTGGTAGGCCCATAAAAGCCTACTAAAGTATGCAGAAAAACAAACTTTATGGGGTTGGCTTTTGGATATATGACTTCATTTTTGAGAATTTGGGCTTTTCTTAGACATTCATGGTTCAAAAGAACATTTCCTATGTGTAGTGATCTATTCCACAGGAAATGAGTAATCTGGGGACAATCATCTAAAATGTATTTTCCTTATCATTTGAAAATGGTATTTTGTGTGTGGGGGGAGTGGTGAAGAACTTTTAAAAAGGATGATGTCCTGTAGCAGCATATTTTAGGCTTGGTGCTTACCAAATATGAAGCACGGATAATACATAGTCATGATCTCCTAGGGGAAGTCTGGCTAGGTCCTTTACAACTTCACAGCAATGCCCAGGCTTTGCCTACTGATATATATTAATGTAATGAAACCGCACACTGGATTGTAAATGTCTTGCCAGTTTATAAGCGATCTGAAAGACTGCATCTCTCACAATGTCTGTCATACTTCTTGGCAGGTAGTATGTGCTTCACACAAATTTATTAATTTATTGGTTGTAAGAATAAGGAAAAGATTTTTATTATGAAGAGAAAATATGTTAGTGTAACCTATCACATCTAGGACTGGTATGGTGATTCTGATGGTCTCAGTTTCCCTATAGTTCTTAGTGTGTGGCTTTCCTCTTAAGTTTCCTTCATGATAACCAGATGGCTGTCATGTTCCAGCCATTAAAGTCCAGATTCCAGCCAGAAAAAGGAGAAAGGGCAAATAGGAATAATGAGTTTTCTTATGTGCTTTCCAGGCAGCCCCACCAAGTAAATTCCATTTACATCTCAAGCCTGAACTGGTCATATAGTGAACCCTTTAGTCATGGGATGATGGGAAAGGTAATGGGAAATGGGAAAGGTAGACTTTTAGGTGAGGGCATGGCTTTCATCATTGAAATCATAGACTCTTTTAGTAAGAGAAGTTGAAGATGTATTGGGTGGGCAACTTCTGCCTGAATAATGTATTATGAGCATGCATTTCCTTTGGTTTTGGGGACAGATAGATAAGATTACAGGTTCAGAGATGAAAGATACAGCTTTTGATATGGACTAGTTTAAGATTCCCAAACTATCAATCCTGATGGATCTATTCTCAAATTCTCTGAAAAATGAAACACCCAAATTCAGGGGTTTTATCTAAAAAGATAAAAATACAAATGCAGCAGGTCGATAAAAATATTGTCATTTTAACTAGTGAGTAATGATGGTTCTTGAATGCTAAGAGTTGAATAATAAAGGCATTATAATATAGCAGATGCTACTAGATTATCAGAGATTGTGATCCACCTGCTAAATTGAAATAGGATTAAAAAAAAAAAACTATCCAACAATGAAATCATTTAGAAGAGTCCAGTTTGAAAGTGATGATGGTGAGGATGAAGATGGTATTGGTGGTGGGGTGTGGTGGAGATAGTAGCTAATACAGAACTAGAGCCTCATGTGTGCCTAGCCCTGTTCTAAATACCTGACACCTTCCATCTTGTTGAAGACTCACACCCATCCTCTGAAACAGCTAAGTACTTCTGAACCCATTTTACAGATGGGTGAAGAGAATAGCTACCAGTCCAAGTGCATTTGACTCCTAAGAATCTGTAGTTTGATCCAGAGTCTGGCTCTTCATTCTTACATTATACTTTCCTGGGGATAAGAGAAGGGAGGTCCAGCAGGACTCTGAAGATGTGAATCCTCATCGCAATGCAAGTCTGTTACCACTGGCTTTATATCTGTCTTGTTCTGCCCTCACCTAAAGACCCGTCTCCACTCCCTTGCATGTCTCCATATTGGAACAAGGGGCAGCCTACAGAGGAGACAGGTCTAGGAGGAAGCTGTGTTAGTGTGCCTACACCATCATGAAGGACAGAATGTAGGGAGAATTCCATCTGGGACTGAAGCTGGTGACGAGTACCCTCTTTTATTGTTTACAATAACTGACAAATTTGGTCCCTTTTTGATCACATTTAGGTATTTATAACATCCAAAAATCAACTTTCTATCAATCAGGACACTAATGTCATGAATACCAGTGTTGAAGAGGGAGGGATATTTAAGCAAGGACTACTTTTTGAGGCAGCTTATTAATCAACCATTTTATATTACAGTAATTTTTTTGAGAGAGAGAAAGAGTACACGTGTCTGTGTTCGCAAGCACTGGGGGATAGGTAGAGGCAGAGGGAAAGGGAGAGAGAGAATGTTAGGCAGACTCCACACCCAGCAGAGAGCCCCACAGTGGGCTCGATCCCACGACCCTGAGATCATGACCTGAGCCAAAATCAAGAGTGGGACACTTAACCGACTGAGCCACCCAGACACCCCAACAATAACTTTTCATTTCTCTTGAACCACAGAGTTGAGATCAGAAAATTTCAGATAATGGAGACCCCCCTCAGACTTAAGTGGGATAATATAATATAATATAATATAGTATTTGTTTTTAACTTGCTTTGCTCACTTAACAATGTATCATGAATAGTTCCCACATTAGTAAATATATGTGCAATGTGCTTGTAAAGGTATATATAATATTTTATTAGAAAGACATATAATATCTACCAGTGTATATATACTACTGGATACCTCAGCTCTTAAAAATTAATCTATTATTAATAATTCTGTATTATATATATTTCAGTTAAACATTTGCACATATCCTTAACTATTTGAGATCATCAATTTCTAGAAGTGGAATTGTCACATTGACTAATTTATATACAGTAGGAAAAATTATAAATAAGGAGCTTTTAACTCGCATTCACCAAGAGGTTGCCTTTGCCAACTTTCCTCCTTTCACGGAAACCTGATGGGGCCACAGAGGAGCCTGACTCCCGCTTCCATCCACAGCTGCCCCACCCCAGCTCTATACTGTCCGTACTGAAATATGGAAGCTCCTCTGGCCAGCTGTCATTTCCCAAGTGGTCTTCATCCTCATGCTGTACCGTGTTTCTCTACCTCCTTCTACTACCCTCCCTTCCAAAACCTCCTGCTTCCTGGAAAACCAGTCAAGTGGTTACCAGACTCCCCTCTAGTTCCTCAGTGCACATCCTTGTCATGGGCGCTATCTTGTGCTATCTTGTGGTACCAACTGTATGCTCACTCCCTGAGAGCACTGCTTTTCTGTAGGCTGGTGAAGAGCCATTGTGCTTCCTTCCATTCTGGTCTCTACAGGGCAAGGGATGGCTTGGCATTCTCCTGGCTTCTGACCACCTCTCCTTAGCTACTACATTACATCCTGAAGGAAAATACCTTCTGCTTTGGGAGTCATGGCATCTGCGTCCACCCAGCTTCTCACCTTCCCTCCCACCACCCCCTTGTCCCACACAAGCAAAGACGGTAATACTTCCGAAATACAGAAGTCAGATCATGTCACTGCCTAAAACCACCTAGTGTCCCCGATACACAGAGATGAAGACCTGATATCCTTCCTAGGACTGTAAGGTCCTAAAATGTTTTTACAATGTCCTTTTAAAATGTCTCATCTCCTACCTCTCCCCAAGCACATTCCACCTCAAGATTTGTAGGTCACACTTCTGTCGGCCTGGCATGTGGTTCCCCTCTTACCTCCGTGTGGGTCTTGGCTCAAGGATCTTATTGCAGAGGCTTTCTCTAGTCACCACATCTAAAGCAATGGTCTGATTCTCTATTTCCTGTGCCTTCTTTGTCCTTCCCCAGAGCCTTTGCCCGTCTCATGAATGAAATGGCATGCATTGTTCCAGTCAATGGTGAACCTCCAGCCTCTTTAGTCTCTGGCACACAAGAAGTAGTCGATCAATTATTTGTTGAATGAATAACAAAATGATTATCCATTGATCTTTGGTCACTCCGCCATGCTTATTTTCACACACACTCCCTCTCTCTAGTATAATGTAATTATCCCTAATTTCCTGTCTTACAAACTCCCTGTGGGCTGGGTTTCATCCTATCTTTCTCTGTCACACCTACACTTAGGAAGGACCTGACATGGGACAAACTCAGGAAAGTATTTATTGAACAGGGCCCTCGTCCCTTTCAGACCCGCTTCATGCCTTTCCTATTGTCCCCATCTCTCAGCCGGGAAACAGAGGCCCAGAGCAGGTCAGAGAATTCCCCACACTAGGGAACGGCTGAGCCATGATTTTAATTCACGTATTTTTACCCCAAGCCTAGTCCTCTCTGTGTTTTTTTTAATTTTGTTTTTCCGACGAATGGCCTACCATCCTCTTGAACTGATGTATACAGAAGCTTCCAGCATTATGCACATGCTGTGAAAAGTTATGTTTGAGACCTTGGGATCCTTAATTTGTCAAATGTTTGGAAGAAAAATATACTGCTCTAATTATAGCATGCAGATGGCAATTTGAAAACTTACAAACTATGTCATTTAACAAAGCAGAACATGAGAGAATCATGCTTCATAAAGTGACCTTATTTTCTTAAAGGGACAATTTTTGAGAATCTTACTTTGAAAGACATAAACAGGCTGCCTCCTCATTCTTGATTATAAAGATACCTAAAGTAAGCCCATTAAGTACCAGTTACAATAATTTTAACTATCAATTATAAAAGTGGGCCTTTCTAATTATAGGCAACATTTAGCATTTGGGACCGAGTTTTTGCTGGTTATGTAAGTTGCAGATCTAACTAAAGCCAAATATACCCTCGCTGGATTTTACCCCACATTTCTAAATTTCTAATTATATTGTGATGGCATCAGCACTACCCTCTGCAAAAGTTTAAAACCTCATGACTCAAAAATAATCTGCAGGGAAACTTCCAGAAGCAAGGGGAAAACTGTGAATGAGGACATGGCCTAGTATCAAAAGCAAATAACATGAGAAACAAGCCCTTGAGAACAGAGGTAACTATGACCAGCCAAAGCAACTCTTTATTCTTCAGTATATTTTCTAGAAGTGGCACATTCTCCTCTACTCTGCCATTTCTTACATGCACCACACACTAACCATAAACCAGAAGAGCACATAATATGACACAACATGACAGTTCCCATCGCACCCCCAGAGCATGGCATGACGGGATAGAGCAATTCATTAATTCCACAAATATTTATGGGGCACTGAATAAGACAAAAGATCACACCTTTACAGAGTCTGTATTCATGTTGTAATTAAGACCGATTATAAAACCTACTCACGAGGTCTTTAAAAATAAGCCTGTCAGCTATCTGAGACAGTAAAAAGGACTCCTGCCTAAAGTATAAACTCATTAATGTTTCCCCAAATGTTAGCTATGACATGAATTCAGGTGTTAAGTAACAATGCCTTTATCTGAATATGCATCAGAAAACACTGTTTCTCCATTTAAACCAGTGACATATTTTATATATGTACCAATATATGTGTAATAATATGATATAATTATATCATATTATTATGTAATATGCTATGTAAATATTTAAAAATTATAAATTATATATACTATAAATACAAATATACACTATGTATAGAGATACATGAAAATATATTATATATAATACATATTTATTTCTATGTTCTGTATATTTATATATATATATTTAAAGAAAAAGATTTTTCCATTTAAAGAAAAATACTATCTAAATAAGAAGAGAAATGGTATAGTAGAGTACACGGCAAAAATTGTGAAGGTGACATATGATCAAAGTTTCACAAACACAGGGGCACCTGGGTGGCTCAGTGGGTTAAAGCCTCTGCCTTTGGCTCAGGTCATGATCTCAGGGTCCTGGGATCGAGCCCTGCATCGGGTTCTCTGCTTAGCAGGGAGCCTGCTTCCCCCTCTTTCTCTGCCTGCCTCTCTGCCTACTTGTGATCTCTCTCTTTGTCAAATAAATAAACAAAATCTGAAAAAAAAAAAAAAGAATTTAAGACTTAAAAAAAAGGTTTCATAAACAGTAATCTCAGAAAGTGATTTTTTTTTTTTTAGCGACGGGGGAGGGGCAGAGACAGAAGGAGAGGGAAAAATCTCAAGCATACTCCCCACTGGAGCACATACTCCCCCCATTGAGCACAATGCAGGGCTCAATCCCATGACCCAACCCTGAGATCATGAACTGAATTGAAATCAAGAGTCAGACACTTAACTGATTGAGCCACCCAGGCACCCCCAAAAGTGATTTTTTAACCCACATAATTCCAGTTGTAGATGTGAAAATGGTTGCTATTAAGAAGAACAGCTTAACTCAAGAATGTTTTATCAAACACATGAATTAATATATATACAGACACATGTATAATAACTAATAACTAATTGTGCAATAATAATACTATTGATAATGGCTTTATTACATATCAAACACTGCTCTAAGCTTTTTCACATTTCATAGCCTTTCATATATACAACCCAATTATGAGATAGATAAATTTATTGTTTCATCTTACAGTTTTGGGAGTTATGGCTAATAAGAAAATGTAATTAGAGATCTAAGCATTAGAAAAAAAAATAAAGAGTTCCTATTTTCATATGACACATTTATATATCTGGGAAACTTAAACCAATCAGTGGAAAATTATACAAACAATAAAATAATCTAATAAAGTGGGAGGTGTAAAATAAACCAATTGTCTTTACACAGATCACAAAAAATGAGGTGTAGAAGACACAGTGGAAGGAAGGGAAATAAAAATGAACAAATGAGTAAAATACTTAGATGTATACTTGAAAAGAATGGTTTAGGGATTATGAAGAAAACTATAAATTACTCCTGAGAGACCCCCAAATTAATAGGGATAAAAGCAAAGGCATGGCGTCACATGAAGATATGACATCATAAAAATGTCAGTTCTCCGTAACTTAACTTATAAATTTGACATTATCCTCGTAAAAGTACAAAAGGATTTTTTGAGCTAGACAAGTTTATTATGAAGTTTATTTGGCAGAACAAAAAAAATCAAGAAAATCCTAGAAATGTAAGAATAAAGGTGGAGAACAGCTAGCCCTACCAGGTATTGATACATAAATAAAGCCTCAAAAATTAAAATGATGTAATGCTGGCACACAGATGGACATGGAGAAAAATGGATCAGAAGAGAAATCTAGAGAGAGACACAGTCATAGATGCAAATTTAGTAAATTCAGAATTACAACTCAAATGGGCAGAAATGGACATTTTAGTAAAGGATGTTTGAATCACTGGATTGCTCTATGGAAAAAGATAAAACTGAATATAATTCTCACACAGTACACAATAATTTCCAAATAATTAAAGATTAACATGTAAAGGAAAAAATAAAATAATACAAATAATTTTAAAAATTGATGAATCCCTCTGTAACTTGAGTTTGCTGAAAGCCTTCCTAATGGTAATTCAAAATCCAGATGCAATCTAGGAAAGGGCTGATGGATTTGACTACTTAAAAATAAACTTTTGCACCATGAGCAGAATAAAAATGTAAATGACAAGACAGGGAAGAGGCATTTGCAATGGATACGAAAGGATTAATATCCCGAAGACATAAAGAGCTTCTAAAAAAAAAAAAGAAAGAAAGAAAAAAGTTCAACACTTCTGTTTGAAAAATGAGCGATGAATCTGAACAGATGGCTCAGAGGAGAAAATGCAAATAGATCTTCAACAGAAGAAAAGGTGCTCAACCTTGGCACACCAGAAGTGAGTAAAATCCCAGACAGCATTGGAAAGAACACGTCCACAGTGGCCCCGTGACTCCCTCCTGCTCCTCTTGGGGTTAACTCCAGTCCCCCTCTTCTCAACATTCCAACATTTTTACCAGGATCCATTTGGTTTCTCTAGATTGCTCGTCATTAACAAACCCCTGGGATTTATTAATGTGTGGGGCAGGGTTAGGTGTAAAATGGAAGCCGAGTTTCTTAGAAGGGAAGTCAGTTTCTGCTTGACCAACTTGCCTGAGTCACCTCTGATAATCTAATATTTTGCAGTGAAGTAGTCACTACCGTTCACTTATGAAAAATAAGTGACAAAATAATCTGTTGGTGTACCCTGTGGGGAAAGAAGCATGTTTATACATTGTTGTTGGGAAAACAAAATAATATGTAGAATTTAGCAACGTACAGAACCATCACAGAAGCATCTACTCTTTGATCTAGCTCTCCCCCTTCCAGGAATCAATCCTAAAGATATACCAGCAAAGGTCAAAACAAGTAAGACCGAAAGCAAGCAAACAAACAAACAAAAAACCCCACAAAACTCGTATACTCGTAAGGTCATTAATTGTAGCCCTGTTTGAAATAAGCAAAAGATCAGAAACAATGCAAGTGCCCATCTTTAGAGAAGTGGTTCACAAGCAATAGAACATCCACACAATAAAGTACTATGCAACTGTTAAAAAAAAATAAGGAATACCTTAATATTAATATATTGTTGTGGAGTGGTTTCCAGAAAATACTGCTAAGTGAAGAAAACAAGGTATAGAATAGTATATAAAGTCTCTGCATTTCATCTAAGAAATGAGCGATATACAAATGTATACATACATCTGCTTGGATTATAAATAAAAAACGGAAGGATAAACCAAAAATGTTAAAAATAAAATGTTAAACATAGGGCAAAGGAGAAAAAAAGGCTGAAGAGAAGGGATAGAAGCCAACGTTCTCTGGGTATTTCTGGATTTATTGATTTAACCTTTACATAGTTCTAAAACAAAAATAAAACGAATTGTTTAAAAACAAAAGAAAGTCCTAAAATGAAAGCAAAATAAAACAAAGCAGTCTAATGGGGTTTGATTGGTAGTTTACCCACAGATGGGAATTCTTTTCTTTCTTTCTTTCTTTTTTTTTTAATTTAGTTGACAGAGAGAGAGGATGCACAAGTACAAAGGGCAAAGAGAGAAGGTGAGTGAGAATCCCAAGCCCACTGCCCTGAACGAGGAACTCAGCATGGGGCTCGATCTCACCACCCTGAGATCACGACCTGAGCCGAAACCAAGAGTTGGATGCTCAACCAATTATGCCACCCAGGAGCCCCAGGCAGAAATTGTATGAAGTGACTACAGCACAGTAATCTGACTGCTTATCCTTGGTAGAATGTATTCAAAGGAGAAAGCTATTTTACTAATAAGAGTGGCATTATTTTTCTCATACACACGGATACACACATAAATATATACATGATTAATCACATATATGGAAATGATAATAGCAGCATTATTCTGATACACACATTCATAAATATGATTAAAAAGCAAATAGTTTAAAAAAAAACAAATAGGTAATTATGTTAACATCATTACTAGCCAAGATTTTTAAGTACCAAAGTAAAGAGAGTCAAATAAAAAAAAAATCAAAGAAATGGAGTAGAAATCTTGTAAACATAGATTTAAATTGGTAATAGGAGAAACTCATAGGTTTTTTTGTTTTAAGATTTTATTTATCTGTCAGAGAGAGGGAGGGTCCGGGAGGGAAGGAGCACAAGCAGGAGGAGCGGCAGGCAGAGGGAGAAGCAGGCTCCCCACTGAGCAGGGAGGCCAATGTGGGGCTCCATCCTAGGACCCCAAGATCATGACCTGAGCCGAAGGCAGACACTTAACCAACTGAGCCACCCAGGCTGCCTGAGAAACTCATAGTTTACCTGTCCTTGAAAAAGAAACATATGTCTGAACACTGAAAAGAGACTTCATACAACAAAATTAATCTGCACCTAGACTATGCTTCTCACATGCCATGTTCTTCTCACAAGAACCACAGCTCTTGGGAGAAATGGCAGACTCCATGTCTGAGGCAGGCAAAGGAGAGCAGGAGTTCTAGAAGCATCTCACAGAAAGCTGTGAGTGACCCCTGAAATTGTCAAGAGGCCTCGGAAGCAAACTGAAGAAGCACCCTTGATCAAAGATAAAAAGAATTAAGTCTCAAGAAAAGAAAAAGGGAAAAGAAAGAAAAAAAAAAACTGGGTAGAAAAACAAATGTGTTACAAAGACATTCATAACACTACCAAAAATTAATACTAAAACCAACCAAACAAAAGAAATCCTTCCTGGCGCCCTTGTAGAACTCTAGTAAATGTCGGGGGGAAACCAAGCATTGTTCCTGTCAGATCTGCATGAGCCACGCCTCGGGGTGACTGTATGTTAGGTCAGGGGAAGGTTCCAGCACAGAGGGTTTCAGGTAATACACGGAGGAGGACTGGTAGGACGAGGCAATTTACAATTTGCAACGCATATTGAAATAATCAGTCAAAGAAGGCTGAAGCTTTTAGATGGAAAGATGGTATGGAACTCTCTAATGGATGGGTTGAGGCCAGAGCACTGGACCCCTCCAGTCAGTCATGATATCACACAGACAGCACTAGACGTCTTTTACCTCTTCTCGAGATGTAAGAGGAAGCACACAGCAGCACCTCCACCCATGACGTATTCCTGGGGTAGCAGGGAAGGAACTGGACCCAACTTCTAAAATGATAAATGACAGAGTGACTTCTCAGGGTGCGACTAACAAAATGCACATGGCAACTTTATGGAACAGTCTGGTTTCTCCAACAAGTAGGTGTCAAGAGAAGGAAGAAATGGAAGGTGAACTTCTATCTATCAGTCAAGGTCACTATGTAGGCTTTGTTTGGGTCCTGATTTGAAAGAAGGAGAAATTATCTAAAAAAGAAAATGTGTGTGATATAATCAGGAAAATTTGAACACCGATGGAAAGTTTATAAAATTAAAAAGTTATGGTTCTTTTGTGTGTATGATGATGGTGTTATGGTTATATTAAAATATAGAGGCACCTACAGAATGCAGACTGTTGAAAAGAATATGATATCCAGGATTGGTCTCAAAACAATCCAGTAGCTGAAGAGTAAGCATGAAAAACATGCTTGGCCATGGATTGAAAATTGCTGAAACTGGTTGACAGGGGGTTGGGAGTTCATTACCTAATGCTCTGTACTTTTGTTTGTGTTTGAAATGTTCCATTACATGTTCCTATATACACACACATATAGAAACAGGCACAGAGTGTTAACTACCTTACCCATAGTCACAAAGCTAGTAAATGATAGAGCTATTAAACACTGCATAAATGAAAGTGTGTTAAAATTATGAAAAACTTGAGAGAGGAATTATGTTTCATCTTTTTAAAAATCTCCAGGTCTTAAGAGAGTACTTAGCATGCAGTTAACCAAAAAGCTTTATTGCATGAAATATTGTTAATATTTTAAATTATTTATGCCCCATTTTGTTTCAGAAATGATTTAGAATAAATGAGTGAGTAAAGTGAATATGCAAAGCAGTATTTTGAAATTTGGACCTTTATTTAGATGTGATAGCCAAAGTTTGGTTGGATATTCATGTATCCATCCTTGAAAACACAAACTGTATTATTCAATTTTTCCTAACATTGGCATTCAATAATATAATATGGATCCTACTATTTATTCAGCTTTTTAATATATTTGAATTTAATAATTTATTTAGGAAAGTGTTTTGCTGAATAAACGACAGAGTCCTGATGAAGAAAAGCTATAGTGGTCCAAAGCCATTATCTTTCATCATGCAGTCATTTATTCTACAAACTCTGTTGAGCACCTACTGTATACCAGGTGTTTTGTTATGTTTGTATTTAAAACCAGAGTCACAGTTAAGAAAAATCCAATATGTAAGTTAATCCATTCTTTGAGATTCTAACTCCCCTAAACTTGATAGGAAATCCTACGTATTCTGCACCCAAACTCCAACTTCCTCATCAAAGGTTCCCACCAAGACCTGCCTTCTGCAGGGGGCTTGGCTGGACTGTCTCAATCTAAGTTCTTCAAACTTAATGCAAGATGCCTTCTATATGTTAGCTTCCTGATTCCTCACCATGTGGATTCCTTGTCACTACACGTAAGTCCACGAAGACAGAGCCTGTCTTTCATGTTTCCACTTCCTACAGCACATAGGATAAAGCCTTGCATATGGAGGAACCTCTGAGAATAGGGATATATTCTTCAATCACTGATAAAATTAAGGCAGTAACATGAATCTTACGAAGGGTTTACTTCTGGACTCTCAGTTCTATTCCAATGACCTACATGACTATCTTAGAGCACCATCAAGCTACCTTAATGTTATAGCTTTATAACATTATAACTTTTTAAGTTTTAAACTTAACATTAAAACTTTATAAGTTTTAAAATCAGGATGTGTGAGTCTTCCAATGTGTTGTCATTGTTGTTGTTGTTTTAAGATTATTTTGGTCATTCCACATCCCTTCAATTTCCATAGGAATTTTTGGATCAGCTTTTCAATGTCTGCAAAGAAGCTAGCTGGGATTTTTATTGTGAAGGCACCAAATCGATAGATTAATTTGGGAAATACTGTCATCTTAATATTCTGTCTTCCAAATCATGAACAAAAAATATTTTTCCATTCATTTAGGTCTTCTTTAATTTCTGTCAACAATGTTTTGTAGTTTTCAAAGTATAAGTTTTACCCTTCTTTTCTCAAATTAGTTCTTAAATATTTTATTCTTTTTTATGCTGTTGTAAGTGGAATTACTTTCTTAATTTCCTCTTTGGATTTTTTTATTTCTAGTATATAGAAATATAATGGGTTTTTGTGTATTGATCCTGTTCCCTGCAACCTTACTAAGCCTGTTTGCTAATTCTAATGGTTCACTAGTGGATTTTTTAGTCTCTGTATTTTTTGGTCTCTGTATAAGATCATGTCACCATGGCCTTTGAATAGGCTGTTTCCTTTGTCAAAAACATTTTCTTCCCCCTGATGGGGTCAACTCATTCTTTTCCTTCAGATCATACACCAAAAGTCACCTCCTGGAGATATCTTTTCCTGGTCACTCAGCATCAAGATGACCAACACTGCTACTTTATCACAGTCCCCTGATTCTGTCTTACATGGCATAATAATCTTTTAATTTTTTAAAATTTTGTTTTTAAGATTTTATTTATTCATTTGACAGACAGAGATCCCAAGTAGGCAGAGAAGCAGGCAGAGAGAGGAGGAAGCAGGCTCCCTGCTGAGCAGACAGCCTAATGTGAGGCTTGATCCCAGGACCCTGGGATCACGATCCGAGCCAAAGACAGAGGCCTTAACCCACTGAGCCACCCAGGTGTCCCTTACATGGCATAATAAACAGAACTTGTACATTTATTATGAAAGTGCAAAAGGAAACAGAAAAGTAGGGAGAATATTATGATGGAGCCCCATATACTTACCAACATGATTTAATATTTTGCCACATTTTCTTCACTTTTAAACTATTTTTACTTTTATACTTTTAAGCATATTTACAACTACTTTGACATTTTACGCTAGATACTTCAGTATGAATCTCGAAAAACTAAGAAAACTTCCCTATATAACCATAATATTGATGTAGAGACACACACAAAAGCATTGCCTTACTCTCATCTAATACCCAGGCCATATTCAAATTTCTCCAATTGTTTCAAAGTCATCTTTTTCTTTTAACTGGTATGTTACAACCTGAATCAAATTAAGGCCCCCAAATTTCATTTTATTACATCACTTGAAATCTAGAACAGAACCCCCTCTTCTCCTTTTTAAAATAACATTGAAGAGATTGGATCAGTTATTCCATAATTATTTTTTTGTATTTTCTTACTTGATTTTGGGTTCAGTCTTGAGCTATCGGCTCCAGGAGAGCACTGTCATTGTCTGTCTTGTTCCTTGATAAGTCCATAGTGCCCAGAACGTAGCTGATACTCAATAAATATTTCTTAGGCAAGTGAGTGAGTGAATGAATGAATTTCCGTGATAGGAGTGTGGAGAAGGTGCTAAGGGAACACTGAGGGTCATTCTTATATAGGTCCCCTTTTAAGACCCCAAAGAAACTTCAGAACACAGAATACAGAAACTATACATTTTAAAATCTATCCTGCTTCGAAAGAGAAGCATCTTTCTTTGAAATGTCCTCATCGACGATAGGCATACATCTGGATCCCTATTTAATTAGAAGATGAGCCATGGTATTAAATTTTAGGGTCACCTTCTTCTTTGATACTCAATTGGTCTTTTCATCTTTTTCAAACCTCTCCTACTTTTGTATTCATCTTCCAAGAGAGAGAATTAAAATTCCAGCTTTGTGATATGGACACAAATCTTCTGGCTTTAGAATAAACCCTTTGGTTTCCAAGGTTTGCAAGTATAATACTGAGTCAATATGGGGGGGAGGGGGAGAGGCATGACTTCTAGCTACAGTTTTCCTCCTGGAACCTCAATGATCTCTGTCTTTAGTTTAGACGTGACTAAGGTAAAATGGCTCCTATGGCATTTAGGAAGAATTTAAAATCTGAATGCACTCACATTACTTTACAAGCTCTACAGGCTCACACCTCCTGACAGAGCCCATTACCCCTAACATTAAAATTTAATACAGGCATTTCTTCTCTTTCCAATTTGATGTTTAAAAATGTAGGCACTCTTATATTCAAGCTCTCCTTAAACAATCCTTTCTACTTTGAAAATGCTTTCTGTGAATCCTAGAATTTCTTTTTTTCCTTTAGCATACTGAGGTCAGTCACTGGTACCTTTCAATTTTGTCATCAAGAATAAAATGCAAGGACCCTGTAATAATTTTCAGTGTAAGGTGCACAGAGTTGAGTTTTGGGAACCTCTTCTGAAGGAAGGCATTGAAGAGGAGAAGGGAAGAAAATGGAAAGTGGCTTAATAATGGTCTTTCCCAAGGCTTGATACACTGGTTGTAGTTTGATTACTCTAGTAGTGACTCCAAAAAAGAAAACACTGGAAATGTGAATGATTTTTGATGTCAACGGTCTTCCCAACTCCATCCCCAAGAGACAAACATTTTTGACTACTGGTTGGTTGATTTTTTTTTTTTTAGAGATTTTATTTATTTATTTGCCAGAGAGAGAGAGAGAGCACAGTCGGGCCGAGTGGCAGCAGAGGCAGAGGGAGAAGCAGGCTCCCCGCCGAGCAAAGGAGCCTGATGTGGGACTTGATCCCAGGATGCTGGGATCATGACCTGAGCCAAAAGCAGCTGCTTAACCAACTGAGCCACCCAGGCGTCCCTGGCTGGTTGATTTTTACTTCCCACCACCTATTCTGTTTTTTAGTAATATTATTTGCAACCTGTAATAGCCCCCCTTTTTTTTGTCCTGTGGAAAGAAGTCCTCCTTAATTTAGTCAATACAGTTTATGTAAGGTTGAATCTACATGCTTTGCTCCAGCAGTAATCATATGACTCAGGAACCTACACAAGCCAAACCACTAAGACACAATCTTAAGATTTTGATAGAACCATTAATTTAAGAAATGTATAGGGGCTGCTATTTTAATACGATATACATATATATCTAGAGCTACTGGAGGCCATTTTGCTACAGTGCCTCAGGAGTGTGACTAAAGCTAAAAGAGAAGAAAGCAAAGAGAAGAGATAACAATAGATGTCTAATGACAAAGTCTGAGCACCTGGATTCATCCATACCTGAAGATTACTCTGAACTTTTCTGTTACACCGGCCAATAAATTATTATTGACGGTAGTTTGAGTCATATTTTATCTTTTAGAACTTCTAGCAGAATCTATATATATATATATATATATATAACAGTTGTCTGATTCTCCCTGGCCCAGGTTTGGGCTCCCAGGAATAGGTCAGGCAATTCTCACATGAAGGGCTCTAAGCAAGTATCTTCGTGGTGTTCATCCAGAGCCAAGGGATTTTTTAAGAAGATCCATCAACTGTCTAGTCTTTTTAGAAAGATGCACTCTTGGAAAGAGATCTAACAGGACACGGTCTATTTTCCTTTTGTGGTACATTCTTAGTGGACATTTGAAAGGAAATAGTCTAGAAGTAGTTTTCAATGAATCTTGTCCATAACCAATTCTTCAATGCTATTTACTTTCTTGGTCTTATTTTTTATTTTTATTTTTTTGCTGAATTTCTGCTGTAGGTTCAAGTCTACTTTGCCAGAACACAAAATTGGATATTGACTTAGCACACAGACAGGAGAGCCAGCTTTTTGCCAGCATGGCCAAAGGACCATCTGTGGCAAATGAAATCTGATTGCTTTGCACAAAGTCCTCCGGGCCCCAGTTAAGGACAAGGTACAGAGTCTGTGAGGGTGAAAATGAATCTAGAGGCTCATCTCTCCTTAAATCACCCACATTCTTCGGACAATGAGGAAAAGAGGAAAAGTCCACCTCCAGATGACAAATGATCAACACTGCTTGCTTGCTAAGTAAGGCTGACTAATCTATTACCTCTGAAATGATTTCAAGGTGTTACTGAATGAGCTTGCCTATATTTCACTTTTGCTGGGACATAAGGCAATAAATTCTAAGCATGCTTCATTGCCCCGTAATAAGTTACTCACATCATCTTCACTCTAGCTGATTACTGATCAAATCATCAGGAGCCAACGATCAAGACTGCAAGCACATTTCTGCCAAAGCACATGTACTGCAAAATGTTTTTGTAGTGGGAAGATTCAAGGAAATACACAGCTGCAAGTTTCTGAACTCTGATTTCAGTCGAATAACCACACTTGTCTTATTCAATCACAACACCTTATTTGCAACCTGAGTATTTTGCACGCCCTTATTTATTTCTAAAGAACCCAAGAACATTCATGTTTGAGCCTCACTGATCTCTGTAATGATCCTAAGTGCAGAAAGGACAGGACTGACTGCAAACCTGACTCAAATCATGTTTTGCAAACTGAAGACGTCACAGCACAAAAAGTTGGATTCGTTTGCCCCAGGGCACTCACACACAAAATATAAATTATCAAGACGATATTGATTTTCTCCTTCAGCATTGAGTCTCGAAGACTCAAAGTAGAAAAAGAAGTTACCTTGTTGGTCATGGGGGTGATTACCAAGCAACCCCTCTCCCTTCACGCCACTTACTAACATTTTGCTCAGAGACTTATCAACAGTGTTGCTCAACACAACACACAGGATTTCTCCTTAGCCATGTGCCTCTATCCACGTTATACTGAAGGTGGAAAAATGAATGTCTAAGGACCCCTTGTCCCCCAGAACCTGCTCATCTAATGGGAGAGACAAACAGTCAAACATATCAAGGTTGGGGTACTACGGTCTTCTTATTTAGTTAATAAACCAAAAAAAAAATTTAAAAGCCAAAGGAATAAATAGCTTGCAATTCGCATGCACTCACTGAAGCTATTTTGTGAACAAAATTGGTATGGAACCTACATGGCCATTCTTTGTGCCCAGGTAAATGTATACAAAACTGTGTAGGCTTTTCTGTTTATCTTAATGGAATCCTATGACATAATGTACAGTGACCTGGGTTTTTTGGGTTGATTTTGGATTAGTAAAATCATGGAGATCCCTTTAAGCATATATGGGGAAATCTAACTTTTAAAACAACTATACAGCCTATTTGGAGATAGACCACATTTTATCCAACTTTCCCGTAATTGGTAGACATCCAGGTTATTTTGCTTTTCCTCTGGCAATTTTTCTCCTCCTTTCTCTTCCACTCCTCCCCCACCTCTGATTCTTCTTTTTTACTGTGGCTACCTCCAAAGTGATGTGCAAGAAACACATGTAAATTGTACTGTGACTTCCACTGAAGTTTCCTCATTTCTGTAGAAAAGATTCATAAAAGCAGGATTTCCAGGACAAGAGGTATGCTTGAAATTTTAATGTCAATATATCAGTCATTTCATCGGCAGTACTTTTGTAAAAATATTCACATCATAGTCTACTTGTTTATATTTATAGCTCTTTTCTTGAGTTATTTTTATAATAATAGGGGCCTGTTGCAACAGTCCTGTGATTTTTAAAATTATGTTTATCATTCTGGCAAATACATCAGCACTTAACCTTAGCCCTGATGCTGCTCTAAAAGCTTTACTTCTGTCAACTCATCTTAATAACAATCTATGTGCCATTCGTGACCAGTTAACAGAGAGGGAAACTGAGGCAGGGATAGGCTCAGTAATTTCCTGAAGTTTGCGCAGTTCCCAAGTGCAAGAGGTAGGATCTGAAAACAGCTGAAGCCTCCAGGACTGTCCCTGGGCTACGCTGGGCTTCAGTAAGCACGGGAAGGGCTATAAACCAGAAGGCAGACAGCCTGCGTTCGGCCATTGGCCCTTCCTGCTTACTAGTCTCAGAGCCTTGAGAACTTACCTGTTATTTCTGGACACAGTCTTCTCATCTTTAAAATGGGTCCAATGTCAACCTCTTGGGAGGGCTGAGGAAATGTTTGCCGTGGGGACAGCACACAGCGGGCTAAGCCTTTGTTTCTCTTGCTCCTTCTTCCCCCTTTCCTTTCCTTCACGAGCTCCTTTCATTCTTTCTCGGTCGCTCCAGTCCCTGGCACGCAATATTCCCCCAAACCTGTAATTTCTTTTCTTTTTCTTTCTGTACCCTGTTTGCGTCTCCCACTCTCAACCTACTGCTTTTGTCACATCAAAGGCGTTACTAATTGAAGGTTGAATTCAGCAAACTTTGGTTTTTCATTCAAAGCACTTGCCAAATGTTTAGCAGTCCGTATTTACATACATACATACATGAACAGAGAAGCCCACGCCCTAACAATTGAGAACTGATTTAGTTGATTCAGTCTGAACATTAGGAGCTTGAAAACTTCCTTCCCAGGGTGATTCTAATGTGTCGCCGGCATTGCGAACCATTGGTCTGACAGGCAAGTCTGTACCTTCTGCCATGTTGATGTATTAATGGGTCTTAAACTTGAGGCACCTCAGAATTACTCACCTGGAGCAATTATTTTCTTATTAAGTTTTTAAATTTGATTCCTGTAGAGTTAACATATAGCATTGTATTAGTCTCGGGTGAACAATATAGTGATTCAACAATTCTATACATTACTCAGTACTCATGGTAAGTGCACTCTTGAATCCCCGTCACCGAGTTCACCCATCCCCCCATCCAGCTCTCCTCTGGTAGCCATCAGTGTGTTCTCTAGAGTTCAGAGTCTCTTTCTTGGTCTGTCTCTCTTTCTTCTTTTCCTTTGTTCTTTTCTTTCATTTCTTAGGTCCACATATTGGTGAGAGCATATGGTGTTTGTTCTCCTCTGACTGGTTGATTTCACTTAGCATTGCACTCTCTAGATCCATCCGTGTTGTTGCAACTGGCAAGATTTCCTTCTTTTTATGGCTGAATAATATTACATTGTTTAATATACCACATCTTCTTTATCCACTTATCTATCAATGGACACTTGTGCTGCTTCCAGAATGTGGATATTGGAAATAAGGCTGCTATAAACAGAGGGGTGCCTGTATCCCTTTGAATTAGTGTTTTTATATTTTTTTAGTAAATATCCAGTCATGGAATTACCAGATCATAAGGGGGTTCCATTTTTAACTTTTTGAGCAACCTCCACACTATCTTCCATTATGGCTGTACCAGTGTCCATTCCTACCAACAGTGCATGAGGGCTCTTCTTTTTCTACACGCTCATCAACACTCGTTGTTTCTTGTGTTTTTGATGTTACCCAGATTCCCGGCAGGAGTGAGATGATTATGTCAGTGTAGTTTTGATTTATATTTCCAGATGATGAGTGATGTTGAGCATCTTTTCATGTGTCTGTTGGCCATCTGTATATATTCTTTGGAGAAATGTCTGTTCCTGTTTTCTGCCCATTTTTAGTTGGAATATTTGTGGGGGTTTTGGCACTGAGTTGTAGAAGTTCTTTATATATTTTAGAAACTAACCCTTTATCAGATATGTCATTTGCAAATATCTTCTCCCATTCAGTAGGTTGTCTTTTAGGTTTGTTGATTGCTTCCTTTGCTGTGAAGAAGCTTTTATTTTGAAGTAGTCCCAACAGTTTAATTTTGCTTTTCTTTCTCTTGCCTCAGGAGACATACCTAGAAAGATATTGCTATGGCCAATATCAGATGAGTTACTGACTCTGCTCTCTATAGGATTTGTATGGTTTCATGTCTCATGTATAGTGCCTTCATCCATTTTGAATTTATTTTTGTGTGTGGTGTAAGAAAGCAGTCCAGTTTCATTCTTTTGCAGGTAGCTGCCTGGTTTTCTCAGCACCATTTGTTTGAAGACACTGTCTTCTTCCCATTGCGTATTCCTGCCTCAAGATGAACTGACCATTTAATTGTGAGTGTATTTCTCAGCTCTCTAGTCTGTTTCACTGATCAATGTGTCTGTTTTTGTGCCAGTACCATACTGTTTTGATTACTACAGGTTTGTAATATAACTTGAAGTCTGAAATTGGGATACATGCAGTTTTTTTCTTTTTTAAAGATTTTACTTATTTGACAGACAGAGATCACAAGTAGACAGAGAGGCACACAGAGGGAGAGGAGGAAGCAGGCTCCCCGAGGAACAGAGAGCCCCATGTGGGGTTCACTCCCAGGACCCTGGGATCACGACTGAGCTGAAGGCAGAGGCTTAACCCACTGAGCCACCAAGACGCCCCGATACACGCAGTTTTGTTTTTCTTTTTCAAGACTGCTTTTGCTCTTCGAGATCTCTTGCGGTTCCACACAAATTTAAGTACAGTTTGTCCTATTTCTGTGGAAAATGCTGTCAGTACTTTGACAGGGATTGCATGAAATCTGTAGATTGCTTGGATTAGTATAGACCTATAGACCTTTTAACAGTATTGTTCTTCCAATCCATGAGCATGGAATGTCTTTCCATTTCTTTGTGTTGTCTTCAATTTCTTTCATCAATGTTTTATAGTTTTCAGAGTATAGATCTTTCTCCCTCCTTGGTTAAGTTTATTCCTAGGTATTTTACTATTTTTGGTATAATTAGAAATGGGATTGTTCTTAATTTCTCTTTCTGCTGTCTCATGATTAGTGTATAGAAATGCTACAGATTTCTGTATATTGATTTTGTATGCTGCAAACTTACTGAATTCATTTATCAGTTCTAGTAGGTTTTTGGTGGAGTATTTAGGGTTTTCTAGATATAGCATCATGTCATCTGCAAATAGCAAACGTTTTGATTCTTCCTTACCAATTTGGATGCTTTCGTTTCTTTTGTTGTCTTATTGCTGTGGCTAGGACTTCCAGGCCTATGATGAATAAAAGTGGTGAGTGTGGATATCCTTGTCTTGTTCCTGACCTTAATGGAATAGTTTTCAGTGTTTCCCCACTGAGTATGATGTTCGCTGTGGGCTTCTCATATGTGGCTTTATTATGTTGAGGGATATTCCCTCTAGACTTACTTTGTTGATATTTGTATCATGAACACAACATGGATGTTGTATTTTGTCAAATGCTTTTTCTGCATGAATTGAGATGATCATATGGTTTTTATCCTTTCTCCTACTGATGTGATGTATCATGTTGATTGATTTGCAAATATTGAACTACCCTTGTATCTTGGGAATAAATACCACTTGATCTTGGTGAATGCGTTTTTTTAATGTGTTGTTGGATTTGGTCTGCTGGGTTTTGTTTGCTTGTTTGTTTTAGGATTTTCACATCTATGTTTATCAGATTTCAGCCTATAGTTCCCTTTCATGTATGTATTTTCTGCTCTGGGTATTAGGGTAATGCAGGCCACACAGAATGAATTTGGAAGTTTTCCTTTCCCTTCTATTTTTCTGAAATAATTTGAGAATAGGTATTAACTCTTCTTTAAATGTTTGATAGACTTTGCCTGCAAAGCCATCTGGTCCTGGACTTTTGTTTGTTGGGAGGTTTTTGATTGCTGATTCAATTTCATTGGTAGTAATAGATCTATTAACATTTTCTATTTCTTCCTGCTTCAGTTTTGGAAGGTTACTTGTTTCTAGGAATTTATCCATTTCTTCTAGGTTGTCCAATTTGTTAACGTACAATTTTTCATAATATTCTCTTATAATTGTTTATAATTCTGTGGTATTGGTTGTTATTTTTCTATTTTCATTTCTGATTTTGTTTGAGTCCTTTGTCTTATTTTTCTTGATGAGTCTAGCTAGAGGTTTACTAATTTTGTTGATGTTTTAAAGAACCAGCTCCTGGTTTTATTATTGTATTGTTTTTTTTTTAGTTCCATATCACTTATTTCTGTTCTAGTCTTCATTATTTCCTTCCTTCTGCTGGTTTACAGTTTTGTTTGTCCTTCATTTTCCAGCTTTATTAGGAGAAATTTGGGGCTTTTTTTTTTTTTTGAGGTTTTTCTTGCTTCTTGAGAAAGTCCTGGATTACTATAAACTTCCTCCTTAGACCTACTTTTGTCGAATCCCAAACACTTTAGATCGTTGTATTTTCATTTTTATTTGTCTCCTTGTAATCTTTTATTTCTACTTTGATTTCCTGTTTGACCATTCATTGTTTAGTAACATGTTATTTAACCTCTATGTATTTGTGCTTTTTCCAGATTTTTGTCTTGTGTGTGTGTGTGTGTGTGTGTTTTTAATAACATCGTGTTCAAAAATGATGCATGGTATGACTTTGATCTTTTTTAATCTGTTGAGACTCATTTTATGTCCTAATATATGACCTATTCTAGAGAATGTTCTATGTGCATTTGAAAAGAATATGTATTCTGCTGTTTTAGAGTGGAATGTTCTGAATATATTTGTGAGATCCATCTAGTCCAATATGTCATTAAAAGCCACTGCTTCTTTTATTGGTTTTCTATTTGGATGATCTGTCCACTGATGATAAGTGGAGTGTTAAAATCTACTCTTACTGGATTACTATCAATTAGTTCCTTTATGTTTGTTATTAACTGTTTTATGCTCCCATGTTGGGTGCATAAATATTTATAATTGTTATATCTTCTTGTTGGATTATCCCCTTTTTATTATACAGTGTCTTTCTTTGTCTCTTGTTACAGTCTTGGTTTTAAAGTTTGTTTTGTCTGATATAAGTATTGCTATTCTGGCTTTCTTTTGACATCCATTTGCATGATACGTGTTTCTTCATCTCCTCACTTTCAATGTGCAGGTGTCTCTGGGTCTGAAATGGATCTCTTATAGGTAGTATATAAACGGGTCTTTTTTAATCCACTCTGTCACCGTATCTTGTGATTAGTTCCTCTATATTCAAAGTAATTATTAATAGATATGTATTTATTGCCATTTTGTTACTTGTTTTGTGGTTGTTTTGTAGTTTTTCTGTAATCCTTTCTTCTCTTGCTTTCTTTCATGGTTTACTGGCTTTCCTTAGTGACATACTTGGATTTCCTTCTCTTTATTTTTTGCATATCTAATACTGCTTTTTGATTAATGGTTACCATTCTGTTGGTATATAATATCTTCTGGATTAACTATTTTAAGTTGATAGTCGCTTAAGCTTGAACCCATTCTTTACTCCCCCCACACCCAGTTTTTGGTATATGGTATCATATTTTACTTCCTTTTAGTTTGTGACTGATTTTTACAGATATACATTCTTTTATAGCTTTTGTATTTCCTACTTTTCATACTCTTAATTATGATCTTTTTTTTTCCGCTCAGAGTCCCCTTTAACATTTCTTGTAGATCCAGTTTAGCGTTCATGAATTCCTTGAACGTTTCTTTGTCTGGGAAACTCTTTATCTCTCCTTCTGTTTTGAATGATAGCCTTGCTGGATAGAGTTTTCTTGGTTGCAGATTTTTCCCTTTCAGCACTTTGAATTTATCATTCTACTCTCTCTGGCCTGCAGAGTTTCTGCTGAAAAATCTGATAGCCTTATGGGCTTTCCCCTTGTATGCGACTGTCTTCTTCTTCTTCCTCTCCCCCTTCCCCCTCCCTCTCCCTCTCCTTCTTCTAAGATTTTATTTATTTGAGAAAGAGAGTGCACATAAGTTGGGGGAGGGCAGAGGGACAAGGACATCCCCACTGAGCGCAGAGCCCATGCAGGCCTTGATCCTAGGACCCTAAGATCATGACCTGAACTGAAGTCAGACCCTTAACCGACTAAGCCTCCACCTCTGTAACTGTCTTCTTTTCTCTTGCTGCTTTTAAAATTCATTGTCACTATTTTTTTGCATTTGAATCACTACGTGTCTTGGTGTGGACTTCCTTGGATTGATTTTGTTGGAGAATTTCTGTGCCTCTCAGATCTGAATGTCTGTTTCCTTCCCCAGTTTAAGTATGTTTTCAGCTACTACTTCAAATAAGCTTTTCCCTCCTTTTCTCTCACTTCTTCTTCTGGGAACCCTATAATGTGGATGTTATTATGCTTCACTGATTCACTGAAATCCCTAAAATCCCTAAATTTATTCTCATTTTGCCTATTTCTTTTCTTTCATATGTTAAGCTTGATTACTTTCCATTACTCTGTCTTCTAGATTGCTGATTCATTCTTCTGCTCCCCCCAGCCTGCTATTTATTCCGTCTAGTGTATTTTTAATTTCATTTATTGTGTTCAACTCTGGGTGGTTCTTTTTTATTTCTTTGTTAAGGGTCTCACTAATGTCTTCCACTCTTCTTAAGTCCAGTGAGGATCTTTATGATAATTACTTTTAAATTCTTTATCATATTATTTACATCCATTTCACTTAAGTCTCTTGCTGTCATTCTGTTTTGTTTTGATTTGAGATAGATTCCTCTGTTTCTTTATTTTTCCAACTCTCTGTTTGCTTCTCTGTGTTAGGAAAATCAGCGACATCTCCTGCTCTTAAAAGTAGCGGGCAGGGTGTGTCCTCTTCCACTAGGGATGCACAGCCACTGCAGAGACCAGAGCTGGCCAGTGCTACTAAATGAAGCATGCACAGGTGGGAGGGTGCAGTTCTAACATGGTGCACACATCCTCCCTGGGAGGGACCAGCCACTGCCCGTGAGACTGAGGCCCCACAGAGTGTGCAATCAGGAGACACAGGGTTGGTAAAGTTTGCACAAGTCTTCTGGGGAAGTGACCCACAGTGCTGGCACTGAGGCAGGCCCACTGACGTGGACGGGGCACAGTGTAAGCACAGTAGGTAGTGAATGCTGGTGCCATGCTGGTTCCTGCAGGTGGTCGTGTGTTTACGTAGAGGGTCAAGGGTGGCAAAAGACACCTGCCTGCTCATTTGTCCCTGGAAAAGCCCCTCATGTGAATTCTGGGATGAGTACATAAGACTTCCCCCCATATGCTCCAGGAGTTTTTGAAACTCTTGCTTCTATGGATCTCCGTGGGCTATTTGCTGTGATGTCTCTTTAAGGGCAGGGACTCAGCTCCCTCTCCCAGAGCTAAGACACTGGTTTTTAAATTCCAGACATTAAGTCCCACTGGTTGTAAGAACTCACATAATTAGCCACCCCCGCACTTGCTTTCAAAGTCAATGTTATAGTGATTTGTCTGCCCTAGGCAGGCTCCCCAATGTAATAGTCTGTTTCTTGCTTTTTCCCTGCACCCCTGGCTTCCCTCAGACTGTGGACAGCCAGGGTCCTTTTAACTGCCCACTGCATCTCCACCTTCCCTACCCTCCAATGTAGCCTCTTCTGTTCCTTTAGTTGTAGAGTTTGTTCTGAGTCTTCAGGTCATTTTCTGGGTTATTTATGCTGGAGTGTTATCTAGTTGTATCTGTGGGGCCAGGTAAGCTTAGAGTCCTCCTACTCCACCCTCTTCCCAACATCCCCAAATCCTTGGAGGGCTTATTAGAACACAGGTTGCTGGACCTTTTCCCCAGGCCTTCTGTTATAACAAGTTATGCTGCCCATCAGGGAATCATATTTTGACAAGCACTGTGCTATATTTTTGATAACAGAGGATGATGCTTCATCTTCCAGGAACTCTGTGTGAGAATCCAAGCTGGGCTATAAGCCTATTCTGTTTCCATACCACCTAATACACACCTGGCTTATGGCTCCATCATAATACGCAGCATATTTGTCTCCCCAAGTAGACTATACCCTTCTTTAGTATCGGAACCAATATTTTTTCATTCCTGTAACACCTGAAAGTTAGCTTGAACACAGTAGGACCTCACAGAATGTTGAATAAATGGAAGATTTCTCCCTAGAGGTAGGAGCAGTAACAGAAGTGCTTGGTTCACCATCAAATAGTATCTCACTTGCAAGGCATTAAATTCAATGAACTTCCTGGGCTCAATTAGAAAGGCACATGTTGTGGACAGAATAAAAATACCTGATATGGGGCTCCTGGGTGGCTCAGTGGGTTAAGCCTCTGCCTTCGGCTCAGGTCATGATCTCAGGGTCCTGAGATCAAGCCCCGCATCAGGCTCTCTGCTCAGTGGGCAGTCTGCTTCCCCCTCTCTCTCTGCCTGCCTCTCTGCCTAACTGTGATTTCTCTGTCAAATAAATAAAAGTCTTAAAAAAAAAAAAACTTGATACTACATTACATCCATCCAATTGCTGATTTTGCTGCAATAGAACCATAGTCCACACCTCTGGCTGGGGTTTTTATATAATGAAAATCAATTTTACGTCCCCACAACAACAATGTTCAACTACTCCATATTCCTTGTTTCCCCCACCTACCCTATTTTAATTTAGCAGGTGTTTAATAGTACATAATTATATCTCGCTACTGTTTGGAATGGGGAAATTAGGGATCCAATTTGCCTTTTAGGAATAATTTGGAAACATGAAAGCTAATTATATAAGATCAGATTTGGCCAAATGGACAAAGCAAATCATCATTTGACAATAAACTCTGGCGTTTACCTGAATAAATCCAAAAATTGGGCATGAACTCATTCATAAATTGATTTTTTGAAGATAGTACTCATGGTAGTATTAGGCAGTATTAATAGTAAAGTAATCCTACTTTATTTTTTACCTGCCCATTCTGACCCCACTTCCCTTTAGGGATCTTCTCTCTCCATTTTTATGTAGTCTTGACAATAGGATAACCTTAAGGACTGCCCCTTCCTAGGGAAGCTTGAAAGGGAAAAATATTTTCTTTCCTTAGTGTGGGATTGTTCCTTGCTTGTGAGTAACCCCCCTCCTTGGGTACTCTCTCCCGGGATTTCAACAACCAAGAAAAAGTTAAAAGAAAAGGATGCTGGCATCTTGAACCAGGACGTTCCCGATAATATTGTTGCTAACATCCCTGCATCCTTGATTCTGGGTCATCCCCAAACCTGGTATGTTTTAGTTTCCTCTTAATTCTGTGAGTCCTCCAACCCTGGAGCCCCCTCTCTGCTTTCATCAATTCTCTTGGTTTACATTTGTCATATTTGCTTTCTATTGCTTACAACAATAAAACGGCACAGATCGGCTCTGGCACAAGTAACTGTTACTGTTTCCTGCACATGAATTCTTCCTTTCAAGTCCATTTTTATCATTAGCTGGGACTTTGCTTCCACCTCTCACATTTAAATTAAATATCTCCGGTTCTTCCATAGTTTTTTCATTTTTTTTTAAAGATTTTATTTATTTATTCCATTTATTTATTTATTTGACACAGAGAGAGCGTGCACAAGACGGGGAATACTAGGCCGAAAGGAAAGGGAGAAGCAGGCTCCCCACAGAGCAGGGGCAGCCCGATGTGGGACTCGATCCCAGGACCCCAGGACCATGACCCGAGCCGAAGGCAGTCGCTTAACCAGCTGAGCCACCCAGGTCCCCTCAGTTTTTTCATTTTAAACGAAATCTTACCTCAATTTTACGTGGCGTATTCTCATTGACTACATTACTACATAGAAGAGTTAAGTGTCATATTCAAACCTTGTGGTCCATAGTATCTTTTAATAAAAATATCCTTGTCCTTACGGCAATTATTCTTTTCTTAACAGCAGTAAAACATACCCTGTGTTCTATATGATATAACAGTTTCTTATTTCTAGAAAGCAAATTCTATGGAAAAACAGAAATAAGTGGAGAAGGTCTTCGGGTTTCAGGTACTCCTCTAGCTGGAAGCGTTGGCCAAAATCATCGTACACATGGGGTACAAAATTCTGAACATGGTAAAAGTCAGGTCCCAGAAGAACTGGGCAAATTAGAAAAGCCAATCTGAAATTCACCTCATGTGGTGCTATTTCAAGGGTCTGTGGTCATATCACAAGAGGTGAAGCACAGACCATGCATGAAAGGAATTATGTGGCCATGACCGTTGGAAAGAGCATCCTTCTGTGCTTCCATGTGCTGACAACGGGGGTGGAACTGAATGACCTCTAAGCTTCCAACGTGCGAGAAGAGTTTGAACAGGACGGGAAGCAGAGGAAATGGTCTATGGCAGCCATGGCAAAGGGGAGGCTGTAGGCTGTAGGTGGAAAATCAATTCAGCCAACATTCCAGTCACTGAATGACTAGTCTGCCCTAAACTCAAGCTTTTGGAGATACACACACACACACACACACACATGTATGTATGTATATGTATGTATATGTGTGTATGTATACGTATATATACATATATGTGTATATGTACATGTGTGTATATATATGTACATATATGTATATGTGTATATGTATGTGTGTGTGTGTGTGTGTGTGTGTGTGTGTGTGTGTATCTCTCTCGCAAAATAAGGTAAGTAGCATTCAGGACAGCTACTTGGACCCGGAGCCTAGGGTAGGGGACACAAGTCCCCGGCCTGCCCTGTGGAGTGTGCGAGTGTTCAGAAAGCGGGGACCACATTCTCAGGCAGAACCCTGCTGGTCTCTCAGTTTACCTGGGGGCCATGGCCAGGGTAAGCACATGGAAGGCAAGTCCTGGAGCCTGTCCGCTCATGTTTAGGAGGCCTGAACTGTGATCGAGAAGTAGGTACACCAAGCTAGGAGATGCCCACCACAGACAGACGAGAGCCCACACTCGCTGTGCCGAAAAACCTACAGTGGCCCCCCTGTGAAACTGAAATCTTTGGGGAATTAAAAAACAAAACAAACAAACAAAAAACCGGAAAGGCTGCTAAAGCCATCCTGTAGGACGCAAATTGCCATGAACTTTAATTGCCAATAGGAACAAATTTTGGTCGAGATCTGCCTCCAAGAAAGGACAGCCAAGGCCACTCATGAGGAGCGGCGAGCCTCTGGGACCCTGAGTGAGCAATCTGTGGTAGGAATTCAGCAATTCTGCTGGTGGGGACTGACCTTAAGAGCTTGATTTTTTCTTTTTTCTTTTTTTTTTTTTTTTTAAGATTTATTTATTTGAGACAGAGAGCACGTGAGCACACGAATGAGGGGAGGAGCAGAGGCAAAGGGAGAAAGAGACTCCCCAATGAAGCAGGAAGCCCGACATAGGGCTTGATCCTAAGACCCCACGATCATGACCTGAGCCGAAAACAAAAGCTTAACTGACTGAGCTACACAGGTGCCCCAGAGCTTGAGTTTCTAAAACTTAGACACTGGGCCTAACTGCTCTGCTTCTAACTCTATCATACACCTTCTTCCTTGACACACATTCTTTGGTGAATCACATTGGAGGGAGCTCCTAAAAGGTCCCAATCAGCCCACGCCTCTTTGGCTAAAGGTGACAGTTTTATCCTGCTTTTGAGTTGAGTGCCTGTGCGGCCATGCACACGTCAGGTTGTCGGGGTATATGTGCAGAATGAAACTCCCAAGCTTCATAGCTCCAAGCCAATGGCCAGCCTGGCTTCACGGATGTGAGTCCAGAGTCATGGGGCAACACCACCAGAGGAGAGTGAGAAGCCAGATGAGTCTGTAATATTCCGCAAAGTCCCTGAGCCCTCGCAGTCAGCAAGTGTGACCTTCCCCCAGCTCTCGCACATGCAGGGCCCAGAAAACGCTTGTCAACAGAACCAGACAAACAGAACGCACCCAGAAATGCAGGATCCTCTGGTTTTCAAGTCTTCCTCGAGTCAACTGTCCTCTAGCTAAAGCCATCATGCTACATGTATGACAAGTGGATACAAGATGCACACCCAACTCTAATGAAACATGCGAACACAGCAAACGGCACCCATTAACCCTGGTGGACATCATAGTTCATTTTCACCCCCCAAGAGCTCCATCGCGCTTCCTTCCCACCCAAACTCCATTTCAACAAGTAGCCAGTGGCCTCTATGCAACGAGCATACATGGTATCATCATAAGGATCAACATATTCTCTATGAGCCAGGCACTGGGCTGTGTCCCACACAGTTTGTGCTTACTGAACCTTTACAACGGCCCTACAAGTGAGTACTATGAACATCACTTTGACAAGTGAGACTCACACAGGAGTTCAGCGTGAGTTTTGCATTTTAAATGGTTGGAGTGGAAATCTAAAGAGGAGCCTGACTCATGTGATTATATTAAATTGAAATTTCAGGATGCCTGGGTGGCTCTGATGGTTAAGAATCTGCCTTCCCCTTCTACTCGGGTCAAGATTTCAGGATTCCAAGTTGGGCTCCCTGCTTGTTGGGGACTTTGCTTCTCCCTCTCCCCCCATTCATGTGCATGTGCTCTCTCTCTCTCGCAAATGAATAAGTAAAAAGATCTAAAAAATTTTTGAGATCTCCATGTCCACAAATAAAGTTTTATTGATACTACGACGTGCTCATTCCTTTACTTACTCTCGGGGGCTGCTTCTGCGACACCACAGCAGACCTACGAGGTTGCAGTAGCGTCCACCTGACGAGCCCTGCACACAATATGTACTATCTAGCTCTTGACTGAATGTGTGGTGACCCCTGCCCTCATCTGGACTGCGGACCCACAATCAGAACTTGGTGAAATGAAATGTCAATGATGGTTAAAAACAAGGACATCGCCTTCCATCTTTCTTAGACTAACAAAAATTACAGCCACGGTACGTGCCTATTGGAGTCTAGAGTTGCCATATTCTCACTTGGGGTTCAAATCCAGCGCTCGCTTCCATTCAAAGCCAAGACAGCACCACAAGTCTGCCACGCCCCTGCTCCACTCTGGGGGAGGATGGCACGTTCACCCCACCGCTCCTGAAGCTTTTTCCTCCAACAGCGCAACTGGGAGAAAATCTTAATGAACACGGTAATGAGACTGACTCATCCTCTTAGCAACAGTGACGGCAACAACACAGCGGCAGAGCACGACCCTGAGATTTCATCTTTGTGAGAATGAACAAGACAGCTTCCAAACTGTTACTCTACAACCCAGGGTTTGCCATGTTACATTTTTTTTCCCCCTGTGGGTTTCCAAGAAAAAACTGTTTCACACTTGAAGTCTAGATCCATGAAGAAGTTATGCTTTTAAGAGAGAGTTACAATAGGGGCGCCTGGGTGGCTCAGTGGGTTAAGCCTCTGCCTTCGGCTCAGGTCATGGTCCCAGAGTCCCGGGATCAAGCGCCACATCGGGCTCTCTGCTCAGCAGGGAGCCTGCTTCCCCCCTTCTCTCTGCCTACTTGTGATCTCTCTCTCTGTCAAATAAATAATTTTTTTTTTTTTTTAAAAAAAGAGTTACAATAAAGGTCAATGTATCCTGTGAGTCGAATCCCTTCTGGTCCTCTCTAGATGTGATCTTTCCATCATGCCTATTAACAACCTTGCTTGTGGCAGGTCATCACCTGACCCATGACTCGGCTAAGTTCCCGGCTAAGGGGACTACCACCGAGCAGCCAAGCCCACTGGAGCTCAGGCTCCAGTGAGGAAGATGCGATGGGTTACCCCTCTCAGATAACTGCACTCCCCGTTTGAGCTGTATAACATCCACAGCTGTGGCTCTTTGTTATTTCCGTTTTATGCTGTGTCCCCCTGAGTAGTTATGCTTTTTCTTTAAATTTGGCCCTGAACGTTTAAAAGTCTATTCCCAGATATTAACCTTGTTGTTGTTGTTATAGTGAAGAGATCTTATTTCATATTTTCTGATGATTTTTAGCACATGAAATAGCTATTGATATTTTGCAAGTCTATTTTACTGGCCATCTTTTGGAACTTACTTATGGTAAGTTCCATTTTGGTCACTTGGATTTTTAGGAAGAGAAAGCGTGAATCAGAAAGCAATTATAATTTTGTCTTCTACAGTCTAGTATCTCTACCCTGTACTTCCTTTTGCAGTCCTATTAAGAATGTGGATCCTTAAAATGGATCTCTATTACGTGAAGCACTACTCTACGGACTCCAGTAGTAGTCCATGCTCTTTTTTTAAAAGGTGAAGCCATAGAAATAAAGCAGCAATTTTCAATCTGCAAAGTCATTTGCTGACGTCATTTCTGTGACTCAGATTCAATCTCTGTAAACTGGAAGTGAAAATTTCTAATGTTCTTTCACAGGATTATTGGGTAAGTAAAACAAAATAATGTATATAGTTTTGCTTAACACAATTACCAAAACGTTCAATCTATGGGAAAGATGTGACGTGTGAGGAATACTAAAATGACACTGTTGAATAGATGTCATTAACATGGCGACATTCCTGACTTCAGTCTCCTTCACAAGAGGACCGGCTAGCCACTCCCCATGGACGAGACGTCACTGTGAAAATCCCAGATCCCGGGGACGGTGCCAAAGCAGCCCCTGGGCCACAGGGACCAAGAAGAACACCATATGAGGGTTAAGAGGAGCAGCTATGCTGTGACCCTAAGTCCACTCCCCAAGGCAGGCACAGCACCGCCCCTAGAGGGCCCCCCGGGACCTAGGGCTTCCTCCTGTGGCAAAAGAGAGTCTGAGGTGGACATCCAGCTCCACCAGTGTTGCAGGGCACTTCCCGGGAGGCCCACTAGGTTCTCACTGCATGGGGATCACTGGAGGCATCTGCAAGGCTCAGCCACAGGGGATCAGATCACGACGGAGAAGGGGGCTAGACTTACACTGAGATCTGGTGGACCACATTCCTGCTAGCAGTGATGCCAAAGCAGAGATCCCAGCCAACGCCTCTGCCCATCTGCGGGGCAAAACAGGGGGCTCTGTCTGGCTAGGGAGCTCGGTGGGCAGGTCTGCCTGATTTGACCCCAGGCAATGGCCTGTGCTGCTCAGGGAGCCTCTGGTACTGCCACACCTGGGGAAGGAAACAAATCCACAGCTTGGCTCAACTGTTAGACAACTACCTCCAATCCAGCCAGGTCAAGAAGTCTGGTCTGAGAACCTGGGCAGCTGTGGAGCCCATCCGGCAGCCCCACATAGCAAAAGCCAAGCCATCAGCCTTGTTTAACAGTTGAGCATAGCCTCTGGCCCCTAAACAATGACCCTGAGCAGCCTTGGAGCTCAGGCTATGGCCCTGCCCAATGGCCGAACACAGCCCAAGGCTCTGCCCAGGCAATGACCCTGGCCCATCATGGAGCATAGTCTATGACCCCACCCACAGTGGGGTTCTAGATGGCAACCCTGCCCTACTGTACAGAAAAGTCTGTAGCTCCACCTGACTGTGGAATAAAGCTGGAAACCTTCCTGACCAAGGAACTCAACCAACAAAGTTACCCAACAGTAGATCATAACCGTAGCTTACCTGATTGCAAGGCCCAGACTGTGGCCCTGCTCAACTTTGGGGCTATAGCCTGTGAATGGGCCTAATCACACAGGCCCTGTCCAACTACAAAACCCTGCCCATCGCCCTGCCTGAACACACAGGTCAGCCAGCAGCACCGTCCAGGTTGTAAGGACAGCCTGAGACCCAACCAGATGAGGAGAGTTTGAAGATTTGATTGTTTCGGCTTTTCCAGGTTCATTGTATTTCCATATAAATTTCCTAATCAGATTGTCAATTCCTACAAAAAAAAAATCTACTGGAATTTTTATTGAGATTGCATTTAATTTGTAGGCAAATTTTAGAGAATGTTCATCCTATCTATATTTCCTCTTTCTATCCATGAGCACAGCATACCCTTCCTCTATTTATTTGCCTTTTAATTTTTCTTGGTATTGTTTTTATGTACAGGTCTTATGTTTCTACCATTAAATTTATCCTTTGGTATTTTGTATTATTTGATGTTTTGTAAATGGCATTGTTATTCTGAATTTCATTTTCCAATTCCCCATTAGAAATATAAATTTGGAAAAGAAGACTCAAACTGGAAGATGGACACTATCTGATCTCAGGACTTATTAAGACTTAAGACTAATTAAATGCAGATTAAATGTGATATCTGCACGAGAACAGTCAAATCCATTACTGGGACAGAACAGAAATTCCAGAACTAGATCCACATACATATGGTCAGTTGAGTTTTGCAAAGGCTCCAAAGAAATTCATTAAGAAATAGAAAGTATTGGGGTACCTGGTGGCTCAGTGGTTTAAGCCTCTGCCTTCGGCTCAGGTCATGATCTCAGGGTCCTGGGATCGAGCCCCTGCATCGGGCTCTCTGCTCAGTGGAGAGCCTGCTTCCCCTCTCTCTGCCTCTCTGCCTACTTGTGATCGCTGTCTGTCAAGTAAATAAATAAAATCTTAAAAAAAAAAAAAAGGAAATAGAAAGTGTTTTCAATAGATCATGAATGGAACATGTAGATAACCTTAATCTTTACCTCATACCATAGATGAAAATTAAACCAGTCATGATGGGTCTTATGCCTATATATAATAAATAAAACTATAAAGGTTAAAGAAGAAAATACAGAATAGTATCTTTGCAACCTGGGGTAGGCATAAATTTCTATGATGGGATACAAAACTCACAGTTTAGGCTTCATCAAAATGAAAAACTTCCATTCATTAAAAAGTGCCATCAAAACAAGAATAGTCAAGCAGAGTGGAGGAGGAGATTTGCAAAGGTTGTATCTAACAATGGGCCTTATCTAGGATGCAGGGGTATTCCTACAAGTCGTTAATAAAAAGATAATCAAACCAATGTAAAGATGAGAAAGAACGTCATCAGCCTTTTATGAAGAAATAAGTAAATGGGCAATAAGATGTGAAAATCTCTCATTGTCAACAGTCATCAGGGAAACAAATGGTAAGTCCAGGGGGAGGTTACCACACATCCTGTAGAATGGCTAAAATTAAAACAGCTGACATTATGAAATATTAGTAAGGATTTGGAGCATCCAGAAGTCTCCTGAGTTAGGGATGGGAAGGGAAATTAGTTCATTATTTTGGCAAACTCGCGGCAAATCTCATATAAATTTATATATACATTTACCATATGACCCAGTAATTCTACTCCTATATAATTACCCAAGAGAAATGAAAATATAAACATGTGATAGATACAAAGAATATAATGTATATTATACATCATACATATATATATGTATGTATATATTGCTATGTACTAAGTTAATTTAATCACATTTTAACCCAAATTGTTACTCTGTATTACGGACACTGCCCAAGTACATCAGCATCCTGTATAACTTCGCTTAGATTTACACAGTGAAGAAAATAACTAATATCACAAAAGACATAGTAATAGCATATTAACATGCAATCCACACAACAGTTTTCCATAAGATCAACAGAATCCTGTTTATCTAGCTCGTAACGGAATAGTCTTTGTACAAAAGCTTATCAGTTAACTGAATGACAAATAAGTATTATTCCATATTTTAGCATCATCGTTGCCCAGGTTTTAGTAAAGGCTTAGATGGTGAGGCTGGCCCGGAGTTCCGGAAGAAAGGTTTCCTTTATCAATTAAGGATGGCTGCTATGAGAACCTGTCCAGGCACAGGGCAGACAAGCATGCTTGGAGGTAGCATTTGCCCTCTCAGACTTAGATAGTTAAAATTTAGGAAGTAACTCAAGTTCAAGTGCAGAACAGTAGAAATACACTTAGCAGAGTCTGACCTTTCTTTGATGATTCAAAACTTTATTAGTTCATTCATTTATTTCTTTTTACTTTTGAGAGAGAGAGACAGGAGCAGGGGTGGGGTGGGTTGGGAGGGGCAGAAGGAGAGGAATGAGGAAAATTTTAAGCATGCTCCATGCCCAGTGTGGAGCCAGATGCAGGGCTCGATCTCACGACCCTGAGCTCATGCCCTGAGCTGAAATCAAGAGCTGGATGGTTAACTGACTGAATAGAGAGGCACTCCGCAAAGAAACTTTAAAATATTATAAGACAACAGGCTCATCATCATGAACGTCAGTCGTGGACCCACTAAATTTTTTTTGTTTTGCTGGGTTCTGGGTAAGCAAACATTTACTGGGGATCAAATGGCTGTGTGATTTAATAAAATCACCTTTAAGATGGAGAGTGTATATACAGAGGGAAACATCCCCACTATTTTTTTTTTTAAGATTTTATTTATTTGACAGAGAAAGAGAGCGAGCTAGGGAGAACACAAATGGGGTGGGGGTGGGAGAGGGAGAAGTAGGCTTCCCGCGGAGCAGGGAGCCCAGTCTGGGTTCCGAGCCCAGAACCCTGAGCCGAAGACAGACGCTTAACGAGTGAGCCACCCAGGCGTCCCCACCCCCACTATTTTAGACGGCATCTGGCCCTCACGACTTTTCAGTAACACGAGGCAAGACTTCTCTCGGAGATCGGTACCCTAACAGTCGAATCGAATCCCTGGCCTTAATGAGCCGTACTTTATCTTCCAGGAACAGCAGGAGAATAGCTTTCTTACTCCCCACATTTGCTGCTGTCTGTTCCAGATGTTCGGGGCCACTCAGCAGGATTCTGGCAGCTCCACACATTTCTTAACAGATAGTTCTGTTTTCACTGCCTTAGGGGAAAAAAAAAATGACTTGGCCAGCATACAATGCCATCTTTTTCAAAGAAAATAAGAAGGAAAAACGACCTGCGTATTGACGAAGCTGGTGGTTACAATTTTCATCATCTTTGCTCCATTTTCAGGACCATGGATCGCCAGGGAGAAAAAAGAATAAAGGGGCCGAATCCACAAAGCCACAACAAAAATCCAGCATTTGGTGTTCCGACTTCAACCATCAGATGTAAAACCGTACTTCTGTAGTGCTCCTTGGGGAGAAATCAGAGCGAGCTTGTTTATGGAGAGGAACCACATGCCTCCCGTTATGATGCTTGCTTTCTCAGAATGTTATTTCACTTTTCTTTTCAGAAATGCATCCCAGTACAGACCCGGTTTTGACGCATTAATAAGATCTCACCTCCTTTCCCTCTCTCTTCTCCGCCTGGCTCACTATTTTGGACGGAAATTACAGAAGGAAACTTTTCTCTCATACGTGCTTTGTGCCGTGCCACGAAGCTGCTGAAGAATGAGCAAACTTTGCTCTATTTAAAAGCCCTGACTGTGAAAGATCTTTAGGTAAACCTTCTCAGTAGGGTTGCTGTGGAGAAGACACACAAACTCGAAGGACAAGCCAGCTGCTTATGGACTTGCTTCTGACACTGAATGAACCCAAGATGAACCATGGATTCAATGTGGGGCTCTAGAATCCGGGACCCTGGGGTCAAAGCCCGGCTCTGGCACATCAGCCATGTGAGCTAATCTGAAGTTCCTTTGTCTGGGGGTTAGGAACTCTCTATGGCTGCCTTATAGGGTTGTCACAAGGACTAAAGAAGATCGTGCCTGGGAAATGCGGGCACAGTGCCAGGCCCAGCATCAACATGGAGTAAATGTTAATTACTATTTGAGAAACTGAGCAAGTTATTTCTTTTTTTAAGGCTTCAGTGTGTGTGTTTGTGTGTGTGTGTGTACATGTGCATGTGTAATGTTACTTTTCTTTCTTTTTTTATAATTTTATTTATTTATTTGACACAGAGAGAGAGATTACAAGTAGGCAGAGAGGCAGGCAGAGAGAGAGAGGAGGAAGCAGGCTCCCTGCTGAGCAGAGAGCCTGAGGCGGGGCTCGATCCCAGGACCCCGAGATCATGACCTGAGCCCAAGGCAGAGGCTTAACCCACTGAGCCACCCAGGCACCCCAGTAATGTTACTTTTCATATGAGCCCTGTTTACCTTAGTGACAGTGGCAACCCTCTTAATAGCTAGAAAGCTTGGGGGATATGAGGGTCCCAAGACCTTCAACTAAAATGAGGTCCTCTTTTGTGATTCTGCAAGTCAGGCTTCTCCTGGAAGATCCCTTCTGAGGAATACTCTGTTGTTTTAAAAGTAGGTGGCAGAGGACAGGGCAGGAGGCGAGTGCTTGCAAATCCAAACTCTGTGTTTTCTCCCTGCTTGGTCCTGCCACTCATGCCTTTCAGGGATGACTGCAGACCTACTGTGTGCTGCTCTCCACAGCAGGCACTGTCTCTGAAGTGGCTGGTCCCCAGCCTAGCTCTCACCCAGGTCACACCCAAGCGAGGAAACAAAGAAACTGAGAATTTCAACGTGAAGGTGTGTAATGGGCCATTAGAAGGCAGGGATACTTCTGATTAAGAAAATTCAGGATAAATTCATGGTCAAGGTGACATGATAATTGTCTGTTATTAATCATGATGAATAATGGCAATCGTTGAGGGCTAACCACGGGCCAGACATCGAGCTTGGTGCGTTACATGAATTAGCCTCTTTAATTCTCCCAACACCTCATCATCCACCCCATGTTAAGAATTAAGAGAGGGGAAGGGTACCGGGGTGGCTCAGTTGGTTAAGCATCCAAATCTTGACTTTGGCTCAGATCATGGTCTTGGGGTCGTGAGATCAGGCTTTGCATCGGGCTCCACGCTGAGCATGGGGCCTGCTTAGGACTGTCTCTCTCCCTCTCCATCTTCCTCTGCCCGTTCCTCCCTACCCCCGGCTAGTGTACTCTCTCTAAAATAAATAAATAAAAATAAAAGACGTAAGAAAGGGGGTGGTTACCACTGCCGTCAGTGTGAGTTAGGTTGCTGGTGCTAAGTCTGGGTGTGTCTTTCCTTAGGTATATCAGCCCCTAACGCAGTCTGACTTGCAACAGTAAAAAACAGATTTCATCAACTCTAAATGCACATTTTCTTCCCATTTTATAGCTTCAAAATTGGGATGCAGCTTACATCCAATAGCATGCCACCAATTTCCTGGCAACATTCCTTCTTTCCTGGTGGCACAGAAATAATGGTGCATCACAGATGTCAAAGGCATCTCAGATTTGATGAAGTGTGATGACATGTTGGCAGGAAGTTCTGGAGGTAGAGAGCCCAGACAGACGAACCAGCGTGTGCAAGGAGTGCGGAGGCACGCGCACCGGCACGCTGCTCTCGAGGAAGAGGAATCGACTGCGGGGATTGGCGGCCGTGGCAAGAGCTGAAACGATAAATGCAGAATTGGTGCTTCTGGAAGGAAACAGGAAGTACAGCGGACATTTTTCGGTTGTCCCGGTAATGGGGTTCCTATTAGCACTTAGTGAAGACCCAGGTCGGGCAGCTTGAGAGGCCAGTGTCTTGCAGTGCGTGCTACGGTCCTGCCCATGGAAACCCCGTCTCACCTATGCCTCCTCTTCAGCCACGCTTCACAGTGAAACACCTGCTCACCACGAGCTGAGCCTAGAACCTGAATGCCAGTTACACAGGAACACAACGGTGCGGTGACTTTCACAAATGTGCAGCTACTACGTAAATTAGTGGAGGTCTCCACATTGTCTGGTGAGATCTTGACCACCTTGTTCTCTTTTTCCAGACTCCATGCTGGATAGCTGTGTGGATCACAGGGTTTAAATAGCTGTCTGTATGCCTGGGTCAGCCCGGACCAGAAGCTGCTGCCAAACCCAAGACACTCCTATCTGTGGCACAAGCACTAAGAGATTTCACTGCGACGTCCAGTGTAGTTAAGTTCAACTATTTGTGTTGTAAAAAATACCTATTATTGTAATTTACTTCGCTTTTATGTTTTTTTAAATGATAGTTACCGCATTGTATCTTACACGTATTATTGCGTTATATTACTTATGAATTTAATTTCATAATTTAAAATAGTTTACAATTTTTTTTTTTTTTTACAAATATTTGTTATAAACAGGTGGAGAGGGGACTCGGATCCGCATGGCTGCAAACCACCAGTGAGATCGAGGCGTGGCTGCTTGACACAGTTTCAGATCTGAAGGGCAATGAGAAGGAATCAGAGAAATTTGGGCAGATTTTGGAAATCATGACAAACACAGGAAAAATGTTAGGAATAAAATATGAATCATCCATAAACTTATCGCTCAGAAATAAGCACCGTTATCTCTCTTTACCTACTCATGTATGGTTTTTTTTTGGTTTAAGTTGGGATTATATTGTTTTTAGAATTCTTCCCTACATGATGATCAATTATTAACTAATTATTCATTATGATCCTGCATGCTATTAATCATTCTTTAAACACCTCTTTCTGGGTCTGTATAATATTTCATCAAAATAATTCTACCTATTTCCTTCAGGACACACTAGCAGAGCTGGCTGATCTCCCACTATGTTGTAAATAATATATAACAACAGGGGGTGCTTGGGTGGCTCAGTCAGTTAAGCGTCTGCCTTTGGCTTCCAGTCATGATGCCAGCGTCCCTGGATCACGTCCCGCATCCGGCTCCCTGCTCAGCGGGAAGGCTGCTTCTCTCCCTTCTCCCAGCTTCTTCTCTCTCATGCACGCACTCAGTCTCTCCCAAATAAATAAATAAAATCTTTTGAAAAAATGGTATATAATAGCAGGATTGTAGTGATGAAAGGAACTTTATAATTTGCCAGATTGGGGGCACCTGACTCTTGACTTTGGCTCAGGTCATGATCTCAGGGTCTGGAGACTGAGCCCCAAGTTGGGCTCCCCATTCAGCTGGGAGTCCACCGGAGATTCTCTCCCTCTCCTTCCGCACCTCACCCCCCTCTCATAGTCACTCTCTCTCACTCTCTCTTTCTTGCTCTCTCTAAAAATAATAAGTGAATAAATCTTAGAATTTACCAGATTAATCTCCATACAATACAGGAGAGAAAATGGAGGAGCAGAGAGAGTAAGTCACGGAGGCACACGGCAAGAACCAGAAGCCTGGTCTTTATTCTCCAACTAATGTTTTCTTTGTATTATTCTGAAGCTGCCTTCTCCAGTGCTCCCTCCTTAATGAATGGACCCATGACTAGCATCTCTGTGCTGTATTTAATCACTTGTTGTAACGATCGATTTGGCCCTCAACACAAACAAAAGCTGGACGTTCAATGGGCTGCGCCGCTGAGAGGCGATGCTTTCTGCGTTGGAAGCGGAACATACACAGATAAGTAAGCAATATCTCTCATTCTCAGTGCCCAGCAGCCACAGCAGGAATTCTTCATGGGCGAGACCAAAATACTGCATGGTTCCAAGAAAGTTTTATTACCAGAAACATATGGGAGGATCGACTTAATGCCAGATCATTTTGTGCTATAATAAAGATGATAACAGCTTGACTTTAGACATGATATGTAAGCACGTGGCTCTTCAAATTACAGTCGGCATACGTGTTCAGTGTAACGTAACCCATTATGCATACATAGAATGCAGATTTGGAGCAAAGAGCCTCTATGCCACTGAATTTACATGTGGGATATGGACTTGCTGTCCATTCTGCAGATACAAAATAAGACGTGTTCTGGAAATGGCCAAGGGAGGGTCTCAGTAAGGGATAAAACTACATAGTCCAGGTTACATGTGGGGAGCGGGGTAAGGGGAAGAGGTCGGGAATGAGGCCGAAGGATAGCGGTTAGCATTGGTCTTAGGAAAAAACGAGAATGGTGTTCCCGGCAAGAGAAATCAATCAACCATAAAAAGTCTGGGGCATTGACTACAGATGAAACCTTCTATCACCATCATCTTACCTTAGCAACTAACAAGTACAGTAGCTTCCCAGCTAGTTATCTGCTTGCATCCCTGTCCCCCATAGCAGTATACATGATCCTGCTAAAACCAAAGGCATGATCCTGGGAGCTGGGGCGGGCTAAGAGTAGAAGGAATGTCGACAGTTGCCAGACCAACGTCCATCAGAGCCACAGGGACCCCTCCACCTCCTTCTTTCTCTGCCTCAGCAAACTTGGGGATCCCATGGTCCAGAAGGAGGAAGGCTGCGTGACTGGCATTTCACTGTGACATGAGTAACACATATGCTTGTGTTGTGTTAGGTCCCTGAGACTTGGGAGTCTCAGTTGGAAGAGTATTTGTTACTATAGCATAACACTGCTTGTCTTGACTAATATAGCTATTATTTTAGGCCACAGAAAGCCTTGGTGAAAAAATATTCACCTTGTAACAATGTCTCATGTTCTACAAGGAAAGCTGAATTTATTTTTCAACGTTTATTTCATTCTGTAAGAAGTTAAGTACATTACGTACAATCTGGGGATATGAATCCAATCACCGTACCTCCCCAAATACATGATTCGTCTTGGCAGTCTTGTAGATGCTCATTCAAAGTCCCTTTGAAATTCAGCTTTGAAGGATAAGTGACTTTTATTCGACTGTTCCTCTAAATGTCTCCCCCTCTAGGAATTAAAAAGAAAATCCAAAGATTTTCCGTCTATGAGATACTTTACTTAATTATTGATGGGTGCAGTTGAGGCCATGGTTAAACAAATTAGCTCAGTTCTGCTGAAGGAGAAATGCTCTTACTGAAAAACAAAACAGAAATTCTCTATAAATCTTTCATGGTTTGGATATGAACATCTGTGGGTGCCCTTAACTACAGTGAAAGGTGTGTGTGTAGATGTTCAGATGGTTAAGGCAGCGCTGATACCATTGAACGACCAATGGCCAAGAAGTGGGTCCCAGGCTGGACATCAGCCAGGATGGCAAGGTGACAGTGAGGAAAAAGACAATATGCTGAGCACAGCTTGCTGCTTAGGAAGAATAGATATGATAATCATCGAACCATGTTAATGAAAGCTTGGCATCCAAGTGAGAGAAATATCTTGAAGAAAAGAAGATTCTGGTAATCTGTAAAAATGGAACCTGACCCAGAATAGAAGTGGTGGGCACAGAGGTGTCTGGAAAGATTTCTTTGAGGGAGTGGTGCGGGAGGTAGGACTGAAGGGTGGGGAAAGGGAAGAGTATTTCAGAGGGATGGGTGTGTGGAAAGGCCCTGTGGCAGGGGGAGGTGCACGGCACTGATGAAGGAATAGAAAAGCTCCCAGAAGTAATGCAGATTGTGGCAAGAGGGGTATTTGGAGACTTGGGGTGGGATGGGGAGAGGACAGGCAGGGCTACAAGAAACAACACAAGGGCTCCAAGGGGGAACAGGGAGGGGCAGGGCTATGTGCACCACTTCCCCACAAATGACTCCAACCCCAAAGCCCATGCTTTCAGTCCAAGCCCCGTCTGGCCTAAGGTCCAGGCAAAGGGGTGGAGACAGGAGGGTCCTGCGTTTAAAGAGGATGTTCTGAAGACATTAGTAAGAAGGCAGTATCTCTATAAAGACCTGGAGCCAATGAAGAGAGTCGCTTAGGAATCAGACAGGATCACCTTTGAGTCATGGCTCCACCGTATTTCCCCAGCCTCATTTTGTTTGTCTCTAAAATGGGAGCAACAGGTAAGTACAGTAGCTGTACTTACAACAGGTAAGTACAGTAGCTCATATAGCCACTGGGAAGATGAAAAGAATGATGGAAAGTGTCGAAGCCAATGCTATCCTTGCCCTAGCCAAGTCACGTGAGCTACTCCATGGGCCACTGGAGGCTTTTGTAATAGGCACCTACCACTGATTTTCTTCTCTTGGCCAATGAGGTCTCTGGCCAGGAGATGTGCTTAGTCTGCCCATGAGACACAGAAACATCAGAAGGACCAGGGGAAACACCCCAGGAACCACTCTTGAAAGATATCCTGGCTTCCTTGCCTCTCCAGGGCAGCCCTGGGGGGGGGGTCTCCTGAGAGGGTGCAGGATGGACCCCCAGTCACCCACAGCAGTGGGCACACTGTCTATCTGCTCTTACCTTCCAGCTCTCCTGACTTCACTGTCCTGTGCACCCGGGGAGCAATCCCAAAGACACTGTTTGCACTGACCCACTTCCCCCAGGGGTAAATAAGTCTGTGACTGTGTAGAGAGCCTAACACAAAAAAGCACTCAGTCCAGGTGGGTTTTTATGAGTATTGTTATGGGGGAACAGAGTTTAAGGAAATACGCTCAGGATTAAGAGCCAGAAGGGAGAGCCGAGTTCAGGGCCAGTTCAGTGGACAGAATCTAGAGACTTCTAGATGCTTTTTCCAGAAACCTCTACCAGCATCAGGGCTGACCAAACCTCAGATGGAAAGGATCTTGCCAAGAGAGTTAGAAGTAGTTCTGAGCTTGGAAGAAGGGGAAGAGGAAATTCTGAAAAGGCAGAATTTGTAAGAATCATGGTGAAGACAAATTTAACACCAAAAACATCCTCCTCATCATCACTGAAGTCCTCTGTAACAGAAGCACCTACCGACAGTCTCTCCGGATACAGTATAGATCAAGGACACATTGCAACATGGGCATGTGTGTTTAATGTATGCTCAGGCATGAATGCAACAAGACAATGAATACATCCATCTGCTAATGGCCAGGAATCCACAGAAATGTTCTGCCCTCCTAGAACTGGCCTTCTAGAGTGTGAGGACAAATAATCAAAGAACTAAGTGAGAATCTGAGCTTGTCAGAGGGAGACGCATCCTGGAAGCAAATTCAGCACGATAGGAGAAAGCAATACCACCCGTTTACAGGACGACACTGTAGGCCTCAGGGAGAGGACAGCCTCTGCGTAGACAGACCAGAAGCAAATGAGGCCCAAAGCCACAAAGATGTTTGCAGGGAAAAATCATGTTAAGCCAAAGGAGTAAAGCAAAGGCCCTGAGTGGTTATAAGGCAGAGGCAGAACATTCTTTCTGCGAAGGACCACATGGTAAATAATTCTGGAATTGTGGGTCCCTGTTGAGACAGAGATATGCCGTCTCTGCTACAAGCACTCACTTCTGCTATAGCCACAGATAATATTTAAGTGGATCGCTATGGTTGTGTTCAAATAAATCTTTACCTATGGACCCTGAAATGTAAATTTCACATAATTTCCACATGACACAAAATATTCTTCCTTTTTGATCTTTTTCAATCATTTAAAATACTTTTTTAAAAAAATGCATTTTTTTAGCTCATTGGCTATACACAAATTAGAATGGGCTAGTTCTGGCCAAACCCTATCATTGGAGCTTTGTTGGTGTGAAGAAAGCTTTAGCCTTCAAAGATGGGAAGGAACAGGGGCATTGAACAGATGAGCAGCACCATCTGACTTTGGAGCAGAGGGGCTCTATCTTGCCTTGAGAGCAGGTGGCAAGGGAAGGAGGCTTTTAGAACAAAGGGATGCACAGAAAGGTGTCGTGAGGCTTCTCACAAAAAGATATTAACTATCCTTTTAATTAAGGGTGTTGTAGTTAGAATGACCATTTGTTATTCCAAACATGTCTTCGCAATTTCCACTAATGGACAATGAGCCCTCATGATGTCAACCTGTTATTACAGTGTTTGGAATAAACACACACCATCAAGAAATGTATCCCTGATCAAACGAGCCACGGGGCAAAAATCCCATTTATATTTCTATTTCATAGCATTGAGATGGCGATATCATTGAGAAAGGGAGCTTATCTCTTATTTTGCATGTGCTTTTTATCTCTGACTTCAAAGGCAATGCTCTTTGGGTGTGTTTTTAATATCATCGTGTTCGCATTTAACTCAAAATTAAAGCTGACACGAGAGTTCTCGACTCATTGGAAAGACATCCCCTGGACACCTCCTCCCTCCCAAACACCTTCTTGGTTCTGAATTTTGAGCCAAAAAGTAGGAGAACTGTTACAAATGTGGATGATCTATAACTGAATGGTTTCCGTCTGAAAACAGAATTTACTACTGAGCTATAAAAATGGTGCCATTAGGGCAGGTTGTCAAGAAATGACAAATACTTAAAACTGGCTATCATTCCTTTATGTGTTCACGTGTGAGTAGGCCATTAATCTGAAATTGCTACCACACCAAAAGTTGTCACTTCCCAAGGCCCAAGATGTCTTCTTCAGAAAGGAGAAATAGGACCAGATTAAGGGTTGGGCTTCGATTTCTGCCTTAGTGCACAGGCAGTGTGTGTGTGTGTGCATACTGTTCCACGAGGGAGCACAGGGGCTCCTTCTGGGCAATTTAGTGACGTAACATTTTGTTAGTGCACTGATGTGGTCAATGATTTTTATTTCTGTTCCACTGGACCAAGAATTGAAAAATGCTCATAAAAATTGAGCCTGGGGTCATGAACATTATTGTAAAATCCATCCTGAGTTATGGGGGGAAAAATCAGAGTTTATCTAAATATTTACACTGACTTCCTCTGAGAACTTTATTAATAAAGACTTCTATTAAAGATTTAACACAAATACGAAGTCTGCTGTTTTACCCTCCCTGTGTCTTACAGTTTTAAGTGTGTGTGGTGCTCTTCTAGGAGTTACAAGCACATGAACTATCATCCCTGTAGCAGGTACCCTGACGAGGAGGAAATTGGCAAGGACATATAGGCACCAAAAGATATTCAAACTTACAACATTTCTAATCCAAATGCAAGAAAATTCATAAGGAAAAAAAAAGGGTCTAAGGTAAACCCCTTTCCTAATTGAAATATAATAAAAATAATAACAGTACCCTAATAAAATGAAATTACGTATTTGCTGCTACCACGGTGAACTCAGACTTTTAAAAAGGCAGTGCATTTGGAAGACTTCTTGATGATACAAAAAAAGAATGATGCTGTGAGTCTAATCCAGGATATTTACTGAAAAGAATCACATCTCGATCATCTCTGCCAATAGAGCAGTAAGAATAATCCAATTCAAAAGGTAATAGAATGAAATGATTTTTGTAGAGGATGGACCTTATTCAGGTTTCTTTTTGTACTAATGTTTTAGATATTTAAGATGCTTAATAAAATATTAAAATGAACATGCTTTTCTACCACAATCTGGCTAGTTGCTTAGGAAAGATGCTAAGGAGAAGTCTGGTTAAAAATATCCCAGAGCAGACGCTAATTGTAGACAGTACACTAGACGAGGATTCCAGCTCAAAATGGCATATAACTTTGGTCGTAGTGGAGTACCCAGCACTGGAATTACCCATAAACTAGAAAACGGGGGGAAACCTATGAAATCACCGTCTCAGATGCCGTCAACGGTCAGTAAGGATTGATTCCTAAATACCAAATAGTGAGCCCTGTTGTTGTCACAGCTCTGTGGCTTACAAGGCACACTCTAGACTGAAGTCCAAGAAGGAAAATAAAGGGAAAGGCCTGGTGATCTCACAGGGTTGAGAAGAGAGAAAGGAGGCCACTGGCAGATACCGGATAGGGCTCCAGAAAAGAGGCAGCTATGGAGACAAAGAACTCCAGATGTGTGCAGGGAAGTCCCATTAGTCTCTTCTGAATAAGAGGCTGGGCATAGGGAGAGCACAACTCTACAAGGTTGAGCAAAGAATAGCTAGGAGCAGTACTATGAATAAAGCTAAAAGCTAACAGCAGAGGCCCTAGACACCTCTGCTCTTTCTAGAAGCCCTGCCTCTGTCAGGTGAATAAGCCTGGACCAGACTCCTGATACACAAGAGATCACATGGGCGAGACCCCAACTGTTCTGGCCAAGGCTGTTTGGGACCAACGTTTAGGTAACAAACCCTGAACATCTGAAGGAGCCCACATCATCAGCAGAGCCACTCACTTGGTCTATAGGTGACATAGCAATAAGCTCAGCTGAGATCAGCCAAATCCCGCAGAGATCAGCAGAACCCCAAGCCAACCCACAGACTCACAATCAATCAATAATGAATGCTCATCAAGTCAGTGCATTTGGGGGAGGGGAGTTGTTACACAGCAGTAGCTAACTGATATACACACACACACACATTATATAACTGGTAATATTTAAAGCATTCTAATGAAGAGATTTAATGTAACATATCTACTTAAATCACAAGTTTTCTTAACTACTCAAAAGAAATGAGAAAAGATAGGACTGTTGGAATTAATCTTTCTCATTATTTTCTTTTTCAATGACATTTAAAAACATTAACAAATGATGCTTGCAGATTACCTTGTGTTTTTCTCCCCTGGCTATTATTGGCATAACATTATAAACAATCTTCCCTCTATCTGGGGATTATTGTGACTGACGTGGGAGAAAAGCTTCAAAATCTTCCAAGTTTAGGCCTGAAATTTGGCATCTTACATCACAAGCCACACTTTCCACAACAAGAGGGGTTTTTTTGTTTCATTTTGTTTTATTTTTTTGGGAACAGCAACTTACAGAAATGCTTTCTGACTTGGATCATGTTACTACGACAACAGTCCCACATGGCTCTTTAGCTCAAGTTCATTCTATTAATTAGCAGACGGAGATTCCTCCTCCTCTCCAACCTTTTCCCCTAGGAAAATTTTCCAAACATCTCTGGCTCTTCTCTTTCTTTTGGGTGTTTGCGTGATGCCAGAAGGAATTTGCTAATTAGAATATCTTAGTGTTGGGTGATAGTTTTTGTGATTTTTGAGAGAGTCTTTGTAGAGTAGATTATTTCCTAAGAGGTATTTTTTTTTCCCTGAAAGAGATAATCCCATGATATATATCTGTACAAAAACTCTCACTTTGACAAAAAGGGAATTAAGAGTGGGCTTCTGATAGGGAGCCTGGCATTCATGTTGGCACAATGGGGTTAAGAGCATGGGAGTACCCTGGACTGAAATTCTTCCTTAACTCTGTATGACTTTATTAATTCATTTAACAGATTTTGGGGCATATTCCAGGTATATCATCAGATATAATGGTGATGAATTTTTGTGAACTACGACAAGGCAGTGATGAACAAGCCTTCCTCTTCATGGAGCTTAAACTTAAACTATAGAAAGTCATACCTGCTAGGAAGACAGTATACAAGAAAATTAATTTACCTATCTGGACTTTCTTTTTCTGACCTCTAGAATGGGTATGATCTTACTATTGCCATTTCTGCATTCTGTGAGGTTTCAGTAAGGAAATTCATGTACATATCAGTTGGGTTGCATTCCACCATGAGTAACAGAAAGCCTAATAGGAGTTGTAGGTAACAAGAGTCTGGAAGTAGACAGTTGCTGGTGTTATTCCAACGGCTTCACATGGGAAGGTCTTTTGGATTTTCCGTCAGACTCCCAACATGGCCGCTGTGGTTCCAGCTGCATTAACAACAAGATGAAATGGAACAACCAAACTAAGCTATCACTTTTAAGACTAAAGTGACAGCTGTTGGAGAACCCACCCAAACTTTAGATTAGACCTTAACGGGCCAGACTGCATCACAGGGTCACAGGAAGCTGTGAATATGAGTACTTATCTTTCCCAGCCTCTATAGAGGAGGGCGTTGAAACTGGATCCACCAAACTAGATGCTGGCTGTAAACACTTAACTCAAGTATGGCATAGTATAAGCACTCTGTGCCTGGTAGCTATCTGCTTCTTCATGTTCTTAAGTTCTAGACACAAAAGGATTTTCTAGGGGAAGCAGGCTGATGCAGCCAGCCAGGAAATTGGATTTTCTTTGACCCAATCAATTTAGGACCAGCAAGCAATTTCCAGGGACTGAGCATAACTGCTCAGAGAATTTTAAATAAAACGGCAACTATATCCAGGTGATATCAGAAAATGTCATTTACAAGAGAAGGAGCAATGCTCTGTAGAGATCAATGGTTTACAAACTGCAGGCTGAGGACACCGTGGAAGCCTTAGCAACATCCCGGGATGTAGCAAATGTCCCCAAGTAACCTTTTCAATTTAATGTTTTCATGACTTTAAATAATGTAAATAATAACATCCTTTCTTAATTAAGATAGTCTGTTCTGGATTATGTGGATGATTTCTGCATTAGTCAGGTTCAATTAAGTTATGCTGATATAACAGACAGCTCCAAAAATCACAGTGATTAATCCAATCAGTGTTTCTTTCTCTGTGCAGGACCATGACTCAGCTCAGTGATAGAAGCTGCTTCAGTCAACGGAAGCGTCACAATGCGTCCCCCAGTGACTGCAGCTGGGAGAGAGGACATGGAGTGCTGTGTGCTGGCTGCCACTGCTTCTGCTCATATTTCACTGCCCAAAGCAAGCCCATTGCTACACCTCGTTTTGTGCACTAAGGAACATGTCATCTTCCTCTCTGTTTCAGGAAGTGAGCAGGAACTGCAAATGTGGTGGTCCCATGAGTACCAGTTACTGAGCCTCTGAGTACTAGTGCTTCAACTTAGTGCCCAGGTATGAATATATGACTGAGTTGAGGTAAAATCCTGCTACTGTGATTTAATCTCTCCTCTACAAAGAGGATATATGTGCACGTAACATGTGAATGGTTCATTCATACCAATGGATGGTGTAAAATTGTTTAAGGTCATAGGTTCTGGGCTGTGTGAAGCTCAAGTTCTGGCACTACCACTTGCTAGCTATGGGAACCCAAGCAAGTTTTCCATTTCTCTGTGTCTGAAGGTCCTCTTTCCTAAAATGGGGGGATCAGTGTAGCAGGACATCAGGAAGAGGGCAGAGATTAAATGAGATGACATAGGTCATTCCTGGCACACAGTAAACACCATACAAATGGTAGAAGCCATTATTATGGTTGCTGCTGCCATTGTTGTAAGTCTCAGCAAGACAGAGAGCCTCTCAATGAGCTTTTTCCTGCATGAATTGGAACAACAGCTTTCCAAAAGGCCAATCCCATACACTCACCCCCAGAAACACATCACCTAGATTTGCATGAAAGAGATCAATTTGGCCCAAAGTGAAGTGGAAATCGGCAGTTTTCTGAAGTTCTTAAAGGAGTGAGTCAAGTCAGATAATTAACATGCAACATCCATAAGCAATAATCATTACAGGAGTGGAAATATTCGCCCTAGGAATGACACAGAAGGCATGACATCTGTTTTGATGTTCTTGAAAGTTGGTTTTCAAGTCAGATCTCCATGACACTATGTACAATGTATTACTGAGCAAAGCTGAAGACTTGGATTTTACTGTTTTCTTAAAATTTGCTTTGTCCCTTTTTCCCTTCTAGGGGGTCCCATGGAGCAGGGAAAGGAAAATGCTACAGAGAAGAGTGCAAATGGTAGTGGGTTTTTTTTTTGTTTGTTTTTTTGTTTTTTTATTTTGGTGGTGGGTGGATTTTTTGTTGTTGTTGTTGTTGTTCTGTTTTCTGAAAACATTCTCGTTTTCTATATATCTACTTTATGGAGACTCTAAGAGACATAATCCCACCTAGGTATATAAATATTTATAACCCCATATGCAAAACACGGCAATAATAAAATGTAAGAACATTTTTTAAAATATCGATGACTTTAATTTGGTGTTGGCAATTAGGATTTTCAAAACACAGAGGCTATGAATATATGAGTACCTAAATTGATCTCCAATGAACCATCTTTCATGAAACATATGCATCTTTTATGCTTTGTAAACACCAAAGGCCTTGAAAAGCAATTGCTCAACAAATAATTTTTTAATGCCACTTTTTCATTACAACAGCCCAAAGTCATCAGGTAATAGACAACTAATGAATTTCTTCCTCAGGTTAAAATTTTAAATGAAACTTTCCACGTTAGGAATTTTCCTCATGACATTAAAATTCAAATAGTTTTATGCATAAGTACAGCCTTCAAAAAGTAATTGGTAATAAATGCAGCCAATGCCTTGCATTATTCCCAACCTAATCTTCAAATTTGATTTTCCAGTGTAAAACTCAAGGCAAAACAATAACCAATCATGCAGCTAATTGCTATGAAATACGAAGGCATCTTTCCACCAATTTATTTTGTAATATGGTTTGGTTTTATTTACCTCTGATGCACTTGAAACATTACAACTTGTTTATTCTTATGAGAACTAATGGTAAAACAGAGACTCAGAGACTTAATTTGAGGACTAGAGAATTGGGCTTCTTTTGGCTTGTGTACTGAATGATCTGTCTTCCTTTCCTAAGCAGCAAATAAAAGGCTTCTTTATAGGCTAAAATAAGGTAGGTAATCGCTCACATAATGAGGAGATCTGTCCAACCCGGTGGAGACAGGGAGTCAAGCTTCAACCGTAACTGATCTTTAAGGGAAAGAGCAATATGGATTTGACTCGGAATTTATATATCTCCCTTGAAATTGATGAAACTTATAAACTTATAAGTTTGTAAACTTATAAACAACTAGATATCTAACTTTATTGTGTCTAAAAATCTGTTTTCCTTGGCCACATGGTTTAGATTCCTAACCCCATTTATTTGTTCTTTCTTTTCTTTTTTTTTTGCTTCAACCAGGTTTTGGGATTTTTTTTTTTTTTTCAATAATTAACTTAGATCTATTGCTGACAATGAAACACTCACAAGCCCATTTCTGCTGGGCTTCATAAATGCAAGCAAGAGAAAATTTTCCCCTATTTTTTTCATCCAAAGTCATTTCAAAACAGCAAAGTCTTAACGAGCTCTGTCGAGAGACTGCCAATCAGGTAACTCTTTAGCATTTCCCAGTTATGAAGGCCATGTTCATATCCAGAGGCACACACAATTTTTAAAGGTTATGAAACCCCCAATCTAGTTTCCATAAACTCATTCACTTCCATCCAAATGCCAGAAAACCCGCTAACTACAATCGTCTGTGTTGTCAGGTACTAATGGGTTCATTATGGCAATTATCACATTCTGGGAAAGACTGTGCTCACTGGGGGTGGTATTCCTCAACAGCTCATGAGTCTTCAGAGAGAGGACCATGCTTACTAATCGCGGTACCCCTGGCTCCTCGCCCAGATACAAAATGGGGATGCAAAATTGTTGGTTGAATGAATAAGTCAACAAACATTTATTGCGTGTCCACTACATGTCAGTTACTGAAGAGATAGTAATGAATGCAGATCCTATATTTGAGTACAGATGACAAACTGTAGACAAATATTTACATGAACAAGAACAAAATATCAGATAGGGAGAGGTGTAATGAAGAGAATTAAAATCAGGTAACAGGGTTGAGCAGTAGTTCTCCAAGAATGATCTCCAGATCAGAAGCAGCTAGTGTTACGTCGGCGGCCCTGGGAATGCAGGAGAAACAATAAAACAGCCGCCAGACCGCCATCTTCCCCCTACCCAGGACTTTCCTGCCCGAAGGACATCTGTCAAGGACATGTCATCTTGAGTAAACCAAAACTTACGTGAGAAACAGAAACCAGCCACTTTGGGACCTTCCAACCCCCAACCTCTAACCTTACCAAATATGGTTATGAGCCCCCTCCCTGCCTTGGCCCAATAAAAGCCCACTCAACCCCTTCCTGGGCGCAACTTCCCTGACTCTCCTCTCTTGAGTCTCGGAACCTCGCCCCAGGACGCCTTTAAGAAACCTTGCCTTGTGCCTATCTCGCCTGGTATCCCGTGTATCTCGCCTGTAAAACCTTACAGTTAGGAACTTCTTAGAAATGCTAATTCTTGTGCCTCATCCCAGACTCCCCTGAATCAGAAACCCTGGGTAGAGGTTAATCTCTACCAAGCATGGCAGATGACGTGTGATCAGGGTTGAGGACCACTAAGAGAGCTCCACAGTAGCTTCTTTAGAGAGACAAGCAAAGATTTTGCTAGGACCACATCTCTCTCTAAGAAGTGATATTTCAGGTAAGAGCTGGATTTTAAAAAAGAGGCAGCCATAGAAAGATCAGGAGGGAGAACATCGCTCCAGGCAGAAAAACCAAAGATCACAAATTCTAAAACAAGGACAAGCTTGTTGCGTTTAAAGGCCAGAAAAAAAAGACCGCCGTGGCTGGCATCGAGCACAGGAAAATCTTGCATGGAACACCAGAGGTGAAAGACAAGGAGGAAACCCTCTTATCTGTGTTGAAGGTCATGATTTGACCTTGGGTTTGATTCTCAAAGGATTATGATGTCAGGAAGGGTTCTGAGTAAGAGCATAGCATGAGCTGAAGATACCAGAACAAAGGACCTACTTGATAATGCACACAGGATGGATCACGGGCCTGATACATAACATTTCTCAAGCTTATTTTGTCGAAACAAGTATTGTGCTCTTCCAAGAATAAGAATGAATTGATTCTCTGGTTTGAGATAATCAGGTTGGGAACCCCTCTGTGGGCTACCCCTTCCCATGCCATGACAGGTGAACTTGCTTTGCAGCAAGAGATTTTCAGGGAAAATTATTCCCAGGTCGGGTCGCCGTCCCTTAGCTGCTACAGGCTTTCATAAATACTGCTTTGCCAATGGGCTTCTTCCTAAACTGAGAGCAAAATCTAAAGCTGTCAATGGATAAAGCAGGGTGATGCCAAAGTGAGGAAGAAAAGAGATGAGAAATTTTTTGATCTCATTCATCTGGTTTCCATAATGAATGCTGGATCTTGAGCTTCTGGGGGAAAGAGGGCTAGCAGAGTCCACTTTATGAAAGGAAAAAACATTGCTAATTAACAAGTATCAAAACCACCAGCTAATTACCACTACACGAGGGAAACTTTTTAAAAACCACAAATAAATAACCAATGGTTATTTAGTCCTCTATTAATGCCAAAATAACTGAACATAGTTGTTTGCTAAGAGCAGGTTTATAATAACACTCTGTGCTCTTATTTTTCCACCATCTGTAATTATATTTCATTAAAGTAGTTGCTGTTCTTCCAAAATGCAGCATCTCTCATACTAGAGAAGACAGAAGCATGGACAATTTATGAACCTAGAAATTCTAATTTTATTCTGATAGTTGCAGTAATGAATAATTTACATACTAATGCTAATTAGATGAATTAATAATTTTTCTCAAGTGGCAAGATTATTATTAAAATAGTTCATCCTTAAGGACACTGCCCCATTTCTTTGCAGTTCTAACCAGCAGTGGGTTTGTGAGGTCATCAATTTTTACCTCTTGTCTCTTATCTAGATCTGGTATCTATTAAAAATAAATTCCAGCAAACCTTTATTTCCTCCACACATTTGCATGTAAATTAGAGCTCTCTTTCAGTAGTAGAAAATTTCTTTCTTTTCATTCTAAATTACTGGCCTGTTAATAGGTTTCTGCATATTTGTTTTCTGATTCACAGCTCCCCTCATTAAAAAGAAAATACTTTGAATGTTATTTGGTTAGAGATAACTGGAGAGAAATTTGTAGAAATGGTTTTTAAGTTTTTAAAAGATCATCTACTTTGGAAGAAACACACCGAGGTATGGCAGAAACACCTTTTTTTTAATAAAAATTTGAGAATGAAAACTATAACCGACCTATTGGCATACAAGTGGTTCAATTATTGCTGTCACCACTTTTTTCATAGGATTCCATTAATTCCCTCAATATTTTGCAAGGTTTCACAGAGTCATTCTAAAGAGTGTAGTGCACTCAGATCCATCTATCAATCCTTACTATATAATAAATAAATGATGTCTGACTTACTCACTAGGGTAAAACAGTAACAATAATAATCTCTGATTCTGAATTATTTACAAGCTAATTAGAAAGACGAGCTAATTTCTAAAAAGGTAGCAGATACCACAAAGGGGTATGTGCTATGTATCCAATAAACAATCTCTTGAATATTGATTTCTGAGCATCGCTGACCACTCGAACCGGCTGGAGACTTTCCAGAAACACAGATTCCCAAGCAACGCCCTTTCCTGAATTCCCTTGAATCAGGCTCTTTGAGGGAAAGGCAGAGGAAACCATGTTTTCAAATAGCTACCATGATCATCACGAGACATCAGACCGACCCAGTCCATGAATCCCTGCTCTGGGATTTCAGAAGAAGCAGAATCTCATTTCCACCAGAAAGGGTCAAGGAGGACTTTGTAGGTTAGTTTAGATCAGGGGAGGGTGACAGTCCAAGCGGTGTGACCTGTCTGAGCAAAAGCAATGATGGCCGAGAGCACAAAGGGGAGGACCAGGGCAATAGGGCGCCCCTCCCTCGGTCCAGGCTCTGGAATGCGCAAGCTGGTAGGGGACTAAGTGTTGCCTTAAATTTGCAAATCCTTTAAGGGCAGGTGTGTATGAGAAGCTGAGAAATATTAAGTGCTCTCTTCTCTACCTTATCAGAACGTTTGCTTACTACCTTGACCCTTCTTCAAATGTAATTACTATGTCATTGGTTTCCAAGCCCAACGCCCATTAAAAAGTAAATATCCATGCATTCCTCCCAGTTAAAAATTGTGATTACGTTTCAGTACGTGTATAATAATTTATTCTATATTTTTAATACATACTACACTATATTATGTATGGTGTACCACCTGAATTAAAAATAGACTTTTATAAATAGAACTTTTTAAAGAACTGAACATCTTAATAGTTGTAAATTTAATCTCATATATTCGTGGTAAAACACCTCTTTTGTTCTCTAAAAATTACTATAAATATACGCTTTATTATTTTTTTTTTAATGCATACAGAGGGGCACCTGGGTGGCTCAGTCGGTTAAAGCCTCTGCCTTCGGATCAGGTCATGATCCCAGAATCCGGAGATCGAGCCCCGCATCGGGCTCTCTGCTCAGCCAGAAGCCTGCTTCCTCCTCTCTCTTTATCTGCCTCTCTGCCTACTTGTGATCTCTCCCTGTCAAATAAATAAATAAAATCTTTTTTAAAATAAATAAATAAATAAAATGCATACAGAACAATGATTTAAAAGTATGATTCCAAGCTAAATGCTGGTTTTCCATGTCAGTCAAGCGTTACAAAGACATCTCAGAAACATACATGGAGCGGCACCTGGGTGGCTCAGTCAGTTAAGTGTCTGCCTTTGGCTCAGCTCGTGATCCCAGAGTCCCACGATCAAGACCTGCTTCGGGCTCCTGCTCAGTGGGGAGTCTGCTTCTCCCTCTCCTATTCCCCCTGCTCATGCTCTCTCTCTCACACTCTCTCTCTCTCAAATAAATAAATTAAATTAAAAAGAAAAAAAGATGCGCAGATCCAAACAGAAGGACACTAGTAGCCATTTATCCTAGATGTTGGTGCTCATTTTCAAGTCCAACTGCCAATTCAAATAAATTTTTTAAAAAATCCTGCTTTCTTGAAAATCAGTTCACCAGTTCCATAAATTAAGTAGCAGATATCTTTTCATTTTTAAAATGAATAACAGATTTTAAATGAATAGCAGATTTTATCTTTTCATTTTTTAAATTTTGTTAGGTTCACAAACCAAACAAATATCTTCCTCAGAAATATTTTTTCATGTGTTAGAAATTCTGTCTCCATGTTTTTGTTTTTATTTTAAAAATCTTAACCACCCACCCCCAGATTCATTTTTAAAAGGCCTTTCCTACAAGTTTCTCTTAAAAAGCACATGGCTTTTCACGGTTAAAACATCACCATTATCCTGAATGGACAGTCTAAACTCCCCTCACACCCAACATCCTGGGGAGAGAAGGTGGGACAGTTTCCAACAGATTTCACTTAACCTTGAAATATGGTGGGGAATTATAGATCCTAGAGGTAGGAGAGGAAGAGCGCTGGCATTTTCTTGGTACGGGTTTATGCTTACACAATCATTTGCTATTGTCAGTCTATATTTTCTTTGCAAGACTCTTATTCGGTCATTCGCAATTTTGTGAGGGTGAAAACCGAGTAGCGTTGTCTAGAAAGCACTTCGCAGTGTGCATGAAATCTGCATTCACTGCTACCCACACTCTGAGGACTTCCGCTCTTCCTTCCCTCGGCCTCCCTTTGCCACGTGTGGAGGGCTAGAGGGCTGACTGCCATGCATAAGAACTGGGTGAAGATGCTGAAGTTGATTTCTGTCATAATTATTGGTAAAGATCCATTCCTACATGCGTAAACCTAAGTATAAGTAAAAGCTGGACTTTTTTTTTTTTTTTAAAGATTTTTTCCTTATTTATCTGACAGAGATCACAAGTAGGCAGAGAGGCAGGCAGAGAGAGAGGAGGAAGCTCAATCCCAGGACCCTGGGATCATGACCTGAGCCCAAGGCAGAGGCTTAAACCACTGAGCCACCCAGGTGCCCCAAGCCGGACGGATTTCCTCGGCCACCTGCCCAGCCCTCCTGGGCCCCCACTGTGGCGATCATTGAGCCGGGCTGGTTTGCTATCACTGCTCAGGGAAGGTATGTGGCAGCAGAGAGCAGAGAAAATGATCTCTTCCCTGTTTGGGAATTTCAAGAGGGAAGCCCTTGGGAGAACAGTAAAGACTCCGAGCAGGGCCAACAAATTTGGGGAAATAAATGATAAGTAAAAGGTCTGCCTCTCTACCCAGCAGAGCAGAAAATACCCCTCCCCCCCCCACCGAGAGAGAGAGGTGGGGAGGGGCTGAGAGAGAAGGAGAGAGAGAATCTTAACCAGGCTCCACCATCGGTGTGGAGCTGGATGTGGGGCCCAATCCCACAAAACCGAAAGTTGGACACTCCATTGACGGAGCCACCCAGGTACTCCTAGAAAATACTTCTTTCGGCTGGAGGAAGGGAGAAATTAAAGTGGAACGAACAAGAAGTCTCTAGGATGTTAGGAGTCATGGAAGGAAAGCCCCAAGCCTGTCCACAGGTAGATTTGCAGAATCCTAGAGAAGAGAGAAACTGTGCTTTGAGAAATGTGATTTCCCCCCTGAGCACGGACCCGAGAACAGGACTCCCAACGAAGACGTGAATCCATTGTATTGCAATACCCACACATTTGCAAGATGTCCTGAAACTTCCTTTAGAGATGAACTGAGATTTAACTCTTAATCCTTTCATCTATGTTACACTGAATTTCAGGATTTAGGAAGCATGCCCTGAACTTGAATGCCTAGAACCATTTTACGAGGTAGGTGTTTGAAACATACCTGTTGAACAGTTGCCCATCAAAAACCATGTCAAGGGGCGCCTGGGTGGCTGAGTGGGTTAGGGCCTCTGCCTTCGGCTCGGGTCAAGATCCCAGGGTCCTGGGATTGAGCCCCGCATCGAACTCTCTGCTCAGCGGGGAGCCTGCTTCCTCCTCTCTCTCTCTGCCTGCCTCTCTGCCTACTTGTGATCTCTGTCAAATAAGTAAATAAATGAATCTTTTTTAAAAAATTAAAGAAACATGTTGAGTGTTAGCTGCTTAGCATCTCCAGGTCTCCAATATTCAGAACATGTGTGGCAGAGACAATCTCCAACACGAATAATGCAGGGAAGATGAAACATTGAGGAAAGACTACTAGTCTACATTGGCTTGGGTATTGTTTTTAGTTTTACAATAAAAATGCAAGGTCATACATATTGGAGTAAGGTCTGTGCTATGGACTTTTCCATTTGGCTCTAAAAATAAAAATAAGTATTCACGTTTGGCCAATTAAAAGTCTGAACGTGTGGTGCCCCTTCAGTACACCTGTTTCTTAGGAAACTTTGGAAATGCTATTTGCCTTGCAATGCAACTTTCGTTACTCATCTATCCTAATTGTGCCATCGACCATGAAGCTAAACTGTCTGTGGACATATGTAATCACAAGATTCGCCTGTGCAAACTGCAGGTTCATAATCAGGCTCTACTGCCCGCACGATCAGCCACTCAAATGAGGAAGGACGTGGTTGCATAATTCAATGCATCCTATTTAAGAAAAATTCAAGACATAAACAAGACCTCCTTTGGACAAATGCATTCTGTATGTCAAAGACAAACTGTGGGATAGTGAGAAATTTTTAAAATATCTTGCACCTTTGCTAGAAGGTAATTGGAATGACCTAGCTGCAAAGATGTTCTGTAATTGCTGCTCTAAGAAGGCCAATAATACCCCCTCAAAGCACACCAGAGAGGGACAATGAGCACCATCTGGCCTGTTTTCTAAAACAGTTGGTCACCACAGCTGATGTTAATTCTAATGTTCATTCCTTCCGAAATGAGGTGGGGGCTGGATTCAGTGGTCTCCAGAGATGTCCCGAGGCTCTAGTTCTTAATCATGAAAAGATCTTTTTCTGTTGGCTGTTAACGTTTGTCTTGCTTAAACATGGTGATAACTTTAGTGTTTTTTTCCAATCACAAAGTCCTTCATGGTCAGAGCAAAAAATGTGGGATAACAAAGGAAAACATAATGAAATGAGTAAAAATTACCCATAATCCCAACACTCAGGAAAAATGACTTTTAATATTGTTTTTTTATGTATATCTATAGGATATGTTTATTTCTCTCATTAATTGATTGATTGATTTTAAGATTTTATTTATTTAGTTGATAGAAACACAGTGAGAGAGGGAACACAAGCAGGGGGAGTGGGAGAGGGAGAAACAGGCTTCCTGGCGAGCAGGAAGCCCAGTGGGGGGCTCTATCCCAGGACCCTGAGATCATGACCTGAGCCAAAGGCAGACACCAAGCTACCCAGACACCATCTCTTTCTAATATAAATTAAAATAAAATTATATTTACTGTGTTTGACTCATTTTTATCTACTACTAAATATCGTAGATATTTTGCATGTCAGTAACGTAACTACCAGCAATAGTTACGATTGTATAATTGGAGTGTGTGGATGGATCAGAACATATTAGCCATTCTCATATTGATGAACATGACATTATTTTTAATATTTTGTCATATCATTCTTTTTTTTAAAAAAAATCAGCTCTCATGAGGTATAAATTGCATGTCATAAAATCTATTAGCTTTCAGCACAGAATTCAAGGAATTGCAGAGATACAAGCAAATTTTCTTCTAGACAAAAATGCATGCATATGGAAAGTTACTTCCTTAACATAAATTCCTAGAAATGGAATTACTAAAGTATGCATGTGTCTTAAGATTTTTTTAAATATAAATCACTAAGATGCTGTCTAGAAATACTGTGCTGGGAAACAGTTCTGTCTGATCACAGAACGCTTTTTCAAAGACATAGTCAGGAAGGCAACTTTGGAAAGATCTTCAGTGTAAGTCCATAAATCCCTGCATATTCTAGCCCTTGCATACTTGTCCAGCCCCACCATATGCCTGCCCCCTGTGAGCTCTGCTTCCCACAATATGGTAGCTCTCACGCACTCAAGGTATTTGCAGACTCTTGGCCCTGCTGGGCTGGGCCTTTTGCAAAGCTATGCTCCATCGGCCAGCGTGGTGGATCTTTGCATCATTCGTGTTTCCACCTAAAATGTCACCTCCTCAGATGGCCCTTCTGTAAACCAACCCAACCAAAATGGCCCCACCCAATGTTAACGATGCAGGCACCATGTTTGCTTCCTCCAAGGAGCTTGTTCAACTTAAACAGCTATTTGTTGGTTGATTTTTTTTTCTTTTGTCTTATCTAAGACAATGACCAAAAGGGTAGGGAAGTTATATGTCTCATCCACCTCTGGAATCCTAAGCACCCACCATGAAACCTGTGCAGCAGATGTTATACATATTTGTTGAGAAAAAAAAAATAAAGGATAAATGAACAACTGAAAGGTATTTACCAGGATGTGTCCTACACATACAAAATCAGCTGAACAAATTTAAATTTGATTATTAGTGTTGCAAGTCCGTAAGTCTCAAATATCACTGATACAAGAAAGTCTAGGATGCTGATGGATAACAGAAGACGAGTGTTAACTTTGAAGCAAATTTTCCTCACATCTCATTTCATCTTCAAATAATGCTGACCTGGGCTCCTGCTCTAAGACACCACAGAAATTGTGTGATCAAGTTCACTGAAGATGCCCATGTTGCTAAGATTCTGGACGCTTCTCTGTCCTTCAGTAGCAGTTGACAGAGGTGCCCATTCTATCCTTCCAAGACATTCTCCATTCTTCACATCTGTTTTCTTGCTACCTCTCTCGGGCTTCTTTCTCAACTTCTTTCTCTACCTGACCTCCAAACAGGGCAGTGCCTTAGGAATTCGCCATCAGCCCTCTTCTTTAGCTTTCTAACTAGGAAGGTCTTATCCAAGCCATATTCCTAAATATTGTGTACGTGCTACGATGCTCAAATACTAATCTCCTACCTACGGCCCTCCTCTGACCTCCAGACACATCTGTACACCTGACGACTACTTGACATTCAACTACTATCTTCCACTTAGTGCATCGGAATGCAGAGTTTCTGATTCGAGCCCTTACCCTGCCCTTCATCACAGGTACACTCAAGGTCGTTTCCTCCCCCAGACTTTGCCATCTTGTTGAATGAAACTTCTATCCACCTGCCAGTCATGGAGTTCTTGATTCCTTTCTATCATCAGTCATGTTGATCTGTAAATGTATCTCGGAAATCCCCTGCCTCTCTCCATCTCTACGGTGGCCCCTGTCATCATTTCTGATCTGGACTGTGGCGAGAGTCTTTGGACCTCTCAGCACGTTCACTCTTGATTACACAAGAGTGAATCTTTCCCCACAGAGAAATCAGAAAGACCTTTACAAACTGCAACCCAGACCACATCATTCCTCTACTGAGGAGTATAACTGTCCTCTGTTCTTTGGAAAATAGCACACTTTTTTATCTGTGGGAACAAGATAACTACAGCACATGTTTTCTACTAAAAAAAAAAAAAAATCAGGAATGAAGAGTACAGTTGAATTAGTAATCTGTAATTTCTCCAAAATCCAGATGATCACATTGTGCAGGCTTCTTACTCAGGAGATAGGGGATGCCCTTGATTAGAACCCATTTATGCTCCCTGGGTAGGGCTAAGGAGCACTGTGGGGTCTCTTTTATAAGGAGAACAATCCCACTCATGAGGGCTCGACCCTTATGACTAGTCAATTCCCTAAGGTACCACTTAATAATATCATCACCTTTATGGGTTAGGATTTCACAGGGGAATGGGGGGGGGCGGGAGAGACACAAACAATTCAGACCATAGCAGAGCCCTAATCCTCAATGTGAAGATATTTGTAGATGGGGCCTTTAAGGGGTTAATTAGAGGTGGATGAAGCCATGAGGATGGGGTCCTCATGATGGAATTAGTGCCCTGATAAGAAGAGATACCAGAGGGTTGCCATCTCTGTCTCCCTTTCTGAGTTCACGCAGCTTGGAAAGTCTGAGTGACCACCCAGCAAGAAGGCAGCCATCAACAAGCCAGCAGGAGAGCTCGCACCAGTATCCAGCCATACTGGGATTCTGGTGTCAGGCTTCCAGCCTCCAGAACAATAAGGAATAAATTTCTGCTAGTTCAGCTACTCGGTCTATGATATTTTATTGTGGAAGCCCAAGTCCATCAACACAGTACTTTATTATTCGGCCTTAAGTTAGCTACGTGAATGGGCATCCCTACACATCTCTGGTATCTATGATAAATTCAGGATCAAAAGGACCCACGGGGAAGGACACCTCTGTGTTACAGGTGGGCCATCGTATGCATTGGGAGATGGTTAGCACTATCCCTTACCTAGATTCCAGTAGACCACCTTGCCCAAGTTATGATAAGCAAAAATGTCTCCAGACATTGCCATGTCTTCCCTGAGTGGGAAAAACCGTACTGGGTTGAGAACCATGCATCTAAACTCTTCTCTGGCATCAACCCCTTTGGGGAATACCAGTGTGGTTAATGTCCTCTTGCAGCTAATTCATGCTCTTTGATGTTTCAATCTGTAAAAATGGCAAGTGCCTTAAAAAAAAAAAAAGTAGAAGGACTTCAACAATGACAAATTCTAAGCAGTCACCATTTCAATGGAAGTTACAACCTGTGAACAATGTTCTTTATAATTCAATTTTTCCTCCAATCTGATACAGCAGCAGCAAATCCATGGGTGGCCCTATCCTTGCTGATGGCAGACTTCCAAACTCAAAGAAATCCATATGTGGCACCATGCCTTGTCACTAGTGCCCTTAAGCGAAAGAAAATTTAGAGTGGTGGCATTTTTTGACAGTCTCTGAAATGTCTGATTTCACACATTTTAAAAAACGAGTCAGTCACAGTGGACTCCGAGTTGGCAAATAATTATATGGTAACTGTTGCTAGTCCTGATAAATATGACAACTTCCATTATACAGATCATCATTGACTGAGAGCTGTGTGTAGTAAGATTGCAGCTATTTTTGTTAATTTCATATTTAGAAAAAGTCAAATATAAGGCCCAGATGTGCCTTTGGATATTATAGATTTCCCTGAAATTGTAAAACTCTCTTCTTCCTCAAATGCCTATCTTCTCCGTATGGGCAGGATATTACAGGAGATCTAATCAGAGTTGAAAGATTAGGTCTTTGACACAACCATCTCTTCTTATTGTTGCTGTTAAGATTTTATTTATTTATTTATTTGAGGGAGGGAGAGAGCATGAGCAGAGGGAGAGGCACTGAGCTGGAAGCCCGACATGGGGCTGCATCCCAAGACACCAAGATCATGACTGAGCTAAAGGCAGACGCTTACCCGACTGAGCCACCCAACGGCCCCCCAACGATCTCTTCTTAGTCACACTGCATTAATCCACTGATGGGCTGTCACTGCGAGCTCCGTGAATCCTTGGAGGATGGAACATGTAAACCGGAAGATGTAAATACACCCGAGAAAGAGCAATTTCATTTCACATGACCCTCAACATACTAGAAGGGCAATTTCTGAGTGCCTGAAAGTATTTCATCTTCCACCCCAATTCTGACTACTATTGGGTGAAGAGTTATTAGAATTTGCTCCCCTCAAGGAGGAGACTCTAACTGCAAGTCAACAGCACCCAATTTTGTTCTCAGTGGCCACAGAAGAAGGGAAAAGATCGCGTTTCCCCAAACATCCTACATTTGGCAGCAGGAAACCAAATTCTGAAACAAACCTTGACAATGACCTTTCTGAACACAAATGCCTGATGGGTGGGGTGTGGGACTAGTTAAGGTCTTTTTTTTTTTTTTAAAGATTTTATTTATTTATTTGACAGAGATCACAACTAGGCAGAGAGGCAGGCAGAGAGAGAGGAGGAAGCAGGCTCCCTGCTGAGCAGAGAGCCTGATGTGGGACTTGATCCCAGGACTCGGGGATCATGACCTGAGCCGAAGGCAGAGGCTTTAACCCATTGAGCCACCCAGGCACCCCTAGTTAAGGTCTTTATTGAAAGGTCTTTAAAAGCTCGAGAATATGAATTATTTTCCTCTTCTGAATATTTCCCCTTCTCCTTTAATAAAAGAATAATGAAAAGCAATGAATGGAATGCCCCCCTGGGAAACAACAACAACAAAAATCCTGCAGAAACTAACCAAAACTTCACTCCCATGCCCAACTGCAACCTCCATTCTCAGAGGAAATGACTGTTCTAATTTGATACATTTAAATTTTCTTAAAAAATGAAAATAGTATTTGTGTGTGTGTGCATTTTTATAACTGGGGAATTTTACTATCCTACTGCTATTCATCTTGATGCAACTATGTAACAGACATATTCTTAAAGCTCACTGTTGTGAACTGGTATGCTGTAATTGTTTTAAAACTAATACCTTCCTGAAAGATATTAGGTACTTTGTAAACCTTGCAGCTTCTACCTGCAGACATATCCAGTTCTGACCGTAGGCCACACTTCCAGCGCCCCTCCCCGGGTCCAACCTGCTATCCTGCCTCTGTGAGGGTTCACAGTGGCCTCCTCACTGGTCTCCCAGCTCTGACCCTCCCCTCCATGCAGTCCGATCCCGATCCCCACTCAGCAGCCTGAGTGATCTGAGTAAAACACCAGGCACACCGTGTCACTTCTCGGCTCAGAACCCTCCTCTTGTTCTCACCTCACCCCAAATTTTCTATTTTTTTTCTCTTTTCTTTTTTGAGGAACCTCCACACCTTTTTCCAAAGTGGCTGCACCAATGTGCCTTCCCACCAACAGTGTAAGAGGGTTCCCCTTTCTCCACAACTTTTCCTACACTTGCTGTTTCTTGCCTCGTCGATTTTTGCCATTCGAATTGGTGGAAGGTGGTATCTCAGTGTGGTTTTGATTTGAATCTCCCTGATGGCTCATGAGGATGAACACTTTTCCATGTGTGTCTATTAGCCATTTGTATGTCCTCTTTGGAGAAGGGTCTGCTCATGTCTTCTGCCCATTTTTTGACTTAATTATCTGTGTTTCGGGTGTTGAGTTTGAGAAGTTCTTTATAGATCGTGGATATTACCCCTTCGTCTTTAAGTGTTATTTGCAAATATCTTCTCCCATTCCATGCGCTGCCTCTTTGTTTGGAACAAATAATCTTGAATTTTGTTTGGAACCAGAAAAGACCCCTGAATCGCAAAGGAAATGTTGAAAAAGACAAACAAAGCCGGGAGGCAACACGTTGCCTGATTTCAAGCTCTATTACAAAGCTGTCCTCATCAAGACAGCATGGTACTGGCACAAAAACAGACACATACACCAGTGGAACCGAATAGAGAGCCCAGATATGGACCCACAACTTTATGGTCAACTAATCCTCAACAAAGCAGGAAAAAAATATCCAATGGAAAAAAGACAATCTCTTCAATAAATGGTGCTGGGAGAACTAGAGAGCCACGTGTCGAAGAATAAAACCCGACCACTCTCTTACACCATAGATAAACTCTAAATGGATGAAAGACATCAACGTGGGGTAGGAATCCATCCAAATCCTGGAGAAGAACATAAGCCGTAACCTCTTCAACATGGGCCAGAGCAACTTCTTTCAAAACACGTCTCCAAAGGCAGGGGAAACAACAACGAAAAGGGACTTCTGGGACTTCATCAAGAGAAGAAGCTTCTGTACAGCAAGGGGAACAGTCAACAAAATATTTTAAAACCAGGGTGAGCCTGAGAAAAATTTCTGGTATCAGAGCATGTAAAGAATGGTTGCTGGTGAGGGACCCCAGCTGTGCTGAGTGTAGACAATTACACCAAATGATGCAGTTGGAGTCCTGGCCTGGGGAGGACGCTGACGAATGTCACAACTGGAGTCGTTTCTGGTATCTATTTCCTCAATTCACCCATCACCAGATGACTGGGCCAAAAAATAAGCCAGAAAAAAAAATCAAGTGGTAAATAAGCATAAGCAGGGGTGCCGGGGTGGCTCAGTGGGTTAAAGCCTCTGCCTTCGGCTCAGGTCATGATCCCAGGGTCCTAGGATCGAGCCCCACATCGGGCTCTCTGCTCAGCAGGGAGCCTGCTTCCTCCTCTCTCTCTGCCTGCCTCTCTGCCTACTTGTGATCTCTGTCTGTCAAATAAATAAATAAAAATCTTTAAAAAACAAAAAAAAAGCATAAGCAATGAAGGCAAGAGGGGTCGGCAGAGGCCTGAGTGCGTGGCTGCCACAGCTCAGCGCCACTGTGACTTTGAACCCTGGGGCATTCACGGAGGTTCCCCCACTCGGCCATGAGGGCTGTTGGTGGGGCCACGCTCATCAGCTACTGTTTCCACCCCAGTCCTGTCAAGCTGGGAAGACACTGTCAAGCCTTCACATCACCCGTTTCAAACCAAACTCACTGTCAAATCCCGGCTGTGCAATTAAATATAATTAGGAGCAGCCCAGCCCCAAGCTATTCCCATGACTCCAATGTCAGCCTCGACAAATGCCATTGCATTCGTCAGGGTGACTGTGTGGTGAAGGCAGCTTCAGCTCTGCGACCAGAGCACACACCCACAGGCACACACACACACACACTCACATACCCATATATACACCTTCATATATGCCGACACATAAACACAACCACACACAGGTATACTCACACACAGGGGCACAGGCACACATATACACACGAAGGCACACACAGGAAGACACACACAGTGGTACAAACACACACAGTCACACACAGGCACATACACATACCCACAGAAGCACAAGCCCATACACACTCATACACACACATACACAAAGAGGCACACACGGGTGCGTACACACTTACACATGGGCACACTCACACACTGGCACACACAGGTACACACAGACACACATTCACGCAGGCACACCCATACCACATACACACACATACAGGCACACACAGAAGTACATACACACATGGACACTCAAACATGTACACATACACACTTAAACATATACACAACCGCACACAGACACCTACACACACACACACACACACACACACACACAGTGGGCAGCCCACAGACTTGTGTCTCCCTCCAGGCCTCTTCCAGTGAGAGCACCTGACGGAAGCTACGTGACGAGGTCCCGGCAGTGTGATCAGGGCAGGGACGCACTTCGCGACGGCACTCGGGTCTGCTGAGCGCTCGTTCTTGACGGGAACACTGACACACCTCTCACTATTTCTCCAAGGGCAACTTTCCAAGTGTGAAACCCACCATTTACGTTATTTAAATGATCTAATGCTCCCGCCGGGGACCTGAGAACCCATTCTTGGGACGGCAGCAGCGGCAGCAGGGTGACGCAGGGCAAAATCAGCTTAAAATGTCCTTCACTGGAGAGACAGTGGAGGACAACTTTCCTCGACAGGCAAGTGCGGTGTCCTTAGAGGCGCCGGACGGCCCTCCCCGTCGAGGGTTCCCCGGTGGGCTCCGGAATTTCACCCAGCTTGGCGACTCACTGCTTGCGGGAACTCAGACACCTCTCTTCATCTCTTTCTGACAGTTTTCCCGCTTCTCAATGTTCTCGTCTTGACAGATCTCCACAGTTTTTGGAAGGATTATTCCAAAGAGAATTACTTCACCTTTCCTAGAAGCCTATGTGTCAGTCACTGTGCTGGGTGTCCCGGAGACTTTATTCTTTCGAATTCTCACCGCAATCCCATGAGGCACATATTGCTCCAGTTCCCATTTTACAGACAAAACCATAAGCAACAGAAAGGAAGAAATAAGCGTCGCAGACTCCCGCAGCTGGGTGATAGGGCTGAGGTAGGACTCCAGACCCAAAGTTTCTCCTCATGCCACTTTCCAGCACAGCATGCAACACGGTGCCCAAGCTTGACAAAGGAGAGTTGTTGTTGTTGTTAGTATTGTTATTCCCTAGAATTTATTTTCTCTGCCTGCCTCACCCACTAATGAAATAACTCTGCCTAAATGCAATGGGCTCTTCCTATTTTTAGTGGAATCTGGGTTAATCAGGATCTTTGTTGCTAGTCAGTGCATTCGAGTATTTTTAAATGACTTATTATAAATATTCCCAAGCAGAATATTTGCTCAAGGCATATTTTCATAAAGCCGCACCTCTCCGCATTGGCCCTGCTGCCCAGCCAGTGGGCCCCAGAAGTGTAACAGATCTGGGCTCCCCAGAACCATCTCGCTTCCCAGCTCTCACAGCCAACCTGAACCACTCAACTGAACCCTTTTCCATACTCTGAAAATAATTTTATAAATCGTTTATCCTTGAGAAGTGTTGACTCTGATTGGAGTCTTTAAAAGGTCACATGTTTTTAAAACCCAAGCTCTCAAGTTTGGACGCTACTGATCGTTCTCATTCCTGGCTCCCCTCCCCATCAGAAGCCCAGAGCGCACTCTGTCGTCCCCATCCCCACAGCTGGGACAACCAAAAAGGACCCCAGATACTGCTGAGTGTTCTTGGGGTCGGGGTGAGGGGCAAACCTCTCCCTGGTTGAAAATCACTGACCCATAGCAACCTTTTGAAGTGATTATTTATATGACCCTCTATGGGATGCCTGATCAACTGTGGTCCTGGTGTTTCCCACGGTGCTGGGTAGGGCTGAGGATGAGGGACAGTGCCATGTAGCACCACATCTGATTTTGGACCCAGTGCCTGCATTTATAAGTTAGTATATATAGTATATAGTACAGAAAATTTATACTGCCTAGCATCTAGTTCTATACTACTCTACCTGAAGACCTACTCTTTTTGAACTGATATGATACCAAGTTTATCTTCAACATATTAATATTTAGTGAAGGCTTCCAATAAGCCAGGTGCAGTCAAAGGTTTGACATACCTTGTCTTAACCAATCTTTGCTCTTAAGGTGTCTCAGGGACCACCGTCTCCACCGCAGAGATGAGGAGGGTGAGGTTTAGACTCGGTAACTTGCACAAAGCCACACAGATGGGACAGGGCTGACCCTGCCCTTAACCCTCAAGGCCCTCTGTCTCCAAGGCCAGTGTTAAGTATAATGCCATGCCTCTTAGTCATGATGTAACTTAGCCATGAGTTCAACTCCATAGATAGAGGGGACCATAGATAGACGGTGGAAGTCACCACTTTGAAGATTTTTTTTTTCCTTAAATAAGCAGTTATTGGGCCCTTACTGTGTGCCCACAAGCCTCCAGGTCCTAGAAGTACACGAGTGGGAGCACAAACAGATACTCACATTATGGTGCAGAATCTACTTTTACATCATCAATCCTGACGACAGTGTTCCCCAATTCTGCCTCAATTTTGCAAAGCTCTAATTGCTGCCCCCATAAGGATGAAGACATGACTATATCTCACCTTCGTGCCTATTGCCATTAGGATCCTGAAAGTGTGCATAGTATCATTTAATTTAAAGATTGTACAAGAGGCTAAAGAAAATCTTGCCCAAGCAGCATCACGTAAACCTTAGAAAATGGTCCTCCTCAACCTTGAGTGCCAGCTTCATGCAATTCCTTATTTGCCACAAGATTTTTTTTTCCCTTTCATGTTCAATCTCCAGCTTCAGCTCTAGATAGGGACGTCACGGCCTTCTCAATGTTGATGGATGTGCAGAACTTTCTTTTTTTTGCCTGAGATTCACTCGGGCACAGAAGTCTGGGGAAAACCAGAACATGTTGTGCATAGAGAATAGGACCTCATTCTTTTGCAGGTAAAACTCCTCTGGTATCAATGGTGGGTGGAGGACAGAGTTAAACCGCGGTAACAAATTCCAAGCAATTACTTAGCCAACGGCATAGAGTGGGAGTGACTAAATTCTGGTGCTTGAGTGCCAGTAAAAGAAGGAGTTACCATTTGTCTATCCAGGGGCAAGTCTGCCAAGAAATAAGAAAGGGGGAGAAAGGGGGAGCCAGGAAAGGAAGGAGTAAGGGAGAGAGAGAGAGGAGGAAAGAGAGAGAGCTCCATCTGAGGTCCCTGGGAATGGAGTGAACAGATTGCTAGCATATGAAAGAGAAAGTCAGCTAAATGGCTTTAAAAAGCTTTGTCAACAGATTCAAACCTGTTTAGGGACTCTGAGGTGGTAAAAGGCGGTGGGGGGGGGGGAATGATGCCCTAGCCATATTTGGAGAAAATCTGTATTTGTGTATTTATTGCCGCAGGAACTCAAATGTCGTTTTACGGTAGTTCCTAACATTTACAGACAGAGCAGAAGTGTGAACAGTGGGGTGGCAATTTGTTTCTCCCTCATAGGCTACAACTCAATTTGGGGGGGGGGGTTCTGCTTTCAAGAGGAACTAGATTACATTCCCAATGGCTGCTCTAGGCAAGTTGGATCGTCTGCAGTGAACACCTCTTATGCCACTTGGCAAGTGGCTGGGAACACGGCTATGGCATCCCTTCTTCACAGTGTTTTCTGAATCTACTAACTTCATGTTAATGTGTTTTTATTTTATTTTATTTTTGGTCAAGTAAGTTAGGAAATTTGTCTGTACTATTTGCCTCTGGAAAGTCACAATGCATGATAGTATATTAAAGGCTCTGAAAAGTCCTGCAATAAACAGCAGTTTGACTTTTATTAAGGTTTACCCAAATCTGTTTGAACAGAAAATATATTCCTGATGACCCATTTTGTTACACTGTATGGCTGGCTAGTGTTCTAGAAGCATCTTAGGAAATTGTGAGCTATAGGATTTGTTCTGCTTTCTGGTCACAACTAGTTGTATTCATACAAACCAAACAGACCTACATACATTAACCAGTAATCATTAAGCTGCTTTAAATGGGTTATAGTAGGGAAATGAGTTAGTCACGTAAAATGTTAGTTGCCAAATCATAGTGGTTACAACTTATTGAGTACTCATGATGCACTGGAAATGGACACCTCAAGTGTTTCATCTGACCCTAAAGATCACATTAAGAAATAGATAGCTTAGCCCCATTTTACAGATGAAGAAATGAAGGCTCTGTGAATTTAAGAAACTTACCTGCAGTCGTGTGGCTAGAATAGGGTAGATTTCAGATTTGAATTCAGATCCCAATTCAGATCATGAGCCTGCAACTAACTGCCTTGCCCCTTTCTCTTCTAGTATAGCCACATCTAGTACAGCCACTCAAATAAGTAAGTCACGGACATGAAAATACAGCGCAGGGACATGAAAATACTCTGCATGGGACAGATGGGGACTACACTGACCGTGGTGAGCAGTGAGTAATGTATAATGCTGTCAAATCGCTATGTTGTACACCTGAACCTAATGTAACATCGTATATTAATTACACTTAAATTAAAAAAGAATAAACAAAATTTTTTTAAAGAAGCACGAATGAAAAAGCACTTACTTTTGTTGAGTTTTGCTCACGTGTTCTCTTCCAGAAGGCCTGCACCCTGCAATTCCCCTTTTGTATGGATTCCACACCTGGAAGGAGAAGTGGTTTTACACGGAGCGTTCGCCGGTCCGCCCAAGGTCAGGAGCTCATGTTTCCACTGCATCACAAAATCTCAACCAAAGTTACTCTGGGGAGTAGGATTAAAATCTAGACCTAAACTTCAATATTTAATTAGGGAAAAATAAAACCGTGATTTCATAATCATAGCCCAGATCCATGTAATATGCTACTGGAGTTAATGAAATCGATTGTTTAGGCCATAATTATACATACCTTTGAATAACTTAATTCTAAACTTTAAGAAATGTTTCTAAAATTTGTTTCCTAAAGAGATTAACTCAAACCGTCCCTGGGTCTGTAAATACACGGATGAAAGCAAGGATTTTAAGGGTCTACTTCCCATCCCCCTCACCCCCACCCCTGCCAACTGATGAGGGTGTTGGATAGATTTTTTCAATTACCTAAAAAAATGAGGTAAGGTCTGGTCAACACAGTGATCACTACCTTGAAAGGGGAGACCAACTTTCTAGTAAGAGGCAAAACCTAGAGAAGGAACCCTTACAACAACCATAAATAAAGCTATCTAGGCACAATGTAATAGAATTTACTTCACATTATAACGCTAGACACCTATCAATCACTCATCATCTTGGATGTTGTATAAGAAAATTGTAAATCCAACTCTGCCCTTTGGGAGATGATGCTATAGGAAAGATCTTCCTGCAGAACATGGCCCCTGGTGTGGAATAAACAAATAAATCAATTATCATCCAAGAAATATGTTATTTTCGCTACTTAGAATCCCTTTTTTCTGGCAAAAACACATTGGATCTGCCTTACAAGTGAGCACTTTCCCGGCTGGGGAGAGTGCCTTGCCTTTCCTGATTAAGGGATGGGCCTATGAGGCAACTTAAGCTCATTAGACTTTTTTTCCTTTGAGTATGGAATCCTAAAGAAAAGGATTCAGAAACAAAACAAAACAAACAAGCATAGCTGATTAACTTCACTGGTGGCATCCTCAAGTAAGAGCCCATCAGTTCTGGCTATGACTCCCCTCCCCCCATGAAGTTTATTCCTTCTTGTTTTTTGTTGTTTTGTTTTTCCCAAACCTATTTCTAGAGCTTCTCCTTGGAACCTGTTAGGTCCCTTCTTGCCTTTCAATGAATTGGTTTTTTTCTGCTTAAGACTATAAAGTATACATTCTGTTACCTACAAGCAAGGACCTGTAACTTGCGCCAGATGAGGAACGTCATAAAGGTATGATAACGAACTTGACAAGAGAACAGAGAGTGAAACCAAACAAAGATGTCTCCATAATCATTCCAAAGGACATCATGGTGTGCCCACAGTTAAAAAGACAGGCAAGTACATTAACTGAACAAGGAAGAGTTGTCATAAGTTCTACCTTCCTTTGGAGATGTAAGGGTCCTAGGAGTTTGCTTTATGGGTGGTGAAATTTCAAGAAGGGAATGTATACAGAGAAGGAAGCAGAGACACACAGGAAGGTAAGGGAGGACCCTGAGTCTTCTTTTTGTAATATTTCCATTTTTTATATTTATGTTGAAGTACATGTAAAAATATTAGAACAGAAACTGTTAAAGTACGTAGAAGTCCACCTCTCTTTTAACTACTTCCTGGTATGAGTTTTCCGGGGCTGCCACAGCAGAGGGTCACAGACGAGATGGTTTCCACAAGAGAAATTTATTTTCTTACAGTTACAGAGAAACTAGAAGTCCAAGATTCAGGTGCTGGCAGGGCTGGGCTCTTCTAGGGCCATGAGAGAAGAGTCTGCTCTGGGCCTGTCTTCTTGGCTTGGAGATGGCCATCTCCTTCCTGTGTCTTTACAATGCCTTCTCTCTCTTTTATCGTATGTAGTACATCCAAATCTCAGACTCTTGCAAGGAGAGCAGTCATGTTGGATAATGGGTCACTCAAGCGATGTCATTTTAACTTAATTACCTCCTCAAAGACCCCTTTCCAAACATGGTCACTTTCTGAGGTACTGGGGGTTAGGACTTCAACACACGATAACGGGGGCATAATTCTGCCCATAACCTACATGTTCCCCACTGCCCACCCATGTTCTCTAAAGGTCACCCTGTTCTGCAAGTTTGTTCCTTTCCATGTAATAATTTTATGTGTGTATATACACACATGCATGGATTTTGAAGAAATTATACAAAGAGGACCAGGCAATACACATTTTCTGCATCTTTGCCTTTTCACCCAAAGCTCTATTTTGGAGATTTTTTTTTCCATCCAAACCCATGCAGACTGACATTATCCTTCTTGAAGGTGTGATCCTCTTGACTCCACCCTTGTGAAAAGTCTGGATCCAGCACACATCCTTCTTTGTTTTCCAACAAAGGGGTAGAGCAGTGAGGTTTCTTTGAGTGTAAGTAAGAAGAAATTACTCTAGCAACCTAAGCAAAAGAAACTGCATTCCAGGCTGCTGGAAACGTACTGACTTGCTCCTATCGGGACGGAGGACACGGCGAAGCGGACTTCCCAAAGACTGAGGAAGCTCTGGAGGGTCAGGAAGCAAGCCCTGCTGCTGAGAGCCTGCAGAAGGTTCCGTCTGCTTAGTGAGCTGCTGCCAAAATGAATGAACTCGGATCCCACCTTTTGCAACAAAGTGACACCCCACATGTGGCAATCGAGTGCTGAAATATTGCGGGTCTGAAAAGAGTTGCACCGTAAATGTACAGCACGTATCCAATTCCAAAGACTCCGTACAAGGAAAATAATGTAAAATTTTTAAAATAATTTTTATAATATTTACACGATGATATTTTGGAGATATGGAGTCAAATACGATATAGACTTAAAATTAGCTAGACCTGTTTCTTCTTACCTTGTTTTGGTAGCTATTAGAAAGTTCAAAGTTATATGTGTGGCTTGTGATGATGACTTGAATTCGACTCTCTTGGGTCACTAGTCATTTCTTCTTTCATTGTTGAAAGGCCAAAACGCTGGTGTCGAGTCTAGTTAGCCCAGGCTAGGTCACATGCCTGGCCTCTTGGCAGTACCTGTGTCATACAGATTTGTGGGCTCACTGCCTCTGTAGGGCGGCCCACATCTGGGAACAGTAATGCCTAGAAGGAAATTGAGATGGTCAGAAAGAAGAAATTGATGGTGGGTGGCAAAACTCTGCAAGTGCCCAACATTAGCGATTAATGCCCGACACATACTAGGCCCTTAAATTGTTTATGCTGGAGGGAAGGCATACGTAATGAGTGAACAAATATGGTGCACCTGTGGTTACTCTCTCCTCTCCCGGTGCCCTTCTTCATCAGGTCCCCACTTCCACCCTGGACCTAGAAGAAGCCACATTTCAAGTTATAAACAACTCTACGGTGTTGCTTGCATGAACTACATATCTAGGGCTATTTCTCTGAGTTGCCATTTTTTGGAGAAATGCGCTCATTTCTGTTATGACTCATCCACGTTTGTTTATGCACTCCACTTCCACTGAGCTCGTCACAAAGTCACTTCTGAGACCTCCTGTTTCTCTCTGCACACGCACACCTGTAGGGATCGCATCCAGTCTCATAGCTTAAATATCAGACATCAGATGATATTTAGATTTAAATATCAGACGTGCTGATCACTTCCAAATTCATATCCCTAGGCCAGACCTCGCAAGTTCGTGATGCTGCCAGATACCCAACTACCTACTTGGCATCTCCACTGGGATAACGAATAGTCCCCTCCAACTCAACTGGTCCAAAATGGAAATGGAACCACTTCCTCCTGCAGCCTTCCATCTTTAGAGAAAGGACAGCTCTTGCCTTCGGTGGGTCAGGCCAAGAACTGGAGCTCTCCCTGGTTCCTCCTTCCTGAAGCAGTACACACAGAATCCAAAGGAACTCTTGTCAGCTCTGGGGTCAGACATAGTGAGTCCGATCACCTCTCGCCATCTCCGATGCCGCGCCGCGCTTGGTCTGGGCATCCTCATTTCTCCAGAACTGCTGACACAGTTTCCTCGCTGGTCTTTCTCTTCACCTCCTGCCTGCTAACAGTGTCTTTCTGACCCAGTCTCCAGACTGGTTCTTTTTCTTTCTAGTTTACAGATACATGATTGCCAAATAACATCGCATTTGTTTTAGCTGTAGAACATGACTTGATACAAGAATGTATCACAAAATGGTCACCACAGTAAGTTTCATTGCACATCTACCCCCCCCCCCCCGCACATAGTTACAATTTTTTCTTACGATAAGAACTTTTAAGATCTGCTCTCTTAGGGCGCCTGGGTGGCTCAGTCAGTTCAGTGTCTTCCTTCAGCTCATGATCCCAGGGTCCTGGGATCGAGTCTCACACTGGGCTCCCTGCTTAGCAAGGAGTCTGCTTCTCCCTCTATGTGCCCCCCCCCCCGGCCTATGATCTCTCTCTCATGCTCTCTGTCTCTCAATTAAATAAAATCTTTTTTAAAAAAATCTACTCTCTTAGGAACTTTCAAATGTACAATACAGTTATTTAACTATAGCCACCATGCTGTACATTAAATCTTCAGAACTTAATCACCTTAGAACTTTAACTTAGAACCTTTGAACTCTCTCAACCATTTCCCTACTCCCCACCTCCCATCTCTACCAACTACCGATCTGTCCTGCTTCTATGAGTTTGGTTTCTTAGATTCCATCACTAAGTGAGATCATACGGAATTTGACTTTCTCTGACTTATTTCATGGATTATAATGTCCTCAAGATCCGTCTGTATTGTCACAATTGGCAAGGTTTCTTTCTTTCTGTAGTTTAATAACATGTGAGATACATATCACACCTACTTTATCCATTATCTGCTGAGGGACACTGACTTTGTTGTCCATGAAGTCCAAGTCTTAGTTATTGTAAGTAATGCTGCAATGATGTCAGAGCACAGATGCCTTTTTAAGAGAGTTTCCTTTTAGGTGATAAGTTATGCCATGTCACTTCTCTATTTATGCAAGGCACCCCATTTCACTCAAAGTAAAAGCCAAAGTGCTGACAACGGCCTTCAGTGCCATAAACTGTCCAGTACCAGCTACGTCTTCCCTCTGCCTTCCTTCCCTCCCCCGCACTGGCCGTCGCCTCTACAGCCATACTGGCCTCCTTGTTACCTCTCAGACATGCCAGGTGCACGCCTTTCCCCGTGTCTCTGGCTTAATTCCCTTCAAGTCACTGCTCATGTAGCCCCCTTTTCAAGAGGACCTCCCTAGCGACCATGGTTATTTATTTACATTTTAGAAAGATAGTCATTGACAAGGAGAATTTTTATGATGTCGGGTTGATTGAATAAAAGGAAGCAACAATGCTGTGTATTCATCAGAATCAATCGTTGTTCAAAATACACTCATGTGAGGGGCGCCTGGGTGGCTCAGTGGGTTAAGCCACTGCCTTCGGCTCGGGTCATGATCCCGGGGTCCTGGGATCGAGTCCCACATCGGGCTCTCTGCCTGCTTCTTCCTCTCTCTCTTTCAGCCTGCCTCTCTGCCTACTTGTGATCTCTGTCTGTCAAATAAATAAATAAATAAAATCTTTAAAAAAAAAAAATACACTCATGTGGGGTGCCTGGGTGGCTCAGTGGGTTAAGTCTCTGCTTCCGGCTCGGGTCATGATCCTGGGGTCCTGGGATCAAGTCCCGTGTCCGGCTCTCTGCTCAGCAGGGAGACTGCTTCTTTCTCTCTCTCTCTCTGCCTGCCTCTCTGCCTACTTGGGATCTCTGTCTGTCAAATAAATAAATAAAATCTTTTAAAAAAAATACACTCATGTGTAGGCATTGTAAAATAAAAAGTCTGCAGGATGAATATTTTTAAAAAAGGAATTAATTTCTAGGGGCTCTCATGCCAGCCGTCTTGGTCATATCAAATCTGCTTTACTCTTCTTTTTTCTTTTGCACTTCCCACTTCTAAACATACTACTTTGCTTACAATAACATACTAATTTATTTACCTATCTTACATATTGTTTTTTGCCTCACCTATCCTGTTCAAATGTAAATTCCATAAAGGGACTTTTTTCCCATTTTGTTCATTGATATATCCTACGTGTCTAGAGCAATGCCTCCCACGGAGTAAATATTCGCTAATTATTTGCTGAATGAATGAGTGAATGACCCTGAAATCAAGGCCAGGAACTGATCCTCAAGGAGTCTACAATCTAGTATATTTGCCTTCCTAGAAACCAATCCCCTTATTAAAATTACCTTTTGGGGAAAATGAATTTCCATTCTCATCTAGAATGATCTGTTCTTTACTCATCACAAGAGAGGAACTGGTCAAGGTCGTTTGAAGGAGAAAATGGGAAATATATATTTATTTTGCCAAAAGGAGCTTGGTTTGCTGTTCTCAGCTCCTTTCCCGCCAGCAGAAGCCTCAGCCCCTTCTCTATTTATGTTGCCATGTTAGAGCACCTGATCTTCGTAGGAACTAGATAATGACCTATAACGTTAGCGGGACTCCACTGCTGCATCTCTAACGTGGAGAAAATGTATTTACATTTTGTGATGCTGAATGCTCACCCACTTCATGACCTTACCATCTGTTTCCATCTGTGGAATATTCCAAACGACCAAATAACATTAAAATCACCTAAAAGAGTTTCTTTATTAGTTATAAACTTTTACAATTCAATTTAAAAAGTTTATAGTCCTGAACGCTGTGAGAACTACCATTTTCTGGAGCACCGACCTGCTCTTTATCACTGGGGTCTGACAGCAGCTCTGACCTTTTCTAATATCTTTTACTGAAAGGAGAAGATTTGAGGAGTAGATAATAAATGACCAAGGCTTTATTGATATTATGATGTGTAATATTTAAAACTGGTTATGGTTATTAGACCACAGGAGACGATGCCTTCGTACATAATCATCTGTTCCCTGTAGGCCAGCTTCTTTCACTGATAAAACATCTTTTATGAGTTTTAAAACTTGCAGAGCCAATAAAACCCTGCAGGAACAAGCAAGGGTGCGTGCTGCTCAACATTTCATCAGAACTGTCAGCCCAGTTCAAAGGCTGGACAGGTTGGAGCTGCTGCTGATCTCAGAGAAGGGGAGTACAGCTGGGTGGGCAAGCTCCTGCAGCATTTTTCCCCTTGGAGGGGCAAAACTAATAACTCTGTGATCCCATGGAAGATTCAATTTCTCTTGGTTGCAATGAAGGGAGCACTAGTCCAAGGGTCTGTCCCTGGGCATCCTTGTTCATAGTCAAGAATCTTAACTAATGGAGGAAAAGGGGCATTTTTCCCTCCCTCTCCCAACAAACCACCCATCCGGTTGGTATCATCACCACTTCCAGCACTGATAAGCTTAAGTTCCTCTTAGACCTCTGAGAGCTAATGCCTTGGGTAAGGGGAGAGCTATTGGAAACCTCAACTGTCCACTGCCTCTACGTACTTCCTGCTCTACCCATGCCCTCACACCCTCATCCGGCTCTTCCTTTTCCATATAGCACCCGAGGCATAAATCAGATGCCAGAACCACTTTGGAAAATCTGACCACTAAGCTATTAGTTTTAACCATTTAACTACCACACCTTGTTAACACGGATTGATTTCAAGTAAGGGAAACGCTTCCCTTCTTATTGTTTGTCTAACTGTTTTGGACCTTTTTTATTCTTCCAAATGAATTTAATAACATGTTCAATGTGAAAAACCCTGTATAGTGTGATTCCAATGAACACGTCAATTCGTGGATTCACTTGGGAGAATTTGCCTGCTTACAATATTGAGTTTTCTCATTGACAAACATGATCCCTCTCCATTAAATTCACGCCGACAGAGCTATCAACTATCTCACTATACCCAACAATTTAAATCCTGTTATCACATCTTATAACAGACATTATTCAGACATATGCACTATGTGACACGATAATAAAGTCAATACAGGAATTGTCAAAGAAATTTTTGCTACGCATATCTCTCACTACGCTGATAAGTTTCTGAGTGAGACAGGGGATCTGAATTGTTATAATCTATCTCCCTTTAAGCAACAGGAAAGGTGATTAGACAAGACATCTAGACCTCTTCAGCAGTAAAAAGCGGAATCGACATAAATAAATACAGCGTTTGGCAATCACTACTTTAAAATACAAGAAAATGTGTGACTAAGGAATGGTGGTTTTATCATATTATTTGACTATGATTCTAGATTCTACAAATGGCAAGGTTCTTGCAAAGTCATCCTGGTTGTTTTTCTAACATCACTGTAAATTCGTTTGTTACTCTTATTGGCTATTGGAATCACATCTGTTTATTTCCTGGAGCAGTAAATGTTTTGAATCTGTGCTGAAGAGAAATTTACATACAGCATCTCCAGAAAAGGTTTATTGGAGCAAATAATCTCTGAACTAGATCTCCAATTTCAGAATCTCATAGGAGTTGAGATTTATATCTGTAGTTCAATAAACAACGGCATTTTCATTTTGTTTGTTTATGAGCCTTGTTCACCCAAAATAAGAAAATATAAAATTTAATACCTGGATGATCCAAAATTTTTAGTAAATAAAAAAAATAAAAATCCATAAGTTCACCATTACGGAAAAAAAAGCAAGATGAAACAATATATGAATATAGACATAGTCATGCATTCACATTTAAAAATTTTATTATACTACATTATAAAAATCTGTATCACAAACACTGGTTTAAAGACTTGCTTTCCTTTTGCTTTTCTGAACTTTACACAAACAATGTCAGCTGTTCTAGTGCAAATGATGAGCGACAAATTACAGATAGGAAGACGAACAAATACACATACACAGAGGAAGAGAGAGAAGAGTATAGATTTGGGAAATATCTTACTAAAAACTGGGTTCAGTAGAAACATATCCTGTTGGTTCTGCTTCTCCGGAGAATGCTGACTGGTACAGGTACTGAAAAAAAACAGGGCCTTCTGGGAACTTTAGTAGAAAAAACGAGTCAAATGCAGATGTGAATGTGGAACACAAGACCCCACCCCCATTTATAGAAATACTGAAGCAAGCACAAACTTCTCCCAAAACACAGAATGACCATGTGGCATATAGGAGCTAATCTCATCTGTAACTTTATTTTTTAAGGTTTTATTTATTTATTTGACAGAGATCACAAGTAGGCAGAGAGGAAGGCAGAGAGAAAGAGAGAGAGAAGGGGAAGCAGGCTCCCCACAGAGCAGAGAGCCCGATGAGGGGCTCGATCCCAGGACTCTGAGACCATGACCTGAGCCGAAGGCAAAGGCTTAACCCACTGAGCCACACAGGTGTCCCTCACATAGGTGTACCTTAAGCAACACAGGGACTCCCAGTGACGTTGGGGTTACACGTATTCACATTTGCATTTTCAGAATGCATTAATCTTTCATCTCCTTCCGCCCACTCTGAAGTTACCCAAGATGGTGTCAGAAGGCAGCATTTTTAGAGGGTTTTTCTCTCTCCGATTTGTTGACCCCAAACCCTTGAGGAAGTGATCTCATCAACCTCGTCCAGGAAAGGACTTTAAAGTAGCTCTTCCACACTGTGAAAATATTTGCATTTGAACTGTTGACATTAATAAGCACTTTATGTCACCCTCCCCAGACCATTTGTTTATTCACGGGAATTATTCATCTACATTGGTCTCCTCAGTGATATTACTGCTCCTTTGAACATGACTACTGGGCATCTGTTTCCAGAGCTCTTCCCTCAGCCTAGTTCACCGCCCCACCCAAGCAACACGTATTAAATCAACCCATTCTACCCAGGAGCGTATTTGGCTGCAAATATTCTGGCCGCGGTTGTGAAGGAGAGATGCCCACATTTCCCAAACTCATTTCCACATTAACACCTCTGCCCTGGTTCCCTGTGCTTACAAGAATCTTCCCTCCGTGTGATTCACTGGGTCTTTCTATCACATCCGAGCTCTCTGCTCCAAGTCATGTGCTTACGGAGGTCTTCACATGCCCTGCGTCTGGAAGAGCTCCCCCAGCCCTGCCCCCTATCCCTGCAAGCTGTTTTATTTTCCTCCCTCTCATTCATGACTGCCTGAAATCATGTTGTTTATTTATTTGCATACATGTTTTATTGTCTTCTCCTACACTGCAAGGAAAACACTGTGAGGTCAGGGATTTAATCTGGTTATTCCGCTGGGACACAGGGGGCAAGCAGCGAATGCTTACTGAATAAAGGCCAGATACCCGTATCACTGGAAGCTCGTTTGTCTGGCCTCTCTGGACAGATCGTGAATCTGAGAGCCACACCCATGTGCTGAACACCTACTATGTTGGGCACAGAACCAGGGGCTTTACCCACATAGGTGCATGTTTTTAATCTTCACAGGAACCGCATGAGGTGGAAATAGGAGTCACATTCCCCAGGTGACAAAACTCAGACCGATAGGAGAGGCGGCGAGAAGTAGCAGCGCCAGGATGTGAAGTCGGATCCGCGGGCTCTGCCTCTGCATTCTTCGTATCAACACTCCTGCCCCAGCGCCAGGATGTGAAGTCGGATCCGCGGGCTCTGCCTCTGCATTCTTCGTATCAACACTCCTGCCCCAACGACAAAACCCATCCCCTCCCCAAAAAGCAGTTCCCTGTGAAAAATACCAAAATAATTTTGAACAAAGCTCACATTGTTAAAAACCAGCATAACTGACGACATAATCTGTGAGCCCCACATGCAAAAGGAGAAGGGGGTCCCTTGCTAAAACATGAGGAAACCTTGGAAGATGGTGACAACGGGGCAGTAATCATTTGGTAATGTTCCAGGCCCTTCTAAGAATGAGACCCATGTGACCATCCACATCGCACTCCCATGAAGACAGCCCCGGAAACACAAACGTATCCTTTCATGGTGATCAATTTGGAAGGGATGATGCTCTTATTAGTTGGGAATGTTCTTTAGAAATCCAGCAAGCATCCAGCTAGCAACGCTCTGCCCTGTGTTTTCTCCTTAGCACCATGGCCGCGTTGGCAAAAACTCAGGAGGGATTTCAGGCACAGCCTTCTCATGGCAACTGGGCTCCTGCAAATTCCATTTGGTTTCCAGTTTGTAAGAGGCAGCAGGAAAATTTGATTAGGATTCCTCAGGCCTGAGCAGGTGTCAAAATAATTTTCCAAACCAGGAAGTAAAGCTTCCTGACAAGCTGGCTCTCTTGGCTTCTGTGCTTATAGCTCTTGGCTGGTGAGGTGATCCCGGCCTGGGAATACGGAGGCTGTGGGCTCTTGGCATTGAAAGAAGGAATGTGAGCACATGGATTTACCTCTGCCCGTGGGTGCTCTTGCTCTCTTTACTGCCATTTTCAGCGCCCCCACTTCTAGAACTTTTTGCAGCTTCCCCACATGCAGGCTCAGATATCTCGACCACCATCTATGTGCTGCGGACACCTGCGGTGTAACTCGAAACTTGATTAAGTTTGAAGACCCCCACCTGAATGTCCCCCGGGAACCGTGAAGCAAAAATGTATACCGAGCTCCCTTCTAACCTCAGTCCACAAAAGGTTCTGCATACATGTTTGTGGACTAGAACTGAAACCCAAAATGCCCACCTCTGCAGATTTTCCCATTTGTCCGTTCACAGGTACTTGTCCACCTCCAGTGAGCTACTGGAGCGGGCTGATTCTGACCCCCTCAAACATGTGTCAACCCCAAACCTGGAAACACGACCCCATTTGGAAAAAGGATCTTTGTGTATGTAATCACATTAAAGATCTCAAGATAAGATCATCCTGGATTAGGGTGGGCCCCGAGTCCAGTGACAGGTATCCTTATAAGAGACAGAAAAGAAAAAGAGGACACACAGATACAGGGAAGGAGGCCTGGTGATGACACAGGCAGACCTTGGAAGGATGTGATCACAAACCAGGAAATGTCAGGAACCACCAAAAGCTGTAACAGACAAGGAAAGTTTCTGCCCTAGAGTCCTCGGATGGAGCGCTGCTCTGCTGATGTCTTTAGCTCAGATTTCTGGCCCCCACCACTGTGAGACAGTACATTCCTGTCGTGTCAAACCACCAAGTTTGCAGTAATCTGTCCTGGCAGCCCTAGGAAATCAAGATGGCCATGCTCTCTCAGGATGAGACCAACAGGAAAATCAGGAAGCAGATGCTGTACTGTCACGAACAAGATTGCCAGAGCAAACTGAGCTCACCAAGTTAAATGTGAGAATCAGATAAACAACAAATAAACCACATGGAACATTCGTTTACTAAAAAACTATCTGTTCTTTGACATTCGGCGTTAACTGTATTTTTATTTGCTAAATCTATCGATCTGCGTTAGGAAGAAATGTGGTCAGAGGTCAAGTTCTGGAGTGGGGCACATGCTTAAATGAGAGTGGTCATGGAAGGCTTCTCTGATGAGGGGTCCTTGAACAGAGCACCGCATGAAATACAAGAGTGATTCCTGCCACCTTTAGGGCCATGGTCTCCCAGGCCCAGGAAACAGGAAGGCCAAAGCCATAAGGCAGGAATCTGCTGGCTAAATTCAGCTTTATTCAGTAATATGGGCCACAAGATAGCAAATCTCATTCTCTTCTGAAATCCAGAATGTTCCTAAACTAAAAACAGGAAATCTGTGCTAAAAGATTCACCAAGCTATTGATCTCAGCTTTTAATGAGCTGGACTTAGATTATTTACATGTCAAGAAGGTCTGGTGTCCAAGTTTTATGATCCTCTTAAATAAACACAGGCAACCCAGCAAGTAATAAAACAACACAAGACAGGCTAGAGTTGCCATAAGAGGAATCGGTGGCATATAATTAAAGCAGAGGCCAATATTTATGTGCTTTTTTTCTCTGCAACAGATTCATTAGCAATATCTTAAGCTATTGTATGGACTTAAATTTCTTGTGCTCTTGGCATCCATTCAGAAAAGGAGGTTTTATTTAATTTTTAAAGGTTTTTCAAAATTACAGAACGCATGCACACCCACTCCAAATGCTTACATAGAAATGTTCACAGCAGCATTATAATAATTATTATAATAGCCTACAAGTGGAAACTCCAAATGTAAAGTTGCTAAATTTAGTAAATAAAAACCTAAAATGTGTCGTTCCATTTGAATTTCAGATAAACAATAGATAATTTTTTTTTTTTTTAGTATATCCTAAATTATTTGGGACAAATTAAATTGGGCGTTCTGCATTAAACCTGGCAACCTTACCCAAATGTCCATTACCTGGTGAATGGATAAACAAGATGTATTCTAACCATACAACAGGATACTCTTTGGCCTTAGAAAGGAATCAAGTACTGATACATGCTACAGTGAATCAGGAACTGGCAGGAACAACCAAAAGCTATAACAGACAAGGAAAGTTTCTGCCCTAGAGTCCTCAGACAGAGCTCTGCTCTGCTGACATCTTTAACTCGGACTTCTGGCCCCCACCACGTGAAAGGATACATTCCTGCTGTGTCAAACCACCAAGTTTGCAGTAATCTGTCCTGGCAGCCCTAGGAAATCAATATGGCCATGCTCTCTCAGGATGAGACCAACAGTAAAATCAGGAAGCAGATGAATCCGAAAAGCATTCTGCTAAGTGAGAGATACCAGACAAAGAAGACCATGGAAGCGTGAGATTCTGCATACATGAAATGTCCAGAAAATAGACATTATTTAGAGACAGAAAGTAGATTAGTGTTTCCTTGGGAGTTGAGGGTAGGACTAGGAATACACTGTAATCAGACACAAGGCCTTATCATCCTAGTATGATAACATGTCTTTGAACTGGATTATGGTGATCATAACATAATTTGTGAATTTACTAATAAATTAACTGTACACTTCAATGTTTGGGTTTTATGGTAAATTGTATCTCAATAATGTTAAAAAATATGTGCTCATTGCCACAAGTCAAATAATACAGACATATGTAAGAACACTGAACTTCTTTGTCCCCCTGGCTCTTTGAAGTAGACTTGGTGTCTCTCCTTCCACACATCTAAGGCCCATACAAATAGCAAATATACTGGCATACCTTATACGTACTACTCTGCAACATCCATGCGTCATTTAAAAAATAACAGGCATACCTTCAGGTGAATCTACAGAATCTTCTAAATACTTGCATGATATTCCAAACAAAGACACCTTATAATGTCCTCATTGTTTAGTTTTTTGATGAAGATTTAGATTCATTCTTTCTTTCTTCCTTTCCTTTTCTTTCTTTCTCTCTTTCTTCCTCTCCCTTTTCCTTCCTTCCTTCCTCTTTCTTTTTCTTCTTGCCCTTTCAAAGCATGCTTCAATAAGCCCTCTTGATCATACATTAGAGAGAGCCACTTAAAATCAGCAAAAGGTTTCAAAATGACTAAAGAATGTCAAGATACTGAAGCATCATTAAAGGTCAAACATTTTACCTCATGTTGATATTGTGCTCTTAGATTAATTTAGACTTCATATCAAATGATGAAAAGGTTAAATTATGCATCCACCATCCCAAACGTTTGTTCTTTATTTTAAACACACAAATATGCATTTGTGGCCTACACACCAGACGAGGCATATTTCTCGAGTATAAGAGCCATGTACTGAGCAGGTTACAACTGAAGTTGTAGAATATGATGTCAGTGGGATTCTAGTCCTTTCCACAAGAGCTGGATACAGAGAAAAATCAAAGATTTTTTTGAAGTATGCAAACGTTTATCATCTCTCCGGACATACAAACAGAAAATCGCAGCCAATCTGGTAAGACCATGGTGAGAACTGAGTATCCTAATGGGGATCATCAAAGGCTTCTATGATGACTTCTGAGGTTGTTTTTTAAAGATTTTATTTATTTGAGGGAGAGAGAGAGAGAGAGAGTGCACAAGCAGAGGGAGGGGCAGAGGAGAGGGAGAAGCAGGCTCCCCACTGAGCAGGGAGCCTCATGTGGGGCTTGATCCCAGGACCCTGGGATCCTGACCTGAGCCCAAGTCAGATGCTTAACCCACTGAGCCACCCAGGTGCTCCCTGAGCTGAGCTTTTAAAGGCTTTAGCGTATGCAGTGGGAAGAAGGAGGAAGTACTCCAGGCAGAGGAAGCCAAATGGAAAAAAGGCTCAGAAGCCAGAAACACGCTAAAGGGCATGAGGAATGATAAGCAGATGAGCCTCTGGAGTCCGAACCATGAGGCAAAGAGGAGACAGGAGATGAACAAATCATTTGGGATGCATTCAGCTGCAAGTAAGAGAAAAATCCAACGAAGGAAGAACATGCGAATTTATTATTTCATTGAACAAGAAGTCTGAAGGTAGGGTATCCATGAAAGGGTAACTTGAAGTTCCAAAACTGTCTTCAAAGAGTCTGTTTCTCACTATCTTTCTGCATTGTCACACTCAGAATACTGGTCCTCAGACCTGAGACTTCTGGGTTCTTAAGCTGCCACAGTTTCAGGTATTTCTTCTTTCATATCAATACCCAGGGGAAAACAGGAAAACTTCTCTAAGCTGGAAAGCACCACCCAAGCAGGCTAACCCTGGGTCCGTGGGGTGGAATGGGTTATGCGCCGCTGCTTAAACCTAGTCACCCAGCAAAAGGAGCAAGATCATCCAATCACCGCTGGTTTGGGAGAGACGAGCTTTGCTTAGCTTCCCCTAATGGGCCTGGTTAACTGATGGAAGGAAGAGACGGGGTTCTGCTACTGAGGAACAAGGTGGCGAGTGGCTTTGCCGCAGTGAAGTTAGGGATACAGTCAAGGGCTAAAGATAAAAGAGCTTGGATGTTGCCATACAGTTGTTTTCCTTATTGTCAGTATATGAATACTGTCTTTGCAGCATGTTGCTGTATTCATACAGACTAAACTATAGTGTGTCTCCTTGATAACTTTTGCCATCTCTCTAAACTGTATCGGTAACATTATTACACACCTAAACTCTATCTGTAACATTGCTTGCTTGAGACTTTATTTTTTTTTAAGACTTTATTTATTTCTTTTAGAGAGAGAGCACAAGTGGGAGGGGCAGAAGGAGAGGGAGAGACAATTCCAAGCAGTCTCTGCTGAGGGCAAGGCTTGATCTCACAACCCTGAGATCATGACCTGAGCTGAAATCAAGAGTCGGATGCTCAACCGACTGCGCCACCCAGGGGCCCCAAGACTTCTTTTTAAATTATCATGTGTGTTTTTTTTTTTAAAGATTTTATTTATTTATTTGACAGTCAGAGATCACAAGTAGGCAAAGAGAGAGAAAGGGAAGCAGGCTCCCTGCTGAGCAGAGAGCCCGATGTGGGGCTTGATCCCAGGACCCTGGGATCATGACCTGAGCCAAAGGCAGAGGCTTTAACCCACTGAGCTGCCCAGGAGCCCCTAAATTATCATGTTTTACACATAAATAGGTTTGAAAAGAACATTTTACACTAGTCTCCAAATGGAAGTTCATATATAACTTCCCATAAATCAAAGGTATATATATTTACACTATGAATAATTCATACTTGTTTATATTAACATTTATATAAACATACTTCTATTTATTAATATATTGATATAAATATATAGTGTAATAACTATATTTTCATATATAATATAAAACGAGAGAGATATATAGGTAGATAGATTATATAAATAAATAAATTTTTGGTAATCTCAAAGAAAACTTAGTAGAGACTGACCATAAACATACGTAGCCCATCTACTATAGCTTTGGGTGCATTCGTCTTCTGTGCAAATGCCTATAAAACAAGGGTTACTGCTTTATCCCCAAGGCATGAAAAAGTAGTAATCACTACCAGTAGGCCAAGGCATAAAATATGTATGATCTTCATTCCCCTTTTATACTGAATCTAAATCTTAATCAGGAAGTAAAGGGGCTCTCTCAGTATTGATTTGGTCCATTCAGGCAAAAGAGAAATGGTTGAGTTCCACAGAAGCTTCTCCATATGTTTATCTATATTCACGAAGTGGAGAATTCATTTGCCATCTCTAGTCTTGAACTTTCTGGAGACCCTGACCTGTACAGTCACCATCTTCCTGGATCAAATTTTGATCTCTGTATTTTCTGATACTTCAAGTTCAATGGGTTCAAAACCAAATTAACAATTATTCTCACAAAAGAACCCTTAATTTCCTGCTGACTTCTCATTCCATAACAATTATACAACCAGATGATATGTAATAATAATAATACATAATTACCTATTCTGTGCAAGAGTCTGTAATAAACGTGTGACGGTCCTCATCTCAATTAATCATAGCAGATTTATTGTGACCCTTACCCTCTGATATAACAGTGATGCTTAGAAAAATCTGTAAGAAAGACACTCATTCAATGAAGACCACAAACATTGTAAGTGGTAGGCTATCTGACACAAAGCTTGAATCTAATGAAATGTGTCATATTATTTTTACCTTTGGTTCCTCTGTTCAAGGAATATTCCCTATCTTATGAGCCAGAGCTTTCTTTTCATTATAGACACTGAAACTGCCAAATACTTTCTTGGATTCTGTTGCAGCTAAGACATGCTAGAACTCGTGCTCTAAGCTCTGTCATTCAAGCCCATCCACTCCAGATTTTGAATCAAGATAGTGTTAAGATAGAGTTAACACAAGGAAGGCAAGGGAGCTGAAGAGCAGTAGTAACACCCATCCTCCAGGGGGCGGCAAATAGCAGCATTAGCAGCAGCATCCTGGGGCCACCCTGGGGGCATTGGTAGTACCAACTCCCACAGCTATGACAGCTGTGTCTCCAAAACACTAGTTTGGAGGCCTTATTTCTGGCTGCATAGTTTCCAGCCCTGTTTCTCTGACGCTCCCAGGGACTCTGCGAACCACCCAGTTTCTCCTACTAAATGTCTTTTTGTTAAAACAAGTAAGTGATGATTTCTATTGTTTGCAACTAAAAATCCAGAGTGAACATTTCTTAATACGTGCTCAGCACCATTATCTCTTTAGCTCCTCCCAATTTAGTATCTATCGAAGGTGCACTTTTATGGAAAGAGGAACAGAAATGGTAAATACTTAAGCAAATATAACTATTCTTTTCCTCTAACACTCTTTAAAGTGTGTCTGAATGATGAGAGGAAAAATTATAACACTGTCTGATGAAGCTTTCACTGTCTGTAAGCGTTATACATCAGGCGCCTGAAACATAAAATGCAGAGACTCCAGGAACCTGTCTCTACAGGTGTCAGCATTCCAGGCACCTGGGTGGCTCAGTTGGTTAAACACGTGGCTTGGGCTCAAGTCATGATCTCTGGCCCTGGGATGGAGCCTTGTGTCAAGATCCCTGCTCTGTGGGGAGCCTGCTTCTCCCCCCACTCTTGAGGCTCCCCCTGCTTGTGCTCGTTCTCTTTGTCAAACAAATAAATAAAATCTTTTAAAAATTATCTACATTCCATGTGCCATGGTAAAAAAATGAGTTTAAGTAGATCGCTAAGATTTATATATGTATACTGCAATTCCTAGAACAACCACTAAGACATTATATAAAGAATTTTGCCCACATTTGGGCTTTGCTGGTTAGGTTTCATTTTCTTTTATCTGATAATTTAGCAAAAAAGAAATGTAAGCACTGTTATGATTTTTCTTGTTGTATGTGTTACAAGGGTGAACTTCATTTTATGCTCCTTATCATTCAAATGTCTTTCTTTCCTCAACAGCTGGCTGAAGGAATTAAGCCATCTGCTATTGGGGAGGGAGGAAATAAGAATCATTGGAAATAGTTTTCAGTAGTTGGTGATGAATTCATCCTTATTACTATACAACTTCTTGCCTCTTTTACTAATATTTCTGATAACACACAGAAATATTTATTGAATCATGATTCATAATAATTCCTTTAAAAATATAAATATGACTCAAATCAAAACAAGTGCCAAGTTGTGGCATATTCTCACCCCCAAGCTAATTGAATGGTATGAGGTATGACTTGTGCCAGAGGAGAAGATACCAAAAAAGAAAAAAAAAAATGATGACATCATGGCTAGTCTCAAATAAATACATCAGGAAGCTTGGGTACCAAACTACTTCTGGATTCATGAAGTAATGGTTATGGGTAAGAGGACTTTAGAAGAAAACACATCTAATCACTGCGGTTAGACTGCATGAGCTCTCCTAGGGGAAACAGAGTCCCTGCACTTGACCCTTGAAAACTGTCTGATATGCAGTTTGGCAATATATTCCCGAAGCTATAGAAATGGACACGCCCTTTCAATGTTACTTAACTCAGCAAATCTAAGCGAATGGACAACGCTCCTAGTAGGTGCCCAGCGCTATTTGATGGAGGGGGCGGGAAACAAAGCCAGTCTCCTGCGTAACTTGTTCTTACTGGAATCTAACATCTAAGATTTCATCCCAAAGAAAACTTGTGAATAGTAGGTTCAGATATCTAGCTATGAGAACATATATCATGACAGTATATGTAACAATGAGAAACTGGTGAAAACCTGAAAGCCCAAAACCATATTCAGAGACCAATAAGTAAAATAATGTATACCCATGAAAGGAAGTATTATGAAATTTAAAATTGCATTACAGAAGACTATTAAGTGACAGTGAAAGGATTTAAATGTCTTAACTAAAAGAAACAAGCTATATAACAATATACCCTCTACAATATAATCTCATTTTTAAAAATCTGTATGTATAGAAAATTTCCTAAGACTGCCACTACAAACTGAGTGGCTTAAGACTATAGAAATTCATTTTCTCTCAGTTCAGGAGGCTGGAAGTAGAAAGTCAAGGTCAGCAAGGCGGATTCCTTCTGGAAGCTCTGAGGGGGAATCTGGTCATTGTCTCTGTCTGGGTTCTCCAGAGAAACAGAACCAGTAGGAAATTGAGCTATCTCTCAGTCATAAAGAAATATATAATAGATACTGGGATATATTGGAATTGGCTCACACAACTGTGGAGGCTTAGAAGCCCCAAGATCTACAGTCAGCAAACTGGAGACGCCAGACACCCAATGGTCCAATTCCAGTCCAAGTTCAAAGCCTGAGAACCGGGAGAAGTGATGGTGTACCTTCCAGTCTGAGCCTGAGTCCAAAGACTGGAAAAGATGGATGTCTCGGCTTGAAAATAGGCAAAGAAAGGATCATTCAGGAGAATCCTGCACTTTTGTTCTAGTCAGATTTTTAACAGATTGGCGAGGTCCGTCCACATCACACAGGGCCTTCTGGTCTACTCAGCTTACAGGTTTGAATGTTACGCTCACCCTGAAACACACTCACAGGCTCACTCGGGATAATGTCTGACCAAGCACCTGCTACCCTGTGCCCAGTCAGGTTGACACGTATATTTCACCCTCACAGAAGGTCGGAGTCATTTTTTAAAAATTTCCTTTTACTTACATTCAATAAATTAATATATAGTGTCTTACTTGTTTCATATGTAGAGTTAAATGATTCATCAGTCAGAGTCATTTTAAATGACTCTTATTTTACTTGTGAGGGAAATTTTGAATTACTGCCATAAAGGGGGAAAAAAACAACAATAAGGGCCTTTGGTCATAAATAGAAGTTTTAAAAAAAAAACATTAAAACCAGACAATCCACCTAAAAATTCATTTTGTAAACCATCCATGATGCACTGACTAACCTATTACAGAGAAAGTGTTATTATTCCAATTACAGGTGGAAAGTCCTAGAAAGGCATAATTAAATCCCCAAGGTCACACATCTGAAATGCAGATAGTATTGACTCATGCCCCGCATCGCTGCAAAACCAGAGCAGTGTTTGGGGAAAATAAACTCAACAGCAAAAAACGAACTGGACGGAAACAGAAGAATAAGGAGCAGAGAACAGAGGGGGTAAGATGGAATTGTAGGATCAAAACAGAGGGAAAAATCTAGAAACCTAGATGTTGTGGGCTGAATTGTGTCCCCCTGCCCATGGCCAAATCCACATACTGACGCCCTATCTCCCAGCTCCTTAGGCTATATCTGAAGACACGGTCTTTGGAGAGGTAATTATGTAAGAACAAGGTCCTTCAGGTGGGCTCTCATCCAATAGGACTGATGTCCTCATAGGAAGAGGAGAGTAGGACACAGACAGACACAGAGAGGAGAGCACTGAGGACACAGGGAGAAGAGCAGCCATCTGTGCACCAAGGAGAGATGTCTCGGGAGAAACCAACCGCTAACACCTACATTTCAGACATCAGCCTCCATAATGATGAGAAAACAGTTCTGTTGTCTAAGCCCCCCTCATGACCCAGCAAACTAATTCCGAGGAACCACCAGACGTGGATATTCACTTCCCACGCAGGACAGTGAAGCAGGGGTGAGAAGAGAGGGGGTCTACCAGCGCTCTGAGACGTACAGACTCCCACCCCCACCCAGGGCTTGTAGAGAAGCAGGGGAGGGATGAGGTATCGGAGAGCTGCCCGCTGCTTTTCTTTATGATCCCTCCTAATTTCTAATCCCTGCTGGGCCAGAAATTATTTTTATGGTGGATAGAAAATTCAATAGTTTACAGAACATTCTTTCATGTTATGACTACAATTATTAGTAAGTTTGGGGGTAAACTGTCTACTTTCCAGAAGTTCTGAAATGATAATGTGCAGTAGGCTTCCAGCCTTCACAAAATTCTCTCACAAATTGCTGGGTTTTTCAAAAAGTCTTAATTATAAAAAATGGTGAGGGTTCAGAAAATACTTTTAGAACCATAGACACACAACCGAGATTGAGTAGCAGTTAATATATTCTATTTTCTTTACATTTTTAATCTTTCTCTTTTAAAGAAAATAAATGAAAAAATACAGAAAATAAGTGATAGATTCATCTTGTCCTATCTTTTATGTATTTTCCCTCCTTCCTTCCCCAGAGATAATGACCATAATATTATTAGACCTTGATATATATATACACGCACACACACTCACATACACCTTCACATACCTTATACATCTCCACATCTATATGTAGATATATAGATATGTGTGTATATATATATATATATATATATATATATATACATGCTTAGAAACATATAATATGGTTTCCTATACTTTAAAAATATAGATATGGAAAAATAAATAAATAGATAAATTGTAAACTTTTTTTTTTCCTCAATATTACATTGCTGAGATTTACCCTTGTTGTAAACGCTGAACTCACGGATATCTGCCGGTGCATAATCCACTGCACGATTCCACTGTGGTTTACCCATCAGTTCCCGCTGATGGAAAATGAGGATGTTCCACTTCTTTCGCAAGGCCAGACAGCGGCAGTGAACATCTCTGCATTCGTCTGTTGGTGCACAAGCAACTTTTTCCTTCTAACTCTCGTACCCTCTGCTCATGAACTTCCCCTCTGATCTTTTCCAGGAGTACCTCCGCCCTCCCTTGGCGGCAGTGTCAGCCCTATGATGAATCTGCTGATTGGAGCTCGACGGAGACAACCAAATCCACTTTTATTTGTAATTCCAGCTTGGATTGGAATCCGAGTCTCCAGATGTTGGGCAGCATGCATCATTTAATAGGAAATCATATTAAAATGGTACTGAGTCCTTGGGTAAATGGGTTGATAATTTGAGAAGGCCATTAAACATTCCATTAATCATTACATTGCTGGACGGAGAAAATATTAAACTTTTCTTCCTTACCTAGTCTCAGAAAGAGTCATAGATCCTGACTCCATCGGCAAAGGAAAATGGACTCTAAGAATGTGAATTGCAAAATACAGTGAGATTTCCTATCAAATCACGGAAGTTGCAAGCGTCTCCTCTTAAAGGAGGGGCTTTATCTTCTGAGGGTAAGAGTTAATGTCTTTAAATTATAGTGTTATGGGCACCTGGGTGGCTCAGTGGGTTAAGCCACTGCCTTCGGCTCAGGTCATGATCTCAGGATCCTGGGATCGAGTCCCGCATCGGGCTCTCTGCTCAGCAGGGAGCCTGCTTCCTTCTCTCTCTCTCTCTGCCTGCCTCTCAGTGTACTTGTAATTTCTCTCTGTCAAATAAATAAATAAAATCTTTAAAAATAAATAAATAAATAAATTATAGTGTTATTATAGCAATTCATGTTTTTTTTTTAATTTTTGGGTTAAAATGCAGGGCTTTCATTTTGAAAGGTGGCAACATCATGGAAGCTGTCTCCTTCCCACCTCAAGAGAAGTGGTGCCATGACGGTTACGTGGTTCACTTACTAGGGTTCTTGGAAGCAACAGGTTAAGAGTTATTACTATGATAGCTGCTTATTATTTTATCGAGTGCTTATGACAGATACCATGATGCTCACTTCACATACCCTAACTTGCTGAATACTCAAAGCCAGCTAATAAGACAGGAATTATTATACCCACGGTTAGAGATGAGGACACTGAAGAACAGAAAAGTCTAACAACTTACCCAGCACACAGCAGAACTGAAATGGAATCCAGCTCTGCCTCAATCGGGACCCTATACTCCTACCCCTTCTTTGGGGCTACACTGTATAGTTTTAGCGACATGAAGATGAACCAGAAACAGACCGTACCTCTAATAAGCTCATGTTCAATGGCATGAAAGAGGATGAGCTTCACGAGAGAAGAGGCCTGTCCCATCTGTTTTTCCACCCCATCCTCGACACTTCACAGTGTACGGAATACAACAGGTGCTCACGAATGAACGAAGGAAGGACTGAATCAGTCAGGGAATGTGAGGACCATGGAGGCTTCACTCTAGAGGTGAAAGGTTGGTCAGTATCTGCAAAAATGAAGATGGTGTGATTGGGGAAAAGCATTCCTGGCAGGGGCATGTGCGAGGACTCCAGAAGGCACAGCGTAATGGGGACCAAGGAGAAGGAAGTCACGTTGACCGGAGCAAACTCATAGATGGGTGGGCAACGATGCAGCGGATGGAATTGGGTTCAGACGGAGAAGGATCTCTTGAGAATTGCTCAAAAATATGAACATATAAAAGTAAGACATTTTTAATCTGTAGTGGCAAAAATTTAATCTGCAGTACAGATGTAGAGGAACATCTGTTTTTCTTGCTGGCCCAGCACTATTTCCTCTTCTGATTTTGATGCCCTGATTTTTCTTGAGAAATAAGCTTTTTCCACACACATTCTACCACTGCTCAGCTCAGAGGGAGACCGGGGACTGGGGCCAGTCCATCAGCACTCTCCAGTTCCCTCCGCTTGAGGATCCATTAAGGGATTAGCACACGACACAAGCAAGTAGCATTTTACAGTCAACTCAGGACCTCTGTCTGAATGACTGAGAAATGTCTAAACTCCCACTGGAATTCCTGAGCTCAGGCAATACCAACCTGGAGGGTTACTTCCTTAAAGAGGATCTTCCTTAGAATAAAACCAAAGCAGACAGAGAAAGAGATGAAGTTCCAATCACATCCTCCTAACCCTGGGATCCAGCCATGCCTAAAGCTAGAGCTACCCTCTGACCATCCAAATACATGACTCACTAAATTCTTTTTCAAAATATTTGCAGTTCGAAATCTAGCCTCTGGAGTAAGAGCAGTGGATTTCAGGTCCCCCTCTGCCATTTTGAGCTGTGGGGTCCTGGAAAGCAATGACACTTATAAAGGGTCAGAAAAGTGCCTGCCCTATAATTAACCCTCAGTACCTGTCGCCATTATGAGGAAGCTAGTTTTATCCATTGTCTTGTAACTTCCAAGAGAAAGATCCTGTGCTGGTTAGTTTTATGCATTGGTGTGGCCATGCTTTCGTTCCCAGTTACCCAACAATACATTAATCTGAGTGTTTCCATAAAGATATTTTGTAGATGTGCTTAGCATTTCCAATCAGTTGACTTAAAGACCACTATCATTGATAATCTGGGTGAACCTCTTCCAATCAGCTGAAAGGTCCTAAGAGAAAAACTGAGGCTTTCCTGCAAAAGAGGAAATTCTGCCTCAAAATTCAAGCATGAGCCCCAGAGTTTCCAGTCTGCTGGCCTTCTGTACAAATCTCAGGCTTGCCAGCCCACATAATCATGTAAATCAATTCCTTGAAATAAGTATCCATCCATCCATCCATCCATCCATCCACCCAACCGTCCTTCATCTATCTGTAATCTCCTCCCCACTGGTTCTGTTTCTCTGGTTCACCCTGCCTGATACAGATCCCAACTAATACCAATTTTTTAAAGATAGAAAAGAAAAAAAAATCAATTAATTTTGAGCCCAAACAGTCTCCACTGATAAGCTAGGGTATTCCAAACAGACTGTTCGCAAACTATCTTGATTAAGACTATCACTTTCCAACCACCCCTGCCCCCAGTTCTTATAGGAAAAAATGATGCAGAAAGTGAGAAGCCTGGGAAGCAAATATGATCTGAAATAAAATTATTGTTAGGGTTTAAGTTGACATATTGTATGTTAACAGGATTGGAAGGCACACTGTGTTTTTCTGGGCCCTTGATAATTTTCTTAGCCCCAGAGAAGTGTTCATGTTTTTTAAACACTGTAAAGTGCCTCCCTTCTCCCTTCAGCACATGGGGGATGTCATCACATAAATGATCTAAGTACATATAACTACCCCAGAGAGATCGGGATTTATATTCACGGGGAATGCACAGACACATAATTCACCAACGATGCTGACATAAGTGAGTAATCAAAGGGCCTCGGTGGACTATAGATCAATTCTAAATCTTCGATCTATTTAGTACCTCGTTGAATTATACAGCTCTTCGTCTTGAAAACTGTCACTGAGTAGGTAACACTCTGGGCTTGTAACGGCTGTACTATAGGGGCTCCATTTTTAGGGACATGCATGTGGCTTGTGTTTTGTTACATTCAAATGCAAAATTTTACCAATAATTCTGTCGGGACCTCAGTGCTTGGGGCCTTGCGATGATTTAGGGGACATTCCAGATTCCAGAAGGAAACTTCCCAATTCCAGAAGGATCTGACTGAAGAGACACAGTATTTTGCTGCACGTAAATGGACATAAATCTCTTCCTTCTTGTATGGGAGCTTTTCAGGGTACCATTAAACTAGTTACTGACTCCATGGATTCAACGTTGCTAAGTGTTCTGAGAAGAGGTAACCAGATAAGTAATTTATGTTGATTATCCCCGAGAAGACAGGGCCTTCCATGGTCCTAGGTGTGGGACCATTGAATGAGCGAGGATGAAAGCCACATCCAGGCAGACTTCTTTATTAATAAATCATTAGATCTTCCCAAACCTAAATTGAGACTTTCGAGGATTATCTCTCACTCACTCTCCCTTCATTCCACTTTACCTACTCTATCCTCTGTCCCTGGGGCCCTAATAAGACACCTATAATAATAATTTAATATGGATTCTCTGCGGTTTTCTTAATTAAAAATCAATCAGTGAAAAATGTGCTAAGCCTCAAGAAGCACACAGGAGGAGACTGCTGCTCCCTGTGACTAATTATCTAACCATTAGGCAATAAATGAGAATTGCTTTCTGATTAGTCAATAAATTTAGTAAGAGGTGCTTTTTTGTTACTGGAGCGGATAACCGGTTAGACAGTTCCAAATTAGTTTTTGAAAATAAGATCGACATTTAATATGTACATTGATCGATGTCAGGCATTGCACAGGCATCTACCATCTTTTCCTGCAACAACGTCCAAACAAGACTTCACACTAAAGCCTTGCTTGTCTAGGGGGCATGTGGTTGGAGAGACCGGGGTGGAGGGTTTGATTTTTTTTTTTTTTTATGATTTATTTACTTGTATGAGAAAGAGAGAGAGAGAGAGAACATGTGTGAGAAGGGCAGAGAGAGAGGGAGAGAAAGAATCTCAAGCAAACCACAGCTGAGTCTGAAGCCTGACATGGGGCCCGATCTCAGACCCTGAGATCAGGACCTGCGTAGTGATCAGGAGTCGGTCGCTCAACTGACTGAGCCACCCAGGTGCCCCGAAGGCTTGATTTTTAAATCGCCTTTAGGAGTATCTGGATGGTACATGCCACATCCTTCCGGTCTGGAAAGAGCCATTTCACCCAGAGGCAAGTCACTGTGCTCCTGGTCAAACTAAAGGACCCTGACCTCCTGGCAGTAACAGATTGGTCCGGGAGCGGCCGTCTCACCGATGCTGGGCTGATCTGATTCTGCTTCCTGAGGAGCTGGAATGGGGCATTGGAATGTCGCTCAGTCTGGGCACAAACGCTGGGAAATGATTTCCCTTCACCACAGGAGAGAGAGAAAAATAAGAACGAGCATCCTCCCTCTCTTAATCGTTTTCTGATTCCTTATTCTTCCTGCTCAGGAGACACAGCTTTTCCAATTCCTTGAAGTCCGAGACAGCGAGATGTACTAGGAAAAATTCACTTTTTTCTTCCCCAAAAACGAATTTGAAAGGATTTCTGTTCCTTTCAAACAAACAAGACCAAATCAAAAACAGAGCAGGCTAGGGACAACTTTTATGTCACTCAAAAAGAAACCACTGGAGACATAAAGAAAAAAAGCCACGCTTTTACGTAAAGCCGTCAAATAGATGCGGATACAAAGAAATCTAGAAGCAAAACTCCAGAGGGTTAATCTCCTCAGAGATGCACAAGGTCAGCAGGTGTTTTCATTCCAGGGACCAGCTGCTGAGACTGAGGGCCACCGAGAGAAGGAGTAATCATACTGGAGATGGGCTCGTCTTGCTTGAACGAATAGAAAACAGCCAAGCTTTGATGAACCTGTGACCTGACACTTAAATTTGAATCAGGAGGAGCCACACATGCAAAGACAATTCCCTCACCCAAGTTAGGCTCTTGGAAATTTTGATGAGTTAACACAGGTGAAGGGTAGAGTCCTGCTCAAAGAGAAACCCCAGGCTCTTGCACTGGAGCCTGCTGCCATCTTGAACTGTGACTATTTCTAGCGTCATGAGCTTGCAGTCAGTCTCCTGCCCCCATGGTCTCATGTTCCCTCAACCTCAGCATCTAGCAGACTGGTGGCTCCACTGTCCTACTGTCCACAGTCTTATGGTCTCCCTGTGTGACCACCTGCCAGTGTTGCTGAATCCCGATCTCATCATCCAAATGTCTAGGATTTTCAAGGCCCCCCAAAAGGGAAGTCTAGAATTTCTGTAGTGTTCGGTCTATGCTCTTCTTAAAGGACGACCTAAACTCAGCCTCAAACTATTTGAACCCTGAGGTAAACGGAGTCTTACCAAACTTCTTTTTTTTTTTTTTAACCAAACTTCTGATAAGATTGAAGATATCACCACCCTCTACCCAATAAGTGAAGTGCTAGGCTCAAAAATAAAGGGGCCACCTCACGCCCATTAGGTTGGCCACTCTACAAACAGCAACAACAGCAAAGGGAAAATCGAAACAGCAAATTTTGGGGTGCCTGGGTGGCTCCATCGGTGAGGCATCTGCCTGTGGCTCAGGTCATGATCCCGGAGACCTGGGATCGAGTCCAGCACAGGCAGCCCGCTTCTCCCTCACCCTCGGCTCCTTCACCTGCCTATGCTCTCTCCTTCATTCTCTCTCTCTCAAATAAATGAATAAAATCTTAAAAAACAAAAGAAAAAGAAATAGCAAATGTTGGCGAGGATGGGAAGAAATCAGAACCCTTGTGCACAGGAAGTGGGAATGTGAAATGGTGCAGCTGCTGTGGAAAAGTGGGATTTTTCCTCAAAAAATTAAAAGCATAATTGCCATAGAATGGCCACCCTCAAAAAGAAAAGAAATAACAAGTGTTGGCGGGGATGTGGAGAAAAGGGAACACTTGGGCGCTCTTAATGGGAAGCGTAAATGAGTGCAGCCACCATGGCAAACAGTAGGAGGGTTCCTCGAGAAATTAAAACTAGAACTCCCTCATGATCCAGCAACTCCACTTCCAGGTGTTATCTGAAGAAAACAAAACACCCACTCAAATTTCCAATAGCCATGATATGGAAGCTACCTCGGTGTCTATCGGCAGTGAATGGATAAGGCCAATGGGGCATGTTTACATGGCGGAATAGGCATCAGCCTTAGAGAAGGAGGAAATGTTGCCACTTGTGACAGCATAAATGGACCCTGAGGGCATTACACTAAATGAAGTAAGTCAGAGAAAAACAAATACAGTGTGATCTCACTTTCAGCTGGAACGTAAAAACAGACAAACCAACAAAAACCAAGCTCACACATACAGAGCCCAGGCTGGTCATTGCCAGAGGCAGTGACCGGATATCATGGCGCACACGGAGGGGGCAGTGGGTGGGGGGGGGGTGAGTGACTGAAGCATATTAAAAAGTATGAACTTCAAGCTATAAAATAATCATCTCGGGGACGTGATGTACAGCATGGGGACGATGGTTACTAAGACTCTAACGGATATTTGAAAGTTGCTGAGAGAGTAGATCTTGAAAGCTCTTATCCCAAGAAAAAGATGTTGTAACTGGGTGTGGGGATGGCTGTTGGCTGGACTCCTGGTCGGTGGTTAGACTCACAGCGGTGATCGCCGTGCAGTGGCTTCAAATACCAAGTCGCCGTGTTGTAGAACTGAAACTGGCGACATGCGAGATGTCCATGCTGTCTCAATTTTGAAAAAGTGGGATTACCTGTCCAGCAAGTCCCTTCTGGGCCAGTTATCCCAAAGAACAGAAAGCAGGCCTTGCAGAGAAACGCGTGGGCCCCTGTTCACAGAAGCGTTATTCAGAGTCGCCTGAAGGAGAAAGTAACCCAAGCGGCCACTGACAGACGAACGGATAAACAAAATGCTTTTTACATCCAGCGGAATAGTACTCAATCTGACGCATGCTGCCATTCAGAGAACCCCTGAGGGCACAGGACGGATTGCGTCATCCAGTCAGTAACAGATAAACGCTGCAGATCACCCTTACGGGAGGTACCCGGGGGGAGTCAGAGAGACAGGAAGCAGAGCTGCGGGTACCAGGAGCTGGGGGAGGGCGAGTAGGGAGCTGGTGCTCCGTGGGTATGAAATGGCAGTCTTACGAGATGATAAGATTCCAGAGATGTGCCAACAATTTGAATGTTCTTAACACTGCTCGGCTGAACACTTAAAATAGTTATGATGGTAAATGTTAGGTCTATTTCACCGCCTTTTTTTTTTTTTTTTTTTAAAGCAAAGGGACTTTGACTCCAGGTGCTTTTAACCCAAAGATGCTGCTAGATGATTAAAGTTGCCAACACTCCCGAAATCTACTGAGCCCTTGATTTGATCCCGTTACTGAACACCTTACTCCAGCCGGCGGAGAAAGGAAAAGGCATTTCAGCCTCTGCTGTTCGTCTAGGTCAGATATCCTTACACAGTTTTAAAAATTACAGTATATGCAAAGAAGTGGGAAGTGACACAGTTAAGACAAAATTCAGTCAGGAGGAAGAGAGCCACACCCCTCAGCCAGAAGTACACATCTCGGGGGTCCTACGACCCTCCCCTCTTAGAAATGACAGGAGCGCTGTCTTTTGTATCTATAACCAACTCTGGTCTGACAGTTGTGTTTTTAGCTGTCTGTGTTTATTTTTTTTTTGTCAGAATTACCCATATTTGCAACCACATCAGTGTGGGAGCATATCATACTTTGTCAATGGTATACTGCTGTACAGCTGAATCAGTATTTATGACATTTTTTTAAGGTTGTGTTTATTTGAGATAGAGAGAGAGAGCAAGCATGAGCAGAGGGCAGTGGGCAGAGGGGGAGAGAGAATCCTTAAGCAGACTCTCCACTGAGCAGGGAGATACGGGGCTTGATTCCAGGATCCTGGGATCATGACCTGAGCTGAAGGCAGACGCTCAACCCTGAGCCCCCCAGGTGCCCCTATGACAAGTTATTTCTAATCCTTATCACTCCAAATTGTTTTGGAGTCATAGGAACTACAAACGAGCATACCTAAAGCAAAGGGTGGGCAGTGTTAGTGAGGTCTGGTACCTGCCCTTGGGAAGCTTGCGTGGGTTTCTCACGGACTGCACAATTACAAATGACACCATGTCGGGGCGCCTCAGTGGCTCAGTGGGTTAAGCCGCTGCCTTCGGCTCAGGTCATGATCTCAGGGTCCTGGGATCGAGTCCCGCATCGGGCTCTCTGCTCAGCAGGGAGCCTGCTTCCTCCTCTCTCTCTCTCTGCCTGCCTTTCTGCCTACTTGTGATCTCTCTCTGTCAAATAAATAAATAAAACATTTTAAAAAAAAACAAAAAAACAAAAAAACAAATGACACCATGTCTTCCACTCGTCCTGATAATTACGAGCATGATGAGGGAAGGCGCCCATGTTCGGTACTTACTACCCGTCAGTTCACAGTACCATATTCCATCCCTGCCTCATGAAGGCAGCTCCTCTTATCCCCATTCCACAGATAAAGAAACTGAGGCTGAAGGAGGATAAACCACTTGGTGAAGAGCATTTAAGCAGGAAATGAAAGAACCTCCGAGTAGGAAACCCCTATCCAAACTCTGGTTGGCAAATAAACGAACACATCATCTTCGATTGCTTTTTGTTCCCTAACATTCTAAAAACTATTTGAAAATCTCTGTATACCTTGACATATGAAGCTGACACCTACACTTTTTCACTGTAAGTTGAAAAGGAAGTAATTTCTGCAATATTGAACATTCTGACTCTAAAAAAAGCTGCTTCGTTCTTTTCTACGTATTTGAAGGGATATAAATACCATTCCGAGTTGACAGCCACCATCATCCACTTCAAATACAGGAGAACGAGAACGCTCCGCGGAGGCGGAAAGTGTAAACAGCCGATTGTCTTTTTCCTTCGGATTGGCCTTGACTTCACCTCCACCACAGAATTTCCCTCTAACAGAAGATATTCTGATGCTTCAAAATAGTCCATTAGTCCGCCTACTTCTGTGCAGCACAGGCCCGGAAGGCAAACTAAAGCGTTAATGCTTTGCTTAGATGTTTTGGGACTGTAAGCCCCTTGGCATTAAAATGTTTCACCCAGTTGACTTGTACTAACAATTATTATTAACACGTGACAAAGCAAAGCAATGTACATGTGTGGCAAACATTAATAGGAAATTTATTTCCCATGCACCTGTTTAACGGGACCGATGGCTGAGTCCATGGTGAAGACAGTTGGCCCTGGCTTGATTAAAGGCTGCTTTCCCTTATACCAACTTTCCATTTATTTTCTTTGTTCCATTTGGGGTTTTTTGTTTGTTTAAGAATTCTGGAATTCTATTCTTCAGGACAATACACCAGAGGAAGATTCTGGATGAGGTAGGACTTTCTTCGGGAAGAGGCCAATTTATAAGAGACCCAGGAAGGAGAACAAGCCTGATGCTTTAATCAAGGTACTTCCTCCGTTGTGGGAAAGAGAACAAATCGAAGTGGTGGTCCTTGAAAAAGAGTCCCCTAAAAGTAGCCACGCATACAGACTCCTTGTGGAGCCCCTTCTGGTGACTTTTTCTTTAAATGACCTCCTTCTTTTGCCAGTCGTCTCCATGTAGTCTGCCCAATTAGAACCACTGGGAGAAATTTAAGTTCTCTTGTCGGCCTCCACCAGCAACAAGGGCTATAATGAATGGATCAGGAGTGAGGCCCAAGCTCTGGTACCATCAAAAATCTCCCAGACAAATCTAATGTGAACCCAGAGAACCACTGCATCAGACCTTTCTTCCTCTGAACGTGAGGTTAGAGTCTAAAGTCTTTAGATGCACGATCCAAAATGGCAGCCATTAGCCACACGTGGCTGTCAGATGTGGCTGTTGAGCAGTGGAAACGTGGCTAATCTAATTTGAGACGTCCTATAAATGTAAAATATATACAGACTGAACTCTAAACTGAACTATGAAAAAAAAAGAATATAAACCATCTCATTAATATTTTTGTCTTCATTACTTTTTGAAACTATATTCAAAGCAGATGTTGGTAGTGCTAGGAAGAAAGATCACCAGCATCTAATTTAAAGATGTAGATTTAAAAATCACATAGATGGCTTGGATTACTTTTCTTTTAAATAGTACTGATCCAGAGCCCAGAAAAAATAACCCTATATTATCCCTTAAATCACCCTTAAGATATAGCATTTTTCCTTATAGAGTAATTCTTAGGATCAAAGAACATGGAGAAATGTTGCAGATGTCTGGGTATTTACCCCATTCTGCCTTTAAGGTAACTATACAATCCCTTGGCTAAATAGGAAAGGGTGAAAAATTTTGAAGTGTCTGCTTGTCGACCAGGTTTATACATTTGGTTCAATCTTAAGCTGAATATATATTAATAGTTAGTAAAAGTATGTTTGTAGAGACCAAACGTGATTTCTGAGGGGGTTGGGGCCCCACCAGATAAACAGGCATAGAAGATGGCTCTTCTGACAGCCCAGAGCCCAAGGTACATTCTCATGTGCCTGATCTCATTTGATGGTTCTTGACAAATCTGGGAGACCACTGAGCTCTACCTTGAAAAGGCAGACAGACTGCAAACATTTTTCTCCACAAGCATAAGCATCTCCCACACATTTTCACCATCATCCTTCTTCCAGGCAAAGGCAAGAATATGGCTCCACCGACCGCTGGGCTGAACTCACCCCTGCTTGATTTCCTCGTACCCACTTTCACCCGGCATCCTCAGTGATCCCTTTAGACCCTAAGTCAGAGGAGGTCATTGCTCTGCCCCACGTCCTCCAGAGGCTTCTCATATCACTCCTAATAACATTCAAAGTCCACGGTGAGACACAAAGTGCTCCCAGGATCTCATTCCCAGTTCCCTTTTCTATTTTCGCTCCCATCGCTCACCCAATTCAAGTCACGCTGTGGTCCAGCTCAGACACATCAAGGACATTCCTGCCTCGGGATTGTGCACCAGCCGTCTGTTTGCCTTCAACATTCTTCCTCTGGTTTTCCGCATGGCCCCATGCCTTCCTTCCCTCAGATCTCTGCTCTCAACAGGGCATCTTTCTTTAACTTCCGAACTCAAATTGTACTTCCTGCGACCCTGGTGATCTTACTTCCAAGCATTGCCATCATCTGCTACGTACCGTTTCGTCTTTATTTTCTGTGTCCCCCACTAACATGTAAAAGCCCTAAGAGAGGTGACCTTGTCCCCATAGGACATCTCTGCATCCCCAGTTTCTAGAACAGTAGGGGAGGCCCAGAGGCACCGGTAAATATTTGTGGAATGCTTACAAGGGAATGGACAACACATATGAGAACACAGATTTGGAGAGGTTGAATGACTTGCCCAAGACCATCTCATTTGGAACAAAGTCTATGATTCTGAGTTTAATTAATCTAATATAAGGTAAACTAGAGAATTTATTACAGCAGCAAATGGAAAGATTAACAGTCCATGAAACACAGCATCTTTTGATCATATCCACACTTAGGGGTTCCACGTACAGACTGCACAAATTGCCTGCAGATAATTCAACAAAGCTCATGCTAAATGCTTCTGAAAACGTATTTCCAAATGTTAAATGTAGGGAAGGTTTTAGATAGTTCTGTAAAAAACAATGATGTTGAGAACTAGATGGTTGCAGTAACCTGCCATCTCTCTAGAAAATTAAATGGCTCCTTGGAAGCTCACCAGTTGAGAATACAGAAAAGTACCCATTTGCCAATGCATCCCAGAGAAAACCAGAGTGATTTTTTTCTGTTTCTATTCTCTCTACCAGAATTAGGCACTTGTTTTTCTGAAGCCAGCACACTGATTATATAGAACTAATAATTGCTTCTATACGTCTGGCATTGGTGCATTTCAAGGTCAGTTAAAATCTTGTCTGACAATAACCAGTTCACTCTTAAACCTTCTTCTAGGATTGATTGATTGTTTGGTTACCAGTTTAAGGATCCTCAGAATTGGGATATGTCTTATAACCTATTTCACAAGTCACGTAGAAGCTAGCTAGCTTCCAGGATGGTCCTCAGTGCTCACTGCCTTCTAGCATGTCATACTCTGTCACACTGAATAAAGCTGACCGAGATACTGTAGAAAAGATAGAGCGCCATCTCCCAGGCTAGGTCATAAGAAGCATGGTGGGCACCATTTTACTTTCTTGGATCACCACCTCTGCAGAAAGCCAACTCAAATACCATGAGAATACCTATGCAGCCTCTGGAGAGATCTTAGTGTTGTGCAACTGAGGCCTCACATCAACAACCAGCAATCCCTGACTGTGTTGTCTGGGATGTGGATCCTCCAACCCTACTGAAGCCCCAGCTGACATCTTGAGCACAACCTCAAGAGAGACTCCTACTAGAACTATCCAGCCCATCCGCCCCTGCATTCCTGACTCGAGAAACCATGTGAGATAAGAAATGCATGTTGCTGTTTCCAGACACTGTTTTGCAGTAATTTGTTAAGAACAATAGATAAATAATAACCTGTCAGCATCTTAGAACAGAGAGGCACATACCATGACGCCCTATTTGACAGGGACCAAAGTCTTGTTACTAACTAAAAAGTAGCTAGAAGCCCTACAATCCTTAAGAATACTGTTTTTCAAACATTTCAAGATAATCGAACAAAAAACTACAGACTCAACTGATACTGAGAAGTTTGGCTTGGTTTGGTTGCTGTGTTGCTTCCCAAGCATAGTTTGAGCATAACAAATCATTCTTCAGGCTGATTTAATAATCTATAAAAACCCAGAAACCAGAAGTCAATATTTCACTAAGCCTAAGTATTAACCCACAGCCCACTTTTCATTTACACACATGAATTAGCTCTCTCTTTCCTAGATAATTTTGACCTTCATGGCAAGTTCTATTACTGGATTTTGAAAGGAATGATTTGCTTTGGTGCGATTTCTTTTTTAAAGTCTTCAAATTGCAAGACATTAAAATTATACTCTATTGGAAGAACAAGTATGGTTAATACCTGATTGCATTTTTCCTCTGTGAGCTGTGAACAAAGGATAAAGGCTAATTTGTCATAGTAGAACCATATTGAGTGGATATATGCATGTTCTCTTGGAGACAAAAATGTCCTACAGAACTAGAAATTAACTGGGTGGATGTGTTCTTATTGACAAAAGTTTTTAAATTGAAGAATAAGTGACATACAATACTGTAGTCATTTGAGGTACATAATAGACTGATTCAGGATTTAAATGCATCAGGAAATGGTCACCATAATAAGTCTAGTTACCACCTACCACTATACAAAGTTCTTGCAATATTACTGACTCTATTCCCTGTGCTATATGGTACATCTCTATGACTTATTTATTTTATAACTGAATATTATACCTCTTAATCCCTTTCATCTGTTTCATTGATTGTCCCTTCCCTCTGGTAACCACCAGTTTGTTGTCTTTATCTATGAGTCTGTTTCTGTTTTTTTCTCTTTATTCATTTGTTTTGTTCTGTTTTGTGTTAGTTTCCACATATAAGTAAAATCGAACTGTATTTATCTTCCTCTATCTGACTTATTTCACTTAGAATGATACCCTGTAGGTCCATTCATGTTGTCCCAAATGGCAAGACTTCATTTTTCTTTAAGGTTGAAAAATTATTCCATATTCTTTATCCATTTATCTATCCATGGACATCTGGGTTGCTTCCGTATCTCAGCTGTTGTAAATAACATTGCCATTGAACACACGGGTACCTATGTCTTTTTGATTAGTGTTTTCTTTTTCTTCAAGCAAGTACCTGGAAGTGGAATTACTGGATTCTATGGGAACTATTCGTAAATTTTTGGGAAACCTTCTTACTGTTTTCCATAGCTCCTGTACCAATTTTCATCCCTACCTACGGTACACGAGGGTTTCCTTTTCTTCACATCCTCGCCAACACTTACTGTTTCTTATCTATTTGATATTTGCCATCCTGATGGGTGTTAGGTAATATCTTATGGGGTGACAAAATTCTTTACTTATGTCTGTCTAAACAGATGCTAGGAAAAGGAATCAATAGAAGCAACTGAATTATGTCATCATTGTCATAGGGAAATCTAGTAAGACTTGTATCTATAAAATTGACTTTATATAAAGTAAAATGAGTTTCTGCATCCCCTCAGATCCAACGATCATTATGGAGTTAAGAGTGTCTACAAACAGGAAATAAAATAATTCAGAGATTTCAATTCTCAAAGTTCATGTTTACCTGTAAAACTGCTTTAAAAACATTATATTTGATTTCAGCTTTTAGAGCCAAGAGCTGCTTTAATCCAACAGATTTCTGCTCTCAAATTCCCTCTGCTGTACTTTCCTTTCAAATCTTTTGTTTAAGCTTGGCCTAAAAATATTATTCTCAAGTACTAAATTGCAAAATTTTGTTCCATATCCCTCTTCAACTTTTCAACAAAGTGCAGCCCCTCTTAAAAATCTTTTAATAAGTATTATTGTCCAAAACAACTTATCCTTATACTCACAAAAGCTGTATTCTGAAAAAAAAAAATATATATATATCATTTGTTCACAGCAGTGTCCCTGCCCCGAGCACATGCCCGGCACAATTAGGCAAGGGAAAAAAAAAAAAGTATCCCAGAGAAAGGGAAACCCTCCTGCACTTTTGTGGGAATGCAAGCTGGTGCAGCCACTCTGGAAAAACAGCATGGAGGTTCCTCAAAAATGTGAAAATAGAGCTACCCTATGACCCAGCAATCCCACTACTGGGTATTTACCCTAAAGATACAAACGTAGTGATCCGAAGGGCGACGTGCACCCGAATGTTTACAGCAGCAATGTCCACAATAGCCAAACCATGGAAGGAGCCTAGATGTCCAAGAACAGATGAATGGAGAAAGGAGTGGCGTATATATACAATGGATATTATGTAACCATCAAAGGTGAAATCTTGCCATTTGCAGCAACATGGATGGAACTAGAGGGTATTATGCTAAGCAAAATAAGTCAATTGGAGAAAGACAATTATCATATGATCTCACTGATCTGAGGAATCTGAGAAACAAGACAGAGGATCATAGGGAAAGGAAGGAGAAAATGAAACAAGATGAAAGCAGAGAGGGAAACTAACCATAAGAGACTCTTAATGTCAGGAAATAAACCAAGTGTTGCTGGAGTGGAAGGGGGAGTAAGAGATGGGATAGCTGGATATGGACATTGGAGAGGGTAGGTGCTATGGTGAGTGCTGTGAAGTGTGTAAGACTAATGAATACAGACCTGTACCCCTGAAACAATATATTATATTTTAATAAAAACAATTAAATTAAATTAATTAAATTAATTAATTAAATTAAAATATTAAAAAAATAAAATTTCTTGTCATTCGCAATGATGTGCGTGGAACTAGAGGGTATTAAGCTAAGTGAAAGAAGTCAATCGGAGAAAGATAATTATCCTATGATATCTCTCATATGAGGAATTTGAGAGGCAGGGCTGGGGGTTGTGAGGGTTAGGGAGGGAGAAAAATGAACCAAGATGGGATCGTGAGGGAGACAAAGCATGAGAGACTCAATCTCACGAAAGGGGTTGCTGGGGGGTGGAAGGGAGGGATAGGGTGACTGTGTGATGGACTCTGGGGAGGGCCTGTGCTATGGGGAGTGCTGTGAAGGGTGTGAGCCTGATGGTTCACAGACCTGTACCCCTGGGGCAAATAATACATTATATGTTAATAATAAAAAAAATAGAAATTTTTAAATAAGGATCCAGGTTGGACAGGAAGAAATAAAACTGTCTGTTTGCGAATGATGTGATCTGATGTATAGAATATCCTAAAAACTCCACCAAAAATGTTAGAATTAACAAACTCAGTAAGTTGCAAAATACAAAATCAACACACAGAAATCAGTTGTATTTCTATACACTAACAACAAAATATCTTAAAAATAAAGGGAAAAAAACCAATTCCATGTACAGTAGCATCAGAAACAATAAGATATTCAGGAATAAATTAAATCAAGGAGGTGAAAGCTCTGTACACTGAAATCAAAGAAAACGCAAATAAATGGGAAAGACCTCTTGTGTTCATGGATAGGAAGAATTAAAAGGTTCCCACTACCCACAGTGGTCTATAAATTTAAAGCGATTCTGATCGATAGTTGACAGTTTTTACAGAAATAGAAAAAACAATCTTAAAATTCCTACAAAACCACAAAAGACGCTGAATAGTCAAAGCGATCCATAGAAAGAAGAGCAAAACTAGAAGTATCACAATTCCTGATTTCAAGCTATATCACAAGGCTCTGGTAATCAATACAGTATGGTATTCACAAAAATGAACACACGGGCCGCTGGAAGAGAATCAAGAGGTCGGAAACAAACGGATGCATATACACCCAAAAGGGTGTTGGATTATAATGCATAATATTCTGCATAAGCACATGCAGAAGAATGAAACCGGACCCCATCTGGCACCATTCACAAAAATTTACACAAAATGAATTAAAGACTTAGAGCATAAAACTTAAAACCGTAAAATTCCTAGAAGAAAACACAGGCAAAAAGCTCTTTGACATTGGTCTTGGCCACAATTTTCTGGATGTGACATCAAAACCACAGCAACAAAAGCAGAAATAAACAAGGGGCAAAATGCCAAACTGAAGAACTTCTGCACAGCAGAGGAAACGATTAAGAAGAGGAAAAGGCAACCTTGGAATGTGAAAAAATGTTTCCATCTATGGGTTAAGAGGTTAATATCCAAACTATATAAGGAACTTATATAACTGAATAGCAAAATACATGCATATACACATACATATATAATCCAATTAAAATCCAATTAAAAAATAGGCAGAGGACCTGAACAGAAATTCTCCCAGGGGCCCCTGGGCGGCTCAGTCAATTAAGTGTCTGCCTTGGGCTCAAGTCATGATCCCAAGTTCCTGGGATCCAGCCCCATATTAGGCTCCTTGTTCAGTGGGGAGCCTGCTTCTCCCTCTCCTGCTCCCCCTGCTTGTGCGCTCTCTCTATGTGTGTCAAATAAATAAATAAAATTTTAAAAAGAAGTGCTTCCAAAGAATACATGCAAATTGGCAACAAGTACATGAAAAGATGCTCAACATCACTAACCACCAGAGCTATTAAAACCACAATGAGCTATCACTTCACACCTGCCAAAATGGCCACGGCAAAAAGACAAGAGCTAACCAGCTGGGGAAGGCGTGGAGAGAAGGAAACTTGTACACTGCCAGAGGGAATGCCAGTCCGTACAGCTGCTATGGGAGACAGTATGTATCTGTTGTATATACCCCCAAAATGCGATCAGGATCTCAAAGAGATATGTGCACGCCCATGTTCATTGCAGCATTATTCACAACAGACAACATACGGAAACAACCTAAGTGTCCTTTGACAGGTAAATGGACAGGGAAGATGATACACACAAACACACACACACACACACACACACACACACACACAGTCATGGAATAATATTATTCCAGGAAATAATAATAACAATATATATAATGGAGTATTATAATAGGATGGCTTGATAATGGAATATTCTATTATTTAGCCTTGAGAAAGAAGGAAATCCTGACATCTGTGACAACATGGGTGGACCTTGAGGGCATTAGGCTAAGTGAAATAAGTCAAACCCAGAAAGACAAGCACTGGAGGATACCATTCATCCATGGGCTCTAAAAAGCCAAACTCATAGAAACAGAGTAGAATGGTGGCTGCCAGGGGCTTAGAGGCATGGGGAAGATGGGGAGATGTTGGTCGACGTGTACAAACCTCCGGTTATAAAATGAATGAGGTCTGGGAATACAAGGTACAGCATGGTGACGATACTTAACACTATTTAATTGTTTACCTCAAATTTGCTAAAGAATGGATGTCATCGTTCTCTCCACACACACACGCAGGGAGAGAGAGACAGTTACATGAGGTGACGGAAGGGATAATCAATTATTGTGGTGAATATTAGCAAAATATATATGTTTCAAATCACCACACCACTGACCCTACACTTTCAGAATATTATATGTCAATTATATCTCAGTGAAGCTGGGAAAACAAATGCTCTACTTTGTGAGGTTTCAGACGTGTTTAAGACAAAGAAAGAAAAGAGGGTGGGCGGGTGACAGAGTACGAAGCTTGCGGGGACGGGAAATAAAATCAGGGCGACAGGAAGGGCACACATCGTAAGGGTTTCGTAGCCAAGCTAAGGAGCGAGGATTTTACGCGGAATATGCTAGTAAGCCAACTTTCCCCATAAAAGATGTCTTTGATGCTGAGGCATCATCAAGAAAAGTGACAGATTTTTAAGCAGGAACAAAAACAGATTCGTGGGTGGCCAGTCTAGGTCACGCATGTGGGTCATCTCCACCTTTCATTGTCTTTGAGCTCAAAACGGAAAGTAACGTAAATGATTCTCGCCCGTACAAATGTCTGTTGGGTCCGGCGACACGAGAGCAATAATCGCCCTACGGATGCCGGCCGGTTTTGCATCGAGGAGGCAAGTCTGTGTCAGCGTTTCTGATGGACTCTGTATTTGTCTGTTCTTCAGACTCTCCTTTGAACCGGGTGTGCATGATTTGTTCTGCCATGAGTTACTAAGCAAAAAAGAAGGAGCGCCTGAGTGTCTCAGTCAGTTAAGTGTCTGTCGTGACTTCAGCTCAGGTCATGAGCTCAAGGTCATGAGCTCAGGCCCTGCATCCACTGGGGGTGGAGCCTGCTTGAGATGCTCTCTCTCCAGCTCCCTCTGCCCCTTCCCCTCAGCACTGCATGCTCGCTCACTCGCTGTCTCTCAAAAAAATAACCTGCAACCCCGAAAGCATCCTATAAACCGATTTTTGTTAAGCGTATGAACTGCGGAGCAAAGACACAATAATTCCACAACACTCCCTTTTACAGAAGATGCTTTGTGCCTACAGACCCCTACTCAATCTTTCTTGCTGTCCACACCTGCGATCACACACCCCGCACCTCCCCTCCCTCCCTCTCCTGAGGGACTTAGCAGCATACAGGAAAAACACGAGAACAAATGCGTGCAAACTACCAGAAGGCACTGTCTATAGCAGAAGGACATGCAGAAGGCTGTTGACAAACACTCGAGCTTCCTTCTCAGTTTTCAGAGGAAAACAAAAAATAACGTGATGCATAAAAGACGCTTGTATGTTTAGATAACCAGAAACCACCCCCGCTGCCTTTGCTCTCACCTGACTTTGTGTCTCTTGGCTCAGGGGTCTTTCCTGACCAGCCTCTGCAACATGTCAATGACCCCGCTGAGATCGGATGATTTTCCAGTTCTGTCTTTCCAGAGGTGACTTCACAAGCACCTTGACGTGCCGCAGATGTTGGGTTGAGCCCACGGGGACATTAAAACTCCCATGACAACATTTTAGTGTTTTCCAGATAATAGTCTTTGCTAGAATTTCTGAAAACAGCTATCTACGGAGTGTAGGTATATTCAGGCTTCTAAGGAAATGCAGACCATAATTTATTCAAACTATGATAAGAATCATGATATGTAGCAAAGATATGGTAGAATCATTGTCTTTGGGTTTTTTCGAGACTTTCTCCCGACTCAGGTCAGCATCAGCTGGTGCTGTGAGATCTTAGCACCTTTGATTTTTACCTTTCTTGCAGTCTGCTCCCAACCCAAGCTGTAATGCTGAATTGGATTTATGATAATATTCTCTTTTTTTTATGAGAACATGGGTATTTACATGAAAATTTCTGTATTCTCTTCCATCAAAAGACATGCAACAATTCTTGGGTATTGGGTAATTTCTGTATTAAGGTAATTTGTTGCAGTTTTTTTATTACCTGCTGGAAGCTCAGAGCCAAATTTGTACCTCGGCTCCAAATTTGTGTAAGTGTATCAGTCAATAATAATAATTGAGTAAGTGTATATAAATCAATATGTTCTAGGGCTTTTTTCTTTTTTTCCTTTCTGGCTGAGACGTTCTGGTTTTGCTACCTTGTATTTTTCTCCACCCCACAACCTTATAACTTTTCTGCAATGTGGCAGTGTCTAAGGAAAAGAAGCAGGGAGGGATAATTAAAATATTAGATAAACTAACAAACCACTAGTCTTATTAAGTAATGACCCCATTTCTGCTTGCATTACACAATCCTGCAAAACACGATATAATCTAAAATATCAACTAATATTATTTTAAATATTAAATAGTATTTAAATAAAAACTTCAGGTGGATTTTTTAATGATGGAAGTACACATGCTAGCAGCACATATGCAACACTTTTTTCCCTAAATATTTGACTTTTCAGACTAAGTTAGATAGCTTATGTGTGTAAAATAATGAGTAAGTTATATGCTGGGAAATGTATTAAGAAGGACTCTTGATGGCAAGTAACAGAAATCCAGCTTAAAGTGACCAAAGCAATATGACTGGAATGCATGGGCTCATGTATAAGAATTAGTCAGCTTCAGGCATGGTTGTATCCAGGGACTTAAATTTTGTCATCAGGTATCATCTATCACAAGGTTCTGCTTTTCTTATATTGGCTTCATTCACAAGAATGCTCTTTCTGTCTGGAATTAATCAGTTTGCCAGCAATTCCAGGTTTATGTCCCACCCAGTAGTTTAACAACCCCACTCTCAAACACCGACAACTAGTGTTAGAATATATTTGTGGAATTCTCATAAATTAATGTAACTCTATCTGAGAAGGCAATGACTGTATTGTCATTAAGTATTGTCTTATGGTTGTTGAATGAATATAATTCACCAGATCAACAGACCAGAAGAAATGCATCCATAATGCACTTTCCAAACTAGAAGTCTTGATAGACGAGGGGCTGCTTTTTGAAAGTTTACAGTTTCTGCTGAAGTCCTGCACAAATGAGATAGGACTTCTTTTTTCTTTAATTCAGTTTCACTTAACCTCCAGACACTTGGCTGCTTCTCTAGCATCAATGCTTTTGTTGTCCCTACACTTTCGGTTTCAAGTCACTGAGCCAAAGCCCATGATAAATGACTGTTCCATGACTTCCTGACTTCAATTTTTCGCTGATAAACGATACTGGGATTTATGGTTAATATACCTAAAATATTACAGGAAAGCACAACAACACAAGTAGGGCCAATGAGTTCTGACAAGAAAAGGTAAAACAATTGAGCCAGCTCATTGGGTCTTGGCTGGGAGGTATTTGGCTCTGCGTGGAAACTGGAATGGCCAGGCTAAATCAGGGCAATCGTAGGGATGCATTTATAACAGCAAGATCGGTTTCAACTCACAGAAGGAAATCTGCAAATGCACACTGCCCGGGACAACTATGTATACTTTACATTCTTACTAGGTACCTATGGAAGGGGAAAAAAAACAAGATTTCTCTCTATGTATTATAACTATCTATATGGATTCTACTTTTTTCTTGGCACTGATGTTAAAATGGCAGGTTAGAGGGAGGGAGGGAAAGACTCCGTAACCATTTATTCGCTAAATGTGGACCACATCTCCCAAAGCTGATCAGGCCTGCATGTTATTAAGACCCCCTCCCCCAGTGAAAAATATTCGTACTCTGGAAAATGTGAAGAGAGAGGAAGAGAAAGGAGAGAGGATGCAAAGATGAGACACAGTTGGCAGAACTGCTTGGTGTTTCTCAAAAACAGGGGAGTGGAGCTGAAGCCGGCACGGCGGCACGGAGCTGGCATTTGGGGGACACTTGCTCCGTCCTCAGCTTTGTAAGCTTGACCTCACTGGATCCTCATGGCAACCTGGGACAGATGTTGCTGGCATCTCATGTCACATCCCCTTGGCTTCTGATTTCACAGGCAGCTGCAATGGCCCGGTCTGCTCAGGCCCAGGTTCACCTTGCTCCAAGAGACCAACCTTCAGCACACTGCAGTTTTTCCTTCTGCCCCCTTGGGAGCATGCTCATCTCAGTGCAAGCCACTGCAAAAGACTGAACACTACTCGACACATCCTTCGACCCATGGGGACCCTGCCTCCTGTCCTTCCAGTGGACAGTTCTGGGAGCTGTTGCCTAGACTTCCCAGGAGGTCCTGGATCAAAGACCCTTGTAATGACTCTTCTTACTCTTCTGCCTATTTTCCCACCATCTCATTTCCAATACCAAGGGTCCACTCCCACATAAACCACCTTCACCCAAGTCCTTGTCTCAGGCTCTGCTTTCAAGGCAATCTAAGCAATGTCATAATTTTATTTCAGTCCCCACTTTAGAGCTAGAAACACTGAGGCTCAGAGAAATCCAGTCCAATTGTTACAAAGCTGGTAGGGAACCCACCCAAGTTTTAAGCTTCGATCCAGGAGAAATCAAACACTCTGTGTTCCCCTCTGCCTAAGGCTGCCCTCCTGAAACACAGTGGCCCTGTGCTTCCACATCTTCCACTTCCTCTAGTGAGTCATCAAAAAAGATGGTAATTCGTCAGGTCCCCGTGCTACAACATGCCTTGTCTATATCTTTGAGGAGCTTTGTGAGAATCTGCTATGTTGTTGGAAAATCCAGTTTCATGTTGTGTTCTAGAGAACTAATGATGCTAGGAAATTCAGACCCATTGAGTCAACCAATATTTGTCAAGAACTCACAATATGTGCCACAGAGCGAACTGCTCAGAGGAATCATCAATGAATCATCAATGGAAAGTGTCCCCCACCTCAAGGTGATTGCAACAAGGGAAGAGACATATGTATATCAACACCACCAAGTGCTGCATGGATACGACAGGTACCACCAGCAACTAACCAGCTCAAGACAGCTGGAGGTGAGGGGGGCGAGGTCATCAGGAAAGGTTTCTAAAGCAGCATTTCTCGAACTCTGCCATATATTCAAAGCACCTGGTGATCCCATGAAAATGCAGATTCTGATACACTAAGTCTGGGCCAGGCCCTGAGCTTCTGCTTTTCTAACAAGCTCCCTGGCGATGCTAGGGCTGCTGCTTTCGAAACTGAACCGCACCTAGAGTAGTGAGGTTTCGAGACTGCGTCTCTAACAGTTGATTCTGTTCTCCCAAGAAAACACAGCTCATCTTGGTTTTTAGGAAGAGCCACCCTATGATCAAAAACACTGGGCAGGGGCGCCTGGGTGGCTCAGTGGTTAAGCCGCTGCCTTCGGCTCAGGTCATGATCTCAGGGTCCTGGGATCGAGTCCCGCATTGGGCTCTCTGCTCAGCAAGGAGCCTGCTTCCTCCTCTCTCTCTCTGCCTGCCTCTCTGCCTACTTGTGATTTCTCTCTGTCAAATAAATAAATAAAATCTTTAAAAAAAAAAAACAAAACACTGGGCAGAACGAGATGAAGATCTATGAGAACGTAATTCAAACAGGTCATGATTGAGTACTGGCTTGGAAATAAATGTACAGGGAAGAGAGAAGAAACCTAAATACAATTCTCATGCTAAACACTTCTTTACAATAAGGAAACACTAAGGGGCTCCTGGGTAGTTCAGTGGGTTAAAGCCTCTGCCTTCAGCTCAGGTCATGATCTCAGGGTCCTGGGATCGAGCCCCACATCGGGCTCTCTGCTCAGCAGGGAGCCTGCTTCCTCCTCTCTCTCTGCCTGCCTCTCTGCTTACTTGTGATCTCTGTCTGTCAAATAAATAAATAAATCTTTAAAAATGAAAGAAAGAAAGAAACACTAATTCAGAGGGGCATGAATTGCATTTCTACTTTGTTTACAGTGGTATCTCAAATGGATTTGCAAGTGGAAAGCTTCCCAGAGTAGTCACCAAACTGTAAGTTCCGTTAAGTCCCAAGACCATGTATGTTTTGTTCCCTGCCTGATGTCAAACACAGGGTTGTAGCTCCATGAATACTGATAATTAAAAGAATAATAGTACTTATTTTTTTAGAGCTGACTATGTATTAGCTCTCTATATAGTATATCATTTAATCCACACAATAACCCTATTGGTTAGATACTATAATTATCCTCATTCTACAAATAAAGAAATGGAAGCTCACATAGAGGCAGATTGCAGCTCAGTAACTAGCCTGTCTAAATAAATGGTAGACCCAGGCAACCAGCTTTTAATCCAGGCAATTAGACTCAAGAGTATATGCTAGTGTTCAAAGACCTTTAAAAGAGATGTCATTGTGACACACAATGAATAAATGAACACGTGTCAAAGATTTTATTTAACTTGTTAAGGAGTCAGTAGTTCTCATAATGGTTCAGAAACAAAGTACTACATATTTACAGTCAGATAAGGACAGCAGAAATGAACTTATAAATGGTTGCAAAGCTAGCAAAACCAGTCAATATCTATAGAGCAATAATCAACAGTATTCTACCAAACACAACTTGCACTTCTATGGACAGAAACCATTTCCATTGCCATCAGCTTTCTTGCAGAGTTGAGGAGTTGACTACACATGGCAGACAAAGGCAGGGAACCTGAACAGATGAGCTTGTTGGGACACCCACTAAATTTCAGGCTTTTACAGTTTTCCTTACACTAGCTATCGGATTGCTAAACAAGAGAATATAAAACAAAGTGGCCAATATTAAGAAGACGGAGCTCAGAATTCCGGAACCTTCTCAATCTCTAAGACTGTTTCCAGCACGTGCTGAAGCAGGACTCTGCCTCCTGAGATCTCCAAAGACACCAACTAATGGTGTTCTGTTAATTCAGAAAGTGAATGGCCAAATGCCCTGAGCTATAAGCTCTCTGCTCCAGGGATGGGGTCTAAGGAAACGGTAAATGCGGTGACGGAAAAACTGTGTGTAATTGGCAACTTACGAATATTTTTGTCCCCAATATTAATTAGTGGCAAATTTCTAATTATTTTTGGTGGCACACTTTGCTCACGATGAAACTCCCAAATTGACTTACATCTTTCAGTTTCACTTACTTTTTATTATTTATTTATTTATTTATTTTAAAAGATTTTATCTATTTATTTGACAGAGAGAGAGACAGTGAGAGAGGGATCCCAAGCAGGGGGAGTGGGAGTAGGAGAAGCAGGCTGTCCGATGAGCAGGAGCCCGATGCAGGGTTAAATCCCAAGACCCTGGGCTCATGACCTAAGCCAAAAGCAGGTGCTTAACGACTGAGCCACCCAGGGGCTCCTCCATTTACTTTTTAAATCTCGTTAGAATACAAACAACCTGGTACGATATGCCTCTGAAGGTCAGGGTTTGATGCTGTCCAAATGGACTTACCTGCGTTACGGTTTTGGCAAGAGGTCTTCCGAATTAAAGGCCATAATACAACACTATCCCTCGGAATGCCTCTGTTTCCCCGACCCACTTAAAGATACAAGCAAACTGAGCTATTAGAAGCAGCACCTTCATTCCTCTAAGGCCCCACAGAGAACAGCTTTCTTTCCATGAAGGTGTTACTTTACACACACACACCCCAAAATCATAGTTCATATCCGTCAGGTACTTGCAGACCTCTGGCCTCTCAAGATTAGAACAAAACAATGTGGGTGGCTCTCAACCTTCCCAGACATGGCTTGGTAGTGTTTCCCATTAAGCATCCTGTCACTGGACACAGTTGTTAGATTTTGTAATTAGTATGTTAAAATGCCTAACTAGGTGACAAATTACCCAGCTCGAACCCTCTTCATTTACAACCCATATTAACTACTTAACCACAAACAGATGCAGCAGGATTCGGTGGGGACAGCTAAATACTGTCCCCATACAAGCTTTCAGATGATATTTGCACGGCCCAATTGAAAGGAATTATCTTCAATATTAACACTGAAACTATGAGATATTTGTCAACACAAATGCTAGTCTATACTGTCTTGGAATTTACAAACGGTAACAATTGAGTCACTAAGATGTATGACAAAAATTAATACCTTAAAGGGTAGAAACTAAGGAGAAAATATTTCAAAATTCTAGATCAGGCTAAGGAAACAATCATAGACTAACAGAGATCTTCTAGTCTAGGCATTGTTTCGTAGAAGACTGTATTTATTTATTTATTTATTTATTTGAGAGATCGAGAGAGAGAGCATGAGTGGAGGGGAAGAGCACTGGGAGAGACACAAGCAGACTCCATGCTAAGCACAGAGGCTGACACAGGGCTCAATCCATGACCCTGAGATCATGACCTGAGCCGAAATCCAGAGTCGGATGCCCAACTGCTTCAGCCACCCAGGCGCTCCTACTCTAGTCATTATTTTGATGCATAATTTCCTTTATAGCGGCTTCCAGTTCAGTTAGGAGATTGGGAATAGGAAGTACTACATGTCCGGATGTGCATAATAGGAATTGGGAAGGAGAGTTAACTTGTACGTAAGTTGGGGAAGTTTAATATGTTCTGTGACACACAGTGGTATGGATCAGTCTACTACATAGCTCCCAGAACCTTTAAGATGCTAACGGGTCATACAAATCTCAAAAAAAGGACCAAGATATCAAGTATTGCCCAGTCTAGTTTGGTCTGTGAAACTTTTGTTGGGGTCACTCATTAACTTCCTTCCACTGGAATCTGTGTTCTTTGAAACACATCTGAGGAAATGATCTCTCAGTGTGCCCAGGAAGAGAAAACAAGTAAGGGGGCACTGGGGTGGCTCAGCTGATTAACCATTCACTTCTTGGTTTTTGCTCAGGTCATGATCTCAGGGTTGTGAGATCAAGCCCTGAATCGGGCTTCGTGCTGGCATGGGGCCTGCTTAAGATTCTCTCTCTCTCCCTCTATCTCTACCTCTTCCCTGCCTCCCGATAGCTTCCTTTCTAAAAAAAAAAAAAAAAAAAAAAAAAGTGGGGAGGTGGGTAGGCAGGGGGAACAGACAAAAAAGGATTGTTAAGGTCTGATACATGGTTAAATGTCACAGAATATCTCCAAAGTGCTCTCCGAAAAGAGACTGTAATTTTATGTTCCCATCACGAAGGTGTTAGGGTAACACTGCCCAAACCCTCACCGTCACAACACTTGTGAGTCTCCCAAGAAAATAAACTGAGCAGCCCCACTTTCAACCTACCATGTTCACATTGCCTTTATTTTTCTCAGCTCATCAGGCAAATCTACCTTTCACTGGAATAAACATGACAATTAAAAATTAACCTAGCCATCTGATGAGCTGCCACTCAGGCGTCTTTCTGACAAGAACAGACAGAACTCATCTGGGAAGAAAGAGAAGGTAGGTTCTTAGCACTGATAAGTTGGGCTCTACTGGCTTGAAGAAATGGAGAATTTATTCCCTGCTCCATGATGGTGTTGTCTAAGTAGGCAAACTCTAATTTGGCTTTCAGGCAAAGGTAACCATACCAAATTGGGATCATATTTAGGTGCTGTTTTATATTTAGTTCCTACCAGCCTATTATTTAAAAACATAATAAAATATAATATATGTAAAATAGCCACACATTCTTTGCTGCAACTCCCCTCTAGATAAGGGCTCTATGTCCCCACCCTCTTGAATATGGCCAGCCTCAGGATTTGCTTTAACTCGCAAGATACAGCTGGCCTGCAATTGTCTGACTTGCCAGCCTGAGCTCCAAGAAGACTCACAGTTTCTGCTCTCATTTTCTTGGAATACCATTGCCATGTGAAGAAGTCCACAAAAGCCTGTAGGAGAGGCAAAAAAGATGGGACTGGAGGAGCCCTGGCTAAGTGCCAGGATGTGAATGAAACCACACGAAGCAGATAGCCCCCAGCTGACCCGCCAACTAAATGCAAAAGCCTCAGTGAGCCAAGTCAACACTGAGTCAAACAGAGAAGAACCATTCCAGCTGAGTCCAGCTATAATCGCTGGCCCACAGAATAGAGAGGGGGAAAATTGCTATTTTAAGTTTTGGGGTGGTTTATCATATAGCAAATATATATATCATATAGCAAAAGCTAACTGTTAAAATTTTAATTAAATTTCAATATAATCCTACTACAAGTTCTCCTACCCAAAGTTTCAAATATCAGTCTATTACTATAGAAATGTTTCTAAATTTCCAACTGATAATTGTGAATTTTGATTCTGCAACTGATTTTTCTCATTTATTTGTAAAACAATTCTCATTCCAATAAAAATGTAAGCCACTGAGTTGAGTCCAGGCTGGTGTAAAACATTAATTTTCCCCTCTAAGTTTCAGTGAGGACAATTCACGTGGAATTTTCATTTAATTCCTAGGTCACTGGAATGCAATTTCTTTCAGGATAGGGACTTTCGCCCATTCTCTCTATTGCCATAACCCAAGGACCTAGAACAGTGCTTGGTGCAAAGTAAGAACTTAATACTTGTTAAGTAAATGTGACAATTGTATTAATACTTAAATAAATGCCAGGAAATTATCATTTCACAACATATCCAGTCAAGTTTTTGTCTGGATAGTGATAAAATGATATTCGACTTGTAAAAGCAAACTTATTAGCTTCATATGAGAGAGCGATTATAAGTTCTTCTACAGGTAGTTACACAGCTAATAACCCGAGGAGTGGGGTGTAATTAAGGCATATCACTCTGAGGAGAAAAGCAAGTATCTCTTTCTACCTCTGCATCTATCTTGGCATCTCTGTATCAGTTGTAGTCATTTAAACCTTACCGTCCATTAGCCCACTATAAATCACAGGGTACAAAAACAGTGATGTACAGGTGATTCAGGATTCCATATTGCTTTTTTTGTGAAAGCATTTACTTGTCAAAGTGACAAAATACTCAGCAATTACAACAGCGGAATACTTGTTTAAAAAGAAAGCTAAAAGGGTTGGCTTATCATTATTTGCATACTATCACACTCAGAAAACTATTAATACATAATGAAAAGATGTGATCAATAACGAATGCAGTCATATTCCATTTTCTTACGTGGTGTTATGGCAGCTGTTGTTACAGTAAGCACGAAGCCAAAACCAATTATTTTAGGTTACATATATCTTTGCATTGTTTTAGGGATATCTGGTAGGATTATTTCTTGAGAAACGAAAGTTTGGAATTTTCCATTTTAATTGCTAATGTCAATTACCATCCCTGAAGGATATATTAACTAGAGAGTATCACACAGCCATGAAAGAGATTGAGCAAGAGCCACACTCAATGTGGACAAAGACACACTTCCATGTGCAAAAGGAAGGCATAAAACATGATGAGGAGTATATTACAATTATTGTAAAAAAATTAAAAGCTAATAATTATAAGGGGAAAAAAGAAAGTGCATACACCAAATTACTGATGATCATTTCCTTTGGAAGTTATTCATAGCAGACAGACATATTCCACATTATGAAGCTTAGCAATATTTGAATTTCTTCTTACACACATGCATTTTTATTCCAATAGCTGTGTTTACCTTTTCAATATTTTTCATCTCTAAAATATCTGCCTCTTATTTTTTTAAGATTGATTTATTTTTGAGAGATTGAGTACAAGCCCATGCAAGTGGGCCAACGGGGAGAGGGAGAGAGAGAATCTCAAGCAGACTCCCTGCTGTGCAGATCCTGATGCAGGGCTCGATCTCACAACCAAGAGATCACAACCGGAGCTGAAATCAAGAGTCAGGAGGCTTAAATGACTGAGCTGTCCAGGCGCCTCTTATTTAGTAATCTATTTGTTTCTGCTATGATGCTTTCAACAAATTGCAAAGACCCTACCAACAATTTCTTAAATAAGAGAAAACATCCGACCAATTTTCCATTCGTCCTCTCCATCTGTCATTTATTTCAGCAAGAACAAATTTGTGGCCAGGTGGTTTGAGGGTTTGTTTGTAGTAGAAGGTGAACCAAACATGTTTTCAGGCACCCATGATCTCTCCCTCCTTCCCCTCTGAGTTTTGGATTTTTAGCTTCATTCATACAAGGTGGCGGCCATAACTCAAAGTTTTAAGAACTCATATGAGTAGGTTCAAAGTGGAGTGTACAAGTGGACAATAATTGAACTACTCTCATGTTTATTTTTCCTCGTGTCAAGGAAGAAAATATTTTTCAGAAGCCCTTTACATGCCGAGCCTGTGACTGACATCTGAACCCACCACCCACAAAGGGGACAAATTTCCACACCTTGATTCATTCCCCAATGCTAGAGGTTTCATCAGCACTGAAAAAGGAAACTGCCTGCATTCTTCTCATTTCAAGAAGGTAATTCCCTCCTTTGTTTATTGGATGGTTTTAAACACATTCACATCACCAAGCCCTTCTGAGTTATTTCTATTTCCTCACTTGTGAGTTCTGCCGCTGTGTGGAATGGCTAAGTGTCTCTAATGCGGGTATATTTTCTCAGGTTCCCTGTGATGTTTATTTGAGAATTTCTCTCCCTGACCTAATAATTCTTTCCAGAAGCTTCGTATCTCCTTAATCCTTTTGATTGTTCTGGTTGCTGTCCTCACCACCGTCTCTGTAGTAATTCATTTCCTTTCCTTAGTTAGAAAGTACAAAATCCTTGGCTTAACCCCGCATGGGTCTAATGCCAAGGTGCTTTCTACTGTGTGTGGCTCGTTCCTGTAAGAACAGTTTCAGAAATGAGGTAAAGGTGAGGGTTAAGTTGCCCTGGGTAGGAAGGAATAAAAGGCAGGAACGTGGACAAATGAGTATGGTTGTCAGCACTACACTCAGTGAGTGACACACAGTTATGCCTTCAGAAATGGTGGCTTCAGTTATGATGATGTGGCAAGAGGGAGTACCTGCGGTCGGTATACCCTTTCCTGGGCTGGCACACACCAAAGCTCTATTTAAGTATTTAAATCCGCAAACGATGAATCATAGAATATTACATCAAAAACTAATGATGTACTGTATGGAGACTTACATAATAAAAAAAAAGTGAAGAAAATACAACTGAAATATAAATAAATAAATAAATAAATCCTAGCACTTGGAAAATTCTTTTTTTTTTTTAATGACATTTTTTGACATTAGAAAAATAAAACAGAGGGTGTCTGAATAGTTCAGTTGGTTAGGTACCTGACTCTTGGTTTAAGCTCAGGTCATGATCTCAGGGTCCTGGGATCAAGCCCTGTTTTGGGCTCTGCACTCGGCACAGAATCTACCTGAGAGTCCCCCTTCTCTCTCCCTGTGCCCCTCCCCCTGCTCACATGTGCTCTCTCCATCTCTCCTCCTCCTCCTCCTCCTCTCTCTCTCTCACATAAATAAATAAGTCCATAAAAAATAAAGTGAAAAGGTTGCAATCTTACCAAGGTAAAGTAGTGCTTTCCAAATATCTGCACATTATGGTACACACAGAAGGCGATAATTTGGGGTAAAATGTAGGGGATTCTGCGTCCTGCATGGGGCTTCTGTGGCTGGTATTGAGCACCCCAAGGACCCCAGCCACCCTAGATCTTTCCCAGTCCCCACAAGAGCGATTTGTCTTCCATAGGACACTAGCTGGAAAGTTCTAGTATGTATTTGAGTTTCGAATCCTGGCTCCTCTGTTCCCTTTTCTGAGCAGTATAAGCTCCCTGAGTCTCAGTTTCCCCATCTGTGTAATGGGAAGCAGAATGAAACTTGCACTAGCGGCTGCTGGAAAGATTAAATAATACGATAGCTAAGATGTGTTAAATAAATAATCAGCACTCTGCTTACTTTTTGTTGTTGTTGCTGTTGGGTCCTAGAAACTGAGAATCAAGATGGCTCTTTACTGCACAAAATAAGAATGCTCTTGAAACCGAAAGAATGACTTCTGGCATTCCAGCCATCTAAAACCTCAGTCTTAATTAACATTTCCCATTAAAAACATCTGCAGCACAGAAGTATCTCATTTCTCTTGACAGAGAAAAACAGCCTTCATCCACCAGAGGTCATCATTCTGGTACGACTTCAGACCCTTATGGCAACCCAAATTAGATCTTCCTTTTAGGTTTTAAAAAACACTTAACTGTTTAATTTGCCTGTGTCATTTTTCAGCTCTGGCCTCCTTCTGTAAGCTGCCCCTCGACTCTTTCTAAAGCTAGTTTTCCTTAAAACCAGCTGTATGATTGTAATAGGAACATCAGCACTAGAGTAACCCATCTCCTGGTCCATGGGTCCAGGGTTAGGCTTTTGATCCAGAATCCACCAACCAGAGACCTTCTTGGGAAAGCAAGAACTAGAACTAAGAAAAAGAAACCGGGCACATGTTCTAGACCAGAAGCTCTAAAGCCAGAGAAGTTCCCAGAGGCCAACATGGAAAATGTCAAGGTGTTAACAAAGGGCGGGGGGGGGGACATCAAGAGAAGACTAAAGCTGATGCGCCAGATGTACAAAGAGATGGAGGACAGAAGAACAAGACAATGGTGCCCAGGGCATCTGTATCTCTGAGTCCACTAACCCCTAATCCAAAGCCACATCCCTATCCTAAGATCAGGGGAGATAAGTCAGAAACCTTAATGATAAACTCCTCTTTTCACTCAAACTTACATGTGATACTTTCTGTCACTTACAACCAAAAGAGATACCAAAGCTTCTGCAAATCTCAGAACCATTATCCTCTATTAAATACATCTGTACGTCAGAGACTCCGTTTCTCGTTATAGAGAAACAGCAGCCACCATCTACTTGAGTCGATATATTTTAAGCAGGACTTGAGAACTCCATAGCAATACAAATTAATTCTTCTTGGGAGATATATTCAGTGTGAGAGAGAGACTCACAGCCATCTTGGGGCCTTCATAAAAATCAACCGCCACATAGCCTGTTACTTTCCGAAATTCAGGCCACATTAGAATGTCTCAATTTAACAAATGAAAAATCGGGGGATGGATGATAAGTTATTTCATGAGTGTGTGTGTGTGTGTGTGTGTGTGTGTGTGTGAGAGAGAGAGAGAGAGAGAGACAGAGACAGAGACAAAGAGACAGAGTGGGGAGGTAAGGGATGGGGGAAAGATGGGAAGTTCAATGCAACGTTCAGCTCATTGATTCCATGGATGATGGTGCCAAGGCCAGAGATGAAACAGTTTTAAGGAAGGTCAAGAGAAAACAGGGGTAGAAAAGGCTGATTTTATTCACTCATTCAGGATATGTTCACTAAGGGCCTTCCTCATCTTGGAGACTATACTATACCCTTTGTATATACATATCCTCTTTTTCAACAAATATCGTGGACCGCTTTTCACATGTAGGATGACCATATGAGTTTCCTTGCAAAATAAAAGTCTTGGAAGATGGAGCCCCAAAGGTATGATAAGGAGGAGGAAGAAGAGGAGGAGAAGAATTTGTAAGAGTTATAACCAGAGTTACTGTATATTCAGGGCATATCATAAGAGCTCTCCAAACTTTCATGAACACCTGAAGCTTGTAAAGAAAGGTTTCCATGTTTAGAGGCCCTACCCGAATTTCTCTGCTGTCCTCATAAAAGATGGGTGGCATAACGAGTTAAGAACATGGGGTGTTGGTTATAGTTATTTACAGTTTACAGTTATTTATAATCATTTATTGGCTAGGTGCACTTGGGATAGTTCCTTGACTCCTCTGTGCCTCAGTTTCCTCATCTGCAAAACAGAGATAGAAATACAGCTGACCACAAAGAATGGAATGAGGTCCTTCATACAAAGCCATTAAAATGCTGCCAATATTATCGCTGGCATTTGTGTAATACATACTAATTATTCAGCGTTGTTGATGTTACTATGACAAATACTCAGTGCTAGGTATGGTGCCAATTATTTCACATATACCATTTCATTTAATCTCAACAGTCTGAGAGCGGAGAGGGTACCATCCTTACCTGAGACACTGACTTGCCTGGCAACACACAGCTGCTAACTGCAGAGCAGAGATATAAACCCAGATCGTTTTAAACCCAAAGAACATAAACTTCTCCCACACAAACACATTAATCACAGAAACGGCCAATGCTGAGGAAAAAAAAAAAAACAAAAACAAGAAGCAAAAGATTGCTCTAGAACCTGTGTGGATATCCAAATCACCCAGGATATTTAATTTATGAATTCCTAACCCCCATGCAGATACCTGATTGGGACATAATGAATTAGGTGCAGAAATGTACAATTTGCACAAGCATCCTGAGTTTTATTGAAGGCTGGTTTGCAATTTGCTTGATCCAGATTCAGATCTGAGGTTGGCCTGGTCCCTCGGGGCTTCTTGGAGGTAGCAGGGCCAACCTCCCGTCTGAAAGGTGGAAGGACCTAGAGAATGGATGGGTGGAATATTTCAGGCGGGACCAATCATCTGAGTAAAGAAAGGTGAAAGGTAGAAATGCATGCCGTAGACCAGGGAGAAGGGAGGGGGTCTTCCCTGGCTGCAGTTGTAAGAAGCAGCCAGAAATCAAGCTGGAAGGCGAGGCAGAGGTCAAACTGGAAGAGTCTGTGCTATATTAAGGTGCATCCAGTATGATAATCACACTCAGCTTTTGGGCAGGCATTTCCATACTGGGACTTGAATCATGGACCTCTGTGATAATACCTTAGCTTCCTAAGTGGTCCTCTCACTTGGCCTCTTGATTCTCTGTGTCCCTTCCCCCAATAGTAGCAGTAAAGTCAATTTAAATAAAATAAGCCAAATTCTGGGACACCTGGGGGGCTCAGTGGGTTAAGCCTCTGCCTTCGGCTCAGGTCATGACCCCAGGCTCCTAGGATCGAGTCCTACATCAGGCTGCTTCCTCGGCGGGTTGCCTGCTTCTCCTCTGCTTATGTGTATGCCTGCGCACGCTGGCGCTCTCTCTCTCTCTCTCTCTCTCTCTGACAAACAAGTAAATAAAATCTTTAAAAGATAATAATAACATAAATAGATAAATAAATAAATACATGAACCAAATCCTATCACTGCCCTGTAATGGCTTCCCATTGCCTTAGGAACAAAATCCAAACTCTTCACTGCAGTCTCTACACCCAGACTCCTCCTCTCCCACTAGTCATCATCTCTCAACACCCTCCCCCATCAAGAGACTGCAGTCTTTGGCCTGATCTTTCTCTTCCTTCAACTCCAGTCCTGCCCATGGTGCAAAGCCTTTCCCCAACCATTCCCTTCTCTTGCAGAGCTCTTCAGTCACTCCATCAGTCGACGCTGAGCGGAAATGCCGCGTCCTCAGAGAGTGGATTACCCACCCACCCAATCTAAAACTTTTATTAATTTATTAATAAAGTTTAATTTATAATTTATTATGATTATTAATAATCAATTATCTGTTTATTCAATTAATAAATCTAATAATAGTGATTGATTTAATTATTGATTTATTAATTTATAAATAATGACTTACTGATAAAATTTATTAATAAAGCTTTTTATTTCCAAAGCTTTTATTTTGCAGGGAAACTCATAGCTCACACTCCTCCCATACCTTCTTCTTCTTTTTTTTTAATTTAAATTTTTTTATTTTTTATAAGCATATATTTTTATCCCCAGGGTTACAGGTCTGTGAATCGCCAGGTTTACACACTTCACACCTCGCATACCTTCTTAATCACACACCTGCTTTTTCCCTTCAGAGCATGTGCCATCACCTGCCATTATCTTGTTTCTCTGTTTTGTACTCACCCCACACCAACATGGAAGAGCCATGCAGGGAGGAGCCTTGAATAGCTCACTCAGGGCTCTATCCCCAACACCTAGAACAACACGTAAACCCAGCGTATTCAAAGTATCTGTTGTTTGAACACCCAACAGTGGGGACAGCAAGTCCACTGGAGGAATGATGGAGTCTGGGCTTTCAACAATAGGAATTTTCTTATCTCCCAACTGCTACTGTCACTACAATTCTTCCCATGTAGGATCCTTTCTAAAACTGAAGACTCTAATAACTCTGTTTTTGTTATGTTAATGGAACTTAATTAAACAAATGATGTCTAGCTTCCAACCGTCTCTGGCCAGTCTAGTAACCTTTCCCCCATGCCCCCGTCCCCGGCAGTTTAAATAGCTCTAAAATATGAGAATGCATTTACCATTATTCTGGCAAAAAGAGTTAATTAACGGCATACTTAATCACACTTTTTGAGTGCTAATACATCAGCGTTGGATGTCATTTTCATTAATATGCTGCAATATTTATGTTTCTTAAGACTGAACGGATGCTGCTAATGGGGTAGACAGGAAGAGATCATTTTCTGGCTGAACAATGTCCATATGATTAACTACTCAGACTGCGGTAAGAAAAAAAAAAAAAAATGAATGCAGCAACCCTGAAATCCTTTCCGTACAGACAAATGAATGTGTTTTTCACAAAAATGTTGTTACAAATCGAGGCAGCCTCGTGGATGGCAGAGATTTCACCTGTGAATGTCAGATTTACAATGCATCGTGCTGATGCTCTGACACGTTGATAAACAAGCTCAAGTCATGTCATTTGCACTGCGTCATCTGTTCATCGGCAGCCCACAGATCATTCCAAAAATTATCCCGACTAGATCCATTATCAGCCTGAAAAGCAGGGCTATCAGTACACCGAGTTCTGACTCCATCTGATTCTGGTTAGTAACCGGTGGGTTTTCCAGACTAGCACGGAGGGGAGGAAGATCTCATTCAGATTCTGATTGGAGGTGCTGACATTTAAATCTGTCACCAGCTTCACCCTAATTGCAATATTTCTTGGGCTTTATTATGTTTACGTCTCAACTGCATATTTAATCATAGGGATGCAAACAGCACAAGGCCAAGCAGAGAAAAGAACTGGAGTACACTGAGTGTGTCCAAGAGGGACGAACAAAATGCAGAGAAGATAAAAACTTGGAGCCAATAAAGAAAAAAGAGGAAGAAAGAAAGAGACAGAAGGCCAAAGCTGTTTGCTCCCCCTCCCTGTTGTGACTGCTACCATTTCTTCTGCATCACTTTTTATCAAGAGGATCCTAAAGTAACTTTATCCTGAAGCTATGCCTGAATGAAATTAAATTCAGGTAAAAGCCATTTAAGCAAAAGGCCATTTGTTTCATCCATCTTTCCCCAGCAGGCAAATTTACTAAAGTTTATAACCACCTAGAAAAAGAATCTGATTTTTAATGATGTTTAAAAAAAAAAAAATCCCTTAACTGCAGGAATCTTATCTCTCAGAACTGAACCTAATCTTCTAAATAGTCCCAAGTCTAGAGTAGACATGAGCTGGGACCATAACAAAACAACAACACCAAAAAAACTGAACATGAATGTTTCCTTTAACCCATAATTAAGCCAGACAATTGTGGTTTTCCTCACTTCTGTTTCTTTATTATTTTAACCATTTATTAAGTCCCTACTTTTCTTAGCTTACATTTATTTATTTATTATTTCAGCAGACATTTATTCAGTCCCTATTTATGAGGCACTGAATATGGAACAGTGAACAACACAAATTAAAACCTCTACCTTGGAGAGGGAGGACAAGATGGCAAGGTAAGAGGACCCTAAGCTCACCTCCTCCCACAGATATAACTATATAACCCTCGTGTCAGTGTAAATAACCCAGAAAGTGACGCAAAGACTGGCAGAATGAACTCAACTGTTAAAGGTAGAGGAGAGGCCACACACAAGATGGTAGGAAGGGTTGGAGCTGCAGTTTGAGAGCAAAACAGACTGTTGTCTTCTTAGATCAGGAGGGACCCAGGGTCATTAAGAAGGGTGAGAAAGAGCCTATCACACTGGGGATCCCACATGGGGAAGACAGATGACTGTAACATTTGGTTTTGAAACTAGAGGGACCAAATTTCATGAGATCTTACAAACAGGGAGCCTTAAAACCTGAAATTTTAAAAATCAGAGAGCCAGGAAGGCCAGAGGAAGCCAAGTCTCCCCCTTAAAGAGACAGCGCAACAAAGAGCCTGCCAAGGTACAGCACAGAGGCAGCAGTCTAAAAAATGCTCAAGACATACAGGAGGGGGAGCTATTTATGCATCTCAGAGGTTTCCAGAGGAGCAGGGATCCGAGGAAAACCCCTCCGGGAACAAAAGAGCTGGCAGGCACCATTTCCCTGCCCTGCTCCCCAGGATAAATACAGGACCACCAGTGGGAACCAGTACAGCATTGGCATTCACTACCTAACTAGATGACACCATGTCCTACCCCCTCCAGCAGGTCTGCCTCAGTCCCAGGGCTGCTGCTCTACTCCCCCAGAGGATAAGCGCAAAGCCTGCCCACAGCAGGTCTCCCAACCCACTCATTTTGCAGGGCTTCAGTTCCTGCAGTGGTGGTAGTGGTGGGCCCTGCAGTAGCCCAATGTCCAGCTTCTCAGGACTGTATCTTATCTCTCAGCACTGAACCTAATTGGTTCAGCATTAGGTGAACATTGTGGTGCATAGCACTGTCCACCCTAGCTGGACACCAAACACAGCTCACAACAGGCAAAGAGAGCCTGTGCAGTGACTAGACTGAATGAAAAGGTGGTCAGGGCACAACAGCTGGATACACACAACACATATAGGAGACACCCCTGAATTACCAGGTTCTAGTGAAGAGGGAATTGTGCTGCAGAGCAATAAAGACCTCTTCTTCATAAGGCCCTACTTTCAGTAGCAGGAGATGTAGTAGCTGATCTCCCTAACACACAGAAACAGACACAGAGAGTTAGACAAAATGAGGAAACAGAGGAATATGTCCCAATTGAAAAACAGGGAAAAAAACCACAGCAAGATAAAACCAATATAAGTAATAAGTAATACGAAAAATATATATATAAAACATATAAAAATAAGTAATATAAAAAATATAAGTAATAAGCTTGATAGATGATTTAAAGTAACAATCATAAAGATTTTCACTGAACTTGAACACAGAGTGGAGGACATTACTGAGATCCTTAACTAAGAGGTATAAAACATTAAAAATAACCAATTAGAGATGAAGAACACAGTACATGAAATTAAAAATACACTTGGGGGAAAAAAACAACAGGCTAGATGAAGCAGAGGAATGAATTAGTAACTTGGAGGACAGAGTACTGGAAAGCAATCAAGCCAAACAGTTAAGAGAAATAAAATTATACAAAATGAGACTACACTTAGGGAACTCAGCAACTCCATCAGGTGTAATAACATTCACATTACAGGGATCCTAGAAGGAGGAGGAGGAAGAAGAGGAAGACGAGGAGGAGGAGAGGAGAAAATCTATGGAAAGAAATAATAGCTGAAAACTTTCCTAATCTGGGGAAGGAAACAGACATTCAGATCCAGGAGGCACAGAGAGTCCAGTATTAGACATACAAAAAAAATAAAGAGAAAGGAAATCCAAGTTTATCACTAAAGAAAGCCAGCAAGCTGTAAGAGAGCAAGAGAAGAAATGATAAGAGAAGAACTACAAAAACAACCACAAAACAAGTAACAAAATGGCAACAAATACATACTAACCAGTAACCAGTAAATGGACTAAAAGCTCCAATCAAAAGACAAAGGATGACAGAAGGCATAAAAAAGTAAGAACCATCTATGTGCTTCCTACAAGAGCCTCAATTCAGACCTAAAGACATCATTGAAAATGAGGGAATGGGGAATCATTTATCATGCAAATAGATGTCAAAATAAAGTGAGAGTAGCAATACTTATATCAAACAAAATTGACTTTAAAACAAAGACTATAACAAGAGACAAAGAAAGACACTATATAATTAAAAGAATGGATGATCCAATAAGAAGATATAACACACATAAATATTTATGCACCCAACATGGGAGCACTCAAATACATAAAACAGTTAATAACAAACATAAAGGAACTAATTGATAATAATACAATAATATCAGGGGACTTTAACACCCTACTTAGATCAGAGGACAGATTATCCAAGAGAATCAATAAGGAAACAGTGGCTTTGAATGACACATTGGACCAGATGGATCTCACAGATAAATTTAGAACATTCCACCCTAAAACAGAATACCCATTATTTTCAAGTGCACAGGCAACAGTCTCCAGAAGAGATCACATATTAGGCCATAAAACAAGTCTCAACAATTCAAAAAGATCACAGTCGCACCAGGCGGCTTTTCTGACTACAACGCTATGAAACTAGAAGTCAACCAGACGAAAACATCTGGAAAGACCATAAATACATGGAGGTTAAATAACATGCTACTGAACAATGAATGGTCAACTAAGAAATCAAAGTAGACATCAAAAATGACATAGAGACAAATAAAAATGAAAACACAATGGTCCAAAACCTTTAGGAGCCAGAAAAAGCTGTTCTAAGAGGGAAGTTTATAGCAATACAGGCTTACCTCAAGAAGAAAAAGAAACTCAAACAACTGAATCTTACATCTAAAGGAACGAGAAAAAGAAGAACAAATGAAACCCTGATCAGGTGAGGGAAGGACATAATGAAGACTAGAGCAAAAATAAATGAAATGGAAACTAAAACAAACAAAAAACTTCACAATAGAACAGACCAAGGAAACCAGGAACTGGTTTTTTTAAAAGATCAACAAAACAGATGAACTTCTAGCCACACTCATCACTCACTCACTCACTCACTCAATAAAAGGGTGTGGGAGAGAGGAAGGACTCAAATATACAAAATCGCAAATGAAAGAGGAGAAATAACAACCAATACCACAGAAATAAAACTATAAGAGAATATTATGAAAAATCATATGCCATCAAACTGGATAGCCTAGAAGAAACAGATAGATTCCTACAAACATATAACCTCCCAAAACTGAGCAGGAAGAAATAGAAAATTTGAACAGATCAATTACAAGCAATGAAACTGAATCAGTAATCAAGAACTCCCAACAAACAAAAGTCTAAGACAAGATGGCTTTGCAGGCAAATTCTAACATTTAAAGAAGAATAAATACCTAGTCTTGCACCATTCCAAAAGATATAAGGGAAGGAAGACCCAAATTAAGTCTATGTGAGCACCCTGATACTCAGACCAGATAAAGACGTCACAGGGAGAGAGAGATAGAGAGAGAGAGAGAAATACAGGCCAATATCTGATGAGCGTAGATGTAAAAAATCTAAAAAAAAAAAAAAAAATTACCAGCAAACCAAACCCAACACATTAAAAGACCCATTCAACAAACCAGGATGCAAGGGTGGTTCAATATTTGCAAATCAATCAACATGATACATCACATCCATACAGAAAGGATAAAAATCATATGATTTTTTCAATTGATGTGGAAAAAGCATTTGACAAAATATAACATCCATTCATGATAAACCAAGCAGGGTTAGAGGGAACATCCTTGAACATAATAAAAGCCATATCTGAGAAACCCACAGAGAACATCATACTCAGTGGGGGAACACTGAGAGCTTTTCCCCTAAAGTCAGAAACAAGGGTGTCCACTCTTGTTAATTTTATCCAACATAGTACTAGAAGTACTAGCCACAGCAATCAGACAACAAGAAGAAATAAAAGGCATTCAGTTGGTATGAAAGAAGTAAAACTTTTGCTATTTGCACATGACATGATACTATGTACAGAAAACCGTACGGACTTGACCAAAAAACTACTAGAGCTGGTAAATGAATTCAGTAAGGTTGCAGGATACAAAATCAGTATATAGAAATCTGTAGCTTTTCTATACACTAATCATGAAGCAGCAGAAAGAGAAATTAAGAAAACAATCCCATTTCCAGTTGTACCAAAAATAATAAAATACCTAGGAATAAATTTAACCAAAGAGGTGAAAGACCTGTATTCTGAAAACTGTAAAACCCTGATGAAAGAAACTGAAGATAACACAAAGAAATGGAAAGACATTCCATGCTCATGGATTGGAAGAACAAATACTGTTAAAATGTCTCTACTATCCCAAGCAATCTATAGATTTAATGCAATCCCTATCAAAATACCAGCAGCATTTTTCATAGAACTAGAACAAACAATTCTAAAAATTGTGTGGAACCAAAGAAGAGCCCGAACAGTCCAAGCAGTCTTACAAAAGAAAAAAACAAGATTGAAAGTATCACAAAACCACACAGTAATCAAAGCAGTTTGATACTGGCACAAGGAACATATACAAAGATCAATAGAACGGAATAGATAACCCAGACACAATCCCACAATTATATGGTCAATTAATCTTTGGAGAGAGCTGGACAGTAAACATAATGATAAATAATGTTAGATAACATAAATAATAATGTTATTATTTTTATTTATTAAAATTTTTTAATTTATTAAAAATTTATAAAATTTTACTAAATTTAATAAATCAAAATTTATTAAAATTTATTTGTTAAAATAAATAATATTTATATTATATATATAAATAATAAATAAATTAAAATAAATAATAAATATTATTTATTTATTAAAAATAAATAATGTAAAATAACATAATGTTAGAAGGTGCCAAATGCTGCAGAACAAGAAATGAGAGAAAGAGCATAAGAAAGCATGTAGTGGAAGGTTGCTGGGAAGGCCAAGAGCAAACGCAGTCTATAATAGGTAGTAAGGTATATCGATTGTTGCATAACAGATTACCCCCAAAATCAGCAACTTAAAACAACAAGCACATATGATTTGTCGGTGCCCAAATGTCGGAAACCCACAAGCAGCTCTGCTGGGTGGTCCCGACTGAAGATCTCCCGCATGGTGGTTGGCGAGCTGCAGGGGGGCTATGATCATTTCAAGGCTCAAAAAGGACCAGAAAAGTTGCCATCAAGTTCCCTCACATTTTTGGTGGTAGGTCTCAGTTATTGGCTGGCTCATGGCCAGAGACTTTGTGCCATAGGATTATTTTTTGTTCTCTTACCTAGTACCCTTCCCAGGTACTGATTCACAAGGTAAAGGGGAACTTTCCCAGAGAACTGGAGCATATATTTTCAAGAAGGCTGACTGATCCGTGGGATGTAGCCTGTGATCACAGTCCACACCGCGAACCGTAGTAGCTATCATTTGTTGAAACTCATGTTGGCCAAATGCTGTGCCAAGCCACGTGTTAACTCTGGTGAATTTAATCACAGAAACCTCTGGAAAAGAACAATTATTTCATTTTATGGTTGAGTAAACCGAGATCTATAGGTGTGAACTTTTGCCCCATGCCACATGGCACTGGAACTCCAAAACCATTCTAAAATATCTCCTTGGAAGAAATCTATCTAGTTTCCACGGAATGAGCCTGCTTTTTCCGTTAGCAATTCAGCCCAATGGAGCCATTTAACCGACCAATAATTGTAATAAAAATAACAAGTAGAGCAAATAAAATTCCTGCATTTAATGCATGTATATATACAGATATAAATTTAAAAATCACACTTATAAATATATAAACTATCAGCAGAGATTCAAGGAGATGAAGCAAGAGACTAGACCAGCCAATGTTAAAAGTCCGGCAACAAGAATTTTGCAATTAAAAAGGCTCAAGCTCAAAAGAAATTGAGCTCGTAATTCATTGTGGAAGAAGAGATATGGAATCCCGTAGCATTTTTAAAAAACACTTTTCGGGTGACAACTACAATTTAAAGGATCTTATCGATGATGATTCTTGTTCATGATTAAGCCTGTCTTTCTAAACAGTTGGCTGGGGCACAGTAGCACAGCAGGTAATTGATTCAATTGGGAAATGGATCTGAGTTCAAAGTGGCAAAGGGACACATAAAAGGGGCCCCGCTCCGGAGACATCTTATTTCTATCTTTATTGAGATCTCTCCATAAATCATTCATGGCTCTGCTCATTCCTGACGCATGCGAGAATCAATAACTTGTAGAGAACAATCATTTTCTTCGTGTTTACTCCCACTGTACTTCCGATGTTTATGCAACGAAGCCTGCAGATAAATAACCAGTTTCAAGCTCCTGAAGGAACTTCACCTTTAAATCGTTTTTTTTTTTTAGTACTCACCCATTAAAGATACAATTTACCTCAATGCAAAGATATCACTAGAAAGCCTTGAATTCCCGGGGAAGGCAGTACCAGGACATACTGGCCACACCTGTGTCAATCAGCGAGCCACTTGGAAGTCTCTAGATCTTAGACAACAAGCTCTCAGCCTGATTCTATGAGAGATCATGTTAAGTTAGCATAGTAAGAGTAGAGAGGTGCTGTCACCTTCAAGAGCTGGCTTCAGTTCTGGGCCAGCCTCTTCCTAGCTGGGTGTAGTTTTAGTAAATAACTATGCTTCTCTTCATTTGGGCTTCTTCATATGTAAAACCATATTAATATAAACCATTTTACGAGATATCAGTGAGGGTTAGAAATGGACAGACAGACAGAGCCTGGCCTACAGAACGTGTTCCACAAAGGCAGTCATAGTCACTGTCACTGTCTCCATCATAACCATCAACATCCCGCGTATGGATATTCACCAAATATTTTTGTGGCCAACTCTGTGCCGGGCAACAAGCTACATGGTGGGGAGAATGAACAAGGCAGAGACCGTCTGAGACTCCGGGTGGGATGCGGTCTACTTTCCAGTAAGAAAGCCTTGACAGCCACAGACGGAAACGTCAACTGGAGTCCTGGGGACCTCAGCAATCCTTGAATAGTAAAATCACATTTTTTTTTTAAATTATGGGAAGAATCAGCAAAACATTCACAATGGTCAGTAAATTGGGCAAAAGTATAGGGACCCACGAGGAGTGTACAAGGGTCTAATGCTGTGGGGCCTGCCATATTTCTTCGGTCGTGTGGTAAGGTCAAAGCTGTTCATTTTATTATTGTGTTTCACAATTCATGCCTATTTTTCATATATGTTATCCTGTGTATTGTATCGAAGAGACATCTGGCAGACCACCTGACACATACGGACAGCCAGTAAATATTAACACCGTAACTGAAAGGTAAGGAGTCTCTACAGGTAAACGACACTTTATAGTTTAGCCCCCGGGGGCAGCTCTAAGATGGGTACGACAGGGTACCATTGTCCTTGCAGTCACTCCTTTCTTCTGACTGATTGAAGCCATCATCCTAACTCCCTTAACCACTTTACATAGACTCAAAAATTCTTGGTCATTTTGGCTACTAAAACTTAGTGCTGTGCAACTTAACACCTCAACCTCATGTTCACCTCCAAGTTCACCTCTCCGAGTGCATGCTAGAAATGTGAACAAAGGCAAAAAGGCAAGGAGAGCTCCTTATACACGTCCTCACCAGCCCCTCCTTGACTGTAACACTTGTGGGGTTGGGGGCTAGAACAAGCACTGAAAAGAAAGGAAATGCCTCCTTCCCGAACAGGCAGAGCCCCCTTCTCCCCTGTGCTGTTGTGGCCTCCTGATATCCTTTACTGGCCATTAGTGCCTTCTGTGGGGCAGCATCCAAATGCTGCCTTTTGTGGGTCATAGGTCTGGGTGTTTTGTAGGGTCTACGGGGTCTTCCCATGACATCCATTCTACCCACCACTTCCCATGGCTTCTTTGTCCAGGTGGCAAATCTCAGAGGCATATAACAGTAAGATAGTGTCAGTGGGGCTCCCTTACTCTTAAGGACTTAGGAGCAATTCTTCTGTCTTTACTGCATTACACACCAGAAGTACAAGACCACCCCCGGGCTCAGCCCATGAGTTTTCCCAAACCCTTCATTACCCTCTTTGGCTAAGTAGAGACACAAAACCAAAAATTTACTGTCTGAACAGTATCCTATCAGGAAATAAAACAATGGACCCTTCTTAATAGGTGTAACTGTACTATTAGTAATTCCCTTGAAGAATTCAGTTGTTTGGATCAGGGAAAGAATATGATGGCTAGGTGGCCTCTCTTGTTTTCACTTTAGATCTTAAGGCCATGTTGTAGGAAGACAGGAAAAGTCAGTTTCCCCACCTGTAAAATGGAAGACAATAAAGTCACGCTCCTTGTGGAAAGGATGTACGTAACCAATGAAAATGATTAGCAAATTTCTCAGACGTAGAAACTGGGGATGATGATGATGAGGGCGATTGGTCCAAAACCCCAAATCCAGCTTTTCCCCCGTTTTCTTCAAATAATTGCAGGTCAAGTGGAGGTGAAGGAAATCCTGTATTTGCGTTCTGTGCAATCATACAGGATTACAGAACGATAATCTTAACATACTTCCTCCACACTGCCTCCCTCACTGGTGCAATCTCATTTGCTCCGCATCAGTGTTGACACTGAACCTGGGCACCGGAAGGAGAGTACGAGGCACAGGATAGGAGAACAAAAAGGGAAGATAAATAAAAGGCAAGGGGAAAATACAAGAGGCGGAGAGAGAGCTTTGTTGGGGATGATCCCGTATCTGTAAGCATTATAGTCACACTGCGATGCAACGGACTGAAAACAAGGAGAGAAAACCCATCTCCGTGCGAGACACCCATGTGCAGGGATCCCTCAGCGACTGGCTGCTTCTTGTGATTCAAGAAATGAACTGAAGTGAAAACAAAAGCACGTGTGTCACTTTTTATCCTAAAAGCCATCTTTCCCTTTTAGCAAAAGAGCATATTCAATTATCTCTTTCAATGGATAAAAATGATCTCCACCTTAAAAATAAATATTTGCTTCTGACGATCACATTACTGAAAATCAAATTACATGCTTGTTTTTATTATTAACAAGAATAAGTTCCAAAGCCCTTTATGCATTGCACCTGTCACTCTCCATATCCTACAATCAAATTTCCCTTTAAATCTCATCAAACAACTCCCAAAGTCATTGAAGAGGCAATAAAATGAGGTTATGACACAGTGCTCACAGAGAGCTAAATGTCTTTCATATATCTTTAAGTGGTTATTAATCTCTGAATTAGTTTAGAATACATTAACCTTCAAGGTAAATTAGATCAATCAGGAAAATGACTCATAGGAGCGGGACTGTCTTTTTTGATGTTGTTGTTTTCGCATCCAGTTTATGGGCCAAGATGTAGTCATGGCTCTGGGTCCATCAGCTACCATTAACTCTGGGGCTCCAGGTTATGGCGGAGGGGTTGGGGTAGAAAAGGATTGTCTCGGGCCTCTTTCCTCCTGGATGGGTGATCATCTAGATAGGGACACAGGATGAGCAGACATGAAGGAAACATCATCACTGTAGACCAGGCAAGATAATTTGATGGCTGCCATGGGGGAATAGCGTATGTAGTCCCCTATTTCCCTAGCTAGTGGCATTTTAGAGCTCTCCTCCCATTAATGGCAGGGTGGGAGAAAGCACAAGAAGTGACACCTTTAAAAAAAAAAAAAAGGGCGCCTGGGTGGCTCAGTGGGTTAAGCCACTGCCTTCGGCTCAGGTCATGATCTCAGGGTCCTGGGATCGAGTCCCGCATCGGGCTCTCTGCTCAGCAGGGAGCCTGCTTCCCTCTCTCTCTCTGCCTTCCTCTCTGCTTACTTGTGATCTCTCTCTGTCAAATAAATAAATAAAATCTTTAAAAAAAAAAAAAGTCTACGTAATTGTTCTTAAAAGCCCTGAAGCAGATGAATCTGCAATCTTCAACCTTTTTTTTCAATTAAAAAAGAGAGACAACCAACTCAAGAAAGTAATTAGAACTGTAGAAAAATAGTGGAAATATATGCCTATTACTTTTCTATACAATAGAAGCCTAATGATGGTGATAATCATTTTAATAATTGTTCTGTCTTGAGTTGATACGGTTGGTGCTTTGGCTCATCATAACTCAGAATTCTCAATTACATTCCTCAGTGAATTAAAAAAAAAAAAAAAGAGACGGGAAGCCAAACTGGGGCAAGGTGGGTGGGGGAGGCACTCTCCCAGTTCTTAACGACGTGAATGATACATTTTGGAGAGGCCAGGAGCCCCAGTGTTAGGGATTCTGCCTGATGGCTTGTTGGTGGGTCACTCCCCTTGGGGTCCTAGAGTTACATATTATTGGGACTCACGATAGGCTTAGCCCTAACAAATATTGTCAGGTGTTGTTTTAAGCTGTTGTGTTGCCACCAAATAACTCAACTTAATTTTATATTGCAAAGAAAATCACAACATACCTTTCCCAGGATTTTTTTTATCCTCTCTTTTCTCAAAACTCATAGCCAATAAATCACAGAAAGGAGAGGGAAAACTGTTAGAAGAATATTCATGGATGATTTTCAGGGCAGGGGGGAGAAAAAGGCCAACCTCTTTGGTCAGTGTTTCAGAGGATCACATGGAGTCACCCATGAATCCTTCAAAAAGGTAGAAAATACTGGCAAAATAAGCTCATAGCTAATTAAGTTACATAAATTTTGGAAATTTAAATTTTTGGAAAGAGGACTCTATACATGTGATACACCCCTCTCCATGTAAGAATTATTACTGAGGTTAATTTATGGCTGTTAGAAAAAATGTAAAACAGAAAAGGGGAGAATCAGAGTTAAATGAATCAAGTTCAAGAGACATCTGAGAGCTGGTGCTCCTTGCACGCTACGGTGCTCAGTCTGAAAGGATCATAGAATTACAATATCAATACAGAAAAAGGCGTGGAGATAAATCTTAAGTGGAAAGATAGTGAAGTAGGGCCTTTTATTAATCTCTTCATGAAATGTTTCTTTTTCTTTTGTAAAAATGAAGGAGCAGTTCAAGTGAGAGCAATTCAAATGGCCATCCTTAGATGAACCTCCACTTTCTAGAAGAGAAAATGTCCCATTATTTTCTTTTCTCCCAGCTCCTCGAAAATTAGAGAAAACTGTGAGCTGGGGCCTTGCCTTCTTTAACAACATAGAAGACAATCCCTTAATGATTTCATTTCCGATATAAATACAGTGACTGACAGAGCATACTGCAATTAAAGATAAATAAAATGCTTACTTGAAATAAATCATATTTTAATTGGCACTTTAATTGAAGGGATGTTAAATATAATGACAGGATATTATCCCAGATTGTACTCTTTGGGCAAAATTTTACGCTGGTGTTCATTGTTTGTCTTAATATTTGAGCCAATGACAAGGTTTTTAAATTTGCTTTTCTCCAAAAATAACTGTTGGTGTTTCACATTGGAAGTAGAGGTATGAGTTGTAATCTGAGTAAATGAGTCTTACTGACTTCTTTCTTGAAACTGATGGATTTCTTGCGTTTCTGCTCATCTTGTGGAAGCTTTTGTTCCAGACCATCTTTTTAAGAATGTTTATATGGCAAAGGGCTTAGAAACAGGCATAATAGCCTGAGGGTAGATTTGTTTCCTGGCTGGTATAGTAAGATAATTTCTTCTTCCAAGCAAAATTTGGATAGATTTGCTAGCAACCCCGTCATGAAAGACTGGGGTTCCCTAAGCTGGGGGTTCCTCGACTATGTTGCAGCATCCACCTGGCCTGCTTCCCAGCAGCACCATGGAATCTAGGGAAAGGGAGGTGATGTGAGCATGAGGCTCAAACTGCCTGTCACGCTGTGAGTAACAGCAGTCCTTTGTCTCTGACCCAGCAGTCTTGTGTTTTCCACCAGCATCTAAGAAACTGTGGCAGACTCAGTTGTTAGCTCATAAGTAGAATTAAATCTCAAACTTTTCAGGGTTCTTGACATAAATGGGAGACTTTGGCAGAAAATTAAAAAAAAAAAATGGTTGGCAAGGCTGAAAATGTTACTATATCAAATATCCAATCTTGGGAGTAAGCAGTTAAATTTCTTCAAGGCCGGCCAAAGTTAGAGGATGGAATATAATTGTGTTTCTTTTTCTGTTTCTTTCTCTGGTATCTGCAGAGCACACACTCTAATTCAGCACTCTCGAGCTGTCAGCAGAGCTAGGCACCCTGGCATAAAGGCTGTTCTTGAGAGATGAAACTCTGGACACCCCAAATGGATGGACACTACTTCTTATTTAGAAGCACGCTGGCCAAGACCAAGACCATGCTCATTCATTACATACCAATTCTTTCGATCCTGCTCTGAGAATTAGCTCATGACATCAGCAGCTGAGATTACAAGACTAGTGAGGAAGCTGGAGAGAAGGCAGGGGGTGGGGGTGTAAATGAATTAATGAACTGATAACCTTGTTCCCGCAGCTCTGGAGACTATAAGGGAGATGTATAGCCTAGTCTCCCACACAGGGAAGGAGATTCCTGGGTTACAAATCTTGGCTCACAGGATTGTGTGTATTTATCAGTGCACTGGATACTCACTGGGGCCATTTTCCAGATTTATGTGCCTCAAATTCATGGAGTTCTAAACCATGAGAGTGATAGCCCTAATGAGTTTCCTCCTACTGCAAGACTGCCCGTCCTCCAAAAACCATAAATCCTACAGATGGTCAATGGAAATTCATGAAGGAAAAGAACCTCAACCAAGTTACAGAAACAAGTTTTACCTTTAGCCTTGATTTTACAAGAAACAAATCATCTCAAGGATTCCCTCTTTTCGGTCCAACAAAAAGTCTTAGCTATAGTCTTCGTTAGTCTTAGCTATAGCTACCCTGTACCCAGAAACAAGCCAATCCCCAAACTTTGGAGACCCCCATCCTGAAACAGCATAAGTAGGATCCAGCAGATTCAGGTAATTTACATTTCTGTCCCAACTCCAGTTAGGAGCATAGCTCAAGATTTAAACACACATCTCCGCAAAGGGAAACAACTCACAGGGGTTTAACGAGAGATGTGTATTTTAATGAAGGTGTCACAGGGAGATGAGGAAGAGGAGTTACTTCACCCAGTACTTACTGGACTTCTAATAGGACCTCTCTTTTCTCCCCACTACCACCTTCCCCTCAACCCCAGGGCCAGCCACCTCACATCTCCTTCCCCTCTTCCTCGCCACAACCTCTCAAAAGGGCCCAGTCTAGTCTTGAAAAATAGCTCTGTCCCTAATCTTGCATACAGATAACCAAAGCAATATAGTGACAACACAGTCCCCACTAAACACAAAGGCTCTAGAGTTACTATTTGGCTTTGCCCTGATGTCGTCACTAACAACCAACAAAATCTCTCTGAATTTTACATTCCTCACCTAGCAAGGGCAGACCAGAGAAGAGCCTCCCTCATAAGAAGAAAGGTACTGACATGGAAAGAGTTCAGCATGGCTTTGGCTCCTAGGAAACACTTGACAGATGGTATCCTTTGAGCTCCAACAGATATGGGGGTGGTGGGGGAATGAACTCAGCTCTCCCACCAAACAAAGCAAAACCTTACTTTGCCAACACACCTGATTTTTAACACCAGAGAAATCACCATGTGCAAGAATATATGAAGTCCTCTTTTTTTTTTCCTAGCCAAGAATTAGTAGGGGTACCTTCCAACGAACCTCCTCTTGGTCAGCAAGTGTCTGTGCTGCCTTCAGAGCGAGCCTGCCATTCTCAATGACTTGAGATCATCTGCTCCCCCAGTGTCCTCAATGGCAGGAGCATTTTCACCACCCCTCCCCCAGCATGAAATGCTACATGCTCTCTGCAATTAAGAAATCTGCTAATTATAGCATAGATCTGAGAGGCAAGTTGCTGCATTTCACTGAGGGAATTTAAACTCCGTTGGCATTTGGAATGATTTAGAACCTGCAGGTGCTGACGAGTACCTTGGCGGGTTCTCCTGAATTCCCAACACCCATGGACAGGCTGTGTCCTCCCAGTATTCTGGTACAGGCACTGGATGACTTATAAATGTAAGAACTCAAAGGGACAGGAAATAGATCTGGTTTATTTTAGAATGTAAACACTCGGGAAAGTGGCCTCACATTGACGTAGCAACGGGGCTTCAAATTAGTCATCTAGAAGCATTTTTATTGTATATCCACCAATAAGAAAATTTTTGACACACACCCAATATGAGGCTACTTTTCATCTATAAATTATATACATGCTTTAGGACACTAATGTTTTACATACTTGATAAAACACACACACAAATTATAAAGAGATGAGATGAAGTGTAAATATTTTTTGGTTAAAAAGGAAAAAAACAAGTGTGAATGAATCTCCTGTCATCTTTTTGAAACTCTTGGTTTCATGCTTTGTCATAGAGAAATCCCAAGGTCTCATTCTAAGTTTGATTTATTTTACTATTTGTTTGAATGCCTGTCATGTGTGAAACAGTTCCAAAGATAAGAAGGGTACTACTGACTATACTTAGTAAGTCATGAAACTTAATTCTCAGCCCCATCCATCAATGATGCATACCTATTTTTACTTTTTAAATACTTTTATGTTTTGTGTTAATATTCTCCTTGATCCATGGTTTCTTGGCCAGAATATTTTTAAAGCCAGTTGTTGTTGTTGTTGTTTAGCTACAGTCTTCAGATCAGAGTTTACTTAGTTCGGTTAATTCAGAGACACACTTAAACAGGCCCATGTAAAGATTTTGCTCTGTTTTGGTCCCTGACAGATCTCCAGGTTCTAAATCAGCCAGGCAAGTGGTGGGTAGTCAATAAATACTTGTTAAGTAAAGACTGCAAAATAATTACTTCAACTTCCATAGAGAGAACGGATTTCAGTGGGGAGGGGGGGGGTAGGAATAAAATGCAGAGAAAATGTAGCAGGCTACTGCAGTTGCTGTGGCAAGCCATGATGGAATTTGGACCAGGTAGTTACAATGGATAAGAATGACGAATTCTGGAAGGTGCATTTTGGAAGAGCCAACAGAATTCAGTGATGGATTACACAACGGAGACAGACGACGAGGATGGCGTCAAAGAGGCCAACCAGGTCTAGCCAGAGTAACTGGGTCTGTAGAGGTGGCATTAGCTGAGATTTGGAAGAGTGGAGATATATAAGCCCTCCAAGGGGAAGATTTATATATCATTATAAAATCTCAAAAGCTCCGTTTAAAACTTTTCTATGAAGCCAACTGCTTCTCGACCAAGTCTCTGCTACCGACCCAGTTCAAACCAACACTGGATTTCACCTGAATTTTTATATCAAACTCCTGATTAGTCCTTCTGTCTCCACTCTGACCCCTCTGTAGTCGACACGGCACTTATAGGGAGTATTTTTAAAGTCAGGCATCCTGAGATAGAATTTACACCATGGATCATAGAGTCATGTAACTACCATGCCAATCAAGGTACAGAATACTACCATCACTTCAAAAAGTACCAGAAGGGGTATTTTAAAAACATAAATCAGATCAAGTGACTAAAACCACAAAATTCTCTATTGGCTTCCCAACCCTCAAAGACCAAAATCCATTGCCTAAAGGCCCTGAGTTTATGGTGTTGCCACAAGATCTCTCTCTGATCTTAACTCCTATGGCTTTCCTTCTTGAAAACTCTGCTTTAGTCAAATTGTGCTCCTTGATATTCCTGGACCTCTCAAACCCACTTGTACCTCAGTGCCTTTGCACCATCTCCCAACTCCCACCCAGGTAACCTCAAGTAGTTCTTCCTAACTTCATTCTGGTTTCTGTTGAGAAAGCATACACACACACGCACATGCACACGCATGCACACACTCTTCCGTAAGGCTTTATTGCTTTAGCAGGTTTTATGTTCCTTCTTATGATTTATTCTTACATGATATATCATGTATTTACTTATGTTTGCTCATTATCTCTCTCCATCCCAACCTCCACTAATATGTTAGCACTATGTGAACAGGACATTGTAAATTTTATTCCCTGCTTTTTTGTCCAGCACCTAAAATAGCACCAGAGACATAGCAGACATTCAATAGACATTTGAATGCAAACATGGAGAGGTGAGTGGATGGATGGATAGACGGACAGACAGACAGAAGGATGAACTGACTGACTGACTGGAAGCAACAGAGCCATCATCTACTTTGTTCATTAACATGGCTCAGAAGTACCTCCACATTTCCCAACCCAGGGACAAGGTCACATACCCATGCTAAAACTCTCAGGCTGCTAAATAGCGAGGCTTCAATATTACTGAGACTCACATCAAGGATATTAGATGGATAATGTGGATCTAAACATAATGTCTTCATTGTGGAAAAAAAAAAAGATTCAATTTCACGTGTGTCTGCAGTACTAGATATTGTCGCTGTGGGAAAAAATGATCTTTAACACTAAATATGCTTCTACTTCATTTATCAGCTCTTCCCGTTAACCTCTTTTGCTTTTAAATCTATCTTCTTTTAATATTGTACTCTCTGGAATTTGCACCTCCAAAACAAACAGGCCCCCTTTCCCCAAACTGCCATAACGAGGTTCATTTTATTGAATATTTTGGAAATAGCCTTCATAGCTGTCCGCTTAATTAGGTCATGTGGTATAGTTTGCATTCAGCATTTCACAGATTATGCTTTTTTATTTTCCCCCAGAATTTTCTGCTGGGCTTTTAAGAAAGACTTTCTGTTGGCAAAGGGCTGTTTTCTGACTATAATTATCAGATTTCCCTGCCAAGTGCCCCTCTGAGCCAATGTGTTCAATTCCACAGTTGTTATTATTATTGGCCAGGTTTACTATTTTCTATTCAGGAATGTCTAAAGTTAGGTAGCTTTATGATTTACATGAATGGCCCTATGCTCAACTCTTTTAAGGAAGGGAAAATGAGTTTTTGCAATACAATCTAAACAATATGCCTAATGACGCCTTAGATAAGAAGAGAAACAAAGAGGAGTATCTCCATCTGCTAAGTGTGAGTAGGAGAGAGGCATGCTGTTTACTCCTCATCTACTAAGCACAGAAGATGGCCAGAGGAAAAGGTCAGAAGAGAACAAAGCTGGGACTCAGGGCTTTGAGACAAGACTTCCTTATTGCCATTCTAAACAACTGATCTTGAGGCTTGAGCTCTGATCAGTCTTGGTTTCTTTGGGATGTATATCAGATGCTCTAGAAATGGAAAGTTGTCACTTTTCCGGGACTCTTAAAACCTCTGTACTCTAGAAAGAAACTAGAAATGTTCTTAGTTTCCTCCATTATTGAACATTTCTGGAGAAGCTAATAGCCTGAATCAGGTTCCCAGTTGATATAATGACTACATCCAGATAATTAAGAGAATGTCTCTAAAAAGAAAAATCTAGTCATTTATTTGGCATTTTTCAACTGAAGTAGAATTGTTAGATTTTTTTTTTTTTCATACGGAAATGTGAGGGTGAAGAGAAGGCGGCGGGGAGGCGAAGAAAAACAATGATCTGTCCTTTGGAAATCACATGTGAATCATGTCCACAGCATCTTTTAACACATCCTTTAGAAATCATACTCCAGCTATCACATTGTTAGTAAAAGTTTACATTTATAGATTAATTCCATTTTTATAGGTAGGGGTGGAGGTGGACCATCTGTCAAAGATGTACAGGCACACACTCTTGAATGAATAAACTCTACCGCTAAGAATGTATCTTTGGGTACACTTCTGCAAGTTCCCAAAGATCACTAACGTGCATATATTCAAAGATGTCCACTGCAAAATTGTTTGTAACAGAAGATCGCTGACACAACCTAAGTGTCTGTCACTAGAAGACTAGAGAAATGTATGTGGGTACATCAGACAATAGAGCTGAAATATAGAATGAGATCATCTCCAAGTCCTAATGTAAAAATAGATCTGAGATACATCATCAAGCAAAATCCAGCAAGTTGCAGTTCACGCTGCGAAGTGTTAAGTGCTACAGCTTCAAGATCTGCAGATAGACTGGCTTCAAAACCCAGCTCTTGGGGAGCTTGGGTGGCTTAGTCCTTAAGCATCTGCCTTCAGCTCAGGTCATGATCTGAGAGTCCTGGGATCGAGCCCCACATCGGGCTCCCTGATCGGCAAGAAGCCTGCTTCTCCCACTCCCACTCACCCTGGTTGTGTTCCCTCTCTTGCTCTTTCTCTCTTGGTCAAATAAATAAATAAAATATTTTAAAAAAACAAAACAGCTCTCCCATTTATGGGCTGTGTGACCTTGGACAACTACTTTCATTGCCTTCTGACATAGTTTCCTTTCTGTAAAACAGGGATGATATTATTTCCCTCAAAAAGTACTGGTTGAGGGGTGCCTGGGTAGCTCAGTCAGTTAAGTGCCCAAGTGCATCTCAGCTCAGGTCTTGATCTCAGGGTTGTCAGTGCAAGCCCTGCATTGGGTGTGGAACTTCCTTTAAAAAAAAAAAATTACTGGCTGAGAGTAAATTAATTAATATACGTTAAGCACTTGAAATGAGCTCAAAAAATGCTGAACACATTGAAGATATCTTTCAAAAATGAAGATGAAATAAAGACATTTTGAGACATACCAGATCAGAAAGAATTCATCACCAGCATACCCCAACTACAAGGCAAATTAAAGGACATCTTTTCAGGAAGAAGGAAAATGATGCCAGGTGGAAATTTCTATCTATACAAAGGAAGTAAAATCACTGGCAATGGTAACTACATAGGTAAATATCTGAGATTTTTTTTGTCTTGCACTTAAGCATTTTTAAAAGATAATTGTTTAAGCAAAAAGGAAAACAATATAGTATTTGTTGTATATATAGGACTCATAACATACTTGTATCTTAAATATATGACAATACCATACTGTTGGCAGGAGGGGAGCTGGAAGTAGACAGTTGTAAACGTCTCATCCTATGTATAAAGTGGTCTTACGCCACTTGAAAGCGAGTTGTGACAAAGTTAAAGGTGTTTGCTCTAATCCAAAAAGCAACCACTAAGTAACAAAATAACTATGGTAGCTAAAAAAACGACAAAAAAGGAATTATATGAATATTCAGTTCATCCAAAAGAAGGTGGATAATGAGAGAAAAAACAACAAAGAAAAGATGAGAGGAATGGAAAACAAATCTCAAGATGATAGATTTAAATCAGAGTGATACTCATGGATCTGCTGTCTACATGGAATGAGCTCTAAATATAATGATATGGAAATATAAATATAAAAGAGTGGAAAGATGCACTATGCTAACACTAGCCAAAAGAAAGCTTAAATGATACCGTTATTACAAGAAAAAGGGGCTTCCACAGTAAAGAATATTTCCAGGTATGAAGGAGTCCATCTCTAATGAAAAAGGGGTCATTTCATCAATAGGACAGAACAATCCAAAATAGGTATGCACCTAGTCATAGAGTTTCTAAAAACCTAAAGCAATGATCAATAGAATTGCAAGAAGAAATAAAAATCCAGAATTATATTCAAAGACCTCGATACTCCTCTCTTAATAATTGATAGAACAAGTAGATAGGAAACCAGTAAGGCTATAAAAGATCTGAACACCATCAACCAACTTGACCCATTTGATGTTGATGCAACAACAGAGTACACATTGAACATTTACTAAGATAAATTGTATTCCCAGCTACAAAATAAGTATCTACAAATCTGAAAGATTTAATTCACATAAAATATTTTTTGGCTATAAGGGAATTAAATTAGAAATCAATTAACAGAGGGGTGCCTGGGTGGCTGAGTCATTAAGCATCTGCCTTTGGCTGGGTCATGGTCCCAGTGTCCTGGGATCGAGCCCCGCATTGGGCTCCCTGCCCAGCGGGGAGCCTGCTTCTCCCTCTTCCACTCCCCCTGCTTGTGTTCCCTCTCTCGCTGTGTCTCTGTCAAATAAATAAATAAAATCTCTTTTAAAAATCAATTAAGAGAAAGATTTCTGGAAAATCCACAAATATTTTGAAATTTAATACCTTCCAATACACCCCCAATATAACCCAAGGGTTAAACAAACAAACAAAAAAAACCAAAAGGAAAATTAGAAAGTATTTTGAGCTAAGTGTAAATGAAACAAAAAATAACACATCAAAAAATATTTGTGAGATGTTGCTAGAGGAAGCTGTATAGCACCAAATGTCTATATTTGAAAAGAAAGAAAATCTCAAATAACAATCATAATATGGATGGATCTCAAAACAATTGTGCTAAGTAAAAGCAGACAGACCAAAATGATTATACACTGTATGAGCTGACTTGTGTAACATTCTTAAGAATACGAACTGCTCTATAGTGACAGAAAATAGATCAGTGGTGGCTGGTTATGAGCCAGGGGTGTATGGAGAGTCAGTAAGGACTGGTCACAAAGAAGTATGAGGAAATTTGGGGGAATGATGGTTAATTCATTATCTTAATTGTAGTGATGGGTTCCTAAGTATGTATATGCCAAAATTTATCAAACTTCATACTTTATGTGTGTCCAAGTTTATTGTATATGAATTACACTTCAATAAGCTGTTTTATTTTAAACCATACAAATTTGATTATTAACCTGTGTTAACTAGGAGTGGGGTAGTGCTGATATGTGAGTCTAGAGGACTTGAGCAACAAAGGGAAAGAAAAAACTGAACTAACATAAATATGTACAGATGACATGTTCACGTGTATGAATTTATGTATAATTATAATTGCGTATCTGTTCATGAAGAAAAACAATTTTAGTCCATTTTGCTCTAAGAGTGTCCAACTGTGCATCCAAATCCCATCTCCTAAATGATTGACAATAATGACAGTAACAAAACTCCAGTGCCTTTTACGGAGACGCTGTGCTGTATGTGGAGCACAGACATGTCCGCATTTTATTCTTCCTGACAATCTTACGAGGAAGGTATTAGCATTATCCCCATTCTTCAGCCCAGACTCTCTCAACCGCTGACTTCCGACATCTTTCTGCTGTGTGTTCGCTGCTTACTGAGAATCATCTATGTTCACAGACGATGAACATAGATGTGAACTATAATATAGGGACTGAGGATCCCTATACTATGTGCCAGAAGATAACAAGACCAGACCTCAACTAAAGCCAAACTCCATTCGTAGTGAAAAGAGTTTAAAAGTAAATAAATAGAAGCGCCTGGGTGGCTCTGTCGGTTAAGCGACTGACTCGGGCTCAGGTCATGATCTCAGGGTCCTGGGATGGAGTCCTGCATTGGGCTCCCTGCTCAGCAGGGAGTCGGCTTCTCCCTTTCCCTCTAACCCTTCCCGCATTTGTGCGCTCTCTCTCTCTCTCAAATAAATAAATAAAATCTAAAAAACAAAAAAGAAAGAAAGAAAGAGAAGTAAATAAATAAAAGGGCACTCTGCTATTGGAATCAACTTAAGTATATAGTCAAATGGTCCAATGTCTAGCCATTTATTATGTTAGCTACATAAACATTTTAAATCACAGGTGCAAAATAATAAAGATTATTTGCATATTTCCACTCCATTGTTGCATAAAATAATGATCTTCAAGCTCTTCTCATATTAGAGCCACATTTTGAGTGATCTGACACCTCCCTACAAAATACATCATCCTAGGACCAAGTTCAGAATCCCCCGGGGGAGCTTCTTAGAAATGCAGATTCTCAGGCCCCACCCCAGAACAACCGGATCCGAAATTTCATTTTTTAAAATCTCCAGATGAGGGCGCGTGGGTGGGTCAGGCATTTATCAGCTCTGCTATCAGCTCGGGTTATGATCCCAGGCTTCTGGAATCAAGTCCCGCATGGGGTTCCCTGCTCAGCAGGGAGTGAACTTCTCCCTCTACTTCTACCCCCCAGCTTGTGCGCTCTCTCATACTCTCTCTCAAATAAATAAATAACTTTAAAAAAAAAATCCCTACATGCTTTCAGTGCACATTCACGTGTCAGAAGCACTGATCTCCCACAACCTTTCAGAATAAATGAAGTTCACTTTTATCTAAGTGAGTGAGGCTCTCCCTCAAGGTGGGTTCTTGAGTCACAAGTAACCAATCATAGAACATTAGCAAAATTACTTTTTTCCTTTCTCCTGCAAGTAGAGATTCAGAGTCACTGCTCTGCCTTTTAAAGTAACAACTAATGATGTATTGTATGGTGACTAACAGAACACAATAAATCAATAGATACTTTAAAAAATAAAAAAAATAAAGTGAACTTTAAATGGCTCATGTACAGCACCCATGAATTACAATGGAGAACTCATACTGAGAATGAGAACTAAACGTGGTTCAATATCTCCTTTTGGGGTGATTATGTCAAGTGCCCAGTATACGCATGAGCCACTAGCATGAGTGCCCAAGTTTCAGAGAGCAGCGAGTCTCAAACCTGGCGGTATCCGGGGACACCAATGAGAATGCCACCTCCCAGATCCATCCCAAAATAATCCACGGATGCAGCTCGGACAGCCAGGGATGAAGGAAATGCAGCCAGCCTAGTATGTCCTAGTTATCCCTAGTATAACTGGGATGGAAAGCCAGGCATACTTTGGTTGCACAGTTGCGTCCTGTGGGGACACCCCAATGTCCAGGCCACACGTCAGGCTGAATTCACCAGATTCTCTGGGGGGTGGGTCTGAACTTCCATCGTTTACAAACAGAAAAAAACTCCCCCCGGGATTCTACCCTGTAGCTGAGTTGAGCAAAGAGCCATTTGTTATTCAAAATAAAATAGGAGCATGAGCTCTCTGGAACATGAGACATTCCGGGAGGCCTTGAAAATGACTCCTTCGGGTGAGCGGAACAACCATAAACATCGTCTGATCTTTGGACCAAAATGATATACAGCCAGATGTGTCTAGAAAAATCTCCAGAACCAAGTCAAACAACAACAACAAAATTGTATCCAGTCTCCTTGGAACATCAGGAAAGTCTGGATAACTTTAGCTTTAATTTCTACCCTCCTTTTCTGTTGACAGTTTTAACCACAAGCATGTGCTCTTAGGTTTTCATCATAAAAAGAAAAGAAAAGGAAAGTTGCTTTGAGCCTATCGGATTTTCTGGGTTTCCTTTCACACCACCTTGTCACCTACAGCTTAATCTTCCTCACCAGCTCTCAAGCCTTGGTTCTTCCCCAGATGAAAACCAACTTGATCCAACAAGTCCGGCCCCACTTCCTGCTCCTGCCTTGATATTTCTGACCATTTGGAGCTAACTTCATGCCTTCATCTCTTAATTCCCACTCAGTTGTCACCTGGCTGTTTGAGCCCTCCGGTGTGGCCCCTGAGGTTGGGACATTCTATAAAAGGATGCATGGCAGACTATAAAAGTCTCGAACACTGTGTGCCAACAACGAATATTGGTAGGCAACACGTTTACCTCCCAGCTGGGGCTAGTGTACATCCTTCTCTTAATAGAAGGAGCCATTGTGGAGACAGAATTGTATGAGTTAGGACATGTCATGGTAACAAATGAGTCTCCAAATTTCCACTGCTGATGACAACAAAAGTTTATTTTTTGCTCTGTTTTTCATGGTAACAACCTACACATTCTGTGTGACCTAGTTTGCTGACGCGGTCGGTGGTTGATGATCTTCTACTTGGGGTTTGATGGTGGTGATGGTTCCAAAGAGCATAAACTTCAAAAGGCACCGCTGGATGCACACATTATGCATTTGTTCACTCATTCATTCATTATATGCCTTCATGGAACATGTTCTCTGGATGTGGCATCTGCTAGGGGCCCCAGCCACAAAGCTGAGAGACACATTCTATATCCTCAAAGGCTTGCCACCTAGTAAGGACTTCAGACAACCAAACCAACAATTATCCTAAGGGGCGACTCACAATGAGAGAAGAGAATACAAGCTAAGCTCCATCAGTTCTTGGCTGTGTGACCTTGGGATATCTACTTAACCTCTCTGTGCCTTAGATTCCTGGTCAACAAAATAAAATTCATAAAAGCACCTGCCATTAGGGTTGCAATGTGTACTGAAAGAGTTATTCTTTGTAACATATATTAAACTGTGTTTGGTATATGTAAGTGTTTGCTTAAGAAAATGGATAAATTTTTATTACAACGTTGTTATTACCAGACTAGAGAAGACCGAAATAAATCCACATACATATTGGTCAGTTAATTTCTAACAGTGATGCAAAGGTAATTCAGTAAAGGAAAAATGATCTTTTCAGTATATGCTGTTGGAATAGTGGTTGCTCTGTACCAAAACTAGGGGACCTTGACTTACACTTCCTTCCACAGACAAAACTCAAAGTGCACTGTGGGTCCAAATGTAAAACCCAAAATTATAAAACTTCTAGAGGAGAACTCAGGAGAAAAACCTCTGTGACCCTGTTGGATGCAATAATTTCCTACACAAGACACAAACGAATACAAACCCTAGCACACTGAAAATTTGGACGTCATTAAAAGGAAAAACCTGAGCCCTGGAAAGACTATTAAGAGAAGGATGTGCACTAGCCCCAGCTAGGAGGACGGAGGTCGGGGAGGGAGGGAAGGCAGAGACAGGCCACTCCGAAAGGGCAGGGGGCAGCTCCGACCAGCAAGGGAACTTACAGACACGGAGGTCCCGGGCCGGGAGCGAGGTCTCCGCAGCGCCCGCGAGAATCTTCGAGTTTACAGAGAGGCCTCATGGGGCCCATCCCTGGCCACTCCCCAGAGGAGCTCAAGGCCACCTAGCTCTCTCAGGGTCCCGACCTTGAAAATGGCTCCGGAGGTGGGAACTGGGCGGGGCGCAGAGTCCACGGACAGAGGCGGGGCCAGGAGCCTCCAACGTCCACGCGGCTGTCGGCTCAGCGGAGCTCAGGACCCTTCCGTGACCTCCCCCAGCAGGAAGAGCTATGGGTGCCAAACGAGCACGACAAAAAGGCTCAGCATCATTAGTCATGGGGAAATGCAAATTAAAACACTGTTGCCACCTCTGTCAACACTACACACTGTTGCCACTGTGTGTAGACCTCTACATACCTATGAAAGTGACTTCAAAAAGACCACTGACAATTACGCATCTAGGAGGCCAAGCAGGTGCCAAGCATGGTGCACCGCTAGGGGGAAGGCAAAACGGCACCAGCGCTGCGGGGAAGAGTTTGAAAAGCATCTTATCAACAAGCGCTTGCCATAGGACCCAGCAATCCATCTTCTAGGATTTCCTCGGGAAAAATGAAAGTTTAGGCCCACACGAAACCCTCTATGCAAATGTTTAGAGCAGCTTTCCACTTTACTCCCAAGTAACTCAAATATCCAACCACTCAAATATCCATGAGCTGGGAAATGCATAAGGAAGCTGTGGGCCTGCCCCAGTATGGGATGAAAAACAACAAAATGAACGCCTTACTGATGCTTTCCTCGATGGATGCATTTCAAAAGCATCTGAAATGAAAGAAGTCAGCTACAAGATACCACAGACTACTCTATGAGTCCATCGGTCTAGCATTCTGGAAACCGCTGAAGTACAGGGACAGATACCACATTGGGAGCTGCTGGTGCTGGTGGCCTGGGGGGGACTGAGGGCTGCCTGACTGCAGACGGGCTTCCGTGCATCGTCGGGAATGATAGAACGTTCTCCCTCATGATTGCGGCAGTGATTACATGACTGTGTACATTTGTAGAAACTCGGAGGACTGCAAAGGGTACATTTGCCTGTCTGTAAATTATGCCTCAACAGATCAGACAGAAAATGCTGATAAGAGTAATATGTGCTTCTTGTAAAAAATTAAAATACAGAGTAAAAAGTAAAAGGTTCACTGTTAACCAATTGTGGGTGTGGTTTTGCCCTGGTACACCACTGTAGGCTTTTGTTGAAATAAGTAGACTCCTTTTAGATGCGTGAATTTTGCTGTAGGTAAGTAAAACAGACTTAAAAAAATTATAAGAATGCCCTACTGAGAAGGAAAAAAAATAGAACCCCCCCCCCCAAGAGATTCAGCAACTGGACAGATGGTTTGCGTTTTATTAAAAGACAGATAACTTTTTATGGTTGGAAATTTACCATTTAAATCCTACCCCCACCCCCTACGGAGCCACAGAAAATCCATAGGCTTTTTTTTTTTTAACTTCAAAATATACCCTAGAACTTTTTTTTTTAAGATTTTATTTATTTATTTGACAGAAATCACAAGTAGGCAGAGAGGCAGGCAGAGAGAAAGAAGGAAGCAGGCTCCCTGCTGAGCAGAGAGCCCAACTCAGGGCAGGACCCTGGGATTATGACCTGAGCCCAAGGCAGAGGCTTTAACCCACTGAGCCACCCAGCTGCCCCTATTCCCTAGAACTTTTAAAGAAACATATTTTGGCCTAATTGTGTCATCCTTAAGTTACTGTCAGCATTCTCTGATCGGGGCTAAAGAGCCAAAGGGTAGAAGAAAAAGTTACTAAGATAAGCCAATTTTTTACTAGAATCAAAAAACTAAAACCAAACCAAACAAAACTGCCCAAGGATTATCAGAGGGCCTTCCAGGAAGAGATGATGCTTTGACTAGGTTTTGAAAGGTAAGCGGAAATTTATCTCTGGAGAATTGTTATTTGGTGGAGGTTCTTGGTCTAGGATTTGGAATTCATTCCACAATCTATATGGCACCCTCTCTCTGTGTTAACCATTATAATAGGGCAGGGTTCCTCGGCCTCACCACTCCTGACAGTCGGGGCTGTGTAACTCTCTGTTGTGAGGTGTGAGGGGCTGTCTTATATGTTAGCAGCATCTCTGACCTCTACCCAGTAAATGCCGGCAGTACCCACCCCACCTCCCCTCCAGCTGCAAAAACCAAAAATGTCTCCAGACATTGCAAATGTTTCTCGAGGAGCAAAGTCAACACCACCATGCCCTGAATCACTGCAGGAGGGCCCTGGGGACAAAATGTAAGTGAGACTTCTTCCCTAAAGAAGCTGACCATCTCATTGCAGAGAGAAAAAAGTGAATAGTATTTATTCTGAGCTGGTCCATGTTACAGATTGTGTGTGTATACATGTGTGTGTGCACATACACATAGACATTTTAAGTAAGATAGGTCTGCCTAGGATGGTGGTTCGATATGCAGGATTGAGAGAACTGAAGACAGGCTCCCAGCGTCTAAGTTTGAGCCCTACCACTTGGAAAATATGTGATCTGTGGGGACATTTCACTTAAGCACTGTATGCCCCCAGCTTCTCTGTTTGCAGAATATGGGGCAGAAACAGAACCGCCATCAGGACTGCAGAAACATTAAATAACTACAGATTGAAAATACAGTGTCCCAGACATGGTAAGGACTCAATAAATGAACTCAATAAATGTGAGTTGTTGTTAATTTCTCCCATTTCAGGCTAAAAGGGTCTTGAAAGGTGGTAACAAGTCGTCATGATATGCCTTCAGGATAGTAGATACTTCATAAATATTTGAGGGAAAGGGGAGGGAATACATAAATAAAAACATTAGCTGGTTATAAGTTTCTCTTATCTCTAAAACAAGCCTAGGCGTATCTACTGATCAGAGTGGCAGTGCGCATGAAATCTTTGGAAAGTATTCAGCATGGTGCCTTCAGTGGTGGCTGTTACTAGTAGTAGAGTTATCTTGCAGGGGTTAATCCAAAGATCTTAACTGGGTAAGGTTCTTCTGGAAAAGATCGTTTGATTCTGAACTCCTCTTCACAGACCTTAATCTTTCAAAAACATCCCAGAAAGATCCCCTTGTGCTTACCAGCCAGGGAGCGAGGTCACTCCAATGCCACTAAATGAAGCTGAGAGCGAGGAGAAGAGTTGGGACTGGTGGCAAGTGTTTGGGCATTACGCTGAAATACTCGCCCACTCAGGCCATCTGTCTACTTATGTTTTGGTTTCACTGAGCATTATGGAGATGAAGAATCAAGAAGATGTAGAAAAATAAAAACATGCGGAACTTCTGACGATGTGCAGGGCTGTCACTCTACCCAAGCACACTCTCTACGTGTCAGAAGGTCGTGCGTTTCCTCCTCTGAGGTCGGTGGCGGAGGCAGGAGCGCAGGTGGAAAGAGAAGGTAGAACAGAGAGGGAGGCTGCCGTCTTGGCATGGTGTGGCTGCCGGGTGTGCGGCGCCGATGTGCAAGTGTCTGGTCAGGAAGAGTCAGAGAATAGGGATGAGAGGGAGCAAGAGAAGCACAGAAAACCACCGCTTCCCTCCTTCAGTTCATTTGTACTAACACTTTCCACTGTGGACTGGACGTCTGCGTCTTCCCAAAGTTCTTGTGCGTAGAAGCCCTTGACCTCCAGTGGGATGGTATTAGGAGGCGAGACTTAAGGGGAGGTGACTGAGGTTAGGTGACGTCATGGGGATGGGGCCCTCAGGATAAGACTAATGTCCTTATCAGAAGAGACACCAGAGGGCTTGCTCTTTTTCTCTCCCGACCATGGGAAGACACAACAAGAAGGTGGCCATCCACAAGTCAGGAAGAGAGCTCTCATTGTAAGAAAATAAATTTCTGTTGTTAGGTCAGCCAGACTGGGGTATTTCACTAAGGTAGCCTGAGGTGACAGAGAGAGCTCCTCCTCTAGATCGCAACTTGAAGAGCTCATTCTTAAGTATTCTTTTGTAAACTGGCAGATGAGAGAAGGACCTTCAGCTACGTGTTCTTGTTGAACAGTGGCTTTTTCCAAAGTTGTCCTATATGATGGGTGGGAATGTTCCAATGACATCTATTCCTCCCCCACCCCCATCTCTACTGACCTGGAACCTCCCTGAGGACAGGACCACATATGTTTAGGATCAACCCTCTATACCTAGCATTAGCATACCGGATTAATATACATTTGTTTGGGAAACTTGGAGAACCAAAAGACTAAGATATATTATCCCACAAAGATGTCCAGCCTTGGGGCACCTGGGTGGCTCAGCGGGTTGGGGCCTCTGCCTTCGGCTCAGGTCATGATCCTGGGGTCCTGGGATCAAGCCCTGCATCGGGCTCTCTGCTCTATGCGGAGCCTGCTTCCTCCTCCCTCTCTGCCTGCTTCTCTGTCTTGTGATCTCTGTTTGTCAAATAAATAAATAAAATCTTAAAAAAAATAAAAGATGTCCAGCCTTGCTCACCATCTTTCAACTGCTGAATCAGATGCTATTTCCACAATAAACAGGGCATTCTGGGTCATATTTGCAGTCCCCAGACTGCTACCTCCCTCGCCACCACCTGCTCCACACCACTTTGCACATTTGATGCCACCAATGGCATGAGGATTCAAGCCCTTATTTCTTTCCTCATATCACTCTTTGTATATGATTCGTGTGGTTATCTTCCCAATCAATACCTGGAATTCGGCTCTGTACAGGGAGCTGTCCTTCAACACAAGCATTCTAAATATTTATGCATCTAGCAACAGAGTTTCCAAATATATGCAGCCAAACTGATAGAACTCACAGGAGAAACAGATGAACCCATAATTGTAGTGAGAGATTTCAATATCCCTCTCCCAAAAATTGATGGGTTAAGTAGACAGAAGATCAATATGGATATACATGACTTGAGTTAATTATCAACCAACTTGCTCTCATCAACATTATTGACACTCCACCCAAGACCAGAAGAACACACATCGTTTTCAAGGGCACACGGAGCATGTCAAAGGCACATGGAAGTTCTCGAGGAAGTCAAGAGGAAAAGGAAAAACTCAAGAGGTCCGAGCCTGGGCCACTACCTGCATTTGTTTTCAGAGTCCATATAAGCTCATTTCAAATCCTGCTATGGTTAATCAAGCAGTGATTAATAAAGCAGCGATCACCTTTAGTAAAATAAATAGCAGACAATGAAGGAGACTTAAAAGGCAGACAAAGATGAAGACAATGTGGAACCAAGCCCACAAGCTCATTATCAAATCCAAAAAGAGACAGAGAAATCTACTCATTATAATTACAAATAACAGTTTTCTCTGAATTAAGGTTTTCTTCAAGAAGTCATTGCATTCCTAAGTATCCAATTAGATAAGTAATAACTCTGAAGCATCTTAAAACCCTTTCAAGGTTTGGAGCGCTAAAGAAAATTCCATGTAAATATCTGGAAAGAGGATGGTACCTGTGTGTCTAGAATTCCTGACTCATCTTAGCTGTCAATAACTCTCTGTTTCTTGTTTATTTTGCAGATGGGTTCGGCCAAACAGCAGACGTACAGATTCTTTGGTGTGTGTGTGTGTGTATGTGTGTGCGTGTGTATGTGTGTTTGTGTGTGTGTGTGTGTGTCAATGTGAATGAATTCCGTTCCTTGAAGAAAACCATTTGGGGAAAATACACCTTTGAAATAATGAGTTAAGCATCAGAAATAGATGTTTATGTGTAGATCGTTTTTCATCTATTTTTTCTTCTCTCTCTTTTCCAGTTTCCTCTCTCATCAGCTCACCTTTGCCCTCCAAAGATGCGATCAGTTACTGCTTTTTGTCTTAAATCAATATGTCTCACAGAAGAGGAAAATTGTTTTTTCTTACGGACTGTAAATCAATCACATTATGCTATGTAATACAAGGTGTTCACAGTCTGTTTAAATGTGTTGTTTAAAAGATTCTGTTAGAGCTAAGTCTTGTAAACCAGAAAATATAATAAAATATGACTGCATTTTGTGAGTTTGAGCCAATGATTTCTTGATGAACAATGAAAAACACAAGATTCCTTCTGCCTCATGATCTTCTCTCCTTCTTAGGGAACATTCTTCCTAGTGTCAGAGATCTTCTAAAGAAGGTACAGGTTTCAATGCTTTGGAGAAGCATGGCGATTATTGTCACCTTCCTGGTCTTTCTGTCCTTTTCTGGGATCGTTTTTGAATGTACTTTGTGAACACTGATCACATGGAAACCGTAAACACTCAGTGAAGACTCTTCCTTCCTCTCTCTACTTCCCTACATGTCTCACCCTATCTTTTTGTTTTTAGTTCACATTTTAACTGGGAATGACTTTTCATTTCCTAAGCCCTTTTTGGCATTTTAAGCTCTGCTAAGGATTTTCCTTAAACTTTAATGCATTTCATTAGAAGGATAAAATAAAGCAATCTTACCACCCTTTATGAATAATTAGTGACTTAGAAACAAGTCTTGGAGCCACGAAGATTTCACTGGAAGGTTGTGAAATGATAAAAATACACCAAAGCATATACTTTGATGCACTTTAAAGAAATCATCATAGACTAATAATATGGTATCTCAAAGGAACAGATCAGACTGACAGGAAAATTACTTTTCAGGAAACAAAGTAGCTATGACATTTATAGCAACCTTTATAAAGGTTTGTAGCAAAAGAAAAAGAAGAAATTTAATTCCATTATTTCCATGAGCCTTATAAGCAACCCCAGTCAAAAGGAAAATTCCCACATGCACGTACACACACACACACACACACACACACACACATCTCTAGAACAAATACATTTCCTTTGATTCCTAAGCATAAAGAAGAACGAATAACTTTCTAGCTGATGTTACTCCTTCCTTTCCTAGAAAAGGCAAACTTCGAATAGAATCAAAGCCATGTTAACATGCCAAAGTGAAAACTGGTAGAGTTGCCATGTGCCAACCCATTTATACAGCATTTTTCATCTCTATAACCCCACTTTCTATAAAACTTAACACAACAGTGTTTTCTATGTTGTGTAGCCTTTGTTAATTCATTCAGACACTGCCAACTTGCCTCCTTTCAATTTCTCTTCAAGATGATTTATTTGTACAAAGTCATAAAGTGGATCCTGTGAAATTGAAAGTCATTTCTTCAGTAGGTGATTCCACAGTTCTGTGGGGTTTTTTTTCTATTTTTCTACTCCCAAAATAAAATCAGAAATCACCAAATATTAAGGTCTTTTCAGATGAATCAATAATTAAGCTAGTATTTCTTTTTTTTTACTCAAACAGGGTCAATCTGGGTGGCTAGACAGGAAAAAAAAAAGTCAATCTGATTTTGAAAAATAAAGGCTCATATGGTCAACACAGGAATTTGGTAGAAACACTTAGCTTGCAGGCCAGTGTCTTTGGTTGCCTTAGAGATCCAGTTGTCCTATAACACAACCCTCTTAGAGAGGTGAATGGGCAGCATCCTCAGAGGGACTCCCAATGAGCCTGTCTCTTGGTTTTCCAATATTGCTTCCCATGGGTAATCCCCTCCCCTTGAGTATGAACTGGACTTACTGACCTGCTTCTAATGAAAAGAACATGACAAAAGTGATAGAATGTCATTTCTGAAACTAGATTACAAAAAACCTATGGCTTCTGTATTGGAGGCTCTCTCTCCCTCTTTCCTGCATTGCTTTCTCTGGAGGAAGCCGGGTGCCATGTTGGGAGGCACACGCATGGAAGGGTCCATGTGAGTAAAACATGGGTGCATATCTTCTGAGGCCTGACACTGGCCACCTAAGTGACCTTGAAAGCAGGTCCTCCCCCAGCTGAGCCCTGTGATGGCTATATTCCTGGCTGATGACCCTTATAGTCTTGGGAGACCCTGGTCCAGAGGCCTCCCAGCCCAGATTTCGGACTTACAGAAAGTGTGAGATAATATATGTCTGTAGTTTCCAGTGGCTAACTTTGGGGATAAGCTGTTACACAGCCATAGATACCAGTACAAGATATAACTGAATCCCTTATACGATGTCCAAGATATGTCAACCTTATAAAGGACTCAACTACGAATTGTGTCATGCAAAGGGACAGTGTGTTTGTTCATTGAACTGGTTTCCACGCTGATGTAATTTTGTTAGGTATTCACTTCCTCCGTATGCCAAGAATTCATCTCATTTTCCTCTTGTTTCAAATGACATATAAATATAGGAGGAGAGAGAGATGTAAGATACTTTAAATGGTTAAACAAGAAAACTAAGGGATAATTATAAAGTCTCTATCTGTCTGCAGTAGGCACACCCCCAGTCAATTCTTACCTTGCAGGTATACAAAAAAGGACTTGCTAAAATAACTTACTGCAAAAATAAATACATATATGTACGTACATAAAGCAACTTATTATACATGAAGAGTCCTATGAGAAAGCCGACTGCTAAGAGGAATGATCAAAAAGGAAATACCCAGAACAAAAGCAAGGATCAAAATGATGCAAAGCTCGTACATTCACTCTACCTAAAAGGCACTGGCTATCAATATGTAGATATCTGGAGGCTTTCTCACTTTCTAGCGGGCATTCACCAGTTGCCTCCCTGATACCAATTCCCACTTCTTTGTACCCCCCTCCCTGCTCTCAGCTCGCGAGTCTGCGTGTGACTCTACCCGCACCTGAGGTCAGAGCGCAGGACCCAAGCTAGTGAATGAAACCACCGTACAGCCCTGCTATTGGTCAGTGCTGAGCACATGACCTAAGCCAGTCCAATCAAAAGGAACCTCCGTTTCCTTTGAGCGCTTCCAAGGAGGCTGTCATCTCCGCAGGTGGCTTCAACCTAGAGATGGAGGAAGGTAGACCACCAAAGCCATCCGTCTGGGGACATGGGAGGGGCTGGATGCTATTGCCTGTATTCTCAGAATAAAGGGCATCAGGAATAAATCCTGAGGACCCTGTATGAACCCTGAATCCACCCCGCCTGAAGCCCATCCTCCCTCTGAGCGTTATTATGCACCAATAAATCTCTCTCTTTTTTTTTTTTTTAGCTTAAATCAGTGAGAGGCAAAATTTTTGGCTGCTGTTTGTTTTTGTTTTGTTTGTATTTGTTTCAGATCACTTGTGATAGAAAATTTCCTAATAATTTTCTTAATTATTGATTAAGGTATTAACATAATTAATAATTATTTATTACAGTATTAATTAAATACATCCAGGCCCAGGCATTTAAAAAATATTAGCCTTTTCAAGCCTGGTGGATAGGGTTTGAGTGCTTTGGGTCAGCTCTCCTCAAAGCATCACAGGATTTTTGTTCTATAAAGGATCCACCGCTACCAGCCAATTCAACAATGGAGGATATTATAAAATATCCTAAGATATTTTATAATTATTTTAATAATAATCGTTACCTTTTATAATAATCATTTCTACCACCATTACCATCACTATCATCATATGAACCACAGACTGAGCACTTAACACACATCAGGTACTGTGCTAAGCACTTAACATATATTATCCCATTATTCGTTTTCCTACAAACAGGAGACTAGTTAAAATAGAGATTCCAGAATCCAAACACCCCAGATGTAAATCTTTTATTTCTGCCAATTTCTGCCAGTGTGACCCTGTTAAAATCTCTACCTCAGATTGCTTGTATATAAAATAGATGCTACAGTTTTCATCAGGAAGTTGCGAGGATTAAAGGAATTAATATCTACAAAGTGCTTAGCATAGTGCTTGGCACACACAAAGCACTACTTCTGTAACATGTCTGTTAACGTGTCTGTAGACGTGTCTCCTCTCTTAAAATAGTCCAATAACGTAATCATTCTGATGTTCTTTTTTCCCAACAAAGAATTTGGTCTTTACTGGTCTTTACAGAAATCTTTTCATCTTCTACCCAAGATGGCCACTTAAAAATTCAGTGCCTTTACTGAAGCAAAATTCTGTGAGAATAAGGATTCTGCCACTCTCATCTTTGCATCCTGGACATGACCTAGTACAGTGTCCTGGTAGTGATTGTTAATAGGATGTGGACAGGGGCGCCTGGGTGGCTCAGCCAGTTAAGTGTCTGGCTCTAGATTTCGGCTCAGGTTATGATCTCAGGGTCATGCGACTGAGCTCTGACTCAGGCTCCACACTCAGCAAGGAGTCTGCTTGAGTTGCTCTCTCTCCCTCTCCCTCTACCACTCCCTGCCATGCTCTCTCTCTCAAAATGGATAAATAAATCTTTTTTATTTTTATTTCTTTAAAATATTTCATTTATTTATTTGAGAGGGTGAGAGAGAGATCATGAAGAGAGGGGAGGAGTACAGGGAGAAGCAGGCTCCCTGCCGAGCAGGGACCCCAATGTGGGGCTTGATCCCAGAATCCTGGGATCATGACCTGAGCCAAATGCAAACGCTTAACAGGCTGAGCCATGCAGCTGCCCTAAATAAATCTTTTTTTTTTTTTTTAAAGGAGGGGGACAAAGTCATTGGAAAAATATATACAAAGAATGTAAAGACAGACAACTGGACAAAGAACAGAGGCGTAAGCCTCAACAGCCCTGGGATGCTGTGTGAGTTATCTATTGCTACATAACAAATTTCCCCCCAAAACTTGGCAGCTGAAAATAACATGCAGATATCACCTCTAGTTTCTGTTGGTTAGATATTCCTCACTTACTTAGCTGGGCATCTCTGGCTCGGGATCTCTCAGGAGGCTGCAACCAAGGTGTGGGCTGATGATGCAACTTCATCCAGTTCTAAGCCGCCTCAGGTGAGCTGGATTGAGTCTCCCCAGGGCTATGGGATGAGGGCCTCAGTTCCGGACTCAGTTCCAGGATGTTGGCAGGTGTCCTCCCTCTCAGCTCTTTGTCACAAGAGCCTCTCCAGCTGGCTTTATTAGAGAAAGCATGTAAGAAGCCCCAGAAGGGGAAAGAGAGAGAGAGAGAAGGGACCAGTGAGAAAGAGAGCAAGCAAGATGGCGGCTGCGGTCTTATATAACCCACACAGAAGTGATATCCCATCCCTACTGTCATATTCTACTCATTAGCACCATGTCACCGGAGTCAGCCCAGGTTCAAAGGAAGTGGATTACTCTAGAGAAGGAGGCAGAGGTCACTGGGGTCCATTTAGAAGGCTGCCTACCACAGACATGGAACTGAAGTTGATTTTGTTTTGCTCCTTGACCCTGATCAAGTCAGACATTCCATGCCTCAATTCTTTTTTTTTTTTTTTAAGATTTTTATTTATTTATTTGACAGACAGAGATCACAATTAGGCAGAGAGGCAGGCAGAGAGAGGAGGAAGCAGACTCCCTGCTGAGCAGAGAGCCCAATGTGGGGCTCGATCCCAGGACCCTGGGATCATGACCTGAGCCAAAGGCAGAGGCTTTAACCACTGAGCCACCCAGGCACCCCAATGTGCCTCAATTTTTTTATCCATAAAATCACCTTTGAGGGGTGCCTGGGTGGCTCGGTTGGTTAAGTTTCCAACTCGTAATCTCAGCTCAGGTCTTGATCTCGGAGTCATGAGTTGAAGCCCCACGTTGGACTCCATACCAGGCATGGAGTCCATTTTTTAAAAAAAGAAAAAGCTACATTTGATTTTTAAACGGCTCCAGAAGCTTGCTTGCAAAAATGAAAAGGGCTTTAACTTTCCGCCTTTAGTTAACATCACGTCTTGTGAACTTCTGTGTCAAAGACTATAGTGAGGAAAATACTAGAATGTGTCATTGGCCCAGCCTCCCACGCCAAGAGGAGACCTGAGAAAAAGGGGGCTATTGCAGTTATATGCCTGTTTGTAGCATTTGAGAAAGAGGGAACATGAGTTTCCAAAATTTAATTGAAATGGAGAGTTTTATTAGTTTACCCTCAAGTGTCAATAAAAAAATGGCGCATGGCAGATGGTTTTCCTGTGATCCCAACAGCAAGTCCATCTTGAGGTTAATAAACCTTTTACTTTATTGACTTATTGGCAAACTCTCTCTGGTGGTATTTTAGTTTGTTTAGATGTTTTCTTGACCGCTATTAAAAAAAAAAAAAATCTCTGCCCTCTACTGTTTTTTCATCTACTGAAGAAAAGTCATACTGCTTTCCTTTTGAGTGATGTATTGAAATCTCTTTTAATCCATCATAGTAACTAAGACATCAACCAAAACCACCTTTAGCCCTTTATTGATGTTGGAAAAAATAAACCCAGGGATTTAAAAACTTTTCCCTTGAGTTGAAGATAGGGAACACATTAGTGAATCATGTCCTTTGGTTAAAACTCCAAAGGAAAGATGGGATTTTCCTTTTTTATTATTAAATAAAAGGTGTTTTTCCACCTTTATGGGTATTATGATGTTCACATTCCTACATGAACTGCCTGTGAACTGGGCTGTGCAGACATTTGGTTTTTTTGTCCCTTATGTTCTGTTCTTCTCAATGTCTTTTACGTCTTTGAATGATTTGACAACACTAAAAAATTGAGAGATTCCACCCTGAAAGAAATTCAAATTTCTGGCTTCCTTTAAACAACCAGAAGATTCAGCAAGTCTTGCCCACATTCCAACACAACAACAGCTGGGCAAAGCCAAAGGGTCATTTGGCTTTGGGTGGGGCACGCCTGTCTTTGCCATCTCCCCACTCCCCAGTGTCCTAAGAAACAAAACTACTAGCTTGAAACAAGAGACAACTAGAAATCCCTCTTCCATAAAAGTGACTTTATGGTTTAAAGGACAGTGAAGTCAGGTGTGTGAACTGTGGCGAACGAGAAAATTCTGCCACAGCTATCACTCACCCAGCCTGCCTTGTTCACCGATATGAGCTCCACAGTCACAGGAGGGGGACATCCAGGTTACCCAGGCATAGCATTTCTGGACCGAACGTCTCTTAGTTTGGGGTAAGATGATCTCATTCATCATAATGAAGGCCAAAGGCTTCAGAAGACTGCGTGGGGCCTTACTCCATTTTCTTTGCATTGACAATGGCTTTTCCTATAGGTTCCACGTTCATCTGTTCTCCCATTACTTGGTCCTTGCAGGAATTACACCCGCCACTCTTGACAGAATGGGAAGGTACATTATCGTCTTTGTGCTGTCTTGGTTTTGTGTTCATAGCAGCAGTGATGCTGAAATTAACCCATACTTTACACTGACCCATTGTCCTGCGTGGCACACAGCTGTCGTTAAGCGCACAGAAGGAAGAAGTGCAAGCATCTGTTGTGTCCTCCAGAAAATGTAGAACTTGCTCAGTGCATTATTTCTGTTCCGCCGTTCCTCTGTGTTTGTTTCCTTTGAAAGACCTCCATAAAAGGTTATAAACACCAGTCACTCGCTAAAAGCTATCCAAATCCCAGGAACAAACACCGTCTAAGTTGTGTGAGGGATTTTTTTTTCTTTTGTGCTTTGTCAAAGGCCTTCGAGGATGGTGCAGGATCACGGCGAGCAGGTAATTTAGAACTTTCAGGGAAACATGTGTTCTATGTGGTGCTTGGTGTTACCAGTCTCTACGTATTTAGATCGGCTCCGGCAGACTACTGTTTAACGTGAGACTAAAATTGTGTATTTTGAAAGCCCAAAAGCATGATTCATTATTTACATCAAGGTCTATTTCAATTCTAGCATTTTATAGCATTTCATCAATTCCTTCTTCCCACCCCATTCCAAATCAGGCAAAATGACACAAAACACCATTTCCATGAATTGCAGTCTCCTTTTCTGGATTGTTTTCTGCGTTTTCATTAAATCAAGAAGTCTTCACTATCATTTGAACTCAAATGTCATTTCATGCTGACGGCTGAATCTTTTATGGTAACTATGGCGATTCTAAAAAGGATACGAGGAGGAGAATGTCTTCCCATTAAAAGAGAATTTTGTCTTCAAATTTCATCAAAGAGGAATTCTGTGTTTAGTAGCATTTTTCAACCACAGGTTCTCCCCACCAGACTCCCTCGGAGAAATCTACCATCTTCATCTCTGGCACCCGGCCAGCCCACCTGCATTCGACAGAGTCTACTTCTCCCTTGGGCCTAGGGGGCATGGCGCCCACAGCCCTTTCTACCTTAGGAGCCCATCAGAGTATTTTCTTTTCTTTTAAACTTAGAAAAAATAATGACCATAATAATAAATATGAAATATACTTTTAATATAAAATATATATACTTATAATATATAATATATACATAAATATATATAAATATAAAATATATATAAATATATTTTTATATATAAAGTATATATATACTTATAATATAAAATATACTTTGTTATATTTGCCTTATGGAGGAAGGTGCTCAGGAAGGCAAAAGTGCTCAGGGCCCAGGAAAGCCATAACAGAATGTGGCATTCAAGCTAACTATGAAAGTCACTCAGAATCAAGCCACGCAATAGAATTTGCAGTCAAACTGTGCAAATGTGATGCAGCTTAGTTATATGGCCTCGAGCAACATCTTTGAGCCTCCACTTTCTTCTAGGACTAATCCCCATAGACAATAGTTACCGAGATCTTACCATGTCCCAGGCCTGGTGGGGAATGTTTTGCGTGGCTTATCTCCTGCCGTCTCTTGGCACGGCAGCCCTGGGCAGTGGTTCTTGTGATCTGGGCAGTGTGATCAACCTGTCCAGACACAAGGAGGTCATGAGAAGCAGGAGGGGACCTTGCTCTGCCCTTACCAGCAGTATGGCCTTGGACAAGGAAGGATCAAACTGACTTTGTCATCTGACCAATGGGGATCACAACAGAATCAGGCATTGGGTTTGAGGACGGTGGGTTAGGGCATGTCAAGCACCTTCCATAGTGTCTGTGCTCGAGTACAAGCTCCATGTGTGGTAACTCTTACTATCTTTCCCTAGAAGGTGAACTTCCCTTAGCCTCCACTATTTCTGAACTTCTTACCTGTGGAATCATACAGAATATCCTCTTTTGGGTCTAGCCTCTTGCACTTCACATTATATCTCTGAGATTCATAAAACTTTTTTTTTGGCATTTCATAGTAATTTGTTCTTTTTACTGCTGTATGCTATTCCATTGCATCTGTTCCCTTGTTGATGGAAATCAGATTGTTTTCAGGTTTTGGCTATTAAGAATGCAGTTACTGTGAGTATTCTTGAATATGACTTTTGATTGACACAAATTTCATGTCTGTTGGATACCTCCCTAGGATCGGAGTTGCTGGCTTATAAACATGATCCTACCATCCTGGTAGGCAGGGGCTGGCAATATAAGAGAGAACAATCCATCCATATGGCTCCTGACTTCAGCCTAATAAGGAAGATACGACAAGAACTATAAATGGGAGAGCTGAACATGCCAGAAGGACCAGCTGTGAGAGCGAGGGGGAGGGGAGCTGATCTAGGAAGGGCACAGGTAGGTCCTACGACCAAAGGGACCATGATGGGGAATTGGAATAAAGGCAGTCTGGTTAGTGCAAAGAGGAAACTGGAAATGGAGAGCTTGACAGAATTCAAACCAAATGGGCCACATGCTATGTTTGCCACTAATCTCACAAAGGAGGGAACTTTAATCCTTAGAAGGGAAGGAAGAGTCCTGGGAAGAGACTGGTCTAATCAGATTTGTAGTCTGAAAACATTTGCCTGGATTAAAGGAAGTGTGTGTAAGCAAGAGAGGAGGCAGGAGACTCATTAGGAGACATGAGCCCTAGTCCTAATGACAATCGCGTCGGCCAGTGCTTGGAGAGAAGGAGCTGGAGAGATGTGGACCGTGGCAAGAGCCATCTTGTGTACCAGCTTCACCGTGTTCGGTGTTGGTTTAATTACAGTGCATTTGCCACTGGTCAGCACCTGCCATCCGGACTTCCATCAGTTTGAGCTGGATGACTTAAAACAATAATTAGTAGATTCTTAATGAGATCCAAGTCCTCTTCAGGCCAGTTATTTTCCACTGCAACCACATTCAGAGGAGGATTCAGTTCAGTTTCACAGCACGTTTGCTCGTCCACTTCCGCATTAACCTGGGTTTTATGGACATCTATCTGGCCAACTCTAGCAATGATTCTAACATTACTTCCAACTGAAGCATGATTAGGAATGTCAGAGATATTATTACAAGACGAATTGGGGTATGACTAGTGTTCATTGTCTCTTTCCAACAGAAACGACCCTTCCCAGGTCCCCAGCATTATTGTACACAGCAGTATAGAAAGCCAAATTCAAGATTCCAGATGTTCTCTGGGCACAACCAGAGGCCTCCCCTCGTCTCAAGGGATCAAACTGAGATGTGCTCCCAGTAGGAGGGATCTTTTAAGGGGGCTCCTGGATCAAGGCCATCATTGCTCTGCTCTTTAACTCCCACCGGTTTCTAATGGATCTGAAGTTACTATGGCCTCTCCTTAGATCCAGGGAAATTGCTAGAAGATTCCACACTTGCCCATTAGTATAGCAGTGGGGTGGTTGGGTGCACAGATGCGAAGCCCCAGTGCTCGAATTTGAGTCTTGGCTCCTCTCCATAAGGACTGTGGAAGCTTGAGCAGGACCCTTAATTTCTCTGGGCCTCATTTCCTCATCTGTAAAATAGAGATGGTGATAATGATAGCATTGTTCCTTCCAGGGTTATAAAGACTAGATTAATTCATGGAGATACAGTGCTCAGGCCGTGCCTGGCTGTCTGAACGTTGGCGGGTTATTACCAGCCTCTCTGATTTACTTCCCTTGGATGGAGCTAGTTAACCGTTGAGCTGCTGCAGGAACTGGCCACGTGAATTCTGCTCTTCATGTGCGCTGAAGCAGGCATTGAAGTTAACATCTACCACATTGCTCAAAGCTAGTGCCCACTGGGGGACATTTTTGCAGTGTTAATCCTCTGAAAACATTGTTTTTCTCCTGAGAAACTGACATATACCACTCATTCTAATGTGGTATTACTAATTTTTTCTGTCTTTGTTTTTGCTACCCATAAACTCAGTAACATGTGGATTCTGTGGCCAATTTATTTCCTTTCCCCTTTTTCAACCAACATCCCGTCTTTGTCTTTTTCTATCCTGGGAATGTCATATTTCTGTTCCATCCATACACACTATACATTTGTGTGCGTATTTGAGCTTTCTGAAATCGTGTTCAGTAGCTGAAAAGACACAGATGAACTCACAAAACAAAATACGTCTCAGAAGTACACCGAGTGCGTTCATTAACAGCCCGTTTGCAAAGGAAGCTGTGAGGCGGGAGCGAGTTTCATCTCCACATCAGTACGATGCGGGGTGATGACAAAACCTACTTTAAAGGGTTATTAGAGGACAGGAAAGGATGAATCCATAAAAAGCATTTAGAAGCATGGCAGCAAATCGTAAGCACTCGGTGGTAGTCCTTGGTGTCACAGTCCCTGGAATGATGCGTAGACATCACGATGGACGCTCTCCCAGACAACGGGTTCCTGGGAAGCACCTAACACAAACAAGCCCTAGACGGTTCCCCAGAATTTTTACACCAAACCTTCCAGCCAGCTTCTACATTTTGTCCAGTGTGTGTGTGTGTGTGTGTGTGTGTGCGCGCGCGTGCGCAATCTCTATGAAGCCTCGTGGTTTGGATTGTTGCGGTTCTCCTGCTTTCCGATGTGGAGACTCACATGCTCTATGTCGAACGACACAGAACAATGTTGAAAGTGATGCAGTGAAATACTAGCATCGACCTCACAACAGGCATGCGTCTCCAGGTCGGATCTGTGCCATAACTCACAGGACTTCCTAGGCGCCTGCTGCCACCCAAGGAGCTCACGCGTGGACAAGGACCCACGCTGAATGTGCCGCCGTGGGCCCACGGACCAGCTTCCTGCTTTGCCTCCCCCCTTTCATCTTCTTCCCCCGTCCCAGCCACTGTTCTGAATCTGCGTGTTTTCTATCACTTCTCAAGGGAGGCTGTTGTAGACGGTACATCTCGTGTGGAGTCTTCCTGGTGTGCTGCTTGTCAGAGCACGGCGGCATCAGCGGCCCTTCCCGCGCTGTGTTCCACCATCACATATTTTTTTTTTTAGATTTTTACCTATTTATTTGACAGAGAGACACAGCAAGAGAAGGAACACAAGCAGGAGGAGTAGGAGAGGGAGAAGCAGGCTTCCCGCCGAGCAGGCAGCCCAATGTGGGGCTTGATCCCCAAACCCTGGGATCATGACCTGAGCCGAAGGCAGATGCTTAACAACTGGGCCACCCAGGTGCCCCTGTGCTCCGCCGTCTTGTCCCTGCCTTTTTCTCATCACTTTCTCTCTCCGATTCCTCCCTATCCACTCCTACGGGCACTCATACATCCCCTGATCTCAAAAACAGAAAACAAACCCCAAAAAGGCCCTCCCATCTACACTGCAAAGGCATTCCCTCCACTCTTAACTTTCTTTTTTTTTTTTTTATAAGATTTTTTCTTTATTTATCTGACAGAGATCACAAGTAGGCAGAGAGGCAGGCAGAGAGAGAGGAGGAAGCAGGCTCCCCGCTGAGCAGAGAGCCCGATGTGGGGCTCGATCCCAGGACCCTGGGATCACGACCTGAGCCGAAGGCAGAGGCTTAACCCACTGAGCCACCCAGGTGCCCCCACTCTTAACTTTCTTGTGAAAATATTCTTCACTTCTGTCTCCAAATCTCACGTCGCCCACTGCGTAATTTTTTATACTCTGTATAATTTTTTAGAATCTGTTCGCCACCAGCAACACGACCCCGTAGCCACCCTCCACCCCTCAGCTGCATGGGGCAATCTCCTGGAATGCTTCCATATCGTGTTGCTCTCCCATCCTTAGGAGTGTGCACCTGAGCCTTCTCGGGCGGTGCTCAGTCTCCTTCTCCGACCCCCAGATGGACTGAATTGCTTGGGCCAGGCTCGGTCTTTAGCTGAATCAGAATCACCGGGAGAGCTTGTTAAAACACTGAGCTCCACAAAAAAAAACATCAATTTTTATCCCACACCGTCACACCTGATTGGGAAAATCTTGTTTTCAGGGTTGAGTTCTGTGAAAAATGTTGCATCCTAACATTTCCAGGATCCTGCCCTCCTCCCAGGGGTCTCTCATCACAACTGAAGCCCCTGCCCCTTTGGCCTGTCCTTTTCCTCACACCTGCGTTCTTTCCTAAGTCTCCTGTCACCGTGGAGCGACCTGAGCTGTCACATGCGCAGCCTGTGCTGCGGCAGGAAGCCTGCTGGAAATGCAGATTCTCAGCTCCCAACCCCAACCCACTGGCCCAAAACCTGCATCTTAATAAACCCCCAGGGATATGTATGTGCCTGAAATGTTAAGAAGCACGGGTCTCTGGGATGAGAATGATCCCCTCCAGTTCTGCTTGGAGCGGAGACCATCCCAGGCTCACAAGGGAGCTGGGAAGCGGGGACACCAATGCAGATTCCTGCCCCCGAGCCCCCCCCCACCCCCCCCCGTTCCCTTCGGAGCCCCCAGGGGGCAGGGTGGGTGCTGCCCTGGGGCCAGCGGCGAGTTGGGGGCCGGGGCTGGCCACAAACATTCTCCAGGGGACTCAGGGCTGATCTCACTGCCTGGAGATTCCAGAGCCCACTCTGACTCCCTAGGCTTGGACTTCGGCTTTTCTGTCTTCTCAGCCCCAATGGTTTGTCACCAAATGGGGGCAGCTCTCCTGGGGACAACCGCGCCGCCAGTTTCCCACTCCTCTTGTCGGGAAAGTAGAGGAGCGTTTCCCCCCACCTGTCCCGGAGCCGCCGGCCCACCTCCGCGTGGACGCCGTCCTAGCAAAAGCCGATTCCTGCCCCTCTCTCGGCCTCCCCTTCCTTCTCGTCCTTCCGCCGCGCCAACCAGACGCCTCCGGCCGCCCTGGCTGTAACCACACCGGCGGCGGCCAGAGCTCACGGGGCCCAGCGACAGGTGCCGCCGGGTCCTGGAAACGAGGGGAGCGCGCGCAGGCCCCAGCGGAGAGAGCCTGCTGGGCCTGCTGGGCCTGCTGGGCCTGCTGGGGGAGCAGCTGAAGCCTGCTCTTTGGAAATGCCGTTGGGACGTTGCCAGACTCATTTTTTTTTTTTTTTTTATATGAGAGCTCATTTTTCACAACTTTTTTGAACTATGAGAGCCGATGTAAACCTGTCACCAGCTGTACCTGGCCTGTGCTCAGGAGCTGATTCTTTGACCTTGCCCTCCAGCCGTGCCCTGGTCTCTCCCCACCAGCCTGCCCCCACCTCCTGCTCCCTGCGCACCAGAGCGAGTGTAGCTTCTGGAATCCCTCCTTCCCTCACTTTGTGACGAAACCCACCTGCTAACCGCCAAATTACTCTAAAATACCGCTCTAATCATGTAGCTCACTTTCTATTCAAAGCCCTTTAGAGACTCCCCGTGGCCCCCCGCTGTCAAATCATCTCCATCAGCATCACCTTCCCCTCCGACCTCCCTGTGAGCCTGCTTTTGACTAGAGCTCCTAAGACTTGGACAAGCCTGGTGGTGATTGTGGAGATGGGAAGAAATGGCCAGGCTCGAGATGTATTTAAAAATTAAAGCCATGGGGCACCTGGGTGGCTCAATGGGTTAAAGCCTCTGCCTTCAGCTCGGGTCATGATCCCAGGGTTCTGGGATGGAGCTCCGAGTCTGGCTCTCTGCTCAGCAGGGAACCTGCTTCCCCCCTCTCTCTCTGTCTGCCTACTTGTCATCTCTGTCAAATAAATAAATAAATAAAATCTTTTAAAAAATAAGTAAAATAAAATAAAATTAGTGATTGCTGATTGTATATAAAAATCAGAATTCTAGGGGCACCTGGATGGCTCAGTCTGTGAGGTGCCTGACTTTTGTTTCTGGCTCAGGTCATGATCTCAGGGGGGTGAGATCAAGTCCCATATCCAGCTCAATGCCCAGCACAGAGACTGCTAGAGATATCCCTCTCTGCCTCTGCCCCCTATTCCCACTCACACACTTGTTCTCCATCTCTCTTTAAATAAATAAAATCTTAAAAAAAAAAAAAAATTCCTGTCAAATTCCTGTCAAAAAGTTAGCGGTGACAAATCCAGACCAAACTTCTATGTGGCAACTACTGGCTCGAGTTGAGTGTCAGCTGCCTCTTCAGACGCTGGGCATGCCCTTTACACATCTTCATCCAGACTTACTAACAAACACAAGGCTTATGGATACTTGAGAAGTGAATTTAAAATGGGAATGAAATATTCCTGTTGTCCTAGAACTCCACAGGTAACTACAGAAAACAAGGTATAAAACAAGGTATAAAGTTAGTAGCAATATATAAGCATCTCGTCTGTCCCTCACCCATACCCTTGGATGTTTCCTTGTATTATTAGGCTCACTGGCTCACGCGTTTACAAAATGTGAAGTACCCATCAGTCACATAATTCAGTTTCTGGCACGTAAACAAGATAAGACTTCACCGTTACAATTTCCAAATGACTCAGCTCTAGCCATCCTCCTGTGCTGGATCTTCCATTGGCCTTCCAGATGCATCCACATAGCACCCCTCTCCAGCTCGGAAACAGACCGACTTTAATTAACTGCATCTGGAGTCCAGTTGGGCTTGGCCAATGGTGGGCACCAGCTGGGTTTTGGAGGGACAATGAGGCTGGCGGTCTCGTCTCCCAGACCTGTCCCCGCAGGGTTGTGGTAGGGGCTGGCTGGGTCCTGCTTCAAACAAAGACAGCCCTTTCCTGAGTTCCAGAGGGAAGGCAGTGGCTGCTCCCTCCTCAGCCTCCAAAGGTACACAGCCCTCCTCGTGGTTGCCTGCACCTCTGGAGTCTTGGTGAGAGTTCCCCCAACTCTAATCAGAGGGTCTACCTATCTCCTGCCGTAACCTGACAGTATATGGCTCTAGTCTCTCCTCTCTGAGCAGTAACCAAATGTACACAGGAAAAAATATCCTCGTAAGAATCATTTTCTACAATCTGAGTATCAGTATTTGGGAACATTCAGAAGCAGCAATTTAGAAGTTTGCTTTTATGTCTTTAAGAATTTTAGAGTTACATATTTTCTCTTTAAGCCGGAATCGCTTCTAAGTATTTAACCAAAATATGACATGCAATGTTTAACCTTGAAGGTTAAAAAGTGACCTAAAATTATGTATACCTAGTATCTAAAATTATGTATACCTAATCCTAGAAATAGCCCACTTTTTATTATGAGCCTTCCATTTGGTCTTTTGGTGTATTAGTGCCATCTGCTGGAACATTAAGAAAATTAGGTTGTTCCAAATCCCCAAACAGGTAGGGGTACAGGGCAGAGAGGGGAAAATAGTAGGAGGGTAAATGTACTCTTTAAATATGTAGTTGCTTAGGGCACCTGGGTGGCTCAGTGGGTTAAAGCCTCTGCCTTCGGCTCAGGTTATGATCCCAGAGTCCTGGGATCGAGCCCTGCATCGGCTTTCTGCTCTGAGGGGTGCCTGCTTCCTTCTCTCTCTCTCTCTCTGCCTACTTGTGATCTCTGTCTAATAAATAGATAAAATCTTTAAAAAAAAAAAATTTAGTTACTTAACTTCCACATCATTATCAGTATAAACCCCAGTTAACTACAAAGCTCTACAATGAAGTTTAAAAATTAGAATAAAGAAAACCCTACATGTTTCTTGCTCTTGATATTTCTTGGTTTCTAAAATATTCTGCCATTCTGCTCTATGTATGAAACTCAGCACGCCCCAACATGTCTCAACACTGCCTGGTTCTTTTACCACGACCCAGCACACTGATGTATATGCAAGAGGCACATGCAATATGTCTAGATATAACATGCATTACGTATATACAAATGCAACGTGTACTTATTTTTAGCATCTCACAGTTTTGGTGGTAGAGTGAGGAGACAGATGCAGGATGGGGTCTTTCGTTTCTTTTTCATTTATTTGACAGACAGATCACAAGTAGGCAGAGAGGCAGGCAGAGAGAGACAGGAGGAGGAGGCAGCTCCCTGCTGAGCAGAGAGCCCGATGCAGGACTTGATCCCAGGACCCTGAGATCATGACCTGAGCCGAAGGCAGAGGCTTTAACCACTGAGCCACCCAGGAGCCCCGGATGGGGTCTTTCTAAAGTGCTTTCGCCACCTCCAAACAGCAACTGGAAGAGACATATATGGACAGTATGACCCAACTGTTCAGAGTTCTCATAAAAACTGCCACATGTATTCTAAATAATATAGAAACGTAAAAGGTTGCTTAACTGATTTTAATAACATGACATAAAGCCCCTACACTTGATAGAATCGTTATGCAAAATACATAGATGAATACTGTCTTCTCTTAAAAATATAAAATAAATAAGCAAGACATGTGAAAATAGGCAAGTTTCCATTAAATAAATGAAAATTTTAAAAAAAGAAACTTTTGCTTTCCATATCATTTGAAGAAGGGAAATTATCATTTTAAACAATATTCAAGTTTATTAAACAAATTAAAAAAAAAGTATTATAAAATGTTTAACTGTCATCAGCTTCGAGGTTTATGTTGCTCCCAAATTTTGCATATAACTGAACTTTCAGATCCGCTAACACTCGCTGAATTGATTCCACTCTGGCTTCTAAGGCGTCGATTTCTTCTTGCAAATTTTTCTGGGGGAAAAAAATTGTTTAAATTAATTCTATTCAGTGCATGGTTTCTGAGCATCTGGGGATGAAATAATATTTGGGAAGAATTTTAGGTCAAACTTTCTAAACTTGGGACAGGCGGCTAAATAACAGCGATCATTAAATCTAAACCACGGCCATTTTTAATTCATGATTTATACTTGCTTATTATAGAATAAATCAAGCCCATCGGTTTTTGCTGATTTATAAAACAAAATGGATAAGAGAAAATTAATTCCTAAATCATTACACCCTAATGAAGAAAGAACTTCTATACAAACTCTCCTGGTAAACAGTTTTATCACAGGCCTGGCTTCTAACAACTTCTTCCAACTTCCCACAAAAATAACTACAAAGCTAGAAGATACAATAAAAACTCACACGGCCACCAATAATTAAGAATAACAACTTACAGTGAGAATCTGGGAGAAATGTTCACAACCGGGAGGTCCCTGGAACTACTCTGAGAGGGAATGCTAACAAGAGCCTCGTCTGGGACTCAGAGCAGCGCTGCCCACGTGAAATGCAGGGAACGTCAGAAGTTCTTTCCTGGCCAGGATCAAAAAAAGGATTTCTTGGGATGCCCGGCTGGCTCAGTTGGCTAAGCGTCTGCCTTCCGCACAGGTCATGATCTCAGGGTCCTGGGATGGAGTCCCACATTGGGCTCCCTGCTCAACGGGCGCCTGCTTCCCCCTCTGCCTGCTGCTTCCCCTCTCACACACAAATAAGTAAATAAAATCTTAGAAAAAAAAAAAAAGAAAGAAAAGAAGAAGGATTTCTCCTAAACATGACCAAAAAAACCCGAAGTTGCACAAACGGCATATCCATCACTATCAGGAAGAAGGCAAGAATGCCTAGCACTGACAGTGTTACTCTTAGAAATCTGGCTGACGAATCTCAAAAGTATGGCCCCCAGATTACTTGTCAACTCGTTAGAAACACAAATTCTGGGGCTGCACTCCAGGTCTCCTGATTTGGAAATTCCTGGGATGTCAGTGACTGGAATTTTCAACAAGCCCTCCGGGGAACTGTGATGCATGCTAAAGGCTTGAGAACCACAGCCATAAGAAACAGAAATAAGACGTACGACTACTAGAAAGGAGATAAAACTTCTTCAGTTCATGAGTGAAATTACAGCATGCCAAGAAAATGATCTTAAAAGCACAAGTCCTATCAGGTATCACTCATTTCGTCAAAGCTCCTGAAAGGCTCCTCTTCACCTTAGGGCTGGGTGAGCAAATACTGCGGCCCACGGGCCAGCCCTAGCCTGATGCTTGTCCGTGCAGTCTTCCCGGAACACAGCCACGGACATGTGTTCACACGTCCTGCTTTCATGGCGATTGTGACCGAGACGGGGGGGTGGGGGGGGGTCCCAAAGCCAGAGACCCCTGCCGCCTGGTCTGACTCAGAGCGTTTGCTGACCCCTGCACAAGTCATCCATGTATCAACTCAACTGAGTTCTTCAAGATGGGGCCATACTTTCAGATGCTCCCAAATCTGCAGCAAATTAGACCTTCACTTAGTTGTGTTTGTGTGCCATGATCTTTTTACGACCATTTACACACGAGCATCCCGCATCAGCCTGGAACACCCTGCCCCCCACCCCTGCACCGGTGCCGGCAAGCACCCACTTGCTGTAGCGTCGACTCCTTCCTGGGGAGCCCCTGCTGCCCACGCGTGCTCCTCCGCTCTATGTCCTTCCGCACCTCTAGGCCCAACCACCTTCCGCCCATTGCTAGTCATGCCTGCTGAAGTTCCTCTTGGCAATTACACCATCTACTCCCCGCAAGCTGGCACCAGGCCTATTTCGTTGTCCTCCCCGTGCCCTGGCTCATGGCAGACCCTGACAGAGAAAGCACTCAACAAATACTTCTGGAATGAAGGAGCGAATGAATAAAGGTTCACTAGCTGGGGGGGGGGGGGGGGAGGACCCGGAGGGCGGCATGTCCACAGTTCAGACAAAAACCATAAGCCAGCTTGAAATACTTCCCACAAGATAAAAACAACAAAAATTTTAAAAAATTTAACACAGGTTAAAAAAAGAACAAAATTATAAAATTTTACTGTGGAAGAAAAGATTTACACAAGGGGAAGCACCAATGTTTCTGCATAAAGATTTAGGAGTAAAATTGTTAGTTCTTCCCACAGTATATTAAAGATAGGTTTAATTCAGATGAATTTTTGCTTTCTATGACATTTGAAGAAGGAAGACTAACACTTTAATTAATATCCAGATAAATTAAGCAAACTGCAAAAGAATCAGAAAATGTTTGATTGCCATCAGCTTCTCATGCACAATGTGACTGCTCCTTTCATAGACAGTTGAGGGCGTGTGAATTGGAAACTAATTTCACAGCATCCCTCAAATGCCTCAGATGTCATCAATAAACCCATACTCTGACCCAAGAATGACACCTGTCTGATTATTTCCTTAAAAGAATGTCCTAAATATGAAAAAGACTCGGGTGTAAGAATGCTCACTGCAACGTTCCTGTAGGAAGATACTGGAAACAAATTCATGTTAACAGGAGGGCAGTGAACAGAATTGGTGTCCACCAGCATGACCTTTAACGATTGTCAAAAATGATGTTTTTAAAGCATGTGTTCTTGGCCCAGAGCAGGCCCCCGATACGGATTTGCTGGGCAAATGAACATTAAATAGAACGAGAAAGTACTTCTGGTGGGAGGCTAACTGACCAAAATGTGAAGCAAATCCACAGAGAAAAGAGAAGGTGAAAACATAAAAGAGCCAATGAGAATGTTCATTATGGATGATTACCTTGGGCAATAGGATTAAGGTGATTTTCCTTTTCTACCTTATAATATTCTGTAGTTTCCGCATAGTTAGAGCACGGGGTCTGCAATCAAAAGGCCTCTCCCTCTGTGTCACCTTGGTAAGTCCCCGGACCTTTCTCAGCTTCTACCCCTCAATTCTAAACTGGAACCAATTCTAAACTGGAACCAATTCTAAGCTGGAACCAGGTCTCACAGAGCCCTTGTGAGGATTAAATAAGATCACCAAGGCTTCTCACCCCACACGTGGGATGTCGTAAAAACCCACGGAGTAGTAGTACGTCGCACACATTGCTACACTTGGAATTAGCCGGTTCTGTATAAAATGCACACCCTAATGGGAGTGTGAGCCTCCCTCACCCAGCATACCTTTGCTTCTTCTAACATTTCCTGTGTTTCTTCTTGAGAATGACTAATGAAAACATCACCAATTTGATAAGGTATCATTAAGCAATCATCATCTGCAAGCATGATGTCCTCACAAGCATCTTCCAAATTCTGGAGTTGTTTCTAGAAACACAAAACAAACGGCAAAGAAAAGCACACTCAAAACTCCCTGTTAGGGGCAAGAAGCCAATTTTTTAAATTATTTTTATTAACCTAAGGTACTGTTTGCCCCAGGGGTATAGGTCTATGAATCATCAGGCTTACGCATCTCGCCGCACTCACCACAGCACATACCCTCCCCGAAGTCCATCACCCAGTCACCCTCTCCCTACTCCCCAAGCCCCCAGCAACCCTCAGTTTGTTCTGTGAGAATAAGACTCTCTTATGGTTTGTCTCCCTCCCGATCCCACCTTGTTTCACTTTTTTCCAAGAAGCCAATTTAATCTGGGGACACTACTTCTGAAAGACCCTTTTGCAAGTACCATCACACTAGCGTTAAGACTTTTTTACATTTCTAGATGGCGTTTCCTAAGGAAGCGCTCAAGAGCTAACTCATTGTCCTCAAGCTACTTCCAGACTGCTACGAGCACCTGTGGGGGACAGCAGGCCACTCAAAATGTCCTTCTCCCCTAACGGTTGCCACTTGGTGCATTCTGCCTTCCTAGGGTAGAACAGAAACAGAGCAAACCGCCATCTCTCAGCCTTGTCAGATGAGAGGCTGAAAGCAGCTACGAACATAAATCCCACCCACCAACCGCACTTGAACTGGACCTCAGCTCAGGGAGTCACACGAGGCGAGGCTGGGCACACAGGCCTGACGTGCGGGGCGGCCCCTGCTGGAGGTGGCAGCAGACTCTGAGATCCCTAGAAATGGCAGCAGGTCCATCGCCAGCCCCTTTCTTGGAGATGCAGTTCTGGGGCCTGCTCCCGGAGCCCCAGCCCAGGCCCACCCCCTCAACAAGCTCTAAGTTCTCACACAGCCCTTCAACAAGGTCTTCTTTCTTTAACTAACTGGATTGGATAACATCATCTGCAACAAAGAGCCCAAACACAATCACATACTACTGAATTCAGTTTTAAAAAGCTCTAGTATGGGCCAAATGGGTGGCCCAGTCCATTAAGCCACTGACTCTTGATTTCAGCTCAGGTCGTGATCCTGGGTTTGTGGGATCGAAACCCACATCGGGCTCCATGCTGGGCATAGAGCCTGCTTAGGATTCTCGCTCTCCCGCTCCCTCTGCCCCCCAACATCCCATTTCCATGCTCTCTCTGTCAAAAAAAGCTATAGTATAAAGACCTTTCCTTTTTCTTAAATAAGATGCACTTCTTTAATACCTTTTTAACTTCTATTTCCTCCTTCAGCTCTGTGATTCTACTCGTGTTCCGTGCAAATTTGTTTATCTTTTGTTGATCTTCAAAAGTAACGTTGACATCTTCTGCAGCCTGAAAAAACATTTTAATTTTTTAGCAGAATTAATTTTACTGGAGAAGTTATAGGTAAGCTTTTTCTCTGAAATAACTCAATAAACTATTTGCCCTTATAGAGTCAAGAATCAAAACAGGCACAGAAAATCACAAACAGAGGCTTTGTAAGTTTTTGCCCCACAAGCTCAAGATTTGTTCATACATCTGCCACCTCTTCTGATAGTCTATGGAATAATGCCTAAGCTACAAAAACATTTCAAATATAAACAATTAAGTCTTGAACCCTGCCAGCCAACTTTAGCCTAGAGCAGAAATTTCTTGAGTTAGAACATTCTTTCATCAAGATAACCCAGGGAGCAAAAATGACGTGGTAGTGATTTCTGGTAAAGGTTTCATACCAGTTTCTGCTTAGAGTTAAAACCTGCATGAGCTTATTGAAGCCATCAGAAATCCGACAGTTTCTAATGTTTAACACAAATGATATACTGGCTAGAGGGTTGTTAACGCATTTCAGGGGCTATATTCCATACATGATAAAAATTATATTTCTTTAATGTAGAACTTGTTACATGTCTTCATAGAAGAATAGGGATAGTATACCTAAGAATATATATAGTATACACAATATACAATAAAAGGATTAAAATCAAATGTTTAAAAATTTTAGTGCTTAAATGTGTAAATTAGAGTACTTAGATGACATACGGTATCTATAAAATCATAAAATAAAATTTATTGAGCTCTTATTATATATCAAGAACTTTCTAAGCACTTATCATCACTGTTACTCCTCCAATAAATCTTAGTAAGTAGGAACATTAGGAAGTAGCACCATTTTACAGATGGAGAAAGTACAGCACAGAGACGGTAAAGAATTTCCCCAAAGTCACACAGCCAGTAAGTGGTGGAATTCAATGTCCACCCAGGTAACCTGACACAGGAGCCCAGACAGGTCCACTAGCTCTTAGACACTGAAGGTGAGAATGCGTGTGGGCACGCAATCACACATATTTGTAAGTGTCAGCAGGAAATCCTTGGCTTTCATCAGTCTCAAAGGGGGACTGTATACTTTAAAAAAAAAAAAAAAATTAAATACCAGATTCTCCTTAGAGTTTCCCCTCGTTTCTAAAATAAGAACAAGAACACTTGATTATAATGTAAAGGAGAAAAGAGAAGCTTCAACAATGACTATTTTTGCTCTTTGCAATGTTTTACAACAACCACACCTGGTCACCCATGACCAGTCCCGTAAGAGGTGTACACTTCCATTTCTCCGGAGGTTGAAAGGCAACCTGTTGTGTCAAGCAAGACTAGCGCTCGGACAGAACACCCAGCCAGACACCCAGCTCTCAGCCCTCCCCTGACCGGGCTCTCAACACACAACAAACACTTAGACATGCATCAGGCTCAGCATCGGAGGCCCAGAGGACATCCTGAAAAAAATCCTTCACATCACGATACACATAGTTTTCAATGTTCAACCTTGTGCGTGATCTTTGTGAATCTGGAAGTCGGGAAACGCTGCACTGCACCAGAGAAACCAAAGGCAAGTCCATATTCAGATATCCTGGCATTCCGGTGATTTTGCCTATGTAAGAACTAGCAATTTCTGAAGCAAACAGGGAATGGAGAACTCTAAAGAGTTCCTGCTTGCCTGCAGAGTTTAAATACTGAGGCTCTGAAAACCTAAATATAGATTTATAGAAGCATTTGTCATCCTGAGGCAGAACGGGGTAACTCCCGTGAAAGCAAGTACCAGGAGGCCGGCCCGACACACAACGGAGGCTAATATATTCTTCCTGAATTTGAATTAAATCCTGCTTGATCAGACTAACATACACACGTTTCTGAAAAGGTATGGAGGAATGTGGCCACCTGTTCCTAACTTTCCAAAGCAGGCGTTTCCTGTCCTAGCCTCACTGCACAGCAGCCCCAGCATGTACTTGGGACCCGGAGCCTTTTTCCTTAACGGTGGTTTTCTCGCTGGGGATTACGGGCTACCGTCGGCGTGTGAAGTCCGTGGCTAACTGCGTGCCACCCAGGGCGGCTCTGTTTAGAGCAGAAAGTGAGAAGTCAGCATCTTCCATGACTAACGCCAGTGGCTTGTTTTCCGCTCACTGTTCTGGAACACTCCTACACGGCGTGAAGCTTCATTTTGGCGGGGAGGGGCTAGTTCTTTTTGTTTTTTTTTTTTCCCCCAAAGATTTTATTTATTTATTTGACAGACAGAGATCACAAGTAGGCAGAGAAGCAGGCAGAGGGGGAGGAGGAAGCAGGTTCCCCGCCAAGCAGAGAACCCAAGGCAGGGCTCGATCCCAGGAGCCTGGGATCATGCCCTGAGCCAAAGGCAGAGGCTTAACCCACTGGGCCACCCAGGCGCCCCGGGGCTAGTTCTTAACTGCGGATGCGCAGACACTAAGAAGTCCCTTTACCCCCTGAACATGTGTGCAGCCTGGCATGTCTTGTGTGTATGTTACTCTGGCACAGTCTTCACAGTTTTTCTCAGATCCTCAAGGGGATCTACACCCCAAAGGTTAGGGACTCCTGTGTTAAGAGAAGCCAGATGTACTCACGGCTGCTCACAAAGTCACGAGAACTCAAAGAGGAAGGAGGGTTTTGTGTGTGTGTGTGTGTTTTTCTTTCTTGACACAGCACAGAGTGGTTGAAACAGTACTGGATTCACATCCAAAGCAAGCAGGAACTTGGACAAATTATTCAATTTTTTGTAGCCAACTCAGGCTTATTACTTGTAAAATGGGGGCGATAGTTCATCCCACATTGCAGGGGAGATGAAATGAGCACTTGAGGATGGAGTCACCTTTCAGTCAACGAGTGCTGGCTGCTTTCTTTCCTGAGCAATGTTTACCAAAAAGTCATTACAGACGAAGAGCAAAGATCTACGAGAAAATTCTGCTAGGCCAGGGAGAAATATAACTGCTCAAGATTCAAAGTGGAAATTAAAATTCCCTGGACCCCGACTGTACCCTTTTTTTCAGACTCAGCATCTTACGGGATTCTAAGAGGAAAGCGAACCACACTCAGTCTTGCCCCACTGGGTCTTGGCTATTACCAGCAGAATGCGGACTGACAGCGGAGTCCATCGGTGAATTAAAAGCCTAGAAGGAAATTCAGGCCACTTTCAGTCTGCCTTTATTTTTGTTTTTTGAAGATGTCTGCCAAGTCTCCATGGTATGAAATTCCGCTTTGTATTTTTATTCACTTTTCACGCCCACAGTGCAGTCATTCATTTAACAACTACTTGGTAAACGCCCCCCATATTCCAGAGAGCTGCTGCCACAGGCCAACCTTCACGAAGGCCTGGCAGCGTACATTCTAGAGAAGGTGGCGGGCAGAAGACAAGGTGAAAAAGATGATACACGTGATGAGGAACGCGAAATAGTACAAGGGCCGCAAGTGCTGGCAGATAAGGCGTGAAGGCGGCTTCCTAGATGGGGTGTCAGCTACGGCCTCTCCGGGGAGGGACCTTCCGGGGAGGGACCTTTGTACTCAGGATCGGGGACTGAATCAGACACAGTCCTCTGCTGGCCAGCAACCAATCCTTGGAAAGCAAACCTTTGGCGAGGAGAAGACTGAACATTCTCACCAGAAAAGCCATGACCCACTGGGGCGTAAACGTTACAAACGCGAAATATCCAAATTGCAAACGGTTTTTATTAAACTCACAAGGCTATCCCCATAATTCAGGCTCACTCACTGACATGCCTGCTTGCTCCCCAGGCAGGCAGAGGGCCGGCGTGTACGTGCAGTTAACCCATCAGAAATTGTGCACAGCACTGGAAAACACCTGCAGGAGGCTGGCGCCTCTCTCATGGCAATGTCTTACTAAGATAAGGAAGAAAATTCTCAGGCTCTGGCTGCCACCCACCCCTCAATATGTTCATTTACTATCTTGGCTCAACCTCCCCGGATTCTCTGCCGGTCTGGCCACCCTTTTTTTAAACACCCGGGGTCTCCGTGGGTGATCCTCCCCCTCTCAAATGCCTCCTCCCTTTCCACGTTCCCTTCCCCTCCTTAGGTCACCATATAGATCACACCTTCTCGTGAAAGCGCTCTCTGGTCACCAAACAGACCTTACTCCAGCCCTCACGTCAAGAGTCCTTTTTTCATAGTTCTTAACAGAGCTGGAAATTCTAGTTTTCTGTGTGACTATCGAGTAATGCTTGCCTCTTCCCCAGAACTTTAAGTTCCCCAGTGCTATGAGGATAAGGGGTAGAAGCATTATTATTGCTCACCAGGGCTCATCACCTAAATCTGAAATTGTGCCACGGTACCTGCTCAAGAAGTTTGCCTAGTGAATGAAAATACGTTGGTAATGAAAAGTTTTGCCAAGTCCAAGGTTCAAATCGTGTCTCTACCATTTCTTCAACCTTTCCTTCATCTCTCTGCACTTCTGTTTGTATACCTGTCAAATGGGGGTTGGGGAGCCAACTAGTCCCATCTACTGAATGAAACACCGTCACTCACAAAGGGCCCAATTTAAATACAAAAGAGAGGTGGGGTGAATCTCACCAAGTTTCCTACTCATCTGAATCCCCTTAACCCTGAGCCCTACCCCAGGACTCAATAGGAATTTGTAGATGACAGACCAATAATAGCTTGAGCAAATCACCCCGGGTTTGCCTGGGGCCAGGAACCCTACAACAGAAGTAGGGGGCTCAAACCATGCAAAGTGCTGAGTAGGAGAGCCACGGAACTGGAAGCTGAAAGCAAGCAAGTCCCTCTGGGCAGGGGGCTCTTTGTCAGACCTGCTGCAAGTTAAAAACACAGGCTCTAGAGTCAGAAAGGATGTGCTCCCTTTAAACCTCACTTTGCCTGTGTACTTCAGTCGTCTCATCTGTAAAGTAAGGATGCAAGCAGTTTCGGGGGGTAAGACTAAAACAGGCACACAACTCTGGTAGACCCGTGCCTACCCCGCACCCAGGGAAAAGAAAAGCCTCGGTTACTCCCAGATGCTGTTAGTCCCTTGCCCCAACCCCATTTTGCTTTTCTTCTCTCCAGGTATTTTTAAGCACTTGTGTGCACACCCGCTGAGTTACAAGCTGTCCGCAGGAGTTCGACCTGCTTGGTAGGATAAAAGGTGGGCTTTGGGAAAAACAAAATTAAAACCTGAGTTTGAACTCCAGCTCTGCTATTAGCTGAGTCATTTTGAGGCCACCAACCGCTCTGTTAAGTTTCTCCATCTGTAAGGTGGGAGGAAACCGCGTCTCTGCGAAGTCGCTGGGAGCCTCAGAGGGGACAAGCAGGCGGCTTCTCGGCCCCGACCCGTCGTCTACCCTCAGTAGAGAGAGTTTCCGTCTGGAAGCAGGGGGACATCGAGTGTGGATGTGGGCGGCTCAGCGCTGGACACCAGGGCTCCGGGGCCAAATAACCTGGGGGTGCTGTGCTCCTCACAGCTGTGTGACCTTGGGCAGGTGACTCCACCTCTCTGGGCCTCCGCTTCCTCATCTGCAAAGCCGGGAGCCAGCAGCACCCCCGCCTGTCGACTGGCGAGGCGAAATGACAAGCCAGGTAAAATGCAGCCCGGGGGACCTTCGGCTTCGCCCACCGCCACGACAGGGCCTGGGCCGCGGGGTCCTCAGGCTCTCCACGGCCGTCTTCAGCACCGCGAGAGGCGACCCAGAGGTCCCCGACGGTCCCGGCCCGCACGCCCCGCCTCGGCGGGCCGGGGGCCTGAGAAGACGTCCAGGGAGCGGGGAGCGGGGAGGCCTCGCCGCGGGGCCGCCCTGAGGGCCGGCGGCCTCGGCCCCCGGCCCCACGCCGGGCTGCAGAGCCGCACAGCCCAGGCAGCCCGCGCCCGGCCCCCGACTGCCGACCCCCGTCCGCTAGCCGAGCATCCCGCTCCCGGAGCGCCCCACTCACCGCCTTCTTCATGGTGGCCGCCATCTTGGGACTGGACCACGGCGCGCGGCGGGGAGGGCCGCGAGGGCGCGCTCGGGCCCCGGGCCGTCCGTCCGTCGCTCCCTGCGGGCCCAGACCGCCCCTCGCGTGCGACCCTGTCTCCATAACCCCCCCTACTGCACCTTCGACCCGTGACTCTTACCGGTCGGGACTCACGGAGGAAATGTGTCCTGGAAGGACTTGGTACATGCCAATTAAAGGCACAGGCAACGCCCTGTGGGCCGACGGAAAGTGGGGGGTGTGGCGAACCGCCCCAGGGTCCCGCGGCGGACGGCAGGGGGCGCCCCGCGCGGGGAGGCGGGGGCCCGAGTGCACGGAAGGGAAGTTCCCTTATCAGTTCGGCGAACTTTGTGAGAAATCGGCATAAAAACAAATGCCTTGGCTCTAGGATGTGAGATGTATGTGCCCTGTTAATTCTCGGATAATATAAAGGAGGACGTACTCCTGTTCATTTATTCACCAATGTTATCTGAGTAATTCACCCTATACCCCGACACTTGTGCCTCCCCAATTTTTTCCTTTTCCTCTGTGTGTGTCTGTCTGTCTGTCTATCTGGATTCCTTTACACTCTTAACAAGTATTGAAGACTTCAAAGATCTTCTGTTTGCATAGGTTATATTCATCGACATTTCTCATTTTAAAGAAATTAAAACAGAATTTTAAAAAATATTAATTCACTTAATAAATAAACCCATTCCATGTTAATATAAGTAACATCTTAAATTATCTGAAATCTTGGGGCACCTGGGTGGCTCAGTGGGTTAAATTATATGAAATCTTTGGAAACTGGCATGGGCTTCTGAACACAAGGAAGAGGAAGAAGGATGTAAGTGCTGGGCCAGCATCCAACAGCGGGGGTTTTTGGTACAAGGGGCTCTGGGTGGTGGGGCTGTTCACAGAGACAGTCTCATAGCCTGGGAGAGTGTCGATTGATCTGGACAGATGCACAGACAGTGGGCTGACTCCCGGCCACCGTGGTTCGGGCTCTTCTCCTGACTCTGCATCTCACCCTCTCTGTCCTCTCCCCGAACCCTCTCCAGCCCTGGTGTCCTTTGCGCTGATCTGTTTCCTGGCAGGAGAACCAGTTCTATAAGTACAAATGGAGCCTTTCATGACTTCCATTAAGCATCCTCTCCTTTCCTTAAATTTGAGCATTCCCAACCTCGCTTCTGGTTTTTTCCCTACCTGTCTGGACCAATAAAAGAAAGAAGCTTGTGGTACCAATGGAAACCATTGGAGACTGCAGGTCAGGAAGGAAAATCAGCAGTCACCCCTTGAGAATACGATCTCCACTCAGGGTGACTGAACACATCCCCTAACACCAAGCTGAAAACTGGCCATCCATTGGCTGGATCCGTGATATGGTGTTTTGGGCTTTTTTGTCTGTTTGGGGTTTTTTGGACCCACACTGTATTTTTCTTTAATTGAACGAACATATGAAAATTAGGAGATTGTACTCAACAATATCAGATTTTTCCTTCTGCTTAAGTTTGTAAAATCAACGTCCTGGTGTCCGTGATTCTACGTACATTCCTGAATGACAGCTGTTGCTGGCGATGATTAGGGAAGAACTATCGAGTTCACGGGCCCTCTCCGGGGCCCCTACAGACCCCCACCTGCCTCATCCTTGTGCTTACCTGTCAGGCTCTCTGGGTATATGCACTTGTCTCCGGCCAGGCTTCTGTTCTAGCAGATCTAAATGGGTTTTTTGTGTGTACATGTGCTTGTTAGAACTCTGTACCATGCTAGATGCCTTTGCAAAAAGAAAGAGGAATCAGGCAAGTGGCAAGTGCTTCCCATCCAGAAGCTTACAGTTGGCACACTCACATATCACCACAGATTACATTCCCTCCCTGGAGCTGCAGCCCTAGAACCAGGGCTGAGGGGTTCTAGAGAGCAAGAGCTCGTGTCTGGCTGGAGTAGCCAGTGAAGATGCTGGAACTGGTGGCAGGCTGAATGGATCGGGAAGGGCAGCTGCTGGGATGCCTGGGTAGTACAGTTGCTTAAGTGTCCAACTCTCGGTTCTGACTCAGGTCCTAATCTCAAGGATGTGAGACTGAGCCCTGTGTTGGGCTCTGTGCTCAGTGTGGAGTCTGCTTGGAATCCCTCTGTCCCTGCCCCTCTGCTTTCTCTCTCTCCCTCTCTCTCTCTCTCTCTCCCTCTATGCCTAAAATAAGTCAATAAACCTTAAAAAAGGGGGGGAGCAGGTGCTGAAAAAAAAAAAATAGACAAAAGTCCTTATCGTCATGCAGGATACATTCTAGTGATGGGAGACAGACCATAATCAAAACATAGAAATGATTTATATAGTATGTCAGAAAGTGTTCTTACTGTGTTATTAATTAATTAATATGAAATTAATTAATTAATAAAATAATTAATTAATATGAAAGAACACTTAAGATAACATGAACACAAGACTGTGTAACTACCCGTAGGAAAACTTCATGAGGAAGAGACAAGGAAAGAAACGGTAAGTGTGTTGACTGGAAAATTGAGGGGGAAAACCCCTGTCACCCATCTGGTTGGATTGACATGTAAGCTAAAAAATTCTACAGACATGTCCTGGTTTAAGATTCTGTCACAAAAATAAAAAATAAAAATAATAAAAAAGAAAAAAGGGATTCTGTCACAGAGCAATGATGGGTCCATTTCATAGCAGTACGGGCCTGAGTACCCTCCAAAATCCGAACCTCCGGGCCCGGCTCCTGGTTCTGAGACGGAAACAGGAAGCCTTGATGGGATTACCCTGCCACGGAGGTTGACCAGAAGGAGTGAAGGGCAACAAGGAGCCAACCCTATTATCACGTGGTAATTTGTTCCGGGCCTGCAGGGGGCGCCCAAGGGTCGTGTTAGCGCCGCCGTTCAAGGCCATGTGCGTACTACTTTGCCAAAATAGGTACAGGACTATTATTTTCTTAATTTTTAAAATGTAATCTACTTTTAAAATTTAGAATAAATATATTTTAAAGGACATTTAAAAAAATCTCTGTCTTAAGGGAAAACCAGTCTCACTCGCTGTAGGAGCAGATCTTCAGTAAATTAAACCTCACCTCTGGGATGGGCCTTGAGAAATTGTTTCAGCTGAGATTCGATCCAGCTGAGATTACCTTCCAAGGGGGAAGGTAACAGGCAAAAAGGGAGCAGGACCAGGTGCCGCACCTGAAGGCCTTCCTTACATGTCCGTCTCTGGCCACTCGTCTGCTTGACCTTCCTCCCAGAGCAGTGGGGGGGGGGGGGGGGAGTGAAAAGAAAGTTCAATATGGAATAAAGGTCGTTAATCATAGTTTACTTAAAGAAACAGAAGAAAAGTTTGGGACAGAAAAGAGGAGGAGGAGAAGGGCAGAGATGAAGTTGGGGCCAGCTGACACAGCTCCTCACTTCTAACCAACTGTGGACAGGAGGGAAAAGAGACCCAAGGCTCACTTCCCCTTTTTACAAAAAGCCAGAAATCTGAATTTTTTTAAAAAAAAGTCTGAAGTCTCTTGTTGAAATCGTCCCTGAAAACTTCACATATGCCAGACAGATGGAGAGCACAGGCCACCCACTCATTTGTGACCTCCAGTAAACCTCCCCGTATGTACCTATTATAGGACGTTCTTACTACCGAAGTTTTCTCCTAAATGAAAGCATTAAAAAAAAAGTCCCTAGGTTTGCTGAAATCAAAACGTGATACAAATTAGGAACTCTATCTCTGACTGAAAAACTTCACCCCCAAGCTGACTGATTACTTTCTCCTCTTGTCGTCTCCTTCTCACACGTGCGCCATGGTCCTCAGAATTTCCTCTGTGTCCCTTCATGAATAACTCTTTTTATTTTTATTTCTATTTATTTGACAGAGATCACAAGTAGGCAGAGAGGCAGGCAGGGGGTGGGGAGGAAGCAGGCTCCCTGCTGAGCAGAGAGCCTGGAGCAGGGCTCTCTCCCAGGACCCTGAGATCATGACCTGAGCTGAAGGCAGAGGCTCAACCCACTGAGCCACCCAGGTCCCACCCCGCCATGAATAACTCTTGATGTCCAGTGGTGCCTTTAAATCTAACTCGAGATTTAACCCAGACTCTAAAGGCTTCCTTGGTTCTCATTAACTTGTTCCATCTTTAAATTCTGCACTTGCCCTGTAATTTGGTACTTTTTAAAGCCACAGCTGTATATGCCTTACCGTCTCTTACTTGAACTTCTTGGGAATAGTCTTCCTGTGCTGGGTAATGTAAAGTTGTTTACATATGGCTCACTGATTTTATAAATGGTTTGTCATGCCCCCCTTTGAAATTCTTCAGTGTCTTCCTGTTACACTTAAGGTGTAATTTCGATTTCTTACCAAGGCCTAGCCTCTATCTCTCACATCATTTCATACCATCCTTCCCCTCAATATTCTCCATCTTCTTAGGTGTCCATTTGTGAATGATATGTGCTCCTTTCTGCCTCAGGGCCTTTGCACCTGCCTATCTTGCTATTCAAGATGCCCTTCTCCTGTTATTCACCTGGCTAAATTCTGCCCTTCCTCAACACTCAGCCTCTGTGTCCCTCCATCAAGAAATCTTTCTTCAACACATCCACCACCCAGAAAAAGCAGCACCCCCCCGTTATAAACCCCTCTAGTACATTTTCTTTTGAAATATGTTTCTTCATCTCTGTAATCACAGCAGCAAGAGGGGGAGTAGGAGATTGACAAATATTAATGAATAAAAGTGTGAACGAATGAGTGTGTAATTAGAGACTAATACTGTAATATGTAAAACAATATAGCTATTGATAAATTCACTCAGCAACAGTACAAGAGTCTGTGGTGTATTTCCGTTCACTGTGTGTGTGTGCGTGTGTGTGTGCGTTGCATACACGCTAGATCTAGCACTGTCTCACACCGCGATCATGTGGATTTATGGCCGGAGCAAGCCTTCCCTTCTCCACCAGGTGGCGCCATGACTCCAGGATCCAACGTCTTCTCTTACCTCTTTGCAACCCTTCAGGAACTGTCCACACTCTTGTCTACACTGCAAAGAAAGATTAAACAAAATCAAGGAAACCTCTCTTTGGGACAAAATATAATCATCTCTCACTAGTAGGAATTCTTACCTTAATTTTTACCTGGAAAAAAGCAAAGCATTTCCCAGAGCCCTTGATCGTATGTATTGGGTTTAGGCCTTTATAAAACAGACCATTAACTAGCCTGTTGATTTCAAGGGTGTGTGCTTACAGCAATTCTGACATTGAGAAACGAGTCAGAACTTGTTATAAGTAACAGTCACAACATATCTTCAAATTAAAATATAAGTTCCCTGGTGTGATTCATTCAACAAGAACCTCATTTACACCCAGCACTGAGCCCGGCAGCCTCGTCACATAGATGCTGCTCTTGAAAGGATCTGTTTCATGGTGGAATGGGCATCTACTATCTTTCGGATACTTTTCTCTCTATTTAGGGATGTTTCCAGGTCCTGAGTGTCAACCCTCCATCCTGGAAGTCAGAACTTAATTTCCTAGCATCCTTGAGGCTCAGATGCAGGCCTGTGGAGGGAGAAGCCGGGAGCTTGGGTGGGGGTGGGGGTGGGGCTGGGGGACTGGGCACTCCATCCTGAAAGTGAGAGCAGCCTGGCATAGGAGGCTCCCTTTTCCTGAAGCAGCAGGAAGAGAGCCCTGGGCCTCAGTGACTCAGACCTGGTGGTGCTGAGATTGTAGCAGCGAGCAGTCTGACAAGGTCATCTCAATGTCATCCCTAGCTTTTTGCCTCCACTGTGGGTCCCTGGGCACCTCACAAAGGGTCTGTGCACATTTCAACTTCCTTTTTCAAATTCTGCTGTATCTAGCTACAGAGACCTGCTCCTCGACACGAAGAACCCCAAAGAGATGTTTCTTCTAAAGGAAAGTTATTCCTTTGTCCCTGGAAATTCAGCCAAGCTGATCAGGAGATGGAAATGCAAAATGGCGCCGCATCCCTTAGGCTGCCGTGAGGAAGAAAATCCCCTTGCTACTTTGCCAGCACACATGCCAATGCCAACGGTGGACGCTGAGCTGATTTTCAGTGCTCTTTTTGTTTTATAAATCACATACTCAAGAAACCCATAGGTTGCATTTGTGTCAGATTGACACAGGTCTTCATGAAGAGATGTCAGCGGAAACCAACACATCCCCGAACCAGTGTAACCACGGCCACGGGCCACAGAATCCTCATGAGCTGGGAGGGCTCCCACGTGCAAATGGGAAACTGGGTCCAGGGAGAGAGAAGGGGCCACGGCCTGGTTCTTGGAGAGCCAAGTAACCTGGCTTGTGTTTTGATGACGAACAAAGGACAAGATTAAAGAGGTCATGGGACTCAGTGTTGTCAATCATTAATGCTTTGGTGGTCCCCAAGCAAAATCCTTGGCAGGGCAAGAAGCAGTCACTGGCCGCACCCCGTCACTACCACCGGACGAGAAAGGGATGCGAAGAGCGGTGGAGAGGCAGTTCCATGAAACAAATCAACATTTTTACTGTTTAAGAATGATTCTACTTCTGGCCGCCCATTCTGAGAAAATAGGTCTAAAAACTGTAAACAGACTATTTATACAAGAGTGCTTAGGAAACCTCTGTTTATAAAAATGAAGCATCCTAACTACTCTGAACGGTTTGGCAAAAGAGACCAGTTTAAGTGGCCCATAGGGTCCTCCCCTTCATAAGCACTTGTTCCAAAGCCCTTTCTGAAAAGTAGCAGCAGAGGGAAACATGGCAAAACAGATCAGATGCAAAATTACAATTCCAGTTTTGTTTCTAAAAATCATATGTATATAGATATAGATAGATACACTTAGAAACATATCAGAATGAAATATATAAAGATGTCAACATGTAACAGTGATTTTGTAGATATCACGAATTGAATGTAACATTTACCATCTTTATAACTTTCTGTATTGCTTAAAAATTGTGAAATGAATATGGATTAATTTGTATTCAGGAATAAATTAATATTAAGGTAATTGATATGTAATAATGCAAGATATACTGAAACCTGATGCAGGCTGTAAAGTAAACACATTGTGATTCCAGCTAGAATCTAAAAATCTAGACGTAGATAGAATATATAGGAGGAAATTTACAGAACTATTCTTAGCAGTTGTCACATGAAATCCAATTATTTTATCATATTTACACTTTTTTAAATTTCTTTTAATGACTAAATGCCACTTTAATAATGGTTGGGACGTAGCATCTGGGTGGCTCAGTTGGTTAAGCGACTGCCTTTGACTCAGGTCATGATCCTGGAGTCCCAGGATTGAGTCCCACATCAGGCTCCCTGCTCAGCAGCGAGTCTGCTTCTCCCTCTGACCCTCCACTTCTCACACTCCCTCTCTCTCTCTTTCAAATAAATAAAATCTTTAAAAAAATAATGGTTGGGACACTTTTTCAAGACATGACTACGTTATTAACTTTCTCAATAAAGAAGGCAAGATAATTTTCACATTCCACTTATCACAGGAGCTCAATCATCAGAAGAAAGGATTTAAATCTAAATAGGTCCTCTACATGATTGTCCTAAGTTTCTGAGAAGGAACAGGAGGCTCCTGAGATATTAAACTGTTAACAACAATTTTTTTAAATTCCTGGAAATTCAATATTTAACGTAATGTGCACAAATCTTAACAAGCATGTTTACTCTAAGAAATAGCATTCACAGGTACCTGGGTGGCTCAGTCAGTTAAGTGGCTGCCTTCAGCTCAAGTCATGATCCCAGGGGCCTGAGACAGGGTCCCATTTCAGGCTCCTTGCTCAGCAGGTTCCCTGAGTAAGAAGCCCACTTCTCCCTCTGCCTGCTGCTCTCCTGGTTGTTCTCACTCTCTCTCTTTGACAAATAAATAAATAAAATAAAATAAAATAAAAAAGGTAGCATTCATTTATGATCTATAAATATATTTGTTTTAAGAAATTATTTTGCTGACTTGAGCTTACTTAAATATATGTTTTTATAATGAACCCAGTATTAAATCTGTATATGTATAAAGATGACCTTTGATTGTCTGCCCAAGAGGAATGAGCCCTTCTACATATACGGCATTTGCTTCTTAACATCCAATGGCAGTAACCCTGATTTTAGTTTGGAGATCTTTCTCTTACTCCCTCTGATGCTCAATATTACGTGAAACTTGCAGAGACATTTGGCCAAACGTTGTTTTGCACGTGTCAGTGAAAGTGTTTCTGGATGAGATTAATATTTGAATCGTAGACTGTGTAAAGCCCTTCCTAATGGGGGTGAGCATCGTTCAGTCAATCAAAGATGTGAAAAGAACAAAAAAGGAGACTCAGAGCGAACTCTTCCTGCCTGCCCGCTGAGCTGAGACACTGATCCTTTCCAGGTTCCAGACTTGAACCGACACATCAGTTCTGCATTTCCGGCTTGCCAACTGCAGATCTTGGGATTTTACCCCTGTAATCCTGGAGGCCACGTTTTTATGATATTTGTCTATCAATCATCGATCCAGTGATCTATTCATCCACATTCTATTGGTTCTGTTTCTCTGGAGAACACAGCCTAAGACACTCCCAACTCGTCCATGTGGTCCAGATGGGCTCGAACACTCTCCAGGAAGGGGAGCAGCAGAAGAACAGGCTTCAGCCAATCAGCACACTGTGGCCACACGACTGTTCAGGAATCAGCCTATGATCAGAGCCAGGGTTTCTGATTAGCATGGGCACCACAGATCTCTCTTCCAGCTAGCTGTAAAACTGTAGGGATGAAAGTTCTAGAACAGAGGCCAGCATTTTGCACGTAGAAGAGTGAGCTCATTTGAAAATGGAGCCAACACAGAAGTGAAACTGAAGAGTGGAGAGAAATGAGGGCCTGAATTTTAAAATGTGGCCCTGGACCCACCAAGCTAAGCAAGCTCCCGTTCTGAACTTTGCAATGACTTGGGTCAATTCTGTATTTGCTGATGGGGTTTTGGCTTCATTTCCTGTGATTTTTCATCAGAAGAGTGTGCCCTGCTATGTTCCGGCCACAGCAATGTCATGGCAGAGCCTGATACAAAGCCTTAGTACAGGGAGTCGATATCGGGAGGTGACCCTGGGGAACCAGAGCAGGGAGCCGGGGAGCGGGGGTGGTGCCGGGAAAAGTTAAAAAGGGGAGGCAGGAAGCTGTTCCCAGGGCCCTTTACTGAGCTACTTACCCTGTGGGCAACTGGACTGATCCTTCCTGGGGACTCTTTGGGACACTGTGTACCCCATATCACAGGACTGTTCTCACCACAAAGACTGCCCCTATCCGCCCATCCAAGGTTGGTCAAGGGTTGCCCTGGGCTGTTAACTTCTTTGTACTTCCAGGTTTGTTCTTGTCCAAGAATGGCTGCGGAAGCTACTAGAGGCCGGCAGCAAAACCCCAAGAGGTGAGGCAGAGTTGACTAAGGTGCACCTTTGCACAGCTATTTGTCAGGCCAGTGGCCAGGGTAGATAGATAGGTCCAGGGAGGGTAGATGACAAGGCACTTAAGGTACCCAACACCATTAAGTATCAGTTATCAGCACAACAGATACGCCCTCTAAGACTGGGCTTCACCATGGGTTTATGAACTTGGGAAAGAAAAAAACAAAACAAAACAGGGCTGAATCCTTTGTAGCCCAAGCAGGACTCAAACGCTGACATCTCCTGTCACTCTTACTTAAGACTAAATAATCCCCCTTGGGAATTCCCTGACGCAAAGTCTTAGGAAATCATTCTGCTGCAGAACAGAGACCAATTGTGTGTAGGCAGAGGAGGGCTTTCCCCTGCCGTGAAGGAAGGGCCCTGGAAGCGATCCGTCTGGATCTGAAAGATGAGAACTGGGGAGGTGAACTTCAGATCAGGTGAAGAAAAAAATTCTTTTTTCACCCCGATCCAGAATTTAAGGAGGTCAGGGGGAGAGGGACCTGCCTCGTTCACTCACACATCCACGCAGCATGTTACACACTGAATGTGACCAGGACCAACCACGTAATTTTCAGGGCCTAGTGCAAAAGAAAATGGTTGTGGGGGAGGAGGATTGTTCTAACATTATTAACAATTTCATTTTGGCAACAGCAGAGCATTATACCAAGCGTGGGGAATCTTCAGACCAAGAGGCCCTAACCGTCATCGGCTCTTCAGTCATTGAGCTCCGTTTCAGGCATCCATCAGCAAGCAAGACCCACCCAGAGTCTGTCCTCATGAAGAGTCTAGGCTGGGATTCATGCTGTTCCCTCTAGCAGTCTTCTTTTCCAGGTATCTTTCACAGCATGAGCACTTGCTAGAGTGAGGTTGATTATATATTAAATAATTTTTCATGCCACTTCTTCCTTAAACTTCTGGAACTTAACCAAAGAATCAAGGATACATTCCAGTGCAGAGTGGGGGCGTCCAGCTATGTGGGGGGACATCGGGTGTGTCTCCAGAAAGCACATGTGTCCCAAAGGACAGCTTCCTAAAAAATTTCCAAAGTATAATTTTAATTATTGGCCACAGTTGGTTTATAATCTGAATTAAACCCTAAATGCTGAATAATCTAGGATACTCCCTTCCCCGCTCCACCAGAATTCCCACTCTGCCACACGGGAAGCTCCTACACTCCCTACCCTCTTATATCTGATGCCTTAACATAGCTACCGGGTTTGCATGACGTTTGAAGATTTTTTGAGCCCAAGACTGCTGAAATGCACGGTACTCACTTGGGAATATTTACCGTCTCCCTCACTATGTTTTCAGAGAACCTCTCTGCAGCCTCCGAAGCTTTTGCCAAACACCCACATCTGCAGAGCCAGCACCAACCCCCACTAGTCCTTCTAAGTTGGGGAGTGAGAGCAGGTGCCACACATGAGAAGAGTGAAGGGAGCACAGGTGAAATCAGCATGAACACTCAGATGTTCATGCCCCAGGTGTTCCTCGTAGGGGACTTCCTGTACTTATCGCGCTGTGGGATAACACTGTTTACCTTACAGGAACGTGTATTTCTTATCACTGTGTTATATGAATTACTCGTATCGTATTCTTTCCTGTAGGCACTTTCACTTTAGCCTGTGCTGGAACGGGTTCCGTAAATTAATGACTAAAATTGTAGGAATCCTGTGAAGATCTTAATTCTGAAGGAGGCATCCCCATCAGCAGGAAATGCTACGGGGCAGTTTTGTTTCAAATATAAGAAAAGAAAAAAAAAAAAAAGGAATCCTCGGGTACATTTCATTTTAAAAATCCCTAATTCATGCTTTATGATGCTTTGTGTTCAATTTGACCATAGTGAAGACAGTCCCTGGTAAGTAATAGTTATCATTTTAATTTCAAAAGTGATCCCTTTTTTTGTATGTACATTAAACTTCCATAAATGTTTTCTTTTTAAAACAATTCTATTGTTCCCCCCCCCCCGGTTTTATGATTGCATGTGATTTTTCTCTGCTTATTTTAAAATTTGTTACATTTCCCAAGTGCCAGGGATGAGCTGCTAAAGCCTTAATTCTTTCTCTCAATCCAACTTTTGTCCAAAATCGGAAATCACCTAATCAACGTTGGAGAACACAAACGTCATCCACTTGGGGCTCCTGGCCAACTGCTTTTCAGACCGGGAAGGAGATGCGTACCTGGCCCTACACACCGAGATAACATTGTCCTCCTGAGCAAAACAAATCAGTTTCAAAAGTTTCCAAGTTACCTAGGACAAAACAAGGAAGTTTAGCTGAGATCATTTAAAAAAACAAAAAATGCTCATTATAAACTCACCTCCGCTTAATTATTTCCTCTGTCTTGGCTCCCTAAGAAATTTGGAGTTTTTTCAGAGGAGTTGAAATCTGAGGCATCATGGGGTCCCATCTGCCAAATGCAATATTCTGATTGAGCGCCAGGGTTAGGGTGACTTCTGTCAACAATCTTGGGTCTCAAATTCAGGTGCCTGAGAGGGACACCAAAACGTGTGATTCACCCAGCCATTTGAGAAATAAAAATGTCAAAGCATTTGGAGTCTTAAGAATTTGAAACAGGAGCACCTGGGTGGCACCGTCGGTTAAGCATCTGACTCTTGGTTTCGGCTCAGGTCCTGAGATCTGGCTCTGTGCTCAGCGTGGACTCAGCTCAAGAGTCTCTCTCTTCCCCTCCCTCTGCACTGCCCCCCACCCAAAGATAAGTAAAAAAATATATATATATATTTTAAATATGAAATGCTTCATGAGTTTGCGTGTCAACCTTGTGCAGGGGCCACGGTAATCTTCTCTGTATTGTTCCAATTTTAGTATATGTGCTGCTGAAGTGAGCACAAGTAAATAAATCTTAAAAAAAAAAAAGAATTTGAAAGCAAGAATGCTAATCAGATATTTTGCTGGTACTCAGGTGATAGCTGCTGCACATCCACTCTGGGTCTCAGGTCCCAAAGTGCTGGTGCTGATCATTCCTTAGTGGTGGGTTTCTATTTTGGAATCCCACATCCGAACCTTGGTCATCCAGCCGCACTTTTGCAAGCCTCTGTCCTATGCCAGAAAAATCCCTTTACCAATTAGGCTGGCCAGCACCAGTTTCTGTTGCTTTCAACCAAAAGAATCTAAGCCCCTACCAAACCCAGAAGTTCTATCTCCCCCAGGCCCCAAGAAAGGGCTGCATATGGGAGGACCATCAGGTCCTGAACCATCAGGACCCTCACTCCACTGCTCCTCTGGGCTCAGCAGCTCCAGTCTTCTTTATCTCTGAGAATTATCTTCTTGCGCTTCTTTGGTTACGGGGACGTGAGGAGTAGGAGTTGAGCTCTCCATGACTCCTGATCGGGAGACCACACTAGCAAGTGGGCTATTTCCCAAATCCCAAATCAATGCCTTGGAGGGAGATCCAATTGGCTCATTTGAATCAATTCATCCACCCGTCTTGGCTAATGTAGGGCCAGAATCCAATGTCACATGCCGTCGTGGCTGCCAAGGGCTCAGGCCAGTGGTGTAGGGAGAAGGGCCATATCTCACTGAGTCACATGGGCTTCCTCGAGGTGTGGTTCTGGGCAGCTCTGCATAGGAGTCTGTGATCACGGCCTGGTACCCAGCATGAACCTCTCTGTGTATTTCGTGAGATTATTTGTCAGCAGAGACCGTGATGTTCCAAGTGTTGTGGAAGATAGTTCCTTGAAACTTCCTTAGTGATAAACTAGTAGGGGATAGTCCCTTTAAGAAACTGAACTTGGTCGTTCGTGCCTTCATTCATTGTCCATTGAAAGATCCTAGTTGATTCTACCTGACAAAAAAAATAATAATAAATAAATTAATTAATTAATTAAAAAATTTTAAAATTGATCTATTTATGTCTCCTGGGCAATAGGCATCAAGGTAGCCGAGGGACATAGAACAACACTATACTTGGCGATAGCAGGGAGAATTGCTTGATTGTGATATGAATAGTTCACAATCATTTGAATTTCACATCTCAATACATTTTTTTTTAAAAATATGGACGGGGGAGCAGTATCGTCAGAGAGGTGCCGACCTTTTATTTTGCTGAGGAAAGACATGAAACCAAGGAAGCTTAAATCTAAAACCAACAACATAAAAACAAAGACTTTACCGTCGAGTCAAAGGCTGGAATAGAATTCAAAAAACCTTTCTCCATATAAAGTTGCTCCTCTAAACTTGTTCTAACTTTATAAAATCCCTAGCCACTGAAGCAGCAGACCAACCAGCAACCCTTCCTAGTGAACTTGAATTTGGAATCCACTCCATGACACAGTCTGCCTTACCAGAGAGTGAAGTTTAAAATTGGGGGGGAGGGGGTGAAAGACAATACCACTTCCATTAGAATTCTTCCCTCCTACAACCATGGTTTTCAACAGAAGTGAGGGCATGTTCCCCCATCTGACTGTGGTGTCCTTCTGTGACATGAAGTGCCAGCTGGAAGCAAAACAGAGCCTTATACTACCTGCTGGCTATGGGCCAGGCACTCTGCTAAGTATACACACACATTTGATACTATTTGATACATTTAATACATTTGACACATGCATACAATCACACACACATTTGGTAATATTCTCCTTTTCACTGATGAAGAAGCCAGAGCTGGGAAACATAATATCACTTGCCCATAGACACACAGTCCGATCAGTTCTGGAGCTCGGATTTGAAGAAAACAGCATCTGCTTCCCAAGGCCACTTTTCAACATGACTTTTCTCCTTAAAGATTCAAACGAGGATTTTTGACAACCAAGAGACACACACACATGTTTTCATTTTAGAAAAAAGATATTTATGAAGTAACTCATTTTATTTTGGACTCCAGACTTGAGACTGTAGAAAATGTTAATAGCTCGGTTGCCTGAGTCATGGTGGTCATCTTGTTGAATAACAAAATATCTGAGTCACTTAGACTTTAGAAAAGAAAACACATGAGGAGCTTTATTTGTGACTGAATGGTTTTGAAATCAAGTCACAAGCTCAGGCATGAGGATCAAATACTTCTTTATGTTGGTGAGATGAACTGATTGTAAGTGATATGTAAGCAAAAGTGTATAGGTTGACACCCCCCAGGACATTGTTAATGGTGAAACCCTATGGACTCATTGATCACCTGTCTTCAGAGCAGGGCAAGGGAGCCTTCTCATTGCATTCTATTAAATAGTTGTTTATCTCAAGGATAAAAAATAATTTCCCTCCATCCCTCTGTCTCTAGGTACATTTCAACAGCTACATTTAATTCCTGTATATTCACTTGCAGCCTTGACCTTGTGTAGGTGGAATTGTCATCGAGTTCTGTGAGTATGGACTCTTCTATCCCTGAAAATACACGTTGAACTTCTACAAAGATCTCCAATTCCTTGATCAGGATTTTCACAGTTAGAGAAAGGCCTTCATTTGAGGATATCTCAGTGAAAGAAACAAATTTAGACCTAGAGCCATGCCCAATATCAGATTCTTTTCTGAAAGCCGGTTTTGATAAAAACAAAGGGAACAAGAGCAAGTGCGCATTGGATGTGATGGGAACACATAAGGAGCTAACCTGGCATTTACTACCCATCAGACATTATTCTAAGCGCTTGACCTGAATTAACTTGTTAGATCAAGTTAATATCATTAGGAGGCAGGTAGTATCATAATCCATATTTTATAGATTAGGAAACTGAGACACAGCTGCTCAGTGATTTGTCCAAGGCTGCATAGCCAGGAAGTAGGAGAGCTGGATTTAAACTCCGTTGGTCTGACTTAAATTAGTCTCTTTTAACCACTGCGCCAACGAGGCCATTGAGATGGGATGGGGGAAGGGCTGGGTGGCCCCAAGAACACCACAGAGAGTACGGGGTCCCAGAAAGAACTCCAGACTTCCAGCCATACTGAGGACATCTCACTAGCGCTGATCATATTTATTAAGATGTGAAAAGAAAATGGACAGTTCCCATATTGATTCAAAACGAAAAATGTCAACATTCAGAGAGTCTTCATGAAAAGTCTGTTGTCCTGGGTTGCAAGTCCCCGGGCTGCTGCTCAGGATCCTTGCAAGGTTGAAGAGGACACCCTGAAATGCTGGAGGGGAATATGGACTCTTTTCTCTATGGTCTGGTCACCGCGGTCCAGATTTCTTGTTTTGGAATCAAAGATGCACCCCCTCCTCCTTTGGTTAAACTAAGCAGAAAAGGAACTTGTTGACAGATATCGTGGAGTCCAGGAAACTGAGAGCCAAACTAGACGACCAGACCTGAAAAAGCAGGCAGACCTCAAGGGGGATGAAGCCATCAAACTGTGGCCAGAAGTATACCAAAAGGAAAGTCTGGTTAGTTAATAGTCACTGATGTGCTATAAGGACTGCTGGCACGGCACACAGAAGTCCCTCCCAGTCACCACCCATGCAAATCTCCAATCCACAGGCTCCTCGAGGAAACCCCCACTCGAAGCATCTGATTGGCTCAGGTTAGTGTCACATGCTCTCTAGTTAGGGTCAGCTGGGAAAGATTTTGTTTTTTTAAACTCGGGTATAATTAATGTTCAGTGTTATATTAGTTCCAGGAGCACAATATAGTAATTCAGTAATGCTAGACATTACTCAGTGCTCATCATGATAAGCCTATTCTTAATCCCCCTCAACTGTCTCCCCCTTCCCCTCACCCACCTCCCCGCCAGCAGCCATCGGTTTCCTCTCTATCATCTGTTCTTCTTTTTTTTTTTTTTTAAAGATTTTATTTATTTATTTGACAGAGAGAGATCACAAGTAGATGGAGAGGCAGGCAGAGAGAGAGAGGGAAGCAGGCTCCCTGCCGAGCAGAGAGCCCGATGCGGGACTCGATCCCAGGACCCTGAGATCATGACCTGAGCCGAAGGCAGCGGCCCAATCCACTGAGCCACCCAGGTGCCCCTCATCTGTTCTTCTGTTGGTCTCTTTTTCCCTCTCTGTTCCTTTGTTTTGTTTCTTAAATTCCACATGTGAGTGAAATCATATGGTGTTTGTCTTTCTCTGACTGACTTACTTCATTCAGCACAATACCCTCTAGTTCCATCCCTGTTGCTGCAAATGCCCTCGTCCGGCTGAATAATATTCCGCGCACTGTATAGGCCAGCCCGTCTCTTGCCCTTCATCTACGGTGGACACTTGGGTTGTTTCCGTATCTTGGCTACTGTAAATAATGCTACAATAAACATAAGGGGTGTGTGTCTCTTTCCGAATTAGTGTTTTCGCTTTCTTTGGGTAAATACTCAGGAGTGGAATTACTAAGTCGTATGGTATTTCTTATCTTTTATTTTTTGGGGAACCTCCATACCATTTTCCACAGTGGCTGCACCAGTTTGCAAGCAAGGGGAATTTTTTGAGCCTCCTCAGCTTCTGTAGGGGTGCCAATGTCCCTATTTTAGGGTTCCTTAAAATATCCTAAGTTCAAATATTCAGAATGGTGTATTTGCCATCTATATTTAAGGACAATGCAATAATCATCCAAAGTATAGAAGGATATCATCCTCAAGATGGAACACTGGAGAGTATGAACGAAGGTGGATGAAGACATGCTTTGATTCTCAGCTTTCCCACAAACTTACTGTGTGGCCACGGGAAGGTCTCTCACAATTTCTGAGCCTACATTTCCTTGTTTGCAAAATGATAGTCAACCCGGTATTTACCTTCTGGATTTGTGGTGATTCCCAGAAATGGTGAAAGCTGGGAAATGCATGACATTCATAAGCTACACCTGAACATGTTACCTCTGCTGTGTAGATTCATTCTGCACTTCCACTTGAGGCAGAAGTAGCAGGAAGAGAGTCCTATAGTAAGAAAGGAGGGGGCATACATTGGGGTGAACCATGTGGAATTCGGGGATGAATGATGGAGGAAACGCCCCAAATTATCTTCCCGGTTAACATTTAGAGAAAAATCTATTCGCACCTTCTTCCAACATCCTTGAGAATGTAAGCCCTTCAGTATTTTTTCCCCTACAACTCACTGGATGGCCACGACCACTGGATGTTTTTTCTTGGTGTGTACTTTTCAAGATATCTTGCAGAAGTTTCCCTTTAGGAACCTTCTCTTTGTTCTCATGTGATAGAGGCTTCTGAAGATAGGATTATACATATTAAAAAAAAGCCACTTGGTCCCCCAAATTCCACCACAGATAAACCCACCCAAAACACCCACCAAAAAAGCACTCCTTCGGGAATTAAGACATTCCCCTGTCTTTGCCTTCAGTTAATAGGACTTTAGCTAGGATTTCCTTGCCAGTGTTGACTGCTTGTTACAGGCTTCAAATGCGTCGTCTTATTTAATCCTTGAACCGATTCTAGGAAGTAAGTTCCGCCATTTACAGAAGCAGAAATTGAGTCTCAGGGAGAGGATGTCACTTGTTCAAGGTCATGCTTTAAACCCAAGTTTCTCTTCCTCTAACCTTTAATCCACTACCTTACAGACAATGTATTTGAGAGGATGAGTGAACAGCTGAAATGTGTATGGCTGAGTGTGTTGTCGGGGCAGGTTGGTGTGTTGGGGGGTGTGCGGGTACGGGAGGGTACGACCAAAGGGCCGCCGCTTGTGCGTAGGCAGGTGTATGTGTGTTACGGGGGTGGGCATGCTCTGTGGCTGAGCCGAATTTCCTGCCTACGGAGCCCACACTGGCTTCCTCCCGTCATCCTGGAACTCTGAGATTCTGAGCTTTGAGGTGCAGGTTAGAATTTAAACTTACCCTATGAGACTTTGAAGGCCCCTGGGAGGGTCTTTTACTCATTCCCCTGGGAGGGTCCCTTCCACACAGTCACTATTGAAATAATCCACTTCCTCTCAAGTCTCTAGCTAGTGGGAAGAGCTTTTATGATGCTAACTTCTTTCCTACTGGGTCATGACTATCAGAGCCCAGAGACCTCAGGAGGTTTCCTGGCGTAGCTCTCTCAGTGGACTTCAATGAGGGTGGTTGTCCGACATTTTTCATTTTGGCTCCACTTCTGAAGGAGCCCCTGACTTGAGCTCCTCGGTGTCCATCAGCTCATTAAGCTTTTCCACTGCCTGGGCAGAAACGTAATTTCTGGAATAAGAAGAGTGGGCTTTTTGTCTTTTTCCTTAATACCTTAAGATAAGAAATTGTGACATACCTACCACTGACTTTTAAGAGAACATAAGGACTCATTCATTAACAATGACAGAAGAAGAGGGACACCTGGGTGACTCAGTTGGGTAAGCATCTGCCTTCATTCAGCTCAAGTCACGATCCCAAGGTCCTGGGATCGAGCCCCTCGTTGCGCCCCCTGCTCAGTGGGGAGTCTGCTTCTCCCTCCACCCCTGCCCCTGCTCATGCGCTCTATCTCTCTCAAATAAAGAAATAAAATCTTTAAAAAAAAATTACAGAAGAACATAAAGAAAGGAAAAAGGGAAAAAGAGAAAGAAAAGAGAAAGTGTTAGTATGGGAGCATTTGTACCCATGGAGAAACCCTTATTTTTAGAGACAATAAACTTGGTTTTGGTCAATAATGCAGAGTAACTTTGGAGTTAGACAGACTTGGGTTTTGAACCAACCACTTTCTAACTTGGACAAAAGACTTACCCTGAGTTTCCTTTCTCTTTCCTGTACAATAGAATAATAATATGCACGCTTCTCAAATTTTAATGTGCATACAAATCACCCAGAGGTGTGGGTAAAATACAGATTCCAGGGGAATCTGTGAGTATTCACACAAACACACAAGATCCCAAAGTGTTTTCTCCAAATTGCAATAGGATCCGACTCTGAATGGCTTCCCCCTCGTTGCTACCACCATCACCATTTGGCGCTGCACAAAAACCAGACACCGGGAGGTCTGCGTAGCTGTTCTCTGGCAGGGGAAGGTCAGGTTGCGGGATCTAGATCATGAGGCTTAGCTGACGTTTGCTACTGAACTTTGTTTTTCCTAAGGACAAAAGAGCTCTCCTAGTGTTTTCTTGTTTCAGAATAGTTCCCTTGGTGCACTTCAAGAATATTGAAAAGCAATCAGATATGCAGTCCCATTCATCCTGGAGTTGACTCATAGGAGACTGCACACGTACTTTCCTCCAGGCCCCTGTGGTGCTTATTGCCTATGGAAGTATGCACTGGTGGTGCTCTGGCAAAACACAATCAGAGATCGACAATGCTCCATGCAAATCAGCAGCCATAAGAAGATATGTTGAGGCAGGCTCTTGACACATGGGAGTGAAGCAAAATGTATTTCACATCCAAAATAATGAGCAATAATAATTCTACCATAGAGTTTCTCCGATTTTCACCCTGACGGAATTAGCCAAGTTATATCATGCAAGAAAAGTGTAGAGTAGGTATGTGATGATGTAATGATGACATCATGTTAAAGTCAGTTATGAAACATAGATAGTACCAATGGAATTTTCCAAAATCAATGGATTGTTTCATTAGGCAGCTTAACTTGACTCTAGAGCCAATAGTTATACTTATATCTTCCAAAACTATTGTTGATAATAATAGCTAATACTGTTTACCATGTAACAAATACTGTTTACAACATTAACTCATTTAACCAATTATGTCCACTTTCATGTGGATATGTGTTATTAAAGAGTACACGTCTTCTTTGTACAGATTTCTGTTTTCTCCGACATTTCAAAAAAGAAAAAAATGAAATAAAATGTTCCTTTATATATAAAATTTGTCATTAAACCCATTATTTACTAGGAACTGTGTTTCACTAGAACCACAGCATCAATCAACTCAAAAAGTACAGCTATAACAAATAAGACATTTAATCTCTGTTATCTTACAGTATATTATTTGACAAATATTTATGGAAACTCTAAACCAATCCAAGCATAGGTACAGGTACTAAGAAAATAGCAGAGAGCAAGACAGACTGTCTTCCTGCCCTCAGGGAGCTGACATCCTAAAGCAAACTAGAATTCAAGTCATAGGATTGTGGCTATGTAAAACTATTATAGCTATAATTTGTAAAAGTATAGAAGAGTCACTATGATTTCCATGTTGACAGATGAGGACAAGGTGAACTAACTCGGTCATATGTGGTGGGGTAAATTCAAACTCAGGTCTGGCTTAAGTGTTCTAAGAAATACATTTTCTCCTATAAAAAGGAAAATAATACTTATTTTACAGTATGACTGGGTTGGAAGCGATAGTAAAATATCTGGCACATGCACGGGAGCTCCTCAATAAATTATAATTTGTAGTAAGAGGAAAATGATTCATAAACTTGAGTGTCTACCTTGTGTTTTTCACCTCCTTCAAAATGGAACAGCTCCTTTAATGAGGAAACTTCTCAAAAGTTCTCCCTATGTAACTATGTTTTGGAAGATTTAAGATACATTTTTCTATAATATGACTCTAACTTACCAAGAGGACTGAATTCTACTCAGAAATCATGAACATATATGGGACCCAATGAATATTTGTGAAGATAGTGTTTGTGTTCTACCCATTTCAAGTATCCATCTCAGCCTTCCTGAGATGCAGGTATGGTAACCCCCAATTTTATGAATGAGGAAACTAGGTTCACAGAGGTTAAATAACCTGCCCTGGGCCACACAGCTTGTGAGTGGTGGATTCATGACTTCAACCCAATACGTGGAGACTAACACTATTATTTATACAGAATTGCTTTCTATATGACACACAAATAAAGCCTTCCAGGATTTACCAACAACTCCCTCCTCACAACACAGAGAATGCATTGATACTGGTCTTTCTCTTTTCACTGAAGAATGAGGAAATCTTCAATAATTAAAGGTCTATTATTTGCTTATTGGGTGTTGGCCAAGGTAAACACCTCTATGTCCTATGCTCCAGAAAAGGCAAAACCAAGGAGACAATGTCTGTAATTTCAAGGAGGCTTTTGTCTACTTAGGCAGAGAACTCTGAGACAAATGTCATAGAGATTATGACATTAATTTTTCGAGAGCCCAATTCCTGTACTTAGTAACTGTATTGATAAACATTTGAGAGGTTTATTATACCTTAGGGATTTTCAATGCTTTGTCATCCTCAGGAAAACATCACTGGCTGGGTGCTCCCATTATCACCACTTTGAGGTGAGAAACTTGAAGCTTACAGAGATATCTTCCCTGCTTTATCTGCCTACCAAGTTCCTGAGCTGGGATTTGAACTCATCAGCATTTCTTAGCTAATATTCCTTTGGCTTCATTCAATTATACAGTTTCCCTTGTCAAAAGTGCAATACTAAGTTGGACACAAGGGATAATAATTGAGACATTCCAAATTGTCTCTCTTGCACGCAGTTTGCAAAAACCGAGCCAGGCAATATAGTAAGGCTATGAGGTAGTATTCACTGAACGCTTTCCTGTGCTAAGAACTCTGTCTGCATTGTATTCACAGCAAATCTCATGAGGTTGGCTATTATTATCCCTGATGTTTCCATGAAGTGTGGGGGCTTTACTCAGGTTGTGATGTTGGTTCTAACACCATCCATGCTCAGATGTGGGAGGTAAGTCCTCCACAGATCCATAGTCAGAAAGCAGATCTAGGACTTACACCAAGTTCAGTCAAAGCTTTGAAGCACGAAAATATACTACCATTTAATGCATTTGGAAGAATTTTGTTTTTTTCAGTAGTGGAAACCAGCTATTGACCTTCCAAGGACTTTTCCACTCTACCCTCATCATACAAGCTCACACACATGCACACACACATATAACCACACTTTGTCATCCTTAGTGGCTCGGTGTGACGGCTGGAGTATAATTATCCATTCAAGACTTGGTAAGATTTCCCAGAACCAAACAGAGGGCCTGGGCCTGTCTCGGTAATGATGGTGGGCATTTATAATTTGCTTCCACATCTCTCATTAGTAATTCCCAGCAGAATCCCAGGCAGGATGACTCACAGAGGTGAAGTAATGAGCTAGGTATGAGGCCCGGTTAGGAAGAGTGTTTCTGGGACCGGGCTCAAAGCCGTCATTTTGAATTGAGCTGCACCTTGTCAAGGATGGATATGTCTTGATGTCAACAAAGTTTACAAGAACCAATCTTCTTCCCTCTGCAATCCAGTATAAAAATGACCAGAAACTTTCTCCACTGGCCATGAGAAACCAATCTCCTGGAAATCAGAAAGTCCTCGCTGGCTGTTATGACACTAAAGACTGCCTGTGCTGCCAAGGGTCTACTGGGAGTTTATAAGGCAACACAGCACTAAACTCATATGAAAATCTAGAAAATATGAAATTATTTCCCTTTCTTCTTGGGTGCACCTACAGAGAGAGAGAAAGAAAAGAAAGCAAAGGAAGGGAATAACTCAGTGTCCGACTCAACAGTACAGTTATTTTTTGACCATTCACTATGTGTCAAGCACCTGCCAGAAGCAAGATACACAATGGTCCGCTAAATGCATCTTCTGTTTGGGGCTGTTCTTTTTTTAACCACCTTTAGCACAGAATGCAAAGTTGTATCACACAGCCCTACTCAAACTGATCCCATAACCCCCCCCCCACCTTGGTGATACTCCCACTTAAGAAACGTTCCCAATATTCTGAGATGTTCTTGGTTTAACAAAAGATGATGTAAAATGCATGATGTATATAATAAGGGCTAGAATCAGAAAATCTGGGGTCTGAATCCCACATGAGCCACATGTGACATCGGACTTAACTCTCTAAGCTTCAGTCTTATTGATTCCTTTATTTTCATCATTGGGCTGAACTCCATGGGAAAACTTTTGTACAATGTCCAGCTTAAGTGCCTGGTTTATCATAAGCTCTAGAAAGCTCTCATATGTATACTATATAAGATGTATATAGTACTACATATAGTATATAATCTACCATATGTATGTACTATAGAATGTATGTATGTATGTAAATAGATGTCAATGTAAGTAGATATAATGCCTTTACCAATGCACTGTAACAGTAGACAAAATACATTGTATTAACATAAGTAACATTATAATTAATATGATACATTATATTAACAGAGTTATTTTTATTAACATTAGCAGTCATTAACATCTCAGGACAAATCTGAAATGACAGAGTTCAAGCGCAATGTGGACTGCTGAAGATTCTCAAGAAACAAACCATTGAGATTTACAATAAACTCGCCGGGGAAGAGTGGCCAAAAGTAGGGTCAAAAAAAGGCTCGGTCACGTGACTCGGGCCTTAGTTCCTGCGCGGGTCAGAATGACAGACCACGAGTTACTTTAAAACGATCAACAAAAATCTCCAACTTCTCTTCCTTAATTAGTAGAGCAAGTTCTACTCTGGCCAGCCACGAAGGCTCTAGAAGTTGAGTGCTTGTGTGCGTGCGTGTGGCCCCGCGCCTGGCTAGGAGACTTTGTGGGGGTTGGTGGGGCTGCACGGGCGCATCTTTGCACGGGGCAGTTGGTGTCCCAAGCAGAGGCGGCCGGTAGACGTGGGAGAGGCAAGCCAGCCCACAGCAAACCTCGCTTTCACCGCGTTTCCTAACTCCCCAGAGGGGTAACAAAACTATATGGGTGCTGACTACCCGCCAGGCTCTGCGGGTGGTGCTTTACCTATGGTAATCCATTAAATCTTCCTAACAACCAAAAAATGAAGCCCCCAGGGAGGAAACCACAAACCCATCGGGCTCGCCTGGCCCAAGTGAACACCCGAAGGTGAAATGCCCTCTCTGGATGCCTTTCACTTAAGTCTCCAGCACCTCCACCTTGGGAGGCCCAGAAAGCCAACCTTCCTCCAAAAAGAGTTCCGTCCCGGCTGGCAAGCACTGGCTCCCCGGAGGGCTGCGGGCTCCGGGGGCTCCCCAACAGGCGCCGGCAGCCTTCCCCCGGCCGCACTCGGAGACCTCGCCCGCCCGGCAGCGCGATTGTGCAAGCGCAGGGCTGCCGCGCGGCCGCCACTGTCGGCTCCTGCCCGCCGGGGCAGGGCGGGGAGGCGCGCTGGGCGCACACCCGGTGAACTCCGGGTGGAGTCCGCCGCGCTCCCGCCCGGGGAGCAGCGCACCCGTCACCCGAAGCCCAGGCGCCCTCGCTCACCTCGCTGACTCCATCCTATTTCCACCCCCAGCCCTGCCCCCCCCCCCGCCCCGGGTCCCGCGTCCCTGCGAGCCAGGCCAGCCGGGCCCTCTCCGCCCTACTCGGCGTGCTCATTGGCCACCCAGGGCCTACCCTGTCTCCATAAATACATGGTCCCTGGGCATGGAGCGTGGAGAGGGATCGGAGGAAACCGCCGCGCCGAGCAGCATCTCTCCACGCTCCCTGACACCTCCTCTTCGCCGCCCCAGACCTGGACGTCCGCCTCGCAGATCCACAGGCGGACCCACGTCCCCCTTCCCATCCTCTTCAAGAGACACCAACCCCCAGAGGCACCCCTCCAGCCCTTGGGGCCAACGCTCGGCCGCACCCGCGCCCTGAGGCTGCCGCACGCGGCAGCACCAAGCATCCTTGCCGAAGGTCCTTTCTTCTCCCGGCTCCTCTGCCGCGCCCTCCATCGCACCTGCGGGCCCTCTTTGCCCCTGTCACCCAGAATCGCCAAAGCCCCAGATCCCGCCGGCCCCTCTTTAGCCAAGTCTCGTTTCCCGGTCCCCGCGCACTTCCAAGAGCCCGGTGTCCCCCGTTGCCATGAGCTCCCCCATCGGCAAGAGCCGCTCCCTTGTCGCCTTCCTCCAGCAGCTGCGCCACCTGGGGCAGCCACCCAGACCCGTGACGTCCGCGGCGTGCGCACCCCCCGGGCCGCGGGAGGTGCCCCTCTGCCCGCTGATGGAACCCGGCGAGGCGCAGGACGCGGCCGCGCTGCCGGGCCCCACCAACTGGCCGCTGCTGGGCAGCCTGCCGGAGATTCTCTGGAAGGGGGGCCTCAAGAAACAGCACGACACGCTGGTAAATGCCTCGTCGCGCCCCAATTCCCTCTCCCCTCCCTGCCCTGCGCTCCAAACCCTCGGCGGGGCGGGCGGCCCGGGCGCACAGTGCGCTCGAGTGTGGCGGTAGCGGCGGCCCCGGGAGGCGGGAGGAGCGCTCCCGGGACTGCGAGGGATGCGCGCTGACTCGGTGCGGCCGGCTGCAGGCGGAGTACCATAGGAAGTACGGCAAGATCTTCCGCATGAAGTTGGGTTCCTTCGACTCGGTGCACCTGGGCTCGCCGTGCCTGCTGGAAGCGCTGTACCGCACGGAGAGCGCGTACCCGCAGCGGCTGGAGATCAAGCCCTGGAAGGCCTATCGCGACTATCGCAAGGAGGGCTACGGGCTGCTGATCCTGTGAGTCCAAGAGGCAGGATGGGGGCTGGAGCTGACGCTCTGGAAAACTGGGAGAGGGTTTCCAGCGGTTGTTCCCCCGTACGCCGGGGGAACACGAAAGCCTGCACCCGGGGCAGTCTCGAATGCTTGCTAGATCAGAGTGGGCTGAGAAGAGCCGCACTGTGCACCCAACACCTGCCTTCTTTCTGGCAACCGGGCAGGGCCGTGCCTTTTCAATGAAAAAGCGTTACCCACATCGTGGTGTTCGGACTTTTGGGCGGGTTGAGGTTCGGAAGTCAGCCTGCCAGGCCAACGTATTATATACAAAGTTATCCCTTACGATCGCCTGTAATCCCCTCTTGGGAGGTCACAAGCCAGAAATTAACTTCTTTTGCTTTTGACAGCTACCTTCCTATCTGGAGGGCACCCGTTCCCCCTCCAGAAAGACCCCAGTCTAGTCAGAAAGGTAGGACATCACAGTGGCATTCTTTTAGATACATAAATGCCATTATGTGATCGGACTCCTCTGCTTTCTAATTGTTAGCATTTAACAAGTTATCGCTTTTAAAAAAATTCAAATTGTAATGCCAAATAGTTATATTTTTCAGGTATGATTACTGGAATTAAAAGCCATAGTAATGCGTGGTGCATCACAGGCTGTGTGGTCTGGTATGGGGTCAGGAAGAAAGTGGATAATTAGAACAGACTTTTACAGCTCCAGTGAACCTCTGACTGTGTATTATTTGGAGGCAATGACAGAATTCTAGGATTGAGGTGTTTTGTGACTGTGACTTTCAACCCAAGTCAATGGATTAAGAGAGGAAAAATTTTCCTCAAACAGCTCTCAGTTGCTGATGAAGGGGAGGTTCTGGTGCCCACTCTTCCTGCTGAGAATGGAGGCATGGGGCCTCCCAGATCAGCCCTGGCCAGGGCACCTCAAAAGCCCTGAGCCCAAATTACCTGGACTTCACCTTTCTGGCGTCATCTCTGGTGGGGAGGGAAGGTGGTTTTTCATTCTGTTGTCAAACCAGCCCCAAATATTCCAATGCTCACATCCTCTGGAGAGCTCTTGCCATGATTCTGTGTTCATTTGATTATATGGTTCACATAGTTGCAGAACTGGGGGTGGTGGTGGTGTGTGTCTTTGCTTCTCCTTTCTTTTCCTTTCAATTTGCCCTAAATATAATTCTGCTTCTCTCCTAGGGAAGGAGAAGACTGGCAGAGGGTCCGGAGTGCTTTTCAGAAAAAACTCATGAAGCCAGTAGAAATTATGAAGCTGGACAACAAAATCAATGAGGTTTGCAGACTGGGAGCAGCTTTCTAGGGGTCTCCTGGGGAGGGAGAGATGTTTATGGAACTTCAAGTCATAGCTACAAAGTGCAAGCAATTTGATGGTTCAGGGGTCTTCCTTTTCTTCCTACTCTTCTCCACATCCTCCTCCCCAAACCCTCATTCGTCCTTCCTTCACTCTTTTGTAAAGTAACCTCTCAATAAGGGAATGATTATAAGCAGAGACTGCGATAGACAACAGCCTTGAGTTTGGATCTCAGCCCTCCACCCCCGAACTCTGTAACTTGACTTGATTAGTCCCTTAGCTTCCCTAAGCTTCACTTTCCCAATCTATGCACTGGGCGTGACAGCTCCCATTCCACAAATTTGCTGGGGGAATTAAATGAGATAATGCTTGTAAAATTCCTAGGCCATTTGAGCTGGGTTTTGCTGGATAAATAGGAGCCTTCAAGACCGAAGTTGGAGAAAGGCATTCAGGCAGAGAGAGTAGCTTGCTGAAAATAGGGAGGCATGAGATAGCACGGTGCGTTCAGAGAATAGTATATTCAGTGCAGCCAAGTGGCAAGGCTTTCTCTGAAATGATGCTGGACAGAGGGCAGCTCTTAATGTTTCTGTACCACGGTAAGGCATTTAGACATTATCCTTTAGTCAACAAAAGGCATAAGAGGGAGGGATTTAAGCATACAGTATTCTCTTTACTTCTAATCACTCTGGGTGTTTATTTGGAACTGAACTTGAATCCAGATAGGATCAGATAGGTGTAAGATTACAAACCCAGAAGGTTTCAGTGGCCAGTTAATTCATATACAGGTGGAAGGAAGGCCCAGCAGGGATTTTAACAAACAGAACAGTGCGTGCCCTTTCTAGAAGGGACAGCAGCCCCAGCTCCAGCAAATGACTGCCACATGGGAATGCAGACCCAGGGTCTCCAGATTTAATCATTATATATATTTTTTTTGATAAGTAGTGAAAATTGCATAGGTTAATGTGAAATTTCTGGAGTTTTTTTCAATAGTCTTTTTTTAATAAGCTATGTGGACAAACTCAAAACAGCCATTGGTTACACAGATGGGCTTTGTAGTCACACTTACCTTGTTCCAGACCCCAGCGTGGCCACTTTCCAGCTACCTGTCCAAGGGCGAGCACCTCAGCCCCTCGAAGCCTGTTCTCACCTCTGTTAGGCAGGAAAGGAGAGTAATGACAGTACTTTCTACCTCACAGGGCCGTAGTGAGGATCAGCTAAGATAACACACTTCGCGTGGTCCTTGGTATGATACAAGCCTTGTTAAATGTGATATGTTAGTCATCAAAAACCCTGATTTTGGCAGCTGGCATCGAGAGCCCTTATGTAACTTGTCCCAGGTCACAGAGCTATTTGGTGCAGGAGCTGTGTCCCAAATTTGTGGATTTTTCTGCTTCCAAGTTCAACACGCTTGAACAATACCAACCAGTAAAGAGACGTTTGCTGGCCCAGATATATGGAAGTGGCAGACCTCACGGGGCTTGATGGGTTGTGCCAACAAACACTTGGCTGATTCCTCCTTCATGGCTTCGTCCCCATTCTGATTAGAAGAAATGTTTTCCTTTTCTTAAATTTAGATCCGAAGCGGAAACCTAAGCTTTAGGATGGTTTCAGGAAAAGCTGAGAAAATAACCTGGGACAAGGTTGTTAGGACAGAAGGTGAGCCCCCAGGGAGAATATATAATTAGTGTTGCTTCAGAAGGAATAACATCACAGGCAGTGAGTAAACAAAGTAGCAAGGCCTGAAATTAGCTTACTGAGCCTTTATACTTGTGTTTTCCTTCAATGACTGAAATGTATCTTCCGTGGTTTCTTTCTTTTAAGGTGTTGGCTGATTTTATGGGTAGAATAGATGAGCTCTGTGATGAGAGGGGCCACATTGAAGACTTATACAGCGAATTGAACAAATGGTCATTTGAAAGTAAGTTGTTTACTGTCTTGTTTGTTTGATTTCCTAGTGACTCTGTCAATAACTCTTCTATAATCATACACTGTTGCTGGCAAGGAAGGGCCATTTGTGCAGTCTTCTCATGCTTTCAGGCACTCAAGTTATGCTTTGCACTATGGGTTGTTTATGTAGTCATTCAACAAACATTTATTGAACACCTGCTATGTGCCCAGCACTGTGTTTAGATTTAGAGACACAGCAGTGAACAAAACAGGCAATGTCTGTGTTCCCGTGGAGCTTCGAGTCTAGTAGGGTTGACGATCAATAAGTAAACACACTTTAAGATATATTTTTCCAAGGGGTAAGGGATTCAAGAAAGAACCTAGGTGCCCAGAGGAGGCAGGTCTGCTTTGGGAAGGAGACAGTTAACGGGAGACCTAACAGAGCAAGCCATGGGGCATCCGTGGGAAGATGGTTCCAGACTGTGGAGACAGGAAGGCCAAATATCCCCAAGGTGGAAACATGAGTGATGTCTCCCAGGCTTCCAGTTTGCTGGTGTGCGTGGATGGTAAGGGAAGGGAAAGAGGGGTGAGGAAGACCAAGCCAAGGGCTGTAGGTTCTGGCCAGAACTTGAGCTTTCAGTCTGAGTCAGATGGGGAGCCATGGAGGGTTCCAAACAGAAAAGAGGATGATCCCTTTCTTTGAGGAGCACTGCAGGAACAAAAAGCAGAGCTCTGCCTGGACCAGGAGGCTGCCCCGTGCGGATGCAGGCAAGGAAGCTGTTTCCATGGAATAGGTAGGCACCTGACTGAGGAGGTCTGAGGCTGTGGAAGAATCTGAGAGAGCTGCCTCAGCTAAGCTCGGCCAGGGACTGCTTCGTGGCGGTGGTGCCATATCAGCTGGGGCCTGGTGGATGAGTAGGAGTTCGCCAGGTGGAGGTCAAGGAAGGAGCAGAGAAGATTCTGTTGAAGGAACAGGAAGATGTTCAGAATGACCAGAGCATGACCAACAAGGGAGAGGCAAGGCGAGGGAGCGGATGGGAGGAGCACGGGGGCCAAAGCTTGTAAACCAGGGATGGGAACTTGGCTTTGAGCTTGGAAGTACCTGGGAGAGGTATAGAGGGCTTTTAACCAGAAGGTGGCTGGGACTGATTTGCTGGGAGGCTCACTCTGGCTGCAGATGGGAGGGTTGGAGAGGGTCTCCAGGGTGGAGCCTTTTGCTGTGACCTGTCTCCACCATCAATTCAGCCTCACTTTAAAGAGAGACCATTTGACTATCTCAGCACATTAGAAAGCTCCATGCAAAGAAGAAAACCACTGAAGGTGTTAAGGGAAAGGGGAGGAGAATAAAGCAAGGGAATGATTAGAGAGGAGAAAGGAAGTGTATGTTTTGGAAATTGTCCACTGGAAATACCCGAATGAAGGAGTATCGAATGCATGTCTTTGCAAGTCAAAGAAGATCGGCGGTTTAAAAATTATTGTTCAGCGTTATGAGACGTCTCGAGGAGGGCAGTCCACAGCTGGCACTCAGCGATGTCCCTGAGTACTCTCCATCTTTTTGCTCATTCATCCTTAACTGGTTGGCTTGTTGCAAAATGGCTGCTACCCTTCCCGGCCTCACCTCTGCATTCCAGGCAAAAACAAGAAGAAAAGAGGGAGGAGCAAAGCCAGCTGTACTTGCCCCTTTTATTAAGAAAGCAAAGGAGTATTTTCCTTAAGCCTCATTGGCCAGACCTGGGTCATGCCGCGTCTCAGGCTGTGACAGGAAAGCCTGGGGAAATCAGGGAACAGGAATGTCACCAGAGTCTTGGATCAATCCAGTCTCATTGCCTGAAGGTTGATACACTATCGCTCTAAATAAAATCGGAGATCTCTTAAGGAAGAAATGGGGGAGAATGAGTATCAGGGAGGCCATTAACAGTGTCTGCTACACATAATATCGATGACAAGCTCTGACAAAAGCAAGCATTAGGAGACATTCATTCGTGTATAAACATGGCTGTATTTTCACCATGGCATTTCTGACTAGGAGGTTCTGCAGAGGATAGGTAGGGTCAGTGGACATGGAGACAACTTCTAGAAGGTGAGAAGAGTGTCATGCCCCTTTCTCACAGCCTTTTTCCCTTTCCTCTTAGAAAAGACCTCGCTCTTACAAAAGATGGATTCAAACTTTTAATAGCCCGCTACTCACAGACCTCAGTGCTGCTGCGATTGCGTAACTCTTGATTATTTTAAATGACAGGCATCTGCCTTGTGCTTTATGAGAAGAGGTTTGGACTCCTCCAGAAGGATGCAGGGGATGAAGCTTTGAACTTCATCATGGCCATCAAAACAGTAAGCATCCCCCCAGGAGAGCAGGTTTCCCGATTTACAGAACTTCACGCACGTGCATCCCGTTTCCCCACACCTATTTTATTACACTAGTTAAGTGTTCATTTCAACGCATTGTATGTTTTCACGTGTGTATGTGCACGTGTGCTCGTAAACCAGGAATCACGCTACATCATCGTCGAGGCACGTCTAAATAGGTATTTCAGTTAAAAGACAGTCAATTAAAATACTGTTTGAAAAAGAGTCTGAAAATGTTCAGAGGTAATATTTTTGAATCGTTTTGATCCCACATGGATGTGATAGATTCCGTGAAACTGGTGTCAAAATGTTGGACATGGGGAAATTAATGGAAAGGGAAGTCAATATGGAAGAGATGGTTTTCCTTCTTTCTCCTTCTTTTTAAATGTGTAGGTCCCAAGATCACATTTTTTTACTAAGCACATCCAGTGGAAAATCATCCCGAAGATTATTTTCATTGTGCCATCAAGGCGGGGGAGGGCTCTGCGCCCAGCACGGGATGGGGAGAGTTCTGTCTTTGTGGAAGCACGGGGTGTGGGTCATGTAGGGCGCTCTTCTCCCATGTGACAGTGGTCTCTGAGAGGTAGTTACCGGAATGAAAGGCACTGTGTTCCTCACAGATGATGAGCACGTTTGGAAGGATGATGGTGACCCCAGTCGAGCTGCACAAGAGCCTCAATACCAAGGTGTGGCAGGCCCACACGCTGGCCTGGGACACCATTTTCAAATCAGGTAATGTGACACACACACACACACACACACACACACACACACCCCTCCCAGCCCCATCTCTGGAGCTGCTGCCAGAAGGCTGGAATGATCTTCTTGACTTCATGACCTTGATCCTTTGATGGAGTTGCCTCTCCTGATTGTTTCCAGCTTTGGAAACATGAGTTTAGAATCCCCCTGGTATAGGAAATTCTAAGGAAAAGATGGCTTTGTGTAGTCTTTGGGAGCTAGAGGTGGTTAAAAGCAAGAGCTCTGGAGTCAGAGATACCTGGATTCAAATCCCAGCTCTGTCATTGAGGTTGCAGGTTGACCAAATGTGCTGTGTCACCTTCGTCCTCAGAAGTCTTGTCTCTCAAAGAGGCTAATAACGACAATAATAATACTTACCTCAATGCGGCTGTTTCTAGGTCTAATGCAGATAATGTAAAAACCTGACTTATCTCGATACCTAATGATTCTGAGCTATTTCTGCCACATCACAAGGAGAATATTGGTCCTATGAGTTACCAATATGTACTAGTAAGAGGATCTATATCATATCATACCATGTCATATCTTTTATACACACAGAACCATATACTCATTTAATTCTCACCAACAACCCTATCAAGTAGGTCGTCTATTAGCCCTGAGGGACAGAACTGAGGCACAAAGAAGTGCCTTTGTCAGGATGACATGCTGGCTGATGGCAAAAGCCAGGGTTTGAAGCCAGACCGAAGGGCTCCCAAAGCTCTAGCTTTAGCTGCTCTACCGCTTACGGTCGTCGTTATTACTGTCAACCTCGCTGTTAGTATTATTCCGGTGGCGGCTTGCCTAGGGGATTGATATGAGGGAGACATGGGTCTAGAACATTCTCTACGAATGTTAGAAATTTCTGCTACCATCGTCAGCATGCAGGGCACTGCCCTTGAGTGTGTGTGTGTTCGCGTGTGTTTACGTTTGGTGACACTGGGGGAGCTTCTCTCCTCCCCTGCCGTCCAGATTTGGGAGCCAAGTCCCACCCTGCCTGTATTCGTGCGTGACCACATCAGCCAGACACCTGGATCTGGGTGCAAGTTCGGATCCTGACAACAGACCCAAATCCCATCTCTGTCTCGTGACAATTTCTTCCAAACTCTAAGCTCTTACTATTTGAAACCATGACCTGAGAGCAGTGGCAGCAGCACCTGGGAGCCCATTAGAAATGCAGACTTCCAGGCCTGCCCCAGACCCCTGATTCAGAATCTGCACTTTAGCAAGATGCCCCGGTGACTCTTCAGCATGTTAAAGTTTGAGGAGCGCTGCCCCCTTGGGCCCCGATCCATCCTTGGTTTCTTAACGACAAGGCAACATGAGCTCCTTGAAGAAATGGTCAGTGTCCCTGAAAAGGCCTTTTAGTGTCACGGGGAGGATTTTATCTGCGGTTCTCTGGCATTCTTTCTCGTTACTGTCACCTGACTTCCATTCCCTCTTCTCTTCTCCAATAGTCAAATCTTGTGTCGACAATCGCTTAGAAAAACATTCTGAGCAGCCCAGCGCAGATTTCCTCTGTGATATTTATCACCATAATGAGCTGTCCAAGAAAGAATTGTATGCAGCAGTCACAGAGCTCCAGCTGGCCGCCGTAGAAACGGTAAGGGGCTTGATGTCAGTTCGCTAAATGAATGAGCTGGAAAATCTTTTTCAGGATGAATTTTAAATACTCCTTCAACTCACTCAGTCCACAAGGATTAACTGAGCAGTGACTTAGCAGAAATCAACAGTCTCCTACGAGATGCTGTGGGAGACCCAGGGCACAGCCTTGGTCCTTCAACAGGTGATAGCAGGTGAATTCATGAGCTCTGGAGGGGAAAGTCAAGTGCCATGATAAAGACACAGGTTGTTACGGGAATTCAGAGGCAGTAAAATGCCACATCATAAAAGGACTTCTAAAAATTGAGTATGTTCTAAAAGGTTGTGGACTTTGCCCCCGAAGTGCCTGACTATGGTTGTTACTCTAAAAATATTGCTACTATCTGCTAGTCCATTTATTTTTTTCTGATTAAAAACATAAACATAGTGAGTCCAGGAAAACTTGCTTTTGACTTATATGAAATAACCAATTTGAAATACCAAGATTCTGTCCCCAGTGTGCTGGGTTCTCCTGGCAGGTACACAATCCAATCAGACTCCACAAATTCTGACAGGGGTTCCGGTGGGTTTGACGGTCTTCCATCTGTTCTTTGCACCATCACTGGAAAGACGTGTACTAATATTCCTCGTGACCCAACAGTTCATACACCTATAACTGCTAAGAAAAATATGTCCTGGTTCATTTCTTTCCATGTTTCCCCTTTCTTTCATGTTTTGCACCCAAAGATGAAGTAGGGTTTTCTATATCGGGTGGGGGCATTAAGGTCTTAATTTCTCCTCATGCTCCAGAAGGCTGTTAAAAGGAGGAATTCATTTTGTTCACCGTCATACTAAGTCACTTAACCTAAGAGGCTCCTTAGAGTGATAAAAGTAAAGGTTCACTGAGTATCTTTTGTTTTCAGCGGGAATGTGATCTCCATGGGAGATGACTTGGTTTTGTCGGCTTCCGTATTTCTAGGATTAGAATAGTACTTAGCATAAAGGAGGTGCTCAACAAATACTTGATGAATAAAAGAAAGGATTCAGAAACGACTGAGTGCCTACTGTGTGCTTGGCACTGTTCCAGGTGCTTGAGGGACCACCGTGAACGAGAGGCCAAGGCCATGGCCTTCATGGAACGGAACTGTGGGGAGGGAAGTCCAACTAGAAATGTGTAGATATACCAGTAAATAGGATTATTTCAATTGATGATAGGAGACATGGAGGAAACCTTCTGAGTGATGGGTTAGAAGGAGATGGAGAGGGGACAGGGTTCCTCTCCGAGGAAGTGATCCTGAAGCCGACTGAAATGATGAGAGAGAGGCAGCCAGGGGAAGATTTGGTGGAAGAGCTCTCCAGGCAGAGGAAACAGCATGTGCAAGGGTCCTGGAGCAGAAAGACAGTGGGAGCTGGAGACCTAGCAAGTGTGGTCAGGTAGACGCTGGAGAAGTCAAGGGGCCATATTAACCAGAAGCCTTAGTAAGCCATTAGGATTTTATTACACCTGTGATGGAAAGCCCTTGGGGTATCATAAGCAAGGGAGTAGCCTGATCAGATTTATGTTTTGAAAGGAAGGCTCTGGCTTGTATTGTGAAAGAAGGCTCTGAAGGAGGCAGAGCAGAAGCCCGGAGGCCGGCTGCGAGACGGATCTCCTCCACGGAGGTCAAGCCGGGATAGGTAGTGCCTGCGAGGTTTCCCAGGACATTTTCAGTCCCTGCAGTTACCGTAAGAGGCCCAGGCGGTCTTACAAGGCTTTGGAGAAAACTACTGTTATCTGCCTCTTGGAAACTCTATTTGGTACTTGTGGTAAAGGCCCCGCTGATAAGATTAAATGTTTCTTTTTTAGTCCTGGCAATTCTGGAAGTCACTTTTGGAAAAATCAGAGAAATTTGAAAGTGTATCTAATTTGGTGGCTACACCCTCTTCCTGTTTTGTCAATTGGACTCTTGTAATAATGCCGCCCTCAGTTCATTCGCAGCTGAGGCTACCGCTCCTCTGACATGAAGAAGCCTGCCTTGAAGGCATCTTCTTCCCAAAATAGTAAATGCCATTGGCTCCGAATCATCTCAAACTTTGCTCCTGTATGTCAGGGGTACATGGCACTTAGCAAAACCGTCTTCGTGTCTGCGATGACCATTTTTACAGGAATATTTGGCTTACATTAGCTAAAAAAAAAGCCTAAAAACAAATACATATGACTACCCTCGGTGACTATTATGAAGCTAAAAGCTACACTGGCTATTTCAGCCAGTATTTTCTATCCTCTTGTTGCCTTTGGAAAGGAAGCAAAGCATGACACTTAAGAGACCATGAGCCTCTGTCAGAAACTGTGGCTGATTCCTTCAAATACTCGACTCAGTGCCAGAATTTCTTATTTTGGTGTGGGCACCCTCCTGCCAGCGCTCTTTGCCTATGGCTGAAACCCAGGGTTTCATAGATAAGGCTTTTTCGTTTTTGTTGTAACTTTTTAGGGTGTGACAAAAGAAAAACCCCTCCCTTTTAAATTCCAGAAATGCAGCTTCTTGTTCATTTTCACTGTAAAATTAAAAAGAAAAACTTCAGGGGTGCCTCGGTGGCTCAGTGGGTTCTGTCTCTGCCTTCGGCTCGGGTCATGATCCCAGGGTCCTGGGATCAAACCCCACATCGGGCTCTCCGCTCAGCGGGGAGCCTGCTTCCTCCTCTCTCTGCCTGCCTCTCTGCCTACTTGGGATCTCTGTCTGTGTGTTAAGTAAATAAATAAAGTCTTTAAATAAAAAGAAAAAAAAAACAAAAAGACAAAAACTCATTAGCAACACTGCCATGATCTCCTTCCCTCTCTTCCCACCGAGGTATACTATTCATTTTCTGTATTAAGCAACTTTTGATTAAACGCTTTTTTTATTTTGAGATAATTATAGAGTCACTGCAGGTCTAAGGAAAAATAGAGGGGAGCCCCTTGGATCCTTCCGGCAGCTTCCCCCAGTGGTAACATCTTGCAACAATAAAGCCTTATCACACCTGGAAACTGACGCTCTCCTGTCACCAGTTCCACATGCTTCTTTTGTGTTCAGACAATTTTTGTATCAAACTGAATTGTAAGTGTCCTAATGCAGCTGATTATTTCAAAGAGCCTATGTTGATTAAACTATCCTTAATTGGCATTATTTTCTAAAATAAAGCTGACTTTTCAAATACCATATGGTGTAGGCATCAGCTTTCGTTCAGCTCATAATGGTTTTGAGGCAGTTTATTTGCAGAAACTCAAGTTTATGTCCATTTGCCTTTCAGACAGCAAACAGCTTAATGTGGATTCTCTACAATTTATCCCGTAACCCCCATGTGCAGCAAAAGCTTCTTAAGGAAATTCGGAGTGTATTGCCTGAAAATCAGATGCCACGGGCAGAGGATTTGAGGAATATGCCGTATTTAAAAGCCTGTTTGAAAGAATCTATGAGGTGAGAACACATGCTTAAGCCAACACAGATACGCTGGAAAACCATTCTCTTAAATATACAATGAGGGGTCTCCACACCCAAGACACCCATCGTCGACTCAGAAACATTTAACAAACTGCAAAATAAATAAATACATAAGCATTAGGACCATATTCTTTCACTATTATTCGTTTCCTAAATCATTTGGGCAAATTCTAATAAATCTCTAGAAAGTCAGTGTCCTCCCCTTTCAATCAGGAATAATAATAGTCTAATGAATGCTATAAGCTCTAATTAAGGTTAGGGGCATAACTGAAGGATATGAAAAGAAATTTAGCAAGAAAATCATATTATTATTTGATAAGACAAAGAGGCATCTTTGTCTTTGAGCCTCTGGGATAAAATGCTCTTTGGAAATTCTTTTTACACCCTTTCTGGAAAACAAAACTCACAACATTTTAGGATTGGGAAAAAGATAGCTTTCACTTCAGGAAGGGCAGAAAGGAGAAACTTAGAACAAAAGTCAGGCTTAAGGGTGATGCGGGAAACACACACATTTGCAGTCCAGAATGAAACAGGAAAAAATCAGCTCCTAAGCAGTTACTGGGGAGTTAACCAATACAATAAGGAATAAAAACAGGAGGTATAAATTTGGGGAAGAAAGAGACAGAACCTCTCGGGATGTCTGGGGGTTCAATCGATTAGGTGTCCTACCCTTGATTTCAGTTCAGCTCATGATCTTGGAGTTGTGAGATCAAGTCCAGTGTCAGGCTCAGCATTGGGCTTGGAGCCTGCTTAAGATTCTTTCTCTGCCCCCCCCCCATTTATAAATGAATTAAATAAAATAAAACTTTCTTTCTAAAAAAAAGAAAGAGATAGAACTACTATGTGAGAGTTGTGATCATGCTCCCTTTTTGAGTTTGAACTTATGCAGGAATTACTTATTTAACCAGTATCTCCATCCCCACTGCTATTTGATCTAGAGATTGGTCTGTGCTCACCTTTACATTTTAATTTTGTTTTTTCAGACTCACCCCAAGTGTGCCGTTCACAACTCGGACGCTTGACAAGGCAACGGTTCTGGGTGAATACACTTTACCCAAAGGAGTAAGTAGGATTCGTGCAATCTGTACCTTATTGAGCTTTGAACGATACACTTTCCAAAATATCCGTCAGATCTCCATAAACGCTTTCCGTGGGAGAACATTCATTTTGGAAATATGTATATCTTAGTATATAGCTGACATGTTGCATTGTATGGTGTTAGGACTAATGGTTTGGGAAAAAAGAGATCTAGCTTCAAGCAGAGCCTTGAATGAGTTACCTAACCTTTGTGAGCCTCAGCTTTCTCGTCTGTAAAATGGGGATAATAGTGGAACCCACCACGTAGGGTGGCACGAGAATGTGATGCTAAATTTTAAACTTCTTTACGTCTTTATCACCCGGTCTATTTCTAGCACTAAATACATATGGGCAATCACCATATCATAAACTCGTGGGTTGCGTTTAAACTTGCAAGGGGGTCCCTTTTATCAGTTTTGCTGTTCAAATGTTTCCGTCTAGTTGTTTTACACCATTTGTGTTTCTGTGTGTTTTAGACAGTGTTGATGCTAAATACCCAGGTGTTGGGATCCAACGAAGAAAATTTTAAAGATTCAAGCCAGTTTAGGCCGGAACGTTGGCTTCTTCAGGAGAAGAAAAAGATTCATCCTTTTGCGCATCTCCCATTTGGTGTTGGGAAAAGAATGTGCATCGGTCGGCGACTAGCTGAGCTCCAGCTCCATTTGGCTCTTTGCTGGGTAAAGCTCTCATTTCTGCACTTGAGCTCTTTCGTATTCCACAAGGCAGGAGGAGAGAGGGTGTAATTCTGCCTTTTTGGTGCATGTGTGTTCCAGATCGTCCGCAAATACGACATCGTGGCCACGGACAACGAGCCAGTGCAGATGCTACATCTTGGCATCCTGGTGCCCAGCCGGGAGCTCCCCATCGCCTTCCACCAGCGCTAAGAGCCTCAGGTGAGCATCTGGCCAGCTGTGAATGGCCCAGGGGTGAGCTGAGCTCCGAAGTCAGCGAGACTTGGGTTTGAATCCTTTTTCGCCACTGACTGGCTGGGGACCTGGAACAGTTCCTTAACCTTTCTGCTGCCATTTAAAAAAATTTTTTTTAATTTGTAAAATGGGGACCAAAATCATATCTCTCTAGAAAGTTGATATGTTACCAAATACTTACCCTGGATCCTGGCATCCACTAAGTGCTGAGTAAAGGCAAGATGCTCTTATGGGTGTTGTGTGTGAGTATCAGGGGTGGACAAACCCTTTCTGTAAAGGACCAGCTAGCAAATAGTATAGGCTTTGCAGGCCTTGAGATCTGCCCCAGGACCGCTGAACTCTGCCTTCTGGCTGGAAAGCAGCCTCCCACAATTTCTCGACAAACAGGTGTACCTGTTTTGTTTGTTTTCTATCGCTGCTACAACAAATTACTAAAATGAATTACATACAAATTGCTTAAAACTTGTATTAAATAATAAATGTATTACCTTGACAGTTTTGTAGATCAGAAGTCTGGCCCAGCTCTTACCAGACTAAAATCGAGCTTCTGGCAAGGCTACATTCCTTTCTATGGGCTCCAGGGGAGAATCTATTCTCTTGCTAATCTGGGTTGTTGGCAGAATTTAGTTTCTTAAGGTTGTAGGACTGAGGTCCCTATTTTCTTGCTGGCAGCTGCGAGCTAATCCCAGTTTTGCTTAGTTCATGACCTCTTCCTCCATATTCAAAGCTAGCCAGAGCAACCTGAGTCCCTTTCCTGGCTTCGAATCTCTCCTCCTTCTGCCATTCAGGATAATCTTTCCATGTCAAGGTCCATAAGCATAATCGCATCTGCAAAATTCCTTTTGCCATGACTTCGCAGGCTCTGGAGATTAGAGCATACACATTTCCTCAGAGCCATTATTCTGCCTACTAGGACCATTCCAATAAAACTTTATTTATAAATACAGGTAGCCAGACTTATCTGACCACAGGGCTTTCTTTGGCATACCAAACCCTGAAATATAAGTGTATATATTTGCTAGCCTGTGTTAAATATCATTTACTTATACTTCTTTAATATGTAATTGGGTTTTACTTTATTTTCCAGATTTTTTTTTTTTTTAACCATGACCAAGAACAGCAATGTTTACCCTCCCACAAGAATGGTGCTTATGACTTCTACATTCCTGGAAAGCTAACTTCAATCACCAGAGCATCAAACAGCACAAAAAGAACAGTTAGGCCCTGGTGTTTATACTCTTTCTTCAGTACAATTGTTCTAGAAGCTGCACCATCTGACTGTCTGTAAAGATGATGGTATTTAATAAGATTGTATCTGACTCAGGAAACCAGATTGTTGGGACACAAGGCACTCCGAGGAGTATACTGCCGGCTTCCTTGAACCTATGTCAGCACCACCTTGGCTTACGTAAAATTACTCCTAATACCGCTTTCTCTTGCACCTTCCGTGACGTGACAAGGAAGCCAGGCATTTTCCAGTTAGTCTGGCAAAGTCACTAAATGTTTCTGTTCCTTCCCTACCAAATTCACTGCTTGGTTCTTTACTTCTCAAAAGTGAATTTACATTTCACAATGAAAGACCTAACGTAGGCTAGCTAAACTGTCTGAGGCTTGCAGTAATACTGGCAATCCGTTGATTGTAACTCTGCTTAATGTAATATTTGGGGAAACACTTATAAACAAGTAAGCACTTAGAAACAACGTAAGCAAAGCTATATGTTAAAGTAATCTGGTCTCTGTGAAACCGTATTTTTCCCATTTTGAAATTGCAGCATTATTGGGAAATCAGAGAATAACTCTATTTTAAGAAATACTTTGACGAAGTCAGAACCTCTAAGAAGACCTTAATGATTCACCATGGCATCATTTTGTCAAAGGATTCTGAAATTCTTTATTTAGCTAATGGATTTCCCTCTAGTGTTAAGAAGTAGATCCACAGTTTTTAAATTGTGTATCTGTGTGTGTGTGTGTGTGTGTGTGTGTGTGTGTGTGCTGTAATGACAATTTGCTTAAAAGTCATTTTTTAAAATATATATGGTATTTGATTTAGGAACTATGGTTTAGGACAATGTTCTAATGTCCAGTTATAGTTTAAAAATATTCAGTGACTTCTTATGCTTTGGTTTCCCCTCTATAGAAAAGTAGTAAAGTGTACATATATTAGAGATTAACTATATAAACCATTTTATGTGATTTGACTTCCTTGAGAAAATACAGTTTCATAATGGAAAATGCATAGAGATTTACACCGTACTTAAAACTTTGTAAAAAAATGTGTTTACATACAGTTTATTTTTGTATACATTTACTACTACTTTTCTTAAAGACATACTATATATTTCTGTATATTTGAGAAAGATTTCTCTTTCTAGGTTATATTTTGGGGATATTTCAGAAGCATACATTTATATCTTTTTATTTGAATCTGTACCTATCACCGAGATAAGTGCATGATATCTCCCTAATGTAAAATTATTTTTAGAATTGCAAATCTACATGTGTTGTCAGATCTCATTTATATGCCTTCTTAGAATTATCTGAAAATAAAAGTTTTGAAACATTCTAAGACGGTTTTCTCTTTGTTGCATTTGTTATATCAAAATTTACAGTTTTAAACTTCGTCTTACTAGAAGACTTTCCCAGGAAGGCCCTTTGACAAGCCCCATAGCACAAAATCTGGTCTGACAAAAAGGCGGAATTCCCTAACAGTTTTACAGAAAGATGATCGCTTGAGTGGAGAAATAATTTTCCCTTTTTTTTTTCAATATTTTTCAAGCCCATTTAGTTCTGTCTGAACCACACCTGACACCAGATGATCGCAAACACTCCCCGGTGATCTCGTCTGTTCTTTGTACACTGGCCATTTTGGCCTTCTCAAAACCCAAAACTTGTTGTATTGTCCTTGCTTCTGTGGTGTCCCATTGCTTTCATGTAAAGATGCAATTTTTTAAAAGATTTTATTTATTTTGGGGCGCCTGGGTGGCTCAGTGGGTTAAGCCACTGCCTTCGGCTCAGGTCATGATCTCAGGGTCCTGGGATCGAGTCCCGCATCGGGCTCTCTGCTCGGCAGGGAGCCTGCTTCCCTCTCTTTCTCTCTCTGCCTGACTCTCCATCTACATGTGATTTCTCTCTGTCAAATTAAAAAAAAAAAAAAAAGATTTTATTTATTTATTTGACAGACAGAGATCACTAGTAGGCAGAGAGGCAGCCAGAGAGAGAGAAAGGGAAGCAGGCTCCCCACCGAGCAGAGAGCCCGATTTGGGGCTCGATCCCAGGACCCTGGGGTCACGACCTGAGCCGAAGGCAGAGGATTTAACCCACTGAGCCACCCAGGTGCCTCAAGATGCAATTTCTTAAGCCAGACATCAGTGTCCTGGAAAATATGGCTGCACCAAACCACGGGCCCCAACACACGTCCCCCACACCCAGATGCCTCCACACCCCGCCACACTGGCTTCTGCCAGTTTCTCCGATTCCTTCAACACTATTGACCCACGAGGTTTTGCACCCATGGCCCCTCCTCCTGCCATCTTCCCTCCTGGCACATTCTTCCTTTACCTGCTCTTCTATACGCCACTCAGAGCTCTGCTCCAGCTTCCTGCAGGAAGCCCTCCTGGATGACTGAGATGCCCCAGAGGCGGGGCCTGGCACCAGGATTCATTAAGGAAGTGATTCCGGAGGAACTGAGGGACTGAGGGACGGAGCACAGCAGGGTAGGAGGAGGAACAAAAGCAGGTACAATCTGGGGAGGGGGGTGCAGGGGGAAGCGCTCCAGCCCAGCTGGATCCCGTGGGGAGCCCTGGGCACGGAGCTTACCCAGCAAGTGGGTTTGTTCTCCCTGGGGCCAACCCTCTTCAGGCAACCCCTAGAGAATGCACACCCCCACCCCCCGGGCTACCTCTGGCTCTGAGAGATGTCCACCCAGAGTGGCTCACGGAAGCCCAGATTCATCCTGTTGGCAGGACTCATGGCGAGTCATAAAACCTCGTCACTGAGGCCTGGGAGACCGGGTGGAGTACGGTGCTGGTCACAGGGTAAAGGTGACTCGGATCGATTATGATCGTCACCAGTGGCACAGGCCATTCAGGGGCCCTTATCCTACATCTTCTCCAGTCCCTGTTCTGCCTCCCTTGAGGCCAACTCAATGCTTCAACTCGAGCAAATTCTAACGGATGCGACTAGGAAACCGGTTCCTAATGATAGACGGAGCAGGCAGTCCCCTCCCTCGGTGGCATCCTGATACTTTGCAGAGAGTGGGAGGGAAGAAAAGCCGGAAGGCAAAGACGGGGAGAATGGAGAGGTCAGGAGACTTGCTGGACGCTTGTGGCGAAGATCCCGCACATGGCTCCGCTCCTCGGAAGAAGAGAAAACCACTTGTGGAGTAACTGCTCATAGGCAGGTGGCGCAGGGGAAACCTGCTCCGGCACCGGAGGGAAGGCGAGCTATGGGGACGGGTGAGGGATGACACTTGTCTTCACGATGTAGCTTGCAGATGGGCTGTGACGATAACTGTAGGCAATTTTTTTATTGCTCGCTTGCTCTGAGAACCCAAGTCTCCAGCGAAATGCCTTTGCGTTTCACGTCCTGTAACTCCATGTTGGTGTCGTCAGAAAAACACGGACAGAAGGTTACTGACCTCACTGGGGTTTCTGTCCGAAAGGACCCATGTCCTAGGTGTGTGACTTGGTCGTTCACTCACCCTCCCTGAGCCTTAGCCATTCCGTGCGGGTTGACAAACCTCACGCAGGAGTGTTCTTGTAGGGGTGGAAAATTTGACGTGCACCTGGCTCAGAGCTCGATACAGAGCAGGAGTGGTGTCCGAAGTCATATTTCTGAATCCAAGGGGCAAACATGAAGCAGCTTCCCTTGGAAGTTTACTTTACAGGGCATGTCCGGTGAAATGTTCTGGACCCAGATGGGAAAAATGGGACATACTAACAACATTTAGAAATTTAATTGTTTTTACCTCCTTATGGAGCAGAACTTAGAACACAGGGAGTCGAAGGAATTGGTATGGTTTTTATTTCTGCTCAGGGTTTTCAGGACAGTGATGGAGAATTATCAGGGCAATTAAAAAAAAAAAAACATTTATTCCATCAGACCCATGGTCTAAATGTGAGAGCTTTTGTGCTAAATCCTGGAAAGTAGGAGCACCTGGGTGGCTCAGTGGGTTAAAGCCTCTGCCTTCGGCTCAGGTCATGATCTCAGGGTCCTGGGATCGAGCCCCACATAGGGCTCTCTGCTCAGCGGGGGAGCCTGCTTCCCCCTCTCTCTGCCTGCCTCTTTGCCTACCTGTGATCTCTGTCTGCAAAATAAATAAATAAAATCTTAAAAAAAAATAAATGCTAAAAACTACAAACCCATAGATTATATATGATACATTCCATTTTGTCCACGCGTGGCTGCCAAGTACTGATTATTCTAATTTCATTGGTCTTTCTACTTGTATTAATTGGCATTCTGTCTGGAAGAATTTTTATTGGTTTGTTTCAAGTTTTTATTTAAATTCCAGTTAGTTAACATGAAGATTTTTTTCTTCTTAATTTGTTTATGTATATAAGAGTGAGCTTGCGAATTTTTTAGATAAGTCATCATTTTTCTCTATCATTATTTACTTTGATGGCCAAATGGTCCCAGATTTGGCTGGTGGGAGCCTTTTCAGATACATTCCTCTGTGTGTGGGAGTGTGTGTGTGTGTGTGTATGTGTGTGTGTGTAGGAAAAGAGAGACAGAAAAAAAACAAAGCAGAAATAGTGAAACAATAATGCTTGAGGGATCTGGGTGAAAGGTACATGGAAATTATTTGTACTGCTCTTGTACATTTGAAATTACGTCAAAATAAAAAGTTTAGGGGCACCTGGGTGGCTCAGTCGGTTACATGTCTGCCTCTGGCTCGGCTCATGATCCCAGGGTCCTGAGATCGAGCCCCCAAGTAGAGCTCTCTGCTCAGTGGGGAGCCTGCTTCCCTGTCTCCCTCCCTGCTTGGGCTCTCTCTCTCATTCTCACAAATAAATAAATCTCTAAAAATAAAAAATAAATAAAATAAGTAAATAAAAAGTTTAAAAAACCCGAGAGGCGGTTGAGTGCGTGGTTCAGAACCGAGCACGGGGAGCAGGTTGATTTGGTTCAAATCCCAGCCTCTCCACTTGCCAGGTGTGTAATATTTAGGCAAGTTATTTTGAGCTCTTTGTGCTTTAATTTTCTCATCTATGAAACAAGGATAATGGTCACAGTGTACCTCGAAGAGCTGCTGAGAGAATAAATTGAAACCGTGTATTAAAACTCTTAGGTATCTGGCCTCTTCTGAGTCCTCAATAAACAGGAGATGTTTTAAAATGCACCAGCAGGGGCACCTGGGTGGCTCAGTCGGTTAGGAGTCCCGACTCGTCATTTCTGCTTAGGTCTCCAACTCAGGGTCATAAGCGGGCTCTGTGCGCAGTGCTGAGTGTGCTTGGGATTCCCTCTCCCTCTCCCTCTGCCCCACCCCTGCCCCCAGCTCATTCTTGAGCTCTCTGTCTCCCACAAGTAAATAAATCTATAAACAAACAAATAAATAAATAAATCTCTCCTGCAAATAAATAAATAAATAATACATATATAACAACATGGACCATGCTGAGATCTGGCACAGGATTTCGGATGACTAGCTTCTATGGACGCGCAGGAGCACTGGCCCGGGGGACCTACAGGCACACAAGGCAATGGGCAGAATGGCTCGTGGCCCAGAGGCAGGGCGCGGGCCCGGCACCGCTCTCCCTACCCACCCGGCTGCCTGCGCCTACTCTCTGCCGCACCTCATTTCCAAACTCCATTCTGCACATCCTAGGAATTGCCTGCATTTCCCCCCTGGGTCTTTAGGGAATCTCACTGGATTTCACTGAAACCATAAAGCCCAAACTCCTGCCTAAAACAACCAACATTGACTGATGTTGGGCCCTAGCCCTGCACCTTATTCTTCCCGTACAGCTTGCTGAGAAGCCAGAAGTCTTCCTATTTTTTTAAACGGCCTTGCAGAAGTCAAATAGCTTGCTCAGGAAAACACAGCAAAGCAGGAAACAGACTCAGACCCTGATCCCTCTGACTCCATGGGCCTTGGTCATTCCCCCATACTTTGTGACGCTCGGAGAACCTGTAAATGGGTCAATTAATCTATCAGCGAGCATTTAGTATAAACCTGTTGAACAACATTGGTTGAGAGCCAAGGCTCCATTTATGGTTCAATCTAATTTGTTCCCTTAATCTCGTGGATTGGACGTTGATCCAAAGGACATAATCACTTATTGCCGTCCACGATTGTTCTGTCCTGCAGAACCTCCCTTTATCAGCAGCAAAATATTCGTGGAACTCTTAATCATCAGGACACCTTGCACAGGGGGGTCTTCCAAGTCGCATCAACTCCCAAGCACTGATGCCTCAGAATTAATGCGAAGATTTGTGCGGCAGACACATTTCCTCCGGATTTGTTTTTGCTTTAGCGAAAAGGGGTGTGAAGTACTTCCTGCACATATTGAACAGAGAAAGGGGGACAAGGAGTAGAAAAAAAAGTCTGGCAGCCACAATTAATAGTGATCTAAGACTTGATGACACCAACTTGAATGATGAATGCCTTGTAATAATTTCACAGTAGGGAGACATTATGCGCTTATCTCAGGGATAGGTACAGACTCAAATAAAAGGATATAAATGTATACTTCTGAAATATTCCAAAAATATAACCTAGAAAGAGAAATCTTTCTCAAATATACAGAAAAATATAGTATATTCTTAAAAATAACGGCATTTGCTCCCTTAGTCTATTTTCCTTCGGTTATGTCCTCGCTTCGGCAGCCCGTATACGAATTCTTCTTCCGCTATATTTGCCCAGACCTCTTGAGACCAGAGGACATTCCCTGGAGGCTGGTGGATGTCCCCCGGGGGGACACCAACACCAACACCAATTCTCAAGTTGAGTTCAGAGACAGCAGAAAGGGAATCATGATTAGCTCACAGAGACTCATAAGCTATGCTATATATTTATGCATGTCATATATAATATATTCTGGATCCAAACCGACAGATACGTAATAAGGACACTAACCTTTATGAAGCACTCTCTCTGCGGTTGGCACTATATTAATGGCATTACATCGACTTTCCCCCCCCCAGTGCTTTTCGTAAGGGTGCATTTTAGGGGCACCTGGGTGTCTCAGTGGGTTGGGCGTCTGCCTTTGGCTCAGGTTGTGATCTTGAGGTCCTGGGATCGAGCCCTGCATCAGGTTCCCTGCCCGGTGGAAAGTCTGCTTCTCCTTCTGCCCCTCCTCCCAGTTGAGCTCTCTCTGTGTCTGTCTCAAATAAATAAAGTCTTTTTTTTAAATTGCTTATGTCTCACGAAAAATTAACTAAAAGAAAAATGATACCTATATATCCCTTACAAGTTATGCAGCATGAATTTTGGAGGTAGGCAGATAGATAATTCTCATGACCGATAATGTGTATGTTTATAATTATCTTCTGGTAATACTAGTTCTTTTTAAAGTTCTAGTCATATTTTAAATTTGCTTTTTAAATGAGTTCATTTAAATTTTAAAGAGGAGATGATAATAGTAAATGTTATTTCATGAGGCATGTGAATCAGGCAACAATTATGAAAATGGCATAAGAATAGCTGGAAATTAGG